>NC_090921.1:519487729-521987729 GCF_040938575.1 Ambystoma mexicanum | reverse complement strand
AGTGATGCTGGGCGACGACTCAGTAACCAGCCCACTGCACAGAGTAAGCCGGAACTTTCAAGCTAAGCCAAAGACGGGGCAGGGACACCTGGAGGGCCCCGCGCGCCCCTAGCTCAGCCACTGTTAAGTTTAGTTTTAGTTGAGTTTATTCCACTGAGGTGGAGGTTCATTCCCCGGCATGGAGATGCCATGGGCCGTTTGGGTTAACAGTTGGACAATGAAGGGCCTCTCGGTGGGCCAGTTGGGGGTTGCCCACCCTTCGGAGAGGAAAGTTTCGGGCCAGTTGGGGTTTGCCCGGGGATCGTGCCCTCAGAGGGCATTGGAAATGTTCAGCGCCGCCAGTTCCCGACCGTCCAGTCCCCCGCTTGCTCCCTGCTCAGCGTCAATCCCGCCGCCTCAACTGGGCCCTCCACCCCAGATCACTAAACCTGGCACTAGATCATATATTGCTAAATCAGCGCAGCAAATCGGAAGGACAACGTGGTCTGATATAACAATCTACTCATCCCATTCAACGTCCTAACGTGGAATATAAGAGGCGGCAATATTCCAGCAAAAAACAGAAAAATCCTGCAGTACCTCAGACGCCATGAGGTGGATGTGGCCCTGATCCAAGAAACGCATCTCGGCCCTGCGTAAGATCATCAGTGGGCCAAGAGCTGGGGATGCCACAGATATTTCTCATCCTATTCTACGTACTCGAGAGGAGTCGCTATACTCATACACAGGAGGCTCGGTTTCCGTCTACTTCATTCGACAAAGGACGCCGAGGGAAGAGCTGTACTGGTATGCGGCATCGTCGCAGGTCAAAAAATGACCTTCATTAATTCTTATGCGCCGAATGTGGACGGTCCCGACAATTTTGGATGGGTGATGACACAGCTCTCCGCTCACGACCATGCAACAATAATTTGGGGCGGAGACATGAACTCTGTTTTAGACCCCATGAGAGACAGATCAAGAGCCACTCCGCTGCCGCCCTCGAAGGCCAGTCTCCAAATAAAGGAAATTTGCAAAGCATTTAATCTTCAAGATGTCTAAAGAATTTCTAACGGAGAGCTGCGGGACTTTACCTTCCACTCTGCGGTCCACAACACGTGCTCCCGGATCGACTATCTCTTCACCTCAGCAAATGGCCCCTGGACTCGTGGCCGGTGTTGCATTCATCCGAGAACGCTCTCAGACCACTCACCGCTTTTTCTCAATCTCAAGCCGTCCAACCCCACGCCACCCCTGCAGCGCTGGCGCTTCAAAACGGGCTCTCTACGTGACGATGCCTTTGCCTCCGAATTAAGAGAAGAGATGGATGTGTTTCTTGAAGCCAACCTTGGCTCTGTCCCCTCATCAGGCACAATTTGGGAGTCCTTTAAATTCTTCATAAGAGGAGTCTGCCACGCCAAAGAAAACGGCATCCTCAAGCTCATCAGGAGCGAGCTTACTGCCATCGAAAGTAAACTAAAATCTCTCGAGATCCAGAACACGAACTCGACCGACCCAAAGACAGCGGCAGCTTTGAAAACAGAACTACAAAAATTCAATGCCACCGCAGAGCGAGAGGTCAAATTTCTAAGCCGCACCAGTCGAGTCCCCCAATATGGCGAGGGTCAAAAACCGGGTGCACTTCTAGCGAACCTAATCAGAGCCGACAACAAACAATCCCAAATCGAAAGGATCCGAACCAAACAAGGCGAGGTGATCCACACCGACGATAAGATTGCAGAGGAATTCAGACTATTCTACCAAGACCTCTACAGTGCGAAATTCCCAAATGATTCCAACGCCCCATCGGAATATTTAGAAGACACCGAGCTCTACTGGGTCGAACAGCACCTGCGGGAACCTCTGAATGAACTGATCTCGCAGGAAGAGATTAAAGCAGTCATAAAGGCCCTACCCTCTTCCAAGGCTCCGGGCCCAGATGGCCTAACGGGGGAATTCTATAAAGCATTTGCGGACACCCTGGCTCCTCTCCTGGCGGCGGTGCACGAAGAGGCACTGGAAGTTGGGACTCTCCCTCGCTCCGCCTGTGAAGCCAATGTCATCCTGCTGCACAAACCAGGCAAACCGCCAGAAGATTGTGCATCGTACCGCCCTATCTCGTTACTTAACCTCGACAACAAAATACTTGCCAAGGTCCTAGCCAATAGATTGATGCCCCTGATGCCCACCCTTGTACTAGCAGACCAAGCCGGCTTTATCCCAGGCCGAAACACGACCTTCGGCATCCGGAGAATGTTCGGCATCATTGAGGCACTAGACCCCTCAAGTCAGGCAGCTGCAGTACTTCTAGACGCAGAGAAAGCGTTCGATTCGGTGGAGTGGCCGTTTATGTTCAAGGTCCTCACCAGGATGGGTCTGGGAGCCCGTTTCATCAAGCTCGTCTCTCTCCTGTACACCAAGCCACAAGCAAACATCATTGTAGGCTCCGCAAAATCAGCCTCAATAGACCTGCAAAGAGGTACGCGACAAGGCTGCCCTCTGTCAGCTTTAATCTTCGCCCTGGTGATGGAGCCGCTCGCCTCTAACCTTCGTGAACTCAGACAACAGAGGGGGCTTATCATCGACCCACACAGGCTCATCGTCTCCCTATATGCCGCCGATGTGGCCCTATTCATTCGTGACCCCGAGGTCAACCTGAACCCAGTCATGAGGGAAGTCATTAAATTCGGGACGGCCTCTGGGCTAAAAATCAATCATTCTAAATCCGTCGTCTTTCCACTGACCAAGGCCACAAAACAGTTTACAGACAAATTCAATCTGACGTGGAATACTGCCAGTGTCCGGTACCTGGGGATACAGCTATCCCTGGACAAACACGAGGTGTTTTGCAATAACTACGAGGAAGTGGTCAAGGCCCTCCAGGACAAAGTCGCACGCTGGAAGACGCTTCCACTAACGCTCTGGGGCAGGGCCTCCCTGGTCAAGATGGTGGTCCTACCGAAACTACTGTATCTCTTTAACAATATCCCCCTGTTACTACCGAAAACCTTTCTGAAAAGGATGAAAAGCTTGGTTCTTGAGCTTCTCTGGGCAGGAAAACCAGCCAGGGTGGCATACTCAACATTGACTCTTCCAGTGCCCAACGGGGGACTGGCCCTCCCAGACTTGGAGAAATACTTTTGGGCTGCCCAGGCACAATACCTCAGCCATTGGTATGCGACTCACACTATTCCGCCCTCATGTACAAGTGGAGCGAGCCCTGACAACGCCCAATCTTCTGATGCAGTAATCTTTGGCCAGATCCCCGTTCCCAGCCACACGATGAACGCGATGCTCACGACGTACAAAGTCTGGTCAACCTTAGCCCAAAGACTCGGGGTGCAAACACGGTACTCCCCCCTTTTACCAGTCAAGTTTATACCGGGAATCCCCCTAACCTCGGAGAAGGTCTTTCATCAATGGGTCGAGAAGCTTCATATTCATACTCTAGGAGACCTCTTCACGGAGGAAGGCTTTCTGACACCAGCCCAAGCAAAAATGAAAGGGGGCAACACCGCACTGGACGTCTTCCTCTATTTCCGAACTTGCTACACATTTCAGCCCCTACTGCCGGGCTTCCCGGGCCAACCGCCTACCTGGCAATTGCTGCATGATGTTATTCAAGCTCAAGGTGACGGCAGGCTGGTGTCACAAATATACAAAGCACTAATCTCTAGCACGACCCCCGCCATCACTCGTGCAAAATCCAGATGGGAAAGTGCACTAAACACAGTCATTTCAGATGAGGATTAGTGCTATGTCCTGAATCAGAATCAGAAAATCGCACTTAACTCACGACTCAAACTCATCCACTTCAACTTCCTCCATCAAACCTACCACACGCCCGAAAAGACCAACAAACATCACCCTGACGCGCAGACAGAGTGCATGAGATGCGGTTCCCTATCCGCGAACTTTGTCCATCTGGCCTGGGAGTGCCCTGAAATAGCCCCTTTCTGGGACCGAGTGCTAGATACGACGACGGTGATTGTTGGTGAAACCATACACCCGAGACATACAGCAGCGTTGCTCGGCATGACGAGGCTGCTTTCCGTCCCATCCAGGAGGTTGACGGGCGTCCTGTTGACACTTGCTCGAAGAAGAGTGGCTATGTCGTGGGGCCGGGGTCCCCCTCCTTCTTACGCAGCCTGGCGCAAAGACTTGCTCTACTACCAGGATGTAGAAGCGGACTTTATAAAACTCCTACCTCTACACGCTCGCCCACCTGACATTTGGGGCCCGCTGACATCATTCCTGATAAGTGAGGCGGAGCCTCCCTCAATTGCCACCTCAGAGTCAGGAGACACACCCTGACGGTATCTCTCCCTGGACAACCCTTCCTCAAGCCATGGTTCAGGAGTGGAGAGACGAACTTCTGCAGAGACTGGGCACGGGTGGGGCAGGGGTGGTGGGGTTGGCGGGATGTTCTAGGACGACGGCGCAAAGTTACTTTACACCCTAATGTGGGTGTGTAGTTGTATAGTGTGTTAAATACCAAAAATAAAGAGTTAAAAAAATAAAAAAAAATAGCGGAATTGTTTGGAACGATACAAGATCTGACAGAATCCACGGAAAGTGAGACCCCACCATGCGAGGCAGATACAGAGTGTGTGGAATAAATAGGCTCGTAAGGGGGAGGGTGGGATAAGGGAAGCAGTGACCGAAATTAAGCAATGAACAATTGAGCCATTGATTATATGCACTGCGTGTTTGGTTTGTATTGTTTTTTGTTTGAATAAATCAATAACATTGTTTAAAAAAAAGGTGAAGCCAAACTTCCTGTCCAAGGTCGTTTCTAAATTTCACATCACTCAGAAAATAACTTTACCGTCCTTTTATCCTCTGCCACACCCGGGGAAAGAGGAAGAAAGACTTCAGAATCGAGCCTAGGTGTGCACTGACCTTTTACATTACCAGATTGGCAAACCTGACACAGAATGATCAGTTGTTTGTGGGCTATACAGGTCATAAATTGGGTCTAGCCATCACCAAACAAACCATCTCTAGATGGATTATTTTGACAATTGCAGAATGTTACAGATTGGCTGGTAAAGACCCCCCAAAATATCTAAGGGCTCACTCGACCAGAGTTATCGCAACTTCGTCTGCTTTGCAGAGGGGAGTTCCAATAAAGGATATTTGTGCAGCTGCCACATGGTCATCTGCATACACCTTTCACGAAATACTACAGTCTGGATTCCTCCATTAACCAAGATTCTGTTTTTGGAAAGGCAGTACTGCACTCTGTGCATACTTGATCACTTAAATTTTTACTCCCTCATCCAAATAATGTAACTGCTTTGGGAGTGTATCAAAGATAAGGAATACGTGGGAGGACACAATCCATTCGAAGAACAAGTTACTTACCCATCCTACCCCGCAGTAAAACTTCCCTTGTGGTTACAGTCTGTGCTCTCTCAAGGGGAATAACTGTCTAACTCAAGAAAGTGCTTTGCTCTTCAAAACGGAATCAAGCAACGGGCGCTGCGTGAGCTACTTATACCTGTGATGACGTTGACGTCAAGATGGAGGCCTCCGGGAGACATCGACTCGACCAGGCATCGACGCACAACGCCCTCTACTGAAAAAGATTTTTCCGAAGCAGCAAGCTGGATAATAGGAAATATCAAAGATAAGGAATACGTGGGAGGAACATCCAGTCGAACGAACGTTACCATGGGTAAGTACCTTGTTCTTCTTCTGGCATCGTAACAGAGGCATTGCAAGTAGTAGTAGTAGTCATTTATATAGCGCCTTTTTCCGTTACTATGTTCTCAACACGCTTGTGGTGGGAATGCCCTTGGGGAATGCAGATCAGGGTATGGGAACATTCTCAGAAAAGGCTTAGATTGCATGTAAATGTGGAATTACAAAGCACTGCAGGATCACACTTGCATGGCATCTGGATTTTGTGGCAAATGGCAGATTGACATTAATGAAAAATGCATCAACTACCCATGTGGGGTTAGAGGTGTAGCATTTTCTTTAAGGGGCAAGTCCTACAAATCGGGGATTTTTTTTCTTCTTGGGGAATTGTGATTTAACAATCCCATATTTCTGCTAACATTTCCCTTTTGTTTCCCAATTTAACTATCATGGAGTAGTGCCTTTTCCCATTCCAGCTTACCCATTCGTCCCTCAACCTTTATCCAGTATCCCCTTCTCTCTCATGGTGCACCTTTTCCATTCGCTTCTATTCTTAAGTTACTGGTATCTTCTCTCCTTACTCTGGTCTTCGTCAACTCACCTTTTCTCAATCCCTACTGTAATATTGTTCCTTTCGCTCGTTCCTCACCCATCCTAAACATCTTTTTTGATTATTCCTCGACTGTCTTCCTTTTTACCGTACACTATATACACGTCTTCTTTTCTGTATGCACGTAGATCTCCATTTTGTCTCCTATTTCCATGTACTAAAACATACTGCACTGCATGAAGTGTCCTCAAAGTGAGAAGCTATTTCATTTGCCTCGAACATTGCGCAACCATAGATGGCTGCTTTTATAGAGCTCTCCATCCTCGCCCTGGATTGGAGATCTGGTCAGGGTCTCCACCCATATTCTATAAGGCTGTAATTGAATATGGTCCCTGAGTGCACCTGTAGAGGGTAAGACCACGTCTAAGTCTAACACTTGCCAGTCCATCATCTTGGAAGCCATAAAACCCTATTTGCCGCTTACGCTGGGCAGGGATCTCCAGCATTCAGTGATTTCGGTTTTAAAAACACACTACACAGCAGTTCTACACTGCTTGGTCCTAAATAGTAAAGATATTGTTTTTAAAAAAAGTAGCACAATGTATAAAAGATGCACACCCTCAAGTACTTGCCTCAAAACAGTAACCACAAAATCAATTCACCTTGTAGGTGGCGCAAATCATGAAATAACCCCCAAATTAATACTGCATGCTGCTAAAGACTGGGGATCAGCATTAGGTACCATGCACAAAGATTCTGTGATATTCAGTACTATAAAGGATTTAAATATGTTCTGAATATCCCCAAAATAAGATTTTTTACAATATTCATTAGCACCCAGGATAGTGGTGCTAGCCACTCAGGAGGCTCGGAACATGTACTTGGCACCTAAGGCATAAGCCAGGTTTTCCCTACAGTCACCTACGCCGCCATTTTCTTTTCGCTACAATGTGTACCCCGGTCTCAGCCCTCGTCCACTACATCTCCCTCCACACCCCCTGCCTACGCTTCCTCCTTACCTGCACAGCAAGCTGCTCCATTCTCTCGCCACCTGCTCCTGGATGATGCGATGGGCGCTAGCAACATAGGGGTGCAGGCTTGGCCAATAATGGCCCTAAGCCCTCACAGGGACCCTCACTTCCCTAAGCCTCACCATGGCTAGAGCTAGCGGGCTGTTACTGCCAAACCCTGCCCCCCCTTCTGCTAGCTTTATGCTACAGTGACAGTATCAGAAGATATATGTTAGCATCCCTTATTAGGGGACTGTTGTCAGTATTCTCGATCAGTATGAACATTGGCTACTTATAGCTCACAGAATATCTATGACAATATTCAGTACTCTCAAAAGGGAAGAAAATTACTGAGCAACCTTTCTTGTTGGGGTTTCCCTAAAGATGGACCTCAGCGCCCTTTTGTGTTGCTGATAGTTAACTATTTCACAGTCGCATGGGATTGTAACAACGGAGTTCCGGTTCCTCAACTCCGTTTTGGCTTTACCAACAATAAACTTTTTGGTTACTATTTCTCTCATGCCCCATTGCTGTTTGAGAAGAAGAAAACAAGTGACCCTCCTTCTCTTGATTTTGTAAAAGATTAGTATCTTTTATTTAAACATTTTCTAGTACTCTTTACTTAGTAGTACTCTTTACTTTGCCCTTTGTGATAACACGTGTTTCGACGAACACATTGTCTTTTTCAAATCAGGGCTAATGGTTCCTGTTTAGATCTCCTTAGCGGTAGGTAGGGTTTGAAATTTGGCGTATTCAGACAGATTCTTCCACAGAGCCCTCCAAGCTAAAGAAACCAGCCCCAGTTTGTGCCTTATCACCACGTTTGGTAGAGTTTTCGTCAAGCCCAAGGTTTCTTTCCATAACTGGCCCTGTAGTGTGTTCAAGCAGGGCCCCATGTCAAAAGGTACAATGGCCAACCCGTACAAAATAGTCAGCTCAGCCTTCTGCAAGTAAAACCTATCCAAAGGAAGAAGAGAATAACAGCACACCTGAGAATACTCTTTTCACTTGTGCTAACAATGGAGTAAAACCACCCTTCGAGAATGTTTTCCATGCTTCACCAGAGTGAGTGTTTGTCAGGTTAAACCTTAGGTATCTCATCGAGTGTACTCTCTCCAGAAGCTGCCCACCCACCTTCCAGACAAACCCCTCTAAGCGCTGTTTCGTTGAGAAGATGACCCTGGATTATTCCCATTCACCTTCAGGTTGCTATCCACAGCGTATTGGTGGAAGAGAATCAGCCTCCTCTAGAGACCTATTGGTGTTTTATCGAACAAGATAATGTCATCAGCGAATGCTGGCCAGTTTAATAGCAGATTGCCAATTTTAACTGGAAACCTGACTCCCAGAGTCTGTTTAAGTCCGGGATGTAGAAATTGAACAGCGTTGAAGCCACAACGCAGCCATGCCTTTACCCAACAAATGTGGGGACAGGGTCTGCTCCCTGGACAATCTCACCCTCAGCAGTGATTTGGTGTGCAACAGAGCCAGGAGTTGAATCGTTTTTAAAGGTATGTTCCACTTGAGGAGTTTGTTCCATAGGCTGCTCTGGCTCACAGTGTTGAATGTGCTTGACATGTCTAAAGATGCCATAAAGACCGGACCCACCACCAAGATGTGCTGCAGTGCAGGCAAGACTGATGCCCTCAGTTTTCTCAGGTCTTGCCTTTTCTCCTTCCTTGCCTGCACTATATTAGCATTGAATCGAGTGATTGTTTGCACCCTGGAACTTTCCCTTTTTGGCCAGAAGTGCAAGACAGTTACTGAGGGTTTCACTAAACAACTCTGCCGAAATGTTTTCTCTGCTAGTGCCCTCACTCTTCGCCACCCAAGCAAACATTTGGAGAACGTTTTTACATGCAACTGTATTCCAATTAACCATCAGTCCACCTCTTGCTGGTGTAACAAACAAAACTGCGGAAGTAACCATACACGTCCCACACAAGGGGAGCATCAGCGGACAGTGGTCACTACCCAGAAAGGGGCCATGTTCCAGAGGCCCTCACCTGGAGCTCAGAGCAGAGGAAACTTAAAAATGGTCAATCCATGACCGCCTCGATCCCCTGCTCCAAGTGTGGAACTCCTGGCCAAGCTCCCATTTCGCAGGCAAGCATATTTTGCAGATGGCTGTCCCACCCAGCAGAAGGCACATCATTTGTTTGGAAAAAGGTGAAAATCCCCTCGTCATGGCCCCTGCTGTGACGGGCATCCGCTCTTTAGGCGTTGAAGTCACCACCCATGATAATTGTTTGTGGCATGTTTGATTGCAGCCACCCCTCCAACACATCATCTAACACCCTGTGGAACACTGGCACAGTGGTTGCCGGGGGTTCCAATATATATTTACAAACAGAACCTCTTCCGCCATGCCCGCAAATGTCACACTGATGGCCAACAGATCATTGCATTCAGTAATCACCTCTGTATGAGAGGCGGACAGCTTCAGGTCTATAGCTATAGCCAGCCCACCCACACCCCTGAGGGCAGCGCCTGGGACCTTTGATGTCATTTTTACGAAATGTATGCAAGCCTTGTAACTGAAAAGCACTAGTACCATGCTTAATATGTGCACCAAGCACCATGCATTCCTGGATAAAAACTAGGCTGGCTTCTCCCAGACAATTTACAGCATCCCTGGCTAGGTGCATAAACGCACACACATTCCATGTTACAACAGTTAGTTCTCCATTTTAGAGGACATTCCTGGCTGAATGGACCTTCATAAACATTTTGACTGCCGCTTCCAGGCACGACCAGTCCTCCAGAGATTACTTTCATGTTCCCTCCAGGTGTTTTAGTATTTAGGGAAACAGTGGGAGTGTTACACGTTGTTGTTTTGGGGGCCAATAAGTCAGTAGCTGCTTGTGGTGTGTGCAATAACTCAGAGTTTTCTATAATTCTATATTCCCATAATTCCGATTATTGCAATTTTTCTATTTATCCTCCTGTTGTTCTTATTTTTACTGCATTGCTACTCTACCCTGGAATCAGCATCTGCCATTCACTAATCTATCTTTCTGCCTCACTCTATCTCCCTAGGCATCTTATTCTCTCAATCAAATCCATCTATACATCCTTCCTCTCTTTAGATCTATGTATGTACCCTTACCATCTATTCATCCTTATCCAACTTCTTGATGCCTATGGTCTGTGTGTTTTTTTGTGATCGCCCTGAGGCCATCGGGCGTGTTGGCACAGTATACAAATTCTATAGCATAGAACAGAATAGAACACATCCATGAAACCAGAAGATCTAGATTCTAATACTGACATCCCCACTTGAGCGAAATAACTTTATCTTGAGTAAATATGCCGAAAATCAATATAGTGTGTCGAGATATGTTGGATGCCCCTGTAACTCTAGAGGAACTGGAAGTGGTGTTACGGCAGCTACCCGCTAGTAAGACTACCGGGGCCAACGGCCTCCCCAGCGAATTCTATAAAGCGTATAGTGAGGAGATACTTCCCCCACTCTTGGAAATGTTGAACGATTCATATGATATGGGGAGATTGCGGGAATCCCTAAGAGAGGCGATCATTGTTCCTCTCCCCAAACCTAATAAACCGAGCAAAGATTGTGGTTCATTTAGGCTGCTGTCGATGCTCAATCAAGATAGTAAAATACTCATGGCGGTATTAGCAAACAGAATGAAAGGGATCATCACTAAACTCATACACCCAGATCAGACCGGATATGTCCCCCACAGGAACATATCTGACAACCTTAGGCGACTGCACCGAGTCATAGAAAATACAAAAGGGGATTCGGGTGAGATAGCGATAGTATCATTATATGCAATAAAAGCATTTGACTTGGTTAAATGGCCTTGGCTGATGGCCGCTTTGGCCAACTATGGGATAGGTCCAGGATACCTTAGGTGGGTCAAATTACTCTACAGTGCACCGCTGGCCAGAGTCAAGACGGGACCGATAATATCGGAGAGGTGGCAACTCAGCAGGGGTACTAGACAAGGGCGTCTGTGGTCCCCCATATTATATATCCTGGCACTGGAACCTTTGGCGATATACTTGAGGCAGCAATACGACATAATAGGAATCAACATCAAAGGGGAGCCACACCTCATCTCACTGTATGCGGATGACATGCTGCTCTACTTACGATACCCCGAAGAGAACCTCCAGTATCTCCTGGAGGTGATGGAGCGATTTGCGTTGCTATCGGGTATAGCGGCGAACCCAAAAAAAGTCATGTATATTCCCTCTGGGCAGGTATGTGGGGACCCCACGAGATCAGCTACCAATCCTACAAATACCATGGGAGAGAAACACGTTAAGATACCTAGGGATAGACATTTATCACACGGTGGATGCAGAACATCAGCATAATATAGAGAGGGCGGCAAGAGGCATACAAAATAGTATGAGGTTCTGGGAGAAACTCCCCCTGGCAATGATGGGGAGGGGTGCGATGCTGAAAATGGTAGTCCTGCCGAGATTATTACACTACTTTGGGAACATACCATAATTGATACCAAGGCGATTTTTTATCAAACTACATAGCATTTGTAGGGACTTCCTCTGGCACGGGACGAGGAATAGAAAGCCCTCTGGAAGCTACAAAACACGCATGAAAGAGGGGGCATCAAATTACCAAACTATGAGGTATACTATATAGCTAGCCAGTTACAATATGTGGCTAAATGGCTATCAGAAGACCCAACTGCAGAATCCAGATTACTGAGATTGGAATGTGCCCCGATCTTCTTGAAAGATATGATATGGCTGCCCAAAGAGGAGATGATAGAACGCCCAAAGATGCTGACATTGGGATGGAGGGTGTGGCGTAGGGCCTGCCAGGTCATGGAAAACCCAACCCCGGGCTCCCCGCAGGTGCCACTAGTTGCACTGGCGGGGGGAGATGGTCAGTTAATGAGGATAATCAGGAAGCACTGGGAGCCGATGGGGATAGCGGTGGGAGATGTAATGCAAGAAGGGGAGATCAAAGAGTTTGGGACGCTGGTGAAGGAAACAGGGTTGCATAGCGGGCAATACATCACATATGCCAGAATGGGGAAGCGGATCAAAGAGACATGGCCAGAAATAACATTAGAGGAGCTACCGGACGATGCCATAGAAACATTATATGACATAGCAGAAGGAGGGCACAAGATATCTAGAATATATGAGCTATTGATGTCCAAAGCGGGGACAGAAGTGATACAACTTAGACAGGACTTGGAAGAAGATTTGGGCGCTCCTATGAGTGACGGAATGTGGGAACGCGCCCAAGGATATCACAAGAAAGTGTTGAGGACTGCGAGGTTACAGCAAATACAGTTATACATAATCGATAGGGCATACATGACTCCCCAAAGGATAGATACATTTAAGAACGTGGACAGGCAAACGTGTCCTAAATGTTGAGAAGAAAATGCCGGGATAGCACACATGTTCTGGGCGTGCCCAGAGATTGGTACATTCTGGGAAGAAGTAGCCCAGAGATTAGATGAGAAAGGGGTTAAGATAAATATCGAGACAGCAAGGGCATGCATGATGGGAGGGTTCCCCAGATCATGCAAACTGAAGCATTTAAGCAAATTAAAGAATCTGGCGTATATACTTGCGAAGCGCAGGATCGCCATGGTGTGGAAGGCATGCCACAGACCAAGGATAGAGGTCTGGTGGAAAGACCCCCAGAAATGGACTGAATCTGAAACAGCGGTGTGGCAAGATGCTGGTAATACTCAAGGGGAGGAAGAAATGGGAACCCGGACGGCCTGGAAACAGTTGGTAGCTACACTGAATAGGCCAGCTCTGGACTGGTCCAGTGACCAGGACTCAGTTGAGGAATAGATAAGGAATCCCTTTCGCATGAAGCAGTTGTAGAGCGCGAGGTAGAGTAAGCTCATAAGGGGGGAGGGAATGGGGATGCAATTGACATTTAATGATCTGTGTGAAATCGAGAATATTGTGACATGTATTGCAAGTTGATTTTAAGTTTGTGTTGAAAATTAATAAAAATGGTTTTTTAAAAAAAATAATCTTGATCTTGAGTACATCCATTTTATATTCACATGCACGGATTCCAGCAAACTCAATGCGGCTGAGACGCAGACTCCATAAGATAAGTGCTGTATGACATACAGGATAATTCATAGAATTTTGCACAAAAGGGGCGCACGCGGCTGGCGCACAGTGTGCGCGTGCAAATGTCTGCTCCAGCCGCGTGCGCTAAAATAGTTTTCTGCGCACAGCGTATTCATGGATTTTAGCCGTGGCGCAGAGTGGCGCAGCGACCCTGCAGCAGCGCCAGTTACGCCCCCAAGAACGCCCTCGCGCAAGGAAAAGCCATCAAAATTCCCAATTCAGCGCAAAGGGCTGCGCTAACCCTGGACCAGTTTACAGGGCTGCCAAACAGCAAACGCCAAGCGGGGAACGTGTATTACTGAGGTGCGCGTGAAGTTTCACACGCGAAAGGGCCTGTGCGAGTGGGGTACGTGTATTTCAGGGGTGAGCGGGAAGTTTCACACGCGATTGGGCTTGGTACGTGTATTTCAGGGGTGCGTGGGAAGTTTCACATGCGATTGGGCTGGGTACGTGTATTTCAGGGGTGCGCGGGAAGTATCACATGCGATTGGGCTGGGTACGTGTATTTCAGGGGTGCGCTGGAAGTTTCACATGCTATTGGCCTGGGTACGTGTATTTCAGGGGTGCGCGGGAAGTATCACACGCGATTGGGCTGGGTACGTGTATTTCAGGGGTGCGCGGGAAGTATCACACGCGATTGGGCTGGGTACGTGTATTTCAGGGGTGCGCTGGAAGTTTCACACGCGATTGGCCTGGGTACGTGTATTTCAGGGGTGCGCGGGGAGTCCTACATGTGAATTGGCAGTGTGGGTCCTCCCAGGTGTCCCCTCTACCCCCTCCACGGCCCCTGCAGGCAGCCCACACCACAGGGGACTACCCCGCACCCCTGGTCATGTCCCGCAGGCAGCACATCCACCATGGGCATGCCCCCCAGCCAAGCCACATGTCACGTTGCAATATGATCACCAACTCATGTCTCCCAACACCCCCACCTCCCAGCAGTGCAGGGCACCTGCCAGCAGGCCCCCACACATGTCCCCTAGCACCCCCACCAGGCCCCCACACATGTCCCCCAGTACCCCCACCCCCCAGCAGTCAGGGGCACCTGCCAGCAGGCCCCCACTCATGTCCCCTTGCACCCCCCACCCCCAGCAGTGCAGGGCATCTGCCAGCAGGTCCCCACACATGTCCCCCAGCACCCCCACCCCCCAGCAGTCAGGGGCACCTGCCAGCAGGCCCCCACACATGTCCCCCAGTACCCCCAGCAGTCAGGGGCACCTGCCAGCAGGTCCCCACACATGTCCCCCAGCACCCCCACCCCCCAGCAGTGCAGGGCACCTGCCAGCAGGCCCCCACACATGTCCCCCAGCACCCCCACCCCCCCGCAGTGCAGGGCACCTGCCAGCAGGCCCCACATATGTCCCACTCATGTCCCCTTGGACCCCCACCCCCCAGCAGTGCAGGGCACCTGCCAGTAGGCCCCCAGTCATGTCCCCTTGCACCCCCACCCCCTCAGTGCTGGGGGGGTGGGGGTGCAAGGGGACATGAGTGGGAGCCTGCTGGCAGGTGCCCCTCAGTGCTGGGGGGTGGGTGTGCAAGGGGACATGAGTGGGGGCCTGCTGGCAGGTGCCCTGCACTGCTGGGGGTGGAGGTGCAAGGGGACATGAGTGGGGGCCTGCTGGCAGGTGCCACTCAGTGCTGGGGGGTGGGGGTGCAAGGGGACATGAGTGGGGGCCTGCTGGCAGGTGCCCCTCAGTGCTTGGGGGTGGGGGTGCAAGGGGACATGAGTGGGGGCATGCTGGCAGGTGCCCTGCACTGCTGGGGGGTAGGGGTGGAAGGGGGCATGAGTGGGGGCCTGCTGGCAGGTGCTCTGCACTGCTGGGGGGTGGGGGTGCAAGGGGACATGAGTGGGGGCCTGCTGGCAGGTGCCCCTCAGTGCTGGGGGGTGGGGGTGCAAGGGGACATGAGTGGGGGCCTGCTGGCAGATGCCCTTCAGTGCTGGGGGGTGGGGGTGCAAGGGGACATGAGTGGGGGCCTGCTGGCAGGTGCCCCTCAGTGCTGGGGGGTGGGTGTGCAAGGGGACATGAGTGGGGGCCTGCTGACAGGTGCCCCTCAGTGCTGGGGGCTGGGGGTGCAAGGGGACATGAGTGGGACATGAGTGTGGGCCTGCTGGCAAGTGCCCCTCAGTGCTGGGGGTGAAAGGGAACATGAGTGGGGGCCTGCTGGCAGGTGCCCCTCAGTGCTGGGGTTGGGGGTGCAAGGGGACATGAGTGGGGGCCTGCTGGCAGGTGCCCCTCAGTGCTGGGGGGTGGGGGTGCTGGGGGACATGAGTGGGACATGTGTGGGGGCCTGCTGGAAGGTGCCCCTCAGTGGTGGGGGTGCATGGGGACATGAGTGGGACATGAGTGGGGGCCTGCTGGCAGGTGCCCTGCACTGCTGGGAGTGTGGGGGTGCAAGGGGACATGAGTGGGGGCCTGCTGGCAGGTGCCCCTCAGTGCTGGGTGGTGGGGGTGCAAGGGGACATGAGTGGGACATGAGTGGGGGCCTGCTGGCAGGTGCCCTGCACTGCTGGGGGTATGGGGGTGCAAGGGGACATGAGTGGGGGCCTGCTGGCAGGTTCCCCTCAGTGCTGGGGGGCGGGGGTGCAAGGGGACATGAGTGGGGGCCTGCTGGCAGGTGCCCTGCACTGCTGGGGGGTGGGGGTGCAAGGGCACATGAGTGGGGGCCTGCTGGCAGGTGCCCTGCACTGCTCGGGGGTGGGGGTGCAAGGGGACATGAGTGGGACATGAGTGGGGGCCTGCTGGCAGGTGCCCTGCACTGCTGGGGGGTGGGGGTGCAAGGGGACATGAGTGGGGGCCTGCTGGCAGGTGCCCTGCACTGCTGAGGGGTTGGGGTGAAAGGGGACATGAGTGGGGGCCTGCTGGGGGGTGGGTGTGCAAGAGGACATGTGTGGGGGCCTGCTGGCAGGTGCCACTCAGTGCTGGGGGGTGGGGGTGCAAGGGGACATGAGTGGGGGCTTGCTGGCAGGTGCCCCTCAGTGCTGGGGGGTGGGGGTGCAAGGGGACATGAGTGGGGGCCTGCTGGCAGGTGCCCCTCAGTGCTTGGGGGTGGGGGTGCAAGGGGACATGAGTGGGGGCATGCTGGCAGGTGCCCTGCACTGCTGGGGGGTAGGGGTGGAAGGGGGCATGAGTGGGGGCCTGCTGGCAGGTGCTCTGCACTGCTGGGGGTGCAAGGGGACATGAGTGGGGGCCTGCTGGCAGGTGCCCCTCAGTGCTGGGGGTTGGGTGTGCAAGGGGACATGAGTGGGGGCCTGCTGGCAGGTGCCCTGCACTGCTGGGGGGGGGGAGAGGGTGTCATGCGTTGGTGATCAGTAGTGCAAGCTGACATGTTGCTTGGCTGGGGTGCATGCCCATGGTGGATGGGCTGCCTGCGGGACATGACTAGGGGTGCAGGGTAGTCCCCTGTGGTGTGGGCTGCCTGCAGGGGCCGTGGAGGGTGTAGGGGGAACACCTTGGAGGACCCACACTGCCAATTCATGTGTAGGACTCCCCTGAACCCCAGATATACACATATCCCACTCGCACAGGGCCTGTCGCGTGTGAAACTTCCCGCGCACCCCCGAAATACACGTACCCCGCTCGCCCAAGGCCAATCGCGTGTGAAACTTCCCACGCACCCCCGAAATACACGCACACGCTATTTTTGACACCGCGGGTGTTTTTCGTGTACCCCTTTGCACGTCATTTGTCCTAGAGGGCCACAGTATGGGACAATCATCAGAGCTGTATATACGTGCTTTTTGTTAGCGCACATTTTGGCGCACATTTTTTTCATGCGCAGCGACGCTACCGCCTGCCTTCGTGTGGTGGACGTGTTTAGGCCTGTGCGTGTCTTCGCCCGTGCGCTGGTTTGCCCTATTTGATTCCATGAATATGTGTTGTAGGCGAGCGTGTGGGCGTTCCGCGCACTTGCCTCCTGTAGTTCCCCCATGACGCCCACATTTTCACGCGTTGATCCCCATTCCCCGTGTTATGGCAACTTTTGTTATGTGCGCCACGCTATGTGCGCTTTCGCTGTGGCCGTAGCGCATGCCGTTAGATGACCTGTGCGCCGGCGTGCGCCACGCAGATTTTCAGTGCACATCCCAGATTTTACTAGCGCACGGACTTCCATGAATCGACGTGCGTGGGTTCTGCTGAGATTGTCGCACTTGCACTGCGATTCACATGCTTGCGCGGGAATTTTCAGCGCACATTAATTCCATGAATCGGCCTGATAATCAGGTTGACAAAGGTGGGAGAAAAACGGCAAGGCAGGCATTTTCAATTTATAGCTGGCCCTTTTAAATTCTATCCTTTCAATTAACTTTTTGATTAGGAGAAAAAGAAAGGAAACAGCAAGTAAGTAAAATTAAAAGTATGATAGCAATGTATACTGCCCAAATATGTATCTTTAAAAATAAATCTTATTGCTCTTTTTTTCCGAAAATACAAACTTGGTTTGTCTGGCTAAAAAGAAACTTGCCTTTCATTCCCGAATTCTGATCAGTGCAAATTATTGCTGGGCTCCCTCATCTGTCACTGCTAGTGCTAATAGAGAACAGAAAGCAGTGTGACTTTTGCCAACTTCAAGCACTGTGCACAACCTTTCAGACAACTTGCCCAAATTGATTTCTACGTTATATTGACACTAAAGCGAATATTATCAAATTGAACTGTACATATCTATGGAAGTAATTAGTATGAAGCATTTAGTATTGCAAAATGTAATGTGGTCTGTTTTCCAGTTACAAAACAGAAGGTTTTGATTTAGTGTTCAGTACCCCAGCAAAGGTTCTATGATAGAATTCATATTACAGAGCAACAGATGGCTCATAATAAGAGGCCGTTGTAGTAATTATGCTATAAGTATTATGGAACCACATATTTGAAAGCTTTATAAGAAAGCACTCCTGACAGTTTGAAGTTTTGAGTAGCGCCTACGCTTCTTAAATCTTTGACCAGGAAAAAGTAACAGCTATGTAGCCTGAATACTATCCGGCTACATGGAGTATTGATGCATTTAGCTAGGTCTAGTGGACAGTCCCACATCCAGAGGTGCAGTGATCATCTAAGAGACCAGGACTGTAAATCAGTGCAAGGAGATGTCTGATCCACAGTGGAAGGCTCTGGACTAAAAAAAGATTGCACCCACTTCTGTATGATTAGAACAACGTAAAAGAAGTATGTGGCTTCGTAAGGAGCATGGGACTATCGGTTTTGCCATTTATTCAGGCATTCCAGGGCCCTGTGAATGCGGACTAGTGTTATCTTTTACGTGTGCAAATGAAAGCAGATGAAGACTGATGGGAGAACAACAGATAGAATGTTCATTCTTTGCAAAATTTCAGATTTAATGAATCCAGCAGATGTAACAACTGACTAAACAATAGGGACTGAACAAAGCCTATAAGTAGACTGGGTAACCTCTTCTTATTATATGACTCTCATTGGTTACTCAAGCTGACACATTCAGAATAACTACACCCTCAGTAGACCTAAGAAAGCATTGCATAAAGTAAAGCTATACGCCACGCAAGTTGTTTTCATTTGGACGATATGGTAGAATGTGGGGGAAGGCCAAAATGTAATAATTTAAAATAAAGCAGGGCAAGGTGAACACCATCCAGCAAATACACTTCTATGGAAAGAGCAAAATGTAGCTTAAGAGCAAAGCGTTTGTCGAACTCTAGCTGACTTAACCACGCCAATGCCCAATTCTTGTTTGCAGTGGTCCGTTTGGAGCATAAAGCAGTTATTACCGTGCAGATTCTGACACCAGGACTCGTGCAAGGTTTGTCAGTGCAGTCCTTCAGAATCATTCTGCTCGCTTGTCTTCTGCCTCGGCACACCATCGCACATGGACCTATGGGAGACATTCAAAATAGTAAACCCTATTTAAAGAACAGAATGTATATGATGAAGTTACATGTACCTGTATGTTACACCTCAGAGCTCTGTTCTTCATATAAGGTACCATCATGCCCTCAGAACTATCTGTTTGCTTCGGTCAGCAAGCAGTAGCAAGTTAGCAGGCAGTTATATATAGTGGATGCTGCAAACAAAACCACCGAGAACACCCATCTATTTTGAGGGCATAATTGTTGTGAAATGTATTCTGTTGACCGGCATTGCCTGCTAAGTAGGAGCAAGAGGATTTTATCCTCACTGAAGTTTTGTCTGAAGGGGAAGGTTTGACATTGAAGTGGAGGAAGAATCCATAAAAAACAGAAGATGGCGATCTAACATTACAGGTACGTAAGTAACTTCAGATAGCACTTATTTAAAATTGGAAAGGTGAAACGAAGGATAATGCTGGATGTGCGAGGAGGCAGAGTCACGCGAGATCCTGGCTGCGTACGATACTAGTAGAATGATCCGAGATTTATTGTCCAGTGTTAAATGTGTCTGCTCAATACCAAACACTTTTAGTCAAAACAGGTACATATACTTCCAATGTGCAATATAATTTGTTTTTCCTGACTTGAATTGTTACTGATGTCTGGCTCTGGAGATTGAAAGGCCAGACGGCATGTAGCAGAATGGCTTTAAAGTAACACCCAAAGGTCCATATAAGTTAGACAAGCATGAACGTGGCGTCACATGTAACGCAAAATCTAAAAGGCACTCATCCTCACAATGTAAGCATCGGGTCTAAAAGCTACAGAGTACAAAAAAGGTGTACACCACAAAATTGCACATTTGCACCCAAGTGTCCAAAATCCATGAGCAGCAAAAGCGTCCACTTAAATCATAGCCCCAAACTCATCTTGACGGGCCAGGGAGCTCAGATACCTTTGTTGGATAATTTACTAAATTCACAGGGCAGCGTGTTATAGTTTTAGCTTTCAAGCTTTTACAGTATTGACATTGGAGCAACTCGCTTTAAAATTAGTATAAAAGGAGAGCTGTTTGCCAATGAACACCTGCCCATTATCCATCATCCGCATTCCCTCTCTCAAGTCGTCCTGCATAAGGTACTGCATACACAACCGTGGAGTGTGGTACATCCATGCAGCAATGCCGTGCTTCCATCCATTTGCCAGATGCTTTGATTGACACAACAGCGAGGCTGAGTTAGGTAGGAAATTAGTCGCTGAAACCGTCAATAGCCTATCAACTCAAAATGAGGACGTCTTCTAAAGCACAAATAAAAAGATAAATGGAGATATTCTATTTGAGATAGGAATGCATTCGTCATCTATAACAGTAAAGTTCAGGGATACAAGTCACTGAGCTCATCCACCATAGTAACCATTGTTTTCCACTGGTCCCTACAACTGCAGCAGGGCATGCATCTATGCACGACAGCTAGATGGAAATATTTTCTTAAAGCGCACATTTAAGAGGACCCGACCACAAAGCGCTGATCGAGGTACCAAGCCTGCAAGGTGTATTGCGATTATCAGGTAGCAAACTAATTCCAACTCTAAAGTAAGCAATTTCTAAACGTGTATCTTAAATACAGGAGAATCTCGAAATGTAGTATGCCTTATGCGCACATTGCATACCAACCCCAGTAATATGTTAATAGTGCTTCCATTTATTTCCTGTATTCTCTCCTTCGGTGGAGCTAGAGTGTGCACCTATTTAGTTATAAACTCATTCTTTGCTTAGAGGTGTGGAGCAAAATCATGCATCATCTTCTTTTCTGCAAAGTACAGGTACAACTGAGCCCTTATCATGCATAGCACAAAATCAGGCACAAGCACAAATGTATTCTCGAGCCCCAAAGATCACAGAAAAGTCTTTGTCTCAGTGACACATGATAGTGCACATGATGCCTTCTCTGATCACGTAGCTTCTAAGCAGCACTAAAAAAACTGCTAACTTAGCCAATTTGTGTAAATAAACGGACATTTCAGTTATGTCATCTAATGTTTATAGACATACTATGGAGGCTGCAACTGAGAATATATTTCACCAGCAGGTTGTGCATCAGGAAATTAGAGGTTATAAGCCAGTTACTCATACTGACTTCAGAGGGGAAAAAAACGTCTGAAACACTAGATAGAAAACTGAAAGCAGTTCAGATCAGCACAACGGATTTGGAAGGGAGACCAGCAAACAAGGAAGCACTAACCATAGCTAATAAATAATTCCCGACTACGAAAGGTAGGCCGCCTGAGAGTGTAGAACCCGGATAAAAGGAAATGAAAAATGTACTGTTATTTCAAAATTCTTTATTAAATTGGCAGGTGAAAGTGAAAGAGCACACCAAGTTTCCCCTTGCAAAAAAACAAAACCTGAGAGCACATGTATAACCCAATAGAATTGTTGGCAATTTTCCTACACTAGAGGGGATGTACATGCATGCTGCCAACAGTTTCTGCTTTTGTTCTTCAAAAGAAGTTATCTGTGCCCTTCAAAAGGTGGGATAGCTCAAAGAATAATTGGACATAAATAGATGGAGAAACTGTTTACTTACAAGAGCCTTCAAGCGTCAAAATAATCAGTAAGCCTGATAATTGAGTTTGTCCCCGCCCTTATTTCTGTTCTGTAGAGGTTGTCTTGCTTTCTTATTCTTTACTGATTCTCATCTCTGCCTCTGCTGTATACTTTTTTCCGCCATTAATATTGCTTTTTAATTCTCCTATCAAAAAGGGAGAAACAAAAGGATGGGTTTGCGGGTGGGAATAGGGGTTAACTATTCTTTGTGTCCCACATCTCGGAATTCATTGTTTTGTTTTTTTATTTATTGTAATGTGTTCAAATAGTTCCAAAGAACTATTTCACATTTACATACAAAAGATAATAAAATACAACAACAAAAAGAGACAGAAAATGATCAACACTTCCCATCAAAATTAAACTCAAAGACGACTTAAATATGGGTTTCCATTATTTCCAGATAACCCTTCCATACATTAAAGAAGGCAATCATTAAACTCCCATTGCATGAATCAATTGCAATATTGCCAAAAGCCTTCCTGTCAAACTCAAGAATCTATGAACAAAGCGTGCTAAAAATGTAATCTGTAATTCCTTCATTCCCAAGCAAACAGTTGGAACATGCCTGGTCGTTTCGATCATCATCGGGTATTTGCAAATACAGCATATTCGACATTCTCTAAGGATTCCTTGACGAGAGCCCAAAACAAAGAGCGTGGGTAACCCATTACATCTAAGCAGAAGGTAAAATCTACAAACAGAGATCGAACAGCATTTCAATAAATATGGTTGTGGGGACATGAACCTATCATTGACTTAATAATGACTCTAATGGATCGTCAAGCTTTGACCCCTATCGGGACATGTTGCCAGGCGGTAATATCCCGCTCACAGCACAAGGACGATGGACGGCGTTTATAATTGGAGAACAAAAGACCATGATTTTTAGAGTCGTACAATTCTGGATGGAAGTATCTACTTTGAAAGCTTTTTAATGTGTTTTCATGTAAATTGTAACAACCGATGGATAAAATGTGAAATAATGATAGATTGTAATAAACCAAATCATTAAATAAAAAATTAAAATAAAAAAGATAATGACTTCCAAATACAAAAAATGTGCGATCCAATCTCAGGATTTCACCTTACTGAGCAGCTCATCCTTCCATTTGAAGAAGTCGAGTGACCGTTTAGGGGTCCACTCAACCCAATCAAAGAAAGCCAAGGAAAGGTTTGAACATTTACAACAGACATTACCCAATATGTCCTTGTGCATTGCCTGCCCCAACTAATTAAGCAAGGGACAGTGAGGCTCTTCTAGGATTTAAGAAGAAGAATACCTCTTCTCATCTTAACCTGTGACTTCAATGAAAGCAACCCCATTTCTAAATATATTTTTTCACTCTGGGATTGAATAGGGTAAGCCGAGAAGAACACACCAAAATGTAGTTTCAATTCTCTTGTGCCATCTATAATCACTAATATGGGTTGCTTGCAGGCCATAAAGTACAGCCGGACAGAAGATCTGTTCGTATAGCTTGATAACCCTGCATAGCTAAAGCCGGCTGTATTTGCTGCACTTTTTTTGATGAGCAATGTTTGCACCCATGCCTTACGCCTCTTTTCAATCTTCAGAGCTATATATTGTGCCATATCAATTTCTACCACCACATATCAATAAGTCAATACTCTGTCTATAGTGCCCTTAGATGTCAAAAGGGAATCTAGTCTACCTTTCCCAAAGCACATACACTGGGTCTTATTAAAGTTAATCACCAGATTGTCATCCACGTAGGACAGCCAATTCACATGCTCACCTTCAATTCTGGGAGGATATCTATCAATATTAGCCAAGAAGCCTGCCAAATATAAGTTGAACAGAAGGGGCGTGAGCACACATCCCTGCTTTACCCCACAATTAGTCGGGACAGGTTCTGTGCTCGTGCCACCTTCATCTAGCTGTACATGTAACTGCCAAATTGCAGCCAGTAGCCAAAGAGGAATCCCCACCCATAACATACTCCTAACCACAGTGTCAAAGACGGCACATAGATTTAAAAAAAACGGCATATACAGAGGCAAGGCATCTTATTTTGTAGCATTTAGAATCAAAAGATCAACAAGATATATATTACGCGTGGTTTCTGACCCTGGCCTAAAGCGAAGTTGAAACGTAGCCAGGATTCCAGCACGGAATAATAGGAACAATCAAGGAGCGACGCCACGATCTGAGAATTATGCCAAGAGCATATATATTATTAAACATTAAAAAAAAATAATTGGATCCCAGCACTCGCGTTATGTTGGCAAGGCCATTAGGTCCAGGAGTCCGGGAACGTTTCAATTTTGAATAAGGATGATAATATCATCCATATCGAAATTTAACTCACATGCCCGCATCCTTGGTCTCCACATTGACCCCCACCTTTCTCTTTCTCACCACATTTCTTTTACTGCCAGATCTTGCCGCTTCCACCTCTACAATGCCCGTAAAATTCGTCCCTTCCTAACCTTTCACGCTACTAAACTCTTAATCACCTCCCTCATCTTCTCCAGCACCACTCTTTTCTTTGGACTACCTTCCTCTCACCTCTCCTCCCTCAAATCCATCTACCACTCTGCCATCCGCTCCCTCTGCCTTCTCTCACCTCACGACTCCATCTCCTCGTCTCTTAACTCACTAGGCTGGCTTTCATTTCACTCGCAGCTCAAATTTAATTTCCTCGGTCTAGTCTTCAAATCCCTATATGGCCTTGCTCCTCCCTACCTATCCTCCCTTCTCACTTTTTATGCTCCTTCTCGTTCACTCCGTTCTGCGGATCTCTTCCTTCGCTCTCCTCCTCCTCCACCCTGCGCCCCTTCCCACTTCCGCTCCTTTCCATTGGAACCGCCTACCCCTCCCAGTCCGCTCTATTTCCTCCTACCCTTCATTCCGCACTTCTCTAAAATCCTATCTCTTCCACTCACCCCCTAGCACCTTTTCGCTTCCTTTCGCTCTACTGATTCTACTTCTACCTACGCCTCCTACCCCCTCTCTCACTTTGATCCCTCTCTATCAGTGCCTATCCTCATCAATAATGTAAATTATTCATTGTACTGTTTTCTGGTTTAGATTCAATTGTCATGTATTACTTGTTGTATTTGCTTGTTCCTCTTGTACAGAGCTTTGGATTAAAGTGCTATATACACATTAAAATAAATACAAATAAATACAAACTCAAATGGGATAATAGGATAGGCCAGGTGGGTAGCACAAGACGCTGTCTTAAAGTTAAAAGGTATTTCGGATATAGGTTACCCGGTTTATTAGCCGCTATAGGGCTATAGGATTCATCATTCTTTTCTTGGTGTCACTCTTGAATGCCCCCAGTGCCTCCCATATCAGTTTCACTTTACCTCCCGCAAGAGTGTTAAATCATATTTTGCCAATTGTAAGATATGCATGGTATCAAAGTAAAACAGACAAGTGACCACAGTTGAAGGGTGTTTATTAAACTTTATTATGGGTGGGAAAAACGCCCATCTAAACCTAAATCTAAAGATGTGAGCAAGCTACGATGATCAAATAATAACACCGTCCTAGTGGAGTCTTGTCAAAATAAAAAGGGACTATACTAAAAAAAAAACTATTGCCAATCCTTACCGCTAATTTACAAAGAGAGTGGGGAAATGTTCATGAAAAAGAAAGTGTTCACAAAATAATAAGTCAGGATGTTCAGGCCGTTGGCCTCCGTTCCCCATGTTTTCAGCACGGGACAAGGCGGTTCACTCAAGCATAGCACACTATTAGGCTTCTTCGGCACGAGGACACAGTTCCATTACCAACATCAGGGCCTTCTGTGCGCAAGTCTCTTAAAGTATCAAGTCTCTTGATTCAGAGGGCCTGATGTACCAAAACAATTAAAAATAAGGTTACTCACCATAGTTACTTACTCCTAGTCCATAGTCCCCTTTCCTCCATACTTGTGGGACATTCCATCCTTCGGGACCGGAGCACTTTTGTCAAAAAGCATCCAAATTTTAATTTGTATCCTTTTATTTTTACACGGGGCCACAGCACATGGCCGTAATCCCACCCTCCTGAGCTCTGCCCGCGCATCGTCTTTCAGTCCTTTTCCATCGCCATGTATAAGACCATTTAAAGCAATAATAGAGGATACTTTTTAGAGGGGGCGGCGGGCGGCGTAAGGAGGAAAGGGGACTATGGACTAGGAGTAAGATAGCATTGACTATCTTACTCCTAGTCCATAGTCCCCTTTCCTCCATACTTGTGAGAGAATCCCAGGCACAACCAGAGTTAGTAAGGGTGGATGGAAAATCCCTTCACTGAAATAAGTTTTTGTTTTTGAGGACAGCCTGGCCAAATTGAGCATTAGCACTAAACTCAGGTCTAAGCAGTAATGTTTGCAGAAAGCCGATCGGGAGGCCCACGTAACAGCCTTGGAGATGGACACCCAAGGAACATACTTTTGGAAGGTAACAGCAGCCGCTTTGCCGCAGACTAGATGAGAATGGATGCCCTTGGGTGGTTGAAGGCCTTGGATCTTATAGGCCTCTGAAATGTACAAGGCAATCCAGCGGAAAATGGATGCTTTGGAAGCTGGTTTCCCTTTAGGGTCACCAAACGTAACAAAGAGTTGTGAGGAGCTTCTGAGTTCACCCGTTCTATCGAGGTAAAATGTGAGGACTCGCCTAACATCCAAATTGTGTAGAACTCTCTCGGCATCAGAAGCCGGGTTCGGGAAGAAGACAGGTAAGTAGATAGACTGGTTCAAATGAAAGTCAGTAACCACCTTAGGAAGGAAGGAAGCGAGGATGAGTGCGGAGCACAACTTTTTCCTTGTGGAAAGTGAGGAACGGATGTTCCACAGAAAGCGCTTGGAGTTCGCTTACACGCCTTTCGGATGTTATTGCAATCAGAAAAGCAACCTTCCATGGGTTCAAACGGCTTATGGCATAAAGCGGTGAGGACCAAATTTAAATCCCACTTGGGATGAGGAGTTCATACCGGCGGGAAGAGATGAAGGAGTCCCGCAAAATGCCTTTTGATGACTGGATTAGTCAATGAAAAGGACAGCTGTCCATGGACTTGTAGGCACCAATGGCGGATAAATAAGTCCTGCAAAACAGAACATGAATTCCAGAAGCTGCCAGGTTAGTCACAAAGGATAGAACGGTGTTGACCGTAGCATGCTGGAGTCAAGCTGTTTAGCTAAGCACCAGTGACAAAAACTGAGCCATTTGCTCCTGTATTGTGCCCTCGTAGAAGGCTTCCTGGCTACTTGGATAATACGCATATTGTCTTCGGACAGCTTGAGCTCTGCTAAAGATCTGAACTCAGGCACCAGGCCGCCAAGCTGAATGATTGAGGGGAGGAGTGCAACAGCTGGTGATCGCTCTGGTGAAGCAGGTCGGGTATCAACGGCAATCTGATTGTGAGAAGAATCTACAGATGCTGCAGTTCCCGAAAACCAGAATCTGGATGGCCACTAAGGAGCTATGAACAGGAGAGTGCAGTTCAATGCAGTCCTAAGCTTGAAGAGTGACCGATGAATCAGTGGCAATGGAGAGAAGGCGTAAGCCTTCATGTTGTTTCATGGAATCTCGAGTGCGTATCCCAGGGAGGACGCTCCAAGCCCGTCCCTAGATGCATAAAGAGGAAGTTTCCTGTTTGTAGAAGTTGCAAAGAGGTCCACCTCTGGAGTGCCCCATTGTTGGAAAATGTTGGAGAGGACAATGCTGTTCATTTATCACTCGTAACTGGCTGCCGACTGACGACTGAGTGAATCTGCAGTTACATTGATGTGACCCGGGATGTGTACAGCCTGAAACCAGACCTTGTGCTGAATGGCCCAGTCCCAAATTTGTATGGAAAGATCCACAAGGAGCGGCGACTTGGTGCCGCCCTGCTTGTTGATGTAAAACATTGCCACAGAACTGTCTGTGCGAATACGGTCTACCCTGTTGGTGATAGAAGTTTGAAAAGCTTTGAGCGCCAGGAGCACAGCCAGGAGTTCCAGGTAATTGATATGAAACTGCCTGTCCCGAGGCATCCACAGGTCGAAAACTTTGAGGTAATGCAGCGTCGCTCCCCACCCCAGAAAGGAGGAGTCTGTAGTAACCGTCACTTGTGGGCAGTGCTCCTGGAAGGAGGCCCCCACTGAAAGGTTATTGGTCGAGGACAACCATTGTAGATCCGCTGTCATGCAGGATGCAACTGGATTCAGCTTGGAATCCAGATTCCGATGCCTGAGACCAGCAGCTAACTGAGTGCGCCTCATCTTCAGACATGCAAGAGGTAAAGCTAGCACGCACGAGGCCATGAGACCCAGACGACTGTGGAACCAGGCCGTCATGTGCGAGAACTGGAGGAAGAGCTGATAGGTCTGCAGACCTGTACGCCGTTAGGAACACCTTGGTACTGACTGTATTCCAAAGGAAACCCAGGAAGATCAGATCTTGAGAGACCGTCATGGACGATTTCTGCCAATTGACTGACAGCCCAAGATGGAACAGGAGCTGAAGGAGAGACTGAAGATTGGTCAAGGCCGTCTGTTGGCAAGGACTGCGCAGGAGCCAATCGTCAAATATGGATATATATATGAACCCCCTGCAGTCTGAGGGAAACTGCGATGACCGACATCATCTTCGTAAAGACACATAGCGCCGAGCTGAGACCAAAAGGGAGTACACAAAACTGGAAGTGTTCCTCTCCCACAGAGAACAGCAGATATTTTCGATGCAGGCTCCAAATCAAATGTGCATGTATGCATCCTGGAGGTCTACCGCGCTGAGCCAATCACCGTTCCAAAGAGAGGACTTTATCTGGCAAGGCATGATCATCTAGAATTTCTCTTGGGGAAGAGAAAGAATGAACAGGGAAAGATTGAGGATAGTGCGCAGGCCGGCCTGGTTGGGTTTGGGCACTGTGAACAGACAGGAGTAGTAGCCCTCCCCTTGCTACCTGAGGAGAACAGGCTCCACCGTCTAGAAGTTTCTGTACCTAGGCTCTGAGGGAGGGCGACCCAGTCTGCTGGAAGGGAGGGTGATATAGAGGGGAGTGGCAAGCGGAAGCCCGCCCGAGCGATTAACAAACCCATCGGTCTTCGGAATGGTCTGCCACGCCTCCAGATGAGATGAAATGTGTCCTCCCACCGGAGTCTCGTGCGACCAACAAAAAATATCATTTGGATGATTTGTCGGCAGGGAGACTCCCTGGAGAGGAGGCTGATGGCCGAGAGAAAAACCGGCCACCTTGTCGTTGCTGCTTGCGGCGGGGCCCGCCAACCAGAGCCTCGGATACCTGAATCCAGAGAAGGACCAAGGTTGAGACCCTGACCTATGTGTATAAGGGGCCTTACCTGGAGTTTTGCCAGGATGACAAAGACTTGGCTGTTTGAGTACTCGCCTTAGTCTTTGTGAGTTCCTCATCTGTGGAGAAATGGAACAATTCCGAACCATCAAAAGGAAGATCCAGCACCTCGTCCTGCACTTCCTTTGAGAACTTTGTAGCATGGAGTCACGCTTGGCGGGAGATGTCAACCCCGACCATAAGGCCTCGAACAAAGGTATCTACGTGGTGTGCAGCAGCCTCCATTAGATCCTGTGCCAACACTCTGGCGTCCGATAAACCGGCTTTGAAGTCCTCTAGCCTATCCGCAGGAATACATTCCTGGAAATCGGCTAGCTCCCTCCAAAGCTTGACATTGGCCGATGCCAGGATAAGCTTGGTGTTAGCCTGACGAAGTTGGAGCACCAAATTAGAAAAGACTTTCTTGCCAATGGCGTCAAGAAGTTTGTCCTCCTTGGAGAGGATTTGGGCCGCTGCAATGCAGGATGTAGAGGCCGGCTTGGACTGGAGGGTGGCTGCTGCCACTACAGTCGATGATGGGAACGGACAAGCCGACAAAGATATGTATTTTCCGAGGTATGAAGCTTGTATCGGGCGTCAATCCTCTTGTTGAGATGGTGCCAGAATGAGATTTTTCCCAGACCTTGCAGGACTCAGCCAAGAACAGGCCGGTGCACTCTTGAGACGATAGAGTAAAGGATCCAGAAAGCACCCCCTCTTGCAGAGCGGGTGCCTCGGGTACTGGAATGTCAAGCAGGGCCATCATGTCCTGTACCCAATCATGAAATTCTCTAATAGAGCGGGTGGCTCATCGCTGTCCTGGTCCGTTTGGACCTCATCTAGTGAAACGGGAGCAGCAGACTGATCCGCTGCACATGACACCTGAGGTCCTAAAGTGGTGTCTGGTAGAGCACCCGACGTCTTTTCTATCGGGGAAGTGGTGGAGGAGGTGCAGCAGGAAGAGGCGGAGGAGGCAGCACCACTGGGGCCTGCATAGGGTCTGCCGAAGCAGGAGGTGGTACAGGAGGTCTAGGATACATTTCCCTAAACAGATCCTTAAAGTACACCTTCATGGGGTCAGAATGCATGAACGTCTGAAAATTCCCAAAAAACGCATCCTCGGACGAAGGTCTAGGCGCTGGAATGGGCAGAGGCTGCTCGGAAGGGGCATGCCCCCATGAACGCAATGAGGATGGTTGCCAGGAAGGACCTCCACAGGGGTGCGGAACCAGGAGGGAGCAAGACTGTATGAGGCAGCGCTGCCCAAGCACGCCAATCGAATGAAGGGGCGAAACAGGTACTTGCCCCAAAATAAGTCCCCCCCCCCAGCACCAGCCGTAGTGAACGTTTGGCGTAAGAGATGTAGTCAAAATGGCCGCTGTGGTCAGCGGAGGTTGGGCCATCATTTTGTTGACACCCGAGGTGAACTGCGTCACAGGAGAAAGTGAGGCAATGGTCTCCTCAGGGGAGTCAGGGGCCTTATTTGACATTTCAGCCTTGAAGCAAGGACCCTTGGCAGAGCTGGTACCGGCAGATATAAGGTGTTTACTAGATACCTTAGGGACTGCCCCAGAATTAGCCTCCAGTGTAGGAACCACGGCAGAGCCAGTACACGAAGGCCTGTGGTGCATGACCGCGTTCTTTGCCCCCTCGACAGAACTGGTACCACCATGCCCTTGAGCGTGGGAAGGTTGAGGGCTATACCTCACCGCCAGGACCCTTGAAGAGGATCCCTCACTTCTGCCGGTATAGGATTTATCCCCAGGAAGGAGAACCTCGGAATGGAACACAACTGTGTACATTTGTTTAGCTTCCTCAAGAGGGGCCTCAAGCCGAGACTCGTTGTGGAAAGATCCAGAAACTGAGACCTCAGAGCCAACCCCGGTAACCAGAGTCACAGATGAACTGGGTCCAACTTTAGCCCCCAAACGGGGAACCTCAGATGAATGTCCGGTTTTGGCAGGCCCACTGCAGGGATCCTCAGAGGAAGCTCTGGTGCGCCTATTAGCCCTCTTGCGGGACACCTTAGGGATACTCCTGGTAGAAGAGCTACTTGAGTCCCTAGAGTTCCTGGAAGACCCCAGGAAGGAGTCCCCTGGCTGGGGCACCCTAAAGAGGAAAGAACTCAATGGGTGTTTCTTTTTCTCATGAAGAGCTTCAAATGTGGTGGAGGAACGCGTTGAAACACCTCCTCCCACCAGACAAGAAGACGCTGGAGTGCCCAGACAGAGAGGGAGTTGCAATAAAAGCACGAGTCCCAATGGTGTTTTGGGCCTAGAACCTCCAGGCAAAGAGAGTGGGGATCCGCCCTTGGGAAACGGCATTCGCAAGATGAGCAGGACTCGAATCCCAGACGCTGCGGCATAGACGGAGGACAAGATCACCATGAAACCGGAGCAGGAAGGAAGGAAAACGGGAATAAAGAAAAATTCCCAGAGATGCTAGTGCATCCGGCCCAGACTACACAGAGAAAAGGACTGTAGGGCGATGCGCAGGGTGGAGCTCAGGAGGACGGGGTTACAGCCACTGTGGCCCCGCATAAAAATGAAAGAAGGGCAACAATTTAATGTTTGATGCTTTTTGAAAAAAGTGCTCCGGTCCCATCCCGAAGGACGGAATGCCCCACAAGTATGGAGGAAAGGGGACAGGACGTAGGAGCATTACTTTACAAATATTGAAGTCGGGTGATTCACTCTTCACCTTGGATCCCCTCAGCCGGATTCGGATCCCTTTTCTGACATAATCTTCAGTTTGGATCCCCCCCTCTTCCAGGCTCAGATCCTCTTCTCCACTGCTTATAGAATATCTTTTCTGGGGAGACTCACGGTTCATCTCGGATTCCCATCAGCTGGGCTCAGATCCCTTTTCCACAATTAGTCTCCCTCAGCCGGGCTCGGGCCCATTACAGTTCGTATTAGCTATCGAAGACTTTCGAATGTGCACAGGGTTTGGCTTGACCAGTTGTACGACCACTTAGATTTTACAGTTCACAATTTTACACTCTCAGATGGATGAGCACCCACGAAGTGCCGGACCACTCTGTACATGGCATCTACCTTGGTTTTAAAAGTTCAGTCATTCCTTACATATTCAATTATATTCGTGTTGCTGAATATAGCGGCTTTCTCCCTCTGAAAAGTCCAAGGGCAAGTCTCTCCTTGCAACCCTTTCTGGTCTTGCCGTCTTTCTCCTCATATTAAACTGCCATCTCAGAACTGCTGCTTCCTTGTGTGTTTTCCCTTGCTAAGAGTGTGCTTTTGTGTTTCGCCTTTTATCCATGTGGCAAAGTGTGATAGAAGTCAGGTGTGTCTAATTATCAGTAATTGCCTGACTCTGCCTGACCCTTGTGTTGGGACATGTCAGGTATATACGGCTGCGGTGTTCGTTCGTTTTCTCTCACAGTGAGCTGTCCGTGTAAAAGTGTTCATGTCGGGAATGGGGGTTGGGGGCTGGACAGTTCCTAGGTATCCTACCTGGTAAAATGGGAAAAAGGTCTGCGTCTCACACTCCGGTGTCCTCATCCAGGTGATCCTCCCGCACTGGTCCACCCCCAGGAACTGGATCAAAAAGTGGTGGCGGTGTCCTGGCCACCTGTATGACAGATCCCCAGGGACTAGCGGATGAGACACCTTCAGGTTTCTCACACAATGCACATTATACAGTGCTCATGGCGTCTCAACCAATATTTATAATTATTCTTCACCTTTCAGATCTTATTTTGGTGATCTTTTGCCATCTCAGCTTGTCCAAGTATGCCTCTAATCGTCAGTCGGTCAGTCTCTTGTTTTTTTTATTGCAGATTAGGATTATACTTTCCAAATATGATAAAAGTGAAATCCTTCCTAATTTTGATCTAGTCCCCCCATGGATAAAACCACCTGTCCGGATGATGATAGAGGATCAAACATATATGAATTCTGATACACAGTCTTTATAATTGTTTAGGGGGTGGGAACAAACAGACTAGAAGTGGACTTCTATGTGTGAAGCTGCAGGCGAGCTCCATCTTGAGGACAGGGATATGGATGAAAAGGTCAGATTTGTGAAAGCCAGAGGGTGTGCAGGGAATATTTTGGGCAGAATGTTGATGCAACACATGTCTCTCTGCCCCCAGGACTGCAGCTAGGAAAGGAAAATGTGGCTAGAGCGCAGTAGATGCACTTATAGTTAATTCATATTGCGTGTGCTGCAGAAAGTGGTCATTCGGTAGAGTTGTGATGGGACTGAAAAGAGGGCTTCAGCATAAGCATTTGGCAAGGCTATACCGTTGGTATGAGGAGAAAGCCATATCAACAAATGGCTTTACGGGGCGAAGGAAGTCAAGTTTACGGGAGTTCTGAGTTATTGCAAAGGCATATGGGACCCACTTCAGTGTCCTGATGGTGCACACGAGCCGCAGAGGGTTCTGGTAGGGCAGCTCTATCTGCACAGTTGTTAATGTTCTGACACAGTTGAGTGAGGGCCCTAGTTGATTAGGGAGAAGGGAATAACCTTCTTGCTAATGGGGGCTCATAATGTCCACATGATCAGGTAGGTCTACAGGTGATCCTTGAGATTTTGCTGACCGGTGTGCCTCAACTCTCAGCATAGGTAAGGCTCTCAATTTGCATTTCCTGACTCGGTTCATAGGGAAACTGGACAATATGTTGGTACTACAGTGGACAAAGGAGAAACACCCACACCACTGGTGTGTGGGGGTGGGGGTGGTATCTGATGAAGCACAGCACACACAACCCTTTCCAGCATGTTGTATGTTCTAAGTGGAGGTGTGGATCACTCAGTTGCTGAGCCCTTTCCAGGAGAGATCTTAGTTTTTGGCAAAAAGGGTTTTTTCAAAAGAGGATTTCTGGAGTGGGTTCTTCTTCTGGGAAGAGTGGAGGGTTTGCGTTGCTGTTTGGGTGCTCCAAAATGACAGATGAATATTGGGATCCTTGTGGGCTTGAGCTGCAATTGTGGCTGAGCACAGCATTAGACGGCTGCAATGCTTTGGAGTTTGATGCAGGAGATGTGGCAAGACAGACCATGGGATTTACTTGAGGAACACTGCTTAGTTGGAAAGAAATAGTTAGAAGGCATTTGGATCCGTGCATCTGTTTATTTAATCTGAGGGGCTGTTTTAGGACTCATTGTTTTGCCACATCAACTCTGGCACAGTGACAACGATTAGTAGATTTATTTAAGATAAGGGTTAAAAACCCTTTCACCATGAGAGTTCTTCCTCCTTCTCCGCCAATCGTCTTTTCTCTCTATGATGCCCTACACCTTCCAACTCCAGATGTCTCATGAGCACAGTGACCCATTAACATTCTACAGTAACAATATACATTTGGATACACTATTGCATACAAATACATAGCACAACTCCCTTCTATTTTTAGTAAAAACTACTTTTTCTTCATGCTCTCATAATTTTCACACATGCCTCATGCGTTCAAAAGATCCTCTGTGATTGAGAAGGAAGAACTGGGCAATAAAACAATTCAAGACAGTGTGAGGCACAACATTTGTGTGGATGACGGATCACAAAGCATTAAAGATGATGTTTGAGTGTAAAGGAACTGAAACAGACTCCCGGAGATGGGCAGGGTGGCTCACTCCTATTCAGTACCACAATTTAACAGCGCAAGTGATTGAAAGGAACACAAATACATTTGCTGATCATCTGTGAAGAGTCCCAAGTGAAGTAGGCTATGAAGAAGTAGTATGGGTAGAACACGTTTACGTGACCCATAATGGTATAATAGGATGAAATGAGTCGGTGAGAGAGTGCAGAAATGATGAAGCACTTGAGAGTCATGGAATTTGTAGTGGAGGGATGGCCAATGAAGTGATCTCTGTGGGATATGGAAGTGAATTATTGGTAACTGTGGAGAATGGAATACTGTATCAAGCGGGCGAAGTAGTGGTTCCTAGAGGGTTGAGGGAAAAAATAATTAGTATTGGTCATGGACAAAGAGCGTTGTCGAGGACAAAAGAATTGTTGAAAGCAGATTTTTGGTGGCTATTGCAGAGCTTGTGTGTAGAACGAGTGCTTCACAAGTGTGTTGGGTGGAATAATTTGAACAAGGGGTATGGCGCACATGATCAACCCTTGGTTCAGTTAGACAGTCCAAAGGGAGTGTAGGAGGACATGGGAATGCATATACTGAGTCCCATGAAAATGGGAGGAGGAGAGGGGCATTTCGTAGTGGTAATAGTGGATGTGTAAGTGGGTAAAGTGAAGTGGTAAGGGAGATCAGTGCAAGTTTTGGGTGAAGTGTTTGGTTCTTGCAAGTTTTTCGACTGATAACATTCCACAGTTTGTTAGCGCAGTAATGCGAAAGATCCCGGAAAAGTGTGGGGTGAACCTGATGCCTGATGGAAGCAGTCCATGTGGCTAATGTGCGTGTGACTGAAAAAAAACAAGCAGTTGTGGAAAAAGTGGGGTGTTTACGCCACTCCCTTCACGCCATCATGTGGGTGTCTGCTTTCGAGCCTGTTAGAGACAGCTAATGCCATTTCATGGTTTATCTGCACTAGTTGGGATGGTCATGCGATGTGGACAGGTGTGAAATGGAAAAGAAATGTGCAGAGTCAAAAGTAAAGATGCGATTGTATCACATGTGTAAGCGAGTAGAACTGCAAGAAGGGGATTATGTCCATGTGAAGAGGAGAATAGCAGGGCATAAAGGCACATATAACCATGGTCCATCTGTTAGAGTAGAAAAAGTCCTTAGAGGACGTGTGATATTAGAAGGGGGCTGGTGTGGAGTCTTAGGAAACACTTGACAGCTTCAATGGCTGTGTCGAGGGCTTTGACACCTGTGGCGTCAAGGAGCTAGAAGCTCGACGCGTCAATGACCTTTCATGAGTTTTTGGCGCTGATGGCGTCAATGACGCATCTTTCAGTACCAATGGCGTCGATGTAGAGTCTCTCGGCACCGATGGCATGGATGACTCAGTCCTCGAAGGGACTTTTCCTCGACTCGAGGGTTCCTTAGACCGCTCTTGAGGATTTTTGCCTGCCAGGTACGAAGGCGCACAGCTTTTATGCTCATCAGGTCTTTCTACCGGAGAATGGCTTTTAATTTTAATCGAGGGGTCAGGGCCGCATTCTCGAACACCTTCCTAATTTTAAGCTTAAACTCTTCCCACTCAGCGGTTGAGGAAGTTTTATTCAGCATACCACCCATTTTGGAGAGGAACTCTTGTCTAGTGTATGACCTGTATGATTGCTTCACGTATATGTCCCACCCCCTCTTTTGTTGTTCTCCTTCCCTCCCCCCTAGCATGACTTGATAGGTCTTCTGACCTTGCACATTGTTGCTCGTTTTACCCTTCCCCTCCTCCTCCTCACTGCTTTTTTCCTCCTTACCTACCCTATTCCCTCCTCCGCTCCACCCCCCCCCCCTTTCCCTTCTCCTGTTAATTTCTGGCACTACCTCAATTGCTTCAGGCATAGTAATCGTAGCTGCCTGTCTTTCGCAGCCACCTGCCCTCTTCCCCCACGCCCCAACCCTTCCCATCGGTAAAGTCTGGCACTACCTGAATTGTCGTCTGGCATAGTAATTATAGCCACCTGTCTTTCGCAGCCACCTTGCCCTCTCCTCTTCCCCGCTCCCTTGTTATGTCCATTAACACTTACTCTTATCATTTATCCCGTGACCTTTGATAACAGCTGGTCTGTCTCCCCCCCTTCCCTCCTTGTCCTCTCCTCCCACTTCCCCTCCCAGCACTATTCTGAATCGTCATTCTGACCTAGTATAATAGTCGCTTGTTTTGTTCCTCTCCTTCACTACATACATCCCTACCTCCCCCATCTCCAGTTAATATTCATGCACTACATCAATTGTTGTTAGGCATAGTAATGTTACTTATCGTTTTGTCTCTTTTTCCCTTCCCCTCTCCTCCTTAACTGTTCCTTACACTTGCACCATCTGAAATGTCGCCAGGCTGATTATGATCGTTATTTTTCACATTCTGAATTGTTTCAAGGACTTGTAAGAAAGTAATTGTTATTCTCCCATGTTCCCTCCCTCCTTGAAGTTCTTTGAAACACATTGTGTATAGGCGCTATACAAATATACAATCAATTCAATTCAACGCCTCTCCTAGAGCTCCTCTTGGGGAAAATTCCCTGGAGTAGTACTGTTCGCACTTCCGGTTGACACTGGTCACAAACAGATCCAATTGAGGGGGGCCCCAAAGGGTGTAGATCTCTTGAAGGACTTCCTGAGCAAGTTCCCACTTGTGGGAGACTATGCTTTGCCTGCTCACAGTATCCGCCACCGTGTTTTCCTCCCCGGTTAGGTGAACTGCTGATAGAGAGATTCCTTCTTGAATTGCCCAAAACCAGAGCTGCATCGCCTCCCTGCAAAGTGGTAGTGACCCTACACCTCCTCTATTGTCGAGGTAGTACATGGCCACTGTGTTGTCCGTCATTATCAGGACATTCTTTCCCCGTACAGAGGCAGAAAAGCCTTCAGCGCAATTCTTCTTGCTCTCCGCTCCAAAAGATTGATGTGTAGTTTGGACTCCAAAGGTGACCAATGACCACTGATTGTAAGGTCGTTAGTGTGGAATCCCCGCCCTGAAAGTCCAGCCATGGTTGCCAAAATAGGTCTCCCTTCAGAATGTTGTCTTCACAGGTCCACTACAGGAGATCATGTGCGACCCTGTTTGGAAACTGAAGTAGGTCTGACATGTTGCCCGAGAATTGAGACCATTGTGTCCTGAGAGCCCATTGAAGGGATCTCATTCTCGGGTGAGCCTCTGCCACCAGGAAAATGCAGGATGCAAGGAGGCCGAGCAACCTCAAGAAGTCGAAGGTTGGGAGATGTTGGGCATTCTGGAATTAGGAGACCATCTACAGAATGTCTTGAGCCCTCACCTCGGGTAGCAAGGTCCCCCCCCACCCAAGGATGTATCCAGTACAGCCACAATGAATTGGAGCTTTTGAGATGGTATCATATGGGACTTCTTGTAATTGAGGGAGAAGCCAAGTTTGTGGAGAGAGTGACAGGTCAAGCTTTGATGATCCAAGACTTGTTCGGGAGAACGTGCCCTAATCAGCAAATCGTCCAGGAAGGGGTAGACGAAATTCCCCCTCTGCTGAGACTTGCTGCAACCACTGCCATCAGTTTGGTGAAAAACTTCAGGCGGAGGTCAGCCCGAATGACAGAACTCGAAACTGATAATGAGAACCGTCAACGGCGTACCTCCGGTACTTTCTGTGCTTGAGACGGATTGGCACATGAAAGCATGCTGAAGGTCCAATGACGCCATCCAATCCCAGAGATGGAGGGCCTGAAGGATCTGAGAAAGTGTGACCATCTTGAACTTGTCCTTCCTGAGGAACTTGTTCAAGTATCTCAAGTCCAAGATGGGTCTCCGTCTCTGTCCTTCTTTGGGATTAGAAATATGGAGAATACCATCCTTTGTTCCTCTCCGTTACAGGTATTGCTCTATAGCACCTTTCTCTAGCAGGCTCAAAATGTCCTGCAAAAGGAACAGATCTGGAAACTTTAACAAATGGTTTCCCAGTGGATGATTCTGAGGTCTCTGAATGAAGGGGAGGCAGTAACCTTGGGCTATGATTTCTAATGCTTAAGCATCCGAAGTTATACCCCATCATTCTTTTAGATGCTGAGACAGTCTGCCTCCCACTGGTGTGTCGTGAGTCAAGACCTCACGTTTTGAGGCGGCCGAAGCAGCGGCTGATGGTAAAGATGCTGCTGCTTGGGTGGGCTTTGTACCTCTCCCTTACCCAGCACAAGGGAATCTTCTTTGGCATCTTTGATCAGCTGTTACTCTTACTCTTCCAATGGAGGAGTAGTAGTGAAAGGATCTACCCCTCCAAGAAGGTCCACTTGGGTGAAAAGGCTGTGGTTGCCTGATGGTGGCACCTAGAGACTTGGCTGCCGCCTTCAAGGTCTGCAGCTACTCAACACTTTTGTCAGCCTTGCTGCCAAAAAGATGAGGCCAGTCAAAAGTCATATTAAGGTGTCTAGACTGTACAACCGGGGCAAATCCTGGCTTCCTTAGCCACACAAGCCTGCGTGTCACGGTGCTTGCCGCCATGGCTCTGCTGATACTGTCAGCAGAATCCAAACCGGACTGTAGAGACTCGCACATGGCCTCTGTCCCATCTTTTACAATGGCCAGGAAGCCGTCTCTTTCTTCCCCTTTGGGAATATGTTCAGCAGCCATGGATGCACAGTCCCATAGGGTGAAGGTACATTTTGCAAGGACACATGTAGAGTTGGCAGACTTGAGAGCCATGCTCCTGACAGAAAAGACTTTCCTTGACCACGCGTCTATACACTTATCATCCCGATCTGTTGGAATAGTCGTGTAGGCAGCTTGCTCGGAGGTAGCGGTTGCTGCTTGCACCACCAGGCTTTCTGGGGTAGGGTGTTTAGACAAATAGCTGGGGTCACTACTTGAAAGCCTATTTTTTTTGTCACATTTTTATTGACTGCCGGACTTGATTCTGGTGCTTCCCATTTTGCACTTACTCTTTTTTGAAGAGCAACATGAAATGGCAGGATTGGATCCCTTCGTCCAGGATATCCGGAAGGTCATCCTGTTCGAATGGAAGGGCAGGTCTGCTCCATCGCATAAAATCAGTGACCATGGTTATTAATTGCGTGTAAGAGGCATCTGCGTGCGTGATCATCTGGGTTTGGTTTGCCAAAATCCGATTATGGAGAGGTGTCCACCTCACTCACGCAGGTCCTGCAACCTAGATTCCTCCAGTATAAAACTGTCAGAAACATTATGTGTGCCATATTGTAATACAAAAAGGTGGATCATTGTCGTCTGTAGGCTCATTGTCTTCATAAATCGACATTGAGAGATTTAAAAGAAATTCCTTTCTTGGCAATGGTTTAAAGGATATTTGAATATTCGGTAAAGGCGTTGATGGCTTCGAGCCAGATGGCAATGGAATTGTCGCTAAACTTGATTTTGGCGTCGATGTCGTCAATGAAGTCGTCTTGGGCATCGATGGTTTCGACGTCGCCTTGTCCGTTGACTTTGTCCATGATGGACTTTGATGATTCGACAGAGTCTTCAATGATTTTTCATCGTGTCGAGGCCATGACGGCTCTCAATGGAAATCTGGCCTTAGTCCTGGGCTCAAGGGCACACCGGGTTTGGCTCTAGCCCTTTCCTTACCGGATTCAGAAGGCACGGTAGGAACATGGCCTGCTTGCTTTGAGGTAATCTGACTCTCGAAAATATTAATCGTTTCCTGCCTGAACAATTCCCATTCAGCCAGAGTAGAGGCCTTAGTTGGGCAAGATATACTGCTCAGTGGAGATGAGTCGGACGAGGAAGACTAAGTAAATGATTTATGGTGCCTTTTCTTCGATTTTCTCAACGAGGAGTAGTGAAAGCCATTCCGTGACCTAGACTTTTCAGTTTTCTTCTCTGTCGAGGAGAGTCATCTCTCGCTTCGTCTGAGGAATGTCTTTGCAATGGGGTTGCCAAAGGGGATTTTTTGGGGAGTCTACCTACTGCCAATATCCCTTCATACTCCTTCAGAGCTTTTCCGTCATCAATTGACATGACGGACAGGCCGAGGACTTGTGCTCCACACAAGGCACCACAAAAACACCTGATGTGGGTCCGTCAGTGACATTTTAGAACTGCAGTCTTGGCATTTCTTAAACCCGGTGTTCAGAGTTGTCAGAGCCAAAGACTTAGACATTTTGAAGTCATAATATGAAGCGTATGTAGTTTACGAAGCAATAGCTTACTCGGAAAAATGGAACTGAAGCCAACGGGTGCTGCATGTTCCATTTATACCTTTGATGACGTCATCCTCGAGACGGAGGCCCTCGAGGGACATTGAGTCGACTGCATTGACGCAGAGCGCCCTCTGCCGAAAAAGAATTACAAGGCAGCTGAAGCTAGATATAGTAGATATCATAGATGAGGTATACGTGGGAGGACACAATCCATTTGAAACTGGTGTGTAGGTGCCGCAGAGTCCATTGTCACCTTTTACTGTCCGTGGACATTATATGGTTGGCGGGGGGTTCTGGGTGAGTTTTGTTATTTGAAGGTGTATATGGCCAGATTCTTGGGGGCATGGTGATGGGCCACACCCCTAAAAATCTGCCCACTGGCAACAAATAGTATAGTAATATGTGTATAGTAATTATAGGTAATGCAGAGGGAGTATACAGTATTTGTAATATGGTGGAATGATATAATTAAAGTGTATATAGTATTTATGATTCTACTACAATTGAGGATAGTGTTCCTTGATGTCTCGTCCACCTTTAAAACAGTGAACCACAGTATCCTTATTAAACGGTTACATGATACCTTTAGCATCGTGGACCAGGCACTAGACTAGCTGCTCTGTTTTCCACACTAGCCGCCCTTTCCAGCTGCAACTGGGCTGCTTGTTCTCCTCCATCTGTGTACTTGCAGAGTACCACAGGGGTTCATCCTATCATTGTGGCAATTACATATCTATTTCCTCCCTCTGGCTCACGTGATGTGCATCTTCTCTTCTCATGTCCAGCGGTATGTTAATGACACACAGTTTTCCTTAAACTTCCATGAACTAATTTGTTCTCTTCGTTTTTTTTTATCCCCGATTGTTTGACCGCCATTGAGGCATTCTGTGCGGCTAAGAAGGTTTGTCTCAATAGTGTATATGGTATTTATGATTGTAGTACAAATGAGGAAAGTGCTCATTTAAGACTCGTCCACCTTTTACATGATGAACCATTGTATCCTTATTAAACGGTTAAATCTTGAGGGCGCTAGAGAGCCGTCCAAGATGGCGGCTTCCCAGTGAGCTCCGTGCAGCTCCCACAACAATCCTGAAAAATCAATGCTTCTATGGTGTTCCAATGAAATACCAACATCACCAGCAAAATCGCGTAGCGTTTTGGTCCCAAACGCGGTCTTCATTTCATCTACAGCCCGCTGATCCAGCTCAAGACTTGGCAGAGAAGTACCCTACCCCCCTCCCCTGCCTGAGTGGAACCGAAGCCTCTGACCCAGGAGCCGCGAAAGCGGCTTTCTCCGAAGCAGTCCCAGGCCGGAATAAGCACATCAGTGAGGTGCCGGTCCCGTGCCACTGGGGGCTTTGGGTCGAGGCAGAGCGCCATGGCTTGGACGGTCGCTGCGGCCGAGCAGGCCCTAGGGGTCGAGGAGGACCAGCGCGAGGGAGGAGGGAGTCGCCACGACGCTCGGGCGTGATCCGGGAGCGAACCAGGTACAAGCGCCCCGGCGTCACAGCAAATACTCACCAGCAGGGCGAGCTCCCCTGCTCCCCCGGTCTCCCCTGGTGACACACAGTCTGTTGGCGGCCGCAGAGGCTCCCCATCTTTCCAGCGACCCGGGTCCTGAGTCCCGCGAAGTGGAGGGTCCCATATCGCTCGGGCATGCTCCGAGGGGGATCCGGAGACGGGAGCCCCCGGTAACGCTGCAATTGCTCCCCCGCGTGGCGGGCTCTCCTGCCGGTACAGCCTCTCTGGGTCGCGCACAGCCAGTTGACAGCCGCGGAAGCCCCTGACTCCCCCGCGGCTGAAACCCACAGTTTTGTAGAGACCCGGTCCATGGCCAGATCTCCTAGACTCAACCAAAAGGCAGGCAACATAACGTGGAAACGGGCCTAACAGCCCACAGCTCGACCAGTGTGGCCCTAAGGCATCACAAGTAGCCAAAGTACCGCGCTGCCCCCCGCAGACACATCAGACGAAGTGCCCACAGTGACAGGGCCACCGCCAAGCCGCCACTCCACACCGGCAGTCACAACTAGCAAGAACTGTAAATACCAACCCTTAGGACCGAAACGATAGCAACACCACTGCACACCGAGAGGGGCCTTGACCTCCAACAACAACTCACCCCGCCTGAGCCCAAGAAGACCGAGCCCGACCCCTCCACCAACATAAACCGTGGTGGCAGCCACACGCCATGGATGGCACAAATCCCAAGCTTAGAAAGTTGACAAAAGACACAGACCTCCAGTTGAAAACAACATCGCCACCTTTGGCCGTTGCCGGGTGCCCCGGTCCCACACCTCTGTGGGGCCGTGCAAGGTACAACAGAACCACAAACCCTAGTAATACTTCTCCTCAACCCGTCAACTGCAGAGAGATAAAGGCTCTTGATATTAGTGCAAGCACTCAGCCAACGGCCACAGATCTGTTCCAAGATACCACCTGAACGCATAAGGGATCGAATCAACACAGGAAATGGGGAAAACGGATAAATTACAGAAAAAAATTGAACTTCGAACCTAGATCCTCCTCCAAAGTGCCCAATTCCAACAGAGGTTCACAATCACCTACACAGACGCCACCCCAGGAAGAGGAAGAAGTGCGAGACTTCAATATCAGAGAGATCCTTTTAGACCTGAAAGCAGTAATTGGTAGTTTGAGAAGCAAATTGGACACACTCTCCTCAAAGGTTGACCTGCTCCAACACCGCCTGGACAAGCACGCGGACAGACTAGACACAGTAGAACGAGTCTCAGACCTTGACGACAGGGCAGCATCCCTAACGTCCAGAGTATCCTCGTTGGAAACACAAATGAAAGCAGTGTGCCCTAAAAATGAAGATTTAGAGGGACGCTCTCGCAGAAATAATATCAGGATCGTTGGAGTCAGGGAACAACAACTTACGATCAAAATGGAAGAACATGTCGAAAAAATCTGCATGGAGCTATTCGCAACAGAGACCCTCTCCAAGCTGTTTGTCATAGAGAGAGCGCACAGAGTTCCCAACACAAGACCAATCCCAGGGCTGAACCCTCGCCCCATCATAGCGAAGCTGCTAAATTACAAGGACCGCGATGCAATATTCAGGGCAGCCAGGGAAAAAGGAGATCTCCAATTTGAGGGAGATAACTTACAATTGTTCCCAGATTTCTCCCAGGCAGTCCAGACCCAAAGAAGATCATACACAGCTGTGAAACGTAGATTACAAGAAAACCAAATACAATACTCAATGCTTTTCCCGGCCAAGCTTCGTATTCAACACAAAGGCAGAACCCACTTATTTAATACACCAGAGGAAACCAATGACTATCTTGACCGTACCGGATGCAAACCCACCTCGAACATCGGAGGACCGCAAAGAAGAGACCGGGCGTGGAGAAACCTGCCATAAGACCACTACGCAAGAAACAAAAGACAAAAGCATCTATCTACCACCAACTTCTCAAAATAATCACCATGGAACAAATCCACTGAATCTACAGGGAGCCGGCCTCTCTTGGAGGGCTACCAGCACCCCAAGCACAGCAACGCTGACTGTTTTGTTTAGAAGGGAACGTTCAACGTGGGCCAGTTGGGGGTTGCCCACACAAGAGAGGGAAGTTAGGTTCACAAAGACGCCTGCAAAGTTACTATGTCCTGCTCACCCACAAACTACAACGTACATACAACAGAAGGTCATCAAGACGAAAGCAATCTCTGACAGACTCTTACACGCGCCCAGACTCCAACTACATCCAAATGTCCAAGACTGGCCTACATCCAATCGTCCTCCGAGAAGCCAGTGACATTGTTTAAAATCGCCACCGGGAACATTCGTGGCGGCAACCAACCAACAAAAAACCAGGAGAATTCTCCAATACCTCCGAAGACACAAAATCAATGTTGCCTTACTACAAGAGACCCATCTTCTCCTGTCCTCGGAACAACACTGGGCCAAGGCCTGGGGATGCCACAGGTACTTCTCGTCCTACTCATCCTATGCAAGGGGAGTCGCAATCTTAATGGACAAAAGAGCAAACTTCAGCCTAATCGAATCAGAGAAAGACAAAGGAAGGTGAGAAGGATACTGGTGGGGAACAAAGTAGTTATAGTAAACTCATATGCTCCAAACACCGATGGGCCAAGCAACTACAACTGGGAGATAACTCAACTAGGAAAGATCAACGCAGTGACCATTATCTGGGGAGCAGACCTCAACACACCACCGGATCCCAGCATCGACAAATTCCACAACACAGCAGCAACCCCATCCAAGGCGAGCCTTCAAGTCAAAGAGATTTGCCAGGCATTTGATCTAGTGGACATGTGGAGACAGTACAACCGAGATGCAAGAGAATACACTTTCCACTTAGCTGTCCCTAGCACCAGCTCCCGGATAGACTATATCCTGGCATCTATCCACAGCTCATTCAATTGGGGCACATGCCAAATACTCCCACAATCCTTTTCAGACCACTCAATGTCACACTATCCGTCACCACGACACCCGGGCTCAACTGGAGGTTCAAGCCTGGCGCTCTGGCCGACGCCGTGTTCGCTACAGAGCTACATCAAAAAATAACATCATTTCTAGAAATAAATCAGGGCTATATGGATTCAGCTAGCACCATATGGGAAACATTAAAATGCTACATACGAGGAGTATGCATGGCAAAGGAGAACGGCTCAAATACACCACCACCCCAGACCCACACATCCAAGCTGAACTAAAAGAGGAACTACTAAAGTTCAAAGAATCGGCCGAACGCGAACTGAAATTTCTAGGGCGTAAACACCAGATCCGCCAATACGGAGAAGGTCAAAAACCAGGCACACTACTAGCCCGGCTATTAACAATCGACAAGGCTCCCTCACGCGTGCAACGCATCAAAGATGAACACAGATCACTAGTCTACACAGAAGAGGAAACAGCCAACGCGTTTCGCAACTTCTATCAACACTTGTATAGCTCCAAAGGCAGTATAAACCCAGAGATAATACAAGACTTCCTAAATCACACCAAATTGTACTGGGTAACCAATGAGCTACGGGAACCTCTAAACACACCTATATTGCTAGAAGAAATTCCGGAAGCAATTAAATCTCTCCCAAACAGTAAAGCACCAGGCCCGACGGACTCACAGGCGAGTTCTACAAAGCCCACGCGGCCATCGTGGCCCCTCTTCTACTCCGCGTCTATGAAGAATCAATAGAGCTAGGGTACCTCCCCCCCACACTGCGAGAAGCCAACATAATAGTTCTCCACAAGGTAGGCAAACCCACCAGAAGACTGTCCGTCATACAGACCGATTTCCCCGATTCATCTAGACAGCAAGATCCTGGCTAAAATCCTGGCAACACGGCTACTCCCCCGAATGCCAGCCCTAGTACTCGGCAATCAAGCTGGGTTTATCCCAGGACGCAGTACAACCTACGGCATTAGAAGGCTATTCGGCGTCATACAGGCCCTCGAACCAACACAACAGGCAATATCAGTATTACTTGACGCCGAGAAGGCGTTCGATTCAGTGGAATGGGCTTACATTTTCGCAACACTTAGACAGATGGGATTGGGGAACTTCTTTATCAAGCTGGTATCGTTGCTATACAACGACCCACGGTCCTACATCACACTAGGGAATACCAGATCCTCAAGTATCAAACTACAGCGCGGAACTAAGCAAGGTTGCCCCCTCTCAGCCCTCATATTCGCCCCAGTAATGAAACCTCTAGCTTCGCGGCTTAGATCCAACCAACTACATAGAGGTCTTAAGCTAGGACCCCATAGACTTATAGTCTGCCTCTATGCTGACGATGTAATGCTATTTGTGAGCGATCCCCAAACTAACCTCAATCCAATAATGCGCAAAGTGATCAAGTACGGCCAAATGTTTTACCTCGAGACCAATCACTCGAAATCAGTGGTGTTCCCTCTGACCCCGAACACCACTGTGTTTGCGGATGATCACGGCTTCAAATGGGAAAACTCAAAGATCTGGTACTTGGGTATCTATATGTCCCTTAGTCACAATGATATATATATAAAGATAACTACGTAACAACACCAAACTCCCTGCAGGAACGTGTTCACAGATGGAAATCACTACCGTTAACGTTATGGGGTAGAACCTCTCTGACTAAAATGGTTATCCTCCCCAAACTCCTCTATCTATTCACAAATATACCGCTGCTTATCCCAAGGCCCCCAGTGGGAGTCAGGAGTCTCATCCTAGAACTACTATGGGCAGGAAAACCAGCACGAGTAGCATATAGAACACTGATATTACCAACCTCAAGTGGAGGCCTGGCACTCCTGGATATAGAGAAATACTACTGGGCAGCCCAAGCACAATTTCTGAGCCACTGGTATGCAACCCATCTCATTCGCCCACACGTACAAGTGGAACGGGCCCTCGCCTCCCCCAATCTGCTAAGAGCCATCATAATCAGTCACATCCCGGTACCTCACAACATAGTCCTTTACACATATGCGATCTGGAGAAGAAAAAAAATAAATAAATAAAATCGCCCGCAAATACGGGATAGAAATAACATTCTCCCCCCTATTACCAATCAAATTCATCCCCGGTATTCCCCTCACAAATGAAAAAGTATTTCTTATATGGGTAGACAAAGTCAACATTCAATCCTTCGGAGACTTATTCCCAGAGGGCACCTTTTTAACTCCACAGATGGCCAAAGACAGAGGAGGGGAACACCTCACTTGACATATTCTTATACTTCAGACGACGCCACACTCTGCAAACCCTGTTCCCGTCATTCTCAAACAGCCACCAACATGGGTCCTACTGCACAACGTAATCCAGACCCAGGGGGAAGGGAGATTAGTGTCAATGCTATACAAAACCCTGTTGAACGATATAATTAAAACTGACCCCCGGGTGAAGCAAAAATGGGAAACAGCCATTCAAGAAATAATACCCACAGAAGACTGGACCTATATTCTCCGTCAAACACAAAAGGTTGCATTAAACACTCGATATAAACTAATCCATTTCAACTTCGTGCATCAAACCTACTATACCCCAGCGAGGAAACAGACACCACCCAGAAATGTCAGCACAATACGAAAGATGCAACATTACAAATGCTGACTTTTTCCACTTAGCGTGGGACTGCCCCGGAATATACCGATTCTGGACCGCAGTTTTATGAACAACAGCCGAGATCCTAGGGGAGGTGGTGACCCCACTCCCACTGGGGGCCCTTCTTGAGTTGACCAATGTATGGGAGGACTGGTCCAGAAGACCCCCCTCCCATACCTCTTCTCCCCCGGTGAGGTTCATGGATCACCGGGCGTCCTTCCTGCCACCAGGGCCCAGGTGGCGGGTGGGGCCCCGGCTGAAGACATTGACCAAACCTGTTCAATCTAGCTAGGCCCTGGAAACCATTTTGTATAATAAAAATGGCTTGAGCCCTGCGCACCGCCCCCACCATTGGAGAGTATCACTTATCCCTGTGGCCACAGCTCCCTGGCAGATCCGCTAAGAGCCCTTTCCCACGAGCAGACGGACATGAGCTAGTGTTAGATACCAACACTGTAACATTTCACCTTCCGCAGTGTATCGCTGTTTCCAGCATGACCCGGCCAGTAGGGCCTAGGTGGAAAAGAACTGTACAATGGTCCCCTGACAAAAGCAAAGTCCCTAAATGCTAATGAGCAAACCACCTTTGATGAAAGCGTTCTCTCCACAGCCTCTCTGACTAAAAAACCTGTAAAATGTATGAAAATGGCAGGATGGGTGCTCATATAACATTAGGGATGAAGCACCCACATCCCTGTAACTATGCGCAAATGGTAAAAGTGTCCCGGTGGTTCTTCATGTTATGTGTATTATTGAAAAGACTGCACCCCACAGTCTCGCGCCAAAACTGAACTAATGCTGCTAGAGTGCAAGGAAAGACAAATGCAACCATACTGAGGGCTCATGTAAGGGGTGCACGAAGATGCACCATATGGGTATCCGAGCCCACTATGTGCCACTGCCGCCAGTCACAGTGGCGAGTTGTTCCCGCGTGCTCCACCAACCTTACTACTATCTCACTTACCGTGTATGTATAAGCATGTAACAAAATGTTGTAGTTGCTAAAAACGTAGTGTACAAGTAATGTGCTCAAACTGGCCATATAGATGGCAGCAGCAATGTCAAAAAACGTGAGCTTTGGAAAGACTTAATGAGTATTGTATATTATATGAATGTTTATATCTCTCCCACCTAAAGTCTGCAACACACGAGGAAAATACCTTTGTGAGCACATGCAAGGCCATTCCCCCTCCCTCCTGGTGAAGCCTACCAGACGAAAAAGCAGAGGTCTGTGCCGCACTGCTCCACCTCCCCCAATTCGGCTGGAGCCGCTTCAAGCATTCGCATTCCCCCGCAGCACCCAAGGCCACAGCCTGCCACCTGAATTATTTACAACCCAGCAGTAAACCCCGGCCTTAAAACACAGATCCAAAGGCGCCCTTTCTTAGACTCCACGACCCGCTGGCCCACCCTAGGTTAATGGCCCCTGTAAAATTAGGACACCCAATATTATGGCAACATCACAAGAACACATCCATAATGACTTCTAACAAGACATGATAACATAGACAGTCTGTCCCATGCCCCTAGACCCAACCCCACGACCTCTGACACCCGGTCAACAGGATGGTGGTAACCATGTATTGACCCATCGCCGACAGATCCCACTCCAGGTGCATTCCTCCTGTGTTGCATTAACCTGTAGAATAACCTATTGGAAGATTTACCAGGGAAGATAATATTGCAATGTTGAATGACTGCGGTGTGCGTGGCCATAGGGCAGAAAGTCAGGAAAGACATTCATCTCTGACACTGATCATGGTTGGCACAACAACACCGCCCGGATGAGCCCAGCTGACCTGCCAGGCCCAGCCCAACCCACGAGGGTAACCAGTGACGTCCTCCAGCTGCGGCAAACCACATCGCAGCAGCACCTATAGCTAGTCGTCGCCACCCAATCCCCACAAACTTGTGCCCCCTATAGCATGTAGGTTCTTATGACGTTTTTTGTAAATATATACGCCTGTCTTTGCTATTGTCAGGCAGAGCGCTCTCGGAGTTTGCAGAGTTCTTACTATGCCCTATTCTGATTGATAAAACTCCCATTTAAGCTCACCCGCACTTTGTCCTGGCCTTATTCCCATCCTGGGAGAGTCCATTATTGTCTCTCATTGCGGGGAGGATCGTGCTATCTGGGGATGCTTGCTTTCACCAAATACCTGCAACCCGCAACAGGAAAATTAGCAGACCTTCTTATGATGCTGGCATGAAGGAGAGTCGCTACGATGGAAGCCTGGAAAAAAGACATTGCCAAGATATGGAAATTAATTCATAAAGACACTACCACTTCATGCACAGCCCCCCGACATCTGGGGGGCATAAATACTGCACTTGCTAAATAGCACCGAGACATCAGATTCAGAAACCTAAACTCGGAGCACGGGTACTCGGAGCACGGGACAGCGAAATTCAGAAGTAGTGCTTGAGTCAGAACACATCGTTGTGGATGAGGAACAATATTATGGTGACCTTAATGGGCGCCTAGGGTGGGGAGTATCCGAATAGGGATGTTTTAAGTTGTTATTGTTTTGGAAGCACCCGTTTGGTGCAAATGTTTATGGCATGTATGCAAATAACGAAAAATAAAGGTTTAAAAAAAATAATAATAATTAAACGGTTACATGATAGCTTTAGCATCATGGACCAGGCACTGGAGTGACTGATCTGTTTTTCTCACTTTACCACCCTTCCCAGCTGCAACTGGGCTGTTTGTACTCACCACCTCACATTGTACCTGCAAAGTACCCCAGGGTGTTATCCTATCATTGTGGCAATTGCATAGATATTTCCTTCCTCTGGCTCACCTGATGTCTTTCTTCTTTTCTCATTTCCAGTGTTATGTTAATGACACACAGCTTTCCCCAAAATTCCCTGAACTAATTTTGCTGTCCTTGTTTTTTATCCCCGAGTGTCATTGAGGTATTGTGTGTGGCTAACAATATCTGTCTCAATGCCACTAAGACAGAGATCTTTCTTATTATGACACATGTAGCCTGTTTTTCTCCTACCCTGTGGCTGCTGTCTTTGGGTCATCTACCATTCTGTGAGGCCAAAAACCTTGGGGTTATCTTTAAATCTTTTATCTATTTAACTCCTTACATTTTGGAGCTTGAAAAGAAAGCCTATGGTTGCAGGCATTGTGCTGTTCCTTACCTTCCCCCAGAAGCTCAACATCTGTAGAGCCCTTGAACTCTGTAGGCTGGACTACAGTGTAGGCTGGACTACTGCAACAGTCTCTTCCTTAATGTCCCCATTTCCCCAGGTGTTGTATATACCCTCTTCTGGCTAATCTAGAATAGGGCTGCAAGCCTTATCCTTGGCCTGAAGCCCAGGGATGGTATTGCTGCAACCCTAAAATGTGTACATTGGGTCATGCTAATTGCAAGGACTATAATATGTTCAACTTGGTTTCCCAAAATAATGCACTGCTACAGCGCTGCGCGGCTGTAACTCCAAAACTCTACTTGTTAACTGCTTTTTGAAACAGAGAGCGGGAGGCATGACTGTCTACGACCAGTGCCTCTCTTTAGAACAATCTTCCTGCTCTTTTATACTTAAGCTGGACTTCCTTAAGTTCTGGAAAACTTCTCAAAACTGTGCTTTGGTGTTCCTATTTTACTTAATCCTTACTTGTCAACTCATACCATTGCCAATGACACTGGTGGCTTGGTCCCTCATACATCTCACAGGTTCCAGGCTCTATATCTAGTTGACACCAGTACACCTCTTCAGCAAAGCCCTTGCGGGTGTACCACACACTTGGGACTCCTTTGCCCCAGCAGGTAGTTAGTGGCCTCCCGCCTTGGCATGTCTTGGTACGTTCCTTCTGGGCTTCTATGAGCACTTGGTAATCCCTACTCCTCTTTCCATTCATGCACTTTATTTTACTACACAATGCATATGTGCATTTATAGCAGCAGTGTGTACAATTCTCTTGAATAAGCAAGGCAAATGCATATGGAAAAGATGTGTACAACATTTTCAAGTGGCAGTTAGTTTTTGGAAGTTTAATATGCTGATAGGGTTATCTGTAGAGATTTTTTAACTAATTGGTGGATATATGCGTGACTGTTTCAAAGCATGCAACGAGGGACTGGTACAAACGAAGTAAAAAGTATAGAAGGGCTTTCTTGTGCGATTATGTGCACGTGCAATCTGAGTTTCTAAATAAAGCATGGCCTAGAGAGGGGACTGCAGAGACCGCGGACAGTCAAAGGGCCATGGATTATGGTCCTTGTTGTATGCTAGAGAAACGTATTTGGGAAAGAAAATTGTTTGGGTTTTGTTTTTTTTCTCTAGTATACTATTGTTCATTATTTCCATTAGCATAGAAGAAAATGCTAATGGCAACGTTGGAGAATCTTATTGAGTCTAACTACTTTACTGAAAAATGTAAAGTAGATGGAGCCTATAAGCTTAAATCTTTTTACTTCTGTTTTTTAACTCTGAAAGGTGATTCCTAAAGGAACCTTTTCTAAAGTTGTTTTTAGATTAATTTGTTTTGTTTTTTGCAGGAAAGACCAGAAGTAAGGTGGGGAGAGAAGTAAGGGAAGGGGTAGCAAGCACAGCTATGGAGAGGCAGGTGAAGAGGGGAAGATTATGGGCATGCATTAAATATAGGGTAGGGGGCAGTGTTTCTCATGCTCCTTGATTGCTGCCTCGAAAGCTCTTTGAAACTGCGCCCCCCTGCAGAGTGGTGCGGTGCAGTATATAGAGTACACTTGTCTTTGAAAGATATGGATCAGCAGCCTTTTTATAGCTTGCAAGGTAGTTGGTGGGATCTTGAGCCCTACAGGAGTAGCCTGTGTGGTGGCAGTATTGGTTGAGAAAGATGAGGTAAAGGAAGACATCCTACTACTTACTGAGAAAGGAACAGCCTTTCTCAGAGCATCGCAGTGGATGGATTTGGTGTGACAGAGCATGGAGGTGGTCCCATAGGAGTACAGCCAGGTAGTCCGCAACTGAGTACTCAGTGCATTTACCTTGGTAGCTTTAGACTGTGGCACACCCCCAATGGTGGTAAAGAACTGCCAGAACCATGATTCTCTCTGGGTGCTAGAGGTAGATATTTCCTCTAACGCATCTTCCTGGTTTTCTTGATTGTTTTTTGAATTATTGCACTTCTTCCGTTGTCTAGGCTCTCCAGCTGCTGGAAGTGGTGGTGGCTCCTGGGGAGGAGGGATGGCAATAGCTGATGGCATTTTGTGAAGACAAATATCAGTTCTGCCAATATTCTTCCAAGCATGTGCTGTGTCCTAGATTGCAAATGGATAATCAGTAAAACTAGGTGTCAGAGATGTGCAAGGGTACATTTTCAGTTTAAAACATCCTAGTTCAGATGGAAATGTAGTTTCAAATTGTTCGGAAAGCACAGATCCATTCGCGAAGTGCGTAAGCATTCACAAACACTTTATCATGCACTTCCATGGTGCATGCTGCAGCCATTGCCCGTGTGTATGTATGATTACGTTCCTGTATTAACAACACTCCAATATAATATTTTGCTTAGATGATTACATTCTTTAATACATGAAGTACTTCATGATAGGTATCCTAATCGCCTCTAAAATTTTGCTACCAACATTGTTTACACAACCCCTTGTAGGAACGACAATTAATATATGATGTCATCCGTGATGTCAGAAATTACATTTGTGATGTCATCGGTTATGTCTTAGGTGTTCGTGTTATCAGTGCACCGTGGTGGCGCGAGTTATGGTTGCTTAACCTACCATAACTGGCGTATTTCTGGGGGGTTTCGGTTTTACTTGTAACCATAACATCCCTTTAACAACGTTTTTCACTGAATTTCATAGGTTTGTAATAAGTGCAATATAACCACAGTGTCCCTTTAACAATGTTTATTCACTGAATTTCATAAGTTTGTATTAGTCCAACTTAACCATAACAGTTTTTCCCTGAATATATATATATATATATATATATATATATATATATATATATATATATATATATTTCATACATTAATCACCGTAATCGTATTTCTGATGCTTGTATCTGCTTAGATTCACATGCTATGCATAGGTGGCATATAATGGTAGCCGTAAAGTATAAAAAAATTGTTTTCGACACTCGAAAAGGGACGTTGACAGGACATGCTAGTAATACTATCCCCTAGCGTGACGTCCACTGTACCCATGGTCCTTCACACAGCAAGTTCCCTCAGATTGTTTTGTTTCTGACATGAGGTAGCATGAAGTGTAGCGGGAGTACAGATGTAGTAAAGCAGATAAGAGTAGATGAAGTCAGAAAACATTATGCCCTTTCTACTCCACAGGGCAGGAAGGGTGGGCGCATGTGACTAAGCAGAGACAAGCATCAGAAATACGATGACGGTGAGTATTGTATCCCTTCTGAGGATTGTGGATCTGCTTAGATAACATGCTATGCATAGATTAGCGAGCAGTTGAGAAGGTGGTGGGTTGTGAGAAGGTACAGCAGCAATGAGATGTTTTAGCACTGCTTATCCCACCTTCAAATCTACTTTAGAGTGTGTGTCAATGCAGTAGTGCTGAGAAAAAGTATGAAAAGAGCTCCATGTAGCGGGACGTTTGCAATGAAGGCCAAATTATCTCCTGTACCCCTGGTAGAGTGAACTCTTTGTGTGAAGGGCAGAGTTTTGTATGATAGGGAGTAGCAGAGCTGTATGCATTTCACTATCCAACTGGAGATAACGCTTTCTGAAATGTGATCCCCTTCCCTGCCAGAGGCTATGGAGACAAACAGTTGGTCTGTTTTTCGTAGCAGTATGGTTTTGTTTACATAGTAAAGCACCACCCTCCTTACATCTAGTGTATGGAAGATTTTCTCAGCTGAGCTTGAAGGGTTTTGAAAGAAAGCGGGTAATTCAATTGACTGGTTGCCATAGAACTTGGATATGAATTTACGTAAGAACCTAGGGTGTGTTCTTAGTGCCAACTTGTCTATGTGTACAACAAAGAAAGGGTCTGGCACTGACAAAGCTTGTAGTTCACTGACTCTTCTTATGGAGGTGATGGCCACCAGAAAAGCCGTTTTGTATGTTAGTTGTTTAAGGCTGGATTTGTGCATAGGCTCAAAGGGGGGCCCTATGAGCTTTGAGAGTACCACATTCAGTACCCACCCTGGCGGCACATTTGAAATGGGGGGGGGGGGGGTAAAGCCTTTCTACTACTTCCATGAATGCCTTAATGACAGGGACTTTCCACCAGGATACCTTGCTTTGGGAAGTTGTATATGTGGATAGAGCATCCAGGTGAACCTTTATGGAGTTCAATATTAGACCAGAGTCTAGTAAGTGGACCATGTAATGAAGAATATGCGATGGAGTACATTTGATCGGGTTTACATTTTTTGACTGGCACCATACTACAAATCTTTTCCATCTCTTAAAATAACAGTGTCTGGTGTTTGGTTTGCGTGCCTCCTTAAGGAGTTCCATACACCTTTGCGGTTGTTTTTAACGGCCAAACTCTATGACTTCAGGAGCCAAGCTGCCAAGCTCATGGATTGAGGATGTGGGTGTAATGTTGACCCCCACCCCCGTGCTGGGTGAGCATGTTGGAGGGGCACAGGAGTTTGATTGGATCGCACATCGCCAGTTTGTGCAGATGCGGAAAACCAAGGTTGTCTCGCCCCCATAGGAGCAACTAGGATTAGTGTTACTTGTTCCTTGTGTATTTTGTTCACTATCCTGCTTAGTAGCGGTGTTGGTGGAAAAGCGTAGGCAAATTTCCCTGACCAGTTCATCCACAGGGCGATCCCTTTGCATCCGGGCTGGGAAAACCTTGATGCGAAGTCCGGGCATTGTGTGTTTTGGCTTGTGGAGAACAAATCTAAGGGAAGATAGCACCAGAGGGAGAAAATATCTTCTAAGATGTTTCTGCTGAGCTGCCACTCGTGTTCTTCGTGTAGAGGATAATGAGTCCGCCAGAGAATGGAGTTCCCCTGGAACATGTTTTGATGTTAGGAACATGTTCCGCTTGAGTGCCCACATCTAAATTCTTTGTGCTAACCTGGACAGACTTGGGGAGCGTTTGCCCCCTTGCTTGTTTATGTAAAACATGGCAGTAGTGCTGTCCATGAGGATTTGGATTGTCTGACCCGACAGCTCACTTGGAAAGCTTATAGGGCTTTGAGCACTGCTAGTAGTTCTAAGAGGTCTATGTGATTTTGGGCTGCGATACTGGACCACAGGCCATGTGCTGTGTTGAAGGTAATGGGCTCCCCACCCAGTGAGAGATGTGTCTGTTTTGACAATCGATTTCACTGTAGAGTTGTGAAAAGGCTTTCCCTTCAACAGATTTTCCTTTGTCACCAGCATAGTACTTGAACTAGGGTTAACGAAACAACCACTAGATTGTCCCACTGACCGCTTGACTGAGACCACTGTATCGCTAAACATTCTTGCATTGGGTGCATGCGCAACCGTGCGTGTGGGACCAGATAAATGCATGAAGCCATCAACCCGAGCAAGTGCATTGCTTTCCCTGTGGTTATTTGGTGACCGGCTAGATACTGAGATATTTGCAGCAGTATGTTTTGCACTCTTTCGTTTTGACGGAAAGACTAGCCCAAGGCATAAAATAAGCAGTGTCGTATAGAAATTTGCTATGCAATTCTGCAGGTTTGCTAATTGAATTGACACTTGTGTAGCAAAAATAATTTAAGTTGCCCTGTTCAATGAAAGCACAGCTCCCCCTGCAGTCCTCTCTTGCCCTCATGCCTCTCGCCACCCTTTTTTTCCTCTGTTCACTACAGTAATCATCTCCTCCATTCTTAAGTGCCAAAGGCCTGTGTCGGAGTGCTAGTCAAGAATGTCTTTTCTTCAAATAATTGCAAGCCAGAATTAATTGGAGTGACACTTTTATTAAGCCAACTATATCCTGTCTGGCAAAAACCAGTATGCATTAGCTTTGTATTTTTAAAAGACAGTCATGCAGTTCCATTTCTTTCATAATGCATAATTGGTTCTGTAAAACACTGCAGTGTCGCTGGGCTTTACAGTAAAGTTTAGGTTAGTATATTTAAATCTCAGTGCCAACTAGATTTCATTTTATTGGGGAAGCTGCATCATATAGACGAGTAACCACTTTTGAAAATATGCACGATTACACAGCTAAACACTTTAGATGGCAAACCTGCACTGTTTCTCAGCCCATGAGCTGAATCCATACTGCTGTACATTCTATCTTTATCACCCTGTTGCTTTATTTATTTTTAATTTTGTTTTTTTAATTTTTATTTTGATTGAGCAATGTTGCTTTATATATACCAGCTACCCTGAAAGTGAGATGGTCACAAACTACAATTTTCCACGTAGTGTGTCCAGTTCTCTGCCTTCTACAGCATCCACTCTGCTAAGTCTCTTTCTTTCCTTCCGCTTACATAATGAATACACACAAAACAAATACATATGGTACACAAAATAGTGGTCAATAGTTCCATCCAGTCGGTACATCTACTGATCTGCAGCAATACCATCCACAGCATTTAGCCTCCAGAGCTCACTTTGCTCTACGATTATGATTGCCTTGAATAACAGCATGTGCATGAGAGGTGGCCAAACAGTTTCTAGAGCCTTTTTGTGTCCATTGATGGAGCTACCCTTTCACAGACACTCATCCAGGGAACGCAAAGTCTACTTGCCCAATCTCATAGTCGAGTAGATTTTTTGACGGGTGAGTATGATTTGCAGGGGAAGTTTCAAACTTGTATTTAATATTTACTTTGTTTGCAGTAAATGTCAAATCAAAGTTTCACTGTGCATGCTGGCCTCTGGTGGCAGCAGCATGCCAAACAAAGTGTTTTTTTAGTGACTTGCACCATTTTACAGAAAGCGTATTTAGATTTTTTGGCATCTGTTGCCAAGGGTTGAGTACATTTCTCTTTGGTCAAGTAGGTAAACTAAGTTTCTAGACCTGCAGCTCTAGACAAATTTTAATGAATTTGCAAGGCCGGACTCCTTTTCACAAATGTGTTGACTTAAGCAGTACACAAAAATGCTGTATTGTTGCTTGTTTTCCGTCTTGGGTAAAAACAACTTCTGGTGACATTAAAAAGATTAGTATATCATTGCTAATTAAATGGGTTTGTTTGCTAATCAAGAACATTTTAATTAGCAAACTCTGCTAATCAATTTTTGAAAACTAATGTATGCCTTGTAGCCCCTCTTCTGTCTCTATGACAGCTCCTAGGAACTGATTTGTTTTGCTTGGAACAAGACTTTTTTCTTGTTGATTGAGAATCCCAATCAGAACAGAAGATTGATTGTTCTTTGGGTATTTTGCTTTCAAATTGGGGGAAAAGACTCCCCTTTTAGCAGCCTGTCGTCCAGATAAGGGTATACTGGGATTGATTCTCTGCATAGGAGCGCTGCCACTACCACTAGTACCTTGGTGAATACCCTTAGAGCGAGGCTTATGCCGAAGGGTAGAACCTTGAATTGGCAATGTTGTTTCGCTATTTTGAAAGCACAAGAATATTCTGCGCGCTGAGAACATTGAAATCTGAAAGTATGCATATTTCACATCCAAGGTTGCCATGTAGTCCCTGTTTTAGCAGTGGGATTACTTCCTCTAGCGTTGTCATGCAGAATTTGTGTGGCTTAACCTAAGTGTTTGCAGGGCGCAGGTCTAAGACAGGGCGCATTGTTAGGTATTTCTTGGCACAAGAAGTACATTGATGGTGTCCTTTAGCATGGCGTGCGTAAAGTGAGAAATACGACCTCCTACTGGAGAGGCATGGGAGGGAACCTATAGCAGTGGTCAGTGCTTAGGAGGGGGTTGAGCCCCTCTTGAGGAGGAGGATCTGCCCCTACTTCCGGACCTTCTTGGGCCCCTTTGAAAGCCCTGTTGGGAGGACTGCCCTTGTGAATAACCCCCCCGACGAACTCTGCCCAACCTGGTTGTAATCGGAGGACCGTTGTGTCCTCTAAACCTGCGTGTATTTGAGCTCTCTCTCTGCCCAAAGGGCTTGTTAGTGAGTTGACCCAGGGATTTGAGGGTGTAGTATTCCTCCTTCATGCTTTTTTAATGCGGCTTAACCGCTTAACCCGCTTTACCAAATATAGCATTAGGCTCAATGGGCATATTTACTTTTAAACTCCAATTTGAAACCAGATTGGCAGAGCTATGCATGCATGACATTTAATTAGTGTACCTTCTGCCATAATACGCCCTGCGTTGTCTGCTGCGTTTAAGTTATTCTTAAGGATGCAGCTTGCTACTTGCCTCCCTTCAGTGATGGTATGTAAGAGCTGTATTTTTAGAGGCTCTGGAACCAAGTGTATTTATTGTGAGATCTCATCCCACTTGTGGCAATTGTAGTTGGATAATAGTGTGGTATTATTAGCTTTTCTTGTTTGATAGGCAGCCGAGGAAGCTACTTTCCTGCCCAGGGTGTAGATTTTCTTATTCACCTTGTCAGGAGGGGCTTCGGCAAGTGTTAGAGGTGTTCGCGCTCTCTTTCTTGGGATGGTGACTACTAGAGAGTCGGGCTTCAACTGTCCCCTAATGTATAAATGGTCTGATGGGGCATGGTCTAAACATCTATTTGATGCGTGGGTTGACTGCCTTTGTCAGATTGGGGGTAAGTAGAGAGGGCTGAATATCCCTCTTGACTGATTGAAGCAAAGGGATAAACTGTGGTGCAGATATTTTATCGCCCAAGGATGTCCTCTACGAAGTCTTTATAGACTTGAGCTTCCTGGGTATTTATCTTAAAGTGTTCTGCAGCCTTTAAGAGCAGATCATTGTACTGCAGCTGGTTGTCTACTGGGGAGTCAGCCAACTGTTGGTCGGTGGGGTCTGGGGATTGGATGATGTATATGACATCATCATAGTATTGGTCTATGTCTCCTGTGTCCCCTTGGTCCTCTGGGTCTGAATATGAGCCAGGGTCATGCAAGCCTTGATTGTCCAAATAATATATGTCTTGACCTACATCTTGAAATGACGAGGTAGTAGCTTGCGTGGCATCCAGGCGTGCATTCTTTGCGGCCGACTGTTTGCTTGCTGCCTTGCCCGGGGGAAGGGGTTCCCAACGGTTTTGGAGTTGATTTGGGTGTTCATCAAAGAAATTTATAAAACTGCACACTTTCCTCATGACCCTATCAAATTGTTCTGGAGTCCATTGTGAGAAGCTTGGCAACACGGAGGGAGCAGGTGTAGGTGGGTGTTCTGGGGCAGGGGTCCGTTTATGATACACTGCCACTGAAAGGGTGCCCTCAGGGGTAATATAATCCCTACTCTTTGTACCTTGTGACTTTGAAGATTTAGAGTTTTTTGACGTTCTGGCTTTTAGTAGGGTGTCAGGGATGTGTTTTTAATTAAGTCGATCAGTTTAGAGCTTTTTCCCGGGGTTGTTGACGCCGAAACTGAGGACTTCCCAGATTTGGACACAGTGTCGGAAACAGACTTTGGCGTCTGTTTCGGGGGCCTGTCATGTGGTGATCGTGACCGCGATGGCCTAGAGGACAGGGAATGGTTGGACCATCCCGTCGACACCGCGTGTGGCCTATTGACCGACGACGAGGTCGACTTTCAATCATTGGATATGTGCTTGGTGTAGTGTGAACTGGGGGTGCCTGAGCTGTCGGGTGTAGTCTCCGTAGCAGAACCACCGGCTTGCCTGTTGGATTCGGGGGCTCGCACGTGGGAATCCATCGGATCCCGATCGCCCTTGGCGTTACTTAGGAAGCTGACGCTGCCATCGCTGAGGCTCCCTCAACGTCTATGGCGGCCTTGGCATGCATGGTGTGGTGGGCCCAGCGTTTGGTCTTGCGGTCCTTTAGAGTTTTGGCGTAAACAGTTTGCAAGACTTGCACAGTTGTTTGGCGTGGTACCTAGGAAGGTAAAGGTTACACACTTGGTGTGAATCCTTCCAGGGAAACGTCCCGTTACTGGAAAGACAGAATTTAAAAGGAGTGTTTTTCATAGTGCATAAAGATGGCAGCCTGGCGAGATATATGGGAGTGCAGGGGAATATACATTCTCTAAGTGAGATGGAATATGAACCCACTCTCCCTACTATGCAGGGCCAAGGCGCGATGGGGCCTGTAAGGCCGCAGACAAAGTTCGTCGAGACAGTAGTCGTTGTTGGATGGTCTTGTCCTTGAAAGCCATTGCCGGAGATCTTGCGGTGTACGGTTGTCAAAAAGTAAAGTTTAAAGTTTTACTAAATAATGGCATCAGCCAAGAAGGAACTCTGCGATATGCGTCCGACTACGATGGCGGAAAAAACAATCTGAAGGACACTCGACATGTGAAGGACCATGGGTACAGTGGCCTTCACACAAGGGATAGTATTACTGGCACTCCCTGTCAACGTCCCTTTTCGAGTTTTGAAAACAAATATGTGTATACTCCGCGGCTACACTAGATGTCGGCCTGTGCATAGCATGTGATCTAAGCAGATCCACAAGCCTCAGAAGAACAAGTTACTTATGTTTATGTTTATTGGTTTCTATTGCGCCGGAGCCCGCAGGCATCAGGGCGCCAACACAAAACAGGAGAGCTGAATGACGACATATAACAATCTAAACAAACAGCAGTGTCTTGAGTCTTTTACTGAAGATGGAGATATTATCTTCCCGGCGCATCTCCACAGGGAATTTGTTCCACATAACACCTGCCTGTGAGGCGAATGCTCGTTTGTTACCTTGTACTCGTTTGCATCTTGGTTGTGTCAGACGCATTGAGTCCTTAGACCGGGTAACTTTGATCATATATTCCAGAGCCAGTCTTTCTTTTATATATTGCAATGCTTTTCCATATAAACACTTATGTACTATAGTTTGTTTATTCATTCGTTATGCGCACCAGACCCGTAGGTAAGAGGGCGCAGCAGTATGAAGATGTGAAGCTTACATAGTTACAAATATACATTGAATATACACAAATATACACAGAAATTACCTAAGTATAGAGTATAAAGAATGTGAAAATGTATACAGAGGTGAGGTGACCTTTGTAGTTGCAAGACTAAATATGAGCAGTGTGCAGAAATATGCAATGCTTAGTCAGATCCTCTATGTATCACGAAGGCACGCAGGTGAGCTGGAACAACGGGCATAACCTGTTTATTTTGAAGCATAGTCTAGCTTCTACTTACCCCTGGTAATGTTCTTTGGACTGGATGTTCCTCACAAGTATTTCTTATCTTTTTTATTTCCAATATCCAGATTAGCCGCTTTGGAAAAATAATTTCAGCAGGGGATGCTGTGCGTCGATGCCCGTCAACTCAATGTCCCTCGGAGGCCTCCGTCTAGATGTGGACGTCACTGATGGCAAATATAACGCGCGCATATCCCGTTGGCTTCAGTTTCATTTTTACAAATGAAGGATTTAACCCATACCTGACAGTTACTCCTCCTGAGAGAGAGCGCAGACTATAATCGCAAAGGAAATGTTCTACTGCGGGGTAGGTTGGGAGGGGCAATCAGGAATATGTGGGAGAAACATCCAGACGAAAGAACGTTACCAGGGGTTAGTGACTTGTTCTTTGAATGCATTGTGCCCTGCCACGTATTCCTTATCTTATGATAGACTCCCAAAGCAGTTTCTAGTATTTCTGAAGGAGGGAGTCAAATCAACTTGTTTGGCGTGAGGAAGTCTTCACTGTAATGATTGGTGAAAGTATGTACGGACGACCATGTGGCAGCCGCACAAATTTCCTTTATTGGTACTCCCCTCTGTAATACAGAGGAAGTTGCCATACCTCTGGTAGAATGAACCTGAAGGCTTTCTGAAGGATCCTTTCCTGCCAGTCTGCCAGACCGGGCCCTCAAATCTGGCTTGTCTGGCTCGCAGAAGTATCCTTCTGTAGGTGAAAATAGGGGATTAACTGTCTGCGGGGTAATGCAATCGGCCTCCCACTTTCCCTGCTCACCCTCCTCGAAACCCTTCTGTGATTCCTCGTAGCGTCTCACCTTAGGGTCAGGAAGGACGAGCTCTCCATCCTGCTTCTGATGCAGGGGCGCGTTGGTATCCAGTTACTTCACTGGATTTTCGGATTGGTGAGAACCAAACTTGCTTGGCTTACAGGTAAGTTTTTTGATAAGAGGTTCCCCTTGTGTCCATGCATTAATGTACTAATGCTAGTGACTTTTTCCCCATAGGGGCCGGGGTACGGAATGCCGGGGAACAGGCACCGACCCGAGATGAGAGATAAAAATCCTTGTAGAAATCAGGTAAGTCTTTAATGAGCGTTTTTTGGTAATGTCTTTTCATTCGCTCATTAACGCTGATGTCTCTTTTTCCCCTTAGGGGCCGGGGTCCGGGAATGCCAGGATGCGGCGCGGACCCGAAATGAAGAGGGAATGAATCAACAGGTAAGTCTTAACAAGGAGATTTAGCTTTCCTTATTCCCTTCTCTCTCTCACCTTTTGTTCTGGTCTTTTTCTCCCTAGGCGCTGGGGCGTGACTGCGAATCCGGATGATCGCTGCTGAACATGGAGGCGCCCAGTAAAGGTGAGTGGAATGCGGCGCTGCAGCGATCGACGCGATGAGCTTTTAAATAAAAGTCTTCCTTTTCAGGATTGTCGGCGAGATGTCTCCGGGATGCGAATTTAGCAGGTAAGGGCTTTTCTTTCTTCTGTTCTCTTCTTCTCTTCCTTTGCAGGTGATCCAGGATGCTGGCAGGCGTGGCAGAAGTCAGGATGCAGGAGCAGACACGGTGAGCGTCCAGCTGCTAGATGCAGAACAAAGCGAAGCACTTGTGGCTGTTCAGGTGGGGCTTAAATAGCCTTGGAAGAAGTTCCAGGTATGTATCCTTCCTCCAATCAGGTATGTATCCTTCCCCGACCACGCCCAGATGGTAAATTAGTCCCACAGGTAAAGTAGTTCCTTTCAGGCCTCAAGGAGGCCAGGATCCTGCAGCATGGTCTGCATCAGGTAAGTGCACCCAAGCACATCCATAATGAGCCTGGCGCCTATGGAGCCAGGACACTGTCCAAAGGGCTCCTATATGGGGTTGCTGGGCCCTTCCTTGGGGACTGGATGGCCGCTTTCGGGGACGCAGGGCTTGAACCGGCTCCCCGGGAGCGGGCATCATGACAACTTCTAAGATGGTTTTCAGGGTTTGTAGCCTCAAAGGACAGAAGTGTATAGGCTCGAAAGGAGCACACATCATGAATTTCAACACCAAGTTGAGACCCCAAACCGGGACTTGAAAAGGGATTGAAGGGAAACATTTGTCAATCCTTTTAGGAATTGTATTAGAGGTATTTTGAAGTAAGAAACTTCCTCCAAAGTGAGCTTAAATATAGAAACTGCTGCAAGATATCCTTTAATAGTACAAATCTGGAGCCCCAGATTAGCTAGGAGTAACAAAAAGGATAACACCATACGTGTATTATATGTAAATGGATCAACATTCTTATCTCTACACCAGCTGAAGAATTTGTTCCAACGGCTGCGGTACAAAGACTAAGTTGCTGGCCTTCTGGCCGAAAGTAAAATCTCCTTAATGTCATCCGGGAACTCTCTCAGCCTCTCAGAAACCATGCGTGAAGGCTGAGTGTCTGATTTCTGGATGGAGAACCCGACCCTCTTTTTTTTTTTTCTTTCTTTCTTTCTTTCTTTCTTTCTTTCTTTCTTTCTTTCTTTCTCTAGAGAGAGAGAGAGAGAGAGAGAGAGAGAGAGAGAGAGAGAGAGAGAGAGAGAGAGAGAGAGAGAGAGAGAGAGAGAGAGAGAGAGAGCATCCCCTGCTGAAATTATTTTTCCAAAGCGGCTAATCTGGATATTGGAAATAAAAAAGATAAGAAATACTTGTGAGGAACATCCAGTCCAAAGAACATTACCAGGGGTAAGTAGAAGCTAGACTATGCTTCAAAATAAACAGGTTATGCCCGTTGTTCCAGCTCACCTGCGTGCCTTCGTGATACATAGAGGATCTGACTAAGCATTGCATATTTCTGCACACTGCTCATATTTAGTCTTGCAACTACAAAGGTCACCTCACCTCTGTATACATTTTCACATTCTTTATACTCGAGAGAGAGAGAGAGAGAGAGAGAGAGAGAGAGAGAGAGAGAGAGAGAGAGAGAGAGAGAGAGAGAGAGAGAGAGAGAGAGAAGGTCCTCTCTTTGTGGAAGACATATTGGAGGGCAGATGGACATGTCCAGAAGGTCCAGGTACCAAGTCCTCCTGGCCCCATCCAGAGCAATTGGGATCATGGATTTCCCAAACGTTCTCAACTTCCCAATCACGTCAGGAATGACGGGGAGTGGAGGAAACGCGTACAGGAGTGGCAACTCCTAGTCCATGACGAACACGTCTTCTAGAGCTCTTCTTGGGGGAAATTCCCTGGAGCAGAACAGTTCGCACTTCCGGTTGACACTGGTCATGAACAGATCCTCTTGAGGGGTTCCCCAAGGGCTAAGATCTCTTGAAGGACTTCCTGAGCTAGTTCCCAATCGTGGGAGACTGTGCTCTGCCTGCTCAGAGCATCTGCCGTCATATTCTCCACTCCGGCTAGTTGACCTGCCGATAGTGAGATACCTTCTTGGATTACCCAGTACCAGATCTGTATTGCCTCTATGCACAGTGGTAGTGACCCTACACCTCCTCTCTTGTTGAGGTAGTACATGGCCACTGTGTTGTTCGTCATTATTAGGACATTCTTTCCCCGTACAGATGGCAGAAAGGCCTTCAGTGCTAGTCTGATTGGCCTCCGCTCCAAAAGGTTGATGTGTAGTTTGGACTCTGATGGAAACCAACAACCGCTGATTGTCAGATCTTTGGCGTGGGCACCCCACCCCGTGAGTGAGGTGTCTGTCACTACTGTTATCTCCGGCCATGGTTGCCAAAAAGGTTCTCCTTTCAAAATGTTCTCCTGGCAGGCCCACCACCGAAGGTCCTGTGAGACTCTGCCCGGAATCTGTAGAAGGTCTGACATCCTTCATCAGATTTGGTACCACTGAGTCCCGACAGCCCACTGGAGAGATCTCATTCTCAGGAGAGCCTCTGGGACCAGAAAATGCAGGATGCCATGAGGCCGAGCAACCTCAGAAAATCGAAGGCCGGAAGACACTGGGCACTCTGGAATTTGGGGGCCTTCTGTTATGTTATGTTACTTGGCATTTATATAGCGCTCTATATATCATTGGTATGATCTGAAAGCGCTGGTAGGTTGAACGCCCTCGGGAACCGCATTTCAGGTCAGCAGAGAGGGATAGTGTTGTAGGGTGCGTGGGTGCACCAGTTATGTGTGCAGCTGATGTAATTGCCGGATGGTAGCTGCATCCTAGTGTTAGGTGTGGTGATGAAGATTTCAGTTGGATGGGTACAGTCTGGTGGGTGGACACCAGACTGGTTTCTAGCTGCGTTAGGCCTGAAGGACGCTTATGTGAGGAACTAGGCCGGAATGTCATGGGATAGCTGCATTTTATTAGGGTGATGAGTTGTTCATGGGGAAGTGTTCGTATGTGAACAGCAAGGCCGAACTTATCAGGGGTATTGCTGTGTTCTAGTTGTGTAATGGTGTATAGTAGAGAGTAAGCGCAGTGATGTGATATGATATGATGGTACATCTTTAAAGCGTCCAAGACCAGGCATGTGAACAGGATGGCAGGGAACACAGCGATACACAGATACACAGTGACAGCGGGCTGGGATTACAGCGACAGGAGGGGGGCATATGGATATAATGCAACAGCATGGGGAACAAGAAGGCAGGGTACACAGTGACATACAGGCACATTGGGCACACACGCTGACGAGAGGGTTGTGTAATACATTGGGATACATAGTGTGTCATCGTGTTCCCTGCCACCCTGGTGGTATCACTAGTACCTCTTCCCCGTCCATCACAAGGGAATCTACTTTGGCCTCTTTGAACTGACTGTCCTCTGCCTCTTCCAAATGTGGAGCAGTATCGAAAGGACCTACCCCTCCAGGGCGTACCTGTGGGGCGATTTGGAGGTTGTCTAATTGTAGCACCACAGGATTTGGCTGCTGCCTTTGAAGTTTGCAGTTTTTTCAAACTTTCCTCAGCCTTGCTACCGAACGAATGAGTGCCGTCAAATGGCATGTTGAGCAGTCTGGATTGTACGTCTGGAGCAAATCCTGACTTCCCAAACAGGCAAACCTGCGCATAACTGTACCAGTCGCCATTGCTCTGCGGATACTGTCAGCAGAGTCGAGACCAGTCTGGAGGGATTCACACATAGTATCCTTTCCATCCTTGACTATGTTTAAAAACCTGTCTCGTTCTTCCCCTTTGGGGATATGGTTAGCCACCATGGATATACACTCCAAAAGGGTGTGGGTGAACCTTGCCAACATGCATGTGGCATTAGCCGATTTCAGGGACATACTTCCAGCCGAGAAAATGTTTTGGGCTAGAGTGTCTTAACACTTATCATCCCTATCAGGATGGATAGCAGGGTAGGCATTTTGTCTAGTGGTTGAGGTGGCAGCTTGTAACACCAGTCTCTCCGGTGTTGGGTGTTTCGATAAATAATAGGGATCACTGCTTGACACCCTGTATTTAGAGGTCAGCTTCTTGTTGACAGCCGGATTGAGTTCAGGTGCCTCCCAATTGGTAGCTACATGCTTTTGCTAAACTGTATGGAATGGCACAATTGGGTCTTCCTGAGGTCCCCTGTCCAAAATGTCGGTCAAGTCATCTTGTTCAAAGAATGGACTTGGTCTAGTCCAGGCTTGTCCAACCTTTTTGAGTGTGGGGCCAAAGCATTAACTTTTTGTCACCCAGTGGGCAGGCGAGCCAAACTTCAACAACCTCACCCATAGCAGTATATTAGAAAGCGATATTGTGTGACCTTTGACAAAATAATATGGTATGATAGGTAATTTATAACGTGCTTAATACCCAGAGGTGTCTAAGCGCGGACCCGGGGATCGAACCTGTGGTGCTCCAGGTCGTCTTGCTTCCAAGGCGAGCATGTTGCCCCTGAGCTATCCTCCCGAGACAATCACATGCAGTGATAGCCATGCAGTCCCAAAGATAGCCTTTGGTGTCATGGGCAGTGATCAAAGGTTACGTGATTGTGATTTTTTTCAGTGTGAATGTGTTAATATTTTTCAGGAAATAGAGGGGGCGATCGAGCGTAGCGAGTGAGCAATAAGGATCTAGGGAAGGTTTGGGGGGGCCCCCCCTGAATAATGTTTTTTCAAAGATGGGGTTGAAATGGTGCATTTTACAGCAGAAAAAGTGACCAAAAAGCCATAAATGTACAATCAGTTCTAAAGGGTCACATGATAGCCATGCTGTCGCAAAGATATCTTTTGGTGTCTGGGGCAGTGATCAAAGATCAGTTGCTTGTGATTTCTTTCAGTGTGTATGTGTTAATATTTTTCCGAAAAAGTGGGGGCGACCAAGCGTAGCAAGGGAGCTATAAAGCTCTTGGGAGGGTTTGGGTGGGGATTCCCCACCAGAATTTATTTTCAAATATGAGGTTGAAATGGTGCATTCAGCACATGGCCATGCATTGGCATCCTCATCCTGCTTGATCTCTTTTCTGCCTTTCTCTCTAGGTTGGACTATTGCGACAGCCTCTTTCTAAATCTGCCTGCTTCTACTCTCCACCCTCTGCAACTTATCCAGAACAGGACTGCGAGACTTGTCCTTGGCCTCAAGCCCAGGACTGATATCTCTTCACTGGCTTCCAGTGGCTGCGAAGATTAAGTTCAAAACCCTCTGCATCGTCCACAAGGCCTTCTGGGGCCCTGGGCCTCAATACCTTCAACTCTCTCTTCCCAAATATCTCCCTTCTCAAGCTGCTTTTTCCCACCTCTCCTCTGCTGACCTTCTGGCTGTAACTGGTACTGCACTGGCTACCTGGACACCATCTGATCGCGGGCCCAGGTCCCTCCCCTGTCAAGCGGCACACACCTGCACTGCCCACCTGGCAACCCCCGCACTTGGGGACTGTTTCTGTATCCCTACAGTCCCCCTTCCATCTCTTGACACCTGATGTCTGCACTTATCCATGCACTTGCCACATGCTGGCACTTACTTATTGTTATTATTTATTCCCTTGTACTGCACTATCCCTGCCCCCCTACCAGGCACGTGCGCGATCTGAATGACACCTGGTCTAGTAGGATGGTTGTCCGTCATCCCTTGTTCCCCGCCCTTACCTCGTCATGCCTTGAAACACATGTGTATAGGCACGTTATAAATGCCATATCATATCATAAATGCCATATCATAACAGCAATCTGAAATGCACGTTCAAATTTGAAAAGGTGCCCCTTTCCATGCTCCGATTTCAAAAAATGTGCACAGGGGGCAGAACAGGTCCCAGAATAAAGACATTTATGTGTAGATAAAGCCCCCTGGGCCTGTGCTATTGTGCTTCACCTTGTGGCTGAGTGTTTCTGCAGAGGAAGCCTGCAGATGCCGACTGTCATTCCAGTTATGTTTTTCCCCAGCCATGTGCCCATGCTCAGATGCAGAGTCTCTCTTCCTGCTGCCCACCCCTGCCTACCGAGCACCTATTGATGGCTTGCCTGATTCTGCATCTTCCGCCCAATGCTTCATTCTCAAATATGAAATAAAGTAACCGGGTCGTGGCTCAGGACTGGAACACCACGACCCAGTTGATTTATTCATGCAATGATTGTCGGATACCTGTTTCCGACGAACTTTGCATAAATAAATAAATAAATAAACCAGGCTGTGGCGTTTCAGTCCTCGGCCACGACCCGTTAAATTAACCGTGTCATTGCTGAGGGCTATAACTTCCTCTGATGACCCCTCAGAGGAAGTTACAGTTCGCAAGAAGGCACTTTGTTTTCTTTTCCCCCCCCCCCTTTAGTCTTCAGCCTCGCGGGCCACATAAAACGGCTTGGAGGGCCGCATTGTGGCCCGCGGGCCGTAGGTTGGACAACCTTGGTCTAGTCCATCCCATATATTCAACTACCCTTGACATCAACTGCCTGTAGGTAACCTCTGCATGATCAGATGGATCTGATCTGTCAATCTCTACCTCTGGTGAGGTGTCCAAACCACTGGCATCATGCAAGCATTCTTGGAGATCCTTTATTCAGGACTCTTCAGAAATTAGAGCTTCAGGGACTGATGGCGTACCATATTGGAGGCCAAAGGGCCTATATTCATCTTATGATGGCTCTGCGTCCTCATAAATGGAGGAAAGTGACTTGAAAAAGTCAGTCCTAGGCAAAGGGGTTTATGTTTTCTCCATAGTACTCGATGGGGTCATATTTGTCGACAAAGGAGCCGAAAAAACTGGACGGCTTCAATGGCTGTGTCGAGGGCTTCAACACCTGTGGCGTTGAGGAGTTAGAAGCTTGACTCGTCAATTACCTTTCATGAGTTTTTGGCGCCAATGGCGTCAATGACGCATCTTTCAGCACCAATGGTGTCGAAGTAGAGTCTCTTGGCACGGATGGCGTTGATGACTCGGTCCTCAAAGGGACTTTTCCTCGACTCGAGGGTTCCTTAGATCGCTCTCGAGGATTTTTGCCTGCCAGGTACAAAGGCGCACAGCTTTTATGCTTATCAGGTCTTTCGACCGGAGCATGGCTTTTGAGTGTAATCGAGGGGGTCAAGGCCGGGTTCTCGAACACCTTCATAATTTTTAAGCTTAAACTCTTCCCACTCAGCTGTTGAGGCAGTTTTAGTTGGCATACCACCCATTTCGGAGAGGAACTCGAAGGCAGAGACCTATGGCGCGGTTTCTTCAAATGTCTAGGCGATGACAAGTGGTGGGAACCACTTCGCGATCAGGATAGTTTATATTTTTCTTACGGCGAGGAGAAACAGTTCTCGAATCGTCCGAAGTTTGTCTTTTCAACGGAGTCGAAGAGGATTTATGGGTCCTACCTGCCGCAAGTTTCCCCTCTGTGCTCTCTCAGGGCTTTCAACGTCATGGGCAGGCAGTCCTCACACTCTGATGAAGGATGAGCGGATCCCAGGCACCACAAGCAAATTCAGTAGGGGTCCGTAACAGACATCTTCGAACAGCAGTCACAGAATTTTTTTAAACCCGACTTCGCAGTGGAAGACACCAATGACGAAGCCTTTCTTTCGAAGATTTTGAAATATTTCTCAAAGATTTATCTTCAAAAAGCAACAAAGCATACCAGATCCGAAGCCTTAGCGTGGAAAAACGGAACTGAAGCCAACGGCCGCTGCACGCGCTATATATACCATCAGTGACGTCGACATCGAGACAGAGGTCTTCGAGGGACATTGAGTCGACAAGCATCAATGTGCAGCGCCCCCTGCTGCAAAAAATTTTTTGAAGCAGCTAAGCTGGATATTGGAAAGATCAAATGATAAGGAATACGTGTCAGGAGACAATCCATTCAAAATATATGTATATATATATACACACGTGATCAAGCGCTCAGTGAAGTGCGAAACGCGTTGTTTGCAGGTCTTGCCCCACTGTGTGCTGCCTCCGTTTGTCTGTATTTTGCTGCCTCCTGTGCATTCCTTTTTTTGCACAGCTTCGTTTCAGTTTATTTAATAAAATACCCCCCTTTGTACTTCTTAAATGGTGGTTTTTCATTATTGATTTTGGAGTTTGGCATTTGCCTCTGGCCCGCTGGAGTGCGATTCATTCGCTCCTCATTGAAAATTGATTGATTATATATATATATAATCAATGTGCTCTAATTAACATTCTGATGAGTAGTTTAATATTTGTGTAGCTTTTTCAATATTATGTTGTTGCTAGTAGCAAAACAGTCATGAAATGCAGGTAGTGCACCCTAAAACATAACAATATGCGTTGAACAATCACATCAACACTCAGTGCGCATAATTTGCACTTGCCACTAGACATCGGCCAGTGATAATGGATTTCTCCGCAAGTAAGAAATGCTGTGCTGTCTGCATGTATAGAATTGAGGTGGAAAGTGAAATTTTATGGCTGGTGTGAGAAACCTAATGGTGTTCTCCCACCTACTCCCCGGGAATCCTCTATTCAGGTGGTATGGGAATGGCCATCGCTTTTGGATCCAGAACCTGGTGGTGGACAAGCGAGGGAAGATCACCTGAGTGAAGGGTCACAAGGTATTGGGAGGGGAACACCCAAGGACGAGACACAGTATTCTCCCTTTTCCACAATACACCCTAAAATCCTCCACCCTCAGCTTTTACGGGACAGATCCAGACCCATTACATCTCCCCCTCCCCATTTCCAACATGTACTGGGACAAGGAAGAGGCGACCAAGTGTAGTGAGGATAACCTATGAGAAACTCTTTGAGAAACAAAGAGAAGACTGCTACTAACTACCATTAGGTTGTCCCACTAAGAGTCAGGCAGGGTCAGGGAAATAATAATGATGATCACTTACACCTGACTCCACTTGACTCTCCTTTCAACTATAAAAAGGTGTGGTTTTATACAAACAGCAGAGCGAGCTAGAGATGCAGTGTGGAGCACGGGAGCCAAGCAGCAGAAGGAAACGGTGAGAAGACCGGGAGAACCAGCAAAAAATAGAGTGCCGTGGCGCTGACCCGGTATGCTAGAGGGGGTACAGCGTGGCTAGGGAGCCATGCCTCCAAGGAGCTGGAGTGAGGTACTCGACTGCAGGCTGCAGCCGTGTTCACAGAACTGGTTGTTTCCTTGGGACGTGTGCCCGTCCCAAAGGTGACAGAGGGCAGGTGGCGAGACCCTGACCTTGACCCAAGCAACTAGAGGAAGACCGCTTACCACTGCCGCGCTTACTGGTGAGTTTCATGAGAAAAGGAAGAGAAACTCAGTACCGTGTGGGTTGCTAGGGCAGAATTGCAACTTTGTTTTAAGTGGTATGAAAGGAAAGAAGGCAGAAAGGAAAGCAAGGTTTAATGTGCTAGAGGCGCTAGATAAAGTGTGGCTGCGGACTCTCAAATGGGTACCTTCCCAAAAAACAGGTCAATGAGCCAATGGACTATTTTCTGATTATTTGAGGGACTTAGGTTTAGCCACCCTAAATTTCCTAGGGTCATCCAGACGTAGACCCCTTGCTCACTGTGCTCAGAGAGGCACAGTTCCACCTCGCTGACTAAGCCCAACAAGGCTGAAACACATGTATGGGGTTGCTGTTTGTACTCTTGTTCAGAAGGGAATTGCCATAGCATTTCGGTGCTGGACTGCGCATGTGGACAGGACAAAGATTGATATGCTAATGGATATTTACCATCTGTGAAAGGTATGGTGAGCTAAAGTGTGGCTGCAGACTCTCAAGTGGGTACCTTCCCAAAGAACAGGTCCATGGGCCGTGTTCGTTCTCGCAGAGGTGCGCCTATGGGCTATATTTTTTGATTACCCCCAAAGGACCCTTTGTAAAGTCAACCAAAATGAAAGCATAATTCTTACCTTCTAGTGACTTCTCTTTCCCTATCCACCCTTGCCTTAACCCCTTCCGAATTCATTCCATCTCAGGATACTTTTCAACTTTCAACTTCTCAAAGCCATTGCCCCTTGAGGTATCTGTGTGTTAAATACACATCATCCTCCCCCTGTGATGATGGTAGCTCACAGATTCACACTGCATACCTCCATGGGATTACTGCTTTTTGAGTTTAACAGGGATAGAATACCAAGCACAAAGTTGACACTACCAAGGTTAAAGAAAGTGGGCAAGGAGAGTAATAAGACCAGGAGTCCATAGATATCAATATAAGGAAAAAGCAGATCAAGAACAAAATGGAATACAATAGGAAAGGAATTAAAAACGGGGCTACATTTCAATTAGATTTGCAAGCACTAGCCAGTTATAAAAAAGTCACTTGCCAGCTCAAGTCTCTACACACAACACACAATTTCTTACTCACCAAGAGTCAAATTTTAGTAGCCAATGGCTACTACAATTTTTGCACCCTGGACTAAAGTTCCCAAATATATGTGGTTTGGTTAGGATTAGACTACCAAGGGCTTTGAGAGAGGGTCTGTTGAGATGGTCCAAACCCATAAAGGTAACTAAAGTGTTACATAATGCATTAGAAACTCAATGAAAGGCTGTGGAACATGCGAGTTATGGTGTGTGGGATGATGACAGATAAAAGGAAGATGAGTGAACAAAAACAAGAGTCACAGAGGTTACCTTCCTTATCTATGGAATCATGGGAAGAGCGATGTAGTTCCATGCAAGGGAAGAGAAGAATGAAGTTGGTACACTGCAGACCACACACTATGCCCGCCTATTTACAGGACTGTCTGTTAGATAGGAGCAATTGTTGAAAGAGGAGAGGTGTGTGGAGATGAGAGAGGGAGATGGAGCTTCTGTATAAATAATAAAGTACTTACAAAACCTGTTTGGCTGGGTGGGGATGTGCATTCTGAGATAAGCGTCAAGAAGGTTGTGAAGCAGGTTAAGGAGGTGAAAAGGGTGTGTGGATAGAACAATAAAGGTCAAAAAGGCTTAGGTGGAAGTGTGGGACATAGTCAGGGTATGTAGCAGAATCCCAGGTTTGTCTAATTTAGTCTGGAGTGCTTCACTTACCAATACCGGTACATTCCTCATTTTATGTGCCTTCTGTACGGCCCAGTTTCTTTTTTAAATTATTATCTTGTGTACAGAATCCTTGTTTCAGTAAAAACCAGATGGATAATTGATTTTTAAAATGTTCTACTGAAGTTCACACAAAATTGGCTCTTTTGTACCAGGACATATCGGAATATCTAGTGCCTCCTATTCCTCTCATGCCAACACCGTTACCCTTGTGAGCGAGGTAAAAAGGTTCCTATGGCCGTCTGATCTTTATATTCAATGTGCATCCTTCATATCCCAATGCACTTTTAGGAACTTGCCCATACGCGCTAGGAATTGTGTCAGCTGGTGCCAGGACTGAGATTGATCTCCAATAACTATTCTCATATAATTCCGCTGGGATCGTGACATATGGGGAGCCTGAGCCTCCTAAAATGTCCATATTTACCTCATTCGCTTTCATGATATACCATAGAACACACGTTTTCGATCCTTGTGTTTGTAAAATAACTTTTTCCCCTTCTAGATCCTCGCGCTACAGCCTTCCTCCACCATGCTTATGTTGGCCCTACTTGTATATGGCTTATCCTTCATATTGTATTTGAACACCATATTTGTTGTCATACATTGCCTGACAAAATGTCCTTTTATCACAACACAAAAAGGTAGGCACACGATAGAGGTGAGGGGTATCGAGGTGGGGGACAGAACCTTTAAAAGTGGCACCCGGTTCAGTCGGTCCCGGCAGTCCTCCAGGTAATCAGAAGGTTCAGTCATTTCTCTGGGTTGAAGGTTAACGTGAGTAAATCAGTGATCTTCCCCTTCGCCCCAGATTCAACCAGGAATCTAGAACAACTGGAACCCCTGGGCCTCCACATCCAAACAGAGGAGATAAAGTACGTGGGCGTAAATATAGTAAGACCAAATAGAGATATAGGTCAGGCCAATTACCCCCAGTTATTTGTTAGATTATTCTCAGAGATGGAGACATGGGGTAGAGGTCAGATATTGTGGATGGGAAGACTCAACACTGTCAAAATGAACCTTCTTCCCAGAGTACTTTACCTCTTTCAAATGCTCCCCAGAGGCCCATCGGGGCCCCGAAAGACTACTTGAAAGAGGCCAAGCGCCGCATTGGGAGATTTATATGGCAGGACAAGAAACCCAGGGTGGGCTATGAGATACTAATGCTCCCTAAGGAAAAGGGTGGAGTAGGCCTCCCAGACCTACAGGTGTATTACAGAGCTGCACAGCTCCGAGCCCTAATCCCTCATCTTAGAGAAGACAAGGACAAGCAATGGGTCTATCTTGAAAATGTCCACTTGCGCCCAGTTACTGCAGGGGAATGGCTGTGGGTCCCTATTAGCAAGCTACCAAGGCGGATTAAAGAACACCCCTATCTGAAGGCTATGTGGAAGGCCCTAGCGGAAGGGAGTAGAGCGGGACAAATTACGACCTGGGCCTCACCGATGAGCCACATCTATGCCCCACCAGTGAGAGACGCTATGCCTGAGGTGGGGCAATATCAGGACTGGTTTGAGGCGGGGCTCGCTAGGGTTTGCCAGCTATTACATGGTAACAAATTCGTAGGTATCCAGGACCTAGAAGAAGCACCGGGCATCGGTACGCGGTCCCCCTTCTCTACCTTAGATTGAAGGGCATACTCATGTCCGCAAAGTTGCAACCCCGGATTCGGAGAGACCTCACTCCAGTTGAGAAAGTCCTTGACACTTACACCAACATGAGGGGGGATTATCTCAGTACTCTATAGGGCATTTCTAGAACCTAGAGGACAAGTGACTAGAAGTCTCAGAGCAAAATGGGGAATGAGACCTGGGCCTGGAAATGGGGGATGGACTCTGGGCTTGGATTTGTGGGAGGGCCTTTAAGACCTTAATAAGCTGCAGTGCCAATATAAAGATGCATGCCGTAAAACTCTTACACAGATAGCAGTACGATCCAGTGTCACTTGCTAGGATGTACACAGCAATTGACCCCCATTGCTGGCATGGGTGTGGGGAAAGAGCCAATTATTAGCACATGTGGTGGTCCTGCCGCAAGGTGCAGATGTACTGGATGGAGGTGTTAGGATGAATCAGGGATGCAGGGGGAGGGTCCTACAGTCTGGATCTGGTCCTAGTGCTCTTCGGACTAGAGATAGGGATGAACAATGGACAAAGTTTCCGCTACTGGCCCACTTCTTACTCCTAGCGGCAAGAGCCCGTCGGGCCAGGCACTGGAAGTGATTGAATCTCCCCTCAGTGGATGAATGGGTAGGGATGGCCAAAGACTTATTCTCATGGAAAAAATTACGGCAGCCATCCAAGGTAGCAGTGCACTAGTGGAAGTGGAATGGTCCCAATTTCAAGACATTCTTTCCAGCGTCTGAGGTCATACGCGGAGCACGCTCGCGTTTATTCGAAGTTAACGAGCCCAGCCAGGGAGGACCCCACAGAGTTTGGTGACTGGTGCTTCCAGATCCATCCGTCCATCCATCCTGGGACACTTCCCTCGACAGAAGGGGGCGGTTAAGGGGGGTGGAGGACGCAGGGGAAGGGGAGGGGGGTTGTTTAATTGTGGACCTCATCACTGATTGAAATGTGATGGGGTATGTTACCCCACACTGTTTGCTAACAGGCTCCCTGTTTTTCAATAAATGCCAATAAAACTAAATGTAAAAGAAAAAAATAAATACAAAATAAATAAAAAGGTAGGCACGCCGATAAACCCTCATTCCATGGGCTTAATATATGTAAGACAACAACATGGGGGTGGAATGAAGGTAAGTTTTCACCAGATGTTTTATTTCATTTTTAGTTTTTTATAGCTGCATTCAGCTGGCTATAGCACAAGAGAATAAAGTTGTAATCATACACATTTAAAAAATACACAATAAATGTGTAAGGTGCAGTGTGCAAAAGGTGCAGAGAGTGTGTCCCCCAGAGGGGGAGAAATGGGAAAAGGAAGGTTTTAAAGTGCATAAATAACCATCACCTCCTGATCAATGAGGATGAACGAAGGCTCCAAATTGATACACAATCTAAAGCAATGGCCTTGGATGCCATTGCCCCACTTAATCACATAAAAATGAACAAGATGAAATGCCCAACACAATAATCGTACACCTCTGCGCTGATTGAAGTTTAAAAACATATATTATCAGCAGCAAATACTTCATAAGAACTTTTCAAAATCCCCAACAGGAGATCCACAACTTACCCAACTTCATTGTCCAATGTATACACATCCAGGGCTCAAGTCAAGTGTACTCGCGGGTGGATAGCATCCACCTGCTTTATTTAAGTGGACGGACCCCGCCCCTGGGTATTTTATGAGCCGTATGTAAAATGAGAAACACAGACTGTCTTTTTTTGAATTTATGAATTTTCGCCATCAGGACTCGAACCGTGGTTGCCAGGTTCGCAAGCTAGGCTTTCACCACTGCACCGAGGCCTCCAGATAAGTTGTGTACAAGGCCTTTTTATGCATGAAAATCTTGTAAATACGACAGCTTTATTATTTTCCTGTGTGCATTTACACACGTGTTTAGAGTAGAGGGCAGTGCAAAGGTCAGGTTACTTGACAGAAACCAGAACGCTTCTTTTGATTTTTTTTTTTTATCAACATGGATGTAATTGCAAACCATGGATAAAGGCCTTTGTAACAGAATGTATTTCTCTGAAGCCTTTCAAAAAAACAAACTGCACACTGTAATAAAAGGAATGGTTTCTTTCCATTCAGCTTCTCCTGTGTTGATGCTCATGGAGCAAACCAAAGCACTCTGCATATTTATATTCCTAGCATTTTAGGATTGTATAAATAATAAGACGGAAAACTAAGTTGCACTTGAGAATTCATCTTTTGTAACAAATTATGTTTTTTTTCCCAGTGAAAGCAAACCAGTTTTGCATAGTTGTATTTTTCAGAGTTTCTGTGCTGTGTGCATAATCATGCGGCGGCAGATCATTTTACATTTATAATTTAATTTATACTGTAATTATATAAACTCTGTAAAATTATGAGTATGCACGGTCTACTTTACATCCATTCAACCTTGCAGTCAATGGAGTACATTACTATAAATGGTCGGTGGCAGCAGAGTATTTGCTCAAGGGTGAGTGTTTGACATTACACCAATCACAGGTGTTCTAGCCTCTCAGATCTTCAAGACTAAAATTAAAACATCCAAAACCTGACTCACCAGGAAGTGCAAGCACTGTTCAAAAGTTACATTCATAATTGAAATAGAAACTCAGCAAAACCTGTCCCTGTAATAATCCAGATAGGTATTTAACTTTATGTAGCGCTTCATACACTGTTGATCCAACATCTAGGCACTGCTATTATTATACCTCAGTCGATACTCAGTTTACCGACTTCTGAAGGATGTTAGTCAATAAGATAGCTCAGCCGGTTGAGAGCTTGTTGCTGCGATCTGTGTGTGATCTGTAGGTTGTAGGTTCGAAACCCGGAAGGCCAACTCACCCTTGTATCCTTTCAAGGTCGATAAAAGAGTACCGACTTAGGTTTGATAATGGTGAAAAATATGTCCCATGTACAGCGCTTTGCCAAAAGTACTATATAAATAACTATTAAACCATGAGATTAGATATAGAATTTAGCATGGAGTCCTGCCTCTTTGCACTGTTGTATCATAACATTGGCATACCATTAGCTAGTAATAGCTCCAGGAACGGCGGACTTTCATTAAACATCAAAAGACAATTCTGCTAGCGTACCTCAAAACACACAATACAATTCATGTTTGCTTTACTATGTAATTGGCTAGGTTTTTGTGTTTTCAACATTTAAATATATACAGGAGAGATCAAATGACCAGACCTTAGAGAAATAATAAAAGGTGTATTCTGTCACAATGCATAAAGCTGCCGCATAGAAATTTCCATAGATTTTTTGCACACGTGGGCTGGATGCGACATACATTTTACTCTCTTCCAAAGGAGAAAAGTCATTTTTAATCTTTTGAAATCACATTTACTTTCCAAGTTTAAAAATGGGGAGTAAAATACTCCCACCTCAAAATTTTATCTGGGGCACTGACTGCACCAGATAAGCTTATGAAAAATAGCAAACAACTAAAAGGTTAAATGTCACATTTCGGGACTGCATGTTCCAGGGAAACAGTCATTGATTTCTTAGAGTTTAAAATATGCAAATCTTTTTAAGTTTTCAAAACACTATTAGAAGAAAATATCCAGTCTTGGTTTTTTCTGTGTGTTGATTTCATGGAAGGCAAATGCCAATTGTTCTATGCAATTTGTATGGTTATGCAAAGCCAACTGAATGAAATGTGCGTATTGCACCTTGGTATGCTAATTTCTGGTGACATCACATACCATTGCGTATGTTAATGAGTTCCCGACTTTTTTCTTTTTTTTAGGACTTGACCCCGACTACCTCTATGCAATAATGTAGCATTTTTCTAACATGCTCTAAAACAACATTGCAGCCACACCAGACCTAGCCACAAATTTCATCATTCGAACCATCTACATCATACCGTCCTGCATGCCCCTCCACCAAGGGTTTTTCACTTGTGCAAGGGTTAAAGTTTCAAGTTGCAAACCATAAAAAGTCACTCGCCTCCTCAAATCTACAGAAAGATATTGTCCATAATTTCTTACTCGCCAAGAGTCAATTGTTTTATAATCATAGTTTTGAATCAAAAGATTCGAAAAACAAAAGCTGCGACATACTATGTTTAACACGCAAAGTGTATTTTTTTCAAAACCAATCCGTCCACAATAGTCATGGATTGGTTTCAATTGAAATGCACTTTTACATGTTAAAAGTAGCATTTCAATGTTATTTTTATTTTGGTAACGTTGAAAGGTTAGATGGAGCTGTCCAGTGCTGTAATTTCAGCACTGGACAGCTCCATTTAACGTTTCTAGGTATTAGTGTATATTGGGGCGTCCCACCCAGCCCCCTCAACACCCACCCCACCCCCAACCCTAACCCAAGCCCCAATCCAAGTTTCGAAAGGCTCCTTTTCAAAATTTTTTCAAACAAATTGTCATTCGAAAGAATGGCATTTCGAAAAAATGTTTTCGAAAGTTTGCCTTTCGAAACATTTGCATTCGAAAAAATGACTGGACACCAAGTCAATTATCACTAGCCAATGGGTAGTGGCAAATGCGAATTTGAACCCTGACTGGTCTGTTCAATACTTGCAAACCAACAGGCTGGCTCTTCCAGAGACTTATGCCCACCTGAAATCATTAATCTTCTAGGGCCACTCAATTAGAAAGACATTAGTCAACACTTCCCTCATAACAAGAAGTGCACATAAATAATTAAAACATTCAATAGTCTGCCACTTCTAATTAAAAAATCCCTTCATTCATCATAGGGCATATATCGAATTTTGGAGATATATATCGATATATTCTCAAAATGTATATATAAGTAGACAGAAAATGTAACATCGAGATATATAGAAAATATATGCACATTATTCCATATACTATTTTGTATTTACATTTTGATATTTACGCAGCTGTTTTCATTCTCAAACAGGAAGAACGACGCTGTATTTGCACTTTATTTTGATCAATGTTTTATAAATAAAGGTGTTTGTGACATCTAAAATGTAGTTGGCGGCTTACAACTGAGCATTTAACCCAAAACCAGTATCGTGATATATATCTTATATCGCCATTCAGCCCAAAAATATTGAGATATGAATGTTGGTCCATATCGCCTAATCCATCCGACACAGGAACAATCCACCCAATCTTTCAACTCCCAATCTGGAAATGCTACTGCACTCCTGGGAGGGGGTAGTGCAACCCTGGAATCAGCAGTTGTCGACCTATGAAATTTCTTACTTTTGGCCTTAGTGATGGAGGAAAAACCACCCACATGTTAAGAAGAGTCTAGACACCTATTAAAAAATGCATTTGTACTGTGTACGTAATCCTAGAATGTTTGTCTACTCAACTCCTTGCTAGAACTGTCTTCACCATCTCAATGGTCTTGTCTCGCCAACACTGTTCCTTACACCTTCTAGCATCTAAGTCTGACAGGTACCTACCTTTTTTTGCCCTTTACTCTCATAAGCTCTCCTGCACTTCACACCTAGGTTCTTTTGCACTTATGCTGCGCTCTGTGAATATGCCCTTATCCTCCTTCTGCCAGCTTGAATTTAATGATCTGAATTTTTCCAAGGTATGTGAAAGACCAATTGTCTGTACCCCCTTCCCTTTCTTTAGCAGTGCTATGAAATGCCTGTGTTCACAAGTCAAGACACACAAATCACCAATAAATAAATATGGACATAGTTGTAATCCCCCCCAATTACAACTGTGCATTGAAGACAACAACCTGGTTTCTGCCCTGGCAGAGGAACCAAATAAGTCCTTGCAGTAACAAATGACACCAGGAGACTATCTATCCGCCTCAACGGGAACCTGTGTATTAATCCTACCTGATAATGTCCACTGCTTTCAACCAGGTTGACCATGTAACAAATAATTCAGGGTTGCCTCTGCCTTGCAGGAATCCCTTCTTATCAGATCACACACAATCAGAAGCATCACTGCCTTATCCGATCGTACACCAACAGTAGCATTTCTACCTTTCGCGGTGTGCAAGGCAGTGTATTTCGAGGTACCGGGGTGACAGGACCTTTTTCACCGAGCCCGCTTTCCCTGTTGGATATACACGAAGATCTGTGGTCCGTCTTCTTTTCACTGCCTATCGACGAATTAAGGATAAGAGCACTGCGCATGCGTGGAGTGCAAGGCACTGTGTTTCGTTTTTGGAGTCTGGAATCTGGAATGAGCAGAGGTCGTCAACCCCAAAGTTACGGTGAGCCATCAATTCGGTTTATCCCGCATTTAGCGGAAACACTGCACACTTATACTCAACTTGGATTGAAATATCTTTCTTATTGACATATCAGGGAGTGCGAGTCACTCATAGCCCTCTTATTGTCGGTATAAATAGGGATTGGGATGTAAGTTATTATTACTAGTAGCCCATAGCCCTCTACCCTATACCCTGGACTTGCTCCTCACAGTACGAGATCGTAGACTTTTATGTGTCGAATTTAAGCACTTTTGATTTTATATACTGATTGTTTTAAGCTTGAAAATTACCAAATCCACAATTATGTACAAACTCTGAAGTGGCAAATCATTGACTTGAGCTACTAAAACAGACCAATACAAATATGATGCAGAGATGTTGGTAGCACTTAATTTAAGGTGAAGACTTATCTCAAAACCTGCACTCCCTAATATTAATTCACATAAAGATCAACTAGAAGTAAAGTCAAATTGCAATGGCAAATCTTCATTCTAAAGTTGATGGCCTAATTTGTGGAGGGCCTGGTCAAAATAATTTGATTGATGGCTATCTCAGAGACCCTGTGATTGAAACCGTTAGGCATGGCATAGCCAAATCATGTTTTATGAGAAATAGAGCAGAGGCATGCCTGATAAATGCAAGAGTTTCCAACAAACAACTTGTCCTAGCCTGATTACATCTAATGGTCAATTTGTTAATGGGACCTTGATGTTAGGCGATATCTATCAGCTCTGCAATAATAATCTAACAAACTCCATGGCTATCGGTGCTTCCCCTTTATATGCTAATATAGCAGTTACTCGTGGTTTAGTGCAAGGGAGTGGGTTAACATTAGGTTTTAAAGATTCCTCACTGTATATCAACACAGTGGAAAGCCAAGATTTAGAGCATAAATGGATTGAGATTAGAAAAACATAACCACAATGGCTGTGGTACTAGCACAGGGGAACACCTGTTATATATGATCTGTTGTGTTCAAATATGGCATTACCTAATATTTTCATTTGTGGAGCCCAAAGTGGAAATCAATGTTTTAATGATGGCCGGAGGATTGGGTATCCGGTTGGTCCAAAACTTGTGAAATCACGAGTGAAACACTCTGACATATGACAAACTGGCCACTATACTAACAAGAGAGACAAAACAAAAGAAGCAATTCATGGAATTATATTTGAGGGGATATTACTGGAAAATTGTTCTGTGACACTGAGAAGAACTGCAATTTTGCAGCTGTTCTCGGCCCTACCGATGTTGGCTGGAAGCTCTTCAGATGACTTACAAAGGGTTTATTTCATTGACCGCTCTAGAGCTGATCGATCTATAGTCTTCATACAATCAAAGGTTATTTGCGATAGTATTATGAATGAACGAGAGAACTTCATAATTCTTGGTTTTGACATTTCTGAATACCAATGGCCATGTGATCAAGGGCTTGATCTGTGAGCAGTAGAGATGGTTCCTAATCCTAGGGCAGAAATACAGCTCATAAAAGATATGATTCAAACCTCAGAGCAAACAGATAATTCGTCATGGTTACTGAAGGCATCCCAACAAAAGTGAACTTTAAACAACTTGGATGTACACAAGTGTTCAGGTCTCACATTGATTTCCTGGAATACCAGGGACCATATGCATCTCTTCTCAAATGCTGAATTTGATAGCAAGCTTCAATCATTCATAATTATAATCCTACAAGAGACATGGTTGCTGGAGATTCCAGCTATGGAATGATATCATGCAACATGTCATTTAGCAAAGTGAGGTACTGCTGGATGACCTTCCGGTGGCCTTTTGATAGGTGTTCGTTCCAGCCCCTTGCTAGATGTAATTGGGTCAAGTGAGATATGCCATGGCATCTTAACTACCCATGTGTGTTTGTTGAATGAGCCCTTCTCAGATTATTTGATTATAAATGTATACTGGCACAACAAATTGGGAGACTTGGATACTATGTTAAATGTTTGTACTGCGCACCGTCACCAACGGAATTGGTCCCCAGGCGCTCTGGCGGATCTACAAACGATAAGGTGGGATGGGTTAGTAGGTGAAGAGGGAGTAGGATAGTGAAAGGAGTGGTGTTCTGTTGGCAGCTTCAACTCGGTATACACCGGCTGCTGACCTTTGGTGCAGGTATTGGATCAGTGTCAGTCCGCGTGTGCTGTTGCTCCGGGTTATGTGTTGTTGCAGTGTTGTGAAGTGCGTGCGGCTTGTGGTGCAAGAGATGGTTGTGCGAGTTTTTGGGTGGGATAGGTATGCAGAGTTTGAGGTTATATTGGTTAGTGGGTTACCGGACCTTTAGCCTGCTAACATTCACAGTTTTGTCCAAGTGTGGCACTTGTTGGTCTTCACAATCCTATCTAGATGCGGCGCCGGCTGGTGTTCACAGTTCTAAGTGTGGCACATGTTAACATTCAAGTTTCATCTATGCGCGGGCATGCTTTCCTTCAATCAAAGTCCTATCTAGATGCGACGCAGGTTTGTGTTCACAATTCTATCTAAGTGTGGACATGCCAATACTCACAATTCCATCTAGATGCGATGCAGGCTAATGTTCACAATTCCACCTAGATGCAACGCAGGCCAATGTTCACAATTCCACCTAGATGCGACGCAGGCTAATGTTCAGGATTCTATCTAAGTGTGGACATGCTAATGTTCACAACTCCATCTAAGTGTGGACATGCTAATATTTACAATTCCATCTCGCTGCGACGCAGGCTAATGTTCACAATTCTATCTAAGTGTGGACATGCCAATATTCACAATTCCATCTGAGTGTGGGCATGTTAACATTCAAAGTCCCATCTAGATGTGACGCGGGCTAATATTCACAAATCTAAGCGTGGACATGCTAATATTCACAAATCTAGCTAAGTGTGGACATGCTAATATTCACAGTTCTATCCAAGTGTGGACATGCCAATATTCACAATTCCATCTAAGTGTGGGCATGTTAACATTCAAAGTCCCATCTAGGTGTGACGCAGGCTAATATTCACAGTTCTATCTAAGTGTGGGACATGCTAATATTCACAATTCTATCTCATGCTAATATTATGGCAGTCTATGTTATTGGGAGGTAAGATAGAGTGGCAGGGCTTTCTGGAGTAGAGTGACTGCTCTACTCCCCACCCATACCACACTCAAAGTTTCGTTGGTGTCTGTTAGCTGCTGGCTTCGATGGCTTCCCCTGCGGACACCTGCAGACACATCTTGGAGCCGCCAATGTAGGAGCCGTCCTTGGCCTTGGGGTCCTTAGCCACAGGGGCTGCCGGGCAGAGGGCTGCCCTGGGAGGGTTTATGATATGTGGCCAAGAGACCAATCAGGGTGCCGGGGGAGGGTTGGGAGGTGGGATTGGGCTGGGGAAAGAGGGTGGGAGGGAGGAAGGGGACTGGAGCGCCGAGCGCGCTAAAAGCCATTTTCAAACACTTTTACAGTGTTTGAAATGGTTGTGGGGCCATCTGGGGACTAAACTCACCGTGGGCTGCATCTTCCAGAGTGATGCTGAAAATGCTGACAAATTATTTGGAGGTTTGGAGCTCAACATTTTTTGGGTGGCCATATAATACTAGCTGGCAACCTGAATTCCAATTTTACTATTACCGATCTGCTTGGCGAGGTAGGGACAAAGGAGAATAGGGGTTCTAATAAAAAGGCAAATGGAAGCCGCTCGCTTAAGTGCTCGAATGGTTTTGGGTTGGAAATGTTGAATGATTATGCTTCAGCCAAAGTCGAACCAACATGGTCAGATGGTGTTAGATCGTCAACCATTGATTATACTTTAGTTAGCAGTTGGTTATACTAACGCTGTACCATGTTCATGGTGACAACAACTGATTGTAGTGATCATGCAATTCTGGAAGCGGCCTTTAAGATCGAATTGGACTTTGGAAGGGATACTTCGATGTGTCCTAGAGATCTTACTTTGAACAAGGCAGATAACAGGATTACGAGGACCGCTGCTAATGTAAACCTTATAGTAATTTGTCCAAATGTGTCCAATCCACTCCAGAAGTCTTGAAGAAAGAAGTCCTTGCAGCAGAAACATTTGGGCTGTTGGTTAAAACTCGTATAGATAACGCAGGTATTTTTGTGAATGGTGGAAGATGGGAGAAGGGTAAACGTAAGGGACACATTCATTCATATAATGAAGAATTGGTTATCAGAAGACGATTTTGAAAAGGACGGTAAAGACTTATAAATCTCAATTTAGTTTACATTGGGAAGAGGCGCCTGCTCTTATTAAGAAAACTCAGTCACTCAGATTTCAGGTGCCAAAAGATTATAGGAAGACTCTGAATCTATGCTGGCCTGCCTTTCTACCAAAAAGACTCCAAAGAATTCTGGAAGCAAGTTAATAGAATTGAGGCTTCACAACCAAGTATGCAAACCAACGCAGTAAATGAAACGGCATGGGTAAATCACTTTCGTAACGTCTTCGGAATTAAGAATCACGAGCCCTGTACCTTGATGACAGCTTATGTAAATGGTACTGATTTAAATCAGGAGATTTTACACCAGAAACAGTGCTTTGCTCTATTCGGCACCTTAGCTCCTCTCATGCTCATAGTCCTAGCAAACTCACCAATTCCTTATTTAAAAGTAATGCCGAATTATGGATGGAATTTGTATCCTCTTTATTTCAGAATGTTGCGAGTTTGGATAAAATGCCTGACTCTTGGTCCACAGTATATGTAATCGCAATCTATAAAAGGGAAATCGTTTGTGCCCCCAAAATTATCGGCCGATTGTGATCCAAGATGCCGAAAGCACGGTTTTTGCTTCAATCCTTCTAAAACACCTTGAATCATGGATAGCAGATTGCTAGATTTTGAGCAAATGGCAAACAGGTTTTAGGCGCAATGTAGAAACTTCCTTAAATGAACTAGTGATAAACTGCCTACACCAACTGTAGTGGGCTGGGATTTACTAGTCAATTTTTGTTGCCTTGGTCGATCTGGCATCGGCTTTCGATGCGGTTGACAGTAATAAATGATGGTCAAAATTACAAGCGTGGGGTATACAGTCAGGACTGCTGCGATTGTCGGGATTGTATAATAATACAAAGATACAGGTTAGCCTAAACCATCAAAGAAGTTTACGTAGGCCAATCCCTGCCTTGTGAGGGGTTAGACGGGGGATGTGTTTTGGCAGCCTGTCTGTCTGTTTAAACTATACCTTGTGGATGCAGATGATTCCCTGCAGTGTTCAGCTTTTGTGGCACCTAAATTATGCAATCTAAGGATGACATCTCTGGCTTACGTTGATTTCTTGCTTTTTGACTGCACTGCGGTTGGCCTTCAGCGATTTATGTTTGTGAATTACATCGAGGATCATTCCCCGAGAGTCAACATGGAAAAAAACAAAGATAATGCAGTTCTCTAGAAGGAAGACTAAAGGCTCTTATCGGTGGAAGATACGCGAGACAAAATTGGACATTGTCCATTCCATGACTTATTTGGGCTTTCTGATAAATTCGGGCTTTCTGATAGATTCTCATCCCAGTATTCCCAGTTGTTGAAGAGTGATCAAAAATTCTGCACATTTTTCATTAAACCGGCCATCAGGTACTTAGAACGTTAAGGTTACCAAATTATTTGCCAGTAGTTCTTATAAAATATAAATTGGGAATTATATCCTTAAAAACAAGATCTGATTGGCAAATTCTCTCTTTATTTCATAAGATCCTATGCCCCACCTTGGGATCCCTTTTTGTCGATCTAAACGAAATCTTGCAGAATTATTATTCCACTCCCATTATTAAAGGCACTCTCATTTTTCGTTTAGGGTAGTGAATGTGGGACTGAAATTTTCTAATGTATTTATTTCAGTCGTCGTTTCACTCCGTACAAAAGTGCATATTCTTGTGGGTTTGGATGTTTGGGGCAAACAGTTTTTTGCCATTGGATCGACCTTTTTGATAACTTCTTCAGTTGTCAGTGTGGGGACACTGGGCAAAGTCTTTTCAAGTTCCACATCATCCTCATAAGTTGACATGTTCATTAGGTTCACTGATATGTCATTTATGCAGACTGTCTCACCCTCCGTTTTAGATTGGAGTGGTAGCTTTACGTCAGCACTTTCCTTAGGATTGGATTTTTTGTTCTTGTAGCTATTGCTGTTAACCGTTACATTAACTTCTTAATGTTACAGAGGAATTTCCTTGAGTTGTTACATCGCCACATATTATGTTTGGGGGTTATGTAGTGCAGGATTTGCAGTTGTCATACTGTTTTTAAGTACCTGGTTGAATGGAATGTTCAATTCACCTCTCGCCGGAGAGAGATCCTTCAATGCAGTCTGTCTATTGTAGTAGCCCCTTTTCAACTCGGTCTTTGCCACAGAGTTGTGAATTTTGGGTTTCATCAAAGTAACTCTGTAAGGACTCAATGTTGTCATTTGAGTGGAGAGTTGTTGTTGTTTTTCCTGTTTTTCAGCCTCACGTTGCCTTTTACTGCATCAAGTGATTGAGCATCCGATTTCTGAGCGCAATTTGGATGAACCACAGAGGGCTCAATTTCAATTAAACTGACAAGCTCTATGTTACTTTCGTTATTGGTATTGCGACTCGGCAACTCAGTTTTTTTGGCTTGACACGAGTCACTGTAATTTGTGTTGTGAGACCCAGAAGGAAATCGTTTGGTTTTTGAACAGCCCCAGCGCCACCTCTGCCAACCGCTTTTTTTTCCAGATTAGTATTTTTGATTTGTTCTGTTAAGTTGTTTAAGGAAGCCTCCATTTTTTTTGTTTAAATTTTGATTAATTTCTTTCATGTCATCCTTCTCACTTTCCAGCTTAAGTATTTTTGTGTTAATTAAGGCGACAAGAGTTGACAAATCCTTAATGTTGTCATTCAGGTGCTCATACAATTTGATGAACGGCGCAATAGTTATCGCCTTTGAGGACATCATTGTTAATTGCAATTCTTGAGTTGAGGTCTCCCTTCTTGCACTGTTAATGTTGTCACGCTTAGTGGGGAGAGTGTGCCTGGAATTCTGCTTCACTCGCCTTACTTTTGGAAAGGCTCGTTACATAATTGAGGAGTCTGTCGTGGAAGCCTCCGAAGACGAAGATCTGTCTAGAGTTAATGGTTTTAGTCGATTCTTACTTGTAGCCTCAGATGTCTTCTCACTGTTAACTGTTGTTTTTTTTGTGGTTTTCTGCCGAGAGCAGCTAATGCTGGGTGATACACTGTTCTTGGTTCGTCTACGTTTGGCTTGGCCACTCGAGCCAGTTTTTGTAGGTGTGCTGGTGCACAGCGAGACAACAGTGTTTGGTGTTGGAGAACTATGCCCAGCTTTAGGCAGTTGAACGCCCAAGACACTTTTATAGTTGCGATCTTTGTTTATTCGCATTAGGTCAACCAGCAATTTGTTCACCACGTCAAGAGAATTTCTTCTATCACTTTGGATGAGGGTAGTTTGTTGGGTTCCTTGTGAAGCAGTCAGGGGTTCTTCTGCACTTTTGTTGTTAATTTCAACGAAATCTCAGGTAGGAAAAAAAGACTTCTTCATCCAAGGCGGTCAAATTATCATTTGTTGTAGCATGATGGAGATCAGCAGGGCTTGCAATTGTACTGAAGAATTGAGTTCGCCCTTGTTGCCTTTGAGCAGGGAAAGGTCTTACTGCCTCTTGCTGAGTGTTACACAGGTCTAGGTTCACCACTTGTTACCGAGCCTGCTGATTCAGTAGGAAATGTGACTCTGGCGGCTTCTGTTAATTGCCAGTAGTCACCCCTTTGCGGGCATTGCCTATAGAGGCGCCAAGCAAGCAAGAGCAGCTGGGGGCCCTGGGGCACAGGGGGCATACCTCTCACGGGGGCTGGTGCGAGGGCAGGGCAAACGGCACGGTCTGCACTACCCATGTCAGTCCCTTCATTTACAGGCAGCCCGCCTCCTTATGCTCAGACATGTTGTATTGCAGTGAGCAAAGGTTTGTTAGGCGCTTCAAGCAAATGTTTACTTTGGGACAAGTTATGAGATGGCACACACACATTGGCAGGCTCGGAGAAGCCGAGTTTGTTCATCTTATGATTCATGCCAGCCACAGAAGAGGCTGTGACCAAGACAATGTTAGTGTGTGAGCTTTGAGTAGTCACGTTAGTCATTTCATTTGTGTTTATTTTACTAGAGCCCACCGCTGGATGACTTACTTGCTCCTGGGCTAGGCTTCAGATGTCTCGATCCACCTCTGGGCACAAGTCCTTGGCTACGCAGATTCTTTAGTTTTCTCTTGCATGCTGTTGCTGGTAGATATACGAGAGGAGCGGGCTTCGCTCAAGAGTTTGCGTATTTCTCCTCACTTCCACGACTTCCACTGACTCTGCTAGACTCTGCGACAGCTCTGCAGTGCGAGTCAGCTTTGGAAGAGTTACGACCACTGCTCAATAAACACGGAAAAAACACTCTCCTGCAAAGGACCAGTCCGTCTCTCGTCTGACTCCACAGACTCTGATAGTCTCCTCTACATAAACAGATCTCGACCACGAAGAAAAGAGGAATTGATTCTGTAAACTCAATAACGGGAGGAACTACCTTGTCTGAGAACGCTGGTGCTACCAAGTGCATACCACCGGCGGGGCCAGCAAAACCGTCACACTACCAGAAGAGAGCCAAATGAATTGGCAGCAAAAAGGTCCAAAGCTGTCACTCAACACAGAACAGAGCAGAAACAAGGAACAACTCTAAAGTACAAGCGCCCTACAAATTGAGGCTGAAACGGATTGAGCCCAGCGAAGCCCTAATCTTAAACTGACATAACATTCTACGTCTATTTCATCTTGTGCTGACCCTAAGGGCGATTGAATCAGGGGACTTGACAATAGTGGAATTTACAGATGAGGAAAGAAATGACAAAGTGATCCTGCATCTACAGTCGAAAATAGTGGCCAACATCATGCTGGAAGCAACTGCAGTGCTCATGTCACTTGGGTTCGACATATCCCAAATCACATACAAACCCTTGTGTCTCCAGAGAGAGGAGACGCCGTACAAAAATCAGCCACAGAAGAACGGGCACGAATTCTGCTCTGTGGACTCCTTCACCAGACTTGGCCTCTCTTTAAGAACCGGTGAAAGCAACATTTTCAAGATCAAATTCAAATAACTATTGAAGGTGGCAGTGGTTATAAGACAAACAGGAGTGATGAGTCAAACCGGCCGAAAGACACCGACAAAGAATGGTTGTAGCTAGCCACAGCCCTAAGCACAAATCCTCGAATCTAACGCCAGGATCCTAGTCATCTCATATACACCATAGGATCGTGGAAAACCAGAGGACACACACATCTGTTTCAAAGCAACTGGTTAAATGATCTAGATATAGCCTGTCTGCAAGAAACCTGGCTGATGGAGTGACCATTGACGAACAGATTTGAAATCGCAATAAACCCAGCTATAATAAAGCTAAAAGGAAGACCGATGGCCGGCTTACTAACCATAGTCAAGCTATACTCTGGATTCAGGATCCAAAAATCTAAAAATATTTCACCCTACATACCAGTAACCACCATTACGCGGCCGAAAAAAATCATCAATGTTTATTGGAATCATGCAACAGCAGGCACTACATTGTTCACCGATCAAATTCCGGCGATTATAGATGTAACACAATTAGAAACAAACTCGCCTGCCATAATAATTTATTGACTGCATAAACCATCAGAACAAAACTAGCCATGGTACGCACGCAGAGGCTCTACTGATAACCCAATGGTGCCTCGAGATGGATCTTAGAACTATATCCATGCTAAATGGCAACATAGTCAGAGACAGTCCAGCCATCCCGACATGGAGAAAACTCAATCAAAACTCCACACTTGATTACATATTTGTATCCGAGTCCTTACACACCTTGGCTAAAAGTCTTGAGATAACAGCAATGGCCTCTAGTGATCACGGTATGGTGAAGCTGAAGCTACTCTTACCTAGCAGCAACCAACAATGCAAATGGAACAATGCTATGTCGGCAGACTCAAATAGAATAAGACTAAAACTTAAAGACGAGGATGTAAATCAAATTGGAGTAAAATATTGCAATGATGAGGAGGATGTTGATTACCAGCACATATTACTTCAATTCATGGGAAAAAAAGCATGGCCTAAACAATGTCAGTTTGTGTCCAAACATAAACACGACCTCTACCTCTACCTCGAAATTTCACAGCATAAACGGCTGATGCAATCAGAAATAAGAAACTTCTCTTGAGCTGACACAACAAGGTTTCAAACTGCAAAAACAAGCTGTCAAACAAAAATTGGATCATAGCACACAAAGCAGTTATGCTACAGAATGATTCAGAACTGATGATGTTGAAAATGAAGAACAAAAACTCAGAAGAGTTCTGGAAAAACATCAACAATAAAAGTGCGCCACAGACAGCTCTTCCGACAAACATGGTTCCTGAGGCAACTTGGATCGCATTTTATACTGAACTATTTAGCAAAAAAAGCAAAGACGACGATCTAAATCTACTACATGTTACACATTGGGATCTCGAGTTTGATTTAAAAAAAGACATATTGAGCACTATTAACAAAGCAAGTGCATCGAGGGCCCCTGGACCGGATGGCATGACAACTTTACAATCAAGAGAAATCCCGAAAGATGGGCAGATTTTTGCGAAATCCTATTCAAGAGAATCGCCACCAAACGTGCCACCCCAAGATCATGGAAAAGTGCAGTAGTTGTACCTATTTTTAAAAAAGGCAACATTTGCAAATTTGCAATCCAAATGATTATCGACCGATAGCATTGCTAGATGTCTTGGCAAAGGTATATGCAACACTCCAACAAGATGGTCCTCGGAAAGTAACCACATGGACATCAGACAAGCAGGCTTCGTAAAGGTTGTGGGCTGTTTGAACTTCCTAATTCTAAACTTACTCAAGATGGAGGCACTAAGAACCAAGAACAAAATCTATTTGGCATACATAGACTTTTCATACGCCTTTGGTAGCATTGATCCAGGCAAGCTCTGGAGTAAGCTAAGAGATTGGGATTGCCCTGTCAGCCTTCTAACAGCCATCAAAGAACTTCATACGGATACCAACATCAAAATCTGATTGGATCAAAATGGAACCTTATCCACAGCAATTAACACGTTTGGGGGTGTGAAACAAGGATATCCCCTTGCATCCATTATTTTTGGGTGATTTATCTCCGACATTGGCGCTGTAATCAATGAAGTTCCTTCATTTCCACCGAAAGTAAATGGCTCTCATGTGAGCTGGTTAGTGTATGCCAACGACGTAATATTACTAGACATGACTCCAATTGGCATACAGTACAAATTGGATGCAGTCGAAGCATACGTCAAAGCTAACAGTCCCCACATTAACAAAAAGAAGTCTGAAATAATGTCCCTGCAAAATCTGGTGACGAGACGAAACGCCAGCAAAAAATAATTTGTCTGTAGTATAGAAAAGGAGATTCTAAACACAACATCCAATACCAAATACCTAGGAATGAGGATCGGCTCAAATATCAACGACGGTCCATGGGCGGAAACTGCTAAAAGCAAATGTCGACATTTAGCATGCCAACCTCTCATATTGAACAAACAATATGGGAAGTTTTTTGTTAAGACCGGTAATTAACTTTTACCAACCAAGGGTAGTGCGATCACTAATCTATGGTGCTGAAAATGTGTTTGTATGCTCTTATGAACTTTGGTCCACCTTGGAAAACATATTTTAGGTTAAAGCACTCCAGCTACCAAAAGGAACCTCTACTGCGTGCTTACGTCATGAATTAAGCCTAATTTCGATCAACGAACGAGTAAGCTGGAACCTACTAACCCTCTTTTGGAAAACTATGATAAAAAAGGCTATTACCACAGTTCCAAATCTTACACAATCCTGGCAACGACAATCCAAACACCATGCTATCCCTGTGTAACAATCGATGTGTAGAAGCATTAAAAGAACATGACATTGATCTAACCACGCTTCTTGAAAATCTGGATTTGGCAAGAAGGAAATTATGGAGATCTGACTGGTTTCAAACGAGTGAACAAAGAAGAAACTCAAAGCTCATTCAAGACGTCCCTAACGAAGCAAGAGAGCACAACCAATTGCAAGAGTACGTTTTGCTATTTCCTGACCAAAAACCATTGATCTCTTTACATGCAGTTCCGTCCTAATGCATTTAAAACAAAAGAACGTCCAAGAACATGGTCAACACATGCTTATCTAAATCAAACATGTCGATTTTGTACACTACACAACAAAACATTAAAACATCTAACTCTATTTTGTACAAAACTACAATCCTCAAGAACCAGGTACCTGGGCCAATCGTTGCTAAACAACAAACATTAAGTGCGGATGACTGGTGGCAAATCATGTTTGATGGAACTGATCGAAAACTGACATTTGCACTAACATTTTTCTTGAAAGTCATCCCAGATCATCTAGTGGAGACGAGCTGTGAGCCAGACTTGCAAGGCCCTCAAAAATAAGAAAGCAACACTGCATTAAGAACAGCTATGAGACTAACATTCATTTGTTTTTAAGTGTGCAATGATATTTGCTTTCTTTTTTTATTTATCTTTTGGATTAAGAATGAAGGCAATCTGTTTTGCTTTAAATGTTTAAAGAAACCAATAAAAAAAATACAAAAATAATAATTATTGCACTTGGATGATATTGATTGCGGAAAGATGTATGGTTACCTTACCGGAAATTGAATGCACAATTGAAGATCTGGTGCTCAGTCCTGTGCAGGTGAAACTATCATTGTTTAACTGAGATTGGATCAAACCAATTGATTCCTTGCACTCCTATGCTTTCACGAGGCATTTATAAACTGACTACAAAAAGCAGGGCACTATAGCCCCCTTTTTAAGTATTTATCCTGATTGAGTAACAAGGGCTATATATATTCCTACGATTTTGTTGGAATTTAATACTAACAAAACAGATCCTAGCAAGGTATGGTCAGATCTCAAAAGAAAATGTTATGTGTAGATTATGTTGTGAAAAAAGTCTTGCGAAACTTTAAGACACTATTTGGCTGAATGTAAAGTCGTATAACCCCAAACTATATTTTGATAAATTCTACCATCAAATCAAATTTCTGACAATGAACAACTTTGGAATATGAGTCTAGCGGGGAGAACAACTTCTGCGGTATTGGCAGTGGTAGGATTTATAAAATCTTTGGAACTTGCAGCGAATCTCTATCTGTCTAGTAGCCTTGTTGTTGATGGAGATAATCGGTGATGAATTCTTGCACTGATTTCTAAAACGAAGAATTAACTGAATTGTTTTATATATGTCCATGTTTAGCTGTATTGAGAGATGAAATAGTATTATTGTTGAGATCGGATTGTAAATTATGTAATTTCATAATGTGTATTGTATTAAATGTAGAATGTCTTTTAACCAATAAAAAAAACAAATTTAAAAAATGACTACCATTCGAATCAGAAGAATAGGCCTAGCCTATTAAATACTGCAAGACTCCATTCTATTGCTGGTGTCCTTTAAAGTCTACCTCCAAACACTAACAGACCTAATCAGTGCAAATAAGCACTGCTTCTCCACCTATACTGATGACACCCAAATACTGCCTAGAATAGAGGATGACTTCAAGAATCTGTCAGCAACTTCATCTATCAAATTTCTGAATATATGAATGCAAACAGACTACGATTCCACCTTATCAAAACCGAAATCATCGGGACCCTTATCCACCGCCATACAAATAGTTTGCCTTGGGATAACAATCGACCACAGCTCACCTCTGATACTTAAGCTCACTAATCAAAAAAAATGTCTTCTCTCTCAGATCACTACGCTCCATCACCACCTCTTCACAAGAAATCACAAAATTACCATATCAACCTTGGGATAGTCAGAAAACAGGGAATGACTAAATAATTGAGATCATTCAAGAAAAAAAAAGCTGAATCCGCAAATGCTCATCTCAAAAGAAAAGGCAGTCGCACCTTTTTCACCAAAGTCACATCCATCACTTTGAGGACCATCTCATCTTCAGGAATACACTGAAAACGTGGCTGTACGGATGCAGAGACTACATTTCTTCCTATACTCCTCTCTCCTGGTCTTCGTAACTGTTATATCCGCCCTACGTCCCGCAGCGCGGTGACGTACGGGCGCTTAATAAAAGCCCCGCCCCCGACAGTGGGAGGCAGTTCCGGGCAAACCCAGCACAGCATGTGGGTGTCGCTTTTGTCTGTGCTACTGCCGATGCCGCGCCCCAGGCTACGCGGCCTCCTGGACCGGTGCCAGCCCCACGTGCGGGGCCTCCAGAGCACCGGTATATAACAATGGCGACGAGGAAGTGAGCGAGAAACCAGGCGCTCTACATCACCTCACACACGGATGCCCCACGGACGTCCCGCACAAATTTTTGGACACCAGTGGGGGACCACCGAGACCACGCGACTCCCACCCAAAAAAAAAAAATGTTTACAAATGCTACAAGGCGCCCATCGGTCGGCGCACAAGTGCCAGTGGGCACATTCACCGCGAAAGAACACTCCTCAAGGCAGGACAACATCAGGCCAGCACGACAGCATAATCAACAAACCGAGGGTACGTGACACCATGGCGGCTGGGTCATCAACTTCTGGACCTTCCACGCCGTCCAGGATCGCGGCAAACCTGTCAATGGCGTCGCCACCACCCCGCACGCTGGGCAGTTCGTCGACGTTGGTTCAACCCTTCGACCCATTCACCGACCCATCGGCCAATGGACCCAGATGGCAGTTATGGCTACAAAAGTTCGAGATGGCCATGGAATGCAAGGACATCACGTCATCCAGAAAGATGAAAGCTCATCTGCTCCTCAGTGTGGGCGACGAGGTGCTACGCATCTTCAACTCCCTGAATGTTGATGATGGCCAAGAAGCGTACCTGAGTGCGAAAGACGCCTTAACGGCACATTTCCTCCCGCAACTAAATCCAGACTATGAGACTTTCATTTTTTGCACGACTATCCAGGCCACTGATGAGACTCTAGACGCCTACCACACGAGGCTGAGGAAACTGGCCATGTCGTGTGAGTTCACGAACACTGAGAGGGAGATCAGACGACAAATCATAAATGGCATACATTCGGAGAAGCTGAGGCGTCTCGTACTCAGTGAGAAAGGCATCCCTCTACAACGCATCCTGGAACTAGGTCGACAGAGGGAGCTTGCCCACTCCAGGGCCGCCAACATGGAAGCGACACTACAGAAACTGCAGCCGTCCCTCTCAACAGCGATGGTCGCCCAGATCTCCGACAGACCATTTACGAGAGGTGAAAGCGACGGCAACCACACCCAGAACAGGTGGCAACCTAGAGTACCAGGACCCACGGAATGTGGGTGGTGTGGTGGTCAAAGACACGGAAGGCGAAACTGCACGGCGCAAGGCACCACGTGCGGAGCATGCGGCAGGAAGGATCACTACGCGAAAGTGTGCAGATCAGCGAACACGCCACTGCAGCCCCCACAAGGCACTCAGGATAAGGGGTCCCAGAAAAAAAAGAAGCAAGCCAGCGCAAGGAGGTTCGCAGTAGTCAACTCCTCGACGGAAGATGAAGGGGATGATCTCTCAGCCCTACGGCAAACTGCAGGCATGGAGAGCGAAGGAAAGGGCCGAAAGGTATACCAGGTATCTGCACTGAATCAGGGGCCAGTACCGCCGAAAAGAACCGCCAGGCGACGAAAATGCACGGTCTCCATCCAAGGCCAGTACATACAGATGACCATTGATACGGGAGCCTCGGTAAACGTCATGCCAACCAGTGTCTTCCAAACTCTTACACCACCACCTGAGCTCAAATCTACAGACACTCGTCTATTTGCCTACGGCAGCCGGAGACCCCTGCCAGTCATCGGGAGGTTCCGCACCACGCTTGAACATGGCGAACAGAAGGTGTGGTCAAAGATATATGTCGTGAAGGCGGGGATCGAAAGCCTACTGAGCGGAGATGCGGCTGAAGACTTGGGCGTGGTCAAATTCATCTGCCACATTGACTACGCAGCCGAAGTCGAGAACTTTCTCAGGCAACACCCCAAGCTACAGAAGGGGATAGGCTGTCTCAAGGGAAAGACTATCAAACTACACATTGATCAATCAGTGCAACCACGTGCGGTGAGACACCGGAGGACACCGTTCCACATAAGGGAACAGGTGGAGAAAGAGTTAAAGTCACTGGAAGCTGCCGGAATCATTGAAGAAGTCACAGGACCAACGCCGTGGGTCTCCCCGATGGTGGTCACCAGGAAGCCCAAACAGCCCGGAAAAGTCCGGATCTGTATGGACATGCGATTGCCCAATGCGGCCATAAAAAGGGAACGACACATAACTCCAACATTCGATGAAATCATCACCGACCTCACTGGGTCATGTGTGTTCTCGAAGGTAGACTTAAAAGCGGGGTACCACCAACTTAAGCTCCACAGAGAGTCGCGCTACATTACCACTTTCTCAACCCACCTAGGTCTGAGGAGGTACAAGCGCCTGAGTTTCGGCATCTCCTCGGCCGCGGAAGTCTTTCAACAGACAATCCAGGAGGTCATCAGAGGCATACCAGGGGTTTTGAACGTGAGCGATGATATCCTAATACATGCACCTGACACCAAGGAACACATCACGAGACTGAAGACACTCCTGGGCAGGTTGGAAGAAGCCGGACTCACAATCCATCGAGAGAAGTGCGAGTTCCTAAAATCGGAAATAACCTTCTTCGGGTACAAGTTTGACTGCACTGGCATCTCATCTGATCCCCAAAAAGGGGCGGACATCCAAGCTGCTAGTTCCCCAGCGACCCCCACCGAAGTACGCAGTTTTCTGGGAATGGCCACCTACTGTGGCAGATTCATTTGAAACCTAGCGACCCTATCTGAACCGCTACGGGAACTTACAAAGGTCAGCACCAAGTGGGTCTGGGGGCAGGAATGCCAGGAAGCTTTCGAGAGCATTAAAGACTCCCTGTCAACTGATACCAAGATGGCCTACTACGACACACACCTACCCACAGAACTTTTTGTGGATGCCAGCCCAGTAGGACTTGGAGCAATCCTGATGCAAGTCACGAAAGAGCGCGAAAAAAGACCGATCGCATATGCATCCAGGGCACTCACAACTACGGAACAAAGGTACTCCCACATAGAGAAGGAGGCCATTGCCGTACTATGGGGGTGTTGACACTTCCACATGTACCTGTATGGGCGCAAGTGCACGGCAATCACTGACCACAAGCCCCTACTACCAATTTTCACCGGGTCATCGGCGCACCCACCAGCCAGAATCACCAAGTGGCTGCTACACCTCCAGCAATATGATTTCGAACTCGTCTATCAGCCGGGCAGTAGCAACCTGGCGGACTTCCTTTCGAGACACCCACGTCCAGCCACTCAGCAGGAAGTTCTGATCGCTGAAGAAACGGAGGAACACATTTGTCAAGTGGTTCGCACCATGAGGCCCAAAGCGGTAAACATTGAGGACATTGCAACAGAAACCCTAAATGACCCCTGTTGCGACCTGGTAAAAGATGCCATCATGTCAGGCAACTGGAAGGAATTCATGACGCACACCCGCAACAGAACCGAGGGGGCTAGGGAGTTCTTGGCCGGCATGTTCACGGTTCGACAAGACCTCTCAATCACCGAAGGAGGGCTCCTGCTGAGGGGAGATCGTATCATCATACCCCCAAATTTGCAAGACAGGATAGTAGCCCTAGCGCATGAGGGACACCAGGGTCTCGCAAGAACAAAGGCCCGGGTCAGACACAGGGTGTGGTTCCCGCACATCGATGATCGGGTCGAAAGCTTAGTGAACACCTGTTTACCCTGCCAAATAACGGGTGGGCCCCCAGATCCAGAACCGATTCTGTTGGCCGAGCGCGGCCGGGCACGATGGGAAGCGATCAGTATTGATTTTTGCAAAATCAGAGAGGGTCTACATCTACTGGTGGCAATCGACGATCACTCACGCTATCCAGAGGTCGAGATACTGGAGTCCACCGCCGCGGAAGTGGTCATCCCGGTGATAGAAAAGATGTTTGCCACTCATGGTCTGCCCACAACCATTAAGAGTGACAATGGACCCCCGTTCACAGGGGAAGAGTTCAAGCAATATTTACAGGAATTGGGCATCAAATACCACCACATTATGCCGAGGTGGCCACAAGCCAATGGGGACGTCGAGCGGTTTATGAGGACCATCAATAAGGTGCTCCGAGTGTCAAGGCAAAACGCCAGCCCGTGGAAGGTCGACCTATACCGCTTCCTGCGGAACTATCAGGTCACCCCACACAGCACCACGGGCATACCACCTGCTGACCTCATGTTTGGAACCATCATCAAATCGTCGATTCCCCATCACCCAAGCAGGACCCCCGATGACGTCGACAATGCCAGCATGGAGATGAAGAGAACACATGCCAATGCTCACATGAGTGCCAAACGAAGAGCAAGGCCGTCAGACCATCGGGTGGGTGACCAAGTCATCATGTTACGAAACCCCACTAAGTCCAAGCTAGACACCAGGTACGAGGAACTGCCATGGACTGTCAGCAACCGGCGCGGGACCATGATAACAGTGACCCGGGGGCGTCGGAAAGTGACAAGGAATGCCTCCTGGTTCAAGCCCGTGCCCTGCACTCTCTGGATGGACTGCGAGGGCCCTCAAGACGACAACTTACAACAAGACAGCGAAGAGCTGGCGCAAGACCCAGAAGAAGCTGCATGGGGCCGCAGCTGGCAACCAGAGAGCCTGGCCGGCAGTGGGGACGCCTGCAGTGAAGGTGAGCAGATTCACGAGCCGAGCGGGGACAGCCCCCAGGTGAAGCGGTATAGTCTGAGAGCCAACACGAGGCCGCCCGCGAGGCTGAATGACTATGTATGCTGAGCAGACACCGTCGCCAAGCATCCCACACAAGGGGGAGCTGGTACAGTGTGAAAAGAGAACTGTGTCAGGCGTTTGAAGTTGAGTATGTTGATTGTGTTATTGTTAAGTTTATTTGAAATAAAGGAGGAATGTTATATCCGCCCTATGTCCCGCAGCGCGGTGACGTAGGGCCGCTTAATAAAAGCCCCGTCCCCGACAGTGGGAGGCAGTTCCGGGCAAACCCAGCACGGCGCTTTTGTCTGCGCTACTGCCGATGCCGCGGCCTCCTGGACCGGTGCCAGCCCCACGTGCGGGGCCTCTAGAGCACCGGTATATAACAGTAACCACAAAGATACCCTAAGATGAATGTTTCACTTTACAAACATTGGCAAATCCAACAGTTTTGACTGTTGTGTAGGCACTGGATAGGCATTTGCCAGGCACTGCTAAAATGGAACTCCCTGGCCACAACATGGTAGTAGTGGAAAAATGGGAGTATCTGGGCATGCAATGTCCTCCCCTACGAGTACACATTTTGGTGTTACTGCATGAAACAGTTAGCTCAAAGAGATCCCAGGAGAGTATGTTTTGGGCAGGGAGGTGCACATAGTGTGTGAGACGATCCATAGCGATTAGCATACCCATGGGCGGTAATTGTGTGGGGAAAATTCAAAGAGCCACAGGCAGTGCGTCTCTCTTCAGACTATTTATTACTAGAGTTCACAGTTCCAGGCTCTCTGCCAACGTTTTTTTCTGTGGCTGCTTCTTAAGTCTGGAAATCCTTACCTACTTCTCTACATCTTTTACCAACTTTGAGTTTTATTAAGCTTTTCCATTTTGTTTTATGTACGATTTACTATTGTAGTGTTTGCGGCTTAAGTGGGCTTAATTAAATGCGCACAAAACACACACAAATACTACACTGAAACACTCAAAAAGCTCTTCTGTAGCTCACCCACTGCTACCTTGCAACCTTTAGACGGCCAACATTCGTCCACGCAATGTTTTCATTAATAATGTAAAGGTTTGGGCTCTGGTTTTTTCATGCGTCTACAACACAAACAAATGATACCATTGAAAAGTATGTAAAGCCATTTTGACTTTCTATGTTTGTAATAGTTATATATTTATTAACTTAGGTACCTCTACCTGGGTGATCTTATTTCTTTTTTAGCCGGATTCCATGATATAATGAGCATTTTGAAAGGCCTTAGACATTTTTCTGTCTTGAAATGGTCAGTAAACATTTCGATATTGCATTGGTGTTTTATTTTAAGTGCAACACTGCAACCAGTAGTGAATTAAAGTAGTTGGTATGAAGCCATCCTGTCGAGGTGCCAACCAACACCTATAGGGTGTTCACTTCTGGCCGAGCTTGACTAATTTGGATAGGCTTCTGAAACCTGGTACTAACTCCACAAAGGGAGGGAGAATGGATTCCCGGCTGATGACCATAAGTGGACATGCTTATCAAGAAGATAATGCCTCCTACGAAGCTCTCAAGTTTCCTGAGACCCTGCGTGGGAAGGCCATCCGGGCCTGTGTTGCTTAGAATGCTGAGGATTGTAGTTTTCTTAAATTTCAAATAGGAAAGAACAAACGACATGCTCCAAAATCCAAAGTGAAAAAAACAAAACAGGACTACCACCGAAACATGAAAGTTCTCCTCTTAAAATGTAGTAAGTGATTATCGAGGTGCTGACCATGGTGGTCTTTTTGACGACTTGCGGCTTAACCCAACACACATGTTAACTGGCCCACAATAAAATCCCAAATCAACAAGGCCGCAAAAGTTTCGGAAAACCAGCCAGGGGGTGGGCTGAGAAAAACTAGCATTGGCTTTCTCAATAAATGACTTACAGATGTAAAGGGAGCCTCTTATATTCTCTCTTCCAACAAGTCCATCCAGAGAGTGCAGGGCACGGGCTTGAACCAGGAGGCATTCCTTGCTTTGGCTGGAGTTTCGCAGATTAAATCACCATTCCTTGCTAAATAGAAGCGCATGCCATCAGTGGCAAACTTGCATGGGGTGGGGGGGAGGTGCTGGGGCGGGCAGAGCAGATATTCGTTTAGAGTTTGGTTGTCGGACCAAATGGCACGTGCTTAATTACTACATATGAATTATTCAATATAGGAAGAAAGTCATTCATAGCGAACAAAAGATATCCGTTTTGGCCACGATCACAAGGCGCTGCAGTGCACCCCACCACTTGCCAATGCTTTTTTCCTCCACATTTTGGCACACATAGATCCAAGCTGCAATTTATATCAGACAGGCCAAAAGTTAATTCAAAAGTTGAATGCTGTTAATACTTCCACTTCGACACAAAATGAAGTGCACGCTTGTGAAACTAATGGAAAATCAGGTCAGTCAAGGTGCTACCAACTCTGTTCCGGCATATAGTTATCTAATGACACTATTTAAAATATTACAAAATGATTTTTTAGCGCATTTTATGGTGGTGGGTCAGTCTGTGCAAATTACACAAATTTGCAGAGTGTGATTGGGAACAGGCAATACCAAAATGTACCTTGTTGCCGCTGCGAAAGATTTAGTATATATTATAGATGACGGTCCCTCATGACAACTTGCGTGGCTGTATGATGGGACACTTACTGGCATTTCAACAAGTAACGCTTTCATTGAGACTTGCAGCTTTACTTTTTGTTTGCATTCTAAAGACTTAAATGCCCGGGCACGCAGCAGGCTTTACAGCCAATGAAACAGGGCTAGGTGAAGGGTGAATCCAAACACTGTTCCGGAGATGTGCACAGGGACACGGAGTATGCAAATGCCGCCAGACTCCGTGGTGGTAGCGTGGATTGCGGTCCACAGTGATTGACATAACCAAGCACGCTGTTTTAGACACGACCCACGGTCTTCAGCCAATCTAACTTACACAACCTCCCACAATTACACTCAGCCCCTTTCTCCCGCTATCTCAAGGATATGTCACCACAGGCAAAGGAGGCGCGGAGTCCTGTGGCTCCGCCCACCCCTGGGGCGGACACCACAGTGGTAAACGCCCCAACCCTCCCCGCTAGCCGGTACCTGTACGGTGGTGCCAGGGCGGCATGCGGGAACCCATAATAATTACTCGCCGCCATCTTGGCGTCTTCACAAGCGTAAACCCGGCCGGTGAAAAAAGGGGCGGTGCTCCGCTCCTGTCACGTGCCGCACTGACGGCCGGCACGAGAGCCGCGACTGTAGCGGCGCTGTTAACCCCAAGGTGTGTTGGAGCTCCCGGACATTGCGCATGCTCTGTCTAGTGTTCTGAGTGATGCCGTTCTAATGCCATCCGTGGACTGTTCTGCGCATGCTCGCTGTTAAGGAGGGAATATACTGCTTTTTGACATGGCACCTCTTATGAAGCCGACTTTCATGAATAGTTTATTTTTGCCTTGCCTTTTTTACTTTGCATTTCTATGAAACCTTTTCCTGACTGATATATTTAACGAGGTGTGTTTGAAAAAAATGTTTGAAACCAACTGGAAACATTTATTTTAGATGTCTAAATAATTACAACTTAATTTTGGGCATCAATGTTTTTTTAACTGACCAGTGAATCATTTTACAAGGACATCTACCAGGAAAGATCATTCCATAACTTATCTCCCACATACTTGCCTCTTATGTTCAGCCGTTCTGATGTCGATACCTTCACCATTCATGAAACATACACGTTTTGAAGCACCTGGTGGGAGATTTGTTAAAGACAGGAGAGAACAGAATTTTTTATTGGGTTTAGAATTATTTGAGGAGAAGGAAAAAAAATAGCAAAAATGTTAAAAGACAAATCGTGTCTCCTGGTTCGACCTGTATGTGATATAAACTAAGCCTCCTTCACAGAACCAGAACACCTGAAGGTAAGTAGTTTACATGTAGGTTTATTTCTCTTAGTTATCAAGTAGAGAAAGCACTGGGACAGCACCTTAGGCCCAACTGACACCAGTAGAACCCTGCACACCAAACATACATCAACATTTCACCTAGAGTCCCAGTGACATCACCGCACTAACACTCCACCTAGAATGTTAGTGACATCACCACACTCATAGCCATAATCAATCCCAGCACAGATTATGACAGTATGCTCAAGCATAATCACAGTCACAGTTCAAATACCACCTGGGATCATGCCAGAACATAAAGACATTTACAGAAGTTCCCATGTGAGACACTTATTTGTTGTGCTGTGCGAGCCGTGCATGTAGGGGGCTGGGGTGGGCAATGTTGCGTATTCACAGGCTCCTCCGTGACCCCTGCGGGCCCCCCACCTTATAGAACACACACGGGACGTGTGTTCCTAGTTCGGGCTCTACGGTTGCTCTGCTGCGGCCGTAGAACCAGTGGTGCAACTTTTCTGAAAATGATGGGGGAAACATCATGACAACTGAAAGAAAGGGTCAGAGTGCAGTGGGCGGACGTTGGCACTGAGGGATAAGACTAAACTACTAAACGACAAGAGTCCATTGCCGACGTGCTTGGTTATAACTTTCATAAGAGTGATGGGTATCTTTAAATTTTAAAGACACGCCAGTCTTCTGAAACTTATAACACCACAGTTGGTCTTTAGAATCCACTGCATTGACAACAGTAAACGAGCCTTCCCCCTCTACCTAAAGGGGGCTTGCAAGCAGGCTGAATGGAGCTGGTGTTTAATTATTGCCACCAGGGCACTGACTCAAACAAGCATATAGACATAATATAAAATGGATGCCTGCAAGATTCTAAAACAGCGCATTAGGTTGCTTATACTGATTTCATTAATTACCGGCAGTATCTTTCATTTGATTTTTTTTAGATGAGGTGAAAGTTTACACAAATAGAGTACATCCCTGATTATTTGCATTTTATTTTATGTATAGAGCAGTAAACGCCAAAGTGTTTAACAAGTAAAAGAAACTTTACATTTCAATTGGAAATAAATGAAACAACCAAATCAGCAAGCAAGCAAATGTGTTTTGAGACGAGAAGGGAAGTGTGGAAAAGAGGAGCGAGAGTGACGTAGAGGAGTGCATTCCCATTTTTAAGGCCAGTAAGGAAGAGGAGCAAAAGCAAGACATGGCGGAATCGTAAAGAGAGAAAACAGAAGCTTACCCAAGACTGAACTCTGGTTGAAGATGCCATTTTCTGAAATAGTCAGTGTCCAAATGTAGCTTGACAGCGTTCATTTCCTTGAATGAATTGCTGGATAACATTGTCTAAAGACACCTGATCTAGGCAACTTTAATGCACATAGCAAACAGCAACACTGTTCAAACGAGTTTGTGTCATTGTGGAGCGCAGCTATGTTTTTAGGCGCCGAAGAGCACTGAAACCTCTCTTTGCTTCACATGTGTTACAGGGATGACCATCAGCAGTCTAAGAAATCTTTCCAGCTCACCAAAAAGTCTCCTAACATCACTCCCGACTTGTTGGAACTGGCTCACAGCCTCATTTAAGGAAGTGTATGTGTAATGGTGTGAGAAAATGTCCAGTTGCACTTGCAGCAATCTAACATTGATGTATGGATATGACTTTAAATGTTTAATGCTTTCATCAGTGAGGCCAGCACCGCACTTCGCATTGAGAAGTATTTCTTCCAGTCAGGAAAATTCTTGCAATCCTGGTTGACTAAACCGGTATTGTAGCTGAGAAAGATCCATATCGATGATTTTGAAATACTCGATTTTGAAGAACTGTTCAGCTGTGTTGGTAGTGTATTGTTCTCCATTACCAGCTAAACGTTCTGGCAATCTTCTAGGTTGTGGATGGGCGATTGGTTCTAAATCCAGCTTCTGAACTATTGCCCCTGCTTGCTGAAAAAACAAGAGAAGACATGAGTCATCTCTGAGCCTCGTTAGGTTTTCTTGTATGAGAATATTTTTTTTCAGCATGCCTGATACGGTGCAATTCCGCTCTTAGAATCTTTTATTTGGTATTGTGAGTGGTTCCATTAATGATTGTATTAGTGTTAAACTAAGAATAGTATTTCCTTTCAGAAAGTGCTCCAGGAGACCATTTGCCCTTGCAGCTACTTCTCCAGTACTTTCCTGCATTCCCTGTAGGCTTTGTATGACAAGTTTATACTGTCCTAAAACTGTCATGATCTCTGCTTCCAAAAGGTCATGGTTTTCCCAACTCCCTTGGAAGCAGATCCATAACCCAGGTTCCGAGTGCCAACCAGTCCCAATTGGGACCTTTTGGACCCAGTCCTGGCGCCAGTGGCACCAGGCTCATAAATATGCCCAGTCCCAGCGCTGGAAGCGCCGGGCTCATAATGCTTGGGTGGACTTACCTGCAGCAGACCATGCTGCTTACTTGCCTGCCAGTTGAGCCTCTGATCCTCTTCTGTTTGGAACTACTTTTCCTGTTGGGTGGGGCAGGAGCCACTCCCTAGATTCAGAACACTGGAACTCTTCTGGAAAGCAGGAACTCTTTTCTTACCTAGGCGTGGCTGTGGAAGGAGACACTAAGCACTACAGGAGGCTATTTAAACCACACCCGATGGATGAATCTTGCTTTGCGTTATTCTGCATCCTCTGCAGCAGAACGCTCATCGTGTCTTCTGCATCTGATCCTGGGCCTAAGGAAAAAGGCTTACCATCCTGAATCCAGTCTTCAGCAACACCTATAAAGACAAGAAAGAACAGGTTAGCATTACGGTCTTCAGTGACAGCTCTTCACTTACCTGGTCCATCGGCTGTCACCAACGCCTCGCGCTGCATTCCGGCATCTGAAAGACAAAGGCTTACCTACTCTTCGTGCGCTCCGGAGGTCTTCACACTGCATTCCGGCATCTGAAAGACAAAAGCTTACCAACTCTTCGCACGCTCCGGAGGCCTTCGGCGCTGCATCCCACATCTGAAAGACAAAACAAGGTGCGTTTAAAGACATTGGGGAACTTTAATACTCACGTGCCATTACTCCTTTCCACATCTAACCCAGTGGGTATTCCGGCACCCTGCAGCCGCTCCGAACTTGTACCTGCAAAATAAAAAGACAGTTAGAGCGCATCGTGAAGCAGGCAACAAGCGCTTACTTACGTGCTTCCAGGCGCTTCTATTCATCACACGGGCTCCATCTTCAACTCACTTCAGCCCGTCATCCGCCTTCGCCGGAACCCTGCAAAGCAAGAAACATCATTACTAAAGACTTTAAAGACATTAGAATTACTTGAAACTTACCGTTCGTGCAGTAAACGACGGACAGCAGTCCTCTGAAGTCAAGAGGCCTGCTCCCCTTATCCAGTGAAGAAACTGGTTACAGCACCCTGCCCCGAGGCAGATGGAGAGCACGGCGTTCACTTACCTAAGGTGAGAGCGTTAACCTTTGGGGTTCTACAGGAGAAGAGAAAGGGAAGAAGAGAGAGACATTCAATAACCCAGTTCCTTAATCCCATATTTTCTATCTGCAGACATCTTACCCTTCGAGTCAGACATACAGTGCACAGAGGTCCAGCCCAAAGAGCCAGCCGTGTGTTACACATCACCTTTGAAGATACGGTATACGCCCAGTCAAGACCGGCGCCTCTACGGGAATCAGGTGAGCGTTACAAAAACAGCTTCAATTGCAGATTGTCAGACTGTCCACCTGGTAGGGCAAAGAGGTTGCAGTTTTCTTATGTTGACTGATACATTTTCTGTGTGGGCAGTAGCTCAAAACATTGTTCTGAACTTCAGGGATTTACCAAATATTTTCCCTAGCTCATTCACCCAATTTAGGGTGTTTCGTAGCAAGGGGCTCGCATTACAGCTTTCTTTCTCTACTAGGTTCACACAATGTGCACCACAGTGTACAAATAAGGATAGTGTCTGTTTCTTTTTAATGAAAACTTAGGGTCCGTGATATGCCCCAAACATGTTAGCAGCACCGTCAAATGCCATACCTCAGAGGAGAGCAACAGGAAGAGGAAGACAAACAAGCACATCAAGAATCAGGTTGGCAATAGAATCCCCTGTCGTATCCTTGGGCTCATATAAGCCAATAAACTCTTCATGAGGATTCATGTCAGAGTCCACATAACAAAGACAGATACTTTCTGGTTCCTTTCCTGAGCATTCCTGAGTTCCATAAACAATAATAGAATAATACATTGAGCTGCAGTTAATGTTGGCTATGATGAAACAGATTATTTCATTACTCATTGAACTGATGATTTCATTCTGTATTGCTCGACTGGTGTAGCCTTGCTTTCGCTGTAACCACATTTTGAACGTTTCATTCTTTACAGCCGCAGAACATTTTTAGTAACTCATTGTAATTTCCCTCATCCAGTTGATGGCCCCGCAGTGGCAGTCCTTGTCTGACCAGATAGCGCAAAGCGATGACAAGCTTATATAAGCACTTCCTTGAAAGTTCTTGTGACTTCCTTGACTGATCTTGCAGAGTAGCATCAATGTTTTGTCCATGTAGGGCATGTACCATTTTCCAAGACGCATGCTGGTGAGTTCCAGATGACTGGTGTGCTGCAAACTTTTCACATGCCTTCTTCCAGTTGGAAAATCCTACTGTAGGAAATGTTGGATCACGTCTCTTTGACAAGGCAAGTGAACCCATTTTTTCACCTTTTGCGCAAGTGAAACACAGCACTGCCTTCAAATAAGGAGTGAAATGCAGCCACTCACAATTTTTGTACCAGGCACTTTGAAATCGCAGGCTTCTTTGACCACAGATTTGTGGAGGTATTTCCTCAGTAGGTGGTTAAAAGGGCTTTTGCAAAGTAAGGATTGACATCTGGGTTACATGGTCACCTGGATACTGACACAGTGTGTTATTTGGTGTGAAAGAACTTGTTGTAGCGATGTCATCACCAGCACAGTTTGGTGGTTGTGGCTGTGATTCAACTTGGGCTTCTGATTCATGCTCATTCTTACACTCGTTATGCATTTCCTCCTCATGAGGAGCACTAATTGATGAAGTTTTACTAAGATCGGCAGGGTTAACGCCCAGTCTTTTGAAAAAGGCTTCAATGGTAGGCTCGCCTTCCCTTTGGCGCTTCATCTGCACTTTTTCGGGTTTGGATGGATGCAATGAATTGCTCTGAAATGTAGATACGTAACATAATTTGTATCGCTAACTAGTCAAATACACTGTTTTATCAAAAACAGACTCGCTCAGCAAGTACATTTTAGGATTATAAATCAGTAGACTGTGAGTAGAGGTCCGGGCATCCGCAAACCAGGAATACACAAAAGTATACACAGAGCAGGTTATGGCCCAGGGCTGTTCTTATCTCACTTAGCTCAGCTTCTGCCTTACCTGTGTCTCCTCTCTCTGCCCTGATCTCTAAGAAGGATGTCCTTGAATGTGCACAAAGTGGTGCCAGAAGAAGTGCTTCAAGCACTCTTTCTCTCCTCCTCACCTAAAGATTATTAAGAAAATAGATGCATGAGCTACTTTAGTGCATGTGATCCAAATGTAGTTCTATACAAATCTTCATTCTGGAGTTGCAGATGGGTACAAGGGCTCTTTTGTTTATTGTTTCTGAAGAATTTTAGAGGAGGGAGGACTAGGTCTCAGTGTGGGCATGCCCAACCACAATACAGAAACATCTATAGGGAATTATATCTACATACAGGGCAGTATACTGCACAAGAGAGACCCAATAAACAATGCACAGAAAGGCTAGACAGAAAGGAATGTATTTTTTTCAAACTTTAGCCTGACTAGTATTAAACTGATAAAGCGTTTTAAACAAAACTGGCTTCTGATGCATGGTAAAGGATCCACAGTTCCTCAGCCACTACCTCCTCACTATTATGCAGGCCTCAGGGGTTATTTTGGCAAAAAAGAGCAGGCCCATGCTTTATCTAACAGAGCTAGCATTAGCATCTCTTATTAGTGCTGGCCCGCAGCTAGTGAAAATCAGGACGCAGCAGTGTAGAAAGGGTGTTTGGCCTAGTAGATTTACAATTTAGGCAACTTCTTTGCTTTATGTGTTTAAGTGTGCGCCCAGTATGGCATGCTCGTCCGAGTCATATACACAAAACATTCCAGTGTGTGCTCCTGTATGGGCATTGGGCACATCAGACAAAAACAGGTATATGTGCTGTTACATAAGGGAGCACCACATAGGCGCCATTAACCAATGGGGTGGGGATGTGTGCAGCACACAAATAATTGCTGCAAACATTTCATTGCATTGATTTTCCATGGACTACTGTATGCACGGTGTCAGACAATGAACTCTACTTTCCTAATCAAGGTGGCAAGTGACATTGAGTTGCCATCTGGTGTGCGCGCTAGGCAGTGGCTGGCTTGTTTAGACAATTAAAAGACCTTTGATGCTGAGCAGAGGCATTTAGTCCATGTCCCAAAGCAGCCACTAGAATACTTAAGCAAGAAAATTGGAGTTAACCTTCCCAGGGATGCGACATATGTAACTAAAAAGTAATATACAAAAAAAACGTTTTGGTGTGTCAAATAAAGAGACATGAAAATAAATAAAATTGTTAAAACATTTCCGTGTAGCATTATAATTCTCTTTGAAGAATGCATATGTTTGGTCAGCTAACTGATACTTGTGCTGGCCTGGTGAATACAAATGCCCCATGTTCAGTTCCTAACACTGACATGTTAAGCACAACATACTTTGTAAAAACAATGGCTTGTTAAGTGAGCCAAATTTATAAATTGCCCCAATTGAAAGGCTGTCAGTGGGGTGTTGTCGTGATATACAAAGTGCCAATTTGCCAATCAGGGCTTTAGATGACAGCATTAGCCGCTGAAAGCTAATAGTTTATTCAAAGTATGTGCTAAATGCTGAAAGTAATGCTGAAAGTAATGCTGAAAGTAATGTGTGATGGCGCCTCCATTACGCTTTAGGGAGCTACAAGGAATATGCAGGCCTAGTAGGGGTGGCAGGTCACATTATGTATTGTGCATAGACAGGCAGGGTGGAGGCCCCAGTTCTGTAGCTAATAGAGACATTATTGGAGGGTTTGGAGCATTATAGCACCTATATAGCGCTTCGATCTTTGAAGCGCTATGGGCACTAAGCTATGAGTGCATGCCTTTTAGAGCTTGCTCACATGGGGTTAATTCATCTCGGTTTCTGTTGGACTATTCTGCTTTTCTAACTGTAGCCCTGCATGGCTTCGTAAACCAATCCTGTTTCCCTGAGAAGGCCTGGTACGGCCTTGCCCACACGCTGATAAGGACATTCCAGTGCTTTCGCAGAGAGGGCTCCAAGGGAGGGGTAGGAGCGAGCAGGGAGCATCTCAGAGAGAGTTGGATTTTTCCATGAGCAAGCCTATATTTTGTACAGGGAAAGTTCTGGTACTGTGCCTCAGGGTGACTGACAGCACGAGATTACAAAAATGCATGCCCACATGAATCAGGTGGGAGATCGATCCGTGGACTTGGTTCGAGCAAGATCGAGTGTCCGGAACCTGATGCTCTGTCGGCACCCTGCAGATCTGTCATCTGAGCGGGGCTGGCAACAGCTAGCTTATGAGGGCCAGGGTCTCCCAGCGCTGATTGAAGGGGCGTAAGACTGTGTTTCTCTATGTTTCTCTAAGTTCTATGTTTCTCTATATTTTGTATTTCTCTAAGCTTTGTGTTTTGTAATCTTCTCTAACTTGAATTCCAAAGTGCTGCTAAATTTTGCTGTTTATGCTTTTGTCTAATAAATGGTAAACATTTTGAAGGTGTCATTTGTCACTAGCATGAGTTTACTGCTCAGCACGATAGAACCTGTATTTTGGGCTGAATTGGGTAATTTTTGCTCTCAAGGGCTGGTCCCGAGGAAGATTTTCCCCTTTTCAAGACATTTGGTGGCAGAGGTGGGATCGTGCACAGCAGTGCCTTGCTATGAAATGACAAATTGTGTGAGAGAACACAGTGCACATTGAGGAGCAGGCTGTCGCATTTCCTTGGTCATCTCACTGCAGCTCTGAGACACCCAATAGACAGCACTTTTGTGTCAGCTTGCCGCGGTCGATAGCATGTGTGGTTAAGACTTTCCCCTTCAGTGAATCAGTCGTGGCTGACTTACTGCTTATGAACGGAGCCAGGGAGCACAAGGCGATGAACAAGCGGGAAATGGCTATGTTCAAATGCTCCGATGAATGGTGAAGAAAGATTTATGTTCAATTAGGAAAGAATTTTTTCATGCGGTTTCCCTTGACAAAGTTGTAATTTGGATTGCAAAGTGAGACGAAAATTCTTGCTCTATTATGGCATGAGGGCAGAGAAAAGAAAAAAAGTTGCAAGGATTTGACATGCAAATTGTGAATAGTGATTTAAACATTAAGATCCAGCCCCAGTGTGCTAGCGAGTGGGGGGCTGTAGTGTAAGGAGGCGAAGGTGCGCCTTTTTTAAATTTATGCTTTTGAAGTGTTGACATTCCTGAAGATAACGTGGGAATGAGCTGAGGTGTAGGAGAAAGAGTAACATCTGTGTTGAAAGCCTAAAGGGCTTGTTTTTTGGCAAATGTAAATTCCATGTGCTGGTGGTGCATTTTGTTTAAGGAAACACACTAAAATGGCTACATTGCATTTAGCTGTGCCATGCTTACAATGGTTGAGAGACTCACTTAAAAAAAAAAGTGAGTGAATGGTATTTGGATTTTTGATTTTTATGTATTGATTTGGAATTGCAGAATCAGTTTGCAATGGTTTGGGGGAAAAGACAATTTATATTTTCTAAATTGCCCCTAAATTGCCCCTAGATTATGTGACTGCTTCTCACGCTATGCCATGGATTAAAGTACTGTTGCTATTAAGTGGTGTATGTTTTGGAAATAGTGACCTGTTGACTGTGATACATGGTGAAAAAAGTTGTTGACAAATTAACAGCCCACACGCAATACAGAGTGTGGGTTATTCATGCATAAATCGTGCAGGGAGCTGCACTAAATATGATACTAAATGCACTATGGTTTGGCGCTGTAAAGGAAATAATTGGTTTTAGTTTGGCAATGGTACAACAGAATGAAAAATCTGTGTGTGATAAGACAGCACAAAGATTCAGTGGGTTGCGGGTTCTTTTGAAAGATCGCACAGTGCATTGGAGTGAGTTTGTGAAGCCAAACTACAAAGTCACCTGAAAGAAACATGATTTTACATGGGACCTAGAGCAACAGTCTGTCTTTCAGCAGGCTAAGGACGCTTTGCAGAATTACATCACACTGGGCACCATGATGAAAACTGATACTTTTGAACTGGAAATGTTATCTACAATGATGTTGCTGTGCAGAGCTTGTGGCTTGAAGATAACTTGCACAGAAATTCCTGTCATGGGCTGGCTGCGTGAAATGGCTATGAGAGGAAGAAGTGAGAAAAGCAAAGAATGCTGCGCTCCTGTTCAGTGAAATGGTGTTTACAGAAGCTGGCAGATATGGGAGCTTTTCTGAGTTGCTGAAGCAGTGCAGAAAACAGTTAATCTGGATGAACTGTCTGAAACGAGTGCCTTCCATTGAAGCCGCCCCAGCTTATGAGTTATAGGCAAAGAGACAAGCTTGCCACATGCGTATGGCGCTGCCATGTGCACAGGAAAGATAAACAATGACATTCGTGCATTCCATCCCCTGTGAGAGACACTGTCAGTGTGAGCAAAGAAAGAGGTGGGGGTGCAAAGCCAGAATGCTTAAACTGAACTGAAGGCAATATTTACTGTGAGCGAGGAGATGAAAAAGGGCGCAATCTACCTCAAACATGCTGACATACACATGCTTTCTGACACTGGCATGCAATAACAGAGCTGATCAGAAGTAAAGAATTTGCCCAGTATCATCACTGGAAGAAAAAGAAATGCTGCATGCAGATGGCAGGCTGGGCGCATCGCGCATTTGAACATTTGGAGAGACTGTGCACCTGTGAATGGGCTAAGAAAAGACAGCTGCCCATTTCAAGAGACATTGCCGTGCAAGCTGCATCCCCGTGCCCCATGTGATGTGAAGTGAAGAGACATTGCCATGCAAGCTGCATCCCAGTGCCCCATGTGATGTGAACTGAAGTAAAGCGCTGTGCACTGGAGAAGAAACCTATAGGCGCTTTAAGAAGTGAAAATACACAGCTGGCAAAATGCAAGCTACATTGCCAGGGCTGGAGTAACTGACAAAGACATTATGGCGTTCCAGATGGAAGCAAAACTGACAAAAGTAGCCGTTTTGCAAGAAACAACATGCAGAACTGAGTATAACCTGAACATGAACACTGCACATTAGCCATGATCCAGAAGCCTCACGGCTTAGTGCAAGAATGAATGATTTGTTGAAGCAAATAAAGAAACTGACTTAAACTATCGCTCTCAAAGGGGTGGCCCAAGAAATCAGCAGACACCCTTTGGGAAACTGACAAGTGGAAAACCATAGGGCTTGAAAGATACTAGCTGTATGGAGAAAAAATAAACAAAGCGGCTTGTGCAACTGCAGGCGGTATTGGACTGAAGAACTTTACCTATGAAATATGGAGTGATGCCAGCAGGGCAACCTAAATCAAGATCATGAAACACTGGAAGCAAGTTGGCGCCTGGCATTCGTGATCGCTTTGGTGACAAAGAAAAGCATTGATCCATTGAGAAGTGCGACCTGGGTACTTATTATAAGGCTTTTGTAAAATCACAGATCAGTCTGAAGTACCATTGACCAACTATGATCGCATTGCACAAATGAGTTTGTGATTAGGCAATTACACCTCGTATGGTTGAGTGTAAATAATCCTCCAGTAACACAAAGAAGGGTGACCAATAATTGTGGTAGCAATGATAAAGTGTGTAGTTACCTGATGAGACTTCTGAAGGTAGGGGAGGTGTTAAGGGAAGGGGTGGATAACGCTGATATTGTAGTTTTGATGACATTCTAACGTGGATAACAATGATATTGTACTTTTGATGAAATCCTAACATTTCTGTTTGTATTTTGCCTAGGCAAAATAAACCAAGACAGTTGCGTGCCATGATTGGGGTAGACGTGTGCAATTGCCGGGTGACACTGATCAGTCAAGCAGACGCATTCTCAGAGAAAGGGGGTCATTGCGAGATGCTATATGAACTCTGAACCTGTCCTGCACTGCACTCAATGCTGCTAACGTGCGTGACGCGTGAGGACATTTGTTCTGCAACCTGCGAGAAGTGTCCAATAGAGTAATAACTTTTGCTGAACTGGCACGGTGCAGACTTGGCTAGTTATCAAACATTTGGTGCTGTACATTCAAATGACTCAGTTGAAGGTTTTAAATAACCCAGTTGATATGTTTTGCCTTTCTTGTCTAAAGGACTGTGGACAATGGGTTGTGGACTGTGACATCATGCACCACAAACCGCTGTGCGAAACAGCACTTGAAAAAAAAAACAAATGGTTTTCAAACGCATTTTTGAGATGAATCTGAAAAAACGAAATGTTTTGATCTTCCAACTGAATTGCTTTAACCTGAGTTTTTTTTTCAAGAATTACTACAGTGAATGTAGCCAGGAATATGATTTATGAATGGTGGGGGCAGTAGGGATATGCAAGCAGGAGCGTAATATATTTTGAGATAAAATGAGTGCGCACACCAAAGTTAGCTGTGCGTAGGTTAAGGTTCTTAATTTGTAGTAATGCTGCCAAGTATATGAGCTCTAATTTGAGATGGTAACCTTTGAAACACTGGGTACTTTTACAGCCAGCCTTAAGGCGGATAAAGGAAACCAAGACACGCCATATTTAATTTTATGACACAGTGTGTGACACGGTTTTTGTTAAACCAACCAGTTTCATGTTTCTGTGGGGACGGCTGTCTCCAGCATACTGATGCAAGGAGTCACATTTTGATTGTAGACATTTAGAGTAATTCATTAGAAAAGTGATACAAATGAGTATGCAGATGGAACTGCTAACGTACTGGCCTGGCACATTGACGGGCATCTTTTGTCACTGACTCATATTACTGGTGCTTATGAAATCCTAGGCCCAAATGTTTCAGTGAATGGATCCAACGATTTGTTTGATGTTTGATGTTTTTTCTGACCAAAGAACTGCAGCGAGTGTTCTCGCCAAGATTTTATGGACTATAACTTGACTAAATGCATTTCATACAATTGTACGATGAAACAGCCACTGCCGGATGGTAGTATGGTGTTTGTATCTAAAACTAATATTGTATATGGTAGGCATCCCACTTGGAGAAGGGTATTCTCCAAGTCACACAAGGTAGAAACTGTGAACATGCTAGATCTTCCAACATTTAAATTGTAGGCTGGTAATGCACACCTCTATTATTACGGTGATACACTTAGACATAGATTTATCACGAGGCAATGTTTCCTTAGTACTACCAAGCTGATACAAATGGAGTCAATTTCTATGGCCCATCACCAAAGTGCGCATAGCTATGGAGCTAGATTCATTAATTGCGGGAGCAGCGGGGGGTAACAGGAGCTTTAAACGATTTTGACATAGAAACTATGCGCAATAAGCTAGCCACTATGGGTTCTGATGCCAGCTCTGCTACAAAACCTCTGGCCTAGTGGAGCCCATTGATAAACCCTACCCTGCGCAACACTGCTACAAGTATTGGCCACCACTACAGACGGCAAAACGTTAGCTATGAAGCAATTTTTTCTGCCATAGGGCAGGTCAACAAGACTGCTAAATACACACGATGCATTTTATGGCAAACATTGTTAAATCAGCAAGTGTTGGCTTTTCGCTCCGAGTGGGGGCGACCATCCTCAACCCACTGGCACACAGAGCTACAGCTACCAGCAAACATATGGATTAAACCGATTGCTTTTGATTACATGAATAACACATGCCATGCTTTAATGCAAATTAGTAGAATTGTTTTTATTTAGATAACCTGGTGCCCATGGGTTCACCTTGTTCATGAAATTAGATGGTTTTTGGTTGGATTCTACTAACGTGGGGGAAGTGCCTAATCACATAGCCCATAGTCACGTTTGAATGCCCTGGGATCAGGGGGGGGGAGCCCTTAGAGTGAAAGGCTGCCAGGTTTAGAGTTGGTCACCATACATAAATGCAATAGTGCATTGTAGATTAGACTACACCGGATTGCCTTGATATTCTAACTGCATGCTGCTTTTTAACTGATGAAGGCGAGCGTCCCCAGATAGCACGATCCTCCCCACAATGAGAGACAATAATGGACTCTCCCAGGATGGGAATAAGGCCAGGACAAAGTGCGGGTGAGCGTAAATGGGAGTTTATCAATCAGAATAGGGCATGCAAAGAACTCTGCAAACTCCGAGAGCGCTCTGTCTGACAGTAGCAAAGACAGGCGTATATATTTACAAAAAACGTCATAAGAACCTTCATGCTATAGGGGGCACAAGTTCGTGGGGATTGGGTGGCGACGACTAGCTATAGGTGCTGCTGCGATGTGGTTTCCGCGGCTGGAGGACGTCACTGGTTACCCTCGTGGGTTGGGCTGGGCCTGGCAAGTCAGCTGGGCTCATCCGGACGGTGTTGTTGTGCCAACTGAGACCAGTGTCAGAGATGAATGTCTTTCCTGACTTTCTGCCCTAGGGCCACGCACACCGCAGTCATTCAACCTTGCAATATTATCTTCCCTGGTAAATCTTCTAATAGGTTATTCTACAGGTTAATGCAACACAGGAGGAATGCACCTAGAGTGGGGTCTGTTGGCGATTCATCAATACATGGTTACCATCGTCATAGGTCGTGGGGTTGGGTCTCGGGGCATGGGACAGGCAGTCTGTGTTATCATGTCTTGTTAGAAGTCATTATGGATGTGTTCCTGTAATGTTGCCATAATATTGGGTGTCCTAATTTTACAGGGGCCATTAACCTAAGGTGAGCCGGTGGGTCGTGGAGCCTAAGAAAGGGCGCCTTTGGATCTGTGTTTTAAGGCCGGGGTTTACTGCTGGGTTGTAAATAATTCAGGTGGCAGGCCGTGGCCTTGGGTGCTGCGGGGGAATGTGAATGCTTGAAGCGGCTCCAGCCGAATTGGGGGAGGTGGAGCAGGGCAGCAAAGGCCTCTGCTTTTTCGTCTGGCAGGCTTCACTGGGAGGAAGGGGGAATGGCCTTGCAAGTGGTCACTAAGGTATTTTCCTCGTGTGTTGCAGACTTTAGGTGGAAGAGACATAAACATTCATATAATACACAATACTCATTGAGTCTTTCCAAAGCTCACAATTTTACCATTGCTAGTGCCATACATATGGCCAATTTGAGCACATTATTTGTACACTAAGTTTTTAGCAAATAAAACATTTTGTTATATGCCTATACATGCGCAGTAAGTGAGGTAGTAATAAGGTTGGTGGAGCACGCAGGAACAACCCGCCAATGAGACTGGCGGCCGTGGCACATGGTGAGCTTGGACCTACATATGGTGCCTTTTCATGCACCCCTTACATGAGCTCTCAATATATTTGCATTTGTCTTCCTTTGCACTCTAGCAGCATTAGTTCAGATATGGCGCGTGACCGTGGGGTGCAGTCTTCTCAATGAAACACATAACACGAAAAACCCTCGGGACGCTTTTACTATTTGCGCATCGCTACAGGGATGTGGGTACTTCATCCCTAATGTCATATTAGCACACATTCTGCCATTTTTATACATTTTACAGGTTTTTTTAGTCAGAGAGGTTGTGGAGAGAACGCTTTCATCACAGGTGGTTTGCTCATTAGTATTTGGGGACTTTGCTTTTGTCAGGGGACCATTTTACAGTTCTTTTCCACCCAGGCCCTGCTGGCCGGGTCATGCTGGAAACAGCGATACACTGCGGAAGGTGAAATGTTACAGTGTTGGTATCTAACACTAGCTCATGTCCGTCTGTTCGTGGGAAAAGGCTCTCAGCGGATCTGCCAGAGAGTTGTGGCCAAAGGGATAATTGAAACTCTCCAAGGGTGGGGGCCGCGCTGCGGTGCACAGGGCTCAAACCATCTTTATTAGACAAAATGGTTTCCGAGGCCTCGCTAAATTCAGCAGGTTTGGTCAATGTCTTCAGCCAGTGGCCCATCCACCACCTGGGCCCTGGTGGTAAGGGGGACCCCTGACGAGCCATGGACCTCACCGGGGGAGAGGGTGCAGGGGAGGGGGGTCTTTTGGAGCAATCCTCCCTTACATTTCCCCCCTTTCGTTACTTAAGTAACAAATTCTTTAAATCCTCCAATCTCTTGCACTCTTCCTTGTCAATTATTGCGTCATCCCATGCAGGTGTGCCTTTTATGGGCATCCATGCTCTGCACACCCCTCGCAGGCTCTCACCTCTCCTAGCATATTCATCTGGGGTGCAATCAGGTATATACATCCGCTCTCCCCTTCCAAGTCCACCCACACCTCCTCGTACCATTCCAGTATACGGGGCTCTTTAATGGTAGTATGCCACAATTTATCTACTATATCCTTGTCGTGGTACCTAGGCACTATCTGATATCTCGGCGTGTCATCTGTTCCTGTTTGTACCTGTACTTCCTGCATAGTTTGTATTGTACCGCAGGCGTTGCCCATTGTCACCATCATCATTGCACCATTCGGCACTGCGTTAGCACAACATCGAAGACCCACCTGGCACAGGCAAAAAATAAAAAGGAGGAACACTACAGCCGGCATCAAGAATTTCACAGTCATTCCCAACCACAATGGAACCCAGGAGAAGATATTGTCGAACCATGTGCTTTCTTCTGCTCCACCTTCCATTCTCATTCTTTCTCCTAGGTTATGTACTGCTTCGATCACATGGGACAGGGAGCCGTTGTCTGCGTCTTCGGAAGGTACGAAAGTGCAGCAGGCACTTCCAATTTTTCGGCAAACACCTCCATCCATCGCTGTCAACAGGTCCAAGACATACCTGTTTTGCCTGGTCATTAGCCGTAGTGCTCTCAGTTCCACTCTTATTACGTTAAACCCTTCTTCAGTATCATTTGCCAGCTGGATCAGCTCCCAACGTGTGATTTGGAGCCACTTTGCATTTGCTCGCGCCTGGATGCTTGGGATGAGTGAGGCGAAGAACGTTTCTGCAGAGCTGAATAATCGATATCTATCCGGGATCTGTGCCAGCAGTTCCGATGGTGCTTTTGATATGTAGTTCGATGAGCGTTTGTTTCGGGACAGCACCCCTTCCTTGTTCCCGGAAGACAGGACATATACTTGTGACTCTGCAGTTGGCTGGGCCGCACTCTGTTGGGTGTTTCCTCGCGTCTTCTTGCTCCCATCAATGTGGCTTTCCGGGATTACCATTAGTGCGAAGTGTAGGGTGGCCAACGAGCAGCTGCCACCCCATGATTGTGGGAGGTGTAGGTACGCCTGGTTGCCCCATACCCAATAGGTGTCCATTAGGGCCGCTGTCCCTTTTCTCATATCTGGGATGGTGAGGGTCTTGTTACAGTTCTTGTTTACCCCCATGGTGGTTCTCTCGTCTCGCTTGAAACACAGTTCATAGTTTAGTTCTTTTTGTAGCTTGAAGGGTTTTTCAATGGCCGTTACCCAAGTCAATTTTGAGATGTGTTCCTTCCATACTGGTGTGCATGTCTCTTCTATCCATTGCAATTTCTCTGGTGCCACACACCCCGCAGTGCTTCAGCCTTGCACATTATTTCTTCGTCCTTCCACTTGTTGTCTCAAAAAAGTGTCCCTTGTATTATAAAAAATGGCTCTTCCAGACATAACACTCCTACTGCTTTTGGATAACAGGTCTTCTCGTTCTGTAGCATTCTAAAAGTTACCTCATGTGCCTGGAAGGTGTTCTTAATTCTGCACAATGTGAGATGAAGGAGACACTGGGCATTGACAATAGGCAACTCTTTGGGTAACAATACTTTGGGTGTACCTGAAGCATGGGGAATGAGGGAGCAGACATAACAACTCTCATTTGTTGTTTGCTTAGCCGTTGCACTCATGTCTGCATACCATTTATTTTCTGGTGGGGGTGTCGTGGGTCTTCCATTTTGTCTAATCCTAACCCATAATATTCATCATATTTCCTCCTCCCCGCCTCCCTTTCCCGTCTGTTATTTCTTTTTCTAAGGTATTTCCCAGCCTCATGGGCGATGGACAATGTGGGCCCCCCTTTCTCCCTCTCGCCCCCCTTTGCCCAATCATCATATAATATTTCATATCTTGCTGTCATTTCTTCATTCTCTTTCTTTATGCTATCTAGCAGTGTGTTTTTGGTTACGGGAGCGGGCCGGCTGGTGGGGGTGTTATATAACCAGGATATAGCAGAGGGGTTACGATCATTCAGACTGCGGGCATTGTAATTAGACACTTTTGGCGGGGGAGTTGTGCTGTTTTGCATTTTTTCCTTCAAATCTTCATTTTGCTTGATAGCAACATTAGATGGTGTCATGTAATATCCCCATACCAGTTTAGTTCCATCCCATACCAAAAAATCACCTTCTTTAGTATTTACAATTGCTGTTTCATTTGTCACATTAGTTCCGTTAATCCCTCCCCCTCATTCATCTCGATAGAGATGAACGCTATAAACCAATACGTAACCAGACCGAACATAATTGTAAAAAATAATGTAATGCATACAGACAATCCACACTCATACGAATATCTACATCTCTCAGCTAAAAATTCCCTATATCTAATAAATCTATCCGTTGCAGGCTGCCCGTTAGTTGCCATGGTAGTTCCTGTTTGAGATATAAAAGTGCATTAAGTGCATGCATGTAAACATTTTGTTGGCACTACCAGTGCCAAGATATCATGGAAGGGGAATGGGATTGGGTAGGGGAGTGGGGTTGGGATGTACAGAGAATGGAGCAGACACTATACATATTCTTCACATTATTATTTACACATAAATCCTTTTTTTTTCAATCTTTTCATCTTTATAGATAACCTCAAATATAATGGTTCTCGTTAACAATTTTATCAGTCATGTACATTTCGTCCACTCACATGTTCACGTTCACTCATTTTTTTTTTTCATTAGTATTGTTTGCTGTTGTCTGTGCCACCTCATCCACCTCTTCCTGCACACTATTATATGCCTTTCGCACATCCGTCATATGTATCCAATATTTGAGCCCCTTAACTTTTACAGCCGTAGGGGTACAAAATACCACTTCATATGGTCCGTGGAACCGTGGAGCATTCCACCGGCGCACAAAGCTCCGGACATAAATGAACTCTCCCGGCATCAGTTGTACCAGTGTTTCAGGTTCCGTAAGGGACTCCGTGGTGGTCCCTTCTTCCCTTGTGAATGGTGGTGAGAGCTGCTTTGATATTGCGCGCGTTGCCCTAGTTAGCTTTTTCAGGTATTCTGTGAACTCATCTCCCAATATTGCAGCGCTTCTGTGTGCGTCTGAGTGTTGGCGCAGTGGGGAGTGTGCTGTGTGCATTCGTCTCCCGGTCACGATTTCGTGCAGGGACAAATGGTGGTCCTTGCTTGGCTGATTCCTCAGCTCAAACAGCGCAAGAGGCAAACAGTAAATCCAGTTCTTCTTTAATGAGAAACACAATTTTGACAGTTTCCCTTTTAACAGTCCGTTCATCTTTTCTACAACGCCATTACTTTGAGGATGATAAATCGAGCATAATTTATGTTTTATTCCCAATAATGTGGTCACTTCCTTGAAGAGCTCGTTCACAAAGTGAGTGCCGTGCGGAAATACTTCCCTTACTAGAAACTTTGCAGCGCTTTTAGCGTCAGGTCGTGCACATGGGCCTGCTTCCACCCACCTCGAAAATGGGCATACAACCACAATCATGTAGCGTGCCCCATTACACCTTTCCCCCATGTCTGCGTAGTCAATGTGCAGTTCTCTGAATGGCCCTATTGGTTTTGGAATTGTTCCCCTGAGTGTACGTAACGTCATTCCAGAGTTGTATATCTGGCACATTGAGCACTCCATTGTCAATCTTGATATGTGCTCCTGGAGACAGGGCACGAACCAGTCTTCTTGTATCTCTGCTGCAATGTGTTGTTTGGTGTTGTGTGCTGGAAAGTGTAACTGCTGAAATGCTATTTCCAATAGTTTGACCGGCATTACTACTTTCCCTGAGTTGTTCTGCCGCCATAGTAAGTCTGTTGATGATTGGCTGCACCCTCGTTTTTCCCACATCATTTTTTCATCACCACTTGCTTCTTCCTGCAGCTCTAGTATTTGTGATATGGGCATCGCATTGTATCCTTCTGGGAGCTCTTTGTTTGTCTTGTGCTGTAGCATGTACTCACCTGTTTCATGTTTTGCAAAGCATGAGGATTCCTTGGCAGCAGCGTCCGCTGCCGCGTTCTCCAAAGACACAACGTCTGTGTTGGACCTATGTGCTTGGCACTTCACTATCGCTACCACTGTTGGATCTGTTAGGGCCTCAATCAACTCCTTCAGTAACTCTGCATGTTGCACTGGGGTCCCATCTGCTCTTCGAAACCCCCTCCGCCCCCATCTTGTTAGACCTCCATGTACCGTTGTTGTCATGTAAACTGAATCTGTATATATTGTTACTGCACAACCTTTAGCTGCGTGTAATGCTTCTATTAGGGCAATGAGTTCTGCTGCTTGTGCTGAGAAATGTGATGGGAGGCGGTACTGCACTAGTGTCTCATACTCACCTTCTTCTAATCTTACCACTGCCAATCCCACATGTTTCTCTCCCGTGTCCATGTCAATCGATGCTGACCCATCCACAAAGTACACCTCCCCCTCGCTCAAGGCATTCTCGCACACCACCGTGTCCTCCCCTGTTTCCCCTGTATAAGTCGCACAATTGTGTTCCTGCATGCCCTCCAGTGTGCATGCCTCTGTAATGAATGTTGCCGGATTAACTGTCCTGCATCGTACCACATGGATATTGGCGCTCGACAATATTATTTCATAGGCAGTTGCTCGCTGTGTGGTCAGTGTACTTTATTCTCTCAAGTATTGCAAATAATGAGTGTTCCACGAACAATGTGACAGGGCATCCCATTACTATTGTGGCACTTTTCTCAATGGCGAACGCGGCGGCGGCGAGTGATTGCTCGCACGCGAAATGTCCTTGCATCACCGCATCCAATGTCCACTATAGTAAGCCAACGGTTTGTGTCCTAGGGAAGTCTTTTGTGTCAATACAGCTGTCATGAGTGTCTTCTTGCAATGTGAGAACAGGTAAAATTTGCGTTCATAATCAGGATTGGCGAGTACTGGAGCACTCGAAATCAACTCTTTTAGTGACTTGAATGAGGCGCTCATTTCTTCTGACCATTCTATTTTCCTGTTCTCTTGTTGTGCCTCCTTGAGTGCTTGCAGTAAGGGTCTGGTGTAGGCTGCATAATCTAATATCCATGCTCTACAATAGTTACATATTCCCAAGAATTTCTGCATTTCTTTCACTGTTGTGGGTTCTCTTACTGATCTTATTGCTTCTACCCTGTCAGGGATTATTCTTTTTCCGTCTTTTGATATCAGCTGCCCCAAGTACAGGACCTCTTCCTGACAGTATTGTAGCTTTTCCTTGTCCACTTTGTACCCCTTATTCGCCAGCAGCGACAGGAGTGTTACTGAGTCTTTTCTGCATGTTTCTTCATTCTGCGCGCAGACGAGCAAATCGTCTACGTACTGAATGATTGTGCTTTCAACTGATAAATTACCCAGGTCTTCGTGTAGTATGCGGTTGAATATGCTTGAGCTCCCACAGTATCCCTGTGGTAGTCTGCAATGTTCGTATCTCTTTCCCCCAATGTGAATGCTGTCAGGTATCTGCTTTCTTCTGCCAAGCGGATGGAAAAGAATGTGTTTTTCAAATCGACCACTGTGAAATGTGATGCCGTTTTTGGGATACTGCATAATATTGACACAGGGTTCGGGACCAAAGGGAACTCTTTCTGTATGATGTCATTTAGGGGGCGTAAATCCTGGATCATCCTCCAAGCCCCTCCCTTTGCTTTTTTGATCGGGTAGATACATGTGTTACATGGGGAGTTTGAAGGCACTATTATCCTCTGTGCTAGCAATGCAGTTATTGTCTCTTTTATCCCTTCCTCAGCTTCGCAGGACAATGGATATTGTTTCACTCGGGGTAGAATTGCCCCTTGTTTGAGCTTTATTACCACTGGTGTCACTCCATGCAACAACCCCACATCATGGGGGCCTGTTGTCCACAAATTGTTTGGCACCAGTCGCATATCATCATCAAAAAATGACGGTGATGTTCCCACCACTGCCATCAACTGGACGGGAATTTGTCTAGGCTGAATCAAAATGTCACAGGGCATTGCTATTTCCATCATTATTTCGCCATCATTGTCTGAATCAGAGAAGAGATCCTCATCAGATACGTCCCGTAGGGCAATATTGGCGTTGATGCACAGTACAGTGCACCATTCACATCCATCTATGTCCATCCCAATTACTGCAATCCTTTTTGCTGATACCTGTACAGCATGCAAGTCTAATGATACCACTAACCCTAGTGCTATGTCTGGGCGCACTATTGGGCGGAAGATGAATTCTGCGGGTATTCTCCAATCCAGCTTTTTTAGCTCAGGAACTACTTGGGCCAGTGTTTTCAAACCTTCAATGAACATTCTTTCGTCCACTGGCAGGCCACGTATTTCCAGAGCAGTTGTTTGAGCCTGTACTACCAGCATTACACGTAATGGGCATATTCCTGGTGTTGAACACACTATTCCTCTTTCTGTGAATGATATTGTCATGCTGAGTTTGCTAAGAAGGTCCCTTCCTAGCAAGTTTATTGGTGATTGTTCATAATACAGTAAGGTTTTTTTTTACAGTTTTACCCCCCCCCCACTGTCACATCCAATGCTTCTGTGTAAGGAACTTCAATTACAGCCCCAGAGAACCCCTGCGTCTCTAACTTCCGGTTAGATAACGGAAACCGGCCCTCCCTAATACATGACTTCTCCGCTCCCGAATCCACCATGAATATGAACTGCTTGTCTCCTATCTGCGCCCCTACCAATGGTTCCTCTGCTGCATCGTAGGTTGTAGATAGAACAGGACACTCAAGTGTTCTCTGTGGGCTGTCCTATGCGGGGTGTCTCATTGCCCCCCCCTGGTTGAACACACTCCCTGAAACTACTGATACACCACTATAGGAGGCTGGTGCTGGGGCTCCATTTGCTGTTGTCGCAAAAGGGTTGCCTGGGGTGTAGTGCATAGTGTCATTGTTCTACGGGTGATTCTGTGTTCTGTATTGGTGTCCCTGCCGTTGTTCAGGGTACACCTGCCCTGGGTCCCTTTGTTGTTGTCCCATTGGGAGACCATATAGGCTCCCCGGATGAGGATGGCCATAGTGTTCTACCTCTGGAACCCCGTTGTTTGGTCTACTCCTGCACTCTCTGGAATAGTGCCCCCACCTCCCGCAGTTCCAACAACTTCCTTGCGCACCTCTGGGACCCTGCCATCCGTTTCCTCCCATTCCCCCATACCCTTGTCCACCCCCTCTTCTGCCCCTGTACCCACCTCGTCCCCCTCGAGGGGCCGACTCTTGCCACTGCGGACCTCCACTCTGCTCCTGTTCGTTCCACTGCCATTGGCCCGCTCCTGCCCGACTCGTTGCCATCCTCCCCTGTATTGCTACCAGCCCCTCCTCCTCCTCATCTCCCTCCCTGCTGTGTGGGAGCGCGGCTACTGCTGCGGCGACCTTCACCAGCTTTGTTTGTACTAGTTTCGCCTCGTCTGCCAATCTTCTCTGCGCCACCTCCTTTTCCCTCTCTTTTATTCGTTTGCAGTGGTGAACTATTATGCTCTGAATTTCGGGCCATCCTTTTGCTTCTATACCTGCTATTTTGTCAAGTGCCTTTTGCACCTCTTTTGGGAGCCCCCTCTTTATTATGAAGTAGAATAGTGATGCCGATTGATACCAGGGCGTACCTGTTTCTGCTCTCCACATCTCTTGGACCTGAAAAATGTAATCCATAGCATCTTCCCCGTCGTTCATTGTACATTGCATTACTGACTGCAAATCTGGTGTATCTGGAAATGTTTCCCGTAAAGCATCCCACACCCTGGCTCGTACTGTGTTAAAAGAGGCACCATCATGATGATCGCAGTCTAACGTTACCCCCGGGAAGCCAGCTTTTACCCATACTCTGCCAGCTTGATCCCCAACTGCTAATACTAGCAAACTCTTCATGTCGCCTATTGCTAGAGGTACCCCGGCTGTGTGTTTCTCAAAGGCATATATCCATTTGTTTGCCCCTCCTGATAGCGGGGGCAATAACTTTAACAAATTGGCCTTATCCATCTGAGCCCAGGGTATATAATTCGGCCTCCCTCCTCCCCTGTGTATTAGTGGGAGTTGTAATTTTCCCTTTGTCGTTGTATCTGTACTCACCTTTATTCCTGATTTTCCCAATGATGCTATTTTTCCCAACCTGTTCCTTAGTCGCCCTGTCCACTCTTCGTCCATCATACTCATTGAGCATGCGCCATCCAACCCCTCGCTTCCCCCTCCCATTGCCATACTTAGCCTTTCACTTTCTTCTAAATCATCTCCTATATCACACAGTAGCTCCTCTCTGCCTCCTGTGGTCCTTACTTCATCATCAGTACACCCCTCTCTTCCCTCTAGTTCAATTATTCGTGTCGGTTCTTCCTGTATCCTAAACAGTATCTCTCCTTTTTTCCACCCTTCTTCAAATGTTCTATTCTCACTCTGCGCTCTGGATGCAGGCTCTGATCTAGCGGTATTGATTGCAGTCCGCTCACATATGCTTTTTATTCTCGAGAGCTCATCTTTGGCTATAGAGAGCCTGGATTCCAGATCTTCTGTCAATTTCTCTATATCCACCCTTGGTGTACTTACCTGCTCTCGCTCCCTATGACTCCCTATGGTGGGGGTGCTGTTGGCCCTTGATTTGTGGTGGCTGTCGTTGGGGGTACATAAGTTGGGTCACTGTATCCCTCTGCGGGCACTGGCTTGTTCAGTATTGGGTACAACCTAGTTATCTCTATCGGTGATCTTCTGTCAATTTCTCTATATCCACCCTTGGTGTACTTACCTGCTCTCGCTCCCTATGACTCTCGTATGGTGGGGGTGCTGTTGGCCCTTAATTCGTGGTGGCTGTCGTTGGGGGTACATAAGTTGGGCCACTGTATCCCTCTGCGGGCACTGGCTTGTTCAGTATTGGGTACAACCTAGTTACCTCTATCGGTGGCTCTCCTTCTGGCAGTACCTTGTCATCCTTTGGTATCATTAGTGGATTATCAGTGGTAGATGGTAGATCAGTATCTAATTACCTTATCTTAGGCGGGGCTATTTCTTCAAACAGTCTCCATAGGTCTGATATTTCTCTCCTATTGTGTAGCTGCTTCCCCTTGTATTTCAAACAAATGCATGTGGCTACCATATCTAGGGCAATCTTGTCAAACGATCCCCCTTCGGGCCATATCTGAGGTAATACATCCCCCTTCAACTCTGTGATCCACTGGTCATGATATTTCTTAATCCGTTCTGCATACTCAGGTAGGTTCTTACAAATATGTGATAAGGGTGTTTCTGCCCCCATACTTCGTACTTGCTCGATACTGATGTATCTCTATATATCTCTATATCTCAATATAAACGTATCACCATGTGAGTTCGCGTATTTATGTCTTACTGAACGTGGGGACCTGCGTATTTTCCCACCACCTGTGCACTATGGGAATGGCTGCGCACAGCCTCTATTCTATCCTCTTTGGGGGCACGTACAAGAGCAAACCATCAATAACTTCGACAATTTTACCCTACAAATCAAGGAAATCAACACTCACTTTACCACATTACACTCTTCTTTGTGATATTTCTTCTGGTCACACTTACCGTAACCATACCATAATTATGCATTTCTGACCACTTTACACACTCATTATAACAAATATGTTCTGACACATAGGATGCTTACACACCCATAAGCAGCACTCTTATTCACAGCCCAGTTTGTCCTCCCTTTCCTCCCTTGCCAGCTGTCCCTCTCCGTCTTATTCTGATATATATATATATATTTGTCTCCTAGTTTTGGAGCAGAACCGTCTTCCTACTTACATTATATTTTCGTTTGTGCTAACCCAGTTTATTTTCCCGTGAACCCAAAGAGAAGTATAGAAAGAATAGCAGTTACTAATGTATTCTCTGTGTCTTCCAGACACCTTTATCTCATGTTCCACTTCTTCATATATTCCCAGTACTAGTCAAGATAGCACTATGCGGCGCCGCCTTCCACCCCCTCGCGGAGCTAGGTTCCCGTCTCTTTATCTCTGTTCACCTCTTAATCCTAATGGCCATATGCAAAGAAAAAGCAAAGAAAGTTTAGGATGGTCCTTAGTAGACCCAAAGTGCCCCCTTTCAACCAACCTCATTCCCTGTCCTATATTTCCTCCCCTACTCCCTTTATAGTCGCTCGCACGCAATACTCACGTGCCCGTCTTGAACCGAGAGTCTCCGAAACTGGGTCCGTCCAGGCAGTGTTGCCGTACGTTCAACGGTCAGCCCCGGCTCTGGCGAGCGGTACTCAAAGGGGATTTTTCAACCGGGATCCCGTACCCTCTCTCTGTTGAGTGCGCACTTCTGAGCGTACCGGTCGCCGTTGGTGGGCAGCCTTCCGGAACCGGCGCACCGTGCGTATCCCTTTTCGACCGGAGATTTTCGTGCCAAAGGGGACGGTAGGGATATATATATATGTTAGGAGAAAAATAATCACGCTTTCGGGGTCACCACTGAAGGCGAGCGTCCCCAGATAGCACGATCCTCCCCACAATGAGAGACAATAATGGACTCTCCCAGGATGGGAATAAGGCCAGGACAAAGTGCGGGTGAGCGTAAATGGGAGTTTATCAATCAGAATAGGGCATGCAAAGAACTCTGCAAACTCCGAGAGCGCTCTGTCTGACAGTATCAAAGACAGGCGTATATATTTACAAAAAACGTCATAAGAACCTTCATGCTATAGGGGGCACAAGATCGTGGGGATTGGGTGGCGACGACTAGCTATAGGTGCTGCTGCGATGTGGTTTGCCGCAGCTGGAGGACGTCACTGGTTACCCTCGTGGGTTGGGCTGGGCCTGGCAGGTCAGCTGGGCTCATCCGGACGGTGTTGTTGTGCCAACTGTGACCAGTGTCAGAGATGAATGTCTTTCCTGACTTTCTGCCCTAGGGCCACGCACACCGCAGTCATTCAACCTTGCAATATTATCTTCCCTGGTAAATCTTCTAATAGGTTATTCTACAGGTTAATGCAACACAGGAGGAATGCACCTAGAGTGGGGTCTGTTGGCGATTCATCAATACATGGTTACCATCGTCATAGGTCGTGGGGTTGGGTCTCGGGGCATGGGACAGGTGGTCTGTGTTATCATGTCTTGTTAGAAGTCATTATGGATGTGTTCCTGTAATGTTGCCATAATAATGGGTGTCCTAATTTTACAGGGGCCATTAACCTAAAGTGAGCCGGTGGGTCGTGGAGTCTAAGAAAGGGCGCCTTTGGATGTGTTTTAAGGCCGGGGTTTACTGCTGGGTTGTAAATAATTCAGGTGGCAGGCCGTGGCCTTGGGTGCTGCGGGGGAATGTGAATGCTTGAAGCGGCTCCAGCCGAATTGGGGGAGGTGGAGCAGGGCAGCACAGGCCTCTGCTTTTTCGTCTGGCAGGCTTCACTGGGAGGAAGGGGGAATGGCCTTGCATGTGCTCACTAAGGTATTTTCCTCGTGTGTTGCAGACTTTAGGTGGAAGAGACATAAACATTCATATAGTATACAATACTCATTGAGTCTTTCCAAAGCTCACGTTTTTAACATTGCTAGTGCCATCCATATGGCCAATTTGAGCACATTATTTGTACACTAAGTTTTTAGCAACTACAACATTTTGTTATATGCCTATACATTCGCAGTAAGTGAGGTAGTAATAAGGTTGGTGGAGCACGCAGGAACAACCCGCCAATGAGACTGGCGGCCGTGGCACATGGTGAGCTTGGACCTACATAGGGTGCCTTTTCATGCACCCCTTACATGAGCTCTCAATATATTTGCATTTGTCTTCCTTTGCACTCTAGCAGCATTAGTTCAGATATGGCGCGGGACCGTGGGGTGCAGTCTTCTCAATGAAACACATAACACGAAAAACCCTCGGGACGCTTTTACTATTTGCGCATCGCTACAGGGATGTGGGTACTTCATCCCTAATGTCATATGAGCACACATTCTGCCATTTGTATACATTTTACAGGTTTTTTAGTCCGAGAGGTTGTGGAGAGAACGCTTTCATCACAGGTGGTTTGCTCATTAGTATTTGGGGACTTTGCTTTTGTCAGGGGACCATTTTACAGTTCTTTTCCACCCAGGCCCTGCTGGCCGGGTCATGCTGGAAACAGCGATACACTGCGGAAGGTGAAATGTTACAGTGTTGGTATCTAACACTAGCTCATGTCCGTCTGTTCGTGGGAACGGGCTCTCAGCGGATCTGCCAGAGAGCTGTGGCCACAGGGATCATTGAAACTCTCCAAGGGTGGGGGCCGCGCTGCGGTGCACAGGGCTCAAACCATCTTTATTAGACAAAATGGTTTCCGAGGCCTAGCTAAATTCAGCAGGTTTGGTCAATGTCTTCAGCCAGTGGCCCATCCACCACCTGGGCCCTGGTGGTAGGGGGGACCCCTGACGAGCCATGGACCTCACCGGGGGAGAGGATGCAGGGGAGGGGGGTCTTTTGGACCAATCCTCCCTTACACTGACAATGAGTTATATGATAATTTTTTAGGTATTTATGTGTAGGCCAGGTTTTGGCTCGAGTAAATATCCATGTTCACTTTGTGTACATTTTTGTTTAGGTAGTGTTTTTACTAACCTTGCATGCCACATTGACTAACCGCTAGAAGATAGCTTCCTTAAACCTCTTGCAAAGCCCCAAGGTCTTTAACCACCTCATTTATCACCGCACTACATACTATGTTGATGGGTATTAGCCAGCATTGTCGCCCACACTTTGAAAAGGGGTGGAATGTCGTGATATACAAAGTGCAAATTTTCCAATCAGGGCTTTAGATGACAGCATTAGCCGCTGAAAGCTAATAGTTTATTCAAAGTATGTGCTAAATGCTGAAAGTAATGCTGAAAGTAATGCTGAAAGTAATGTGTGATAGCGCCTCCATTACGCTTTAGGGAGCTACAAGGAATATGCAGGCCTAGTAGGGGTGGCAGGTCACATTATGCATTGTGCATAGACAGGCAGGGCGGAGGCCCCAGTTCTGTAGCTAATAGAGACATTATTGGAAGGTTTGGAGCATTATAGCACCTATATAGCGCTTAGATCTTTGAAGCGCTATGGGCACTAAGCTATGAGTGCATGCCTTTTAGAGCTTGCTCACATGGGGTTAATTCATCTCGGCTTCTGTTGGAATATTCTGCTTTTCTAACTGTAGCCCTGCATGGCTTCGTAAACAAATCCTGTTTCCCTGAGAAGGCCTGGTACGGCCTTGCCCACACGCTGATAAGGACATTCCAGTGCTTTCGCAGAGAGGGCTCCAAGGGAGGGGTAGGAGCAAGCAGGGAGCATCTCAGAGCGAGTTGGGTTTTTCCACGAGCAAACCTATATTTTGCACAGGGAAAGTTCTGGAACTGTGCGTGATGGTGACTGATAGCACGAGATTACAAAAATGCATGCCCACATGAATCAGATGGGAGATCGATCCGTGGACTTGGTTCGAGCAAGATTGAGTGTCCGGAACCTGATGATCTGTCGGCACCCTGCAGCGCTGTCATCTGAGCGGGGCTAGCAACAGCTATCTTATGAGGGCCAGGGTCTCCCAGCGCTGATTGAAGGGGCATAAGACTGTGTTTCTCTATGTTTCTCTAAGTTCTATGTTTCTCTATATTTTGTATTTCTATAAACTTTGTGTTTTGTAATCTTCTCTAACTTGAATTCCAAAGTGCTGCTAAATTTTACTGTTTATGCCTTTGTCTAATAAATGGTAAACATTTTGAAGGTGTCATTTGTCACTAGCATGAGTTCACTGCTCAGCACGATAGAACCTGTATTTTGGGCGGAATTGGGTAATTTTTGCTCTCAAGGGCTGGTCCCGAGGAAGATTTTTTCCTTTTCAAAACAGGTGTGCGACTCAAGAGCGCCTCACATGCTGCGTTTGGAATATGCATTCCTTTGTTTGCATATTCCAACGCATCGTAGTCATCCACAAGTCGGCAGAGAGCAGCCAGCTGCACATTGCAGAGGAGCGCTCACAGACCGGCACAGTAGGCTGCTTAATCTGTTGTGCAGTACCCTGATCCCCGCCTCTGCCACACCTTTCGGGGGAATCAATGCAACCCTGCCCCTACACCAACCGTTACACTTGGTGCCACTAATCCAGGGGATATCCTTGTAACCTCCACCACTTCCTCACCCCGGCCCTCTTCAATGCCATTTTGTCCCCTTCCAGACCATGTCCTCCTCCTCATTCTCCACTTTCATTGCTTCCCCCTCCAGGTGCCTGGCCCGGCCCATCCCATCCCCTTTCGCAGACCATCCGGTCCAGACAGGACATGTCACACTACCTTTTTCAGCAATGAATGGCGTGCCTCCTCCACCCAAGCCCACCCCTCCAGTGCACTGCCTTCTGGAAGGATGAGCCAAGCCCCAGACATACGTTAACAATGCACTCGCATTCCCATTATCCAGGAAAAATAAGTCATACTGCTGCTGTGCCATATACCTTAAAATTACATTTATCACAATAATGTAAATGGGGAGTGAAGGGCTAAAAGTAACAGCAATACCCCACGTTCTCTTCTACAAACTGTTTGCCTCCCTCCATCAACCACACGCTGAGACCTCCTCCTGCAGCACTTTGTTTGCCTCCCTCCATCAACCACACGCTGAGACCTCCTACTGCAACACAGGGGGCCCAGTACGCATGCAAGACTCCTAACACAGCCTTAACTCTAGACCTTGGGCCTTGTCCTGCACATAATGTGCATGGAAAGGGTTTAAAGTAAAGCATTGAAGACCTTCCTAAGACACACTTTATAAATTCAAACATAGCAAAGGGTCCTAAACTTTCGAAGATGACTACAAGAAAATATGATGTTCATTTCTTTCTTTGAGAGTTTTGCACATGAAAGCTTAACTGGGCCCTCTCTTAAGTGTTAAATAATGGCGCATTCTGCCCGCCGGAGTACGTGTATTATTTTTTTCAGAACACCCCATGTAACCAAATTAGTGCAGTATGGCAATGAACATTTGAATTTTATAAATACGGAAATTGTGGGAAATAAAAAATGCAGCATATCAAGAGTCCGCAGTGTTTCCCCACACATGTGCTCTCTGAGTGTGAACATACAAGCGCTGAGTTCTGGAACCAAACGCACAGGTTTTCCATGAGGCATGTCCTGTTTCTGTTAATTGATTGTTGCAGGAACGTTGACATTTTGGTAGAAGATTGATTATACCTGTGTATTCAGAAGGGCTCGTGCAGCGTTAAATGAACAGGCAGTCTGTCACGCATAATAATCACAATCATTATCATGTATGTTTTATGTGCTCGGAATTAAACTGCAATTGATTTTTAACCAGAAAGGTCAATTAAAAAATACCTCAAAAAAGCTTCCATTCCGCCTCCTCGAAGAAAGAAGAAAAATCCGAAATTCAAATTGTAAATCCTGGCACAAAAAGAATAGGGAAAAGGAAATGTTGCTATTTCAGGTGAAAATGTTATATACAACTTTTTAAAATACATACTGACATACTTCTGAAATAACACAGCCGTGTTTATTCACGGTACTGCACTAATCTAGCAAAATAGACGTTTCCATCACCCATCGGAACACACCCCAGAAACCTCTCCTATAGTCCGATGAGTGTTCTGGGCGTGTATTCAGCCCGCAGAGCTATCCCGAAATAATTCTTCCAGGGCCTATTGATTCATGTTAATCAGTATTTATTTCCCCAAAATCCTAAAAAGTTTTCTTAGAACATAGGGCCTCATTACAACTCAGGCATTAAGGGTTAACGCCACCGTTAACCCTCAACGCCTGATTCTGATTTTAACGCCTGCTTTTAGCAGGCGTTAAAATCCATGGCGCTAACCTGCCATGGTGCTAATTACGCCGCCGTAATTTACGGCGGCGTAATTAGCGCCTTCCCCACTCCCATTATGCCCTATGGGGCAAAAATGGGAATGGGGAAGGGAAAATGGGAAATGGGGATTTACCGCCCCACTCACCTTGGAATGGGGTGGTAAATCCGCCATCCACAATGGTGTAAACGGAGTTTACACCATGGTGGTAAAGTTGGTGCACTTAGCACCAAGGTTGTAATGAGGCCCATAGTCTACCCTACTAGACATTTAGAGGACAGCCAGCTACAAAACAAAGAATATTTAAAAAAAGACAAATTCTTTTTATTCACACCGTCATTTTAAGAAAGCCGATAGGCTAGCTACCAAATGTAACAATGCAGAATGTATTGACTTTTAAAAGATGAAAAGCAAAGCCACCTGAGTCAGGGGTTGGGACCAGCGCCAGCAAGAGCTTAATCCGATACAGTGGGCAAGACTACTCTGGAGAGCCGGGTGGACTCCATTCTTCTCGCCCTGCCATGCCTCGCCAGCGCGGGAGAAAGGGACAGAGAGAAAGCGAGCCACACACACACGAGGCATAGGGGAGACATACAGAAGGCCCGGCACCCTAGAAATATGGGACTATGGCAGAGAAAAACACGCTGCAATAAAACAGGGTGAGAATGAAACTCTTACCTGCTGTGCTGTGCAACTGAATCTTCGTTCAGGGTACCCGCAAGAAGGCCACAACTTATGCAAGGCCTAGGCAGAAGGCACACACGCACCGACCGTCACCGTGGGGGAAACTCTCTGCGCACGTGCCTCTCAGGGACCAGGGTGCCTCAGAGCTTACCTAGAACACTCTGGAAGGTTGCCACCCACGCCCATGCATGCGTGGGGCAGCGTGTCCGTCATCACCCCACACCTACTATAACTAATTTCATTGGCTGACAAACAGCCAATCAAATATCATATAGTGTTACCATCCGGAAACTGCGGAAAGAAAGCCTTCAAACTGGCCCGGCCCGCTGCAGCGCCGCACACGCAGAAGCAGAAAATTAAACTCCGCTCAATTGAGTTTTATTTTCTGCTTCTGGGTGTGGTCAGCTAAGCCGGCAGTCACAATACGCACAATACGGCCCACTGGCCCTCATGCCAAAAGATGGGGGGGACAATAAGGCATGACACAAATGTTGGGGTGGACAAAACCCCCCGCAACCCATATAATTATGCCCATTCATGGAATGCCCCCTTTTTTTAAAGCACGCGTGGCAGAGTTGTGTCACTCTGCCACATGTGTATACCCTTAAAGGGGCAGCCACAACACTCCTCTTTTTTCATAACAAAACAGCAAATGAGGTAAACTACACACACTTCACAACAATGCACTGCACCCAAAAATGAACACTCCTTTAATTACATCCCACCCCAACCCATCAGTCATTTCCCAGTCCATGAGCTGGGCCCAACAGTTTATGGGTCCAAAACATAGTCATTGAGATGGGCAGGCTCACAACCCTTTGGGGATACCTCCTGCCCGCCTCCTGGATCGGGCCCTCCTCACCTGTGTCCCCCCAAAATGGGGAACTCGGCAGATGGGCCAGGCCACCGCCCCTGTCCGGTACATCACCATAGTCCCTTCTTTGAATCGCCTCTGGCCTGGTCTCTCCAATCTTCTTGAAGAAGCTGGCATTGCGGGTGACAGTGGTAGTTCCGTCAGAAGCAGACACCATCAAGCCGTGTATCACCACCACGTCCATTGGACCAGGCTCGTATGTTAACGACAGCTTGCCTTGAAGGTGGTGGTTCTTTACAATCACTTCATCTCCCGGAGCTAGCTGCTGGGGCCGGAGTCCTCTCCTGATGTTCTCACCCTCCGTCCTGAGACTCCTCTCCCGTTACACCTGAGCGTTGTTCATGACTGCCGGTTCTCTCTCTCATTTCCGGAATCAGACCCCTCGGACATTGCCGAAACATGGCTTCTGCTGGAGCACTCCCATGGACGCATGCGGGTTGGCCCTGTCCTCCCTTAAGAACTGATACAGAGCTCTCTGCAGGCAATTACCTTGGCCGTGGGCGATGCGAAACACCTTATTTAGCGTCCTCATGAATCTTTCAGCTTTGCCATTCGCCTGGGGCCAGACAGGGATGATCCTGCAATGTTGTACCCCGTATTCTTGCATGAGTTGGGCGAAACTGTCCCCCTGGAATGGTGGGCCGTTGTCAGAACACAAAGTCTGAGTCAGGCTGTGGGTATACCGTGTCAATGAACTCGACCTCCGGATATCGGGACCATTCGCCAATGACCACCAGGAAATGAGTTTCACGGCCTGTGGACCCGAAGTCGGCATGGAAGTTTTCCCAGGGCTTCGTTCCTCTGGGCATGGTCTTGATCAGAGGCTCCTACTGTGCTGGGGACGCTGCCTGGAACCACACACAGGCAGCAACTAACTCCTCTGCCCTTCTCTCAAGGCCTGGGGACCATACCTTCTGTCGCAGGCGGGCCCAGGTTTTGGCAATGCACTGGTGTGCCAACTCGATGACTTGGGGGACCTTGCATGTGGTATTACTATGCGGTCCCCCCGGAGTAACAGTCCCGACTCCACAAACGCCAGTTCATCCTTGATCTTCCACAGCTGTTCCAACGCCGATCTTGCCTCTTACGTACTCTGAGCCAGCATGTCCTCGACCAATTTCCATGGATCCTTCCAGTTCGTGGATGGGCATCGAGTTTGGAGTTGCCGTCTCCACCACCAGCCTCACATGTTCATCGGCTTCATCTGCACTGATGTTTCCGTGTCCATCTGGCTTGCACCTGGGGTGGCTGGACAAATAGTTGGCCGCGTTATTGCTGCCGGGCCGGTACTCCAAAGAGACCCCATATTCAAGCACCGCCAGCATCCACCTCTCGATGCGGGCTGGAGTCTTAGACGACAAACCAGCCATGATTGGCAGCAGGGGCTTGTGGTCTGTTACCACTGTCGCCGGCCGTCCCAGCGCATATAGACGAAAATTGCGACATCCCCACAGGACCGGCAGGGCCTCTCTCTCAATTTGAGAATATTGTTGTTCCGTTTCCGATAGTGCCTTACTTGCATATGCGATCGGCCGGACATCACCGTTCGAGTCCGTCTAGGTAAGGACTGTCCCCAGACCAAATGGGCTGGCATCCACCACAATTTCTGAGGACAAAGCCGGGTCAAAGAAGGCCATCGTATCCTCTGCCGTCAGCGCCCCTTCACATCCTTAAATGCACCCTGCTCAAGGGGTCCCCACTGTCATGTAGCGTCTTTCTTGCTTAAGGCCCACAGAGGTTCTGACTGGGATGCGAGATTTCTGATGAACCGGCCACAGTACTTGACTATCCTCAAGAAGCTTCGGACCTCAGACACATTCTCCTAACATCCGGGCCTCCATGATATCCTTGACCATACAAGGATCTGGTGACACACCCCCTACTTTGAATACAAATCCGAAGAATTCAATGGTCTCCTTGAGGAACTCGCACTTGTCCTTATGCAGAGTTAATCCGAGTGCCTGCAGCCGTTCCAAAGTCTTCACCAGTCTGTCCAGGTGCTTTGCCTCCATTCTTGTAAACACCAGGATTTCGTCACTAATGTTTAGTACGCCATTCAAGTCAGCCAGGGTCCCACAGATAATATTCTGAAACACCTCTGTCACAGATGAAACACCAAAACTCAGGTTTTTGTATCTGTAGAGGCCTCGGTGCGTGGTAAAGGTTGTTATGTACTGAGAATCTGTACGTAACACCACTTGATGGTACCCAGCCCGAAGATCCAGTTTCAAGATGAAACGCGCCCCCTGCAGTTCTGCAATGAGCCTCATGTCCACACAGATCCGTACAGAGTCAGGTTGTTTGGGCTTCCTGGCAATGACAATCGGAGACACCAAAGGGGACAGCCCATCCACTTTCTCGATTATGTCCAACTCCACCAGACTGTCTAGCTCTTTATCCACAAGGTCCCACAGATGAAATAGGACTCGGCAGTGCTTCAGCACAATGGGTTGTATCGACTTGCCGATATGCAGCCTCACCGGGTCGCCCACCATGCGGCCAATTCCTTCGAATAGCTATCTGTATTTTGCCAGCAGCCCCTGCACGTCCTCCACATACACCGGGTACGCAAAGCTCACGATGCCGAGTGTCTCCACTGCCACACAACTCAAGATGGTGTTGCAGCTGACGGTTGTTAAGTAGAACCGGGTCTTTGTGGACGACCCTCCGTGCTCTACGTTGGCTACAAATGCCCCTGCCAGAGGGATCAGTTGTTCGCCACCAAAGGTAAAAATGCGCGCCCTTGGCTTCTGTAATTTGGGCGGCATCACCATGGCGTCGTAGTACACCCTCGCCATCACATTAACAGATGCTCCTGTGTGCACCGGCACCATTGATTCATTTACTCTCACCAGACACTGTGGCTGTCTCCTGTTGATGAAAAAGATGTTCTCATCCTCCTCTTCGTCATCCTCCTCATGAGGGGCACCGTCCTCCCCCTGATCTATCTGGGAGACATTGGGTAGGTGCTGTGACCTAAAGAACCCTGCCCGCAGTGGCCCTCTTGGTATCACCACCGGCACTGGGGCTCTGCACATGCGGACGTAGTGGTCAAACACCCCGCAACATCCACAAGCCTTCCCCTGCGCCGGCCATTCAGCAGGGCGTGGGAGGTCATACTCACAGTTTGTTCACAAATCAAGGGCCGTTGCACCCCTGTCCCGCTGGCCTTCGCTTGGATGCCTGGCTCCTCTGCCACCTTGATCGCGGCCCATATCACACACATCGTCCGCTTTCCCTGGGCGTACAGCCGCATCCATCCTGGATGCACGCACCTCCGACACCTCCTGGCAGCGCCCAAGTTCTAATATACAAGGGAGCGTGAGTCCCGGCTCTCGCAGCACCTTTCTGCCCAGTTTGCCAGACGAACATCCCTGTATAAGCTGGTGCCTAATCATTGTAGCAGGATTATCCCAGGCACACGACAGGGACATACGGCGCAGCCGCCCATAGAACTTGTCCAGGGACTCATCTTCCTTTTGCCTGGCGCTTCACATCACAAAACGCTCATAATCTGCGTTGGCAAGCGGCATAAAAACTCTCACAGGGCATCTTTAGCTGCAGCATACATCGCATTTGCAGGTGTCAAGGACTGAAAAATCTCATGTACCGCCAGTCCTGCTGAGCAAAGGAGCGTAGCCACCTTGCTGTCTTCATCCATCTCCCCAGTGTCCAGAAAGTACATGACGGGCCTATCAATCCATAATCTCCATCTCAGTCCCAGGCTGGATGGGGCCCGCCGAGGTATCAAACTCGGCATTGGTGAGTGCCCCATGCTGTCTCGGTCCATATGCAGCGACTGGGCCAGCTGGTAGTGGTACTTGGGCGGCACTGGGCACTGCAGCAGCTTGGCCATCCATGTATGTTTGCAAGAGACTCTGTTGATGGACATCCGATTATTGAAGGTTTTGATGTTGTATTTATTAAGGCAGAACAAGGTCTAAAGAGTTGTACTTTTGGTGGAATAGTAATGGCCGTAAGGAAAAATCAGGGGTTCACAGTACAAAAAATATATTTGGAATGAAAAGATACATTAGCGGTCCTGCTTGAATGGACGGATCAAGGAGTAGGGGAGTTCAACAAGTGTTTACTGAGTTCAGATCTATTAAGATGGAGGAAGCATTGAATTCTCTATCATTTTTACTGTTGGCCGAAACCCCAGAAGAGGGTGCATCTGTTGTCATTGTGGGGCATTTTAATGCGGAATGCTTGGATGATGTCTGGTATCGATCCATGATTAGGAATAAAACGTCATGAGAAGCTCATAGGAGGAGACAAATGAGACGACAGGAGTTAGATGCATGGGGCCTGTCACAGTTAAATGGAAATTCATCAGGCGATGTCCCCCCCAGCTTCACTTGGCAGAATGGTCCACTGAAGTCTACCCTAGACTATATTTTCATGTCTGATGATCTGTTTTAGAAAGAGGGAACCCTGAATATTAGCCATTCAGATTCAAGCGATTATTCTACGGTCTATTGTGAACTGATGATCTCCGGGTTGAAACAAAGTGTGGCTAAACCGCTGAACGTGGAGATTAATCCTAGAAACCACACAGTTAATTGGTCCCCGAAAATATCAGGGGCTTTTGAAGGAAAGATCATGAATATCTTCTGTTCCAGGGCAGAGGTCCTATGCTCAGAGATCATAAAATGGTTTCGCTCCCTGCATCTCAATGGTTTTGGGGAGTCTAGAGCCAGCAAGGCACTTGTAAAAGGGACTTAGGAGGGTGAGGTTGAACCATGCTTTCGACCTTTTGGTGAGGGCGTGCAAAAAAAGGCAGCTTCACCAAGAATTAAGGGATGCATGGAGGAAGAGGCATCTAGGAGAACACATTGAAGCCTGCACCATAAAACTAAAATATGAAATAAAAATTGGCTAAAGGGCCATAAATTGCCGATGGGGATCAATGACGCAGAGAAAATATTGAGTTGCATGTTAGGAAAAGATACCACAAGATTTTGGCAGTTAATAAAGCCTAGGGGAACTGACCAATATTTGCATACCCAAGCAATATCAGAGGTACTTCACAGAGGTGTATGTTGTGCTAGGCAATACTGGAAGTAGCCGATTTTTATATTATAGCTGTCAAGGGGTTTTCGGTTGGGATCTGGACGACATTGCCCTGTTGATAAAAATCAAGTAAAAAGTCAAATGTCTTCGGGGCCTGATGGTCTGTCAAATTTGACCCTTAAATAGAACATTTTAATATGGACCCAATTACTGTCACTACTGTTCAAGAACATACTATTAACAAGAAGGCTTCCAGACTCATGGTGTGCGGCATTGATAGTCCTAACATTCAACGGAGGTGACAGATCGACCAAATGCAGTATAAGCCAATATCTTTACTGGATGCGTCAAATAAAATCTTTGCTAAAATAATCTTGAGAGAACAGCAATTATGGGCAGGAAGAGCAAATTGCTTGGATTTATGTCAGGCGGGTTTCAAGAAAGGAGTACGGACAACTTTGAATAGCTTTGTCCTGACACTACAGTCTGGTCAAGTTAAGGAACAGAGGAGATGGGTATATCTGGCCTTCCTGGACGTCAGCAAAGCTTTTGATCACATAAACAGGGCAATCTTGTGGAAAAGCACGCATGATAGTGGTTGCCCTGTACCAATTCAGGACAGTTCCATTAGCAAGGAGGGAGAGAAAGATGCAGTGATCTCAGCCCTTAGAGGGCACATCTCAAGAGTTTGTCTCTGCATGTCTTTAAAAACATAGCTTAAATGTTATTAAAACATAGTTTAAATAAGCAACAGTTGGTTAGTCTTTTCAGCATAGCCATTCCTCCAGCCAGTGATGGACTACCTGTTGCCCACCAGATCTAATCAGCCCTATCCAGTATAGTCAATGGTGACAACCTCTGAAACACTTGTGTACAAGCGCGATGCAAATGAAATATCAATACAATACAATACAACCTCTGAAGGGCTTCAGGTCACCCCCACACTGTTCCAGAATGTTTACATATTTCCAGGAATAAAAAGGGGCCGCAGAAAAGGTGACAAGAAGATATGTGGTCACTCTGGCCATTTCCTCTCTGGCTGCTGAACCCATTCCCTACCACAGACACAGAACCACAAATGTTATCGCAATCATTGTGCACAAAAAAACATGCTTAAACCTTTAGCGTGAGTGTGGTGGTGTAAGGGCCTAGCTAACAAAAACGAAAGTTTATAGCTGCATAGGCAGAGTTATTGCAAATACCCAGTCACCTCCTACAAAAACAAAATGAAGTTGAGGCCATGGGCAGCAGAAATGCAAGCATGTCTAATAGCATATAAGTATAGAAATAGCAGGATACACCTAAACCTACAGCATCCATGTCTCTCCCTGTCATCCCTTGCCCCCACTGACCTCACCAATTCCACAACCTGGCTATTCCCTAGGCGCAACAGGCAAACTAGCATGACACCCTCTAAAGACAAGGCCAAGCAGAACTTTCAACTTCTTGCTACCCCAGACATGGACTCTCATACTCACTAGAACCACTCAAATGAGCCTGCATGGTCCTGCATCGCCCAAGTAATGGACCACTCAGATTTTAACAACATAATAGCTATGACAAACGTAGGTGCTGAGTACATGGGCGGACGGGGGCATTTGTTTCTGTACTCCTTGAACCACAGGGGCAGGAATGTCATTTTGCCCCAAAGGATATTCTGCATGTATTTATATGGGGGTGACCAAAAGCAAAAACAAAAATATAGGATTGAATGCTGAGTGCTTTTAAAACACTTGGTGCAACAGGGTTTCTGGCTCCTTTCCTGCTGGACACATGCTTAGGGAAGTGCAAAATTAGCAAGTGCTGCTCAGTTGAAGGTAGGAAGGCCATCACATGAAAGCACCACCTGAGCCTTAATTGTGAGGTGGAGTGGGGACGGGACAGGACAGACCTGTTTGGCAGGCACAGAAGAAGTTGGGCGAATGTGGTGATCCCAAATCAGACTGCCGAGGAAGGACAGCTCAGCAGGTTAGGTGACTGTTGCAAATCCTATGGCTTTTCTTCCAATTCGTTCTGCAAAATGTGCTCTAAAGTGGGTTGTTTCGACGTGGTGATGGATATGTTCCCCCGCTTCACTCGATATGGAAATTTCTGCCCCTGTGGCGAAAATGCTATATTTGGCACCAATTGTCACAAATATTGACACAAAGATCGATCAGAGCACCAACTTTGAAAACCGGGATGAAGTACAGACTGACCCATTTGGGTTCCGCTTCACTGACTTGTGAAATACACCTATGCACACCACTTAAATCAAGAACTCCTTTGAGATCAGAACCCAGCAGGGCTAGTCTCCCCAACATGTTCTCGCCATCATACGTAAGACATTGACACCACCCCACGATCCTCATTAAATGGAACCCAGGTCGGAAACAACACCTCATCTCAATGGCTACCAACACAACTTGAACTCTACTTGAACTCTACTGCTTCAGTCTTGCCTTAATATTCTAATAAAAGGTCTCCTCAGAGCATGGAACCACCTCCTTCTTCCCCAACTAATCAACGTACCTTTCCCTCTACTAGCACCCTTAAATTACACACACAAACCACAACACACATGCCTGTTAGCACCACCAAAGTCACAGGAACCTTGGGGAGCAGCTCAGAACCCATCACATAGCCTAATGTATCTCTAGTTCTGTAATATACTGTACTCTCCCTTCCAGATGCACGGTTGCAAGCACAGTGATAGCGTTCTGCAGCTTCAGATCTGCTTTGTTCTCAACAGAATGAACGCGACAGGCTGAGAGTGGCTGAGAGGCGTCCACGAGAAACAGCAGATCAGCGTCAAACAGAGCTCCGTGCTCAGCAATCACGCGATTACAGTCGCCTTGCACTCCTGTACAACCCAGCTGATGATTATAGTTTCAGCTGGCATGTTCTCATCGGCAACATGACTGAAGTGTGTCCTTATTGCAAGGCTCTGACATTTAATGGAGAAACGAAAGGAATGTGTTACACCACCGGAAAAATTAAACTACCTCAACTTGGAGAACCGCCAGAGCCATTAAAAACTACCGACAAGCATTGTGAAATTAAACATATTAGAAACGTGCGCTTTCTCTTATCTTTCTCTTCCATTTAACCAGACTGAGCCACAGCAACGTGTGGCCGGGGACAGCTAGTGTGTAATAATGGCGAAATGTTAGCTGTAACATTGTTGTTGTTTATCTGTTTCTTAGTGGGCACTATAAAAAGGCCATTGAACTTTCATGTTGGAGTGGTAATATGTAAGTTTGACTGGGGCGCATTTCAAAGGGCTGTGGGTTGGGCCTCATGGTACCTGATGTAGGGGAGGAGCGGGGATTGGTTGCAGAATGTTAATTTCTATTGTTATGTATTTTTTCATGAACAGTTTTTTAGCTAGAGCAACAAAAGATGGAGATACCTGTTCAATGAAACACACACAATAATACACTTATAAAAACCAAATGCCCTTGGAAGCTTGTAGGAGGGCCTTTTTGTAACCATAGAACATACGTTACCTTTGTAGGAAGAATAATAACTTGATGCAAAACATTTTATTGTCTTAACCTACTCTGAACTTGCCCAATGCCACCTTTAAATAAATGCAAAACGAAGACAAAAAAATAGGATTGAGTGCTGTGTGTTTTTCAATTGCTCGGCGCGACAGGTCTTCCGGCTCCTCTCCCGCTGGACTCATCCTTGGGCAAGAGTTAGCATGCATCTTGCAAAATTAGCAAGTGCTGCTCACTTCAAGGTAGGAAGGCCATCACATCAGTGGACCACCTGAGCCTTAGTTGCGGGGTGGAGAGGGTGGGGCAGGACGGAGCTGTCTAGCAGGAGCAGAAAAAGTAGGGTGAAAGTTGAGATCCAAAATCAGACTGCTGAGGGAAGACAGCTCAGCAGGTTTGGTGACTGTTGCTGAAATGTTACATGTTAAGACCAGCCTGGAAATGGTGGGTGTGCCTTGCCCTCTGTTACCTCTCCAGTCCCACATGTGCCTGGACCTCTGGTACACAGAATCTCTGAATCGGGGACTACGCTGATCGTTTTGCTCACAGAGGTTGAAAAACAAAAGGAAGAAGTGGCTTATGAACACTCTGTGCACGTTGATTCAAAGAATACCTCAGCACGAAGGGTAGCAGCTCTGGCGAGTGCTCCTGCGCCCCAACCTGTGAACTCTAGGTTATGCCTGCACTGACGTGAAGGTTTTTCGACAGTCACAGCCCAGTTCACAGTATTTTCCCACCAGACACATGAAAATATCTACACAGTTCACAAATAAGATGCTGGTGAGAACGGATGGTGTGATGGTCCAGCTTATACAGCTGGGAGAGCCAGTGATCTCATCAAGCCGAGCCAGGGAAATAGTCTTACAAAACAGGGGTGGCAGTTCTGAATCAGGGGCTGGGGGAAAAAAGGGTCTGGGGTCAAAAAAGGGCCTGGGGTGTGTAAAAGGGCCTGCGGCGTGAGAAAGGGGGATGGAGGCGTGAGATAAGGGTCTGGAGTGAGAAAAGAACATGGTGGTATACTCGAACTTGAGCGCACCCATGAACTGGCGCTGGAGAAAGCTTACTGTGACGAATCAACTCCCGGGGCACCAGTGGCCCAGGGATGAATATCGGTTTTTAAACTATCAATCAACACCACACCTCTAGTGCACCAGAAGCGATCCGAACAGATTGAAATACAAGTGAATTATAAGACCTCATTGTCCAATTTTGGATACGTGCAAGGTCGTGGATCGTTGGTTAGTTGCAACACAGCGAAAATACAATTATTACCCAGTGATAAAAGGGACTGTCTAGTCAAGGTTGTATACAAATATCTACTTTATTATTACTACAACAGACAGTTCTAGCACACTACACTTACAACCCACCCTGTAAAGGAACACAGAGGACAGACAATTTCATGAAGGAAAGGGATGCACTCTGGATGCTGACAGGAGGGTAGTTGGCAAAGTAATTAGAGTTTCTGTTCAAGATTATTTGGTTTCAGCATCAAGGGGGCAAAGGATCGTAACTGTCTCTAGTGGCTTTCAGAGAAGGACCAGGGGGGCAGAACCACAATGTACCTGGTGCTGAAGAAGTTCTTGGTGCTTGGCATGGTTGAGGCAGTTCAAGGGAGCTTCGCAGCCCTTGAGCCAGAGTTAGTGGTGGGTGACAACAGCTGGTAACAGGCGGCAGGCAGGTCAGCAAGCGAGACTGGACGGACGTCGGCAGGCTGGCTGGCGCGGCGACTCGGGCCAAGGATCCTTCTCTCTGTGCTGGTTGGCAGATTTGGAATGCTGGTCGAGGCGTTTCGGACTGCTCTGGTGACTGCGGCGTGACAACAGACAGCGGTGCATCCGGATGCAGTTTGAGGACTCGACTGTCTCAAAAATGTCCTTAAAAGATGGCCACTGGATGATGCTTGTATGGCAATCCTCCTAGAATATTCACAGGGCTGGTGTCCTTTCAAGGCAGACAGCCAAAACCTTAGGAGAGTGTTTGCAGGCAATGGCCTTGTGCTTTGTCCAGAGAATCTGAGGCACTTCCCACCTAGGAAGCTTGCTGGCAGAACCTAGCAGGGCATGCTGTGTGCTGGCTGGGTACCGGTTCTGGAGCTGCTGGATGGATCCTGTGAGTCCTGTATCTCCCTCTGTTCCCTAGGAGATGTTTAGGGGAGGGGTCTTACTTCCCTCTTGGAACTCCTGGCCTTCCTTCACTGGCAGAAGATGTGAGGTAGACTGTACCTTCAGCTCGGGTCCTAATGAGTCTTTCTTCTTACTACTTTCAAAGTCTTCAGATGATCTGCTAAGTGAGGGGGTTGGCCCTCTTTTAAAGCCAAATGGTCCCCAGTGATTGGTGTAGGCTAGGCCCACCTTAATGAACCAATCCTGGGTCACCACCAACAATCTCCTGTTATGCATGAGGTCAGGACCAGAGTGCTCTGCAACAGGACAGACAAGGGGGTGACAGCATATAAGTCCCACCCATCTCAATGTCTGTTATAGATCAAAGTGTCTTTCTGGTTAACGGAGCCCTCTGTGACTCTTGATTAAAGCGCAGGGTTCCCTTGAAGTCTGTGCTGGGAGCAGACTTCCTGCCTCCCCCAAACCACATACGTCTCCCCTCTGAAAGGGATCAGCTCTGCAGGGGTTTGCCTACTGTAAATAGTGGACCCAGACATGTATTTCACTGCCTTTCATACAGAGGGGTGGGAACTAGCTTCAAGTGGACACATTGCATACCAAAGGGTTGTTACCTCCGCCTTCCTGTTGTCTCCTCCGGCAACCAAGCCCCTTCAGGCTTGCTTCAATTATATCATTAGTATGCACTGCCACCAGCCAGAGTACAAAAGGAATGCAGATCCATGGAGTCACTGATATTTAAATTAGGCTGCCCATGCTGGAGGAAGGTGTGCCTTCTCCCTGCGTGAGATGCTTTGATGTACCCGGGCTGTCATATTCCAGCTGAATATGACAGGGGAAGATGGCGCATGTAGGCTGTGTCTTTCCGGAGTACATGTGACTATGCATTTTTGTGCGGGAAGCAGATGGACTGTGTGTGGGCTGGCCTCATACAGTCCTTAGAGGTTGGTCTCCCATCATTCCTTTTCATTATTAAAAAATCAAAAAGCCCAGGCGAGCGCACTCTCCTCGTGCGGATGGTTGAATTTCTCACCCTTACCACATGGGCAAAATCCTGAAGTTGATAAAGATGGAACAAGTCTCTGCCATAGTGAAACTGAAGCCAAGGCAACCTAGTAGAACATCTCGGTCAACGACCCTAGCCCAACAATCTTACTGTCAAGATCACCAGACTGGCAGAGTACCACACACGATGATTCCTCTGCAGGATACATTTCTCTCGAGAGCTCCACCGCCAGGATCAAGTATGCTTGGGTGTCGAGGGCTCGAGTGAAAAGGTAAACAATATCCACCGTGAGATAGGGTAAGCAGGCAGCCGACACTCGTCAGTTGGGAAAAGAGAAAGCAATGACAAGAATGAGCAACCAAAATATATCTGTAGCCCACCCCAATCAGTACCCTTTGATATCCATTCCTACATAGAGGTTAAAGACAAGGATGGTCAAACCTAAGAAGGGGTTCCTGAAGTTCACCTAGCTGTTATAGTCCATAGGCCAGAAGACTGCACGTCAGTGTCGGAAACCAACGCAAGACCTAACACTAACCCGGCGGGAATGGCAACGTGTCTATCTACAGAGACCCAGTAGTCCAACTCTAATCGAGACCAGTCTGCCGAGCAGTAAAGCAAAGGATTCAGGGACATGCCCGGACGACACAAGGGTGCCACTAATGGGCTCAGGATCCAGGAAGAACACCAGCACACCAGGAGGAAATGGAACCCAGGAAAAACACTGTGGCAAAGGAGACAACACATGCTGAATATCCACTGAACAAATACCAAAACGCCAAAATTAAGGGGCGATCCAAAGGCAAGCCAAATATCAAAAAACCAAGCCAAAACACTAAATCCAAAGGGAAATCTGAGCCAATCCAGAAGCAAGAACCAGAATCCAGAGGAAAAAAAACACAAAAAGGCAGGAGCACTTAATAATGCCACTCACTGGTCAGGATACATGTTAAGAAGCATCTTTCCTTTCGCATCCGAAGGTTAAGTTCAGACGGCATTTCGTAGTTATGGGTTGCGTGTTTCCTGATTGGAGGACCATGCTGACATCATGCTGTGCCTGACGTCCTTGAAGCCATGCTTTGGGGATGCTGCTGGTTGGTGGTTGGACCATTGCCTAAGTCTCCAGGCCAAATGTCAACTGCTGGGTCTGGTGGTGCAATCGCATCAAGGGACGCACCGACCAGAGCCTGACACTTACTCATGAGACTTCTGAGGAGGGTCAATGCCACACACCGGTCAATGACCAGCCAGAGGACAGACGTGTGCATGTTGTAGTGAATTGAAACACTATGCAAGAGTGTGCAGGTCTCTAATACTCCTGCCACTTTCCAAGGTCAGCAAGGATCACCCAGATCCAAACCGAAGGTTACACATATCGAGGTACACCAAGATGATGCTGCAAACATAGGACCCAAAGGTGAAGATGAGTTTTCCTTTATCTCTATGGTCATGGCTATAATATGCTTTACCAATCTATGGTATGTCTAAAAGACTGACCCATTAGATTACATATTGTTGGCACTATTCAACCTGTGGTTCTCAACTACAGAAGAGTTCTCTTCCATCTCTGACAAAAAGCAAAGCCTGAGCTGAACAAGTTGGAGAAAGACAACCTCATTGAAAGGGTGCCAGGACCTACTCTCTAGGTGTTCCTAATAGTCATGGCAAACATACCAAAACAGCCTAGCTCTGGGTGTATTTGCATAGATCTGCACCTCCCAAACAACGCCATAAGAAGGGAATGCCATCCAACATCAACTATTGAGAATACAGTAGCTGATCTGAAGGGTGCCATTTTTTCTCTTAGATGGACCTTAACATTGGGTAACATCGCATAATGCTTCTTCCCATGTCTAGTGTGAGAAACCTTAAGGTGATCTCACATCTACTCCCTGGGGATCTTCTGTTCAGTGCCATAGCTTTTGGATCCTGACCCTGGGGGTGGACAAGCTATAGATGATCACCTGATACTGACCTACCCTCCCTTCCCTTAGCCTTTATGGGCTATTGCCAATCTCATCCTATCCTCCCCTGTAGATTTCCCTTAAGTACTGAGAAGAAGAAGAAGAGGCAACTAGGAGCAGTACAGAGTTCCTATTATGAACACCACTCTGGTACTGGGATGAAGATGAGTGGTCTGGAGGCAGGTAGCAATGAAGATCAGGCCTGTCACACTAATAGGCTCAAGCAGGGTCAGGCAATTGATTATACCTTGTTTGATTGACCTGCTGGCTGTCGGTGGTAGAGGAGAGTATAAAAAGTGGAATCCAGAAGCACATGGAAAGAGCAGCCGCAGAAGGAGAAGAGAGTCAAGAAAGTGAGAAGACGAGATGCCAACACGCGGAAGAAGATCCTGAGATTCTTGCCGAGGTGAATGTGCCAGACTGGGAGCCCTTGTGAGGGAAGGCGTACAGCAGGCACTGCCAGGGAGTGAAAGGGGAGCCAAGCACGAAGGCCGGCGCGTGCTGAGCAGAGCCCCCGGCAAACTGGCATGTTGGTTTTCCCGCTCAGGTAGGAACTGCCGAACGGAGCTGCAGAGACCAGGTAAGTGTCAGGAGACACTAGGAATGCCGGAGCACTCCAAGGGACCTTGGAAATGGTAACGGTCCACAGAAGTATTGAAATATTACACTTTCTGAATGCTATACTGATTGAAAGGTGCTGTATAAGTCTGCACAATTGAAAACTGCATTTACTGAATACCGAACTGCATAAGAGATGCCATTCAAGCCTGCACAACTTAAAGTTACATTTACTGAAAACCGAACTGAATGAAAGGCGCTATCCTGATGAATACAACACAACATTACATGTACTGAATATTGAGCAGCAGGAAAGTCATGGTTTGAGTGAAAATACTGCATTTATGAAATATTGAATGAAACGAAAGCTGTTACTTGATCAGACTATGAAGTGTTGCAAACTGCATGAACATTCTGGGACAATTGAATAAATCAAATAACCCACTGCCAGAAAAACACCTTAAGAATAATATGAAAGACCTATAAGGGAATTGAAGAGTTGTCTTGAATATTACTGAACCATGGCTTTGGGGAAATGTATGGTTGCGTGACCTGTGATGGATGGACCTTGTGGTCTGACAATTGCGCCTAAACCAGGACGTTTCCTAACACAGACATTGCCAACATCAAGACCCAAATAACAGACAAGGTATGTGGTTGTTGGTTGCCTGATTTGTAATGAGTGGACCGTGTGGTCTGACAACTGTGCCTAGACCAGAAACCACTAAATATTGGAAAAGCAGCAAAGAAGTGTGTGCCCTTGGTGAAGCTAACCAAATGACGGGTCAAACGGACCCTGTATTCTCTTGTGAACTTGTGAACAGAGGAAACAAGTCAATTGTTCAGTATAAATCTTGGGGAAGGGAATCCTGAGTACCCAAAAACTTGAGAGTATTTATCTTGGGGAAGGGAAACAGGGAGTCTATACTCCAACTGGAAGTCCCAGTGCATTGAGGAATAATGCATGGAGTAAGAAGCAGAGGGAGAGAACCAGTATGAAGATCCCTCTCTGTGTTAAGGCTGCTGCTATCAGGAGATGAAAACAGTTCCCTGTATGGCCCAGTTCATTGGAAATGAGGGATGAGAAGCGGAAATGAGGGTGCAGTCTCCCATTGGTAAAGTTGTCTTCACCTTCTCATGGTTCCTCGGTGTATGGAGGCTGCTGTGCTGGGGTGGAGACTGATGGAAGCCAGGGCCTGTGGAAGTGACGGCCTTGAAATCAGGTGGGGCCATTGGGATGCAGAAGATACTTCTCCTGCAATGTCAGTGGTGTGTTTGGTGATGTCACACAGCCGGTGTAGGTGTTGGTGGAGTACCAAATGTGCTGGATTGAGTATTCTGTTCGGAGTTTATCCCGTTGTGTGAAGGGAAGTGTCATAGGAAATGCCCTAAAAGCATCTTCCGTATGTGCTATGGAGAAGAAGTACATGTGATTCCAGTACATTGTTAAAGGATGAATGTCCTTGATGTGGAACAGGACGAGGTGATCTAAGGTACTGTGTTAGGTAACGGCAACATGGAATAAACATATTTTTTATGGGGGAAGATGGCGTGCCGCCCAGAACAATGCCAATGTTATCTTCTGAATAGGGAAGAGAATCGAGCTGCCCTATATGCACCTATAGGGAGCACTAGCAATGCTTTCAGGAGCAATTTCAACTCCAAAGAAACACTGAGACAGAAATTTGTAAAATTGGAACGACTTTCCAAAAAGGAAATTAATAAATACTGGGAAAAAGCCTCACTAACTTATTATCTAGAGAACAACAAAATCCTGAGGGGCCTTAGAATCCTCAGTTTTCCCAATTTTGATAATACCCTGGGTAGAGCAAGCGACTAGAGGGCATACACTAATAGAAATGACCAAACAGGAGAGCAATGATATGACTAGTCCACAGACCACCAAAGACAAGAATTATGCTAAAATGTATGAGATTTTGGGTAATTATCAAGACAAAGTGAAACTATGCAAATTTAAGAAATACTTCTGTGATGAAAAAGACTACCGGGTTGATTGAGTGTACACCTTTCAGACAAAGTTTGATGAAATTGCAATAAAGTCAAGAGAGAGCACACCAAATATATCATCTGGCAGCTCGCACGTAGCCTCTGATGGGGATGTAAACACCAATACAGGGGCACCAGTATCAGGAGCTGAGACAGATCAACAATCAGGACGACGTTTTTTAAAACAAATAAGAAGGTATCGAAAAGGAGCACAACAAAACATCAAGCAAGAAAGGTTCCAGGTACCACCAGCACAAAATATTACGACATGGAGCACCACGTCAGGGGAAGGAGTGAGGGCAGGAGGAAGCATGGATGGGGAAAGGGGACAAACACGAATTCTTACAAGGTCAGGATCAAGGAAACAATCAGGGATATGACCATGAATAACATGGTGGTGAATCTATTAGACAGAAGGCTTACTGAGATAGAAGAGCAAGTCCTAAATAAGGGACTATCATTTGCACCTACCACAGGGAACGACTATACTGACTTGCAGATAGATATTTTCAAATTCATCAGAAATTTAGAGCTAAAGAAATTCTTTGCATCACAAGAGAAACCATATATACCAAAGACAATACAGGATCCTCCTAGTGTACTGACGATAGGGGACATTAAAAACACGCACTTACTCCTGTCACTGGAAACAGAATAGAATTTTTTGCAAGAAGATATCTGTCCTTATCTAGATGGGCACACACAACATCTACCAACAGAGGAACTGAAATCTAAATTTACATTTTCTACTCAGCTCACCAATGAGAGCATGATTGAAACTTTCCATCAAACAGCCACGAATTACATATATACACATTTGGACAAGATGGGTTCAAAGACTAGAAGAATAAGCGGCAACCTCAGTAAAGAGGAAACATTAGCACTATAGAGCCTGGGAATGTGGTCGTTATGAACAAGAGAAACTATCTTAGCATGGGCATGGCACACTTGGGTACTCCACAGTGTTGTAATAAACTAACAACAAACCCGACCAAAACAACTGTTCACAAACTACAATCTCTAATACAAGAATGGCATGGCAAGGGGCTCTTGTCAGACGATGAAAAGAAGTTCCTCGGTATAAACAACCGGACCATGCCAACAATGTCTTTGTGAAGACCTGAACAACCCATACCCTTGTGAAACTTCCAGGGGTAGTGGAGAAGACAGCTTATTCCCCTATGAAAAAAGCAAGGACGGTGGAGACGAGGCTACATCACCCAAAGAAAACAGAGAAAAGGAACCTACAGCGGGCAGCACGGAGAAGGGATGGGGGAGCCCACCAAGCCAAGACCCAGTTTGCCGTGGCCAGCAGAGCATGACAGAACCTTCCTTGGAGGAATGGCAGGGGCAGCCCATGGAGAGACCAGTTCCCGCCGTGCCGGTGAGGGAGGGGTAGTTTGGACGGGGAACGTCGCGGGGCGAACATTGCATCCGTGAGCAGCCGATGCAGTGCCGAGTGGCGGCTCCACGGCTGTGCGAGCGGGCATGCCGAGGTGCATTCCAGGGCCCCCTGCATGAGGAAGCGGTCTGCCGGTCGCGGTTGGAGGGAGGCCGCTTATTGGACACAGATTCCAGAGGGCGGAAGGAGAGGGAGGCTCGAGCTGACGGCCGAGCCGCAAACACACTGTGTGGCGGTGGGGCTTCCGGCCGCAGAGCGGTCGAAGGGAGACCGCAATGGAGTAAGGACACACACAGTTCTAATGGCCGGCCACAAAGGAGCATAAAACATAAAGATCTTAAAAAAACACGGAAATACAAACCATACCTCCCCTCACTCTATACTTACCAGGGCAACGGGAGGGGGTCACTAGACCCGGCCGCAGGAACACATCAGATGCCATACTCCCAGGAAAAGGGGGGCGGGGCTTGGGAGGGTTCTTATGGTCTGTGGCAGGAAGTAGACGCCGATTGGACAGTTAAGTGCTGCCTATATAAGGAGCATGAAAGTATGACAAGGTGTGCTCATTCTTGTTCTCTTCACAGATCGGACCAGACGTGGAGTCAGAAGCTACAGGAAGCGAATAAGGACTAAGAAGAAAAGGTTGGAAAGAGGTCCTTATGTTGTGCCCTACAGGAGAAACAGAGAAAACTTTGGTCAACAAGTAGAACTTCAAGAAGGAATTATTTAGAAATGACTTTGAGTTAGTGACTTGGCTGCCAAACCTATTGGCAAGCCTTTTCACTTTAACACCGGCTGTTTGTGTCATTGTCACAGTCTTTTTTACCAAAAATTCACAAAGTGTTTGATGTACTACCAGGGGTCAGACCTATCACGAGTGGAATAGGTTGGGCCACAGAGGGCTTGTCCAAATATGTTGATAATATGATCAAAAAACATGTATCAACTCTCCCATTGTATATTAAGGACAGCACGCAAGTTCTTCAGATGTTATCTGATATAGAATGGCAGGAGGGCTACCAACTAGCAACAATGGACTTCACAGCTCTATATATATATCAATCAATCAGGACCTGGCCATCAGGGCTATTTACCACACATATCAAGACTATTTAGCATCTTATAGACAACATGTCAAGATGCTTAAGGACTTCCTGAAATTTACACTTGAGAATAATGACTTTTTGTTTGCAGGGTCGTACTACGCACAGACGAAAAGGTGTAGCTATGTGAGCCAAGTATGCCTGTCACTAGCAAACCTGTTTGTGGCTGACTGTGAACAATCGCATGCACTAGGCAATGACCAATTCACAAACACTGCCACTACCACCTTAAAACCCTTAGGCGCATCTTTCCATATCTCTCCTTTCCCAACAGACTCTCCGTGGTCCAATCAATTGTTATATCAAGACTGGACTACGCAAACCTCCTCTGCCTCTGAGTCCACGCTTATCAACTGAATAAACTTCAAAGGGCACAAAACGCTGCAGCCAAACTGCTACTTGCGCTCAGCCCAAAAGACCACATCTCCCCTGCCCTTAAGACTCTGCACTGGCTTCCAGTGGCCAGAAGGGTGACTTTTAAAACCTTATGCATCTCCCATCGAGCATTGCATAAAACCGGACCTCAATATCTTCAAGACAAGCTAAAACCCTATCACCCTCCATGCACTCTAAGATCAAGCTCAGCCGGCCTCGTAGTCATTCCTAAGACAAACTCAGTCAGGTTAGGCGGATCATCATTCTCATCCTTGGCCCCCACGCTGTGGAATGCACTCCCACCCCACATCTGCCTAACTGAAGATCTAATGCCTTTCCGCAAACTACTGAAAACCTGGCTCTTCCCCTAAAACCAACCCGTACGCAAACTAACCCAAACAGAATAACAGCACCTCAATGACACATATCCAACAAACTACTAGATGCGAGAAATTGACATCTAATAACCGCTAATATAAAATAAAAGGACAAACAGAATAGAATGAGTAAAGTAGATCAAAGCAGTGAAGTGGATAATAAGAATAAATCGTACGAAAACAGTAACGAGATTTAAATTAATGAAATGGATGAAATGTATGATGAATGAACGAAATGAATGGAGTGGATGAAATTGTTAGAATGGATGAAGCGTGTGGAACAAATTAATGGTGTGGATGAAATCGTTAGAATGGATGAAGCGTGTGGAACAAATGAATGCGCTGAGCAGATGAATGCATTGAGCAGATAAGTGTGTAGATCGGATGAGTGTGTAGATCGGATGAGTGTATAGAACGGATGAGTATGTTGAGCGGATGAGTGTGTAGAGCGGACGAGTGTGTAGAGCGGATGAGTGCGTAAGTGCAGAGAAGTGTGTAGAACGCAGGGGTGCGTAGAGCAAATGAATGTGCAGAACGGATGAGTGTAATGCGGATGAGTGTGTAGAGTGGATGAGGGTGTAGAGCGGATGAGTGCGGAAGTGCGGAAGAGTGTGTAGAACGCTCGAGCAGATGAATGTGCATACCGGATGAGTGTATGGAGCGGGTGGGTGTATAGAGCGGATGAGTGTATAGAGCGGATAACTGCGTATGAGCAAATGACTTTGTAGAGCTGATGAGTGCATATAGCAGATGAACGCGTGGAGAGAACAAGTGCATAGAGCGGATGAGTGCGGGGAGCGGATGAGTGCGGAGAGCAGATGAGTGCGTGGAGCGGATGAGTGTATGGAGCGGATGAGTGTGTGGAGCGGAGGAGTGCGTAGAGCGGATGAGTGTGTGGAGCGGATGAGTGTGTAGAGTGGATGAGTGCGTGGAGCGGATGAGTGAGCAGAGCGGATGGGCGAGCAGAGCGTGATGGGTGAGCAGACTGGAAGAGTAGACAGAGTGGAAGAGTGCGCCGAGCGGAAGAGTGCGCCGAGAGGAAGAGTGCACCGAGCGGAGGAGTGTGTAAGAATGGAGGAGTGTGTAGAGCGGATGATTGCGTAGAATAGACTAGTGGGTAGAGCCGACGAGTGTATGGAGCAGACGAGTGCGTATGAGCGAATGAGTGTGTAAGAAAGGAGGAGTGCGTAAGAGCATGTGAGTGAATAGAACGAGTGAGTGCGTAGAGCGTGTGAGTGCGTCGAGTGAGTGAGTGCGTAGAGCGTATGATTGTGTAGAGCGGATGAGTGCATAGAGCGGATTAGTGCATAGAGCCGGTGAGTGCGTAGAGCGGGTGAGTTCATAGAACGGATGAGTGCGTAGACCGGGTGAGTGAGTAGAGCAGGTGAATACGTAGAGCATGCAAGGGCATAAAGCAGACGAGTGCCCAGAGCGGACGAGTGCCTAGAGCCGACGAGTGCCTAGAGCGGACGAGTTGCGTATAGCGGATGAGTTGCGTAGAGCGGATGAGTGCATAGAGCGGATGAGTGCGTAGAGCGGATGAGTGCATAGAGCAGATGAGTGCGTACAACAGATGAGTGCGGAGTGCATGTAGAGCGTAGAACGGATGAGTGCGGAGTGCATGTACAGCGGATGAGTGCCCAGAGCGAAAGAATGCATAGAGCGAATGATTGCGTAGAGCAGATGAGTACTTAGAGCCGCTGAATGCGTAGAGCGGGCGGAACGGGTGAAGTATGTGGATGGAATGGGTAACGTATATGGATAGAACGAGTGAGGTATGTGAATAGAACAGATGCCGTATGTGGATCGAAAGGGTGACTTATGTGGATGAAACAGGTGACATATGTGAATGGAACGTGTGAAATATGTGGATGGAACGGACGAAGTACGTAGGTGGTACGAGTGAAATATGTGGCTGAAGTGCATACATAACTTAGAATACACAGAACGGATCGGAGTAAATAGACTGCTAGTTTTCCAACACTCAATTACACTCAAGATTTTTCCATATATACAGGGAACAATTAACCCATCCCAAGCAAAGGTTGCTGCTATGTATTCCGGTGCAGAATGTACCAATAAGGATTTATCCACAGCTTACATTGGAGGACTATGGTCACTAGGCAACTTCTCCATCAGAGTTACATGTAGGCATCATGCCAGGCTCTCTTTATGAGTACTAATCAGGATTTATCCAGAGCTAACATTGAAGGACTATCGTCACTAGGCGACTTCTCCATCAGAGTTACATGTAGGCATCATACCAGGCTCTCTTAATGAGTACTAATCAGGATTTATCCATAGCTAACATTGAAGGACTATGGTCATCGGGTGACTTCTCCACATGAAGGCATTATACCATGAGATCTCTCATCATCCACCTTTTTCATCGCCATTGATCATTACTAGCATACCTCATTGTATGCTGGTGATGACTAATGGTGATAATAATATGAGGCGACAATGTCAACTACCAATAATTGAGAACACACAGGAATTTCATGCCTGGCTCCCTCTCACGGGAATCGCACTTTCTAATCTATACTCAAACCTAATGCATAATATTAGCTACACACATTGTCTTGAAATCAACTAGGAAATATTTCAAGAGGTACTAGGCCACGCAAAAAAAAGGAACTCGCGGCAAATAACGACGATGTCACACGCTACTGCATGTGATGTGACGCACAAACCAATTTACATATATAAACAGCTTTTCAAAATGGCGCCACGTGTGGAAAATGGATGCAGTGTTCTGGCGCCTTACCCATGGACACACTTTCACCTAACAAGGTAAATAAACTAGGAGTACTAACCCACTGAACAGGTGGTTATCAAGTGTATATTTAGTAGCATTGACGTTATCTGTCGATTACCAATCCACTGTCAAGATGGTTTTTATAGTGTGCAACTAGCATTAGTGGAAGTTATTTGTAGAATAATACCAGTCTGGTATTATCCATTACAAGAATATGACTAGATAAGGAAGATTCTCTGAAAGAACATCCTAGACCAGTTCCAAATGTCGCATGACGCCAATAGGTAGCAGCAATCTGTTTTGCTTGGGATTCCATAACAACTGTAACTTATTTAAGCACAGATAGTAGCCTATCCAGCACATTTATCTCTTTCATTGCTTTTTAGAGTCGACCACATTGATAATACGAGAATAGAAGTACACTTGTAAGAACTGGGAATATAGAAAATGTAAGCTTCGCTTATTGGGGTAAGTGCACCCTTTCTGGCAATTGGCAGGAATGAGAACAAGAATTAAACAAGGGTCTCAATGTTATCTTATTCATACCAACAGATATTTATCAACCAGAAACAGTTGGTAAAAACAAAAATTATAATTTTCTAACTTGTAGCTTAACAGGTCCCTTGAACCACAATTTATGGGTGGCACCGAAAGTCTAGCCCTAAGCGTAAGCAATTAATCACGCCCACTGGCATGCTCAAGGAACAGCACACTCACTGGTTACACACCATATGACCACATTACACCAAACTCTAAACTGGCAAGATCTTTGTGAGGTGTCATGCAATCACTCCAGTGGTATCAGGACACCCAGCCCCATCTTTAAATCACTGAGGACAAGCAGCAGGGGCTAAACGTGCACTATATGAATGTATAAAGTAAATATGTACGGTATATTAAGCGCAATGTTGTATCAACCAGCTAATGAGATTACCCCTTGTCTGTTGTTCTCCACCCCTTCTCCACCCCTTCTCCACCCCAACTACCTACTCGTCATGGGTATGTAACAATTTCTATAATGAATGCATACTGTTTTACTAAACATGGAATGTATCTTTTGTATAATGCAATTTTGTGGTATAACAAATTCCAATTTTTGAATATGCACTGAACAGCCTTGAGGACGATCAACTGTCGAAATGTTTGTCGGCTGTTATCGAGCACAACAATAAATGGCATCATTATATTGACTTTGGAAATCTTTGAATGACTTATGAATATGTTATATACTCTAAGGGTGTAGCACAAATCGCCAGCACAAACATTCTGAATGTATACATTTTAAGTATAAGTTAAGGGGAATACGTCGAAGTGCCGCGCTGCAGTTTACCACACACTATTAGTTGATGGCCTTAGCAGACTAATCCACGGTTGTACCCCCTCACATGCTCTAATCTAGCGACAATGTTGATGCTGCAACCACGCTACAGTCCGGCTGCAGAAGGAAGCTAAGAGTTGGACTGGAATATTTTGTGGCAGTGGAGTAGAAAGTCGTGCAGTCTGCATTTTTGTCTGAAGTTCGAATTAAACTTCTTTTGTCTGCAGCTTGCTGTTTATGAGGAACTAAGGTACTGTGCTAATGGGTGATAATAATGCACATATTAAGGGTGAAGCTGAAGCAGTGTGTCCAACGCACAGCTGATATCCCTTGTGGAATATATGTATACGCACCACACAGTTGTAATTGAGGAAGTTAAGTGGCATTTCGACGTAAATATATGAATTCAGTTTGAGTTTCATACTATTTGTTTAATGTGGAGGAATGTAAGAATTTGCGCAGCGAGTATAACTTGTTGAGGTGATATCTGTTGATACTGCAGCGAGTGTGAAAGGATAATCACTGCTGCACTCCTATGTTTTAGTTTAAAATGTAGGAATGTTAGACTAGTTTGCCTGGAAGCAACATGGACTTTTAGGACTTTAGTACTATGACTTGTCTAAAGTAATAAGGGTAATGAGTGCAAAGACATGTGTGAAGAATGAGATGTAAACATAAGAAATAACAATTTTTAGGAACTGCAGCTTTAGAGTTGTTATGGAACTATGGACTTTTAGCAATGTTATTGTAACATGTAGTAAATGTAACAAACAATAAGGGAGCCCCTGTGTGCAAGTGTGAGTGGGGGCAAAGTATGTAGAATTACAAAAACCGTCAAAGGGGTACTCACACTCGAGACAGTCCTAGATTCTGTCCGACTTTCAAATTAAATCTCCATAGTAATTTAAAGGCTAGTGTTTGCGAGGCAAATCACTGGGGATACACCAAGAGAGCAGTCTGAGAAGTGCTAACCATAAATTTATTGTTGAAAGCATAGTTTTTTTTGTTGATATTTTACACAATTTCTAAAGCAAAAAATAAGTAGAATAGAGCAATTGAAAAAATAGAGAAAAACAGAACATTCATCACAAATATATCAAGTGCAAAAGAAGGGATAACATATTAATCACATCAAGATAAAACAATTATTACAGGCTACCCATAGTTCCTGCAACATAAGGCCTACCAGGGTGTATAAAAAATTACCCTGGTAGGTATGTAAAAAGAATATTATTTTAGCCGAGTTTGTATATCTGCAGATTAAATATACATACTCAGCTAAAATAATATTCTTTTTACATTCCTACCAGGGTAATTTTTTATACACCCTGGTAGGCCTTATGTTGCAGGAACTATGGGTAGCCTTAAATAATTGTTTTATCTTGATGTGATTAATATGTTATCCCTTCTTTTGCACTTGATATATTTGTGATGAATGTTCTGTTTTTCTCTATTTTTTCAATTGCTCTATTCTACTTATTTTTTGCTTTAGAAATTGTGTAAAATCTCAAAAAAACTATGCTTTCAACAATAAATTTATGGTTAGCACTTCTCAGACTGCTCTCTTGGTGTATCCCCAGTGATTGATTTGCCTCGCAAACACTAGCCTTTAAATTACTATGGAGATTTAATTTGAATGTCGGACAGAATCTAGGACTGTCTCGAGTGTGAGTACCCCTTTGTCGGTTTTTGTAAATTATTCATTGTAACATGTAGTGCCATGCTGAATAGAGCTGTGTATTTAACACTGATGGTTGAGTATTGAACTTTGAGTATTTTCATGCCTATTAATGACATGGTTAATTTAAAAAAAAAAAGGAGTGCAGAAAGGGGGGATGTCTGCCTTCCGCTATGTGAACGTGGTTGTGAGTTGTGTGCCAACCAGAGTAGATGCTTTCCGATTTGCTAGAGTGGTTGTGCCACGAGTGTGTGCCAACCAGAGTAGATGGGGGGGATTTATGCCTTCCATGCAAACGGAAGGTTTGTGCACTGTTAAACCAACCTTAGTAGATAGGGGTGTGTGTTTGCATTCTGCCAAAAGTGTGTGGTAGTGGCGTGGTGTACCTCAGCAACAGTAGAAAGGGGGTCAATCCTCCACTATATAAGAGTAGCTGTTATGCAGCCAGCTAGAGTAGAAAGGGGGGGATGCCTTCAGTGTTACTGATTCAGGGTTGCGCCTCTTGTAAAATAAGGCGCATCGTGTGATTGTGTGCATGTTGGTGGTATGTGATATCCTGTGAGCATGTGAGTATGTGATGAGTGTATGTTGTGTGTGAAGAAAGGAGTTGTGTTGTGATGTGCTTTGTTTGTATGTGATAATATCTGGAAGAAAGGAAGATGTGTTATATAGTGCTTGGAAATGAATGCAGAAGCCTGTGATGTAAGATGGAATGTTATGGTGTGAGTGAGGTAATGTTTGTGGTGACGGTTCTAAGCCCAGGCAGTTGGAGAGCCCCGTCTGGGTGATGGGAGCCAGTGTCTATTCCTACTGAGACTACTCAATGTAACATGAGTATCTATAATAAAGTAACTCCTGGAACTTACCTATGAGCCTAAGGAAGCCACTTTATTTCAATTGTGTTGTAGTTCTAAGGACAAGCATAGATTTTGACACAGACCAAGCTTTTGGTTTTGGACTTTTGGACACAGACTTTCCTTAGATTTCTTTAGACAGGGAAAATCCCACCATAGCAGTTAGTTAGGCGCCACACCATCCTGATCCTGATTATTAATAAAGCTTTGTTTAGAAATATACATATGTTGTTTGTGTCATCTCTCTTGATACCATGCCTGTCTCACATAAGGCACAAATCCACTTTTTCGACATTTAGTGATCTATACCAGTACAAGAACCTCAGCTTCAGGTTATCCTCCCTGCATGAGGTGCTTAAGCATACAATAAGGCGTATATTGTTAGGGTTACCTGGCAAATTTAATATTAGTGATGCCATTCTTGTTCTTGCATCCAGTGAAGCTGAACCCATCAAACGTCTCGCCAATGTGCTGGCTAGGTTGCAAGAATAAGGTTTGACAGTGAATTGTGCAAAATGATCCTACACAACACACACTTGTTGTGAGCATTTACGAATGTTCAAGATATCCCAAAGTGAAATTGGTACAGTTCACAGCAGAGGTGGAACTTCTTCCCCTACTTGAAAGAGCATTTGGAACACATGGTTTGCCAGAAGTAATGAACATAGACAATGGTCCTCCATTTCATGGATGTGAGTTGCCTGAATTTCTTCAAGTGAGAGGAATCTCACACAGGCGGATAACCCCTGTGTGACTGAGGGCCAATGGAGATGCAGAAAGATTTGTGTGGAAACAGAATAAAATAATAATAATACATGCTTTGCACAGCAGATGTCCAATGGAATAGCATGAAATTGGCACTGTAGCATTTCATGGGGGAGTATGGAACAACAACCTATACATCCACAGCAGTGGGATCAGCAGAAGCCGTGATGGGGTAAGTTCTTTGCCCAAACACCATCAATGTCATGTGCCTCAAGCTGATGATGGCTTCCTTAGAAACAAGCAAGTGGTCATCAATAAGAGAGAGAAGTGTCTGTCCAAGCCCCATGCCATCATCACTACAAGACAAAGTACTGGTTCAAAATTCATAAACTGAGTTTGCTGTTTGAGCCTGAGCCATGGGTGGCGACAGGGGTCTGTGATCACCACTAAAAGGGAACTTTAAGAATTCACCCGGAATTCCAACCTTTCCAGCAAACGAAGTCATGTCTGGATCTTGATGGAAGGGTCACTCCGGTGTCCGAAACTAGTTGATCCACTGAGTGAAGACAAATATATTAACACTGGGCAACAAAACCTACCCCAAAGTCAAGGCATTTTACAACCCCACATCCATTCTGTATGAATTAATATGGGGTTGTATGATGGGCTGGGGACAGTGTCGGACTGGGGCATAAAATTGTCTAAGGCCCAATGAAAAAGTGGCCCACATTTGCAAATGGTAATTCACTCCTTTTGTGACACTGTTTGAATAGTACCCAAGGGGGAGTTTTTTGGTAAAATGTGATGCAAATTGTGCAATTTAAAGAACATTAAGTAACTCATCAAACTGAACCAGTAGGCCCAAAAACTGGCCCACTTTGACAAAAACAACCTGGCCCACACTTGCATTTAGCCTTTTTGGTTCGGGCATTGCCCTATTGCCCTATAGGCCAAACCGAGCCTGGCTGGGGACGGATTGTCTCTTCTGTCACTCAGAAGGAGGTCCATTATCCCCATATCCGATTCGAAGAGAGCTGGCTGGCATCTGAGTAACCAAAGAAATAACTACATTTAGTGTGAGTTACAGGGCGATTGTATGATAACGCTGACTACAGAGTGTGAAGCCACTTTTTTTTTTTTTTTTTTGTGCAATTTTATAATCAAATAATTGATTTTTTTGCAACGTTTGTACTTTGAGTTTGTACAATCCTTTCTCTTTTGTTCTTTTTTATCTTCCGGAGAGCACGTACACAGATGTTTTGAGGTATTTAGGTCTGGGTAAAGAAAGTCTTAGTTGTATTCCTTTTGTTTGAGCTCTAGTTTTTCAGTTAACTGTTGTAAGATCTTGAAGGTCGCCAATTGCCATGATGTTCGATGTCCGCCAATCATCCGAGCCCACCATATGTCTTCATCAGTCATTAATGAATGTAGCAGAAGAGTCCTCAGGTAGGGCAAGCGTATCTCCTTTGTGTCTGGGCATGAGAGCATTAAATGGCGAAGTGTTTCCTTTTCTTTATTACAGAATCTGCAACTGTTTGATAATGACAAGCCTCTAATGTATGGTATTTCATTAGAGTCAAGGAGGTTCAGTCTTGCTCGCATTATCAAGTTACGTGCTGATCGGCTCGGGAATTTTTTGATGTAGTTTTGTAGGGTATTCAATTTCATTGCCATAGGAGGAAGATGCGAAGTAAGTTTGTAGTTGGTTGCTGTATTTAGCGTGTTGATCCAATCCATCCCTTTTAATTTCTTAAGTATCCTTATTGGATTATTAATCAGTTCATCTTCAGCACACTCTATTGTATTTAGCAGATCTACATTTTCTTTTTTCCACTGGATGAGCATTTTGCAGCTTGATATTTGAAGTTCTTTGAAGATCAGGCCGTGAATGAAAGTACCGCCTGGAAGTATGCATTTCTTATGAAGCATGATTGAGTTGCAGTCAACCGTACTCTGGAGGGATAGCAAACTCAATTCTCGACGAATCAATGGTATAGGAGTTGAGTTTGGTAGATAGAAAACCGACCTCCAAAAGTAGGCTTCCAGCTTAGGCCAGAGAGTTTTGGGGCGGTATGTCATGGCTTCCGCAGCATATGTCACAGTAGGCACCACCTTTGCTTTATAGAAATTTAAGAGAGGGATTGTCGAAAATTTCCCAAATTTTCTATCGATGGCTTTTCCCTTTGTGGCTAAGCTGTGAATATTGTCCCAGAGGTGGTCTTGCATTGCCGACTCTTTTGTTGTGGAGTCTAGGATCGCACCCAAGTATTTAAAGTTCTTGACTTTTTCAATCATTGTTTTATCGATGGACCAATTGAAATTTTCCTGCTTTTGTGACGAGCCTTCCAACACCATTATCTCTGTCTTTTCGATGTTAATTTCCAGATTGTTTTCGGAGCAGTACTCATGTAAGTTTGAAAGTTGTCGTTGAAGGCCTATCGGGGTCATATCTAGTAAAATGAGGTCGTCCACGTAGAATAGTCTGCTGATGTTCGTTTTTGCAAGTTTTGGTGGGAAAGATCTGATCAAGGGTTCTGTGTATTGATAGTCTCCCATATAGGCAAGGAAAAGTGCCGGGGCCAGAGGACAGCCCTGTTTAACACCTCTACTGGTGGCAATTTCAGAAGAAAGGCTTCCTAGTTGGTTCAGCCGTATCTTAATGTTGGTATCTGTGTGCAGGGCTTTAATAGGGTTTAGAATAGCACTTGGGCATTTCCACAGTGACAGTTTCTCCCAGAGTCTAGAACGGTCGACACGGTCAAAAGCCTTAGAGAAATCGATGAAAGCCATGTATGTTCTCGGGTTTCCCTCCTTTACCTTGGCTTTCAAAGTGGATATCATAAAGATGTTAATGGCTGTCCCCAACGACTTCTTGAAACCTGCTTGGAAGTTGTCGTTGCATGGCGAGCTGGCAGCCCAGGCTTGGAATTTTTTCAGGAGTAGTGATCCAAATACCTTCCCTATGGGGTCCAATAAGGCGATGGGGCGATAGTTTGTAGGATCTTGTTTGTCTCCTTTTTTGTATATAGGAACCACAATGGCGGAAAGCCATGAAGGGGGTACAGATTGAGAAGCCACACATCTTGTGAAAACTGATCTTATGAATTTAGCCCACTCTTCCGGGTGGGTTTTTAGATCAAAGTTTGTGATCCCATCGGGTCCGGGTGCCCTTGACTTTTTCAATTTTTTCAGAATATCTCGTATGTCGTCCAGATCATCGAGTTTCGTCCAGGAGTCCGTGGTTTTTGTGTTTTTAGGAACAGATTGTGTCACCTGAGAGCTCGTGCCAGCTGTTACATTTGATGAAGGTTTATCGAAGAGGCAACTAAAGTGGGCAGCCCAGGTAAATTCGCTGATGCTGTTTGCGATATTCAAACCGTTGGGTAAAGATGATTTGTTCATCAGAGACCAAAATTCTTTCGGATTGTTATAACAGATCGCTTTTAATATGGCTTCTGCATCTTGTTGGTGAAGTTGCCATCTGTATGATCGCACCCAGTTGTTATAGTTCCTAGTAAGTTCTTTGATTGCTTGAGTTCTTTCGGCGCTCGTGAGTTTTAGTGCGTTTCTTTTAGCTTTTCTGAAGACCCTTTGTTTCTGGACAAGCACTTTGTCGTACGAATGAAGGGGAGCTTGCATCTTTTTGTTTAATTTGCCTCTCGGAATTCTATAGGTAATTAAAAGAGGACCATAGTCGACCAAGTCAGAGGTACGTGATCGGCACGAGTTTGCGTACAAATTTGTGAGTTCTCTGATGCCATGTGCTGTTAAGCGTAGTCTTGTGCCTTGAGGAGTTTGTTCCACCGCAGTTTCATACCTATCAGGATTGAAATAGGATGTTTTCAAGGTAGTTTGGAGAATGTTATGAACGTCAAAAGAGGTTGTTAAGTGCAAAATGGGTTCCGAGACAAAAGTGTAGTCGATGGTTGACTTTAATAGTCCATTTGACCAAGTTGGTAATTGATTGTTATTTTTGTATACTGCATCAAGGTTATGCAGTTTTCTTGAATTCATCAATTTCATCCATTCGTTCCCCCGGTCCTCGCTCGGGGATTTTTTTTTGGTAGTTTTCTGATTGCAACAAGAATTCAAGTCACCGCATATTATAATATGGAAGGTGTTATAAATCGTCCGTACCTCGTCGATTATGTTTTCAATCAGTTTTAAGACTTTCTTTTGGTCAATCGCCGCCGGGTTCCAGTATGCGTTAAGAATTGCTACGGAGATTGGGTGTTGATAAACTCCGTCTGATGATCGCGATGACCAAGTTAGCAAAAGTGCTAATACAGAATAATTTGAAGCAATGATGTTAATTGCTGTAAAACCTCTATCCATTCGGAGGCCGATAAGCAAGCCCGAGGAAGGGCGGCCCATTGGGCCTTTTGCTGCTGGGGCCAGGAAAAGGTTGTATCCGTAAAGTGTTGGTAGTTTAGTCAGCCAAGTTTCTTGAAGACACAATATGTCAAAAGAGCCCAAGTTTGTATGGCTGATCGAGGTAAGGTGTTTAAATCCTCTGGTGTTCCAGGAGGCTAGCTTGAGTTCAAGTACAGTACTGATTCGGTAGATCGTCGAAGGTGGCGCGGCGTTCAAGTTCTTGGGCTGCTATTTTGAGCGATGTGATGCTAAGGCTTTTGGGAGCCATGCCCAGAAGCTGGATGAAGTTGAATTTCTGTCAGGAGATGTTTTTGGAACATTTTTTTCCCGTTGGATGGTTCTGTTAAGGTTCCTATTGCTTTGTTGTCGTTCTTTGCGGAAGCTAATTTTTTCTTCGGGATTTTCTGGATTTGAGTCATTTCTTTTTGTATTCGGTGTTAATGAGGTATGATATGAACCGTGTTTGGTTTTATTTGAAAAGGTCACTTTTGAACTGTAGTGGTGACTTGGTGGGTCTAATCGATCCCCTAAGTTTTGTCGCTCCGGGGAGATCTCTGAATTACGGTGTGCTCTTACATCATTGTTATTTTTTCTCAAGTTCCTAGTAAGGGTTCCAGTAGTTACCTTTGTCTCGTTGGTATTTTCTTCTGTTGACGTAATTTTTAGTGAGAGGTGATAGCCCAAACTTAAAAAGTATTTTTTCCGGTCGATCAGTTTGTCTTTGACTTTCCTTGAGACGATATGAAGGTGACACACCGCTCTTCCATGATAATGGCTAGGTTCGACTATCCACAGGTCATTGGACGAAATCTGAGTTAATTTAGGTATGAGATGAATCAAAGTCAGCATACCTCCTCTATTTAGAGTGACTTTGTCTCGGTTTTCTCTAGATTGTGCTAGTTTTAGGATCCATTTCCCAGGTGGTTTGCCCTGTTGTTTGGTCATTTGGTGAGAGTTTGTCTTTGGGCCGATGGACTTTGATGTATGATATTTGCTTTCCTTAGGGGTATCCTCTCGCGGGCATTTCCGTGATGAATTTTTTCGAGGGTGACGTGGGGTATCATGAAAATCTGAGAATTGTTCGGAGTCTGTTGGAAGCCGCGAACGCCGTTCCAGGCGGGGTTTATAGGTGTTTTTTTCTACCCTTTCATTCTGAAGAAAGGTAGGGTCACTGTTTTTTTTTTGTTGAGAGTGTCTTTGCTTTGGTTAAAATTGATAATTCAGTCTTCGTTCGTCGTTCTTCTAAGGTCATGAACGGTGATCGATGTCTGTCTTCGCAAGAGGTGAGTGTCGAAGGGGTCTTTGCATGTAAGTCTGAAGTAATATGGTTATCAAACGATGCTCTCCATTGAGCTGGTGGCGTCGTGGAGATAGGTTTGTCACAGTGTTCTGAAAGGTTCGTCAAGTCTGTAATGGAATCAGAATCCTCTGTAGATTTTGTTGAAGCCTTTGAGTCATTGTTCGCAAATGAATGGAGACAGTTCAAGAGGTCAGAGTCTTGATGTGAGAGGTGAATTTGTTGGGTACGATGGTTGTGGGGCTCAGAGGCTAATTTTTCAGCTGGGTCCATCACTTTTGTAGAAGCTGTTATTGGATCAGAAGTTTCCAAGGTCGGTAAAGAAGTGGCAGGTTTTGGTTTTGCGGAGAAAATTGAGCAAGGTTGATCTGCTTGAGCTAAAGGTGTTTTTGTTAAGTTTTCTTCCTCGTCGATCACCAAAACGATACTGGAGGCAGCTCCGTTAGTGATTTGTGATGGTAGTAGTGATGGTTTTTTCAGAGCCGGTTTCGTTTTAGCACGAACGGTGGAGAACTGAGGAATACCCAAGGTCCAGTCAATAGGAGGCACAGGAGCCATGAGGGTCTCCGTAGAGATGTTTGGGAGGGCATAGTTCTCCAGACGATTCAGTGTTGTTTCGATTTCTTGGAGACACGCTTCTATGGTCGTCATGGTTGAAATTGGTGAATTGCTTGTTCTTTTTGGGCAGTGATGTGGCCTTCAAGAAAGATAAGTTTAGTGTGAATCATCGCCTGTAGAACGGTGTGATCCTTTAAGGTATCGTACAATGACTTGTATAATTTGGTAAAAGGGACCAGGGCAATGGATAACGCTGACATGTAGGAAAATAAATCCGGCTTTTTTGATGATGAGTCTTTGGTATTTGAAGAAGACTTGCGACAAGATTCGTGTAGGGGAGTGGAATGGATAGAAGAACTTAGTCTGTCAGAGCCGGAATCAGGATTTTGGTAAGATTTTCTGTTGTCTCTCAGGTCAGCAATAAGTGGGGTCTGAGGAACAGATTGGTGCCGCTTAGGTGGTATATCTGGTTCATTGGGGATTGGGATCGTCTTTTCAGTTACACAGGTATGGACGTTTTCTGGTTTGTTTTGTGAAGCAATGGGCAATGCTGGGGACAGGGGAGGAGAGGTTGCGTCCCCCAAATGTTGTTTTCTTTGGTCAATCGTCTGGGTCATGGTGTCGTCGACAGGATGGGAACATGTCGCCATAGAAGCCAGAAGGTCCTTTGTAGGTAGTGAAGGGTTAAAAGGTTGGTTCGTGACCGAATTTAGGTCGAAGACAAACTCAGTAGGTAAAGGATGTAGAGGCGTTTGACCAAACGTAAATTTATTTTCTCTGACTTTTTCAGGCTGTGGTCTTTTTTCTGTAGTAAGGCGTTTTGAGTTGAGAGGGTCTAGTCTGGGAAATGGGCCCTCTTCAGTTCTTCTTAGTTTAGTTAATGGCTGTAGGTCAAGAACTGCATCTAGGAGTTCTGCATCCGTTAGCTCTGTCAATGAGGTATTACAATTGTTAGCTTGGTGTTTTTTTTTAAAGAATGTTTTCAAAGTTCCCATTGGGAAGTGAGCAAGGTCCGAGGACTTAGCTTTGGTTGCTTTATTATTTTCTTTTGAAGTTTGTTTTAGTGTAGACTCGTTGGTTTGAGGTTTAGGTAGTCTTAATTTGCTACTTTTTGCTTTTAAGTTTTTTTTTCTTTTTCCAAGGGTTCGGGTTGGAGATGATCGCGGGCGTTTCTTTGTGTTTGTTGTAGTGACTTCGAGCGATGGCGTGGGTTGCTGCAAGCTCTGGGGGCGGGGTTTAGATATCTCTAAGGAGCCTCTCGCCCCCAGCTCTGATGACGCCTCTCAAGGTGTATTGTTTTCCACGTCTTCACACGGAGCAGACGGCCGCTCCTCAGAGCCCGCCCTCGCCTCGAGCGGGCCCCGCACGTCTGCCTCTGCCGACTCAGCGTGCACCTGAGCAGAGACAAAGCGGAGGATTGACGCCGCTGGGGCGGCTGAAAGCTCTGCTTGCGTCATTTCAAGTCGGCCCTCTCGCCCCCCGTTGGAATCTCGCGTCAGGACGGCATGGGCGGAGGCGGCAGGGGCGCACTGGTGCTTCGAGTCATCTCGCCCTTGGAGGTCTTCCTTCGTGGCACCAGCGTTACTCAATGGCTCCGATTCGGCCTCTCCCACGTCGAGGCGTGCCCGTCCGACTGCAGACTCAACCCCCCCCTCCGGGGAAAGCTGGTAAGCGAGCGGGCGGGGGCTCGATGGCAAAGGCGGTGGGGGGCTCTATAGGCTTTTCTTTAGGTTGTGTCCCTGGAACATGTCTTAGCAGGACTGGGAGGTTAGTTTGCTCAGCGAGTCTTTGTTGAGCCGCATTTGTCAGTAGATCTTCTCCCTTGTGCAGTGATGGTAACTTGAGCACTTTTTTGCCAACTTTTTTACTCAAGGGTTTTAATGAATTTGCTGAGTTAAACAGAGTCTTTGCGGATTCGGATAGATCTGTCAGCAAGGATTTGTCAACTTGCTGGCGTGAACGCCGGCTTCGCAGGCAGCCATTTTCTTCTTCCTGCGGGGCCAAGGGAGAGGCAGTCGATCCAGTCACGACAGCCATGACTGCACGACTGCCACTCTCTGCCACTCCGCGTCCGCTCCGCGGACTGGAAAGGTAGATGTAGGTGGATTCTGTAACTCCTCCTTCAGAAAAGGATAGACAGGGTGAACAGACTCAACAGGTAGGGAACTCTGCACGACTGCCACTCTCCGCCACTCCGCCACTTTTGCAGAATTCATCAATGTCGAAATACGTTTGTATTCCATTTGTTAGAAAAGGGATCTTACGTCCTGACATTCTGCTGTTGTTGATGCGTCAAGTGTTATAACGCCACAGTTGTAATAACTAACACTTGCCAGCGTGTGCAGATGTCTACAGAAGATCGAGGTGTGACTACCTTATTTGCAGTGCTGTGCGAGCCACCCACATAAGGGTCCGCGCCATACATCCCCCCGACCCCCAACCCCTTGCCGCCCCCAGCATTTCCAAACTTGCAGATTGATGCAGCAGACTACTGCTATTCTATGGCATGGATGCTACTACTAAGCACTTCTCGTTTCTTTTTTGTTTTTTAGCAGCACTATATCTTCAATAATTCTCATGCGTAACCCTTCTGTGGTACACGGGTTCAGCCTTGAGCTGTGCCCGGATTAAACCCTGCCAGCATCATGGATGGTGGGGGTGGAGCCAAGCTCCGGGGAGCACGAGGAGCTGCTCATGTGGCACTGAGCGAGCAGAGAGCAGGGAGCCTTCTGCTGCATCGTTCTGGTGGAGCCGAATGCCGCCGTTTCCTCCGTTGATACATGAGAAGGGATAGTTAATATGAGGGTGGGTGCAAATGATCTAACACATTTTTGGGGAAGATCACCGCACCACATTGGCGATGTGGTTGGGATTCCCAGACCCAATAAACACACCTACAACCAGAGAAGCAAAATGCCTGCAGCTCAAATGACCGCCCCCCTCCAGGTAAAAGCTGGAGGTAAAACTCCAAACTTCTGCCCAATTCATAATAGCGTTACCCAGTACGGTAATAGCGTTACTGCCGCATTTAAGGACTACTGCCCAACTCGTGATGAGGCCCAAAGGATAGTCGAAAGCCTACCAGTACACCCTGTGCCTATGGCAGATGCTGCTTTGGATGTTTTCACAGAAGCCAAACTGCGCATGAACAAAAGGTTAGCAGAACCTCCAAATATATTGCTACATAGAACCCGATTCTACATCAGGAAACAAGGCATGACAGAATCCATCAATGACAGAATCCATCAATGATTTTGTGGTCGTCTTAAGTGAATTGGCGACTCCCTGAGACTTTAAAAACACAGATGTAGAAAGAGTAAGGGACATGTTAGTAACAAACTGTAAAGACCTAAAACTGCCAGAAAAAACCCAACGCTAGGAGAGGCGATTGCGATAGCACACACAGCGGCGGAGACAGCGGTCAGGCGGAAGACTGTGGAGAAACAAGAACATGCAGAAGTCAAGCGCAAAGATCACACTAGTCAAGGGAGACTGCAAAAACAAAAAGTAATAAGCATTATTACAAGAGACAAAAGTGGCGGTAAACCGTCATATGCTACCAGTGCTGCGATGATCGTCATTTATCTATGAGAAATGCCCAACAAAGCATGAAACATATTTATTTATTTTATTTATTTTTGTATTTATAGCAGTGCCCATAGCCAACAGGCATATAGGCGCTAGTTACAGGAAAAGTCAGGTGCGGTACAGGAAGACGTAAGGTATGGAACAGAGTTTAGCAGAACAGGTGAGTCTTGTGTTTTTTTCTGAAGGTGAGTTAGGAGGGGTCAGCTCGCCGGCAGAGGTGCAGATTGTTCCACAAAGTGGCTGCGAAGGCTGGGAAACATGAGCCTCCTGCTTTTTTCTGGCAGACCGTGGGTACGGTGAGAAGGTGGCTGTTCGAGGAGCGCTGTTATCTGGTGGGAGAGTATGTGTTAAGTTTTTGGGCCAGACAGGAGGGAGCATTGTTCGAAAGGCAGCGATGTGAGATGGAGAGAACTTTGAATTTGATCCTTTCACTGACAGGGAGCCAGTGAGCGACTCTTCTGGCGTCAGAGATGTGGTCATGTTTCCTGCGGTTCACGGCGGCTCGGATGGCATTATTTTGTACAATTTGGAGCTTGTTCAGGTTCTTTTCTGATGAGCTGCAAGAAAATAGGTCTCCAGTCCTCACTAAATATTGCACATTCAAGAAAAGTCATGAAGTCAGAGTAGTAGCTGTGTCGTTCACTGACTCGGAGGACAAAGGGCCTCATTACAATCTTGCCGGTCCGGAATCAACCGTGCCAGTTGCACCGTACCGACAACGTTTTCCAGACCGTCACATTCTGACCCGCGATGGCAGAAACACTGTCACCGCAAAGTGACCCCCATGGAGCTACTGCATCCGGTAGCACTCTCACCACAAACAGCTGGACGAGTCGTTGGACGTCCCTGAGTTACAGGCACAGCAGTATTCCGGGTACATTAGGAGTTCCACCTACACGGAAACACCACCATAAAAATGGCGGTGGCACCATGACCACCGTGCCTGTAACACCGCCGCAGAGGGCCAGGCGTTAAACAGTGCCAGGTGAGCAGAAACAGGCCCCCGATGTCCAAAACCAGCACAGCTGCACACTATTGACCACTGTGAATGCACAAAAGGACCACACCCACTACAAACACCCCTCCCGACATAACCATGCTGGCAAACAGGCCACAGGAGTACACAATTAGCCCAGCTGCACACCAATGGCCACTGGGAATCTACAAAGGACCACACCCAACCCACCTCCCAAGACAACCATGCTGGCAGTCTGCGCAGCAGCAATTGGGCTCAGGAAACTGCCAGCAGCTGTTGAGGCAGAAGCAGCACTGAGGCAGAGGAGGAGGAGTAGGCGCAGGAGGCAAATGAGGAACCAGGTGGCCATCCCGAACCTCAATGTGCAGCCGCTACCACTCCACAGGCAGCCACCAATAACCTGCATCAGGGCCTCGCCCTCGAACCTGACCCCAAGCCAAATCCACAGCTTATACCGGCTTGACAGGGAGTCACCCTCATCAATGACGACATCTGCAGTATGATAAACATCCAGAAAGCAATTCCACCCTTGCTGTCGGTAGTGTCACTACTGCACTTCCTTGCAACTGGCACATACCAGCACACCGTCGGTGAGCTGCATGGGCTGTCGCAACCCTGTTTTTCAAGGATAATGTTCCAGGTACTGGATGCTCTGCTGCGTCATGTGGCAGAGCACATTGCCCCACTCCAAACCCCTGCACAGGTCAATGCCACCAAAGTGGCCTTCCATGCTCTTGCTGGTATGCCCAATTGTATTGGTGCGTTAAATTTCACCCATGTGGAGTTGTTTGCCAGACATGCCATTAAGGCAGTGTATAGGAATTGGAATCTATTCCACTCCCTCAACGTGCAGATGGTCTATGATACAGAACACCTTATCACCCATTGCTGTGTACGTTTTCTGGGATTGACACACGCCTCAATGGTTTTGCAGAACTCCACGTTGCCAGGGTACATGTCACGGTACATCAGAGAGAGCACCTGGCTGTTGTCAAGGCTAAGAGGTCCTGTGTCCGAGGAAGCTGCTGAACCCCCAACGATCCCCCTGAAATGTAATTCCCAGAACTAGATTTCAATTCAGCTCTGTAAACTACACCCCAAAGGGAAAGGGGGAAGTGGATAACAAAACAACACCAGGCAGACTGCGTCAAGGCTAACCAGAGCTGAACCTGCAGAGGATATAAGAAAAGCAGATACAATTCCTTTATTTACTTACTTAACCTTAGGAATGGGAAAGACTTTAAATCCTTAACTAATAATTAAGAATCATACCTGGCTCTTCTCTTGAAATTTCTTAGAGAAGCTTGTAAAGAAGCTGAAAATCTCTCTTACTTGAGACTCTTGAAATTCACAGCAACTTCTTACTTTGGGCAAATCTGGAAAGTTTAGTTCAGTTTCTCTTTTCCAAAATGCATTAGATGTCCAGTTAAATTGTCTTTATTTATTCTTTCCTTTTCTTTCAAACTTTTCTTTTGTATTTTCAAACTATTTACAATTCCATTGAGTTTGTGAATTCTTGAAGAAACACGTGTTAAACTCACACGCGGGTTATTTCCATACAGATGAAGTTCACGTTGAAAACTTTCTGCGTTGAAGAACACGCGCACGGAAAGCAAAATCCACGCGCAGAAAACACACGCGCTTGCCTAACCACGTAAAGTAGAATTCACGCGCAAACGAGAACACGCGCAGAAAAAAAAACACGCGCTAAAAAATTTCCGTGTTGATGAACTTCCGCGCCTATTCAAACGCGCCTTATAATCCATGCGCAATAAGTTCACTCGCGATCGAATACACACGTTTAAAAAGACACGCGCAAGAAACCACACGCGCAATTGAGTTTTAGTGCTGCAGCACAAGCGCTTGAAATCACACGCGCTATAAAGTTCTCGCGCGACGAATGAATCTCACACTAGGAGCACCCGCGCTGGAAAAAACACGCGCTCTTGAGTTCTCACGCGACAAACAGATTCTCGCGCTAAGGAGCACCCACGCTGGATAACACACGCGCTCTTGAATTCTCACGCGACAAACATATTCTCGCGCTAAGGAGCACACGCGCTGGCAAACACACGCGCAGATGAATACACTCGCACGCGCAAAGGTTCAACGATATTTTCAGATTACAAGTAGTACGCGTATTTTCTAATAGCGTTCAAGCGCACTCAGGGAGTTCAATAGTACAAGTATAAAGATAACTTTTTACGAATTTTCAAGGAAAATGTCATTAAGATGAACAGAGCTGCAGTACAAACAAAGTCACTTATCTCCAGAGTGAATTCATAAGGATCTTCAGAGTTTCCTGTCTTCAAAAACGAATTCCTGACAACTGATAGCTTCTCCAGAAACCCCCAAGAAAGTAGCCGCTCAACTGCTAACGCCTGAAAGATAAAATCCACCAGGCCCAAGTCTAAAGCAGGAGCAGCCACTAAACACGTCCTCTCAGCTGGGGTTTAGATGATGAAAGGCACAGAGTGACAGTTTAGAATGTTCATTGTTGCTGTGCAGTGTCTTCTAACCAATCAGAGCTGTCACTGTGAGACTCCATTTTGCCTTGGGTCAGAACCAGGATTCTGAATCAGCAAGTTAAGGCCAAACCAACTACAATAGAAAACTTCCCACCCAAATAAGGCTAATCTAAAAAAGGATTAATAAAGAGAAATAATGAGAAGGAAACTTGAATAAGGGAAAATAACCTGAATAGGGGAAGGAAACCTGACAGTACCCCCCTCCTAATGCCCAGTCTCTGGGCCTACCTTATGTGGATTTTTAGCATGAAACTTAGCAACTAAACGGGGGGCATGTACATCAACTGAATCTTCCCATGATCGTTCCTCAGGTCCATATCCCTCCCAATCAATTAAATACTGCAACCTTCCCCTCACTTTCCTGGAATCCAAAATTTGTTTAACCACAAATTCCTCAGATGAATCCTCCAAAATCACAGGGGAAGGTGGTGTTCTAAATCTAGTTCCTGAACAAACTGGTTTTAAAAGGCTAACATGGAAAGTAGGATGTACCTTCAACGGCTTGGGTAATTTCAATCGTACTGCCACAGGGTTGATGATTCTCTCTACCTCGAATGGGCCTACAAATCGTGGACTGAATTTATTCTTCCCCTTAATTTTTAGGTACCGGGTAGAAAGCCAAACTAAATCTCCCACCTTATATTCAGGACCAGCCTTCCTTCTCAAATCAGCACACTTTTTATATTTCAATTTGTTTTCTCCCAGCACCTTTTTAGCTCTATCCAAGTTATTGTTCATTACCAACAAACGATCTTCCACTCTAGGATTCCCAGAATCCTCCAACACCTCAAATCTCAGAAAGCGAGGATGAAACCCACGACCCAAAAAGAAAGGGGACATAGAAGTAGCATCTTTACCACAATTGTTGTAAGAGAATTCTGCCAACCATACCAAATCCACCCATTCCTCTCTAGCTTGTAAATAACACCTTAAGAACTTCTCCAATTCCTGATTTACTCTCTCCACTTGTCCATTACTCTCCGGATGATACCCAGAAGTTAAACTAACTTCCACTCCAAGTTTCTTACAGAAGGCCCTCCAGAATTTTGAAATAAATTGAGAACCCCTATCAGAGATAACTTGACTTGGGAGTCCATGTAGTCGAACTACACCTTGCAAAAAACTATGAGCCAGTTTTTCCACAGTAACCTCTCCCTCCATTGGTAAAAAATGTGCTTCTTTAGTAAGAAGATCCACCACAACAAGAATGGTAGTACAACCCTTATCTTGAGGGAGATCAACAATGAAATCCATAGAAATAGTGTGCCAAGGACGAGGAGGAACAGGTAACGGCTCCAATAAACCATGTGGCTTCCCAACTTGACTTTTTGCTTGTGCACAGACTACACAAGTTTTAACAAAGTTCAATGTGTCTTGGCGAATTCTTTCCCACCAAAAATTCCTTCGAACCAATTCCAGAGTTTTTCTGAAACCAGGATGTCCTGATAAAATGGTTTCATGACAATTTCTCAAAACCTTTTCTCTTAACTCTTCAGTAGGTACATAAAGCTTGTTATCAAAAAAAGGAAGATCATCTTTCAAACTTCTGGCTGGATCCAGTCTCACCCACTCCTTCATCTTCTGCAAGGACATATTCTGGCGAACTTCATTCAAAAAATCCATTTCTTTAATGGTTCCAGCTAACAAAAAACGTTCTGTAGCAATTATAGGTTTTGGTTCCAGAATCTCTCTCTCCTCACTACCAGGAAATTGGCGGGATAAGGCATCAGCTTTTTTGTTCTGACTTCCGGGTTTAAAAGTCACAATGAAATCATAATCGGCAAAGAATAAGGACCAACGAAGTTGTCGTGGAGACAAAGTTCTTGCAGATTTTAAAAACAATAAATTACGGGGATCAGTAAGGACTGTTACCGTATGTCTTGCCCCTTTCAGAAAATGTCTCCATTCTTCAAAAGCGGACTTTATTGCTAATAGTTCACGATCTGCAATTGTGTAGTTCACTTCAGCGGCAGAAAACTTCCTAGAAAAGAATGCAACTGGATGTAGTTGACCAGTATTTTCATTCCTTTGAGAAAGCACCGCCCCCAACGCTAGATTTGAAGCTTCCGCCTCCACAAAAAAGGTTTAGAGAGATCAGGATGAATTAGAATTGGACTAGAAGTAAATCTTTGTTTTAACTCTAGAAAAGCTTTTTCTGCTTCAAGGTCCCAGTCAAATTTCACTCCTTTTTTCAAAAGTCTCGTTATAGGAGCAACCAGCCGAGAAAAACCTTCGATAAATCTCCTATAAAAATTGGCAAACCCTAAGAAACTTTGTATTTCCTTAACCTTAGTAGGAGAAGGCCATTCAAGAACTGCTTGCACTTTTTTAGGATTCATTTCTAAACCCTTAGGTGAAATTATAAAACCTAAAAACTCCACAGAATCGGTATGGAATTTACTTTTTTCCAATTTGGCAAACAAATGGTTTTCTCGCAGCTTTTGTAAGACTAAGCGCACATGTTTCTGATGTTGATCCAGGTCAGAAGAGAAAATCAAAATATCATCGATATACACGACACAAAAATATCTAGGTATTCTCTAAAAACCTCATCAATGAAAAATTGGAAAGCCGCTGGAGCATTACATAGACCGAATGGCATAACTGGATATTCAAACAGCCCAAACCTGGTCTTAAACGCTGTCTTCCATTCGTCCCCTTCCTGCACACGCACAAGATGGTAAGCTCCTCTCAAAACTAATTTAGAGAAAATATTTGCTCCTTGTATTTGATTAAGCATTTACGAGATGAGAGGAAGAGGATACCGGTTCTTAACCGTGACTTTGTTAACTGCTCGATTATCTATGCAAGTTCGAAACGTTCCATCCGGTTTTGGTACAAAAAATAAAGGAGAGGCCGCTGGTGACTTAGAATGACGAATAAACCCTTTGGCCAAGTTTTCCGACAAATATTCTTTTAAATAATCATTCTCTTTCTCTGCAAGAGCATATACCCTACTACTAGGCAAAATTGTTCCTGGCTCCAGCTGAATTTTACAATCAAAGGGCCTATGGGGTGGTAATTCTCCTGCCACTTTCTCATCAAATACGTTCAAAAAATCTTTGTAACACTGGGGAAGTTGACCCACTACAGCTCCCACATCATGACATCCAATTCCAGTCTCAGCCAGAAAACTAGACACTGAATTACTTTGTTTGACATCTTCCTCTAAGAGACTTCCTGAAAAGCAATTCTCTTTACAAAAATCTGACTGCATGTCAATTGTCCTAGCACTCCAATCAATCAGAGGATTATGGAGAGTAAGCCAAGGCATACCCAAAATAATCTTCAACAAAGGAGCATCAATTAACTCAAACGAAATTTTCTCTCTGTGACCTCCTGATAACTCCAAAGTTAAAGAACCAGTCCTATGAGTAATAGGACCAGAAGATAGATATGTACCATCTAACCTGCTCTACAACCTCCTTCTGAATAATTGGAATTCCCAAAGATTTTGCCAGACCCCAATCCATGAAATTCCCATTGGCACCAGAGTCAAGCATTACGGGACCATTTCCCTTACACTCCAACTCAAAGAACAAGAATACATTTACGGTTATATGGGGAACCGCTGTCTGCAGTGTATTGGCGATCTGTTGTACCTTGACCGCTGAGGTAGAAGTCTTCTTGGGAGTGTAAGGACAGTTCCCTAAAAAGTGCCCACCTCTTCCACAATATAAACACAGATTTTTATCTCTCCTCCTAGCCTTTTCTTCCATTGTTAAAGGGCCGCGGACCCTGGGAGATGGATTATTCCCTTTGGATCTACTCTCTACCTTAGGTCTAACCACTCTAACTAGAGACTTTACATCACTCTGACTATGACGCCTCTCTGCCTTCCTTTCACTCAAACGAAAGTCCAATTGAATAACCAAATCAATCAGACCTTCACAAGTAGAAGGGCGTTCAACTACTCCAGACAATGCATCCTTTAACTCATCTCTAAGGCCCCTATAAAACAGCGAGGCCTGTTTAACCTCAGGCCACTTGCTTTCTAACACAAGGGACTTAAATTGTGTTGTATAAGCAATCAAGTCTCTATTACCTTGTTTTAGTTCTAAAAGTTCACCATCTACTTCCAGAGATAACTGTCTTCTATCAAACATCGTTCGGAATATCTCTAAAAAACTGGTGTAATTTCCTAAAACCGTACTCTTTTGACTCACCAACAACCCAGCCCAAGCAGATGCCTCCCCAGAAAGATAGGACAACATAAAAGTTATCTTAGATGCATCCGAGGGAAATCATTCTGGTCTACTCATAAAATGTAATTCACATTGTGTCAGAAACACCCTAAACCTCTTGGGATCCCCATGATAACGTTCTGGAGGCGCCAAAGGAACTGGCATAATTAAACTCCTTACCCCTTCTGCCACTGGAGGCGCCCGTTGTATTTGTGGTAAATGATCTTCACCTTCCCTTTCTAACTCAGGTGGAGAACCAGCGCCCCCTGAAACCTCATCCTCTCTCCTTTCTCCCCTCTGTTGAATTTGTGTTACTTTAACACTCAAGTCATCCACCTTTTGAATAAGTAAGGCATTTTCATCCCGAGATATTTTCAACTCCTCCCGTAACTCCCTGATCAAAGATCCTAACATCTCCATGGATTCGTCGGGATTCATGACAGCTCGGGCGGACTAAATTATTGGCCTTTCATTCTGTCAAGGCTAAGAGGTCCTGTGTCCGCGGAAGCTGCTGAACCCCCAACGATCCCCCTGAAATGTAATTCCCAGAATTAGATTTCAATTCAGCTCTGTAAACTACACCCCAAAGGGAAAGGGGGAAGTGGATAACAAAACAACACCAGGCAGACTGCGTCAAGGCTAACCAGAGCTGAACCTGCAGAGGATATAAGAAAAGCAGATACAATTCCTTTATTTACTTACTTAACCTTAGGAATGGGAAAGACTTTAAATCCTTAACTAATAATTAAGAATCATACCTGGCTCTTCTCTTGAAATTTCTTAGAGAAGCTTGTAAAGAAGCTGAAAATCTCTCTTACTTGAGACTCTTGAAATTCACAGCAACTTCTTACTTTGGGCAAATCTGGAAAGTTTAGTTCAGTGTCTCTTTTCCAAACTGCATTAGATGTCCAGTTAAATTGTCTTTATTTATTCTTTCCTTTTCTTTCAAACTTTTCTTTTGTATTTTCAAACTATTTACAATTCCATTGAGTTTGTGAATTCTTGAAGAAACACGTGTTAAACTCACACGTGGGTTATTTCCATACAGATGAAGTTCACGTTGAAAACTTTCTGCGTTGAAGAACACGCGCACGGAAAGCAAAATCCACGCGCAGAAAACACACGCGCTTGCCTAACCACGTAAAGTAGAATTCACGAGCAAACGAGAACACGCGCAGAAAAACAAATTTCCGAGTTGATGAACTTCCGCGCCTATTCAAACGCGCCTTATAATCCACGCGCTATAAGTTCACTCGCGATCGAATACACGTGTTTAAAAAGACACGCGCAAGAAACCACACGCGCAATTGAGTTTTAGTGCTGCAGCACAAGCGCTTTAAATCACACACGCTATAAAGTTATCGCGCGGCGAATGAATCTCACGCTAGGAGCACCCGCGCTGGAAAACACACGCGCTCTTGAGTTCTCACGCGACGAACAGATTCTCGCGCTAAGGAGCACACGCGCTGGCAAACACACGCGCAGATGAATACACTCGCACGCGCAAAGGTTCAATGATATTTTCAGATTACAAGTAGTACGCGTATTTTCTAATAGCGTTGAAGCGCACTCAGGGAGTTCAATAGTACAAGTATAAAGATAACTTTTTACGAATTTTCAAGGAAAATGTCATTAAGATGAACAGAGCTGCAGTACAAACAAAGTCACTTATCTCCAGAGTGAATTCATAAGGATCTTCAGAGTTTCCTGTCTTCAAAAACGAATTCCTGACAACTGATAGCGTCTCCAGAAACCCCCAAGAAAGTAGCCGCTCAACTGCTAACGCCTGAAGGATAAAATCCACCAGGCCCAAGTCTAAAGCAGGAGCAGCCACTAAACACGTCCTCTCAGCTGGGGTTTAGATGATGAAAGGCACAGAGTGACAGTTTAGAATGTTCATTGTTGTTCTGCAGTGTCTTCTAACCAATCAGAGCTGTCACTGTGAGACTCCATTTTGCCTTGGGTCAGAACCAGGATTCTGAATCAGCAAGTTAAGGCCAAACCAACTACAATAGAAAACTTCCCACCCAAATAAGGCTAATCTAAAAAAGGATTAATAAAGAGAAATAATGAGAAGGAAACTTGAATAAGGGAAAATAGCCTGAATAGGGGAAGGAAACCTGACAGCTGTTGAGTGAGTGGAATGACCAATGCATGACCTTTGTGTAGTGGGGGGGAGACAAAAGACACTCAACAGAGTGCTCCTGGCTGTTGGGTGAGTAGAATGACCAATGCATGGCCTCTGTGTAGTGGGGGAGCAATAGACACTTTGTTTGTGCCCTCCCTGTCTCACAAGTGTAAAATGAATAAAACAGACACTCCCTGGACAGGGAATAAGACACAAAAGAGCAGGCTGCGAGAGTTCAAGGAAAAGTTTATCTAGATCTCTGAGAGCGCTCTAACCACATCAAGGTTTTAACACATTTATATAGTACATTGACATCTTTAACATATTAGGCTACGTTGGACCTGGATTGGTCAGCCAGGGTGGTGTCTTAGGTGTGGGCATCATCTCTTCCTCCGGGTTGGTTGCTTGGTTGGCGGGAGGATTGACGTCAGACATCTGTGCTCCGGATGGGTGAAGGTCAGGTCGCTGTGAAACACGGTGGTCACTATCTAAGCTAAGAAAATACATTCTGAGTAATGCATGCACTAAATAATAGTTGATCAAAAGACTCTCAGTAGTGTATCATGTCATTATACTAATCACTCAAGAGTTTATATCATCTACAACATTTGGGTTATACAGGTCACAGGTTTATGGGCCTTGACCACTATAATACTGTCATTGGACTATAGGGTTAATCTCACAAGAATCTCAGGTATGTGGCACTTGTTAGTATTGGGCACGATACACTGCAGCAGGGGTCTAATGTTAGTTGGGGATCTGTTGGGTGGGCTCCATAGCATGGTTGGCAGTCTGGCACATGAAAGGAATGCCTTGCAAGGACACAGGGTTAGAATGGCAATAAGTTTCAACTGGCAAGGGTAAGAGGGCAGGGACACTTTTGTGGAGATGGACGAGCTATGTGCTTGGCTCATGTTGGTTCACATGCAGGACAGTGATCTCAGAGGAAAAGGGATGTGTTACATTTATTATTTGTTGCAAGCAGCTCCGGCTTCAGAGTGGGAATGGAGCTGCTGAGTTTTCCAGTTGGAGTGGGGACGAGGGTGGGGGCCATGTGCTCCGAGCTACTGCAGCGGGCAAAAGGAGAGATGCATTTTGTACTATCGCAGTGAGGCCTGGTTACCAAGATGGAGTCGAAAGGGGGTACAAAAAATTGATGACCTGTGTCCCATCTACACAAATGTAACCCAAAGTTAACATCGCATAAGGGCGAGGGGCGTACCCACCACTAGAGGCACTTGGTCCGAGTTTTGTACTGAGAAATGATGATAGCTTTCGTTACATCTAAAGTAACAAATACTTCTACTTTTTATTCTTTTCATTCTCCCTTCGGTAGTACTCAGCCTCTGGCACAGCCTCGTCCCACGCAGGGGTACCTTTTATTGGCATCCACGCTCTGCATACACTTCTTAAGCTGTTTCCTCTTCTGGCATATTTGTCTGGTGTACACATTAAATAAATTCCTCCATCCCCATCTAGATCTACCCATACTTCTTGGTACCATTGCAACTCTCTTGGTTCTTTTATCGTTGTATGATGCAAATTATCCACTATATCCCCATATTGCCTGTAGATTGCTGTCATCCTGTATTGTGGTGTAGTGTATTCCCCTGTTTGCATTTGTGCATCAATCATGGCAGCTACCGTTGTCGGTCGGCCCATTGTTACCATCATCATAGCTGAGGTTGGCATGCTTTTCTCACAACACTGTAGTCCCAGTTGGCACACACAGAAGAACAGGAGCACAAAGACGATGATGGGGATCAATATTTTCATTGCCACATTTACCCATGATGGTATCCAGCTGAACAAATTGTCGAACCATGTGCTTTCTTCTGCTCCTCCTTCTGCTCTCATTCTCTCCCCTAAATTGTGCACTGCTGTTATCACATGGAAGAGTGTCCCGTTGTCAGCATCTTCAGTTGGCACGAATGTGCAACACGCCCCCCCAATTTTTCGGCAAACATCACCGTCCATTGCCATGAGGAGATCTAAGACATATCTGTTTTGCATTGTCATTAGGCGCAGTGCGCGGAGCTCTATTTTTATCACGTTGAACCCCTCTTCAGTGTCATTGGCCAGTTGAATGAGCTCCCAGTGCACTATCTGCAACCATTTGGCGTTCGCTCGTGCTTGCAGTCCCGGGGCAATGTGAGGCGAAAAATGTCTCTGCTGATGAAAAGAGCGTGTATTTCTGCGGGATCTCAGCAAGGAGTTTCGAAGATTCGGATGAAATGTAATTGGAGGACCTTTTACTTCGTGTCAATCTTTTCTTTAGTTCATATTCTGACAGTAGTTCATATGCTGGAGCTTCTGTTCTTAATAGTTGGGGCGCTGTCAATTGTTCAGCCGATTGCCCTGCTGCCGATATGCCATCCGATTGTCCTGCTGCCTATATGCCAGCCGATTGCCCTGCTGACGATATGCCAGCCGATTGCTCTGCTGACCCTTAGATATGGCTTTCTGGTATTACCATCAGGGCTGTATGGAGGGTGGCTAGAGCACAAGTTCCTTTCCACGATGCAGGGAGGTGCAGGTAAACTTGTTTGCCGCAAACCCAATACATATCCATTAGTGCAGCTGTGCCTTTTTTCATGTCGGGTATGATTACCGTTTTGTTACATCTCTTTGTCTCCCCCATGTTCACTTTTCCTTCCCCACGGTAACACAGTTCATGTGGCACTTCTTTTTGTATTTTGATAGGTTTGTCTAATGCTGTGACCCACGTTAGCTTTGCGACATGTTGCGACCAGATGGGGTCCCGTACCTCTTTTATCCATTGGAAAGTGTCATTTGATAGGCCTCGAAGTGCTTCTGCTTTGCATTCAATTGTTTCTTCGTGCCATTTGTTTTCTGCATATCGTGTCCCCTTGATGACAAGAAATGGTTCCTTGAGGCAAATTACTCCTTGGCTTCTGCTTGTGCATGTTTTCTCATTCTCCAGCTTTTTCAATGTGACAGTGTGCGCCTGGAACGTGCTCTTTATTCTGCATAAAACCAGATGAATTAGACATTGGGCCTCTGACAAGGGCACTTCCTGTGGTACTAACATTTTCAGTGTTCCTGATGCGTGCGTAATGAGTGAACAGACGTAGCAGCTTTCATTTGTTGCTTGCTTCGCCGTGGGATTCATGTCAGAATACCATTTATTTGATTGATCAGGGTGGCAGGGATCTTCTATTTCGTCTAACCCCAGGTCGTGGTAGATGTTGTATCTTTTCCCTTCCGCCCCCCCCCTTTTTCTTCTCCTTCTCCCTTCCTGGTTATTGTTTTTCACCCTTTTGTAATGTATTCGAAACATTCCGGCCTAGGTTGTATCATTACTACTCAATATGGCATGTGTATCGTCATCAGTAGCAGAAATATTGTATGAGGTAGGGTGTATGGTTGCCTGTGCATTAATACTAGTGTTAATTAAATCATTTGTCCACTAATAATCTCCATCATATTCATTATATCCATAAGCATTACTCATATTTACATTAAAATGTAGCACTAACACACTTGTTGATCCTACAGTGATGTATCGAAGGGTTGCATCACATCTGTTTTGTTGACATTAATCTCATGTGACTCTTTCCATATAGTCTTTACCCCAGTACATATAATTTGCGATCCTTCTCATATCATGTTAGCCCCGCTTCCCCCCCTTTGCATGTCATTAACAAAAGATAAAAGGGTATAATACCAAGCTGCGAAAAACAACATTACTGGCATCAAAATTGCAGCGCATTTCAAAACGCATTCAACGTTACTGAACATTTCAGCCCTAATGGCGACCTTATCACTATCTAACATTAATTCGTTCTCTCCGATTGTAGGTCGTTGGGCCATTTTTCACCTGGAGGGGCGATATAAATTTGTTAAGTCACCACAATATATACATGTATTTACATTCTTGTTCAACTTCATGTTTAATCATCATTTTCATTCATGTTTGTTCTTTACTCTATTGCACATGTACTTTTGCTATAGAGATAGTAATCGTAACGAAGGTGGGAGATAGAGAGAGAGAGATAGTTGAGGTGTATAGACAATATGTCGGCCAATTAAAGAGGAGGAGGAAAACACAGAAAAGAAGGATGGAGGAGATAAGCTGTGCAGAACAAAATACATATCATCACTTTTATCTCTGCATGTTCTCTTTACTGACAATTTTGTTATTTGTTTTCAACCTCATTTGTGGTTGCAGTGGCGCTATCTTGCTCCTTCTGGGGGATTGTACTATCATGTGCCCTCCTCACATCGGATACGTGCACCCAATACTTCAATCCCTTTACCTTCACTGCGGTGGGTGTACTATAAATGACCTCATAAGGGCCATGAAACCTGGGTGAATTCCACCTTCTCACAAAACTGTGGATGTACACATGTGCTCCTGGCCTCAGTGGCCCGCTTGAACTGTCTGTGGCCGGTGTGGTAGTATCAGTCGCCACATTTTCAGTAAAAGGCGATGCTATTTGTCGTGCTATGCTGCGTACTGTGCGTGTTAACTGGGTTAGGTATTCCTTGAACTCTTCCCCCAGCACTGTGGCAGCCCTGCGCGCATCTGAGGCTCTTCTAATCGGGGATACTGGGGTGTGTATTCGCCTCCCAGTCACAATTGTGTGGGGGCTTAGATGGTGGTCTTTACATGGTTGCGTCCTGAGTTGGAACAGTGCTAGGGGCAAGCAATACACCCAGTTTTTCTTCAATGTGTTACACAGCTTAGATAACTTACTCTTTAATAATCCGTTGATTTTTTCTACCATCCCATTCGCCATTGGATGATAAATTGAGCCTAGTTTGTGTTTTACCCCCAAGAATGATGTCACTTCCTTAAAGAGGTCATTCACAAAGTGCGTACCGTTGTCTGATCTAATGACATCGCGTATTCCCCATCGTGAAAACACCTCCCGCACAAGGAACTTGGCCGCACATTTTGCATCTGGGTGGGGACATGGGCCCGCTTCCACCCACCTTGAAAAGGGGCACACCACCACGATCAAATATCTTGCTCCATTACACCGCTCTCCCATATCAACATAGTCTATGTGGAGCTCTCTAAATGGTCCTGTTGGTCGGGGCAGGGTACCGCGCAGTGTTCTTAATGTCATTCCTGAATTATATGTTTGGCATGTTATACATTCTATAATGAATTTTGACAGGTGTTCTTGCAAATTGGGGACGAACCAGTGTTCCTGGATGTCTGCGGCAATGTGTTGGTTTGCTACATGGCTGTGGAAATGCAGCTGTTGGAATGCTATTTCAAGTAACTCTATGGTCATTACAACCTTTCCTGTTGTCTCTTGCCTCCAAATGAGATCTGTGGCTGATTGTTTACATCCCCGTTTGCTCCACAGTTCTTGCTCCTCTTGGGGCTCTCTTCTTTGTAACTCTATTATCTGCGTTATTGGAATATTATTGTATGCTTCCTCTTGTGGATCTGTGGTGGTTGCTTTTGCAATGCATTCGAGTGTTAGTGTCATATTGAAATACGAGGCCTCCTTCGCTGCCGCGTCGGCTGCCACGTTTCCCAATGAGATTGCATCTTTGTTGTTGGTATGGGCTTGGCATTTCACCTGGCTTGAATTTTATTTTTATTGGTGTCACCTCATGCAGCAGCCCTACATCGTGGGGCCCTGTGGTCCAAATTTTAGGTGCTACTTTTGCCATGTCTTCCTCAAATATAGTCAGTGGGGCCTTAATGTTAGCCATCAGAGGGTTATGTACCTCTCTGTACTGGATCATAATATCACACGGTATGCTTATTTCCATTATATTTTCTCCATCATTCTCACCATCAGTGAATAATTCTTCGTCTGTTCTATCTCGTAGCATTATGTTTGGGTCTATGCATAACACAGTTCTCCACTCGCACCCATGCGCGTCCAGTCCTATGACCACAATACGTTTGCTGGATACTTGAACTGCCTTGATGTCTATGGACATTATCGTGCCTGGCACAATGTCTGTGTGTGCAATTGGGCAGAATATGAAATCTGATGGTGTTCTCCATTCTTTTCTCGTTATCTCTGGCACTGCTCGTGCTAACACCTTGATACCACAAATAAACATGCTTATATCAATGGGTATTCCTCGCACCACAACTTCGTTCATAACTGTGCTGATCATCAACATGGCTCGTACTGGGCATACTCCTGGTGTTCAACACACTATTACTCGTTCTGTAAACGAGATGGTCATATTTAATTTGCTTAACAAATCTCTCCCCAGCAAATTGATTGGCGCGTCTTCGTGATACAGTAAGGGTGCTGCACGGTTTTTCCCCCCACTGTTATATCAAGATCTTTAGTGTAAGGAACTTTTAAAATAGCCCCAGAGAACCCCAGCGTCTCTAAATTCCTGCCTGAGAGCGGAAACCGCCCTTCCATAAGACAAGATTTCTCCGCTCCTGAGTCTACCATAAAGATAAACTGCTTATTTCCTATCTCTGCCCCCACTAGTGGTTCCTCTTCTGCAGATAGGGTGGTTCATAGGACTGGACACGCACATGTTCCCTGTGGGCTGTCCTAATCTGAATGTCTTTCTTGCCCAGGCACTGAGAAGACATTGTCTCCAATCACGGTCACGCCACGGTATGGTGCGGGCGCACAGTTAGTAGATGTTGAATAGCAATTATTATTTGCACTTCCCATTGCATTTTGTCTTGCCATAGGTTGTGGTGGTGGTTGCAATCCTTGCTGTACCTGAGGTTCATTGTAGCATTGGTCTTGCTGTCTCCACCTTCCCATCGGTAGTCCATAAGGGCTACCTGGGTGTGGGCACCCCCAACCTTGTTCGTTCTCCATGGGCTGTTGCCCCTGGAAATATCCTGAAGGCCGCATTCTACAATCTCTAGAGTAGTGTTCCCATCTCCACAGTTCCAGCATGACCCTTGTGGTCTGCTTCTCATTCCCTGGCCGCCAAATCCTCTATTTCCCATACCTCCAAACCCCCCTCTCTGGCACCCACCTCTTCCTCTTGCTGGTCTTTCTTGCCACTGTTGTCCGCCGCATTGCTCTTCTCCGTTCCACTGCCCTTGTCCTCCTGTGGCCCGCAGCGCTGCTATTGTTGCTGGTCTGTTTCCCGCTCCTTCGCCCCCTCGTTTTCTCGGTCTGTGGTTGCGCTGGTGTTGACGGCGGCGACCTTCACTAATTTGTTCTGTACCAGCTTCGCTTCGTCTGCCAGCCTTTTTTGTGCTATCTCCTTTTCTCTCTCTTTGATCCTCCTGCAGTGGTGCACAATTATACTCTGTATTTCAGGCCAGCCCTTGGCTTCCCATCCCAGCTATTTTGTCCAAGGCCTTCTGCACCTCCTTCGGGAGCCCCTTTTTGATGATAAAATAAAACAAGGCAGTGGACTGGTTCCACGCCGTGCCAGTTTCGCTTCTCCATAAATCCTGCACCCGCAGTATGAATTACGTAGGATCCTCGTTCTCCTCCATTGTGCACTGCATCACTAAATGTAAATCTGAAATATCTGGAAACGTGCGCCTGAATGCATCCCATACTTGTGCTCGAACGTTATTGAACGCCGATCCATCGTGGCGGTCACAACTCATCGTGACTCCGGGGAATCCGGCCTTTTCCCACACTGCGTCTGCTTGGTCACCAATTGCTGACACTAATAAGCTATTCACATCCACTATCGCTAGCAGCACTCCTGCTGTGTTTTTCTCAAAGGCATGTATCCATTTCCCAGCCCCTCCCGACAGTGGGGGGAGGACCTTTAGCAAGTTGTTTTTATCCATTTGAGCCCATGGAATGTAGTGTGGCCTACCTGCTCCTTTATTTATCTATGGCATTTGTAACTTGTGTTTCTTCCCTACCTTACTTACCGCACCTTTCTTTATTTTACTTACCATCATATTTCCCCCTCGCTGTCTTAGTCTACCCTGCCATAGTGGTGGCGATGGTGTATCTGGGTACCGGCGGTTTGGCAGTGGGGACCCGGTCTCGGCAGCTGCCTCTTCATATTCGTCTAAGTCACTCCACACCTCTTCTAGTTCTGATCCTTGCTCATTGTTCCCTTCACACCCTTCTCCTCTCTCACTGTCTGGGGTGGGTGGGCGTATAATCCTCACGGGTTTGTCATTTAGATGGAACAGGAATTCCCCTGACCGCCACTCTTTCTCTTGCCCTTGTGGTATGCGTGTTCCTTCTGATGATACTGACCGCGCTGGCTCTGAGATCGCTTGCGCCACTTCCCCTGCTGTGCTCAATGTTGGCGTTAGATCCGCTATGGATAATGGTGGCACCTCTCCTCCCCCTGGCAGCATTTGGCCCCTATCGCACAATGCTCTTAGCCGCGTTATTTCCATCTGTGCATGCACCAGCTGGCAGTCTAATTCTCCAGTGAAGTGTGCCAAATTCACGGGGGGTGCGCTTTTTGGGCCATACAAACCTCCTTTATCATAGGGTGGTGGTGCTGTAGCAACTGCTCCGGTTGTGGGTGCGGGAGTGAGACATGCTGGTATGTACAGGGGCTCACTATATCCTACTGCTGGTCTTGACATTAAAGGATATATTTTAGTTGTATCGCTTTCAGCTGTAGTGGTTGTGCACTCGCCCTTTGGCGTTCCGCTTACCTCTTCCTGCGGTGTCTGTGTTTCGTTCGTTCTTTCTTTATTTACCTCTGCTGTAGGCGTAACTTCTTCAAACATTCGCCACAAGTCCAGTACTTCCCTTCTGTTTTGCAGTTGTTTCCCCTTATACCTAGCTAACAAGTGTGTGGATACTAAATCTAATACTCTTTTATCGAATGACCCGCCTTCTAGCCAAATTGGCGTCACACTGTCCCCTTTTATCTCCGTCAACCATTGGTCGTGGTATTTTTGTATTTTCTCACTGTATAACGGAAGGTGCTGACAAATATGTGCTAGTGGTGTTATTCCCCCATGATGATGTGTTTCCTTTCCTCCCTTTGTCTGTACTTACCTTTCGACCTCCCTTTCCCCTTAATCACTTCTTCACTAGTTGGATAATACACCACGAGCCTTCTCAATTACTTGTAATTTGTATGCACCTATATCTATCAAGATAAATATGTCAACCACTTTTCATTAACCTTATAGCTATTGCATGTTCAAATTCAACAGTTCATTTGTTGCATATGTTGCCACTTTAACCACAAATGAATCACAGTACTTGGATATCCTTGACGAAAAATGGACAGAACACAAAAGCACATATAACACTTATCATGCACATCCACTACCTGCGCGCGTTTTCTCCTTATTGCTCTTTTTTTTTCACCCGCTTTCCCATTTCGCCTACTCTTCTCATTCACTCCCCACCTCTTACACCCTCTTACTCTTTTCCAAGAATCCTTTTGTACCCAGAAAAAGAATGTTCTAAGTAACTACTCCGAGTCTACTCAATATACGAGACTCCTACTATTTTCTCTGTATCTTCACTTATTTATTCTGCACTGGACGAGACAATGCTATGCGGCGCCGCCTTCTACCCCGTTCGGGCTAGGATACCACTTCGCTTTTTTCACTTCACCTCTTATGAAACCCTAATGTCCATATAAAGGATAGATCAGAAAAGCCTCATCATCACTCACACAGGCCCTACTCTTCCCTATTACCCGTTACCACCTGTCTCCCCTATTTCCCCCTTACCTTTCCTTCGTAACCTTCGCAACCGGCACTCACGTGTTCAGTCAGGTGACCCGAGGGTCGCCGCTCGCAGTCCGACCCCAGTCAGGCTCGCACCCCAACCAAGCCGTGGCCCGCCTCGGTAAGCAGCTTTTCAGTCGGGTATTTGTCAACCGGGAACCCTTGACCCTTCTTCGTAGTGCGCACAGGCTGGTCGGCAGCAGAGGCGATGGTTTTGCTGGGGGCCTCCCGGATCTCGTCGCTCGGCGCCGGCCTCGAGGCACCTCTCCGATCACGTTGCAGGGGGTCACCAAATGTTTGTGCCCTCCCTGTCTCACATCAAGCATTATCTTCATCCCAATGGCTTTCTTCGCTGCATTGTCCTATAATGATCCTTATAAGACAGAATCCTAGCAATACCAACATTAGTATTGCTCCAAGTAGCTTGAAGGCATTAGCCAGCCAAGTTGGAATCCATTAAACAGAGACGAGAACCAGGCATCTTCCTCTGTCTCATCAACTTCCTCCACCATCTTCGTAGGGTTGTCAGCATAGTTATTGCCTCTGTGAGGGTTCCATTTTCTCCATCATTGGTGGATGTAAATATACAGCAAGAAGACCCGATCTTGGTGCACACGCATCCTTCCATTGCTGTAATTAAGTCCTGGACATACCTGTTCTGGAGGGTCATCAGCCTGATGGCCCTCAGTTCTTCTTTGATAGCATTAAATCCTTTTATTGTGGTGTTCATCGTTTGTAGCAGCTCGGACCTAGTGATCTGTAACCACTTGGCATTTATTGCAGTCTGTATTTCTGGCATGAATATGGCTGTAAATATTACTGCCGTCTTGCGGAATAATTCATGCTCCGATGGAATATCGTCACAGGCTGCTACTGATTTTGCTGAGAAGTAGTTCTCCCTCTTCATTGGTTGAGCAACCTCTTCTTTCTCTGGTGTGTACACATCTTTGGGAACCCTTCAATATGGGGTCACTTTATGGAATCGCCAATGCAGGAATATGCATGATCTCAATAGAACATATTCCTCGCCAATTCTTAGGCAGCTGCATATAAGCGCTGGATCTACAGGCCCAATAACAATCCATTAGCACATCAGTTCCACCATTCATTCCTGATACTTCAAGCACCTGCTTGCCTCCTTTATTCTTTCCAACTAGGACTAAGCCTTTGTTCCTGCAAGCATATTGTTACATTCTGTGGAAGTATTATGGACACCAGTCCTGCTTCATTGTCAACCCATGTTAGTAGCTTCAAATATTAGGCCCATGACTTTAGGCATATGTCATTTACTATTTGCACTATGCTTACTGTTTCCTTCTTCAAAAATTGTTGTAAGGAAGGCATGGTATCAACAGTAAGACAGACACAAGTGACCACAGTTCGAGGGTGTTTATTGAACTCCAAAAAGGGTTTGAAAAATGCCTTTCTAATCCTAAATCTATAGATGGGAGCAAGCTATGACCATCAAATAATAATAACGCAGTCCTCATAGTGTCTTGTCAAAATAAAAGGGCCTATACTAATAAACCTATTGCCAATCCCTACTTCTAAATACAAATAGTGTGGGAAACAATGTTACAAAAAAAAGAAAGAAGTGTTCACAAAATGATATGTCAGGAGGCTTTCAACACGGGACAAGGCGGGGCACTCACGCTGAGCAGTCTCTGGCTTCTTCTAGTACGAGGATACAGTTCAAAGGTTAGCATCAGGGCCTTCCATGCTCAAGTCTCGTTGCCTCTCAAAACCTCTTGATTCAGAGGGCCTGATGCAACAAACACACTATAAATTCCTTCTTACCAACTTTCAGATTATCACAATTACTCAACTTCTCAGGCGATTCGTCATTCACCTTGGATCCCCCTCAACCGGGCTCAGATTCTTTCACCACAATGTTTGTACTTTATTTATGCATTTGATTTCTGGTAAAGTATTCTTTCTCAGATGACCCACGGTTCACCCCAGACTCCACCTCAGTTGGGCTCAGATCTAGGATACCCCTCGATCTGGCTTAGATCTCAGATCCCCCTCGGTCGGGCTCAGATTCCTTTTAACACAATGTTCATTACTTTACACAAACTTGCTTTAACCAAAAGCTTTTTAGCTGATCTCCCTTCACCAGGCTCAGACCAACTTCCAACACAATTTCATCAACTATCTAAGAATTTTGAATGTGCACAGGGTTTTTGATGAACCCATTGCAAGACCACTTCGATTTCACAATTCTTTGTCACATTTGCCACCTTTCAGATGGATACCTAACAGAGAATGAGCACCCACGTGGTGCCGGACCACTCCATCAATGGTATTGTATCTTGGCTTCAAAGTTCAATCACTCATGTGCTGATTTAATTGTGCTCGTGTTGTTTGCCACACATGCTTCAAGCACTGTTCTCTCCAGTTTTCACTATACAATGTTGCTGCTCGCAACCTTGGCTTCAACACAGACCGGTTTGGTAGCAGTCTCCCCAATGCACCAGCTGTGCTGACTTCACTGGCGCTACTTTGTGCTAGGAGCCAAGGACAGTACCACAGTGGCAAACGTTTCTCCTCACCTTGACTATCGATGCAGGAGAGCTCCACGTACCTCTGACACACAATGCAGGATCCTTCAGCCTCGATTCCTTGTCTTACGTTTCTTATCCTCAAAGGTTCTTGAAAGTAACAGTGTTTAGTTGAAGGTAAAGGGCACTTCCGTTTTTGCAATCCTGGTGATGGAAGTCTGGTGCGTGTAATGATCAGTAATTGCCTGACCCTGCCTGACCATTGTATTGGGATATGCCAGGTATACGGCTCGGGTGTTAGTCTGCGTTTCTCTCACAGTGAGCTGTCTGTGAGAAAGTGTTTGTGTTGGGAAAGGGGCGGGGGTTCAATTCCTAAGTATCCTAGTTGGTAGGATGGGGTAAAGTTGTTACAGCAAAGGGGATACCGAGTTTCGCCATCCGGTGTCCCCCTTCCACTCCCAGGGGAACCCTCACGCCGGTGATCCTCCCACTCTGGTCCACCACCAGGAACTGGATCCAAAAGCGATGGCTGTATCCTGGTCACCTGGATGACAGATCCCCGGGGACTAGCGGGTGAGACACCTTCAGGCTTCTCACAGTGTGCAGTGCAAGATAACATTCCTACTTCCCATCCTGCACTGGTGGCACTCGTCCATATACTAACAGCTGAGGTCTTTCCCATCATTCTGGTACTCCTGTCTTTTCCTGTATGTTTGAACATTCCACCCTCTTCATTTCAGCAACCTTTACTTGTTCTTCAGTTGGGGATGAATATACAAGCATCTTGCTCGTCCAACCTATTTCTTTTTCCATCTTTTGTGTTTTACATAAGCATCTTCATATGGAATTGACCTCCTTCATCGCCATCGTAGGGTTGCCCACATTCCTTTGAATGGTCCTCTGATTGTGCACGCTGCTAGATGACTAAGACACTTCACATTGTGTGTAGGTATTTCTTTTGCAATTAATGTTCTGGCTGCGTTCATGGCATTGGGGATGAGAGAACATACGTAGGAGTATTCATCTGACGTGCTCTCTCCCACCTCCTTCATGTGCTGATACCACATGTTATTCTTTAAATGGGCCAAATTATGAAGATATGTATTTATATTTTAGTTATCTTCCCCAACATCTCTTTTAGCTCCAACAATTTCTTCAGAAATACCAGGAAAAATATTACTTGTACCTTTATCAGGAATAATAAGGAATTTCCCATTCTCAGGTATTTCACTTGAATTTTTAACCAATATTTCACGAAATGTATAAAACATAAAATATAAACAAGTCATGAGACAAAATGTAGTTATAAGAAGTATTGCCATAGTATTCAAATGCCACACAATCTTTTATGGAGTAGCTAGTTGTTAGTGTGCATTTTATATACTGAAAGATTCCTATTTTAATTTAATTCAATGTGTAATATTGTTATTTCTTGCAAATCACACTTTTATATCGAAAACTGCAGGATTATTGCAACAATGGTTCTGAAAATTGTATAACTGTTTTGAGGATTGCCAAGAAATGTCTCCATGTCCACGTGTTATCTTCTTAAATCTGGATATGATTGCGATATGTAGGTAAAAACAGCATACAAGAATGTGTGCAATGTTATTGTGATTTGCAGCATAGAACATGGAATGTGCTCTTTTCTTTGGATCGAGTACTTCAACACATTGGGCCTCATTACGGGTCCAGCGATAACCCTGCCGGTGCTACCGGCAGGTTGCCGCCAGATCCGTAAGACATTACTGACGCCTGACTTCCCGGTGACACCGGGCTATTACAGGTTCGGTGGCCGGGATGTCAGGCGCCAGTAATTTTGTTAATCCCCATTCCCTACCATGATAGCTGTGCACAGCAGGGTCAGACCTGTTGGGCACAGCGACCGGCAGGCAAAACTGTAGTTTGCCGGTCAGGAAACAAGGGTGCAGGTGAGCTTAACTTCACCCTTATTTTCAGACCAGCAAACTCAGCATGAGTCCCATTGCCACTTGATCCTATCTAAAATTGTTCTGGAACAGCTGCAAGTCTATTTATTCCCTTAGACTTAGGAAATGTCCGTTTTGTTCCAGTTCATTTTAATATATAAATTCTTTATCCTTGGCCTTGGTAGCCGACCCGGTCTGCATGCGCAGAACTTCTTCTCTTGCTTCGCAATCAACGGATGTCTCCTAGAGCTTCACATCATTCAGATGTAACCAGGCTCTCTCCCTTTTAGCTTAACAGCAGTGGGTATAACCTCCTCTACTAAGAGCACTGGATCCACTGCATACAAACTAGGTTGCTTTAATCACAAGTTGGGCTGTCTTCTTCAATATTCTTCAACCTGTGAAAAACCTGAAGGTGTTTCATGACTCAGTCCCTGGCGATCCCTTATTCAGGAGGGAAGGGCCATCGCTATTGGATCCCGACACTGGGGGTGGACAAGCGAGTGAGGATCACCTGGGTAGGTAGTCCTTGGGGAGTGGGGAGGAGACACCAGAAGGTGAGACATGGTAACCTCAATTTCCTGACAGTTATTTACCCCATATTCCCTCTACCCTTATGGGATACCACAACTCCCATAACTCTCCTCCTTTCCTTATCAGCGTAACTGCTGAGACAAGGAAGAGGAAAACTGAGACTAGGAAGATTACCACTAGTAACATGTACTGGCCTTGACCCACTAATGAGGCCAGGCAAGGACAAGCAGTCACAATCACACACACCTGAAACTCATGGACCTTATTCCAAACTATAACATGTGAAGCACAGAAAGACACTGAGAGCGAGGCAGGGGCCAAGAAGGAAGTCAAGCTGGATGGCGAGATGGAGGAGCAGCTGAGAGAGAGCTGCAGAGAACCAGGCCAAGGAGAATGGCATGCAGAGACACTGACAGGCTGCGAGTTGAGGCAGGAGAAGGCATGGCGAGAGAGCCATGTCTCCAAGAAGCCGGGAAAGTTCAGAGAAGGGAGCAGAGGGGCTGACTAATCTCTTTCCTCCATGCACCAGCAAACTGCTTGTTTCCTTCAAGAGTCCGCCCAGGAGTGTCTGAGGGGCAGGTAGGTAAGACCCTGACCTCAACAGGTTGAAAACAGAATGATGCGCAAAAGCAATCACAGCCGGTGAGTTAAAAAAAAGCGAGAGCCCGGTTTGTGATATGCACGATTGTGGAAAGCTATAGTGTTACAAGCAAAGGCTACGCATTGAAGGATTAAAACATTGAACCGAGGGATCTGGTAACAAACAAAATAACAGAGCAGTGCCGTGTGAGAAGGCATGTTGTTAAATTCTTCTAGAAAGATAACAGAACAATAAATAATGAAAGCGAAATGTGTTGAAAGCCATTGAAGCAAAGGGCAAGAGGGAAAGAGAGCATGCAGAGATCCTGAAAGGCTAATGTGAAAGTGAATTGAAAAGAAGTACAAAGGTTAGCGAAGGGAGTTCTCCCCGAGCTCTGTGAAGCAGAGCTGTTTGGTTGGAAATTGTTTCAACCAAGTTTAAGTGTTTGAAGGAAAGTAACTAAAAAAGAACTTTGTGGATATGTATGTTTGAGAATTGTGAAGCCGGGTGAGAGAAACCCGAAAAAATCAATTGAAGAGAACTGTGATGCATATTGAACTGACATTGAAATAGGTGAGGGAAGCCTAAAAGATTTATGGGAAATCTTTGAACTGTGCATACTACCCACCCTGAAGGAACTTTGTAAGAACCCCAGTGAACTGAACGTGCGGAAGGGAGTGGTGAGCTACTTTCATTGCAATTATGACATTCTTTTGATACACTCTTATTTTCATACATTCTTCCACACTTATTTTTTTGTGAAACATGAGGGCAAGTATAGGTTTCTGACACAGATGTGTTCCTTTGTTTGACTGACTGACTTGGACCATTTTATTTTACTTTGATGGTTGAGACTACTCCCATTATAGAATTAGGGCCAGCTTAGAAGTCTTCAATCCCAGTCAAACCTAATAAAGGTGTTGAAACTTGTACCTTTTGTGTCCGTGTCCTTACTTGTGATACAATGCCTGCCTCACAGACCCTTCCCTCCGATGTTTGATCTGTTGAGAAATAAAAGAAATACTATTTGTCATATTTGTCAAATAATCATGCATCTCATCACCTAGAGCCTCTGCTACACTAAGGGGCTCAGTTTCTGTTCTAGTGTGAGGAGCAAGGGGTATTCTCATGCAACGTCCAGTCACCAACTCATGAGGAATCAGGTGGTGATCTGAACCAGGCTGGTTTCTCAGTGCACACAAAGCAAGGGGTAAGCAGTGTAACCACCTATTCTTTAAGGTAATTTTTATTTTAGCTATCCTCTCTTTAAGGAGTCCATTTAAATTATTGCATATCCCTTTCACCTGTGGGTGATAAGCAGAAGAGAACGTTTGCTTTATACCTAACAAAAGAGTGATCTGCTCAAATAGTTCATTTACAAAATGCTTCGCACACACCCCATCTTGGAAACACCTCACGCACGAGAAACTTTCCAGTGCACGTGTCATCGGGGTGCATACATGGACCTGCCTCAATCCATCTGGAAAAGGGACATACTACTACCAGCATGTACCTATAACCATTGCATTCTTGCGATATATCCATATAATCTATATGTAGATGCTGTAAAGGACCATTAGGTTTTGGTATTGCTCCTCTCACTGTCCTTAAAGTGTCCTGCTGTGAACTGTTCACACACAATGCAGTACACAATAAACTGTGTGACATGTTCTAATAAACGTGGTGAGAACCAGACTTCTGCAATCGTGGCAGCAAGACTCTCTCTTGTTGTGTGCGCTGGGTGAGCCGCTCCAGTGCCACTTTCAATAATGCTAGAGGCATCACTGACTTTCCAATACTATCCTGTCTCCATAAAGCCTCAGTGGGGGATAAAGAACACCCTTGTTTTTTCAAAAGATCCTGCTCTTCCTGCGGTGCTCTACCTCAAAGCTCAATTAATTGTACAATGTAAAGCATATTAAACACTTCCATTATTATCATGCACTTTCCTGACAAATGTTAACACGTTCTACATCAAAATCAGAAATATTTGGGAAATATGCTGCCCTTTTGGCTTCTACATCTGTGGCTTTGTTACTTAGAAATCAAATCTGCTCTTTTACTATGGGCTGAGCACCTCACGATGGCAATAGCCTATGGAAGCTTTAGTACTTCAATAAGCTTGTCCAATAACGGTGCATGTTGCACGGGCAAGCCATCCGCTCCGAGGAAACCCCTCCTTTTCCAATGTGACAATCCTGCATGCACGAATGACGTCAAATAGGCATAGTCAGAGTACACTGTCACTTCCTCATCCTCATATCTCTGGAGTGCGGCGATAAGCGCCACTAACACCACAGGTTGTGGTGAACAATGCAAGGGCAGTCTCGCACTTGTCACTACCTCAAATTTGCCCTCACGGTTCAGTTTCAACTTTGCCGTCCCAGTATGCCTTGCAGCAGTCATTTGGTCAATGTTTGAAGAACCATCAATAATTAGAACTTCCCCACCCTGCAAGAGCATTTTCTCCAACATGGGGGATATCATCATAGAATTCAGTATACGTTGTACAATCATGCACATAGTCTTCCTTCCCTACCAATTCTGCTAGAAATGTCGCTTGATTCACTGCTCTGCATCTGACAATTTTAACTGCTGGATTCAAAATAATTACCTCATACCCTGATGCTCTTTGTGTAGTCAATGCACTTTTAGCGGTCTATAAAATAGCAAATAGGGAGTGCTCGATAAATAACATCATTGAGCACCTGTAGTGTGAAGCATCAAGGCTGGTGGAGGTGCATTAACCTACTGAGCTAACTATGCTGCACATTCGGTCAAAGCTTATTGCAAATACCCAGAGCTTAGTCAAAGAGTGTAAGACAATGCTTCTAAGCAGAGCTTCATGGGTGGTTTGGTTACATAGATGGCTAGCCTAATTAAGCTGTTCTGTACTTGTGAGGGGTTAACTGCAAAAGCTTTTCAGCTCGTAAACATCTGTTTCTCGCAAGGAGCTCCACTGTGGGCAGACATTAGCCCAGCACAGCTTTCCACTGTGCTCTGCGCTCGCAGGTGCACTGATAAGACCGAATTCCAGAGAACGTTTCCCAGAAGAAAAAGTAGGGGATCCAAGCGCTAAGGAGAGTGGAAGCTTCCCTATCAAAAACATGTTTTTCACAAAGAGGTTTTTGGCGAGAAGTTTCTAGAAGGGCCGGTGCATCACATTGATTGACAAGCTTACCGGCACCTCGGTTACCGGACCAGCATATTACATGCCTGCAGGCGGGTGCCGTACCGCCAGCACTGTTTTCACTGAAGCACCGGCACCGTTATTGATGGTGCCAGTGCTTCTGTGGTCCCCACTCCCATAGAGTCTGTTACCGCCGGACCTGTAATGAGGCCCATTGTCAGGTTTAATTTTGTCATCAAATCTGATCCCAGTATATTAACTGGTGTCTGTCAAGAGAACAATAATGGCATGGATACGTCAGGTTCTCCTATAGAAATCGGTAACTCATTAGTCGCCCCAGAAAATCCCTGCACATTCATGCCAATGCCAGACACTGGGTATTTACCCTCTCAAACACACAAAGTCACTCCAGTGTCTACAAGAAACAAATATGTCTTGCCTCCTATCATTACCCTGACATTGGGTTCCTTTTGTGGGTCAGGTGTCACTGATAGTATTGAACACAGCAGGTCATCCTGTCTGTGGGCTGTCCTATTGTGGATATAAATTCATCCCAGTACCTATGAAAGGATTTCCTCCTAGCACAGTGTCTGATTCTATGTGTGATCTTGGGCATAATACTCTTGTGGTTCTGGATTATACTGTGGAGGATAGTCCACCCCCCCTCTTAAGGCTTGCCAGTTCTGTTGCATACCCCCTCTACTTCTACATGTTTGGGCTATATGTCCCATTCTTCCATAATTCCAACATTGCTGCTGCTGTCCTCCATGATAGCCTCCTCCTCCCTAAGAGTTCTGTAATCCCCATCATCCTCCTCTAGGTGCGTTCCCTCTGCCTTTTAGCCAAAAGCTATATCATCCTTGATCTGCAGGATAACCTACATTGCCTGATTGCACTGGCTGCATCCATTGTGTTAGCACATTTTCACCACTTGTCAATACCGCTCCTTCTATAGCAAACTTTGACAATTCTTTCTGAATTAACTTCGCTTCCTCTTGCTTTCTACACTCAGTTTTTTTCTTGATCTTCTCTTGCAACAATCGAAAATGGTGTACAATAGTCAACTGTCATTCTGGCCAAGGCTTTGCTTCCATTCCCACCTGTTTTTTCCTCTGTCTTTGCACTTGCCCGAGCAGTCCTTGACATAAAATGTGGTGCAATAATACCACTGTTTTGTCCCAAAGCTCTCTCGAGCCTCCAGCGCTCTTGAATCTCTTGAGTAAAGGCAACAGGATAATCATCCTCCCCATTTTCCTTGTCATAGTTTCACCCATGTCTGATGTGTCGGGAACTGTATTCTAAGCGCTCTTCATACATCTGCTCTACAGCTATTGAATGGCACTCTGTCATGTCTCATGTTTTGTGCTGTTACACTTGCATACCCTGCTCATTTCCAAATGTTGTCCGCTGTCTCCCCTAGAATAGCTGGTAGTAGGCCTTTTACATCAGCCACTGCTAACGGCATTCCCGCTGTCATTTGTTCTAATTCATAAATCAATTTTCCCGCCCCTGCAGTCAAACTAGGCAATTTACACTTCAGGTTTTCTTTATCCATCTGCGGCCACGGAATATATTGATGTCTTCCTCCCCCTTTCTCTAATAATGGGAATTGCGTATACACTCGGCCATAATCATACCCATCTACACTTCTTGTATTCCAGGTGGGGCTAGTTTCGGCCATCTGTCTTTGGTCTGGCAATGACCTTAATCGGCTCACGTAGGGCGGGGATATATCTCCTTCACTGCACAATTGTGCTGGTGGCCGTTTAGAATATGGTGCTGGTTCCAGTGTTTTTTATTTAGTGTCTACTAAATCTGACAATTTTACCCCTTTTTCTATGCTTGGTTCTAATGAAAAACCACATTCACCTGCTCTCCATGCCTTCTTGTTTTGTTCCCTTTCTTCATCTGACATCATTATGCCCCAACTTGTATGGCTATTGTCCCTTTCCTCATCATCAAGATTCAAACCGCTTAAGGACAATACCCTATGCTTTTCTGCCATTGCGTCGTCCAATCTACTTCCTGTTCCTTCTTGTAGAGACCCTTCGCCATCCGCTTTATCTTTGTATCCATCCTTATACCTGATTTTCCAGTATAAATTCCCAATCCTTTTCCCTATATTTTCTGCCTCATGCTCATCAACCCATGTCTGTATTCTCGGTATTCCTTACAGTGAGAGTAGCTGAAAGCGTTACATCCTCCTCTTTATGCTGATTAAACATCCACTCCTTCTCAGGAGGATCTTCTTTCTCATTTTGATACATCTTCCATAGGTCTAAAATGGCTAACCTTTTTTGTAACTTCTTCCCCATGTATGTAGCATACAAATGCATTTTCATGTTTCGCAATAAGGTTTTTGACGAGTCTTCTTGAGGCCACGATACAAGTGTTTTATTAGTCGTTCCCCTCACCCACTGCGCATGGTACTGTCTAATTTTGGGTGTATGTACTGGTAATGTCCTGCACAGATGTAGAAGGGGAGTGTCCTCTATGATGATAAGTTGATTTTGACTGTTAATACTTACCAGATCTTTTATTCTTTTATTTACTTTATCAAATATACTGCACCAATTGACTCGAGCAGGCACCATGAATCGCCGCTCATTACCACAAAAGACCAATATTTTAACCACTTTTTAAAATCTCTATGATATTGTTTCTCTTTATTTTTTCATTTTTAGTTCCATTGACTCTTGCTGGACTTTTATGCAATTATTGCCACTGTAAGAATCTTTGGTTTATTTTTTCTCCATTTCTATCCTTCCCTGATTGACGTCAATCTCTTGGTTTAAAAATCTGATGACTACCTTAATATTTTACTATAATTTTATATCCCTTAATCTGCACACAATAACATTTTTATGCTGACATATTTATAACCCCATAAACATGTGCACTTTTAATTTTCTGTGCACGCCTTCCTTTACTATCTTTAGTAAATGTATCTCATCTCACTATTTACCCCATTTTGGAGTGTGATTCTTATTGGAGCTTGACTCAGGAATCCCTACCATATACTCTGCTTAAGAGTTTAATGCATATTCTTCGTTCCCTTGGTACCCAAAATCAAGGTATTTATTTCTTTAAACACAAGCCCTGTTACTACATGTATATATATATATATATATGATATACATTTTTTGGGCGGTTTATAACTTCGCTCCCCCTGGATGAATCCTCTCCAAACTTTTCAAAAAAAGTATATGGCCCACTCTGAATTTCTTTCCAAAGAGTTAAGTGGTCCGGGAGGGCAAAGTTATAGGGGGGGTCCCAAAACTTATTTTTTTCCCATAGACATAATGGGAAAAAACTTTGCTCACGCCTACAGCCCAAACCGCTGGACGGTTTTTCACCAAATTTGTGGCAGGAGCGGCGGCTTCGTCCTGAAAGCGTGTTAATTTGGTGTAAATCCGTCCAGTAGTTTTTTTTTAAAACAACCAAAACGTAAGGCAGAAAAATTAGTGATATCTATGTCCGCTCCGCGGACAACACACGGATTGGCTAAGTGACTTGCGTCATGTCCGCGCACACACCGTGTTCGCTGATTGGTTGGTGTGAAGTGTGAGCTGCGTCATATTTTTGGAAACGGCCGCCATCTTGGATTCGCGGACATCGGCTGAGTCTGCGGACAGCGCGGTAAAAACATATTAAAAGACTCAACATTGCACTTGTCAAACTAATCAAAAAATCTCTGGGGAGGTGAGGGGTGATGAGGATCGGATGGAATATGGCTGCAAGAAGCAAAAGAATTGGTCTTTTTTGCTGTGAAAGTCTGCGAACAGTCCAGATGTTCATGGACAGTCCTGTGAAAGTTGGCTGACACCTCTGCATTACTGGTTTGGTGAAAAGCAGTTCTTTGATGGCTTATAACTTTGGCGCCATTTAATGGAACTGCATGTAATTTTGCAAATATATTCCTGACCTGATCCGGATGATTTTTCAAACTTTGGTGGGATTCTGTCAAGAGGGGGCAATATTAGAGGGGGGTCCCAAAATAATGTAAAGGCTTATAAATGAGGTGCCATTTGATGAATCTACACTTAATTTGGCAAACTGATAATAGATCTAGATATACATGTTTTTGCAAAGTTTGGTGGGATTTTGTCAAGAGGGGGCAGAATTAGAGGAGGGTCCCAAAATACTGTAAAGCCTTATAAATGTGGTGCCATTTGACAAATCTACACAAAGGTTTGCAAAAAGATTATAGATCTAGATATAAATCTTTTCGTAAAGTCTGAATGGATTTTGTCAAGTGGGGGCTAGGTTATATGACAATTGTATGTGCATCATTCGAAACTTTTGAAAAAATAAAACATGGTGGATTTCCAGCAAACTTGTGTAAGGAGCATTGAGAAGGACCTGAAAGCATGGTTTTGCAAATGTGCCCGTGTTTTATTTTTTGACAAGTGTCATAATGTAAATACAAAAAATATTGATATACCTTTGGCGGCTGAGGTGTAGCCTGTGGCCATGGGCAGTGGCCAGATTGTCCGGGTCATGGAATAAGGCCATGATCCGGACAATCTGGCTACTTGCCATGACCACGAGGGACAAAACATGTGGTTAAAGTGGCCATGTCCACCTGGGACTGGCTTTGTGGTAAAGTTATTCCAAATTGGGATAGATTTGAAAAGGAAGAAAAAATGTGCTTGTGGTAATATGGTCATAGAGTTCTCTTTTTGGCTTTTGTAGGGTGCCATGGAAAGCAAAGAGGGGCCCTGTATGGACCCCGCCTTCCCTTTCCATGGTGGCCATCTTGGAAAAGGATTTTCCTTCCTACACCGGGACGCCGGAGGTAGGAGGTGTCCTGGTGTAGGAAGAAAAATCCTTTTTTTAGCACCCTGGGTTCCCGCTTTGGGAATCTAGGGTGCTAATGGCCTTCATCCCCCATTACAGGGTCTGGAATGGGGGAATAATGGTCCAGAGACCTCATTTTCCACGCTCGCTTCACTTGGGCTGATAACTTGGGCTGCCAGGCTGGTGTCCAGCGTTCCATCACTGGAACGGAGGATAAATGCCACAATATTGGCATTAGCATAACACAAAATGCAAATGGAAATGTTGGAAAATCTTATTGAGTCTATGTACTTTACTGAGAAATATAAAGTAGATGGAGTCTATACGTTTTTTTAGTTCTATTTTTTGGAGGGTCAGGTGGACAGGATAAAATGTTGCGCGTGTGTTATGGCATTGGCTGATTCCATTTTAAGATAAATAGCAGTTTTGCTAAAAGTATGTACTGTATACTAGATTGTTAATGGATGATTAGGAATAGGTGTTGGAGCTGTGCAAGGGAAATTTTGAAGTTGAAAGTTCCTAGATCAGTAGAAAATGCAGTTCCAAACTGTCCGCGAAGTACGGATCTTATCGTGAAGTGCAGACGGGTTCTCTGAGACGTCACCATGCCGCACGCCAGCATATGGTCATGTTACACTGTCCGGAAGGTCCGCAATGAAGTCATAGACGTTATGGTTAAGTTGCACTAATAAAAAACTATGAAATTCAATGAAACAACTTTGTTAAGGGGACCTTATGGTTAAGTTGCACTAATAAAAACCTATGAAATTCAATGAAAAAACTTTGTTAAAGGGACGTTATGGTTAGAAGTAAAACCGAAGACCCGTGAAATTCGCCAGTTATGGTAAGCTAACGAACCATAACTCGCACCACCACCGTGCACTGCTAAGAATAACACCCATGACATCAAAGATAACATCACAGATATGATTGATGACATCACTGATGACATCACATCCCTAGCACCATCTTTTTTTGTTCATTGACATATCTAGGCCAGATGAGTTTATCCACTGACAGTCAAAAACTTAAAATTAAAAAGGTATTACATTTGTAGACGTTGCTATTCTCACATGTTCTTACAGTACTTTCCTTAGAATTCAATCTCATATTATGATGCACATACACAGGGGAAGAAGCAGGCCTGAAACACAGCAATCATTTCTATGCATAAAGATAATCATGATAGTTATACACGGTGGCTCATGATACTGCCGCTTGTTCAATTACTTTACTCTCCCTGTATAAACCCCATATTTGTATACCTTGTGGTCTCTGAATGTTTTGTGTGTAGTAGTACAAGCATGTAGTAGGTGATGCATTATTACCTACTTAGTATATATTTCACAGTATGCAAAAGTGTGATACAGAAGCATTCAGCGTTTTACTATCCAACATGGGAAAATTTGAAATATTACATCTCTATCGTGTATGCTGCAGCTAATGCCTATGTTTCTGTATGAGTAGGTTCCTGTTCTAGAAACAATGGAATGTTCTTTGGAGCAATACATTGCATAATCAAGTATGTAGTTCATCACACATCTCCAGATGACCCCTGACACTTTTTTGCCAACATTACGTTCACAACCCTTTGAAGGGACTTCCTGTGAAAATTAAATGCACATGTGATGTCATCAGTGATGTCATCAATCATATCTTTGATGTCATCTTTGATGTTATTCTTAGCAGTGCACGGTGGTGGCGCGAGTTATGGTTGCTTAGCTTACCATAACTGGCGAATTTCACGGGTTTTCGGTTTTACTTGTAACCATAACGTCCCTTTAACAAAGTTTTTTCACTGAATTTGACAGGTTTTTAGTAGTTCAACTTAACCATAAAGTCCCTTTAACAAAGTTTTTTCATTGAAAATATATATATATATATATATATATATATTAACTAAAAAAACTTTGTTAAGGGGACGTTATGGTTAAGTTGCGCTACTAAAAACCTGTGAAATTCACAAAACTTTTTTTACAAACATGACATAATACAAACAATATGTTTCCAAGTAAAACCGAAACCCCCCATGAAATTCGCCAGTTATGGTACGCTTAGCAACCATAACTGCCCGCACCACTGTGCACTGCTAACAGTAACACCCAGGACATCAAAGATGACATCACAAATGTCATTGATGACATCACTGATGACATCACCTGTGTAGGCCCTTCGTTTTTCTTCAGTGCCATGTCTAGGCAAGGTGTTTTTATTTACTTACAGTCAGAAACTGACCTTTCAAAAGGTATTACTTTTATAGATATTGGTATTCTCACATGTTCTTACAATACTTTCCTTAGAAATTAATCGCATCTTATGATGTACATATATAGGGGAAGAATCAGGCTTGAAACACAGCGATCATTTTTCCGCGTGAATACTATCATGTACATTCTACACAGCTGCTAATGATACTGCCTCTTGTTGGCTTACTTTACTTTCCATATATAAGGCCCATATTTGTATGCATTGTAGTCTATTTATATTGTGTGTGAATTACTATAAATATGCACTAACCGATGCATTATTAGCAACTTAGTATATGTTTCACAGACCAGAAAAGTTTCATACAGAAGCATTTACCATTTTAGTTTACAACTTTGGAAAGTACAAACATAGCACCACTGTGGTGTATGGTGCTGCCAATACCTACATTTCTGTATGACTAGGTTCCTGTACTACAAAGAACCCTGTGATGGTATTTTCTTTACAACACTACATTGCGGGATGAGGTATGTACTTTATTACACAAATCCCAATAACCCCTGATACTTTTTTGCCAAAATAACATTCACAGCCCCTCGTCTGAAAAGTAAATGCACATGTGATGTCATCAATGATGTCATCAATGACATTTGTGATGTAATCTTTGATGTCCTGGGTGTTACTGTTAGCAGTGCACAGTGGTGCGGGCAGTTATGGTTGCTTAGCGTACCATAACTGACAAATTTCAGGGGTTTTTCAAATTTACTTGGAAACATATTGTGACGTTTGTATTATGTCACGTTTGTAAACATTTTTTAGTGAATTTCACAGTTTTTTAGTAGTGCAACTTAACCATAACGTCCCCTTAACAAAGTTTTTTTTAGTGAATTGTACAGGTTTGTAGTAGGACAATGTAAGTGTAAGGTCTTGAGAAGAAAATAATTTGTACTCCATGTCACAGATGTTCATTAGGGCAACGTAACCATAACATCCCTTTAGCAAGGGTCGTTTGGTAAACAGTATACACCTTGCAAAGAATGCCACATGAAACTATGCTGGCGTACAGCACCATGACATGTCCCGGAATAAGTACACACTTAACTGTACGATCTATGCCTCGTGGTCAGTGTGGAAATACATTTTATAATCATGTATGAACGTCCACCTTCAACATTTGCTGTACACAACGCCAACACATATTGGTATGCAGGGATTATCAATGCAGCACACATTATATATCATTAGCAAAAGTTGTACTTATCTGAAAAAGACATCAGCTAAAGGCATCCTTCATCCCTAAGAAACAGCAGCACTGGTGTAATGTGAAAGCATGAGAAACAGTGGCGTTACCGTGCACGTAACAAACGGACAAAATGTATCGCCTAACATCTACCAACCCATATTACCGTTTATTGCCTTTTTCCTCATTGCCGTTTGCAAAATCCCTTATTGCTTGCCGTGCCAAAAAATAAAGGCACCCGTAAACAAGAATAATAATGCGTTAATAACAACCTTTCACAGTATAATGAAAAAAAAAATGTGCATACACTCCAAGTACGGCATATTTCTCACTAAAGTACATAGACGCAATAATCTTTGCCAGTAATAGTCTAAATTAGCAAAGCAGTAACGTGTGCTACTGAAAAGGACAATAACTTGTTGTAATCCGGAGCGGTTTTGGCAGTTCAGTTTGCAAAACGAAATCCTCTTGCAAGATGGCCACCATAGAAAGGGAAGGCGGTTATTGCATACATAGCTCCTCTTCCCTTTCCATGGTAGGCTGCAAAAAGCACAACTACGTGACGTGACGCAGCACTTGTAAATAAACATACAGCAACGTACAACCGATTAACTTACATTTGGAAATAATACAGTGGAATGTAAATGAAAACGTGAACGTTTTACAGTTTGCAAAGTAGGTTTATTTAACAACAAACTGGCAGACACCATCGGAGTAAGGGCATTTTCAATGCTATCATAACAATGCGTGTAAGGGCGGCATTGCAAATGTCGAAGATCAGGAACATGTTGTTTTTTGGCATACACAAATTTTGGGGTCTTCGTTGAAGCAGTCGCTTTGTTTCCACACTGATTTCCCAAAAGTCGTCACAACCTTCAGCCTACAGCAGCATAAATGATGTGACGTTGCTCCGAATAGCAAGTTCAGCATACGGACAAAGCGGGCTTATAGTGTCATTCCACATAATTGTTATGGACAGGCAACTGCTCACCAGCAGTTGCATTTGCCGTCCAAAGAAGCCCTCACTCGGCAATTGGAAACCATGGCACGCGCAAAACGGCAATATATATCTAGGCGGGAAAAATTACAGAAAATACGTGTCAGTAACCAACCTCTACCAAAAAATGTCAAAAAACCACAAAAAATGTGCAAACTACTACACAAATGTACGTGTTCAAACATGACATTTTCGTAAAATGTTACAACTGTCCATGTGTACCTATAGTGGCAGACTACAAACGCTGAGATTTTGCATACGCCGTAAGAGAAAAAAAAATACCAACTACACAGGAAGAGGATCATTTAGTTATGAAATTAAAAAGATTGGACAAATAAAAAATATGACGTATCGTGATTTCAAAGAAGACCAAAAAACGTGGAAAGGTATACACAAAGCTATCTTGACATATTTAACGTTTCAACTAACAAATATTAATGCTAAAAAAGGATGAGTGCAGTCATACCCTACAAATGTACAACCTGGGCACTTTGCAATATTACAGTAAAAATATAACAGCGTAGAAAGGTAATACGGCAATTATATTAGCACAATTACATGTGCAGTAATGTAACAATAAAGTGCAGGTCGCTGTAGAATGGCAAAAGTGAACTTACATAATATTTACTGCCTCCATTCTGTTTTTGCAAGTCAGACAACAATGTATTTGCATCAAAGAATCTTCGTATACTGATATTCCATGTCCCTTACAAACTTTTTAAAACGTAACGTTATCAATTGCTATTTTATTCGACCCTTTCATTCCGTGAATTGCTAGTAAGTTTCCCTTTCACTCAAGGTCAAAAAACAATTGCCCCTTATACATTCACTCAGATGCGCGGGCGTATTGAGCAGCGGTCAACCAAAAAAGCCTACTCATGTGGCCTTCACTCAGAAGCCAAATACATTCTTTCTTTGAAGCAACATATTGCAATCCAATTATGAGAACCGCTACTCCCATACACCTCCAGAAGCACTGTTTGTAGTAAACACTGCAGACGGTGTCCTTAGTTTTGAAAACTTAGGACGCCAGTCTGACGGCAATTGTATTTCAAAAACATTTTAACCCACACACAGTAATTGGTCGTAGTACACTAAGCAGGAACTTCCATTTAAACGTATCACTTTAGTAAGAAAAATGCTCCACTTTTTCATTTTATGCTTCCACATCCCATTCTGCCCTCCTCAAAGGTCACCTTCTGAAATACTATTACATGAGTGTGACAAGTTTGTTTGTTTGTTTATTTGTTTATTTGTATTGCGCACCAGACCCGGGGGTATTCGGGCTCGAAGGCTGAAAGAGGGTTGTTGAACTTAGGTTATATGTTGCAAATAAACAGGGAATACAGCTGCGGTTACAGTGCTGTAGACCTGTGGTGTCAGAGGATCCTATAAATATGTACAATAGGTTTACAATAATACAGAATTGACAGATCAATAGAACAGAGCACATATACAGAATATACATGAGATCCCAAAGGGCAGTAGTGCGAGGTTAAACGTCATAACCATTGTGTCAGGTTGGATCTGAATTGCTGGTAGGGGAGAGCTTCCCTTAAATAAATAATAAATAAAACATAGGAGGGACACCGAAGAAAGCTGACCTACTTCACGCTGTTTCACAACCAATCAGGGAAAGAGCCACATGTTCGCGAGCACAAACTTTTTCCCCCATTCAATCTAAGGGGAAAAGAGACGTTTTGAGAACCCCTGCCCCTTATAACTTGTGCCACCCTGCACCAAACATCACCAGACTTTCCAAAGAAAGTGACAGTGTGCAATATTGTTTTTGTTGCAAACTTTGATGACGAATCGTCCAAGGGTAGCACAGTTATAAGGCAGTCAAAAAGTGTTCTTCCTATGGAAACACCAGGTCCACCATAACAACACAGCCACTAATGTGCCTATCTAATATGCTGCAGTGGTTGTGGGCTGGACCTAGAGATTTCAATGTAAGTCCACAGATATTTGAAATTATACGTGTACGTTGGCTTATAACTGCACTGATTATAAGGTTGTTTCTGGGTGCATGCCCTTCGGCCATGCACCCAAGACAGTACACCCTTCCCAGAACCATCTGACATGATAAAATATACTACGAGTGTATGCATTGCTGTAATATGAGGTTGTGGGTCTGGCCAGGGCCTAGGGTTTTAGGAGTATGGTGTATGGGCTACATCCTGCAGCCATGCAACCAAAACTGTACATCCTGCCCACAACCACCTCAGTGATATGCACTAGTACGGCTGTATAGGTAGGTGTGGTTTGCTTAACCTGTTCTGGGCAGACACTGCACTCCTAGCTGTATGTTCATAGATATCACAATGTGTGTGTGTGCACTGGCTTATACCTTCAGCGCTTATAACTTTGTTCTAGGGTGCTGTACACACTCCCCACAACCATGTAATCGTTCATCAATACTACAGGTGTATACATGGTTGTGACATGCTGTGGTGGTTGTGGCCAGGGCCTACAGTCTTGGAAGTATGGCCTTCGGCCTACGGCCTGCAGCCATGCATCCAAGAGTCTAGGCCCTGGCCACAACCACCGCAGCATGTCATAACCATGGTGCCGTACTAATCAATAACAGAGCCATAGAAACATGTAATGTAATACCGACATATACTCAATTTGAATGGGCACTAACACCACGCGTGTCCTTTGAACATTTTCAAGGTGCCTCTACACAGCACTGACTGAAATACTACCCTTATTACACCCCTCATTTTCTGCATGTACAAATATCCTGAACAAGGTGGCAATGGAGAATACATCATTAACAGTTGCTGCCCAAACAAGTACAGTTTTTCAGCCATCTCTTACGCTCTGAACCTTTCCAAGCACTGTAGGTGATCAAGAGAATTTCCCAAACACCATCTTGCATGACGAATACATCATTACCACATGCCGCCCAAACAAGTACAGTATTTAACCCATCTCTTACTCTGTGATCCTCCCCACGCACTATAGGAGAGCAAAACAGTTTCCGAACCAGCATTTCGCCTCTGGTGGCAACAGCGCTGTCTTCGGATCCAAGATGTCGGGCGCAACCACACATTCTGACGCACATCACGGCTCGCTGTAGCCAATCGGCAAAGACGTCGCGTGTCCGCGATCATGACGCCCCCCCCCTGGCCAATCAGTATCTTGTCCGCGGAGCGAACAGGGAAATGTGACTGCAGAGCGGACATAGATATCACTAATTGTTTGAGACATATTTTTTGGTCGTTTTAAAGGAAACTACTGGACGTTTTGGCACCAAATTTACAAAAGCACGCTTTCGGAACCAAGCCCCTGCCCCTGCCGCAAATTTGGTGACAATCCGTCCAGCGTTTTGGGCTGTAGGTGTGCGCAAAGTTTTTCCCCCATTCAGTCTATGGGAAAAAAAGACGTTTTGGGACCCCCCTATAACTTTTCTCCCCTGGACCAAACATCACCAAACTTAGCAACAAAATTCAGAGTGGGACAAATACATTTTTTACAAAGTTTGGTTAGGATTCGTCCAGGGAGGGCTGAGTTATAAGCCGCCCAAAAAATGCTCTTCCTATGGAAACAGCAACTTAACCATAACTACACAGCCAGTACTGTGGCTGTGTTATTACAAGGCCACGTTAGTGGCCATGTAGTTATGGTTAAATTGCTATGTTAAAAATCTATGTTTTAGCACCCTGGGTTCCTGCTTTGGGAACCAGGGGTGCTAATGGATTTTATCCCCCATTTCAGGGGCTGCAATGGACGATAATGGTCTGTAGCCCTCCCTATTTATTTATTTATTTATTTATTTATTTATAACGCACCAATGCCCGCAGACATCAGACTGTGTGGTTACAGTATTTGTTGAGGAAGATGAGTTGGAGGAAGACAGCTTACTACTTGCTGAGAAAGGAATAACCTTTCTGAGAGCATTGCGGTCATTGGATTTGGTGTGGAGGCGCATGGGGGTTATGAACGGTGCCGGTGCTACAGGCATCACAATTCCCATGGAGCTCTATGGTGTTGAAATGGGAATGGGGATATACCGTCACCGGCGAAAGGGCAATTACCGTATCCGGGGTGGGCTAGAATACCCCGGTAATTGCCCATTCGTGAGTGCCGGATTTTCATGCCGGTATGGAGGTAGCCTTGCTAGTAAAACCGGCAAGGCTACCTCTGATCTGGTAATGAGGCCCATTATCTTTTTTGTTAGACACCGGTGTGAATAGGTCCTGTGTCACAGAGGGGGAATTCCGTTGTCAGACATGATTATGGATGCACAGGGATTTTCTGGTGCTATGTTACCACTTCCTTTTACAGAAGATTTACCAGTTACAATTGGGTCACAAACACTGTCAGTACCTTTTATTATATTCATGGAGCACACCAGTGAATATTTTAGGTACAGATTTGATGCGCAAATTGAACATGACCATTTTGTTTAAAGAAAAGGGCATAGTGTGTTCCACGCCAGGTATCAATTATGTGAACGCCAAAACATTAATTCAAGCATTTTGCGGCCAGAGAGTTATGATAGGAGTGCCACTTAATGCAGACTTATTCTCCTTTGGAGTTTAGGAGTTGTTGGCATGGGTCACTTGAATAAAGGACACTGCAGTTACCCACAGAGTATTTGTTAAGACCAAAAGTACAAACTGACATTGAGTTCAGAACAGATATTATGGTGCATATAGAAGCAGCATTGGTGAAGGAAGACAGAAGGATTTTGCATGCGATAGATGAAGAGGGCATTGACTGACGTGTAGTTTTAGCTAACTGATCCAGTGCTGCTACTGCCCAACATTACTGACGAACAGTTATTCCAAATTGAGGACAATGAGTTTATCTTCCAGAAAGTATCCCATGCCAAGTGAAAATAGATTAGAGTATAGAGTGGTTGTTATTGGCTAAAAATGTATCATCATATTGTCATGAAGATTTTGAGAAAGTGGCCAAGGAATTATGGACTAGTAATCCCCATGATGTAGGTTGCCTTAAAAACATAGAAACAGTTAGAATTACATTGAAGATGGGAGCAATCTCCCATGTCAAGAGAAGCAGATGAAGGAATATAAGACAACAGATGTGCTGCTACAGCAAAGGATAACAGTACCAGCAGACTCCCCATGTAACATAGCTGTTTATTCAGTGAAAAAAGCAAAGTGAGGAAAATGGAGGTTTATACAAGATTTGCTTCCTATTTTAGAGGCTGAGTTCCCAATTGTCTCTAATCCAGCCACAATTGTATGTAACATACCCACTAGTGCCACAGTTTTCACAGTTAATGATTTAAAAAATTGCTTCTTTTCCGTTCCATTGCCCCCAGACACACGATATCTCACTTCGTCTACCGACAGAGGAAAGAGATTTCAGCACACACTATTACCACAGAGGTAGTGTGAATCCCCAATCATATTTAATAGAGTGTTACAGATGGACTTGGCAAACATACAGACACTGAGCCCAGGGATACAGATGATCAATGTAGGAAAGATTCAGTGATGCTCCTACCATTATTGGCAGAAAAGGGAATATCATTGTTCTTTTTATAATTGTTCTTTTATAATGTGCTTAATACCAACAAGTGGTTTCTAAGCGCAGGATAGGGATTCAAACCTGTGTTGTGCTGCGTTGTCTTGCTTCCAAGATAAACGCGTTGCCCCTGAGCTATCCTGCCTCCCCAAGGATACAAGGTTGACAAAGAAAAAGTACAGTATTGCTAGAAAGAGGTAATTTATCTAATAGAGATAATATCAGCAGAAGGAAGGAAGGTGACACCAGAAAGAACAGAAGCAATTCACAAAACGCCATGTCCAACCACAGTGAGAGAAATGCAACAGTTTTGAGGATTGTGCAACTACTGCTGATCATGGGTTTTTGACTGTACTGCGTATATCAGACCCCTGTTGCAGGCGTTAAGAGGCACAGCAGTGCAAGAAGCACTTAGATGGACAGAAGAGATGGTTCAAGCATTTAATGAATTGAAAGATGCAATTACACATGCCACAGTTTTAGCACTGCCAGATTATGGAGAGACTTTTTTCTTGTTTTAGCATTGAAATGGGTATGTGACAATGGCTGTTCTGATACAGAAATCTTTGTTGGGGTACAAATCCCCAGCATTTTACAGGGGATTGTTAGATCCAGTGATGAAGGGACATTTCCCATGTGAGCAGGCACTGGCTGTAGCAGCCTTTGCTATTGAGAAATCAGTGACAATAACGATGGGCTGTACAGTGACACTGTATGTAGAGCACGCCCTTTTTTACATTTTGCAGAAACTGAAAAGCATGCTCACTACACAGCAAGCATCTGGCTATGAAGTGATCATATCCAATCATGCCATTTAGATTGTAAGCTGCCGCATTGTGAATCCAGCAGCCTTTATCACTAAACCAGTACAGGACAGTGATTATGTGCATGATTGTTCCACATATACTGATGTATATGATGACATACCTCAAGTGAAGGAGAATGCACTTGAGGAGGGAAAAATTGCATTTGTTTATGGTTCATCTATGATCGATCAGAGCATGGGATTGAGACACATGGGCACATCAGTTGTATATAGTGAGGATGGAGACCTCAAGGTAATCTGCGAGAAAGCGATTGCCTCTGCGCTATACTGCGCATGCAACTGAACCAGTGGAATTAATAACACCATTGCAATTGTACGCTGACAGAGAGGAGATGGTCTACTCCAATTCAGTGTATGTAACCTCTACTGTACATTTAGGATTGTCCCGCTGGAAATGAAGTGGGTTTCAGTGATCAGACAGCACGCCAGTGCAGTATGCTGCATTGTTGTATGAATTGATTGACACGCTCCCACTGCCTACGTCAGTAGCGGTCGTAAAGTGGTCTGCCCACACTAATGGTACCGATTTGATATCACGTGGCAATGATGCAGCAGCTCAAGCAGTCAAAGAAGTAGCATATTTAACAGACATGTTAGAGTTAGTATTATCAACAAGCAATGAGAAGGTACATCAGAAGGAAATAGCAGACCCATAAAGTGCATTACCCCTGACACAAATTATAGGGATGCATACCACAGGAAGAGCAGGAACAGGAACTGTTCATTGTGCCCTACACACCTGATGTGGTGGTAGAATATCACAGGAAAGCCCATAATGCCACTTGAGTTATTGACATTAGCATTATAACAGCTGCATTAGCCTGTGTATGCGTCTATGGAATTTTTGCCTCGCAGTTGCATGCAAAATCCGGCACCGCATGCATCCTGGAATACCATAACCTGGAAAGAGGAGAAAGAAAGACACCATTAGTAAGCGTTTACTCACGTTTCCTCCCAAATGAAGAAAGACACACAATTCTTACCTGGGTAGTCATCCCCTGGTAAGTATCATTGCAGGAACATTACGGCGCCCGGCGAGGAACATCGCAACCTGCAAGGAGAGAAAAGACACATGTTAGCAATATAAAAGGCGAAACAGCGCAGCACATCGCGCATTACTCACCGGACAGCATCGCGCACACCGCGCTTTCGCCTACCAGCCCATGCTCATCTTCAAACTGCATGACAACACCAAAATACCTGTCCATACCTAAAAGGAAAGAAGCAAGACATTATTATTCGAACTAAACGGAATATAAGAACTGCATATAAAGACTGTAAAGCAGCAAACCTACAGAGTCGCAGCAGGCCTGGATTCCCACAGGGGGGCTTGCACCAGTGAAGTAACTTGGTCGCTGCTCGCCCCCACATCTATGCGCCCCTGCCACGAGGAGCAGGACGGAGAATCCACCTTTTACAATATTAAGGTGAGGAGAAGGGCCAAGGGAGAGGAAGGAGTTGAGGCCAAGTGAGGTGGGAAAACATAAAGACAATCTGGTATTGAATCCAGCTCTCCTATATTGCAGACCCATCTTTAACCAGAGGCATTACCAAGGGATTGGGAGAGGGTTCGAGAGTGCAAATCATCCAACCAGAGCTGGGTGGCGTCCCCGTGGATACCAGGTGAGCGTAACAACAATGTACCGGCTATCAGTATATGATTGTCGTGGTTTGTCCCTTTTCACGCTGGATAGAGGCAGGTGCATGCGCTCATACAGAAACCAAATCAGCAGCCACATTTCTCGTGCGTGCAGTGTTTTCCCCACTGGGGAGTTTGTTTGTTTGTTTATTAATTTGTATGGTGCGCCAAACCCAAAGGTAACAGGGCGCAACAGAGAACAGGAAAATATGAATACATAAAAACTTGGTTACAGGATAAGGCACAGTATGAGTATCGAAGAGAACATTACATTTCGTCGAGTCAGGTTAAGAGATTTACATATATACAAATGTGTGTGAAGTGTTACAATCTGATAATGGACATCACTTTGCAAATGATCTGTTCAAGGAAATGGTCACCTTATTGGGCATAAAGCATACAATATGTTGTGTCTATCACTCCCAGGTGATCAGTGTGTTAGAAAGCATCAAAATCATGCTAAAAGAGTGCATTGCTAAGTTACCCACTACACTACACAAAAATTGGTTATACTGTTTGCCACTAGACTTATTCGCCTTACGCAATCAGCCAGGTTCTGATCACCACCTCACCCCCCATGAATTGGTTACTGGCAGGAGAATTAATGTTCAACTTATTGTTAAATTTAGCAAATTTGATGCACATAGCACTGCCACTGTTTTAGGTGATGAGTTTCTTACTTATTTGACCGCCATGACTGAGGCTCTGAAGTTTATATCCCGCTAGGTGAAGCTGCGACATGGGGGTCCGGCCACGGGGACCAGCAGCGAGGGAGAAGATAAAGATCTGACAGCCCAGATACCACCGCGCCTGCAGTTGTACCCTGGTGATAGGGTACTTATCAAGAACTTTGTCAGGAAGTGAGATGCCCCATGATTTCTATGTCCTTACAAGGTACAGTGGGCTACAGAATCAGCTGTTATGGTCTGAGGAAGGCAAGAATGGCTCCACCTCAGAGACGCCAAGAAGAGAAACAGTACCGCCCCCAAAAGCTATATCTCCCAATATGCACTGTGGATTGGGGGAGATTCCTGAGGCAATGCTAGCATATAACAGAAACAGTGTACATACCAAGCTGATCTGAGGTGGGTGGGTATGTTTGTGCCATGCTGCACAATATGTGTATACACAGGAACATTGCACTGCCCCCGGACATGGACCCAGCAGATGAAGATGAGGATGACGATGATGATGATGGAATGAGTGCGCAAACAGGGCGGGGTGCCGTGGATGGACAACATGCACTGGAATCACTTATTCACAATTTTTTCCTGAACAACCCTCACAAGCACATTTAGTACATTATCACACACATAATTTGTAACACTTACATTAAATAATTTATGCACCCACAGAAGAAGATTGTCCACTCGTTATTCAGATTAACAACCCAGTGTATTATGATGATGTCAAAATTAAACGGGTGCAACAACAATACCCACCCAAACGTACCCACCTCCCAGGCCCCAACTACCTATCCCAATTATGAACTCCCCGACCCCTCACACATACCTACCCACCTCCCAGGCCCCAACTACCTATCGCAACTATGGAACCCCCTCCCAAACATACCCAGCCACCTCCCAGGCCCCAACTACATATCCCAACTATGGAACCCTCTCCCCTCCCAAACTTACCCACCTACCGCCCAAGCCCCAACTACCTATCCCAACTATGGACGCCCCCTCCCAAATGTAAAGGCCCCAACTACCTATCCCAACTATGGACCCCCTCCCAAACGTAACGACCCACCTCCCAAGCCCCAACTACCTATCCCAACTATGGACCCTCCCCCCTCTCCCAAACATACCCACCCACCTCCCAGCCCAAAAATGGCAACATATGCAACAAGTGTCAGTCAATGAACACTACTTCCTGCCACGCTTGGCCACATGTTTCTCCCTCAGAGATGACCCAGACAGGTGCATGGATCTTCTCCTGGGGCTGCCTACCTGGGAGCTAGTAGGTGTGGTGCTGGTGGAGGGCATGGGGGGGGGTTATGCAGCGATAGACGTGTAATGATGGCCTGTAGTGCCAGCACCATTGTTTCTGCTATGTTTGACTGGACACTGTTGCCCTCACTGACCCTCCGTGACATCATCATGTTTGCTTAGGCGGAACGCCCAATGCCACATGCAACCCAGCCGGCGCCCACTGGACTGGTTGCTTTCACGTTGAAGCCTTGACTTCTCCAGGTGCTGCTGTACCAGTGTGGCTAGCATGTCCTGCCGTTCCTCCATCCATTGGATACCACTGCTGATTTCCTGCAATGGTGAGGTGGGGGAGCACATGGGACTCCTGGGGATCATGGGGCTAAATCTGCCCAGTACTTGTTCTGGTTCTCCTCTCTGCCGATTCTGGCTGCCTCAACTGCCACTTCCTCTGCACTGCTGTCCATGCCTTGGGATTTGGCCTGGTGGGGTGGTGGTGGTGCACACCCCTGTGGGATTGCACATCCGGCATGGATGTTGGCCTTAGGGGCTTGCTGTGTCGCAGGGCCAGCATGGATGTTGCCCCGAGGGTCTTGCTGTGTCCCAGGGGCAGCAGGGATGTTGGCCTGAGGGAATTGCTGTGTCCCAAGGGCAGCACAGCAGGGGTGTCGGTCTCCTCGGCGTGGTGTACCTGGGCTGTTGTGACTTCCTGTATGGCCGAGGTGCCTGCAGCAGATGTTGAGGGACGGTGTGCTGGGCGACATGCACGTCCGGTCTCCCTCGACGTCCCTGGTTGTCTGCCATCGATGTCAGATGATATTTCTGTGGGTGAACACAAGGCATGCTGCTAGTGGACAGACAGGATGAGTATAGTACAATTCCATGCAACACAGTCATCAAGCTAGATCACATTGTGGGTGCAGACATTGATGCATGTTATGTGCATCTCATTCATGGGTTGCCTTGAGTGAACTGCAGGCACTGTGCAGACGGCACATGTGACACAGCTTTGCTGGGTATGCTCACATGTACACCCAGATTGGGCTGTGGGTAGTGCCATGCGTGTCTGCCCGTGTACACTAATTTAGGATGTGTGTCAATGTTTGCGGGGGGCATGCCTGGAGTCAATTTGTGACCTGCTTGACTGGGCAGGATGTGTGTGGTATGTTCATGGTAGGGCTGCCAGGTTCATATGAGTTACATGCACTCGACAATCAGTGTGTGCCCATGTCTCTGTGCAGGTGAGTGCATACCAGTATTGTGGTGTGCTGGCAGTGTCAGCATGGCAGACAAACATGCAATACTCGTGCCCATGATGCACATAGTTGCATTCATAGGTTGTGTTTTGTGGTATAGGTATTTGGGCCAGCTGGAGTGTTCTTCTTCTGTGTGCACATGTGCGGATTCAGGGTTGGTGCGTGGCCTACGCCATGGCCATGCTGTACATGCAGCTGTATATGGGGGTGTCAGCATGGGAGGGTGTGCTGCAGTATGCAAGTGACACTCATTATGGGTCATGTATTGACCATGCCAGTGCTACCTGCACTTTACTACTGGAATCATTACCTATTTACATATGCTGACATAAAAGTTGTACTTGGAGGTACCCAGTACAGGGAACAGGAGGTCAGGTGGCAGGATGTTCTTAATTCACATTTGTGTAGAGTCCCATACTGTCACAATTGGGTGGGTAGGCATGTGCAGTGTCAACGCTGTTGAGAGTGGTAGTGATTACATGGCAACTCTGCATAGCAGAGTTGCAGCACCCACCAGACGTGCAGGTTGGCAGCTGCAGCCATGGCAGCCACTGTAATGGGACTTCCTCATGTGTTTGCTGGACCTGTTACATGTGTGGTGGTCTACTTACACGTAAGTGTCTGGTTATATGCATTGATGTGTGCTGCATTGTCATGTGGGTGTGTATTGGTCATACTTGGGGGCATGGCATCTGACTGCCTTTGCACTGTATTCTGTGAGGGGGGCCATGGGAGTACTGGGTGTGGTCGGAGTGTTGTGGACTGTGATATGGGCATTTCTGTACGTCGATGGTGGGGGGAGGGCAGGATTAGCTTGATTCAGCTTCTTATTTGTGCACTTTCTGTACTCACCAGCCTCGCCTAGTGTCCCAGCTCCTGCCTCCACTGCACCGACTCCCTCGAGGCTCTCAAGATGCAGCACACTGCTGCACTTTTCGTCCCATGGGAGCAGCTTTAGGAGTGAGTGTGGTCCTGTGGGCTGCCAGAAGGTTCTGCACCCTTAGGTGGAGGTCATCCCAACATTTGTGGCAGTCAGTGACGCTACAGGCTGTGACACCCACAGCGGTCACCTTCTGGGCAGCCTCATCCCATATGGCTTTGCGCCTCTGCTGCGTGCTGCCTCGCTGGTCGGCAGAGACTAGCTCCCCTGCATTTTCCACAATATGGTCCACCAGCATGGTGAGTTCAGCTTCACTGAAGCGTGGCTTGCGCATGCGGTTTTGGGCAATCCTTGCAGCCATGTCCCTGTGTGTGTTGGCCCACTCACTGATGCTGAATGGCTTCTGGTACAGGGGGATTGCAGTGGATTGTGATATTTGTAATGGCCGCCGGTTTCTTTCCGGTTCCGGTGATCACATTATTTCTGGTTCTGGTGTTTCCAGCTCTGCATACGCGGTGCCGGTATGTCCGGCATGCACGCGGCAGAGGCAGCTGCACCACCAAGATTTGTGACAGTACATCCGTCTCTGTCGGTGTTGCCGTGACGGCGCTGGCACTGGTTCTGCGCATTAGTGATGCGCGTGGCCGCCAAGCTGTAATTCTACCCTGTTTCCAGCACCACGCGGCGGCGTACACGGTAGGACCACCATCACAGTAACACCAGATTTTTACAGCTGGTCCCGTAATGAGGCCCAAAGTATCAGAAGGCCCAACAATACTCGCTATAAGTGAGAGTAGAAGGAAACCCAAATACAAGCCGTACTGTGGTCATGGTCAGACTTTAAAGTATCTATGCTGGCAGATTTGCGTTTGGACCTCACCATTCTTCTCATAGACCTGTTTTTAAAAGTGCGTAGGCACTGATACAATACAGCTCAGGCACTCAGATGTAGAACCCGGCATATAAGGCAGAAATAAGATCAGGGTACAATTGCTGATTTTTGACATTCAAAGGGAGAAGTATGAAGAAAAGAGTATATGCAATGGAAGTTGGCGACTCCAGCCTAGGGTGGCATAAACAGAGGAGCCTTAAAAAAAAATGGATCCATGCAGACAAGTGCAAGTATACTTGATAAATATGAAAACCATGAATGAAATATTAAAGATGCACAGAGATATATTCGGGCAAGGCAATTTTCATTCAAACAAATATGTCAATAAAATCATATTGAAGAAGAGCGCTTCACCTGTTGAGCAAAAAGTTAGGCCTGTTCCAGTCATGGTGAGAAAATAGCTGCAGACACTGCTGGGCGACATGGAGGCAGAAGGCACCATTGAGGCAGTTGAGGCGACCAGCTGGCTGGGCCAGTTCTCACCAAGAAGAAAGTGACAGTGAGGTTCGGCCTGTGCAACCATCTCCGGAGTCCTAACCAAAACATAGTAACGGTCAACTACCTGTTAATGAACATATCGGAACTGGCGCACGTCATAGGTGATGTGAAAATATTTTCGAGGCTTGACATGAGAAATGTATACCATCAGGTTCCTCTTCATGAAAAATACAAATAACACCACAGCATTCATTAGGCCATTAGGAGTCTAGCAGTTCACTTGCATTCCCATTCTGCTTTTCTTCGGCAGAATCCGATTTTTAATGCCTCATGTATAAGATACTCAGAAAGCTCAAAACATGGTGTATTTGAAGGATGACGTTCTTCTATTCAGGGATAATCTTCAGCATCACAACCGAGCGCTGCATGAGGTGCTGGAGAAATTAAGCAAAGCTGGTGAGTGACTATGCAGAGCAAATGCTGTTTTAGTGTCCGCTGTGACGATTCACCAGGTGTCGTCACTTGTCGGCAGAGGTGAGCCCTTTCCAATGAGCCAAGGGAGGTGAGGCCGCTACCCAATAGTCCCCCTAGTGGTGGCAATATGAGGGAGGACCTCATAGGGAGGGACTACCCACCTGAGAATATGGACATCCACCTGGGGAAACGCCTTCCTAAAACTATGTCACAAAATACCCTAAGCCCATTCTTGCAACCCATTCCCACTACTGTCATGATTCATGCCCCTCATGTCCCCAGCCCTCCAAGATTTCAGGCTGGAGCCAGGCCACGATCACCTACATGGCCCTCAAGGGCCTCTCCATCCCTCCAAAGACCCACTTGGAGTCAGACTTGGCGCTTGTGGCACCAGACTCACTCACTCCCATACGATAACATTGGGGATTGGACTTGTAGTGCATTGATGGGGACAAGATGGATGCCCCCACATATTTCGGTTCACAGAACTGCATGTGCAGTCTAGTCTTTTGGGTGTGGTTCAGCCCAGAGACACCTGAGATACCCAGAGACTATTTAAGCCATGCCCAGGCTGAGAAACATGCTTTGTGTTTTCTGCACCTGCAGCGTGACACTCACTGTGTTCGGATCGGTCTCCAGTAGGCCTGCATCTTTCTTTTGCGCTCAGCTCCTGTAAGAACACAAACACCGTTAGGAACATCCTTACCTTGCGGCGCTTCTGCCCATCATTCATCGCTCCTTCTGTTCTGCGTGCATCTTTGGCGGTGTCATTCCCATCCCGGCACGCCGCTTCCTAAGGAAAAGGGAAAACAACAGAAAAAAGGCATTAGTAAGCATTCAGCAAATCTTTGCTTATTTTTAAAGACTGTACGAGCTTCAAACGCTTACCTGAATCCCAGCCGCTCTGGGGGAACTCTGTCTCCGGAACTTCTCACCTATCTGCAATAGGGAAAAGACACTGCATGATAGCGTGGAAACATCTAGAGGCACTGCATACCGCGCTTACTCACCACATTTCTTCTTCATAACCAGCATCCACGATGAAAACGTTGCGGCACCTAAAAGACACAGAAAAAGAATTCAGTTCAATACAAATACGAAAGGGTCGCATCGCGCTCTCACTCACCTTCAGCGCTACTCATCTCAGCAGCACGTCGCCATCCCCGGACGCCGGCCATCATCTAAGGAAGGAAAGGAACGAAGTTAGAGAACAGTTCAAAAGACTCATTATACTTACCTGTCTGACTCTTGCCAGTGAAGTAACTAGGCAGCAACGAGCCCGCATCAATCAACACGCCCCTGCGCTGAAAGCAGGACAGAGAGCACACTTTCCAAGAAAACAACGTGAGCTGTGGATCAAAGGGAAGGGTTGAACCCCGGGGAAGAAGGGGTTCAAGCACACAGATACAATAGGGAGTTAAACTCTACCAATCCTGTGTTTCAGGCCCAGTCTCCAGTCGAGTAGACTCCAGGGAAGGGTACGAGGTCGTAAGAGGTCAGAACAGGCTGAGTGACATCCCCGTGGATACCAGGTGAGCGTTACAACTACTGATAGTGAGACCATGTGCTATTGTGAGACACTGACTGTTACAAATGTGAAGTATACTGGGACGAGAAAGAACCCAAGAAGCACACGTGGAATAGATATGTGAAAAAGGGAACTGAGGCAGTGGAAAGTGAGGCTGGAAAATACACAGTAGTGCAATATACCTTGTACGGTCCACATAGGAGAGATTACTTATCAACGACACGAAGCAAAAAACTGTACTAGTGCTACAGGAGCAGAGCTGCCATGGTGTTGGATCAGGCATGTAATGGGGAGAGTATTCGCAAAATCAGGTTGGACAGATGGAATGATGAGTTGCCTTGCAGAAGTAATGGTTGGGCTAGCAGAAAAACAGTTACATTCCTGGACAGGAGGGGTCTTGGTGATTGGGGAAAGTACTCTAATTTACGCAGATGGGTTGGTGGTGAGAAAGAGCCCATGCATATACAAAGACTGAAGATACTGTTGTTATGTTTTAGAAATAACAGCACAGTGTATGTAGGGAAAAACACAGGAGGCAAATGCAAACAGGCATGGCAGTATCGATGGACAATTATTTATTCATTCATTATTTATTGAACATTTGGATTGGGCCTATACAGCAAAAAGTGTTTACAGGCGCCACAAGACAAAAGAGCGGAGGGGAACAGAGGATGAAACAACAATAGCTGTCCTACAATGTCTTGTGACATTCGGATAGTGCAAGTGCAGTAACAAGAGGTGCCGTGGGAGGGGCAGGTCATGGCTGAGGGTTGGGATAGGGAGAAGGGGAAGGGGGAGAAGTGCAGGAATGACAGGGGCCAGGGGCTGGGCAAGTGCTAGGGGGAGCCCAAGAGATCAAGTGCCAGAGGAAGCAGGGGTGGGGGTAATAGTGCGAGGAAGCGGATTGACCAGACTCAGTGGGCTAGTCAGGGAAGGGAGCCAGAGGGCAAGTGCTGGTAGAGGCGTGCCGGGGAAGACTGGTTGATGGAAGGCCTGGCCCAGTAAGACTCACAAGGGATGCAGGCAACCAGTCGCAGGAGGAGGTTTGCATGTGAGGGGGAGAGGGAAGGAGGAGGAGAAGAGGAAGGTCTTCAGAAGCTTCAAGAACTTAAGGTGATCCGGCTCAAGTCGTAGAGAGGCAGGGAGGCCATTTAAGAGGGAGGCTCCTGTCGAAGAAAGAGATCTACACCCCACTCTCCACGTGGAGAAACATCTGATCTGCAGAGAGTTGGAGCTAGAGGATCGAAAGGTTCTTGCAGGAAGGTATTTAGGAAGGGAGAATTGGATGTAGCAGCGTCCAAGGCCTGTGGTCTTGTGGAATTAGAGCATTCATGCATCTATCGCCACAGTGGAACAGTATTTGTTCTTGTACCACCCTGCACTCACCAGCGATTTTAGTGCCCCAGAGCAATGTTGTGGCTATTGATGAACAGATTAGCAGCAATATCAGTACAATATAGGCTGTTTAATAAGTTTTTGCATCTCTGCTGGCCCCTTGAATACAGGCGGCATCAAATGCGAAATGGCTAGATATAACAAGGTGGGGGGGTGTTGCAGCAAGTGAATGCCACAGAGAGAGGTCTGAATGCCTTTAAAGAAGAATTACGGGCTTTCAGGCTAACTGCTCTCCAGAATAGGTATGTGCTAGATCTCCTACTGCTATGGAGGGAGGTGTGTGTGCAAAAATAGGTGCAAGCTGCTGCACCCTAAAACCTGCTAACAACAAGCAAAATGGCAGTTTTACAGAAGCTATATCTGCCTTGCACACTAGTGAAGGAGAGTACTAAAGTAGTACATGAGGCCTGGTATCATTGGATGTTCTCATGGGTGCCACCCTGGTTGGGTATAATGTTTAAAATAATTATGCCTTTTTTATTGGTACTGCTAGTAAGTATGTGCATGTAGCATATAATAAGGGGTTATTGTAAAGTATGTAAAGTAGCAAACAAGGGGATGGACGAAGGTAACATGATGTCCCTTACTATTGCTACACTAGACGTTACTGCTGGCCTGGAGCACACTGATACACAACAGATGCCCCAGATGAAATTAGGATGGTTCCGATAGAGACCAATTGGACCACCTTGAACTAGGTTTATACCCCCTTTTGATCCCGGGAACTATACACAACACTAGGTAGAATGGGAAGGTGATGGTGACTGCTGTTTTGTGCTCCAGAAGATTATGTGAAAAGAGGGTGCAGCTTGAGGGGTGTGTGTAGAGCATGGATACCTAAAGATGAGTTTGACAAGATGAAAGATAAAGGAGTTTTGGTCAATAAATTGACCACATGGGAGGAATGTAATGGTGCAGATAAGACCAGTGACAAGTAAGGCCACACCCCACCTGTTCCCAATCGTCAGTGAACGTATGGAATAAGGAAACTAGAATAAAAATGCCATTTTGTATATGCCACCGCCATGTAGAATGCAACACAAGTAGAATAGAGTTAGTTTGCCACACTTTAGGGAGATAGTAGTTATATTATAGGGAGAGTTAGGTTGCTGGATACACAGAGAGGCAATCTATTGAATGGCAGCATGCACAGTTAGGTAGGGTACATATATGAAGCAACATTATAAATAACAAGAGAAACACCATTTTTTCCCCTTGTAGGGCCCTGCATAGCCTATGGTTAGAAAGCACAGCATTGCAGTTTAAATAGCTTAATAGGGATTTTTGTTGGTTCATGATGGTGTCCAGACAACTGAAAGTGCCAAGGCTGAGAGAAAAGGGAGGATTGCTGAAACTACGTGAATAGGCTTTTCCCATGCTTCGAGATAGATTGAGTGAGTTGTGTGCTAGCAGACAGGAATATATGAGTTTCATCAATAGGTGCACATAATAGCGTTGCCAATAACACATTTGCTGGCCTCACAATAGGAAGACTAAGCAATGTACGCCATGACCCATTTAGGTCAATCTACTGCAAGCAGCAGTATGTGTAAAAGAGAGAATGGGATGAGCCTTCCAAGGTCGACCAAACCATTTGGGATATCGGGCCCCACATGAAATAATGAAATAATGAGATGGGAATGAGTTTGATAGTTCTTTGGCCAAAGCAACATTTCAATCTCTCCTTTTCCACCAACGTTAGGTGGACTGTAGTGGATACGTGTAACATGCAAAGCAACATCAGTAGCCAAGACAAGTATTTTAACAATGTGAGCATAATGTAGTGCCAACCAATTAGAGTACAGTCTGGTGATGTCCAGGACATGACGTCTCGCATAGTGGAAATGAGTCTAGGTAGATTCAAGATGATTGACCAGTGAAAGGAAATGTATATAACAATGTATGCGATTTTATTTTAACAGTCAATAGTAGTTGTAGGTATTGTTTTTTATGAATATGACAATGTAATGTGTTTAGTTTATAACCACTGAGCGGCCAGGAATTAGGTGAGAACGTTTGTGGACCTTCTTATGGCCATTGATAAAGCTGGTTTCTTTGTGCACTCTGGGTGGCTCCCTTATTTGATTGTGTGGATTATTGGGAGAAAGTGTACATCCTCCTCCTCTGTCCTCACCTGAACAATCCACAACTTCTTGATTCTTGTCCTTCTTTTTATGCCCCCTCCTCCTACCATTGGATAACTTCCCCGTCCAATATAGTCCTCTCTTTCCCACTTAGGTTGTGACACAATCAGCAAAACTGTGGAACAGCGGGCTAAACCCTGCCCCATTTCTCTGTGCAGGCCAGTTGCAGAATAATGATGGCGGCTAGAAATGCCCACTGTTCATGTTTGTATTAGGGGGCTTAGTCCTGGGCTCCCCTCTGATATGTATCGTGGATTTGGGGCCCACGGCCCCCTTGTTAATTCTGTGACAGTCAGGGAATTAACCACCGGCTATGGTGCACTGCCGCCAGCGCAGGAGAACGTTGTGTGGCTTTGCTTGCTGCTCTGTAGTTGCTGGTCTGCCAGTTCTCTCGCTCATCATTGGATCTTTACATTCAACGACCGAACGCCCAGCACCCCGGATGCTGGAGAGTTGTTTTGACTTTTTTGGGTCCAGGCCTCTAGTTTCAGGTTGTTGACTGCGTGTGGCACTGCTGGGACTCTCTCCATTTGGTGCTGCATACTCTGGCTCATCTCAGGTTTATTGACTCTACAAGAAACAACATATAGAGTATGGTGAGCATTTTGTACAGAAGGTATTGTGTGAGACAATTGGGTACTGCATAACAGCATGCTAGTAGAAGGGGGATAGGAACTGGGACCATCTCAACTGCCAACGTACTTCTTCTGGTAAGGACAGGATGTGGATTTCTGCCCGGTAGGCCCCCAGAGCTGAGAGGGGTTCCCAACCCCTTTGGACATGGCCAGGGTCCACCCTTTCTATTGACTACATCTCTCATGTTCACTCACTGATTTGTGCCCTCACTACGAAAAATATTCTCTTGACCCCTGGACCTCCGTGAGTCATTGGTAGAAGAGTAGGAAATCTGTGCCGAGTAGGACTTCCTCTGGCAATGCGGGCATGATGATCATTGGCATGGTAACTTCTTGTTCTAATACCCGAAGCTTGTGGGGTGATTGGGGTTTTAGATCTATGCCCCAAGGAGACATATAATCTGTGTCCGGCATCCCGAGTGTTGGCTTTCCAATGCGATCATATCAACCCAGACGCCAATTTTCTCGCTTCCTGATCACAGGAGCGCCTTCGCTGTTAGACCTTGAATTTTAATTGGAAAATGGCACTTCCAATCACTCTCCCCCATAGGTTGGACTGTCCAGGCCCCAGGCTCGGGCCGCTCCTCTTCTTCCGAGCACAGATCTGCAAGGTATTCTGGTTCTTTCGTCCACTCCGTTGATTCTGCCTGAATGGAGATACTTCGACCTGGATGAAGAAGTCCAATCTCCATAGGTTCTTCCTTGGGTCTCTAGATACAAAATTGGGCCAAATGCCTGGGCTCCCCACAGTCATAACATCTTACAACAAGGCAGTCAGATAGCACAGAGAGCTAATTGCTTGTCCCTGATATCTGTGCGCACGCAGCCTGCTGTGGAAGGTTGAATTCCAGCACAATCAACTCATCCTATTATCCTTCCGAGGTTGATAAATTGAATACCCCTCTGTGGGATAATAATGTATTCTGTTATTTAGGAGAGTTCTTTGGTTATATTTTGACTCCAGCTGGCTTTTGTCCGGATGATTTAAAAGTCCAAGCTCTGCTGAATTTGCCACGTCCCAGGACTGAAGGGCTGCAAGCTTTCCTGGGTTTTTATTTTCTTTATCTGATGATGTATTCTTAGGTTTTCTTCTCCAGTTTCCCCTTTTACCAGATGGGCCCAGTCTGATGTTCTGTTCATAAGGTCAGACTGTGCAAAGCGAGCCTTCTACAAGTTAAGACAAGCCTTTGCCATGGCCCACAATCTCAATGTATGCTTGTTTGCCCTTCATAGGGGAAACAGAAGCCTCGGATATATTGCCATAGATGTTATACTTCCACAGAGGGTCCCAGACAATCGTTGTCTACATCCTGTGGCATATTACTCTATAAAATTAGCACACGCAGAGTGCAATTATACAATAACAGATAAGGAATTGCTGGCTATTAATGCAGCAGTCGTAAAGTGTCACCATCATTTACAAGGCGCCTCTCATCACCATGTGTAAAAAGAGCATCTCAACCTACAACAAATATGTAAATGTGTGACAGGCGTGTTAGCACCTATTCTTTTTGGATTCAATTTTGTAGAAAACTACCACCAGGAGAACAACACTGCAAGTCCGATACCTTATCCCAGATTTCCACATGTGAATGAAGACATGCTCCTGTAAAAGTCTCTATTATCCCAGAAGACCACTTTGTCTGAGAATGCAATACTGTCTGGCCTGCCTGCTTGGGCTTCCTCCCATCAGAAGGAGTTGATGTTCTTTAAAACCGAGCTGTATGATGCACTGCCATTTATTCAACGGCATCTGTGCCCGCCCACAGATAACGTCAGAGATCAGGCCCTACAATGATGACATGAGTTGATAGCACAGCATGCCGGACAGCACAACACCCTTCAGTTATTGAGACAGTGGCAGTGGATACTCCATATGAAACACAATGGCATTGTTTTTGCTGAAGCTTGTGCGGTCTGAGCCCAGTGTAAAACTCCCAAAGGGAAACATGTACGCTTGCTGCAAAACATGCGCATTACTCTCAAACCATGGCACATAATCACCATGGAGTTTATTATTGTCCTCCCAAAAGGTGAAGTCAAGAATACAATCCTAGTAATACTGGATACCTTTTCTAAAATGGGGCGCTATTTTTCCTGTACTGAGATTTCCTCAGCCCCTGCCTTAGCTGATTTGTTCTTTCAGCACATATTTACAATGCATGCAGTATATCTGAGACCATCTCCAAACCCTCCTCTGCCCGTCCCACCAGAACGCAATACACCAACCTACTCTGCATCCCACGCATCAAAAAAGCCAAAGCCGGTGGCTTAAGCTTCCCCTACATTGCCGCCAAGACCTGGAACGCTCTCCCTGCAGACATCAGGGCGGAAAACTCGCTCCTGATTTTCCGTAGGAAATTGAAGACCTCTTTCCTTACACAATAAGGTGACCCCTGCGATTCCATGTAAAAATTCTGCATTGCTACTGTACAAATACCATATTTCCCACTGTAAATATTTGTTATTCCATGTTAACATTGCTTTATCTGTATTGTATTATCTGTAACCAAGACATGTCTGTAACAAGCGCCATGATGCCCCTGGGCTGGCATGCGCTCTACAAATCCGAATTAAATAAAAAATAAAATGGCTTACTGTCTATAATAGTGACCAACCACGTGTCAGATTCTAGATTCAGGAAGGCTTTTATTAGTTTCTTTAAAGTGACATATGTCTATCATCAGCTTACCACCCTCATATGGATGATCTGACAGAATGCAGAAACGAAACACTTCAAAAGTACCTCTGGTGATTTTGTCTCCAGAAGCAGGAAAGGTGGGTTTCGTTATGGTGTATGGAGGCTATCTGGTTTTCAGTAAATCCTATAAACCCCAGAAAAACACCACTGGGAGAAACAAGTGCCTCCTTGGTTCAAACACAAAAACACTGAACTTCATTATAGGTTTGGCAGTAGCCTTGCCGGTAATTTCCGGCACCCGCGAATGGGCAATTACCGGGACATTCCGGCCCCGCCAGACCCGGTATTTGCCCATTTGCGGGTGCCGGAAAAAAATGCTCCCCGTGGGGAGGTCTGAGGCACCGGCACCATTCAGAATGGTGTTGGTGCATCTGACATGCTGTGCTCGAGGGTGCCGCTCTGCCCACCAGGTCAGTCCTGGCGGGCAGAAAGGTACCCGCGAGCACAACTCCTAGTTTGCCGGTCCGGGACCTATGGTACCGGCAAGCTTACCGGTACCGTAGTTCCCGGAGTGGCAAACTTATAATGAGGCCCACTGTCTCCGGGAGTGAGAGATAGAGGAGCAGGTATGCGTTAAAAAAAGGAAACCGAATTAGGCAGAGTATCTATGTGGCATATCTCAGTAACCCCTTTAGATCACTAATCACTGGACAGTGTAGAGAGAGTCAGGAAGTCTCTGAGGGAGCTCATCTAGAGAAGGCAACCCGTCTTTAGCTCTCCACGCCTAGCATAAGTAAGGACTTAGGCAGAAGGGTAAAATATGATATGATATGGCATTTATAACGCGCCTGTACACAAGTGTTTCAAGGCATGCTGAGGCAAGGGAGGGGGAACAGAGGGAAGACAGAGACAACGATCCTACTAGGCCAGGTGACATTGAGATCACGCAAGTGCAGGGGAGGGGGGAAATGGAAAAATGCGAGAGGAAAGGGGAGGGCGCAGTGCAGCACATAGGATAACAATAAAAATAAAAAACAATAAATACAATAAAATAAGAAGTGCAGCCAAGTGGTGGCAAGTGCCGGGGTAAGTGTAGACATCAGGTGTCAGGTGCTGGTAGGGGGCTGTAGAGATACAGAGAACAGCCCCCGATTGCAGGGGATTGCCAGGGGGGCAGTGCAGGTGTGCAATCTTATGTATATACTAACCTTGTGAGTAAGGACGTCTGGTTTAGGGAGGTTGGTGCTTTGCATACAACAGAGAGAGTGACGACCCTAGAGCCATGCCTAAAATTGACAATAATATCCCTTGAACTGTCTGTGAAGCATGGAGTATTTCTTGTTCCATCTCTGACATTGTGCATAGCATGCTGAACAACTGCTGAGACCAATGGCAATTCAAATGGCATTTATGTTACGTTAAGCAGCCACTTCTGACTAACATTCTCAGATGACTCAACCACTCATATAGCTCAATCTGAAGGTAGACTGACGGGAAATGAAGTGCGGAGAACCACACATCATACCAAAGTGAACAACATTTCTTTCATGGACGGCAAGGGTAATAATCCTCCAGCACACGTTCAAAGCGATTGCGCATGTCTACATACATTCATAGACATCTATCTTGCTATCTTGCTTATGCATGATGATTATAAGTGGCACTGTCGAAAAGGATACAAAGTGGTTTCTTTGAAAGTTTTCTTATTTAGACCTAACCCGCCTTAACCAACCATCGCAATTTCACTGTCAGTGGCGGAGCATAATCCAGTAATCCAGTATACTTATTCTGAAACCTACAAACGACATGTGTAACATTGCTTAAAGCAGCCATTTACAGCATAAATGGAGGTCCATAACGGAAACGTGGAACAAGCTGCCTGTGGTGGATGGACACGAACGAGCAAAGAATTTTGAAGCAAAAGCTGAAAAACAGGTCGAAGTGCAAATGGATGCCAGCTGCAAGTAGCAGAGAAAAGGATAATGTGTTAGGAGTCTGTAGTTGCTTAAGGGGTGGGTGCTTTTGTGTCTTCCTTTTGGTTGAGCTCCTGCTGGCTCTGACTGTCGCTTTATGAACGTGCGCCGAAATGAGTGACACAGAGACCATGAGAAAGAGATGTTTCTTTATTCACTTTCTCTTTCTTTCTGCTGCGAATGCAACAAAACACTGTTGCGCATGCACGAGGGTGCGCATTCTTATTGGTTCAAGAAATGCATGACAAGGCTACTCGTTTCTGCATCAACAGTATTCTGGCCAGAAACAACATCTTCCCCTATCAGGTAAAACAAAAACCACATCACTCACAGTTAGTTTCGCGTTTCCTCAATCAGTCTCACAGACCTTCTGATGCATTGCTGTGGTCTTGCAGTCATCTCCACTGACGGTCCAGGCTCTGTTGAACCTGCATCATCATTTCTTGACCTTTCTCGACCGCCATCTTCACTGCTCTTCTACTAGTCATGTACCTTCTCTGCATCGGAGTATAACTTAAATTCTGACACATTTTGTGTGATCACCCTTCCGGGGGATCGGGCAGTCACCATGGATCCCTTGATCTGTGTGATGACTAGATAAGCAGGATCAAATCTTGACTTCGAATTCCACTCTTGTTTCCAACACACAAGAACCTTGTCCCCTTGTTTGAAGCATTGACGACTTTGCTCTCCGCTTCTCATTGGCATATCTTTTCATCTCACGTTTCCTGGCCACATCCTCAGCCTGCAGCGTTGGGAGGTCATTCTCCCGAAGCTCTTCTCTATGGGGAAGTCTCGTTCTCACATTCCTTTGATACACCAGCGCTGATGGGCATCTTCCCTTTGTTCCATGTGGCGATTTTCTGTAGTCTATGAGCATGCTGCTTGATTTAATGACATATGCTCAGCACATTTTGTTGGTGTACTTTCTTTAGACTTCCCATACATTTCTCAATCATTCCATTAGTTTGAGGCCATAGCGGTGTGATCTGCCGGTGACCTATGCCCCTGTGTTTCATAAATCGTGCAAACTCCAGACTGCTAAATGGCAGCACATTGTCTGATTTCCACGTCTCAGGAATGCCCCAAATCGAGAATATGCTGTCTAATTCATGAATGACTGTCCTCGCAGCCATGGATGAGATCATCTGGATGAAATCATCTGTACGAGAAGGAAACGAGAGAATTCATCCATCACCACCATCCAATATCCCACCCCCCAAATGGTCTAAACTGCCACATTTGTCCATGGAGCCTCTGGCAGTTCTGACATCCTGAGTGGTTTTGGGTGTCAGACCTTGACGTGCACCGACACAGGTGGCATCTTTTTAGTGTACTTTCCACCATTGAGTCAATCCCTGGGAACCACATGGTATCTCTTATTTGTCACTTAGTAGCCATCATGCCTCGATGCCCTTTGTGTGCCAAATCCACTACCTGCTGGCGTAGGTTAGTGGGTATGATTCCCCGTCTCCCAAGCATGACAAGGCCTTCTGGGGTCACTGACAGCTCATCCTTCACCTGTCTGAATGCTTGCATTTCTTGCAGAAGGTCTCTTGGCTTCCACATGCATACTCCAGATCCCTGTCTCTCCTCCTTCGAGACGTTATGAGTTCCTTCACTTTCTGCAATATTCTGTCACTCATGGTGTGATCTATCACCAGGCTTGTTGTGAGCGGCTTCCGAGGTCCTTGCTGAACAAGAACATGTATGTACTCCTCCACAATGGACGGGTCATGGTCTTGTTTCACAAGTGGGTGTTGAGACAGACAAGAAGTCTGCTGGGTTGTACTCTTTTCCGGGCATATGGATGATAGTAAAGTTGAAATCTTGCATCCTTAACCCACACCTTTCGATTCTAGGAGGCATCCTACACTGAGGCTTTCTGTAGATAGTCACCAGGGCTTGGTGATCGGTAACACCTGTAAATGGTTTCTCTAGCAAGAGAATCTGAACATTTTCACACCCCCAGACAACAGCTGTAGAACCTGATAGAATGGAGAGGCCTGGAATTGTTATCATTATGACATCATTACTCTGTTATGGAATCATTAGACTCACTGTTACAGAATCATTTCCCATCATTACATATGGTTAGGGAATCATTACTCATTGTTACCCATTATTACCCATTTAGGAATTATTGTATCATGTTTAGTTATCCATCATATTCTGATTAGTACATGAAGTAGCATCATTAGACTATCCACATTATTAGACTGCCACTTTGTATGCATTTGCATTTGCTTATAGAATGACACACTGTCATATTTGAAATGCCATGAAGAGCCATTTAGAGACACGTTATATTTGTAGAGACATGTAGTTACACATGTAGAGATATTTATGTATTATGTATGCATGTAGAGATACCACGCATTGAGTGTGCACTTAGAATATGCATGAGTTTGCATTATGTAGCGCTTGGATTTGCGAGAGAAAGCGTAACCGCTAGAAAGCATGTAGCTGGCTCCTAAAGCCATTTCTGGAAGGAGACACAGAAGCGCTGCAGAGTGCGAAGTTGTTAAGAATTAGTTTGAAGAAAGGAATGTAAACAGTTTCTTGGCAGGCACAGATGAACCTTGTCCGAGTAGAGAGGGATGCTGGCCTTATCAGCATGGCTTGTGTGCTTTGCAGAGACAGAAAAGGTGGGAGGCAGCACCATGAGCAGCAGGGAGAGCTTTGCATGGGGAGGGAGACATGGTTTCATCTCTGAGAGAGAGGCATAGTGAATGGATATGAATGGAGAAATATGAAGATGGTGTATTGCAGGCAGACAGAAGAAGGCCATCTTAGTAGATATGATGCCCAATGTCACATTGACAAAGAACACGACCAGAACACGGAGTAAAAGTACATGCAAATACAGACTTTCAGGCATTGCTCATATTTAGAAACGCTGACAGAACAGAAAGAGGCGTTTTAGCTTAGAGAATGAATGTAACCATAGGGATTTGTATACGTCATTGAACAGTATAACCAGAGGTGAGGAGATTGGAGTTCTTAAATGTAGAGGAAGTTAGATTTCAATGAGAGACAGATGTCTGGTTGGCATGAGATCGAGAGTTGCTGGTTCTAGATGGTGCTAGATGGAGTTTTGGATGGGGCTGCTCTCTTTGAGATTGAGAGATCAAGAGGCGTTTGGTTAGCATTGATGCAGCCTTGGCAGACCAGCTTTGCATTGATCGATGAGCTTGGCAGGGGCTTGAGGCAGTTTGAGTGACCAGATCTTGGGAGAGGGGCCTGGCCCTGACACTGACTGGCTGGTTGCAGAGTTAGCGGGAGATGAGAGACTTGGCAAAGAGAGCTGGAGAGGGGAGAGATGCACAAAGCTCAAATGGGAAGTATGGTCTATGGCCTAAACCTGATTGATTAGAACAGACACTCACAAAGAGCTTTGGGTTTGGGAAAGGGGAAATCAGACAGGGATTGTCTGAGAGAGAGAGAGTGAAGTATGATGTGGATTGGAGAGGAATGCTGAATGCTGGCACTTGCCATATGTATATTGCATTAGACACGATAGACCTAGCTAATCACAGGCTTGCTTTAGAAGCCTGTAAGGCTTATAGTTATTACACGGCATCGTAGATTTGCACCAAAAGTATAAAGGGCAAATTCGATATTTGCATTACATTATTGCTTGCATCATGCCTCGCTGTGCATGAATAAATGTACTCTATTGTTGTAATTGAATTGATTCATGTGTTTTCTTTGTGTCTTATGTTATTGTGTCCATAGGAGTAAGATAGGAGTATGTTGTTAGAAGTAATCTAGCAGTAGCACAGTGCACATAGGCCCTGAGATACAAAAGCAGGGGAGGCATAGTGACCCACACCCCCTAGGAGATTGTCTAGGAGTTGTCTAAGACCGGTGCATTGTTGTCCACACGGTGCTAGACCATGGTAGGATTTGTTTTACGGTCTCACAAAATGGAGCCCAACATGGGGCTTCACTAATGCTGACTGATGACATGGAACAGAGCGTTTTGCAGCTGGCTTTGTTGTTCCACTTATCGGTTTTGCAGCAGTTGAAGTTTGAACATCGTGTGCAGTTGTGGTTTGTTTTTTGTTAGTTTGTTGTGGGAATAGATATTTTTATTTTTTATGTTGTGTCTGTCTTGGGGATGTTATGAATTTGAGCATGCTTTGTCCACAATGTTGTTCACCGTAGGAAGGGGGACGCAATTGTCTGACTGACTTTGAATCCGGAATTGGAATTTGGAATTGATCCAGAGCAGTTTTCATGACTGGCAATATTTGGGAATGAATGTACATTTATTTAGCCGAACTAGAGAAACAGTTTTTTCTTGAAGACGCTTGTGGTATTTTGTTTGTTTGGAAATCCGCAGAGACTGACACGTTTTGGGGAAATCTGACCTTTGTTTTGGATTCCTATTGGTTGAAATTTGTGGCACATTTTTGGCAAGTTGACGACTGTATCTGCATGTTTAGAGAAGTCTTGGAACTTGTTTTTTTGAAACTCACTTGAGTGTCGTGAGTTTGGTTGGGGAGAAATTGCGATGGTGAATAATTAAAAACTGCAACATGAGCTCATTTTTTAATGATTTGAAAGCAATAAGAAATCGGCTTAGAAATATGCTTGATGCTTGGGAAGTAGTTTTGCTGGCAACAACCATATTGAAAGTGAATAGTGAAGTAGCAGGAACAGACATGAATCCATATATTGGTGACTTGCAGGTAGTAATATATCGTCTCGGACATGTAATTAAAGACTGGGAAAAGTCCCAGAAGCAGCTGTGAAAGCAGACCCCTTAAAATCTTTGTCAACAACCGCAGTGGTGGGTGAGAACAGAGTTCCTAGAGAAATGAATATTGTTCATGAGGAGAAAGAGTTACCTCCGAATAATACGATAGATAGTGCATTTTTGACAGACATGAAGAGAGTGCATAGAGGTTTTGCCTATGAAACTGTAGCATTGGAGACGCCTGTGCATGAAGGCAGTTATGTGAAAATCTTTGATTTGAATAGAAATTGTATTTGTGATGACATTTTTGGCAGGAGTGATAACAGCAGTATTTTGCCTACGTTATCGAGTGAGAAAAATGTTTTGTCTATTGACATTGAAACTTGGATAGCATTGAAGGAGAACGTAGACAGAGTTAATCGTGCTAAAATTGGATATTTTGAGATAAAGAATTCCTTGCATTTTTTTGAGTTTGAATGAGTGCAAGGAGAGAAAGTTTGTTTACATTAGACAGAAACATCCCTCGGGACTTGTAGACTGTGTATTTGAGAAGGATTGTTGTTTGAATTTGAATTGCATTGCACATGTGGGAGGCAGTGTTCATTTGAATGGCATGGAGTGATTCAGCTTCGTGAATAGTTAATGTTGAAAGGGGAGTGTGTGGCTAGAAGACATGGAAATGCAGGACATGGAGTGCAATTGAATGAGAGGAATGCAGTGGTGCAGCATTTGAATGCTCAATTTCTGAATGTGTATTTTTTGGAATACGTGAAATTGGCTGTTCTCTTCTGTTTTGAAAAAGATAGGAATGGAGTCATGCATTAAGCATGCATGGGGAGACAGGCATGGTTAGACAGATGCACTGATAGACTGATACCCTAGAACTGATACACTGAGAGAAACTAGCATTGATGTCTTTTGAGAGACATGGGGAGTTTAGAACTAGCTATGTGCAGCAGTGCACAATGGAGAAATGCTGTTTTGTTTTTGGCTTTGACTACATCTGAATCTGATTTGAAGACTGATACTTGCACTTTTGTTTTCTTTGCATGACATCTGGAGAGACACCTTGACCAGACCCAGACTGAGATCGCATTGATGACAGACCAGATTGCATTGCAAGAATTGACCAGACCATAATTGGCATCAGCATGGCGACTGAAAGCAGCATGGCCAGAATGATGGACTGACCAGACCAGAATGTCCAGACCTTAATGTGACTTTGAATGGCTGTTTTGAAGCAGCACCAAGAAAGAGACTGGCTTTTGTCACCCTGTGATGTGACACCATCTAACTTTTGCTACACTTTGCAGCAGCACTTCTGGGGAATGCCAACCAACCGATTTGAGGCCTTAGGGTGTGGCTTTGTCTAATGGCTGTGCTCTGAGAATGTACCTAGAAAACCTGCTTGCTACCCGACTTCGTGGCATGACAACTATTGCCATGGAAAGCGAAGATTGTAACTGACTTGAAACCGACACCTTGCAGCATTCTGTGCCAAGTGAGAGAGAAAGAGCAGTGAAAAAATGTTCAGCAGAAGGAGAAATGTGTTTGTGAGCTGTGTTATAATATGCAGCGACAAGAGAATCCATTTGGAATGCCTTACCTTATGAACCAGAACCAGACACAAGTTTGGGCCTGAGGAGAAAAGGAGAAATGCAGGAATGAGCAGGAAGACACACTCTGAAAGCATTTGAATTTCTGGTCTACGTTTGAAAAACAGTGAAGCTTTGTCTCTTGAGTGAAAGAGAGAGAGCATTGATCTGACACCATGGTGCTTTGAAATTTGCACTTGCATTCAACGTTGGCTGGTCCCTCATTTGAAGAGTAGGGACTGGCATGGCATGAACTGGCATGGCATGGCAACAACTGGCAACATCATTACCTGGCAAGGAAGGAGAGAAGTTGAAAGCTGGAGTTTGGGCCTATGGAGAAGGGCCACTGTGCATGGAATTGCCACTGGAGAGTTGTCATTTGCATTGTTTTGCAAACACTCGCCTTTGTTATCAACTTGAAGGGGTAATGGAGGCCTAGGGAAAAGGGAGCGTATGAGCTGTATCAATCTGCATCAAATTGAAAGTTCTGACACACGGTTTTCCCGGTGCCACCATTGAAAAGTGAAGGTCCAATGTGATCACCCCATACGAACAAATGGGGCGCATATGGTACCGACACAATTGATGCTTGCTCCTGCCTTTTTGGAGCTTTGTGCAAAATCTGCTAGCATTTGTTGCTGTGGAGAACTTTGTGACGAACATTGGAAACCTTTGCTGAACACACATATATATGCTCATTGTGACACATTTGTGACCCATTTGTAAACACTCGCTTCGTTGACACGCTTTGTTGACATTCCTGGCTGAGATAAAAGCATTAGAACTGGATTTGTACTGACTTGGAGGTTTGCGGAGATGTGAGGACACACATACATTCTGCTCTAACTGATTAGATCACAGACTGACATGCAGTGAGAACCTGGAAATAACTTGGACTGGAATGTAAATGAATTGGCCTATATGACCAATATACTGGATGTATACACTGATATGCATGCATTGATCTGTAATTAATTGATTTGGCCTGTTTGGCTACTGACATCTGAAATGAGCTTTGACACCTGTGAAAGTGACACTGTAATTTTGTGCTTGACACATTAAAATGAAAAACACCTGAATCCACAGTACATATGCAATGATTTTATGCATTGCATTTTTTGTTTTGAAATATCTGCTTGTAGACACTTTTTGGCTTTTGACTTTTGACTTGACTTTTTGCTATGCTATTCTGAATTTTGACACATTTGCAGCTATGCATTTGAATTTTAGCTTGCTACTGATAGAGTAAAATGCTTGCATTTTTAAGGGTTTTTTTGCATCCTGAATAGAATGTTTTTTCCCTTTACAATTTTGCCTGGTTTTAGCATGCCACATTGCTATGTCATGTTTGACATATAGTTAGTAAGGATTATATAATAATAAGAGGAGAGATTGTAGAACCTGATAGAATGGAGAGGCCTGGATTGTTATCATTATGGCATCATTACTCTGTTATGGAATCATTAGACTCACTGTTACAGAATCATTACCCATCATTACCTATGGTCAGAGAATCATTACTCATTGTTACCCATTATTACCCATTTAGGAATCATTGTATCATGTTTAGTTATCCATCATATATTCTGATTAGTACATGAAGTAGCATCATTAGACTATCCACATTATTAGACTGCCACTTTGTATGCATTTGCATTTATTATAGAATGGCACACTGTCATATTTGAAATGTCATGAAGAGCCATTTAGAGACACATTATATTTGTAGAGACATGTAGTTACACATGTAGAGATATTTATGTATTATGTATGCATGTAGAGACACCATGCATTGAGTGTGCACTTAGAATATGCATGAGTTTGCATTATGTAGCGCTTGGATTTGCGAGAGAAAGCGTAAACGCTAGAAAGCATGTAGCTGGCTCCTAAAGCCATTTCTGGAAGGAGACACAGAAGTGCCGCGGAGTACGAAGTTGTTATGAATTAGTTTGAAGAAAGGAATGTAAACAGTTTCTTGGCAGGCACAGATGAACCTTGTCCGAGTTGAGAGGAATGCTGGCATTTGCAGCATGGCTTGCGTGATTTGCAGAGACAGAATAAGTGGGAGGCAGCGCCATGAGCAGCAGGGAGAGCTTTGCATGGAGAGTGAGAGATGGTTTGCTCTGTGAGAGAGAGGGATAGTGAATGGATATGAATGGAGAAATATGAAGATGGTGTATTGCAGGCAGACAGAAGAAGGCCATGCTAGTAGATATGATGACCAATGTCACATTGACAAAGAACACGACCAGAACACGGAGTGAAAGTACATGCAAACACAGACTTTCAGGCATTGCTCATATTTAGAAACGCTGACAGAACAGAAAGAGGCAATTTAGCTTAGAGAATGAATGTAACCATAGGGATTTGTATACGTCATTGCACAGTATAACCAGAGGTGAGGAGATTGGAGTTTTTAGATGTAGAGGGAGTTGTAGTTCGATGAGAGAGAGACGTCTGGTTGGCATGAGATCGAGAGTTGCTGGTTCTAGATGGTGCTAGATGGAGTTTTGGATGGAGCTGCTCTCTTTGAGATTGAGAGATCGAAAGGCGTTTGGTTGGTACTGATGCAGCCTTGGCAGACCAGCTTGGCAGAGATCGATGATCTTGGCAGAGGCTTGAGGCAATTCGAGTGACCAGATCTTGGGAGAGGGGCCTGGCCCTGCCACTGACTGGCTGGTTGCAGAGTTAGCAGGAGAGGGGAGACTTGGCAAAGAGAGCTGGAGAGGGGAGATATGCACAAAGCTGAAATGGGAAACATAGTTTATGGCCTAAACCTGATTGATTAGAACAGACAGTCACAAAGAGCTTTGGGTTTGGGAAAGGGGAAATCAGACAGGGGTTGTCTGAGAGAGAGAGTGAAGTATGGTGTGGATTGAGAGGAATGCTGAATGCTGGCACTTGCCATATGTATATTGCATTAGACACAATAGATCCAGCTAATCACAGGCTTGCATTAGAAGCCTGTAAGGCTTATAGTTATTACACTGCATGGTAGATGTGCACCAAAAGTATAAAGGTGCAAATCTGATATTTGCATTAAATTATTGCTTGCATCATGCCTTGCTGTGCATGAATAAATGTACTCTATTGTTATAATTGAATTGATTCATGTGTTTTCTTTGTGTCTTATGTTATTGTGTCCATAGGAGTAAGTTAGGAGTATGTTGTTGAAAGTAATCTAGGAGTAAAACAGTGCACATAGGCCCTGAGATACAAAAGCATGGGAGGCATAGTGATCCACACCCTCCTAGGAGATTGTCTAGGAGTTGTCTAAGACCGGTGCATGGTCACCCACACAGGGCTAGACCATGGTAGGATTTGTTTTACGGTCTCACATGGCCAGTAGTTGTGAGTACTTTCTTATGACGTCTGTCAGACTTTTGAAGGCATAAGCAATAATGTCTCTTGGGCTGTCTCTTCCTGGTCTGTATGGTGCGAAAATGGCACCAAGTTCTACCGGGCTGGCATCCACTGCCAATTCAGTGCATTTAGCAGATTTGAAATAGGCCATGCACTCAGCCGATCCAATGCCTTTCTTAATCTGTGTGACCGCATCTTCATAGGATGGGTCCCTCTGAAATTCTGCTCCTTGCTTGGTGAGCTCACTTAAAGGCAAGCTGATGGTAGCAAAATATTTCAGGTACCTACCACAATAGCTGGCTATCCCCAGATATGACCATACCTCGCTCACGTCTTGTGGGGTTGAGATATCTGTAATTGCTGTTACTTTTCCAGGATCAGAACTCATTCCATCTTGGGAGAACACATGTCCAAAGAACTCAAGGTGTTTCTTGTGAAATGCACACTTTTCAGCGTTTACCGTTAGCCTCGTCTGAGAGAGCACCAGACACGCAGTGCACAATCTTATTTTTTAGGATCCACTCCAAACACTAAAATATCGCTGCTGTAAAACCATTTTTTATGTGTCGAATCATTCTACTGATGCTCTCCTGAAAGATTTCGGCAGCTGACGATATCCCCAAGCTTAAGTGCTTATACCTAAATAGGCCCTCACAGGTTGCAAATGTTGTTATGTACCGTGATTGTTCATCTAATTGTATCTGGTGGTAAACTTTGTATAAATCGTGCTGAGTGAATATCTTGGCTCCACTTAGCAGACTAATCATGTCATCCAGATGCATGCAGGATGCCATTCTCATTCCGTTGCTTTGTTAGCTTGACGTATACACACATGCATTTTATCGAATGATCCTTGCTAGGGCACCGCCACCACATGCGAGACCCACTGGGTGGGACCACGGGCAGGTTCTATGATGTCCTCCCTCAAGAGGCACTGAATCTCTTTCTCTACTTGTGGCTCTAGGTGAAAGAGTATTCGCCGGGGATGTTGCGCTACTGGAGGTATTGACCCATCTATGTGAAGGGTCAGTGGGTCTCCTTTCAAGCATCCAATTCCTTTAAATGGTTCTGGAAAACATTTTATCACTGAGACCCCACGTTGCATGGTGGACATCACCGCGATGATCTTCATCTGAAGCCATGGGTCTGCCTAACAGATTACTTCCCGCACTTCTCCTTGAAGGGCATGCAACTCTGCAATGGCCTGTCGCCCTTTGTAGTTCAGTTGCATCGAGAACTTTCCATGATTTCGAACGGAACCTCTGGCAGCCCACTGGAATACATTCAACTCTGACGGTATCAATTTAGGCAGATGGGCTATTTTGCAAAATTCTAATATGCACATGATATTCAACATGGCCCCTGTGTTGATAATGAACTTGGCAGGGTGTTGACCTACTTGGATGTCATTGTCTCTTTCGGGGGCAGTGCCAACGTAATTCATCATGAATGCATACTCATGTTGGCTTCTTTTCTTTACTGATTGAGGTGACAGGAACCATCCGTTGATTTGCCAAATGTGGCTGACCAAATCTCTTCTTGCATTGATGTCCATTCTGGGCTCTGGAGTGTACATGTTGTGCTCTGGTCTTGATCCACTGTCTCTGCTTCCCTGCGCCATGTTCGGTGGTGCATTGCATACTCTCTGCAGTTGGGCATATGTGTCCAAATGCAGGGCACTGCGTGCCTTCCTCGTGTGGGAATGGTAGACCACACCTATAGCATTTTCTGGCGGTGGCATATCTTTTTGATGGGGCATTGCCAAAGTTGTTACCTCTTTCACCTTGACTGATGTAGTACACTTGCTCTTTTCGTTATTTGTCTCTATCTGTGTAGCTTGGACTCCGCTCTCGCTTCCATCCGGGCCATTTGCAGAATAGTAGCGAGAGGAAGATGTTCGCAGGGTAATTTCTTTCTGAATCTGAACGATAAGTGCCCTCCACTAATCCTCAACGTGATAGCTTCCTCATTTGAAAATTTGCAAAAATCAGAGTGAGCCACCAATTTGCGCAGGCGAGTCGCAAACGCATGCATGGACTCACCCGTCATCTGGCAGGTTGTATTGAATGCATGTCTTTCATGGTTAACGTTGCACTGAGGGTCGAAATAGGTACACAGCACCTCCTTGAGCCCCTCATATGACTTTACTTCTTCGGCAGGGAATGTAGGGATGTCCTGTCCTGGTTGGACACAACAGGGCTTGCAACCATATATGCAGATCCGGCTCACTCCAAAAAAGATGTCTTATTCGATGTGCAAAGGACGTTCTTGAACACATTCATGCAGCCAAGGCCCTCTTATGTCTGTAGAAAGTGGAAATGTTTACATCAGTTCATCGTGTATCCTATATGAATAACCTTAACTCGGCAGGAATCTTTGTAATGCTGACGAGTGCACCAGTCACCTCAACGATGGGGCAGCATTTGTTTTTCACATTCACATATTTTGAATCCATGCACTGTGCAGTGTTGGGTGCATGACCATTACTTTAAAGAAAATGTACATTGCCTCCCATGTTTTCAATGTACCAGAACCTTTGTGAGATCTCTGCCTTTGGCCTACAGTTTCGCCTTTAAAGTGACCCTCCCTTTAGATTCTGACATTATTCAGAGCTTTTCACTATAATTACTGAAGCAAAAACATCGGTGTTCCTGTCTTATAATGTGTCTGCCGAGAGCTGCTTCCTGTGCCTTTATTCTGCGGTGAAAGTCCTTTGACAGATTGCGGCCGGGTGAGAGGCATACAGAATATGGCATGACTTACCAAACTAAACATGATCATGTCGCAAAGTACTGGGTGGCATGGGCAGGTCACACGTGCAAATTCTACAACTTATGAAGGGAGTACATTTGAATTGGGTAAAGTCGGGAACCGCGCAGAGCTCAGAAGCGACAACAACTAGAACCGAGGCTTAATATGTGTCCCCGAGGTAATCTGAGAGGAATTGGATGACGGTGGGGCATACAGAGGCATAGCCAGGATTGTCTAACAAGTGGGGCCTGAAGCTAATGCAGTGGGGTCCACTGCAGTGACATTAACATCTTTAAATGCCTGCAAGCGCTGCAGAGTGGGCATTTACAGATTTTGGGTGGGCCTTGCCCACTCAGGCCTTTCCCTTTGGGGGCATATCCGTAACTGATGTCTGGTAGGGGCAAGCTCTTTACTAGATGGGAGAGGCCAGTAGCAAGTTAGTCGTCTCTGCCGCGGTAACCTGACTGCTCACTCCTGGTTTTTAACACGTTGTGAAGACGTTATGTTTGAGAGTAGTCACAGCAGTGCATCACTCACTCTAGAAAAGTGCGGCCATTAACCACATGGGTACAGTCATGAGTTAATTATCGGTGCTCAAGAATACAAGAGGCTCTGCAAATATTGGGGTGCCAAAGCGGGCGTCTTTTGACCCATAAATGGTGGGGAGGGGTGGGACGAAAAGTGTGAAGAGGAGAAATGATGTAGAAATAAATTGTGAAGAAAAGAATTATGTAGAAATAGTGTGAAGAAGAAAATGACATCGAAATAAAGTGTGATGGCAATGTCGTGGATATAAAGTGCGAAGAAGAGAAATTATATAGAAATAAAGATAAGGGCTCATGTTACGCAAAGTGTGAAGAAACACGATGTCATTCATTGAAAACCTGTCATTCAGTCATGATTTGACACAAAGGGCCTCATTACAAGTCTGGCGGTAGATGTGCCGGTAAAATCGACAGGCTGCCGCCGGACTAGTGAATTTTTCCCGCACCTGGCTTCCCGGGAATTAACAGGGTATTCCATGCCCCGGCGTTCCGGGAAGCCAAGTGCTGGGAAAATACTATTCACCATTCCCTTTGAGTCAATGGGAATGGGGAACACGGTAGCATCGGCACCATTCATAATGGAGCCGGTGCAACCGCCACAGTCTGCGGGCGGGTGCCGTTCTGCCAGCGGGAGGGCATCCGGCCACAAACTTGTACTCTGCCGGTCCGGTAACAACAATGCCGGCAAGCCTAAATGCACTGTTGTTACCGGACCGGCAAGGTTGTAATGAGGCCCAAAGTCATATAAACGTGCATCTGACTTCAGTGTTCAAAGCGAAGTTGCATTTAAACAAACACACACTAAAAATCCAATCCGCGCATCTAACTCTGGTGCTCCAATACTAACACCGTAGTTAGGCACACACACAATGCAAATCAAAATTACACATTTAAGCTCAATGCACATGCTTTACTCACAAGAGGATATTGCTTAAACGCTGATTCGAACTGGGTTTGAATGTTTTGAAAAATATAATGCCATAGATTCACATGTATACTGTGTTTACAGCATGGGAGAAGAACCTGTTTATGTCCTTCATTCTGGGGTGTTCTTTATTTTAGATTAGGGTGGGATGGCAAGTACCTATCCAATCGGCTCATAATATCATCCTTCTTTGTTTACCCTTTATAATTTTATATGATTTTAGCAACTCATATACTTGGGCCATTTGTCCTCAGGCTTGGGCAGCCTATTTACCTAGACCTTTTAAAAGACATGGCCCATCCATTGGGAGGCCATTGGCCAACCATGCCCACACTATATTTAGGATAGCCGAACACATCTCCAGGCCCTCACGCACCCAGACTTTACATGTATATTTAATATACAGCGCTCTCCAACTATTGATCACCTGCTTACACACCTTCACATTCTCTGCATCAGTCTCTACTTCTACACATCTCTCTCTTCTTGTATTACACCAATTCCCGGTCAATGCCTCCTCCGCGGACCAAGGTCTTGCTGTTACTGGGTGGGACTTAATGCACCTTAACTCGGGCAATGTTTACATGCTTTGGGGCTACTGCGGTAGCGAAGTGGCACAGTACGAAAAAACGAAGAAATTATTATAGAAATTATTTCACAAGGAACGTGTCAAAAATTATGACATAGATATAATGTGCTGAAGAAAATGTAGAAAAGAAGCTTGAGAAAGAAGGAAACAAAAGGAAGTGTAAAGTACTGAAGAAAATGAAATGTACAGAAATATAAAAAGCAAAGTTAATGGATAGAGAGGGATGGTTAGGTTGGAGTAGATGGGGGATCCCCCAGGAATATACGTTACTGCTCAAGAGGGGGTACATTTAGGACACCAGCCCAGCGCAGAATCTAGAGGCTGTGACGTTGTCCAGAAGTTACCTCATGTCAAATAAAATAACCAGTATGTGGCATTTGTTCCCCCATACGCAAACTAGTCTGACTTTTCTTGCATAGTCTGGCTCAATGGGAGGGGTGGAGATGAGAACATGGGAGGTGGGGGTTGAACCTCAGTAAATCCATGTTTTATTGCCCCAAGGGCCAGTGTGGCCTGTCACTGCTATGAGAAGATGCGTTACTAGTGCCTTCAAAGTGCAAAGGTCCTTTATTGTTTGAATAAAGGACCTGTTGCTCCTGTGGCCCTTCCTGCTGGCCGATCTCCATAATGCCGAGTACACGCCGTCTGCTTCCTGAAGTCCGCTGGTGGACAGGCTCTCTCAGTGCACTCACAGAAGCATGGCACGGTGGTCTGCGTGTACCAATAATACTGGAAGTGTTACAGCGCGGGGAAGTGGTGCAGGTGTGTCAGGATAAAGCTTTCCAAAATATTTTTTCAGCCCGCCCCTCCCTCCTTATAGGATTATCATGCAGAATAATAACGAAATACAAAGCTATGTAAGGTGTAAAATTAGGCTAAAAGCTTTATTGGACAATAGGTTACCATAAAAATCAGATAAAAACCAGCAATGGTACAATAAAACTGGCAACATAACAAAACACATGAGGTCAGAAACAGCCCCATAGACAGGTCCGTTGCATAGACCTACTGTTTCCACTGTATGGGGACATTACAACAATATTTATAAGCAAAAAGGAAACAGATCACATTAATATTTGAAAAATGAAAAAACAGTGTATCGCACATAGGCTATAACCTTACAAACAAATACTTTATTGTAGAAAAACACATCATTCGCATAAAAAACACTATATGAAAAAGTATACTGACTAAGAAAAAGCCCTAAAAACCGGGTTACCGTAGAGTGTCAATAACATACAAGACAAAAATGTGTAATAAAGCAAACATACCACATTGAAAAAATAGAAAAGCAACGTTTAACATACAAACAACAATAAAAAGTTCATTTGTTGCAAATCTATGTATAACCCAACATGTTTCTGTCTGTTGACTTCTAGATGTCTGACATTCATCAGGGGTAGCTCTTCTCCCAGTTCTACAGCTATCGTCCCCTCCAGTCCTAATGGGCGTAGATCTCAAATTGATCGTAAATGCAATCTATAAAAAACACATAGCCGTACTAAGACATGATAAGAGGGACTTTATTAATTTAGGCTACCTGTGGGTGCATAATAATGATGATGTATTGCATTATGAATATCAGGATCTATGAAAATCTGGTGCACGCACGTTTCTTAGTATGGCTATATGTTTTTATAGATTGCATTTAAGATCATTTGAAATCTACACCCATCAGGACTCTCATGCAAAATTTGGCTAATAATCATCAAATTATTATACGCCAGGCCGATAAAGGTGGAGCGATTGTGATTTTGAATAGAACTGACTACATAAGAGAGTGTAATAATCTTCTCCAAGATAGGAACAGCTATCAGGTGTTACAAAAAGATCCCACTGAAGAAATGGTCAAAACCATCAATGAAAAGGTCCCTGTAGCGTTAGAGAATTACATGATTGGAAAACAGGAAGCAGACTACTTAAGAAGAAAGAATGGTAGAGTACCCGGCTTCTGTACTCTGCCTAAAATTCAAAGCACCCTACTAGACTACCAGGGCATCCGATTGTGTCAGGAGTGAACTCCATTTTGGAGCCACTATCTAAGTTTGCCGACTTTTATCTGAGACCTTTTGTCCATTCAATGAAAAGTTATCTCAAGGATACAACCGATGCCATCAACAAAATCGAAGTGGTCAGATTTGAACCGGGTGTTCATCTGTTAATCTGTCTAGAAATCCAATCTCTATACACTGTCATCCCTCAGAATGCCACCCTTGATGTGGTCGAGGAAATCCTTTTGAGCCGCAGAGATAATCATCCTGTGAGTAACAATTTTATCCTGTGGTGTACCAAATATGCCCTCACAATGAATTTTTTCCAATTTGAAGGAATTTTTTACCAACAAATAGAGGGCAGGGCCATGGGGGCAGCGATGGCCCCAAATTTGGCCAACCTATATGTGGAGATGTTTGAGAATGTGACCGTCTATGCCAATACTAACCCTTTCAAGAACAAGCTGCGACAATGGTCGTGCTATATTGATGATATTTTCATCATCTGGGAAGGGGACAGAGCCACGGCAGAAGAATTTGTGGTCTGGCTAAATCAACAAAATAGGTTTTTGAAATTCACGCAAGAGATTAAAGATTTTGAAATCAATTTTCTTGACATCACTGTTTTCCATCAAGCAGGTGTGCTGCGAGTGAAACCCTATAGCAAACTGACAGATCGCAATGCCCTCCTGCATTTTTCGGGCCATCATGCCCAACACATTAGATGCAATTTACCTTTTGGTCAGTTTTTGAGACTGAAACGGAATAACAGTCTCAAGGAGCATTATGTGTCAAGTGGCAATATTCTCCATAAAAAAAATTGGTTGCACGAGGGTATCCAGAGAAACTTGTTAAACAATCAGCAAAGAGGGTGTATAACAATAATCGTGAAGCTCTGTTAGAGCAGGCCCCCAAAGAAAACAAGAGAGAAAACAACTTGGTTTTTGTGAATACTTTCTCTGACCTTTCGTATAAGATCAAAAGTGTATTCTATAAGAACTGGAAGAAAGTATACAGCAAAGAGAGCTGTAACCCTCTGGTGGCATTCAAAAGAAGTCAAAATTTAAGAAATATTCTCATTAGGAATGATATCAAGGAGAAAAACAACCATCAACAAAACAAGCCACATTGTGGGGTCTTCCACCGATAGTGGGGAATCATCCATGCAGCAATTGTGTAATGTGCCAATTCATATCCTTTACAATTGAGGTAGACATAGGTTTGACTAATAAATGGAATATCACTGAATTCTGTAACTGTAATAGCACCAATGTGGTCTATATGATAACCTGTCCATGCGGTTTGCACTATATAGGTAAGGCAAACCGTAAATGTAAAACTCGCATGATAGAACATAGGAGTTGCATTTAGGCAAAGACCCTGCAGGCACCTATGGTCAAACATTTCATTATGAATGGCCATTCATATGAAGACTTAAGGTGGGTGATCCTCAAACGGGTCAATGGACCCAATAAAGAAGCTATAGAGCAGAGATTAGTCACCATGGAACAGAAACTTATCTTCAAGATTCGTAGCCATTTGGTTGGTCTAAATGAAAAGGTAGAGTGGCATAACATTAAGGGGTTGTAATGATGAAGGTTCTTTTCAATCTTGCCCCCTAGTCTTTGTGGTCTCGTATTTCAGCCGTTTATGGTGCGACTATCATGCGAGTTAAAATGGACAGCAATCAGTGTCATTATTGTACACACCCTGTGTGCACCATTGTTTTCCCATACTGATTACTGTATTTATTCCTCTATGTATTAATTGAGGCAAATGCACATCATGCGAGTTAAAATGGACCGTAATCATTGTAATCGTTATAAATACTCTGGGTACTCTGTTGTTCTCCCATACTGATCATTGTGTTCATTTCTCTATGCATTAATCGAGGCAATAGGTTTGGCAAAAAGTGTTTTTTGGAATAGAGAGGTGCTTGCATTAGTTTTTTTGTGCTCCTGTTCCCATATATATGTTATCAAAGAGGTAACGACTCAGTATTGATGTTTGAAGTTATGCTACAGTTTTTACAACAATGGTGTTTTCCCATGTTTTACATGACTGTTATGGCCCCTTTTTTTTACTAATTTGTGCTGTGTACTTGTACCAACGTTGTTTTCTTTTTTAATAACGTTGTTTTTTTTAATCTCTATAGTACGATTTCACTTGCAGACATTAGTCCTCTTTTCGTGTTTGTGATATTCGCCTATGTATTGTGGGTAAAAGCTACTTAGTGTCGAAGTCTCACTGGCGTTTTGCATGCCATTAGTCTTGGCGTTTTTGACACGATATGAAGGCGGATGAACTACGATAGCGGACCTGATGCGGAAACACTTTTGCTTTTTCCAATCTGGGTAGGTGCATTGCACGTGTGTGTTCGGATCAGTGTTCATTTAAACATTATATTTCAAAGGGCACGGGAACGCAGGGTGTATATTTTAGCTCAAAGAGAGTGCTTTTTTTTGGGTGACATAACATCAACATTGCACAGACTTGTTAAATTTTGTGATGTGTAAAAACTGGTGTTGTAGAAAACCGTAGAGAACATCTAAGTGTTTTTGGTTTCAGAGCACTTTGTCAACGTGGGGCTTTTCAGCATGTTTAACATTCTTTTTAGATTGAGCCTGAAAGTATGATTTCGGCACAGTAACTGGTACAGAAACCCGGCATTGTTTTCCATTTGGTGTTTGGCGTTGGCGAATACTATTCTGGCCTACATTTATTCAAAGGTATTTGCAAGTTTGTTGTATGGGGCTTTCTACATGTATTTAATCCATGGCAATAATGGAGTGTGACGCAGTGTGTTTTATGTTAGTTTCTCCTACTCTCTAGTGTGTGCTACTCATTATCCATTCAGAAGGATAATCTTTAAAAGCGGCTGAAATACGGCTGTGTGGCTTCCGTGTATTTGGTTACAATGGATCCTTGGAATATGCTGATTTCAAGGTAGAGATACTTATTGCATATTTCTTGGTGCTGTTGGGTCCCAAATGGGGACATGATAAGAGGGGCTTTATTAATTTAGGCTACCTGTGGTTGCATAATAATGATGATGTATTGCATTATGAATATCAGGATCTATGAAAATCTGGTGCACGCACGTTTTTTAGTATGGCTATATGTTTTTTATAGATTGCATTTAAGATCAATTTGAGATCTACGCCCATAGGACTGGACGGGACAATAGCTGTAGAACTGGGAGAAGAGCTACCCCTGATGAATGTCAGGCATCTAGGAGTCAACAGACAGAAACATGTTGGGTTATACATAGATTTGCAACAAATTAACTTTTGATTGTTGTTTGTATGTTAAACGTTGCTTTTCTATTTTTTCAATGTGGTATGTTTGCTTTATTACACATTTTTGTCTTGTATGTTATTGTCCCTCTACGGTAACCTAGTTTTTAGGGCTTTTTCTTAGTCAGTATACTTTTTCTTATAGTGTTTTTTATGCAAATTATGTGTTTTTTCTACAATAAAATATTTGTTTTTAAGGTTATAGCCTATGTGCAATACACTGTTTTTTCATTTTTCAAATATTAATGTGATCTGTTTCCTTTTTGCTTATAAACAATAAAACTGGGAAACATGGGATCAGGTGAGCGAGGACCCTGCTCCATCGTAGAGCCAACTTGAGGCTCATCCCTGTCGCCTTCAGCCAAAGCTCACGACTTTTATTTGATATGGCGTTGAGCAGTGCCATAGTTCCCATTCACAACTTCCTTTCACCTTGTTTGTCAATCATAAACTCTATTTTTCATTGGCTCTTTTCGAGGCGTTTGAGCTATGTCGTAGTTTCCTATTTATTGTTGTTTTATTTATCTGTTTAGACTTGGTATTGATGGTTTTTTTCTCCTGACCCTCTCCGGGGTGGGTGGGAGAGTTTTTTCTTTGGCACTTCGGGTGCTTTGCCTCGCTGGAGCAGCTTACTGTGCTGCGAGGCAAAAAATTATGGAAGGGGTCACTTAGCCCTCACCATGTATAGGCCAAAATTGGCCTGAGGGCAGACTGCCACCTCCTACTACCTTCAAAGGATTGGTGACACCCCACCTGTCTGGATGAGAGGTGTCCTTAGATCTTTTGTCGTTAGGGGCTGGGATCCCCTGTCTATCGGGTGTAGGTTACCTGTCTCTGCCACCTTCGCAGTGCTTGCACGCCCAGTAGTCTGGGTCGCTTTGTCTTTCCTCTACTGTGCAACTCCCTGTACACATGGGTTCCAAAGGAAACATGCCTTTTGGCTGTCGCCACTTTCCTTGGGATTAAGCCCTTCCTTCCTTCATTCTCACCTCCCACCTTATGCCTCTGGGCCTTCTACCTCTGGGCCCCATGGGAATAAGCCTGGAAGTGTTATAGCGCAGTGAAGTGGTGCAGGTGTGTCAGGATAAAGCTGTCCAAAACATCCTTACATGATTATCATGCACAATAATAATGAAATCCCAAGCCATGTAAGGTGGAAAATCAGACTTATTGGACAATAAGTTACCATAACAACCAAATCAGATAAAAACCAGCAATGGTAAAAACGTTTTGGGGAACATGGGATCAGGTGAGCGGGGACCTTGCTCCATCGTAGGGCCAACTGGAGGCTGATCCCTGCCGGCCACCCTGAGGAGTATACGGCCCCCCAAAATATACCCTATGTACATCCTCCTTCTGCCAAAGTCCCAAAACATTTTCTTGTGAACATCTCCATTCTTTCTATAGATAAATTCACCCTGTCCTTGAGAAATAATTCCTTGTAATTTAAAGTAATGGCCCCATGCTCTGATGAACTTGAGGCCTGTGTATGTGCAGAAACTTCCTAATGCCTTGCTTAATTTTCTTCTGGACATTTCGACAGCTTTATTAGATTCTGCTCCTTGCCGATGCTGCCCGGGCAGTATTTCTGATATCATGAAATGTGTCTGTTTCCAACATTGTGCAATCTTCCTGAGTGAGCTACACATTTCTGACAATGTGGCTTTCTTCCCCACTGTGTTAAATCATTCCCTCCCAGGTGTAATATTAGGAAACGGGGGGAGGGGCGCTGGCCCCTATTAGCTCGGCTAGTTTGTTGTGCAGAGTGTTAGGAAAGATTTCTTAATTTTCCTTCCATGTGGCAACCCCTAAACTTTTTGCTGTTGTTTTCACCATGATCTAGACTTTGCCAGAGAAGTGCAGCCTTCTGCCGCACTCCTCTGGGCTTTCGCTCCATTCTTACGGGGAAACTGACATGCCCTTAAGACAGTCAGTACCGGGAAACGTTGTTTTCCGTAGTTCTTTTATCATGTTGCAGCTTTCGCGCAACATGGCACAAGAGGGCACCATAAGCTAAGTCACTGCTCTCTTGGGTCTCTAGTCTTCTACAGGCCCTAGACACTCTCTTTGGATTGTTAACGAACGGTGCAAGTGAATCACGGGCGGGACTGGTGGCAGCGATTGTTTCTTTGTGTTTTGAGCTCCTTTTGGCTGTTTAAGCGCGTTTCTCGCGCTTAGCCCAAAATGGTGGCCTGGCTTCCAAAATGGCCAGACCACGAGGCTCTTTGTCCTGCCCACTGACCGTCTTGCCCCCTTCACCTTCCCCAGGTCGAGTCGACCCGGGGCCTTCCTTATTTGGGCCTGTACTTTCCCACGAAACACAGATGCTTTCGCGGGCTTCTACAGGCCTTGTGTGTGCCTCCAGGATGTGGGCTGGGATGTCTGGTCCCAATACACATCCTGGGTGCCAGAAAGTCTAGTGTGTCGTGAATGCCTGGGACCACCGTGGTCCGTGATAGGTCCACGTATGGTGTGAGTGTTTTGTGAGCAGATCTCCCATTGGGTCACCTCCGTTTTGGCGTGAAGGGAACCGTGGATAAGAGGAGGCTGGAAACACCACTACCATGTCGATCTCCTGAGTTCTCACGAACAAAGGAATACGGGAGCCAAGTATCCTGCAACTACGAGGCTGAACCAAGGAATCGCTGGTGACCCGCTGAAGGACTGCTCCTCTGCACTGCTGTCGCTTTGTGAAACCCTTTCTACCTCTGATCGAACGAGAAGGCCTGTACTGGTACTTCGACCCTTTGGAATAGTGGGAACAACTATTCTCGGCATCTTCACCATCTCCTGCACGTAAGCCTTCGGAAGTGTCTCTGGGCCATCCAGTGGACTGACCAGCCTACCCAGGAGTCTTGCTCTGTAACCGCCGTCAGGTTGCTGCTGTATTACGAGCCCTTGCCACTCTCACCCGATTCGTACACTTGCCATTCCCAGGTCTGAAGTGAGAAGTGTACATTGGGCTGAAATACACGCGGCCGCTCCGTTGCCCTGCTGTGGTAACAAACTGTGCAGGTTCATTGCGTTTGGGACATCCTCAACTCTAACTTCTGCGCCGCGGAATCTACACGACGCCGAGACGTCCCCTGCTCGTATCTGAACCTGCCAGCACTGAAACTGACGCGGAGAAGCCTGGGTCTGCCTGCATCGGGGACCGGTGAGTAGCACCGCTAGGAACTGGTCGCCCTCCTGCAGTAGCCCATAGCTTTTCCCCGCTGTGTCAAACAGCATGCCTTTCCGTACTCGCGCTCTGCTTCTGCCCACAGTGGAGGCTGCGCTTGAGTCGCGGAGCTCTGTTCATCTTCATTTGTTCACCGAACTGAACTGCCTGATTCCCTCGAGGAGACTCCCCTTTGCCTGTTGGCACCCGCGTGTGCAGGTACTTTTGAGCACAAGGCTCCACTCTTCGTAAGGCTCGGACTTCCTTCTAGTTAGGTGCCTCTGAAGGCGGACTGGGTCTAACTATTATTCGCACTGCCTGTTTTCCTCCCCATCTAGGTGGTCTGCACATTTTGTGCGTCTAACTCGTTAGACTCGTTGGTAATTGTATATATATTGTATTTGATTGTGATGTGTTGGTTTACTTGAGTTTTATTGTGATTTCTCGCTACGGTCAATGTTACAAAGGCCTTGTAATAAATTTGTCTATATTTTTAATATAACACCTGCTTGGAGTAATTTGTAAGTGTCCTTGCTTTGTGTGCTCATTGCGGGCTTTCAGTCACCCTCACCCCTCTTGGGACCTAGTCTTGACCGCCGCGATCGCTACCTTGATTGGTCTGGCTTGTCCAGAGGTTACCCTGTTCCAAGAAACTAGGCTGGCCTTCTGAATCTCTGCCCCTCCAGGACAGAGTTCAGAAATCCATCTTAACACAGATCCCCCCACGTCATGCCGGGCTTGCCCCACCAAGAAGCGACAGTTCTCTGAAAGTGCAAGCCCTCTTGTGTGTCCTCCAGCCATCTGTTTGTTCTTGCCATGAAGGAGTGGCCCACAATCCAAGCTGGCTTAAATGGAGGTCTCCCTGTATGATGAAACAACGGGGGCAGGGTGGGACTGTTAAAATATTTCCTGATGTATTTTTTTATATACCCCAGATTTCCAGCCCCCAATACATTTGATTGCTTTCTCCTCCAACCCTCCCATCCAGGCTGAGGTTGCTTCCCCGATCCTGAATGAATGTGACCCAAATTCTGCTGGGTCCCATTCCACTCCCCTTATTGCTTTCTTAAGTACTGTCCTTAGCTGGAACCTGCTGAGGTCTGTGCCATTTTTATGCGTGAAGAGTTGCCGCCGCACCCTCAGCGTTTGGCAAGGAAGGCTCTGGTGGTACAAATAGAGCAGTACTTCTTGTCATCGATGCAATACAGGTTAATAATTCTCCCTTCCCCGTCTGGGCTGTTTGGATCTATTTAATTTAGTGGCCATGCATTCTTTTCCAAAATTGATTTCTGACAGCGCTAGTCCCTCATCGGAAAGCGCATTATTTGCCTCTATTTCACTAATTCTGAAAGCCCCGAAATAGTTTCATGTGAAGGTGGCCCTAAATAATGCTGTTTCATATGCATCCGTGCATACCTTGTGCAGTATTTCTATTAGGTTTTTTAGTTTCCCAAAGTTTAAAGGGCGCCTAGTGTCCTTCTTCACCCCTTCTAGTTTGGCCCACCAATTTTAATGCATACCATATCAGTGCGCTGTGTGCAGGGCACACTCCCCCCGCTAGCTTGCTATAGTATGCTATGGCCCTCAAATGGGAAGATGCCTCAGCCTTCTTCTTGTTCTGCCTGAAGGCCCATTCCATAAAATCATTCACATGGTTTTCCCGTATTTCCCTGATGGTATTAGCATTAGTTATTTCGCAAAATTCCTTGAGGCACTTGCTGTAAAGTTTTGCTGTCTTTTGTGCCAGTGCATGTTTTGCCAGCTCCCCCAAAATGCCTGTGGGCTCACCTCTGGATGTTTTATGACGTGATTTGTTGCCTGCAGCACCCGTGCCTTGGGTGCGGTCATGTGCAGGGTTTTGCCTTGGTCCTCCTTTCCAATTAGTAGGCTGTGCAGATAGTTGGTTTCTTCCATGACTTCCCATGCTTCTCTTGGTACGCCTGTCCTCAGCGCCTCTGCCTGGGGGTTTAATGCTCTGAAAGTGTGAAGATGAAAACGAAACAGTGCGTCAGCAGCGTCATTCTCCTTCCCGGCAATGTGCTGTGCTTTAATTACAATGTAGCATTTCAGGGTAGGTTTGGTTATTTCCCTTAGTACCTTTAGTACTAGTTTGCAGGCTGTGGAGCCTTTGTTTAATACGTGCACTACTGCCAAGTTGTCAGACCAGTTGAGTAGTTTGGTGTTGTTCAGGTTGTCCCTCCATATGTAGATTGCCATTCATATGGGGAATATTTCCAGCACGGTGATATTTTTGGTCCAACCCTGCTCTCACCAACTGGTCAGCCCGTGCCCTGAGCACCATTTGTTGCCAAAGCATATTCCAAAACCCTTGCCCCCTGAAGCATCAGTGAACAGGACCCTTCTGTCACTGTGATTTGTAGGCGTGCACCATATGACTTTACCATTACATTTTTGAGGAATCCTTCGCATACTTCAAAATCCTTCCGGATTGTGTCGCCATCCTTATGTGGTGGTGTTTTTAGTTGCACCTCTCGTTTTCATTTCTAGACTTCTGAGGCATAATCCTGGTTGCAAAGTTTAGTTTTCCTGACAGTGACTGGATTTCTTTTAGTGTTGCTTTGCTTATGCCTGAGATTTTTTTGATTGATTTAGGTAGATCAGCAACCTTTTCATTTGGTATGCGACATTCTCCTTTTTGGGAATCAATTTCAATTCCTAAGAAAGAAAGGACTTGAGTCGGGCCTACCGTTTTTTCTTTTGCCAGTGGGGTCCCTAGGCCTACCATGATGTCAAAGAATTTGCTGAGTGCTGTGGTGCACTGCTTGGACCCTTCTGGTCCTGTGAAGATGAAATTGTCTAAGTAATGCACCACTTGCACCCCTGGCAGCGCCCTTGTAGGGTCCATTGTAGAAAAGAACTTACTTGCTCGAAATAGACGCATGAAATCCCGCAGCCCATAGGAAGGCATTTGTGAAAGTAAACCTGTTGGTCGAAGTGGAAACAGAGTCATGTACCGGCAGGAACCTGAAAGATGACTGGATGTCTGCTTTGGCCATTAATGCATTCCCACCTGTTAGCCTTACTAAGTCAACCGCATCTTGGAAGCAGCTGTAGGAGATTGCTGCTTCTGTGGCAGGGATCCCATCATTAAATGAACTGCCCGGGGTATAGGATAAGTGATGGGTCATTCTGAATTCCCCTATTTCTTTCTTAGGAAACAGCCCTAATGGCGAGCATATGAAATCTCTAAACGGATGTCTATCAAATGGGCCCTCTATCCGGCCTAATCCCAATTCTTTCTTTATTTGTTCTATAATTATTTCCGGGAGAGCCATGCTGGATTTTAGTTTGTTGGGGATATGTTGTGAGCCACCTCCCTCAAATGGGATTCTAAAGCCTTCCTTGAACCCCTTCTCTATGAATTCTCTTGTTGCTTCATCCGGAAAGTGTTGCAACCATTGCCTCAACTTATCTAGCTTTACTGGCGAAGCCCTCATTTTAAACCCGGCGCCGTTAAACCCGTAACGCCTGATTACGAGGTCCCTTTGCGGGACCCGACCTTAACGGCTGGTCTAGGCCAGCCATTAAAGTAGGGGCCCGCAAAGGGACTCTCGAGGTAAGTACGGTACTGCAATTTGCTGTACCGTACTTACCGCCTTCCCCATTCCCATTATGCCCTGCCAAAACTTGGAATGGGGTGGTAATTCCCCATTCCGCCATGGCGGACTCCGGCATGGACCATGGTGCTAATAGCACCATGGTTTTCCGCCGGAGTCCTAATGAGGGCCAATGTGTATTTTTTTCCCTCTGTGTTTTTGTTGCCTGAACGCAGGGCCGTGTTCTTGGTGCATCTCCCACTGCACATACAGAATCATACCACCGTCTCCTGCAACACCGATGTCTATACTTGCTCGATGTGATAAATAGCCGTGCGGCCCGATCCCCCCACACGCACAAATGCGCACACCCCTATGCACACATTAGCACAAAGAGGGTCAGCGTGGAGGCAATAAAAACGGTGAGGCTGGTAGAGATACGCCCCCATCCCTTCCGTCTTTTCATCTCAGCGAATTGGCATACATACTTCCAGTCTTCTGGCCAATGGTAAGGCATAGCACTGAGAGGGGGGCAGGAGGAGGGCACTTGTGTTTGACAGATCACCCCCCCCCCCTCCCTTTCCCTGCCCTGTTCTGCACAGAAGCAGCACAATTGGCTGTCTTAGGCGGGCTAAGCCCCAGCAGCCAGCTGTGAGCTGCAAAGCCCACCGTTCCCAGCGTAGGAGGCTTGTGCAGCGATGGCGGAGCCTGTCGTGTTCCTCCACAGGGCACGGTGAAGCGCCATTCGTTTCCAGGAGAGGATGGAGGTGACGGAGTCGCGGGCGGCGAGACCAGCGAGCACCAGGAACGCACCCCTCGATCCCTGAGAGCCCCCCCCGGCTTCACCTGTGGATGGTGTGTCGGTTCTTGGAGCCCTGCCGGGGAGATACGATGCACAGCTGGAGGGCAGAGGCGCCCACCTGTGACTCTCCGTAGGCAGGCGAGGCCCGACACACGGCATTGTGAGTATAATAATGATAAGAAAAACAGACTGTAGAGGGTGTTTTGTTTAACGTTTGGCCCTGGTTTCGAAACTCGTAATTCACGGAAATGGCGTCATCTTATAACGTAATATTTATAACGTGTTTGCGGCAAAAGTCTCGTAAATAAGGGATGGCTATCTTGCTTCCACACCCGCTGGTTGTATATTCCAGGACTATTTGCTACAACCGAGTAACACATGTCCTACGGTATGTGTAACCTCTGGTATGCTTTGCACGTAGGCCCTCCTGCTGCTCAACACAGCTAGGGTGTGCTGCCATGTAGAAAACATATTGTAAACGCCGTGTAAATAAGAAAACCCGAGTCGGCTCGCTTGCGAGCAGACCGCAGCAGGTGGTTGACCCAGTGAGTTGTCTTTCTGTTTTAGCCGCTGAAGATGCAGAATAGGGTGCCTTGTGCATGGCCGGTTCAAGATGTGTCAAGGCTCGTGCTTTGGGGCCCATTTTAACATGAATGTCGGCGGGGGCTGCCAACAGCTGTGAGAGACTTCCCGAGTCACCCTGGGGTGCTTACATTATTATGGAGACAGGAAAGCAGCGCGGCGTTAACAGCTGCTGACCATCACTGGACAGACAGCCGAGGGGGCGCGGAAACACAAAGCTGTCAGGAAGGTGCTAACAGGCGACCATGCAGACAAAACTGCAGGAAAAGACCGGAAGAGGCGGGGGGGGGGGCGTGATGACCTGAAGTCGTCAGCAGCAAGCAGTGGCAGCCTGTTATTTGCGCGCCGAGAAGCGCACACTTTGCGTCCAAATTTAAAGCATGCGTTTCTGTGCCATAACACTGGCAACATGGGGGCAGCTGCTGTGGCGGCGTGGGGGGCTGAGGTTCGGGCTCATTCCAATCGAAGAAGTTGAAAGGCCCTGAAGACGTCGGTGGCGCGCGAGCGCACGCTCTCTCTCTCACTGCCAACCCTCACCCACAATTTACTAACCAAACGGTTTGTGTGCAGATAGCGCCGCTATAAACCGAAGCAGATGACGGGTCGAGTCACGACCAGAATCCAAATTCGAGGAAATGGAGGGTTCCTCGAGAGGCCGGTAGCCAGGCTTTGACATGCAACGCTCTCTCTGTGCCTCAGGCTTACCAGTAATGCGGCGCACTTACCAGACCCATGATGGTCAGAACCTCTCAACCATTCCAAGTAAGAGCCTCTCTCCTAGCCCCCAAGAATGTGCAGAGAGGTCGCCCGAGCAGGTGCTGGAATAGGCCCCCCTGGGGAAGGGGGGGGAAGTGCTTTGCCCCCCTTAATTGATGCTGCCCCACCTCTAGGTGAGGACTATCGCACAGTCGCGGTTTAACAGTCCCTTGGTTTGCTCATCTTCCTTTTTTCTGGCCTGAAGCAGACACCACGTGGATAGATGTGCCATCAATATCATTGGGGCGCTGACCATCTATTTTAAAGGCGGGCTTCCGCTTCCCACATGCTGGTCACACTGTTGTTGGTAAAAGAGCTGCTTCGAATTTAACATACAACAACGAAAAAGGCTTTTTCAAAGTGAAATACGTTTATAAGACCAAAGCCGCCAGTTGATTTCTTCAACCCGGGTTTAGTTTTTGTGGTAATCCCCCACAAAAACAAACTGCCATTCGTGTCCCCTTTACTTTGAGTATGTTACCCCAGAGTCTACTTTTAAAGATATTACTGGCTTATCAAACAGCTCAATCTAAATGAAATGCTCCGTTTGTGCTGACAGCAGTTATTAGGAAATTTAGCTCTGGGGTTCTGTGCGTTAACTTTACATTTTCATAATGAGGTAGAAATCCACTCAGCCTGAATATGAGCACTGACCAGGCCAGTCCATGCCCTGGTCAAAAAGTGCATTTTATTGCACATATTTGTTTAGAAGCGATAGCAAAAAGCCATATGTTTACATGAAGATTAAAACATAGAACATATCAGCAACATTCACTCAACCTGCTGAGTTACACTGCTTGCTTTCCACTTTACTTCGTGCCAGTTTACTTTCAGAGAATGAAACCTCCGATGTGGATCCTGATTGTGCGCACAATCGCTGCACTACCAACAGTGCAATGCAGGTGCATGAATTTAAAGCAACAGTGTTTCATCTCCAGCCACGCTGACACTGCACACATATTCAATTAGGACGTGCAATCAGAAAATGAAGTCTGTCAACATCTCTGTGGGGGCAAAGGGATGTTCCTGCCCCTCTTGCCAAAGAACTGAGTGGGAAGTTGCCTGTTTTCTCCCCCTGGACTTGTCGCCTGTGGGTGATAGCTCTCCATATTATTTGACGCTCAGCTGGGAGTGATGTCTGTTTCAGTTAAAAGCACACTGTCTGTTGCCGAGTGCATACTACTAGATGACTCTGGAGTACTTTGCAGTGCGGCTTGATGAGTGTTATTAGCAGGTTCTTTCCTCTAACCCGCAAGACCGCTGTTCTCGGCTGCCCGGTCAGGAGTAGTATACAAACCAGTGGTCGAAGTGAGCGGGAACGGCCAGGAGCGGTACGCCACTACTTTTATTTTTTATTGTTAATAGCTTCACTACTTTTTGCAACGATTTTCACCATTCCGGAACTGTTCTTTGTCAAGGTAAAGCACACTTCTCAATTTTACCACCGGATATCAGTTACAGCTAAACCGAAATCTGTTTCAACTCAATTGGCTGTTAACCAGCATGACTTTGAACTGGAGGCTTCCAGCCCTTTAAGATGAGTAGCTGTACCCTTGAGATAGATGGGGATGCATATTTTAATCAAACATCAATAATCAAGACAACACAAATAGTTTGGCAAAAGTTCATCTGTTTTAATGCAAGTATTTAAACAGGGAGTACAACGAACATCAGCAATCGCTCGATACTCTCACTCTAACTACTTCAGAAAAAAGTTGTGTTCTTATACCCATAATTGTTCATAGCTGACGTGTTGACCTGCGTCATTATCAACGTCATCCTACGTGGCAAACTACAGAAACGTATCAGGAAGCGGGATTGATTCTAAGTGAATAACTAAGCATAGGTTCTATATCTATATGGAGTAATGGAAAGAGGTAATAGGATAGTTAACATCAGGTGGGGCAACTAAGCCCTCCCTTCAGAATGGCCACTATGAACGTCACTAAATGTACAACGTCCCATTGGCTACACAAACTATAGGACCCCAAACTATGTGGTCCCTTACAATTGGTTGGCTACTAACCCCCTGTCAGTAATTTTCCACCTACATGAGCAGCACGCAGACTGAACAACCAGGTGCGGGTGAGCTTGTCTTAATACCAGCTTCCCACCAATAAAAAATGTGATCCATCATCACCTCGATGGTTCAGTGTCAATTAGTACATTGAAGTTGGCCTTGAGTCTGTACTGTTCTCTGACAATTTTTAAGGCATATGGGTACTATCCGGCTTCCGTGCGTAGGTGTGATCTTCTCATCCGTCCAACTTTCTTCCATCACGTGACTTGACACCACAGAATTAAGCCTTTCTGTGTATTTGATTCTATTTTCGAGAGTCTTCTGATGTCTTTTGTTTAATCGTGACCTCTCTGAATAGGAGCTTCTGTTCATTCATGTTAGTTGTATCTAATGTCAGCCAACTCCTAGGTTGATAAGACCTTGGCTTTCTTGGCTCAGTGAACTCCTTAGCTGAAATGTATTCTGTTTAATTCATTTGCTTTTTGTAACTGCAACACTGAAATGAGGTCTTCTTGCTTTGTTCAGTACTGTTTTATATGTAATGGAAACATTCATTCTTTACTTAATCCATATGTATCTATGAGGTACATAGGTATATGTTGGCGCTTGCTGCGGTCTAAACTATTTAAGCATGTGGCTAGCTTCATGATTGCTTTGCTGCTGCGTTTCATTGCATCTGAACACGTTTAAACTAAGTTTCTTCATCAGGTTTGTGGCACAAGTCTCTTCATCTTGATCCCAAGATGTCACTTATCCTTGGTACTTCTTTGTTCTTTATAAATCATCTGCCTCTCTGGTCCGGTTATCTTTCTATATCGGTGTCGATTCAGCTTTGTATGAGATCACCATTCATCCTGGTCATTCAGTTTCTTTGCTTCTTCAGGAATCTCATTCAAATGGCCATCATATTGTCTTGGAGGCAAGTATGGTTTCCTCAATGGGTACTTTACCTCCCATATTCTCTTAGGTATAGGGATTCTTATGGGTGCTGCACAGAGCCCACACTCTTCTCTTTGCTGGTTTAACTGTTCAGTATACGTCACATCCTTTAGTTCATACGTCTCAGGTAATGTAGGCGGGGCAGGTGGAGTGGGGGTACTTGGCTCCTCCTCTACAACTGCAACCCTTGAAAAATGTGTTGCACATTGCTCCCTTCCTTCCTACTCTGTCACACACCATAGTCACAGTCCCACTACTTTTTTGGTACACTTCTATCACTGATACAAACGGTGTACACACTCCCTGGAAAGGCGTCCTTGGGAGCTATTCCAAGTTACAAGAGCCCGAGAGGTCCGACGGGCCACCGAGCTGCGGGTCAAGTGGTGAAGGGACCTGGCCAAATGGTTTTTGCTTGGGTTGACAGGAGAGGAGAGACTTCACGGGGCAACCAGCACACAAATCTTTTCAAATGAACTGGAGGATTTATATGGCAGTGCTATATGGAAGTCCCATGGCCATAAGGTAAGAGAACAAGTACTCCACCTCGAAGGTCTCTTGGGCTTGTGATTTGTGAAGTTGCTGTGCCTGCTGAATCACTGTGGTGAGTGCGTGTGGAGTGTGCCTTGTGCCTTGAGGTACTGCGGCTGGTAGCTACGTGGTTGGAGCTACTAGAAAATATCTGCCTCGGCACCATATGATCCCGCGCGCAGAGGCGTTGCTGGGGGGGGGAGCTGAGAGGGCTATAGCCTGGGTCTTTTGGTTGTAGCCCCGGATAGAAGCTCAGGGGTTACAACCACAAGGCTAGCTAGCCCAAGTCCTGACAGTCCCGACATTAGCGTAGCACCGGATCTTTTCCACACCTAGCAACACTCTGCGCATTACAAGAGTGAGACAATTACCCACTAAAACTCTAAGTACTGCTGGCAGAGATAACATTTTGACACAATGCCGGGCAAAGTTAGACAGAGATCTAACACTTATAATCTGCGCCACAAGGCTCCACATAGTAAAAATAAACATGTGGTAACTAGAGTCATAAATAAAACGATTACGAGTGAGCTGGCAGAGTACATTAGCAGTCACAGTACCAGCTCCTCAGCAAAAAATAAACAGCCTGACCAAAGGAAAGGCAATAAGAAAATCACAGCCTATAGCCACCCCGATCCTCATCGCCCCTGGACAGAACGGTAATGGGGAGGGAAACAGTCATTGTAATCGAGTCGGGAGGAGTGGAGAACACTGATGAGGCAAAAACCCTCACTGAAGCAACACTGCGTGTAAATGACAACAATGCTCTACTAGAATTATGCTGCACCCTCCACAAACGATGGGGAATGAGAGCATAAAGAACATGGTGGCTGCACCCCCAGAAATAATAGAACATTGGCAGCCGGGGGAGAGCACCGGGGAGGTATGCAAATAAACTCCCAAAGGCTGTCTGCGTTGCCAAATCTCTGCATAGAAACAAGAGAGGGCAATACATGTAACGATTCCGTTGCTAGTTATGCCTCTCGATGTGAACTGCAAGCTATGCTGACATCAGTACAGTTCACAATGAAGCCCTCCCGGCTTCCTCTTACCACTCGCTAACTCCTGTGATCCTCTCTCCTCCTCAACCCCCCCTTTTCACTTGCACTCTCCCCTCTTTACCCTGCACTTCCCTCACCACCCTAGCACTTTGTTTTTCTCGCAGACGGCACACCCCTGCTCCCTCGCACATCTGACCTGCACTTGCACAATCCGAATGTCACAAGGCATAGTAGGACGGCTATTGTTATCTTCTCCATTGTCCCTCCTCCATTTTTGTCTTGTGGTGCCCTGAAACATCATTTGTTACAAATATCCAATAAATAAATGACGAACTGGAGGATGAGATGATTGAGAACAGTACAGATATTACTAATAAAGTCAATGACACCTGTGATTCCTCAATAATACACTTAACTCGGAAACAGAAAAGACACCTGAGAAGACAACAAGATCGTCAGGCTAAACAACTAATAACTAATCAAGAGGAAAGATCATAGGATCTCTCCGAAAGTGTGCAATGAATGGCAAGACTCTCAAAAAAAGCTAAAAGGAGAGCAAACAAGAAGAGCAAAAATAAATCTGAAGCTGGCGTACCTACCAGTTGGCTTGTTAAGGGTAAAAATGCCATCACAGAGCGTGCTCTGTCGAACACTAGTAGTCCAGTAGAAGCAGACATAACTAGTAGTGAAGTTGCACATGATGATGCTGAATTAGCAAGTGCATTAAAGAAATAGGAAGAATCTTTGGCCAAAACAAACAAGGAAGGCAAGATTGTGACTTCTACTGATAAAAAGAAGTACAGAGGCCATTAAACACCACTCTTCTAGCATTATCAAGTGGCTGGTGCAAACTAACACTAAAACTTGCTTAAATCGCTCTGGGTTTTTTAAATTGATACGTAGAATACTACCATTACATGTCCGTGGATTTTGCCTTTTTGGAGCCGTTAGAATGTCGCAACCCCAACCTTACACAAATTCTTTGCAAAGCGACAGAAATGGCTGCTCTGATTCGAGATTATCAGGATACGTTTTTGGAATTGGGATATGAGTTAGACGCTGAAGAAGGTGTAACACATGATAGACGATCCTTTAAAAGCACAAAACCTAATGGAATGCATTAAAGGCTTCAGCGCATCGACTAATATAAAGGAACACAGCTAAATTGCCCAGGGCGATATTACCAGGATCTTAAAATGGCTTTTAGATGTTGTAACAGCAAAGGGGCCAGCACAAGCTTGAAGCTGTGCCCTTGCCACTTGGAATACACGTGGTTTTACACATGTTCTACATGAAATGGGTTCGTTGGGTCTGTTTCAATGTAATGACGTCTTTACATTACAGGGATGTTGGCCGACTGATGTTAAACATTTTGACGGCTATCAAATCTACCAAAAACTGTCAATAAAGGGCGTCCGTATGGAGGTCTGATTACTGGCATACACAATTATATGAAAGCCAGTATTATAGAAATAACAAAAGACGATGCAAATATCCTTGCTGTAGTAGTGAGTGCCTGGGGTAGTAGATGTCAATTAGTCATCCTTAACATATAGGATCCTCCCGGTGGCAGACTCACAGAGGGCACAATGGATCAGTGTCAGAATATATCTTAAAAGCTGCTGAAACATGGGATAATGTGTCAATAGCGATTTGTGGGGATTTAAATGCACAATATATTTGTCGAAATGAATGCCCAGAGACTGATTATGTTTTTAGTGAATGTGAAATGTTTCAGGCTAGTTCTAACAGCCAGGGACATTTGTGGTCTGGTTTCGCTGCGAATGGGAATATTGTATGCTGAACGGAATGTACTGGGGAGACCCCCAGCTGGCCCATAGAGTCGGGGTTTGCTCTGAAGTACTTTAAGACGAGATAGCTGCACCTTGAGATGGATGGGGGTGCAGATTTATTACTCCAACACCAATCAATAAGAACAACTGAATGGTTTTGCAAAGGGAGTCCATTTAATGACAAGTACAAAAAACGGGGAGTCATGGCTTTCAGCAGTGATGCGATAGTCCGTCTCGCTTCAACTCCCTCGAACTTCATACAAAACATAACTTTTATACTAAAAACGTGTCATAATCTGACGTGTAACACTCAAAAGTTAATATGCAATTCTATTGGTTAGGAAAAGGTAACTTTAATATAGGTGCTACACCTGTATATTGTAACGTAGTGAGGGGATTGGGTAAACACTGTCAGGTGGGCGTCTAAGCCCTTCCTTCAAAAATGACTACTGTAGACGTCACTATAAGTACGACGTCCTATTGGTTCTACTAACTATAGGACCCTAGATTATTTGTTCCGTTGTGATTGGGTTGGCATCAACCCCATGCATAAATGCATCCACTTTGCTTAGCAGCACGCAGAACGTTCAACCAGGTGCAGGGTGCCCCCCAATCAATCATCACATTATGGGCTATGTGTCAATTAGTCCACTGTGGTTGGCCTCGAAACTGCATCTTCTTGTCCCGAGAAAGTTCTGATATCTCTGGGCGGATGCCAAGTGTAGGTGTGAACCTGTGCTCCTTCTCGCTCGGATGTTCACGTGCTACTACACCATGGATTTGCCTCGTTTCTCTCAATTTGTGTATTTGATTTTCGTTTCACCCGCCACCTGCCTTCGCCTTCTTATCTCGATTCTTCAGAGGCAGGATATCCTGTTCTTAGCCTCAATTAAAAGTAGCTACTGTTCATAGCTTCTATTGGTATAACCTTGGCTTCCCAGGCACAAGCTACCTCTGCTGAGTTTCGATTCAGCCTTCTTTCCTCGTGTTTGCTAGAATATGAATCTTCTTGCGTTTGGCCTTTGGGTTGGTTCTGCTTTTAGTGCAATGTGGACTCGCTTCGTTTTGAAGTAGATTGTGTACAATGGCACCTGCCACTCTATTCTTTTACTTAGCATAGCAAGCCGCACTGTTTTCTTAGCTTTCTTGTGGTTACAAGCATATGTACAGGCGTTAGCTGGTTGAATACCCTCGTCCTGCTTACAGCTTAAGCTTCCTTGTATTTCAGCATCGCTTTCTTCTTCTAGGTTCACGATATCCTTATTCATGGCGTTTTTGTCTTTTCGCGTCATCCTCTGGTCGTCATTTCTTCTATAGGTTTGGACGTCACCATTCGTCTTTCATTAAGGGCTTTTTGGTTTCTTCCTGGATGGTTCATAAGCTATCTTCATTTTGTCTCATTTGCTGGTAGGGTTTTCTTAATGGATACCTTACTGTTCATGGTTGTCTGGTTATGGGTACTTCAATAGGTATTGTTCTGATAGGCACTGGGCAGAGCCCTACTGCAGCTCTCTGCTGGTTTATCTGCTCCTCATACGTCACATACTTCGGTGTGAACTTTCCTGGTACTTCAAAATGTGTGACTGGGGTGCAGGCTTTATTTGGGACCTCCTCTACACTCCACGCTCTGGGCGATTCATCGACCACTTCCACTTCCTCCTTTGAATTCGTCTTACTTGGTTCCTCTGTATTCATCTTTGCTTCATCGTCTGGGTTCATTCCTTGTTCATCTTCTGGGTTTGTGCATGAGGGTTTAAAGAAGTGTCTCTTTGGAGTCCATATTTGTATTACTCCTTTCAGGCTTCCTACTGTTTTTACACGTTCGTCTTTATTCCATGTCATTAATTGGCATTGTCCATTTGGACTGCAGTAAATCCATTTTCCCTCATAATTTCTGCGTTTCCTGGGATAAAGAAACTTTGTACCTTCTGGTGCGTGATTGCTTGCCTTCCCAAAGTCTCTTATTTCTTCATCAATTTGATCTCTAGGCTTCCATCCTGGCTTGACATCAATCATGATCTTCATCCCTATGGCTTTCTTCGCAGTTTTCTGGCATTGTGAGATTATTATCTTGATGACACAAAATCCTAGAAATATCATCAATAGCAGGGCTCCCAGAGACTTGAATATGTCTGCCATCCATTGTGGGACCCAGGAGAATAGTGATCCAAACCAGCTGTCATCGTCAACTTCGTTAGTTTCGTCGATCATCTGGTTCTGTAGCTTCATCAGCATTCCTATGGCTTCTGTCAGAGTTCCATTTTCTTCATCGTGAGAAGGTATAAATGTGCAACATGATTCTCCAATCTTTGCACAAACTCCTCCATCCATTGCTGTGATCATGTCAAGTACATATCTGTTCTGGAGAGTCATCAGTCGGATGGCTCTTACTCTTCCTTGATTGCATTGAATCATTTCATTGTCGTGTTGATGGTTTGCAGTAATTCCCATCTGGTTATCTGCAACCATTTAGTATTTACTCCAACTTGGATTTGTGGCATGAAAATTGTTGTGAACACTGATAAGGTGAGGCTGAACAGCCTGTGTTCATATGGGATTGCATGAAATGCTTCTTCTGATTTAGCAGAGACGTAATTCTCTCTCTTCATTTGGGTTATCAGTTCCACAGATCTCTTCTTCCTCAGCTGAGCATCTGCTTTCGGGAAACTATCAATGTTCAGGTCACTTTTCGGGATCACTAATGCTGGAACATGGACGTTCACTGTTGTGCATATGCCTCCCCAGTTTTTCGGCAGTCTGATGTATGCTTTGGATCCACATGCCCAATAATAATCCATGATCACTGCAGTCCCATGAGTCATTCCTGGAGCCTCAAAAATGTGTTTGCAGTTCTGATTCTCCCACATTTTTCTTGTGCCATTGTTTCTGAAGTACAATTTCTGGATTTCTAGTGGCACTATCTGCAAGGTTCCTCCTCTGTCTATGACCCATGTTAGCAGTTTTGCAAGTTTCAGCCATAGTGGCTTGCACAGTTTTTGTGAGTTTTCAGTTGCTTCCTTGCAGGCTCCGATGACCATCCATGCTCTGCAGATCACTACTCCTTTCTCCAATCCGTCTGGTGAGAGCACTGTTCCCCAAATCTGCATTTGGCTTCTGTTTATCCAAATTTGAGCATCTGCTGGAGTTTTCCCTTGGACATTTAGTTTTGGGTTCACTTCCCATCTTATTCCTGCTCCTTTAACTCCAGGCTTCTCGTACCTGAACACATGATTCCTAGTATGAGCTCTGTTTCTTGTCTTAATGTCCTGGACATAATCATCTTCATCGGGATAAGCTGTTTCAGTTGCCCATATTAGTGAGGCATCACTTCCTATAAACTGGCCTCTGGTGTTGCACATTGCTATGTGTGAAAGACAGTTTGCTGTTGGGATATCAATATCTGCAGCCACGAAGATCTTGGATTATCCCATGCTGTACGGTAGGAGTGTGCAAACAAAGCATTCTCCTTCTGAATTTCGTCTTCCAACTTCTTTCATGGGCTGGTACCAAAAGTTGTTACCTAGGTGTGCTGTGCGATCCAGGTAATCGTTAAGTTCATTGTCATCTTCATGCATGCTTCTCTTGATTCTTAATGTTTTCATGTAGTTTGCTGTAACTACATGCCTAAATGCATCTGTATTGCTCTTCCTTGCTGGGGGGGTTTTCAAGTATCCTGGTCCATGGTGCAGGCTTCCTCATCTGTGCTATTTGAGTGAACAGGAGTCTGGTATTGCTTTCCTTTTTTTCCATACATTTTTTCTCTGCTCCGTACAAATGCCCATACTAACCAGCCTGACACTGGTCCGGTATATGGCTGTATGGTAGACCTGGTACTTGTCCCTTGTGTTAGAACATGTGTGCTTGGCAATACAGTCTCCACTGTTTTGTTCTTCATTTCCTCTTGTAGTTTCCTCACTCTGGCTATGTATGGGAATAATGAGTCTACTATCAGTTGTGTCCGTGCAGAGTGTTTCTCTGAGGTGGCTCCTGTTTTCTTAAGAGTTTCTGATATGACTCTTCTGTTGGTCTTTCTCTTAATTCTTCTTGTTTTCCCACACTATCCTCTGTGAAGGTTTTTATGGCAGACCGTCTCATCTTCTCTGCTGCTTTCGTTTGTGGTTCTGCAGTCATTGATACTAGGCCTGTTTCGTGTACATTCAGTCTTTGCATCCTTGTAGTTGTCAGTGATTTTACTTCACCTATTGCCGACCCTGTCTCCAGCTTTTCTTTTCATTCGTTACCACAAGTGTGTGCGTATTGTTGCTAATTACATCAATTTCAAGTTCATTCACTCCACCATCAGATCTTCTAGGGACTGGAATAACTATATAAGGTCTGGGTGCTTTTGGGGGTTTCATCCATTCATCATTAGGGGGGTGCACTGAAATTGGAACGCTTTCTGCACCAATAAAGAATGCAGTTCTGATCGTTAATGACAATAGAATAATAATGAATATGATACATAGGTACAATATAATTTTGCATATTAGGCAACATCATTTTCTCCCAGAGAAGCGGGGTTGCTTCTCTGCATGTGGGAAGACCAGGTTGCTGCTCTGGACCCCCATCTTGATCATTCGCCAAATGTCAATGTTATTATTCCCTTAACCAATATCGTCTTTCGGGTTCTGTGTTTAGGAGTGTCTGGTGCTCCAAAAAGTGTCCCCCCTCTCGCGGGTGACAATTGTCTCTTATTTCAGGATAATTGTCTCTTATTTCTTTTGCTAGACTATGGGAAAAATCAAATGAAGTAATACTTCAGTGAGTCCCTTTGCTGTGCATGTTTAAAGTAGATAAGCTTCCAGTTCAGTCCTCGAATCAGCTTCTGTCCTGAGGACATATTGGACACTGATCAGTATGAGAAGAACAGGGAGGAAAAATAACAACAGGTACAACAAGTGAAGTCCTCAACTCTGCTTCCTCGATCTGTCCCTCGGCGGAAAGTTTCACTGTCTTCTCAGGAGACTTCGATGGAGATTGGAAAGTTTAATGGGTGCTACAATACCATGTAGGAGCATGCTTAGCTGGGTACACTTTACTGGATCTCCGAGAAATGTGAGTACGTTGACATGGATTGGTCTTCCCACTAGCTCTGGAAAGTCCTCAGTAAGGTGAAATAAGACGTGGTATACCAACCTGCTGTCCTCTGGTGATAGGGACATCTGTCCTGTCGTTGTTAAGATTCAGGATCATAGGTTTTTTTCCTTGATGTAAACAATGTCTCCACTGTCCGCATGGAGTGCGACTAAAATGACGATCTTATTTAAAAGATGGCTTAAATGTTCGGTGTTTGCTGGATCTCAAAGAAAGGTTAGTGTATCTGTTGTTCTCCCAACAATGGTTGGACAGTCTTCGATTATGCGAAAGAACAATGTGTTGATTAGCTCATTTATTTCCGCCTGTGTTGGGAACATTTGCTTTTTTCTCACTGTACTCAGGGAGTATAATAAATTGTTCAACAATGACAGTAAGCAGTTGTCTTATTATTTTTTCATTTTCAGGATCTTGGAGAAAGTCTGTGACACTTGTGAGTCTCCCTACCAGTGACGGGTATGATTTTAGCACTAGGTTGAAATAGGTGGCCACGTCCTTTGCGATATCCCTGCTGTGGGACACCATAAGTGATTCCAAATAGGGTCTCGTGTGGAAGGAATCTGGGTACTGTATTTTCTTCCAATTGATGTGACCTCGATCGAAATTTGGCATATCCTTCCTAATCAAGGCTTCAGCATGCCTCAGTCCAAAGTTCAAAGTCAACAGACTATGTTGTGGCTTACGTGTGCAATTCTCTTCACACTGCAACTAGGATGCACAGAGCGTCCATTTTTTTGTCCTAACCCCCTTTTTTGCTTAGAGGAATGTCCAAAAAGAAGCCACAACCTTTGCACAAAGGTTCTTTGTCTTTGTCTAGCTGGTCATGCGTCCTTCTTCCTCGTCATGGATCTCGTCTGCACGTGCTGTGGTTCTTCCCCGTTGCTCGTCGATTCCTCTAGTTGGGGTGCAGGCAGGCGACCTTCTCCGATGTAGGGTTTGATATCACTGAGAAAAATCCACGCTCAGATGGAGTGCAGTCCTCTATGATAAAAGGACCGTAGAATCTTGGCTAGTCCCACCTTTTCCTTGTATGGTTTTTCACAAGGACGGCGTCTCCAGGGAAGACAAGTGGAAGACGTAGAACTTGAACTGAGTCTGTTGCAGTGTGTCCTTCTGTGTTCTGTGCTGCACAGCACCCTTTTCATCATCACTGCAGCTGGTCTGAAATTACAGTAAGGCAAGATGTCATGCAGTTCAGATAGTTTTGCATTTCAGACCCTAAAATCTCTCCTGTTGACTGGGCATCACATCTAGCTCTATCTCGGGGTGTTCTCATTCTTCTTCCTGTGGCTATCTCGTGGGGCGTAAGATGATGGTCGGAGCCGGATTGGTTCCAAAGAGCACACAGTGCCAGTGGAAGGTAGTGCAAACATCCCTTTCTTAGAGTAAGCTTCAACTTGGCTATCCTTTCCTTTAACAAGCCGTTGAGCTTCTAACAGATCCCATTACCTTGCGGATGATACACTGATGAGAACCGGTGTTTTATACCAAGCAGCAAGCTAATCTGCTCAAATATTGAATTTACAAAGTGAGGGCCATTATCTGATCTCATGACTTCGCACACCCCCCACCTGGGGAACACTTCCCTCACTAAAAATTTGGCCGCACAGGTAGAGTCTGGGTATGTACATGGACCTGCCTCTATCCATCTAGAGAATGGACACACCACAACAATTAAGTAGCTATACCCGTTGTATACTGAATCATGGTGACGTAATCGACATGCAAGTGCTGAAAAGGCCCATTTGGCGTGGGGATGACTCCTCTCATAACCTTTAATGTGTGCCCAGCTGTGAATTGCTGGCAGATTATGCAGTTCACCATGAAAAATGCAACATGCTCTGCTAAATTCGGTATGAACCAGTCTTCCGCGAGCGTTGCTTCTAGATTCTCTTTTGTCATATGTGCTGGGTAATGTAGTTGCTCCAGTGCTATTTTTAATAGGCTACAGGCATTACTAGTTTACCAGTGCTGTCTTGTCACCACAAGCTGTTAGAGGGGTTTAAAGAACACCCTCGACGTTTCCACAGGTTCTTCTCTTCCTGCGGTGCCTCCCCTTGGAGTTCCATTAACTGTGTTTGCCCCAGATTGCTGTAACCCTCAGGTGCGGTTCATGTAAACATCATTAGTCCATTGGTATGGATAGCTTCCACTGTCATAACCGTCTCGCCTTTTGATGCCATATGCTTGACTTCCGTGTCTGCTGCTTGATTTCCGCGTGAGATAAAATCTGTCCCCTTCGCGTGGGCGGCACATTTCACGACCGCTATGCCCACTGGAAGCTGTAGTGCCTTGATCATCCTGTCCAATAGGGCTGCGTGCTGCACTGGCGTGCCGTCTGCTCAGAGGTAGCCCCTCCTTTACCAGGGCGCTAAGCCTGCATGCACTGTTGACGTCACATAGGCGGAGTCACTATACACTGTTACTTCCTGGTCTGCGTGATTCTCAATGGCGAGTATCAACGCCAATAATTCTGCAGCCTATGCTGAATAATGAGATGGTATTCGAGCACTAAGAAGCACTTGAAACTTTCCATTCACTGTATGCTTTATCACAGCAACGCCTGTGTATCTTTGCCCATCACTTTGGTCGATTTTAGAAGACCCGTCAATAAAGACGATCTCTCCTCCTGCCAAGGCATTTTCTTTTACCCTGGGGATTTCATCTTAGAATTCTTCATAATTCACACAGTCATGTATCGGCTCTCCCTCAGTGACTGGCTCTGCTATGAACATAGCTGGGTTTACTATCTTACATCAGACTATTTTAATCAATGGGTTTGATATGATCACTTCATAAAATGTCAATGTGCCCTTTCTCTAGAACGGCAAATAATGAGTGCTCGACGTACAACGTCATGGAGCATCCCATTATAATGGTTGTCGCCTTCTCTATGGCGAACGCCGCAGCAGCTAAACTTTGTTTGCATGGGAAGTGGTTTCTCATTACTGGGTCTAGATTCCCACTGTAGTATGCCAGGGGCTTGTACCCCAAAGAGGGTCTTTGAGTGAGCACTGCCGTCATGACGCTGCCATTTGTGTGTGAAAACAGGTAAAATTCCTCTGCATAATTGGGAATTCCGAGAACTGGAGCTGTACAAATAGCTCTTTTGAATTCAGCGAACCCTTTCTCCATTGTTTCATACTATTCGATCTATTCTTTCGTCACTTGGGCCTTTTTTAGGACCTGAAGTAAAGGCTTGGTGTAAGAGCTGTAGTCGAAGACCCATGCCCTAACATAGTTGCACAGGCCTAAAAAGCTCTCCATCTGCTTTATCGTGTGAGGCTTAGCTGTGTTCAGTATGGCTTCAGCCCTTTCTGGGGTCACTTCCTTCATGCGATATTAGCTGGCCTATGTACAGCACTTCTTGTTGACAATATTGTAACTTTTCCTTGTCAACTTTATACCCTTTCTCAGCCAGTTTAGTCAGTAGCTGAATAGAATCGTGCCTGCATTGCTCTTCTGTGGTGCGGCAAATTAAGATGTCATCCACATATTGTAAGGCGACACTTTCTAGTGCAATATTGCTCAAATCCATTTGCAGGACTATGTTGAAAATAGACGGAGACTCACAGTACCCCTGTGGCAGCATTGTGCTTTTCAGACGCATTTGTCTGAACATGAATGACGTCAGATCTTGTGAGTCACTGTGCAATAGGATTGAGAAAAAAGCATTTTTCAAGTCAATCACAGTGAAATATTTTGCCTCAACAGGTATATTACAAAAGATTGTAGACGGGTTAGGGACAAGAGGAAACTCGGCCTCAACAATATCATTTATTGGCCTAAGGTCTTGCACTAGCCTCCAAGACCCTCCTTTACTTTTTTTTCACAGGATACACTAACGTATTACATGGTGACTCTGACGTTACTAATATGCCCTGGTCAATCATGGCAGAAATTGTCTTAAAAATCCCTTCATCTGCCTCTCTGGACATGGGATATTGTCGTGCCTTGGGTAGAATTGCTCCTGGTTTTAGTTTAAGTTTCACTTCTCCCACCCCATTCATAGGGTCCTGTAGTCTATACTGGGACAGGCACCTGTGCCATGTCATCATCAAAATATTCAGGACGGTTTAATGCCAGCATCATTCTCTGAGGTACCTCTCTCTTGATCATCTTTACCAAAAAGGTGAAACTTACTTCTACCATTGTTTCTCCTATATCTGTTTGTTCTTCAAATAGATCATCATCAGTGACGTCAGCCACTCGATATCCTTCTTCGATGGTGATTATCGCGCACCATTGTCTGCCCTCGTCATCGTAACCGTCAACCAAAACCACTTTCCCTCGCACTGCAGCTGTGTGTATCATCAAGGGAAATACTTGTCCCTCCTCCTCATGCATCGGTATTCTGGGTCTAAACAGGAACTCATCAGGGGCTCTCAAGGTTTTATCTGCAAGGCCTGGCAATCCTGCCATAAGCACACGCATGCCGTATGCAAACATTTCTGGCTCTAGTGGTATGGCCCTCATGGCTATGTGTCCTGAGTATGCTGTAATCATTTCGCATACATTTGAGCAGTGCATTCCTGGAGAGGAACATACTATGCCCTCCTCAGTGAATGAGATTGTCATGTTTAACTTTGTCATTAAGTCTCGACCCAAAATGTTTACTGGGGTCTGATATGAATATAATAAAGGTACATTTATTTTGCACTCTCCTATCGAGACTGGAAGTGCGTTTGTAAAGGGAACTTGACTGTGAGCTCCTGTAAAACTCTGAGCATCTATGGCCTCGCCGGACAACGAAAACTTGCCTTCACGTATGCACGAGCATGTTGTACCCGTGTCTACCAGGAAGAAATTATCTTTACCCCCTATTACGACATCCACACTGGGTTCCCTGTGATAGGATAGAGCACACCAGGTTTCCCAGTGAGCTGTCCTAGATCATGTACAAATTTGGCCCACTGTGCACCTGTGGATTTTCCCTATTTCCATTGTTACTTCCCCTTCCAGGGTTCGGAGTCTGCCCTGTGCTCATTGTGTGTGACACTTGTAACGGTGCCTGTTGGGATTGTCCTTGTGGAAAATTCCCCATACTCTGAGGTTGTACGCCTTGTTGAGCTCCTGGCGCTTGTTGTTGCACTGTGTGATTCTGTGCAACACCCTGTTGTAAAACTGCAGGTGGATTTGCCATGCTTTTTCCCATTCCTTGGCCATTCTGTATCATGCCTTAATTTCTGCATGTGCGCGCCAAATGCCCTGTCATCCCACACAGCCAACATACTTGCGGTGGTCGGATTACTTGCCCATTTGACATATCCGGGTTTCCATTTTGCATGTTTTGGAAGCCTCCTTGATTGTTTTGGAAATCTCCCTGATTACTCTGCCATCCTCTTCCCCTAAATCCTCTTCCCCGTGGGTAAAACCCTACATTACCCTGATTATTCTGTTGTGGACTAGCCACCTGTTGCATGCTTGATTCGGCTGTGCTAGTTAGCATGGCTCCTTCAAGAGCATACTTTGATAGTTTCTTCTGCACCAATTTCGCTTCCTCACCCTTTCGAGTTGCTTCCTTTTTGCAATTCTTTTCCTGCAGCAGTCTGCAATAATGTGCGATAGTCAACTGTATTTCAGCCCAAGGTTTGGCCTCAACTCCTACCAATTTCTTGAGTTTTTTCTGCACCTGTTCTGGCAACCCATGGCACAGTATATGGCAAAACACAGGTATAGATTTCGTCCATGATTCATGAGTCTTGAGTACCCATGCGTCTTGGAAATTCTGTATATAAATTAACGGATTATCAGAATTCTTCATTTTTCAAAGCATTATGCTCCCATATCAGAAGTATCTGGGTAAAGTACTCGTAGCGCTTTCCATACTGCGGCTCTGCAATTGTTAAATGGAGCTCGGTCATGCGAGGTATTAATTGTGGTTACACCAGGGTAGCCTGCTCGTGCCCACACATCGTCTGCTCTCTCACCAAGTATGGCGATTAGGAGACCCTCAATGTCCCCTATGGCTAATGTATTTCCTCCTGTCATCTTTTCTAACTCATGTATCCACTTTCCAGCTCCCGATGTCAGCATTGGAAGCTTGTTTTTCAAGTTTTCTCGATCCATATGTGGCCATGGAATATATTGTGCTCTTACTCCCCACTTCTCTAGTAGCGGAAATTGGAATGCATAACCTTCTTTCTCTTCTCTCATCGTTCTCCTGTCTATAGTAGGAGTAATATTCCTGCATCACCGTCTACCTGGCAATGTCCTTAGTCTGTCTACATAGGGCGGTAAAGACACCCCCCTCTGACCGTGAGATACTTCTCTATGTCGATCAGACTGCATGGCTGACTCTGCTGCCCTTGGTGCAGATTTGCTAGTGTCTGACCATTGTATCCCTTTTTCCCTTGGGAGTCGTCTTTCGCTCCGTCTCTCTTCCTCGCCTTCCTCGCGCTCCTCCCTTTTCGGGGTCAGACATTGTTTGTCCCCAATTCATGCAACTTCTCGTATCCTCTTTGTTCCTACTTATTTCTAGTCTATCCAGGGATAGATCTCTATTCCCACTACTTCGAGTGACATCTTCAGTGTCATACAGCTGAGTGCTCTCCAGGCGCTCGTATTCCCCCTCTCCTTGGGGTGTTTTTTCTAGCCCCATTTCATCCTATATTCTATCAAACGTTTCCCTGATGCTTCTGGTGTCGAAGTTATCTTCCATATTTGCCCTAGACGTGCCTGGTACTGAATCGTACGCAGGAAATAATTCTTCGATGTCTTCCCAGTCTACGACTGGGTAAGGTTTTTTAACCTCCCTTTCTAAATACTCAAGATTGCATGCTCTCTGTCTTCGCTTGCGTTCCATATCGTCATCGAATTCCTTGCGCTTTCTCGCCTCTTCTCTGACCCTATCTTCCTCCTTTTTCTTTTAATTTCTACGTACATCTGCCTTTCGAATTTCCTCATTTCTTCGTCTCCTTATTCTTTTCTCACGTATCCTTTGCTCTTCTTCTAACCTTTGTTGTTTCTGTCTGTCTTGATCATAGGCTGCTCTTGGGTTGCGATCAAGCTGTTTTTCTTGTTCTTCGCGATATAGCTGTTCTCGCCTTTGCCTGTCCTTTCTTCTTATCCTTTCATCTCTTAACTCCTTCTCTTTCCCCTCCTCTGTGTCTTTCCGAACCTTTCTTTTTGTTTCGCATCATCAATGCCTTTGCCATCGAGTTTCAATAAAATGTGTCCTCCCATCCATTCGTCCTTTGCGAATGTTATCTCATCAGTTCCACTTTTGCTTCCTTTCCATCTCTTCCCTTGTCAAGAGACGCACTTGTATGTGCCTGGTCTCTTCTTTCATCATCACGTCTCTCCTTGTCCCTTGGGACTACGGAGGTAATATTTTTGTCCTTATCTTTCCCTTGATTTTCGTCACTACTATGTGTAGGTGACTCATATGCGGGATTACTGTAACCCGTGGCTGCTTTAAGTTCTCTTAGTGAGTATAATCCCTCGTCCTTACTTTCTTCAACTCTTGTTTCGGGTGGGGCTGGTGGCGCGGTAGGCCTCTCACCCCCTTCTGTGCATACATTAAGTATCCAATCTGTCGGCGGCTCTTCCTCCTTTACCTGTTCATACATTTTCCACAACTCGAGAACAGCAAGGCGTTTTTGTAACTTCTTGCCTGCATATGTGGCGTGCAAATATGTCGTCATGTGTTGTAAAACGGCTTTAGATAAAGACCCATTTTGTGGCCATGGCATAAACATCTTGTGGGCGGTACCTTTAACCCACTCGGTACTATATTTCCTTAGCTTGGGTGCGTGTTTTGGCAACTGCTTGCATAAGTGTGCTAATCGAGTCATGTCCTCCATGCTTAAATATGTTCCCTTTCCTCTTATACAACACTTGTCAATGCTTTCGTGTGGTTTAAAAAACTCCTGTCAATATGAGCGAGCACCAAACACTGCAAGCTCCAATCCAAATTTTCACAAAATGTTATATATTGTAATCTACTCAAAAACCATCAATTTGTGTGCGATTCTGTTTCAGCTATTGAATCGCAAACATTTTAAATCTGTTCACCTTAAAAAATATTTTACATATGATGACACAACAAAACATGTAAGACAGACGCTTGACAGACTAGATGGACACCAGCTGGACACAGATATCTCTGCCTCTAATCATTACCCCTTCATGGATTGTAAAGGTACCCCGTTCACAACGTCTTTAAACGTTGTGGTAGACTATTAATTCCCCATTATGTGGGACTTTGGGTACACGTTTCTTCTAGCCGCTATATTAAGGCGTAGTAATAAGGTGAATCCTCTCGTCTCCCCCAGTAACCTCTCCCTTCACTCACCGTTCGCATTGTTCCTCTCTGGACCCTCAGGATCACCGCCTTTGTTACCGTCTTCTTCAGCTTTTCGCCCGCTCAGCTGCCCGTAGGAATGGGAAGGGATGAGGGGGAAAACGGTCCCTTAAGGCCCTGACTGCAGTCTCTTCTTTATCTACCACTGTCTACGGGGAGCTTCACGGTCTACTCAGCCGAATGGCAAAGGACTTGTGATATTGCCAAAGACCGTGAATTACTTTATGTCAACAGTCAAAAGGTGTCTTATTTTAATTCATAATCGATAGTCGATAAACCATCCTCTGCTACCAAGTGTACTGGGGAGACCCCCTGCCGGCCCATAGAGTCGGGGTTTGCTCCGAAGTACTTTAAGACGAGATAGCTGCACCTTCAGATGGATGGAGGTGCAGATTTATTACTCCAACACCAATCAATAAGAACAACTCAATGGTTTGGCAAAGGGAGTCTGTTTAATGACAAGTACAAAAAACTGGGAGTCATGGCAATCAGCAGTGATGCGATAGTCGTCTCGCTTCAACTCCCTCGAACTTCATCCAAAACATAACTTTTATACTAAAAACGTGTCATAATCTGACGTGTAACACTCAAAAGTTAATAGGCAATTCTATTGGTTAGGAAAAGGTAACTTTAATATAGGTACTATATCTGTATATGGTAACGGAGTGAGGGGATTGGGTAAACACTGTCAGGTGGGCGTATAAGCCCTTCGTTCAAAAATGGCTACTGTAGATGTCACTATAAGTACGACGTCCTATTGGTTCTACTAACTATAGGACCCTAGATTATTTGGTCTGTTGTGATTAGGTTGGCATCGACCCCATGCATAAATTTCCACTTTGCGTAGCAGCCCGTAGATCGGTCAGCCAGGTGCAGGGTGTTCCCCAATTCACCCTGCCTTCCTTCAATCAATCATCACTTTATGGGCTATGTGTCAATTAGTCTACTGTGGATGGCCTCGAAACTGCATCTTCTTGTCTCGAGAAAGTTCTGATATCTCTGTCTGGGCGGATGGCAAGCATAGGTGTGAACCTGTTCTCCTTCTCGCTCGGATGGTCACGTGCTTCTACACCATGGATTTGCCTCGTTTCTCTCAATTAGTGTATTTGATTTTCGTTTCACCCGCCACCTGCGTTCGCCTTCTTATCTCGATTCTTCAGAGGCAGGATATTCTGTTCTTAGCCTCAATTAAAAGTAGCTACTGTTCATAGCTTCTATTGGTATAACCTTGGCTTCCCAGGCACAAGCTGCCTCTGCTGAGTTTCAATTCAGTCTTCTTTCCTCGTGCTCGCTAGAATATGAATCTCCTTGCGTTTGGCCTATAGTAACCTGGGTTGGTTCTGCTTTTAGTGCAAAAGTGGACTCACACTTATATAATATGCTTCATTTTGAGGTAGATTCTGTACAATGGCGCTTGCCGCTTTATTCTTCTACTTAGCATAGCAAGCCGCACTGTTTTCTTAGCTTTCTTGCGGTTACAAGCATATGTACAGGCGTTAGCTGGTTGAATACCTTCGTCCTGCTTACAGTTTAAGCTTTCTTGTATTTCAACATCGCTTTCTTCTTCTAGGTTCAAAATATCCTTATTCATGGCATCTTTGTCTTTTTGCGTCATCCTTTGGTCATCATTTCTTCTATGGTTGCATTAGTCCAGGCCCTTGTGACATCACCATTCGTCTTTCATTAAGGGCTTTTTGGTTTCTTCCTGGATGGTTCTTAAGCTATCTTCATTTTGTCTCATTTGCTGGTAGAGTTTTCTTAATAGATACCTTACTGTCCATGGTTGTCTGGTTATGGGTACTTCAATAGGTATTGTTCTTCTGCTGGTTTATCTGCTCCTCATACATCACATATTTCAGTGTGAACGTTCATGGTACTACAAGATCGGTAATTAGGTTGCAGGCTTTATTTGGGACCTCCTCTACAGTTCAGAATCAGTAAGATAAGTAAGAGCCTGGAGAAAGCGCAATATTTTGTCTGCAGTATGACTAGTGATAGAATCAAGTTATCTCTCAATCCTGACGGCTGATTGAATAGAAGCATGGCTGAAAGCAACCATCAGAGAGATAGCCATACAAAAGGGTAGTTTTACTATTTTGAAGAAATCTAATACCAAACATGGCTCTGTTAGGGAAGTTAGGGATAAGAAGAGGGAAATGCGCAAGGCTATTTGTGATTTAAGATAAACCCCCCAGGTGACCCCAAATGAAATGAGAGCAATAAGACTAATTTAAAATAGGTACAGGTGATGGGTTAAGTGGTGGCATTGTTCCTTTAAAGATGCAAAGTGGCACACATTATTGGCTGTGATTAACACCAGGGATTACAAAAATATATGGAATATGCTGGGGACCACAAAACAACAGCTTATTGTAAATTATATAAATGCACAGCAGTGGTCAAATTATATTAGTCCGAATTTTGCCTTTGAGAAAGCCAGAATCAGTAAAGAAAGTAGCATGAAAGAGGTTTCAAAGATCCATATAGATAGAGAAGGGATTGTGAAGAAGATTGTAAAATAGAAAAATTCACACACACCTGGTCCAAATGGTCTGGCTAACCAAGCATTGAAAAATGATCCTGAATCATGGGCAATTGTTCTGGAGATTCTGTTCCACAAAGTATGTAGTGCCCGTATATAAAAAAAGGAAAGCGATTAGACCCATCAAATTTCAGATTATTGCCGATGCTTGACATTACAAGCAAAATCTTTTAATCATTTTTATTAGATTAATTGCTAAAGTGGGCTAAACATGCAGTGCTGTTAGACATTTTTCAGGCTGGGTTTATGCCAGGCTCAGGAGTGACGCATAATTTGAGACTTGTGGACAAATTATTACTGCGTGCAAATAAAACAGGTAATCCAGGCCTCTATGCAGTAATGAATGACTTTCGGGCCGCATTTGATATGGTGGACAGCGATATGTTATGGACCAAGTTAGAGTAATTCGGATGTCTGGATAGTCTTCTGAGAGCAATCGGGATGATGCATGAGGATACCAGTGTACAGGTTAGGTTGGATAGCAGGGGGGTAATCACTGAATCAATTAGTACCTCTAGGGTGTAAAGCAGGGCTGTGTGTTGGCCCCCCTGCTGTTCAACATTTACCTGACTGATTTGCCAGAGATGTTAAGCAGGATTGAACACTGTCCATTGAGAATAAATGGCATTAAAGCCACCTGTTTGTCATACACAGATGACTTACTTATTCTTCACTGCACATTCTCAAGTATAAAAAGGACTATGCTAGAGTTATTTAAGTAAGTAGATAGCAATTGGGTTGGTCATCAACCTAGTAAATACTAAGATCATGCACTTTAATAACAAGAAAATAAATAAACCAAATATCATCTTTGGAAATAGCATAGAATATGTGCATAGCTATAAATACTTAAGGGTGGAAATAACATCAAAGGGAGACTATTGTGATCTCATTGTGACCAAGCGAAGGAAAGCATTAGTTCATACTTCATTGTTAGCTAAATATGCTAGGGAAACTTCTGGGTATAGCTTGCTGGCATACTTCTTTTGTATACAGAGTGCTTTTTCGTTGTGTTGCTGGATGGTCTAGTGGCTCTGGCCATAAAATATTTGACATGGTTGAAAATAAATGAAGGGAAAGTCTGGAGGAAAATTCTGGGAGTTGGGCCTTCAGTGTCTATTGAACTGTTAAGATTAGAATTGGGGCTAATATTTTTATCTGCACCAGCGATCAAGAGAAGATGTTTAATGTATATTAAATCTAGAACCAGTGTGGTATGCCCATTGTGGAAATTATTGGGATTACCTTCAAAAGAAATTGATAGATTAACTGAGTGTGCTGAGAATATGTTTGAGGAAATTCTATAGCATCCTGATTGCCAACATGGTTATTCTTTATTAGAGAAGAGTTTTGTTAAAAAGCTAGAAAATTGGGAGTGGGCTTCCAATACTCACACATAGCCAAACTGAAGAGTCACAATGAGATTGTCGGGGTCATACATACATTTAAAAACCCTCAGAGTAATTTAATGCTGTTGTCTCTGAAGAATTTGCAAAGATTTTTGCTGTTACTAAGGATAAATCGACTTCCGGTTTTAACAGTAATAGGCCCTGAGAATGGTATACCGGACGCAGAAAGATATTGTAGGATGTGCAAATTACCAGAAATAAGGGAATCCACCAGGCACGTTATAACAGAATGTAAAGTAAATGGATCGATATATATGTGTGCCTTTGGAGGTTTCGTAAACCATTATGACAGTATACGCGAAATAGCTTTCTTGCAGAACTGTCTAAGTTCCCAGAATAGGAAGTCTGCACTTTGTATTATATCAGTTGTGGCAGCGTATACAAGATCACATTAAGTTGACTGAAATTAAAGGTGCTGGAAAGTGTGAAATGGGTTAGGAAAGGCTTTAAGAATAATTAAATGAAATGCACTTTATCTTGTTTTTTTTAAATGAGGTGTATTATTGATTTGTAATGTATTGTGTGTATTGAATGTACGAAATATTAACTTTTATGTACACATTTCGAAATTAACTCATCACATTAAAGGAATGGTTCGGTAAACATTTTTTATTGCCCCTACGGGTCAGCCATGTGTTTTTAAGCCTAAGTCACTCGATTTTAGAAAATTTTCCTATGGACCTTACCCGAGTTTTCGTCCATTAAACACATGCGAAAACAGGCAGTAGGGCACCGCCATTTTATGATAATCTTATCACTTGCCGCATCGCCCTGGCTGACCTGCTTTTGCGGCACTAAATCATATCCCCCGCCCCTGAGCCTGACATTATGAAAACATTCATATTCCCCGCCTCTCTCCATGACGTTTCTTTGCTGCGTAGGCAAACGCGCCCAGTCGTCTTCTACGCGACTTCACACAGAACCCGGAAACCAACACAGATCAACTCTCAACACAGCGCACCACAATTCGGAATATGAAACTGTACTTTAAAATCAAACAGCAACACGGTACATTTGGTAAAGTACATTTATTTGACATTAAATGTTTATAGAATATTCAGCAATTGCCATATGAACTCGGAATGCCATTTATTTTCTTTTATCTCTATCCGCAAATCCGTAAAAGTTTATCGTGAGTCACGCGCTGTTCCTTTATGGTACACAGGGTGTTGGTTTTCATTAAAAGAAGCACTTTGGTCGCACGGTGAACCGCAAGGCTGTTCCATCAAGTAGGCACTAGGCCAGCGTAAAGGTTGATAAGTTGCTTCTAGCTGCTAGTACCGCGTAAGGGCATATGGGCCCTTGGCGATCGTCCCATAAAATCGTCAAAGTGGTGCAGTTGTTTACAAGAAGCTGCAGCTGGCAGTTGAAAAAACCATCTGCGGGGGTCTGAAACTGGTGGCAGTAGCAGTAGGGAAGGATATACCTGTTTTGAAAAAATAAAATTAATAATTAGTCTCGTCAGCCGATCTTTATTAATATTATTCATTTTATTTAATACGGCCGAGCTGAAACTATTTGCTTTCAAGGATAGTGCAATGGAGTATGTTCGGCTCTAAAATCAATGCGAAAAGTAAGGAAATAAATCGAGGTTAGCACACAATGAGAAACAACTGTTTGTCTACATGCGTGTGGAATGTGGACCTGCGTGCCCATGTGCCCGCTACAAGGACGATCCCACAAACGTTTTGCTAGCTCTTCATTCATTCATTTATTCATGCAGCCATTCATTAATTCTTCATTCGGTATAAAAGCGTCTAAAGAGTTACTTACATTATATTTGCAATTTCCATTGTGTCTCTGCGTAGTGCAGTCCGTAAATCCCACTGTGCGCTTGATAACGATTTTTCATATACTGAACTAACATGAAACTCGGTCTAGTTTCAGAATTTTCTGCTTTATCGTCTCTTACGTTATTGCACCCCCCCTTCAAATGAAGTTCTTTCGGCATGGTCCCTGTCTCTCAAGGTCAAAAACAATAGAACCTTATACTGCCAGTGCGAGTTGTAGGCTCTTCAGGGCGCGAGCTAAATATCAAAGCCGCTGACCTTCACTAGAAATTAGCATACATTCTTTCTTTGCAACATCCCATAGTAAAGCCATCTGTGAGAACTTGAAGTTTCAAATCCATCTATGTACTGCGCCTCAATGTGCAAATGCGAACTGGCTTCTCTCCCATCTGCAACGGCTCGCTTGGCGCGTTCTAAGGCCCCCAATTTTGTCCATGTTGTCTGCAAGCTTTGAAGCTCCAAAGAACCATAACTATTGAGACTTTTAATTTTTTGGGGAAGGTCAGGGAAAGTATAAAGTACCCGAGGAGTTGAGTGGAAAGTGAGATTTATTGTTTGTTTGTTTTATTATTTGCTATACACAAGCCTCCCCTCGGTTAACAGTGTGCAGCATTTATATGAGATTGCGAAAATTAGTTACATCAACAAAAATATATACATACACATATAGACAAGGTCAGCAATATGAGGTGAATAAAGAGAGAATTCAAAGATGACACCCAGGTTGTTCGCCACCCAGGATGGTGAAGGTAGGGGTTAGGGTTAGCGTACTTTGTATGTACACTGTACAATAACATTTATTTACAAAAAGACAATCGTATTACTATTATTTAAACCGGGATTTGTACTTCACAACCAGCTCTCCTTTGGGTGGACATGGCACAGTGGCAATGTTGGGTGGCAATGGATCAGTGCTCTGCACAGAAACGTTCAAAATTCCATATCTGTGCTTCCCTAATACAGCAACAATAAGGCTTTTGACAAAGTCGAACTCCATTTCCTCATAGACTGGTTTGATCACCCATTGCTTACTTCTTTTTGAAAAGGCCTTAGTGTAGCGAGGCATCCTTACATTACCCGTAGTCCTAGATTGTTCACGGCCGAGATTCTCGTTATGGGCCAAGACGGCAAGTAGAGTCCTATGTCTCATGCCCTGTATGCTGAAATGCAAGCGTTTTGGCCTGTACTTTAGGCACAGATTGTAGAACACCTCCAAACCTCCTGTGTGACAGAATTCTGTCAGTCCCCTCAAATCTCTTGATAGAGTTTTATCGAAAACAATCTTCTCAATGGGCCTCATTACACGGTAGGCGGTGAGCCATGGCGCTATTAGCGCCATGGCTCATGCCGGTAAAATACCGGCACCGCCTTGGCGGAAAGGGGATTTACCGCCCCATTCCAAGGTTGGAGGGGCGGTAAATCCCCTTTCCGCCATTGCCCTTCCCCATTCCCATTTCTGCCCCATAGGGCTCTATGGGACTGGGGAAGGCGCTAATTACGCCACCGCAGTTTTGCGGTGCCGTAATTAGCTCCGAGGTCCCTTAGCGGGTTGGATTTTAACGCCTGCAAGAAGCAGGCGTTAAATCCTCCAACCCGCAAAGGGACCTCGTAGTACGGCGGTAAGGGTTAACGGTGACCGTTGCCATTAACGGTGACCGTTAACCCTTACCGCCGTCCTTGTAATGAGGCCCAATGGCTTTGTGTGTCGGTGACGATGGATTCAACCACTTCTTCTTCCGTGCCTCCACTGGGGACAAAGGGCCATGTTCACATTGGTGTAAATGTAGGTTTTCTGACCAGCGGTGCACGTTGGTACAGTGGTGCATCAGTGAACGCAATTTTTCAAGTAGTATTTCCACTGACCCTTCACAAGTTTTGGAGCTCCACCAAAGATGGTTGCTGATAGACTAGGACCACTCTGAAATACTTTCCAAACCTTTTTTTTTCCCTGCAGCCGAGATATTCTTATTGATTGATTTAGCAAGATGCCATACGTCAAATTGATGTTTAATATGTGGGAACTGCTCTCTCATTGTCTTGGCATTTGAAACGTGTCTGTCCGTGGCTATGAGGTTGATGTGCATTCCCCTCGATTGTAGATATTCCACTGATTTTATAAATCCTAGTTTCTCCATGGCCACTGAGGATGTACATTGTGTTACCTGCACGACCACCGAACTCACAATTTTCTTACTATCCATGTCCTGAAAGTGGTAGTTGCAGTACGTGGCAGAAAATCCAGGGCTGTCGCACTGTCCATCGCCGGCTAGCCTGAATCGTTTGCCTTCGAATGTACTTGCTAGAGACATTTGTTAAATTTTCCAAGCATCACTAATGGCCGGAAACAGATAATCATGTTGGTATATGTAGTACAGCGCTTTAGAAATGAAATGGAGTCCCACAAACTGAAAGAAAGCCTCTAACTTTCTAAAACTGGAGCCACTAAAAAGTGATGCAGCTGCACACAGTAGATTGCCTGCTGGCAGTTTCCCCAGCATCGGTTGTGCAGACCATGAGAACGTATGATTTAATCTACAGGCGGCATGTATTGTGACGTTACTGCCTTGTTTTTGACGAGTCACATGAATCAATGGCTTCCCACATACTTTCCCTCTGACGGAATGCCCACATATCAGCATACTTATAATATCCATCAAGCAACTGTCGAATACTATGTATTTGCCCTCTTTCATTAGACTGTCATCCTGCGTCAAAGTTGTTTCGGCCTGTGATGTTGAGGACATATCACCACATTTGAAAGAAATATCGCTGCTATCAAGTTCTGATGCGTCGGTGAATGCTGCTGCTGGTTCATTCTCTGTCATTTCAACATCTGCTACTTCAACATTGATGGGAGAACACAACAATGTTGACAGCTTTTTTGGTGGCAATTGTTTGGCCAATGTAGATTGCGTGAATTGATCTGCAACTACTTCAGAGCTATCTTTAATACATCCAGTATCATGTTGTTGTGGTGGTGCGGTCAAACTGTAGCAATTTTCCAATACAACTTTGCTGGATTCTCCGGACACATTAATTTCATGTTCTGGCCATTGGACATGAGCATCCCGAGCTCAACACGCAGCGTCTGAATTAATAGTTCCTCCATATTGTAAATGGTCTGGCAAGCAACATCTCTCATTCGCTTCACTGTCTGTGTATGTATAGTTCGTAGACCCACAGGTAACTAGAGGACAGATTGGAAAAGGGATGTTCAGTTTAAACACAAGATAAAGTATAGTACAGTTGACTCAAAAAAAACATAAAATAGTCCCCAGCACAAAAATGTTTCTAAAGTTATGAACTGTTTGTAACTAACCTTATTTTTGTTTCTTTTCTTTGCAACTTTTTTGACTTGACCTTCAATATCTGCACGCTGTTGCTCCGATTCGTATCTGCATGTCTCCCCTTCCTCTTGCGCTGCAACAACTATATTTTCTGTATCCGCATAGAAAGCACGGAATGAGGCTCCATCGACTCCCTGAAACATAGTATTTTCATTACTGTGTATCAAAATATTGTTAGCATAAAACACACGTGAGGACGAAAACACAGGTACATCTCAATAGCCAAACACGATTTAAACATTGTGTGGAACAATCAAACGACAAGTATTCGAGCTCTGATGACCTAGTTCGATGGAGCTGTCAGTATCCATACCTCTGGCTCTGCATGGACTGCCACGAATGATTGTATTGAAGAGGAGGCATAGGCAACTCCCTGAAACACAGTACTTGCGTTAGTATGGTTTTCAATATTGTAAACATAACACACACTTGGGGTCGACGGCACAGGTACATATAAAGAGATAACCACAAATGTTGCATTGTCTAAAAGAATCAAGGAATATTTAAATATGATCAGGTTTAATCGACTTATTTCTCCATTTCTTTACATCTGCATCATCTAAATGGGATCTTGTGATTGTAGTGGAAGCTCCATCGTCTCCCTGAAACACAGTACTTGCGTTAATAGGGAAGAAAGTATAGCAAATGGAATCACGTTATATGATCGTGCTCGATGGAGCTGTCAGTAGCCATACCTCGTGCTGCTGAAGAATATCTATGGATGTTGTAAATGTGGTGCGCACTTCCGAAAGCTGTTGCGCCGATTCGTATCCGCATGGTCCCGCTTCCGCTGGAATTACTTGAATGTCAGGCTCCACATCAAGTGCGTGGGTTGATGCTTCAACAACTGCCTGAAACATAGTATTTGCATTAGTAAGGATTACAATATTGAAAACACAACACACACTTAGGGTCGACCGCACAGGTACATATCAATGGCTAACCACAAATGAAACCTGGTGTAGAACAATCAAACGACAAGTGTTCCAGTCCTGATGATCACGGTCGATGGAGCTGTCAGTATCTATACCTCGTGCTGTTGAAGAACATCTAGGGCTGTTGTCAATGTGGTGGACGCTTCAGCATCTCCCTGAAAGACAGTACTTGCATTAGTATGGATAACATTAATTATGACTGAAAACAAACACCAGGGGACGACAACTAAGGTGTATATCAATTGGAAAGTACTAACCAAACAATTGGTAAAATAATCACACGATACATAAAAACGATTACTTGACATGCTTAAAACAAGTCTGTAGCGGAATAGCCAAGTATGATTACCTGATACGCACTAGAAGTGGTTGATAACTGCGGGCACGTCACGGATGTAGAATGTTCTTGCTTCAGATTCAGTGGATAGTCAAGCAGTTGTAAAGGTAAATTATTGTTTGATGATGAAATGCAAATATTAAAAAATTGCCATGTAAACCGACAGAATACTTGAGAATAATGCTATTGAAAATGCGCAATATAGTACACTTCCCTGTGCCCATAAATAGATTTCCTTTGGGGGTTATAAAATCGAAAAAATGTTTATTGATAAATGTCATTATTCAAAAAACTATACACTCATATCAATATTGAAAGTATTACAAGGGAGTATTACAAGGGACACAACACCTAAAATATCAATTAATCCATTCGGCTACCTACACACTACCGCAAGGCCTAAAGTAAAATCCGGACACTTGACTCACCAGTGGCGGAATGTGGACGAATAGAGTTGGAATAGCGTTTGCGAGCAATTTTCGTGTCGTTCGCCGTTTATTCTTCTTTGTTACCCAAGATGTGGCGTACATGTTCGAGGAAAAGTGCCGGCTGCAGATGCAGTATCGATCACCCCTCTTGTCCTCTAAGACTTGTTGGACACTACTTTCCAGCTCATCCAGTGGATATCCGCAATGTCTGACCCATTCTCTTATTCGATCAACAGTTTTCGGGAATACATGCATTGTAGTGCCTTCAGATTTAGCATGGATCTTCGAAGGGCAACCGCTAATCAAACAGGCAGGCATTGTTGAAAATTCTGAAAAGTAAATATCAAGATTATTATAAAATCTTGATGAATAAAAATGTCATAAAAAAGTAAATGAACCATACCATGCTCAATGCAAGGTTTGTTTTGGTCGCCGGAACTATACCAGTTCATCATGTGCGGCTTAGTATTTGCATAAGTTACAGAATTTTTTTTTTATTATGTGACTAAACTCTGAACATGTGACTCGTCCCTTGGATGTTCTGTCTTGCACGAAAAGGAAACATGCTTACATTATAGACTGAACCCCCGAAGGATGCAATTCGATGACAATTGACACAGATGAAAATAAATAGATCTATTGATAGCATAACAGTTGAAACTCAAGTCAATAACAATGAGACCAATGACCATAGCTCTATTGGGTATTGTAATCGCAAATAGATAGAAATGTAAAAATGACCGAAATATGACTAGGATACATGGCCTTACCTTGACCAACAAACAGTTGGATTCAGCAGGCCGAGCAGTGTGTTGCAGGAGAACAGGTAGATGGCCACAGGTAGCACACTGACGAGTTTGCTCGAAGCGGTCACAGATAGCACGACGACGAGCAGATTAGCATAGATCTCAGTGCTTCTCAGGTAGAAGGTTCAGGAGTTGACTTGCAAAGCACAAAGATGTTCTCATGAGACATATCAAGTGGTTTATAATGTATTAGAAACAGGGGTGTGTTTGTGAATGAATGACGTGTGTATGTCGTGGTATTATGTGGTTTGCAGGGGGGCGGCCTGCCTCAGGGGAGGCCTGCCTGGAGACACGGGGTCCGAGGAGGCCATGTGAGCGATGGCCCCTGGGCGTGGGATACCTTTCGAAGTGTACATGCTGTTTTGGCACTTTGGCCGTTTGCGCCCGTGACAGCCCCCCATGCCAGCGCTCATCCTCGGGTGCGAACCGCCTTTGATAGAGGGGGGTGGGATGGATGGGCCTGGGGCGTGCAGATAAGGCACAGGAAGACTGCTGAATGGAGACACACTTATATGGATTGCAGGGGGGCGGCCTGCCTCAGGGGAGGCTTGCCTGGAGACACGGGGTCTGAGGAGGCCATGTGAGCGATGGCCCCTGGGCGTGGGATACCTTTTGAAGTGTACATGCTGTTTGGCACCTTGGCCGTTTGCGCCTGTGACAGCCCCCCATGCCAGCGCTCATCCCCAGGTGCGAACCGCCTTTGATAGAGGGGGGTGGGGTGGATGGGCCTGGGGCGTGCAGATAAGGCACAAGAAGACTGCTGAATGGAGACACACCTATGTGGTTTGCAGGGGGAGGCCTGCCTGGAGAAACGGGGTCTGAGGAGGCCATGTGAGCGATGGCCCCTGGGCGTGGGATACCTTTTGAAGTGTACATGCTGTTTGGCACCTTGGCTGTTTGCGCCCGTGACAGCCCCCCATGCTAGCGCTCATCCCCGGGTGCGAACCGCCTTTGATAGAGGGGGGTGGGATGGATAGGCCGGTGGGCATGCAGGCAAGTGTGTGGGAGCGAGGGGCCATCAGGCCCCTCTCATCCTTTACCTCTCAGTAGAAACTCGGACCAAGTGCCTCCAGTAGTGGGTTCGCCCCTTGCCCTTATATGATGTTAACTTTGGTTGACATTAACGTAGATGGGACCACTGAACAGGACACAGGGCATCCATTTTTGTACCCCCTTTCCAATCCATCTTGGTGACCAGGCCTCACTGCGCACAGCACATGGCCCCACCCTAGTTCCCACTCTGACTGGAAAACTACAGAGGTATTTGCAACAGCTAATAAATGTAACACATCACTCTTCCTCTTCGATCACTGTCCTGCATGTGAACCAGCCTGAACTAAGCACATAGCTCGTTCATCTCCACAAACGTGTCCTCAATACCTGCATGCATTATTGAGAATATATTATGTTAGTTTAGAAAGTGACCACCCTGCTTCCCAGCGACCTGACCGTCACCCATTCGGAGCACAGATGTCTGACGTCCATCCTTGAATGGAGACACACTTGATACATTTAAAAAATCGAAACAACCGTTGTTAAAATATATGTGGTGTTTTATTTTGTATCTTATTTTGATGACACAAAAATACAAGACTTTGCTCATTGTACAGGTCAGGTTGCAGCACAGTGAGAGAAAATCCCCTGTGCTGACCGCTGTCACTCGGGAACGTTTCTCTTATGGCACGAACGGCACAGGCGGGTATTACTCTTCGAACGCGGTGTCCAAGCCTCCTGTGAAGCCACCATGTAAAGGAACGATAGACCACCAGCCTGTACCACCTGTGAAAAGGAATGAAACAAACTGTTTTTAAATGACCAAGATAAGTTCAATAAACGTTTGCTGTCAATGACAAATCTTGTAACTAATGGCATTCTGCTCGGACAAATGCTATCTAGACACTGCACACCATTGAATGACTTTCATGCGTTACAATGATATGTATATGTAATTTTGGATATAGTAGAAGACCATGAAATAGGAGTGGCATGACAAGCAGAGTATACTTACTCGTTACTCGGATTACGAGGACGAACAGTTGCGCGAAGTTCGTGCATAAGCACCATCATTATCCTCAACACCGACCGTGTGAGGCAGGCTGCCCTGAAGTCTGGCCGCTCGGTGATGCATTGCGGTCATGGCTCGCCTTCCGAAATGTAGGCCACGCATCCCGAGTTTTCACAGCAGCAGCAGTTCTCGTCCTCGGTTGGCATTAGCTCGCACCGATTGCATGTGCACCAGGTGGAAACACCGTCCGTGCGACTAGGCCCAGGCTCTTCAGCTGTTGAATCGTCCTCCCCACGGCCGTCCGAAGACCCATTGTTTTTGCTTGTTTCCCTTTCCAGTAGTTCCTCCTCAGTATACTCGGGCTCGTACATGTAGGGCATTATTGTAGCCATTGTGTGTTAAACAAACTAAAATAATTCATAGCGGTGCTACTGGTATCTGTTCACACAGGCTACAAGCAATAAAGGTAGCTGACCAGAGCACAGAAACGAGTCACAGAATACTCAAAGTAACACAGAGAGAGGAATGGAATCGAAAATCTGCTGCTGTGTGTTGTGAAACGGTCTGTTTATACTTATTGAGCAAAGAGGTGTCCTGCCATTTCCATGGCGACACGTCATTAGCTGAAGCGCAGCGAATGTTGACACGAGACGTGCTTTGGCGTTGTGAAATGGGCGGTACGCGTCTGCTGATGACAGGCTCAGGGGCGGGGGATATGATTTAGTGCCGCAAAAGCAGGTCAGCCAGGGCGATGGGGGAAATGATAGGATTATCACAAAATGGGAGCTCCCTGATGCCTGTTTTCGCGTGCGTTTAATGGACGAAAACTCGGGTAAGGTCCATAGGAAATTCTTCGAAAATCGAGCGACTTAGGCTTAAAAACACATGGCCGACCCGTAGGGGCAATAAAAATGTTTACCAAACCATTCCTTTAATAATAAATAATACAAAATTACTTTTAGATGGTTAAACTATGATTGATGTCTTCTCATTAAAGGTATGCTGCCTCTTGCTCGCATGTAAATCATCTATAACAATACGCTGTACACCTACATCAAACATCAACTAAGATAAGGTAACTATTATTCGTATAGCCTAGTGAGAGAATTAAAGACATCTTAAATTAGCCCATGTTAGGTTGCGATGCAAAAGCAGCTCTTTGCATCACATTTCATTCTGGTACTTGTACACCATGTTTTACATTCTGAACCTATTACTGTACAAAAATACAGAGTAAGTTGTGGTTAAAGTAAGTGCTTGAACATCTCAACCCTTAAGCCCTAACTCAAGGGCTTTGTTTCAGCATACTATTAAAAATATAGGACAGAGTGCCCATGTTTAACTCTGTAGGTTAAATTATGTTCCCCCATAAGCATTCCATCATACTGTTTGGATATTTCCGGAACAGAAAAGGGAATAGGAAAAAAGTGTCTCAGTGGAATGTAATTATCTGTCGATTCCTCCGCCCTCCATGCTGCCACACAATTACAAACATATTCATATTATCACAGTGAATGTGCACATAAAAACTGAGCTAAAACATTTATGGGTAGTCTGGGGTGGAAGGGTCCATATAAGAAAAGGTAAGGTTCACTGTTGCATGGACAGGGTTATTGCATACCACCGGCAGCTCCCACAAAACAAATGCCCCATCCACAAACAGCTCCCATGCACTGTCTCTCCATGCGGCCCATATTAAGGACCGTGGGACCAAAATCACCTGATACAGAAACTCTCCTGAGTCAGTCCCAGCTCCCGGCTCTCCCCTGCGGCATCTCCCCCAATGCACCAGTTGACGAGCTATGCGATAAAGCTACGCCATAGAATATAATGCCATGCCTCTATATTCAGGGTCCTCAGTGAGCATGCAATCAGTAATTTACCAAAATTATTCCAAAAAGGAGCGCACACCAGGCAAGAAGTAACTGTTTATTACAGCTGGGCAAGCACAAATCAAACAGCACAGTGGAACAAAACTGGTTGATGAGAGCCGGCAAAACCGCCCACTACGGCTGGATCTTTTATACAGCGAGAACAATATTAGCATAGTGAGAAACAGTTACACTTAAAGTTACAAGTTGTCGAGTGTCCCATGAAGCTAATTGGTGGGGCTACATCAATCCCCTACAGCTGAGCAAAGGTTAGTAAAAATTGATCCCACAGCCCACCCCTGTTACATCACCTCCCTTGTGGCATCACATTCCTTCCTGCTCCACCCAAAACTTTAGATGTTACTACATGCTAGGTAATCGTGCTGACCTCTGGTAATTTATTAACCTGCCATTGGTAAGCATGCCTTGAGAAAAAACACGAGACATCCTGAGTTTGTGGGAAGGGAGACCTTCACACGGCATCCGACCAATGAGGTTCCCCACGTACAACGGCGGGTGCACAAGATACGTGTTGCTGTTCAGGGACACTAAGACTCACCTGCTGATTGGCTCCCTTGCATATCGCCCTTGTCCCTTATCCTGCTTCCTTGGCCCACCTGCCAACAGGCAATTTGGAACTGCTGATTATACTTTGACTGTACCTTCCCAGACATATTTCTCTGAGCTTAATTTCTCCCCAGTCCCGGCCAGCGCCTGAGGACTGCTGTCTCCTGGGAACAGTCAGTTTGTGTGTCTCCTCCCCTACCCAACTGCTGTGAGAGGTTCACACACTTTTCTAGGTGATCTAACGTGCAGGGTCAGTCTGGGCCCTACCCATGCAGTCTATTCAACTGTCATTTTGACCTGATTCGAACAGTGTGGCAGCGCCCTATAAAATTGCGCAATCCTACACATTGTGCAACCACAGTTCCCTCCTCAAGTACTTCCACCGTTCAGTCCCCTAGCACTGTGCGAATTCACAAGGCACCTAGGGGGCAGCCGTCAATGAGGCCCTGTCTCCTGCCAAGGCTGTCCCCTCTGCCCCCATTATTCTTGCAACTGGTAGATGCACCCCCTGGACAGCACTGTATCACCACTTTCCTTGCACCTCTTGCACAGAGGTCACTTTATCCTGTGTTTGTTTTCCCTTTTCTTTCATTTTAGCTGTGTTGGGTAATTAACCACAGTGGCAGTGGGTCTGTCCTGTTCTGCGAGGGCTCTGCCATTACATTAACCCCTTATGTTGCATCTTCTTGCAAACTGCATTTCCGTCTTGAGTGTCTCTGGTACTGCTGGAGTGGCTAGGGTACTTATATTTGGATGCTTTGCACTATTATTGGGTTCTGTGATGAATCTGATGGTGTCATCACTCCTTTCCTAGTGGTGGCCTCTCCCCATGTGGCCAGGGGATGGCAACCGTTACCTGATCCTGACCCTGGGGGTGGCTGTATGAGGGAGGATCACATGAGGAAGGCAACCCTCAGGGGAGTGACACAACAACACCAGACAAGGCATGGTATACCCCTTCTTCTTTTGAGGATACCCCCCTCGATTCCCCCATGCCTTAATGGCATATTGACATGACTCCCCTCACTCGCCTTTCAAGACTACTGAGAATACTTCTCCATAATCTGTGCACAAGTCATCAGAACCGACGTCCCTTACCGTCAAAAACAACAGTACTGTAACAAGGAAGCTGAGCCGACTAATGAAGATCAATGAAGGCCAAGAACACAAGCTGTGCTCTAATTTTTGCAAGCACATACTTGATGCCGGGACATCTAAACTGCTGAACCAGCTGACAGGGAGATGCTGGCTGGAGAAATCTTGATCTCTCAGTGTCGACCGAGGGACCGCTGGGCTTGTGCAAGGTCTGTGGAGCCAACCGGCTCGCTGAAGAAGCTGAAGAGAGCAGACTGCAGGAGATGCATGGAGCATGGAGGAACTCAAAGCAGGCGAGCTGGAACAACGAGGGGCACAGAAGCCACAGAGTAGAGGTGGCAAACCTGGAGAGAGGGAGCAGGACGCTGAAGAGCTGCTGTAGGCTTTCCACAGGAGAACCAACACATGTCACAGAGAGCCACTGAGTCCACCAAAGGGAAGGGGGACACCGGGGCATTTCGGCAATCCTACCGAAGTATGTAATGAAGCATATGAGAAGGAACGAGAGATTCAATATTTCTTAAAGAGACAGAACAAAACAAATATAAGAGACTGTCAACTTTGCAAGTGCGCACAGTGTACCCATGAGAAAGTCCTGGCAGGAGAGTATACCAGGCAGATTGAAGTTGCAAGTATGTTTATATGAGAAAAGCTCTGCCAGGAGAGTATACTAGGAAGATTCAAATTGCATGTGTGTTCTTTTGAGAAACGCCCTGTCAGGAGAATATACCAGGCAGATTCCAGTTGCAAGTGTATTCATACAAGAAAGCCCTGGCAAGAGAGCATACCAGGCAGACCCTTATATTTGTTTTAAGTAGGGAAATACCTCTCAGAGTAGGGACAGTGCAGCATTTTCCAACCATGTGTCCCCTGTGTCTGCGTCTCATTCCTGGCTTCTCTTGTGTGGTGTCAGGAGTAGGATCAGGCTCATTTGACAGAAACTGGGGAACCCTCAAGTTTGAAAAACCTAGCAACAGACCTTCTGATCCATCAGTAGCTACAGAACATTCTATTGGATTTGATTTATGTAGTAGCAGGGGAGAGTTAAAACAACCTGGAGGCAGAGTGTTGATACCCACTGATCTGGTCTTGATACCCCCATTCAGGCACTTCTTGCCTCTAAGTCGGGCCTAGATTAGCGATATGGCCTAGACATCTTAGCAGGCTTCATAGACCCTGACTCTAGAGGTGATATAAAGATCCTGATTCAAAACAGTGGGAAGGAGGCCTATCAAGTAAAGGTAGGAGATCAAAGAGCCCAGGGGATCCTAGAGAGGGCTTTGTTTCTCCAAGCAGCGAAATTCAAGAAAGCTGACAAAACTGAGAGGGGTAGCAAAGATCTTGGAGAGGCAGATGAAGATCCCCAAACAACACATGAGGCAGTACCACCAAAAGCCCTTGGGGAGGAAACTGAGAATTTTCTGGACTTGGCATTCACCCAAAGGAATGGCCGCTTGCTGGCAGAAGCTTTTCTTCAATGGTACTCCCAGATCTCAGATAATGGTACCCAAAAGACATAAAATAATGGTATTAGAAATTGCTCACTCTCATTTAACAGGTGGTCACTTAGGAGCAACCAGGACACAGGCACAAATATTAAGCCATCTCTATTGGCCCGGAATCTATGCCGGTGTGAAAAACTTTGTGCATACTTGTGCCCTGTGTCAAAAGACCCGTTTTCAAATGCCCTCTCCAGCTCCACTACAGCCTTTACCTATCATTGATGTATCTTATTCCTGTATAGGCATGGACATAGTTGGACCCCTTGAGTCATCTAAATTGAGGGACCATTTTATATTGGTAATTGTGGATTACGCAACTCGATACCCTGAAGCATTCCAATTCTGCAATAATACGACCCAACAAATTCTCAAACACCTGATCCCAATTTTCTCACGAGTTGGGTTCCCGAAGGAGATCCTAATGGATCAATGGACTACCTCCATGAGTCGGTTTTTGGCAGAGGTGAAGGAAATCCTACATATAAAAACTCTCAAGACTTCTGTTTATCACCCGGATTAGTAGAATGGTTCAACAAAACCCTGAAACATGTCCTAAAACAATTAGTTGAGGAAGACAGCAAAAACTGGAATATCATGATATCTTGGGCCTTTTTTGCCATCCAAAAAACACAAACAGTCCCCAAAAGGGGTTTCCCTGTTTGAATTATTACATGGTAGAGAGCCACGGGATGCCCTTGACATGTTATGGGAGACTTGGGAAGAATGGGAGGAAACTATATTGCCCCTTTCCCAAACAGCCTAACGTTTAAGAGAACATATGGCTACTGTGAGAATAATAGTTCAGGCCCACTTGCTTAAATCTCAAGAAAGACAAAATACCTCTCATGATTCAAAAAAGCTTTGCTCAGGTCCTTTTCCATTGCACAAAAGGTTCTCGTTCTCCTCCCAACATCTGAGAATCAGATATTGTCCAAATTCCACGGTCTTTATGAGGTGATGGAATAAACACAGCCATAGGATTATCAAATCTCCCAACCTGATTGGAGAGAAGATCTACTAGAGTTGTTAGAACAGTTTCTCAATGTCTTTGGATCTGAGCCAGGAAGAGTGGAATTTTTTTCACTACATCTGCATACCCCCATGGAAGATGGTCCATTTAAAACCTTATTGGATCTCACAAGCAAGGAAAGGAATTGTCATAGAGGAGGTGATGAATATGCTAAGATCTGATAATATTAGACCTTCCAAGAATCCTTGGTCCTCTCTGATAGTACCTGTTGCTAAACCAGATCAGTTGTGGGGGTTCTGTATTGAATTCAGAAAGGTGAACGCAGTATCCCAATTCAACAGTTATCCTATGCCAAGGATAGACGATCTGATTGATCGATTGGGTACCACAGTTTTCCTCTCCTCAATGGATCTAATGAAAGGGTACTGGCAAGTACCCGTTAATCCAGAGGAAAGGGAGAACACAGCTTTCTCCACCCCTATTCGACTAGTCCAGTTAAAGGTATTGCCTTTTGGACTACATAGGGCCTGACCACCTTTCAAAGTTTAATGGACCAAGTCCTCCGCCCTTATTCCTATTTCTGCGGGGCTTATATCGATGATATAAGCATTCATAGTAGGGCATGGGAAGAACATCTACACCACTTATACTTAGTTACCAGAGCCTTGAGGAAAGCCGGGCTCACAGAAAACCCAGAAAAGTGTCACTTTGCACAGTCAGCAGTCAAGTACCTTGGATTCTTGGTCGCTAATGGGCTGGTTCAACCTCAAAGTGGGAATGTAAAAGCTGTCCAGGAAACTCCTGTGTCCAGAACCAAGAAAGATCTGAGAGCTTTTCTGGGTCTAGTGGGTATTATAGACGATTTATCCCCAGTTATTCTTCCATCATGTGTTGCCTCACTGATAAACTTAAGAATGTAGAACTCCAAAAGATAAAGTGGAGAGATAAAGACCAACAATGTTGTTATAAACTAAAGAACATTCTGTGCATTGAACCAGTGTTAAAGGGGGAAGCTTTGAAAAAAGAGTTAGTCTTACAGACAGATGCTTCACAGGTCAGTTTGGGGGCTATCCTTTTACAAGATCACAATGGCATTGAACACCCAATTCTATAAATTAGTAGGATGTTATATCGCTGGGAAGAAAAATATACCACAAGTGACCTTAAGGCCCTAGCTATTAAGTGGGTGGTTTGATATCTCAAAAACTACCTCGCCGGCAGGAAATTTAGACTGGTCACTGATCACTCTCCAGTAACATGGATGAGCCTCTGCAAAGACACCAATGCACAGTCCCTTCGCTGGTTCTTAGACATGCAGCCCTATTGTTTTGCAGTAGAACACCGAAAAGGAAGGGAACAGGGAAATGTAGACATCCTTTTCCATTTCCCAATAGACACAGAGAGAACCAGCATTATTAGGGGAAGGATATGCAGTGAATCCGATGGTGTCATCAATCCTTCCCCAGCGGTGGCCTCTCCCCATGTGGGATTGGGATGGCAGCCACTACCTGACACTGACCCTGACCCTGGGAGGATCACATAGAGGAGGCAAACATGCAAACATCAGGGGAGTGACACAACATTGAGAAATGGTCCGATGATGCCCTTTTTGTTTTTAGCCTTCCTCTCCATTCCCCATAGCTGAATGGCATATTACCATGACTTTCCTCACCCACCTTTCAAGGCTACTGAGAATTCCTCTCCATACTCTGTATACAAGTCATCAAGAACTGACTTCCCTTGCCTGCAATAGAAAAGTACTATAACGATGAAGCTGAGCTGAGTAATGAAGATCAATGAAGGCCAAGAGCACAAGCTGCACCCTAGTTGTTGCAAGTACATACTTGATGTTGCGACATTTAAACCGATGAACCAGCTAATAGAGAGACGCTGGCTGGAGATATCGATCGAGGGACCGCTGAGCTGGTGCAAAGTCTGTGGAGCCAACCGGCTTGCAGAAGAAGTCGAGGAAAGGAGACTGCAGGAGATGGTACGCTGCGAGGACACTAGAATAGCAAGAAAGTCTTCTGAGCATTCGCAGGTACTGGAAGGCTTCCTCTACGCCGCTCGAGCAGGGAGAAACCCAGAGCAGGCGAGTGGGAACTGCGAGGAGCACAGAAGCCAAGTAGCAGAGGCATTGAACCTAGAGAGAGGGAGTGGGATGCCAAAGAGCTATTGCAGGCTTGCTGCGGCAGAACCAACACACGCCACAGAGAGCCGGTGAGTCCACCCAAGGGAAGCGGGGACACCGGGGCCTTTGGCAATCCTACCGAATGCAAAGAAAAGTAAATGAAGCATATGAGAAGGAACAAGAGATTAGATATTTCTTAAAGAGACAGAATGACAGAAATATAAGAGACTGTCAACTTTGCAAGTGTGCACAGTGTACCCATGAGAAAGTCCTGGCAGGAGTGACCAGACAGATTCAAGATGCAAGTGTGTTTATATGAGAAAAGCCCTGGTAGAAGAGTGTACCAGACACATTCAAGTTGCAAGCGTGTTAATATGAGAAATGCCCAGGCAGGAGAGTATACCAGGCAGATTCAAGCTGCCAGTGTGTGTCACAATCCTGTCACGGGCCCAGGGGTGGCGGGCTAATAGGGGGAGGGAGCCCCCCTCTCATACAATAGGGAAAAGGTGGACAGGGATGGTTGCTGGCTGGCGCGAGCGTGTGGGTGGGCGCGACGTAGTGGCGGCCCGCAAGAAAGAGCTGAAGACAAGGGCACCGCCCATCATAAGCCAAGAAGCACTGATCACGTGCGGGTCCGGCACATGTGGCAATTTACCTGGCACGTGCACGAAGCCAACGCCCTTACTCATCTAGCTCCAGCAGGGTGTGGCACAGGACTATAAAGCCGTTTCTTCTGCTCCTGACATGAGTAGTGTTTCGCTTACCGCTTCTGCACTCAAGCATCTTCCTGTGTTGATCTCCTTGGTCAAGAACATTCTTTTGCATCCAGTCGAGACTCCTTCAGCATCCTTCCGTCCTTCAGCATCATTAGGTCCTTCAGCATCCTTCGGTCCTTCAGCAGCCTTCGGTCCTTCAGCATCCTTCAGCAATCTTAAGTACCCTGGTCTTCAGTCTTGGTCTGTGGCACCTGGGGAGAGAGAAAGAACATAAGACAATCAGCAGAGACAACACACCTGGGAGAAAGACTCTAATCTGCTTCAGCCCCCTCTGCGGAACCCATCTCTGAGCCGCACTTGCAGACACAGAACCACAGGTGAGCCGCATCCACGCGCTCCAGCCAGCCTCGCCTTTTTAAGGGGGTGAGGAGAAGGAGAGGGGAGTGGGGGAACATTGCAGTTATTTTTCCACAGTAGTTTACCATCTGTTTGCCCCTTAGGTTTCCACAACACCCCCCCAGAACACCAGTGGCGCTAGTCCCGAACACTCCCAGGCCCCTCCCAACCTCACAGCCCCCTGGAGGTTTTTCCACCAGGAGACAGGTGAGGGAAGGCATGGCTGGGGCATACAACCGGGTGTAGGGGACCAGTATGGGGACCACTCTGCAGTGCAGTCCGGACCAGGCACTCCTGCAGGGCACCAGAGGTAAGCGTGACAGAGTGTTCATATAAGAAAAGCCCTGGCAGGAGAATATACCAGCAGATTCAAGTTGCAAGTATATTCATACAAGAAAACCCTGACAAGAGAGCATATCAGGCAAGGTCAGGAAGTCCTGATAGGAATACAACAGGAATAGTCAAAGACTGTGCTGATGATAATATATATGTATATATATATATATATATATATATATATATATATATATATATATATATATATATATATATATATATATATATATATATATATATATATATATATATATATATATATATAAATATATAGTTATATATATATATATATATTAAAGAGTAGAAGAAACCTGGAAGGAGAGTACACCAGGTTTCCTGCCAAGATTCAGACTAACAGCCAAGTTGTTTTGAATACCAATTGTGTTGTGGAACTGATGTTATTAAAACCATAATGTAGAGTCAAGAGAAATCCAGGGGAAGGGAACCGACCACTGGAACTGTGAACTTTATCCTTCTGAAACCTGTGTGTTGGAGTTACACATTTCCTTTTTGAAGATTTGTACACTACTCAAGGACAAAGACATGTCCCTTTTCACCTTAGAGTTGATTTTTAGAATGTGAAGGCCAGAATAGTTCTTTGGACACAGTACATTTTGCTTTGGACATGTTGACATCAGACAGACCCTTACTTTTGTTTTAGGTAGTGTGAGAAACCAGAGGGTGTCTCCCCTGCTAGTTCCCCGGGATCTCTCTATCAGGTGGCCAGGGCACGGCCATCACCTTTGGATCCAGACCCTGGGGTGGACCAGTGGAGGAGGATCACCTGGGTGAGAGGTCTTTGGGGAGTGGGGGTGAGATAGCTAATGGTGAGACCCAGTATTACCCATTATTTTGTTTATCCAACCCATCCTAGGTTTTAGGATGCTCTGAGCCCCCCTCTCCCCCTTTTACACAAGCACTGGGCAGAGGAAGATGGTGACTGAGAGTAACAAGATTAACTTCCACACATCATACTGGACATGTCTCACTAATCGGGTCAGGCAAAGTCAGGCACTTGGTTCTAAGTGCATACACCTGATACCAATTAGCTCTCCTCACAGAAATAAAAGGCAGAACCAAAAAAAACACTCTGAGCAAGGCGGAACAAGAGTATGAGCAGAACTTCCAGTACGAAGGCAAACCTACTGGAGTAGAGCATCGGACCACAGTGCGAGAGCAGTGGGTCGAAAACCTTAAGAGTTCCCTACCTGCCTCAGTATCCCACAAGTGTAGATATCATTGTGTTTCAAGGATGCCAGCGACCCCACGGGTAAACGGACGAGTTGGGGAGGTGAGGCCAAGCCTGTGGCACTAACCTTGACTGATGAACTGGGAATCGCAAAACCAAGAAAAAGACTCACACATCCGGTGAGTTGGCAAGCGACCTGAAAGACTGGTGTGTGTTAAAGTTTTGAAATAGCAACATTTTATCACAAGTGAAAGCTGCACGTGTGTGAGTGAGATGCGTGGGAAGCCAGACCTGTGAATTAACTTTGAAGTAAAAGACAGCTGCAAAATCAGTGATACTAAGTAACAGAGTGGTCTGGCGAAAGGAAGTAGCCCACTCGAAAGTCACAGTGAAAAGTAAACTGTTTGAAGCGATAAAGCGATAGGGCCCTCACGCAGGTGTGGTACCATAGTCCTTTGCTGGGTGGCTTTGTAATATAACATCAGGTCTGGGAGCCCCACTCACACCTAGCCTTAGGGCAGTTTCAGGGTATCACATCCCACTGTGGGTTTCTGGTTTTCTAAAGGAATTGTACCATCCGAGCATTGGTCTCATGCAGGAGATCCTCTGGAGCCCTTATGGGTAGCATCTCGAACATATACAGAACCCTTGGGAGGAAATTCATTTTCAGGGCGTTCAACCTCCCCATCCATGAGATCTGCCCTTTACCCCAGCCTGCCATGTCACTGAACAATTTGTTAAACAGGGGACGGTAGTTGGCCCCACTCCGGTCTCCCCCAGGTCTAACAATGGTGACTCCCAGGTACTGTATCTACAACCCCAGCGGCCAGAGAGCCTCCACATCCCTCTGTTCATCCCCAGCGAAGGGAAATATGACCGACTTCCCCTTATTCACCTTGTAACCTGAGAATGTCCGATACTCTTTAATTATATCTAGAGCTGCCGGGGTCGAACACTGTGGATTCACCAGATGCAGTAGGATGTCATCTTCATAAAGCCCCACCTTGAATTCCCTCTCCCCCACCGCAATGCCCTTCACCTGGGGTGCCCTTCGGAGCTGCTCTGCGAGCGGCTCCATTATCAGAGCAAATAGGAGTGGTGATTATGGGCTTCCTTGCCTCGCACCCCTCCTCAGGTTAATGGTCCACGACAGTCGCCCATTTGCTGCCACCCACACAAAGGGGGATGAGTACAGTGCGAGTATTCCCTTAAGGACCCGTTCCCTGAACCCGTACTTGCTTAGGACTCCATAGAGAAAACCCCAATCTAACTGGTCGAACACCTTTTCAGCGTTGAGGGCAACCAACACCGGGTTGCCATCTTTTTCGTTGGCAGCCTCTATCAGAAGGAACATTTTACGCAATGTGTCAGCCCCCTGCCTGCCCCGGATAAAACCCACCTGGTCGGAGTGCACTTATCCAGGCCTGACCCTCTCCATTCTCGTGGCGAGCACCCTGGTGAAAATCTTGGCATCCACATTAAGGAGGGATATGGGGCGATATGACTTACAGCACTTAGGGTATCTCCCTGCTTTCCGGATGACCATTATTAAGACTCTAGCAAAGGACGGAGGTGACCTTTCTGTGGCCAGGATGTTGTTGAACAACTTTGCCATGTGCCAAGCTAGGCATCCCAAGAACATTTTGTAGAACCCTGCCGCGTAACCATCATCCCCCGAAGCCTTCCCCACCTTCAACCCTCGAATCACCAACAATACCTCCTTCTGAGTGATCGGCAGTTCCAGATTTTCTCTCTCGTTCTCACGTGAGACCGGCGGGGGACACCCCTCAGGTATCGCTCCAAGGCTTCCTCCTCAGCAACCCTTTCTTCCCCATACAACTGCTCATAGAACATGGCAAACTTCTGAACGACTTCCCCCCGTGCCGGAGCAAAGCAAGCCCCCCACATCTTCCATGGAGGTTACCCAGCGGTCTGCTCTCTGCCCTCGCAGCCTCAACACCAGCAGGGCGTCTGCTTTGTCCCCCTTCTCAAAGTATCGCTATCTGAGGAACTGTAAGCCCAACACCACCTTTCTTATCTCCAATTCCTTTAGCGCCCATCGTTTTTCCCTAGCTAGTTGCAGTTTAGCACCATCGACTTCTCCTCCGTCCAGCGCCCATGCCTCCAGGCCCCGATTGTTGCTCCTTGGCCTCTCGGTCTGGAGGGTCCTAATCCTCTTCTGGGCTACACCCTCTCTTATCAGGAGGCCTCTCCAGATGGCCTTGGCAGCATCTCAAACCGTTCTGAGTTCTACCTCCCCACTATCATTGAGGCTAAAATATTCCTCTATCACTGCCCTCATCTCCCCGGCAAATACCCGTCTTTTAGCAGCATATCGTTGCAGTGCCATAGGGAATCCCTTGATCTAAGGCCCACCATAGAGATATCCAGGCCCACCATGTCGTGGTCTGACCAACTAATGAGGGTAAGTTCACGGTCCAAAACCCTCCGCCCATATTGCTGTTGCGTGAACCAGTAGTCAATCCGTGTTCTGAACCCATGGACTGGGGAGAAAAAGGTATAACCCCTGTCTGTCGGGTGACATTCCCTCCACACATCCACAAGGCCCTGTTGTGTCATGTAACCCAGGAAGCCCCCTACCTCCTGTGGGCTTCAGCCTCCCCGTTGGCTGTTGCTTCCACTGTGATCCATGTGCCGGTCTGCCCACATATTGAAGTCACTCCCAGCAACAGTAGGCCGACTATCTGGCTAAGTATTTCCCCCATCGCTTACCAGAGGAACTGGAGCTGTCCTAGGTTCGGGCAGTATACTGTGACCAGTGTCACGTGAACTCTCTTCAAGGTGCCAGAGACAATCAGGGCCCTACCATCCACTTTTTGCCACACCTGGGTTCCCCTAGACATATCCTCCGGCGGAAGAGGATGACAACTCCACCCTTCTTGGTTGGTCCCGATGCCTAGAACACCTGGCCAATCTGAGCCCGTGGAATGCGCCTCTCCTCCCCCAGCACCAGCCATGTCTCTTGCACCACCAGTACATCCAACCCCCTGTTGTGGAATTCTCTACCCATCAGGGATCGCTTGGTGGGTGAGTTCAGGCCCTTAACATTCAAAGTCTCTAGCTTGAGTGCTTCGGCCTGGCCCGCTCTGTCAGTGTGCACCATTTAGAACCCACAACTTGTCTCCGACCCTCTCTCATAAAGTAAGCAAAGAAACTCAAATGACTCAACTGACCCAACTTTCCCCCAACCATCCCGAAACCGTGCCCAGCCCTGCCACCCCTCCTCCCCACCACCACGAGACTCCAACTTCACACTGGAGATGCCCACCATCTAACTGGCTACCAAGGTCGACCTATGCCTCCCCTGCCACCTCACTTAATCCTGCTGTTCGTCCTCCTCTGTTCCATCCACAGAGTTTTGGCCCTCAACCCTTTGGGCAATACCCATCTATCCATAATACTGCGCCGCCTCTGTCCTGTTGCTGTTCACTTAACCGAGGCGGTGTGTTGAGCTTCTTGAACTTCCTTCCCACTGGCATTCTCTTCTTTGTTTTAAAGCAGTTTAGCTGACCCCCGTCGGGGGGGAGTCTCCTCACCATCTTCCGCTGTTTCGGCAGCCTCTGCCTCTTCCTTCAGTATTTGTAATACCTTTTGTGATCCCTGGCCATTGGTGACCCGATAGTCTGTCTCCACCCTCTCAAACACCAATGGAAATGGGAATGACCAGTAATATCTAGTTGCCTTCTCTGTGAGCCACTGTGTGAGGGGATGACGGTCTTGATGTGGGGACAGGGTGAGCCCCGACAAGTCCTGGTAGACCTTCACCTCGTCACCTTCGAACTGGACGCTTCCCAGACACTTAGCTTTCTCAAGTACCTCCATCTTCTCGCTGTATCTGAGAAATCAGACCACAATTGACCTTGGGCCTCCCCCTGCTCCCTCTACCTCTGTGCGCTCTCTCTGGCTGGACTTCTTTCCCACCATCCGTGAGGAAGAGGGCATTGATGAGGCCTTGCACCTTTCTGCACACGTCGGCAGCTATCTCCACCTTTTGCTCTCGCATTCCCAGGATTCTTATGTTGTTCCTGCAGTCCCTGTTTTTGAGCTCATCCAGTTTCAACAGGGGTTCCTCCTCCCCGGTCTCTAGGTCAGTGAGTTGAGCTTCATATTTCATGTCCCTTAGTCCTACCTGCAGGTGGTTGTTCTCCATCCCCTCCATTCTGTCCTCCAGTATGTCCAACCTACCCTTCAAGTCACAGATCGAAGCCTAGATGTTGTTCCGGATGGCCTTAATTTCATGAAATATCTCCTTGAGGTCATCCTTAGTGAGGGAGGTGGTGGCCGACCCCTCCAACACGGCACCTTTCCCACTCTGCGCCCCTTTGTTATCTATTGATGACACTCTCACGTAGCTCTGCAGGGATTTGAGGCCCGGAGCCTCTCGCTTCGCTGCGTTGGCCAGGGCCACAACTGCGTCCCACACAAGCCCTTTAACCAGCTCAAAACCCCTCTGTATGTTGTCGTGTGGGCTCTCTGTGTGGGCCCCGCTCAAGTGGCCGCACTGTCCGATCACAGCTCTCCTCCAATGATGCACTCCCTTATAAGCTCATCAGGCAGTATCAACATGGCAGTATGCCCTCTCTCACCCGGGGGACCACTCTGCAGCGTAATTGTTAGGTGGGTCACCAGTATCTCCCCCAGTCAGGAATCAATTGCTTCGTCCAGCTGGGACCCACCTGAGGCTCGGGGGGCAGCGATGCAAGCTCTCTAGGCAAGGGCGGGTACTTTTCCCAAGTCCTTGTGTCTGTGCAACCTGTGGTGTGGTTGCTTGGTGCAAGCCCCCGGGGCGGGGACTCCCCATTTCAGGTTTCCTGCTGTCTCCCCGGGCCCACTTGGCCAGCTGGATGGGCTGTCCCCGGCCTCTGTGGCCCTTGCACACCCCACTGTCCCTTGGGTTTAGACCAAGGGCACCCCAGGCCTTACTGCCTTCTCTGCTCGTTGCTTGCCACCTGTAGAGGTCCCTGCAAGCCTCCCACTATTCGGGCCTCCCACTGCGTGTATAGTGGTCCCTCAGGCTTATCCAAGCTTTGACCATTTGTTTGTCACAGAAAAACTACAACCAGCAAATTTATTGAATTTACAAATGCTTGTTATTTCATACTGTTTACACGTGTGATTGTAGTAATTGAAGGTATAACTGCAAACGCCAAAACGGCTTTGTCAGTGCTTGTTAGTTCACATTTTTACACAAGCGGTTGGTTGTAGTACTTGAAGGTATGATCATTTGTTTGGCAATTAACAGCTATGTGCAGAATAGTTGGCTTTTTCCAATTCTTGTTATTTCATACATATTTATCTGAGTGATTGCTCATAGTAATTGTATTTGCAATTGTACTTCATAGTAAAGGGTACATTGTGAAATGAACCTGGTTGTCCCATACATTTTAAGGTGTCTCATATATATTGTATTACAAAAGTGATTCCTTGTAGTAATTATATTGGAAATTGTATATGGTGAATAGAATGTTACTGTTTCATATGTTTGAAAGTGTCTCATATATTTTGTACATTTTTACACTGCCCAATTAATAACATAGATACATTAGTATTTTTTTTTATAAATGTCATATCTCATGCTTGACCTCTGCCAACTTCACATTTCTATCACCATAAACGACTGGAAAGTAAAATTTGTGGAAATTGAAGCTAACAAATTTGGAAAAACGCATTCTGAAAATCAATTTTCCCTATCAGGATCCCCATTCCAAGAAAGTGACAAATTACTTTTTTCAACTTCCACTTCCTATAACCTTTGAACCCTACATTGATTCTTCCGAAATGTGGTCTGTGTCATCATATTGGCTGAAAACAGGTGCTTGCCAGATTTGTGAAGTTACTTCCACAGGTTCAAAGGTTATAGAGGAAACTATTTTTTAATTTTACTTCGTAACCTTCGATGCAACTAGTGTTGGTCTATAGTGTATACATTTACAGAGACGTATATGACATCAGTAAAAAAAAATTGTCAAGCAGTTATGAAAACTCTCTACTGCTGCAAAACACAATTGATTAAAATCTGCTATTTCAACCCACCTACTGACTACCATACTGACTACCTTAAACGAAGAATACCATCTATGGGCCTCATTACAAGTTTGCCAGTCCGGAAAAAAGGGTGCCGGTAAGCTCACCGGCACCCTTGTTTCTGGACCAGTAAACTACGAGTTAGGCTGGGGCCGCAGGTCGACACTGCCGGGCGCAGCGGCCACGGTAGGCAGCCTCTTCACAGAAGTTCCGGCACCGTTCGCAACAGTGCCAGCGCTTGCGAGTCCCCACTCCCATATGGGACTCTATGGGAATGGGGACTAACATTTTACTGGCGTCTGACTTCCCGGGCCGCCGGACTTGTAATGTCCTGGTGACAACGGGAAGTCAGGCGCCGGTAAAATGTTATGAGTCCGGCGGCAACCCGCCGGGAGCACCAACAGGGTTTCCGCCGGACTCGTAATGAGGCCCATTGTTTTTTTCTACAGACACGCAAATATGTTTAAATGGTATTTAACATCCAGCATTCATACATATTTCTTAGATTGCGAGTTTTGGCTTTTGCACAGGTCACCTTATTTACAAAGGTGATATGCACATTTTTGGTGCAATGGATTGCTGTTCACCACCACACATTGTGCACTCACAAGCCCCTTGCCAAAATTAGTGTTAGGACATGACCCCGACACTAATGTGATCCTATGGTCCAAAAGTCCCTATAGTACATTGCGAATTGCCATGCGTTAGTTCCAAATAGCTGTATGGGAATCCTTTTGTTTTCTGTACCGTTCAAAGCGCATTTTGATTGTGACTTAGAGGTAGAAACTGCACCTTGTATGTCCTGCTTTGCATGATTACGCACAGGGGTACGGGTATGTGAATGCCCACAGCCGAACTCCTTTGTGTATCATTGGGCACAACTTGCAACAAAAGAGTTCTGAGAACCGGGCCCAATTTACTTAAATTAGCTTCAGGCCTTACTATAGAACAAACTGAGAAGTGTCACATTGCTGAATATCTCCTCGCAGCACACCCTCCCTGCGGTTGAACTGTTAAGCAATGCTGTTTCTCGGCTGCCTGCACTTGAAACAACAGTGAACAGAATTCTCAGCACATTTCGGAGTGGGACTTACCCAACACACATAACCTGCTTTCTTGATGAGAACATGAGGCTTGAAAACGTTTTAACGAGAGGAACACTAGGCCATAAGGTGAATATAGCTGAGCACTGGCGTGCACCCCTAACCCACCTTCTTAAACTGAGAAGGCACTGAACGCTGTTAACTCACAGCCTTGCTCACACATGTTCCCTGCAACTATCTAATTGCTAGGTTCCTCAGTGATTTTTATATTTCAAAAGTCTTTTAGTAATGTAACGAACTGTAATGTACCTCAGTCTTGTACAGCATGTCTTTCTTAATTTTGGTGGCCTCTTGGCACTCGGATAGGCAAGAGTGGGAGGGTTAGAGTGAGCACAGGGAAAGGCAAGCTGTGAATCTTAAGCTTTGCTACATGCGGTACGAAGTACCTGCTGCTTGTGTACCAGTAGGATGGGTAGGTGTGGGGTGTAACATGGTGGGATGAAAGAACGGATGAAGACTGGTGACTACATTGTTGGTGCTCTTTGAGTGGGAAGCTGGCTGATGTATGGAGTGTAAGGCCCAGAAGGGAGCGTGACAATGGTGAATTTGTTAGTGCGTGAGAAAGGTTGGCTGTTCAACTCCTTGTTGGAGACACTGTAAAGTTCTGCGGATCACACGTTCCTCCGTGCATCCTTGCAGATGCTGCAAATTGCTCTATTGTAGGTAGTGTTACTTTAACAACGTCTTCTGGGTGCTGCAGTGGCAAGTGGGTTTAGATCTGTGGAAAGTGCATTAAATTTGCATGGTATTTACGGCACTGGGATTCTGGGAGGAGCGGGAAATCCACTAGTGCATCAATAGATGAGATGCTCTGGAAAAAGGAAAGGTCTTCAGAGTTTTCCTGAGTTGTAAGTGGCTCTCGATCAGTTGAAGAGGGTTATGGTGATTGCTCCAGGGTTTGTCTCCAAGGACCAAGACACACCAGCCTCCTCTCTTAGATTTCTTGAAAGGAGGAATAGATAAACATTTATTTGAGGAGGGGTGGAGAATATAAGTGGGTAAGTCTTCTTTTTTTTCTAAAAAATGCAAATTCTCTGCATTGGGTTGTGTGATGTGAATTGAACTCTTTCCTGAATTGGCAACCAATATAGTGTGACAAGAGCCAGAGCGATACGCTCATTCCATCTCACCCATATTATTAAACGGACAGCAGCATTCTGGAAACACTCTAGCCTCCCAAGGACGCCTTTCAGAGTCCCAAGGTAGACCATGTTGGCATATTGCACCTTGGACATGATCAGAGCCAGGGCTGCTTGCAACCGATGTGGAAAATTCAAGAAAGGAAATATCCTTGTTGGAATACCCAGGGAGTTCAATCCTGATTATGTCACTGCCGCAATCTCAATTTGATCCTCAAATTCCACACCTTTGATGCTGGCTGTGTACAATGGCCCAACTCATTTGGCTGGAGTCCAGCTGGCCAAGGAGGGGTTGATATTCCGCCCCTTAAAATCATCATTTCGGTTTTGATTGTGTTTATTATTGACCATCCAGTCGTAGATTCGAAGGAGACAGTAGAATTGAGTGGCTAACTCCATGCTGGTGGGGTGGGTACCATTGGTAATAGTTGTATAACAGCATGGCAAAAGAAGTCAATAGATTTATCAGCAGTTGAATATATATATTGAACAGCTGGGGAAATAGCGAAGATCCCATCGATACTATACAATAATTTTCCTTAATGACTTATATGTTGGGAGGAATTAAAATTGCCTAATCTGTGTCCTTAAGGAAAACACGTGTCCACTTTCTATAGGTGAAGGTGTGCATAGTGTATTGTTTCTAGCCCAGTAGAGAAGGGTTTACCTAGGCATTCATACTTGTTTTTCCCCATTTCATAGCTCAGTTCTTGGTTTCAGTGAGGGGCCTTGAGGGAGGGGGAGAACTGATTAATTTTCCATTAACCAGTGGTTTGGATGTCTAAGATGGGTTGTTTTTCAAGGTGTACTGTGGTGTGTCCTGTTACTGGACCTGTTGAATAATAAGTCTTGCTAATTGTATAAGCGCCTAATAAGTGACCAATAAATAAAATATATAAGCTGTACCAATGTGTACCCTGTCTATTTATTCTGGTTTTACAAATGTCTGGAGCTTCTGATTTCACTGACAGGTGGGGTGGACATCTGGTTCGTGTCGGTGATGCAGGGTGCACATCCAAGTGGATAGGTGTAGGCATATGGTGGTGGGTGTGCATTGTTGCCTTACCAGTTGAGATTTCCAGACCCTTTTGATGGGCTGTCTGGGCTTACATATGTAATCTAGTATATGCAGTGATGTATGCTATATTTCACAAGATCGGTTGATGCTGGTGGGGCCTGTCCGAGCTTTCAATCAGTCTGGGCTTCCCATTGGGTTGCCGTCATGGTATAGTCTTGCTTAAGGTTTGGAGACGAGCCAGGTTGTCATCACTTTCTGAGAGTTCAAGTACTCTTCCTGTAGGCAACATTGTCTGTGCATGGTGTTCCACAGCTAAATGGCAAACCTAAAACACTGAACAGAGAACCTAGGTATATTGAATAGAGAGGAAACCCCTACACAATAAACTATAAATACAACAAAAACCCCTCTACAATAAACTTCAACAAGTGGTGTTTTCTTTAAAAAATGTTTCTGGTTTCTTTAATGAAAAATGTATAAAACATTTCTAATCAAACCCCAGATCATCAATGGGGCTATAACCTATTCTGAATATTCGAACACAGTCATGTAGTAGCTTCCTCTTGTGTCCGCTCTCCAATAATCTTGCTCAAACCACTTCTTATTGCATCCCCATGGCCATCTCCACACATACACTCACATCCACACTAATTCGTTAATGCTCAAACACGTTTTAGTCATTCCATTTATACACTATATCTTCCTTTCTTATCCAGCACCATTGTACCCTGCAACATTTCACATTTCATATGGAACACAATGGCTTCTTATTCCCTTACATCTTATAGACAAACGCCATCCGTGTAAGAGTAAATAGCGATCTTTTAGTAACCTTTCATACAACACTCTAGACAAGAGTTCTTATTACTGCTATACTAGCAACTCATACTCACATAGTGTATTGATCCATACTTCATAACTCTGCCAAATACTCTTGTTGGGTTTCCAATTCATTTCTTCAATCCAATAATTTCCTCGTTCCCTTCTCTTAATCATATGCTCTAAATGCAAACGAGAGACAGAATATGCAGTTATTCCCCTCACTTAATCTCCTAAACGTACCTCCCAGTGTTTCAGTTTGTGTCTCAGTATGGTTCACTATGTGACTCTGCTTGCTTTGCGCATACTACGAGAACCCCTATTACGTCCTGCTATAACCTCATAACGTTACTGAACGTCACCCATTTCTTTCATCAAATTTGCACACACTGGTCCGAACATCGGATATAATTGGTGGCTCCCATCCTCGTCCCAGTGCTTGAATTGATTCTCTTTATTCAGCTTCCATACCATGTCATGAATTGCAGGCACCCTACAATCTAGGAGATTATGTCTACAATTTACTACTGTTCATTATTTCAAATTCTGGCAGTTGAAATCTACAAGTAGCCTAATGTTCTTTCAGGTTTACACTTAAACTGAATCCCCAGAGATCGTATCTGGATCTCATGACACTCATGGGTTCGTCTTCCTCACAGTGTTTGTATTATGGGTATATTAAGTCGACCCATCCAGCTTATTAAAGCCTGTGCCACTCAATTTGTTTGTTCAAATCTCGCACAAAAGTTGTTGTCACAAGAGCTTGCAGGTAGAGATGTGCCCACAAAGCCAAAGGGAGAAAAGTACACAAGATGCATGAGTACAAGGATTCCTGCAGACAAAAAAGGATAGGCAACAGAGGCAGTGAACAGAAAGGGGCAGGGAGTACAAGAAAAACAACACGGTAGGTTCCCTCTTGGGGTGTACGCAAAATGGGGGAAGAGTTTCCCACAGAACCAGGGAAACTCCAGTCTTCTGAGCAGGTTACTATTACAGGGCCCCACTCTGAATGATCATGGAAACGAGCAACAGCACAGTGGATGTCTGTGTCTGGGCCCTAAACAAGGTAATAGTACTCACAAGACTGAAGCCTGTACGGGTCCAGTGGGAACTGAACAATGACTCCTCCTGAAACAAGAATCAGCACACCATTAACAATGACACAAGGTACAATACTGAAACGCGACAAAGGAAAGGGCCAGAGATTGCTTGCCGGAAACCGAGCAGCCAAACTCTGAACAAAGGAATTACACAAGGCACAAGTGAAGACAAGAACTGTAACAGAAATATCAAGGGGAAAAAGGAAGTCAAAGTGAGCAAGGTTCAGGACAGCGAACCGGAAGAAAGAAGAAAAGCAAGAAAACTAGAATCAAAGTACAGGGGTAAGGAGACTGGAAACTGCAGACTGGTAACAAGGAACATTAACTCTGGACTGGAATAACAAGAGTAGGACTGCAGAGAGAAAACAAGGAAACTGTAGCTCTGAAGTGGGATAACAAGGGCAGGACTGAAGACTGATAACAAGGATGTTGTAAAGTGACCTCGAGGCTTCTTATGGTTACTTCTAAGAGGTTTATTACAAGTTCTTAAGTTACAGTTACGTAGGATATGAGGACAAGTAAACACTGGCAACCATCACCCAGGCAGGAGAGCACTAACTGCCTGAGTGTGGAACCTTCATGTAAACATTCTCACATTCACAAATCAACATTCCACATGACACAGACAGGCACTACATAACAAAGGAAACGGGAGCTCTGAAGTGGGATAACATGGTCAGGACGGAAGACTGATAACAAGGGAACTGTAGCTATGAAGTGGGATAACAAGGACAGGATTGAAGACTCAAGGAAGCTAAAGACAGGTAACAAGGCCAATAGGCACAGCACAAGGAACTGCACGCCGGGAACAAGATAATTAGTGTTACAGAGCAAGGGGCTGCAGATAGACAACATAGGACTGCACAGAGGTGCAGGGCAAAAAAGGCAGGGGTGTGAAGGCAGAGTAACAGGGCTGCAAGTCAGGAAGCACATGGCTCTGGAACATGAGCAGTTCTGGAAACAACAGGACACAGCAGAAATGCAAGGATCAAGGCAACAAAGAGCTGGAAGCGAGGTTAATGCAAGAGACCTGTGCTTCTGCAGTCAACCTGCTTAAATACTGACCTGGCATGTGCTGAAGCAGGCTAATTATTAGCACCCGGAGCAGCGCACCTGAAAATAATTGGCCTCCTCCCTCTCTGTTCCTGGGAAAGTGAAAGCTGCACTGATCTCTAAGGTTTGTGAAATTAAATAAGAAAATTCCAAAGTCTTGTAAACGGAAAGTAAAGACACAAATATGAATAGCTATTGTCCAGGGAGTATTATGGGGATGAATGAGTCCCATATAGTCCACAATGGGTGCTAATTGGTGCGCAAGTGGCACAGTGGTGACAGTTATGGACAACATGATAATTCACAGAGAGGTAGATTCAGAAACAAGAGAGGGAGCAACAGACTGGAAAGAGAGAGAAGATGGAATAATGAACAACATGTAAGAGAGAGATCACAGGGAATACTGGGAATACCATCCCACAATCACACAGAGCGAGAGAGCCTTGTATTTATTTATTTATTTATTTATTACATTTGTAGAGCACACTGCAGCCCATAGACATCGAGGCCCTGTTACATGAAGGTGTGTGCAAGCAAGATTATGTAAACATAGAGAACATAGCTACTTAGTTACAGAGATAGAGAGCAGAGGGTGGTTACATATGACGTTCGTATGCCTGAAGAGATCATGGCAGGAGGGTTTAAACAAACAGCCTGGTTTTTAAAGCTTTACGGAAGGCTAAGTGAGAGTCAATCCCCCTGAGGTGCATGGGTAGGGAGTTCCAGTGTGAAGCTGCTAGAGCTGGGAAACTCGAACCACCTGCACGTACTCTGCAGGTCTTGGGTGTAATAATCAGGTTGGTGTAGGCAGATCTAGAGGGCCTGGCAGAGGTGGGTCGTGAAATCTTCTGGGCAAGGTAAGGGGGAGCAAGGTCGTGGAGGCCTTTATGGGTGAGGGAGAGTATTTTAAAGGTGATCCTCTGCCTAATGGGCAACCAGTGGAACTGCCTTCTGAGGTCAGAGATGTGGTCTTTCCTGGAGAAACCTGTGGCGGTCCTGAGGGCGTTGTTCTGGGCAAGTTGGAGCTTAGCAATGTTTTTGCCGGAGGATCCACCAAGGAGCGCATTGCAGTAGTCCAGCCTGGATCCTATCATGGCCCTAGCAATAGTGAGGCCATTTTGAGAAGAGATGAAGGGTCTTGCTATGTAAATGAGTTTGGAGTAGTATGCAGATGAGGAGGCAATGGCATTAACATGCCTGTCCATGGTGAGGTTGGAGTCAAGGTAGACTCCTAGAGTCTTGACAGTTTGGGATACCGCAATCGGTATGTTGTTGATGATAAAGGATGAGTATTGCTGGTCGAGGTTGCCTAGAATTTTTGGTGACCCGATGAGTAGAAACTCGGTCTTCTCGCTGTTAAGACATAGCCAATTGTCTGCCATCCAGACTTGGATGGAGGCGTAGATGGAATTGAGGGTGTTCTTGTCCAACTCATAAGCACCTGTGAGCGGGATGATCACTTGGGTGTCATCCGCATAATTGGTGTATGAGATGCCCATGGCATCGAGGAGATTGAAGAGAGGCCAGGTAAACAGGTTGTAAAGGGTGGGCGCTATGCAGGAGCCCTCGGGCACCCCACATTTGATGTGACTGGGAGAGGCGCATGCTGAATCCAAGAAAACTTTCATGGCCCTTTCCTGTAGGAAGGAGGTGATCCATGCGCACGCTTTTGGGGAGAGGTTAGCTGCTATAGATAGATGGCGGCATAGAGTGTTGTGATCGACGAGGTTGAATGCCGCAGATAGATCGAGGAGGAGCAGGAGCGCTGGTTTGCCAGCGTCACAAATGTCGTCCATTTGATTTTTTAGGTCAAGTAGAGCCGTTTCAGTTCCATGTCGAGATCTGAAACCAGACTGCTGGAGGCCCAGAAGGCGGTGCTCTTCGAGGAATTTTTGGACTTGTTGGTAGGCCGCTTTGTCCAGAATTATTAGTAGAAAGGGGATGGTGGTGATGGCCTGTAGTTTCCTGGTACTGATGGGTCAAGTGAGGAGCGGACGAACCCAGGCTTCCTTAAGATCAGAAGGAACATGTCCAGAGTGAAAGGATGCATTTATGAAGGCTGTGAGGAAGGGGGCAAGGGTAGGGCCACAGTCTTTGACTAACTGTGCAGGGCAAGCGTCACCTTTACAGTTAGATGGTTTGATGGTTTTTAGGAGCGTGATGACTTCAGATTCGGTGATGTCCTTGAAGTCAAAAGGTGGGCAGGAGTGGGTTTTGGTCTCTTTGTTGGTGTTGATATTCTGGTTGGCAATTAGGAGGGTCAGAGCTTTTTGGTGCGCCTGAATTTTGGTTTGCAAGGTGTTTAGTTTATTAAGCATGGCTGATTGGATGTCATTGCACCATTTTATATCTTTCAAGATGGTGGATGGTGGGGTGGATGAAGTTTCAAGTTCCCTTGCAGTGAACGTATTACAGTATACTTTGACACAAGAAGGACTGAATCTGTTAGAGAAAGATTTAGGTTTTCTAACTACTAATAAACATGATGCTTATCTTTTTGGGCAAGAATGTAATGATTTGATGCAAACAAATTAATTTGAGACAATTCTTTAATGACAAAGAACAAGTTACCCCGGTCAATGAGTTAGGACTACAGAATCGTTCAGTGTTTTTTCCACCTACACACATCACAGTGCGGAAGCTGAAGTCTTTGATAACAGGGTACTCATGGAAATCACTAAATTAGAAAACATATCGAATACCCTGAACTTGAGGGTGTATTACAATACAAGCAAGATGGAAAGAGTAGTAATCTCAAAATGGGCTCAAAATGAACACATAGTAATCAGAAAAGTGGACAAGGGTGGTGCCATTGTGATTCTAGATAGGAGCAAATACATTCAAGAGTGCTAGCGCCAGTTGAATGATGGTATGAGTTACATAAAGTTATATTCTTACCCCACATAGAGACTACAAACATTGATCAGTACTAAAGTAGAGAAAGCTAGACAGAGGGATTGGATTTCGAAAAAGGAGGCAACATTTCTTATGAGAGGTAAACCACAATTTTACATTCTACCTAAAATCCATAAATCAATGTAAAACCCACTGGGACGACCAATAGTACCTGGTCTTAATTCGGTGTTGGAACCACGGTCTGAATTAATGTGTTCTTAAAACCACTAGTCAGGGAAATTAAGTCCTTTGTACAGGACACTACACAGGTGATCAAGTCAATAGAAGGACTTGAGTTCAATTCAAAACATTAGTTGTTAATCAGTTTAGATATATTTTTCTCCCTGTATATGACGATTCCTCAGGCAGCGACACTAGCAATGTTAGAAGAACTTCTCGATTTACATGAGAGGAACTCTATGACCCTCTAACTCTTTCATTCTGTACTTCACATTCAATAAGGTATTTCATAAACAAATCCACAGGACAGCAACGGGAGGTGCACTAGCTCCTAGTGTAGCTAACCTATACGTGGAACTACTTGAAGAAAATAACGTCTATACCTAACTAATCCCATATAAGGGAAACATTTGTTAATGGAGGCGATATATAGGTGATGTTTAATCATTTAGCTCCCTGCCAAAGGCCAAATACTGATTCCTAAACCAGACCCGGATTTACTCTTTCCATTATTGCCATCTAATTTGTTAAGGAGCCTGTTGCATTCCAATCTATAGTGTAGTGAATTTGAGATGCATAGTGATCATTTTCAAAGTCAGTTACACCAAATCCTCTTTTTCATACAGAGGTTTGAAGTATTTCAGGAACAATGCAAAGTACCTTCTTGGTCCATATTAAAATGATCAGTGTACTTTTTATGTACTTAAAGTAATGTGTGGGAGCTACATAAGCATAGCCTGAGACAAATATATAAACACCTGTAAATTTGATTATTTTACTAATCACTAATTGATCCATTAACATTGAAGGGAAACAATTACAAAAATCTACTTATCTTCTAATGGCTCTCTAACTTTACTAGTATGTTCCTGTTAAACATCTCTTTGTCAATGTGGCATTCAGTAATCTCCAGATATTGAATGGATTTAATGGCCATTGTTTCGTTGGTGGAAATTGGTCATCTCCGATTATAATTATGTAATGTAATGTAAAGTGGTCTTATATTGCGCTTTTCTGCCAATAATGTTGGCCTTGCTGCACATGGTTCTGTAAGAAAGGAGGGCAGGGTGTGTTAGTCGGGTAGCAGTAAGGCAGGTCGAAAGTACCCATTATATGCGGGCTGATATGAACATCTCAATGTTTGTGGTTGGCTAGACCGGGTTGATGAGCTATAGTTATTGGAAAGCTTAACACCAACTACTGATATTTTCATGTCAAATCTCTCCTCCTCCCTGTAAGAGGTTGACACCAGGACTCCAGGCAAGCACCTAAACTGAATGCCACACAGACAGAGGTCAATGTTGTAAGGGTGTCCGCAGATGTATGACCTCATGTGATCTGGCCTCGAGAGCTGAGGCCATGTTCATCACTGATCTAGAGCAAGAAAATAAACTGTAATCAATGTTGATTTATTGCTGTCATCACTAATCGCACAGGTCTCTAAACACTATTTCTATTAACTGGTTTAAAAAGTATTCGCAGAAAGTCCAAGCCTTTTTGACCTTGATAATGCACAAACTGATGCTCCATCTGCAGTATCTGCAGAACACCATAGTCTACTGATAAGTCTATGGTGAAGGGATTTAATTACCACTGCCTCTGTCTCATTACATTGGCAACCTTCCTAGCCATGGGTCAAATTCAAGTCTCTTTGTATCATGCATCTGCCATTTTATGGTGTATGCCTTAGGGTTACCTGCAATAAACTACATGCTATTCATTCCCTTCGTTCATCTTCCCTACTTCTAGTGCAGACCTCTAAGTTCAAGAGACAAAGGGTGGGAGGATCAAGATTTATTGTGTTTTAATTCACACTCTGGAACACCAAACCGCTCTGTTGCATGGAGGATCGTGTATTTGTAGGAGAGTGTTAAAGGACCTTTTAGTTATGCTGTAATCTAAGAATGTATGTCTGTCTTACATCTCTCCCGATTGTTATTTAGCACTAGCAAAAGTACCCGTTCTCCGAACGGGTTCTGTAGACAGACATGATAACACTCTTATTAATTGTTGAAAATGAATGATCCTGTAAGTCACTGTTCCACCTCACCCTGGCGTGGTGCAGTTGGATTGCGGTGCATTGCAGTGCCAGTATCTCAGAAATCATGCATCATAGGGCCTTGAAATGTGGTTTTCGAGGTCCCTATTGTTTCTCGTGTCGGGACCGGTTGAGTAACACATTTTTTTCCCTTCCCGGTGAACATGCTTTACGGCTACGATAGCATGCTCAACTCACAAATACCCACTGAAAAAATAATTTCACCTGATGTAGCAAACATTTGGAAACTTCTGGAATGCTACCTTCACCTCTCAGATCCATTCGCCTCTCATATATTTTTTGTTTCCCTTCCTGGTGAACATGGTTTACGACTTCCTCAGCAAGCCACAAAACAAATTTTGACTTTTGGTGAAATCCGGGGAAAGGGATGGGGTGTCCAGATGTAGCCAGTAATGTCCAGAGGGTCCTAACAGATAACTATGCAAAATTAGGTACAGATTGGTGAAGTAGCGTGGAATTGTATAAGAAACAATGCTTCGCTACGCCACAAACCCACAAACAAATTTTGACTTTTGCCGAAATCCAGGGAAAGGGATGGGGTGTCCAGATGTCATGTAGCCAATAATGTCCGGAGGTTCCTAACAGGTAATTATGCAAAATTAGGTGAAGATTGGTGAAACGGTGTGGAATTGTATAAGGAACAACATTTCACATCAAAAACCCACACATAACTTTTGAATTTTGTATATATAGATTTGGAAGCCACTTGTGACAGTGGCACGCTTGTCTCATACCTCATTGTGGCCACCAGCCATATGAATACACTTTGGATGTCCAACCATTGTTATCAGATTTTCAGACAACAAGATATACAAGTGTCTCTAGGAGTGCACACCTTTGTTTATAGATTATCAGAAAGTGTATAACGTGAATTCATGTAAGTGTATAGAAAGTTATACTAATTCTGGGTGTGGAGGGGAGTTACCACGGCCCTGGCGCAAGATCGACAACTATATGAAAAGAAGATAGAGACCTAAACATAAGGACCCTCGCTCCCCCTGCACACCTTCTAACTGACCTCAGTCAATTATTTAGACAAATATATTTATCTGTTTATTAATATAGTTCACAACATAACAGATAAAGTATATCAGAAATAAAATGTAATTACAGTAAATACAAATATATATATATTTTGAGCTCTATGTGTTTTGGCTAAAAAGCCTTCATCAGGAGTAAAACATTAGTTGTACAGAGTTTCAGTTTCTTCAAATCAGAAATCTATATTTAAATAAAATACATACAATAATGTCAATGTATCCCATATCTCAATTAACAGTAGATACTAGACCTCACATGTTTTGGTATAGTCATTCACCTGGAATTGGTGATCTAGTGGTACAGAGTACAGCTGGGCTGGTTACCAAACATTTAGAGGCAAAGAGCCCCTTGTTTGTATTCCCCAATCAATGGATAACTGTAGATTTAAGACAGATAATCAAAAATCAAGGACAACTGATGTATAATTGAATGTCCAGTAATCTTCTGAGTGGAAACTGTTCCTCTCAAATTAATGTCTAATGTTTGGACATTTGGGCAGGAGTTACCGATCTCTCCGAAGTCATCAAGGTTTTCAGTGTGATAGATAGCACACTTAATATTCCAAGATAATCGAGGATCAAGAACAAGTCTTGTGTAAGAGTAAAGATATTCTTATATATATAATAATCAGGATGCAAGTCAGGGATAGCCAATGAATTAATAATTGTATAGTATTTTACTTGCTGAAAACCATACCTTTCAATTTGGTCAGTAGTATTTGTAAATGAATAATCGTATTCCTGAAGTAATCAAGGTGCCCTTGATAGTCTGGTCGGTGGCACAGTAAATATACAGAAATCGTCTGAAAACAAGATCAAGGAGCGAATAACTTTCTTGTGGTCATATTTCTAAAGAGTTCTTAGATATCAGAAGTCTCAAAGATTTAAAAAAATCCCAAAATATAATTTTGTACATATGATCACGATATGTTATGTAAAACCGTGATGTCCATGTTCATAAATAGCATCCAGAACACCAAGCAATTATGTCAATCAGATTTGCAGAGAGCAGTTTAATCAATGTCCTGATTTCAAGCCCAAACCTGAACCTCTTTAGTGCCTCACATAGAAATGGCCACCTCACTGAACCTTACACTTTATCGGTATCAAACCTTGCAAATCCCAACGCCTCATCTTTATATTTCTATTTCTCCAATAGAGGCCTTAGTCTCTGGAGATGAATTGCCATATTTCTGGTTGGAAGAATTCTGCATTGATCTGGATATACCCCCTTTGCTATAATTAGTTGGAGCCTCCTAGCTTAGGACAGTGATGAGTATTTTAGTGTCAATATGAATAATAAGCAAATATGGTGTAATTTCTCTGCTTTTCCTGGCAAAAGAGGTATTTGTGTACTTAAATTTGTTTTCACAACCTGTGCAATGTTAAATCAGATACTAAACACTTAGGACCCTGGAGCAGTTCTTGTTCTTAACATCTTCTCTGATTGCAGCATAGAGTAGTAGTAGTAGTGGGAAAGCCTATTGGAGACATACCTCAATCTTCTGAATTGTATTTCTTAACAAATTGGCACTGGCACCACCTAGTTGGGTAATAACGTCTAATATTGCACCAATAAACACTGTTTCTAAGTACAAATCTCAACGGGGTTTTTGTATTATCGCAAGAACAGGATTTATTTCCCAATTCAGTGGTGTATATTTCATTGACTTCACAAGAATTAAAGGCTCAGTCCATCTTGCCCTCATTTGAACGTGTGATCTATACGTTGCACACAGATATCTGCATTAGGTCTGTGAATCCACTGAACTGTTTTACCAAAGGGTAATAGTAAGGCAACAAGTGATCTTGATTTGGGCTATGTCAATTTAACCTTTCTTCCTATAGCTGTATGGTAATACATCTCACTGGGCTAACTGTCCTGTTGCAGATATCTCTGTGCACAATTTAGATCACATGGTCACATGTATCTCTGCATTTGAACCTGTGATCAATAGGTGTCTGCAGCAGGTTTGTTAACCCACTGTGCTATCGGGACCAGTGAAGTGATTTGAACCTCTTCTTTTGTACCCCAATTTACCCCAAATCTCTTTTGCTCCGAGATTCATGTTATTCAAGGGTTGTTCGAATGGTTCTCATATTTCTTGTCTCAAGTTTTCAGGCACATGAACCTCTTTTTGGGAAGCTTACACATGGCTACCATGTTGCAACTTTCATGGTCTGGGCCAGCGATGTGGAAATGTCTATTGTCTCTGCCTTCCGCCGGACTGTTAATAGACTTCAATCCTTTTCTATATCCATGATCACTCTGTCGTACCTTAAAACGGTGTGAAGCAACACGAGTGATGAAATGATAGATTTAGTAATGTGTGACTATTGCAGTAGTTGAACCTAACCTCTGAGATGTTCTGTCTTTCAGGAAAAGCCATCCGTCCTCCTTGAAAAAGTGTGCACCCTAAACTCCTTCCAGCACCGCCCATTGAACATCATGGGGACCACGGAGGCCACGCTGCGGATGGAGAACGTGGACGTGGAAGTAAAAGAAGAATGGCAGGACGAGGATTTCCCCCGGTGAGTAGTGACTCTGAGGTCAGCTTTTTCCCCATTCCTTAATGCGAGCCGGTTCAGAAAGCCCATTTGAGTTTGAGCAAGGAAAATGCTGTATGTTTTAGCAGTACCGGTCTGGGCCGAGGTACTTCTGATAAATTAAAAAATTATCGACAATGTAAAATGAATCTGGTGGTCTTCGTCAGGTTTCCTAGAAAGTGGGTGCTCACTTGCTCCTGTCTTTTTAGCAATGCCCCATTTTTAGAGATTTTGGTCCCCTTTACGAGTGGAAGGAGGCAGTGTAATTCCTAATTATGGAGTCTCATTGGGCTTCATTGAGGTTTTTACAGCCGGAGGTAAATCTGCCAGCAATAATTCCTTAATTTAATAACTCCAGCAATGTGCGGGAGGTTTTCCTCCAAGTTCCAACAAATGTTTGAATATAGTAGCACAGTAAAGTGGTGGCAAATCACTAAATGTATATTTTTACCACTACCTCCATGCTCGCAATGCTCATTATGACTTTGTCGGTAAATCGCTAGTAAATCAGCATTTTTACAGCCAAACTCGTTTACTGTTACTACCACTCGTGGTATTACAACGGGTTTACGAGTGGTGGTAAAATGGTGTAGATCCCAATTTTTGGAGTCCGTAAGACTCTGTATGGATTTTTGGGCAATTTCTGTGACAGTAATACCATGTGGAACTCCACCAATTTAGCTGGCGGTGAATCTTCCACTTTATCTACAGACTCGGGATTTGGTAGTGCAGTGAAAGTGGCAGTAATTCAGTTACTGCCAAAAAAAATGGAGGTAATGGAATTACCACCACTTTTCTCGGCACCACCAAACTCAACACGAGGCCCAATGTGTTTTCCAATACTTTATTGTTCACAAAGTTGAGTTTAATGACATCTTGACAAATCTGTCTCCTTTCCTTTTCGTACCTTACCTTTCGAGGGATCTCCCATAACGCCTCCTCTTGCCTGAACCCTTCCCTCGAGAACACAATTTTCTGTGCCTCCTTTCTACTTATTTCTTTTGATTTATTCTAACGAATTGGATTTTCATGGTCTTGTGTCCTGAAGGGGCAATTTGTTTATATTTATTGTGTGAAAAACACACAGTCTCTGTAGTTATTTCAAAGTGTACTAAATTAGCTGTTAGATCATGGGAGAGCCCTTAGCATCTGTGGAAAGCCTTCTCTGCACAGCCTGGAAAAGACTCTGTCATCGATTTCATAGTGCACTGAACTAGGATCTAGCTCATAAACAAGCTCTCAACATCTGTAGAAAGCCTTCCCTGCACAGTACACAGCCTGGAGAAGGCTCTGATGTCAACGCCGTGATATGGGTGCTAGGTTACGGGAGAACACTCAATATCTGTGGAAAGCCTTCCCTGCAAAGCCTGCAGAGGATTTTGATGTCATCCATTTCCTAGTGCCTGAACTAGGTTCTAGATCATAAGCGAGCTCTCAACATCTGTGGAAAGCTTCCCTGCACAGTACACCGCCTGGAGAAGGCCCTGATGCCAGTGCCCTAACATGGGTGCTAGATTATGAGAGAGATCTCATCATCTGTAGTATGCCTTCACTGCATAGCCTGGAGAAGGCACTGATGTCACCCAGAATTTCATGTTATTTCTGCTTGCCTCCTATCTGATTTTGCACTGTGTCGTGTCACCTTGAGATGGCAAAGCTTCTTCGTAACTCCTTTCGGGCCGGTGACCTACTTGGACACCTTTGATGTGACGGCCTACTACATCCTATTTGAGTCCTTGGAGTGGGTCAGCAGTTAGTTGTGGGCTTCCTCTTAGGACAAACTAGTTTTCAAAAAGGACTAAGTGAGAAATGTTCATATTGCTTGCCTAAAAGATTTATGGTGACTGGGGCAATGCGTGTGCCTTTGAGAAAAGATGGAGACGCAAAAGCCACCACTTAGTCAAGGAATTTAAATTAGGCATTCAACATTTTTCTTCAGGGCTAATCCTGGATTATGTCCTCTTTTTTATGATGACGTTTCGATTCATCTGCATTTCATTGCATTTTTTAAGTGGAAAGGCGTAAATATTTCTTGCAGGTATGCCCTAGTGACCGAGCGTAGCAAGTGAGCACAAACCAATCAAGGGGGACTAAAAGGGGGCGGGGTTCTCTCCCTGAGATTTATTTTTAAAATAATGGGTTAAAATGGTGCATTGTAGAGCATACCTTTTAGAAAAATTGGGTAAAATGTCATACAGTTTGGAATTGGTTTTGGCCGGTAACTCATGAACAAATCAAATAGATGCAAGTCGCCAACAGTGCACAGGAGAATTTCTCCGACACATTTTCATGATGGCTTTGCCTATAATATGTGCCAATATAAACTATTTTCACACTGGCTGTGCCCACACACTTCCATGTTGGCTGCACCAGAATATGCTAGTATCCCCATATAAGAACGCACTCATGTTTGCTTTGCACATAATGGCAGTAATGATACTATAGGAAAACCTGTCTATGCGTGTATAGCCAATATATGGCAGTATCCCCACGTAAGATCATACTGCAGTTGGCTATAGCATTAAAAATGCATGCCATTCTAACTACATAATAACACTTATTCTGCTTCCTTTATCAACGATGTCCAATGCAAAATGTCATCCCATAGCAAGAAATGGATAGACTGGCTGCACCAAAATGTCAGTCCAGCCATGTAATAACACTTATCATGCTTGCTCAAAGATTCCCAATATAAATGTCATGCCACAGTAAGAATAATACCACTGATCATGCTTGCTTTATCAAAGATGCTCAATAAAAAATGTCATGCCAGGGTAAGAAATGGCTATACTGGTTGCATAATGAATACCAGTCTGGCTATATAATAGCACTCATCATGCCTGTTTTTATCAAAGCTGCCCAATACAAAATGTCATGCCACAGTATGAAATGGCTAAACTGGTTGCATACAAATGCCAGTCCAGCTACATAATAACCCTTATAATTCTTGCTTTATCATCCATGCCCAGTAAAAAATGTAAAAATGCCATGCGTGGCTCCCTGGTGTGCCAGCGCCTCACACTCAGACATACACACATTCATTATTAATGTGATTATGTGTGAGTATGAGGCGCTGGGGGCACCTGGTGGCAGATGTGTGCGAGGCACTGGGGACCTGGGGTACAGCCATGGCATTTTTAATTGGGCATAGATGCACATTAGTAAATGGCATTCCTCCCCCCTGTTCCCTCCGTGCCTCACATGCATAGAAAAACAATTATGTGTGCATGCAGGTGAAGGGGGGCTTAGGGGTCAGGCATGAGATTGCATAAGAGGCACTAGGAATTCCAGGGGATTGGGCTGGCATTCTTTACTGGGCATACTCAGTAACAAAAATGCCATGCCTGCCCCTTGGGCCCCAGGACCTCACACGTACACAATGAATGTGATTATATATGTATGACAGCACCTACCGGCCCAGGGGTACAGGCATGGTATTTTTTAATGGCCATATAGATGTCCAGTAAAAAAATATTAGGCGTGTCCCCTGGCCCCTACAGTGCCTCACACACACACAAAATCAGCGCTCCAGCTCCCTCATGGCACGAACAGGAGCCAGCTGAAGTTTGTTGCAAGAGCGCCCCCTAGCACATACAGACATGCAGTTCCCCAGGCAGCATTTCCAATGAGCCAGCTGGTGAAGGCTGGTGAAGCAAAACGCCCCCAATGCCTGTTCAACCAGCCCAGAAGCGCTTCCTCTGCTAAAAGAAAAAGCTGATGGAGCGCTCAGTGTTTAGACTGGGCTGGCTCCTCGGCTCCTCTATAATGGGTGAGGGGCTGGTGGGTTGATGCTCCCTCATCCATTAAGCACGAGCCGCCCCTGCGAAGAGATCTATGAATCTATATGGAATATTTAATTCAATGTGTGCAAATACTCACAAGCAATCAAAGAGTAATTCACATCCATCAGACTTTGGTCAATGAAATATTTATCAACTATAATTCCTCGTGATGAACCACCTATTGGTGAAACACACGTTGAGGACATTCTCAAAAGGGATATTAATTGACAAAAGAATACTGAGGATATTCTAATAAAGGATAGTGAATATTCCAAAAAAAGAAACTAACTGACAAAAGAATACTTAGCATATTACAAAAGTATATGTGAATGTGAGGACATCACAGAAAACAATTGAAAAGGATATGTTAATGGTACAGAAAAACAAGGGCAATTTCAAGAGAATGCACTAATAACAATTAGTACCCGACACGCGCTGCGCTCCTGGAATACAACGTGTGGATTGGCTCTTTTCCGAGCCATACCACACGTTATTCCCGTGTACGCTGTGCGTGCCGGGTACTCTGATCCCGGCGAGGGGCGTGGCAGCCCCTTAGCCATTGAGGAGGCTCGAAACAGGGCAATCCCGCTCCGAGCCTCCCCATGGCTGGAGGCTGCCTTCGACCCCTGCCGGGGACTCAGGTAAGTTTTTTTCCCCTCTAGCCCCTCCCCTGAAAACTAGCCCCTCCCCAACCTCCCAACCCCACTTACCTTCTTTTTTCTTCTTTTCTTGGAGCGAACACGCTGGAAACACTTCTGTTCCCAGCGCGTCTGTTCCCGATGGCCGCCATGGAAAGGGAAAATGGACTACGTTTTCCCTTTCCCGACAGCCATTTTTTTTTAAATGCGGCAGCTTTTCAAAACAGAATAAAATGCCATTAGTACCCAGGTCTAACGCGCCGGGGTACTAATGGGTATAAACCCTCGGCAGCGGGCCAATACCGCCCACGTTAATGCCTGGGGCAGTTTTGGCTCGCCGCCTCGGGTCTTATTGCCACAGTATAACCAGAAAAGAGTTAAATCTTTGGAAGACATCTTAACACAAACTGAAATAAAATATTCTATTGATCGGAAAGAGCACGTTTATTTCCTTCTCTTCTTAGTATTAATCTAGATGAAGCAACAGGTGAAGCACACAGTGTAATTAGATAGTTCTGGTTAAAAAACCTGCAGCCACCCTGTAAGGATACATTTCTTTAAAAACCCAGAACTCAATAGATGTGTAAAACTTTAAAGCCATTTCCATGGATTACTTTTGAGGGGGGGAGTCTTGTTGGCATGAATAAAAGTAAGTGAGAAAAACACTTAAATACTCCAAAGAGGTGGCAAAAATATAATATGCAAATGGTAAAGTTTACCTGCAAAAAAAGGCAACATTTCAGGGCTCTAAGGAAACATATCATCAGATGGACAGCAGAGCATATTTGAGAAGCAGGGAAGACAGGTGGGAGACAAGGGGATACACACAAGGAGTACAACGGACAGATAACGAAGCGGTTACTGGACCTGATTCATGGAAGTGTTTTATAATGGTGCAATGCCACAGGAAAACGTTCAGTGAATCAGGCCCACTGTTTTTTTGCCGAGGCCGTTTTCACCACGACTATTTTAAACATGGTGTTTTTGTTGCAACCTTTTTTGGATTTTTAATTTTTTACCGAAAAGGGGCTGAGGTAAGAAAACGGGTTGGGCCAATAAAAGGGGCTACACAGGACTGGAGGCAACAACAGGGGCTAAAGGATGTTGTGGCAAGAACAGGGGGTGGGGCAAGGAAGGTGGCTCAAAGGCACTGGGGGCAACACAATTGGCTAAAGGAGTTGGGGCTACAAATGGGCCAAGAACAAAGGGGCTAAAGGGGGCACAATCCAGGGCTAAGGGGGCACAATCCAGGGCTAAGGGTCTCTGGGGGCATGAGCAGGGGCAAAAGGGGAATGGGTAAACAACCGGGGCTAGAGGCAGAAAAAGGGGCTAAAACGGATTGGGGTAACAAAGGCGCCTAATGGGGTTGAGGAGCAATGAAGAGGCCTAACGGGGGCAGGAGCAACAAAATGGTCTAAAGAGAGCTGGAGCGTTACAAAAGGGCTGGGGGCAGGGACAGCACCAATGTTTTACAAGGGGAGCGAGTACGGTAGACGCAAAAAGAGGCACTGCCTACCACTTCTTTGTGCTCCCTTCACTTACTTTTAAATTTCATGCCATGCCAGCCACCCTGAAAGGTGCTCCTCTCCTGTCCCAACGATCAATGAGTGGCTGGGAATGAGTCAGGCAGCTTCGCTCCTGTAAGTGGCCAACTGCCTTCTAGTTCCGCCCACCTGACTTCCTGCCTGCCCCAGCCACTCTGATGGGCTTGGATAGGACAGGAGCGTGTTTTCCCCCGTTCTTTTTTTACAATTTCTTTACGGGAATCGGGTGGGCAGCCGGTGGGGCTCATGCCCAGCTCATGCTGTGGGCAGGCACTGACCCAAAAGGAGGGTCAGGCCAGAGCCCCAGCTGTGATTCGGGCTCACCCAGCTCTAGTCAGCCGATGTGAGCATCTCTTTGAGACCGGCCCCACACACTCCAGAAGATTTTGGAAGCTGTAGCCTCCCGAGTGAAACACCTGCTTTATTCATCATCTATCCAGCTAAGGTAGGAGAGGAAACAAGGTTTGCAGAAAGAAAGAAAGCAATCCCCCTCAGAGGTTCTCAGATCATCTGTCAGTATCTGATACTGCGTTAAACAGCGAAGCCCACGTGATACTTGATCATTAAGAAAGGTAGGAAATTCAATAATCTTAGAGGACGTTCTTAAGGTGACCAGTGTGGCTGGCTGAGCTTGAGGAGAGATGTTCATTGTTAGGCCATCTCTCCAAAAGGACACAATCGGATCTATACAAATTGTTGTAATCACAATCTAATGTATTAGGTCAATTAAGACATATATGTGGGGGAAAGCCCCCGCAACCCTGCACCCAATCCAAAAAACACTGCAACCCACCACTGAATCCCCTTATATTATTTATTATCCCAAACCCACCCCACACATATATAAAAGAACTAAGATACGGTAACGGTCGATTGTGCTGAAAGTCATTTAGTACCACTATTATTAGGTCAAAAAAGGTCAATTTGAAAAGGTCAATTTGGGTAATACCACAAAATCATGTTAACATCCCAAAGCTGAGTATTACGCTACTGTTAAAGGACGCCAGCCAAATGCTGGTTACCCAAACTCTGTACAGCACTGCACTGCTCTCGCGCTAGGTCAGTGTTTTGAACAATAAAATAAAATAAATACTTAGTTGGGATAAATACTTAGTGCCTGATCCCTCCGATGCTGGGAGCACAAGTCTGCCACGCTGTTGATGGAACCCAGAATTAATCCTGCCTGAACCCTTAACTGTCTGGTGAGGCAGAACTCCTACAAGGCTTGTGCCAGGTCCATCAGTCTCCTAGATCTGGTACCGCCTTACATGTTGATACCATGTCAGTGGAACGGTTGCCTGTTCCAAACCTGATCATACATCGGAACTTGTCTTTTCGTGGAGCTCTGAACTGCAAAGGACCCTGCAAGAATCTCTAAACAGTTGATATGCACTTGTGAGCCCTGCCTGGATCACCTCCCATCATTGGAAACTCTGTCGCAGTGATTCCCAACCCACGGAGGTTGGCCTTGGACTCCAGTAGAAGACCTGGATGAGAACCGAAAAGTTTCCTACCATTCCAGGCTGCCTGCAGCAGCCACCATTCTTACTCTTCATGCACTTCTGAAGAAAGATGCACCCAGTTTGCATAATCTGACCTTTTTTCAGATGCTGATTCTTTAATCTCTGCTTCCATCTTTAAGTTATTCGCTGGCCCATTAACACAGTAGAGATCGCCCTTCTGATTCAATGGCTATTGCTTGCCCTGTGGAAGCTGACCGTTGAAGGAAACGCAATTCACTACAAAACCCCAAGAACCGAATTTTCTGACTAGGTGGCACCTAACTTATAATAAAACCCAAATTTACCAAATGTCCGACGACTATATACATGTGAACCAACAATGGTGAAAGGTTCTGTGCCAAAATAAGGAAATGCTGTGTCCAAGCCCTACAGGAATGTTTGGAAAAGGAGAATGAAAAAGATTACAGTCATGGCAAAGTGATAAATCGCCTCGCCTGTATCCTCCGCCTCTTTGGTTTTGTCCCCTGTGGGGAAATAAATGTGGGCCGTGTTCTGGTTTGAGTATAAGAACTTTGATTTCTTTGATTCTGAAGAACTGAATTGTCTATTCAGCTGGAAAATTGGGCCTGGCCGGACTAACATCCCCTATTACGTCCATTACTAGATGAAACGCGTGCCTGCAATAGATATGATATTTAAGAGATGACTTAGCGCTGTCCAATGTGCAAAAAGGAGGAAACAAAAGCCCTCATTACGAACATGGCAGAGCTGTAAAAAAGTGGCGGTAACGGAATTACTGCCACGTTTACCACTTCACCATATTCCGAACTTGAGCATGGAGTGGAGGATTTACCCCCATCATCATGCTGGGGGTAAATCCTCCAACTTTCCACTCACAAATTGGCATAATCGGCGTGATAACTCTGCCGAAATCTCTATGCAGTCCTGTGGACTCCCAAAAATGGGGCCAAACTCCGCCTACCACCACAGTAAATCCGCCGGACCAAGTGGCGGTGACGGTTCTGTTATGTTATGTTAGGCATATTTGTAGCATATACGTTCGCCAATGGCATCTTGGCGCGAGGATGCAACATAACAGGACAACAGCCGCCAGAGCTAAAATAGAATCGTTTTATGAAGGCGACGGAAATGAAAATTTTGTCACTAGTACGCCTCAAACTAACCCAGAGGGCATTCCAAAGTTTGCCAGCCGCCACAGAAAAGGCCCGGCCGCCAACCCTACTCAAACGAAATTTAGGAACCGTAACCAAGAAGTCGTTTCCAGATCGGAGAGCACTACTGGGAACATAGGGTGCAAACCTGTCTTGGAGAAAGACAGCCCCAATCTTATAATAGGCCAGACAGATTTAAAAGATATTCTCTCTTCTAAAGGCAACCAGTGAAGTGCTCTCAGGACCGGGCTGAAGTGAGAGCCATACAGGGTAGCCTACAAGGTAGCCATTGCTACCCAAGCAGCCAGGTTCTGAAGTAGCTGTAGACGATGAATAAGGACTTTTGGTTGAGCTAAATACAGGGCATTACAATAGTCTAAACAGCTGTTTACAAGAGAGGAAACAACTACAGGGTGAAGATGATTTGGCAAAAACAGCAAAACTCTATGAAGCACTTTCAATGCAAAGTGACTGGATTTACAAACTGTACTTACCTGCGAGCCCATGGAGAGGGATGTAGATAAACAGACCCACAAGTTTTTAACTGCTGTCACTGGAACAGGAGTCTCACCAAGTGAAGAAGGCCAAAAAGAAGAAAACCAAGACTCAAAGCCAGAAATAGAAGAAGAGCCATCCACTACCAGGACCTCCGTCTGGTAATTCTGTTTGGGCGGTATTCTGGTGGATTTACCCCCAGAATACTGCTAAACTCATAATAAGGGACTTAAAGGAACCATTTCAAGAGAAACTCTTCAGCACCTGACCTAATCAGTGACCAGAGGTTTGTCCGTAACCTTACCCTCCTCAGCAAAGTCCATCATTTTCAACATGGGACCAACCACATTCAATAAATGTTCTTGGCAAGTAACCCAGACCATATCAACACCCTTCACTATATGCTTACCATAGCGAGAAAAGAAAATACATAGGGCCTCATTACGACCCAGGCGCTAATGGGTTAACAGCGCCGCAAAAGGCTGCAGCGCCGTTAACCTATTAGCGCCTAATTACGAGGTCCCTTTGCGGGACCCGACCTTAACGGCTGGTGTAGACCAGCCGTTAAAGTAGGGACCCGCAAAGGGACCTTGGTGCTAATTACGGTGCTGCAATTTGCGGCACCGTACTTAGCACCTTCCCCATTCCCATTGAGCCCTATGGGGCAAAAATGGGAATGGGGAAGGGCCATGGAGGAAGGGGGAATTACCGCCCGCCAACCTTGTAATGGGGTGATAATTCCCCCTTTCTCCATGGCGGAGTCGGTAATTTACCAGCATGGACCATGGTGCTAATAGCACCATGGTCTTCCGCCAGAGTCGTAATGAGGCCCATAGTTTCAGATTCACAGTAAGCAGGGAATGTTGTATCTCAATCAAGACTTACACTGCCTTCATGTTAAGTTAAGTTATGTTAAGTTAACTTATTAAGCGCTCGTTCACCCGAGGGCATCATGGCACTGAGAGAGGAGAGAGAATAACATTGCCTACAAACACAATTCATCCTCTTCCTATAATTATTCTCCACACATTTCTGCAAAGTGTTCTGGGAAAACCTCCTGGGAGGACAAAGAAATCAGATGAATTTGGGTGCATGGGTCAAACGGATTGAACATGGGTTCACTCATATAATCCAGAACCCTGAGCTGTAAACCGTAACCTATGCACAGTCAATGTAATCATCGGGACAATGCCCAGGATAACATGAAGGGAAGTATTAGATTGACTGAAGTGCGGAGCCCCCATTAGTCCTCCTCTGACAACGGGTTTAGAGCCAACACCCTGGCTCTCTTCGGCAGAAATTGTCAGTGGTCTTTGCAACGGGGCCGAATAGTGAAACCAAGTCTATTGCAACTGACTCTCCAATGAATGTCTCAGTCCTGCGGGTACTGGACTGTAATTGTGAAAAAACAGACTCCTGGTCAAGCTCTAAATGGAAGCTTTCCTGCACCATTTTTCTAACCAGAGAAGGGGGAGGGGCACGTCATCAATCCTCACTCTAAGAGTCTCTTCCTCTCTCGCCATCTCAGCCAATCCTTGCTTAATGGAGGCTGCCAGTGATACCTCAAAACTAGTCGCCATGGAGGACATAGTAGACTTAATAGCAGCCCAGGGAGTGACCATTCTCCCAGGAGGAGTGCCACACCACACTCCTCCTTTTTCCATAACAAAAACAAAACCAACAACAACAGACATTGCACTAAACCCACAAGTCATGAACAGTAATGCTAGCTCCATTTGGGAGTCATTGTGGGAACAAAGAATCAGACAGTTAGACTCTGGCTGCCATCAACATGAAACATACACTGAGCATTCTGTACCTGTTGAAGGTGACATTAGGGGTTGGTGGACGGCCGGTGGCATGTTGGTAGTCCCGCCACCAATCAAGAGACCCTTTATTAATCTGAGGTGAGCAGCACTACAGCCACTGAATGACACCTTTTTCAGCTACCGGTACCAGATAGACCATGCCCGCAATATGCAGGAGATTTTACCTGGGGCCACTTTAAGCATGTCCGTTGTCTGCAGGCTCCCAGCATTTACATGGATGGCTACTGAGTCCATTGTGAGCACTTGCAGGGCTGCAGGACACCAGCCCACCTTACATTAGGGTCAGTCTAGGACAGTCCAGTTCACGATTCGGGGCTGGCAAAGTCGCATCTGTGGGCCCCCCAGGGGCCACATCAGCCCGGTCCATGGCCAGAGGGGGCAGGCAGCAACACTAGTGGCTGGGTGACAGGGCACTCATTTCCCACCCCTTTCCAGGCGGGTCACCGTTGACACAGGAGGGTGCACAAGCACTTCACAGAGCTGCAACCATCATGTGCTTCTGCACTGGGCATGTGCCGGTTGAGTTCTACCTTTCTTTTCTTTGCCCAGAGCGTCCCGCAGGAATTGTCCCTTCTCTTTGTCTCCCAGTCCTATTACGGGCATGTGAGAGGATCACCACCCTTGCTCTGGGATCCCCACAGGAGGGGCTGCCAGCGTGGCATAGTGCTGGGAGTCACTGCTCATTACTTATTTTCTTTGGCAGCCACTACTGCCTGGCCCAGGGATGGCGCCAGCATGGCAGGTGCACACTGGCGTGGGACCCACTACAGTGTAGTGGGCATGGGCAGCCACACACTTTCTATAATGCACCTAATGTTTCTCCTACCTGGAGATTTCAACCAGCACCCCCTTCATATTCAAACGCGCCAGCCCCACACCGGAGCGCGACAAGGTGTGTTCCTTTTGTTTTATTCTTCTCAACTTCCGCATCATGGAGCACTGTGCCAGCACGGAGAGCTTTACTTTTTTTTCTTCTCCATTTGCACTCACTGCTAGTTGGGCCTGGGATCTTTAGAGGGCTATCATTTTCTTTGCCTTGCGCCGACAAGCAGCGCTTCTTTTTGTTTAACTAGTTGTCCCTCTTTTTGTTTGAATGTGAACCTCTGAAACTCGGAGCTCCTCACATGTCACTGCCAGGCGGCCCGGGACATGCAAACAGAGGCACCCACAAGCTGCGGGCCTCCATATACCCAGCTCCAACACTGGAGGTCTTTCTGTGCTCTGCTGCACACAACAGACCACCTATGGGCCCGGGATCTTGAGGGGGCCTGTTCATGTATGTCCACTGCGCCGTCATGGAGCGGTTCTTTATTTCTTATTAGCTTTGGGAGGCCAAGTGAAATATTGTTTACAGAGTGGTCCGGCGCCACGTGGGTGCTCTCTGTTAGGTATATAACTGAATAACAACTGTATTGTGAAACAGAGGTTTTGTATTGAAGTGGTCCCACAATGGGTGAAGCCAAATCCTGTGCACATTCGAAAGTCTTTGATAAATCAAGGTGAAATACGAATTGAACCGTGAGTCACCCGAGAAAACAAATATTCTTTGAACTTTGTAATAACAGGCATATGAGCCCAGAAGTGGGAGATCCGCAGTAACAATCGTAAAATAACAGGGATCCAGGTTGAGGCACTGTGAGAAGAAAAGTACTGTGTATCTTATTTTTTGTACATCAGGTCCTCTGAATCATGAGACTTTGATCAGAAAAGCAACTTGGGCACAGAAGGACCTGTTGCTTAAAATAGAACTGTATCCTTGTGTCAGAGAAGCCAGAGTGTGTTCTTGGGTCGAGTGAACTGCCTTAGCCCGTGTTGAAAACGTGGGAAAGGGAGGCCAACGGCCCGAACTTCCTGACATATCATTTTGTGAACCATTGTTTCTTTTTCATGAACATTACCCACACTATTTGTAAATTAGCAGTAAGGATTGGCAATAGTTTTTTAGTATAGGACCGTTTATTTTGACAAGACTTCACTAAGACTGCATTATTATTATTATTTGATGGTTGTAGCTTGCTCCCATCTGTAGATTTAGAGAGGCATTCATCACACCCTTGTGAAAGTTCAATATACACCCTTGAACTGTGGTCAGTTGTGTCTGTCTTACTGTTGATACCATGCCTTCCTTACACTTTCCAGCCCATCGTTGGACATAATTCGGACTGTTTTCACACGCAATGAGTGCTTGGAATAGATAGTAGTGAAATTTGCCTTTTTGCTGATGGTTTGCATCATCCTGGCAAGGATGTTCTTTCCAAGTGGCCAGCAGTTGTACAAGACAGGCTCATCTTTTACTTCAGAAAGGGAAAATTTACGTGGAAGCACACAAAAAAAGGTGCATCTTTTGTTAGTCTCTGGAGGCAATTTGTGGTGAGTTGACATGGCACATTTCGTCTCTAGGAACCTCATACCTAGTGCCCCTGTTTCTTTAGGTGACTGAATAATTATTCTTGAGGCTTCACTAAAGGTTGAGATGGCATAGCAGTAGCAAATGAAGGTGTATTGAGCATCATTCTAATGTAAGAATCAAAAACCTGAAATCTTCGGTGGTAAGATACTTTTCTGATCAACAACATCAAATAACCGACACACCTTTCAAGATTCTGGAAGAGATAGACATAGAACCACCACATTCCAATGGATAACGTGTACTTGAACAAAAAGAGTTTATTTGGATTGATAGACTAGCCTCTGTAATCCCTGAAGCGTTTATGGCTAGGCTAAAGAAGGCTTGGCTGCACCATTTTTCTCACATCTCCTTGGAGTCTTTATAATTTCTCATTGAGGAGCATCTTGTGGAGGAGTATAATATCAGATCTAGGTTTCCTCAACCATGAGAATATTTTAGTTGTTTTGATCCGGTGATTCACCCCATTAAAATTCAATGATAGTATGATTATTACCCAGGCCATTGACTTTCTTCGAAATCATTGTACGAGCTCTTCAATATTTGGTGATTTATGTGAAGTAATCAAGTCTATCTTGCGATGATGAGTCTCTCTGCTAGACTGGCCAAATATTGTGTTTGATTTTTGAAAACCTCTCCAGGATTTGCTTCGCCATGTCAGGTTGTGCTATTATCCTGAGTGGGGCTTGCTTTGGATATATGTTCCTGCAGATATTTGCGAACTTTGGATGGAGTCTTGGCAACAGTCTGTTTCTTATCAATTTAAATTTAAGGGCTATCGGAACAAAGTCCCATTCATATTGAGTCTTCTGGTCATAAGTTCCTGTTTGACCTCCCTGAATGTTCTTTTTTTTCTCCAAGATTCCTGGGGCAAGGTCTTGGAAGAAGTCAATCTGGTGTTCCTCCCATCTTAGATTTGATTTGTCCCTGGCCAGGTGCACGATTTTTTCTTACACTATGAATTTCTGGAACCTGTCTATTATGAGTCATGGTGTTTTTTTCCTGGGCTCTGGACGTGGTCATAGAGCGGAGTGCACCCTATCTATTTCTGTTTGATCAGGGATGGTTATCTGTAGAGACGTGGACAGCAGCTACAATATGAAAGACTTCACTTCTGTCCCTTTGAACTCGCTGGAATTCCATGTATGGTCACATTACACTTGTCTCTAGATTCTTGATCATCTAATCTCTCAGTGAGCATGGCCAATTACCTGAGAACATGTGGGTCTCCTACAATGTATGAAAAAAGATGTTCTTCTAAAGAAGACATGCGCTCTTCGGCTTCTTTAAGCCTGGGGTGTATAGTCCTGAGGTAGCTTCAGAGATCTAGAACCTCATTTTCTATTGAAAGATTCCCTGTGTCACTGACTTTAGATGTGGGAACATGTCTTTAGGTGTGGGGTCTCTTCCAGTCCCTGTTAGATCACAGGTATATTGTCCTCAGATAGATGTTGTCTAGGGATTTTCCATTTTCTTCTTGGCCGTTTCAGCATCCCATGTGCTATCTGGGGTCTAAACATTCCGGTGCTTGAGGTGTATCGTCGGTGGGTGATCCCTTTAACTGGACTCTTTGTGATCCATTGACAATATAAATTGGGGGTCTGAGTGAATTACCCCTGATCTGTGGCCAGGCTGTGGGTAGATCTTGGGCAGTAAGAGCTGGGGCACATTCCCCAAGACAAGCTACTGTGTCCGTGTTCGCGAGGGCGCTGGTGCGTAGTGGGATTTTCCTTTATTTTAATTAGATCAGGTGGGTCTCTTCCAGCGGTTCTCAAGTGTACAGAGGATTAGCCTCAAACGTGTTCATAATGTGTACTGCTTGCTGGGTCAGTTTATGCGTCTTCCACCGGCTTTTTTGTCAAATTGACTTTGTGTTGGCAACCGCTCTCTGCGCCACCCTGTGGTGCCCTGAGTGATTGTTTGGCAATGGCTGTTGGTATCTAAGCTGCTCCAAATTCCCCTGCGTCACAGGTAACCTTGCCCACAGCTCGTTTGTGTCCGTCAACTTTTCACAGTCTTCGTTCTGGAGACAGGCTTGGTATCAAGAGATGACACAGACAACAATGTTTATGTTTTAAATAGTAAGCTTTTTTATTTGGGGTCAGGATGGTGTAAGGCCTAGCTTTTCCTATCTCAAATTTGGGATTTCCCTCAACTGATGCAACTAATGAAAGTCAAAGTAAATGTAAGTCCAAAACAAAAAAGCTGTGTCAAAACCTATGCTTGCACTATCCATCTAACTAAACACACTGTAGGGATTTTCTTACTCAACAAAAATAGTGATAAAACGTAAAATGCAAAAACAGAGTTATGCTGGAGTTCTTTGGCTCCCTTCTTCAAGTTCAAAGCATGTTAGTTCACAAAGTTCATCAAGAGTTTTCAGGGTTCCGTTCCCCAAGCTTTAAAGCACTCTGATTCATAAAGGTCAACATATTCTCTCCGAATTCAAAACATATTAGTTCACAAAGTTCACCAAGGTTTCTCAGGGCTCCCTTCCCTATGCTTTAAAGCACTCAGATCCATAAAGGTTAATGAGCTCCTTAGGGTTCGCTTCCCCAGGGACAAAGCCGCCTAGTTTCACAAAGGTTGCACAGGGCTCCTTTCCCCGAGCTCTAAATGCCTTCTGGTTAACAATGTTCAGAAGGTTTCTCAGGGTTCCCTTCCCCAAGCTTTAAGTACTTTAATTCACATGTTCAACAACTGTTCTCCGGTATTCAACAGGGCACTGGGTTCTCCTTCCCAACCTTCAAAGTCTCTTGTCACGCTATTCAACAGTTTCACTATACTTGACAGGATCTCTGAATTCCCTTTCCCAAAGCACCTTTAATAGTTCACAATATTTAACAGCAGATTTCTTGGTCTCCTTGATTAATTTCATTGTTAGTTGGGGCCCTCTGGTCTAGACGCAGTTGATATAACGCACGGTCCACCCATAACAGGTCGCGCAACCATATGCCATTAGCTTCCCAAGCTCTCTTCATTGTGTCTTGCTCAAGCTTTGCTCACACTTTGTTTTTCTCACACTTCATTTTGTTCAAACTTTGTTGTTGCACATTATTCATCCTTGATACTTGCAAGGGTTTGGCCATTGTTCAGAGTCCTTCCAACACATGTCTTTCCTTGTACGCGGTCACTCTGATACAATGTTTTACACATTTTAGCGTTCAGGTCATTGTTCACTTCTATACTCAACTTGCCTTCATTCTGAGACTTTCACCAATGTGACGACTGCACGCGACCACTCCTCTACACTGTATCCATTCACTTCTACACTTGATTGTCCTCTTGTTAAGGCTTCTCGCCTTCGTTCTGAGACTTTCGATAATGTGTCAACTGCACGCAACCACTCTGTTACACTGTATCCAGTGACTTGCATTCACTTGCGCACCAGGTTTCTTATTACATGAAACTCAATGGTCGCTCTGTGGGATCTTGTCGCTTCTTCCCTCCCACGGTTTCTGCTCTTAGGCACTCCTGTGTCACTTTTCCACCCAGGGGGACGAGCGCTCTCAAGCCACCAGTAACGGACCGCCGGCCTGCATGGCCTCCTCTCACTACTGCTATTGGCTCTTCAGAGACTCCATTCTCTCGCCACGCTTCCGCAGACAACTGCTCTCTGCTTCACCACAGCGTCTTGGCGTTCTGGTTTCTTCTGCTCCATGACATCTCGGCTTGGCTTCCTTTCTGCTCCTCTCCCAACAACTTCTCTTTGCTCTTGGGGGGTTTCTCCTTTTATACAGCTGCCATTCAAATAATAGGTTGCAGTTGCGAGGTATCAGACTCAATTGCCTGACTTTGCCTGAACCTAGTAATGGGACATGTTTGGTTTGAGTAATGGTATTCCTCTTTAGCCCTCTACTTCATGTTAGTACTATGCTGGTGTTTCCTAAGGGAGTTCTGCATTACTCTTTGAGGCGTCTTCCTCGTCCCAGTACTTGATGTAAATTCACAGGGTAGGGCAGGATATGAATGGCAATATCCTATAAAGGCTGAGGGAGAGCAGGGTAAGTCAGTGATGGAAAAGGGGGGATACCACGTCTCGCCCTCAGGCACCCTCTCCCCAATCTCCAAGGACCATCCACTTGGGTGATCCTCCCTCGCTTGTCCACCCTCTGGGTCGGAATCCAAAAGTGAAGGCCCTTCCCTGGCCACCTGAGCAAAAGATCGCCGGGGAGTGGAGGTGAGAACACCTTCAGGTTTCTCACACTTATCAGATGGGGCTGGGGTACCATCCTCTGCCTTTGATCCTTTGTGCAGGCCTGGGCAACAGGCTTGAGTGCTAGACTGACTGCCGTCTGTCTTTGTGTATGCCATTCGGTCCTCGCTGTAATTTCTTTATTATACGCCATTACGGCAAGGACGGTTTTGGGATGCCACCCACCAGATTAGCATGCCTTCTGCTATTGTGGTGTAGTATAGCTCCCATATGGTTCCTTGAATGCAATGGGCTGCCTACTGCATGATGTCTCTTTACTCAGAAACAAAAGGAAAGGCTGGCAAACCCAGCCCTCCTCCTGTTTCTGACTAAAGAGACATTATGCAGCAGTTTTAGCCGAAGCGCTGCTCGGTTACATGGCTGACTTCGGGTGTCAGCATTTCAGATTAGAAAAAAGCAAAGGCATCGGGTGCCTGAGGCTAGTCGGGGTGAGCCCCGGCAGGGCCCCAGCTCGGGAGCTCATCTGAGAGACTGCTGGGATTTGGCCCTGCGTAGCCCTGGCCATTTAAAGCCCATTTCAGTACACAACAGCACCCCCATGTCATTTTTCTAAATAAAGGGGACCAATTATCTGCTGGCACTTTGGAACAGTTCTCAGTGCATGAGGGTAACAGTGCTTGAGTATGGACATTTATTTATGTGCTGATGTAGACTGGTGAATATTAAGATTAGGCTTGCATTTTTATAGTATAACCCATTTCTTACTTCACCAAACAATGTGCATAAATTCATCACTGATGATGAACTTTCACAAGTTAGAAGGTCAGGATATGCTCTTGTTCATCACTGATGTCCAAAAGGACATCAGTGATGAACAAGAGCATATCCTGACCTTCTAACTTGACGGCAACAACAGTGAAATTGCTCGGAATCCTCAGATAATAAGATAAGCTGGGTTTGAGAAAATTGGAGCGGGGAAAGCTGAAATCTCCGGTAGCTGCCCCTCCCCCCACTGACTGTTTGGAAATGGCGGGCTGAAATAACAGGCCCTGCGAGAATCGGTGCGCGGCCCCTCCCGGAGCCCCTGAGCAGCTGGCGAGGAGCGCGATAGAGGAGCGTTCGACCCAGCCGGCACGGCCTGAGGGCATCACTGCTGATCAGGACAGCCCCGCACCTCACAGCACGACCGGCGCACCGCAGCCGCCACACACTCAGAGCCGGATACCTCCTGTGGCCGCCTGCGGTGCGGGGGCCCCGGGGTAGACACAGCGTTCTGCGTCGGAGACTGTACCTGAGGCGCACCTCCCAACTACGGATGCAGTCCCCTCTTGGTTACTGAGCTGACCCGAAGAACAGGACACCACCCATCCCCCAACAGCACACAATGCTACTGTGCGCGTAGGGCAGGTGAGCCCCAGCCCGACACCTGCAACTCACGTGAACTGACAGCTGAGGAGCGTTAGGGCTGGAACACCGGCTGGCGGAGGACACTAGCAGCGGCAGGTGAGCAAATTCAGCTGTCTGCGCTCCAGCTCCCCCTTCCCATCTACTGAAGGCGCAGGGGGCTGGGCTGTTGGGCCACTGGCTCATATAGCTTGGTCCACCTGCGGATACATAGGCCCCCACCTGGCAGATCTCACCTAAATTTTGTTGCTACCCCCATAGTCCACGCGTCTCAGGCTGCCTGGCTCAGCCCACGTGGAGCACCCTGCTACAGCCGGGGACACTGTGCGGGGGCCTGCGGATTACTATTCCCCCAGCAGCTTTCACTGACCTGGACGGACTACAGAGTGGATGCCCTACCCATAATAACACCACCGGGGCCACCCCACCCCCCGCTGCTAACGACCTCTGCTCTGGCCTTCTCGGCGCACACACATCATAGTTCAGGTACTTGTATGAGGACCCGTCTCTGCCCTCCAACCTGCGCATAAATCGATCCTGGCTTTCACCGAGGCCCGACAGAAGGCGCAGCGAACCGTACCCCATTGCACCTCACCACTTGCCCAGGGGAGAGGAACCATCCTGACTGGAGCAAGGGCTGGAGGAGCCGCCACTTTGGCATCAAGACTACCCAGTTCACTCAAACTCCACCCTCGATCAGCAAACTCCTGGCGCATTGATAAACCCGGAGAGGGAAGCTCACTAAGACGCGCCAACCCTGGGCCCTCTCTCAAGCCAAATCCTGACCTCAAGCATACCATAGCATTTGGCTAGCCTGACCTGAATATTGCCAAGAACCAGCACGCAACCCTAGCCCGTAACCCTACAACAAAGAGCCCGCCAACAGGGCTGCACGCCTTTGCCTTACTGCCCCCTACTGGCATTCCCACTGTCCTCTCTTCGTAAGGACGCTCTGCTGCTCACTGCCCTGGATGCTCTGCTGCCCTGCTGATCTCTCCAGCTGCCCTGGCTTGATCGCACCCTGCCGCAACCCGTACTCTAGGCCCCTGCTGTTGCCGTTCTTACCCCTACCCCTTGGGACTCCTCCTAGCCTCTGCTACCCACCCCTTTGCCCTGGATGCTCTGCCGCCCTCTACACTGGACGCTCTGCCGCTCTGATGACCTCTCCAATTCCCGCTTGATCACTTTCTGCTGCATCCCCTATTCCTGGCCCCTGCTGTCCTCACTTCTCCCACATCCACCAGCACTTACTTCTTCCCCTTCCTGCCATGCACCCCATCTGTCTCTCCCTTCATCGTCTTCCATCCTTCTCCCTCCCCCTCTCCCTCCTCCTCCTCCTCTACCTTCCCCTCATCCTAATGTCCACCCCCTCCTCACAACTCCCCCCTGCCTACCCTTCCCTCCCCGCACTATCCCTCCTTGCCCCAATCTTATCCATCTCCCCACTGCTAGCCCCTCAAGCATCATCAACATTGCCCACTGGAATGCCCGTTCCATCTGCAATAAAGCCACTGCGACCCTTGACCTGTTCTTCCGACTCAATCTTCACTTCCTCTGCATCACCGAGACTTGGATCCCCCTCTTCAATTCAACAGTGTCTGCGTCTCTCTCCACCTCCTCCTCCTCCTTCTCCATGTCTCACGCCCCTCTGGTCGCGGAGGCGGCGTCGGCCTCATTTTTCACCCTAAATGTCTTTCCTCAACCCCTACCCTCACCCTCCCTACCTTCTCTTCCTTTGAATTTCTTTACAAATCTTTCACCTTTCCTCACGCGATCTCCGTCTTAATTATTTACAGACCTCCTGGCCCCCTCTCTTCCTTCTATGAAGACCTTGACCATCTTCTCTCTCTCATCTCTCCTTCTCCTACTCCTCTCTCTGTCCTTGGGGACTTCAACCTCCATCTCTCATCCACATCTCCTTCTTCTCCTCTTCTGTCATTACTTGACTCCTACCTCCTCTCTCCCATTCCTACCCCCCCTACCCACTCCTCTGACTCCACACTTGATCTCATCTTTCTCTCTTCTTACTCTTCCTCCCCCGTATTGTCTCTTCCCAACTTTCACTCCGACCATGCCTTGCTCTCCTTCTCCCTCACTCCTCCCCCCTCTCCTCCCCCACCTCTCCCTTCTTCTCTTGTTGCGACCTCCGCAACTTTAACCCTACTCTCTTCCACGGCTCATGTTCTTCCTCCCTTCCCCCTCTCTGATTTCGCTTCCCTCTCAGCAGATGTCGCCCTCTCCACACTGTCCTCTTCTTTAACCTCCAGTCTTGACCAACTCTATCCTCTCACTCCCTTCTCCCCTTCTCACAAACCTTCCCAGCCCTGGCTCTCTTCACACCTTCTGTCCATGCACCACCTCCTCCGACATCTCGAACGACGCTGGATCAAATCCCCTTCTCTGACTAATCAATCCTCTTATTTCTCATATCACTCTCTTTACGACTCTTGCCTCTCAGCTGCCAAACACTCCTACTACTCTAGCCTCCTCCACTCACAAGCCTCTCATCCTTGCCGTATCTTCCAGACCCTCTCTCGGCTTCTCTCCCCTCCCACTTCTGACCCTTCCATGAACTCTCCCCTCTCTCCCTCTGACTTCGCCAACTTCTTTTCATCCAAAATCCTCTCTCTTCGCCAGAACATCCTCTCCTCTCCTCTCCTCTTCTTCCTTCTCCCCCTCACCTCTCCCCCTCTTCCAGCTCTGCCAACTTGTCCACCTTTTCTCCTATCACCCCTGCATGTGTCTCCCACCTCCTGTCCAAAACTCACCCTACTGCTGCCCCCTCTGACCCCATCCCCACCTCCATCATCCCCAAAATGTACCCCGTCCTTGTTCCCTACCTAACCTTCTTCTTCAACATCTGTCTCTCCTCTGCCACCTTTCCTTCAGCTTTCAAACATGCTACCCTATTCCCTATCCTGAAGAAACCTTCTGCTAACCCTCTTGTTGACTCCAACTTCCGGCCAATCTCCCTTCTCCCCTTTATTTCTAAGCTCCTCGAGCGCCTTGCTTACTCTCAACTTTCTGTTTTCGTCTCATCCCACTCCCTCCTCCCTGCCTCTCAATCTGGTTTTCACCCTAAACACTTCACTGAGACAGCCCTCACCTATATACTCAGCTCTCTCCTCACTGCTCGCTACGCTAAGCAATCGTCAATTCTCATCCTCCTTGATCTTTCTGCAGCTTTTGATACCGTAGATCACCCCTTACTTCTTAGCACTCTGTCCTCCTTCGGCTTCAAAGACTCTGTTCTCTCCTGGCTCACCTCTTACCTCTCCAATCGATCCTTCACTGTCTCCTGAGGCGGCCGCAGCTCCTCTAGCCTCCCCCTGAACTATGGCGTCCCTCAGGGTTCCGTGCTTGGACCCTTTCTTTTCTCTCTCTATACCTCCCTTCTCTCCCCAGTCATTTCTTCTTTCGGCATTTCCCACCACTTCTATGCTGATGACACCCAACTCTTCCTTTCCTTCTCTTCCTTCACATTTGACCTCCACCTCACTCTTTCTTCCTGCCTCATGGCCATAAAAGATTGGATGTCATCCCACTTTTTTTCCCTCAACACTAACAAGACTGAGGGGCTTTTCTTCAATCCTAATTATTATTATTGTTTTATAAAATGGTATAGTTTCATTTTTTAACTTTTCATTTGTCTCAGTATTGGCATATCGTGAAGATCAGTTTGTTTGATTTGCCATTAAGCATCATCGTCCATCATTCTTCTGCCTCCATGGTCTGCTCCGCGATCTTGTAGAAAGTGCCAAATCAGATTCTTTGTGCTGAAAGGTTGTCGCATTCCATTAGGAGGTGGTGTAATGTTTCAGGTTTCTGTGTCTCTCAACAGAATTGGCAGAATTGATCTGCGGACGGGATTTGCCTTGTTTTTGCTAGGTAGAAGCGGGTTGGTATGGTGTTCATCCATATTTTCAGGTATATTGCTCGAATCTTATTATCAGGGAAGATGGTCAGGTAAGCTGGAAGCTCATTGATTGATCTTATGTCCGTTTTGCATTGTATATTCAGGCTGTATTTTCTTTTTTGACTGTTAGTTTTTATCCAATCGTTTCTCATCATTTTGACTTTTGCGTGTTGAGGGCGCAGTGTGAGCACTTCGTGCAAGATCTCTTCGGTTATCATAAGTCGTTCAAGGTTGTCTTTCCATTTGCAAAGGATTGTGTTATTCATTGCGCTCGGATGAGATCTTAAGATTTGGATTGCCTGTGTTTTTTCATCTGCTAGCAGCTTTCGGTAAAGGTCCAGGTATTCCCAAAGGACAATTGAGCTGATTAATTGCACTGCTACCTAATGTCTTATTCTAGGCATTGGGAATGAGGGTGGTAGTTGCAGGATCTTGCGCCAGAAGGAAGCTTCTTGTTTTGTCCAATCATAGGTGGTGGCATTCATCATTGCTTCAGTTCCATAGACAATAGTTGGGATCACTTTTTGCTTCTAGTATGTTGTTATGGGTTTGAGGGAATATTTTCCGTACTTTCGGTGAATTACACATCCTTGCCTCGCAAGTAATTGGAATTTTTCTTCCAATTTCGTGGTGCATTCCTTTTCCGATTTTGATTGATTTATGTTGATTCCCAGATATTTGAATGTGGATACTTCGTCTAGCTGATTACCCATTAGGCAGATTGTTAGTTGTTTTTCCTTTTTGTAGTGTGTTTTGGTAAGTTGCATGACTTAAGTTTTCTTTGTATTGTTTGTAAATTCATTGAGATCCATGTATTGGCCTAGTTGTGAAAGACTGTTTTGAAGGCCGGAAGTTGTCTTATCCAGTAGGATGATGTTGTCTAAGTACATAATGATTTTCACTGGTGTTGAGTTGATCTTTGGAGGATTCAAGGCATCTGATTGGAGGTGGGTCTCGATGTCTGCTGTGAAAAGATTATAAAGCGTGGCTGCTAGGGGACAGCCCTGTTTTAGACCATTGGAGGTGGGGATCTTCGATGTTGTCTGTCCTTCCCTTGTAAGTCTTATTGTTATTGAGGTGTTTGAGTAAAGTTGTTTGATTGGCCCCAAGATGTTGTTTGGGCATTTCCATATTTCAAGTTTGTCCCATAGTTTTTGCCTGGAGATACCATCGTAGGCCATGTGCAGATCTAGAAAGGCTGCATGTATAGTTGTTTTGTTTTGGATTGCTTCATGCTTAATCAAGTTCAGCAAAAGTAGGTTGACGTTTGTGCCAACGTTTGGAGTGAAGCTAGTTTGTCTGGTTGCAAACCAGTGTGTCATGGTTACCCATTGCTTGAGTTTTTGCAGAAGAATGGATGCAAACAACTTCCTCAGAGGATCTAGTAGTGCAATTGGGCAAACGTTTGCTGGGTCGTCTCTTGGTCCTTGTTTGTAGATGGGTATTATTGTTGCGGTTTTCCATGACGGGGGTATCTGGTTGAGATTGTTTATTAGTACCAGGATGTTGCTCATAAGGTTGGCCCGTAATTGTGGGTCTTTCTTAATTATAGCATTTGAGGTCCCTTCGGGTGCTGGGGCGTGGGATATGTTTAGTTTTTGTATCATATGCAGTATGTCTTGATGGTCGCAGAGTACCATCCACTTTGTCTTCTTAGTCTGAGTTTCATTGTCGGTTTCTGAGTGTCATGCTTTATATATATGTTCGAGTAGTGTTGGATCCATCGTTGTTCTGTCACATTTCCAGTGGGTTTGTTTTGATTAGCTGAGTTGTTGTTTAGTATGTTCCATAACTCTCTGAGGTTGTGGGTTTTGTATGTTTCTAGGATGGCCTCTGCGTCCGCTTGTAGACAAGTCATACGATGGGATTTAGTCCAATTGTTGTAGTTTTGTTTTGCCGCTTTGATTTTTATGAATGCTTCTTTGTCCTTCCTTTTCTTTGAATGCCGCAGGGTGTTTCTCAGTATCCTTTTCTTCTCGACTATCTCCTTGTTATAGGAGTGTTGGTGAATTTTCATGGGTTGTTGTGTCATCTGCTTGTAGTATGGAATGAGTAACCATTGATAGTTCAATTTCTGGATATCAGGCAGTGTTGTTTTGGGAAATTGCTTTGTAAGCATAGTCGTTGCTTGTTGGGTTATGCGTAGTTTCTGCCCGCTGTGCAAATTTCCAGTGGGATAGTTTGGTGAGACAGGAGTTGTTGCAGCATGTTTTGACCATGTTTAACAAGCTGGTTGTGATCACTTTTTGATGTTTTGACTATGCTAACTTTTTCTACTGCATCTCTTAGTTCTTTGGAGAGGTAGATGTAGTCAATGACAGCAGACGATTTTCCGCGAGACCAAGTTGGTAGTATCTTTTTTGTCTCGTCCGTGGGGTAATTGATGAGAGAGAGGTTACGAATGATGATTTCTTTTATCCATCTTTTGGCACGTGTTGTCAGGTCTTTGTGTGGAATGGCTTGTCCATCTGAGCGACATAGGTGAAGGTTTAGATCTCCACATAACATACATTCGATTGTTATTTATTTATTAATGAGTTTGTCTATTGTTAAGACACCATCAAGGAAGGTTTTGTTGTTTATTGCCGCAGGGTTCCAGTAGAGATTCATGATAGAGATTATTCTTTCTTGTTGTTGGTTTGGAGAGTCGGGGTCTAGGCTTCCTTTTATTTTTATGACAAATACTAATACTCTCTCCCCTTCTCCCCCTCCCCTCATCCACTTTCCACCTTCCAACCTCCCCATATCTTCCCATGCCCGCAATCTCGGCCTCCACCTCGACTTCTCTCTCTCCTTCTCCAACCACATCTCTCTAAACTCCCGAGCCTGCCGGTACCACCTCTATAACATCCACAAGATCCACACCTCTCTCATATTCCATGCTTCCAAACTCCTAATCTCCTCCCTCATTTTCTCCTGCCTCTTCTAGTGCTCCTCTCTCCTCTTTGGACTCCCTGTCTCTCAACTAACTCCCCTAAAATCCATCTACCACTCCTCTATCCGTACTATATGCCTCCTCGGCCCTCGAGACTGTATTTCTTCCTCTCTCTCTCAACTTGGCTGGCTTCCCTTCCTCTCACAACTAAAATTTAAATTCCTCTGTCTTGCCTACAAATCGCTCCATGACCTGGCACACCCCTACCTTTCCTTCCTCCTCTCATTTTACTCCTCCTCCCGCTCTCTCCCCTCAGCAAACCTCTACCTCCTCACTGTATCCCCAGCCCCATTTGCCTCCTCACGCTTCCGCTCCTTCCAACTCTTTGCCCCCCTACACTGGAACTCCCTCCTTCTCTCCATCTGCTCCACCCCTACCTATTCATCCTTCCGCAACTCCCTGAAAGCTCATCTTCTACACTCCCCCCCTGACTTCCCTTCCCTACCCCTCCTCTCCTATACTTGCCCCCCTCCTTTCCCCATCCTCTCTCCTTCCCCTCTGACCTTAAATTAGTAACAAATACTACTTAAAGGCAATGAGACCACCATATCACTCCTGCTTCCCTTCCTCTGCTCCCTCCCTCCCCCCACCTCAAATCCTACACCGTAACTTCCTTCACCTACCCCCTCCTCAACCCTATCCCCACCCCCCCTTGTAAATAGTTCTACTTATTGTTCTAATGACGTGTTCATGATTGTAAATATGCTTCTCTCACTTTTGTACAAATTCAATAAACATAAACATAAGTAATTGATAAGCACATTAACTTGTAGAGTTGTTTTGTATCCGGAATGAATGCATATTTGAGTGACTGAGAGTGAGTGATATCACGAATGGTAGATGATTGGAACCCTGAGCTTGTCAGAGCTATGCGTGTTCAATGCGTGCGAGTTGATCCCGAGTGCTGTGTGAATGGATGTCCCTTGGGTGCTGTACTACTGTAACCATGTTGTGCGGCTGCTTGTGTGTTCGCCTTGCATTTGTTAATTTCCAGTTTGTTCAGGTAATGGTGTCTCTTTTGTTTGGAACAGGCAGGTGAGGGGGGCTAGTTCTCCATTAGCACTATTCTGATCTTCCTTGGGATCTAGTCATTCCTCCAGGCTTGCGCAGCCAAGGACGTTGAAGAATACATTTGTCATGATGAGAGATCCTTGGACACGTTGTGATGTGAGATGAAGAGCCGGGAGCGAGGGTTGAGAGCTGTGTGTGTTGCTCTAGTGTGTGCAGGATGGGATCACTGGAGGCCATCTGGGGCAAGGAAGCCATGGGTGTGCTGTGGTGAACCTGAGAAACAGTGCTGTTGATGAAGGAGGAGGTGTGCCGGAGTTATAGCTCAGGATAGCTCAGGGGCAACGTGCCTTGGAAGCAAGAAGACATGGAACAACACAGGTTCGATCCCCGGGTCCGTGCTTATAAACCTCTGGGTGTTAAGCACCTAATAAATAACGTATCATATCATATTATACAATAAGTGGTGGTGCTTCAAGCAGGGTCGGACTGCACTGGGGCATAAAATTGTCTTTGGCACCAATGAAAAAGTAGCCCATAGCAAATCTGCAGCACAGCAAATAACTACTCATTACCTATGTGACAGAGTAATTTCCTATGGGGAGTTTTTTTGTTAAAATGGGATGCAAATTGTGCTTTTTAAAGAATGTGTTCAGCAACATTGGTCAAACAACTAGCTGCATAGTCAAGTAATGCAGCACATGGGCCCACTTTAGCCAAAGAAACGGGCCCACTGCAGCATGCTGGGCCTATAATTCACGCCTTGCACTATAGGCCAGTCCGAGCCGGATCGCACATTCGAGAGACATCTTGCCAAGCATTGTGGTAACTGTGTGGTTGAGGGAAGCAGTGGGATGCAGAAAATCTGCCATGAAGATGAGGAGGGATGTTGTGGAGAGCCATGGCATGTTTGAGGACAGTTGGAGTGATACGCGAGGCAGTTACTGCCATTAGTATTCTGGGGTCTGCAGGCTCAGGATACTGGTTTTCCCGAGTTTGCAGCCCCGGAACACTAATGGCTTACGAAACCTTTTCAAGCGTCATGTCTTTGCCGTTTCAAAAGGTTTCGTTGCAGTACGCGCTGGTTTTAGGAACACTAGACCACGCAAACTGCTTCATTAGTATGGAGCAACAGGGTGCAATTTTGGGTGAAGTTGCTCCGTACTAATGAATGGGACAAAAACAAAAATAAAAAAAGGCCACCTTGGAAAAAAAGAAGGGGCTACGTGTGGTCCCTTCTCCCTTTCCAAGGTAGCCTTGAAAAAAGAGTGTACCCGGCACACGAATGACGTTCGTGCGTCCACAGGATTACACTGTGGTATGGCTCGGAAACAAGCCAATCCACGTTCAGTGTTTCCCGTGGACGCGGCGTGCCGGGTACTAATGCCTCATATAGCCTGCACATTGTCAAATGACAGTAATGTCCACGCGTTCCAAGGGTACTAAAGTTATTGTTAGTTATCACTACTGAACTCCAGGCCACTCACTGTTAAGTGGCTAAATAGTCAAAAGAAGCAGTTCCTGTTGTCATGACTCAAACCTGCATCGCCAAGAATAAGGATTTCAGAATGGCCCTTTCTTTGAAGATGCCCGATTTAGTATTGTGGTATCATTCACCAGAAAGCCCCTGAAAGGGTGTTTAAAAACTCGGGTTTGCCCTTTCCATGCTGCTGAACGGTTCAACTCGCCTAATTCATTCACATTTCTGACATTACAATAACCCACCAAACTTCCAGGAATGACAGAGCACTCTTACACCCCTCATGCATTCAACATTACAGTGAGTGCTCAATTAACATTCGCCCAATGTGCCTTGGAAACACAGCCCTAGTTATCACAACACTTTAGGACCTAGCCGCCTCCTCCCTTTTGCAGCACTATGGTCCACTAGATGGGCGTGGCCTGAAGTGTCCCCAGAAAGGGACACTAAAAAAAAATTCTGGTTACTTTTTTTGTAATTGTCTGGCACTGGGGATTTGTTTACAGGCCTTGCTGATGAAATGTCAGTGTTGCATTGTACTATGCTATTTCAATTCCCTTTGTTTCATTCCATAGACTGCTTGACACATAAATTGACACGGCTTTATGTGTCAAGCAGTCTACTGAATAAAACAAAAGAAATCCAGCATCACAGAACTAGCACAGTGAAACCCCAGCATGGGAAAATAACAAATAATTGTTTTTTTCTTTTTTATTGTCCAGTGCTGGGGATTCAAACCCCAGCCCTGTCAGTGACAAACCATTGTCATATCACACTGTGCTTGTTCAAAGGTGCCCAATTTCTTTTGTTTTATTCAATAGACTGCTTGACACGCAGTCTATTGAATGAAACAAGAAATATCCAACACCTATGGAACGGCACAGTGTAATGTGATGCAGGCTAATCACTAGCAGTGAACACGGTTCGAATCCCCTGCACGGAACAAAGTGGCTGTTGGGGCTGTGGTGCATACCGTGGGTCCCGGCTCGATTGATGTTTTGGGAGACTACCAGGGCTCAGCCTATTTAAAGCCCTACCCTTAGCATGGGGCAAAGTACGCAATTTGGACAAGCCTAGGCACTATGGAACTGATTGCTTTTGATTGGCTGCACGTTTTACAAAAGAAATTCTACACAGCTGGGATACAAATCTATAACGTGACACAGAGTGACATAACACAACTTCATGAAAAGTATGGCCCAGTGTTTTCCACAATTTTTCTAGCGTTAGGCTGTTTAATGTTCAATGGCCTGGTGAGGGTAAGGTGGGCCTTAGGGTTTAACCTCAGCGCTGGTCAATGGGACGGGTCTTGTCGGGTCCAAGATCTGGCATCCGATGACGCTCTGGATCTCGGGACCCGGCCTTCCTCAGCCCTGACCAGGCTTTACGACCCCCAGCTTTGCCGAAGGAAGCTGGGGGCTCTGTGATGTAATCTGCTCTGTCCTCCTTTCCCCAGCCTTCACTCGAGCATTTGCAGGCCCTATTTGTGAGCCTGTTTTTTTTCTTCTGGCCTGAAAGGGACACCACAGGAATCAATGAGCTATGACTATCACTTGGGCTCGGGGTGGGGGGAGGGCATCACAGCTAAAAGCAGGCTTTCTATTGTTTTCCAAAAGTGCATCTTACACATTCACGGAAAAAAGTTCTTTCCACATTCGAAAATGCTGCTTAAACTTGCATTCACCAGTTTTCTTTGAAATGACTTCTTTTTTTGTCAGACTACCGTGTCATTTTTGTGCCCCATCCTTTGTTTATTACAGGTTACATTTATAAAGATGTTATATGCTTGTCAAACTCTTTATCACAAATAAATACTTCTGTTGTACTGACTTCCGTTATTAGGAAGCTAAACACTGGGATCACGGGTGACAACTTTTGATTTTTACTACAGGGGCAGAAATACCCCACACCTCTACACTGAATATAAGCAAACGACCACCCCAACCCATCCCCTGGTCAAACACATTTTATAGCACTTTTTTTTTTTACAAGGAATTGAAAAAAGTAATACTTTTAACAACCCGTTTTTAATAAACATCTTCAATGGTCTCTCAACCAGCTGAGCTATCCTGGTAGCCTTCTACTGCAGAGCGTGTCTATGGATCCCTTAATGTACTAAAAATGACTGTATTTTGGCCGCCCCACTGCCATAGCAGTGATTTAAAGTGCAATTGATGTACAGTGTGCAGTTTTGAAAGAAGCAGCATGAAATAAATTGCACCATTGTTTAACTATTATTTTTAACATTTCGTTCGAGTGCAGTTCAACTGCCAGCTCTACCCCCTCGGAACTCCGTCCCCTCCTCCAAATTCCACCCCAACCCCAGCCCTTGTGGGATCCCCCTTTACATTTTGTCTGTTTCCTTTCCACCACTGTTTAACCTAACTACACACCTGAGATGATGGAGCAAAACTTAATAAATAAAACACTAATCACAATTGTTGTAGTACCACGTGCGACAGAGATACATTAAAAAACTAAAATGAACCAAACAAACCGGTAGCAAAAGATGGCGGGGGCGAAGGGCGGAAGGAGAGGGCAGGTGCAGCAGTGTGTGTGGGTATGGGGCACTTTGATGCAGCAGCTGCAGTGTCACCCGCTTCTTCCCGCCTTGGTCCCTCGGCCTCTTCTACTCTTGGGGACTACAGGACCCCTGTGTTTGCAGCACAGGACGCCTACTGTGTGTTGCTCTTCCGGATGAAGGCCGTGGTCTTGCCAAACGATGCTTTTCCTGTGCTTCTTTGTGCGGTGCAGCCCTGTCAAGGAAGCCCTGCTTGTCCCGGGCCTGCCAGCTGCGCAGCCAATGGGATCTTCGGATTCCTCGCTCTCCTGTATCTTTCGGCTAGCGGGCTTTTAGTCACATGGGCACGTGACGCAAGCGCACTATCACAAACACCACATCCTTCCAGTGGCTAATGTAATGCGAACATGTTGCAACGCGTTTACGGTTAACCCTCGGTGCACGTATGTAGAGATCCATTACATACGTGCCAATACCGTGCTCTTTAAGGCACACAGACACCTCCAAGGGGCAGATGAAAAGTCACGGCTTGTGGATTGTTATTTTGTGATATGCGACTGCGACTGTCTCTATAATTCATGGGCTTCCATCCGGGGCGGAGCCAGCCTCAGCATTTTGTCTGTGTGTTGTGGGGTTGGAGCTGGATGGCAATTTTGAAAGCTGGAAGCAGGGGCGCCACCAAGGGGTGGCCAAGGGGGGCCACGGCCACTCTTATAAACATGCTGCCCCCCCCCCCACCAGCCCATTCACTTATGTGTGTTTGTTTTTTGATGTGCCACCCCAAGATTTCCAGTGTGGCCACCCCTATGAAAAATGTCTGGGGGCGCCGCTGGCTGGAAGTGCAGCGATTAACCCACTGTGCTGTCAAATCCCTCCTCTGAGCCTAGGAAGCTAAATAACTATTTCGACTTCCTTCCCATTGGATGCCTCCTTCAGCCCAATTCATCAGCTATTAGGCCATCGAAAAGCCGCTGCGGAGTATTCATAATTACCATAATTGTCGGTTAAGTGTTTACTGGGCATCATTTTCGTTTTAAGTGCTTCCTGAGCTCGGAAGCACATATTGGAGTTGGGGAGGACAGGGACACACCTGCCTCAGCAGCCACAGTCAGCATGGCTCTATCAGTCCGTGGGGACCCGGTGCAACTTTGCAGGCACTGCCTTGCAGGCCAATGCTCAGATTACTTACTGGTAATCGTTATTACTCCTAGTCCGAGTACTTATCAATGAGGTGTCCCACCTCCATACAGGAACCCTCTTTCTAATAATCTCCTCAGGCCCTGTCCCCTCTACCTCCCGCATCCATAACAGCCTGCCTTTCCCCAGACCCAACAACCCAACAGTATGTAACACTGCCCAATCGGCCCATTCAAGACGGGTAAAGGAGAGGCGGGAAACTAGTGCTGGTACGAGGAAGTGAAGGACTAGGAGTAATGAAGATTACCTGTAAGTAATCTGAGCATTACCTCCACATCCACTCTTCCTCGTCCCAGCACTTATCAATGAGGTTTGCTATCTCCAGAGTGAACGGGCCGAGCGTACAGAAAAACACCAAAAGGCAAATGGAAAATGCAACTCGACCAGCACCAATTTATTGAAATACACAAATCCAGACAGTAGCAACAAGTTATTTCACATGAGCGCCACACTCAACACACCGCCCCAAAGGCCCCCGCCTCCCAGCGGTGCAGATTCAAATGGTAGTGGTTAATGAACGTGTGCGGATCAGACCAGGTGGCGGCACAGCAAATGTCCTGGATAGGAACACCGCAAGCCTCAACACAGGACGCAACCATCCCACTAGTGGACCTGCCCTGCACACTAGATAGAAAGGGAGACCCCACAGAAAAGTAAGCCAAAGTGATAGCATCCCGGAGCCAACGGCTGATGGTGGGCACAGACCCCTTCCGCCCGAGGAGCGCCCCTCCTAAAAGGAACAAAGAGGCTAGGGGAGGAACGAAAAGCCCTAGTGCGTTCCAAATAGAGCAGAACCGCCTGGCACACACCAAGAGCAGCCCAACGAACCACCTCCGGGCAGGAGGGAGAGAGGGAAACAGGAAGAAAGAACAATCTCCTGGGTAAGATTAAACTTATATACCACCACTGGAAGAAAGGACGGGTGGCACTTAAGAAACAACGCATCTGGGGAAATAACCAGGTATGGTGCTTCACAGGAGAGGGCACCAAGCGGCATCAAGCTCCCCCAACCGCAGCGCCAAAGTGATAGCCACCAGGAAAACCACTTTCAACGTGAGGACCCGAAGGGAAGCTTCAGACAAAGGCTCAAAAGGAGAAGACAGCAAATGCCGAAGGACTAGCGAGCGATCCCAGGAGGGCAACCCAGAAACAAGGACAGGCTGAGTAATAGAAACACTCTGGAGAAGGCTACCCAGCAAGGAGTGATTACCCACAGCCGGACCCCCAAAGGTGCGAATCGCAGCCCACTAAGCCCTCAGGGTGGAGACAGAGGGACCCAAGTTAAACCCATCCTGAAGAAACTGCAGCACATGGAGCCCCAGAACCCAAGGAGGGGGACCCGCCATGACCCAGATAACAGAACATGAAGTGTCCCCAGTACCTCTCATAGGCCCTCAATGTAGAACGACGCTGGTCCCTCTGAATGTGAGAAACCACCTTGGCAGAGAGCCTCCCAGAAACTAGGCACACCCTTGCAACTTCCAAGCCCCCCAGACCAAATTCTTGGGACCCTCCACTCTTAAGGGGCCCACCACCGGATCTGCCATCCGAGTGAGAGGCAACATGGGGGAGACAGCCAAGTTCAGGAGAAGTGAAAACCAACACCTGCGAGGCTAAAACGGAGCAGCAAAGATCACCACCACCCGAGATTCCCAAACGCGCAGCAACACCTTCTGAATGAGAGGGAGGGGTGGAAATACATACAGGACCCCCAGCGGCCACAGGGAGGTCAGAGCACCCACCCCCCATTCCCCCTGAGAGGGGAAATGGGAGAAAAACCAGGGAACCTTTGCAGACAGGGGAGAGGCAAACAAATCCACCCAAGGAGTCCCCAGAACCCTGCAGTCCCTCCGAAGGACCACCTCCTACAGCACCCACTGCCCCGGGGGAAACACACAGCTGAGGCGATCCGCCACAACATTGTCCCGGCCCCTGATGTGACAAGCAGGCAGTGACAGAAGATGAGATTATGCCCAAGTACAGAGGGGAAGAGCAAGAGACCCCAAAGACTGAGACCGAGGGCTCCCCTGGTGGTTGATACATACCACAGTGGCAGTATTTGCAGAGCGGAGGAGAACAGCCTGCCCCACCAAGAGTGGGCAAAAGGACTTCAGAGCCTTGAAGGCCGCTAAGAGCTCCCTCCAGTTGGAGGACCTGGCTGCGTCCCCCCGGGACCACTTCTCCTGCAGCTCCCGGCCCAGGGCCACTGGCCCCACCCCACTAGGCTGGCGTTGTGGTAACAATGTTTGGGTCTACAAAAAAAAAGAAGAGCAAGGGAAGGGCTTCAGCGACTCCTCTAGAAAGAGTCGAAGCTGCTGCCTTAACTGTGGAACGTGAGAGCTTGCAATGCATTGGCGCTCCGTTCTTCTCTGTGTAAATAGAAGCGCGGATGGCATTAACAAAACAACTAGACCTGCAAGTTGTATTGCATTCAGAACGTAATGGCGCAATCGTATGAAATAACTTCCACCTCCTCCAGGCAGAATAACGCTGTGCCATGACACACAGAAAACACCATCAGGTGATATATCTTTGTGCTGCCTTTAAACCAATGGATTCCTATAAACCCACCTTTTAGTGAAAGAATGCAGATTACATTTTCACTTTTCCAACCACTAGCTGGAAAATTAAAGTGTCAATGTTTTACACTTTGTCTTTGCACTGCATGATGGAACGTTTTAAACTTGCACAGAGGAGTCCAGCAGGGCAAATGAATGAGGTCCCTCTGTGCGGTTTGGGTCTTAAACGAAATGTACTGCGTGAAAATTGCATGCATGGGACCACCAATTAATGTGCTAATGGGTTCCCTTCATGAAGTTTTCAACTTTTGCAAACATAGCGAAACAAGTAGGAGTAGAAACATGAAAAATTGCCTTTACTCCTTTCTATTATGCTCTGTTTTGTAAAAAGAAATGTGAATTGGGCCGGCATTTACAATGGTTTTCTTGTGTTGTTTTGAGGAAGAGCAGGGAAGCATGATGAATACAGTTTGTCCGTTAAGTGTCCCCACTGTGCCTCCAAAGGAAACGGAGAACAGACAGATCCTCAAAGAAGGTGTTAAGTCCTGGGTAACACCTACGTCTGAATTAACACCTTCTTTCATGATATGTGGTACTTGCAAAGTTGAGCCTGTGATGAAATGACTACTGGTCTGCATGAGTACAGGGATGATAGTGGTTTCTAAGCACCTACTCAGCCCCACATTATTACTAGTTCAGCATTGACCCCAATCATAAAAGTGAAACAGGCACTACATGAATGCAACACCTCCTTCATTTCGTTGTATTTGTAATTGGTCATTTATAATGCGCTTAATGCCCAGAGGTTTCTAAGCGCGGACCTGGGGATCGAACCTGTGTTACTCCACATCGTCTTGCTTCCAAGGCAACCGCGTTGCCCCTGAGCTAACCTCCTGTCCTTTACGAAGCATGTGCCGAGGGCAGGCTATACTCCTCATGAGGGTGTGAGCCAGCATGGAAGCATTCAAAACAACAAAAGTATAGTAAGTACCAACAAAAAAGAAATGTCCAATCAAGGTTCTGTACAAATGAGACGTACCTAAACTACAAGAACAGATAAAATATTAAAACACTGACAACCCATCCCTATAATGAGATGCACATATGCATATCAAATGCAGACTTTGATAGAAAAGAGCACTCTGGGTTTTGAATAACAGCAATGCGCAAGTAAATCATCTTCTAGAAAAGTCTCCTTTCACAGTTTACACAGCATTGAGCTAGGTTTTAGGGTGCTTTCAGTGTGTCAAGTTGGGTTTGGGTTGGTGAGCTGGTTTGACGGTATTCAGAACAGCAATTCGGTTCGAGACCTGGCAACTGGTCATGGATTGAAGAAGTGTGGGAAAGGTAGGTGATGTTGAGTCTTTGTAGCTCAAAGACCCAAATCAAGGAAAGTGGAGATTTGGCTTCAGCGGCAAGTTAGCTCAATAGGATCCAACAACACAGTGTGGTTCGACATGCAGCAACGGCTTGTGGCTCCAAGAAGCTTGAAACAGGCAGCAATGTTCGCGTCTGCATAGCCCACCCAAAGGTGCTCAAAGTGGCTTGAAGTTGAGAGAGTATCAAAGGCAGCTCTGTTGGGTCATTGCAGTGACTTGAAGGTGCATAAAGTGCTTTTAACGGCTCATAATTGCAGACAGTGTCAAAGGTAGCTTTTGTTTGCTTTTTGGGGTGCTCAGGACCCTTCACTGAGTCCTTGAGGAAAGATGAGTCCGTCTTCTGCCCTTGCAGCAAGAAAGATTCCAGGGTGCCACCAGTCTTTCCCACAGCAGGTCACTTCAGATGTTCCCCTCAGGCGGTTAGGGAGAGGGTCTGCACCCTCCCTGAAAGCCTTGCCTTTACCCATTGAATGAGAAATGTGCACATCCAGCGTACTCCCAACACTAATGTATGACCGGCTCCCAGCAACCACGTTGTTGCTTGAAGCACATTTCCCAGAGATAGGCTGTTAAGGGGCTGTCTCAGTGAAATGACAAAAAAAACTTTCCATCCCTGTTTCTCAAAAACGTTTAGAGCATCTGGCCCTATGTGTCTATATTAACATATTTTGCACTTTCATCCAGTGTCGTGTGGCCCTGGTTAGACACCTGTACTCCCGGTAGTTGTAGACACTTTCCTAGTCACCTGGCATGCCATCCACCAGACCCTGTTCATCCATTACAAATGTTTCCCAATCGACACTACCTTATCTATCCTAGGTCGATAAGAGCAGCTGAGGAATTGATTAAATCATTTTAGCATAAGTCATCAATATGATATTTTTACATTCTAAAATGTTGAACATACAGATGAAGATTGTTGGGTGTGGAAGAGGCTACAGAAACGAAAGACATATGGACTTACATGCAGATCATATTCTACTAGAGGTGTGATATAGGCTTGGAATATCCCCCTCTGAAAAATAGCAAAGACTGTGGACTTCGATGTACAGTCTTAGTAATATCAGATCCAGCCCCCCTGTATGGGTTTGAACTAAATCTGGAAATTCGCCCATCATTCCCCAAGGAGACTTCAGTCTGCATGCTCCTATAGGCTACCAAACCTGCCTTTTGGTACGTGGTTTGTCTAACTTCTTACCAGCACGAGCAACAGTCCTGGTCCAGACACCCATTCAAGCAGCCTATCCAGGGCAGCAGTGTCATAAGCCCCAGGGCAGCATGAAAGGTAAGCAAGACCCCATAACACCTCATTTGTATCCCTGGGTGCAGAGACCTTCTGCCCACATTTGTGATGAATGGCTCAATTGTTCTGATGTAGCTTTCTCTACGTAGGTGAGATCACACACAGATCTATTGATTGCGCATCATCTGCTAGCCGTGACTTTACTCTGCATGAATGGCAGTTCATCCGGTGCATCTGCATTCATTTCCCTTTTAGATCTGTAATCTGAGAGACTACGTCTGGATTATGTTGCTGCTCATCTTCCTCCTTCATGGTCTTTAGCCGAGGTTCATGCCCTGGGAGAAAGGCTTTGGCATCTCTCAATATCCCTATCGTGTGGAAAATACAACCTCCACTAATGTAGGACTTGAAAGCTTCCCAAGCTGAGGTGAACACATCCACTGACCGCCTCCTTTAGATTGAAGAGCTGTACTATTTTGCCCAAAGTTTCTACTTTAAAGATAAGAGTCTTTGGGTGGACATCTGGTTGGATTCTCCACATTCATCTGCCTTTATTGAATGTCTGTCAAGCCCACTTCTACCACCTTAACCCTCACCTTAATGACTGGCTGTCCTCTGCATGCCAACAATAGGATATCATCTATGCAGGAAGTGGACTTGTGTTCCAGGGATTGAAACTAATAACCCTTGTTACAGGGTCTTGAGTCTCCTATGTCTGTATTATTCTAGATCCTTAGTCCTCTCATGTCACGCCAGTCCTAACTATAAAAAGTGGTGTTCCATATACTGCGCAGTTAATCCGTGGTTCAGTCGTATGAGAAATCTTCACAATATCGCTAACTCCCATACTCATCAACAATGTGAAGAATAAACCCGGCTGTTGCAACACACCGTTTTTTACCCCAAGAAGAATACCACTGACTAAACAGCTAATGTACACAAGTAGATTTACTACCATAAATAAAATCGAGTTCGCTTAGAGAACTTGTGAACCAAACTGGGCTGGCAGTGAACTACCTAATGGCATCTTATAGTGGTTAATGAAAGTGTGGGGAGATGCCCTTTTGACAGCATTGCAAATGTCCGACAGCGAGACTTCTTGAGCCTCAGGACATGAGCCAGCAATTCCTCTAGTTCAGCGGTCTGCAACCTTTGGCTTTCCACATATGTTGGACTACAACTTCCATCAGCCCTAAGCTGCATATTCAACGGTGGGGAATTATGCAAGTCATAGTCCAAAACATCTGCAGAGCCTCAGGCTGAAGACCTCTTACCTAGAATTGACCCTGAACCTGTAATAAATCGGTACCCAGTACAATCTGTTATGATCTCAGCTTTATTTCTTTAATTTCACTAAAATATGCCTCACCACTACTGAACATCATTCCATTTCAATACACATATCATAGCACAACAATACAACCAATGAACACATCTTCATGTGAGGTTAGTATGTGGTAATAATTCCATGAAAAAAAGAGTCAAGAATTACATTTCACATGAAGCTATGTTTAGTGCGTTTTAGAGGAAATTGAGCAAAGATCAGAACAGGTTGTATTACTCAGCTATTTTTACTAATAATGATTATTGGTTTCAATGAATTAATGTTCCCAAGAGTCACACATGGGTACACTGCCCCAATAACTCCAGTACCAACAAACTGTGCTCTTTGTATTGCTTAGATTCCCAGGTTATCATGACTGCTGCCAATTTAGAGTTTAGCACTGGTGGGTGTGGTGTTTCTGAAAGAATCTCTGGAGGTACTCCAGAAAGGCCAACGCCCCCAGTGGTAACCATAACATGGATTTGTACATTCATTTGTTTATCCATCCCCACCTTCAATGTGGATGTGGAAACGAACAATTGTACAGTAGTGGTTCATGCCACTGCAATACATTCTTCTCTATACCCAGAACGGTACATTCTGACCCTTTTATGCATTTTATGAATATGGTAGTATGAGGGGGTATAAGAAATGAGTGAATTGTATATGGTCAACTGTTGTATCGGAAAACATAACAGATGCACACTTTTGTGCTGCACTACGACAGCCAAATATTGTTCAATAAACTTCACCTGTATGACAACTTGCTTATGTAAAAAACACAAACTTGTGTGTGTGTTTATTTCTTTCGTAACAAGGATTTTCTGTTATCTCATTCAGTATATCATAGGCACATTGCATATTATATTGTCATATACAAACCTGTTCGTGTATGCCTGTTTCAATAATAATTTTTTTTCCCAATTACAGTTTTAATCACATCATGATTCTTCAACAAACAATACTTCATTCCTTTGTAGTCAAATTGTTCCAAAATGTCTTGATATCCTTGGTTTATTGTCCCAGTTTTACACAAGCCCTCTTGCAGGCTTTTAGGATTCTAACCTATGGGTTCCACTACGCGTTTCGGGCAATGTGTTCGCCCTTCTTCAGGTGGGAATATCAATGTTTTCTGTCTTTTTTCTGCAAAATCAATGTGTACAGATATCTGCATTAGTTTCTATTACTTTCTACAATCATTCTATGTATACGTCTGACAGTTAACACTTGACTAACCTTGGTCCCGGTGAACCGGTATGTGGCAATAGTCTACACACTTCTGTGTGGTGACTGTGTGTCTCTTAGTTTCTCTTTTGTACAACTTCTTATTTTCAGAGTTCCACCACTATAGGAGATAAAGTTAAAAGCCTGGATTCAGTCATGTATTCTGTGGGGAATCATACTAACATTGCTTCTTTCATTTGCGCTTTGGGTGAAAAGTAGTCAGATCACAAGTGGGATCAGTCGCTAAAATCAGCGCTGAGTCCCACTGTGTGATCCGTATTACAGATATTGCTTCTTTCATTTATTCTTTGTTTGGTGAAAAGTAGTAAGATCACGAGTGGGATCAGTCGCTAAATTCAGCGCTGAGTCCCACTCTGTGATCAATATTGCAAACAAGTAAGACCTTTGCTGTTTAAAAGACTCACCGTTAGGTGTGGGACCCGTCTCATGTATATGCGGTTGCGGTGTTCTGTGTCCAATGTTATAAGCAATCCTGGGTTAAGATCCCTCCGGGGATTCCTTTGCTCTGTTCATGAGGCTCGTGGGCTAAAGGACACTCGTCCTACACGGTGGACGCGGAGCGTCCTACTGTGGATGAATGTGCGAGGGCAAAAGGAGTCCCTCGTGGTACGGAGTACTTTCGTTTCACTCGCATTCGCGTTTTCACCGCTGTTTGATTCCTGTGTTCTTTTCCCCGTAATGATGGTGTTGCCATATGCTATAAGAAATGCCCATCTTTTTCACACCATTACCACAAGCCATTCTCAAAACCTTTTTTGCTTTATTTTTTTATTTGTATATTATTGCTTGTAGCGCAAACCTAAGTTAAGAGCAGCAACGTGCTTTACAACCAGAGGTTGCCAGGAATGAATTCCCAGTTGAAATGAAACCCTCCTCCATGGGCAAGTATGTCAGAGAGGGTTTCATTTCATTTGTGAGCGCCGCTTGCCATGCGAGCATAGCAAGGTGCGCTCAGTCACAAACAAAAGTAAACGTTGCCTGGCATGCCAAAATGTCAGGCAGCGCTTACCCACTTTGCACTCCAGAGTGCAAATGTGAAGGGGAAAAAGGCAGCGTACATGCTTATACATCACTTTTAACCTTTTACATTTGCACCCCGCAGTGCAAATGATGTTATTTGGCGCCAGGGAGCCACTTGGGATGCAGTGCAAACGTAACGGCTCCCCGCCGTCAAATTACGTTAATGAGCAAAATTAGCTCTACCATATTTAGAGGCATACAGACAACTGTCTAAAAAAAGCCTGAGGCTGGCTCTGGCGTGTGTGGAGCCTTTTTAATTACAGGAGCTAGGCCTGATTAGTGGAACCTTGGGAAATATAGTGTACAGCGCAGGAGAGAATATTAAGGATTAGGTTCAGTGTGCTTAAGTTGTGTGGACTAGAGGAAGGACTTGGAAGGAAAGGGGCAGTAGAGGCATGAAAGGCATCTGAATGCAGGGGAGGGATTAAGGTTTTAGGAAGTTAGTTTGGATTTAGAACCCGTTAATGTCTCTAAAGTGGTCTGCTCCAATTTACTTACCTAATTTCTTTTCCGAGTAATGGTATAGATCGATGGTTCGCCCTGCTTGTTGAGCAACCTTTATCAAGGCCAGACAGATTTGTGCTGGCCCAAAGTTAGGCTCCTAATGCTATCCTAACCACTATTGCACCTTGTACAAGTTTCAGGTAGGTTGATTGGCGGCCATGTGGGAAAGAAAAATGCCAACCAGCCAGCCTAGGCGTGTAATTGTTTATCCAAATGTAAGCAACATTTAAAGTTTATGAAAAAGGGCTAGTCAGGAAAAATAATTATAAATACGCTTTGTCTTAACCAGAATCATTGTGGTCTAGCTGGTACATAAATTAGAATATATGGGGCTCACCAGGTAATTGGGGACACAATTTTTCTGAGTTGATTTTCATTTATTCTCAGTATTGCCTGGACTTGTATCAGCACCTCATCTATACAGGGAGAATTCATGTGTCATAAATAGTTTATCTAAATCCCAAAGCTGGCAAGTGACCTAATGGTGAAGCTAATGAATAAAGCATTCTGGATTAATGCTGGTCATTCATTTAATTTGTTCAGCCCACCCTCTTCAAGGAATACTCTATGAGGGTCATTATGAGTGTCTTGGTATCCCACAGGTAATTCCGGCGGAATACCGGGAAACGGACCTACCCTTTCCGGTGCCTGATATCCCGGTATTACCGGGATATTCCAGGTGCCGGCAGTGCCGGGAAATCCCCATTCCATGGAGTCCTTTTGGACTCCATGGAAAGGATTGTCGGTATTTCAAGCACCCATAATTCTGGTGCTGGAAATACAAAGAGTTCTTTCTGGTGGGGGCCTTATTTACCTCCAAATCTTGGCTTTTTGGTTCCCAGTCCACCCCTGCGGCAATTTATAACGAAACAGTATTTAAGATGTTCACTTGTACCACCTGGCTAGCGCCCTGATAACTCATCCTCCCATTAGTCCTTGTCGGGAAACGTGATTGACTTTCAAGAATATCGCATTTTATAGTAATGCCCTGAAAAGTATGCAAATAAAAATCAAGCATTCTGTTGAACAATACCGTGATTGATGCTTATGGGGTGGAGGACAGTGTGAACTGGCACCTCTCTAATTATATCTCAGGAGGCATAGTGAGATAACACGATTTGCCCAAGATCATACACTTTAGATAAGTGGTGTAATTGCGATTTGAGACCAACCTACACATTGGGGCCCCTGCCCAGCGCACATCCTCCCAGCAGTTGTTTACGTTGGCACGTGACATGCCCAAATAAACACTTTTCTACAGAGATGACACAACGATGTATAGGAAAAAGGAAACCTCATGGCGGCTGTGCCCACATGTGATTTACTTGCAGTGTAAGCAGACCCCACAAATACCAGTCAGCCATACAACATATTACACGAAGACTTGCTAAATGACCTTTGACTGTTCCCCATAAATATAGCCATGACATCCTGTTATTACAGACCATTTAGAGCATTGCTGTCTTACAAGCCTGCCCTGTCCACTTGCAAACCATGACCGTATGTTAACATGCATGGCACATATTACTCTGTTATGTGGTGTTCTTTTGTTATGCACAGTGTCCATTTCGGCGCATGTCAAGGCCACTGCACACTTCACAAGCAACTCCAGCCATGTTTCAGCCTCACTGGGCATCCTCAGCGAGGTGTAGCTTATGCCTCTGGGCCCAGCAGTCTTGGGACCCACTTCTGGGCATAACCGTCCCACTAGGAGTCACAATCACAACACTGAAGAGTGAATACTGGCATTTGTCTGGACAACCTTCCAGACCATTGTTTTTCAGCCGGCCATGACATCACAGAAAAGGAAAGACCATATGCCAATCAGGCTTTGTCGTACCGCAACAGGGGCAGTCCAGCCTCAGCTATCAGGTCACAGCCCTTCGGCACGAGACCACAAACATCCCTGATATGTTTGAGCATCCCACACCAGTTTTGCTTATTTCACCCCAGGTGGGATGGTATGCCGAGCCATTGTTCTGGACCCTGCTGTGCCTAGAGACACAACCTACACCTCACTGACAATGTCTGGGGTAGCTAGTGGCCTCATGCAGAAGGGGTGTGACCTAGCAGTTCGTCTGGACTGGCCATTTTGGCATGGGATCAAGTCTGATTTGCATATGGTCTTTCCTCTTCTGCGATGACATTACAGGCTGGAAATCGAAGCTCTGCAGGAATGTCCCAAGCAATGCCAGAAGTTATGATTAATTCAAAATCTTCCATCAATCAAGGTTTAGCTTGGCTAATGTCACTTCCAGTAAGCCTATCAATATATTTTATTTGAGAATGTCCTCTTTAAAATATGATTCACTGTCAATACAAAGGAAACCTCCACGCACGCTTTTAGAATGTGAATAAACTGCAAAGGCTCGTCTCCCTTTTTAAAATGTTAATCCACTACAAGAGGGTTTATTTCCTCTTTAAAGTGGCCCAGGCTGCAAAACTCTGCGCCCCTTTAAAATGCAAATACCCTGCCAAGAATGCCCCCGCCCTTTTGCATGTGAATACATCGGGAAGAGGTCACCAGGACAACGGAAAAGAAGTGGCTGGGTTATTGTGATTTAAAATCAGGAGTTTTAAGTTTGAAGAAAAGTTTCTGGATGTATCAGGTTCCCCCAATCTGCACAAGATTCAGGCTTCTTTAAAGCACATGGTTTAAAGAGGGTATCTAGTGTTTCCATCGAAAAGTTTTCCAACGAAACCTTTTCCATCGAAACCTATCCATTGAAAATATATGCATCGAATGCATATATGTGGTGGGTAAAGGGTGGATTTTTAAGGATAAAAATGTGGGGTTGGGGGGAATACAAAAAAGGCATTCAATGCACATATTTTCGATGGTTAGGTTTTCGATGCACACACTTTCGTTGAAAAGTTTTAGATGGAAAGACCATAAACCTTTAAAGAGCCTTTACAACTCCAAAGGCTTTAAGCGCGGGATTGAAGAAAATGGCCCTTAGACTAGGAACCAACCATTAACATGTGCAGTGAGTAAGACCATCACCTATGGGTACACGCAGAGGTGTAGCCAGGCTTGTCTAACAAGTGGGGCCTGAAGCTAATGTAGTTGGGGCCACCAGTGACATTAACATCTATAAATGGCCACACAGCGCTGCAGAGTGGGCACTTACAGATTTTGTGTGGGCCTTGCCCGCTCAGGCCCTGCCCTGTCTATGCCTCTGGGTTCAAGTAGGTGATTGAAATGGAGGAAAGGGAGGCCTTCAAAACTTCAAAGCCTGGCTGCATAAGGGTGGAAAGAGGGAAGGTGGGGTCTGCATTGCATGAATGTGTGAAAGGAAGACCCAAAGCAGCTACGTCCAAAGAAAGAATGTTTAGGCATTAAAGACAATGCACAATAATGGCCACTTCCATGGGCGACAAGGTGCAGAAAAAGGGCGTCTGCTGGTAATTTGCTATAGTGGACTAAACAGATGGAAGAGCATTAAAAACTAGAGAGGAAAGAGAGAGTCCGGGAAGAGGAGGGGGAAAAGGACAGGGGTGGACATACTTGACAAAAGTTGTCGTGAGATCCGAGGTGGATATATTACGTTTTTCAGACAGAACAAAGCTTCATCCAAACAATGAATGTCGTGAAGGGTGTGAGCCCATGGTCTGAAGATTTGAGGAAAGTTTGGAGACATAGCTGCGACAAACCGCATCAGGTTACCCGACTTACCACAAAGCTATTCCAAGCACATGCACCCAACTCTTTATGGCCGCCAAACCCCACTTGAATTGCTTTGATGTGCCCCAAGAAACAAAAGACAAAACCGTATTTGAGCGGGAATTTGAAGGCGCAGCTAATTTATTCTGCAGGCGTTCACTTACAGGTGATCCGTACATGACAACACAGCTAAATCATTCTGCACTGAGCTTGGGTCCTAAGTCTAGACCCCATGCAAGGAATGTTGCACTCTGTAGGAAGAGTGTTCAGACAGAGGCCGACCCGTGCTGGTGCGCTGTCTTTAAACTTACCCTGGCTCCACCTACTCCCACTGTGACTGGGTACCCTAACCGCTCTTCTAGTTCCAGTCATCACTGGCCTACGTCTATTATTCACAGCACCATTTGCCCCTGCACCCTCAAATAGGGAAGAAGATAGCACTTTTGCCTCTAGGCTGGTGGGTGTCACCGCTAAGCATGGAGTCCACCCAGGGCCCCTGTTGGACGGTGCGGCCACCGACAGAATTCTAGCCTCAGAAAAATAGAGGGTGGTGTCACGTTAAAGAGCAAATGTGATGGCCGGTAGACAGGCAGGAATCGAAAGAAGTAAGGGCAGGTTTGAGAAAGAAAGGCAAAGGTACATTAAGGGAGGCCAAATAGGGAAGGAGAGGGAAGAGGGAGTGAATAGGTCTTGAGAATGAAGATTTGAATGGCTGAGATTCAAGAAAAGAGTTGTGTCCACCTGGCGTGGTGGGTGAGTTGGTTTTCATATTGATTGGAGCAAAAGAGACATACTTAATATCAAGGACGTCATTTCACCAAAATGCCTGGGGTAGCAGAAGTGACATCATACGACCCTTGACCTTTGATGACATCACAGGAACTGATGTCATTTGACCCCACGCCAAAGTGATTTCACGGGAAGCGATGGAACACGACCTTTCACCCCTTGACAAAACATGTACAAGTACAGTACGAAAAATATGGTTATGATATCACTATAGTGCAACATACATTTCATACAAGAATGAACTCCATAGCGTGTATAGGCCCACAATAGGCCCATATTACCAAATTACTGTGAATGCAAGCAGACGTCCATGGCCAAATGATAATGATGCGTTATTATATAGCACTTATGCTTAGGTGCTTTATACAGAACAAATATACGTACAATATCACCCAACCTGTGTTGGTACTCATTTATCGACCTCAAAAGGATGAAAGGCTGAGTTGAGGTGTTTAAGAACAGATTAAATAAGTGGCTCACCACCTGAAGTATGCCTGAAATAAACCTTTAATGAGTATAGAAATTATTCGAAAGAATTCCAGAAAGACAATTATTTGGTATTCCTATTCTTTCTTATTTAGGCTCACTGCTGAAAGTGTTAGACACATGGAACCCCTGTTCGTTTTTTGCCTTTTTTTTTAGAGGCCTGGTCAAAAAAGACAGCCTCTCCAGAAGCAAAGAGCCACATGTCACTGGCCACATCCCAGGAGCTTGCATTTAAAAATATACATATATATATATATTTTCTTTTTTTAGGGGTAGCAAGGGAGACCACAGGGGTAGCAGGGGTGACCTTAGGGGTTGTAGTTGCGACCCCTGGGTACCCCTAAATGACGTACCTGCTTAATATTTAGGGGATGATACAGGGAGACGTGAAAATAAAGAAAGTAAGCAAAGGGCAGTCTTTCTTTCTTTCTTTCTTTCTTTCTTTCTTTCTTTCTTTCTTTCTTTCTTTCTTTCTTTCTTTCTTTCTCCCTCTCTTTCTTCCTCTCTTTCTTTCTCTCTATCTTTCAGTAAATGTAATTGATTTTGTCACTTCGTAGCACCACAAGTAACGGGGTGGTAAAAGAGAAGGGGATATGACCTTCCCAGCCTTGTAACATTCAGGTCAGAAAAGGGCTAGTGGGAATTAAAAAGGAGTGTAGAAGCCCCCTTACCGAGAATGAACATGGGTCAAATACCCGGTTCTATGGAATTTCTTTCACTCATGAGGGCTTACAACCACGTTAGCTCACTGCACCCTTTTGCATATCAATCGGGCCCCCCACCCCACAAGGGCAGTCCCCCACCAAAATGCTAGGCAAATGTCATCTGAACAAGAGTATTATCAGCAACCCCAGACACATGTTTCGGCCTTGTTGGGCCTCCTCAGTAAGGTGAATCTGAGCCGTTCTAAGGCACAGTGAGCAAGTGGTCCACCTCTGGATTACCCTTAGTTACTTAGATTGAAACCCCAAGTTTTACTAAATTAAAAAGGAGTGTGGGAGCCCCTCTACTGAGAAAGAATATTGGTCTAATACCCTGCTGTATGGAATTTCTTCCATTAAGGAGGGTCTACAACCACATGTTAGCTCAATGCACCCTCCACAAAGGAGAAATTGCCATTTGCATATCAGTCTGGTCCCACCCACAAGGGCAGTCCAGCACCAAAATTCTAGGCAAGTCTCCTCTGGACCACCAGCAAGAGAGTGTTTTGGCTTTGTTGGGCCTATTCAGTGAGGTGAATCTGAGCCTCTCTAAGGCACAGTGAGCAAAGGGTCTACGTCTGGATTACCCTTAGTTACTTAGGGTGAATACGTGGTTGTAGACCCGCCTGAGTGGAAGAAATTCCATAGAACTGGGCATTTGAACCATGTTAGTTCTCAGTAGAGGGGCTCCCACACTCTTGTGAGATAAGTGCTAGAGGAAGAAGGGAGCACACTGGAACCCGCATACAGGAGTGGTAACGTTTCAGCAAGGTGACACAGCCGCGTAACATAGAAAAAGACAAGAAGAGCAATGATTAAGGACTCCTCCACAGCCAAGTAGCCAGGAAGAGAGGGTGCAGAGGAAAGCAAGTGGAGGGTTTGAGGTGGGGGGAAAGGGTAGCATGATCCATCCACATCTACATCCATCTATTTTTTGGCCAAGTGTTCCCGCGCAAACTCAATTGCAGGAGTATTGGAGATCCTGATGTATGTCCATTCCAATGAGGAGTTTATGCTCGTAGTCTATTAGCAGTGTCTCGACAATGTGTATCTTTTGCTTGGTGTGCCTCATCATTCATCTAGGGTATGATATGTATTGTTGAAAATAGAATTCAGCTTATTGTGACACAAGGTTCTAGAATGGAACTTATTCTACAAACCCTGGGGCGATCCTGGGGAGCTTGAATTATTTTTTCATCTTGATTATGGTATAAAAAAGGCCCATTCGAGTATTGGCTTGGGAAATGAAGGTGCTTCATGGTTTGATATAGAGAACATCATGCTCTCTTGTTCCACTTGTTAATTGATCAGTTTCTTGTGTGTCTCTGAAATGTAAGCTTTTGTAATTTTAGACAATGTTTATGTTTGCAATGTTCTTTGTATATGAATTGTAATTGGTGATCTAGGCTGTCAAAGAAAGGACTGACCCTGACATTGTAGAAAATGGCTCAAGTCTACTATCAAAGCCAAATGTCCTAACTTGAAATCATTCCGTTCATTCCCAGTCGTATTACTGATATGACCACAGCAATTACTTTCCCACCCTTTTATTAACATTGAATGCTAGTTATTTAAAGATAAGATTTAAATATGAAAACAGCAGCTAGCTGACACCTTCAGGTAGAAACAATTAGCATACTTAATCGTTTTTCACCAACACAGGTTTCATCGTGTGGGTATACTTGTTTGCCATGTTCTCTTGACATCCATTTTGCTCGGCCATTACTAAGAAAATTGATTCTCCGTGTACCTATTCGGTACACTTAGCACAGCACTATGTGTAGTGAGGCTTTAGTACTTGTAGGCCACTTTTTCCCTCCTCAAAAATTAGAATAAAACTGAAACTTCAAGTTCTTAGAGACTACCACAGACTTATTTTTTCCACCTGTATTTAATTCCCATGAACAGCCAAATTAAAGAATCGTCATAAAAGAGTGGGATTTGTTAAATCAATTTAAAGTCCTGAGGAAGCCGAGGCTGAGTGAATAAAATTATACCTACCTTCCACATATTAAAACAAGTGTTGGTGATAAAAGATGGACTACACCACTTGTTTCTACCTGTATTTGGCAGCCATCACATGTTGAAGCCTTCTCTATAACCAAACAGTCCGGGTCCAGGGCTTTTGCTGGTAGGGCAGCCCTGGTGGAAATCCTACCCTCATTTACATGTACCCATACTTCCTTCCAGCTCTCCCACCTATCGTACCTGGCTGTTTGTGTACGCGTGGGGCCCAGGAGAGTAAGTTGAAGGGCTTTGTCCTCTGTGTTTTCTCGGGATTGGTTTCAATATGCCCAGGCTCATTATGCCACTGTGGAAGGCTCAAAAGTCTGACCACTCCTGAGGCAAAGACAGCGTTTGTATCCTTAAGTACTTTGCCCAGAAGGACAAGCCTAGAGATAGGCCCATGATAAAATCCTTATGGGGACCGTGATATTAATTCGGATCCTCCCCTTTCATATCTCTCTGGGATCAACATGTCTACAAGTGGATTACATGATGGGTCCCTGGGTGCCTTCTACAGCAACTTCCTTCCTCTTCTCCTTTGCCTCAAGGGCCCAGCCCGTGTATACTTCAATTGGAACGATGCAGTTGCACTGACCCACAAGGTAAGACTATTTCATTTTTTTCCCTCACAAAGGTCTCTCAATATTATATATTGACCCCTTATCTCTGTGCCTCACAGCAGATTTAAGGTACCAGATTTTCTCTTTCTGCCCTGCATGACTGTCGAGTACACTTGCTTCATCTGGATTCCCAACTTTCTCCAAATGCTCTTTAATTTTCATGTGTCCGCATAGGATTCCCTGCTGCATGTAAAGTATAGCAGAGCTCTCAACTGTAGACAGTTACTCTAGTGGCTCATAGACTTTGTCCCTGCTACCTTTCCTCCTATAGCACTGTGCCCTTAGCATACAGCAGAGTTCCATCAAATATTAGGCCCGGCTGTCACAGATTCTTTACCTTATGCATGTACACTGCGCGTACACATAAGTGTGTATAGAATAACACAATACAAAGAAAACTGTGATGCATAGATTATAATGCAACATATTATTAAATTATGAATTGGAAAGCCAGAGACTTCCCATGGGGGCATGGTGAGGGTCTTTTCAGTGCGTTGGTATATTGATATGCACATGATTCTGCCACCTTTAACACAAAGGCCCCTTCCATTTGTTTTCTCTGTCCTTCGCACAGTTTACCGTTTTGTGGTCAGTAGTCGCAAGAACATATCCACAAATGGATTCAGGGTTCTGTGTGTTTAACTAAACATGTTTAAACATGCTTTTTAAACACAGATATTTTACTACTTTTTCACACAAAATATGGAAGAGACCCCTCTCCCTCCCTCCCACCGTTTCCCCGTCTCATATTGCCTCCGCCTAACATACCGTCTGCATTTTGCAAGAAAATGCGGTTGCAAAAGTGGAGTAAAAAAAAATCTGTGGTGAAAATTCATTAGTAAAAATACTGGATACAGTACAGGAAACAAAATCCCTGGCTATTTTCGGCGTAGCATATTTCTACATCACCTTGATAATTCTATAAATAATTATTTGAATTTCCTTGCCTACAGATTCATTTTTTTGACCCTGATGAAGGCATGACCAAAAATCTGGGCAGTTTATGCCTAAAAAAGAGCACATTCGGATTACCTCATGCTACCAGTTTCTCACATTCTAAAGGACCTCCTAAATAGCAACTGTCTCTGTGGCACTGGCAAAGGAAAGCTGCATACACAGGGGTAGCATATTTGTACATGTGTGTCTTTTTACACCGTTGACCTTTGCATTGTGCCCTATTGTTTGACTCGTGGTTTGTTATTGGGATATTGAAAGTATAATGCCTTATGTATGCGTTGTCATTTCCCCCCACAGGGCGCGGGGGTGGAAAAGAGAGCGCGAGGCCGAGTCTGTTTGTGGGTGGGTGTGTGTTTAGAGGCCTGCTTTACCCGTCCGATCAATGGCTATTTGATATTAACGTCTCAGCTCTATGTGTCTGTTTAGCCGGCTCTCCAGTCTCCGGCTTGAGTGCGCTTGTCCTGGCAGGCTCTCTTAACCTGTGACTGTCGCAGACCGCTGTGTATTTCCGTACAGCGTTCTCTCGTGCCCTGTGGAAGGCTGAGGGGTGGTGTGTTTACTCGCCTCTCCTGGCCTATGAATGCCTCGGCCCTGTGTGTGCGTCTGTTTGGTCGTTTCTCCGGTCCTATGGCGGGCCGGCCCTGCGCGTGCGTCTGTTCCAGTTACCTCTCCTGTCCTGTGAGTGGCCCAGCCCTGTGTGCGCGCAGGCTGCAGCCTCCTGTTCTGTGAGGCTGCTGTGGAAGGTGCCCGTGGGGAGGATGCAGGGCGCAGGCGCAGTGCTGCCTTAGCATCCATCTGTGATGGAAAAGGCTTAAACCATCCCCTAATAAGGAGCAGGGGTCGCAGACGTCAGAACTTGGTATCATACGAACAGCACAACATGGTGGGACGCGAGTAACACTCAAAGAGACGCCTTTCTTCGGAAGACAAAGCTGCCCACCCCTCCAGCATCCGCACCAGAAGCTCCTGGAGTCACACGTTAAGGTACATGTCAGATTAATATGCTGGTTACATGCCGGATGTTTGATTTAAACACAGACTGTACCGAATGTCACTGTCCCCGTGTTTAGAAGGCAAAATTCATGGCAGGTTGAGGGAGTGGGCGACTCTCTCGCACCATAGCTTTCCTTGTAGAGACAGGGTGTGATACTGGATACATTGCAAAATAATGGCACACCTGTCCGTTGCAAAGGAATGGATACACGCCAGTCATATAGCTCAGTGGGTTGAGTGCCGGCTGTATTAATCAAAGGGTAACGCAGCGCTCGTCTGTTAGAATTGTGATAGGGTGGATATAGCCTTTCATCCTTTGGATCAGCGGACTGTAAACATAAACATTAGCTTTTCAGATGTTTTGAACTACAACTCCTTTCAGCTCTAGGCAGCATAGTCAATAAGTCAAAAAAAAGTCGAGAGCCGCATGTTGCTGACCCCTGCTTTAGGTGTTCATACATTGCATATTTGTGATTTGGATCTTTAAGTGCCAAGAGGGAGGGTTTTGGTTGAGTCGTGAGCTATAGAAATTAACTGCATCATTATTATCCCCGGAGGCCCCTAGTTCAGGAGAAGGTCAGCAGAGCAGGGACACTTTATGTTGCCGTAGCCCCCAAGGGGGACACCCAACATACATACTGTGTCACTTGACCTTAGACAAACAAGTGGATGGTGCTCTCCCCAGACTAGTGACAGACGCATGTGGGACTTGGGGGGCGACCAGGCAGGTGACCTGCATTTCAAAGCTCCCATTCTTAATCAGACAGTGCAGTGTCCCTCATAGAAACACATACAGAATGTCACACTTCCTGTATGATGGGAACAAATCCCATTGAAGAAGCCAGAGCAATAAGGATACTGACTGACTTGCACAATTGATGAGGGCTGGCATCGCTGTGCTGTGCAGAGATGCGTCAAGGTGATTGGCTGGCCTGCATGTGGATACACTCGAGGCTAGTGCACCCCCAGCTCCTGCATAGCTATTGCTGTACAGCCACAGCAGGGGGGAAGTGGCCTGCTAGAGCCAGCAGGTGTCTGCTGATATCAGGTGAAGAAGAAGGTTACCTTTATAGTGACTCGGTTACTCATTGTCCCCAGTACTCTCCTAATCTCAACTAATTGGTCCCCACCACAAAATACAGAAAAAGCTGAACAATCTTATTCCATCATTTTACACCCCATATCCTGCTCCCTGTCAGGTGGCGCCACTCACAGCCAGCCGTACTAGTGACCTTTATGGCAACTTCATAACCTCTAGTCCACAGATCTCTGCTATTCTGAACCAGTGGGCACAACGACACTTTGAGGCAGGACCAGAAACACAAGTGGAAACGATGACGTGTAAAGGTCTAAGGCTTTCGCAAAAAGGTCCTTTACATCAGAAGCAACAGGTTTGCGTCTCTTCTGATTACACTCAAAGGGATTAAAGGCTGTGATGAAATGGCTGAGATTAAAAACTACAACCCTAGCACGATTGGTGCTTTCATCATCTAAGCCAGGGCTCTACAAACTTTGCCTGTCCTAATGTTTTGGACAACAGCTACCATCAGCCCTAGGCAACATCGTCAATAGTTTTGTATTCCAAATGATCAGGGGAGTCACAGGTCGCCGACCCTTGACCTAAGCTATCTGCCAAAAGAATGATCCTATAAATTACCTTTGACGTGTTCTTAAAAAAAGGAGTAAAACAAAGAGACGAATAGAACACACACGTGGGCTGTTCTAATGCGATACCCTAGAAATCACAGAATACAATTGGACCTAAGGAGAAGTGACCGAATTTGTTCCACCGAAAATGGTAGGTAAAGTGGTATACGTATAGTGCCTAATTGGTGGGGTGTGGGGTAAGGGTATAAGTTAGGGTAGGGAGGGGTGGGGCTGGGGTTGCGGGGAGGTCGCCCCCCGCATTATCCTTTTTTTTTTAGAAACAGTAAAAAGTTATTATTTTTTTTCGGTGAAATAAATTCGGTCACTTCTCCTTAGGTGAAATATTTTCGAATAAATTACGGACATCCGTCCTTATGTACTTAATTAAACAGAAACTCCATTAGGGCACTCGTTTTTAAACAGGAAGTGTGTTTTAAGCGGTTCAGGAAAATGTAGATTTGAAAAGATATGTAAGGTGTGGCACAGAGCACAGCTACCCTGCAGCGCTCAGTGCCCTCATGCCAAAGGACCGTCATGCCCCTGCACATGCACACTGGGACCTGTTGGCAGGAAAGCAAGCCGGATGGTGCATCTCCACCGGGCATTGTAACATCCGGCAAATGTAAGAAGAAACTTAAATATGGACTCCCCCTGTTGGACAGAACTGAGTTACACACGAATCTCCTTTGTTCGCCTACGTTCCCAGGTATCTTGATGTTTTTCCTCCATCTCCCTGGGAATGTGTATGAGGGGAGTTGCACTATTGCCTCTAATTAAATGGAACATTCTAACCAAACCACTGTGTTAGGTAGGAAGATGAGAGATGTTTCCGCTGCTGGCTGCCTGGCAGTCATGCAGCAACTGGCTCTATAGGACGCTTAATGTATACAACTCAAAGATTCATGTAACATGTGCAGTCAATGGTAATGGCAACAATAACTGCTCTGTCAAAGATGATGCTCAGTCATTTTTTCGAGAAAAAAAAATGTCGAAAGACAATTTTTTCGAAAAAATAATGTTGAAAAAAAAAAGTCGAATTCCTTTTCTTTAAATTATATATTTATTTTGGGGTCCGGGAATTAAAAAAAATGGCTAAAACAAAAAAAAAATTAAAAAAGGGTGTTTGGGGGGAACCCCCCATTCCGAATAAAAAACGTATAAAAAAAAAATGTGACTTTTTTTTTCGACTTTTTTTCAAAAAAATGACTATGAACCGTCAAAGATCCCATACACCGAAATGCCTTCGCATGCCACCTTATGTGAGTACATTGAGCATTACGTCCTCATGCACGACCCACGGTAACTGTACGCCACCCTGCCCCTTTCCAAGAACCCCAGGACCTTTTTATGCCCATTCTCTAGTGAACTCGAACATTCTCTTGGCTGGAAGCCATCCTATGCACTGGAGGTGTGGAGCAAGGCTTGCAGCGTGAACGGTTCCAAACCAGTGAACCTGTGAAAACAAGTGAGACACAACTCAAGCCTGCAACAAAGTGAGAGGTGAAGAGAATGGGAGGACTGCGAAGGCAAGTCAGGGGAAAACTAGGGAAAATAATGGTATTAGAGGGCCTGCTTATAGTCTATTCGATGGATTATGGAACAGTTATGGGCCATATAACTTTAACCATTCTATTTTGTAAATCTAGGGCCTGCATGGAAGCATCTAGAAACTGTTCTCTTTGCCAATTTGTAATGCCATAGCTGTTCTCCGTTCTTGCGTCACAGGTTATATTTTCTCTCAGCTCTCCTCTCATTTTAGTCCTCTCCACGTGACAGTAGCCTGAACTTGTCTTCTTTTTACACCCTGGTGTACAGGCAGCTCCTGTTGGTGCAGGCAGCTTCTGAAGCGGCACTGGCATTCTGAATAATTCAAGGTTAATATTTTCTGTGGAGGGTCCTTAGTATTTGCTTGAAATAGTCCAAGTGACAAGCAGAGCAACAGAGAACTAAGTTCAATACAGAGGGCAAGGGGTAGGTAGTCCGCCAAGAACATTTTTTTTAAATATGGGTTTGAAATGGAGTATTTGACAGCAACTGTTTTGAGAAACTAGGATACAAAGCCATACAATCTCGAACTGGTTGTGTAGGGTACACATGAACACATCCAATAGTTATCAGGTCACTGGCATTTCACAAGAGCATTTTAAGACATTTCCATGATGTCTGTGCTCACAATATATCCAATCATGGCCACTGTAAGAAACCTGAATGATGACACACCCAAATTATATGCCAGCATTCCCATTGTAAAATACATTCAACATGCTTCACACACAATATATGCCAGTATTCCTCCTCTAGAACAAGTTCAGGATGATGCGCCTACAATATATGTCACCATTTCCACTGTAAAACACTTTCAGGGTGATTCTCACAATATGTACCAGCATTGTCACTGTAAAGCATATAGCCAAGAAGGCGTCTCTCTACAGTATATGCCATCATGTCCTGATGAAACCCCTTAAATGTAGTTCCTGTGCCCAAGTATATGCCAGTATTGCCTACTGTAAATACTTTAATGTTGATTGGTACATGGGATATAAGTATGCCTTCCACAGTGAAATATATGAATTCATGGCATGCTTCTCTCCCTTCCCCACAAAACATACACAGACATAGATGTGTTCCACTCACCCACAAATATTAATTGGGTTATTCTCTCTCTCTCTCTCTCTCTCTCTCTCTCTCTCTCTCTCTCTCTCTCTCTCGCTCTCGCTCTCGCTCTCACCCACCCACACACACACACAAACACACAAACACACACGCACACATTTAGAAACATTGTCAAACATGAATACACACTTATTCTTAATCATACCCTTCATACGGCAATGGTGATTTTGTTGTCTTGATTCTCCTCTCAGGCATGGGCATCCATGGGCTTTAGTTAGGCTGGCAGTGGAAAGGAACACGTGTGGGGACTAGCCCGGGGAACAGAACTTGATTGCCAAGTAAGCAATAAGCTGGAGTTGCAGGCATTACTCGGGTCACTTTGTGCAGTCCTCCAGGCAGTAATGCATGATGAATTTGTGTAATGTATTAACACCTTGCCACTATGCTGGGGCAAGCAGGAGGCAGGAAGGCCACCTAGCAGAGCTCTAAGTGGGGCAGTTGCCCCCAGGGCATTTTTTAGAAAACTTGGTGCCCAGGGCGAAACACCAGAATGCGTCCCCGCGACTGGCACACGCCACTCCCAAACTACACCTATGTGTCGTGCAATGAAACCTCTCCTCAATATGAATAAATAATTGCTATATAAATGAAACTGGTTTCATTACATTTTAATGCAAGTACTTAACAGAAGAATTCTAATATGAAAACAGCTGTTGCTGTACAAGTAAATGGTCTTTCTGTCACCTGCTCTTAGGGAAGGCTTTGCCTGAAGGCAGTTTCAAACTGTCCATACTGGCACACTGCGGTGTGACGAGCCTACCCAGGTCTGAGGGCCCACTGGCCCGGTGTTGCAGGTGTTCTGTTCATACCACCTCACTTATATTTCGCAATTGGCAATACTAGACTAACCATATGAATTATTTTCTGATGGAAGGCTATCACTCCAAGATGGACAGTCTGGTACACTCTTATTCCACTCTCAAAATATCTCCATGAGAGTGGGAAAGGGGACAAATAGCACCAGTGAGGATTCCTGTATGCTTTGCAAATCACAGAACCTTTCAGGACTAGAACAGTGATCAGAGATCTCTATATTGGATAAGCACGTCTGTGATAAAAGGATTGCATGTGTGAATCTCTATATTCATATCGGATGCATGGCTTGGTGCTCACATCACTGTTCACAACACTCACCCCAACATTAAAATGTTTGTAACCATAAACCATACATACAACTTAAGTTTTTGCATGCGAATATAAAATGGCTACAACATCAGACACTCTTCTGCTTCTTGTTTCTGAAGAATTATAGATGAGGAAGGACTGGGTCTCAGTGTGAGCATGCCCAAACCCCAATACAGAAACATCTTTTGGGAATTATATCTATAGACAGGACAGGATACCGTAGAAGAGAGTCCCAGTAAAAGTAGCGTTTTAAGCAAAATCGGCTTCTAATGCATGTTACAGGGGCCAAATGTTCCTCAGCCACTGCCTCCTCCCTATTACGCAGGCCTCAGGGGTTATTTCTACAAAAACTAGCAGGCCCATGCTTTATCTAACAGAGCTGGCATTAGCATCTCTTATTAGTGCTGGCCTGCAGCTAGTGAAATTCATGGTGCAGCAGTGTAGAAAAGGCGTTTGGCCTAGTGGATGTACAATTTCAGGCAGCTTCTTTGATTGCTTCATGCGTTAAAGTGTGGGCACAGTATGACATGCTCGTCAGAGCCACTTACACAAAACGTTCCATTATGCTATTGTATGGATTTTGAACACATCAGACAAAAACAGGCATATGTGCTGTTACATACAGGAGCGCCACACAGACGCCATTAACCAACAGGGTGGTGGCTTATGCAGCGCACAAAACATCGCTCCACACATATCACTGCTTTGATTTGCCATGGACTACTGTCTACATGATGACACACAATGAACTCTACTTTCCTAATCAAGGTGCCAAGTGACATTGAGGTGCCATCTAGTGTGCGTGCTAGGCAGTGGCTGGCTTGTTTAGAAAATTAGAAGACCATTGATGCTGAACACATGCATTTAGTCCATGTCCCAAAGCAGCCACTAGCATACTTAAGCAAGAAAATGACTGTTAACCTTCCCAGGGATGCGCCATATGTAACTAAGAAGTAATATACAAAAAAACGTTTTGTTGTTTCAAATAAAGAGACATGAAAATAAAGAAAATAGTTTTCAACTTTTTCTGTGTGGCACTTTAATTCTCTTTGAAGAATGCATAGGTTTGGTTTGGTCAGCTAGCTGATACTTGTGCTGACCTGGTGAGTAAAAATGCCCCACGTTCAGTTCTTAACACTGAAATGTTAAGCACATACTATGTAAAAACATTGGCTTGTGAAATTAATTTTGAATTGGCCCACTTGAAAGGTTGTCAACACAAAGAATAAGGGGCACGGCGTGTGCGACTCCAGAGCATCTCACACGCTCCGTTTCGAATATGCATTCCTTTGTTTGCATATTCCAACGCATCACAGTCATCCAAAAGTCGGCAGAGGGCAGCTAGCCGCACACTCCTCCATGGTAGCTTCAAAGCACAGACACATGTGGGACTTTGGGGGCATCTCCCCGCGTCAGATTGAGAGCTACATAATTTTGCTGGTCTGACCGATGGGTTGAGGGCTTCAGAGTGTGAGGACCCCTGGGTAACATCTTTAGTGGCAAATCCTCACCTTTCTTTCTGAGGGTGGGGCCCTCTTCCTTTGAGGATTGTGGACTCTTCCTTCTCATTCTGGTTCTGGATTCTCCTCGCTTTCAATGGTGGTGTGGCCTAAATGAACACCCACCTCTGTACTATGGGTTCACACAAAAGCGTGGGCGATGGCACTCTAGCTTTGCCTCTTTATTTTCTTTTACAGATCCTTGCTTTCTCATAGTCTATCCTAGTCAGCCATTTGATCCAGTTTCAACTCTTTATTTCCTTGTTTCACTCGTCGTATTTTTTATAATTGTTTCTTATTTTCTTCTCTTCATCCTTATTATTTTTTTTTAAATTATTCCTTGTTGTCGGGTTTCTTCAGTTCCTTCATCACTCCTTGTGCTGTGCACTTTTATATCACCAGGTAAATGACATTCAGATCGTTTAGCTGCCTGGAACCAGTTTGCCAACGTTTACCTAACATTTGTGGGGGTTAAATCAGCCAGTGGAATTTTCTATTACTATCCTCTATTATAATGCTGTCAATTTTAAGTCTGTCGAGGACGCAGGGGGTTGTCACCCTAGACAAGGAGGAATGAAAAGTCATGTTTGCTAAACAGCCCCTTTTCCCAAATACAATGCCTGCACACATTAAGCCATATTATGTAAACATGTAGGATCCATGTGAACAACTGGCTGAGACTCAAGCACACGATGCCAAATTCCGTACTTAACGTACTCATTGATAGTAATGCATATAACAATAACAATGGCAGACATGCCAAGTCTCCCGCAACTCGCGGGAGTCTCCAGAAACTCCAGGAGTCACCAGCAGAGGGAGTCAAACTCCTGCACTCGCTCCCGCCTAAAATAATTAAACCCCCCCAATGCAATCCTATGGGGACATTCCTTTCTCCCGCTTTCTGGAGTAAAATCTCCCTCCCACCTATTTGAGAAACCTGGCATGTCTGCAATGGCACGTTTATAAACAAATGACTACTAATACAGCAATGCAAGGTTCGAGCCTTGGCAACGTAAGAAGCACCCAGTTGTCTTTGTGGTGCCAACTTCAGCATTTCCTGGAATGGGATAGTTCTCATAACCCCATAGATCACAGACATTATAATCATGCGATGATGACAAAGTAGGCCTGCTCCTGAGATGCAGGAAAGGGCTCAGTGCTGACTGAAAGGACAGGTGGCATTCCCAGATCAGATAGATGGTCATTCCTGTAGTCCAGCTGGGTGGCAACCAAAGAACCCTCAAAGACCGCACCATCAACTGAGGAAAAGCATACATCCAGCTGATAGAGGCAAAAAGAAAGGAGGGAATTCAGCACCAGGCTCTCCTGGCAAATCCGGCTCCCTCTGTATTCCTGGGCTCGGCAGTTTATTATGGACACATGTCAAAACATGAAAGATAAATGAGCCTCTAGCATACGTATCTACCTCTGACTGGTATGCTAGGATTTGTTTGTAAAGCACAGCGCATGCTTCAAGCAGAACTGCAGGTGTGGTGGCTGCAATGGCTCAGACGATGCCATGCCTTCAGCTAGTCAACCAAAAAGGAGAGGCTTCTCTATGGTTCTGATTGGGTCTGCTCATTTATTCCACGGTGCAGGGTCGTGAAAGGCGTGCTCTGCTATACGCATGGCATAGAAATTGTAGATGTTTTCGAGTGGCAGCCACTCAGTGCCTCGATGCCCAAGGGCTGTTTGTACGCTATACAAATGTAAAAATAAAAAATAAAAATAGAGTGGAGTTCTTACTATAGGGAGGATGTATTGTAGCTTTCACGCAGCGGCTGAGGCCGGACGTGGCATTTAAAGGCCCGCCAGCCTGAGATTTGTATGCCGGGATAAAGCGAGGGCCTCAGCTCAGGCTGCGGGACGTTAAATGCCATGTCCGCCCCCCCCCCCGCTGGGGCGTGAAAGCTTTTCGTACCCTGGAATTTCCCAGGGGGCAGATCGTTTTCAATGTTTTCCCTTCCGACAGGAGATGTGCTCAGCGTGAGAACAACCCTCGTCGCAATGAAAAAAACATTCCCAAAATGGCCACCGTTATTAAAATAGAAAAGGGACTAGGTCCCTTTTCACAAGACGGCAGCCATGGAAAACAGGTTCCAAAATGGCCACCGTCATCTGAAAAAGGGCCTAGTCACTTTTCTATTTTTATTGCAGCAGCAATTATTGTTGACTTTTTTTTTCACTGCGGGCGGTGAATGCACAGTCACGCCTGGGAAAGGCAGATTGTGATTGGTCAATCTCTAATAGAGAAGTTTGTTACCTGCCAAACTGCTGAGTTCTGCAATCTCTGAGGTATTTCAACAACAACTAGGGACTGGCCAAGTAGATTGCATTTGAATAATCCAGGACTCGTGGATTAATTGTTTGAGTTCTGTGAGCTTTCTCCAGAAAAGAAAAACTATTTTTGATCATTCAAAGGTTAAGGAACTCTCCTTTAACCACTTGATTGTTTTTTGGCTTCACTGAGAGCACCTGGTCAATCGCCACACCCAGGCATTTTACTAAATTTATGGGAGTGGTGTTAAGCCCTAAAATATAAGGTCAAAAAGAGCTAATATCTATTTTGGAAGGATCCGTAATAAGGATTTCTTTTTTACGGTTGTGTTTAGTTTAGGAAATTAAACCCCCATCCTGTTGTCTAGGCCAATGAAGTAATTTTTGGAATATTCCATCAGATTACCGGTCCAATAGCACAGCGAGTAGAGTGCTTGCTTTGACAGCTGTGGAGAGCCTGCTGACACAGGTTCGAATCCTGGCAGGGCCAAACTCAGCCACATGGATCTTAGGATAAAGGGGCAAAGAAACCCTTTGCTTGTGGTCACTTATTGAGGATTTGATTGAAGCATAGGACCGATTCTCCAAAACCCAGTTTTCTCAATTTAGAAATCAAAATAGGGTGGCTTCCAGTTTTATAGGGACAGCAAGGTCCAACAGCACCAGGGTTCCCACCCCCTTGTCTCTTATCAGTGTTAGCTCCCCTAGATTCTATTTGCCCGCCCTGCAGTAAGCTGGCTTGCATGCACCAGTTCTCGCCCACCAAGGACTGCAATTGTGCCATTGCTGCTCGATCCAGCAGCTTGTCTATGTATGGAAGTTTAGATATACCACAATAATTGTTGGGGTCGTCAGGATCGAGGGATGGCTTTTGGAGTAGTGATATGATATGGCATTTTTTACGTGCCTATACACAAGTGTTTCAAGGCGCGACGAGGCAAGGGAGGGGGAACAGAGGAAAGACAGACAACGATCGTACTAGGCCAGGTGTCATTCAGATCGCGCAGGGGAAGGGGGAAGGGGAAAAGTGCGGAGGGGCCAGTGCAGTACATGGGATAATAAGATAAATAAACAAAGCAAAAGTACGGCCAGCAGGTGGCAAGTGGGTAAGCACTTTTCTTTTTAGTTCAAGTACTGGTACAAAGCCCAGGCATAATGAGAGGCATTGATGACATTAATGGAAATTGTATACAATTTGAAGGTGCTGTGTCAGCAATGTCAATATGGGCTGGCATGGGCTGAAGTGGATGAAAACATCATGCTAGAAGCAATGAGGGGAGATCGTTTGCATACGAAAGTGGCTGGAATCCGTGTAAGAGGATTGATGATTAGCCTCTGGAGCCTGGCGGAATCCTCATTTGCTACATCAAGGCTGTTCTCTTGTTCCTCAACGTGGCACACATTGTGCGTAGGCGCTATATAAACAAACTATCATATCATATCATAGGTGTGCGGTATTGTTATGGTCAGTGAGCGCGCCTCGCTAGCTAGGTCTCATAGTGCCATCGGTTGTCATTGGGTTTGCAAAACCACATATCAAATGAAACCATGTCCTCTGCTTGATCGTTCTATGACATGTAAAAGACTTATTTTTTAATAAATATAATGGCCTTATATGAAGTGATATCCCTACGGCTCCTATATCTCCCTCTACATATAAGAATGTTAATACTTCTCTGCCTTTATTCTTGTACATTAGATCTAACTGTACCGCCTCCCCTTACCCCAACTCTATATTTCAGCTGCCTGCAGGTGAACGTTTGGAAAAGGTCCCCATTGTAAAAGAATTAATAATCTTAAATAACCGTTTTCCCGTCGAGTCGCCCCCTTGCGGAGTGGGGAGGTATGCTGAACATTTGTTTTCATGTATTTAGCCACCTCGTAACAATGAGGGAAGAAGCTGGACTGGACACACCTCTATATGCTAAGGTGATGGAACTGCTTTTCGTGGGGCCGGCGCGGATGGGATCCATCAGGTGATAGCTGTCCAGGCAGCCGGACATTCAGATATTTCTGTAGAGTAGCAGATTCCAGATATGATATGATATGGCATTAATAACGCGCCTATACACAAGTGTTTCGAGGCGCGACGAGGCGAGGGGGGGGAACAGAGGGAAGACAGAGACAACGATCCTACTAGGCCAGGTGTCATTCAGATCGCGCAAGGGCATGGGAACAGGGAAGGGGAAAAGTGCGTAGGGGGGGAGGAGTAGGGGACAGTGCAGTACATGGGATGGGACAGTACATGGTGCGTAGTCCAGGTTGGAGGACATCCTAAAGGCAAGAATTCCTCGCCTTTTTAGGAGGGTAGTCAGAAGGAATAAAATAGATGCTTATGTATGTGAGACTTTTCCCGGTGTCCTTTTTGAGTGTGCTCTTTAAACGCTTTTCTGTGCCAGGGCGATGTCCTTAAACTGGAATCATTCTTTCGTTGGAAGTGAGTGGGGGGGGGTGCGGGGGCCGGGAAGGGGTTGTCCAGGTCTGGAGGGATGTGATGCAAAAGGGAGGCATGCTGCTGCATTTGGCAGCGTGTGTACCTGTACCTCCACTGTACCTGGTGATTTTACTTTCATTGTCATTATTGCAGTAGTTGGGTGTGTCTGATCCAAAAGGTCGGATGATCCAGTTTTTTTGGGGACGGAAGGTGTTTTATAAGGTATTGCCTCAAAATAGCAACAAAAAATGCTGAATGTGCGTATAATAAGTATTCGGAAGTAGAAAAAATGTTGAATACGATTACATCGAAGAAATGGAGTGGGGGGTGTCCCCTGCTCCGCTTGTTACGTATAATCATAGCAGGGATTGCAGGGGTGTCCCCCGCACTGACAAGGGGGGAAACAGGGGCCTTGCACATAGATGTGCTATCTACATGAGCTCTGCGCGCCCTGCGCGGCCCCATTACCGCATTCGGAATTTCCATTTGGGACATTATGGGCTGCGCAGTGATCACATAGATCCATTTTAGACTGTGGATGCAAAGTCAGAAGAAGTTATTGTATTAGTTTGTAGTTTAAATTCGTGATGGTTGCATATGATTATACCCCGACTTTCCACCTTGGCTTTGGCAAAGGTCCCATTATGGGCACCTCGGTGTCTGGGTGGTGTAGGTTGTTGAAGCAACCATTTCATGAGCATGCAATTCTATCTTGACAACTTTGTCCCAGATTTTGAAATCAAGTGTTCCATTTTTGTCAGGGCTCTGTTTAGAGGGCCCAGTTTGCCTTTGGATTGTTGGAGAGGCCCATGAATGTTTATCTACATTGGAATTCTATAAAGTGTGTAGTAAGGCAAGGACGCTCGTTGGGGGTTGAGAAAGGTTTATTTGACAGTATTAACCCTGGACCCAGCAGGACTCATCCAGCAGCCAATATCAACTGCCTCCCCACTAGAATCTGGAACACTGACCACAAGTAAACAGCACCCGCTGCACCTGGAATTCCAAGGTAAGGATTCCAGATACACTACACTTTTGAATTCTAACACACAACATAAGCACACACACACAGGGGCATGGCCCCAATGCGCACACCAGATACACACACTACGCATCCCCCCACGCATACACTCATGCACACATGAACTAGGAGGAAGTTTAATTTACAGTACCATCCAACACGTAGTCCTTGAACTTGGCAAGCATCCTCCTACTCCGCACAGGATAGCTACTACCACCAATTGACCCTTCACCACTGCACAGGCAACATCACCACAACCGGGCCATCGCCCCTCACTGACTTAGTAAGTCTCTTGCTGACCCCATCCCCCCTCACAGGCTCAGTCAGTCTCTTGCTGACCCCATCACCACACCTCTCACCCCCACACACAAACAGGTCTGGAATATTCTCCTTACCAGCCATGTGTCACGGGCTCCCCACACACCCCTTCTCAACCACAATGGCCCACCTCATACTTCACCTGGACCCGTTGTCCAACTTCACATATCCTTGCCGCACCTTCACAACCCGGTGGGGGTCCATATATACACTGGCACCCTTGGGCACATGTCGGGGACTCTTTATTTGCACACGGTCGCCCACCGACACAGACAAAGGCTTCCTACCACCAAAATGCTGCCTGACCTTCTCCTGCCTCTGGCGGACCCGCTCTAGCACCTCTTGCATATCCACACCAGAATGTGCACCACCACCCAGAGCAGGCACCCTCAGTTTAGTACCAGGTTTCCTGCCCCGCATCAGCTCGAACGGCAAACACCCCGTAACCAAGGAAGGCGTGCACCTGTAAGCCTTGAGAGCCACTGACAGAACACTCCTCCAACACAGACCATTAGCCATAGCTAATTGAACAGCACCCTTGACAAACCTGTTCATTCTTTCAACCAGTCCATTCACCCTAGGGTTGTACAATGCAGTTCTATGGTGGCGTATCCTCATACTCTTCATGAATTCCTGCATATGCCCAGAAATGAACTGTATACAGTTGTCGGTGACGATACCCGCCGGCACACCCTCTCTATCGAACACCTTACTGAGGAACACCATCACCTTCTCTGCAGTCACGCTCCCTAAGGCTGTTGTCTTTACGCATCTCAAGGTGTAATCCACAAGAACCACAATAAGCTTAAGAACACCACCTAAAATGTCCATGGCGACCATGATGTCAACCACCACCTTTGCCCACACCTCACCGGGTACCTCCACAGCACACACCGGTTGTGGCTTAGGCGCCTTGTTCTTGTCACTGATGACACACTCTTTCACCACCACTTCCACATCACTGTCCATTCCAGGCCAACAGTACGATTCCCTCAAAGTCCTTTTTGTCAAAGATCTACCCAAATGCCCTTCATAGGCCAAACTAACAAGCCTGCCCCTTAAGGACACTAGAGGCACCAACCTCTGACCCCTGGTAATGCCGCACAGGCCCTCTGACAACTCGTCTCACACATGACCATAACAGTTGTCCAATTCCTTATCCCTACCACCGTCCCTAAATTCACCTCCAGTTTTCATCAAGGTAATATCAGCGGCACTTTCCTTATCCCACTCCTCCTTCTCAATCGCGGGAAACACGCTTGCAACCACAGTGCACTCCTCAACATCCACCTGGTCACCCTTCGCCCTGCTGACCAAACTAGGTCAACATGATAAACAGTCAGCGACTGCGTTCCTGGTTAACGGAATATACTCTACCTTAAAGTTGTATTCCTGCATGTCCACCATCCACCTCGAGATTCTGGGAGAAGCATTGGACAAACCCTTGGTAGTCAAGACATGTATGAGAGGTTTGTGAACGGTTCATAAGATGTACAGAACACCCCATAAAAAGGTCCTAAAATGTTTAAAAGCCCACACTGCAGCCAATGCTTCTCTCTCAATCACTGCATACCTCTGTTCAGCGTCTCTCAATACCCTTGAAGCAAACACTATCGGACGATAACCTCCATTGTCCCACTGCTCAAGCAGCGGCCGATGCCCACCTCACTGGCATCAACAATTAATACCGTCTTGTTCCTCAGTGAAAATGATCCCAAGGATGGAGCATGGTCAACCTCCTTCAACCTCTCAAACTCCTCCTGACAACTCGCAGACCACACGAAACGGACACTCCTCATATTCGCCGTCTTCTCTACATAGGAGGCAATAAATTGACCATAGTATTCAGTTAGGCACATAAAGGACCTAAGTTGTTCTTTGTTAATTGGGGTGGGTGCTTCCTTCCTCACCTTTACCAGACCTTCCTTAGGATGAATACCCATCCCATCCAAGGTATGCCCCAAATAGGTCACACTTGGCACCCCCACATGGCACTTGAGCCCCTTCACTGTCAGACCACTTTCCCTCAAAACTTCCATCACCTTCAATACCCTTTCATCGTGCTCACTACGGTCTTTCCCCCAAACCAGGATATGGTCCTGAAAGTACTCGACACCTGACATTCCCCCAAACAACTTCTGCATAAGCCTCTGGAAAACTGCTGATGCCGATGCTAAACTGAAGGGCATCCGACAAAAATGAAAGGCACCAAAAGGCGTTACGAATGATGTTAAAGGCCGTGATTCTACATGAAGGACTATTTTCTGGTATGCCGAGGATAAGTAGAACGTGGATAAACATGTGGCTTTTCCCACGAGTGCTAGCAATTCATTTATGTTGGGTAAAGGGTGTCTGTCCACCCATATGTTGGCGTTAAGGTCCCTTAAATCCACACACACTCTCATTCTGCCACCTGCCTTGTGGGCCAACACCACAGGAGCTAGCCATTCTGAACTTTTCACCTCCTCTATTATTCCGGCCTCCTGAAGTTTCACCAATTCATTCTTGGTGAGTTAATGTCAGCAAAAGGAAAATGGGGCTGTATGTGGTGCGCAGTAAGCGTCTAGGCAGATATCAGGGGGGACCCTGATCTAGTGATGCTGTTTGGTTTTCAGGAATATAGCTGGTTTGGTCCAGCTCTCGTTGATGGGTTGAGAACATTACATAGGCCCTCATTACGACCCTGGCGGAAATCGGAAAACGATGGCGGAGATGCAATACCGCCATCAAATAGCGCCCGGTGCGACTATGACCCGCCACCGCAAAGTACGAAGCCATTAGCGACACCGCAGTGAACGGCAACGCTAACTGCACCAAGTACGCGCGCGCGCGCCATGCCAAACCGTAAATACCACCATGGCGCAAGGGTACGCGAATTCCGACCCTAGCGGACATGTACCTAACGCCATCAAGCATGGCGGAAAGCACCATTCCGCCATGGTGAGAAGTACGGCATCGCGAATCAACCGTAAACGGCCCCACTGAGTGCCTGTACACCGCTCCCTGCCCACAAAGTACAACTCCCCGTAGGTGCAATGAAGTCACAATGCAACCATTGAAATGTACAAGTCACCCATGCATGCCAACGAACAAAAGACTCACAAGAGGGGCCAATGGGAGCTGCAGGGCACAGATGGCACGAATACAGAAGCCATTCCAATGGACATGACCACAGTCCCCCCCCCCGAAACGCACGCAAACACAGGCACCTGTGACCAGCAATATTCCGAAAATCACAACATTCCACCAGTCCACCTGGCTGACCGGCGTCTGTTACACAAAACCCAATCCCCCGCCCCTGAGCATGACAACATTCAAACAGTCATATTGGCAGCCCCCATCCCTGACCTCACTGGGCTCCGTAGGCAAACGCGCCCAGCACAGTACCACGCGACTATACTCCGAAACCGGAACCCAATGCAGATCTCCTCACAATACATCGCACCCCAAATAGGAATATGCCACATCACTCGCAAAGAAGAACGCTACACGGCCCATATCAGAATAGAAATTTAATGCACAACTAAATCACCAAGCTCATACAGCCATTAGTCCATGAACTCCAAAACACATATCACCATTGTGGGCTGCATCCGCAAGGAATGACCAGCTACTACTTGTGTGACGCCCTGTTCCATCATGGTACACAGAGCCACATTCACGTACGAAAAGGCAACATGGAAGCGCACAGAACCGCAGGCCCGTCCCAATGGGGAGGCACTAGTCCAACTGAAAGGCCGAAATGTTGCTCCGAGCAACTAGTACTGCGTAAGGGCATGTGGCCCATTGGCGATCGTCCCATAAGATCGTAATGCTGCTCCACTGATTAACACGAAGCAGCAGGTGTCGTGAGTAAACGCCATCTGCAGGAGTGGCATACAGATGGCAGTGGCAAAAGGGGAGGAGATACCTGTCAACCAAAAGAAAAGAAAAAGAACAGAATGGCCATCAGAACTACATTCGAACAACTCACTCCAATGATCACACTAAATCCACAGCCATATGCATGCTAGCCCACTCCAAAGGATCATCACCACCCCAAAACCACTTGCGACTCATAACCATCTATATCGAGGTGTAAACACCATCACAAACGAGTGTACCTGTGCATGCGACTGTCAAAACAGATTCCATCAAATGGGAATGTTAACGTGCATGGACACAAGTGTCTGAAGGCGCGTCGAGACAGGGAGGGCTCAACAAGGCCAGATAGACGATGGTCCCACTATGGCAGCCCTGCATCACATAGCGCAGGGGAGGCGGATAGATTCCAAGAAGCACTGTACATGGCAAACCCTGTATCAAATCACCTGCCCATGCATCCATTCATCATTCCCTCATCCTGTTATAAAAACGCCTGAAAATTTACTCACAAAACATTCGAATTTTCCATTGAGTCTGTGCGTTATGCAGCCTGCAAAATCCACAGTGCCCCAGCCCGTAATTCCAGTGTTGTGAAGTTACATGTATTTGGGAACGTCCGGCCTCATCGGCCACGTCACTATTGCGCATCCCAAACTATTCATATCAATCATTGCTTCCTCGCCATGGCCTCTGTCTCAAGGACATCGAACAATAGAACGTTATATTTGCAGTCAGACCTGTGGGCATCTCCTCTCCGCTAGCCGAAAACCGAAAGCGCCGGCCTTCGAATTCCTCATTTGCAACATCACGTCGAAAAGGCATCTGTGGCCGTTTGAACTCACAAATTAATCCATCTAGTGCGGCTGTGTGTGAAAATGGCAACTGCCATCACCCACTAATGGGACGCCCCGCCCGTCGTTGCAACTCGGTACAGTGATGCATGAGGGCCCACCGTTACTCGAGTACTACGTTCCACTGACCCATCACAAGTCTGTTCGCGACTGCAAAGATTGTATGTGAAACAATGGGACCATAGCCGAATGTACATATCAACAAATGTTACACGGCCATCGGGTACAAATACATGATTGCAATAGCAAGATGCCATTCCTCGAATAGCAGCGTTGTGTGCGGGACGTGCTCGGCCAAAGGGGAGAGCAGCTTGCACAGGTGGAATGAATCACCACAGGTGGAGGCCATACAGCCTGAAAACACATAAAGTGCACACCCAGTCTCCTCCCACAACCACACCCACTCCGAAATGCTACCGGCAGGACTCGCGATGTTGGCCCTGGGGGACCTGATAGCACTGCAAGTACTCCAACTCCAAGAAGAAGACGAACACCAACTACAACCGGCCGCACGGAGGAGACGCAGGAGGAGGAGGAGGCCAAGGCAGGGCCCGCAAGGGCCGCCAGCACAGCCACTACCACCACGCAGGCAGCCCGCAATCCCACGCCTCCGAGCACATCCGTTCAACCTCACTGATGAGCAGATCCACACCCTCTACCGTTTGGACCGGGACACCATAGCCGCAATAGTGGACATGACACAGGCTGACCTTGTCAGCATGATAGATAGCCCAACCGCCATCCCACCCCTACTGAAGGTGGTGTCTGTACTCCACTTCCTGGCCACAGGCACCTACCAGCACACAGTCGGACAGTTGCATGGCATTTCTCAGCCACTGTTCTCACGGACACTATTGCAAGTGCTCGATGCCCTCCTGAAGCACGCAGACGACTACATCTCTCTACCACGCTCGGAGCAGGAAATTACCAACACCAAAGTGGGATTCCATGCACTTGCCGGCATACCGGGTTGCATTGGTGCCATCGACTGCACCCATGTGGAATTGGTCGTCCCACATGCCATGGAGGCCCAGTACCGCAACCGAAAACAATTTCATTCCCTGAATGTACAGATGGTGTGTGACTCCAACAGGATCATTACACATTGTTGTGCCAGATTCCCTGGATCAACCCATGATTCTATGGTCTTGAGGAACTCTACTATACCACGCTACATGGAGCGACACGCAGGGAACAGATCCTGGCTACTCGGTGAGTCTCTTTTCATGCATGATGATGTGGGGTATGTGATGCGGCAATGACCTGGCAGGAAGGGGGGGGGTGTGCGTACGTAGCAATGGCATTCCACATCATACGTTTATCGTCCACATACAGGTGATGCTGGGTATCCACTGAAGAGATGGCTCCTCACACCAGTCCGGAACCCACGGGACCAGCAAGAGGAGGACTACAACCATGCCCACTCACGTACCCGTGTGGTCATTGAACAGGCATTCGGCCTACTGAAGACTCGTTTCCGCTGCCTCAGCAGGTCTGGCGGGGCACTCCTGTACCGCCATGAGAAGGTTGCAAAGATGGTGATGGCATGTGTCATGCTCCACAACATGTGCGTACGTAGAAATGTGCCCATGCCCCCTGACGCAGAACTGCAAGCACCTGATGATGGTCATGATGAGGGTGGGGATGTGGCAGCACCTCAAGGAGTCTGCGAGGCACCGGAGGGCCGTGACATTCGTCAGCATCTCATTGATGCATGCTTCTAGCACTCACGCCTGGTGGCTGATACATGGACACGGGACTCGTGGCACTGTGTGTGTCTGGTACCTGCACAATATGGACTGTACGCCTATGATGGCCTAGTACATAATGATCATTGTCGACACATCTCATTGGTTGATCGTGCACTTGTTTATGGCATATGTGATATCATGTTGAACACCCTATCGACCCGCCACCCAAGTGAGCCCAACACACCCCCTCCACCCTCCTACCTCCCCCCCGAACACCAGTGTCCAAAGATGCTCATTGTCAGTGGGCTGTCGCTATTGCAAGCCCCCTCTGCGGGTATCAGGGGCACCCCTGCCTGTGGAGCGCAGGTTCCTCCCAGATCTACATTGGGGGCTGCCCTGGACGGAACTTGCAACGGATGATGTCTCTGCCTGCTCACGTCCATGCATGTCCCTAAGGGTTTGTGAGAGCTCAGTGAGCACACGGCGCACTGCGGCAAGTTCGGCACATACGTCTTTGGACGTCGCATGCAGTTCCCCCCTCAGGCTCTCGGTGCTTCTCTCCATTTGGACTCTCAGGCTCTCGGTGCTACTCTCCATTTGGACTCTCAGGCTCTCGGTGCTACTCTCCATTTGGACTCTCAGGCTCTCGGTGCTACTCTCCATTTGTGCCCTTAGTGTCTCTGTACCTCTCTCCATTTCTGCCCTAAGTGTCTCAGTTGATGTTTCTATGTCTGCCTTAGTGCCCCCACATTCATCGGCATGGTCCTTGAGGAGCGTGGCCAGTTGCTGCTGTTGCACGATTAACTGGTCGAGGGACTGTTGCCTCTGCTGGGCCATGGCCATTTGCGGGGGTGTCACAGAGGGGCTGTTGACCTCATGTTGCCTTGCCACAGGGCTTGGGGGGGATGGCCAGTCGTCGTCTTGTGGGTGCCCCTGCGTGGTATTCTCATGTTGTACGGGATGGGACAGACAGGGGGATTGGGACAGGTCATGGATGGATCTGACTTCGACATCCCCGTCTTCTGTGTCGGAGCATGCTGCCATCAATGGGGTGTCACCTATGGTGCTGCTGCCACCAGAGGCAGTGCCTTCTGTGGCATCCGTTGGGGGGACCTGTGGTGGTGGTGTTGTGGGCATGCTGGCTGCTGGGGTGCCTGTTGATGTTCCCTCCTCTGTGCTGCCACCTGATTTGTGCTGCTGCCGTGTCTTGATGCGTGCAGCTGAGGTGGAGGGTCTTTGGCCGTTGGTCTTGGCCCTCTTTGCAGGTGTGCTGGTAGGGGTGTCCTGATGCTCGTCGTTTGGATCGGACCCTGTGGTGGAGTAAAGGAGGGCGAGGGTTAATAATGGGTCTGTGGGTATTGGAATGGCATTGTATCACATGCATTGGGGTGGTACATGAGGGTGATTTGGGTCGGGGCCTTGGAGGTGCTTTCATTTGTGTGTGGGGTGAGGGTGCAGTTGTTTGGCAGCCTGCAGTTAGGGTGTGCCTGCTGGACGTGTGGTGGGTGTTTTAGGGGTTTTTAATTATTTATGTATTTATTGTGGTTTTAAAGTGCGCTATAAGGGCGATGTGTGTGTACGTTCTCCTGGACATGTGTTTCTGTTGCACTATGTGGACACATGGTACTTCACATGATTGGACATTGTGGATTTAGCATTGTTTTATCTGGCCCACCTACCTGATTCTTCTGATGTCTGCACTCCTTTCTCCATCCCTCCGACTCCCTCAATGCTCTCCATTCCGATGGTGGAGGCACAGATTTCTTCCCAGGGGGTCAACTTGATGGGTGATTCAGGACCTCCCCCGGTGGCTGTGGCAATGTTGCGGTTGGCAGAGAGTATGCTGCGGACGCGTATCCGCAGGTCGTCCCACCGCTTTCTGCATTGCTGTGGGTTGCGGGGTGCGGTCCCCACCGCGCTTACCCGCTGTGCCACCAGAGCCCATATGGCCTTCTTGTTCGCAAGTGCCGTCCTGGTCATTTGCGTGGAGAAGACGACGGCAGCATTCTCCTGGAGGGTCTCTGTTAGCACGGTGAGTTCCTCACGGGAGAAGTGGACCTGCCGCTTGCGGTCGCACGCTTTCTTCGCTACTTTTCCCATTTTTCTTGGTTTCGCTAGGGTGGATGACGGGTTGGGGTGTGTCTCGGGGTAGTGTTTTTAGTGGTTGTGTGGTTTTAGTGGTTTTATAGGTGTACGGCGGGATGTTTCCCGTTCCGGGCCCATGTTTTTACTTCCGTTTCCGTATATTTCCGGTCACCGTACTTTCCGGTAGGCGCACTCTGCGGTGTCCGCTGTGTTGGGTGGCGGTATGGCACCTAGGGCGACGTACGGCGGCGGTGTGGGCCGTTTTGGGGTCATTTCCGCCATCGCGGACTTTGCACTTCCGCCATGGCGTGGTGCTCGTGCCCGATGGGTCGGAATGGACCGCTCTTTGCTCCTTCGTGCAATGGCGGAAACGCTATTTACGCTGTTGCGGTCCGGTCAGTCACTTTCCGCCAGGGTCGTAATGAGGGCCATAGTCTTATGTACTGTATTCCAGGGAACTTCTCACATGCATTTACAGCTTTAACATTGTTATGTGGATTGTATGTGGAAGTTACTTCTCCCAACCTGAGAGAGGGATGTGATGGAATATTGTGCAGATCAAACAGCACATGGGATTGAAGGCCCAGTCGGGACTACACAATCTAGGGCTAGTATAGGTGCACAGTCATATAAGAATACTCTGATTAGCTACTTCATGTATGGGTTTAATAGTATTGACATTGTGTTCTATTGTGTTGACTGTTTGTCTTGGGAGGATAGCTCAGGGGCAACACTCTAGCATTGGAAGCAAGATGACACGGATCAACACAGGTTTGATCCCCAGGTCTGTGCTTAGAAACCTCAATCACCTTATCAATAACCAATTACAACCAAAAAGAACAACTGGAGGAGTAGGGCTCAGCCCACATTGTCTGTAATGGAACACAGGTCATTCATATTTCTTCGTTATCTTTCCATTATTAACTACTATTGGATCTGTCGTCATTTCATGATGAAGGTGGATGTTTGATCAGATTTGGCTGAGACTTTTGTGTTGGTCCAATATGTTTTACACCTGGTGTTGATTTTATAAACAAGGGTAAATGAACTATTTGTTTGTAGTTTTCAGGGCCAGGGTGGCTTTCCTGCGGTGTGAGGGTATATAGGCCACTTTCCTTAGGTTTGGGATGGATCCTGAGTTGGAGAGGGAATTGATTGGGCTGGTTTAGTTAGGTGGTTATAATGGGCAAATTCAGCCCTTAGGTATTTTGACTGATAGTCATTAATGCTGTTTTTCCTATAGGAACCTTTTCCCGTCTGCACCTCCCATCACCTCGCCTTTTAAGCTGATTTTACTTGCTCACTGGTGGTCTACCAAAAATAGTGTTAATGCATTTCTGGGTAAAAGAGACAGCATCATTGACATGTGCACTCTCCAATATAAGCTGCTACTGCTAATGGATGGTCTAGTGGTTGTTTATGATCCACAACAGCATATTACTCAATCCATCTTACTTTCCCTAACCTTACACCTCCATATCAATCATGCTCCATGAATGACATGTCGTTTTTATGTAAAAGTGTTATAGTTAACCTTTTATTGTATATTTGTAATAGTTAGCATGCCACCCTGCCTGGGCCTTTGTCTAGAGGCTTGTAGCAAATAATCATTTCTTTGGGACATGGCTTTAAGAGGTGCTTAAGGTGAGTTTAACACAAATATTGAGATATGTAGAGGCAATGCAACTGTTAACAGAATTGCCCATTGATTGAATGACAGGCAGTCTCTGGGGTAGTTGGATGCTGTAGCAGCCAAAAGAATTGATAACTGGCGCACTGGCATTATTGAGGTGAGATCACCGCTCATTGGCAGCATGGCTAGCAGTGGGCCTACCAAAGTTTGACTTGCTGCAGTGGTGGTGGCTATACAGAAAATAAACAATCCCAACTTGGCTTCAGGTTTGGGTATATTGGTAGAGAGCAGTCGCTGACGTACAGAGTATAAGATCCTGCTTTAAATTAAGATATTGATTATTGCTTAGCTTCCAGGTTGCTAAGGATAACACTTTTCATTTACTATGGGACCTTGCCTTGCAACACAAGTTCTACTAATTTGCCTGCTGGATATGGCTAACTGAGGTGCGCTCGGGTGGCCATTGCTGATTGAGGGTTTGCTGGTATGAAGGCTTTGAAGAGCACCTTCCAGTCATTGAACTTTGTGCTTTGAAGACTTTCCAGACCCACCATGAGCAAAGATAAGGTGCCATTCTGTGAGATACACCACGGGACAATTATTATACTAATGGCTACTGACATTACGTATTCATGCTATATTGTGGGTACTCTGTGTGACTTGATTCTTGATTTCTGCAAGTTAAAGAAGGGACAACTAATGACTGAGCTCTTGCCTCTTTGCTATAGGAGCTCTCAACAGATCTGCTGCCCAACTTTTATGAGGAGTGTGGTAGGTCAGAAGGAGGCTACAGAAGGCGATAAGACATTTCACTCATTATTTTGTTGAAGAATCAGGTAAAGCCTGTCTTTCCCTATTCTACAAGGCTTCCCTACCTAACAAAACTCACTTAGGTGCTTGTTAGTCATCAGTGAATGTCTATAAATGAAGAAACGTCGACTGTCCATCTCTAATCTATCTGAAAACAACCACTATTTCTAATAACTTAATTAAGGAGAAGGCCTCCTTTCCCATGCGTTTTTCTGACTTTACTTCAAATCACTCTTCAATAAATGATCTTTGGATAATCCCTCGTGGTCACTCTTATCAGTTCATACCGTTCATTGTAGTAAAGGGTTTGGGTTTGTACTTCTTTTCCTAATTATGATTGATCCTTCTCGCTTTCCCTTGGCTACTTTGCTAATACTTCCTCCGGAATACCTCTAAATAGTTAATTTGCCTTGAACCTTCCATTCTCAAGTCCCTGAAGCACTTTCCAAAAGTTTGTTTTCTTATCATATTTCTCTTGCATGACTGTCTTTTGGACCTTCTTGTTCTGACTGATACTACGTATGATACTTTGCAGTATGTTTGTCTTTCAGACTTGCTTTCACTACTGGTGTTGTGTTTTCTTGACTGTATTGAAGATTTCCATTCACTCTTAATATATCTTCACTTTTGTGATTGTGACGAATACGAGCAGTCCAATAATGATTTCCATTCATTCTGCTTACCTCTTTATTCTTATGAATGGGACGAATAGGAGCAGCCCAGTAATGAGTTTCATTTCCTATTATTATATCTTTACTCTCATGACTGGGACGAGTAGGAGCATTCCAGTAATGATTCACAATTCCTTCCCAAGGCCTCCTGTTACCCCTGTTACCTTCAATGGCAAGGGTAAACATCACCAGGTTCTTCACAGTCTCGGGATTGCCTTCCTTTTCCTAGGTTACTGCCGTCTGTTCAATCTCGATCGGTTTCTCTCTCCTTACTTCTTCCTGATTGGTGGTTTGGTACGTCGGGTTTCCACTCTTACCGAACCCACCGTATGGAGATGGTTCTGGTGTTGTTGGTTGGACTTCTGGTCCACCATGGAATCCCTGTGGTCATGCTATCACTCAGTGCTTCTCGTTGATCGCTTCAGGACACTGTGCATCCGTTCTTCTTCCTGCTGGGTCGTTTGCTACCGACCGTAGCACTTCTGACAGCCCACGGCTCAGCTCGACTGCAGAATGCTGCACGTCTTTTCTCAGCTGCTCACAGTCAGCGAGTGTCTCACTTTGAAACTCACTTGCTATGTTTTTGATTGACTAGACTCCTCTCCTCTCTGGGATGATGTAGTTGAAGGGCCTCCTCTGTGTAAGAAACCATTCTCTCTTCTCTTTCTCTGCTTGGTTCTCTCTGCCTCCATACGGACTCTTCTTCATCCCAGTAGAATGGAATTTCACTTGGATATTTTCTGTTTCAGGATGACAATAACAGATTTCAACTTGTTCTTCAGAGGTTTTGTCATTAGGACATACTGGTATCAATTTGAAGGGTCTTCTAGGGAGTTCCTCCCCAGAACGGGAGTACTTTCCCCAAAGGTGGAGTCTCTCCCGGTGAAGTCCTGCTTGCCTCTACCCCTATAGGGGGTCCTGCATAGTTGGCTCACCTCCCTAGCCTCACAGGGGGGTGGAGGAGGCTCCCTTTGGGGAGAACGGACACATTCCTGAGATTTGTCACAGGAGCGGCATCCAGACTAGAAAATCTAAAGCTAGTGGGTCTCTGTCCTGACTAGGACGTTCTCGCCCTCCTTCCTCCCCACTCTCCTCACCTGATGATAGGTTATCCAAATCCTCAGGGTTGAATTTCCTTCGTATAAGGTAATCCTTCTCCTTTTTATGTGGATGGGGCCTGCCGCAAGAGGAAGCCACAGTGACCGCTGGTTATAACAGCAGTCCTGTAGCCTTGTTCCCGCGAGCAGCCATGAAGTAAAAGGGAAAAAGCCGAACGGCAGAAAAAACCCTTTTTGTCCGTAGAGTTGTTCCGCTCGAAGGAGATCCAGCTATGGAAAGCGGTCCGGAGATGGTAGGAGTAACTGGTAGGTGGAAGGTGGTTCAAGAAGCAGGCGATCTTCGAGGCAGAGGTAAGGCTAACCACAAAGAAGGAGTGGAAAGGTAATAGCCACTGGAGAGAGCGCCGGCCAAGCGGTTAGCAAAGTAGAAATGAGAAGGCAGCGAGGCAATGAGATAAAAGGAAGGAAAGACGCCAGAAGGGCGTACGAAAAAGAAAGCAGGAGTCGGCTGAAGGAAAAGCCGAAAGAGGAAAACAGTGTCTGACCCAAAGGAGAGCGAAGCGCTAATCTAAGGGGGTTGCAACGCAACAGTAACCCGGAAGTAAACAGAATATATACTTCTGGGCGGCCGTCAGGACGCAACAACTAGACCTGCACAGAGAGGAAACTAACCCCGCACTCTACCGTGACGAAGCCGCCAACGCGGAAGTAAACCCCATCCGGCACGGCGGATGAAAGTCTCCCTCATTAAGCGTGCTGGTCTTCCATCCACTGTGGCTGCCATATTAGTGAGCAGACATCAGTGTTTTGATGCATTCATTAGAGATGTTTGAGCAAAAGGTTTTGCAATACTTGAAAATAATGCATTTAGGTACTTTTTCAAAACGTTTTCAAGTGATAAACACTGAAGCAGGGCTGTGAGGAGGAGCGGATGAGATGAAGTAGGGACTAGAGATGGATCAGTCTACTGGCCTGTAGTTGATGGAGTACGACTGCAACCAAGACCAGCTGTATCAGCCTGAAAAGGTCATACTTTTCAGGATGGGGTGGATGTGGAGGCTGGCTATGACTTGGACCCGGGTACTTTTTTACTTTCATGACCAGTTATTAGTATGGGTGGGCATGCCTTTTCAATTTATGTTTGTCTTTGTCTGTTCTAGACTTTCGCCAATCTCTCTCTCTCTGTCAATCTCTCTCCCTCATTGTCTTTCTCTCTCTCTCTTATAGGTTGCTTGTTTTTGGTACCAAATATTGTTTGTTGAACTAAGTGTTTTTGGTTAAAATGTTGATATGGAATTATGAAATTGTTTTAGTGCGACACAACGTTTAGTTTGGTTAAATTGCCTGTTAGAAGTGGTTACGTTTCTGATCTGGGTCCAGCTGCACGAGGACTGTCGTCAGCAGACCAACTAGGGGTTGTGGCATGTTTTGTGGGCTGTCTAGGTGTGTGTTAGCCTGATACATCTAAGAGCTTTGTTCTGTTGACTTTCTCTGGGTGTTGGTGGGTATTAATAGGATTTGCTGACCAGTGATCAGTTCATGGATGAAGGCGAGGGGAACTTCCTTCCTACGCCAGTACAACCTTGAGTGGCAAGTGAAAGACGCGAGCGATATCTGTAATCATGATATACTAAAGAAAGACTCACATGCAATGGGACAGCGATAATGTGGACAGATCTGTCTCTTATATGGATGCAGTGTCATTTTATGCTTGTTATAGTTTCACATGCCATGCATTGCCATCACATGCAGCGTAAAGTCTTGTATGTCCTTCTGCTGTCCGTATATGCCAGAACACCCTCAAATGTTCCACATCTTGGGAGGATAGCTCAGCGGCAACGTGCTCGCCTTGGAAGCAAGATGACACAGAGCAACACAGGTTCGATCTCCAGGTCCGCGCTTAGAAACCTCTGGGTATTAAGCACGTTATAAATAACCTATCATATCACAGTTTTATGGCAAACATGGCTGCCTATGTGATGTACCGCTTCATGCAATGTACAGCCTGCTAAGCCTAGGTGCTGACGTTATAATTCAAGTTTTGTCAATTTTTCAGAAAAGGCACATTCGGATGTGGGTAGATCCCTGTTAATACCAGTGGAAGGAGAAACATATTAAAGGGATTGAGTAGTTCAATTAAAGTTCAGACAACTTAGATCTTGCGCAGGGGAACTTGAAATGGGGAGTGATCCATGTGTTCATTGATGTCCAAAATTGAGCCGCCATTGTACATTCCCACTATGTTGCTGCAAGGAGATGTGTGAGATGAACTGACCTACAATTGGCCAAAGTTGATTAAGTTCACACTCTCCTCCATACCCTTCTTTCACCCCTCCCAAATCCGCCCAATCCCCTGAACAAGTTTCCCTTTAAAAAGCAAATAAACCATTTTACATTAAAGTCATTAATGATTTTTAAAATGTGTTTTATAATTGTGTGTTCTCTTCAACATAATTCACAATTCTTTTTAACACATGTGCATCTAACAGTCTCGATTTTGAAAAAAAAAACATTTCTCACAATATGCTTATCGGTCTATTGTTTTCTACCAAAACAGATAAAAATAAATGATATGTGCATATATACGATAAAGTGCAACCTAGACTTCAATTTAACCAGGATATTGCAAGTCACAGACTAACTACATGACCTTTGTTGAAGTCCCATCCTGGGCAGAACACAGAACACGAACTTCAATATGACATGCCTTGCCCTAACAGTGTAGTGTTGCAGAGACTGATTCTCCAGACTCCCCCATATCCAAACCATGCTTTATATCACACCCCGTCCAACTCACTCCTACACCAACTCATTGCAGAGTAGGTGAGTACCCCCCTGCCCCCCCCCCGATTACCCCTGAACTGCTTGGAAATGGATTTGGTGAGCTCTGAACTGTCCTCAGATCATTTATGCAGGCCATTTTAGAGGTCCATTTAATTGGGGAAGGTGAGTTCTCCCGCAACAAAGCAACAAAGGGTAGCTTTTTATCACAATATTACTGAACTGAGCAGTTTGGGCCTGATTTCCATATGGTCTTTCCCTTTCCGTAATGACTTGCAGGTTGAAAAGTATTGCCTGGACATGACATGGTTATTCTTCATTCAAAGCCTTCAAGCTATCACTCTTCATTTTTGCATTATTACAGAGCTTTCTATATTAGATATTGAATTACTGGTGACATTTCCTCTAAACTTGGACTTCACGGATGATTAGAGCCTGAGCAAGGTGTGATCGAAACTGTGAGCCCGCGTAGAAGGATACATGAAAAGCCACACGTTCTCATGGAAAGTACTTCAGAATATTACATTTTATATGCATGTCTTTTCCTCGCCCAGGCACTGTCCCACGTCGCTTTATTGGCGGCATTACGTTTGACATTGAGGGTTGAGGGAACAGGAAGGCATTTAAAAAACATACTGCACCCTCCAACCATCCAAGCCTCATCAGTAGGTCCTTTACCTCTCTCTTCTTTCAGGCTACATGACCTGGGAGGAGAGGGGGCCGAGGCAGGCTTCAGCCCTGACTTGTGAGCCAGCGCAGGGACCTGTCTTGAGTCTAGATGTTGAAGTCCCACATCCATATGCAGCTACTTCCATATAGCCAGTTGGAGAGATGCCTCGCCCTAGTCTTAAGAGACCCAGTGCAGATGGAGGCATGGACAGGCTGACGCCCTATAAGGCGGCAACGTTGTTTTCCAATAGCGTGAGTTTACACCTATGTAGAACCACTTGAGGGAGTGAATGCAGCTCTATTCATTCTCCTACCTCAAACATCTTGTATTTCCTTGTAACTTCCAATCAAAGTTCCTGGAAATATCTAACTCAGTAGTTAAAAATGCTTCAGCACGAATCCTCACACAAATGAACTTTAAACAGCAAACATCCAAAGGTTGTTATGTGCCCGTTACACATACCTGACGCTGTATGTATACTGCAAACAGGGAGATGCTTTTATCTCCCAGCGATGTTTGCTGGAATACCATTTATCACTCGAAGAAATTTAGGTAAACACATTAAAGACTTCCACAAAAGTCTGAGTGAACAGTAAGTATAGCTACAATGTTCACTTTTTACACATCTGTAATAAATCATGGATCTCAATCATGGTATGTGATACCAGTTTTATTATATGCTGCATGCTGCCATGCTGCCCTGGGGTGGGCTGGCATTCAGGGAACTCTGGAGATTTACTGGTGGGCCTCCTCACCATGGGGTCCTTTGTGTTTCTAGCTTGGTTTCCTGCTCCTCTTGCCCTCTCTCCCATCCAAACCACCCCACCCTTCCTACTCTCTTCCTCCCCTACATCCATCTGAAGTAGAGAATGTCTTATAAATGTTGCAGTATGTTATGCCTCACTTCAAGCAAACCTTAGATATCAACTACTTTATAATCTTATATAAGGACAAATGTGCTTTAAAATTCATTCACAAATTGGGCCCATATTTTTCCAAATTTGCTCGGCAGCCCCCAAACACTACTGAGGGGTTAGTCTTGGTTGCTACATATGCTCGCAGATGGGGCCACTTTGTCAACATTTCACTTTCCCAGTCCGCCCCTGGGTGCTACAGAGTTTGTGTTGCTTTGTTTGAAACAATAGACAAAAGCATATTGTGAGAAATTACTATTTCGAGATCAACATTGATGTTCTGATATTCTCAGACCTCCCCCTCTCTAACCCTCTCAACACTCCTCTCTCCTGGAGTGATCACTTTCTCCTCTCCTCTCCTCTCCTCTCATCTCTCTCTCTCTCTCTACCCCTCAGGCCGAGCCAACCGCTACACTGCCACCCACCTTCTCGGCCATCCGACCCATGAAGCGTGTGTGTCATCTGAGGCTTTCGCTGCCTCTTTCCCTCCCCATCCTGCCCCTCTGGCTAACTCACATCCTAACACAGCCTTTTCCAACCTCTATTCTTCTATCTCTGACACTCTTGATGTAGTTGCCCCTGTCATGAGAATCCGCTTGAAGCCCAAAGCCAAGTGCAACTCGTGGTACGACTCAGACCTTGTCACCCTTAAACGCAAGTATAGGGTGGCTGAGAGGCAATGGCTGGCATCTTGTGCATCCTCTGACAGTACCGACTCTCTGTCCACACTAAGAAGAGAGCCCACATCCAAGACCGTGTCTCTGCGGCATCTAACAACTCGGCCGAACTCTTTAAAATCTGCAAGTAGCTGGCCAATCCTGCTGCAGTCTCTACCTCTCTCCTGTCCCCTCCCAGGCCATTTGCATGGCCTTGGCTTCACGTTTTCTCTCGAAAACCCAGGACATCCTATCCACCCTCACTTCCTCTCCTCTTTCTTCCACTACTTTCTCCTCTAACTCTGGCCTCCCTGCAGCCACTTTTCCTCCTACCTTCTCTTCCTTTCTTTTGTTCACCCCGGACAAGGTTTCTAGACAAGTCCGATCTATGAAAGTCTCATCAAAACAGGTTCTTCCCTGTTCATCCAAAACCATCAATGTTCACATTGATACCCTTGCTCCAGCCTTAGCGAACTTTTGCAACCACTCTTTTGCTGCTGGAACCTGAAGCACTCTCTTGTGCACCCTCTTCTTAACAAACCCTCAGCCGATCCCTCCTGTCCGGCTAACTATTGCCCAATCTCCATTACTCCTTTCCTGGGCAAACTCTTGGAAAAGCAGGCCATCGCCCAGCTTAATCTTCACACTGAATCTGTTGGTTGTCTCCATAACCATCAGTCTGGCTTCAGAGCAGTGAGAAGCATGGAAACTGCTCTCCTGAACATCCGTGAAGATCTGCTCTCTAACTTTGATGCTAACCACCCCTCTGTCCTCATCCTACTACTCTCTCGTCTGCTTTTGACACGGTCAACCATGCCACCCTGCTCAACCGGCTCTGTGATAACCTGGGTATCACTGATCAGGCCCTGGCCTGGCTGACCTCTACCTGTGGTGTTCCGCAGGGTTCGAATCTTTCTCTTTGGCTGTTTAACCAATACCTGGCACCTCTCACCCACCGCATTGCTGCTCTCTGTCCCAACTTTCAGTGCTATGCGGATGAGCTCGCTTTCAGGCTCCCCTCAGCCGCCTCTTCTCCCTCTCTCATCCCGGATTGTTTGTCTGCAATCCAGGAGTGGTGTGCTGCCAATGATCTCTGCCTTAATGCCAGTAAGATCCTCCTCATTGGCACACCTGCACCTTCCTTTTCTGTCACTCTCTGGCTGCCCACTCTGGGCCCTCTTCCTGCTCCCACCCACCTGTGAGGCTAAGAACCCCTGGGTCATCTTCGGCTCCACACTCTCCTTCTCTCCTCACATCTCTGACATCTCTAAGAAGTCAAACTACCAGCTGCGCCTCCTCAGAGGTATTCCTCCTTTCCTCACCTTTCCCCAGAAGATCACTGTCTCCAGAGCTCCGGTTCTCACTAGGCTGGACTACTGCAACAGCTTCTTTCTAAATCTATCTGCCTCTACTCTCCGTCCTCTACAACTCATCCAGAACTAGACTGCAAGACTTGTCCTTGGCCTCAAGGCCAGGGATCCTATCTATCCAGCCGTGAAATCTCTCCATTGGCTCCAATTGGCAGTAAGGACCCTCTGCATTGTCCACAAGGCCTTCTGGGGCCTAGGACCGCAATACCTCCAAATCTCTTTTCGGAAATATCTTCCCACTTGAGCTCTTCCCTCCTCCACCTCCAACTCCTTGAGGGTCAGTTGCTTCTCCAAGCAACGAGTTGGGGGCAGATCTCCTTCTTCGGCTGACGCCTCCCTTTGGAACAGCCTCCCTGCCTCTCTGAAACTTGAGGAGAACCATCTCCGGTTCCGGAAGCACCTCAAGACCTTCCTCTTTGCTTCTGCCTTCTCTCTTCCTCTCCCCTGCTGTTCTCCTGTCTGATACTGCACTGGTCACCTGGCTACCCTCCGAACTCGGGCCCAGGTCCCTGTCCACCCAGTTGCACACGCGCACTGCCTCCTGGCATCCCGAGTACTTGCAGTCTGTATCTGTAACCATACAGTCCCCTTTCCTGCACTTATTAGACACCTGTTGTCTTTTAATTTTAACACAGGCATTTGCCACCTGTTGGCTGCACTACTTGCATTGATTCCATTTCCTGCACTTGCCGATCCTTCCTCCCCCCATCACTTCTCCCCTCCCTGCTCCCCTGCTCTTGCGGGTTCTCAATATCACTTGGGCTAGTAAGATCATTGTTTTTGTCTTTCCTCGATTTTCCCCTCCCATGCCTCGTCGCAGCTTGAAACACTTGAATATAGGTGCTGTATAAATGCCATATCATGTCATATCATTTCATATCAAACCATTTGTCAGAAGGAAAAAAAACAGTTAAACTAAAGTATTGTGAAAATGGTACAGTTGCTAAATAATTTGCTGCTGGGTCCTCCAATTATAAAACAAACATTTTTCAAATAGCCAACTACATTCATATTAAGTGGCGGGTTTGCATAGGGTACTTTTGAGAATGCAAATTCATCTGGTTATTGGGAGGTTTAAGGGGGTAAAGATATGTATGGTGGTGAGTGATGCTTTACTACAGCGTTGTCCAACTGCAGGCCTCAAGGGCCGGAAACATTTAGGATTTTCAGGGTACCCCTCATTAATATTCATGAGATCAAATTACATACAATGATTCTACAGGTACGCCCCTTTGATTCTCATTAATATTAATGAGAGATATCCTGCAAACCTGTCAGAACTCCAGCCCCAGAGGCCTGGAGTTGGACACCCCTGCTTTATTACATCATTTCAAGAACAATAATGTTTAGAACTGCAAGAAAACATCTTGCTTAAACTGTGGTTTTAGTTGTTAAAGACCTTTTTTTCATCACTTTCATTTTACCCGTTTTATGGGTAATGATATTTCTGATGTGTTTTTGGAGTTATAAGTGAAGAAAACAGAGTGAAAAAACTCAATCTTTTAATTTTGTCCAGTAAGTCAATTTCATCTAAAGCAATGCATGTTCAAATACATGATTTTGAACAAATGGTCCCAAACACTTTTCATTTATCCCAATAGCTCTGAAGTCAAACTCTGCAGAAAAACCAACCTTCGTCAATCTGGAAATGTTCTAAAAACCTAACATGGTGATGAGAATGATTTAATAGAACCTTGCCATCTCCTTGTCTGCATAGAATAACCACAAGCACTGCATCTGTTGGTCTGAGCGATGCCCTTGCACAGCGCTTGGGCTGGTGCTGCTGGATGAGGTAGGACCTGCAGTCGATGATGGCAGGACCATGGTCATTGGGTAAAGAACAGGGGAGGCAGTTGTGTATCGAGCGGCTGCTGCTTCACCACTATTGGATGTTCTAAGAGCTGGTGGGAGCCACTGCTGATGCTGAAAGGGGACGAGGGGGTGGGGGGGAGGAACAAGGTACATTTCAAATCATGTAGGAGCAGAGAGGGACTGGGGCATAACACTGGATCGGTCACCAATAAAATAGCGGTCCACAATTCCTAATGGTAACTCGTTCCTTTTCTGATAGACTGAGCAGTACACAAGTGTAGTTTGTTGGTAAATTGTGTTGCAAATTTTGCATTTTAAAGAATATTTGTCCAGGAACACTGGTTAAAACTTCTAGCTGCTCAGTGAAGTAACTCATCAAATTGGTCCATCTTGGCCAAAAACCTGGCACACCTTGACAAAAGACCGTCCCACACTAGATTTTTGGGCTTGCACGTTGGGCATTGGCCTATTGCCATATAGGCCATTCTGAACCCGAAAAGGGGCCTTGCTGCTTTTCCCCTCACGCTTCTGCAGTGGTCCCTACTCAACCAGAAGAGGGGGACCCGTGGGGCAGTGTAGGGTCAGGAAGGGACACAAGGGATATCAACAAAGAGCACAATTGACATGTCATTTTGCCCAGTCTACCCTGTAGGGGTCAAGATGGGTAGGAAATCCATGTACTCATGCCTCATATTCGCTCATAATGGGCCAATAGTTTAGTTTTGGCTTTAGGGGCCTAGCCAGAATTATGCAACCAGAAAGGGTAAGCAAATCGTTTCTAGGGAAATATCCTGTGAAGACATGTTTACCATGTTACTAGTGTAGACAGCAGATGTATCATTGCCTGGTGTTATTGTGAGACTTCAGGGTTTAGTAGTGCCTTGAAGAACTCAAGAAGCTTTAGTAAGCTTCACTGTAAATAAGTAGACATGTAGTGGTAAGCAGTATATATAGAATGCTTTCTAATCGGATGTAGCATATCTCTGAGGGCTCTGTTTCTGAGCTAGCATTTATCCAATCATATGTTAAGGCGCAAAGCAGATATAGACTGCAATATATATATATATATATATATATATATATATATATATATATATATATATATGTATGTATTTGTACATACATACATACATACATGCATCACATGCAAATCTAGTTTAATTGCAACAGGGAGTGTACTACAGACTATCCTATATTAGTATAGAAACTGGCTTTGATAAGTGAGCCTGTAGAACGGGCCTGCTTCAGTTTCTGTAGCAGCTGAATTACACAGCGTTTATAGATCATTTCACCCTTGGTATACCTTGATAACCACCTAGATACTATTCAAGGTTTGTTTGGGCATCCACTGGAAGATTGTTTGGGCGTATCCTTAGAGAACGTATTCACATCGGCCCCGCGCGGATTGTTGACATCTTCCCAGAGCTTGTTTTCTGATATGCTGGGGGGATAAGAAGCTAGAGGGGCACGGGGCCCGTGAGCCAAAGAAGCCCAATTAGGTTAGGCAAGAAGGTGGGTTTCCACAGTGGAGACCCTCATAGAATGACCTTATAAATAACCCTCTTGCTCTTAGACCAGGAGAGATGTACAGATGGTGTCTATGGTTTGCTTTTATAAACCAAATGCTTTTAATGGTTCTATGCATTTTAGATGGTATATTTCAATGGCAAGGCCGCCTTTTGAACTGTGACAGTCATTCTTTGAGTCTTGTTTTATGTTCTTTTGTTTGTTGGCTCATATTAGAAAGTGTACTCAAATGCTCGTAGAAGTGTACTCGTAGAAGCAACATTTCATGAGTTGCATGCATAGCTGTCAGCAGATATGCTGGTTAAAGCACAAAGTGTTGTTTTGAACTATTGGTAATAGAAGTTGGCAATATTGTAATCCAAGTGTGGAAATTGTTCATGTCCCAAGTGGGGATAGTGTTGAAGTTCTTGAAGTTGGAACTCGTGACATTTAGTGTGATTAGCGAGGTTTTGGGGGTCATTATAAGTTTGCCCTGTGAAAATTGATGGTAATGACGTGACCAATAATTTTCTCAGACTGGCAAACTAAAAGTTTGGCAGTCGGGGTTCCCTGATTTACCTCCAGCCAAGAGCTGAAAGGAAATCAGGCCCCCACCAGCAAAAAACTGCCAGTATTTCCTGCATCAGTATTACTGTGCCTGAAATACCGGTCATCCCCTCAATGGAGTGCTGTTAGACTCCATGTAATGGGGATTTACCACCCTTTCCGCCACCTATAACATCCCATTAAAGCCGGGATATCAGGTGGCAGAAATGGTAGGTCAGTTTGCCGGTATCCTACCGGAATTACCGGCAATAGTCAATGCTTGTTTACTTTGTCATTGTGATAGGTTTCACAGACAAACAAACATACTGCAACAGTGATCTGCTAAAGCAACCCTCAGGATAGACAGGCCCCACCTATGGATGTCAGAGCACTCGCACTTCCGGCGACAAGCATAAACCTACAAATTGTTGCATCAATTTGTAAGGCAGGGGTGTTGACATTTTAAAATAATTCTATGAAAGAGTTGTAGAGAATAAGAGAGGGGCATTTACTTGGGGAAGAGGAATTGTAATTGTAAGCAAACCAATGCCTTTTTTTCTTTTATCATGTGTTTTGTTCATAGCGTGGACCTAGCTCGAGAGCAACAGAGTGCTTTACAAATGTGTGGAAGCCAGCATAACGCTTGGTGGCTTGTTTCCTTTATTTTTCATTAGTGTAGTACGCAGTTGGCAGGTGACATGGGGCTTTGAATTGTCTGGCAGGTATTGTTGGAATAGCCACATTGTCAGTGTTCTTTCAGAATTGGAGGATTGTGGTGGCATTCCTAACCATCGCCAGGATCAAGTTGCAGAGGGTCGAGGAGTGACAGGAGAAGGATGGTTTGATTGTCTTCTCTTCGCAGGCTAGCGCTCACTCCTATATCATTAAAGTTTTTCTACAGGAGGCGCAAGAGCCTCCAGATTTGTGGAGTTTTGCCGCCAGTTACCTTGGCGCACTGTTCAAGACTGCTTTATAGATTATACAAGCAGTTTTGAATAGGGTCCTGGTGGGCAGGGGCAACCAGTAAAGTTAAGGTATAGCGGAAGAGATTTGGTTGAATTTGCCGATGCCTGAAATGAGGTAGACTGCGGCATGTTGAACATCCTTGTAGGGGACCAGATTTGGATGATGGCAGGCGCTCAGCGAGGCAGGTGATTTCTTAGGGTCCACTGACCTTAAAATACAGTGGGCGACATTGGCGCATTAATAGATGCTTATGTTGGGTTCATTTAGGAGAGTTCCCAAGGGTTTCATGTAGAGGTTGAAGATGATTGGGTGGAAGGTTTGGGGACCCCAAAAGCGACTGGGAGTCGATTGGATCTAAATGGTCCCATCTATAGGGCCTGTTGTCTGCCGGACAGGTAGGTGGTGTATCGGAAAGGTGTTACGACTGCCGAAACCACCAGTTTAATCCTGTACACCTTCCACACCCCTAAGGGGCAACATTTCGTGGCAATAACACACAGGGGCCAGTCAGAGGAGAATGGGGGCACAGAGTTCATGTATAACTAAATAGACCGACCAAGGACATTATCCCATTCCATAATATCCAGTACAAACAAGACTCCTGTGAAACAAATCAACCCTCAAACTTAGTAAAACTCCAAGGTCTTGTGAGATCTCCAATGGATTTTCAGCAAAGTCCCCAGTCTCAAAAGACTTCCAACAAATGTGGTTGGAGTCAGCCTATTTAAGGCCCCACCCAGAGGGACTTGTGCCAGTTGTTTTTTCCTCAAACACCTAGCTGATACTCACCATTGGAACCCTGTGCCCTTTTGACCTTTGGCTTACTTGACGTTCCTCAGCCACAACCGGCTGTCGCTGTAGGAGGAACAAGAACAATGGATTAGCAGCTGACATTTGGACATTACTATTGACCATGGTACAAGCATATTGAGGTACTCACCTTTGTTGGATTCAGACAAGGGCTTCGAGCAAGTATGCAGCAGCGTCCCCTGCGAAGGGAACAAGGAGACAAGCGGGAGCTAGGGTACTTAGGAGAGAACACTAAACAGTTTGGACATTTGGGACATTCTGAACATGGACGTTGGATTGCGTGGAGAGTAGACAACGGCTATGTATTCAGCTGACTTCAGAGAATACCGAGGAAGATTCCTGGTGAGGACTGGTCACAGCCAGGTCAAAGGATAAGAGCCATATACCAGAGGCCAACTAACACCTATCACAGACTACTCACCCCAGGTGTAAAAGCCGTTAACTGATGGGGAGGAACTGACTTGTATCCTTGCCATTGTATGAACACAACTATATGGATCAAATGACAAAATATCTCCCATTATATGATCTCACTTTCACATCTACCCTCATCCCCTTTGGGAAACTTCTTCATCTGTTACATTGTCGGCTATCGGGTGAGGGCTTCTGGTCGGAATAGTCTGTGGTGCCTTCAGAAGCTGTTCAGACAAGGTAAATCATTACAAATCCCCCTTCCTGCCAGTAAGAAGGGCCACAAGTGTCTGATGGTAGACTGTGTTGAATGCCACGAGAGCTCCAGGAGGACTAGGAGGTAAGAGTCCCCCTTGTCAGGGATTTTCAGTGCATCCTTCACCTCTTGGATGGTGGCAGTCTCTGTGCTGCATTTTCGGGGCAGAAGCCCGACTTGTAGTCACAGAGGAGGCCGAATTTTTCAATTTTGCTGGCTGATGTTTACAATGATGTTTATTTGAGTTTTGTGGATGTGTCGGAATCCTGATAAACCGTAAAAAGATTTTGTGAGTACTATAAAAAACATATCTCGACATAGGGCCAATGGTCTGCCTATGGTCATTGGTAAAACCAAGCCACAGAGCCTCAGGTTTTCTCTCTGGATTGGTTCCCTCAAATTATTTTATCACTACGACTACCTACGTGACAGATTTAGTAATGTTTTAAGAAGGAAGGAAACATATTGAGAAAATAAAATTATCTGTAGCATTTGTAAAATGATACATTTATCCATTTAAATAAAGTCTAGATTGTTCAGTTCGTCAGGGCACCCTAATCATTTATAATGCATAATCCAGAGCCATGATTTTATATGTGGCATAGATTTGGGGGTTGGCACCCTTGTGAATGCTTTCAGTTTTATAAAAGAATTTCTTTGCCATTTATTTGGGGGTTTTCATGGTGCAACAAAAGAGATATTACACCAGGAATCGGGTATTAGTCGTACAGAGGGCTCCATGTGTTTCTAACGCCCATTATTTTATTACACATTATTTTGCTGCTGATTTGTTTTTTATATTGTAGTTTATCGAGTTTGACACATTTTTAGTGAACTTTACTGCAAACCATCTAACAAAATAAAATTCACTCACTTTGCATTCCCATTGACATTATATAATTGAACACTTAAAGTCACCCACAAAATGGAGCTAGGAGCACCCGCCTCAGGTGATCCCCAATTGCCCACTTCTCTCAAATCAATATCCCTCTTCCCAAATGCACTATTTGTTTTTGTTAATTAATATATGGCCAGTCAAGTTCATCGCAGTGAACATTCTGTCCTGACAAAATATGTGCATTTGGATACCCTATAGAGGACTCAAAGTTGAGTCATCTATTTTGCTGGATTAAGTTGAGGCAGCCGCTGTTTCCTCATTAACCACTTGGCTGCTCGAAGGTGTGCTCCAGTAGATGAAATATGGTCCCGTGGGCTCACTACATCAGTTGTCAGCTGGAGGCCTTAGGCTATGGCACTTTGCAGAAAGGGATTGATGAACAACCTTAAATTGTGGGGTCGTAGTGAAGGAGTATAGACTTGGAAAGATGTAGAAAAGTGAAGGATATGAGTACAACAATATCCTATTTACCACTAATTTATTGAACATTATTGCTCCGTGTTACCTATCAAGTAGACAGGACGTTGATTGGGAAGACAGATACCTTCACCCGCATTTACAGACCATCTGAAATTAACAAGGCCTTTAATGATGACATCGCAGACCTCATGACAACAGCATCCATCAACACAGCCAATAACGTCTTCTGAGACCTCAATCTGCCTGGGATCCAAGCCTTTAGGAAAACCAGAGAGACTGTACTGGAGAGACTGTACTGGAACTGCTGGACACATCAACATCAAGCAACTTGTCACAGAACAAACAAACCCACAACAAAGGCAAAACACTTGATCTGGTATTTACCACCATTCAACCCACAGTATCTCTTTTCCCCTACCTTTGGACTGTACAGACCTCACAGCCATCCTGCTTCACCACACACCTCTCATCCATCAGGGTTAACTCAAACTGATAATTAAACCCTGCACCACTCTTTCAAGAACATTCAAGGCTACAGTGGAAGGAAACCCCATCACCAAGGCCTTCACACCCACCCCTTGGAGAATGTCAATACCAAGCCCAGCACACTCATCTACACCCTAACTGAGACAACCAACAGCAATGCATCACTGAAACCTTGTCTCACCAAACATAAACACACCACACATTGGTATACACAGGAACTCATTGACAGCAGGCGCAATATCCACAAAAGAGTTCTGCTGAAAATCCCACCAACTAGAAGCGCTTCTCATCCTGAGAAGCCCCAGAAACTCACAGGCAAAGCAAACTACTACACAACAACCATAATGGAACCATCCAACAAGAGCAGTGCTATCTTTGTAACCATGAAGCACTGCACCAACAATACTGTCATACCATATTTCACTGACAAATGCAACATCATCTTCACAGACGAGAACGACAAAATAAGGCAACGCATTAACATCTCCAAACACACTTCAGATGTCCCACCCATGCTAACCTGACACATATCAAGATTGACTGAATTCAGGACAATTACTTTAGAAGACCTGGCCAACACTCTTGTAGCCCTAAAACTCACCAACTACAGAGACTGCACTCTCCCCTCCTACATTGTGAGGGTCATCACATGTGAAACACTCACACCACTTCTAATATCACTAACACATCCCTCACTCAAGGTACCTTCCCAGATATACTAAAAATGGGACAGATCATCTCCTTGCTGAGGAAACCCACACTTCTCACAGATGAACTTGGCAAAGTTATTGAGAAGACTGTCATCATCCAGTTGCATGAAATAATCACCTACAGCACTACCAATCCCGTTTCTGACAATGATGCAGCACTGAGACCACCACCATCCAAGTTATCTATGATGCTCTACACATCCTGGACAACGATCACTCCTGCTTCCTTGTCCCCCTTCAGCCTTTGGCCGCCTTTGATACTGTTGAGCATGAAACCCTCCTCAAAGCCCTTCTTGGAATTCAAAGGAACAGTCCGCAAGTGGTTTGCTTCATACTCTTTCAACAGAGACCAACTTTTCCAAATGGGCCCCAACATATGCCAATGCCGTTCAGTCACCAGTGATGTTCCACAGTACTCCATCGTGTCCCCTGTTATCTTCAAACTCTACATGGGACCACTGGGGGAACTTCTCACCAACACTGACACCAAGATACACCAACACAGATGACACAGAGATTTACTGAAAGATCAATTGAATCTATGCCATCCACTGACTCAAATACGGTCTGTCCCTCACCCAAGCTTGGATTTCAAGCACCTAGCTGAAGCTCAACCTTACAAATACCATATGCATTCTTCCAGGAAATCCCACTAAACATGCCCAAGTCCAGAATCGGATGACTGACTTGAAGCTCAACAGACTCACACCTCAACTGTCACCCAGTGCAAGATCTCTTAGCTTTTCTATTGTCTGCGATCTCTCAATCAAAACTCACATCACCACGAAGAACCAAGAATCAGGGTACCAGCTTGTGCTGCTCCACAAAGTCAGGCCTTTCATCCCTGCCCTGAGTTAAAGAACAGTTGTCCAAGCCCTGGGCATCCCTCACCTAGACAGTGGCAACGTGTTACTCTCTAGAGTCTCAGATACTACCTCGGCCCCTCTGAAAGTCATCCAGCATGCTATAGCAAACCTCATCACAGGATGAAGAAAATTCAACCACATTATGTCCATCCTCAAGTAGATGTACTGGCTACAACTTCAAAAATGCATCATGTTCAAAACTGCCTGCATCACCTACAAATCAGTCACAACCAAAACACTACTTTACGCTGAGAAACTCCTCATCTCCGGAGGTAGGCACACCACCAGAACAGCGTCACTAACTGGAAACCAAGAACTGCAAGAGGGAAAAACAGGAATCTGGCATTTACCTGTCTGTAGAGCAAGTTACCAAAGCAGGTAAAACTAGCCCCCTTCATACTGCGCTTCTGGAGGGATGTGAAGAGCCTACTCTTCAAATAACATTGTGTCAATCACTGATTGCTCCACTTAGTCCTGTGCAACTTCCACCAGCGAAGGCATCTTGGCGCTTGGTGCGTGTATGTGTAGTGGTGCGTTGCTTCTGGCTAGGTTTGTGCCATATACATCCGATACATACATATGTCTATGGTAGTTACCATTAAAGTGCTTTACTAATAAGTGGAAGGGTGGGCCTGTGACACTGGTCAAGTGTGGATGTGATCTAAATGTCCAGAGACCATAGAGGTGTATTGGCTATTCTGCATTTGTTACTGAGAGATTAGAAAACAACTCCTGCTTCCCATCTTGAGTCTACACAATATCTATATGTATCAATAAGAAATTGTGTTTTTTATATCTTAGTCCGATGGGGGTGTTTGTTACATAAAATGACAGATTTTATGTTATGTTATATATAGAAAATACTGAAGGTGGGCCTCGTCACAAGTTTGCAGATATCACGCTTGAATTACCGGTGGGATACTGGCAAACTGTAATACCGTTTCTGCCACTTGGTCTGCCAGAATTACTGGCAGATTCCAATTGGTGAAACGCCAGCAAATCCCAATTGCATAGAGTCGCATAGGACTCCATGGGGGGATTGGGCAGTATTACCGGCCCTGGTAGTACCGGTCCAGTTATACAGCAGTTTTTTCGCCAGTAGTGTGGCGGATATACCTCCAACTCAGAGCTGGAGATAAATCCACCACCCTACAAGCAAACTTGAAGTATGCCGGTGCAGTAACGTGCAGGTAGGCGGTAATACCGGCATGTTATTACCGCACCAGCACAATCATAATGAGGACATATGACTCTACTATCGGCGGCCTAGCGGCAACCTCGCCTTACCGTTTCCCCCACCCGGTATCCCGGTAGTACCAGGATGTTACGGGCGGTGAAGGAACGGTAAGTTCCCATTCCCGTCAGGCCTGCCGGTAGTTCACTGCCTCCACCGGCAGACTGGTAGTTTGCCGGTACGGAAAAGGTGCTGGTAACCGTTGTTACCAACACTTTTTTCTGGCCAGCAAACTTATTGACTCCACTGTATATGCTTCTGAAATTATGTGGGAATACTGGAGAGGTTGGGGGCAGCTCCCTTGTTGTGCATTTTGTACATTAACAGTTTTTTTTGTGCAAGACAATTAGGATGCATTGGACAACTGATTTAATTACATTTTAGGAGTAGCATGGACCTGGATCGTATATATGTTCTTCACAATGCGGGCTGTAGAACAGTAATTTTTTAAAATCTTACTCTTGGTTCGTTTTGTCTAATTAAGAATATTGTAATAAACTGCCTGCTTCTTCCACATCCTTATCCTTATAAGCACCCTTCAGAAAGCATACAATATGGCATCTGTAGAAAGTGTGACCAAGAAAACCAATATATGCTAATACATTAATCTATTTTGGTCCCTGCAGAATCCCCAATTGAAGTAGCAAGTCAAAGTGAAGTTTTGGTCACTTGTAATACCCTCGAGAGGAGGACCCCCTATTCCCATGGAACTCCTCAGTGATTTTCAAATCGCTGATTATGTCAATGTTCAGTGAGATATAATCAGTGGCGTACCCAGGATTTCAAAAAGGGTCCTGCAACATTTCAAGACTGGAGCTCAGGTATTTGGGGTGTGGAGAGAAGCCGGTGGATAGGATGACGGGGGCAGAGATTTGATAGACAAAATGGTGCAAAAAGGCTCATTTTAGATTTTAAAAGCATTTATTTGGCAGTATTGCCTGGAATCCAGCATATTGTTGAACATGCACAGGCACATTTTTGTGAATAAGTTGTCATCACATTTTAGGGTAGAGGTGGAGGAAGCAGAGCGGCTTGGGCCAGCCATGGCCAAGTGACTCAATTCAGCTCACTGTTCAAGCAGCTGCCTGGGAAACACATGAGACATGCTTGCTTGGATTCAAAGTAAAGTACTTTCTTTAAAAAAATCTTGCTACAGGCGCGCTCTGTTACCTCACCACCTTAAGACTGCTGGCACAATGGTCCTCAGCCCTGCATTGATGCAAATGGCACGATAACTATGACGCTCCCCCTTTGTAAACTATGCAGGTTATTACATCTCTGTCCCCCCCCTCGAAAAGAAAGACACAAAAAACGTTACTTTTCTAACCGTTGGGCCAAACCATCCAATCATTTTCCGTCCTCTTCTTCTGCCCCCACCGCAGCCCGCCACCAGACACACATATTGTGATTAGGCCTTGCTGCCCGCGGCCACAAGGGAAGAGCCGATAGCTCTACTCAACCCTTCCTTTCCCCCTCCAGAGGTTTTCCCCTTCCGGAACCCTCCTTCACATGATTCCCCTACCGATTTCAGCTACCCCTGCTACCTCCAGTCATGGACAGCCGCTAATCCCCCATCTACACAGAAACAGACATGTCCTGGAGGATGTGTGGTTTGGGGCTAGACTGCCCCCTCCCAGTTTCAACCCTTTTAGTAATACAAAGCCCTTTGGGTTGGAGTCCAGGCGGGACCCTATGAAACTGTATACTCTTAACAGGAGTTTCCAACCTGAGTGGCAAGGCAGGTGGCCAAAAAGCAAGATGGCCAATCAACAGGACTTAAACCATGCGTGGCAACTATTCTGAGTGTACGGTACTCAAATCATTATGCAGTAAAGAAAGTTGGTGCATTGGAGTGCATCGGAAAAATAAACATTGCACACAGCCAATAGCCCGTTGTAGGCGCATCAAAAATGCATGTAAAATGCTGCAGGACAACAGTGAAGAGAAGTACCCCAGTAACACTCCACTAAAGGTGGTGTGTGTTACAAAGCAAAAACTAGGAGATAATGAAGGGGAGACAAAGTCCACCTGCCTTACGGGCTCCCCAGACAAATGGGTTGAGCAGGTAAGTGAAGCTCGAAAGACTTCCCTCAAAAGTCAGCCATAGACAAAAAGCTGGGGGTCCCACTGAGATCAGTGGAAGGATAGTTCCAAAAACCTTTCCTAACGCGTACTCTGTGAATAGCAAAGATGCTGCAATTCCTACAGGAATTCCACGATATATTAACGACTCATTACAGAGGATCAAAATGTCACAGTTACTTTCCACATCGTATGGTAAATCTACAAAACCTATTGGAAATTATGATATTTACAATCTTTACTCACAATAACTAATTCACCAACGCTGAAAGCTTTGCAATGTATCCTGATGCATAGTAGGTTTCTTTGAGGCCAGACAACAATACACATTATAACAGGTGTGTTTCGGTTTGGAAATGATGGATACGCTATCTTATAAGGAATAAGGTACCACAGACAATATACATAGTTAGCTGGTTGCAGGTGCCCCGAGAGTGGCTCGACCTTTTAGAAACTCTCTGTCGAAGGTCTCTGTCTTGTCATAGAACTCCTCAGACATCTGCAATATGTGCTTTGATGCCACGCATAATGCCAATAGAAGCATGTTGCCACCATATTTTCCTGGAGGTAATCACATAGGTAATCTTTATAATCCTTTAGTTGTAATGTCAAAAATGGATATAGCTATGATGTCCCATCCTCCAACCTCAGACAAAGAACACCCTGCTGCATTAATTTCTGGAACATTCCACTGTCCAAAAAAACGAAACAGCCTTTTAAAAATGTGAAATAATGTTTCTAACTCCAATGAACAGGTGGGGTTACGTTATATGGTACATAATGTAAATGTACCTTGGGCAGGTAAGAATGAACTGGAAGCAAGAACTAGACTGAACCCGGTATGTATGAAAAAGGAAAAGCTTCTTTATTGTTAGTTGCAGTTACAGGTATGGAAACAGGAGCACAGGGTATATGCACAGGGTATATGCTTCCTTCCAGGTTCCTTCTCTAGCTCCAAGTCCACCACTGACATTCCTGGAACCTATAGCACACCCCAGGTTCCACCTACATCATCACATTTCAATAGGCCTTTCCATTCATGCACTCAGAACACATACATACAAAAGAAGTGTGTCCATTCGCAAATGCACGTTCTCTGTGTACAATCATGACAATTAGCCAATAATTAGCTGCCTTTTTGCCCTCTTGGTATTACTGCAACTCTGAGAGGCCTGCTCACTGCTTCTTCTTTTTGTTCTTGTACTTTCTCCTCTGGAACACACCATGACTGGCTGATGTCTATTTGCAGACCACTCCCAGAAGACACCGGGATGGACTCACTTTGTAGCCTAACTGACGATGATAACCTGTCAGGTGAGTACATGCCATTGTCCTAAATACAGAATATACTGCAGCTCATTTTGTAATCCAGATGTGCAGATTCATTTTCAAAATCTATATTAAGCTAGGTAGGTGTGCTGCAAAGAGGACATGTTGTTCAATCTCATGCTACATTAACAAGAAAAGTTATTTTTTGTCAAAGTCTTTGTGCCTTTAGTGTCTCCTTTAAAGTAAATAACAATGTCCACATGTAAGGATTAGTTCTATGCATTGTATGCCCACTGTGAGCATCTCAGAATGAGACGCGCTCACAGAGGATTCATGTGTTTAGTTATAAACCTTTATTAAATGATAAAGGGGTTTGGAAATGCCTCACTGTCCCTCATCTAGGAGCAGTGTCTCTACCTCAGCTAAATCTAATGGGTCTGTCCTTTGTCAAGATGTTCAAAGCAGAAATATGTCCAGTGTCCGAAACCTTATCCTGGCCCTCACACACTAAATCTAACTCTAAGGTGCAAAGGATATTGTCTCTAGTTCTCAAACATTTTCAAATCCAACACACATGTATAAATCCAACCGAAACAATCCAAGTGGCCAATGCTCACAGTTCCAGGGATAACTCCCTCCTCTTGGTGGGTTCACTGTTCCTGGAGAAATGGCTTCCTTCCTTGGGATTCTCTTTTTGCTGTATTACAATGTGGGTGCGGGTGCCAGACCCACAGGTCACCTTGTGTTCTTCCCTCCCAGGCTCTTTTCCACATTTACAACAATTCACAATCTTAAAGGCATGGATCTTCCTTGAGGTTATCTTCTTACTGTCATTTATCACACACACTTGACTTTGCTTGGTATACTCCCATGCCAGGTCTATTTTTAAAACTTTTGTTCATTAATTGTTTTCAAAATTACTTCATGCCATGTCCAAACAGTATAGTCAAACACATCAACACCAATAGTACTTCAACGTAACAGACCATTCCCTTCTGGTATCCGGTTATTTACCCTCTCCCCTAAATCCCTCCTGACTCTCAGCCCATCTCTACCCTCTTCCCCTGCAACCCAAATCCTAAGCATACCATTCCTAATGCCCACTACTAACCACCAGCTTCCCAACAGAACCCCTTCTGACTTGCCAGTATACACTCTCTCAGGAGGTTTTTAAATCCACAGAGGTAGCCAATTCATTCAACAGTTGTCCCCAATCTTACTCACCTCCACTGCCCGCCTCCGGATCTCGCTGTTTCTTCAAGTACTCCACCTCTGACATGCCCCATTGAAGGAAATCCTGAAGCCATTGCCTTATTGACGGGCTCACAGCACTTTTCCAAGATATGACCCTGCGTTTAGCTAGGACCATAATAAATTGTGCTACTTTATTCTGTGCCTTATGACATTTCTCCCCTGGGATCAATCCCCACTGATTTTTGGAGTGTGTGTAAAAGTGCCCCCTGCCGAAATGTAATTATGACTGGGCATTCCCAACCTGTATGTCAAAAGCCCAAAGATCCCGTCCTGCATCGTGGCCATGCATAAGAGATTGAAGAGTTGATCATATGCAGCTTCGCCGGTGTGAAATACACTGTATAGATAATTACATTGTATTAACTGAAACTTTGCATTTCTTGACACTTTCTTTACCTGTCCCCACATCTGAAGCCATTGTTTATCCGAAATCGAGGAACCCACATCTTTGCCCCCCTACCACTTAACGATCAACTCCTCGGTCAACCTTACACTTTGCAGGGCATTGTATCACCTTGAAACTCTCTTCCTTCCATCCCCTAATGTCAACAACATGCGTCACAGAGAACTCCTCTGGTTTTTCTGGTATGCAGTCCTACAAGTCTGCCATTCTCCTAACCCCTTTAGCATAAGTGAGAAAATGGCCACTCATGATGCCGTATGTTGTTCTCCATTGATCAAATATCATGAGTTACCCACCCTCAAAAAAATCCCCAAGTACCATACAATTCCATTAGGCCAAGGTAGCCAAACCTATTCTCCTCAGTGCCCCCAAAATCCTCATTTAAAAACACAATGGTAAATCTTTCCCATTTCAACCCTTCAGCTTCCGCTTTGTCAAGTATCTCCTTCAACCCTCCCGTCCCACCTGCAATACATTTGTGATGCCCTTTCCTGCCATGGGGTTCCATAACAATTTGACGCCCTGTCCATGACCCAGGATGCCACCCAACAACCTGGTAATTCCCCCCTCCGGAGATGCATTCCATAGGGCCATCGATTGCATCTGTGCTGCTAAAAAATATAACTCAAAATCAGGTCAATTCAGCCCCCCCATTTCATATGTACGTCATAGTGTACCAATTGCTACCCTTTGCCTCCCCATATTCCACAACAGTCCGCCTAGCTTCTCATCAAGAATTCTGAAAAAAAAACTTTTTATCATGTAAGGAATGTTTGTGAAAAAATATAATAATCTAGGGAGAACCACCATGTTACATAAGGCCATTCTTTCCATTACTGGCAGGGGTAGCGTTTTCCAAAAATAGACAGCATCCCCTATCCCGGATAGTGCCCGTCTGGTATTATGTACAAACATCTCCTCGATCTTGTGGAATATCTGGACACCTAAGTATTTAAATAAAACTAATTCCCATTGTACACCCCAATCAGGAAGATCCTCCCTCCTCGTGGTACGAAGCCCTGCTAAAGCGAATAATACTGATTTTTCACTATTAATTTGAAACCCAGACAGTTTCCTGAAGTTACCCAGGACCTCCAATATGATCGGGATATTCTCCAGTGGATCATTTACATATAATAGAATTTCATCCGCAAATGTTAATGTTAAATCTTAATGTTAAATGTATTTGTACCGCACACCGTCACCACTCGGGTGGTCCCCAGGCGCTCTGGCGTGTCTGAAAAGGAGAGTGTGAAGAACGGGGGAAATGGGGTGTTAGTAGGGTGCAGTGGGACTAGGAAAGTGAGAGTTGTGATGTCCTGTTGGCAGCTTCACTTCGGTTTGCACTGTTCGCTAAGCTTAAGTGCGGTTTTCCAGTCGATGCAAATTCCCAAGTGCTGTTGTGCAAGGATATGTGTTGTTAGTCCATTGTTGCAATATGGTGAAGTGCGTGCGGATTGCTGAGGTGGTTGTGCGAGTTTATGTATGAGAAATGTATGCGGAAAGTTGAGGTTTTAGAATTGGGTTAGCGGAGCAGGAATATTTTCCCTTCTTACCTCGTTGTCTTGCATTTCTGAGCTCAACATCTATGATTATCCTGTGTGTTTGCTGTTGTAGATTGTCGGCCTAGATGACAGGCCTGTTCAAGAGTGGAAGTTTCCTCTGTGTTACTCTAGAGGTATGTGTAACTGGCTTTGTCAGCGTGTTCCCCCCACCCTGGTGCTGGCGAGGTTTTGTTTAGAGGATTCTGGTCCCTGCCTGCCCACCCCGTGTGGGGCCCTTACCTACCTAAGTTTCCTCTGTGGATTAGGGTGTGTGGACACCAGTAGTCAGGCCTTCTCCCCCACTTCGCTTATGGTTAGGCAAGATTACGTTGGGTAACGGTTTCCTCCCTGGGGGTCTTGTTTCATGTTCGGTCTACTCTTTCTAGTCGCTTCCTCCTGTTTCTCGAGCAAAGAGCCACATTTTTAGTAGTTTTCTGAATTCCAGATGATCCCTTGTGTTGCGTATGGTTTTGGTAGGTGATTCCAGGTTGTTGCTGCCAGGTGAGAGAAGGATAAACTTCCCAATTTTCTTTTATTGTATGGTTTTGGGTCTGAGCAAATGTTTTTGCTTGATCTGAGTGGTCTTGTTGGATGGTGTATGGTTATTTTCTCATTTAAGAACTCTGCTTCTTGGCAGTGGATTGCTCTGTGTGTTCTGCACATTGTTTGGAACTTTATTTGCTGTTTTATTGTTACCCAGTGTAGCAGTTTCAATGCTGGGGTAATGGGTTCTCTTTGTGGTAATTTGAGCAGGAGTCTGGCCACAGCGTTTTGGATGCACTGGCTTTTTTTAGTAGTCGTTCTGGCATTCCTAATTATAGGCTGTTGACGTAGTCTACTCTAGACATGATGAGTGCGTAGTCTACTCTAGACATAGTGAGTGTCTTGTTTGTGAAAGAGGAATGGTAGGATCTTTTTTACTGCATGAAGGAGGAAAAACAATTTCTTGATTATTGCGTTTAGTTGTGGCTCAAGTGTTAGTTCGTTATCCATCAGGACTCCCAAGTTCTTTACTATTGTTGATGGAGTCGTGCTGTTCTTAGTTCTGTCAGCCATGGAATGCAGTGATTGTTTCCCCCGCTTTTGGATATGATCCTTATTTGTGTTTTGTCTGGGTTGAGTTTGATGCTGTTAGTGTTCATCCAGCTGTTGAGTTCTTGTAGGCATTATTCCAGGGTTGTGTTTCCTTCCTGTGTATCTTGTATTTTGTAGACAATCTGTGTGTCATCAGCGTAGTTGTAGCATGTGAGGCCATTTTTTTTAATGAGCTTGTTCAGTGGCAAAAGGTATATGTTAAAGAGCAATGGGGAAAAGGAGGATCCTTGTGGTGCTCCACAGGTGGATTCCCTTGTGATGGATTTGAAAGGTTTGATCCATATGGTTTCTGTTCTGTTTGTTAGGAAGGATTCAAACCATAGAAGGGCTGGGATGGTGATTCCTATTTCTTCCAGTCTCCCGATGAGGGTTTCATGGTTGACTGTGTCAAATGCTGCAGAGAGGTCCAGGAGTATTAGAGCTGTGCTTTTGTCTGAGTCTACATTAGCTTTTAGACCGTCCCAGATTGAAAGCAGCACTGTTTCCGTTCCTCTCATCTGTCTGAAGCCTACTTGTGCTTGGTCCAGCAGTTGGTGTTCTTCAATGAAATCTTCTCTTATTTTATAGACGTATGTTTCAAGTATTTTCGCTGGGTAGTGAATGTTGGAGGTGGGTCTGTAGTTGGAGAGGTCCTCTACATTTCCTGCTGTGTCCTTGAGGAGCGCTTGATGTATGCTGATTTGAATGATCGTGGTACTTTCCCTGTTGAAAGTGATTGGTTGAAAAGATTTCTGTAGTATTCCATGGGTGTTCCTTGTGTGATGATTGACTTGTGTATTTCTGGGGGGGATGGATCCATGGGAGAGCATGCTTTGTTGCTATTGCTCACCAGCTTGACAAAATGTCTCCGCTGATATTTGGGGGAAGAATTGGAGTTTGTTCTGGCGATCATCTGGTGGCTGGGTCAGTTACATGTTGTAGTTGCTTGGTCTGCTTTGTATGATCTGTTGGATGGTGCTGATTTTGTTTTTGAAGTGGTCTGCAAGGTCATTGCATAGATTCAGTGAAGGTATCAGTGTGTTTTTGCAGGCAGGAGGGTTTCACATTTCGTTTCTGATTTTAAACAGTTAATTTTGGGTGTTGGCTGCTATGGTGATTCTGTTGTCATAGTATTTCTTTTTGGCCTTATGGATTTCCTTTTTGTATGAGTGGATTTGTCGTTGGAGTTGTAATTTCATTGTCTCATCTTTTTTTCCCCTGCATTCTCGTTCAACCTTCCTTCATTTTCATGGTGCTGAGTAGCGGGGTAAATCCTTTTGCTGTTGCTCTTTTGCATGATGAGGTGAAATGGTTTCCTTGGATATCTCCTCGATTGTTCCAGCGATCCATTTATGAAGTAGTTCTGTTTTTTTGTCGAGGGTCGCTTAGCCCAGGGTCGTTGTTGGAGGTTTGTTGATTTCTAGTTGTTCTGCTAAATTGCTATTTTTGATGGCCCGCCAGTTTCTTTTCATGGTAGTCGGCAGTTTGTCAGGTTGTTTGTCGTTGTTGGGAGCGTGATCACGAAGGGGATGATGAGGTGGTTGCTCCATATGTTAAAGTCTCCCAGGATTATCAGGTGTTCCTACATGATCGCTAGGTTGGTGCTGGCTTCAGTGAAAGCGTTGACGAAGGTTGCACCATATGTTGGTGGTCTGTATACCAGAACAAATTTGACATTTGTTTTGGGGTTTGCTGTTAGGTGAAGGATTAGAGATTCGCAGTTTTTGATGTTTAGTGGTTGCTTCGTTTTGATTTTCAGGTGTTCCTTGTATGCTACCGCTAGACCACCTCCTCTTTTGTTTTTTCTGTTTACTTGTGACCACTTGAAGTTGTCAGGGATGCTGTATGATTTTGTAGTTGTCATCTAGCCAAGTTTTGGTTATGAATAGGATGTCGATACCTCCGTCACACAGGGGGTCGTAAATCTCTGTGGCATGTTTGGATATTGGTCTGCCGTTGATTAGGTTGCAGTGGATCTTTCTGACGTGGATGGGTTTGTTTTTTAAACCTTGTTTGGTCTTGTGTGGTTCTGTTGGAGTTCTTCGGTGCTGTTGTCAGAAATTGGTTTGTGGTCCGTATGGTCTACTTCCTCGCGGAAGTGATCAGTTAGATTGGTGGTTGGGTTGATGAGTCTTTCTGGTTCTTCATCTTCTATGATCTGATGTGGTCAGTGCCGCTTTCCTTGTGTTTCTGTGATATAAGGAGTGAGGGCGTTGGTTTTGTTCCTTTCTCTTCTCAGGTCTTCTCTTCTTTTTCTGCGAGGTTCTACTGAATTCTCAGCGTGCCTGACAGTCAGTGGTGTTGAGGGGTCAAGGTGATGAGGCAATTGCAAGGTATGGTGTTAGATATAGGGATTTTTCTCTTCTCGTGATGTTTGTTCTGTTGGCTGGAGTGTTCTTAGTGTTGTGTTCTGTATTTGGCATTTCCGCTGGAGGAGGGTGTGTGTTTGGATTGTTCTTTGTTCTGTTTCTCTTTAGCGGTCTCCAGCTCTCTGTCAGAGCATCTCTGGGTCCGTAGTGGTCAGAAGGTTCGGAGTTTGGGTGACAGGGGCTGTAGCGCGCCTGTAAGACCGTGTGAGGTTTGGATGGTGTTGAGTCTTAGCCTCCTGCGTTGCGACAGCATAGTGAACTCTGTGGGATTGCGTCTTTGTACTTTGGTTATGATCTGGATGTGGTGGTGATGTTGATGGGTGCTGTTGTAGGTTGGCTGGGGTTTTCTGTGTAGGAATGAGTTTCAGATGTTGGGGGGTTCTGGATTTGGTTGTTCTAGGGTGTTGGTAGTTCGTTTAGGGCTTCAGAGTAGTTGGCCAAGTGGTGGGTTACACTTCTGGTGTTCTTCTTCCATGGGTGGAGGGTCTAAGCAGGGTGGTTTCGGGATACTAGGCATTCGAGGGAGGGTGGCCTAGTTGGTATGATTGTAGGTTTCCTGAAATTATTTAACTGAGGCAGTGACCTAGCTGTAGGTAATTGCTTTCAGCAGTTAGCTGGGTGTACATGGAGGATGGGGAAGCCCTGGGTTTTAAAGTGACACTTCTGAGGAAGCAACCTAGCTTAGGGATTCCTGTACAGTGAGGGAGAGGGCCTGGGTTTCACACGAGGGACCACACCTAGATTTGAGATTACTGTATAGTGGGAGGAAGGCCTATGTTTCACAATACAATAGGCTGGTAGGGAGAACACACATAGTTTTGAGATTCCAGTACAGTGGGAGAAAGGCCCAGGTTTCAACAATGCAATAGGCTGGTAGGGAGAACACACCTAGATTTGAGACTCCTGTATAGTGGGAGAAAGGCCCAGGATTCAAAAATACAATAGGCTGGTAGGGCGAGCACACTTGGATTCGAGATTCCTGTATAGTGAAATGTTGTGAATCACGCCCCTTACTGAAATTCCAGTTTCACCTATATATGTCTGAGAATATCTGGCCAAGGGTTCCAGTGCCATTGCAAACAGAATAGGTGACACCGGGCAGCCCTCTCTTGTGCCCCTTTCTAACACCCATTGTGGAGATACCCAGCCCCCAGTTCTCACTCGTGCCAGTGGGTCAGTATATAGGGGCTTCAACCATCTCACCATTCCTGCCCCAAACCCAAATACCTCCAAAACTTTAAAGAGCCACAGCCATTCCAATGAATCAAATGCTTTAACCGCATCTAATGAGGCCAGTGCCAGCTTCTCTGGGAATCGTTTCACCTGATCCATGACGTGATGTGATCATCGCAGATTCATCGTTGTATTGCGGCCCCTCACAACCCACACTGGCCCGGGTGTATTAACCAAGTTTTATTCCAGCCAACCTTGGCAACAGCACCTTTCCCAGATTCTTGGCGTCCACATTTAACAATGATATGGGTCTACATGTAGAACATTGGGTGGGATACTTGTCTTTTTTTAGAATAACCATAATGATTGCCTCCCTCATTGTCTCCGGTAAGCTACCCCTCTCAAACACCGAGTCATAAACCCTTTTTAATTGTGGCACAAAGATGCCTGCAAAACCCAGATAGAATTCGACCGCAAGGCCGTTGGTCCCCGGTGCTTTATTATTTTGCATGGACATAAAAGCATGCCGGATTTCCTCTTCGTTTATTGGTTCTTCCAGCCCCTTTCTAAGGTCACCCATTAATCTCGGTTCCTGCCAGGTCTTGGATGCAGTCTCTTTCACTTTCTTGCACACACTTGGCTTAGCCTGGTATACTCTCCTGGAAGGACTTCTACTTCTATGCAGTTTCTGTCCAACACTTGGCTTTTCATGGTATACTCTGCTGCAAGGATTTGTATGCAGTTTCTTTCAAACACTTCGCTTTGCCTGGTATACTTCCCTGCCAGGACCTCAATGCAGTTTCTTTCAACAATGTGTGATTGGTACTTTAATATAATCATTCAGCTTGCTTTCCAAACACTTGGTATATTGTTCTGCCAGGTTTCAAAACGTAATGCCTCTCTGATGTACCTTTTTGGTCTCTCCCAAGTTCAAACTGGTCTGAGACCTCAGTCCCACTGTCTTGGGCTTTCGTTATCTTGCCAGACAGTGCTTTGGCATCCCAACCCTTTCCCTGGGCTCACTGGTTCTCTTCATGTGCTTTCTCAGCGTTCCTGACTCCAAGTTGGATGTTTCTGTCTCGTGTGTCTCTCTCTGCCCTTGCCGGCACCCCCAGTAGGCTTTCGGGGTTCAGTCGGCTTTCCAGCCTCTGCAGCAGTCAGGAAGCACGACTTGCTTCCTCATGCTTCGTTCCAGTTTCTGCAGAACCTCCATGAGCGCGTCGCTCACCGGGCTGCCCTCTCTCTACGTGTAGCTGCTTGGACTTGCGCGTTGCTGCTGGCTCCTTCCTGGCATTAGGGCTATTCATTATTGCTCCTCGCCTCTTCCTTGTCGCAGTTGTTGTCATATTGTTCCTTATGTGATATTGGAGAAGCTGATGTTGGATCTTATTGTGATTAATCATCACCACTCCTTGCTTCTTCCTCATCTCAGTTGTTGAAAAACTATTCTTTAGGTGATATTGGGGAATACTTGAAGTAGACTTGGGAAATAGTTTTGACAGAGTGTTACAATATGCCATCAGGGCATGAGGAAGGGAGGGAATATCCCTAAAAGGGAATGGGGGTTTGTGACTTGATCCGATGATGTTGTGTCATCCCTCTCAGGGTCGCTTCCCCCATGTGGACCACCCTCATATAGCCGCACCCATGGTCAGGATCAGGTAGCGACTGCCGTCCCCATGCCACATGAGGAGAAGTTTCCTCTGGGAAAGGAATGATGACATCATCAGTTTCATCACACCACATAGCACTTCTTCAGGTGCCCCAACCTTCGACTGAATCTTGGTGCATAAAGCGCATTATCTGCTGCTAAGGAATAATGCCTTTGCTTCCACCGCCAGCCACCAGACCAAGTAGGAAGGTTGGCACATCTGGCCAGTTTTATCAGAACTGTAGTAATGTAGACCCGCTATGGGAATGAAAAAAAAATAAGAGCTGAGCTTCTGTGCTTTATAACGGCCGTGGGGCAGTCCATCATGAGGAATAATATATAGAAAGGGTATACATGATTCCAGTGTGGTATATGCTGAATACAAGCTTGTAAATTAGCTGAGTAGAGGAGCAGTGATTCATTACAGAAAACAACAACTTCGAAAAAATAAGCTCTTTGTATGAATATTAGAATTATTACAGCCATTGACATGAATGAGGTATGTAGTCAAACGAAACACATTCTAATTATTCCAGATAATACACGTTCTGGACTTTTAAATGTAAGTTTACTTTCTTTTATCTTTTTCTTTCTATTATACAGTCATGATTTTGCTTATTTTTCGTGTACTTTTTATGAACACATTTTTTAGGTTTTGGTGAATTTTTGTGGCACCCATTTGCCAAAACCATTGTTACAAAAGAGAGAGAGAGGGAAATGGGGTTCTCACTAACATGTCTTTTTCCAAACTCCTCTGCCATAGTACCCAATGAGGGGCTACGTAACAAGTTTTGCTGCAATCCGCAGCTTTGTAGGAAGCAAGTCGGATGGACTTTCCATTTCCCACCTGCATAGTGATTTGCCTAATTGTGCTACTTTGGGCCATTTCGTGTACAATTGGTCTTTATTTGGGCTACTTTCGGCTGCAATCTTTTTGTGTGATTTTTTTTTTTACAGATGCAGTGCCAGGCTGTCAGGGGAGGGAGGGGGGCGGCACACCCGCCCCAGGGCTGCAAGCGCTGCTTCCAGACCTCTGTGTCCTGAGGCACGGCTCTGTATCCAGCTACACCTCACTGTTCTGAGCTTGTCTGTGTCTCGCTGCCTGGGTATCACTTCAGCATGCAGAAAAGGCTGTCAGAGCAGAGAAACTTCTTTCCCATCTCCTTCTCCTAACTGTCAGAATCCAGTTGCCCACGTCGTGTAGCCGAAGAGTTCTTCCACCCGATGGAACCCTCTGGCCCCAGGAATGGACAGCCAGAGCGATCAATCAGAGGAAAGAACGGATACCTGATGAGACCCAGAGGACGCAGAAGTTGTAATGTAGATGACGCAAACGTTGTAATGTAGAAGTCAGGGTGGTACGAGTAGCCGAGGACAGGCGTTGGATCTGTAAGTGAGGAGTTAACACAATACAGATAATATAACAACCGTCCTTCTGACCACAACAGAAAGAATGCAATACGTTGATCCCAATTCTGATAACAACCCCTAGGCTTACCGTTACTCCCGGGAGAACCAGATGGAACCAGGAAGAGAAGAACTCCGAAGTCCACAATGCAGAATACCAGCAAAGCTCAACCACCTATCCCGCCGGCACGAGGACGCCTACTACACACTATATAGTGTGCATCACAAGGAAACCCCAGGTTGGAAGTTCAAGTTCCAAGTTCGACAATCCAAAAGTTCAAGAGTTCCAAGGTCAACAATCCAAAGTTCAAGAAAAGTTCCAAAGTTCCTCAAAATACCCAGATGCAGTCCAGATGATTGATGATCCAGAAGACAACCGAAGAGCAACCAAAACAAATGGGCGAAGGCTAGGAAATCCGTGAGCGGTCCGAGGTCGAAGAATGATGCGGGCAGCAAACAAGAACAAGGCAGTCCAAAATCCGAAGCCAGGTAAACGGTCCGGGTCGAGGCAACGAGGTAATCAGAAATGCTGGAGGGAAGGGGAAGGGAAAGGGACAGAACCGGGATGATAAGGAAAGCTGGATACAAGGTACAAGGTACAAGATACGAGGCGCCACCAATTCGCAATCAGAAGCACCGATCTGGAGCGTAGGCGGTGAATATAAAGGTGAGGTCACATGACAGCGTTCCGCGGCTTCCAGCGTCGACCGTGGGAAACGCTGAGAGGACGCCAGCGTTGCCATGCCAACTTCCAAGCCCCTGGTTGTAGTGTTCTTAAAGGGCTATGCATCCATTTCTTGACACTGCTTACACGCCGGTACATGACAGTTTCCTCCCTCAAAGGGGGTGTCACCCCCCGAGCAGACCAGAAACGAGACAAAAGGGCCGGAGCATGGATGTTTCCCACAGGTTCCCACGTACGGTCCTCGGGACCATAGCCCTTCCAATCGACCAGATAGAGACGTCTGCCCCTTCGGACTTTGGTATCCAAGATCGCACCCACCTCATATTCATCAAAACCATGCACCCTAATCGGAGGTGGATGAGCAGGAAGTCTGGTAGATGGGTGGCATGGTTTCACTAGAGAAACATGGAATACCGGGTGTACCTTCCATTTTGCAGGAAGAGCCAATCGGAGGGCCGCAGGGTTAATAACCTGCAGAATGCTGTAGGGACCCACGAACCGAGGCAACAGGGATCTTCGACCAGGCAGGCGTAGATTTTTTGTGGACAGCCAGACCTTCATCCCCGGTCGGTAGTTAGGAGCCGGTGAGCGATGTGCATCTGCCGATGACTTAGTACGTGACTGGGCCTGTAATAGTTGACTCTTAACTATAGCGTGGGTATCTGATAGGTTCCTAAGACAACCAGAGGCAGCCGGATTTTGTAATGGCCAATCAGCAATACTGGGCAAAGAACGGGGATGCTGGCCATATAGTGCAAAGAACGGAGATACACCTGTCGCCGTATGCATAGAGTTATTGTAGGCGAACTCGGCCAGAGGTAGAACAGAAACCCACGTATCTTGGCGTTGGTGGGTAAGACATCGTAGATACTGTTCCATGGTGGCGTTAAGCCTCTCTGTTTGCCCATCGGTTTGTGGATGGTATGCACTAGAGTACCTGCCGTCTATACCCAACGTTGAAGTCACGGCTCTCCAAAAACGAGAAGTGAACTGTGGTCCCCGGTCAGTAACAAGAATGGAAGGCAGACCGAATCTTCGGTAGACGTTCTTCAAGAACAGTTCCGCCAAAACCGGAGCAGAAGGAATCCCCTGGCAGGGTACAAACAAGGCTGATTTAGTGAAATAGTCCACTACCACCCATATGGTGTCGTAGCCGTCGACTACCGGAAGCTCTACTACGAAATCCATAGAGACCATAAACCAAGGCTTGTCTGGAATAGGCATGGGTTGAAGCAGGCCCACCGGTTTGCCCGGTTGATGTTTGCACTGTGCACAAACGGCACAAGAAACGATGTATTCCCGAACATCGTGTGACATGGAGGGCCACCAGCACCACCTTCTCAAAAGGTCAATAGTTTTCCCAGTACCTGGATGTGCCGGTACCGCTGAATCGTGACACCATTGTATGGCGGTGTGTCTTGTGTCGGAGTCAGGCACATATATTTTACCCTTCTTATAAGGCAATGAATTGATGACCTCCAACCCCAGGTTAGAAATCTCGGAAGGAGTAGTTCTCACCCATTCTAGTATCCTTGTTTTCAGAGAGGGGCGCAAGGTACACCCACACACCACTTGATTGGGTAATAGAAGAGCTCCTTTAAGCTCGGATGGTTCAGGGACTCCATGGATGCGGGAAAGAGCATCAGCCTTCGAATTCAGAGAACCAGGGCGATAGGTAATGGTGAAGTTGAACATGGCGAAAAATTCATGCCACCTGGCATGACGTGCCGTGGTACACTTCACTGATTGCAGTGCCAAGAGATTCCGATGATCAGTAAATACTTGAACTGGTTCGGAAGACCCCAAAAGATGATGTCTCCATACCATAAAGGCGTCTCTTACAGCCAACAATTCCCGTTCTGTGATCGTATAATTTTTTTCGTAAGAGGTGAGTTTTCTGGAGTGATACGCAACAGGATGTAAACCAGCGGACTCGGGGCAAAGTTGGGACAGGATAGCTCCCAATGCTACATCTGAAGCATCTGCTTCTACAATGAAAGGCAAAGAGGGATCCGGATGTTGAAGGACGGGAGCCGTGGTAAAAGCAGATTTTAAGGCCTCAAAAGCCTGTTGAGCTTCCTCGTTCCATTCAAACAAACTTTTAGTGCTGGTAAGTTTAGTAAGTGGAGAGGCAATGGCTGAAAAGTCTTGGATAAACCGCCGATAGAAATTTGCAAAACCTAGGAAGGATTGCAGAGCCTTCAAGGTATCAGGACGAGGCCACTCCAATATCGCGGTGATCTTAGACTGGCTCATTTGCACTCCCCGGCTAGTGATATCATAGCCTAGGAACTCTACCTCGGTTTCATGAAACCTGCACTTGTCCAACTTAGCATACAAGTGGTACTCTCTTAGACGCTGCAAAACGTTGGAGACATGGATGACGTGAGTGTCCACCGAAGGAGAGTAGACTAAGATGTCATCTAAGTAAACGACTACGTACTGGTCTAGCATGTCATGAAATACGTCGTTGATGAAGTATTGGAAGGTCGCCGGAGCGTTACATAGGCCAAAGGGCATAACGCAGTATTCGAAGAGGCCATATTTGGTTTTGAAGGCCGTCTTCCACTCGTCGCCTTCGCGAATCCGGACGAGATTGTAGGCTCCCCTCAAATCCAATTTTGTGAACACCTTAGCTGCACCCAATTGGTCCAATAAGACTGAAATCAAAGGAATCGGATACTGATTTCTGATCGTGACGGCATTTAAAGCACGGTAATCGATACAAGGACGCAGGTCCCCCTCCTTCTTAGGGACAAAGAACATGGGTGAGGCAGCAGGTGAGCGGGAAGGACGAATAAAGCCAGTACTCAAGGATTTGTCAATATATTCCTTCAGAATCACGTTCTCTTTAGAGGTCAGGGAATATATGCGCCCCGACGGAATCTTAGCTCCAGGAATCAGCTCGATAGGGCAGTCATAGGGCCTGTGGGGTGGAAGTATCTCTGCCCCACGTGCGTCAAATACGTCCTGATATTTCCTGTACACCATAGGAAGGACAGTGTTAAGTACTGCCCCCACAGTACGGGTAGTTTCAGCGAGAGCATGACTTGGATTGGTGATCTCCGAACTGATAGTGAGGCATCTCCTTTCACAGTAATCCGACGGAAAACATACCTCCCCAGAATGCCAATCCACAGAGGGATTATGTAACCTTAACCAAGGTAAGCCAAGAATGAATTTAAACTGTGGTTCCGCAATGAGATCAAAGTAGATGCTCTCTTGATGACCGCAGTCAGTGATCATAGTGAGGTCAGTAGTCCGCTTCGTCACTAACCCAGAGACCAAGGAAGAGCCATCTACCGAATTTACCACTTCAGGACATGATTTGTGCATAACTGGCAGACCCAACTCCTGAGCATAAGTGGCATCCACGTAATTCCCTGTGGCACCTGAGTCCAGGACCATCATCACGGCCCATTTCTCAGAACCGGGAGACGACAGGGAAACAGATAGACAATAAGGACTGTATATTGTAGGGTCTATCGAAGAAACACCCGGCATCTGGACCCCTTCAGTCACCGGGTTTTGGCGTTTCCCTGTTTCTTAGCAGGTTTTTTGGTACATTCTCGGAGCAAGTGGTCTGAACCTCCGCAATAGAAACATAATCCATTCTTTCTCCGGTGTTCCCTAACTTCAGCCGAGAGAGGAGTTCTAAGTGCCCCAATCTGCATGGGTTCCGTGGATCCAGCGGCAGGTAAAGGAACGGAGATAGCAACAGGAGGAACCGTTCTCTTTTCACCCCTCCGTGCTGCTTGTCGGGAATCGATCTGGAGAACCAAATCCAGTAGTTCCGAAAAAGCAGTAGGTATCACCGGAACGGTAGCCAGTGTGTCTTTTAGGGAGTCGGATAGCCCTTTATAGAAGAGAGAGGCCTTCTTCTCTTCGGGCCAATTCGTTTCCGCCACCAGCTGATTGAACTTGGCTAGATAGGACAGGAGAGGTGCACTGCCTTGTTGGAGACCAAGCAGTTCTAAATTCGTAGCTTGTGTGGCATAACGTGTGTCAAACACACGACTCATAGCCTCCATTAGGGCGTCACAATTGTAAAGAAGATGACTGCCCTCTTCCAACAACGGATTAGCCCAGGCAGCCGCGGTACCCCCTAAATGAGATAACAGAAACGCCGCCTTAGTAGTGGGATCTGGAAAAGAGGCAGGACGACACAGAAAGTGTAGTCTACATTGGTTCAAAAAGGTCCTTAAGGTCTTGGGGTCTCCACTGAAGCGTTCCGGTGGAGCCAAAGGGAACTGGGCAGTCATATAAACTGGTCCAGCACCCTGTTGGGATGGACCAGCACCTGCCCCAGAGACACTAGCCAAAGGTGGGGCAGCTGCCCCAAGGGGTTGGAACCCTGCTTGCAACTCATCAATGCGTCGCTGCGTGGCTGAATGAGCCGCAGTCATATCATTACGCAAATCGGCCACCAATTGTAAAATAGTGGACAGCGTCTCATTGGTATCCATATTGAAAAGGCTTCTGATTATGTCAGAATCCAGTTGCCCACGTCGTGTAGCCGAAGAGTTCTTCCACCCGATGGAACCCTCTGGCCCCAGGAATGGACAGCCAGAGCGATCAATCAGAGGAAAGAACGGATACCTGATGAGACCCAGAGGACGCAGGAGTTGTAATGTAGATGACGCAAAAGTTGTAATGTAGAAGTCAGGGTGGTACGAGTAGCCGAGGACAGGCGTTGGATCTGTAAGTGAGGAGTTAACACAATACAGATAATATAACAACCGTCCTTCTGACCACAACAGAAAGAATGCAATACGTTGATCCCAATTCTGATAACAACCCCTAGGCTTACCGTTACTCCGGGGAGAACCAGATGGAACCAGGAAGAGAAGAACTCCGAAGTCCACAATGCAGAATACCAGCAAAGCTCAACCACCTATCCCGCCGGCACGAGGACGCCTACTACACACTATATAGTGTGCGTCACAAGGAAACCCCAGGTTGGAAGTTCAAGTTCCAAGTTCGACAATCCAAAAGTTCAAGAGTTCCAAGGTCAACAATCCAAAGTTCAAGAAAAGTTCCAAAGTTCCTCAAAATACCCAGATGCAGTCCAGATGATTGATGATCCAGAAGACAACCGAAGAGCAACCAAAACAAATGGGCGAAGGCTAGGAAATCCGTGAGCGGTCCGAGGTCGAAGAATGATGCGGGCAGCAAACAAGAACAAGGCAGTCCAAAATCCGAAGCCAGGTAAACGGTCCGGGTCGAGGCAACGAGGTAAACAGAAATGCTGGAGGGAAGGGGAAGGGAAAGGGACAGAACCGGGATGATAAGGAAAGCTGGATACAAGGTACAAGGTACAAGATACGAGGCGCCACCAATTCGCAATCAGAAGCACCGATCTGGAGCGTAGGCGGTGAATATAAAGGTGAGGTCACATGACAGCGTTCCGCGGCTTCCAGCGTCGACCGTGGGAAACGCTGAGAGGACGCCAGCGTTGCCATGCCAACTTCCAAGCCCCTGGTTGTAGTGTTCTTAAAGGGCTATGCATCCGTTTCTTGACACTGCTTACACGCCGGTACATGACACTAACTACCCTACCCCTAATCTTTCTATCTCTCCCTACACTACGCCACACCTCTACTCCTACCCACCCTAACCCCACTATCTCTACACCACCCACCCTAACCCACTTTTTCTCAACCCGCACACCATACCCCACTCTCTCTACCCTGACCACCCTACCCCTACTCTCTCTAACCTGCCCACCCACCCTACTCTCATTCTCTCTGCCCCACTCACTCCAATCATACTCTCTATACCACCACCCACCCTCTCTACGCCCACACACCCAATCCCCACCACTCTCTGCCTCACCCAACCTACCCCCACTCTCTCTACCCCCACCCACCCTTACCCCACACTCTATACCCCACCCACCCTACCCCCACTCTCTCTACTGTCACCTATCCTACCCCAACTCTCTCTAACCCCCATCCTATCCCCACTCTCTCTCTGACCACCCACCCTGCACCCACTCTCTCTAACCTCACCCACCATATCCTCACTCTCTATTCTCTCTACCCAAACACACTTACCCACCCTACCCCCTCTCTCCCTAACCCTACACACCCTACCCTATCCCACTCTCTCTACCCTCACCCACTTTACCCCATCTCCACTCTACCCAACCGACCATACCCCCACCCACTGACCCTAACTCACTCTCTAGAAAACCAGTCCACCACCCCACTATTGACCCCCACCAATCCTACCCCTACTCTCTGTACCCCTACCCACCCTACCCACACTGTCTCTAACCCCACCCCCACTTCCTCTACACCCATTGTCTCCATACCCACCCACCCTACATCCACACTCTCTACCCACGCCCACCCACTCTACCTCCAGTGTCTTTACACCCACCCTATCTCTAATCGCTTTACCCCCACCCACCCTACCTCCAATCTCTTGAACCCCACCCTACCTCCACTATCTCTCCTCCCACCCATCCTACCTCCACTCTCTACCGCAACCACCCACCCCACCTCAACACCCTCCGCCCCATCCACCCACCCTACTGCCACTCTCTCTACCACACCCACCTTAGCCCCACTGTTTCTATATCCACCCTCCCTACCCTACTTTCTCTAGCCCCACCCTCCCCATCACCACTCTCTCTGCCGCCACCCACCATACCCATACCCTCTGTATCCCACACCGACACTATCCACACACTCTCTAACTCACCCACCCTACTCACACTCTCTCTAACCCTACCCAACCAACCCCGTTCTCTCTACCCCAACCATTCTCTGTACCTCCACTCTTCCACCCTACCCCATTCTCTCTACACTACCCACCCTACCTCCACTCTCTCTAGCCACTCGCATCCACCCTACCTCCACTCTCTCTAACCCCACCCACCCTACCCCCACCCACCCACCCTACCCCCACCCACCCACCCTACCCCCACCCAACCACCCTACCCCCACTCTCTGTACCCATACCCACCGACCCTACCTCCACTCTCTCTACACCACCGTACCTCCACTCCATCTACCCCCACCCACCCTACCTCCTCTCACTCCAACCCATACCACCACTCTATCTACCCCACCCACCCTACTGTCACTCTCTCCACCCCAACCACCCACCCTACCTCCACTCTCTCCACCCCAACCACCCACCCTACCACCACCATTCCCTCCACCCCATCCACCCACCCTACTGCCACTCCCTCTACCACCAACAACCCTACCCCCACTGTCTCTACCCCCACCCACTTTACCCCTATTCACTGTACCATCCACCCACCCACCTTACCCAGATTCTCTATACATACCTCCACTCTTTCTACCCACTTCCACCCTACATCCAATCTCTTTATTGCCACCCACCCTACCTCCACTCTCTCTACCCCTACCCAGCCACCCTACCTCCACTCACTCTACTCCAACCCACCTACCCAAATGGCACTCTCTACCCCCAACCGGCCACCCTACTTTCACTCTCTCTACCACCACCCACTCTACCTCCACTCGCTATACCTCCATACTACCACTCTCTTTACCCAGCCCACCCTACCTCCACTTTCTCCACCTCCAACCACCGACCTTACCCTCAACCACCCACCTTACCTCCAATCTCTCTACCCCAACCATCCACCCTACCACCACTCCCTCAACCCCATCCACCCACCCTATTGCAACTCTCTATACCCCCACCCACCCTACCCCCACTGTCTCTACCCCCACTCAGCCTGCCCAGCTCACTGTATACCCACCCACCAACCCTACTCTCTCCACGCCCACTGTCCATACCCCTCCCACCGTACCCGCATGCTCTCTACCTCCACCCGCCCCGCACTCTACCCCATCTCATCCTTCCTCTCAAGCTCTCCCTTCATTTCTTACCCTCTCACTCTTAACCTTTTTTGCTCCGATTTCCTCTTGTTCCTCATCGAAAGCACCCTCTCTCAATCATTTCCTCCCTTGCTCTATTCTCCTTCCTTCTCATTTTCATGCCCACCTGCTCCCGTTATCGCATCCTCCTTTGAAATGTTGCACTCTCCTCCTTGCATCCTTATGCCTATAAATACAAAATGCAAAGAACAGTAGTAAAATGCAAAAACTATTGGCTATGCCAATGCTTGTTTTTAAAATACATGACACCTAACTAAGGGCCTCATTACAACCTTGGCGGTATACCGGCAACTCAAATAGCGTTACTGCAACGTGACCCAGCGCTATTAGTGCCAGATCCCGAGTTGTGGTAAGGCTGTTACTCCCCATTTTTGAAGAGTCCATAGGACTCTATTGGCCAGTAACGTTGCTATTAACACTGGCGGTATTAGTGCCACAGTAATAGCACAGCAAATGGGCAGCAAGTGGATTACTTTACCTCCAGCAAAATGCTGGAGGTAAACCTCCAACTTTCCACCCAAACTCGTGATTGGGCAAAGCGGTAATGCACCAGTAATAGTGTTACCACCACATTTTTGCCACTCCGCCCGACCCCTGATGAGGCCCTAAGGCCCTGGACAAGCACACATTTGTGAGCGACTTTAACAATCTGAAGTGTATAAGTCATTAAGATCATTACCTAATTTCTTAAGTGTTGTAACAAGATGATGCCAGATATCCCCTGGAGGAATATCACATAAGAGGTGGGAGGGAAGAAGCACTGATGAGAGGAGGAGCCAGCAGCTGCTTAGAGGGGAAGAGGATGGAGGAGGGTCTTAGAGGATGCATTAATATCATACTTTTGTACCGCCCACGGAAAATATGCCCAACTTTAATGAAGACCTTGCTTAAATACTATCACCACTTAATAAGCCAGGCAGTGCTACCCTAGTCCTGGTAGACTTAAATAGGTGGCGTGGAGATACCTTTGACCCCAAAGCAATCAACCTAGAAATGAGCCTAAACAACATTGATTTTGAGGTATTAAATCAGGAACTCACAAACAGCAAGAGAAAAATTCTGGACTGGATGATTGGTCGGAATTTGGACATTAGAATTACGGGAACTTAGCCATGTATCGGGTCCGACCATTCTTTTGTTGAATTTCATATTCACCCCCAGCCCCCTGCAGTCTCTTAAAAAGCAGGCAAAACCACTCAAGAAAGTCCAGAGTAGAAATGTTTAAAAAATGACTCCATCAGACCTTGCGATTTGGATTACTCAGCTCTTTAGGGACACCACAGATAGTGACTGCCCAAACTCCTTGGCAGCCACCTTCCAGCAACACATGACTCACATGCTCGACCACCTTGCACCTAATAAAATAACTACAGTAAGAGATGGGACTTCACGAAACTGCTGGTTTACACCTGCACTCGAACATACAATGTAAAAATGTCAAGCAGAGCACGCCTGGTCTAAATATAAATCTAACCACCAGAAAGCAATATGGAAGGCCTTGATGAAAACCTATAAAATAGAAGTCTTCGATGCCAAGAAAAATGTCCTAAACCAACAAATAGCTGATGGCAACAATTGCCCCTAGCAACTTTTAATATTTTTGGAAGCACTAGAAAAGCCTAAAATTCAGTCCCAGATCTTTGTGCCAACTAAAGAAGATTGCTCCAAAATTCAGCTCGCTTTCTCTGATAAAATCTCAGCAGCACGGGCGAAAATTAGAACCCTCGACCTCATCAAGCCTTAAAGACCACAGATGGCTCACCTCAAACCCCCACCATGGCAGAAAAACTGAACCTGGTAGAAGAACATCTAACCTTTTATTTTAAAGCTTTCATCACCTTGGAGCTAGCGGAAGCTCTTACCACCATGCACCCAATCACCTGTCCAGGCGATGCGTTACCTTCCAAGATCATCCTTGATCATAAACCACTGTTTATTCCTTTTCTCACCCGCTTTGTTAACTCTTCCTTTAAGCACAACATGGTTCCCCACTGCATCTGGAAAGGATTTGTTACTCCACTAGTCAAGAAGCCCGGGCCCAGCCCTGAAGTCCCCACCAATCTTAGTCTCATCACCAACTCTTTATTCCTTCTCAGAATAGCCAATACAATAGCTACTAGACAATTTCAAGACTTCTTGGACGAACACTTCGTTCTCCATTCAAGACAATACGGTTTCAGTCTGCTAGATCTTCAAAATAACATGCTTGACATGGTAGATAAAAACCAGTGCAGTCTGCTGATGCTGTTGGACTTATCCACAGTGTTTGATCTATTAGATCACACCTTCCTGCTTGTGACACTCCAGAAAACAGGCAGATGCTCCCACCAAGCACTAGCATGGTTTAATTCCTTCCTGTCTGGAAGCGTCTCTGCTGTGCACTGGGGCAGCTTCTTCTCTGACCCTGCTGCCATCCGTTATGGGGTCCCCCAGGGAACTAGTCTGTCCCCAGCTCTTTTCAATGTATATACCAGGCCACTAGATGATAAATTGGATAAGGAACATATTTTATTTTCAAACTACGCTGATGACACGGAACTCCTGCTCACTCTGAATGGCAACCACGACTCTGACTCATCCAAATTAGACAGCATCTTCCATACGATCAAACAGGGGATGACAGCCCATCAGATGTGTCTCCACAACTCTAAAACTGAGTTTCTACTCTTCGTCGCACAACAAGCTAGACCCAAATTAGATCTGCAGTAAACTTACTTTGAAACCAATGGCTGCCATATCCTGACACTTAGAAAGGTCAAAACTTTGGACGCTTAATTAGATTCCTCACTGAGCTCAGAGTCACCAGTGAAGAACCTAGTGAAAACCATACATTATCACCTAAATCTGCTTAGGCAAATTAAGCCTTTCATCACAGAAAAGAACTGTGAAACTCTAGCCAGAGCGACCATCCTCTCTCGACTAGACTACTGCAACGCGCTCTTAGGTGGAGCCTGCAAAGGGAACATAATTAAGTTGCAGACTATCTAAAATGATGCTGTTTGCATCATTAAGAACACGTGCAGGGGTGAACACATCTCAGAGGACAGAAACAAACTCCACTGGATCCCTATAAGCTCAAGAATTCGGTTCAAGACCCTCATATTGGCACACAAATGTGCCTATGGCAAAGACCCCACCTATTTCAGAGAGAAACCTAAGAACTACCACCCAGAGAGAACCCTGAGATCTAGTAACCAATGTCTACTTCTGTGTCCCAAGATCAATCGCGCACAAGGCAATGGAAGATCTGTCCGCTTCCTCGCCGCTAAGGCCTGGAACTCCTTCTCTCCGAAGCCCCCACAGGAAGAATCTCTGTGGCTGGCCCTTCCGCAAGCAACTGAAAACCATCCTATTTGAATAACTCCTTCTCCTGCCCCTCGCTTGCCCCTCTTGCTCGTCCTGTTTTTCTGTTGTCCTTGCGTGTCTTTGTCAAGCGCCCTGATGCCCATGGGTTTCGGCGCTATAGAAATAAAAGAAATACGAAATAAGAAAAGTAGAGGCTAAGAGCACCCTAGGACCGTAGAAGAGGCAAAAGTGACCTGAGAAATTGAGATAAGCTCTGACAAGGGGCCATAGTCAAATTGCTGGATCTGGCCCAAAGAGTGCTGGACAAGGCCTGCACAGGAGTAGGTGGCTTAGGCAAGGGCTGCCTTCCCGAAGCAATACATCATGAGACCTTGCAAATGTGTATTTTGGGTCGCTCAGCATGGTCTCAGTTGGTCTTGTTCGTTTCCAATGTGCACATTGTAAATACATCTATTAGTTTGTAAATAAGTAGCTGTCTATAAATAACAGTATATCAACAATTCAACTCATTCTGTAAAAAAAACAACTAAAAAAAATGGAGGGGTATAAACCACACTAATGCTGGTTGCTTGATGCTTTGCATAAAATCAAAGTGCATTTTGGGAACATAAGAATGACAACGGATTTTTATATTTGGAGAAAAGGTCTGTGGTCGTGATTCCAGAATGCGGTTCTTCTGGGCACGTAATGCACGCCGTGCTGCTTATTTTATTTGGCCAACACTAAACCTAAAAGAAAGATGGCTGCAAACCACAAACCACTTATACCCATTTGGATGGCCTCAGCTCTGGATGTTAGGCTCGGGCTGTGCTGCTTTAGGAGAGCACAACTTCTCATTGCTCTAAGTATGCCTCTCTCTCAAATTGTAAATCGATTGCTAGGTGCCTGTGGTTCTCTACTACTAGTGAGCCACCTAAAGCGTGTTTCCAGACTCTGCAAATGTATTGGGTGCTTATTAGCAGTGCACTTAGGGTGCCCCGGCTAAGGAGCAGTTTTTGGAGGCTGGCACGGTGCTACCCTGACTAGCCCTTCTCACTTAAAGCCCCTGTTAACCGGGGTCTTCCGGTTACAAAATAGACCAGTTGATAAATGCATCAAAACAATCGGCCATTTCTAATGAGATGTCACTATAAAAACCTGCATGACACAAGTTATTTTTAATAGAAAGGAGCTCTGCTGATGACAGTGTCAACATTCTTCATGCCATGACTGCCTAACCTGTTTCATTTCACATGACGTTGGGAAACACTTTAAAATCTTAATATCTTGGCAAATGTCTAGGATTAAGGTTTACAAATCTAACACCTTTTGTGGCCGGCGATCCATATCAATGCTGGTCTGAGTATCTCAGACGTTGGCCGTGCATCCAACCTCCCCCGCACCCTCAGACCTGGCTTCCTATTCTCCCTCCTACCTCTCTCCCCCACACAACCTGATCTCTCTATCCCCAGTGCATCTTGGGACAAGTGAGGGGGAGCTGCAGACACTAACATTCCTCTGCAGCGCTACATTTGGCAAAGGAAGTGGGAAGAGTAAACTGATCCTTCTAGTATTGTCCTTCCTGTCCCACCTCTCCTGCATTCCCTCTCGGTATTCTCACCTTCACCCTACCCCCTATCAATTCCTAACATTTTCTATGTCTTCCCCAAATCGATCCCTAAGGGTGTGCTCGAATGGGTGAGTGGAAACATTTAAAGGGTACATGTCTTGCACAGTGAAGCAGAAAGCTGGGTAAAAAAAACCCAGCTATTCAGTCGCTCTCTATTCATGCCCCAAACTGGAGGGGTTTTCAAAGGTATCTTTCTTTGCAACTCAAATTGAAATGTCCTTATCAATATTCATCAAAGGAAATCAATCAAAGTCATCAATTTTCAAATTATCTGTATTAAGTTGTATTCATTAATTTCTTCTTAGTGAGGCAGACATCAGTATATATACATGTAAAGGTCCTTTTGCCAATGCATTAAGGAAAATCTTTCCTTCATCAGGGCAAACCTTATTGTCTATCATTAGGCATAAACAGCAATTCAACATATGTATAGATTATGGAATATAAATTGAGACACATACCATACATTCCATGATTCGCATTGTTTTCAGCATATCGGTCAATGTGTGAAACTCATCTATCAAATGTTACCTGTGCTTCCAACTATATTGCAACAATCTGTCGTGGAAGCCGCTTGGGCGTTTCCATATGAGTGCTCAAACACAGTATGGTAATCCTTTTCCTGGCGTAGCCGTAATGGCGGCCTCAGGAGCTGATAAAAACATATAACCTGAGTCGGTCTCTGAGCCCTGGCCACACGATTCCCTTGTTTCGTGTCTTCTTCGCTTACCTGCTGCCGTTTGTCGAGAGGACGGGCCTGCTCGGCTCCATGTCTTGCACAACCATGGTTGCAGCAATGCCTTATCGCCTATAAAACAGAATGGAACAAAAATATTAGACTTCACAGATCACAGATACCTTGTCCTCACTGAAGCAACTGTTCGATACTCGAAATGAGTTTAAAACCCCCACAAGCACCTGCCAGCCCTATTATTCTTAAAAGGGCCTTGTGTAAGTTCCTGTCCAAATTACGTTTACTTCTAAAATCAATGGTATTTACTTGCACATTGTTTCTCATTGCCAGGTTCTGCCCCCTCCCTAATGCCCGCGCTTGTGGCGCAGTGCTTGGCAATTCTCTTTTCGACACTTTGAGAACCGATCACCTACCCTGCCCTGCCTCACCTTAATTCCTTGGAGATTTGCGACTTCCAGGAGCTGCTTTCATCTGGTAAAGCTACTGGTTCCCTCTCTCTACCAGTTATATATTTTATACATGACTACTCATCCTTCTGTAGCCAGCCTTATGACCTTGGTGATTACTAATTCTTTGGAAGGAGGTACTGTGCCAAAATCATTTAAAACAGCCATGTTCACCCCACTCTTGAACGAATCAGGCCTTGACTCTACAGACCCAATTCATTTCCACCCCACTTCAAACCTCGCTTTGCCTGCCATGTTTTTGGAAAAAGTTGGGATTAAACAGCTTCAACCATTTGCACTTAACAAGCTGATCGCTTTCAGGTGAGGTTCAGAGCTGGGAGAGGAACGTGGTGGGAGGAGTCAGTAGCAGCAGATGATCCGGACAACCTCACATAGTGGATTAATATTGGGCTGTAGCAAAGTGCTGCAGAATGCAACACCGTTAATCATAACATCCTGATCAAAGGTTTGAATGCAATAGGTATCCGCGCACAACCCCTGAAAGCTCCCAGAGTGTATCCAACCCCAGATTTCTCCTCAGAATTCTATTCTTTGCAGTGAAGTGCAGTGTACCTCAGGGCTCAGCACTTCCCCCATCCAGTTCAATCTCTGTTTACGCCCCTTGGCATCAGTAAAAAGACACCGATCTGGAGCTCATTAACTATGCAGATGACATGCACATTTTTATGCAGGTATCCGTGAATGTCAGCATTGTCAACCAAGACAATTTTGCCAATTCACAAAAAGCAGCAACAACTTCTTAAAAGTGAATCCACAAGGAAATGAAATGTTGGAAGCTGTCTCCTGTCACCTAGATATTTCTTTAGCCTGGCTAGAAATACTGGGCCCTTGCCCTCAGCCTGCTTCTATAGTAAAGAACCTAGGCGTCAAAGTTCCATCCCTGAAACATCAGCTTAATCAAGTTACAACAAGAGTATACTTTCTTCTTTACCAACTTCACAAGCTTTTTCCTTACTTGGATTTCTCCCCGAAACAGGCCGATAAACCTTGTGTTTGTCTGACGCGACAATGCAAATGGAATTTATTTCAATGCTCCAAGGTTTTAGAGTCAAGAATTTCAGAGGTTGGAAAATGCGGCTGTTCACCTTCTTACTGGTATCAGATGGACAAACATGGCCTTGGGTTCTTTGAATTTGCTGACCTTGGACAAGGCCTTTCAATTTAAGACCTTGCCCATTGTCCACAAGGGTATATACAATGTATGAGCAGGGTTCCTTAGAGTTAGAATGCGGCCATAAAATCTCTAATAAACCACTTATACCATTACTATATCACTTCACTCAGGGAGGCGGGATAAGTTGAGTGATGTGCTTGGTCGGGATGTCTAACATTATTGAGCCCCGTTTTAAGGCGGGGAACAACTTCATGTAAACAACTACTAGACATGGTGACGAAAACCATAGTTTTATGTTACACACATGACTGCAATGTCTTGCCCAGGTTTTGATCAATTAGGTCAATAAATGATTCAGTAGGTTTTAATTCCTTTATGAGAATGGTCATTACGTCCTCCTACATAGTATTAAAGTGGAAACGGGGGAGATGGGGTTTGATTTGTCACCAAGTGTGTTGATGTATTTGAGAGAGCATCAACAGGATCAGTCACTTCGATTGTCGTGTCCGCAAACTGAATTTGACACAAAGACATCAAAAGGGATTGCACTGTTGTGGGAGGCAGCATACATTCTCTTCTGCCCCTTCATGTGTCCTCTCTCCATACCCTTAACACTCAGTTCTAACTTCCTCCCAAATGCAGTATTAAAGGTAAGGAGACAGAAATGGCATGCAGTGTTAGTGATTAGGGTGATGGGTGAGTCGATTGGCACTTTAGCTGGCCAGAGAGTCAATTGAACACATTTTTCAGAGATCGCCTTCCATATGAGAAGCTTGATTCCATCATTGCAAAGTTGTAAAGAAAATACACAGTTTTAAGAAGTCCATTTGAAGCTAAGAACATGGGAAACTCAACTCTACCAGCCTTTATTTCATATCCACCCTTTAAATCCCCGGGCCAAGCTAATGGGGGCAGTGCTTCTTATAGCATCTTTCTACCCTTTACCAGTTAGAAGGGGCTACATGGTCCTGCAATGTCTATTAGTGTTACTGTTTGCTACAGGAAGGTTACTTCTGGATATTACAGTGGGGTGCATGTCTCCATTCCATGAGTCTCCCCACTGTATCTCCCCTCAATTGGCTCTCTGTAAGAGTTCAGCGCTCATGTCTTTTTCTGGTGCAGAGATTTGACAGTAGTACACAAGGTCGATCTTCTCCAGATCATTTCTGGTCAATAGGGACACGACAATTTGTTTTGCTGTGCTTCTGCAGGGCCTGAGGGAACCCCGAAGCAAGTACTCGTTTGCTATGATGCTCTGGGATCAGATTCACATCCTAATGTTTGTGTTCACGCATCCTCTCCCTTTCCCATGAGATATCTGCCTAAGTATACTGATTTAGTTTAGAGATTCAAGCTACCTTTCAAGCGCCTTTGGCCTCATTCTGCTCCCTGGCCTCTCATTACACCAACAGCCACACACCACAAGTACCTTCGATGTACCCACGTGATTGGTCCTTTGATGCTCAGTATCAGGAACACACTTCATCTTTGCTCTGTCTAATCCTGAAATAAAGGTTCTGTGTGGGTCTAGTTGACCACTAAACCATGCCCAGGCAAAACCTTTGCTAACGTTTGGTGCCTCCAGCTCTAAACTACCATCTTGGGCATGCTGTGACCCACAACTGTGTACTCTCAGGAGGGTCCTCAGGGCAGTGGGCCCATGTTCAGTTAACACATGTGTCACCCTGTTTAACATCCCTCATTTCCCATGTGCCTTATTCAGTCGACTATAATCAGCTTTAGATCTAGTAGATTTGGAGGACTTTAACCTCAAGCTAGAACCACTGAATATCAGGTATGCATGAAAGTGTGAGACAGAGTGAGAGCGCGGGTGGGATAAGAGGTGTGTTTGTCTTTCAACGCCATAGGAAGAGAGAGAATAAGGAGTGTTTGTGTGAGAGAAAAAAGGATAATGCCTGCAATTAATGTGTATAGGAAAGTATGATGCCGTAAAGAACTTGCTTCAGAGGGAAGCAAAGATAAAGTTGATAATGTTCGTCATTTGTTCAACTCCACAGCAGCACCGCCAAACACGCTAAACATAAATGGGTCTCATCGCAAGAAAAAGACACTGATAGCCCCAGAAATTAACATTTCACTGGACCAGAGTGAGGGCTCTGTCCTGTCCGATGACTTCCTGGACACCCCTGACGACCTGGATATTAACGTGGATGATATCGAGACGCCGGATGAGACGGACTCCCTTGAGTTTCTGGGAAACGGCAACGAGCTGGAGTGGGAAGGTAGGGTGCCGCTGAATGCCTGTACCTGATTCATAGTTTACTGGGGGGATTTCTCCTCTGGTTCGGGCAAGGCCTGATATTTATTCTATTTACTTGTGTTCACTTTAGGAGGGGAAGGTAGCCACAAGGGTAGAAGAGATCCTTGCTGCAAGAACTTAATGTATTTCTACTTTTTTTTTTTAAAAACAAAAGAAGTTACATAGCAAGCAATCTTCACAGGATTCAACAATGAACCTCTTGTTTAAGCCATTTCTTCACATCCGAAGACCATTCAAAACAGGCACAGGGCGCATTGTCTGTGGCGGCTGTTGAAGTTTTAAAGTGGTGGGGATTAAATGTTTCCCTCTTATTGCTCCAAGCAAGTCAAAACCCTCAGTAAGTGTTAGAGAGGTTCTCAGACGCAAAGTCATTTCAAATAATGGGTTGAAATGATGTACTTTCCAATACACATTTAGAAAAAGTGAGGAAACTCGCCATATGATTTACAGTCACTTCTACAGGGGGAGACATGAAAAACCTCAATAGATGACAGGTCATCAACATTACACAGAAGTCTTGATGTTCAGAAGCAAAATACATAGGGCCTCATTACACGGGAGGCGGTAAGGGTTTACCGGTACTGGTATTTTACCCGTACCGGTAAACCCTTACCGCCTTACTACGAGGTCCCTTTGCGGGTTGGTACATTAACGCCTGCTTTTAGCAGGTGTTAAAAAATGAACCCGCAAAGGGACTGGGGTGCTAATTACGGTACCGTAATTAGCACCTTCCCCATTCCCATTATGCCCTAAAGGGCCAAAATGGGACTGGGGAAGGGCAATGGAGGAAGGAGGAATTACCGCCTTCCCAACCTTGGAATAGGGCAGTAATTCCCCTTTCCTCCAAAGCGGTACCAGTAAATTACCGGCATGAACCATGGCGCTAATAGCGCCATGGTTTACCACCTACCGTGTAATGAGGCCCATAGCTTCGTCCCAACAATATATGCCAGCATTTCCCTGTGCAACACATTTTCATGTTGGCTGTGCCAAAAGAGAAATCATGAGGACCTGTGTCACATCATATTCTTGCATTGTCCTGTAAAACATGCACTCTGTGTCCGAGGCAGATCATATTGCCTGTCAACACAATACCAGAAAGCTTTGGGAATAGTCTGTATTCCACTTGGATATGAAGAGGAGGGGCTGGCTGACCTTGGTTCACCAAGGAAAGTGTTCCTATTACCCGCTGCCGTGCAAGCAGACCAATCATTTGTGAACAGCTCCTGGTACCGACTCCAGTGGAGGGAGCTGGAGGATTTGCTTTCTAAATGTAGAGCTGTTGAACTATAAGTCATTTTTAATAGTTGCCTGGCAAACACAACATTTATATTGATGTATTTAATGTCATAGTTGGTCTGACTGGCTTAACTGAGAAGGTATGTGTTGCTTTTTTGAATTCACAGACAACATGAGAATGGGGCTCATGTCCTGAAACTTTTTGTGAATGTTCATAGACCACATTTAAAATGGGAGACTTTGTCATTCAGAAAAAATTGTGTTTGAAGAATTGAATTAAAAAACCTCTTTGTAAAATCACAGTAAAATGTGGAATGTTTTTATTTAGGAAGTGTGCTGGTTACCAGAGAGGTACGTCTGTGTACTGCCCGACTGTAAATGGTCAACTGCCAACACAATATGCCAGCGCTGCTCCACCTATATGCAAGCACCCCTCTCCTCAACAATATGGCATGATTTTCCTGTAAAATACATTGGGGCTCATTCAGAGCCTGCCAGTCTGGAAACAACGGTGCTGGTAAGCTTACCGGCACTGTTGTTTCCGGACCGGCACACTACAACTCTGCGGGCACAGACCTGCCGGGTCAAACGGCACCCGCCCGCAGAGTTTTCACAAAAGAGTTTTAATGGTGCCGGTGCTTCCGTGGTCCCCACTCCTGTAGAGTCCAATAGGACTCTATGGGAATGGGGACTTACAGTTTACCGGCGCCTGACTTTCCGGTCCGCCGGGGTTGTAATCCCCCTTTGTTACAGGGAAGTCAGGCACCAGTAAATCATTACTTTTCCGGCGGCAAACCCGCCAGTATCACCGGCATTGTTACCGCCAGACCAGTAATGAGGCCCATTGGCATGCTGGCTGTGTTCAAAGAGAAATCCTGAGGCACCTGTATCAACAGTATATATATATATCAGCATGTCCCTCTAAAACACATTTTCATACTTTCCTTTCTCAAAACATGCCAGCATTGCCAATCTAAAACCACTTTTTCATGGTGTCTGAGCCAAACAAATCATGCTGGCATTGCTACAAAAACACATTTTCACAATGCTTGTAGCCAACATTATATATCCCCTCCATGGTACACACACGTGTACACACCCACACATGCTCATACACTCGTGCACACTTTCACACACAAACAGGCACACACACATTCATACAATATGCACAACAGAAATTTGTATTCGTCAAAATGGTATTCTTTTTCTTTTCCGTCCTTCACCCCTTCTCCAGGTCTGACTCCTTTTTTGCCTGCACACTGAAAGCAAAGGGGTGGGGGTTGATTGACAAAGAGACGGAATTATGGCCTCCTAAACACCAGGCTCTTTTTCATTACCTACTGACTACAAAGATAGAAAGCCGGCAGCTTTTTGTTTTGGAAAATCCCCATATGAGAGCCCACAATGTCACTGGGACTTATTCCGAGGTTGCCGCCGATCCAGAAACACTGAATCCGGCGCCTGACTTCCCGGTGCCACCTGGACATTACAAGTCCCGGCAGCGCGGGAAGTCAGGCGCTGGATTTTGTAAGTTTCTATAGGACTCCATGGGAGTGGGGAGATGGGCGCACCGGTGCCGTTGCTTCCATGGCGACTCTGCCTACCAGAGCCGATGCGCCCGGCAGCGTCAGACCTGTTGGGCGCAGCGGCACCGGTAGGCAGACTCTTATGTGGCGGTCCGGAAACCTTACCGGCACCCTTGTTTCCGGGCCGCCACACTTGTAATGAGGCCCACTGTCTTTGTAGGCAGACGAGTGGAGCCGTTCTTAGGCTGCTGTCCAGATCGTGGTGAACCACAGATACTAGACACCCGAATTGTGATTGTTACAAATAGAAGTCTATGTAAAAGGGAGTTTTTAGCATTTTGCAGGATTTAAATGGGACATATGTTCTAAGCCACAGTGCAAATCAATAACTACAAAAAATGAGTTGTATATTTTACAGTTCTGGGGCATTTTAAAATGAATTTGCTGGTGGAGCTGGAGACGGTAGGGGACTATGTTTTATCATCCTCATTCCCGGTACACCTGAAAAAGCCCTTAGTTTAACACCTGCATAAGATTTTTATGCTAGTGCTAAATAAATTGATTACTAGAGAATAGCACCTGCTCAAATAAGGCGGATTCAATAGGAATCCATTGTAAATGCCATATGTAAAGCGTAATTTGCTGGCAGCATTTACATTTCCAACAATGGAAAGTAAAATGAAAGTGTAAACGTGATTTTGTTTTGTAAATGTGGAAAACTATATGCAGAGGACCCAACAGCATGTGACATCTAATATTGCAAGTCCCCTGCTTACTACTTCCGCTTTTTACAAACAGATACCCAATGGGACTACTTCTAATATTGGCTAAGGAGCGAGTGCAATTCAGAAAGTTGACTTTGGACATATAGGGGCTCATTACAAGTTCCCCGGTATCCCGCCAGTAATTCTGGCAGGATGCCGGGGGACTACTGTACCATCTCTGCTGCACGATATCTCAGTATTACCGGGATAATGCGGGTGGTGGAGATGCCGGTAAATCCCCATTCCTATGGAGTCCCATAGTACTCCATGGGATGGGGATGCTGCTCCCACTGGCACTGGTAATACTGGTGCCGGTGATTGCTGCAATTGTCTGCCGGCAGGGGCCTGAACTACCGGCAGGACAGGCCTGCAGGTAGATCACGGCCCCAACCGGCAGACTTGGAGTCTGCCGGTTCAGAAAGGTGCCGGTACACCTTGTTCCCGGCACTTTATTTGCGGACCGGCCAAAGGCATAACATCTTGTCGGAACGTAATAAGAGCAGTTGACGGCACACAGCCGCAGCTTGAACACGTAAGTAGGACACAGTGGAGTGAAACCCTGCAAACCCTTATGTACTAGACAGAGTCATAAAGTGTGTCTTCTCCTTGATCGCAACCAGCAGGGTGGTGTTCAGTGCAGGTGTGGTGTACTTGAACGATTTGTTTGAGCCTGAAGAAGGAACCATTGTCATCCTGAAAGCCTGCACATGTCTAACATTCATTCCTTGTGCACTTTAACAATTTAGAAAAAAGCAGTAGCAAACATGAACTGTGAGCTGTGGAGGGCATGGGCACTGCCCTGAGTAGTAGGCAGTCAGAGAATGTGATTCCCAGAGGTGTAGCTAGGGTGGCTATGGGAGGCTATAGCCCCAGATCTTTTGGTTGTAGCCCTGGATAGAAGCTCATGGGCTTCAACCAAAAGACTAGCTAGCCCCAAGTACCAACATTAGTGTAGCCCAGATCTTTTCCAGACCTAGCAACACCCTTGGTGATTCCAGTCCTTGCTCCCCAGACCTCCTGCAGTCTGCGCGTGCAACTGATTAAAGAGGAGAACAGCTGGTGCCGCCCACTAGTCTGGTGTGCCACTCCAGTATTTCCCAGTTAGGAATTAACAATAGTGATTGCTTCTCGTTATCATGACAGTCATGATTTCATTAACAGACATGGAGGCGTGTATTATACGTTCTCTTTTCTTTTAATTTCATATAGCTCCAAGAAAAAAAGAAAAACGACTTCTCCCATAGTGCATCTTCACCAATCATAGACTGCCTCCACAGTATTAAGTTAGTGCGATCCCCCAAAATGTGCTGTTTTCTTCTTTGGAAAAGCCCAATGTCCAAAAGCCTAGTTCTTCATTATTCTTTCTGTCGCACTGCATCATTCCTTTGAAAGTGACGAGCTGTGCCTTTGCATAGCACTGATTTGTCAACTTCAGCCAGTGCTTGAAAACACTGAAGCAAAGATATAGTGGGGCAATGAGGTGGCATGATACTTTGACCTGTGTCTGGTAATCATATCACAGCTCTCCATCATCATAACAAGAACAAAGACGAAAAGAATGTCACAACAAGGAGGCTCCTATTGCGCATGTGCAGAACTGTGTACCAGAAATGCATGCATTGTATTATCATTGGATCAATCTGCAGCTTTAAGGATGTCCTCCAAAAGGCACAAGACCAAAAAGCTTTGGCTGTCATAGCATCCCTTGTCCAATGTGCTCCAGATAGGGACATGCTTACGCCTCCCAGGGTCATCACCCATCTAATCCACCTGGTCGCGGAAGGAGAGGAATTAGGGTAAACAGGTGTTCTCCAGGGATTAACTAAGTGCCAAAGGGATTCCCTTAAATCTTTGCTAAGGTATTTGTAACACTGCAGACATGTCATAACAACAATTCTTGAAGATCAGGAAATGCTTGATGTTCAATGAATCCCCAAAATTGTTTGTGTGCGTCAGAACAGGCAACATAACACAAAATCACTTGAGAAAATATGCCCTTTTAAATGTAGAGCTTGACACCCTCCTGATGGGAATCGGACACATAGGCATGATCAGAGTTGCTGGCAAAGCATGCAGAGAAAGGAATGGGTTGTCTCGTCAATCCTCAATGAGGGTAAAATCAAATTCAAGGCCCAAGGGTAAGAAACATATAGGGGACATCTTATTATGGGCACCCTAACCAAATAGTGTTCCCCAACTGTGGTGCCTGCCACTGAGGTAGCCAATCATTGGCAATTCACTGTGTGGTTATATTATGCTGTGTTGATTGATACCACGCACCACTGCCATTTGCATGGTCTCCAAAACTACCTGCCATCTCCGACGGGAAATTCACCACCCCGACCACCACTCCGGAAATGAGGCTGTGACCCCTTTGCATGCACCAGCGACTCCAGGAAGTCCATGAAGACACGTAGGACTGAGCGCACTCGCTCCCTGAGGAGTGCCTGAGGACATCTGCAGGTGATGATGGCACTCCTGGGAGATGCCATCTCCCCCACGTTCCCCCATGTTGACAGCAGGTGGGACTCTCTAACCTTGTGAAGACTCCCAGAACAGCTTCAGCAATGTAGGACTCATAGATATTGGTGCTGAGGGCTAAATGGGTTCCCTGAGTGGGTTCCATGTGTTAATATTATCTATCCCCTTGTACTGCACTGCCCCTGTCCCCTTCCCACGCACTTGCGCAATCTGAATGACACCTGGCCTAGTAGCATCGTTGTCCGTCCTCCCTCTGTTCCCCTCCCTTGCCTCGTCGCGCCTTGAAACACTTGTGTATAGGCCCGTTATAAATGCCATATCATATCAAAATTGAGCAAAAATTGCTATTTACACAAAAAATCGCAGCAAAAAGGCTGTGGTTTTGCCGCTGCCATCCATGTAAAGGATGCAGGGGACACCCCGCAATCCCCATACCCATTACACCATTTAAGGGGAGCAGGGGACACCCCACAACCCCCACCCCTCTTAAATGGTATAATGGGGCACAACTTTACCAGGTCAAACCACAACATTTTTGCTGGGATTTTTTGTGAAGGTGACATTTTTGCCGCAATTTTATTACTGCATACCCCTGAGTGGACCTTCTTAAGCGCTGTATTCAACCTTCCAGTGAACTGGGTCCCAGACTGTTGCTTCTTCAGTTGCTACAGTCGATCTGCCTGCAAGACTGGCTAGGATGTCATCATCAATCCCTTCTGTCTCTGGGAGAAAATATTCTGTGCTTTCAGTAGCTCCACGTTTACCATGAAGCCAGGAAGTGAGATGTGCTCCAGACCCTTTCACTCATTCAGGATCTTGGCCCTCATTACGACCCTGGCGGAGTGGGTTTACGCCAGCGGTATTCGTGGCGGACCCGTCCGCCCTACTACGAGTTCCCGTAGCGCCATGGAGCTTTTCTCCGCCTGGTTTTACCGGGCGGAGAAATCCATGGCGCTACGGGACCTTGTTGTTAATTACGCCACCGTACTTTACGGTGGCGTAATCAACGCCTTCCCCACTCCCATTATACCCTATGGGGCAAAAATGGGAATGGGGAAGGGTAAAATGGGGATTGGGGATTTACCGCCCCGCCAAGGTCGGAATGGGGCGGAAAATCCGCCAACCCCCATGGCGGTATCGGCAGCTTTCCGCCGTGCTCCGAGGTGCATTTAGCACCGCGATTTCCGCCAGGGTCGTAATGAGGGCCCTTGTCTTTTATGTCAGAAAGCATTGAAAGACACATTTTGGGAGTGTGCTTGTACTGCCTAATTTTTGGATTGGCAGATGCTCCCAGGGTGGAAGATTCAAAAAGCCCCATGCTGTCACAGGCCTGGGAGAGTACAGTCTCTAGCTCCTCTTTGTCAAGATATTTCCCATTGACCTCATCATCCGAGACTGAGAACCCTGATGAGGCAGAGGAAGCCGTCTCCGACATTGTAGAAGAGGAGGATGAAGAGGAGCTAAAAGGAGCCATTTCTCTTTTTCCTTCCCCCATGCGCCTGGATACTATTCTTGAGTTCCTTCTCAGAGAGGGAGAATTGCAGTTGCATTTTCTTTTTGGTTGCCTTAGTCCTTTGTGTCTTTCTTTTTGGGCTGGAAGACTCCTCTGCCAGCTCCCGGGTGTGTTTTTGTTCGTGCTTCCCAATCATTGATACAGAAGTTTATTTCAAAACCCCTCTTGTGCAAACGTTGTACACACATATAAGTATTAACACACAGAGGCCTACAGGAGACGCTGCAGCCAGCAACCATATCAACATGGCCCTGCCTCCTTACATTTTGCTTTGCACCGGCATTTAGCCAATAGCCAAAACCTGCCAATGGGAAAGCAAGCAACGTACACGTCAATCCGGGTGCCGTAGCAATCCGGGCTCTTTTCTGCATTTCCTCTGAATCATGGCAGCGCCAACCAGGTTCAGAGGAAACCAGAAAGCCTACATGGATTTTTGCAGCAACTCAGTACCCAAGCACCCGAACACCGTGCCCCTTCACGGAACTCCTGGGTGATAGATTGAAACAACTCCCCTCACCCCGTTGAGGATGCTTAGCTGATCCTCCTTGCACGTGCGTCCCGGAGCTCGTTTGTCCTGGGCTATCTTGATGCCAGGCCCTTCATCGATTCCCCTCGCCCTGCAGGGGAATCAAGAGGGACTTAATGGCACACAGAAAAAACACTTAATTGGACCCCCAGCCCTATAGGAAATCCAGGAGCTATGCCATCCTGGCCCAACTCCGCCACCCTGCTGGAGGAAACACCCAAGAGTCCCGCACTAGAAAGATATCAGTTCCTAAACAGAGGACAGGATATTTTCAACTGGCAGATTGTGGGTAAATAGGAGGTTTATACCTCTGAACTACAAAGGGGTTCCTGTGATGGGGCGGGGCCTCCAAGGTACTGGGACGAGGAAGAAGGACATGACGGTAATGGCATAACAGCAACATACTCAGCACGAATGGCACACAATTATGCCACTGGTTAGCAATATTAAAAAACAGGAAAAATGTGCTTAAATGTTCATGACACCACTATGGCAATTCAGGTGCACTTAAGCTTGCTATCCTAGTACAGAGTCACATCACTGATTTATAAGGCACATTGTGGGCTCTGTCACTTCTCTTGACACTCTCCTTCTTGAGGGCTACAACATCCTCACCAAACCGAGACCCAACAGCCTGGAGGTGGAGTTGCCCTGATCTTCCCCGAGTGGGTCCTTGCCTCCATCATACCTACTCCATCCTACTCCTCTTTTGAATGCCTCGTCTGTAGGCTTGGGGTCTCGACTGCTCTCTTTCTCTCTCACCCTTACCACTATCTACAGCCTCCCTGGTCCTATCTCTCTCTTTCTCTGAATGGGCCAACCTCACCTTCGCCCTTTCAAACTCTTCTTCCAAACTCCTCCTCCTTGGTTACTTCAACATCTACATTGACTCCCTTGATGCATCCACCTCTAAATTCCATGCCCTCTGTGACCCTCTCCCTCTCTCTATTCTCCCTTCTGTGCTGACCCACTCTGCCGGTCAAACTCTGAACGCCCTAATTTCTGGCGATATCTCTATCTCTAATTGGGTCACCACCCCCCTCTCCTGGTCTGATCACTCCCTCCTTTCCTCCTGCATGGGGCCCCTTTGCCCACTATCAGAGTCACCCCCAGCACTGCCACCCCCCTTTGCCGTCATCTGACCGATGAAGCGAGTGTCAGTCGCTGCTTTCACCTTGACCTTAATCCCCCCTCCAACTCCCACTTTGACTCTCTGTGTGACTGTCTTTGCTAACCTGCACCTCTCCACCTCTAACACCCTTGACATCCTTGCCCCTGTCATGAGTATCTGCCTAAAACCTGCCTCCACAAACAACAGCTGGTATGACTCCAATCTAGCATCTCTGAAACGCAAATGCAAAGTTGCTGAATGGAAGTGGCAGACCTTTGGTTTACCCTCTGACAAACTGGCCTGCTGCCTGCTCCAAAGGCAATATCGCTTCTCTATCTGCTCCAAGAAGTGGGCCACATCCAAGCCTGCATCTCTGGAGCCACTAACAACATGGCCAAACTTTTCATAATCTGCAAGGAACTCGCCAATCCAATTGCAGTCTTCACATCTTTACTTCCTCCCCAGGCTCTCTGCATGGCTTTAGCCACCCATTTTACACCAAAAACTGAGGACATCTTGTCCTCACTCTTCTGCACTCCCATCTCCACTCCCATGCCTGCTCCCCTGCCTCCCTTGGCTCCCCTCATTCCACCCACCTCACTCTCCTCCCTCCTGCCCAAAGCACCGGATGAGGTCTCTAAAGTGGTCCGCTCTATGAAAGTTTCCTCCAAACAGGTGCTCCCCTGCGCATCCAGAAACATTAAGGACAACATTTCCTCTCTCGCCCCTGCTCTTGCTGACGTTTGTAACCACTCCTTTGCTACTGGCTCTTTCCCTCTATCGCTCAAGCACTCCCTTGTGCACCCATTTTAAAAAAGCCATCTGCTGACCCCTCGTGCCTGGTTAACTATCGCTCTATTTCCACCACCCCATTCCTAGGTAAACTCTTGGAGAAGCTGGTCCTCCCCCAACTGACCTTCACACTGATCTTGTTGGTTGCCTCCATGACCATCAATCTGGATGCCAGGCATCTCGACTCCAACTCCCCTGCTGTTCTCATTCTCCTTGATCGCTCCTCTGCCTTTGACACGGTCAACCACTCTATCCGTAAAAAAACATCTCTGTGACACCATCGGCATCACTTACCGGGCGCTGACCTCTTTCCTCACTAACCATCCTTCCCATTTGCAACTGGGCCCTTTCTCTTCCACCGCCTCACTTTCTACCTGTGCCGTCCCCCAGGGTTCTATTGCAAATTACATTTTTTTTAAAGGTCTCAAGAGGAAAAGATCAATTTATTTTGAGCGATTTTCTTTTGATCATAAAAACGACATTGTAAATGTCTTTTTCTCTTGAGACCTTTAAAATGCGGTTTCTCCTATTTTTTATATTCTGGGGTTTTCAACCCCTGGTCCCCCATTGTTCTCAGACCCCGCCTACCCGCATCCACTCCCATGGGATTTATTCCCAACGCCACCCCTAAACCAAAACACATACATACATACAACACACACACATGCACACACACACACACACACACACACACACACACACACACACACACACACACACACACACACACACACACACACACACACACACACACACACACACACACACACACACACACACACACACACACACACACACACACACACACACACACACACACACACACACACACACACACACACACACACACACACACACACACACACACACACACACACACACACACACACACACACACACACACACACACACACACACACACACACACACACACACACACACACACACACACACACTCTCTTACCCATTCAACTCGCCCTCCGCCTCCTGGACTCGTCTGTGGCTGGGGCGTGACAGTTCACTTTACAAAGACCGCTCTATGCGGTCACGGAGCGTTCTTTCTAAAGCGACCTTTTAGTGAAAAGATCTTTATAAAAAGATCTTTTCACTGGGAACGGTACCCCTGGCTCTATCCCATCACCTTGGCTCTTCAATATCTATCTTGCCCCTCTTGCTCATCTCATTTCCTCCTTCTCTCCTCATTTCCTGTGTTATGCCGATGACACACAGCTTTCCTTCAAACTGCGCTCTGCTACCTCTTCCTCCTCTCTAATCCCTGACTGTCTGTCCACCATTCAGGCTTGGTGTGCAGCTAACAATTTCTGTTTTAATGCCAGTAAGATGGAGATCCTTCTCATTGGGACCCTTGCACCCTCTTTTCCTCCTACCCTCTGTCCACCATCTCCGGGCCCCTCTACCCCCTCCATCCTATGAGGCCAAAAACATTGGGGTCATCTTCGACTCTGCTCTCTCCTTCACCCCTCACATCGTCGATCTTACTAAGAAGTCCCACTTCCAGCTCCACCTCCTCAGAGGTATTCTTCCTTTCCTCACCTTCCCCTAGAAGCCCAATGTCTCCAGAGCTCTGGTCCTCTCCAGGCTGGACTACTGCAACAATCTCTTTCGCAATCTACCTTTTTCTTCCCTTTTTCCAGCTAATCCAAAATAGGGCTGAAAGACATATCCTTGGCCTCAAGCCCAGGGACTGTATCTCTCCAGCCCTAAAATCTCTCCATTGGCTCCTGGTGGCTGCAAGGATCAAATTCAAGACCCTCTGTATCATTCACAAGGCCTTCTGGGGACTGGGGCCACTCTATCTCCAACTTTCCATCCCTAAATACTCCCCTGCTAGAGCCCTACGCTCCTCTTACTCCAATTCTTTGACTGTCAAATGCTTCTCCAAGCAGAGAGTGGGGGGCAGGTCTCTCTCCTCGGATGGCGCCTCCCTTTGGAACATCCTTCCTGCCCCTCCTAGACTTGAGTCGGGCCTCCTTAAGTTCTGGAAACTGCTCACAATTTTGCTGTTCTCTACCTCCTTCCCTATTTCCTTCCTTGTTAATCACCCCACTACCACTGTGACCGGTGGCCTGATCCTCATGAAGCTCAAAGGAATCCAGGCCCTTCTTCCCAGTTGATACCAGCATCCACACCACTGCACTTCCCTCCCGGGCCCTCCACCAGCACTTGTCAACTCCTCTGTTCCTCCCCCTCCTCCCTCCCTATCACTGCACTTGCACGGCCGAATGCCACAAGGCCTAGTAGGACCATGACTGTATTTTACTGTTATCCATTGTCATTACTTCCCCTGTTGTCTTCCCATTTAGCCTTGTGGCGCTTTGAAACAATTCTGTTGTAAATGGCGCCTAACAAATGCTCGATAAAACAAAATGAATAAAATAAGGTGTACAAGCATGCCATAGACTCTCTTGTAGAACGGGCGCACAGATGAAATCATACATTATTAAACCCATACATCTCCAGAAAATAATCTATTATTAACACTGAATATTTGTACATATACATAAAAGGAATCCAAAACACTAAATTCTTGCTAGATACTACTTCAAAATCTCCTACACAGATCACACCAGTCAAAGATGGTTGCATGTTATTTCATAGCATTCCTGGCTGTTGTACACAGTTTCTTCTATATGAGGCCAACCACGATAAAGTAATGCACAATTTGAAACCAGCGTAGTTATCCAAGGCATGGCAGGTGTTAAAATGAATTATACACCAAGAATTTCTCAATTAATAGAAAAATGGACAAATAAAACTGAAATAAACAAAGCAGAAAATATCTGAACAAATAGGAAAGTGACCTCTATTAGTTGAGGAGCGCTGTCTGCGTATAAGCAGCAGGTGGTTCTGATACCCCCCTCATTGTTGCTTAATGATGTTGGCTCTACACAGAACAGCACTCTGGCAACAGTCTTGGGCCCTCATCAGAAGTTTGCCGGTATCTTGGCAGTAAATCCGCTGGGATAGCATCAACACAAATAGTGTTACAGCAACTCGGTCCAACGCTATTAGCGCCGGATCCCGAGTTGTGGTAAGGCTGTTACTCCCCATTTTGTTAAGAGTCCATAGGACTCTACGGGCCAGTATTGGTGCTTTTACTGCTGGCATTGGGATTTTACAGGAGTGTTTTTTGAAGTTCAATAGCTTAGATGAGACTTTGCTGCAGCCGGGATCAGGGATGGCTTAACTATGCCGGCATTGCACTAATACTAGGGGCCTAATACTGTAAGAAGGCCCCCTGCCTGTAGTGTGGTCGGTGCCCTCCACCTCCGTGCACTCTGCTTATGAAATGCCCAATGAGAAGTGCATTGTTAGAGTGCACCTTTAGTTCCGGTATCAATCTTGCCCTGAACGGTACCATCACGAGTGTTCGAGTAAATGTCTGCGAACATCCCACGATGTCCTTGTAGAGGCGGCAAACCAATTCACGATTAAAGGACAGGTTAGGATTTCAATTTATCCTCAGGATCTGAAGTCAATGCAGTTAATTGGCTTCAATTGATTAACAATTAATTATAACGTTGCAAATTAAATTCAAATAAGACAATTACATTTCTGCAGTTTGTTCATGCCCATGGGCCTCATTATGAGTCCGCCGGTAGCCATGCCGGTAAATACCGGCACGGCTGACGCCGGAGTCATGAATTTTCCGGCACCCGGCAATGGGGACTTACCGGGGCATTACAGCCCTGGCAGACCCGGTAAATCCCCATTGCCGGGTACCGGTAATTATTACTCCCCATTCCCATCTGAGTCCCATTGATTAATGCTGCCGGTGAATCCATCAAGGTCTGCTCGCGGGTGCCAGTACGCGGGTGTCAGACCTGGCGGCCGGAAAGGCACTCGTGAGCAGAACTCATAGTTTGGCAGTCTGGTAACAACAGTACCGGCAAACTTACAAGTACCGTTGTTACTGGACTGGCAAACTTGTAATGAGGTCCATAGACTATAGATGAGCAAATCTCCTGCTCCCCTCCTCGGCACATACGTCTTATTTAGGGTATCACACCCTCTTTTGGAGTGGTGATACCAGCTCCAGGATTTGAACTCACTTTTATCTGTCATAGCCTAGGTTTCCTTACAGTGCCGCACCAATGACGGTTGGGTTTTACGGTTCCAGGTTTGAACCATGAACCAAAAACAGCCCTTGAATTTTCTTTGTGAAATTGCCCTGTGTTACACCATTCAAATGAATGTAGCAAGCAAGCCCAACTCCTTTAAGGAGGTTTCGGGGGCAGAAGGTCAGGGTGCTCCCCCAAAGTAAATTTGGAAATAAATGGATCTAAATGATGAATTGTAGAGCATATTTGTCCACATGTATGGACTAAATAGTAGTTTAACATAAGCTGACAGATAGCATCTGTTTGTTGAGCGTGAAGCAAGTGTACTGGAAGTTTACATTACACATTCTTTTCTTCAAAGGGCTGAGGGGCATGAGGAGAGATGGAAGGAAGGGTGGGGGGAGCACTGGGACAGAGGGTATGAGGAGCAGAGAAGCTGGCGATATCAGTCTAGTGTTGCTCAAGCAGCTCCCAAGACTGGCCAGGTGTCGCCTCAAAGTGCTAACGGAGAAGATACTGCAAAGGGGAGCGTCACTGGTCACCCAAGTACATTCATGAGTATTAGACTAGGGAGAAAGAGTGTTCACAGGTGTTGCTTGTTAATGGGCGAGGAAGGCTGGAGTCTGCTAGTCCAATAACTGATAGAAAGTTAACAATTATGGACAGTTATACAGCAGGCATTTCATTAGTGGTATCTGCCTGACCAGCTAGACCTGTGGAGGATGAGAGTGACTTCAAAGACACCCTTTCTGATGTGGGGTGGGGATCGGAAGTCTTCATGGTGCAAAATGCTGCTTTTGCAGGACCTAAGTGACACGATCCATGTACTGTATCTATGAGTAAGTTAAGGAGAGACCGTGCTTTTGGTCATGCTATCTTAAGACTTTCTTTCCCTGAGTGTGTGCATATATATTGCATCCCCCCTCATTTTGGCCTTTTAGGGCAAGTATGAATATTATCTGTATGCCCGTCGGGTTCTAGCTAGTGCTTCTTAATATGGGTATATGTTACCTTAGCAGGGATCTATCTTCCTGTTTACACTTTGGGTGGTTTCTGCATGGCCAAATCCAGACCAAAGTACCATACTGACCATACCTGCCATAGCTAGAAATATTCCATACCGCATCTGGGAGGCCTACACTGCCAAGCAAGTTCTCATTTCTGTGGGCCTCATTACGACCCAGGCGCTAATGGGTTAACAGCGCCGTAAAAGGCTGCGGTGCCGTTAACCTATTAGCGCCTAATTACGAGGTCCCTTTGTGGGACCCGACCTTAACGGCTGGTTTTACCAGCCGTTAAAGTAGGGTGCCGCAAAGGGACCTTGGTGCTAAGTACGGTGCCGCAATTTACAGCACCGTACTTAGCGCCTTCCCCATTCCCATTGAGCCCTATGGGGCAAAAATGGGAATGGGGAAGGGCCCATGGTGAATGGGGAATTACCGCTGCGCCAACCATGGAATGGGGCGGTAATTCCGCCATTAACCATGGCGGAACCCGGCATGGACCATGGTGCTAATAGCACCATGGTTTAGCGCCGGGGTCGTAATGAGGCCCTCTGACTCTAAGGTCATGCGTGTGTGTGGTGCTTGTACTACTTCCACACATACACACTCCTTCTAGAACAGCGACTCAGCAATGTTGGCATTTACCTGAAAGTCTCCCAATAAATGGAGTTCTCCATCTGCAACCTTTGGCTCTCCAGATGTATTGGACTACAACTTCCATGAACGTTCACCATTGGCAATGCTGGCTAGTGCTGGTGAGAGTTGTAGTCCCATACATCTGGAGAGCCAAAGGTCGCAGACCCTTGCACTAACTTGATTCACCTCCAAAAGCAGAGACAGAGTTAATGTTATAATGTACTGTACTGCAATGCATTGAACTGACACTCTGCTCGTTACACATTAGTTTGTAATGTAACTCCTCTGGCATACTCAAAGCCGAATGGGTAGGTATCATATGTTAATATATGTGTAGCCCAGCTGTTTTTATTCTTACTTGGTGACTGACCATTGCCAGCATGTCAGAGAGGGGCACTTACACGCCCAACCCATCCAGACTGTCATCCTTGGATTGGGGAAACATAAGGGATCCTGCAATTAAGGTATATGCAGGAGATTGGCTGCCCACCACTCGTGTGGTGACCTGAGGCCCTTGTAAGCGGGGTTGACCCTTAGAGGCCGTGGTTAACCAGTGAATGGACCATGTGCAACCCATCCTGCATATAATTACACATTTTCTGGCACTGAATAAAACATTTCATGCCAGAACTCAGTTCATGACTCCCTTAAAAGAAGTTGTGATCATTTACTTACCATAAAGGTAAATTGATATAAGTAAGTTGTAGCCTCGCAGAGCTGCTAGGCTACATTTCAACATATATACATTAAGGAAGCAGCATTTACAGTACTGCAGCATTTGCACTCTCCAACCGGCCCGCTCGACGGTATGGCATCGACTTCGGGAACCCTGGGGTGGGCACGGTGAAGGGTGTAATACTGGTTATAGCAGTGAACGTGCAGCCAAGCTTACATCACCTAAATAATTGACACCCAGGTACAGGTGCTATGTATAAGACAATGGAGTCAATAACCATAAAAATTGCTTTAAAACAATCATAGCACTTATGAAGGTTATCGCCCACATCTCTTACCAAGGAACTCAAAGAGAACACCTGAGACTGGATCAGCTAACATGGCAATCACCACCTCACTCTTACACTTTGCCCGGTACTATCCCCATGCTAGCAATCCGGCAGAGCCAGGGACCTTAGCCCTCTTGCTCAGTTGGTTTCCCCATCCACTCCCTTGATTGTGCCCGCTGACAAGCTGTAGGAGCAGCCATGGCGAACCAAGGAACTCTAAACCCATGCCATACCCACCAACAGGGAACCCTTCCTACGGATAGACGCAGTCTGCTGGGGAATGAATCCCCCTAAATGTCACTTATGGGGCCGCATATTTCATGTACCTGTTCACCGACTGATAGTCAATGCAGAAACACACCTCTTTTGGGCACGCCCCCTTTCTCTATGGCCTCGCTTCTTGCACATTCTTCCTGATGTGAAGCTTCAGCGCCCCCACTCCCACAGGGAGTATCAGGAGAAACAATAGGCTATTGTGCCCATACACTGTGATGAGGAGAGGCTCCATGATGGTGCTCCATGGTACGCCATGATTACAGTCGCTCCCAGTCTGTGTGCTGTGCGAGAGTCCCCCCACAGCGACCTAGCATAGACCTAGCAATCCTCTATCCCCTGACAGTGCAGTTCTTTGTTGATATGGGACGCTCTCCATGGGGCATGGAAAGGCCCCATCTCGAACCCTCTCATTCTGAAACCACCTCAATTCTGTCAGGAGGGGCCCTGGCAAGGCCTGTGCAGTGCCACAAAGCGCCACCTACAGTCAAGGGGGTAGGCCCCGTATTTACCTCAGTTGAAAGCCAGTGGCCCCTCAAGGGCCAACCAAGTGCATCCAAGTTGCCTCATTTCGTCTTCCTTCCAGGGGCCCGGCAATATGTGGAGTGCTTGAGCGTGGAATCAAGACCAGAGCCAGTCAGCTTGCTTTCTTCCATTATCTATTTTCTCTTTCCTTCATCTGTGGTGGATGCCCAAGAGACACGCAGGAGCTGGTGTGGTTGGAGCCGTGAGGATTCCTCCCCCCAAAGCAGACTAGAGACATTGGGGAAGTCCTGACAGCTCCCCGAGGGACCAAAACACAGGGAGCCACGTATAGAGCTAAGCAGGACTGCCCTCTGTCAAACTTTGTAGCTCAAGGAAGAGGCAGGAGATCTATAACACATGAGATTCACACAGACATGACACTAAACATACACATGTAGGTACATTTCTCAGAGGAGACAGTGGAAAATAACTGTCCCTTATGGCACCCCCTACTAGTCTTATCGAGCGGTGTTGCGCTGCCTATCTATGGTAGTGGATAGAAAAAGAAGGTACTCAACAATTGATCTCTTTCCTATCCTTTCATGATACGTGTCCTTTAAATAACAACGGAAAGCATTGTATATTGTATGGTATAAGGTGGCTTTTCTGGTCGTACAGAAATGGAGAACAGCTGGAAATAACCCTATGTCTTGGTGTCCAATACATTTGGACCCTGCCCCCAAACCTTCACTGTAATTTAGATCCTTGGTGTGCAGCAAAATGTCAATCGCTTCTTGATTCTATAGCTATTGAGGAGCGGAAATATTCTCTTAGAGTCTGCACATGCCCCCGCAGAGCCCGACACTTACCCTGTTGGGGCAGACCCGTCTGTACTGACCTATCAGTTGCAGAGACCACAAGATGTCTTGAAGGGCTCATTGTGACCGTGGATCCCAAGTTCCTGTTTCGCTTGACTGATGGCCAGAGGACAGAGTGGTCCATTTGAAGATGGTGCATCCATTTCCCAAGGAGAGTTAGATTTGACTGCCCTCACCACTTTTTAATTCCAGACTCATTCACTATGCAGTGCGCCTATCTGCCACCTTTCCCACGTTCATGCGTGACACCTCGAGCAAGTGGTGTTTTCCCCCACTTCATGCTGGGACTTGTAGGTCCATCCTGACAATAAGAAAACCGAAACTACAACTTCCAGGATGCAATTGGAAAAAAATCAGGACTGGCTCGTGGTGTCACCCATGGAACTGGGAAACATGGCAGCTATGAGTGTGCTGGCATCTTCCTTATTTCGAAACACTAAAAATGAAAGCACCTTTTCTTAAAAGAGAAGAATGGGAGTTTGTACTTCATTATCCATGACAATTCTCACCAGGTTTGACTGAAGACCAACCAATGTACGGCCTAGGTTCCACCTAAATCCTGGCTCTGTTCAAAGTAGGACTCATGTGTCTTATTCTATTTCTAGTCACTTTCAGACTCAACTAGTGGCAATAAGCTTTCCTGATAACGCATATGCATGTGACACGTTTTTAAACGTAATACTGTAAAGTCATGGGCCTCAATACACGGACGACGGTAAGGGTTTACCGGTACCGGTAAGGGTTTACCAGTGCCGGTAAACCCTTACCGCCTAACTACGAGGTCCCTTTGTGGGACCCTACCTTAACGGCTGGTTTTACCAGCCGTTAAGGATGGGACCCGCAAAGGGACCTTGGGGGTAATTACGGTACCGTAATTTGCAGTACCGTAATTACCGCCTTCCCCATTCCCATTGAGCCCTATGGGGGCAAAAATGGGATGGGGAAGTGCCATGGTGAATGGGAATTACCGCCCGCACACACCTTGGAATAGGGCGGTAATTCCGCCATTCACCATGGCGGACTCGGTAAAATACCGGCGGCAACCATGGCGCTAGTAGCTAGTAGCGCTAGTAGCGCCATGGTTACCGCCGTCCGTGTAATGAGGCCCATCCTCTTGCCTGTATGTGGATGTACAATTGCATTACCCTGAAATATTCTACTGCAGTGTTGGCAAGTGAAACATGCAGCAATGCCTTTCTGCGCAAGTATTTGCTTAATCTACATGAAAGAATCTGTTGTGAAATTATTTGCTATGATAGCTCACTTATAACGCACTTAATGCCCAGAGGTTTCTAAGCGCTGACCTAGGGATCGAACCTGTGTTGTTTGTGTCATCTTGCATCCAAGGCAAGCACGTTGCCCCTGAGCTATCCTCCCGAGGCAAGGATGTGGGGTAGCTGAAAGTTGTAATGTCCTTCTTGCCATCTGTGACCATCTGTGAATGTTGATAGTCTTGATGCACGTGCGTGAATGACAGCTCAGGAGAATGTTGATGAGTGCTTGGTATTTGGATTTATTTGAAGAACAAGAATGTCAATTTCGAACAGGAACGATTTACAATAGCACATATACAGATGGTGCAGGCATTCCCACGAAGGGTGCCTATAGAGTAGCATAAAGATGAGAACAAGTAGTGAGCCATTTTATGTGGTGTACAAGTATTAGCACATATACAAGCGACAAAACAAACAGAAAGAAAATGTATATAAGAAAACAGGTGACTTGCAAAGGTAACATTAATTCCAGGGGGCAAGTGGTTCTACCTAGAGAGGAGTACTAATTAAACATACACACTTACATTATTAAGGGTCACTGGAGGCAGTGGTGGGGTCAGGTAGGGACAATGGGGGAGAGGCCATTGGGAGATCCCTCTTTAGCAAGTAAGTGAAGTTTAAGCCTAGCTATATAGAGATCCACAGTTGTGTTGGGTTTTATTGTTATGGGCAGTGGGTCCCAGTGGAGCGGGGCGAGTAGGCAGAAAGAACAGAAGTGAGAGGAAGCACAGGGAGGGTATGGGACAGTGAGGTTGAGTGCAGAGGAGGATCGAAGGGAATGAGATGGTGAATAAACTGATATACAATCAGGCAGGCTCTGAGGAGCAATAGCTTTGTACTAGGAGAGGGAACTTTTTATATATTCACATTTTTATTAGTTTTACTATAGGACAACAATGCACAAAGGTTTACACAAACATAGTCCGTGGCGGCCAAGTACAAGTAAAATAATTATACCATCTCCAAAACCTCACCCATATTCCATTCCTTCAAACAAGTTCAATTTCTTCCTTCTACTCAAAATTACCCTCTTCATCAGAGACATTCTACATTCAACATCAATTCAAGCAGACCTGCTAGGAACAGTGACATTTTTCCATCCCCTCAGAATTATCTTTTTTGCTGAAAGGGCTGCCCTAAAAAACAGCACCTTTGTGGGTTGCACAAATCGTCCAAGAGTGTATTATATCCCCAATATTACAGTCTGAAAGTCAAAATCGATATCTGTTACTAAAACTCTATTCATGGTTCTTGTGACTTCCACCCAAAACAAGCTCACAATCGAGCATTCCCAGATCATTTGCTTGAAGTATCCTTCCCTGTGGCCACCGCCCCAACAACCATCTGCATCACTCAAACCTTGCACAAACATCTATACTGGAGTCCAGGAGAGGGAACCTGAAAAGAGAGCAGCTCTGCATGGAGAGGCAACCAGAATGTTTTTGGTAGGTAGAAGTGGGGGAGGATATGGGTAGGTTGTAGAGAATGTGGGTAGCTAAGTCAAGGACTTTGTCTAGAGGGAGGAATGAGTAGAGAGGAAGGGTAATGAGTAGGCCTGAGCAGTTGTCCAGTTTGCTGAGTACAAGAGTGAAGATTAGAGTTTTTGTAGAGTGGTTACTAAGAAAAGGATGACTTTTCCTAATGTTGAGGTTGATATGAGCATCAGAGACAATGCTAGTGATGAATTGTTGCAGTCGTTGGTCATTATCGAAGAGGAACGTAGGATTGCGAGCCTGGGATTTACGATACTGGGGTAGGGAAGGCAATGGCAGCTGGCAGAAAGATGACTTCCATTTTTTGAAGAGTACACTATGAGGCAGCGGAGAGCCATCGAGTGATGAATTGCAGTGAGACAGTTCATAATCTGTTCCGAGATAGCTGGGATGAAGGAGTGAAAGGAGAAAATATATTGAGTGTCATCAGCAAAAAGGTGACAGTGAAAGCAAAAGGATGAGATAAGTCTTCCTGGGGCAGAGGTATAGAGGGTGAAGAGTAGAGGTCCAAGCACTGATCCTTAATGAATGCCCACAGGAAGAAGGGTAGGGTCAGAGGTTTGGGAGTTCCAAGAGATTTGAAGGGCTTGACCTTCCAAGTGGAGGCGGACAAGGCATGAGCAGATTTGCAGAACCAAAGGTCCTGGAGAGGGAGGAGGAGAGAGGAGTGATCAACAGTGTCAAAAGTGTCAGAAAGGTCCAAAAGAATAAGTGTAGAAGAGATTTTGGCGTGGTGAGCATTAGAGAGATAGTTGGAGACCTGCAGGAGTGCAGTCTCTGTGAAGTGGTCTTACAGAAACCAGACTGAGGTGGATCTCCAATGCCATTATCCTTAAGGTATTTGGAGATTTGGTCGATTACCACCAGCTCAAGGACCTTTGAATAATGGGGAAGGAGAGAAACTGGGCGATAATCTGCTGGGACGTATGGGTCAGGAGAGGGTTTCCTCAATAGGGGTACGCCACTTGTAGATTTGAATGAGGCAGGGGAGAGTGCAGTGGAGTGAGAGAGGTTAAAGTGCTGTCATGACCTTGAACCGAGGCTATGGGTCTTGGGCACCGTGGACCCCACCTCAGTACTGTTCCAAGGTCAGAAGGACCCACACTAGCCCGTTGCGGGTGCCTTAGTCGCAATCCTGGCGCTGTTGGCACCAGGCGCACTTGGCAAGTATGGTTCCCAATGGACAATGGGTGAACATGGCTGCCCCCACGAGGATTATTGGGGAACTGCAGGAAGCAGGCTAGCTTCAGGGCGGGGTCCGACCCTAAGGCACCTGGGATACCTGCCGGGTATTTAAACCACACCCGACCCGAGGCACGCGCTTCGCGTTATTCTGCTTTTGCAGCGTGACGCTCACCGGGTCCTGCTCTCTATCCTGGCCTGCTCGGCAAACAACTTGGAAGAACATCGCTATTCTTACCTGCTCAGCTCCAGCTCCTCCACCCAGGAGGAGCCGTTGAGGACTTTTCCATCGGTCCTCTGCCACTTATTCAGGACTAAAGAGGCAAGCATTAGAAGCTACTTACCATCTCACCTGGAAGGCCACGCTATTCCGAACATCACCTTTGGCGTTCTGTCCTCCACTCCATCGTCGCTTCCAGGCCTTGTCATTCTCCATCAGCCCCTGCAAGACAAAAGAAGAAGGTTACTCGGACAATTATCAACATAGACATTATTCAAAAAACACTAAAAACTTACCTGAAAAGGGGGAGTCGCAGCAGGTCTGGACTCCAGGCGAATGCCAGTGAAGTAACTTGGCGGATCAAGCCAACAACGACGCGCCCCAGCCTAGCTCGGTAGGACGGAGAGTGCGGCATTACGAAAATCAAGGTGAGCGAAGTCCCAAGGGGAAACCGCAAGGGAAGACTGGGAGGTGGGCCACGGGAGACAAGGAGAAGTCGCTAAAACATCCCTCCTATTTCCTAGAACTGATCCCAGGCAGAACAAAGTCCGGGGGAGTTGCAGAGAGCCCAGCGGTGTCCCAGACCAGTCCAGAGGCGTCCCTGTGGATACAAGGTGAGCGTTACAGAACGCGAAGCCGTACTTTTTAATCCACCTGGGCGCCCGGTATGGAAACTTCAGAGACAGATCAACTAGCCCAATTGTTGGGGCAGATGCACGCAGGGGCCATTCGTCTCGGCAGAAAACCAATGCCTTGAGGAGAGAGCTAATTGTGACCAAGCAAAGGACGGACAACCTTAGTAGGCAACTGCTTCAATCACAAGCCGGGCAAGCCCCGTTGCCTGGGGTCGCCCCCCCTACACCAACGCCAATGAGCAATCCGGTCCAGATCAACCTACCTGGAACAGTACCACTAGCCCCTCCGGAACGATTCTCGGGTGACCCCCGACGGTATGTGACTTTTATGAACCAGTGTCGACTCTATTTTCTGTGCAGGCCCGGGGCATTCCCAACCGACCAGTCGCGGGTGACCTTCATTCTTTCCTACCTCAGTGGGAGTGCAGCTGATTGGTCAGTGCCATTCATCAGTCGGGATGATCCCCTATTGCAGGACTTTGCAGGGTTTCAGCGGCAGCTGGAAAAGCTTTTCCCCCGACGCCACCATGGACAGGCGTTGGATAATTAACTTCTGTCTCTTTGACAAGGGAACCAGGACCTGCTGACATACATCGCTACTTTCAATAGACTGGTGGTAGAGGCTGATTGGCCTGACGACAAGCGAACTACCCTGTTCCATCGGGGCCTGGGAGGAGAGTTGAAAGATGTGTTGGCTCAAGTGGTGGACCCACCTCGGGATTGTGCTGAATTCATTAACCTAGTAGTGCAACTAGATCAAAGACTGCAAGACCGAAAAAGCCATCGTAGCAAGCCAGATGCCCGTCCAGTGTTTGTGCGACCCAAAAACCAAGCTCCCCGAGGGTCTGAAGGTGCCATCGAACCCATGCAAATAGGAGGAGTCAGGCCCCCTTTAACCAAAGTTGAACGAGAAAGAATGAGAGAGTTGCAGTTGTGCTTGTATTGTGGCAAGGCGGGCCACTTCCTAAAGGAGTGTCCTGTCAAGCCGCCCAGAAGAACCGTCGGGGCTACAGACAAGGAAAATCCCGATGAGGAGCCGGAAAACTGCCAATCCCAGCAATTGTAGGGGTCCAATTGTCGAGCGAGGAAATTCATCTACAGACCTCCCATTTTGCTCTGCCTATAATTCTAATCACTCATCAGCACCCATCGGCCATGCATTCAATGGAAGCCTATATTGACAGTGGAGTCGTGGGGAACTATATTGATCAGGACGTTGCAGCAAAGATGGGGCTACCACTCTGCCCAAGTCAGCCACTGAGACGGTCACAACCGTTGACGGCACCAAGATCACCTCAGGACCTGTGTCTGAATGCACCACAGAATTCACTCTCTTGTGTGAGGATGGACATCTTGAAATCATCACCTTCGATTTAATCAAGGCACCTCAGTTCCGGCTAATCCTGGGAATGCCGTGGCATACCTAGAACTGTTAATTGCACCAATAAACTGATTAGTGCATTGCCCGATCTATGGTTGCAGTGGTAGCTTAATTGCAACCCCACTATGGGGGTAATTCATGGATTTGCACTGAAAAAAACGGGATTTGTGCGCCATTCTGCCCCCATTTATTAAACAGGGATTTGCGGGCAGAATGGCGCACAAATCCTGTTTTTTTCGGTGCAAAAAATCCATGAATCAGGGTCTATATTTCGCACTCTAGGTTTCCCAGCCTATTATTTCTTTCACCAATGCATTACATATTGCTGCTTAGCTGGAATAACGTTGTACAGTTATACCTCGCACCTTGGTTCACTAGATTGTTTCACCCCTAGATTGTCACATATCTATATTGACCTCATGTATAGCCAGACAAAGTAATGAATTAGAAGATGAATACTTACACAGCTAGATGAATGACTTTATAGCTATATATGTTTGTTGCACAGTCAGCTTCATTACTTCATAATTAAATTGTTGCATAGCTAGGTATATTGCTGCATCAGTAGATCAATTCCTGCCCAACTGTGATAGTTCCAAATTGCCTAGAGAAATAGCCTTATCCCTACATTAACTGTTGCATAGGTGCATTCATCTACTTCATGGCTAGACTAGTTACTGCATGACTTGATTAATATTTACATATGCTGATTGATGACTACAGAGGTAGTTTAATTATTGAATAGCTAGAATATTATCACATAGGTAGATCAACTGTTGAACAGCTACATATATTGCTGCAGTGCTAGATTAATTGCTCGACAACTATACCTTGTATGTATACTTTGCTGAACATGTTTCTCTGACTGCATGTACCCTATGTTTGTCTACTCACTTCATTTCCAGATTTGACTAACCAACTCCCCTCTCAAATCACCTACAACCTTTTCCACAAGCATGGCCTCCACAGGCCTAACAGATACCACAACAACATACATAAATCACGCTATGACAAAGCTCAACACTTCTGATCCATCACACAGACGCACAGCGCATTCATTTATCAGACCTTGGGTCTTCCCTTCCAGATAAAATTCTTTCCATGTATCATCACCAAAGTGCGATTCATTGAAAAGTGTGTATTTCTCCCGCAATTGCCACCCACCGAGCACAACACTGTGTGAGATGGCACGCAGAATAGAAAATGCGCACCCTGCGTATTCATGGAATGTACTGCGCAAAGTAACCGTATTTGCAAGTCGCACACGGAACACCCCCGACACTCCCCCACACAGAGCATAAACAGCCAGAACACCTACCTTTGCGTGCTCCCCCAGACGCGAATACACGCACCCTCCAAACAGTGCATGGGGTCCCCCGCAAGCAGGCCTGCATCTCGGGATCCCTGGGCAGGGTCCCCGGTAACCTTTGCAGACACCCCAACAACATGCAAATGAAATTCATGGCTCGGGCTAAACTCAGAAAATCTGTGTGCGAACCCCCATAAACCATTCCTCTACTCCACTACACTGCGTACGCACACCCCTAAGTTAGATCGGAATCCAGGTTGCATAGAAGCACCCCTAAATCCAACATGCGAACCCACCTCCGTGCTGCGATTCCTATGCGCAAGGGTCTTTACCCCTGCCTTCAGTGGAGTAGAGATCGAGGGATTTGCGTGGCCATTTCTATGCCGAGAGGCTGCGTGGGTGGTTCCATGAATACGTGTCGGTTGGCGCAATTGTGGGCGTGCAAGGGACTGCCTGCATGCCATCCCTTAGAACGCCCACTTTTTCACATGTTCTTCCCCATTCCACCCTCTTCGCAGCCCTCTGTGTAAGCCATGTCTACGCTCTGCGTGGTGTCTTGTGCAAGGCGCTCGACGGCTCACAAAGACATTCCGAGCCTGCGCGAACTTCACACAAGTTCCAGAAAAGTCCCACGCATTCGATACCATGAATTGACAAAAGTGATTTTGCATGCAGTTTGGCACGCTCGTTTCCTTTTTCCTGCGCAAATCATATCATGAATCGGGCCCTAAATCTTTTATGTCCTCCAGATTATGAAGAAATTCACCCAGGTAATTGACTTACAAGTGTCCCATTTTTCACAGCTTGTCAAGACGTATCTATTAGACTCAAGAATTTGTGGCGCTTCACACAATCTACATCCTCGCTCACCCACCGGTATACCCCTACGCGGCCCTAAAAATCCAAGGGTAGGTAGTTGGTTTAACCGTAATAGTAAAATTAACCTTCTCAGTGCAGGAGCTGGACACCAGGTCAGGTACTTCTGGGGTTTTAAATAGAAAGTATGACATTCAACATATTCGACATAAGTTTTCATTCCAGACAAATGATAATATTTTCCCCAGTCCCACAGTAGGAGTTTATCAGTGTACTCTCGTATAAGGGTATGCTCAGCTTTCTCCCACTGAGGTATCCATCCAACACATTCAAATATTTCACTACAAATTTTGTTAAGGGTCATCGGCTCACTCCGTTTTTCACAAGGCATATTTTGACCCAGAATTTAATAGGGGACATTTAGGATCTTTTAAGGCTTTGGTGTATAGAAAACCTTGCCTTATAAGGACAATGGCAGTTATTTATTTATTTATTGTACATTTGTATGGCGCCTATACACAAGTGTTTCCAGGTGCCACAAGGCAAAAGAAGGGGTGGGGAGCATAGGGAACCCAACAGTAACGGTCGTACTAGTCCTTGGGACGTTCTTACCGTGCAAGTGCAGAGAAAGAAAGTGCAGGGGACGGTGGATGAAGTCAGGGCAGAGGAGGGAACAAAAGGGTGAGGGGGTAAGTGCAGGAGAGGGGCGCACAGGGGTCAGAGCAAGTGCTGAGGGGAGCCAAGAAGGCAAGTGCAGGGGAAGTGAGAAAGGGAGAAGTGTGAGGATGGGGGAGGGCAGATTCATGCTAGTCGAGGAAGGGTGCCCGTGGGCAAGTGCTGGTAGGGATGCTGAGCAAGGACTTACTCCTGTAAGACTCATAAGGGACCAGTCACAGCAGCAAATGGACATTAGCACGGGAGGGGGAGAAGGAAAGAGGAGGAGAAAAGGAAAGTCTTGAGAAGTTTTCAGAATTTAAGAAGATCCAGCTCAAGTCGAAGGGGGGCAATAAGGCAATTTAAGAGGGAGGCTCCTGCCGAGGCAAGGGATCTACCTCTCACTCTCTGCTTGAAGAAGCGTCTAACCAGCAGCTAGTTGGAGCTAGAGAACTGAAGGACTCTGGCAGGGAGGTATTTAAGAAGAGAAAGCTGAATGTAGAGTGGTCCCAGGCCCCAGACAGCCTTGTGGAGGATGTAAAGGGTCTTGAATGTGATCCCTGTGGTCACCGGCAGCCAGTGGAAATATTTTAGGGCTGGAGAGTTGCAGTCCCTGGGATTGAGGCCAAAAATAAGTCTTACAGCCCCATTCTGAATTAGTTGAAGAGGGCAAAGGGAAGAAAGAGGCATATTAAGGAAGAGGCTGTTGCAGTAGTCCAGCCTAGAGAGAACCAGGGCTCTGGAGACATTGAGCTTCTGGGGGAAGGTGAGGAAAGGGAGAATGCCTCTGAGGAGGTGGAGCTGAAAGTTGGACTTCTTACCACCTGATTGTACACACTGTAATTTTTGACAACTGCATACCTTTAACACATTGTAACATTTCGAATGCGCCCAGATACCTCTGGGTCAAAGTGCGCTATACAAATAAATAAAACAAACAAACAAATAAGGTCTGTGATGTGTGGAGGGAAGGAGAGAGAGGAGTCAAAGATGGCCCCAAGATTTCTAGCCTCACAAAAAGGTGTGGGGAGGGAACCTAAGTAAGGAGGGTGGTCAGAGAGTGGGGAGGAAACAGGAAGCACGTGTCCCAATGAGAAGGATCTCTGTCTTACTGGCATTACGGCAGAGATCGTTAGCAGAGCACCACACCTGAATAGCAGTCAGGCAGTCAGGTATGAGAGAGGAAGGAGAAGCAGTAAAGGATGGCAGCTTAAAGGAAAGTCGAGTGTCGTCTTTATAACACTGGAAGTGAGGAGAGAAGGGGGAGATAAGGTGGGCCAGGGGGTAAGGTAGATGTTGAAGAGCCATTGCGATAGACTAGAGCCCTGAAGGACGCCACAGGTACAGAGTGAGGTGGAGGAAAGGAAAAAGTCCAATTGAACTTGGGAGGTCAGTCTGAAAGGAAGGAGGTGAGCCATGCCAGTGCCCGGTTTGTGATGCCTAAGGTATCACAGAGACGATTTATGAGGATGGCATGATTGACCGTGTCAAAGTCAGAAGAGAGATCGAGAAGGATCAGAACAGAGGGAGAGTTAGAGTCAAGTTTGAGAGCAGAACTTCACAGGTGTTCAGGAGAGCAGTTTCCATAACTCTGGATGCTCTGAAACCAGACTGGTGGTCATGGAGATAGCCAGCCAGTTCGGTGTGATGGGTCAGTTGGGGGATGACCAATTTCTCCAAGAGTTTGCCCAAGAAGGGGGTGAAAGATATAGAGTGATAGTTGGCTGGGCATGTGGGATCTGCGGATGGCTTTTTTTTAGGAGAGGATGCTTGAGGGGTGGTGGGAAAGAGTTAGGGAAATAAACCCCTAACTCCAGCCTTAACACCTTAATGTCTATATTAATGTGTTGCATATCCATATTATTTATTGCACTTGTAGATTACTTGCTGCATTGCTAGACTGCAGCCGGTAGACCAACCTGTCTATTGCTGTGTTACTGGTTCAATTTGCACTATAATCATACTTCCTTTCCTGCTTTACCCAGAATGCTTTTTGTACCCTAGACTAATTTATGCACAGCTAGTTCTTAGCTAGAGTAATTGTTTTCCAACTGTACATCACTCATGCCCATATTCTTTTATAGATATCTAAACGTGTTGCTTAGCCATGATATATAGGTTACTATAACACGCTTAATACCCAGAGGTTTCTAAGCGCGGACCCGGGGATCGAACCTGTGTTGCTCCATGTCGTCTTGCTTCCAAGGCGAGCACACCGCCCCTGAGCTATCCTCCCGAGACCCATATTGATTGTTGCATAAGTAGTTTAATTATTGCATAGCTAGAGCTATGAGCTATTGTTCACTACTAGAATAATTCGCTGCCCAACTGTGCTTCACCCCTTCTCCTCCCTGAAAATGGACACTCTCCTATATTGTTTATGGCACTGCCTGATTAACTGCTGTCCAACTGCACTTGCCTCTCTGGTCACAGCAGAGTAATGATTGCGCCGTAGGATTGCTCACTCCATTTTTATTGATCGCTGCGTTACTGGGTTAATTGTCCCCCCAAGCTGTGTGTTACTCCAACGGCACAAATGAATGGTTACACCTGTGATTTAGTTGGCCTACTATTAGACTGATTATTACTCCATTAGATTAAGGGTGAGCGAGGGGATGGTGATTTTATGTGTGAAGTACTGCTGGAGGAAGTTACCCAATTGAATCACTGGCAGAGATGGTATATCCGGAATGCCTACATCGGCCATCGGTAATCTAAAATGTATTTATAAAACATTGATTTTCAATCATGTTTAACTTCAACGTGAAGGTGGAAATGGATAATGTACAGTAAGGGTTCATACCACAACTGTACATGTGGTTATGCACAAAAGGGCCAATTCAGACCTACTGATGCATTAAAAGGGTAATGTGGAGAGAGCAGGAATCAAATACGCCCACCTTTTCACCCCCTTCTCTTGCCCATAGTAGAAACGTTTTCACTGTGTTGAAGGGAAGCAATGCACCTTATTTCGGTACAGAAAAAACGTATTTTTTAAATGGGACCATTTGGAATTTTTACCTCGACCTTCAAGGTCGAAGTAAAAAAAGGCAGATTTGTGGCATAAAGCCTGCCTAAAATATAGAAGGTGGTATTCTGATGGAATTAAATTATTGTTTTTATTTGGGTATTTGTAGAGCACAGAGCTAGCTTCAGAAGCAATGGAGCACTTTATAACTCGCAGGGGGCAGGACAGCGTGAAGGGAGCAGAGATACACCAGAGCGGGGAGCTAACGGGGAAAGGGAAATTTGGCAGAAAGGACAGGAAAAGCAGCTGTATTTGCCAAATACCACTGATTTTACTGTTACCACTCAACTCTTTATGACCCCTTAACTCTCACAGTGCTAGATTGATATACACACGAGTAGACTAGTTATTGCCCAAATGCACTTGGCTCCCAGATTGCCCCATATTAAGTATTGTTCTGCTAGACTAGCTGTTGCACTGCCACGTTGAATGTGCATTGCTGGAGTAGTTGCAAAACTAGATTTATTCCTACACAGACAGATTGCGTTTTGGCACAGTTTACTATATTTTTGCTCCCAGTCTTCATATTATAAAATGTTCTGCAATATGAGATTGAGTCGCCTTGCTAGACTGAACTTTACACAACTAGATTATTTTTTGCCCCTCTATGCTTCAGTCCTTGAATTCATAATATTATTTGCTTGCACTAACTCAGGAAGCTTGCCCAGGTGGATTAGTTCCCGCCCAACTATACTTGTCTTCTGATCACCCAGATCACATATTACTTTGTGATTAGCTAACTCTCGACTATTAGAACAATTAGTAGCCAACTGTACCTTACTTGATCTTTCCGGTCACCCACCCACCACCTTTTATTTGTAACATGCCTGGATCGATCCATCCTGGGTGCCCCAGATCAGCTCTCTGGTCCCATTCTCCTGCAGTCTACAGCGAGCTCCCTTCCTATTAAGTAGGATGCTCCCGTTAGGTAAGTGCACAGCCCTTAGCCAGGTAACCTCACAACAGTTTACCTTACAGAACACCATTATCCACAGCAGCAAAACAGATAAAAAGACCACATCATGCCCAGAAGGCGAAAAGATAGCAGGAATGGGGCAAAAGAAAAAGACAGAAAAGCGAAGGAATCATTCTTGATGCCAAATAATCAACCGCTAAGATCCCTTAGAGGTAGCCCCATCAACCCCAACCTCCAATAGGACCAATGATAACCTTCACCTCAAGATGCCTCATCTAACAACTTCCTGCCCCTCTAACAGGCACCCAAGCTTCATCACTATCCATCAATGCAGGGCAGAGCGTACATCTACAAGACAGAACATTTACTTCAACTTTAATATACTTTCATCCTTGACCACTGGACCTAACTACCAAGCACACTTTTTACCATAAGCATCTCAGTAGCTGGTTACACCTTTCATCATGAAACATCGCCCTGACACCAATCATTGCTAGACTCAGGAAGACCACGCTCACCACCAGAGTTCTCGGAGGGCACAACCCAGGTCTTATTTTCAACACAAAGGAGCCACAAGCAAAACAATGTAACCAGATGTCTTCTCATCAACGCCCACTGTATTGTCAAACAATCTTCTGGCAGCTACAGTCTTTTTTGTGTGGACAAATATACTTACTCTTCATCACAGAAGCCTGGCTCTCAGAGGTTATACATATAGGCATCCCCATAGGATATCATATCAATTTTGCAACCAACTAGAACAGCCAGAAGAGGAGTAGGAATTGCACTCATACATGGACCCCATTAAAGTTAAAACACCTTATTGCAACAAAATCCCGGACTCCCATTCCCTACTTCTAGCCTGCTGGAACTCACACACATCAATTCTAAGCCTTCTTCTCGTCCACAGACCATATTCTTACAAACTGTCTTTTGCTGGAAGGCACCGTTTCAAACCTTATTGTAGACCCCCAATACCTCCACATTCGAGGAAATTTCAACATCTACCTAGGGAAGGAGCATAACACCAACAATAAGCTCCTTTCCATAAACCTTTGTACACTACACCTCAAACGACAGGTTAAAGTCCTACCCATGATGCTTGACACCCCTCATAGAACATCAAATGTAACAAAAATGTCATCACTTTCTTCTGCTGAGTTTGCATATCCTGGGAAGACCACCTTTCAATCCTGTTCACCATCTTCACTGAAGCACCATTGCTTGCAAAACCAACCAGAGTACCTCCAATGCTAATCAGACCATGGTAAGTGATGCAAGTGGATATACTTCTGGAAAAACTTGAACTCTCAAAAGGTCAGAAAAACAGCAATAACCTGCTGAGAACTCAAGACGACTAACTCAATGACATACATAATTTGATAAACAACACCCTCGAAGTGTATGGCACTAACATAAACTTTTCAAACCTTTACAAAAGTGGTCACCAAATAGTTCACTCTGGTTGCAAACCTAATATCATCAAAAGGAAAACCAAATACTCAAACATTGTAGAGAAGAAATCATCTTTACACACCTGGCCTACCAACGACAGCTCCAGTTCTGCAGAGTGGAGACTCTCAAAGCTACAAAAGCCCATTACACACATTATATATAACGAGCACAAAACAATCAGAAGGAAGTTTTCAAAATCATCAAAGATCATCAAAGAATTGCCGCGGTAGACTCGTCTGTTGTGCTCTCTTTCTGCTGTATCTCCCGGACTCCGATGCCCAGAAGGCTCTGCTCCTCATTTTCAGAGGCGGGACTTACATAAGGGTTGCTGCGTGCGCACCATACACGTGCACCCAGCAAGTCCCAGAAGTCCCGCTTTGCCGCGGGAGACTCGTCTGTGTGCTCTCTTTCTGCTGTATCTCCCGGACTCCGACGCCCAGAAGGCTCTGCTCCTCATTTTCAGAGGCGGAACTTACATAAGGGCTGCTGCGCGCGCACCCAGCAAGTCCCAGAAGTCCCGCTTTGCCGCTTCGCCGCGTTTGTCGCGGGTGGCGTTCTTATCCTTTCTTTTACCTTTCTTTGTATTAATTTGCCACAATTACGTTTTTTACTCTATCGTGTTGTGGGTGATTGAAGAGAAAAAAAAAAAAAATGAAGCGAGCCATTTCTACCTTAAAAACAGGGATGCCACCTATTACAGTATCTCACTACTCTAATGGTGAAAAGTCACCTGTGGCTAAAAGAAAACCTCGCTTGAGTTCCACACCTCGTGTAGGCAATTGAAATATAAAAGGGAAAACAAGAGCCGAAATTCTCCTTGGCATGGATATTCGACCCTTTTGTAGTAATAAAAGTGCGGCTTCATCCGTGGATACTGAAAATGAAAACATCAAACTAGCAGCATGCGGTCAAGAAGTCCAAAGTTCCTTTGTGCTGCAAAAAGACTCACAAAATGGACTTTCTTCCAGGAATCTTTTGGTGAATGACAAAAAAGAAGACTTGGTAAAATCCGGCTTTGTGACCCCAGAAATTGTTTCCTTTGCAAATGAAAATGTATCTTTGTCTGATAGTATTTTGCTAAAAAATATACTAACCGGAATTGCTGTTCCTTCTACTGCAATGCCAGATAAGCACGCTATTTCCATTAGAAATTCAAATTCAAAAAGTGCAATCTCCAATGATATGCCGGTTATAGATCTTAATTTAAATGACACTGCTTTCTCTACGCATACACTTTCTGACAATCTGTCTAAATCCCCCATTCTATTCACTAACATCAGTGCTGCGAATTCCGTAGCAAATACGTCTTTCAGTGCCCTTACCCCGCGCAAAGTAAATTTTCATGGTAATCCTGATTTGGGCCCAACAGAATCACAGATTGTTCAAGCTGGAATAGCCTTGACATCGATGAACACAGCAATTTTGGCTTTAGCCAAACTGTTTGAGCTCCTAGCCACAAAGGCTGATCTACACTCCAACCAACTGAATCAGGTTTTGGCAGACCATCTTACATTTGCCAACAAACTAGAAAGTTTGAGATCACCTTATGACCTTTCTAAAATCAGGAGGTCCATAGCTTCTCAGACCTCTCCTTTGTCGACCACCCCATTAAAAGAATACCATACCATTCCGTGCTTTCCTAACCCCATTATAGATCTTATGAGTGTGGGACATAACGCTTCCCCGGTTCAGCAAATAAAATCAATGAAACCAATTTATCCCTTATTCGATGGCAAACTAAATTCGGGTGACATCACTAAAGGGGTTTTTAAAAAGACCCCGCCAGTTAAAAAATCCAAAAATATCAAATCTGTGGTCAAACGCGGTAGGCAAACCAAGGTATTTGTTAAAAATCTATCTATACCTGCCGCTACTACGATCGCTGCTGCAAAACTAGTTGCAAAAAAATATGCTATGCAGTCTCTGAACCGGAAAGAGAGGGTTTTGTCAGTGCCAGTGGAGCATAGCCCGCTAAATGATTTAATAAGAGTGGCGACTGACATGTCCAAAAACACACTCTTGAATCAGACAACAAATGATTTGGCACATAAAGCAGATTTGTCTAAGGGCCTTGCAGATAATGATTTACGACTAAAAAATCTAAGAAAAGCTATTGATGATTACATGACATCCAACTCCACTACCAAAAAGTTGATCTTTGCGCCGCCTCAGTCTCTGCCCTTAAAAGATTCTCCTGTTCCGCCGCCGCAGCATGTGCAAAAATTTCCACTTTTCGCAAATGCTGTTGCTCCTCAAACTACGGTACAGACTTGTCCAGCGCAATACTTGCAAAATATGCCTCTAAATGTTATCAATGCACCTTTATCTCGAGGCACTTCTCAAGTGTCTGTACAGTCCATGGCTTTTGGCACCGTGGCTGAAAATAATACTACCAAAGTCATAGAAAAATTGATTCACACGTCCTTGAACAAGTTTTTTGAAAATGCTGGCTTTGTGAAACCCAATTTTGCTAGTGTACCCTTGCACATGCCTAAAGCTGTGCCTCCGCCACAAAAATCTAAACCTCTGAGTGGCGGCCCTAAACGACCAGCGATTCATGCTCTAACACTTACTTGTATGCCTGCTCCAGCCAAACAGTATAAGCTAAATCGTGCCTCCGTTCTCGCAATCTTTAGTGAAATTCCTGCATTGGATGACATCGGCTCGATAGACATTGAGCTGGTGGAATTTATCAACAAGGGCAATTGCTCATCTGTAAATATATGGATAAACTTGCGACTTGTGGTAAACTCTATCTGGGCCGTTAAACAACAACTCTCTAATCTGGGTTTTTTGCTTCATTCTATGTCAGAGACATCGAACTCGTCTTCAATTCATCCTTAGGTTTCTCCTTGTATTCAATCATTAAACAAATCACAGGTTGTGACCCCACATACTTGTTTGTGTGACTCCAAGAGTAACCAATGCTAGCTTCACAATCTCACAATTTGCTCTTTGGTCTTTGTTTGTTGGAATTCAAGAGGACATGCGCATCTGCTAAACAATAATAATGCTCAGCTTTTGGGGCGTGATGTCATCATGTTGCAAGAAACTTGGTTTACTTCTGTACCATCTTGGAACAACTATGATGTGCTTTTGAATCCAGCTGAAAAGGGTGGCCGGGGGCGTCCCACTTCGGCACTGCTAAATGTGGTGAAGCAATCCTCTTTGCTAAAAATTGAAGCATGGTTCTATCCTAACGCCTTTTTACAAATGTCAAAAATCATGGGTAACAATTTCTCATGTGCTGTGATAAATGTTTATGTTTATTGGAACCCCCTGGGAATTGATGATAATACTTTTCTAAATTCTGTGACCAATGCCCTAGACATAGTTGTGCTCGAGGGTGTCACTGATTTTATTTTAGTGGCTGGTGATTTAAACTTGCATTGTCTGAGTCCTCCATGTAATTCTGAAAAACTTTGCTTACAAAAGTGGACGAGTTTGGTTCAATCTCGTAATCTGTTTATGCTAAATGGAACTTTTCCGCAGGATATACCACCCAGAGCCACTTGGCACTGTGGTCGAAGTCAAGGTACTATTGATTTTATGTATGTAAATGCATGTTTCTTGAATATTATCACAGCATTTGAAATAACTGATACAGAAGCTAGCAATCATAATATTTTAAATATGATGTGCTCCTCAAAATCTGTTGCATCAAATTTGGAATCTTCAATTATATTAGATCCCATTAAAGTTAACCCTGCGAGGAACAGATTGAAATGGTCGGAAAAATCACTCACAGCCTTTAGAGATCACTATCAAGCAAAATTGATTAAACGAAAAGGGAGCTCTTCTCCGTGTGATGTTGTTTACCATGATTTAATGCAAATGTTTCAATCAAACTCTTTTCTTCATAAACAGAAACAGACACCTTTTCTACATCTGCCTGACCAGGAAATTAGAGTAAAAAAAGCCTCCATGCGAGCAGATAGGAGAGCTGCCCTTAAGCTACCATCAGACATGCGTGCCCTTGTTCTATCCCAAATTAGAACAAAGTACAGGAATTGGATTAGAGGCATGAGGGCAAAACTATATCAATCCGATGGTTATTCTATGTTAAAGGTTTTAGCTGCAAAGAATACGGCTCAATCTTGGTCTATTATTAACCAATCTACAGCGGGGCATCAGGTTGCTGTCCAAGAAAATGATGTGACGGAGTCTATGTGGATCCAGCACTTTTCAGCTCTATTTGCCGAGCCTCCTCCTATTGGGGATTTAGCCAATTTAGTGGTCCTACCACCGTTTCTCTTGGTCTTTGACAGAGATGATATACTGTATTTTATAAAACAGGCAAGCAATTCTAGAGCCCCTGGCCCTGATGGCTTGGCTAATATCCATCTCAAACAATTCCCGGACATTTGGGCAGATATTTTGTATCTCCTGTTTGAGTCTATCAATGCCTCAAAGAGCATTCCTACATCATGGAAGCAGGCTATTGTTATCCCAATTTACAAGAAGGGGGATCGAGCCAATCCTGTCAGCTATCGGCCCATCTCTCTTCTTGATGTCCCAGGTAAAATTTATTCACGTTTAATTCTTAGAGAATTGAAAAATTGGTCGAAGAAATGTTCAAAAATGGATCCCTTACAATCAGGCTTTGTTTCCGGCCTTGGCACCTTACCTAACATGATTTCATTAAATATGCTCAAATCCCAATATGCAGATCGAAAACAATCCTTATATTTTGCCTTCATTGATTTTCGTTCTGCTTTTGACTCTATTAATCGGAATTTGTTATTTCATAAATTACACTCACTTGGTTGTCCATCTACTTTGTTATCCTTAATTATTCAACTACATTCCGAAACTCCTATGCGAGTTAGACTTTCCTTTGAAGGTGCTTTATCAGCATCTTTCACTACATTCTTGGGACTCAAACAGGGGTGCATTCTGGCTTCATTCTTATTTAATTTGTTTATTTTTGACATAGGCAACGTTTTTCAGCGCATCATATCAGATGCGCCTCAATTGGGTCATCAGCGTATACCATGGTTACTCTACGCTGATGATCTGGTTTTAATTTCGCAAACGCCTAGGGGCCTCCAGAAGATGTTAACTGCACTTGCAGAGTATGCTGTGAAAAATCATTTAATCATAAATTTGGAAAAATCACAAATAATGATATGTAGGCCTAAGGGGAAATTCATGGCTCAAAATGTTGCTTGGAATCTCCAATTGGAACCCTTGTACATAGTATCTGAATATAAATATTTAGGTCTATTTGTTCAGAATTCTATTGGCGACCCCAAACATTTGACCATGTTGCAGTCTAAACTACTATCCTTAGTGTCACAAGCTAAAATACTGGTTTTCAGATATGGAAAATTCACCCTAAAGCACCTTTTTATGTTTTATGAACAAAAAGTGATTGCCAGCCTACTATATGGCATTGAATCAAAACTCTATTCAAACGATCAACCATGGGACAAGCTAGAAGCTGCTTTTTGGAAAAAGGTGCTACATTTACCAAATTGTGTGCCCATGCCCATTTTACGTTTTAAAATGGGTATAAATTCACTAGCTAGTAGAATAAAATGGATAATGTGCGTTTTCTTTCGCAAATGTTTATTGGGTGTGACAAATAATAATATTTTGAGCACAGTTGCTCGTTATTTGATCTCTTCCGATTTAACTTTTCCGACGACATGGCAAACCTTTGTTCTTAAAATTCTTGTGGAAGCCAATATTTTTCTACAGTTCTTACTTTTGGCACCCAATAAGTGCCAAAAAACGTTTTTATCAGTGGGCCTGGATTCAAAATTATGAACTCTGCACTAATTATAAAGACTTTGACGTCCGAATCTTTGGTAATAAGAAATTGGGTCAAGTGGCGAATCACCTTTCAAAGTGCCCTTCAGCAAAAATTAGACAGCAATTTTTGCGTATAGGGCTAAACTTATGGCCTACGAGAGAGAAGTTAGTGAGGCGTCAAATTCTTTCCCCTAACCTAAACTATTGTCGATTTTGTGAGCTTCATTTTGTAAGTGAAACTTTGCAACACGTGGTAGTATCATGTCCTAAATTGAAGAACATCAGAAATAAATATTTTTCTAATTTGTTAAATTTTCATATGGAAAGGAACGAAATTGAGACGTGGAGCTTTTTATTAAACAGCCCCAGGTTTGCTGTTATAAAATCCCTGGTACAATTTTTGGAAAAAATCTTACCAACTGAAATAACTTGATTACCAAGTAGAACTGAGACAGTAAAAATGATAAATGTGAAGTCAGTTCTAAAATGCTTTTTAGCTGTTTACATTTGTTTTGATCCCCTGGCTGAGTTCCTGTTTTTTTTATCTATATTTTATATCCTTTTTACTTATTCTATATTATCTTCAAGTATCCTATGTGAAATGTAACTGATTGTGAAATTAAAGTGTAATTTAAATTGTTTTCTTACTTGATGGTTATGTATATGTCATTTTGAAAAGTTGATTGATTTCAGCTGTACCAAATAAAAAAAAAATAAAAAAAGAATTCAAAAACATAGTAGCCTGCTACACAGCACCAACACCATTGCAAGAACTCTATTGCGACAAACTTCAGTAACAGGAATTCTTCAAATTCAAGGGAATCTGAAAAGGAAAGGTCAATCTCCACCATACCCATTCAGAGAAACAACACTGACATGTCCATCTACCCCTACACCAACAGTCTTTTGTCCCTTCTCCACCAAGAACTTCCTCAATGCGTTCAACACCAGCAACCCAGTAGGCTCATCAGAGGGCCACTGCCCACCCGACATCTGGAAAGCATTAATTAAGCGACCCCAACCATTACCTGACTTCCTAGGCATCCTTAATGCCTCCATTGAACAATGGGTCATCACTTAGGCCTTCAAAACTGCCTTTGTCAAACCACTCCTTAAAAAAACCTGCAGCTGACCCAAAAGACCCAGCAAATTACCGACCAATCACCAAGACACCTTTCATCGCAAAAACTCCTTGCACAATTTATCTACCAACAGCTATGAGAATACATAGAAAACAACATCCTAAAATAGTCACAACACAGATTTAGACCAAATAGAGGAACATAATTCACGGTGGTCAGTCATAATGTAGAATGCAATAATGTAGAAAGTCAAAATGTCGGAATTTTTCTAAATAAATAAATATATATATATATATATATATATATATATATATATAATTAAAATGTGTTGAGTATGAGGGGTAAGAGGGTGGTGGGGGGGTTGCCGGGGGGTGTTGGGTGAGGGGGTCTGGGGGGACCCCCCTAGTAAATGATACTCTTCTTGTTTATTTATAAATAAATATATATATAATTAAAATGTGTTGAGTATGAGGGGTGAGAGGGTGATGGGGGAGGTGGGGGGGTGGCCGGGGGGTGTTGGGTGAGGGGGGTCCCCCCCTAGTAAATGATACTCTTCTTGTTTATTTATTTATTGATAGTGCTAATTGACATTTTTTTTTGACATTTTTTTTCTAAAAATTGACTCTTTTCATTATATGTATAGGTTTTCGACATTATTGTTTTCTACATTTTTTTTCTACATTTTTGTAAGTCGACATTTTTTTTCTACATTATGACTATAAACCATAATTCACACTATGCTTGATATGGGACACCCTAACTAACAACATGGACACCAATTCGCCCAGTGCACTCTGATCGCTTTGGACTCTCAATTAAAAGATCCTAGTAACCAGACTAGAGAACATTGGAATAACATAACTCATCCTCTGCTAGATTGTCTCTTTCATGCAGGAGCGGACTGAATTGAACACTTATGGCCCTTTTCAGGTCACATCCTTGTAAGCTGACATGCAGAGCACTCCAAAGATCCAGTCTTTCGCTGCTACTCTTCAACATCTACATACTGGAATATATTAAAACCTCAGGCCTCTCATGCTTTAAATACACAGACAATAAGCACATCATCTGCAAGACCTCAAGTGAGCATAATACGAATGGTTCTGACCTCAATGCATGCCTTTCACATGTGGACTCTTTGATAACAACAGAATCACACTCAACCCATCCAAAACCCTGCATATGATCTGCAGCACCAAACCTCATACCAATCTCCTGGCTGGATGAAATGGTAACCTGCCCCTTTCCAACAATAACTGTCAGAATCCTCGAAATGATGATGGACAGCGGCCTTACAATTGAACCCCATGTTAAAGCCATCATAAGGAATTACTTCCTCCAGCTTTATACTACCGGATGCATAATGTCCTGCCTAACCTTCACACATTGGACCATGGCAGTTATTGCACTAGTACTTTCAAGACAGGATTACTTTGGACTTCCAGAATATCTATTCAACAGATTTCAACGTGACCAAAATGCAGCAGCCAAACTACGGCTAAGACTGGAAACATAAAATCACATCACTCCAGCCCTACGTACCCTTCATTGACACCTGATCAGAGAATGCACTTAAAAACACTATGCATTTCCCACTGTGCCATCCATGGCAGGGCCCCTAAATCCATCATAAGGATATTGCACATTAACAACGAGTAAGGGACCTTCGATCCAGCAACAATGTAACAGTGCCAAGCTTCAACTGAAAATAGCATGAGGATCATCTTTCTCCTTCCGTTTTAACCAAGCTCTGGAACTCTCAGCAGCATGACACCAGCACTGAAATCTCTGAAACAAAATCACCTACTTTGAACTCAATTGAAGCTGTCATGGACATACCAGGAAACCACATGCCACTCTCTGATGAAGACTGTTTGCGAATTGACTCAGTCGGGTTGGGACTCTTACCAGCCAAAATGAAATTGATTGAATACTTCCACGAATATCTAACAGACCACAGTAATCATTTCTCTAGATGGTTCCAATTGTCCATAACAATGCTGTCTAATCTTCTCTTGTCCACAACTTTTACCTCAAAAATCTTCTAGAGGTGGTGTGCTGGCTTGACGGAACTATGAAAATCTACACTTACTGAAATTAAATACTAATCAGTGACTTTTTGAATCTTGGCAAGAAACCCAGAAGCATCAAAGACATTTGGAAGAAGACATTTTATTGTAAGGAATAGCATGCTGCCTTCTTCATAACAGATCTTCAGAGTCACACCAGATGTCTAAGGGGGTCATTCAACTGTCCTTATTCCTAATGCTTTTCATCAGTCAAGCTGGATAGATAAGAACATACATAGAACTCATAACCATCTTTCTGTATCGACTGCTTATGTTAACACTTTTTTAAACTAATCCTTTGCATCAGAGCTTCAGAAATCCACTGGTTATTTTCCTGTGTTTTCCCAAGATGATGACCCTTCGATTGGATCCCTCTGGCTCTTTGTATTTCTTTGCCCAGGTCTATAGAATATTTCTTCTTCAGTATTGTAGATGTTGGCAAATCAACAGGGAAAGCCTGGAGTGTATGCTTTTGACTCTCCAGCCTTCAGGAATAACAAGAAGGCGCAGGTTAGATCGACGCATCTGACTTTCAAAACGTTCTATTCTCTCCTTCAATTCCTCTATAAAAAAAATGTAAATCACTTAATGTCGCCTGAGTCTGATCCCAGTTGTCTCTTGGTTACTTCCACTTTCTTTTCTAAGTGGACACTCTGTATGTCCAGAGAATCACTTTTTTTATTCAGCCCATGCAATTCCTGCAATACTGCATGGGGGAACTACTCATAAAAGAACAATTATAAGGAGGTGATTGCTAAAACAAGTAAAAACAAGTCGTTTTCCAAACACCTTTGGCTTTTAGAATTACTGGCCAACTCATAATGGCCCCTGAAAAGCGCCCTGATTAGTGCTGTTACTAGTCAATTGCATGTTTTACTCAAACACAAAACACTAAATAAATGAAGACATTGGTAGATACCCTTTATACGGGAATACTACCCAGAAGCTATATCGAGATCTGACCCCCACTGAGGCCTACCTGTGCAACTGTGTGATGATCACTGGCATCAGTAGGAAAAGACCGGTCCCAGTGAAAAGATCTTTTTTTAAAGACTGAATCCTGCAGGAGAGGGTGGGGGTGGGAGAGGGAGAGTGGGCTGGGACTGAAATCCTGCAGGAGAGGGTGGGGGTGGGAGAGGGAGAGTGGGCTGGGACTGAAATCCTGCAGGAGAGGGTGGGGGTGGGGAAGAACAATGGAGGGGCTCTGGCGGTCAAACCTCCCGAATATTTTAATTTTTTTTAAAGAATGGAAAACCGCATTTTAAAGGTCTCAAGAGAAAAAGACTTTTACAATGACGGTTTTCCTATCAAAAGAAAATCGGTCAAAGTAAATCGGTCTTTTTCTCTTGAGACCTTTAAAAAAAGGTAATTTCACATAGAACCGGAAAAGACAGCATCCAGAGCCAAGATATCTCCTGATTGGAAGTGAAAGAGTACAAGGAAAAGACTAAAAAAGCAATCGTTTTCCTGCTCGCTCTCACACTCTGGAACAACGTTAGGTGGGCTGCCTCCCTTCTGCTCTTCAGGAAGGAGATATAGACCCTGATTTTCAAAGAGCACTCGACGGATCGCGGATGGCAGGTGACTGTCGATGATGGTCGCTCCTGCACCGCAACCTCTCCTCTAGTGCCAAGGAGCAGGTAGTGGAATGTTAGGAACCATGAAGGGGGCTGGTGCCTCTTACTATGTTGTGTATAGTAACATTGATCGATTGTCTTACCTCTTGGGTCGGATACCTCATGTTGCCAGGTGGGGATTGAAAGAATAGGACCTGTATACGTCATTGGAGAATTGGGAACATATCAGCCCTATCCTGAGTCCCTTTGTAACTGAATCGCAACAATATCATTTTGCCGTTGCAGATGACACACCTGTGGCCAGTGCCAAAAACATGCCTGGGGACAGCGCAGACCTTTTCGGGGATGGAGCGGCTGGCGAGGGCAGTGCCACCAATGGCCGCTTGTGGCGGACAGTGATTATTGGTGAGCAGGAGCACCGCATCGACCTGCAGATGATAAAGCCCTACATGAAGGTGGTGACGCATGGAGGTGAGTGCAGGGGCGGGAGGATTTATTGACTCTTTTCATCTGCATAATCGCCAGGAGCGACAGTGGAACTCCAACCTGTAGAGTTAGACCTTCAAGTGGATTGACCATAGAGGACCTCCATGTTCTATCGTCTGACAGATGTTGAGCGAGGTTTACAAAGATCAGATGGTTTTGAAGGGTATGACCAAGGGGTGTCCTTGATTATCCTAGGTGCCACTCCTTTCATCCACCTAAGGTTTAATCTCCCCCCCACTCGAGCCCATTATAGGGGCCCGAAGTATGGCCAAGGGGGCGAAAGGCTCTTTAAATAGGGAACACAATGACTGCTTGCAATACAAAATATAAGGACTTCTGCCATTTGGTGGGTAGGGACGTGTTAACAATAGATTTACACAGGTGGCGCTCATAATGAGAAGGTTTGGATACCACTTCCTTAAACGCTGTTTAGTTTCAGCACTGGCACTGCAACCTTCCATCTGTATAAAGAACAGGTACTAATGCATCTCGGCCTTTGTACATTTATACATGCCCTTATAACACTCATACATGCATGCTTTCAACTTCCCTTTCCCACCCCTTGACACAGTTTCCCAAATAAGTGAGCATTTCTGTGCATTTCAATGTGCATACTGAATTCAGAAACATAATGTGCTTTGGAATGAGCCAAAATCAAACACATCCCTTTGCGTCTGTTGGGAACAGGCCCAGGCAGATGCGTAGTGCATGACAGGGCCAGTCACTTACATGTCCACCCCTCCAGCAGGGATAGGAATTCTTTGTGAATTTCGTTGCTACAGACACTAATGTATGCACGTGAGCTGGCCAGTGTATCTTCTGGGCTGCTGCACAGCCCTCAGGAAATAGGCATGTCCACGTTGTGAATGAGGTGACCTGTACATTTCTTAAAGTGGGGCAAGTAAAGCAAGCATGTTCCCTGAGCTTGTCTTTACTTGTTCCACTCTAGGAATCTGCCCCCTTGTGTCTTAGTGTCTGGCTCTCTGACACATGACTTCCCAACTACCTTATGTCCTGTTGGCAGAACCTCTGCCCCATCAGACAAATCTTGCCTTGGCCTCCTGGTGTCCTGGTGCCAGGGTCTCCTCCATGTAAGTTACCGCTCTCCCCAGCCTGTGTATGTCGTGATGCCAGGGAATCTGCCACATCTGATGTTTCTCTCACCAGCCTACTTGTGCCCTGGCGCTAAGGCCTCTGCCCCATAACTTACATCTCTCCTCGGCCTCCTTTTGCTTTGATGCCAGGGTATCTGCCACTTGAGTCCCATTTCTCCCACATCCTCGTGTCCTGTTGTCAGGACATCTGCACCACCACTCACATCTCTGCCCAACCTCTGTAGTTCTTGTAGACAGGACCTCTCTCTCATCCGTTAAATCACTCCTAACCTCCTTGAATCCCTCTGCCATGGCTTCTCTTTCATAAGTTACATCTCTCCTCAGCCTCATTGTGCCCTGAAACCAGGGACTCTCACTCATTCAATATATATCTCCTCAGCCCCCTTGTCGCCTGATGCCAGGGTATCTGACCCTTCAGTGACATTTCTCCTCATCATCCTTGTGTCCTGGTATCTTGTTCTCTGTACCACCTCGTGTAGCCCCTGACAGCCTTCTTACGCCCCAAAGCTATGGTCTGTGCGCCCTCAAATCATCACCATTCAACCACCTAAGTGTGCACTCTGGTTATATGATCTCTGTCTCTGTCATGCACCTTGACACACCCGCACACATGCACACGCACATCTCAAGTTCCTCCATGTCAGTTGTGAGTAATGTTTTTGTTATTTTTTATTTTAAGGTTAATTAAAAACATACAAATCATTCATGCAAATTACTAAACATATTCAAACATTAGCTGTTCAAGGTATATCATATGATGATCTAGTGCCCCCCTCTCACTCTATTTCCCTCTCTCTCTGTCTCGCTCCCTCTCTGTCTCTCTCACCTGGTGTCTAAGTCTTACTTTCTCCCTGTGGGTGAGAGTCACATCATCAGGTGTACGTTTGCAAGTGTTTCCGACCCGAGTAAAAACATAGAGATCTTGAGGCTGAGGGTGCTGCGTTATTCATAGTTAGACATAGAATGAGAGCAGCAGTGACTGAGGCATCCCCATAGATGGTGGCCCTCCTGGTGCTTGAAGCCGTGCAATGCCATCATTTGCATCCTGCAGGAGTGGTGCTATCACATTGTAGGATGCACTGTCCGAATGAGGGAGAGTGAAGGTGGACGGATAGGCGCTGCAGGAAGCACTGGGTGCTGATAGAACCTGCAAGGGACCAGAAAACAATGCTCCAGAGTTAGAGACCAGCGCGCAAAATTAAACATTCTCGCAGCAGAAAAAGATCATTGGTTTTAATCAGAGCGTGACCCTTTCCAAGAAGGAAGGACATTTTGATAGTTAAAACTGTGTGTATTCTCGACAATTACATTCTGGTAATATGCTGACACTCCAAGATGGACAGTCTCGTGCACTCCAATTGAACTCTGTTGAGATACCCCTCTGAACAGGGATGTTACTAGGTCTGGAAGAGATCTGGGGCTATGCTAATGTCGGGGCTGTCGGGACTCGGGGCTAGCTAGCCTTTTAGTTGTAGCTCCTGATCTTCTATACGGGACTACAACCAAAGGACAACGGGCTATAGCCCCCTCATCTCCACCTCCCACCCCCCGTAAAGCCTCTGCCTCCGAAAAAAGGTGAAGGGAACAAATAAAGCCAAGGAGGATTCGTGGCCTATTTGGGTAAAATCAGGGTACATTTTCGAAACAAAGGAATCACCACATAGCTTTATATTTCACAAATATACCTGTGATAAAAGGGCTGGCTTCTTAAATCACTAAGGACAATGCACACTGGGATTGGTGCTCATTTCATTTTTCACAGCACTCACCCTAACATTGAAATGTCTGTAACAATGAACTCTATATACTCATTCAGACTGATGCAGGATTTGCATCTGAGGATAAAATGGATGTGACACCTCCAGTGGGGTCTAAGGGATGGCCTGCTTCTGATTTCTAAGAATAATATTTCCTTTTGCCGAAACCGAGAGCATAGCAGAATTTTAGAAGAAGAAATGCTGAGAGGTGAAGCTGGGCTGCAGGGTATGGAGGGCTGTGCCATGTCCTTTCCGCAATGCACAGATATCCTTTGCGATTCATACATATAGTGCCTCCACATATATCAAAATCACTAAAAATGGATATAGGTTCATTGCACATCTGTATGTAAAGCTTCATCTTAGATTTATTTGTCCACTTGTTCCATTCCACACCCTTTGTAAAATGTGTATACTAGAGTAACTGAGTATGGGGCAGAACTAGAGGACACGTTCAACCGCTTCGATGTTACCTTTAGATAATCTACATTGACTTGATCTCAGAATTTTATACCACGGCCCCTCCAAGTTCCAGACTCCAAGAAAGCTCAGCCTAAACTTTGAAATGAACCTTCTCATATCAACACGTGGGACACTGTATGTTTAGAATTGAGGCACTCCTGATTCCTCATAATTAAGGAGATCATCGCCATTCGTTAGCACAGCTCCTTTATCAGGGATCTGTGACAAAGTCCCATGCTGGAGGTAGGGATGTGAGCTGAGAGGGACCATAGGGGCCGGTGGAGACCACCCGCTATATAATCTGAATCTGGAGTTGGCACACAGCGGATAACCAGGCCCTCTACACCATTCCCAGCTTCTGTATTGAAGCAGATATTGTGGCCCCAGAAAGAGAAGAAATTATAGTGTTTACACACAATCTTAGAGTGTGAGCAAACACCAATTATAATCACAGTTTGTGATCAGGAAACAGGAGCTAAGCGAATTGAGCGGTGGGCTACAGACCTCTGCTTACTTCCAAAACACAGATTCAGAGGAGGCGGCTTGGTACACGAATGCCGAACACGAGCTGAGAGGAGAACGTACATGAGTGATGTAATGGGCCATGGTAGAATCAAGCATCCTCTGTGACATGGCCACCTGATTCCAAGATGGCAGGCCAGTCCTCTATCTTTTTGGGCAACAGACACGCAGGCCACTCAGGGATGATTGAGACTTCATTGGCAGCACCAATAGAGCAACTCATAGTTTGACACAGACACTATGAGGACAGGACGAACACTTTAGTTTTAAACCTGTATCCGAGGAGGAACTGGCTCTATTAATATAAAATTTAAAACCAACCACCTCCAAGGGGGATGAATGCATGTCCTGCATTGGTTATAAAAACTTGCTCCCCTCTACTCCTTGGCATGCTGTGCAAATTCGTGAACGCCTCGTTCAGTGAATGCCATGTTCCTGCGTCTACTAAGAACACCTGGATTTTGCCTCTACTTAAAAAAAACAGGTCTTTGTCCATCAAATCCTCTGAATTACAGGCCAATCTCGAACTCACCCTTTCTGTTGAAAATACTCCATCGAATAACCTTTACGCAAGTCATGACACACCTAAGGAATAATAACATTCTTAACAAGTGACAATCAGGATTTAGGTAGAACCATGGTACGGAGACTGCCCTTCTGGACCTTAAGTCCAGACTTTCCTGTATTATGGACAATGACCAAACAGCCATCCTGATGCTGCTTGACCTCTCGGCTGCCTTTGACCTGGTAGATCATACTCTGCTGCTTGATCGGCTAGGAAAAGTGGCGGGGTTCTCTGGCTCAGCGACCCGCTGGGTCCAATCATTCCTCACCAATCGCTGGTGTAGAGTCAGCAGTACCTCGGCTGATTCAATCCCAACCCTACTTACACATGGGGTAACACAAGAGGCCTGCTTGCCCCGCACCTTTTACAATATTTTTACTGTCCCATTTTTTGATCTCCTGGAGGAACACAAAATCAATTTAACCAATTATACAGACGACACACAATGTGTCATCCCTCTCTCAGGTAATCATATAGAGGATCAAAAAACCATCAACCAGATTTATGGAGTGATCCAACGCTGGATGTATGAAAATGGACTGACATTGAATACTGGATCAACCGAATTTATGGTGGTAGGTACCTTGGCCATAACCCGGAACATGGGCCTGGAATATGCATAGTTCCGTATTGACGGTTGTGACATAGACACCAAGAGTAAAGTAAAAACGACAGGAGTCTATTTTGATCGCAATCCTAATATGAAGGCACAGGTCGGGAGCATGGCATCATCAGCCTCATATCACATTAAACCTCTGACACAAGCTTGCCCGTTTATATCTAGAGCAAGTTGTGAGATACTCTCTAGAGCCCTAATTGGCTTGATTATTGTGGCAGATTGCTTACACAATGCGGTCAGGATTGTTCTAGACATCAGAAAAAGGGAACATGCGTCGGACGCCAAAAGGAGCTTACACTGGCTTCTGATAGCGGCTAGAATTGCGTTTCGCCTTCTGGTGATAACTTAGAAATGTCTGACAGGTTCCTCACCTTTACACCTGAGCAAAATGTTAGAGACTAAACTAAATACATGCAATCTCAGATCTAACAATACCAATCAATTGAGAGTCCCAGTATACAGACTGTCTCAGGTAAAGAAAGGAGCATTATTTGCAGCAGCCCCTGTGGCATGGAATGCTATCCCCCCAGATATGAGGAAGGAAAAATCCACAGCTGTGTTCAGAAAGAGACTTAAGACTCTCCTGTTCAGATAAAGAGGATAGATTTACCTTTTTACCTTTGACCTTTGCTTGCGTATACCTTCCTGAAATAATGTTGTGGTCTTGTTGATTTCCTAGCTTTATGTTTGTCTTTATGGTGTGCCCTTAAGCCTCCGGGCCATTGGTGCGCGATATAAATAAATATACATACATACAGGTGCCAGAACATTATACCCCCAAACATCCACTGGCACAGGATATAAAAGGGGGTGGTGGTTGAGGAGTAAGTGGGGGTTTGGAGGGCAGTAATTGGAAGAGAGCAGAGCAGGAGAGTGGAAGGGGCAAGAGGGAGCAGAGAGATGAGGGCATGCAAGAAGGAAAGAACAGAAGGAAGAAGGAAAGGAGGAGTACCTGGAAGGACAAAAGAAAGGAGAGCACTAATAGTGCCTCCAGTGGAAGGAGGGAGTTGCATGAGGGGAAAACAAGGTGGAGGAAGGTGCAGAAGGGACAGGAGAGGAGCTGGAGATAGGGCCAGTACATTCAACATCAGAAGGAGGAAGGAGACAGATGGTGATGGATGGTGATGAACATAAAAGATATCCAGAATTAGTGTCAGCGTCTCGCCTTAACTTACTGCTGGTTGAAGCCTGTTGCAACTGGTGTCTCTCCCCCTGGCTAGTCATCACGACCGAATGAGTGTAAACACAACGCCTTGGTCCTGACCCAAATTCAGTGGAAAAACACAGTTCGGGGAAAGGGGCGGGAGACCTGCCTGATGTTCCAAGATCTTCGGATGCTAGAAAATGTTCTTCGCAATAAAGTTGATCTAGGAGAGCGTAGAGCAGCAAGTTTGTAGAAGGGACATGGGGCCAAAGGAACTTGCCCAGGAACTTGCCAGGACAGGGAGAATGAAAGGGCTTTGCAAGACACAGGATAGAGAGCGGGGGATGCAGGCTCAGAGAAACAGGGGAATCTGGAGAGAAACTAGCCTGGACAGGAACGAAGCAACGAAAAAGAGAGCCAGGCGAGTACAATGGAGAGCGCAGGTTGCAAGGAAACGGTAAGACACATTGGGAAAAATTACAGTGTTGTGGCAAATGGAAGGGTTTACAACACGCCGACTTACCTTTCCTCCGGAATTAAATATGGTAGCTTCCGGTGGTGTCCCAGGCGCCTCCGGCACTCCGGAAGACATCACAGCATCAACGACGATCAGCTGCATATAGGCAGTGCCAGGACGTTCTGAGCTGCCATTTTCTGTTGGGTTGTTTCAGCCTCCAGTGCTGCCATAAAGACCAGGTAGCGGATCTGCGGCGGTGACCCCTGGCAATTGGCCAAGCCAAGATAGCCAGAAAGCAGAGAGAGCTCTAACAGGTGGAGCCAATGGGACCCAAACTGGGTTCAAGACCAGTTACCAGGGCTGCAACAGTTAAGAACCTTGTGGTTCTGGAGAACAGTAAAGAGATAGTATAAGAGACAGGCTAACTAGGAGCCATAATACATATCTGGTAGGGATGGCAAGCCCACCAGTAACACTTAAGAACCCCTGTCTTTACAGGGAAGGAAAGGGACAGTGAGAGATTGGTTTGCTAACTGGTAGCCATAATCCAGACCTGCTGTGATTGAAAAGTTCACTACTAATTCTAAAGAAAACTTGCCTAGCCAGCCTAAGACTCCTAACACAGACGCTCTTTGGACATCTAAAAGTCGTAGGCGTCCCAGAGGACTACTACTAGTCCACAATAAGAAAGCTCAAGAGAAAGCTGAGCCTGCTGACAGTTCCAATAAGATCTGATACAAAGGACAAGGCTGGCAAAAGCACAGTACCAATTACCAGACCATCCATTGAACGATTCCCTCTTGGCGAGGTGCTTTAATAACAATGGCTTGAAAATAGACCCAGGAAAGTCGGGATAGAAATGAAGTGTTGACAGCAGACGGACCACTATGACCCAGGAGGGTGACCCGGACCCCTTACTAACTATTGTTCCTGTGTTTGAGGATCTGCGGAGCCAGAACCAGAAAACTGAAAGAGGCTTTACTTTTGATCTGGGCCCTTTTTTTTCTACTTGTGTCCTGGTGTTCCTGCTCCATGTCACCCTTACCTGAAGTCCCAGGGTACATCTTTGAAATATTTCACGAATGTTCTTTCCTTCGATTAACAATCTGCCCGACTTGCAATATATTGAATGCAAAGAATAATTTGATCCATTATTAGTTGGAATATCTTTTGGACAAACCCCTTGACATGGCAGTTCTCACATAGATCTAAGTATTAGCTCAGTAAGATTATGGTATCTAACTATTCCTTGGGATATACCATATCATTAATTTCTTTTAAGAAGTCGGTCGGTGTACCCTAGCAAAGGTATATGAGAGGATCAATAAATGAGGTATGCTACATCATCTTTTAAAAATAAAATATTTAAGCAATAAGCCCCTAGCTGAGGGGGGGCATTACTGCTTCAGTTAATGCCCTGGGCCCTATAGTTACAGGCCTGAGCAAAGCAAGAGCCTTAATGCAGGGCCCTGGGCATTAACTGAAACATGAATACCCCCCCTGAGCGGGGCTTATTGCTGTTAGTACCCCTGCCCGTAACACTGGGGTACTAACAGTCTCTTTTTAAAGAAATAAAATATAAAAAATAATGTCTGCCAAGTGACGGGGAGAAGGGACCATATGTAGTCCCTTCTCCCTTTCAATGGCGGACATTGAAAAACTAAGAAAAAAGTAAACAAATAAGATGGCCGCCATGGAACGTGGAGAAGGGACATCTCCTTTTTCATGACGGCCATCGAAGAAAAGTAAAAAGTACACAAAAAAGATGGCCGTCAGGGAACAGGGAATAGAGACTACATGTAGTCCCTTCTCCCTTTCCATGGCGGCCAAGAAGACAACTGCGACCGGCTCCACAAATGCTTTGTTAGGCTGGTAACGACGTGCAAGGGCCAATGAGCTTTCTTGTTACAAGCTCATTGTGCCTCGCTGGGTACTGATAAATGCAAATGTGTTTTCTATCATTGACCCTACTTCAATAACACCTGTTTGAGTGAGGTATGAAAAAAGTCTCCTCCCCATTTTAGTTATTCGGCTCAGTTAATATTGCTTTAGCAAATATTGTTTTCCTTTTCAATACCTCCAAGGAATATCGTCAGGCGGTGCTGCTTTGGAGGACATCGCTGCATGAATTCAGGATGCAAAATTCCCTTCTCCTTAACTTTTACAGGGATGATAGTTGACTCTGATTATTCTCAGCAGAGGTCCAATCCCAATTTTCCTGTCCTGCTCAAATTGCTGCACGTGGCTTCCCTCGTCGATCAACAAATCCAAACCTCCCCCACAAGCTATGGCATCATTCATTGTCTCCATAAACCCTGGGAGTTGCCTTTCGTCTCCCGACTACCACTACTTCCTGGGCTAGAGCCAGCAACAGAGCAACAGAAGTGTGATCCACCTTTGCAAAAGTGTCTGCGTTCAGGCACAACTGGGATCTGAGAACCCACAGTGTTCTCTTCTTCATGGGCCTTATGAATCGCTTCACTGCTAGAAATCCCCAAGGCTGGAGCATCACATGGCACTCGGGTGCACAATACCATTGGACTAACTGGGATGTCTACAGCAAAATTCAGATCCATCCATTACTGACCAGACGTGGCTCACCCACAGAGCTGTCCTAACTAGGACAGTGAGCCTCATTACGGCCCTGGCGCTAGCCGTGCCGGTAAAAACGGCACAGCTGCCGCCGGAGTTGTTTTCTTTCGGGTGCCTGGCTATGGTGTATTTACAGCCCCGGCGGTCCCGGTAATTCCCCATAGCCAGGCGCCGAAAAAAATTACTCCCCGTTCCCATTGAGTCCTATAGGGCGCAATGGGAATGGGGAGGACGGAAGCACCGGCACCGTTCATAACGGTTCCGGTGCTTCCGTCAAAGTCTGCGAGCGGGTGCCGTTCCGCCCCCCCAGGTCAGACATGGCGGGAGGGACAGCACCCGCCTGCAGAACTCGCAGTGTGCCGGACTGGTAACAACGGTGCCGGTAGATTACCATACTTATAATGAGGCCCAGTGTGCCAATGATAATGTTTACGGTGGTGTGGCCCATTACTTTGTTAGGAGAATTATATTTTCTTATTTACAGTTGATAGCCCCCACACAGCTCAAAACGTGCCTTTTTCGAAGACAATCACAGCGAGTCACAATAGAAAAATAATTTCTAAACCTTAGTTTATATCCACGATCGCTGCAGGTTTGACATGCAAGAAAAAGGGATTGCCTTCATGTCGATTTTCAAATGTTTTTAACATTATGCAAAACAAGCTGTTAATTTGTGTCAAAGAATTACCATAGCCAAGTGACCTTATCACACACCTCTTTCTTTAATTGTGTATCTTGCTTTTTGCATTCTGGTAAGGGTAGTGTTTGATTCAGAATGTGGCACAAAAAAACGACACTCATACTGTTGCCGTAACATAATTCTTTAGTAATGTACAGCTTGTCAGGTTGCGTACCTCTGTGATTTGTGTACTTTGCAAATAAACTCTAAAAGCAGGTATTGTTGTTGCCAAAACTTAAACATGTCTAGCTACTAGAGTTTGGGAGGTATGTGGTCAAGTTCCTCTATTGCAGAGTGTATTTAAATCCTGGCTTCACTGCTTAACCAAAGTGTGTGATCATGGTCATACCTGGGGTGTGGGGGCTGGTTTCTGCTCATGCTTGGGCCAGTTTGGAAGAAAAAAAATTTGGAAAAAAAAAGATTATTTTTTTCGCTTTTTTTTCTTTTCAAAAAGTCTTTCATCCTTCTTAGGTCGATAAATGAGTACTAACACAGGTTGTGTGATATTGTATGCATATGCAATACAATAACATTATCATTTGGCCTTGGGCGTCTGCTTGGTTTCACAGTAATTTAGTGTATTTAGGAACAATGCTATTTGATGCCACTTCCTGTTTTGTCAAGTGGTGAAAGGTCGTGTTTCATCGCTTCCCGGGATGTCACTTTGGGGTGTGGTCAAATGACATTCCTTCTGGTGATGTCAGAGGTCAAGGGTCGTGAGACGAGGGGTGTGCCACTTTTTTGAGGCAAGTGGTGGGCCACTTTTTTTTGGGTGACCAGGTCTATTTCTTGTCCCAGTCCGACCCTGATGCCTGAACTGAAAAAAACGGTAATCCTTAGAAGTAATTAAAACACTGTATTCAGAAAAAGACTCCCTTCAATTAGGGAAATGTAATGATTTTAGGGACAAAATGGTGATCTTTCAAGCTCCTCTGTTGTTGGTCCACAAAACAATGCCTAGAATTGCATTATCGTAACACTGGCCCTGCCTCAGTCCCATATAGCGCGATTTGACAGGAGGATGTATCTTCTCACCAACCACTTGGGTCCCCAGTGCTTCTAGTAGAGGACTGCCTGCTTCACAGCCAACATTCATTTCCTCCCCTGCTGCCGACAGTCACCGGAGTTGCTTGCGCCAAGCAGAGCCCTGCCCCACCCGAAAACGAGTGACCCTCTTTGCTATGCCCTGTGAGGCTAGGTTAATTGGTATTTTATGGCACAACTTCAGCCGTTTTAATAGTTTCCTGGCACTTTAGGATCTGCAAGAGGTGTTATAGGAGACTAACAGATGAGTGGAGAGAGCAGTGCAAGGGTGCTTTGTTGCAATGTTAATGTGTGCAGATATGGAAAGCCAGGGCTCTTTCTGTGGTGTACATGCTACATATTTTGTAGAGTTTTTGTGTGGTTTTCTGTGGTGTCTGGTAGAGTGGTGCTTAAGGAGAGTGTGGAGAGTTGTGTTTGCGTATCTGTGGTAGGTTAGTGAGTTGTTAAGGAGAAATGTAGGCCTATATCTCCAGGTGGTGTTGTTAATCTGTGATGTTTCTGGGCTGAAGTTGTGTGCCGATATATGTTGTTGGTTCGTGTTGGTCAGGGAGAATTGTTTTGGAGGGATTATTTTTGCAATGGCTTTCCCAGCTGTCTACCCAGTAACAACTGGGGACAGCCATTTCCACTTTGGAAACAGTGGGTTGCATATATTTGCTTATATCCATGCAATTCTTTACCCATCAGCTATACCTTTTGATGCTACAGAATGTGCTATTAGGGTAAGCATTGCTACGTCAGACGATGCTCTGCCAGGGCACAGATTCAGGGTCTGCAATTTGAAGTAATTTGCCTGGGGTGTCCCTTTGACACCTCACTGATACCTGAAAAACACTCCAGCTATATCTCCACTGCCTGTAGCCCTTTCTTCCCTTGCTTTCTCTCCTACGCTTATAGCGAATTGGTCCACTTTTCCCATCTTTTCTGACCACGAATTCCTTACTGCAATTCAGAGGCTAATATCCGCTTCACCACTTGATCTTATCCCTCTTGCTCTTCTTAAAGATTTTATTAGATCTATCTGCTGCCTTCGATACTGTTGACCACGCCACCCTGATCTCCCAGCCATCATATGCGGGCCTGTCGGGCCAGGTTCTGACTTGGTTCTCTTCTTTCCTGGCAGACCAATCTCAGTCTGTCCTCTCCCCTTTCTGCTCTAAGCCTGCTCCTTTATTCTGTGGCGTCCCGCAGGCCTCTGTTCTTTCGTCCACACTATTAAACATTTACATCAGGCTACAGGGTTGGACTGGGGCAACAAATAGAACCGGACACCCAAAGAAAAGTGGCCTACCCCTCGCCTCAAAAAAGTGGCCCACCCCTCACCTAAAAAAAAAGTGGCCCTCAAACCATCATCTGTGAATTGCGTCAATTCACGACTTTACAGGTGAAGGTCATGATGGGTGGCTCTGGTCTCGTGCTGTGTGCCATGCTGCTGCAGAGCTTCTTGTTGCATGTGGGTAGTAGCCTGCACGTGTGATGTGCTGCCAAGTAATATTTTGGGATAAGATGGTGGGTGGTCGACTGCATGTAAGGGTTGCTGTGGGGCTTGGCGGAGGTGGGTTCAGCGGCATTCGGAGTGTGAGCGAGTCCGATGGTGGCAGTATGTGCTACAAGCACATTTTGAGTCGTTTGCGCGGTGGATGGGCAGCAGAGGCCAGCAGGCGCGTTGTGTGCTCTGATGCTGGCTTTGCAGCGGCATTCAGAGCGCGGCGACTGCCCATTGCCATGCTAACCCTCAACCCAGTTCTTGCTGCTCCCTGCCCAAAACACCTTCTCATGGGAACTCTTTGAGCTCTCTTTAATCAAGCCTTACCATCAAACTTTGCACTTGTCGTGCATGCTTTAGTTTTTTCAAAGCAGGCACAAAGTGTTATAGATACAGGCATGCTTTAGAGAGGTAAATACAAAGCATCGAAAAACAATTCACTCTCTTCGTGGGACTGTCCAAATTTCCAGATGTAAAAGTAGCCATTATTAAGAAAAAGTGGAGGCGAGCAAGTGAAGTAAGCGCTGCTATTCTTATGTATTAGTTTGGCACCGTGGTCATGCAAAGAGTCTTTTCCACAGATATAATTTGAGAGCATAGCGTGAAGTACCGGTCAGCTCGTAATTTCAAGAGCTTGTTTACATTCCCCACCATGGAGTGGCCGAGGTGGAGTCTGGAGGTCCATCACTAACTTAAGATGGACGGGCTGGGCGTTAGGTGTGGCACACATATAATCTGACAATGAAAGCAGACCAAGCGAGCTAAGGGTAAGTAACCCCCCAATAACTGTTATACTTCACCACCACCCACTTCCAGACCAAATCCAAAATGCAGAAGCGACCGACAACTAGGAATGACACAGAGGACCACAACACGGGAAATCATACACACGCCAAAAAATAAAAGAAATGTAACAATAAAAACGTGATTCGTATTTTGGGCAACTCCGAGAGTCCACCAGCAAGCACTTTGGATAAATAAACACTATGCATGTTTTCTTGTAAAAGCACGCTGGTGGCACTGAAGCCCTCAGCTAACCACATGCCCCACACTTGCACAAGTTCTGTGATCCTGGGTTATTCCCCTTATAAAGCTTACAGGTGCTTAATAAATAATATGCATACAAGCTGCCATTTGAAAGAGACTAACCACTATCTATGAAAGTAGCTGGCCTGATTTACAAACACATTTTCCAATGGGAAAACCCAGTTGAAACAAGCTTGGTAAATCATGTCTTCATTTGTGGTAAAGGTGTAGCATGATCTTAGTGACTACAAGACAGGTTTGTTCATTAACATATTGGTGATTTATATAGTGCTTAATGATATATACTATTCAAAGCGCTATAATAACCGTTCTCGCTGTTATTAACCAGTTGCTATCACCCAGTTTGACCAGCAGTTAACCCACTAAACTGTCTTTAGGACTCACTTATTATTTGCCTTCATTCAAAATAAAAAAGAAGGCACAGCAGCAGAGCAAAGTTTGGAGGACAGATGTACTTACCGACTGGTTCAGCTTCTGCCGCTGGCTGTCGGCAGTCAATTCCTGTAGGTTGGCTTTGGCTGCAATCTCTTCCTCCAGGTCGCAGTCTCTGCCCCTGATTTCCAGTCATATGTCTCTCGGTTGCAGGTGTGCCGATCGTAGTTTGCAGACTCTGCCCCTTTTTGCATTCAAGGCCTCTAGTTTCCAGGTTTGCAGTCTATCCTTGTGGGCTGCAGCTCTGCGCCCGGGAGGATCTGGCTCTGTGGTCGCTTGTGTATTTTCCTGTGGACAGATTTCTCCCAAGCTCTGCCTTTCCTCGATCCTTCTCTCTCCGAACCCTGCCGTCTCCTTCCTCGCAAACTCTCGCCCCCTCCTCCTCGGGTCCTCTCTGTTGGTGTCAGTGCTTTAAGTGGGGTAAAAAATTGAGGGGGGGCCCTCGTTTGGGGGCGTGGCTTCCATTGCGGGCGTGGCCTAAAAGTGCACAAATCATAGTAAGGTGCGCAAACAAATATATAAATATATTTGAGCATTTATGTATTTGTTTGCGTACTACTATGGTTTGTGATTTTTCAAGCCTTCTTTTATATACATAGCAATGTTACATATTTCTATGTTTATAAAAGGTGGCTTGAAAAGTGCACAAACCATAGTAAAGTACTCACACTTGTGTGCTTACCTTACTATGGGTTTGTGTACTTTTCAAGCTGCCTTTTATAAACATAGACATTTGTAACATATGTCTATGTTTATAAAAGACGGCTTGAAACGTAGCCATCTTTTATAAAGCGTTGATGACGGACAAAACCCAAGGTGGCTTTGTCCGTCGACAAAGCTTTATAAAAGATGCCTTGAATTGTATACGATTCAAGCCGTCTGTTATAAACATAGAAATATGTCTACGTTTATAAAAGATGGCTTAAACGTACACAGTTGAAGGAATCTTTTATAAAGCCTTGCCAAAGCAGAAAGGCGCCTCGGGCTCAGTGATCAGAGCAGAGATCACTGAGCCCGAGGTGTCTTTCACCCTCTGGGAACCCGCGGGCTCCGTGATCTAATCTGCAGATTAGATCACGGAGCCCGCGGGTTCCCAGAGGGTCAGTCAGTGACCTGGCGAGGGAAAACTAAGGGACTCTAGCTTCCTCTGATGGCCCCTCAGATGAGGGGTCATCAGAGAAAGTTACAGTGACTGACGGAAGTGCCAGCCAGTCACAGCAACGCTGTGCCTGGCTGGCACTTCTGTCAGCTTGCCTGACGTTAAAGTGGCGGGCGCATCTCCCGTCACGGCTGCGGCCGCGGCGGGATAATGCGTCCTGCCATGGCGTGGTGAGGCCGGGGGCCCCGGCAGGGCCCCGGCTCAGCCCCACTTTTTGGAGACTGCCGGGGCCCGGCCCCGGCAGGCCCCGGCCCACTTAAAGCACTGGTTGGTGTCCTTCCCTACCCCTCTTTGTCGTGTGCTCCCTGTTCTGTCTGTCTGATCAACTCTCTCTCTCTCTCTCTCTCTCTTTCTATATCCCTCTCTCTCCTACCAGACTGTTGAAAGCCCCCTCTCTCTGAAGCCTGTTTTGCTGTCAGTCTTTCTCTTTCGTGCCCACCTCCTGCCACTGACTGAGCAGAGCCGACGGGCAGGCACTATGGGCCATGGCCCCAACCTTAACTTTGCAAGTGAAGTGTTACTTTTTTTTTTTAAAACACGTTTTGTAAAAAAGTAACACTTCACTTACAAAGTGCACCTGGTGGCTGGCGCCATGGTGTCTCGTGCTGACTCGCTGCCTGCAGGCCCTGCAGCCAGCCCTGAGTCGGCGCTCGACACCATGGCGCACTATTAAACCGGCCCAGGCGTGGGCTTCAAACCGGCCCCTCGCCCGCCTCCAAGTGTTTTCGGATCAGCCATGTGCCGAAAGGCCGATGGGCCAATACAACCCTGTCAGGCTACTTCTCTGCCTCATCCACTCTCCTGGCTTTCAGTATTACTCTTATGCTGATGACACGCAGATCTTCGTTCGCCCTGATCGTGCTAGGCCTGACACTGCTGCACGGCTCAGGGGCTGCCTTGAAGACTTGGGCTCTTGGATGGCCGCAAATTGGTTGAAATTAAATGGTGAAAAGACAGAGGTTCCTGTTGTTGGTACCTCCAGCCCTCTGTCTTTCTGGACACCAGACTTCTGGCCGACCACTCTTGGACCTTTTCCACTCTGGCCTCTTCTGTTAAGGATCTAGGCGTAAACATGTCCTGTTCTCTGTCTATGTGTGATCAGATCGCCTCAGTTTGCAAATCTGGCCATTTTTAACTCATCGTTTTACAGAAAGTTCTCCCATTTATCCCTGTGCAATTTCAGGCACCTGTGGTGCCCGCTCTTGTGCTGCCAACATTGATTACTGCAATGCGCTCTATTTTCAGCCAGGTCCTTCAGAATGCTGCAGCCAGGTCTGTTATTCACTGTTTATTGCTCACGTATTTCCCCTTCTCCGACAGCTCCACTGGCTCCCGGTCTAGAAGCGTGTTCTTTTCAAATCGGTCTGCATTGTACACAGAGCTTTATATAAATGTGGGGCAGAATATCTGCAGACTAAATTTTCCCCTTATATCCCTCTGCGATCACTTCGCTTACAGTCTGTTCTGCTGATCCAAATTCCTCGGGTCAGACCTTCTCACATGGGTAGCCGTGGCTTTTTGGTTGCGGCCAGGGCTTGGAATTCTCTTCCAGTCTCCCTGCGTGCCACATCTGATCATCTTCTCTTTTTTTGTTGTTTAGCTCGTTCTGTTGGTGAGCGCCATGATGCCTTAGGGTGAACGTGTGCTATATAAATTCTTCTAACATAACATAGCAGGCTTACATGGGTTATGCTACAAAGCCGCTGGAGATGCCCCCTGAACTAGCAACTGACGAAGCCAACCACACGCCACATCATAACCACTCCATTACCATGCTGGAAGGTACCCATACAAATGTGAATTTTGTCTTTAAATCCTATCATGTTTTTGGCCATGGTCATTGGCCCAATCTGTTTAAAATTTCACAATTTGCTTTGATTTTAACACTAGTTCCCAAAAACATTCCTTGGGGGAGAATGGGAAGAGGAACCACACAAAGTTGCCCTGCTACACACCGTTTATCATGATAGCCTCTTCCTTGCCATGTTAAGTGTTACTCCCTCGCCACCCTCCCTCGTGAAGGTTTGATCTAATAGTTGCAAACCTTGATTGTGCTTGTAGTTAAAAAAGGTGTTTGGGTCTGTTTTGAAGATTACCTTTCCTTCAAAGCCATCACATTTGACTATTAGTTTTCTGCTGACACCAGGGCACATTATGTGAGTACTGGTTCCCGTCTTCCCATATGATGGTCACCGACAGCAGACCTAGCATCCCACTGTTGGCTGCCAGCCACATGTCAGTCACCCTCCCCCCCAAAACCCCTATATAGAACTCCTTGCAGTCTTCCATGCAGCTGCCAAAGAGACAGCAACATGCATGTGGCGGTCTGTATGTCCATGAAAACCGGTGGACATCAATGTAGTAATGAAAGCACCAATAAAACCTGGGTAGACCATAGGGTGATTAATCCTCTCAATTGCTGCAGGAGTTGGGGAAACAGGTCATAGTAGCTGAGATTCTGTCTGGTGGTTTAAATGAGACTAATTTGCCAATTTCGCTCGATTGACTTTGGACTCAATCAAGACAATGAAATTATATATTTTTTTTAATTTACTGGTTAACTTTCATGGATTTACAAAAAGAAAAAATAGGAACTGTATGTATACACAACAAAATTGGTAATAAGTTTAGGTAATGTGAAATACAGTATGTATATCTAACACATAACCAAAAGATAGACTTATATTTGGGCTTCACCTTTTTAACAACCCCCTTAACCATGAATGGGTATATTTATGGGAAACAAGCACATTACAAAAATTTATTACACTGCAGGACATAATTAAGAGACCCTATAAGAATGACAAGACCCCAATTGACAGGCATACTACAGGCACCATAACCTGGGCATTTGTCCATTAGCTATGCGGTTTGTATCCAACATTACTCATTTTGTCAGCCCCTTCCGTTTCCCCTCCAGTAAGGTGCTGCATGAGACATTTCCTTTGGTTTGGCATAACAAAGCCGCAGATTTATTTTTACATATACATAACTACTGCAAACAGGTATTAAAAATTAGTTCCAAAAGGTGTGGCGACTGCTCCTCGTCCTGCTTCCCCCTTTACCTTCATGTTGATTGCAGGCACAACTCCCCCAAGGCCTTCGAGTCTGAGAAACCGCCTGCCCCTGCAGGTCTTTGTGGACTGGGGGAGCGCCGTTTGTTGGGGGGAAGTTGAGCCCCAATTGCTACCGCCAGACACCCCCGCCGTTTAGGCTCCCAGGAGGCGCTGTCTAGAATGGGCGAAGCCCCTTCCGGTTTAGCAATGGCTCATTCGGAGTCTTTGTCTTATCATAGGTTGCCACAACCCGCCTGTCCATCCTGCGACAACGACGTCCAGGCTCTGTCATAACTGTAGGGTGGGAGGGTGGGAAAACGAAGTCCTCCACTTTTGGCGGGCGCCCGGCTGCTGGAAGAGCTGCAAGTGCTCCTGCGCCGGGCGCCCACGTTTTTTTGCCCCAAGCCCCACCTCCTTCCTTTGTTGCCCTTCGCGTGCTTTCCAGGGCTCATGGCGCCCTTTCCTTTGGCTCCTTTGCCGCCCTCTCCTCTGCCCCTGTGGGGGGAGGGGCGAGAGAGCGTAAAGGAGGAAGGCCCGTGCCCCGGTTATCGGGGTGCCTCCTCCATTCGCTGCGCTCCCCGTTCGTCACCTTCATTTTAGATGTATGCAGTAGCCCTACCGGCACAATACAGACCAATAAAGCACCACATATTCAAGATAAGGCATCAGAGTTTGCCATTTATTTAATAATTGTGTTCTTTGCACAATTGGCAACATATTGGTATTCTTGCAACACGTGGTAATAAGACATATGTACAACAATGTGGAGCATATTTAAAAATTAGGCACTAAGAATTTATAGAAATTCGCAACTAAAAATGATTCTAAAATACATGAAATACATTCAACATGAATGCGCTTTCCTGATAATTATGGTTTTCGACATAATTAACAATGTATCAGTATTTCTATAACACGTGTTATAACACCGGCTTGCAGTCTTGCCTTTCACACACATGTTTTGGGCAGCATTGCATGCATTTTACTCTACCATACGCAATGATAGCCGAGAACATGGCGCTCATAAAAATCAAGTAATACAGGGCAATGAACACTGTAAAGGGACTACAATAGTTACTATAGCTACAAGCAACACAGCGCGAACTACGGAATTTCTAAAAGCCGATGCCGAGAGACCAAGATCGACATTTTACGGTAAGTCCCTAGCATTCTAAGGACAGATAAAACATAGGTAATTGGGAAGATATACTCATTAAGAGAGGATCGCATGCTGCTACACACCAATTAGATCGGGCACTTCAATTTAAAATGATATGAAAATGCAAAATTACCATTTTAAATTGGAAAAACGTAACGGACGTAAACTTTTAAAGCATGCAATAATTGGCATTTTTTAAAGTGGCAACACAAAAGAAAGCTTTAAAGCATGTAAGATTTGGAATTTTTTAAAGCGCCAACACAAAAGAAACTTTTTAGGATAGAGACAAATCTATATGAACACGCAGTGTATATTTTGTGGGATCATTTATCTCTAAGCACCAGAGTTAAGTTTACATAAGGCTCTAATTCACATTGTAAAACATCACAAATAACTATGAAATTTGGGGTGACACATCTATGCTTGATTTAGTCTACTTTGAAATAAGGAACTAAATGAAATCATTTGTTCACAGAAGGGATTTATCCCACTAGATGAAGATACAGTTTGAACCAACCATGTATGTTATCATTTAGAGGTAAGGTACTTGAATATACCTTTCAGAGGTTCTTCGCCCTGTAATTTGTTAATGTGCCACACAATAATAATGATGTATTTTGAAAGATGAAAATTGACTTTTGAGGGGACATAATAAATACTGCCAACCGGGATAAGTAAATCATATGGCAATATCGCACAAATAAAATGGCCTGAGGAGATACACCCAATTCAAAAAGAATATATGTTTAGTTTAAGAGATTACGGTCATATAATGTGCTGTGCAAATAATGTATGCACACTTACATTTGTGCTTGTTTTTTCTTTCCCCTAATTTTCCCTATCTCTACAATTTCTCTCCCTTCACCCTCCTTCCCAATACCCCTCCTGTTTTATCTGGCATTTATTTTTGAAATATTATTTTTGAAATACTAACTAAATTCAATCAACTGTTACACTTTTAACTAACCAAACTTGATATGGTTGTGAAAATGGGTTAATAATTTATGACTGATCTGTGCATCACACCTGCGGGTGTGTGTAATGTTTGTACAGGACTAAATTGGCCCTGATTTGAAATATACACATGCTGTGTCGAAACACGTGTCTCACATAGGGCAAAGACAGCTAATACTCAGTCAATAAATGAACCTTTCATTCAAACTACACTTGTGTGGCGCAGAAATCTTTGTGTAAGGACGTTATTTAGCGAAATTTGGCCGTTCGAAAATTCGGAAACGGCTGAAAAGTTTGACCAAATCACGTATTTGGTGCTGAGGGTTGCGGGGGTGTCCCCGCACCCTTGCTCACTATATTGTGAGCAGGGGCTGTGGGGTGTCCACGCAGCCATCCCAAAAAAAAGGGCTGCAGGAGTTGCAGGGGTGTCCCCCGCAGTTGACCCAAAAAATAAAAAAAAATAAAGATTCTGTGGCACCGGTTCCAGGCGTTTCAGGGACACAAGGTAAGTAGGGGTCTGGGGGTATGGGCAGGGGTGTGGGTGGGGGTTTGGGCAGGGATTTGGCCAAGTCAGAAATGTTCAGGGGAGAAAAGACCGAAGGTTATTTCGAAAAAATTATCTTCAGTCTTTTCTCCCTCAAACATTTCTAATTCAGTCTTTCAACCTCGATCCAACAAAACAATATTTGGTGGCGGGTCCTAAGGAGTGTCTGACACCACCTAAGAATCAAGTATTAAGGAACCTTGAAAAGACTTGTGGCCTATGTAACCTAACATTAGCTGTCAGCTTTTCGTACCTTTCACAGAAAAGAGCCAAATCTATTTAAAATGTGCTGAATATAATCAACCATCTTAAAAATGACTAAAATAAAAATCTTTAAACATATTGACAAAATGAAAATAAGTGAATACAGGCTCCATTCAGTTATCCATTTTATTCATTAATTCTAATAGCACGACTTCAATGTTACAGATATGAATGCATTCTCTGTACTATACTAGCTACAGAGCATTACAAAGCTAACAACCATACCTCCACATGTATGAGCATTTTGATGGGATTCTTAACGTGGGATGACAGTGACATCTACTGTCCAACTACAGTACTGCCACTCCTCTTTTCATTGACTTTAGTGAGCAGGAACTTGTGCTGGCCAATTGTAAACTGACCTTGATATATCAGGTCACCTTCTCATCTTGGCCATTGACCTGCTGATGGTACAGGGTATCTTTGAACTGTGTATACCTTTGTGTGTTAGGAAAGTCTTCATTTCCCTGGAGAATAGCCATACTCCTTTATCTCCAAAGATTTGCTTTCATAGTCCTTCCATTTAGAAAATGTCTGAGCGTTGCAGTAACACTGTTAGTGGTGATATTGGGGATGAACAGACAGTGAAGCCCTTGTGAGAGGAACTGGACAATTACACTATCATACTTGTTTTCTGCTTCCATGGTTTCCAAAGGGTCTTTATAATCCAGCCTCACCCTTTCCCATGGAACCAATGGGACATATTTTTTCTCGAGCGCTGCTTGCCTAATCTCTTGACACTGGACTGACATTTGTGTCGGTGATCCTTTGTAATTTCTATGTATGAGTGCATTTGTGGTTACCAGCAGTGACAGAAGTGTACCAAAAAAGTAGTGGAACTGTGACTCCGGCGGTGGACAGAGTAGGAACGAAACGAGCAATGTACCACACATTTGTCAAGGGTTGCAGTTATGCTGGTTGACATCCAATTGAGTTGAAATAGATTTCAATTTATCTGTAACGGAAATTCGGTGGTACAGTGGTGACGTGTGCTTTAACTTCATAGAGAACAGTTCTGGAATGGTGAAAATGGTTCTAAAAACTAGTGGAGCTGTTAACAGTAAAAAATGAAAAGTAGTGGAACACCGCTCCTGACCGTTCCCGCTCACTTCGACCACTGGCTACCAGTGTGACAAATCAACTTCTGTGGCACCAGTGGTCCAGGGATGAATATTGGTTTCCAAACCATCAATCAGCCCCATAACCTCTAGTACACCAGAAGGGATCTGAACAGATTGGAAACACAAGTAAATTATAAACCTCCTTGTCCAATTTTGGTAACGTGGACAGAACGGCAGGCTTATCTCTGCAAGGTCGTGGATCTTTGGTTAGTTGCAACACAGCAAAAATACAATTATTACCCAACGATAAAAGGGACTGTTCAGTCAAGGTTGTTTACAAATATCTACTTTATTATTATTACAACAGACAGTTCTAGCACACTACAAAATACAGCCCACCTTGTAAAGGAACACAGAGGACAGACAGCTTCATGAAGGAAAGGGATGCACTCTGGGTACTGACAGGAGGGTAGTCGGTAAAGCAATCAGTCTTAACTGTTCAAGGTTATTTGGTTTCAGCACCAAGGGAGCAAGGGGTCATAAATGTCATTCACTAGGGGCCTTTGGGGAAGGACCAGGTGGACAGAACCACAATGTACCCGGTTCTTGAGGTGATCTTGATGCTCTGTTGAGCATCAGCGTTTAGTCAATTCCAGGATGCTTTGCGGCTCCTGCAACAGAGTTCAAGGCTGGAGACAGCTGCAGGTATTAGGCGACAGGCAGTTCGGCAAGCGAGGCTGGATGGATGGCTGCATTCTGGCCTACAGTGTGGCTCAGGGGTCAAGAATCATTGACTCTGGGCTGGTTGGCGATTCTGGAATGCTGGATGAGGCGTCTTCTACAGCTTTAGTGATTGCAGCATGACAACAGTCAGTGGTACAGCCAGTGGCGCTTCGAGGGCTCAACTGCCTCAAGAATTTCCTTAAAAGAAGGATGCTGGTTGATGCTTTTTGTGGCACTCCTCCTAGCTTCTTCGCAGGGCTTGTTTCCTCCTTTAAGGCGGATCGTCCAAAGCTGAGGAGAAAGTTTGCAGGCAACTGCCTTGTCCTTTGTTTACCTAGGAAGCTTGCTGGCAGAACCTAGCAGGGCCTGCTGTGTGCTGGCTAGGTACCGGTTCTGGAGCTGCTGGGCGGGTCCTCTTAGGTCAGTATCTCCCTCTGTTCCCTGGGAGATGTTTAGGGGAGGGATCTTGCTTCCCACTTGGCAATCTTGGCCTTCCTTCACTGGCAAAAGCTGTAAGGTAGACTGTACCTTCAGCCAGGGTCCAAATGAGTGCTTCTTCTTACTCCTTTCGAAGTCGTCGGATGATCTCTCAAAAGAGGGCCTCAATCCTCTTTTAAAGCCAATTGGGCCCCAGTGATTGCTGCATGCTAAGCGTACCTTAATGGACCAATCCTGGGTCCCCACCAACAATCTTCTGTTATGCGTGAAGTCATAACCAGAGTGCTTTGCAATAGGAAAGGTAAGGGGTGAGAACATGTACTACTAAGGCCTACCCATCTTCCTGTCTGTTGTGGATCAAAGCGTCTCTCTGGTTAATTGAGCTCTCTGTGGCTCCTGATCAAAACTCAGGTCTCCCTTGGAGTTTGTGGTGAGAACAGACTTTCTGTATCCATCAAATCACATACTTCTTCCCTCTGAAAGGGGGTCCCCTTGCAGGGATTGCCTACTGTAAACATTTGTCCCAGAGATGACATTCACTGCCCTTCATACAGAGGGGTGGGAGCTAGCTTCAAGCTGACACATTGCATATCAAAAAGGTGTTGGGGTTTCCTGCCCTTTGTTAGTTCTGTGACCAGGCCTCTTCGCAGGCCTGCTACAATTAACTCTCATCAGTATGCGCTACCACCACACAGAACTAAAATGGGCAGGGCAGATCCATGGAGCCTTTTATAATTCATTAGGCTGGCCATGGCAGGTGGAAGGTGTTGCCTTCCTCCTTCCTTAGATGCTTTCATGTACTCCTGGCTGTCACATTCCAGCTAAATGTGACAATGGAGGACCGGGCCTATAGAATGTGTCCCCCCAGAGTACACTTGACTATGTGTTTGTTGTGCAGCAAGCATAGGGAAATGTGTGCGAATTAGCCCCACACATTTTCCGAGGTTGGTTTGCCATCCTTCCATTCCTTACAAAAAATTCAAAAAAAGCCCAGGGTAGCGCACACTCCCTGTATGGATGGTCGAATTACTCACAACCAGTACGCTTCATGAGCTATTTTAATGAGAGTACTGCAAAAATAGCCATGGTGATCTGGGGGTGCATGCTTGATGATGAAATGGTACTCTCTCCACTGAAGAGTATGGAATTCATGATTGATGATTCAGGAGCACCCTGACTGCAGGTTTGAAGGGCTAACCGAAGTGACTTTTCATCTGCCCAGCTCGTTACAATACACTCTGCTGCTTTCTTGAGTGTCTCATCTTCCGTCATGGAAGCAGTCAAGTCCAGTCCGATTCAGAGAGGACCTGTAGGCATTGAACACAGGCATCCGTTAATGATGCAATTAAGTATTCAACTTGCAAGAATGAGGTGGAGGAAAAATCCTCTATAACAAACGAGACACGCATATTCTTCTATGCCAGGACATGTTATATTGTCAACATGTTCTGTTGTAGCTTGGTCGGAAATCCAGGCTCGTCTTGGTGTGGCTGATTCGGTGCCCTAGGTCTCAGCCTTTGAAACAGTGGTTTGTGGTAGATGAGTAGAGGAAACTTGTTCTCGATAACAGGATAGTTCCTTTCAGAACTAGACATTATTTTGAAGCCAAAAGCAATTATGTTCTCTGTGTTGAGTTTCTTGAGGATAATCGTGGCTTCTATACCATAGACACCCACATCCTCCATGACGGAGGTGGCAAGTTTAGGGTTAAATCATTTTTTTCCCTTTGATATGACACTCTTAAATGAGGATTTGTGGTGTGGCAGGTACAATGGCTTTGAGGAGATTTGATTTAGGTTTTATGCCTTATGAGTCTAAGCCGGATGCCAGGTAGTCTCTTTGAATTTGACATTTTTCTTTCTGTAACCCTATTCCAGCTGTTTGGAGTCTGTGGAATTCTGTTTTTAATGTGCCTTTGTAGCTTTATTTTGTTTGCCCATAGATCAGTACATGATTAAAGTAAGCCACATTCCATACACTTGAAATTGTGAACCCATCATTCTTTGAGACACTGATATAGTGACATGCATGTATATTTGAAGGTTCTGAAATGGGTCAAGGATATGGGTCAAGGATGTGGACCTCCCATGGAGTTTTATTTGATGATAGGCTTCTCAAGGACGAGCTCTGATAGGCTCGGAAAGGGCTGTTTGTCATAATGTCCTTGTTTAGACTCTTTAGGGCCACACACAAATTTAGTTTGTTCAATGAGGGATTTTTAATAAGTTGTATGGAGCTATCAAACCAACCCATTCATTCTCTTTTATGGACTAGAATGCACCTTCATTTTTCAGACCCAAATATCTGGACAGACTCAAAGAATATGGCAAAGTACTACTTTAGTGTCAGCTCAAATAAAGTAGGGTAATCTGGAAACCATACAAAATGCAGCTTTCTTTGTATACCTCAAAGGGTGTCAGCAATTTCTTTTTGTATTTGGATATTTATTGAAAAATATATTTCACATGACATTCAAAAACATTACACATATTTTAAAAATACAATACAACCCTAACCACCACCTCCCTCACAGGTATAGTGAACAATTCAATTATTTATCATTCTAAGATAACTCCCTCAATTCCTTCAGAGAGAGGAAGCCATTTAATCTCAATACAGCATAACTCTTAATATTAAAGACATTGGATGTATAGATTCCATTTACAACTCCAGAAACCTCTCCCAAATGTCTTCATAAAGGTTGCCTTTCTTATTCCTGTACATGATCACACTCTCCATTGAAGACATTCGCTGTAAATCCTCCAGCCATCCTGAGGCAGAAGACATTTGTTCACTTTTTCATTCTCGTATTATAATTTTCTTTGCAGATAATGATTCCCTGAGGAACCAACACCTCTGCGAGTATGACAAATCTGCTTTTAAATCCTCCTCCCCCAGGACAGTGGTTGTAAAATCATAATCCATGTCTAGCATCAATACTTTGTTCATAGTCAATGTGACTTCTTTCCAGAATACCTTCAACCCTCTGCACTCCCACATGATATGCATCGAATGATCCCACTCTGTGCTTGCATCTCCAACACACCTCAGAATCTAGCAAACTCCTTTCATGGCGTTTCTGCGGTGTCCGGTACACTCTGTACAAAATGTTGACCTGCCTTGCCTTTCTCCTAGGTTTAATGATGTCAAATTCACATTTCTGCACAAATTGTCCCATCTACACACGCTCATTTCTGAGCCTATGACTTCTGACCATTTGTCGAGTACATTCCCATTAACTTCTTTGTATTTAGGCTGGTGTTTATAGACCCTTGAAGCAAAATGACCTTCTAATTTTAATTCTTTCAACCAATCTGTCCAATCATTGCTTTCTTCTGGTATTCTCTCACCAGCTGCCCTCTTTAATCTCCAATATTCTGCATATGCAGCGATCCTCCAGACCCCTTTCAGCAGTTAAACATTTAAAAGTGATTAATTAATGTTCAATCTGTAAACAGATCACATAGCCACTGGATACCGCTCAGAAACCAATTTGGCCAGAACAGCGTTTGCCCTTCTAACGTAATCTCAGGGTTTAGCCAGAAAGATGATTTTTTGGAACAGAAGACATCTTCTTTGGTCAACTTCACAAGACTACCCCAACACTCCCTCACGAAGTTTGTCGGTGCATATGACTTGCATCCACTTGCATCTTCAGAAGTCAGCAGTGCCCTTGGTGACAGTGGTGTACGCCTACTCGTCTCTGCTTGTGTCAAAACATCCATTGAATCTTCAATGAAAGGAAGCAAGTGTCTTGCCGCAATGGCTAGATGGTAGTTTGTTAAATCTGGGACTCCCAAACCCCCTTTCTCAGTCGATGACTGTAGCTTCCATAACTTCAGACGTGGTTGTTTTCCATCCCACAAGAAAGACTGTAACATACTCCCTATCTTCTTCATGTCCTCCTTCATTACTTTCATGGGGACCATACTCATGATGTAAATAATAGGTGGAGCAGTAGTCATCTTAATTGTGTTCACTCTCCCCCAAAGCCTCAGCTCCAGTTTGTTCCATCTACGCAAATCATCCTTCAGATTCTCAATTATACTACTCAAATTTACATCCATCATGCGATCCACATCCTTTGTTAGCCAAATGCCAAAATATCGCATTATTTCTGGGCACCAACTGAAACCACAATTACTCAGCTGTTGACTGGAACATGCTTCTGAAGCTGTCATAGCTTCTGATTTCATCCAGTTTATTTTATTTTGTGTCCTGAGTGATCATGGAAGGTATTGATTTGTTTCATTGTTGTCGGGACTGACGTGCCCACATTATTGTACCACCAGTAACATGTTGTCTGCATATAGACATAGTTTTTGTGATGCCTCTACAAATTGGAATCCTTTCTGATATTTACAGCTAATGGCTCCATCGCAATGGCAAACAACAATGGTATGAGTGGACAAACTTGTCTCATTCCCCTCTGTAGTTTCAATCCTTCTGAAGACAGTCCATTTTTATTTACCCATTGAATTAGATTTTCTCTCAGCCCAGAACCTTCCAGTGCAGAAACCAGGTAGTTCCATTCTATGCGATCAAACGCTTTCCCTGCACTAATGACAAGACCACCACATCTATTGATATTTTCCGACTTTCATATAACGTTAGGATCAGTTTGCGCATTGTCTCAGATGCATGCCTCCCCTTAATAATGCACGCTTGTTCAGGGTCAATAATCTCAAGGAAAAAGTTCTCTCTCTTTGCGAATTTCTTATTCTCAGTGTTAATGAGGCTTATTGGTCTGTAGCTGCTCAAGTTCATTGGGGGCTTCTTTTTTTCTCACTCTTTTAACGCAATACATTTGGATGCAGCCTTTTTTGTTTAGTGTGAAACCTGTTGGAGATGCTTGTCCGGGACACTTTCTACCATTTGGAGGACCATAATTATGTCTCTCGCAGAGTAAAAAAAAAGCCTAGGGTGCTCCTAAAAGTCCCAGATTCCCTAACTATTATATTACCTTACATTATGCATAACAACAAGATGCATGCCTGTGTCAAACAGTGACTACCTCCAGGTGACTTTATCACAAAGGCTCTTCTGGGGTGTGTCTAAGTTTTGTAAGTAGTACAGCCTTCTGAGCAGCCATGAAATAACCATCCCTGGCTTTTAGACTCATACTGTATTTTGGCATTTGGTGTCCTGCATTTACAATTTGTACAAGAATAGAAAATGACATGTGGAAAAAACCTGTGGCCTTACATAACACGATTATAGATATTGGTTACAGCATACGAGTGTGACTGAAGAAATTATATATGGGGAGGTGAGGAACAGCCAGAAAACAAACGACAGAATGGGGCCACTATGAAGACAGTGGGTTTGATGGAGGCAAGCATCATCACAGCAGAGTCCTTAGAAAAGTGCATAATGTGAAAGGGTGAGAAGGAGAGCAATCGGGGAGTGGGCAGGGATAGATTGAGGATTGTGGAGCCACCTCACTGGTTGTCAGCCGCAGCCAGCTGCAGCCAGCCGTAGCCAGCCGCAGACAGCCGCAGACAGCCTCTAGAATGTGCTGGTGCATGGGAGTCTGAGGAGACATACGGCTGGTTATGTCCCTTCCTTCTTTAATCACCCATTGGGAGACCCACACCATCAAAAACAGAACGTTTGTCATTGTTCACCCCCATCCCTTACTCTTGGGTACTCTCCTGTGTGTGATCATCCCACAACACATTATTTGGCTGCACCTCAAGATTTCCCAACTGTGGCTCATTGCCCAATGAAATCAACCCTTGCTTGGTGTTGGATATTGATAACCAAAACCATCCAAACTCAAAGAAGCACAATGCATTTAAGTGCAGTCTATAAATTTCAAAACTATAGAAACATAGTAAACAGAAAGACCCATCAAACAATACAATTTCACGTGATGTCTGTTGGTGACCCAGACTGAATGTGGCAAATGTTGTTGCACCTTGAATCAGTACAATTTGGCCATCTTCATACAAAGCTACTTGGTTTGTCTTCGTTCTGCCATATTGAGTCGCTGCCCCTCCCAATGTCTCAGCAGTAGAGTTATGGTTTCCCCTCTGTGTAGTGCTGCAAATCCGATATGGATACCATGGCATGTAGCCTTTGATGTAACAGGTTACCTCTTCAAGTGCTGAGATTTCAATGCTTTCCTATGGAAATCAGAACGCTTAGATATATCCTAACAGTTAGACAAGGGCCCGGAGCCCAGGAATGAGCCTTGATCTGTGATATACCAGAACAGAGTTTTGTTACAATAGAACCTTGGACAGGCCCTATTGGGGAAAGTTTGCGTTGGTCCAGATTGAGATCATGGTTTTTACTTTTCTGACTTTGCTCTCTTTCTTCCTCATTTTTTCACCCACTCATTGCTCCCTTCCCCACCACGCCCTCTCTTCCGCATCTCTTCTCTTCTCCCCGTTTCAGGATACTATGGTGAGGGTCTGAATGCCATCATTGTCTTTGCCGCCTGCTGCCTCCCGGACAGCAACTGTGCCGACTACCACTACATCATGGAGAATCTTTTCCTGTAAGTGGGCGCATGCTGCGCCTTTAGAGACGCGTGCCGTGCCATGCGTTTGGAAAGCTACACCACTAGGGAGCAGGTTTGAAATGCAGCGGACTAAGCAAGGGATTATCATATTGAATGACCTCAAAATGAGTATGCAATGTGGCAATGCTGTGGTTTGAGCAGGAGGAGTGCGGCTGTGCCCAGAGAGAGCCCTGCCGGCAGCTACTATAAAATGGCCACTACTGTACACACCAGTCGTGAGTTTTCCAATTGCATAGCATGGCGAAATCCAAATGAAGATGCAAGGGTATTTGTTGAGGTAAAGGATGCACAGCCCTCTTTTTTGAAATGTGGAAAATATTTTCACTGTTCTGAATTTGCAATCAGGGAGAAGGCGCTGAGGATCTGTGTCACCCAGGAAGAGGAGGACGTGAGTGGCATTGTGACAAGACCACAGGGCCAACAGAAGATGTGTGGGGGGCCATTTCAGAATGCCATTTGGGGGCTCTGTTGCCTATATCTGGGGAAACCTGCCTGTCTATGTTAACAAAAATGTATTGATCGGGCAGGGTTCGAAATTGAGGGGAGCTGGAGTTATTTAGCTCCTGCTTGTAGACTAGAAGATCCTGGTTAGCTTGACACCAACAGCTACTAGGAGCTAGGTTTGGCTCCCGAGGCCAACTGGTGCCAAACAAACACACCTATGGGAATATGACACTGTGCATTTGGGACATCTATAAATAAAGATTAGGACACATCTGTTTGACATTTAAAGCATAAGGGATCATAAATAATGGATACAATTATATCTTTCCATTTCATGAGGAAGATAGATTTGCGGAACGCTATGTACTAGCTTCTCGTTCCCCTGTAGTACCTCCTGGTCACTGGTTAATACTGGAGACCAAGGAGCTGCTTTTTGCTCCTGCTTATCCAATCTTAATTTCGAGCCCTGCCGTTTCATTTTTTGCGTTTCTAATCCTAAAGTCCAGAGGAACAATGGTAAATACGAATTTGGGGCACACTCACCTTTAGTTGGTGCACGTTTGTCTTCCAGGTGCACATACCTGATCATACAACCAATATAAGGTGTAGTGCAACGAAGCAGGTAAAGGACTTCTATTGGGAGAGGCAGCTGTGCAGTACATATATATGATATGATATAAGTTATTTATAATGTGCCTGTACACAAATGTTTCTAGGTGCGACATGACAAGGGAGGGAAGACAGAGGGGGGACAAAACAAATGATCTCACTAGGTTTTGTGTTATTCAGATTGTGCAAGTACGATAATGCAAAGTGCGGGGGGAGGTATAATGGGGAAGGGCCAGGGAGAGGGAAGGGGGAAGTGCAATCAGGGCAGCATTGCTCTGAGCATGTGCAGCCAGGGCAGTGCAGCTCTGGGTAAGTACAAGGAGGCTGGGGACTGCAGGATTAGAGTTACAGCCCCTAAGTGTGGGAGCGACTGGTCATGGAGGAGCCTGGTACCCAGTGAGACTCTGAGGGTAGCCAGGCAACCAGTCAGCGCAGCAGACAGGTCAGTCAGCAGGGGAGAGGGAGTGAAATGTAAGGAAGGCATGGTATCAAAGTAAGACAGACACATGTGATCACAGTTCAAGGGTGTTTATTAAACTGTAAAATGGGTGAGAAAAACACCTAATCTAAACCTAAATCTAAGATGGGAGCAAGCTACTACCATCAAATAATAATAATGCCAACCAAGTGGAGTCTAGTCAAATAAAAGCCCCTATACTAAGACACCTATTGCCAATCCTTACCGCTATGTTACTAAAGAGTGTGAGACAATGTTCACAAGAAGAGAAAGAAGTGTTCGCCAAATGATAAGTCAGGATGTTATGCCGGGGGTCTCACTTCCCCATGTTTTTAGCACAAGACAAGGTGGGACTCTCGAGCACAGCACACTCCTGGCATTCTCCGGCACAAGGTTCCAGTTCCTTTTCTCTATATCAGGGCCTTCTGTGCCAAGTCTCTTCTCATGTAAAGTGTCTTGCTTCAGAAGGCTTGATACTTCAAAACAACAAAACAAAAGTTCCTTCCATTATCTTTTGCGTCAGGTGATTACCCTTCACTCATGGATCCCCCTCAGCCGGGCTCCGATCCTTCTCTCAGTAGTCAGTCTCCCTCAGTCGGCCTCAGGCCAACTGGAGCACTTGCCAATTCAAACAGAGACTTGCCTTGCTGGGTCACTCTGTTTGCACTCGGCAAGCCTGTTTTTCACAAATTCACAGTTAGCATGGCGTTTCCCTCAGCCGGGCGCAAACGCCTATTTCACAATGTCAAAACTTCAGCAATGAGTTAAGGAGCTTCGATTGACCCTTGTATGATCACCTTAACTCTCTATTCCGGCCTTCCCTATGGCCTCTTGGCAGTTTTCTTTCTTCCCAATATTTAATAGTCTCTTTGCTCGTAAGAGGGGTACCAGCCGTAGGTATTCGACTGGACACCCACGTGGTGCCGGACCACTCTATCTCTGGTACCAGTGTGTTCACAAAAGACCTCTTGTCCAATTATCATCTTATTGTTGCCACTGCAAGCTTGATCCCAACACAGTTCAGTTGACTATTAGCTTTTTCCGACTCACCGGCTGTGCTGAACTCATTGGCGGTTCCTTTGCAGCAGGAGTCAAGGACGGTATCACAATGGCAACCTCGTCTCCATGCCCTAGCTATCAGTGCAGGACGGTGCCATGTACTGCTGACATCCGTCACACCATAGAACAGCTGCGATTCCCAATCTTATGTTTCTTTTATCAGAGGTTTCGCGGGTCTGGGTTGAAAGGGGAAAGGGCAACTCCCTCCTTGATGTCCTTTCATGTCTCACGGCCTTCTCCGTTCAAACCTCCGCCCTGGAATAGCTGTTTCCTCGTGTATTCAGCCTTGCTCAGAGTGTGCTCTTGGGAAAGGGTAGTCAGGTGTGGGTAGTTGTTGGTAATTGCCTGACTCTGCCTGATCCTTGTGTTGGGACATGTCAGGTAAACGGCTTGGGTATTAGTCTGTTGTTGTTCACGCTGTGAGAAAATGTTTGTGTTGGAAAAGGGCGGTGTACAGTTTCCATGTATCCTACTGGGAAGATGTGAAAAAAGGTGTCATAAGGAAGGCGATACTGCGCCTCAACCTTCGGTGTCCCACTTCCACTCTCTGAGGATCCCCCATCCAGGTGATCCTCCTGCACTGGTACACCCCCAGGAACTGGATCCAATAGCGATGGCTATGTCCTGACCACCTGGATGACAGATCCTGGTGACTAGCGGGTGAGAAATCTGCTGCTTTCTCACAGAAAGCAGAGGTGAAAAGGAAGATCTTGAGTTGCTTCCGGAACTCCAGGTGGTCCGGCTCAAGTTTGAGAGGGGTAGGCAGGCCATTCCAGAGGGAGGCAACTGCAGAAGAGAGAGAACTACCACCACTCTCTGCCTGGGGAAGCGCCTGACCCTCAGAGTTGAGATGCCTGAGGAAAGGGATAAAGAAGGGAGGTGTTTTGGAAGAGAGAGTTTGATGTATTCTGGGCCCCATCCCCAGAAAGCCTTGTGGACGATGCACATGCTCTTGAACTTGATCCTTGCAGCCACCGGGAGCCAGTGGAGAGATTTCAGGGCTGGAGAGATAGGGTCCCTGGGCTTGAGGTCAAGGACAATTCTCGCAGTCCTGTTCTGGATTAGTTGCAGAGGGCGGATAGTAGAGGAAAGCAGATTGAGAAAGAGGCTGTTGCAGTAGTCCAGCCTAGCGAGAACAAGGCTCTGGAGAAAATTGAGAAAAGGAAGACTACCTCTGGTGCAGCTGATAGTGGGCCATCTTGGACAGGTCTGTGATATGAGGGGAGAAGGAAAGAGTGGAGTCAAAGATGACACTAAGGTTTTTTGCCTCACAGGAAGGCGAAAAAAGTGTTCCCAAGGAGGGCGGCTAGAAGGAACGCAGGAGCAGGGGTCCCAATGAGAAGGATCTCACTTTTAGTGGCGTTAAGGTACAGATCGTTAGAGGCGCACCAATCCTGAATCATAGATAGACAGTCTGGAATGAGTGGTGAGGAGGCTGAAGGGAGCCTGAAAGAGAGCTGAGTGTCATTTGCATAACACTGAAAGTTAGAGGAGAAGACTCTTCATCCCAGAGTACAGGAGTCTTGTCTGAGCAAACTCCGTCTAGTGACTTTTTAACTGTGGTCTCTGAAAAACATACCACTTGTAAAGAAAAGCTGCGTTCCATAGAAACAGAATAAAATTGGTCAAAGTTTCATTTGGAAAGCAACTCGTTGTTAGGGAAAAAGGGTACACGGAACTCAGAATCGAAAAAAAGAGAAATGATTGGTGGATGGGAAGTAATTACAAAGCAAAATCACCTGAATCATAATGTGTTACCATGATGAATAAGGGAAGATTCGGGTGTTAGAGCCCCCTTCTCTGGTTCCACACGTGGATATTCGGTGAGAGCAAGGACATCCAGGTGAAGTTCTTCGAGGAGGTGGCAGATGTCAGAGGATTGTTTGACAGCAGAGCGAGAGTTGGGAGTAGCGACGTGCAGCGGGTTGCCACATTTGAAAGACTTCTGTGGTGGGGTACAGGCTTTAAGTAAGCCCTGCGGAGGTGGTAGAGGGGCCCGAGAGTGGGCAGAGGTATTAGAAGGATGTGGCATAGTAGCCAGAGAGGAGGAGGAGGGTGCCAGAGAGGCAGCGGAAGAAGGAGGTGGCATAGTAGCCAGAGAAGGGGAGGATGGTGCCAGAGAGGCAGCGAGAGAAGGAGGTGACAGAGGAGCCAGAGAGGTGCTAGTAGGAGTAGCAGGAGAAGGAAGTTGATAAGACACGGGAGGCGCCTATCGAAAAGGAGGAGATTGGGCTGAGGGCCCTGGACCAAGATGGTGCTATTCAGATAGATATGAATGATGGTCTTGAAGGAGTGGAAGGAGGACAAGAGGACCTCCCACCGAGTGCCACCTTTAATGGAAGAAGAGGAGAAAGGAGAGAGAACAGCGACCCTATGAGGAGTACATAGGTCTGGAGAGGAAACGACAAAGAGGATGTCGGTGAGAGTCTGTCTGGAGGAAGCACTGATGTAGGTATCAGCAATAGGGGGGACTGGGCTGGAGACCACAATGTCCCTCTTGAACTTCTTCCTTCCCGACTTATTACGAGGGATAGGAGATGGAGTAGCAGTAAGAGAAGATGGGGAGACAAAAAGCACAATAGAGGGTGCAAGAAGGAAGTAGGAGGAGGGAGCGAAAATAGAGAGTAGAGATTCACGACCCAGCGCTGCAGAGCGCAGGATGCGCAGAGGTGGGGGATCACACAGTAGGGAACACACAGAGGGAGCAGACAGGTACACTCAACAGTGCAAAGGAACCTCCAGCGGGGTGGGGAGTTAGAAGTGGGAGAGAGCCTAATGTGACTAGTTAGCAGTACCACAGTTTCCACAATGCAAAAGCCCCTACACCACCATGAAAAGCATTGTACTTGGCCAAGAGCCCTGCAGAGGACAATGAGTTCAGTAATGTGGGGGCATCTATTCTGTGCCTGACCTTTCTGTGAAAAGATGACATTACTCCTGTAAATCTCTAGAGTGTCCTCACATTGAGGCTCTGGCTGTTCTTTGCTATAGTGTAGACTGCTGTCACAGAAGGCATTCTGGAAACCTTCTGCTCAGTTAACAAAAGAGAGATACCAAAAGTCCTGAAAATTCAGCAGGCATTGCAAATGTCATGAAGAAATGATAACCAGCCCTCATAGCAAAAGGAATGACCTAGCCTGAGTGACAGTAGGCATGGCACTATGGACGGATGGCTTTATAAAGCGCAAGCCTAGCTGTAGCATTGTACATAGGGGCGCACACAGCGGCTTACAGGTAGGGTGCAGGGGGAGGAAAGGGGCTATGTGGGGTAGGTGGAACAGAAGGTGCTCTGGAAGGAGAGATGTGGGGTTGAATGGAGCGGCCAGCGAGATGTTCTTTGAAGAACGGGGTCTTGAAGTGTAGGATGGAGGAGAACAGTCTTATCTACGTTGGTAACTTGGTCCAAGTTCTAATTTAAAAGTACCAGATGAGTACACCTCCTAAATAATACTTCATACCAAACTTAAACCACATAAGCATCTACAAGCGGTACTACCCCAGGCCACTCAGTGTACTATCTCTTGTGAATATTGTGTGTATGCTGAATAATCTCAGCAGGCTTGATTCATCGGTGGGTGGACCAGCTCAGCCTAATGGATTGGGTTTCAGTTGATGGCAATTTGCAAGGACGTTGAAGGAGTCCTTTTGGGAGTGGTATGATTGGAAAGCTTGTATTTTCTATTCACCTGCGACTCCCTAGTGCTCCCTAAACTATAACACATTGCCCGCTATTAGTAAATGAGGCCTGTCCTCCCAAGGGTCGACACTGAGTCAGAACCGACAAGCAGTCCACAACCCCGTCTATCTGGAAAGATATAGTGCAAAAAGCAACACAGTAATACATTGCTGGCGCCATCACCCATAGTTTCCCTACAAATCTTTGGGAAACAGTGATACACATCTTTTTTTTCTTTAAACAGTTGCATTATTCTAAGGGCAGAGGTACTTTGCCAACAGGTATAATTGTTGGTTCTTTAAATCTGGGTGGGACCTTCAATTTAGGTGTTAAACTCCAGCGAGGAAATTAATGGGAGGTTGAGATGAGCAAAGCCTCTATATGTGCCTTACTTGATAACCCCGACATTGACAGCATTCTCCTGTTCTCCTGCCTCAACAGGTACGTGATCAGCAGCCTGGAGCTGCTGGTGGCCGAAGACTACATGATTGTGTACCTCAACGGCGCCACGCCTCGCAGGAGGATGCCTGGGCTGGGCTGGCTAAAGAAATGCTACCAGATGATTGACAGGCGGTAAGTAGTGACATGAGTGGGGAGAGTAAGGCATTGAGACCAAGGTCTTAAGCAGAGCTCTCAACTTCATTGCAGTCTGAAGCACGTAGTCCTCAACTGGTAATAGGAAAAGAAAAAATACACATGTCAAAATACAAAACATAAAGCAAGCAATGCATGGGCTACACTTGCCTGAAACAGGACAAGATGTACACCGTGCCTCAGTCCAGGGTTCTGCATCCTGTGAAATCTCATGATCCTCACTATTGAGCATGTTGGTTGGGGCTGATGGGAGTTGTAGTCCAAACCGTCTGGATAGCCAAAGCTTGCAAACCCCAGGGCTATTCAAACTGTCCACCCTGGGCAGTATGCAGCATAGCAGAAGGGGTGGGCAAACTATGGAAACAACCCTGGCATCCTCATGGGGATAGAGCAGGGTAGGAGGGAAGAGGAGTCTGCCAATGAGGTTGTTAATGGGTCCCTTTAAAGTTATTAAATTAAAATGGCACCTTTTAATCATATGTTGACAACAGGACAGGCTAGTGGAATGCACTTTTACCCAGTGCAAGTGCCTACTTTAGAGCAAACATGAAGCCCATTGATATTGTACTTATGTTTGAAAGTAGCTAGCTCATGAAAATCTGCTCAATATGAAACATGAAAAACACAAGATTGCAGGTGCTATTGTGTAATGCATTCTGCTGTGTTTCGGGGAAAGCTGGCACTCTACTATCTAAACTCAGGTTTGGCACTTGGCATGGAAAGTGCTAATCCTTTACTGGCCAACTATTCCTGCCAATATGAATCACAGGTTCCGTGCAAACACAAGAATTTCTCTTTGGGGCTCGGAATCTGGGATCTTTCAGAATACTCAGAGCTTTAAATTGGATGAGAAATCGAGGGGGGGGGCTCTATCTAACAAGGGGGTGTTGACGGAGTGCGGGAGTGGTCTAAAAAGTGATGGGCACTGCTTACGGTTGGGTAGGCGGCTTCAGCAGGGTCTTCTGCCTCAAGCAATGTATCATGACACCCCCACAAATATGTATTTTGGGACATGGTCCAAGGTGGTTATATTTACATCCACTCTGCATGATGTAAATAAATCTCTCTCTGGTTCGGTTGGTAAATAAATCACTGTCTCACTTAATTTGTAAACAATTAGACTCATTCTTTAAATAAATCACCTATAAAAAAGGGAAAAGGGACAAACATAACCAATGTGGGCAGGACCGGACCTAGGATGTGTTGGACTCTGAGCAGCATTATGTAAACAGACCCCCCTAATTTTCATATCTAGGAACATCAGTGACATCACAGAAAGTGACATCACAGAATTACTCTATCCTCGAGGAGACCATGTGAAGTTACATTAAAAGAAGTAGCCAGGAGTAAGCTTATAGACAAAAACGGTGTGCTGTCCGATGTAAGAAAGGTCACTGGTGTTATTACATGTAGTGCAATATCATGAGTGAGGTGTTCTTGGAGTACCGGACAGTGTGAGCTGGCTCACCTCTAGGGACCTCTAATTTTGGCAGATAAGGCACAGTGAGATAACACGATTTGCCAAATGGCACACACGTTGGTTAAGTGGCAAAGCCAAGACTGGAGACCAGTCTGCAACTCAGGCACTTGAACATAGAACGTCTTTGTTGTAACTGGTAGAAATAATGTTTGCCACAGGTATTTCACCAAATGTGGTTTAAAAACACCATCTGACTTTGGAATGCAGTGTAAAACAATGTCGATTGTGTTTTGCTAACTGGAGTCAACTATTGCTCTTGAAGTGGTTTCTTGATTAGTTTTATTTGTATGGTGTATATTTTATAATAATTTCCTAACTATCAGTATGCTCTTAATTCAGAAGCTATAGATGAGGATTGACTGTCAAATGAATCTCAAAGCAATGTTCTTGTTATTTTTGAAACATAAGGCAATATATGAACCTAAAGAACTCCCCCTGTTGGTGACTGCAGATTCCCAGGACACCAGGGCATGGATGGCACCTGGGGCAGATAGGGCAACCTATAACCAGGGAGGTTTTGAGTCACTGAGAGGAAGACATTCCACAGGACCTCAAAGGTTAACAAAATCAGCTAAGTGTCTGGAGCAGAGAAAATAACCCCTGCAGTACAGCAACCAAATTTACAACATCGCTGGCAAATCATCATGACTCATTTGCCCTCTTTTCTTTTCGCCTCATCCCCCTCATACTCCTTTTTATGTAGAGGACTTCAAAAGTAGACCAATCATAATATATATATATATTTTTATTGGATTCATTATGAACTTTTACCCCAATTTATTTACATATAAAAGATGCAAAAAAGGAGAAATATGTTCACAGCCAATAACAATAAACATACAATGCATAAAAGTGCAAAGTGCAACTCATGATATCACAATTCATCAGAGTACTATAAAAGTGACAATCAAATCGTTTGTGGACTCTAGCCCTGTAAATCATATAAAATAAAAATTCAAACAAGATTTAAATGGCTAACATAATTCACTATAGCAATTGTTAATTCCACTATACAAGATTACAATCCATTCTTCTCCAGTAATATCATCAAAAAATCGTGCCCTAGTCTCTGTCAAAGCATTACAATCTATCAAAAGATGGCTCAAGGGGTCTGTTGCCTTTTGGCAAAATGTACAATTACGATCAAACAGCAAGTTCTTTAATCTTGATCCCAGAAGATCTCGAGTTGGCAGTATGTTAGTGTATTTCTAAATTTAAAACTAGGAACAACATTACAAGCTTTTGGTTTAAATTGAACGTTCTCGGCAATTTTGTATTTGGAGCAAGCCTGCTGAGTCGAGAACCATTCTGCTATCCACATGTTTCGTTTTGCCTTATCTAGATTAGTCAACAGCAGCTCTATGAAATGTCTGCATCAATCATCGTCTGAGAGAATTCTTTCCTCCAAAGTTCAATCAGAGAATCTGTAGCATTGTCAAAGCATTTGTAACTCACTAAAAAGGCACACAATATCTCCCAAGCAACATTTCCTAAAAGTAGACCCAGCTCATACTAAATTAAAGGGATAGGAGAACTTTTAGGTAGAGACCAAATACGCTTCCAGAAAATGCTTTCTAACTAGTGCCAATGAATTGCTTTATAGTCAGTAAAGGTTTCTGCTCCATAAGTAATGATAGGAACTGCTTTTTGTTTATAAAACAACAGACGTGGATGCAGCAAATAGTTACCATATTTTGTCTGCAAAATCGTTGCTTGAGCTGTGAAAGGAGAATTTTTTTGTGAACTTCTCTGTGCAGAGAGAATCACCTCTTCTGTTGTTATAACAAATACCTAAGTAGCAATAATCTTGCACAAAGCACCCAATTTGAAACTTTTCGATTTCCTCTCTTGTTAGGTCTTATTTTGATTAGATTTGATTTAGAAATACTAATAGTCAAACTATTTTACAATACATATAGCGAAAGAGCGTCCAACTGATGCTGAAGACCAATGGTTGTTCGATCTATTAAGACCAAACCACCTGCGTAGAACAGCCATTGAACCATACTAGAGCCTACCCTAGGAGGAAAAGCCAGTGCCTGCTCTAAGTGTTGATTCAGATCAACTAAAAGAAGATTAAAAAGAGTGGGGGCCAGAGGGCATCCTTGATTAAGCCTTCTAAAAGTTGGTATTGGCAAGGATAAATCACCTTGGTGGTTAAGGCAAATCACTATCGTAGTGTTCGTATCAAGTGCTTGGATCATTTCTAAGAGTTCTTCTGGGCAAACCCAATTTTTCATTTTCTTCCGCAAGGCTCCCCAGGGGACACTGTCAAATGCCAATTTAAAATCAATAAATGCCAGATATGAAGGGGTTTTGGTATTAAACGCTCTTTATTTAAAAAGAGACAACAAAAAACAGTTTAGCGAAGTCCCTACCCACTTCACAAAACCCGATTGGTTAAAATTGTAAACATTTAAAGATAAAATCCATTCATTTATTTTCCTTCGCAATAATGTTGCACATTTTTTTCCTGCGGGCTCTAATAATGTGACCGGTCGATAGTTTTCTGGAAGTGCCTGCTCACCTTTTTAAAAATTGGAATAATGGTTGCTGCAGTCCATTAAATTGGAATTTTCCTAGCAATAAAATGTTTAAAAAATGAATGTTAAAGTATTAGCCCACAATTCAGGCTGATTTAGTATCACGGCATTGGACAGACCATCCAACCCGGGAGCTCTTGAAGAACTGCATCGATTTATTAATGCTAGAAAATCATCTGTATCAATCACCAATGACGATTCTACAGTAGCGACCATCGCTAAAGAATCCTTTGCATACAAGTCATCCCTGTACAGCTGGGAAAAATGAGCAATCCACAGAGAGTTAGGAACTGGGTTAATTTTGAGGGCTAATTTAGGCAAATCACGTGTTTTAAACAATCTCCAAATTTGGGTGTGTCTCTAGCAGCCATAGCTTTTAGCATGTCATCAGCGACTGTTGCAACTGTATGGCTTTATGGCTTCTTAGCCGGTGCCTATATCTTTGTTTGATCTGTTTCAGATGGATTTGGTACAGCACCATACCCCTTTCAGGGAGGTTCTTAGTTTCCCTTTGCATTACATGTTTTTTAAAAATTTAAATATTATCGTAAACTTGTTTGTGGGTATATTCTACTTTACTCCGCTGAGAGGGAGCCGAAGCAAATAAGCACATTGTTTCCATGTACATGTTTTTAGGCCATATTCCAGAGCAAAAAGCTTTTTTAAATAATGAAATTAGAGTGTAATAAAATGAATCTAATTTTGGCAGGTTCCATATTAGCCTGTTTTTTCCAGACGAGACCTGAAGTTTAGGTAAATAGCGATCTCTAATTGGCATTTCCCTTGGAAAACTCCAAGTTACAGTCATAATCGCAAGATTGCTAAAAGAGGTAAAAGAGCTTGACACATCTAATAAAGATAAGCTGGGGATCAAAAGATATAATAATTTATGGCTGAGTATTTCTCCTCCAGGTTGGTTGGGCTGGAGAATATCCCTTTGTTGCCCCATTAAGTAATATTAGGTCTCTGGAATCCATCAGAAATAACAAATCATCTCCTCGAGGTCTAGAATATGAGCGATACATTTGCTGGGAAAGGAAATCTCAAATTGAGCATGTCACCTTAAAATCACCCACCACAATAATTGATGCAATCGATCCATCCAGAAGACAGTTATCTATAACATCTCCCAATTGCTTTAAAAATACATTTGCAGTGAAAACTAAGGAATTCCAATAAACAGTGCGGGGTCAGGGGGACTCAATGGTTTGAGACTTTCAATAGCCCAAATAATATCAGATATTTCCCACAGGCACTCCCCCCCCCGCTCCACCGAAGTGCAGAAAGGAACACATGAGCTCTAAAGGTCCCCCATGCCAGGCTAGAGGATGCTAAGTCCCCGTGTTAATGCCAGGCCAGAGGATGTTCAGTCCTTGTGTTGCTCTTTGTATTCCGGCATCTGAAGTCGGGATGTGCAGAAAGGAACACATGACGTCTAAAGGTCCCCCATGCCAGGCTAGAAGATGCTCAGTCCCTGTGTTACTCTTTGCATTCCAGCATCTGAAGTCGGGAAGTACAGAAAGGAACACATGAGCTCTAAAGATCCCCCATGCCAGGCCAGAGGATGTTCAGTCCCTGTGTTAATGCCAGGCTAGAGGATGTTCAGTCCCTGTGTTAATGCCAGGCTAGAGGATGCTCAGTCCCTGTGTTACTCTTTGCATTCCAGCATCTGAAGCCGGGAAGTGCAGAAAGTAACACGTGAGCTCTGAAGTTCCCCCATGCCAGGCTGGAGTATGTTCAGTCCCTGTGTTACTCTTTGCATTCTGGCATCTGAAGTCAGGAAGAAGTCAGGAAGTGCAGAAAGGAACGCATGAGCTCTAAAGGTCCCCCATGCAATGCTAGAGTATGTACAGTCCCTGTGTTACTCTTTGCATTCTGGCATTTGTAATTTTGCTAATCCAACTAAAAGTGCAGAACTGTAAGTCCCAGAATGCAAAGAAAATGTGAGCTTGACGAGCTTCTTCTTCTTGAAATGGTGCAGCTCTGGGGACCAGAATTGGGAAGAAGTTGCTGGGCGTATGTGGAGACAATACTTCCACGCACTATGGTCTCTAATTAGAAACTATGTAATGGTATCATTGAAACAAAACACACACAACCTATCAGACACCATGTGCACCAACAGCAGTCACTCTGCTAAAATAGGAAGTAGGGCATCCTAGGTTACTGTATGTTATAGATTATTGCAAGTCACAAAGAAGTTCATGGACCAAATAAGGGCACAGGACTGTAATAACTTGCAATAACCTGTTCTTAAGTGTGGGGGAGGCGTGAGAGTGGAGGTAGGGCCTTGTCTTTAAAATACATAGTGACATTATCACCCCACATGCCTTTAAAAGTTGGCCTGAGATCACCTTGGTGTGGAGAATATTGTTCAGTGAAAAAAGCACCAATAAACTGCTTGTAATTTCTTGCAAACCATTACTTTATACAACTTAATGTAAGTCACTTTCAAAGCCGATTTCCAGATTTAAAACGTGTTGTTTCCAGTAGCGAACTCCTGGTGGACTAAATAAACATAATACCAACAATGGGCCTCATTACGACCCGGGCGGTAAGGGAATACCGGTACCGGTAAGGGCACTGGTGCCGGTAATCCCTTACCGCCCTATTCCGAGGTCCCTTTGCGGGTCCTCCCTTAACGCCTGGTTTTACCAGGCGTTAAGGACAGGACCCGCAAAGGGACTTTGGAGCTAAGAACGGTACCGCAATTAGCGGTATCGTTAGTAGCGCCTTCCCCATTCCCATTGAGCCCTTGGGGGCGCAAGTGGGAATGGGGAAGGTCCACAGTGAATGGGGAATTACCGCCCCTGCCAACCTTGGAATGGGGCGGTAATTGCTCCATTCACCATGGCGGAATTGGTAAGGTTTTGGAGGAAACCATGGCGCAAATAGCGCCACGGTTACTGCCTGGGTCGTAATGAGGCCCAAGGTCAGAACTCAACTGGGATCACAGAGTTCTAATAAAGGACTAGAGGCCCAAAATTCCACCAGGAACGGTGTCGTCCCTGGATGCCATGCTTGTGGAAAAAACACGTTACTTTCCATTGTTTCCTATGGGAGCTTTTCCAGCGGCCTGGCATCCATGTGTGCTAAATGAATGGACAATGTCTGCCTCACCTTTTGCTGTTATAGAGTATCGAATTCTTATAAAAGCAAACACGCCGATTGTGTTAACTAGGTGCTTTTATTAAGTAATGTGAAGCACAGTATCCTGAGACCCCAACACATCCAGGATCTCAGGTTCAACTGCTATAACTCAAGCAACAACAAACTCTCCAAGATTAAGTGTTCCATTTAGAACATCATGTCACATGCCCATTCCAGAATGAACATGGCAAAGTAAAGCATGAAACACTAGTCATTTATACAACACATCCCCTATTTTACAAAAAAAAATATTTTATGAACACACAAGTTTATCACTTTAAATAAGCAAGAAGCAGGTTATCTCTTAATCTTCGCAACTCTGGACATGTTCCAGATTTGCCCACTTTCCAACCCCACAGCATTTCTAAAAACCCGCACAACTTTAACAGGGTCCGTATACAGGGTCTCTCCTTTCTTCGAGAGCACAGCCTTTCTTATCCAAACCCAGTCTCCAACTTTAACCACCGTTCTCTTTTTAGGATTTTTCTCATTGACCTTTTCCACCCATTTTCCTTTACGTATATCCATTCTTTTTTTTACATCTTCCACAACTACATCCGTCTCGCTTCCCTTGCCCAGCCAAGCTGGAGCCACCAATGTGTTGGCTTTTCGGCCCCTCATGAGTTCAAAAGGGCTCACACCTGTCTCAGGACCAGGAGCCATCCGCAACATGTACAACCTTTCCCTCACAGCTACTCTCCTATCTAAACCACATGCGTTCGCTCCTCGGATAGCTTCCATAATACATCTATTGACCCTTTCGGCCATACCATTTCCTTGTGGATGATACAGGGGAGTCCTTTTGTGCCTAATCCCACATTTAACCAGATAATCTCTGAGCAACTTTCCAGTGAATTGGGGACAATTGTCTGTGAGGATACTACTAGGTAGACCCTCCCTTTCAAATACATTTTCAAGAAATTCTATTATGCGTTGACATGTAACTTCTCTCATGATCTTGAACTCTGTCCATCTTGAGAATGTGTCAACTAGGGCAAGGATGAACTTTCCTCTACCCATCCCCATGTCAACCGGACCCAAAACATCCATTGCTAAATCTTGCCACACTCCCTCAGGTGTACTTGTCTTTCCCATGGGCTGAGACACAGCCATCACATTTATTCCAGATTTAATACAATCTGTGCATGCACCAACCACTTTCTCAATTTCGCGGTCGATACCTGGCCACCAGTAGTCTGCTTTTATCACTTCTTTCGTTTTACATACCCCTATATGCCCTTGATGAGCAGATTTTATCAGCTTTTCCCTCAGGCACCCAGGAACTACCAATTTGTCCCATCGGAACAATAGCCCCCCTTTCACTGACAATTCAATTCTTACTTCCCATAATGACCTTTCCTCCCCGGAAAGTAATCTTTTCTCTGGCCACTCATTTTCTACAAACATCATTATGCGTTTCCACATTTCATCTGATTCTAACACACAAATCCATTCTTGCTTTTGTATGATACCCTCTGCGGTTACAAAAACCATTTTACTCTCACCATACACATTACTGCTGCCCTCACTTGCCCCATCCACCAATTTCACCCTAGAGGCATGGTCTGCTTGTATGTTTTCTTTCCCTGCAACCACTACTACAGTGAACTTGTGGCATTGTAGTCTTGTGACCCAACCGGCAACTCTCCTTGATACCTTGTCAAGACCTTTACTTTCAAAAATTGCCTTGAGGGGCTTATGATCTGTTCTTAAAGTAAAATCCTGACCCCACACATTCTTCATTTTCTCTATGCCCCAATGGCACGCCAAGGCTTCCTTTTCCAGAACAGAATAATTAAGTTCTGCCCCTCTAAACATTCGGGATGCATGCATTACAACCACCTCTGAGCCATCGACATCTGGTTGCAACATCACTACTCCTATACCAGTATCACTGGCATCAACTGACAGAATAGTCCTTTTCCTTGTATCAAACATCGATAAGGGTTTGGCCATATCTATTTTTCTTTTCATCTCTTCAAACTCTCTCTCACATTCCCTACTCCAATCAAATTCAACTCCTTTCCTTAACAATGCCCTTAAGATGATTATACAGTCAGTATAATTCAAAACAAACCTATGATAAAATTCAATAGTACCTAGAAATGACCTCAATTCAGCTTTATTCTTAGGTGATTTTGTCTTAAGAATGGAATCCACCAGATTCCTTTTTGGTTTAAGCCCATGCTCTGATATTTCATGACCTAGATATTCAACAGCTGTGTCATAAAAACACATTTTTCACCTTGCAAAGTTATACCTCTCTCCTTAAAAATATTGAGAACCTCATCCAGTCTCCCCTTCAATTTTTCCTCATCCTTACCACATATGAGAACATCATCCTGAAAGCACCACACACCTTTGACATCTTTTAACAAATTGTCCATAACCTTTTGGAAACCGAAGATGCCGATATTAAACCAAAAGGCATGCGCCGAAATTTATATATTCCCTCATAAGTAATGAAAGCAGTCAATTTGCGAGATTCAGCATCTAAATTGATTTGATGGTAGGCACTTGCCATATCAAGTTTGGCAAAAAATGTTGCACTTCCAATTCTACTTAACAACTCTCCCATGTTTGGAAGAGGGTGGCGATCCGCCACAACACACCGATTAAGTTCCCTTAGATCGATGCACACTCTCAAATCTCCACTACATTTCTTCACTACTACCACAGGAGAAATCCACTCTACTGCCTTGGCCGGCTCAATAATACCTTCTTTTTCTAATTTCATCAGTTCCTCACGTACAGCTTTTCGCATCGACAGAGGTAAAGGCCTAAGTTTAGATGCAACTGGTTTGCTTCCCTCTTTTACAACAATATTGTGAACCATTCCTTTTAAGCATCCTACATTACTCTTGAATACTTCTGGATACTTAAGTAACAACTCATGTCTTCTGGGATTATTTCTACATGATCCATGTGTATTGGCCACATTAAGTACTTGTTCCTCACTATTGGATCGCGGTTCTAAACAAGTGAGTCACGTGTGCGGATGTCAGGCAAATTCCATGGTGGAGACTCTGCTTTCGGAATAGAGGTCTCGCTTTACAGGGTGAAGCGAGTGTTGTGTTAAACCCGCCTAGGGCCCTCCGGGGAAGGCGGCCTGGGATTGCTGCTGAGAACAAGAACAGGTGAGATATTTCCAGCAGCCTAGTGTACTGATTCGTGTAACCCCAGTTTTGGCTAACTGACACCCACCCAGTGAAAGGGGAGAGATTGACTGTGCTTGCTGCTCTGGTCCTGGACGAGGGACACCAGACACATATTTAATATCCAGTGCTGCGGATTGAAGTTATAATATGGCACTTTCTGGAGTACCTGGTCCCCAAGTGTTTATGCCTACTCCAGGCCCGCCCAAGATTAAATGGGCACCTTGGAAAAAGGGGTTTTTACATTACGTTAAAGCTACCTGTGATAATGGGATGTCGCTGGAGAGGAAGGTGGCAATGCTGATGCACTTTTTGGGATGCATAATCCTCTCTGTTCCTTCCAACCCAGCAATGTTTCTCCCCTTTTTGTGACATACATTATTCCACGAGTCACTCTGCCCTTAAACTCGAACTCGGCATTACAACATCCTAAAATTTCTATCTTATCACCATTGTACCCACCCGGCATTTTATCAGAGGGCAGTAATTGTTCTATAGAACCACCAGCTACATTCTCAAACACCACTCTGGACATTAACGTGATCTTTGAACATGAGTCTGCCAACATCTTAACTAAGTGTCCATTCAATTCACTTTTATCCAGGCAGAGGGGTGTTCACATTCATCAGACCCCGAGCACTTTACCATGTGAACAGTAACAATTTCATTCTCAGAAATATCACCTTCCTCAGATGTTGCACCGTCATATTCTTCAATGAGAAGAGTTCCTTTTCCACTACCAACCCGATAATTTTTGCAACAGTTCTCAAAATGACCCCATTTCTTACAAATGCTGCAATTCACGCGCCTTCCAGGACATATGGGAGACATGGACAAATGTCGAGCACTGCCACACCTGAAACACAGTCTGTCTTCCCTTTTTATGTGACCCTGGGGGCTATCTTTCTGGACGCTTCTATTTACCTGTTCACTACCCCCACCTTTGTTTTGAGTAGCCTCATAACGTCTATCAGGTTTAAACTTCTGCTTTTTCTTTTCTTTCATGTAGGCTCCCTTCTTATCATTCCCCTTCAGAACCTCAACAGTTGACATTGACTTATTTTCCTTAACCCCCAATTTGGCTACACACTGTAAGGTGTGCTTGATCCTTTTTGCAATGCCCATAACCTCCTCTAAATTAGGGTCATCTTTCAACCAAATTTCCTCCCGAATTTTATCATTTGCACAATGTAACATAAACTGGTCCCTTATATGTTCATCTAGACCACCACCAAATTTACAATTAAGAGACAAGTGTCTTAGAGCCGTGATGTAATCTTCAACAGATTCTCCATCATTTTGGAACCTCATGCCAAAATGATATCTTTCCAAGACAGTACTCGTTTTAGCTTCAAAATGTTTGTCCGACTTTAACAAAGCAACATCAAAATCGTTAGATCCCTCTTCCAAATCCAGTTGAGAAATGTCTGGGAGAGTGTCATATATTCGCTGACCTTCATATCCCAAAAAGTGCATCAGCATTGCCACCTTCCTCTCCAGCGACATCCCATTACCACAGGTAGCTTTAACGTAATGTAAAAACCCCTTTTTCCAAGGTGCCCATTTAATCTTGGGCGTGCCTGGAGTAGGCATAAACACTTGGGGACCTGGTACTCCAGAAAGTGCCATATTATAACTTCAATCCGCAGCACTGGGTATTAAATATGCGTCTGGTGTCCCTCGTCCAGGACCAGAGCAGCACACACAGTCAATCTCTCCCCTTTCACTGGGTGGGTGTCAGTTAGCCAAAACTGGGGTTACACGAATCAGTACACTAGGCTGCTGGAAATATCTCACCTGTTCCTGTTCTCAGGAGCAATCCCAGGCCGCCTTCCTCGGAGGGCCCTAGGCGGGTCTAACATAACACTCGCTTCACCCTGCAAAGCGAGACCTCTATTCCGAAAGCAGAGTCTCCACCACGGAATTTGCCTGACATCCGCACACGTGACTAACTTGTTTAGACCCGCGATCCAATGAAGTGCACATACGCGGTTCCTTCCGCGATAACTGCCTGATTTCCGGATACGTGATGGATCACGTGACAGGCGCACGCTTGGACGCGCACTGTGCCGCCACCTCGCCTGAAATGCCGAGCGGACTCCCGGCAGTGAGGGACAGGGGTCCTACACAGAGATGTACATGGAGGTGTTACAGCTCCAAGACGCCACGGCGGCGCCGCCGCCACAAGTCCCGATGAGACTTCTCAATTCGTCTCTCACCTCTCTTCGCTTGTCGGATCGACACAGCTTCTCTCGTCAGCGCCAATCTGCTCCTCTGCAGAACTGAGTGCGCGGCTGGCAGGACAACGCTAGGACATGCAGGGTGCTGGTTCCTCTCCACGGCTTCACACGCGGTGAGCGTCGTTACTTTCGTTTTATTAAGTAATGTGAAGCACAGTATCTTGAGACCCCCAACACATCCAGGATCTCAGGTTCAACTGCTATAACTCAAGCAACAACAAACTCTCCAAGATTCAGTGTTCCATTTAGAACATCATGTCGCATGCCCATTCCCGAATGAACATGGCAAAGTAAAGCATGAAACACTAGTCATTTATACAACACGAATGTTGGCCCTCCAGTTTTTTATTAGAACTCTGTGACTGGGATCGAATCTGGGTAGCACGACAGCCAATCATCGGCTTTGGAATGTCAGCCATAATTAAGCATTAAGCACCCTTTCCAAGGGCTGGAACGGGTGATAACGGCCTGGGGCTTTGGTTAAAATCCCAAGCATAGGCATGATCAGCCAATTAGCTGACTTTGACTAGTAAAAGCCTGCGTCCCACTGTCACTTGTCCCCACACACCCTGCATACTTCACTTGTCAAATAAAAATGTTAAATTTGTACTTATTTGTTTTCTTGTTACTTTTTCCTCTGGCTGTTTTCTTACTTGCTGTTGAGATAAGAGAAACAGGCTCTTTAAGGAACTTCCTTTATTTTTTCTTTCATTTTAAAGCTCTTTATTAGCTTTTAAAAGTGTAGTAAAGCACACTTGGTGCATCAATACAGAACATTCATTCACATTATAAATCGACTTGACTATCCGCATTGACATCTTGAACCAGCCCAACGAAAGCCACCCCGTTGCTTACAGCTACGGGACCAGAGGGAAAAAAGACAGAAATCTTGGGGAGCGGTGGGCAGACCTGCCTAACTGTAAATATCTAATACCCTGAAATTGATTTAACGCGAAGCCACGCCCACAGCCATGCAAGAGTCCACTTACCTGCCTCGCGTACATGTTAAAAAAACCTTCAAAAGTAGGCTGGGTGATCTATACCATTTTCCTGGGATAATATTCACAATCAGACTACTCACCGCATTGTGCCTATTCCCCATGTGCAGCAGCTAGCATAAGAGCAAGTATTATTAGGGTATTTATTGAGCGCGGACCGAGCTTCGCGAAGCAACGGAGCGCTTTACCATCGTAGGGGGAAGAATAAGGTCAGGGAGCATAGAAACAAGGGAGTGGGGATCTTACAGGGGAGGGAGGGAAATAGTTAGCAATGGATCTGCAAGTGACCAGGGGAGGAACGACTGGGGATCAGTATGTCCAGTATACCCATCCAAATGTTGCCGAAGGTGATGCTGGCATTATACAGGACTGCTGTGAGCCCTTGTTATGTGAATGTTCGGTCTTCAGTCAGAACAAAAGCAAAGGGATGTCATAACTCAAGGGTGGATCCTTTTTCCCAAGTTGAAAAGCAACCTTTAATGCCACAATTAATAACCTACAATCAGAGGCGTAGCCAGGATTGTGTAACTAGTGGGGTCTGAAGCTCATGGAATTGGGCCCACCGCAGTGACATTAACATCTGTAAATGCCCACAAGGCACTGCTGAGTGGGCATTTACAGATTTTGAGAGGGCTTTGCCCACTCAGGCCCTACCCTGTCTACACCTCTACCTACAATTGTTTTTAAATTGCAGGTCACACCCACGAATGAAGCCAGTTGGCAGCCATGCATCACTGCTCCTCATTATCATTATTCAGATAACTCTCCTGTGCCACTCAGAATAGCCTCTCCTCCTCTCCTTAGGTCTGCCCTGTATTGTTATATTTGGATTGTCTTTTTGTGTTTTTGTCTTAACGCCCCGATAACTGCGGCTTTCTGCGCTTTATAAATACATAAATAAATAAAATAAAATATCCTGTTTTCCCAGAGATTTTACGCACGAGCGTTAAAACCCAGAGGCTCCTGGTTAATTACAGAGGGTAGGCAGGTCTGGTGGTAGGGGGAAAAGAGTGTTTTCTTTTTCAAAAGCATCTATTAAAAAAAATAAAAAGCCAATTGTTTAATTGTAATAACATTGTAAAATGGCTAATTTTAAAATGTTATTATTCATTTCTAATGATCACTTCCTATATATATTTTAGTATAAGAACATTACACTTGTTTTACTGAGCAAATCACATTACCAGCACATGCTATTCTGTGTCACATCCCTCTAGAAAATAGTCTAAATATAGTAGACTAACAACCACACTAATACAAAACATAACCCGTGGCCCCCAGCTCGCTCTGTGCTTCTGAAACCTCCTCCCTTGCTTTTCCTCACTCTTACACCACTTCTGCTTCTCGTCTTCTTCCCAGGGTGCTAAATTCTGCTTTCACCAGACGGGGTCACAATACACCACAGACAAGGATCAGCGCTTTAAAACTACCACTGTGGTGACTCAGCACAGTACAAAAGCCTACTAGCATAACAAACACATACTGATGGCATACACAGCTTGGCATACTAATAGTGTACTCTTTCAAAATACCCTTATGAGAAAGCATAAAAGGGCCAAAACACCAGAGAGAGTTGCTGCTTGCTTTGCATAAAATTAAATACATTTTGGGAACACAAGAATGACCACAGAACAGACCTTTATATTTAACAAATATGTATATGATTAATGGGTTTGATGCTTGAATCACTGAGCACATAATACACACTGGGCTTGGTGCTTATTGAATTTTTCAATTGTTTTAAATTAAATTGTTCTTCCCCCTTTATTTATTTTATTTATTGTTTATTTATACAGCTGTTATACACAGGTGAAGTGCTTCAAAGCGCTTCAAGGCAGAAAGGGAACAAGGGAATATAGTAATCATTCTTAGGCCTTGAAGATTCTGAATGATCTAAACAGAAAAACTAGCATACAAAGCCTGACGACATTTCTCCTAGTGCAAGTTCATGAAGTGGTACAGTAGAGACCAAACTGGGGAGTGGGGGTGAAAATCAGTGGGGGGGGGGGCAGGGGAAAGGACAAACGAACCAAACTGGTCCTAGTACATTTAGTTCATGCATACGTACAGACGGGGGTGTAGGGACGGGAGGGGTACGTGGAGGAACAAAATCAAGTCCAGTCCTGCAGGGCCCTTGGTTATGTGCAGAGAGGTTGCCCTGCTCATGTAGCATAAACTGAAAGGGCAGTAATGTTGAACAAAGTTCAGCAGCTCAGAGGCAAGTGCAAAAGACTGGCGGTGCAGCCTGGGACCTGTAGGCTCTGGAGGTGTGCCAGACAACCAGTCAGCAAATATTGAACAGAGTTAGGGAGGAGAAGGAGGGTGGAGAACAAAGAAAGGAGGTTAGCAAGGGAGAGAAAGAGAGAGAGGGAGGAAGAGAGAAGGGGGGGTCTTGAGGATTTTCCAGGACTTAAGGTGCTCCGCCTCAAGATGGAGAGAGGCAGGGAGGCTGTTTCACAGGGAAGCACCAGCAGAGGATAAAGATCTACCCCCAAATCTCTGTTTGTGAAAGTGGCTCACCCGCAGAGAGTTGGAGGAGGACTAGCATAGGACTCTAGAGGAAGAGTATTTAGGAAGAGAGCGTTGTAGAAAGTGAAGGCCCCAGCCCCAGAAGGACTATGATGTAAAGTGCTACGTTGGTTCTTGAAGCTTGGTCCGTGCTCAATAAATATCATAATAAAAATAACAACACTCACCTTATTATTAAAATGTTTGAAAACCTCGACTATAGATACATTGACAGCCTCCAGATTTGGAGGCGAGGATAGAATGGTGATAAGGTAAGTTACTCCATTGGGGTTAAATGGTTGTATGGTGTTAATGTTTCCTATCCCTGTGCAGAATCATAGCCAGATCTCAGGGTGAGGATGGTGGGTACATGCTCATTTTCCTATCGAAAGACATCATAAGATATATATATATATATATATATATATATATATATATATATATATATATATATATATATATATATATATATATATATATATATATATGATCCCCTCAACCAAGCCATAATCTTTATGATATATACACCGTGTTCTAGGGAAGTTCTAGAGATGGGGTGTGCAACCTTTGGCTCTCCAGATGTATTAGACTACAAATCCCATCAGCTCATAGCCCATACGCATAGTGAATGTGATCATTGTGGTCATAACTCAAAATATCTGGAGAGCCACAGGTTGCAGACCATTGTTCACAGAAAAGCATGTGCTGTAATGACAAGTCCATCAATTATACCCAATGCTTTGATATTCAATCTTTTGTCCTACTGACAGATCTGAAGTCTTAACTATCATCACAAACCTAGAACCAACTAATTCTCACTTAGACCATGTGGCAGATTGGTTGTTCACACAACATCCTTCACTTCTTTGCAGACTGCATTACACCCCTCATTATCTGAGGTTTCTTTCTGTTCACGTCCCATCCTGCATCAAAGAAGGCATTTTATCCCCTTTATATAAGAAGAATGGCCTTGACCCCTCAAATAAGGCAAACATCTAATCAATCACCAACCTGCCTAATTTCTCTACAAATCATTGGAAAGCTGTTATTTGGGCAACTGAAACCTTCCTTGATTACTCATGTATGCATTTCAGTCTCCCTTTTGCGCCAGTCATGGGACATGAACAGTGCTTTCAGGGTTTTGGGATGACGCCTTAACATTGATTGATGCAGGCAAGGCAGTGCTGGTGGTCATGCTGGACTTGTCTGCTGCATTTAATAAATATAGGCAGTCCTTCCATCCTGCTGCACCCGGTCTGCAATAGTACACATGAACAGCAGCACTTAGCAATGCTGTTATTGCTTTCTGGAAGACTACTTTCAAAGTGTACAGTTGGGTTCTTATTGGTCTGACGCAACCCTGGTGACCTGCAGTATTCTGTATTCCGGCTTGGATCTGTAGACTCAGCCCGCAAAATGAAGGAACCTGAGTGGCTGCTCCCCCCTACCCGGGTGCTAACTACTGTTAGCGACCTGCGAGGTGAGGCACGGTCATAGAGTTCTACTTTGTCCCAGGAGGATAGCTCAGCGGCAACGTGCTCGCATTGGAAGCAAGATGACACGGAGCAACACGGGTTTGATCCCCGGGTCCGCGCTTAGAAGCCTCTGGGTATTAAGCGCGTTATAAATAACCTATCATATCATATAGAACTAGAGGGTCAACATTCCACCTGACACTGTTTCAGCACTGTACGCCATGCTGGTGGATAAAGCAGCCTTGCAATCCCTGATTTTCCTGTGCAGCCAGCAGCATTTTGAATCAAAAATGGCCATCCTTTGTGCTGTTTTGAATTTCATGAGTAAAGGGCGACCTGACACAAATTAGATTTAAGGGGCTAGTTAACAGGCTCTTCACTCCCTAATCCTTTTAACATCTAGCCGGCTCCACTCTTTCAGCAGCTGCAAAATTGGGATGTGATGATTCCTTCATATGCTGATGATACTCAAGAATACACTAAGGTTAGTGGAGCTGAATGAACATTTTCCAATCTTGTCTCCAGCCATTAGAGATTGGGCAACATTACATCATCCCCAACTCAATCTGTGAAAAATTAAAATTATTCCATTGGGCACAAGCGGCAGGAGGAGATTGGAAAACATCACCACCCCCCTCTTCTTTGGCATAGCCTTACCTCAAACCTCAAAAGTAAAAGATTTGGGCTTCTACTAAAATTCTAATTAAAATGTTACCCTGCATGCCCAAATTAATGCAATTGTGAGCAGTTTTTTTTCAATCTTAATCTCTTGCAAAGAAGTATGCTACTTGTCTGTGAGGCACAAGATGTTGCTAGTTGTGCAGCTGTAAATTCAAGGTTGGATTACTGCAATGCTCTTTATGTTGGAATCTTTTACTGCTTCCTTATCAAATTACAACATACCCAGAATGCGGCTGTCCGCAGGGTCTGAGGTGTTCATTAGTTTGATCATGTTTCCAAGGCAAGAGCCTCCTTTCACTGGTTACTGGCCCATTGCCAAATTCACTTGAAAACTGCCTGTCTCATCTTCACGTGTCTGCATTACTTGGCTCCTTCCAACCTTATATGCAAGGTTCGGCTCTACTCGCCTACAGTTACTTTATAGTGGCCTGCATGCCTCATATTTCCTCCCATTGATCCATAAGGTATTTCTCCCAAGATCTTTTTCCCAGAAGGTCATATATCTGATTTTCTTCTGGATATCGTCTACAGAAATAGCTGAAAGTAAAGTAAGGAAACAAATAGTTGGCTTAGGGTGTCCAGTATCAAACAGTCCGAATTGGCGGTTTTCCGACTGATCTCACGTTTTTTTATGGGAGGAGTTTCTGTGACGAGGCGGGATGCATCTATGCTGCTTGTTACCCTCTACCATGAACTTGTCTTTACCTTCCTCAAATGACAGCAGGAGAGAGCATCCTGAAATGATTACCTCACCATGAGAATGCTGTCGGGTTCCCATACTTTTTATGCCATTCTTGCCATACAAAGGGGGAACGTTAGAATTATGCCTAATCGTGTGGCAGTCTCGGTAAATCCCATTTGCTCCCTACTCACTCACATTTCACCCAATTGTTTCTAGGTGAAGGCCCACACCATTCTATAAGCGCTTTTATCTGAGAAGCCGAAAGATATCCAATGTGAGAGACTTACAGATGACATGCACACAAAACAACATTGTTTGTGAACAATGTTATTTTATGCTCCCGATCTCCAGACGTATGTCCTCTTATTTGGATCTCTATCCTAGATGTTTTAGCCAATGATAACATATCAAGTATTAAATCTATACTTTATGACACTTTTATTAGCCTTAATACAGACTTTGGAAGAATGACAATTTGCTAATATCCGATCTAAATATTTAAGCCCTTATCCATATGTACATATTATCAGTTTAATCAAGTGCAAATTTACCTGGCGACTTTTATTTTCAAGGTCTAATACCAGCAGTGCCACAGGGTCCTCCTTAGCTAAGTCAATTAAGTTCAGAGATCTGCAGATATTATTTAACGCGTGTTTCCCCTTCACCACAACCTGCTTGATCCGTGTGTATCTGAGTGGGAAGGATGTGTTTCATTCACCTAGCTAGCACCATAGTGAACATTTTCCTGTCTTCATTCAGTAAAGCTACACAGTGAAAGGGAGTGCATTCCATGGGGTTGTGGAGCAGCTTAAACATCCAGTCTTTCATTGATGGACAGACTCCATCTTGTTAATGGAATATCTTATATAATGTTGCTAATGGGAGCCAAAATTGGTTCCCTACATTTATTATAACAGTGCTGTAAAGCCTACAAAGCCGCAATAGGGCTTCCTGTTTCTTGCCACACTTTAGGTAGATCAGTATATTCAAATAATGGTCTTGCTCTATAGGAACTAGCACTAACGCTTTATATAGATATGGCCTCTGGGAAGTGTACCGCCCCTGATGGATCTTTCAACTTGATGACATAGTTACTAGTTGCCTGTGCCTTAGGTTTAGCCACTAACAGTTTATCAGCTGTATTTCTCTTATCGCAATAATAATGTTTAAGGTGCAAGACCATTTGGCTAGACTTGTACAGAATCAAGGATCTCAGTTCCCCCCCCTTAGACAACAATTGATGATAAGTTGTATGCATCCTCGTTTGTTTATTAAGTCTTTCCTGATCGATCCCCCCACCTTTGTCTCAGATGCCTTTCGAAATGACTCTGGATTGCATTTAAGGGCCACAGTCAGCGCGATACACTGAACTCTGATCACTGACTTGCATACTTCCCACATATTCCTGGAAACCTTCTCCCGAGATGTAATCTTTCCTGTATGCAAGACGGGATACCTGAATAGGTTTCCATCAATATCGATAGGGGATGGTTAATAGGAGACGATTGGCATGGTTCTAATGTTAGGTTAACTGATGCAGGATCAGAAATAGCTTTTGCCTATAATCCCTTTTTGAGTTAAGCCTCTAAGCATTGGGCTAAGTAATATATAGTCCAGCCTAGCGTCATTTTTGTGGACATTCCAAAAGCGTGCATAATGTTTTTTGGTAGCATGTAGTGCTCTTCCTATATCATGTACGTTTACATTTGTGATGGTCAACTGGGCATGTCCTCCCCACAAGATGTCTGTTCCCGGACCAGTCTAGATCAAACTGCATTCCTGATTTTTGAACACCCAATAAAATGTCTCCCTTTGCAAAGTGTATTATATTCAGTCATACGTTCCTTGGAAAACATATCCTGTCTCTTGTTTGGGCCATATATTGCCACAATTGTAAAAGGTACATATGCCTAATTTGATATGATATCATAATTTATTTATATATCACCTATACACAATGTGTTTCAAAGCGCTTCAAGGCGGGGAAGGGAGCAAGGGAAAATACAGTGAACATTCTTACAAGGCCTTGAGACATTAAGAATGTGCAAATAAAACTATCATACTAGGTCTGACGACATTTCTGATAGTGCAAGAGCATTGAACACAAAATGAGGGGAGAAGTGGGGGGTGGGAGAGGAACAAACAGTAGAATATCATAGTAGGCCTGACGACATGATGATTTAAGGCTAATAATCTGCCTTCAGCATCCCTATGTACTGCCTGCATTATGAAAGCGAGTTCTGTGTCCATTAGAATTTCCATGCTTCTCTTTTCGGTCCTGCTTGAGGAGAAGTGTTGTATCGTGAAAACGTGTGTGCGCCGCCTCTTCTCATCCTAATGTATTAGGTGGGTCTCCTTTAAAAGATATATGTTTGGTTTATTTTCACCCAGTCAAGGGACAATAGTTGCCTTTTCACGGGAGAATGTACTCCCTGAACACTCAGGGTACCCACTTGCATAGTCGTCATCGCACATATAGCGTGTCGAAATATGCCCTGCCTCCTAATCAGCTTCCTTGTTGTATCAAGATCCCCTCCCTCCCCTCACTCCAGTTCAGACTCTGAACCCAAAAGGAAGTGCTGTCCACTCCCCTCCATTTCTCCTTTGGCACAGATCACAAATATCAAAGTATCATTTAAAAAGCACAAAACCATACCAAAAAACTGTAAAGAAATCCCAAAATTCCAAACGAACAATCTGTGGGGTGACCAGTTATTTCCCCTCTTCAGAAATCGTGAGGAGTTCCCAAACGGTAGAGAACCCAAATAACCCCCTCTAATTGTGGATGCCTTTGTATTTCCCCTTAGCTTCTTTTCACAAAACGCACTTTAGAAATGCTTTTATGACACAAGCAAGACATATCTGTGACTTTTGACTGACATTACACACCGCCATCTTACATTTCTATTCACAACTCTTTTAATTTGACATGCTTAAGCTGTCTTTTAAGATATCAGTGATGTCAGGTCAGGTCCGGAGGCACAGTCACCATTTAGGAGGTCCCAGCCCTCTTCCCAGCTGGTCTGTTCTGAAATGATATAAAGAGCAGAGCAATCTGGATATGAATCCCAAAAAAGGATCTGTGGGTCCTGCCCTGTATGAGGAGGGGAGTACCAGAACACAGGAAACCCGCACAATTGAATGGTGGTCTGATGTGGTATTTATGTCCTGCCTTTAGCTGACGTCTCTGCTCAGGTTTCCTCTGACCAATGCCTTGCATACTGGTCTCCTGTCCTCGTGCTCAATCTTCTCAACATTCCGACCAATCATCCCGCAGCCCTCTCACACACACACACATATCCATCCTCTTCAGGCTAAATAAGCTGTGAACCAATCACTCCAGTTTTCATAGAGAACCCCATATCGTCATTAATGAACAATGCTGCACTTTTATTTCACAAGCACATCTTCAGGAACTGTACGTACGATTAACTGTACTGACTGTCAGACCACAGAAGAAAGTTACACTGGGCTATTTAGCTGAACTCTTTTTTATTCACACTCAGGCTGAAACCCTTCCATGGTTTGGTTTGGTTTTTTATTTGTACAGCGCACAAAGCCCTTGGGCATCTCAGCACTTAGCTTGAGAACATTTGTTACAATAAGTGCCAAAAATGGTTACAGACAGCGGCATAGATGAGATAGATGGTACAGGAAAATACACACATGAGGAAGGGAGCTTTGCCCCTTGAGTAGAGAACTGGAGCAAGTAAAAATTAACTAAGACAAAGATAAAGAAGATCCAGAACAAATGAGCAAATGCATATTACATCATAATCAGGGTAGCGGACATATGCAAAATGGAGAGTTAACCTCTTATAGGAAAGCGACATCAGATGCATGTTCACTCATAATCAGGGTAGCGGACATATGCAAAATGGAGAGTTAACCTATTATAGGAAAGCGACATCAGATGCATGTTCACTCATAATCAGGGTAGCGGACATATGCAAAATGGAGAGTTAACCTCTTATAGGAAAGCTATATCAGATGCATGTACACTCATAATCAGGGTAGCGGACACATGCAAAATGGAGAGTTAACCTCTTATAGGAAAGCGACATCAGATGCATGTTCACTCATAATCAGGGTAGCGGACACATGCAAAATGGAGAGTTAACCTCTTATAGGAAAGCTATATCAGATGCATGTACACTCATAATCAGGGTAGCGGACACATGCAAAATGGAGAGTTAACCTCTTATAGGAAAGCGACATCAGATGCATGTTCACTCATAATCAGGGTAGCGGACACATGCAAAATGGAGAGTTAACCTCTTATAGGAAAGCTATATCAGATGCATGTACACTCATAATCAGGGAAGCGGACACATGCAAAATGGAGAGTTAACCTCTTATAGGAAAGCGACATCAGATGCATGTTCACTCATAATCAGGGTAGCGGACACATGCAAAATGGAGAGTTAACCTCTTATAGGAAAGCTATATCAGATGCATGTTCACTCATAATCAGGGTAGCGGACACATGCAAAATGGAGAGTTAACCTCTTATAGGAAAGCGACATCAGATGCATGTTCACTCATAATCAGGGTAGCGGACATATGCAAAATGGAGAGTTAACCTCTTATAGGAAAGCTATATCAGATGCATGTACACTCATAATCAGGGTAGCGGACATATGCAAAATTATCGGCGAGCTACAACAAATACAGACAAGTGGATAGGCAGTATGATCTATATAGAGCAGTAAAGGCATGCTGAGTAGCAAATGTAATAGTGCCTGAAATAGCATCCGTAGTATCATCAATGTTTCGAGATGAGTGAGGAATGACTAGCAGGAGTAATAGTCTAGTTGAAAATGAAGAGTTCATGCTGGTTCAATTGGTAATGAGAGTAGGTGATGGATCAAGCATTTTCGACGACGATAAAGCGAGGTAGCAGGAGGTAAGGGCCGGTTGGTGAAGAGACGTAGTGTGCTGGGCTCGAGGCCATGAGCCAGATGGGTTGCACATAGACATGGAGGTGGGGTGGAATCCACGAAAGGTAAAGTGCAAGTGCTATTGACATGATGCCGTGAGTGGGTTAGGTGGAACGTAGAAGCAGGGGACAAAGACGGGTACATTTTCATTGGGCTTGTGCCACAAATTTGATGGTTGTGGAGGGCACTAGGGGGAGAAGCAGCATGTGGAGTGAAAACTGCGTGGGGAGTAAACAGTGACCACCAGACAAGCTGCCTCAGATAGTGTAGCTTGAAGAAAGGATGAAGTCATAGAGAGCGCATCTCTTACCTTAGACAACAAACAGCGCCCCAGGACTCATCTGTAGCGTCAATGTCACCTCATGCTGGTTATGGCAGGTCCATGGAAAGGACAGGGAAAAGACATACATGACAATTTATGTATGTCACACCTTTACAGGCCATTGATTTTTAATACGTCGGAGGTACAGCATATTGTCACAAGGTACCTTGGAGATATTTACATTTGACTTTTCAGCAACTTTGTCCTGAGTAAATATAAAAGGAAGGATAGTGTTGCAGCTCCAGCTGATGGCAAGGATTAGTCAGAAGGCCGCGTGACTCGTCTTCATGGACAGCTCCTCTCATTGCCCGAGCTGGCGAATAAGAGTCACTGACCGACCAGGCAATGGAACCAAAGGTATGGTGGAATGTATTCGACTGTCCAAACCCGAGTTGAAAATAAAAAAAACAGAAGTTAGTGCTTGCAGTTGAGAAAACATGAAAAGAACAGAATACAAGAGAAGGTTCGCTAGCTGAAACACAGAATGCCAAGCGGTAAACCTGGAGTCCTAGGAATTGAGAGGTCCAGGAGTTTGAGCAATCCAAAAGGCACTAATACTTGACAAATGATAAGATGCACAGGCAGTTGCGACCTCATAGCATGCGAATGCACAAGCACAGAAGGTCTAGAGTTCAAGAACCAACGGCAAGTGGATAGGTGGAACTCAGAGGGATCCCTCATCCGTCCTTTTTCCTTGCTCTTGAATCATGCTTCACCTATCTACCAGTGGACTTTCCACCTGTCTGGGTAGAACCCGAAAGTCTCACACAAGTGAAGTAGGATCCAAGAGCCAGGGAAAAGGATGGATGGGGGAACCCACAGAGTTCAAAGGAACCAGTGGAGAGAAAAGACTGGGACTAAAAGCCAGACAGGAGTGGAAGCAAGGCCAACATCACAAGTCAGGAAGACCTAGCAGCAACTGTAGAATGCACCGCAGAGGACGGACAGTGGCATAATCAGCAGGCAGGCAATCCTAGGACCAATTGGGTCATACACTATAGGGCAGAGAAAATGGTCGAATCACCAGGCAGGAGGTCTGGGGACAAACAGGCTCATATACATTGTAGACCAAAAGACAATGGCTAAATCAAAAGCCAGATAGTCCAGGGGCATACCGAGCCATACACCGCTGAGCCTATGACCTTAGCTAGAATCGTAGTCCCAACTATCAGAAACATTATGGTGTCTGAGGTCAAAAGAAAAAGAATCCAAACTTTAATAAATGGGTAAGAAAAAATACCATCAGTGGCAACTCATTGAGAGGCACTTCTGGAACCACCTTCCAGGAACTTGCAGTGTGTTTGTGTGTTTTATGGTATTCCCAGCCACTTGAATGGCTCCAATGTACATCAAAAGAGCACAAAGCATTCTGGAGTAAAAGCCGCAGTCTCAACCTCTAATCACGGTTACTTTAGTGAGTGCAATTTAGAGCGCCGCACACAGATGATGTGCTCCCAAATTCTGGGATTCGCATTCCCCTTGTTCTGGATGAAGCTGGTGGAAATGTGTCAGCAAATGAGTGAATAGCACACGCTGGCTCCCAAGTGTGGCTTCAGGTTCTTGCTATTTCCAATCAACCAAGCAATGGAGCATGTCCCATAAAACCGGTGAATACAGAATGACTAAGAACATTTACTCTTCTGACACTGACACCTATACAGAGGCAGTCTAGAAGGTAGACCTGTATCCAGATGACAGGGTAGAAAAAGAGAGGTGTGAAAAATCAGATGGATTTTTTCATTTCTTTGGTATGTTCAACTGATAAGTTACTGGGTTGATTGGGGTATGCATTGTATATATGGACAGATCTACCATGGTAGGTGTTTGCGCATTCCAGGAATGCATATATGGCATGCTGACAGACAGACTTTATCTCATTTCTTGAACAATGGGCTCAATCTATGATACTGGGCGGCCAACTCTTTGTACCTTTCTTGGGTGATTCAAAGTGTTCTTGAGTGGTCTTTTGTATGTCACAGACTGATATCTGTGCAAATCACATTAGAATATTGAGGGTATTGCAACGGGTAACTTCCAAAGGTGTCCTCCAGTCAGAGACTTTAGTCGGCCAGTGATTCCTATTATTGTAAGAGAATTCAGCCAATTGAGCCGAGACATTATCAAGAACATTGGCTCTGTTAACAAATGTAGCGGGGATATTTTTCTAGTGTTTGGCTATTTCTCTGTCTGTCTGTTGGTTTGCAGGTGATAACTGTAGGAGTGAGATTTCTAACCAAGCAGCCTGGTGAATTCCTACCAAGAGCAGAATGTGAATTGTGACCTTCTCTCAGAAACATACACTTAGTCCATGATAAAGGAACACATGTTGATAAAAACAAACCTCCAAATTGAATGAAGATGGTAAACCTTTACAAGCAACTAACTGACATATACACAAGCAACAAGTTCACCACCAGCTACCCACCTTCCCACCACTTAAGATGTAGGTAAATCACTCCCCTACTGAGTTATTTAGGGTTGACACCCCGCTTTATGTGTACTCATAGACCAGAAATATCATAACATATTTTAATAAGAATACATATTAAACAAATCATTAAAAGGCAAAATGAAGTAAAACCATTTGCAATGAGTCGTGTCAATCGTGTTTTGAAGAAGAAAATATTACTACATGAACAGGTGATACATATCTATCTAATTACTGTCAATGTTCATTCACTCATGTGTGATTTTAATAACACAGGTGGTTATTATGGATCCATGCTTTGGTTTCTATATAACATGGAGCGTCAACACTCATTCGTGTTTCTCGGTGCGGAGGATAACACCCAAATAGAATGATTCTTGGTATCGGTGTATCTTCGGGACCCGTCTCCAGGATGCAGTTTGCAATTGGAGGTAAGGTGTGTTTAGGCTTCGTGCACAGGGCCCTGTGCATCGCCAATACAACCTACAGGCAATAAAATACACAATTTACTATAAAACCTGGACTGACAAAGGAAAAACTGGTCGCCCACCGTTAATATGTGGGTCACTACATGTGAAGAACCTCGAATCTCCTGCAAACGCGGGGAATTGGTGATTACCAGTGAATGTAATACAACCCATTGTGAAAACACAGGTACTCATTCCTGTACTTAGAAACATTATAAAAGTGATATGAAAAGCCATTAATTGGTGCAATAACACACATTTTTTTAGAAGGTTTGACATTTAGAGAAACATTTCTGCTTTCTCTTCTTTCTAGTCATGGACTCAGTCCGATGCCAATAAACAATTTATGAGCCCAATCTTCCATGAAACAAAATACCTCCCACACCGAAAGTAAACAAGATATAAAGGTCAGTAGTGTAAAGATACTCCCCCTGAAGTTCATTGATAGAACAAAAAGTTTTTCCTTTGTCAGTCCAGGTTTTGTAGTAAATGGTGTATTTTATTGCCTGTAGGTTGTATTGGCGATGCACAGGGCCCTGTGCACGAAACATAAACACACCTTACCTCCGATTGCAAACTGCGTCCTGGAGACGGGTCCCGAAGATACACCGATACCAAGAATCACTCTATTTCGGTGTTATCCTCCGCACCTAGAAACACGATGGGTGTTGACGCTCCATGTTATATAGAAACCAAAGCATGGATCCAAAATAACCACCTGTGTTACTAACATCACACATGAGTGAATGAACATTGACAGTAATTAAATAGATATGTATCACCTGCTCATGTAGCCATATTTTCTTTTTCAAAAGGCAATTGATACGACTCATTGCAAATGGCTTTACTTCATTTTGCCTTTTAATGATTTGTTTAATATGTATTCTTATTAAAATATGTCATGATATTTCTGGTCTATGAGTACACATAAAGTGGGGTGTCAACCCTAAATAACTCAGTAGGGGAGTGCTTTACCTACATCTTAAGTGGTGGGAAGGTGGGTAGCTGGTGGTGAACTTGTTGCTTGTGTATATGTCTATTTCCTCACTCACCCCTTGTGTTATTGTTGGTCACCTGCACCACCTATGCAACAGTGGTAGTGTTTTGGTCTACTGTGGGTGACCCACTAATACTGTATCGAGGCAAAGCGATAAAAGCTGCAATAAAACCTGCATATGAAGGGTTACAGAAGAGCTTATTCATTTCTTTGAAAAGGGATACTTAAATAAACCTTGTAGGTCAAAGGAGTGGCTTCATTATATCTCAAACAAACCCATATCAATAGTTTTTCCTAAATTCCTTGAGGAGTGGCACAAGAACAACCAAAATGAGCAGACCACTTCTAGCTGGAGGTTAAGGGGCTCTGGGTCCATGGCATGCATATGGGACTACCTTAGTGTGTTTATCCCCCGGCTGGTATAGAATGACAAAGTGGCAGACCTCAAAGACTAGGCCGTATTAGGCTAGTTGGATGTTGGTGCATTTCAGTGTACGGAGGGCTAGCAGATTGTTGTTATTGTTGTACATGGTGACTGGTTGTCGGGCCTCCTGGAGATGATGTCTCCACTCCTAAAACTCAGCTCAAACAGCCAGTAACTACTTCTCTATAGTAGTGTCATTGGGCCTCATCACACGGTAGGCGGTAAGGGTTTAGCGGTACCGGTAAGGGCACCAGTACCTGTAAGCCCTTACCGCCTTACTACGAGGTCCCTTTGCGGGACCCGACCTTAACGGCTGGTGTAGACCAGCCATTAAAGTTGGGCCCCGCAAAGGGACCTTGGTGCTAATTACGGTACCGCAATTTGCAGTACCGTAATTAGCTGCTTCCCCATTCCCATTGAGCCCTATGGGGCAAAAATGGGAATGGGGAAGGGCAATGGAGAAAGGGGGAATTACCGCCCTGCCAACCTTGGAATGGGGTGGTAATTCCCCTTTTCTCCATGGTGGTACCGATATGGTACCGGCGGCAACCATGGTTCTAGTAGCGCCATGGTTTACCGCATAACGTGCAATGAGGCCCATTGTCCTTATAGGGGGTACATTTCTGTGAGTAGTAGACCATCGGATGAACTAGTTTGGTTTGACGGCATCGATTGGAGAATATAGCTCCCAGCGTGACAAGAGAGACATCCGTTTCAATGATGTAAAGCAGGTTGTGATTGGCGGTCATGATGAAGGCTTCCTTTAGAGTGTCAAATGTGTGTTGTGCTCAGGGAAGACATGTCTTAGTGGACACTCTTCTTCATAAAATGGGTGAAACTCTGGATGAAATGAAAAACAAATTGCAGATGCCAAGGTATATTTGTAATGCTTTCAGGTTCATGATATTGGCCAATCAACAACCACTTTTATCTTGCTGGGTTCTATGCACATGCCTTCTGTGGAGAAGACAAATCCCAAGAGACACATTTCTCTAGTTTTGAATTGAGGTGGTTATCCCAGAGTTTCAGCAAAACTATCCTAATGTGCAACAGCTAGGAAAATAGGAGAATATACAAAGATGTCAGCAAGAGAGATAATCACAAAGTCATAAACTCTGTCCTGAAATAGCTTGTTGTTGAAATACTGAAATGCTACTCAGACATTGCAAAGGCCAAAGGGCATATCCATAGACTCTCATAGGTGGTATCTTGTCCTGAATGAGGTTTTCCACTCACCCCCCCTTGACCATATAGATAAGGTTATATGCACCCCGCATGTTCAACTTCCTATATATCTTAGCCATCTGGACCTTATCCAACAAAACGGAGATCAGCAGCAAAGTGTATCTGTTCAGACCGGTTGCCTATCATTAATTGCTCTATAGTCAATACAGGCATGGATCTACCACCCTTTTCAGTGACTAAAAATAGTGTGGGGAGGTGTAGAGGATGAGAAGGGCAGATAGAACTGGTTATTGGGGCATCATGTAGGTATTGGTGGAGTCGTCCATCCTGCAGTTTGGTCAAAGCATGAATCCACCTAAACAGAAGCCTGTCTCCTGGTTTAGGAGCTATAGGGCAATCATGCTCCCAATGGGCCGGGAGATGTTCAGTGCCCAGCTTATCGAAGACATCCCAATATTCTGCCTAACACTCAGGGAGCAACCTTGGGGTTCTAAAAGACATAGCAAACATAGGCGAGACTGGTTTTGGGGATTTGTTTGGTAGGGTGCTTGGGATAGACAACTGCTGGCAGAAAAGGGAGGAGAACTCTAGTGTTCTGTACCCCAGCTGAACCAAGGTTTATGACTGGTTAGCCAGATCATATCCAGAATAAGACCAAATACTAGGGCCAAAACAAGGTCAAAGCAGGGAGATTCCTGGTTTTGCTCAGGCAGTTCCACTTCAATTATATGGTCTGGCATTTTATAGACCAAGGCAAGTTCAGTCATGTCAACAGCATGGATCTCCTCTGGAGTAGATTCTGGGTTGCTGGGTATGGAAAAGCACCTGAAAAATCAGATATCCATAAAGTTACCAGACACACTGCAATCTAGCTGAGCCTGCTCCTTTATACCTTGAACTATATGCAGAGTAAAAGGCGGGAGGACCATTTTCATGGTGTTGGTTGGGAAATATTCACCATCTAATTCCTGGGGGGTTCACTCCAGAAAGGAATTTTTTGTTTCCAGCCATCTTGCTACGTCACCAGGGACATTCCTTAATATAATGCTAAACTCTGCCACATTAAATCCAGAGATTGGCAGCCCTTCACCACTCCCAATCGCTCGATGCTATAGGAACCCCATCCCTCCACTCTGCATTAGTTCAGGGATGTATTCTGAAGGATTTGGATTTAGCCGTATCAGAGTTGTCTTGTTGTACCTTCTGAGTAAAGCGTTGCGTTCAGAATTTGTATTTTTTCTCCAGAAGCCACTGGTCCATTAGGAGAGCTATGCCCAGCAATTGGCGGAATGTGGTGGCAAAGGATGGTCACACTAAAAAGAAATCCTTCAATTCACCCTGAAGACCATGATAAAACAGCGTGGGCCTGATTTATGAAAGCCTTTTTCAATGGTGGAAACCCATTGAAATAGGCTTTGTGAATTTCTTGGTCTCTGGCCACGCTGTTGCTGTCATAAATTTTTTGCACTTACCTCCACATAGGAAAAGGTTCATAGAGGGCTGCCACAACTTCAAAAACTCGCGGTTGGAGACATTGGTCTTGTGCCTGGTGTCGAACACTCTAGCTAAGGGTGGCAGAGAAGGCATCAGAATCCTAAAGGAGAGGATTGTTATTCTACAAGGAAAGGTCAGCCCAAGCTCCTCCACTCCTCCCTAATTTGGAAAGGAGAGAGGTCGCCTTGGATAGAGATTCCTGAAATGCCACAGGAAGGCTCAGGAAATACACCTTGCATTGACTAAGGAATGTCCTAAAGGCCTCGGGCTCCTCATAGAAGAACTTTGGCAGAGCTAAAGGGAAGGGCACATGCAGTACCGCTCCACAGGTAGCACTCAGGGATTTGGCAGTGGTGGCAGGGATATTGGCGGCAGAGCTACAGCCCCTAATTCCTTAGCCTCATCGGACAGAGGGCTATTCACCTGCCCCTGATCCAGGCGACATTTAATAGTGGTTGACACGTCGTTCTTATCTGCGTGCATGCAAGGTAGCAATAGCATGAGTCTGGGTAGTCACGGGTTCAACTACGGTGTCCAGGAGAGTTACCTGGGCAGAAGAAGAGGCTCCTCAATCTGTCAGGATTAGTCAGGGAGCTGCTAATCTCACACCCACCTTCCTTTACTTCCAATTCCTTGGACTTGCTGCGGCAGGAAGGGACTTGTCAAGTGTCACCTTCTGAGCAGGGATTGGATCAAAAGGTGTGGAGGAAAGTACCCAGGCTGGATGGCCAATCCCGAGCTGCAAAAGAAAAACAGAGAAGCAAAACGGCTGAAATCAAGAAAACGTGGCTAGAACAGGAAATAGGAGTAGAAAAAAATACCTGGTTCACAGAATGGCAAGAGAGAAGTCCAGGAGTCTGAACTGTCTCAGCTGCATGCTGATTTGACAAATTCCAAAGTGCACATTTCATGACTTGATGGCACACGGATGCAACAGATGCAGAAGGTCCAGAGTGTAAGACCCAGCATCATTTGTACAGGTAGTAAGTACCCAGGCAGGAAGAAAGTCCACTGGTATGTCGGTGAAGTAGGATGCAAGAGCGAGGAACCAGATTGGGTGGGACCCCAGGAGAATCCCTCGGAGTGAACATATGCTAGAAGCAAGTGGAGCATACACTGCCCAGCAGGGACAGTGGCGAAATCAGCAGGCAGGCAGTTCTGTGACAAACCAGGTCATCCACCCAATGGCTGAATCTTCAGGCAGGCAGTGGAGGGACAACCCAGGTGTAGTATCTGAGTCATACAGCAACCAGGTGAGCAGAAGGCACACTTCAAGCAGGTAAGTAGAAATAAGAAGTAGCTTTATTGTGTTACAGGGTTCAGATATGAAAGGGAGGTAGGAGCCAAGGAACATACATCCTTTCCAGTTACATCTCTCATCCTGTGTGTCCCCCACCCGTCACTCCTGGAACCTTGAGGTACCGTAAGGTTCATGCTACCAGCTGGATTCTATGACTTTTGCATTGGTGCACACAAAGAAAGTCCCATGCTACACCAGGTCATATACTGTAGAGCAAAAGACGACTACAAAATCCACAGGCAGGTAGTCCAGGGGTACACAAAGTCATACGCTACACAGCATTGGAGTAAATGCTTCAGTCTCAGTCGCCACTCAGGGCCTCCCTAGAGAATAAACTAAAGGCAGCAGGCTTGGGGTATGTGCCTAAAATCTGGTGCATTAGTCATGACAAAGGTATTGACACTGGACACAATTCAGAAATGGCAGCCGACCCACTTTATTGGGAGGGTTTCTCGGTATATCTGAATAAATCAGAGTGAGTTGAAAAATAGAATGGTTGTGGAAGAGGTACAAACATTAACTTTGTTGTAGTGGCTCAGAGTATATTATGTTGGCATTGTGTACCTGATGCAGGTCCCTGCTATCCTGCCATCCCGCAACATTTTCTTTATCGGATGGAATGTAGTGCAGGAAGTTTGGGGCTGGGCTATGTTAGCCCTAAATAAACAGAAGGTAATCTTCTCTTCTTCTTCCCAAGTAATAGTTTAATTTCTCTCTCTGCTTTGGCTTTCAGTAAGAGTCCTGTGGTATACAAGTGCTGTGGTATACAAGCAAAACCAAAGCTCCGCTGCATTAAAGTACACTGATTACAGAATATGTAAATCCAGCTGATTCCGTGAATGTTTAGCAGCTTATGGAAGGCATGCCAATTTCTTTAAATATTCAGGAAAATGGTAATTTACCATTTCTTACTACATTTGAAGAGTGTAGCAATCATTTACAAATACATCACCTCTATGAGGGCTTTAATGAGTTGGTTGCTTTTTATTTAGTTGCATTGAATAGGTGCTGTAATAATTAGGCATTAATGTGACTGCCAGGATGGTTGACTGAGTTCCTATTCTCTTTTTTCTTTATCAGAATTCAACTGCATGCCTAACCCTTTGCCTTCCCTTTTCCATGTTGCAGGCTGCGGAAAAACCTCAAGTCCTTGATCATAGTCCACCCATCATGGTTCATTCGGACAGTGCTGGCTATCTCCCGGCCCTTCATAAGGTGAGCTATCTACTCCATTTCCTATAAGGGCTGATTGCAACCTCCAATTATTGATGTATTACTTGGTTGAAAGGCATGCGCTATTGAGAGAATGGTACTGAGCAGGCCGTCTGTTTTCATAACACTGCTATATTGGTTAATCATGGGCTTTGAAGGCCTGATGCAAAGCTCCTCTTACCGTGTGGTTGATTATTATAATAATTATTATAATTGCTCATTTATAAGGCGCTTGATACCCAGAGGTTTCTAAGCACGGACCTGGGGATCGGACCTGTGTTGCTCTGCGTCGTCTTGCTTCCAAGGCGAACGCTTTGCTCCTTAGCTATCCTCCCGAGGCTAGGCATCGAAAAAAAAAATTATGTATATATCCCATTTTTAGAACATTCTTAGAGCCTGGTGGTCTAGGAGTGCGATGGCATTGAAGAGCAGTGCTCTTTAGTCATTGGGTCTCCAGTCATTTCGAGTGGCACTGGATTGTTGTGTTATGGACAACATGTATTCATGTTAAATTTTGTGCTATTAAGGGACATTGTAAGAGATAGTGTAAGGGGGTTGATAGTCATGTATTTTCCTGCTCCCGAAAATCCAGTATATCCCACTTCATTGCCATAGGGTATCATTCTTTAAAATGGCAAATAGAATGGTACGGTCCGTTAACTTAAATAAAGCACATGCTATGAAGCCACCTAGGATTGGACACCTTGTATCATTATACAGAATGCGGGAGGCTACCCCAATGGTGTAGTAGCCTATCGATAAGAAAGTCAATGCTCATGGAGCTGAATAGGATATTTGTTTATTTATCGTTACATTTATAGCAGCGCTCTAAACCCTTAGGCATCAAGGCGCTAGTTACAGTAGCATGGCAGGACAATAGTAATTAGAGGGTTAAGAAAAGCTATTCTACACAAAATCAATAGGCTGTTGTGTTATTTAGTGCACTTCTCCCAAATCATTACTTGCTGGCGGATCACCAAGAGGAAGACATCTTTTCTGTAGAGCAAAGCAAAGATGTAAGCAATCATATTTCATAGAGCAGTGCTACGTAGGGCATCTACGCACCCTTCAGAGCGCAATGGGAAGTAGATGCAGCAATGCTGGACAACAGGAACATGCTTTTTTTAGAATGCTTCAAAGACTGCTTTTAATATAAACAAAAGTGACAGGCGCAGTTCTTTCAACTAATCTTCAGTGAAGAACTTTATTGCCACGTGGCTGGGCATTTAGCTGGTGGTGGTGACTTTGATTAGCAATAATACAATTGAGGACATTTGAGAGGAATTATTTATTTATTTAGTGCTCAGTGCTTATAAATAGAGTGGCTGAAGCCAAAACTGGTTAAGACATTTTTGTTACACCATTAGTGTGTTTACAACTGCAATTAAGCCATGAACTCTCAGAAGACGGCTTCGGAAGAAACACTGCCAGGCACTTCAAGTGCAAAGTTTGATGGCAGGGCTTGATTAAAGCAAGCTCAAAGAGCTCCCATGAGGAGGTGTTTTGGGCGGAGAGGGACAGGAATGGCTGGGAATGGCCATCGGGATAACCATGGCTATGAGCAGTCAGTGGGTGGTGTAGCGAGCCAGAAAGAGTCGGACGACTTAGTGCCATCATTTTTGTAATCGTGCCAGTTTCTCCAGCCTGGATACAAAACAAATGTTCTTATTCACTTCAACTTGATTCACATAGGGCCCTTGCCCTGTTCACTGTCTCCAGCTCTCAGACCCTCCTTGATTTCCCCAACTGGTATACAGAGGAGACGTGCCACTGTCTTTCAGATTTACCAACACGCTTGTCAATCTGTGTTTCTCAAGCCTCCTTAACCTTGGAGGGTCTTCAAGTTTACACACAACAAACTTGTGTTCTTTGTCTTCTGATCTGTAGGAGATTTATCACTGTACACAGTTATTCCTGTGCTTAAGTACATCCTTGCAACAAAAGAAGGTGTGTTGCTCATTGACTGTGGCATCCAAGCAAAAACCACCATTACTTTGAGGGAAAGAAAAATACATTAAAGAAGTGTCACTTTTTGGTGGTATAAAGTAATTAGTAAGAACAGTCTTCTCTGCATCCATACACGGTGACGGTGCTCACACAGCGCGGACACGGTGCTCTGGTCTGGGAAGTCCTTCTTGGACTGGGAGTCCTTGTTCCACAAAGGAGAGTCACTTCCAGTGAGGTCCTGCTTGTCCAAACTCCTGGGGAGGGGACTCACATCCCTGTTTTACATGCAAATAATTCTATGAATCAGGGTCTATGTGTCCTCATTGTTGCCATCAGTATTACCAATTTGCCACCTTAGAGAGTGCCTGCTGGGTTGTAATGTTTAAAACAACACATGTATCACTTCGTGTCTGTTTCGCTGGGAACTGCTCCTCTTCCCACCACGAGTAAATGGCCATTGTTCGGCTCGGCTGCACCACATGGGTGAAGACCGCAAAATTGAGCTTTCCGTTCTGCAATTAGTGAGGATTTATTGTGCTATTTTTCAGGTGGCTCCAAGCCTCTGAGGCTTCGGAATGTTCTGCTTGTCTCTGACCTGGGCTTCTATCCCTGGCCTGGTGCTTTGTGCAGTCTACTTCTGCTTTGCTTCGTCTCTCGTAATTTTACTATAGTTATGCTATAATTTCTTTATGTTTATACTGTGCTATTCACCAGCGACGGCCACAATATCCCAGTGGCTTCCGCAGTAAAAACCTGGGGGGTCTACCTGGATGCCAGCCTCAATATGACATGGCAGATTAACCAGTCCGGCGGACTACATTACCCAGCATTCTTTGGGTGATATTTGTGGATCTTTCTGGTGCTTCTGCACCGCGCTTCTGCGGCAAGCAGGTCTTCGCCGGTATTTATAATGCTGTTTGCAAGATGCTCCTCTTAGTCTGACTTGTGTGCCTGTGACAGAACGCTTTGTTTGTATGCTGCAAGTATCGAGCTGTGAAGTGGTGTCTGATTGGAAACTTACCATCTGTGTCCCTGCACCCTTTACTTCCCGTGTGCCTCAGCACAGAGAAAAAGCACTCTCACTTTCTTAAAGTTGCACAACTCTTGTTTTCACAGTAGTCCGGTGGACTACATTACCTAACATTCTTTGGGTAGTATTTGTGGATCTTTCTGGTGCTTCTGCACCAGCACTTCTGGAGCTATCCGTCTTCGCCGGACCATGCCCGGTCGCGACGGCAAGACGCCTCTCTCAAGGGTTAAGCTTTCTGAGTAAGTACTCCAGATCTTGAGTAAATAGTGTGTACTTTATGCCTGGTAACCTTTGGCGTTTTTTTTGGTCTCGACCCACAGTATAGGCTACGTGGAGAATATTAACTTACTAGCTGCTGCGCATAAAATTCATCAACTTGCTATTGTAGACAAATATCTCAAAATGAGACTTGACCCTTTACCTATCATGCTTTCAGACTTAGCCTTGCCTTATCTAGCTACCTCTAGTAAGGATGTGTCACCTGCCTCTTTCTCGCAAGTAAAGGCAGCTAACTGTTACATGATGTTACCACATACCAGTCCACTCCAAGTCTTGAAAACCTCTTCCCTCGTTACCCACATAACTGACCTTCCTCCCCACAGTGCCTCTATTCAAATGCCGGGAGAGGGTGACATGAGTCGCTTAGACTCCATGAATATCAATCCTCGAAGCAGACACACTGGAGTGCCTACTGACCCGGCGGCCTCCCTTACCAATGTCATATCCAAAACTGGTAAAATTCCACTGCATGATGGAGTCATAATTAATAACACTCTGAAGTGCGCCTTATTGAACACTCCCTCCCTCATTAAACATGCGCATAATGTTCACGACTACATTGTAAACCTCGACCTAGATCTTTTATTTGTTACAGAAACCTGCACAACAGCTTCCAGTGGTCCCTTACTTTCCCTTGCTACACCAGATGGATACAACATCTACTGTGCGAACGGCTCTACAGGACAGGGTGGTGGTGTTGCAATCATTGCCTAAACACAATTGCAACTGTTTCAAGTACCCAGCTCCTGTTCAAACTGTGAAATTCTCCACGTTAAACTGACTACTACTACTAACCAAAGTTGTATCAACTTCATATTAGTATATTGCCCCTCAACTAATATGCCTAACTTCAACCAAGATATTATTAAGATCTCACATAACGTATAGGGCAGGAATTGCACAACGTTACTGGCTGGAAATTTTAATCACTGGCGCAAATATAACAATGACAAAGAGGCTATGGCTCCCAAAACTGCACGAAAAACAACACGGAATACCATGTATTTAATGACTCACCCACCCATGAGAAAGGTAACATCCTAGACTGGGTTGTGGCTAAAAATCTCTGTATACAGATCAAAAATACCAAACCCTGCATTTGGTCTGATTACTACTCGATAACATTTCAATCTCAATTCCAACATCCTATTTTGAATAAGAAAAACCCACCCAAACGGGTTTCAAACCGGAACTTTAAAAAGATTAAAGCAGAAAACATATTAGAATGTCTGAACCTGATATTGAACACCAACACTGATCGAGACATCCCCACGACTGTAGTGAACTCATTTTATTACTCATTCTACTCTATGCTAGATACTGTGGCCCCTATTAAAACTAAGCTAGTTAGCGAGAATGCTGGCCATCACAACTGGTACACTGAAGAACTAAGCATAATGACAAGACTTAAAAGACAGGCAGAGACCGTCCATCTAACATGCCCCTCTGAGTTTACAAAAGCTTCTTGGAAAACCTCAGGTAAAGATTATAAAAATGCCATCCATGATGCAAAGAAAAATGTCTTTAATAGTCAGATAGACGAGTCTAAAAATAACACAAAGAAACTCTTAGAAATTGTTAAATATTTGGAGAAAGCAGACTGTTAGAACATACAACAGGCTTTTGAAGCCAAAATTTGAAAGGCTTGCGACAAGATTACACATGAACCTAACAAAAACCTCTCTGTACCTGCTACTCTGTGTAACCATACCTGGACGGAGACTCATACCACATTTGACTTTACCCCTGTTAGTATCACAGACATGATAAATTCGCTCTCCTCTCTTCACCCCTCTCAATGTTTGAATATCATTCTACAACACAAAGAAATGTTTGCCCCATTATGTGTCAGGTTCGTGAACTCCTCATTCGTATGTAATCAGGTCAACAAAAACAATCTACGCCCAATCACAAACTGCAACTTCCTTTTGAAAATTCTGGAAAAATGTGCTACCGTGCAACTTCAATCTTTTGTTGAAGGTAACAATATCCTTCATGCCAGACAGTAAGGAGTTCGCTCTTGGTACAGCACGGAAACTGCACTTCTAGACCTACAATCACATGCTCAACATCTCAGACAAAGGAAAAGTCAGCCTATCAGTCCTTTTGGACTTATTGGCCGCATTTGAACTTTTAGATCATGATGGTTTGCTTCATACTCTCAGCAAGACTGGTCAATGAAGTAATAATGCCGTCAAGTGGGTTCAATCCTTCCTTTCGAATAGGACATCTAAAGTTTGTTGGAACAGCGCTATCTCACTTTCAATGCCCATAGTATGTGGCGTCCCCCAGGGAGCATGCATTTCCCTGCTACTCTTCAAGCTGTATATCAAACCACTGTGTGATCTCTTGGCTGATCTCAATGTGTTTTTTACAAACTACGCCGACGACACACAGTTGGTACTGCAACTGTCATGAGACTATAACCTTAACTACTACTCTCCAAACCATCTTTAATCACATTGAAACATGTATGACCCGGCATTGGATGTGATTTCACGTCAATAAAACCGAGCCGCTTACCTTCGGTACTGATCATGCCTGTTCCAAACTTGATTCCAGATATGTGTCTCTCCCCATCAATGATTGTCACATCCAGGTCTCCAAGAAAGTTACAACTTTGGGCTTCCATCTTAATTCTGCATCAGACTCCGACTCTCAAGTCAATCAGATTATTAAAAACTGTACCTATTACCTGCGACTACTTAGGAATCTATGTCCGTTCCTCTCTGAACCTAACTGTGCCCTAGTTGCCCATGCTACCATTTTCACCAGCTGGATTATGGTAATCCCCTTTTAGTAAGGGCCCACCAAAGAAACACTGAGCATCTTCCCCACATTGCCTAGTCAACTGCACTCCTGATGTCCTGTCTATTTTATGTCCAGGTTTCCGGTGCCTTAAAAATAAATACATAAATACATATAAAATAAATAAACCACATCACATCCACTTCAGCCTACTCCACCAATCTTATAAAGAGGGTGACCCAAACGTGGCCCTCGTTGCACCCATCCCACTCTCAGCCAGGATACAGAGAAACAAGAGATGTACATCTCTTCTGGGCCCTCCACCTCCATTACTGATGTACTGCAGGTGCGAGAAGCGCTACTCACTCAGACAACCATTCAGACCATACCCGGCTGATAGTATTGAAGAGATACAGCTGCCATCAAATGAGCAAGTTAACTGACTGCAACCTCGAAAACGCTGATGATGTCATGACTGACATCATGATGTAGATACATTAAACACGAGGTGCATAGACATCCATGCACAAAGTTATGCAGACATTTTGCTATATTGCTGTTAGGCACAAAGAATACGCTTGTGACTCACACAGTTCGCGGACTGACACACGTTTAACCCTTTTGCTATTCAGAAACCGCAAGACGCATAAGAATACATATGAACTGCTTGCTGATGCTTAACTGCAACTAACATGAGCAGGTCATGTGAATAAAGATGGAAGCCATGGGTACATTGGAGTGAATGGGAAAAGCAGGACGAATTCAAGAACACAGAGAAAGGCTGACTGGCTGATCCTGCTGAAGCACGCAGACCAGGCTTCCAGCACGGACACCGTGCACCACCACGCCAAGGACACAGAGAGAAGAAAGGTTTCAAGTTAACAGAACCGATAGGACACCTGCAGGGAACAGAAGCCGGAAATCCTCATAATTGTAAGCAAGGGAAGTCTATTTTGTGCTCCCTTCACATGTGACCTGAATCTGCTAGACAGAGCCTATTTATTTGAGCCAGACTGAGGTGTCTGTTCCCATCGAACCCAAGGCAGGAGGATACAAGAGTAATACAGGTTCAAATCTGAATGTTCTGCCTCAAGGCCTAGGAGATCGAAGACAGTAACTTAATGGGAACATGCAGCACCTTAGGAGTCGTTCCCACTACCTTGAGTGATTGCACTTGGCCTCGTAACTGTCCAAAGCTCCAAGGCTGAGAAGACCCTTTCTGTCCAATCCCTAATCCCCTTCCATTCTAAGGTTAGTGTATGTTGCATTGGCCAATTACCTTAAGCTAACCTGTAACCTTGTGTTAGCAACACATAGAGGTAGTCCCTGGAGGAGAAACCAGATATGGCTCGCCCAATAATCACACTTACCCACCATAGAATGTGTATGTAGTTCACCTCGCTAACCAATCCCCTTCCTTGTTAGGTTTTTGGAAAGTAACATCATTTTTGTGATGTCAGACCATAAAAAAACTGGAATTCAGGTGCCTGGAGATTAAGAGCGCTTGGAGATTGTTGCATTGTCCATGCTGCAATCCCTGTCATTGAATTGCTAATAAAGACATTGAACTTTGTCCTATGGCTGGGTCTTTCATTCTTGGGGCAGGGGATTTCCATGGCCCAGTTCCTCTTGCATCTAAACGGGGAGACTGATAATAGTTCCCTTGCCACTATTACACTTATCTACGCAAATGAACCGTTCCCCTCTACAGAAAACCGTCTCACTGTCGCCAGGGCTCTTATCGGGTCCAAGTTGGACTACTGTAATGCACTACTAGGTGGTACATCAGAAAAAAATGTGAACAAATTACAAATCACACAGAATAATGCCCTTCGTGCGGCAATGTGCTTGAGTAAACACAACCACATCTCTGAAGCTAGGAGATCCTCTCACTGGCTCCCTATCAGAGAGAGAATCATGTTTAAGACTCTCTCCATTACCCATTGATGCTTATCCAACCACGCATCGACTTACCTCTTCCAGAAGGTCAAAAGGCAAGTGGCTATGAGGCCACAGCGTACAGCTTACAAACATTGCTTGTCCACGCCCAGATACAACCGCAAAAGAGCAGGAGGATCCAGCTTCCCAGTGCATGCCTCTAGACTCTGGAACAATCTACCTCCTACGCTGAGCCATCATACCTGTCATTCAGAAAGAGGCTAAAAATGTACCTCTTCAATAACCATCTATCTACTGTCTTTTGCTGTCTTTTCACCTGTATGTAACTAGCGCCTAGATGCCTCCGGGCTTTGCACTCTGCTATAAATGAATAAATAAATAACAAAATAAAATAAATTTAGCAATGGCTGCGAGGAACCACCAGTTGGGAATCGGTGAAGGCAATCCTTTCCCACATCCCCTCTATACAATAAAAAGAAAACGAAAGGGCTACACCCCACTTCTTCCACCAAGACCCTCTCAAGGGCTTCTGCTAGGGCTGTGTCATTCCTTTTGGCAATTGCAAGGTTAGGTATCAGGGAAAAGTCTTCGAGTTGTTGGACACTGGTCTTGTCCCTTACCAGGACGGCTTCCCCATGGCCCATTGAACCTATTTTGGTATTGTGATGATTCATCAGGTTTCGCCACTTCTCTCCAGAGTGGAGTCCTTTCCTATGTGACTAGGGAGGTGAGGCCTCTACCCATCACTCTCTCTAGGGGTGGTAATATGCAAGAGGTCCTCATAGGAAGGGACTCCCCTCCTGGGGATAAGGATGTCCACCTGGGGAAAAGCCTCACTACCACCCTGTCACAGAACCCCCTACCCAGATGGTCACTCTTTTGTCGCACCATTGATAGTGGAACTACGTGTTCTTGTAAAGCCATGACAGTGATAAATGTAGAACATACTGGGAGGAAGAAGAACATGAGAAGCCAATTGCAAAGCCATCCAAGTACTGCAATGAGGTGGCTCACTGGCGCTTGAAGAGTGCCAAAGAGACTTTTCAAGATGGTGTTGATGCTACTCGAGGACCGAGTCAACAATATGAAGTAGAAAGCAAGAACGGACTAGAGCGCTCTCATCGCGGAATCCGGCAGCATGCAAATCCTGCCTGAGAGATTTAAACCGGGAGGACCGGAGAGGCAGAGAAGCTTTTCCTTCAGGCGGAGGCCACAAAGAACGGGATGCTCCTACAACGTCCCAGGAGCCAGCTGGGAGCCACACACCAGAAGAAAGAAGCAATCAAGGTGTTGGCGTGACTGCAGAAAGGACTATCATGAGGTCTGAAAACAGTGCTGGGACGACCAGCTGGAGCCTGCCACAGAGACGCGCAGGTGTTGGAATTCGTAGAGGAATACACCCGCAACCCCGGGAAGAACCAGAGACATATTCCAACAGAGAACAAGGTAACAGGAACAGCGGGAAGACCAGGGGTTGGGGGGTTCCGGTTGGCCAAACCAAGAAGCCACAGTGCATCAGGAGTTATCTCCCTCATCACAGTGGTGACAACCTGGACCATACCAATGAGCCAGAGGGTATCAGGAGTTATCTCTTTCAATGCAGTGGCCAAACCAATACCACTGCTCAAGCAGAGTGTATCGGGAATCATCTCCTTCCTCGCTGTGGTCAGCCAAACACTACTGTCCAAGCAGCGTGCATCGGGAGTCATCTTCCTCATCACAGTGGTATACCCAATACTGCTCCCCAAGTAGAGTGGAACAGGAGCCATCTCCCTCATTAGAGTAGTAAATGGAAGCCAAATAAGCCTATGAAGGAGTTAAAGAGACTAATCCAAGTTTTCTGTAAGAGTGCTTAAAAACCACTGTGGAGAACATTTATAGAAGTACCAAGAGAAGGGAGTCCTTCCCCTGGTTCTTTGTGAGGGAACATTGAAGGAGTTACTTCTACTATAAGACGTAAGGAAGAAACCAGAAGAGTCATTCTCCTGGGGAAGGAAACACAAACTTCATTTTAGTTAAAGACTTATGTTTATAGTGCTAGGGTTAGATTAGTTGGTTTCTGACGGGGGACGGAGAACATTTAATTTGGACTGACATTGTGACAACTCACTAACGTTTCTCGGTTGAGGCAGGGAGGGCCCCTTAGATGTAGGCAGAGATCGTTTTTTTAAATTGATTTAATAAATGTGTGTATCCCACAAGATGACCCCCTCCTTGTCAGTCTCCTTCTTCTACACCCTCCCTCACAGTATTTACTAAGGAGGCAACTTTGAATAAGGGCTTTTTCAAGGATCCCCTGTGGCACTGCTTCTCATTCATTGACTATATATGGGTTATTCCCATGATTGTAGAGAAGTACTTTAACCTCCCCTCTATAGTCGGGTCGACTATGCACGACAACTTCTAAACTGGCCCTGAATGGTGAGTCCTGACTTGGTTGCTAGTCTGACATAGGTCCCAAGTGGGGAGGAGATACTGAGGCCTGTGGGTATTAGTTGTCTCTCATGGTGCGGGATGATATTTTGCACATTATATGCATCAGACCCAATGGACGGGGGAGTAGCTAGTGTAGGAGCTTCAGCCATCTCGTGGAGTTTTCTAAATTTAAGGGGTCCAGAGGTGGATTTAACGGTCACCAGGCAGACAAATGTCGAGTGGGCCCCTGCCCCGCCCCTTCCTTACCCAGTCTCTCTCTGAGACACACGCCGCAGACCTGACACTCAGCAGCAGATGTACTTTAATCCAGAGCTGGAACAGGGTGGCCAAGGGGGGAGCTTGCCCACCCTGGCTCCAACCTGATTCCCGGTGCACACCCCCTCCCGGGCTCCCGCTGGGCTGGTACTCCAACCATGAACTTCATTGCAAGTTTAAAAAAAAAAGGGCGCACGGCTGCACGTGTACTGTGCGGGCTCTGATCCCACGGCATGACCATGCTGCTGGCAGTCCTTCCCTTTCTTGCCTTGGGTGATATCCTCCGTTAGGCAAAATGGACGGTATCATCCCAGGCAGCAGCTTGGTCCAGGTGCTGAAAATGGCACTAGAACATCGTTGTGTATGCGATTTCCCCGAAGGACCAATGTGCAACCCAGTATTCATCATGTAACATGATTGAATGAACTCTAGTTTGAAGGATCAGATCTGCCTTTGAAATCTTCAATGTGGAACGCCCCATGGTGGGCGGAGCGCCACTATGCAATCCGTGCATTGAAGTTGGTGCCTTGCAAATTAGCAATAAATGCACAAAATAAATGGGGGCTCGTACTCCTAGAGAGGGGGGTTGCAACAGTTTTTGATGCAGAACAGCGAGCGAGGCTCTTCTGCTTGGTGCTGTGTGCTCACTATACAGTGATATCCACTCATACAGGTTTCTATTGCATGACGAACTGGCGGGAGTTCTTTTTATTTTTTTACAGTTGAACAACTGTATTATCTATTCAGTCTCCAGCCTGAGGTTCAGATGCGATCTATGATCCCTTCTGACGAAGCCGTAGACCTTGAGCTGATGATGAACCGGAAGTCTGAAATGCATGGGCCACGGTGTGTGTCTGCTTCTTTACAAGCACATTATGGAAAGGACTTAACATTAAACATTGGACTGCAACTGATGGACGTAGTTTGCAATGTGCTTTCTTATGAACACTTCTGCACTTCTAGTGGTTATTCCGCTCTATGGTGGGCATACAGCATGAAGGAAGATATCTTTGGTCAGGTCATTGTACAGTTACCCAAACTGTGTCATTGGGATTTGCTGTTTTGCTTCTAAAACAACAGTGAACTTGGGGAGCTTAAATAACATGCTACAGAGGTGCTCACTCACATATTTGTATTAACAGTTATTGATTCGCCCGTATTCATTTGTGTGTGATAGAGAAAAGCAAGAATTTGCTGTTCATTTCGTTTTCTTTACTTACATTTTAATTGTGGTAACAGCTCTCCTGAAGGGGGAGGATAACCCCAGAACGTTTCCATTAAGAACAATAAAACCAAATCGTTGACAGTGGCCTCTGTTTCTGCTTAATATGTAAGTAATACATAGCATATTTGGGACTTGGTTTGTGCTAGCACAAACCCATGTGATTTTTGTACGTAGACCGGGCCCATCTGGCGAGGGGACGCCCAGTCCCAGACCATCTGGAGCCGGCACGGCGCGGCCTTTTGCTATTATGAAGCATTAGCAAATAATCCGCACTTCCCAGAAATCAGTGGCCGCCTACTGGAGCAGTTAGTGTCACGGTGCCTGAGTATGCGTGCGCACGCCTGAGAGACACTCAGCCACCCACCACAGCCACAGCAGCAAGACCTTTCCAGCTGCCCCTGCCCTGGCTGCATCAGAGACTGAGAAGAAGTGAAGTCAGCACTGCCCACAGCAGTTGAACTCCATCACAGGCATCCACCTGTATCATTTGTGCATCCTAAGATATCCCGCTATCTGCAGATGAGGGATATCTCGGCCATGAAAGCTTCACACCTGAATCACTTGAGCTTCTTCTCTGTGATAGCTCTGTCTGTGACTGAGAGATCTGCAGTCTGCGGAGTCTACAACATGCATCCTCTCTGTCTCCAGAGGAATATCCACTATCTACAGATGAGGGATAGCTCTGCTGTTTAAACTGCACGTCTGGCTCACTGGAGTTTTCTGAGAGATAGCTGTCTGTATGTACGAGGGATCTGCAAGCTGAGGCACCTATCCTCTTCCTTTGTGTCTCTAGAGGAATAGTTCCGCTGTCTGCAGGTGAGGGATAGCTCTGCATGTAACCAGCCTGCCTGACTCACTAATGATTTGTAAGTGATGGCACGGTCTGTGGACGAGGCATCTGCAGTCTGACATATCTACCTGCGTCCCCTGTGTATCCGGAGGGATAGCTCTGCTGAATCAGATGCACACCTGCATCACATGTGGATCTCAGAGACAGCTCAGGATAACAGAGGTTCAGGTGTGTCCCCGCAGCCTGAAGAAGACTCGGCAGGACAGGTCAGATCTCGGAGGATGAGGGAGAGCTCTGCCATCTCAGTTGCAAATCCCAAATGACTCCACTGTTGGCTGTGGGTTACTGCATTCCTATCTCTTCAGCTTGAGATACGTCTTTGTATAATCTGGCCATCAAAAAAGTAGGGATAACTCTGGTGTCGAACAATCACATGCTACAGTCCTGTCTTGGCACCTGTGTCATCTCTGCATCCAGAGAGAGAGCTCCGTCGTCTGAAGGGCACTCCTGTTTCATCTGTCCAAACTCAGTATAGCTGCTATCTCAAGTACACACCTCAACATCTGTGCATCCCGTGGATAGCTCGACTGTCGGACATGCACATCTGCAACGCCCCTGAATCCTGCTGGATAGCTCTGCTTTCTAAGATGCAGACACGCAACATTAGTTCAACCTCTTGGATAGGTCTGCTCTTTGAGATGAGGGACATCTCTGCTACCTGAGTTGAACAGTCAATCACAGGCTACAGTCCTGTCTTGGCACCTGTGTCATCTCTGCATCCAGAGAGAGAGCTCCGTCGTCTAAAGGGCACTCCTGTTTCATCTGTCCAAACTCAGTATAGCTGCTATCTCAAGTACACACCTCAACATCTGTGCATCCCGTGGATAGCTCGGCTGTCGGACATGCACATCTGCAACACCCCTGAATCCTGCTGGATAGCTCTGCTTTCTAAGATGCAGACACGCAACATTAGTTCAACCTCCTGGATAGGTCTGCTCTTTGAGGATGAGGGACATCTCTTGCTACCTGAGTTGAACAGTTGAAACATCCGTGTGCTCTAAGGGAACATCCTCTTGCCGAAAGTGGAACCTCGGGAATAGCACTGCTCTCTGAAGCCTTTCTGTTCATGTGTGTAAAGTGGGGGGAGGGGTTGGTTGTGCTCAATGAGGTAAACATCTGTAATAAGTCAGTACATAGTCCTTTTGAAAAGACGAAAACCTGTTTGGTTGCACCCCCTTAGCTCTTTTCTTTGTTGGGGTAAATGAAGAGAGGAACTCTGATTGGCTTAATATATTCGTAATTTTTTTTATTGTTTGTTGTTTTCAAAGCTATATGTGCTTTCACGACCCTCACCCCAGACCTCCATTGGCAAACCCACTTGCCAGGTGGCATCAGGGCTCGAGTCTCCATTAAGGCCTTAAAGGCCTGGCATCCACTCCCAAGGCTCTCTTGGAGCCAGTCCTGGCGCCTATGGCACCAGGCTCATACACCTTGAAGAACATGAGTGCAAGGGACTACTTTTTCATTTGGGGCCTTCAGCCAACATGGAGGCACACACATAGCTTGGCTCCTAGGAACCAGGCTATGCGGTATAGTGTTTTGGGTGTGGTGGCCTAGGGACTACTTTACCTGGACTACTTTGTTAAGGCTATTTAAACCACACCTGAACAAGAAAGCACGCTTTGCGTTACTTTGCAGCCTGCAACGTGACGCTCACTGTGTCCTGTGATACCCACGAGCCTCAGAGAAGCAAACCTGCAAGGAGACAAAAGGAACATCGTTAGCAGCATCTTAACTGCAATCTCCATCTGTTTATCCGCTCTCAGCTCCAGTGAACAGCTTCCCCTGGACCCGCATGCCTTCCGGACCGAAAGACCTGCAAGAGGAAGGAAAGGACAATATTAAAGAAGGCATATTAGACATTGCGAACTGCACAAGAAACTTACTTGGCTGGTCATCTCCCGGCCGGCATCGCTCCGAAATTCCACACACGCTGGGGAAACACTGCGACCTGCAAGGAAGGAAGAAACAGGTTAGCAAAGGCAAGACAATGAAGCGCTGCGCATAGTGCTTACTTACCGCTTCGTAGCGTACATCACGTGCCATAATTTACCGGCGAAGCTCAACTCAGCCAGTTCGCCACGCTGAAGCACACCTAAGGGAGAGAAAAGAGACATTATTAAACATAGAAAGGCATGCAAGAATAACAACGCTATTCAAAACAGCTGCAATAAGACCTACCTGAAAGACACCAAACGGGCCCGCGCCTGTGAAGTAACTTGGCCGCACAAGCCCACAAAAGACAACGCGCCCCTGCAGAAGGCAGGACGGATAGCACGGCTAATTCCACAACAAGGTGAGGAGAGGGCCCAGAGGGGCTGAAGTCACACGGGGTGGTGGGAGGATCTTTACCTCAGCTGTCCAGTCTTGAACACAGTCCTCCTGTATTTTTAGGCGAAACTTTCCCCGCAGACCACATCTGGGAGAAAACTGGGAAGAAGATACCAGCAACCTCCCAGCTGAGTGGCGTCCCCGTGGATACCAGGTGAGCATAACAGAATGCAAAGCCTACCATAACTAATCCACCTGGGCGCCATGGAGACATCGGAAATCGACCAATTGGCCCAGTTGTTCGGACAACTTTGTGCTGAGGTTCATTCTGCCCGGGAAGAGACTAGTGCTCTCTGGAGAGACCTAGTAGTAACCAAGGATCGCACTGAAGAGATCGGTAGGCAGTTCTTGCAATCACAGGCAGGACAGACTCCTCTGCCCAGGAACAATCCATTGGCACAAGGCCCCACTTTACCATCCGTTACCCCCACTCCAGTACAAATTACGCTATCTGGGACAGTTCCCCTGGCACCACCAGAACGGTTCTCCGGCGACCCAAGGAAGTATGCAGCATTCATAAATCAGTGTCGCCTTCACTTTCTTTGTAGGCCTGGAGCATTTCCAAACGACCAATCTCGGGTAGCTTTTCTTTTGCCATACCTGAGTGGAAGCGCAGCGGACTGGTCGGTGCCGTTGGTGACCCATGATGATCCACTATTACATGACTTTGGGGGGTTTCAGAGAGAAATGGAAAAACATTTTGCTTGCCATACCCAAGAACAAGCAGTAGACTACGAACTATCATCCCTTCGACAGGGGAATCAGGACTTGTTAACGTACATTGTCACCTTCAATAGACTGGTTGCTGAAGCTAGGTGGCCAGAAAAGAAAAAGAACCACGCTATTCCACCAAGGCTTATGAGGCGAGTTAAAGGACGTCCTAGCCCAGGTGGTTAATCCCCCCAGAGACTGTACCAAATTAATTAATTTGGTCGTGCAGCTAGATCACAGGTTGCAGGATCGAAAAGCAGATCGGTCTAAAACGGACACTCGGGCCGTGTATGTGCGACCAAGGGACAATTCATCACGTGTGCCAGAAAATACTGTAGAACCCATGCAAATTGGAGGGATAAGACCTCCATTAACAAAACAAGAACGGGATAAAAGAAGACAACAACAACTGTGTTTGTATTGTGGAAAACCAGGACATTTCCTTAAGGACTGCCCAGTGAAACCCCCAAGGAGAACAGTCAGGGCCACAGAGAAGGATGAGGTTAAGGAGTCCGAAAACTACCAAGCTCGGCAAACGTAGAGGTCAGTTTGTCGAGTGAGAAGAAAGAGTCACTGACCTCGCACTTTGCAATACCAGTAATCTTAATTAACCACCAACGGTCGTCTAGTATGCATGCCGTTGAAGCATACATAGACAGTGGAGCAGTTGGGAATTATATTGATCAAGAACTGGCAGCAGAGATGGGGCTTCATTTATGTTCCAAGTCGACCACGGACAAGGTAACCACCGTGGATGGGACAGAAATCCCTTCCGGACCAGTAACCCAGTGCACAGCCGGGGTAACCTTGCTATGTCAGGATGGACACCGGGAGTCCATTTCGTTCGATCTCTTCAGGGCACCTCAGTTCCGGCTAATATTAGGGATGCCATGGTTAGTTGCTCACAACCCTTTGATAGACTGGCGGGCACGGAAATTAACCTTCCCCTGCGACTTCTCCCCTGCCTGCTATTCCAAGAGCAGAAACCCGACTTCTGTACCCCCATGACTCTCAGAGCGACAGTATGAACTCTGGGAGTAACTAATACCTTACCAAGTGAATACACGATTTCCAGGATGTGTTCCGAAAAGACCAAGCCAACACATTACCACCGCAAAGGCCCTATAACTGCCAGATCGACCTTGTTCCAGGTGCACAAATCCCTTGCGGCAGGATCTATGCACTCACAGAACCAGAAAACCTCCACCTGAAATCCTATCTAGACCAGTACCTTGCAAATGGATTTATCCGTCCACCTAAGTCCCCGGCAGCCAGTCCTTTGTTCTTCGTACCCAAGAAAGAAGGGGACTTGAGGACCTGTATTGACCACCACTCATTAAACCAGATCATCGTGAAGAACCGCTACCCCTTGCCACTCATCCCTGAAATGCTAGACCAAGTCAAAGATGCCCAGAATTATACCAAATTGGACCTTCGAGGAGCGTACCACCTGGTCCGAGTTAGAAGTGGAGATGAGTGGAAAACTGCTTTCCGTACCAAGTACGGCTTGTATGAATATCAAATCATGCACTTTGGGCTATGCAACGCTCCTGTGGCATTCCAATATTTCATGAATGACGTCTTGAGAGAATTAATTGATGTTTGCGCCTTGGTTTCAAAGATGACATCTTAGTGTACTCAGCCTGGAAGCAAGACCATATCAAGCACGTTTGTTCTATTCTCACCAAGCTCCGTCAACATCGTTTATATGCAAAGCTTGAGAAAGGCCTTTTTCACGTCAATGAAGTAGAGTTTCTTGGTTTTATCCCCACTCCAGGAGGCATCAGGATGGACGTGCACAAGGTAGACTCCATTTTGAAATGGCCCTCACTGATGTCTCTGAAAGGGGTTCAAAGCATGCTGGGCTTTGCAAACTTCTACCGCCGGTTCATCCCAGACTTCTCTCAGATTTTACACCCGATCACAGTACTATTACAAAAAAACAATAAAAAGTTTGTTTGGACCGAAGAAGCAGAAAAAGCTTTTCAAGAACTTAAACAAAGGTTCACCTCTGCTCCAATCCTGCAACACCCTCGTTCAGACCTCCCTTATGCCGTAGAAACTGATGCTTCCAGTATGGCAATGGGGCTGTCCTTTCACAGAGAGATCCGGAAACTGGCTAGCTACATCATGTGGCTTTCTGGTCGAAAAAGTTCTCACCTCCGGAGATTAATTATGCCATCACCGACAAAGAACTTCTGGCTATCAAATCCGCCTTTAAGGCCTGGCGACACTACCTTCTGGGGGCCAGACACACTATTACAGTCATCACGGACCACCGAAACCTGCAATATCTAAAAACAGCCAAGGCCCTGTCCTCGCGCCAACTACGGTGGGCCCTTTTCTTCACCGAATACGACTATGTAATCACGTTTTGACCAGGAGTCCGGAATGGAAAGGCTGATGCCTTATCCCATATGGACATTGATGAAATGGTATATACAACTCCAGACCCAATACCCATTATACCTGAAGACAAACTCTTGGGTCTCATGACAGCCTTAACGCAAACAGAACTCTGAAATGAAATTCAGAAGACAATGAACCCCGATGCTTTACCTGCATGGCATACACAGGGAGAACAATACTCCATCGACCATTTGCCCTTTTTTAGGGACCGTCTATATGTACCCAAGAAAGAACTACAGCAACATATTATTTCCAGTTATCATGATTCAGTGATTGAAGGGCACCCTGGAATCGCCAAAACCCTAGCCAAGGTGAAACAGAACTTTTGGTGGCCTACCTGGCGTAAAGACATCATCCAGTATATTCAGTCCTGTGGTGTATGCGCACAAAATAAATCGCATAAACAGAAACCAGCTGGTCTCCTACAACCATTGGACATCCCTCCTGCTCCATGGCACACCCTTTCCCTTGACTTCATCACCGACCTGCCTCCCAGTTAAGGGTTCAACACTATCCTAGTAGTCGTGGACTTTGTCTCGAAGATGGCACACTTCATTCCTCTCAAAGGTCTCCCAGATGCATCCAGTTTAGCGAAGGTGTTCCTGGAAGGCATTGTTAAATTACATGGCTTTCCATCAGTTCTGGTCTCTGATCGAGGCAGCCAGTTTGTTTCCAACTTCTGGAGGAAGTGTTGTGCAATGGCGCAAATCGACATCCGGCTATCCACCAGTCACCATCCCCAAACGGACGGCCAAACTGAGAGGATCAATCAAACTCTCGAGCAATATTTGCGGTGCATGCTGCACCATGAACAAAGGAATTGGAGGGACTTACTATGGATAGCAGAATATGCATATAACAATTCCTTGCATTCTATCACCGGACAAACGCCCTCCTACACCCTTTATGGCAGACACCCACGTACTTCCGAACTAGACCCTCCAGCCAGATTGGAAATGGCAGCAGTGAAGACTCTTCACACAACCATCTCTCAGGCTTTTAAAAAGGTGAAAGAACATCTCATTCACGCCAAGCACAAACAAAAGATATTCGCCGATCAACAACGAAGAAGAGCTCCCGACTATCAAGTAGGAGACAAGGTTTGGTTAGCCGCTAAATTTGTACCCATCAAGGGAACCCAGACCTTTCAACCTCGATATTAAGGACCTTATACCATCAAGGCAATTATCAACCCAGCAGCCGTCAAACTGGAATAACCACCTAATCTGCAAATCCACCCGGTATTCCATGTTTCCCTCTTGAAACCGATGCAACCCGGTACACGGGTTATGACACCACCAAAGCCCATACTTGTTGACGGAGAACCAGAATTCAAAGTCAAAGATATCCTGGACTCTAAGTACACTAGGTCCAAATTATACTATCTCATCGATTGGAAGGGATATGGACCCCAAGATAGGTCCTGGGAACCCAGTGAGAACATCCATGCATCACGTCTGATCAAGAAGTTTCATCAGAACTTCCCAACTAAACCTGGGCCGGACAGAAGGAACACCATGGGAGGGGCCTTGGGGAGGAGTGCTGTCACTGCCCTCACCCCAGGCCCCCACTGGGAAGCCCACTTGCCAGGTGGGATCAGGGCTCGGGTCTCCATTAAGGCCTTGAAGGTCTGGCATCCACTCCCAAGGCTCTCTTGGAGCCAGTCCTGGTGCCTATGGCACCAGGCTCATACACCTTGAAGAACATGAGTGCAAGGGACTACTTTTTCATTTGGGGCCTTCAGCCAACATGGAGGCACCCACATAGCTTGGCTCCTAGGAACCAGGCTATGCGGTATAGTGTTTTGGGTGTGGTGGCCTAGGGACTACTTTACCTGGACTACTTTGTTAAGGCTATTTAAACCACACCCGAACAAGAAAGCATGCTTCGCGTTACTTTGCAGCCTGCAACGTGACGCTCACCATGTCCTGTGCTACCCATGAGCCTCGGAGAAGCAATCCTGCAAGGAGACAAAAGAAACATCATTAGCAGCATCTTACCTGCAAACCCCATCTGTTTATCCGCTCTCAGCTCCAGTGAACAGCTTCCCCTGGATCCACATGCCTTCCGGGCCGAAAGACCTGCAAGAGGAAGGAAAGGACAATATTAAAGAAGGCATATTAGACATTGTGAACGGCTCAAGAAACTTACCTGGCTGGACGCCTCCCGGCTGGCATCGCTCCGGAATTCCACACATGCTGGGGAAACACTGTGACCTGCAAGGAAGGAAGAAACAGGTTAGCAAAGGCAAGACAATGCAACGCTGTGCATAGCGCTTACTTACCGCATCGTAGCGTACATCATGGGCCATCATTTACCAGCGAAGCTCAACTCAGCCAGTTCACCGCGCTGAAGCTCTGCACACCCAAGGGAGAGAAAAGAGACATTATTAAACACAGAAAGGCATGCAAGAATAACAACACTATAACACCAAACGGGCATGCGCCAGTGAAGTAACTTGGCCGCACACGCCCACAAAAGACAACGCGCCCCTGCCAAGAAGGCAGGATGGAGAGCATGCCTAATTCCACAATAAGGTGAGGAGAGGGCCCAGAGGGGCTGAAGTCCAACGGGTTGGTGGGAGGATCTTTACCTCAGCCCGCCAGTCTTGAACACAGTCCTCCTGTATTTTTAGTCGGAACTTTCCCCGCAGACCACATCTGGGAGAAAACTGGGAAGAAGATACCAGCAACCTCCCAGCTGAGTGGCGTCCCCGTGGATACCAGGTGAGCGTAACATGCTTTCTTGTTTATAACACTGTTAAAGCCCTCAACACATGTTTCACTGTCTTTAAAACATATAAGACAGTTCTTCAGGAGGGAAACCTTATAGTACATAAACATATGTCTGAAAAAACGAAAAGATTAAATAAATATAACAGTTTGTTCTTTGTGACCTTATATTGTATAGTAAACACACACACCTGATATCTCCCACAGTTGCTAGCCAGAAACCAAAAGTCTCGTTTTCAATTAGTATTGGTATGCATTTCATTTGTGTAGAAATTAGTAAAAGGTCAAATGTACGCGTAGATAGAAATGTCTACAAACTAAATCAGATTGGAAACACTAGAATATATGATTAGATAAATAAACAAACAAAATACTTTCTTCAGTGTATTTTTGATTGGTGTGCTAGAGGAAAGAAAAAAACAAAGGATTCTAAATTTCGAATGGTCCTCTCTTATCTTCGTATCTCATGCAAATTGCATTATTTGGATTACATTTGCATTAGCTCACATAACCAGCATTTGTGCTGGTATGTGTGTGGCTATATTGATAAGGGACTTCTGTTTCTCTTACCTTCGTTAGTCTCGAGCGATCCTTTCCAATGCGGGATCTAGCGGCATGTTAACCTGCTTTCGTCTGGGTTTACTTCCGTATTTCTATTTCTTTCGGGTCGTGGTCACGTGAGAATAAGTACCAATGGACCGCTACTCCTCCATTTTGGCTCGGGACAGTGTACGTGACTTGATTGTTTTGTTAAATTCAATATTTTGTTGCCAATTTGGCTGGGAATTACATAATTTGTATTTTCTGCGGTTATATTTTTGTTAATTAACATACATTGTTTGGATAATTACTTATGTTAAACAATATATTTCTATTTACTAATCAAGTTTACAGACAGAAACAGGGGACGGCCATGGGAACCAAATTTGCACCATGCTATGCCAATTTATATGTTGGCCATTTTGAACTCGAACATGCCTGGACACATGAAGCTTTCACCAAATTAAACAACATCATATATTGGGGTCGATATATTGACGATATCCTTGTGATTTGGAATGGAAATTCGGAAACATTAAATAATTATGTCGACTACCTCAATAACAATAAATACAATCTGAAATTTAGACCTAACCAAAGCTCGAACTCTATTCAATTTCTGGACCTGGAAATATACATCAAAATTGAAGAATATTGACCACACTATATGTAAAACCAACTGCTGGAAACACAGTGTTGCATGCGGAAAGCCATCACCCACATCACGTAATCAACAACATACCCTATTGCAAAATATTAAGAATAAAACGAAATTGTTCAGAACCACAAGAATATGAAAAACATGGCAAAACAGCAATAGCTAAATTCCAAGAAAGAGGATAAAAGAGAAAGCATTTGATAAAAAACTATGACAAAACTAAAATAAAATCAAGAACAGGACCTCTAATGAATAAAGATGCTAGCAACAATGGAAATGAACAACCATTTATAACCCCATACAGCACAAATGCCAAGCAAATTCAAAACAAATTGAAGAAAAACTGGCATATCCTGGCATATCCTCAAACTTGATGAAGACATAGCTAAATACATTGAGGATGAAGTTCGTATTACTTTCAAGAAAGCATGAAGTCTAAAGGACATATGGAGTCACTCACACTTCACATCCAAGAAACAAGAAGGACTAACACAACTATGGAACAGAACGCCCCTCAAGGGAAACTACAAATGTGGGACATGTATTAGCTGTCCCCATTCAGAAAATGGGAAAAAAGCATTATTCTGCCAAATGGAAAAAACTATAAAATAAAAGATTTCATAAAGTGCAGTAGCAAAATAGTGGTCTACACGATCACATGCATGTGCAAAAAAGTCTATGTGGGAAGCACAATGAGGAAATTAAACACAGGAATACAAGAACATCTAAGAGCTATAAACAGGAATGATATCAGATATCCATTGGGCTATCACCACATGATAGAACATGCAAACCAACCCAAAAAAGAAATAAAGTTCTTTGGAACAGAAAATATAATTAAGCCACAGAGAGTGGCAACTTGGAGAAAATTCTTAGGTCCAGAGAAGCCTACTGGATCTGCACACTAGACAGCTGCCATGCGGGTTTGAACATGGACACAGAACCTATCCATCTTCTTTAAGAAAGAACTTTAGAATCCTTCGTTTTTTTTCTTTCCTCTAGCACGCCAATCAAAAATACACTGAAGAAAGTGTGAGCAAGATATGCATATTAAGGCACGTTTCTCTTGCATATAAAACAACTTAAAGAATTGCCAATAATGACACAAAAAGTGCGTGCCCATTTTGTTTGTTTATTTATCTAATCATATATTCTAGAGTTTCCAATCTGATTTAGTTTTTAGACACTTCTATCTACGTATACTTTTGACCTTTTACTAATTTCTACACAAATGAAATGCATACCAATACTAATTGAAAACCAGACTTAGGTCCAGAGAAGCCTACTGGATCTGCACACTAGACAGCTGCCATACGGGTTTGAACATGGAAACAGAACTTATCCATCTTCTTTAAGAAAGTACTTTTACCGTCGGTTCAGCCAGAGAGGAAATTTGTAACTACCAATGATCATACTTGAGTGCTTATAAAAAGTGGTAAAATGCACAAGTTAGAATGTTTAGCTAAAACTAATTATAAATATCTTATTTACTACACAAACACCTGATACCTGCAACATTAGCTCAATTATTTTAGAGTTCACAATAATTTCAGATTGATCCAATATACCAATACATCACAATATAACAGGGAATAAGACAAGTTCCCAATCCAAAATGGAGCGCTAACAAACCAAATTTCGATTGCAAAGGCAATATTTTAACATAAGTAATTATCCAAACAATTTATGTTAATTAACAGAAATATAACTGCGGAAAATACAAATTATGTGATTCCCAGCCAAATTGGCAACAAAATATTAAATTTAACAAAACAATCAATTCACGTACACTGTCCCGATCCAAAATGGAGGAGTAGTGGTCACTTGGTACTTATTCTCACGTGACCGTTACCCAAAAGAAATAGAAATACGGAAGTAAACCTAGCCGAAAGCAGGTTAACATGACGCTAGATCCCGCATCGGAAAGGATTGTTCGAGACTAACGAAGGTAAGAGAAACAGAAGTCCCTTATCAATATAGCCACACACATACTAGCACAAATGCTGGTTATGTGAGATAATGCGAATGTAATCCAAATAATGCAATTTACATGAGATACAAAGATAAGAGAGGACCATTCGAACTTTAGAATCCTTTGTTTTTTTTCTTTCCTCTAGCAAGCCAATACAAAATACACTGAGAAAGTGTGAGCAAGATATGCATATTAAGGCATGTTTATCTTGCATATAAAACAACTTAAAGAATTGCCAATAATGACACAAAAAGTGCGTGCCCATTTTGTTTGTTTATTTATCTAATCATATATTCGAGAGTTTCCAATCTGATTTAGTTTTTAGCCACTTCTATCTACGTATACTTTTGACCTTTTACTAATTTCTACACAAATGAAATGCATACCAATACTAATTGAAAACCAGACTTTTAGTTTTTGGCTAGCAACTGTGTGAGATATCAGGTGTGTGTGTTTACTATACAATATAAGGTCACAAAGAACAAACTGTTATATTTAGTTAATCTTTTTTTTTTCAGACATATGTTGATGTACTATAAGGTTTCCCTCCTGAAGAACTGTCTGATATGTTTTAAAGACAGTGAAACATGTGTTGAGGGCTTTAACAGTGTTGTAAACAAGAAAGCACATATAGCTTTGAAAACAACAAACAATAATAAAAATTACAGATTTATTAAGCCAATCAGAGTTCCTCTCTTCATTTACCCCAACAAAGAAAAGAGCTTAGGGTGCAACCAAACAGGTTTTCGTCTTTTCAAAAGGACTATGTACTGACTTATGTAACCGTCTGTTCAGTCTCAGACAAGGAAACCCGCAGTGCAGCCCTAAGCAAAACAATCTATCAAAACAACTGGAAAATGTCAATCCATTAGGCTCGCCAAAGAGTTGTGTAAGGCTGAAAAGGACTATTGAGTCCTTAAATTTACACAAACATCAGTAATAACCATGAAACCAGAGAAAGCGCTGCTGTCACAGGTGTACAAAGGTGTAGCATATGTGTAACCCGAAGGAGGGATACCTCCACCACCTGAGACATTAGCCTTTGAAGCCTGTAAGCTGAGGGATAGCTAGCTCTGCTGTCTGAGATAGAGCATTGTAACATTTGTGCTACGTGCGATTAGGCTTTGCCGTCGTGGTGCGCTGCAGGGTCATGAATGGGTCAGCTGTCAAAGGTCCTCTTCTCTTGGAGGTCAAGAATAGCTCTGCTGTGTGAGCTAGTTGCTTCAATCAGGGCCAAACAGAGATGCGTGGTCTAAGGTGCACATCTGTGTAACCTGAGGGATATAATTGGTTGCCGATGTTAATGACTCCAATCGAGCATCCCCACTAAGTCAGTGCCTTGTCTGGGATTGCTCAAGGGAAGCCCTTATTTATATATTTTTATGACAAGTTATAATCTGGATGATGAACCCTTGTATAACGCCCCTCTCTTAGAATCCCTCTGACCCCACTGAGCCAAGAAGTAGGTTTGTTTTGCAAATTAAAAAGGTTTATTTGAAAAATTAAACAATAGATATATATCACACTTTTATAATAAATTAATATTTGATATCACACTTAGACATATGACAGTGAGCAACAATGGATGATGTTATACTAGCACACTGGTTTAATTACTTAGGAGTAGTATAGAGGATAAGGTAGCTGAGAATGCTTTATGGTTTCAAGGAGATGCAAAGATGAATAAAAGGCAGTACAGAAATAAACTTGATATGATTTCAGCAAAAGATAATATGATCACTTTTTCTCTGACAATTCACTCCCCCCCAATGCAATGTAAGGAGATAGAGGTAGCACACAAAGTCTTCAGGAATACAATCACAGTACAATACGAATTCAGTTCCCCCCTAGCAAGCTTATAGCACCAGGGATGATTTTGAAACACAGGCGAAAGACTTTCAGGTGATTTGCAAGGGAGTGAAATATGCTAAAATTGATTTTAATTCCCTCTAGAGGTTCAGGGTGAGTGAGTGAGAGATACTTTAAATCAGTTCAGGTCCACACTAACAATGATTAATGAGGGATTATCAGGTTAAAAACGGATTTCAGTAATTGAAGCAAAGGACAGATCTTTCTACACGTGGTTGAAATGAAGCAAAATGTCAAATCACGGCACTTTTTTCCGAGTGCGTCGATCGTGATTACCGAGGCACTATAAGGAGTAGCAAGTCGGTTTAGAGCTTGTTGGAAAGCTGGGAATCTTAGCTTTCATAGGATGCACAGTTACAAAGATGCGGGCGATTTTGTGAAGGTAGTTTTTTCAGAAATGCAATTACAGTTTCAGAATGACAGATGCGCTTTGGAAGGTTTGAATCAACAGGATGGCCACACAAGTTCTTAAGATGCAGTTCTAAACAGGTTTATATGTTAAGAGTCAGATTATTCTAAGCTAAGAGATGGGTTCTGCACAGTTCTAGCTGGGTACTCACACTATAAATTTGAAAGGAATGGCCTCCTCACGGATCTGGTCAACATGTTTAGCTGCTGTTCTCTCTGCTCGGCGGGTCAATCAGGCACCGGTTCTGTTCACAGCAGTCTGGTCTGGGTCTCTGGTTCTGCTGGTCTTGATCAAGTGGATTCTGGATATCGCACTGCTTTCTGGGTACTGGTTCTGTTCTGGATACACAGAACTCTTAGCAAGCAGCAAACTGCACAGACCAGCGGTTGATTAGTTTGCAAAAGATTTTGAGGCCTGCTGAAGAGTTCAGCTCTTTGGAGTTTTTGTTCTGGAGTTAGTCTGGATCTCTGGAGTTCTGATTTCTGGAGTTCTCCGTCAGCGTGCTGCGCAGGAATTCAGTTGAAGGTTGGAAAATGAATGTCCCTGTCTGGCTTCCAGTGGCTCTTTTTATGTCTTTAAAAAATGGGTGTGGATGCTAACTTTCTATGCCCAACCCACTCATGATTTGATAGGTCAAGGATTTCTCTTTGACCTGATTTGAGAAGGGAGCAGTGAGTCATCCTATGTCATCAGGTGTCATGTTTATGTCTCCAAAGAAAGAACACACCCCTTTGCTTTTACCTTAGAAAATCATTTTCATAACTAAACATATTTCCCAAATACACAAGTGGTTGACACTACATGTACATCTCATATATTACTTCGGTTAGGTCTCTGTTCCAACTCTGATGTTGCTAAGAGCCAGGGTTCAAAAATGGCAACTTATTTTCGTTTTTAGTTGGTTTACCAATATTGGATTTTTACCAAAAATTACACAGATGTACACCGCCTTTCTACACATACTCCAGTAAATTTTCATTTTTCTAGCGTGAACCCCATGTCTGCCATCTCCATAATTCATGGGGTTTTGCCTCAGAACATGATAGAGTCCCAACACATCTTAAAATTTGCACAGAAAAATCACAAGAATAATGATATTAATTATATAATGTTGACAAGTCCGTACTATGAATTATCCATCTTTTTAAAATTATGCTCTGGCCCAGAGGGGTGTGGTTTCCCAAAGCACATGGTGGAATTTCTGGTTTGTCCACTTCCTCCAACTCAAGTTGCTCACAGAGGCACTGCCCCTCCCAGTTTCTCTCAAGAGGAAGCCATTTACGACCCCCCCCCCCTAATTTAACATTTGCCTGAGCCAAGGAAGGCTCATTGTTCTGTTTCCCTCCAGTCCTAGGTGTTCCTCCCCTGATTCAATCAGGCAGGTGTCATCTCCTTTTGGTGGGGGCAGCAGAAAGCAGCCAGGCCTGGGAAGAGTGGCTGAGCAAGTTTCAACTCCTGTCGGGGGTAGTTGCCGGGCAGAATTCACTCTCTTCAAGCCAGGCTTCAGCCAAATGTCACTTTTGTCCCCAGTTTTTCTTCAAATCAAACTTACAATTTTTTACACATGCAGCTAGAACGCTGATTCTAAGTTCAAAACTATGACATTTAACAGTTGGAAACTATGTGACACTCAACAGTAGGTCACTCATTTATTTTAAACATTTAGATTTTAGTGTCTTTCAGTCCAATTTAACTTAGGCCGCTGACATCCACAGCTCAGCCAGTTTCATTATGAACATTATTTTAGGCTCTTTCTCTTTCCAGATTTTGTATGCACACAAGCCTTCTGCCAAATTTCTGCTGGTGTTCATTGAGATTTTTGAATATCTTGCAATGTTTAAAATAGGCATTTTTAGCTTGCATTCAGAGAAACAAAGGTGATTTCAAAGTGTTTTTGAGCTAACAGGCACTGCTGTTTTTCCTTTGACACACATTCCACTCATGGCACTCCTGGCCCATCACGCTCGCACTGGTGGGTGGCTGGTTCCGCGACCATTTTGGTGTGCGCAAAACTGCGCGGTTTTCCTGGATTCTGGCGCAAATGTGGGCTTTTTCGGCCATCTTGGATTTTCTGAGCCCACAGCCCCAAATGTTGCAGCATAATAACTCGAACATGGGTCAAAACCCCTGACAAGCCCCCCCGCCCGATTGCGCTTTGATTTCGAATCGAGGGGGAGTCGGATGCAAAGGATGTTTTGATCCATCCGCTGGGATGTCCGCATCATCTTCTTCCGATTCTGCAGATGACAAAGTTCAGCATCTTTTCCTCCATCAGGGTGGATCGATCGGTTCTCCTCGCCGGTCCTGATGGGAGTATTGGGCGGTACCCCGGGCCCCTCGGATCTTTGCTCCCGGTCCCCAGGTCGTCTTCCATGGTCAGTCTCCAGGTTTTCTTTCTCCTAGGATGACAAAGCAAAGCGGCAATACCTATTTGTAGAGATTTGTCCCCCTCTATTGATATAGTGGGGCGGCATATACATTTTATAAATCAAAAGACATGAACGTGTACATTTTTTTTTAAATCAGGAGACAAGAACATATACATTTTTTTAAATCAGAAGACAATTTGCTTTCAAGAATCATAGAATTTTATAGGCTATATGTGCAATATTTTAGGGTTGGAACTGAATTACGCTGGGTCGGCCCCCTCTGGTATTGCAGAGGACTGCTTACAAAAGGAGGAAACCCGGAACACTACTGACTAATACCAAATTAGCAGTGTATACTTTGTCTATATCCGGGAGGATAATAGTCACTGTATAGGGAGACAAAGTTTAAAGTTGGGTACTACAGGTGCCTTGCATTAACACTTGCAGAGGACTCCTCCAGTTGCTGCAGAGTGTGCCTGGGATGGCAACACTTTAACTGATTTATATGGACCCACTTGTCTTGCCCTTCTGCCAAACTACCTTTGGGGATGCAGATCTTGTAGGCAACCGGGGAGATCTTGTCTATAATTTCAAAAGGTCCCTTCCATGTAGGCAAAAACCTTCGCCGTTTGGCCTGATTCCTTTGGGAATTGTATAGATAGACCCGGTCTCCCACATTATATACTTTCCTGGAAGTTTTCAAATCGTAATGGGTCTTCATGCTATCAGCTGATCTTTCTAGATTTTGCTGAGCATAGATAAAAGCATGTTGGAGGTGTTTCCTTAAATTCTCCACATACTCATGAGTTGTGGAGGCATTTATCAACGTTTGCTCTTGGGTTCTGTAGAGCAAATGCTGGGAAAGCACCATCTTGCGTCCAGTCATCAGCTCAAATGGTGACATTTTAGTTGCAGATGAAGGGGTAGATCTGATGGCCATTAGGACCAGAGGTAATCGGATATCCCAACTTGGCCCAGAATCTGCCACAAACTTTTTTAATATGCTCACAATGGTCCGGTTGTAGCGTTCTACTGCCCCAGAAGAAGCTGGCCGGTAAGCAATATGTAGTTTCCTTTTGACCCCCAGTATCTCCCACATCTTTGTCATTACCTCGCTGGTGAAATGGCTACCTCTGTCTGACTCAATCCTTTGAGGTAGACCAAAACGGCAAAAGATGTGGTTAATCATCAGGGCAGCTGCTGTTTCTGCCTTGCAGTTTGGGGCCGGGAGACATTCCATCCACTTTGAAAACAAGCATGCGACCGTCAACATGTACTTGTTTCCCCTAGATGAGCGAATCACGGGGCCTATGAAGTCGATTTGCAAATCTGACCATGGCAGTGTCATCCTCCTCTTTTGGAGAGGCGCCCGGTGTGTGAGGGATGTTGGCTGAAATTGTGCACATACAAGACACCCCTTCAAGTATTGGTTGAGGTCCTGCCCCATGTGTGGCCAGTATGCAACCTCTCTTAAGATCACAAGTGTTGTATGAAACCCCCTATGACCGGCGGTGGCTGCATCATGGGCGTGACTTAACATCAGCCTTCGGAATGAGGTAGGGACCACCCACTGATCATGGCCAGCTTGGGATTTCCTTACCAACAAACCGTATTGGATTCAGAACATTTTTGGACATTTCATCAATACTCTAAGGTCCTCTTTCCCAATGTAATCTGTATACGTCAGGGGAAAGTTTTCAGGGTCCTCAATGTGTTGGTAAAACTTACCAATTATTGGATCCTCCTTCTGAGCCGTAATCAAATCAACATCTGGGGTCTCCTTACTCCATTGTGCAGTTGAAAGATCATTGTAAGCATTTGTCTGGGACCTAGTGATAGCAGTGACCTGGATTTCCCCCAACAGGGACTCAATCTCTATTAGATCCCCTTGGATGGCCCTGGTTTTGGCCAGCTGATCAGCTAAGTCATTTCCAGTTTTGTCTGGTCCCTCTACTTTGGAATGACCCTTTATCTTCTTCCAATAGATGTTCATCCCATTCACAGTGACCAGATCATCAATATTTTGGATTAACTTCCCATGTTTCAAGGGTTTGTTATTAGCACATAACATGCCTCTGGTTTTCCAGTTAACCAGGTGCTCCACAAACCCGTTCCGTACATAAATGAATCTGTGATTATGACCAGTTTGTGGAGTTGATGTTGGACAGCAGTGAGGATGGCCTGATGCACAGCCATCAATTCTGCCACCTGACTACTTCGGGGACCAATTTTGTACCCAGCGGAAGGTTCTGGGGAATCATTCACCCATGCATTCCCTATGCCGGCCAGCAGTTTTTTCTCCCCGTTGTTGTCAACATGGTAAGAGCATCCATCCGCATAGACAGTGGGCATCCCCTCACACTTGTCTTCTTCAAAGACTTTGTGTGGGGAATTAAGGTATGCCTCCATGTTGTCCTTGATTTTTAGACTTTCGTCCTCGAGACAGTTTTCTCTGGCACAATCATGCAAGTCAGCCATACCTTGCGCGAGGGGACTCTTCTTGTTTTGGCCTCCACAGGAACGGCTTGCATTGACAGAATCCAGGAAGTAATTCGGGAATTACTCACATTTCCGGCTCGGATTCTGTCACTTTGGAGATATTGCAGAGGCTGGTGTGGAGTCTCCACTATGATGTGTTCCCCCTGGATGAACGGGCGGTAATTCTTCAATGCCCACACCGTTGCCAGGAGTGCCTTCTCACAATCGTTGAATTTTTCCTCCACAGAGGATAAAGTTTTGCTTGCATAAGAGATTACTTTATTGACCTTGTCATGCTTTTGGTATAATACTGCCGTCAAGCACGTATTAGAGAACCCTGTCTCCAGGACAAACTCCTTGTTTCTGACAGGGTAAGCTAGGCAGGGCGCTTGTGAGAGGCTTCTTTTGAACTGTCTTACTGCCTCGGCTTGTTCTGGACCCCATTCCCATTTTACCCCCCCTTCAAGAGATGAATCAGGGGTCTGATGATCTCTGCGTAGCCCTCAATGAACTTTCTGCTGTAATTAGTCAGTCCAAGGAGGCTCCTTAGTTCCAGCAGAGGTGTGGGGTCTTTCAGTTTCTGAAGTGCTTCCACTTTCTTTTCCTGGGGACAGAGACCCTGAAGAGTAATCTCATGCCCCAAGAAATTAACACGGGTTCTACACCACTGTGCTTTCTGAAAGGAAAGTTTTGCTCCGGCAGCCCTCAACTGGGTCAGAACATAACGGATCTCCGCTATATGTTCCTCCACAGTTGAACTTTTGATGAGGACATCATCTACATAAGCCAGGTTACCCCTCCCACCCAGGTCGGGCATGGCCTTGTGTAGGAAAATGTTGAATTCATTTCCGGAGTTGAGGTATCTGAAGGGAGTCCGGGTCCATGTGTACTGCTGGCCCCCGAAGGTAAAAGCCAGCTTGCTTTGGTCGTCCCTACTGACAGGCACAGTCCAGTATCCATTGGTCAGGTCTATTGCAGTGAATACCTGTGACCCCTGAATCTGGGCCAGCCCTTGGTCAATGTAGGGAAGAGGCCATCGGGATGTATGGACCCGTTTGTTGAGCTCCCTAAGGTCGGCGCAGAGTCTCCACTGGCCGTTTGGCTTCAATATTCCGAGCACTGGATTATTGAAGGTGCTGTGGACTGGACGGATTATCCCCCGGGACTCAAGGTTCTTAATTATTTCAGTAAGGGACTCCATGGATGCGAGAGGCAAACGATATTGCTTCACAAATACTGGAGTCATGCCAGGGTCCGTGGGAATTGTTGTCGTGTGGATGTCGGTGCGACCACAGTCATATGAGTCTACCGCAAAGAGATCTTGGAAATCCAAGAAAACTTGTTTCAACTTTTGCTTCTTTTCCAGAGTCACACAGGCATCAGCTAAGTTGACTCTTTCTTCCACCATCTGCCTGAAGCCTGGAAAGACTTCTGGTTTTGCTATCTCCGCGGCCTCCTCCAGCTGGGTGGAGAAGTCCCTGGTCAGAGTGCTGATTTGGACTGGAGGCTTCAGGTGGGAAAGGCAGCCCTCATGGACCTGGAAAATCACCTCATCCCTTCTGAAGTCACAAGTCACGTCTTCCTTACCATAAGGGCAGGAAGTGTACACCAGGAAGTTCCCCCCATGCTGGGTAAAGATCCTGTCTGGTGTTGTATTGTCCTCACTGTCACTGTCAAAACAGTCCTTGGGGATTGGTCCTAACAGTTCATTTCCTAGATCAATGGAAAAATGTCGGTCATCAACCGCCATTCCAATAATGGTGCCTGCGGCTAGAGTAATACTCTTTAAGTCGCTGTTATCCACCTCTATTGGAATGGTGTCATGTTCTATGTTGACTAATGGTGTTGGGTTTACCCCTAACCCTTGCTGTTAGAGGGAAGCATTTAGATGAATATAAGCATCAGGGTTTTTCAATTTTTGTCCTCTTTTAACTTTCACTTCCAGGAAGAATTATCGGGTCCTTTCTGGGATGGTGACTTCCTCTTTAACCTGAATTTCAACTGCATAAGGTAGCAATTGAGCTGACCTAAATGCTTTTTCTGGATCATCAAAGCCCATGGGATTATCCGCTAATCGGGACCAAGCTTTGGAATTTATTAGGTCCAAACTAATGGCAAAGCGATTGAGAATGACACTGCCTAAGTAAAAGGCGGCAGTGACGTCTCGCACGACCCAACAATTATGGACTATGCTCTTGTTGCCAATGGAGATTTTGAGCATACACCTGCTTGGCAGGAGATGTTTGGAATTGGGTGTTTCCAGATCCATTTCCCATTTGTCTATCAGTTTGAATGTGGGAATGGCTGAATCTTTTGGGAGTTGGCGGAACATGGCTTCGCTGATGACGCTCTTACCATTGTTCAGACACACTCGGGCGAGAACAGAGTCCTTCCCATCATTTAAGGGATGAACAACTGCTCTCCAATTTGCTGAATATCAACTAGTCTCTGAGCTGATTTCACATCTTTCTGGACTATCGGAGTGGGAATGTCTGATTGTGGATTAGTAAAGAATTTCAGAGTGTTTCCTTCCAGTGTGGAATACCACCTTAAACTGGAAGGAAGGTTGATTTTCAGAAATAGAGAGGACCCCCCATCACCAGTCTGTTGTCCTACTGCTATTACTGTCACATCTGGAATTTTGTTATTCTGGAAGTGAAATTCTACTTGGTCAGATTTTTGTTCAACCATGTGGCAGGTGCCGTTTAAACTAACATGGTTGACACTCTGTTTTAATTTTATTGGTCGGCTAGTCTGGGTCCAGAGGACCTTGTTTACGCAATCTATTAGGGGTGACAACCTTCTCAGGAGGTCATTCCCTAGTAAACAAGGGGTGCCCTCTGGAGTCACTACTATGACCGGGTGTTTCACCTTGTATCACCCAATTTTGATGTCCAAATCCGCAGTCCCCTCGACGGGAATTTCCTTCCTGTCAAAGTTCTGGAGTTGTCCAGGAAGAGAGGTGAGAGGAATTCGGTAATTCTCCCCCCTTCCTGCATTTAGTTCATCAAAGGCCCTTTTGGACAGAAGAGTAGCTTGGCATCCAGTGTCCACCAGTGCCAAAATTGTACCCTGCCCCTGTACTTCTAGCGGGGCATAGTATCTTCCCGCCTTCTCCTCAAGGGGGCACAGATAATGCACATTTTTGGACAACTGGTGGGCTAATTTTCTGGTTTTGGACATTGAGAGAGAGGATATCTGGGCAAAATTCTGTGGAGAGTCTCGGGAATCTGAAAGAAAAGGTGGGCAACTTGAAAGAGGATATTCGAGTTCCTCTGGTTCCGGTCTTGGGCCGCCTCCCCCTTTTTGGAGGCAGTCACCAGAATGGGTTTGAACCCGGGGATTTTGATGCTGTTGGTTCTGGGATAGGATGATGGGCGGCGACAGCGCAATCCCCACATCTACCCAGTCTATTGATTCGGTTTTAGGTTCCCCTGGTTCCGGTTCTGGGCCGCCCCCCCCTTTTTGGAGGCAGTCACCAGGATGGGTTTGAACTAGGGGTTTTCGGTCTTGTTGGTTCTGGGATAGAATGATGGGCGGCGGCAGCTCAATCCCCACATCTACCCAGTCTGGGTTGGAATTCCTTGGGACCCATTTTTCCTTGGGAGGAGTTCCCCCATCTCTGAAGGAGAAGATCCTTTTCCCAGGATCCTCTGAGGATCCCTCTCCCTCAATTTGGAAGACCTGCACCTCCTCCACAAAATGGGTCTGTTTGGGTCCTTTGTTTCTCCTACCTCCTCTCTGCTCCTTGAGTGGCAGACTTCCAGGGGTAGGAGATTTTGTTTCTGGTTCCTGGGTTTCCAGGGGCTGTTTACAAGTGGGGAAGGAAGCTTCCTCCAAGGCTTTACACCCCCCTTACCCTTGTGCCTCCTCCCTGGGAACCGGTGGGTTATCGGGGTGCTGCCCCCGTCATTGTTCTGGAGCACCAGGCCCAGAGTTTGGTACATTCTGTGCCGGAATGCCCATCTGAGGGTTCTGCTGAGCCCTCAGTATGTGACCCAGATCCCGTGCCATATTTTGGACCTGGCACTCTAGTTGGGAAACCCGCTCAGGCTGATACGGGGTTCTGTTTTCTCCCCTGGGCTGATCCCGGGAAGGGTAGCTATCCCTTCTCTGGAAGTACCCCGGGTTGGGAAGATTTGGGTACCCCTCCACCCTTGGCCTCCCCTCTCCCGGATTCGGTTGTCTGGGCTCAGGGAATTGGGGAAAGAAGGATGGATGAATTTGGGGCTGGAAGTTGGGTGGATACCTGGGGAACAAGTTCTGCCCAGGATTTGGTGAATTTCTGCCCTCTTGGGGGAAGAGTGGAGGGAAGTTCCCTGGGTTGGGCGCTTGGTTGGATCCCCCCCCTTGGGCCGGAGGAGTCCACACATAACCCAGGATTGGACTGTTTCCCTTATAGCGGGGACTTACATAGTCAGGGGAGCGAGGGACCCCATTTGTGGGACTACTTCCTTGACTCCCTGTCTGTGACTGGCCCGAGGGCCTTCTGGGCTTAGAATTAGTTTGTGCAGGCGGGTTCTTGGGCCCCCCCCCATCTCCAAATCTAAAACAGGGGCAACCTTTACCTCGGCCACCTTGGCAGCAGCAGGGGTGCTGTTGGTTTTGGGGTTTTTGGGCTGATTCTTATTTTCCGCCAGTTTCTGCACCTCATAGATGCGGGTGGCTTGCTCAATGACCCAGTCTAAAGATCTTTTCTCGTGAAAATCTCTCACAAGCTGGTTCATTATGTCTTTGGGTAAGGCACAGAAAAACGTATTAACAAATTCTTTACTGTCCGTGCCCACCCTTTTTGTAGTCTGCGCAAAAGCACGCTTTAACTCCTGCACAAATTCTTGTAGGACCTGATCCTCCCCACATTGCAAATTGTAGGCTGCCTTGCGAGCCTCTTGAGGATTTCTATGAACAGAAAAATGTTTCAAGATGGCCACCCTAAAGGTGGACCATCTTGAATGATTTTGGTCCTCCAGCCCCACAAAGAAACTGGAGTTTTCTGGGGAGAATGTCCATTTGACGTACTGGATGCAGCTACTGCTGTCCTTCAAATGGAAAGTCTCCATCATTTGCTCAAAGAGCTCCAAGTGTTCCCAAACAGAATACTTGGAGTTCTTGTGCTAAGGCGTGATGACACGCCTTAATCTGTTTTAAGGGGTCCTTAAGCAAGGCCCTTTTTGCCTTATTGGCCTTTTTGGTTCGGGTAACCCTGGTCCATTCATCCTCTGACTCAGAAGCACTGCTCCCAGAGGTGCCCGTCTGATCTTCCAGGTTTTCCCAGATTCTGCGAGCCTGGGAATGGCTGGCAGAATATGGGAGCCTGGTCTCCTGTGTCCTGTGACACTCAGAGGAGTCTTCAGATCCCTCCTTGCTGCCAGGATTTGATGAGTGCCCCCTTCCCCCCACTGACCTAACTGGGCAGAGGTTTTCAGGATGCCTTTAATGGACCTACTCTCCTGTGGTTCCCCACTAAATTGCACTGTGCTGGGGTGCCCATACCCGGATGCCCGCCCCTCCATTCCTGGGTGGTACTGGCCTATGAGCCCCATACTTTTGGCTGGATAGTAATCTGCCATCCCTATGGCCCTGTGCTCATGTGCGCCAGGGGACATGGGGGTGGCAGCGTCCAGGGACTTGGAGAGGTGGAGGCCTCTGGTACTAGGGCTCCTGAGGTTATGCTCAGGGGTTTCCCTTTCCCAGCGAAGTTCATCTCTATCAGCCCCTGCTCCCTGTTGCAATGCAAGAGCCTGGGCTTTCAGTTCCTCAACCAAGGCCTTACTAGACTCTATCAGTCTCTCCTGCATGGTTACCTGTTGCTGGAGCCTATCATTGTGTTGACAGAGAGCCTCATTTTCCCTCTGTGCTTCCTGATTGGTCCTGGAGCACTGGGTCAGTCTTTGCTGCAGGGTGGTTACCTCCTGGGCACCGTCCCTACTGGCCTGCTCCTTTCTTGTCAGAGCATCTTCCACCCTCCTGGTGTACTCTAACAAGTTCTGATGCTCTTTTTGGAGGTCACCCAGTCCCTGGAGGGCCAAGTGATTTTCTTGAATTTTTCTTTTAAGTGGCAGACTTCCTGGCCTAAGGTGTCCCTTTCCTGAGCAAGAGCCTGTATCTGTGCCGCCCGGTCGTCCCTCTGCCGTTGAAGGGCATCAGCTTTCTGGTGCTCTTCATCAAACTCTGCCTGGGTATCCAGGTCTTTCAGAATCAGTTTGTTGCTCTCTGACTTCTCCCTATCTAGTTGGATTTGCAGGGTGGCTACCTGCTCTGTGCATGCCCTGTTGAAATTGATCTGTTGCTCCAGCTTTTTCTGGCACTGCAGTAAGGAGTCCAAACTGTCTTGGTGCTCCTTCTGCAAAGCCAGAATTCTGGTATCCTGGTCAGCCTTTTCCTGTTGCAGGATATCCATATTCTCCTTTATTTTAATGATGTACTGTCTACTATCATTTTCTGACTACTGGCTCCTGTGCAGCCTCTGCTCAGAAGAGACCAGGTCAGATTGGGCCTTTTCTAACGCCATCTGTTACCTATTTGCCAGATCTTGGCCTTCAGCACATTTGTCCTGTATGGTTCCCATATATAGATACAAATATGCTGCTATCTTGACAATCTTGTCGTGTTCATCTTTAGCTTTAGGAGCCATATATAGTTCACTCAGTGCCAAATGTAATGGACCCTGATCCCTCCATATGTCAGACCCTGTTTCAGTGATTTGGGGTGCGATTGCCTGCAACCAGACCGCCTGGACCTGATGAGCCCACTCACCTCTCACAAATAGCTTATGTAAGAAGTGCTCTCTGGCTATTTTGAGGTCTACCAGTGTCGTCATACTGGAAGTTGATTTCCTTCCTGACTTACAGAAGTTTGTATTTTATTTTGCAAAACAGACCGTTTCCTTAGAGCGTTCCTTTTTGAGGAGTGTTTTTACAGCGTAGCACCGCGTGGTGATCCAACAGGATTTATGTATCCTATCAGTTAGTACACTCTATTAAGCTGCACCAGCGGTAGATCTAATCCAGAATCCCCGGCTACGAGCCCCTAATCTGTTAATGACTCCAATCAAGCATTCCCACTAAGTCAGTGCCTTGTCTGGGATTGCTCAAGGGAAGCCCTTATTTATATATTTTTATGACAAGTTATAACCTGGATGATGAACCCTTGTATAACGCCCCTCTCTTCTAATCCCCCTGACCCCACTGAGCCAAGAAGTAGGTTTGTTTTGCAAATTAAAAAGGTTTATTTGAAAAATTAAACAATAGATATATATCACACTTTTATAATAAATTAATATTTGATATCACACTTAGACATATGACAGTGATCAACAATGGATGATGTTATACTAGCACACTGGTTTAATTACTTAGGAGTAGTATAGAGGATAAGGTAGCTGAGAATGCTTTACGGTTTCAAGGAGATGCAAAGATGAATAAAAGGCAGTACAGAAATAAACTTGATATGATTTCAGCAAAATATACTATGATCACTTTTTCTCTGACAATTCACTCCCCCCCAATGCAATGTAAGGAGATAGAGGTAGCACACAAAGTCTTCAGGAATACAAGCACAGTACAATACGAATTCAGTTCCCCCCTAGCAAGCTTATAGCACCAGGGATGATTTTGAAACACAGGCGAAAGACTTTCAGGTGATTTGCAAGGGAGTGAAATATGCTAAAATTGATTTTAATTCCCTCTAGAGGTTCAGGGAGAGTGAGAGATACTTTAAATCAGTTCAGGTCCACACTAACAATGATTAATGAGGGATTATCAGGCTGAAAACGGATTTCAGTAATGGAAGCAAAGGACAGATCTTTCTACACGTGGTTGAAATGAAGCAAAATGTCAAATAGCGGCGCACTTTTTTCGAGTGCGTCGATCGTGATTATGGAGGCACTATAAGGAGTAGCAAGTCAGTTGGTTTGGAAAGCTGGGAATCTTAGCTTTACAATAAAAGTTAAATTACGTTCCTAGGATGCACGGTTACAAAGATACGGGCGATTTTGTGAAGGTAGTTTTTCAGAAATGAAATTACAGTTTCAGAATGACAGATGCGCTTTGGAAGGTTTGAATCAACAGGATGGCCACACGAGTTCTTATGATGCAGTTCTAAACAGGTTCAAATGTTTTGAATCAGATTATTTTAAGCTAAGAGATGGGTTCTGAACAGTTCTAGCTGGGTACTCACACTATAAATTTTAAAGGAATGGCCTTGTCACGGATCTGGTCAACAAGTTTAGCTGCGGTTCTCTCTGCTCGGTGGGTCAATCAGGCACCGGTTCTGTTCACAGCGGTCTGGTCTGGATCTGTGGTTCTGCTGGTCTGGATCAAGTGAATTCTGGATACCGCACTGCTTTCTGGGTACTGGTTCTGTTCTGGATACACAGGACTCTTAGCAAGCAGCAAACCGCACAGCCCGGCTGTTGAATAGTTTGCAAAAGATTTTGAGGCCTGCTGAAGAGTTCAGCTCTTTGGAGTTTTTGTTCTGGAGTTAATCTGGATCTCTGGAGTTCTGGCTTTCTGGAGTTCTCCGTCAGCGTGCTGCGCAGGAATTCAGTTGAAGGTTGGAAAATGAATGTCCCTGTCTGGCTTCCAGTGGCTCTTTTTATGTCTTTAGAAAATGGGTGTGGATGCTAACTTTCTATGCCCAACCCACTCATGATTTGATAGGTCAAGGATTTCTCTTTGACCTGATTTGAGAAGGGAGCAGTGAGTCATCCTATGTCATCAGGTGTCATGTTTATGGCTCCAAATAAAGAACACTCCCCTTTGCTTTTACCTTAGAAAATCATTTTCATAACTAAACATATTTCCCAAATACACAGGTGGTTGACATTACATGTACATATCATATATTACTTCGGTTAGGTCTCTGTTCCAACTCTGATGTTGCTAAGAGCCAGGGTTCAAAAATGGCAACTTATTTTCGTTTTTAGTTGGTTTACCAATATTGGATTTTTACCAAAAATTACACAGATGTACACCGCCTTTCTACACATATTCCAGTAAATATTCATTTTTCTAGCGTGAACCCCGTGTCTGCAATCTCCATAATTCATGGGGTTTTGCCCCAGAACATGGTACAGAGTCCTAACACCTCTTAAAATGTGCACAGAAAAATCACAAGAATAATGATATTAATTATATAATGTTGACAAGTCCGTACTATGAATTATCCATCTTTTTAAAATTATGCTCTGGCCCAGAGGGGTGTGGTTTCCCAAAGCACATGGTGGAATTTCTGGTTTGTCCACTTCCTCCAACTCAAGTTGCTCACAGAGGCATTGCCCTCCCAGTTTCTCTCAAGAGGAAGCCATTTACGACCCCCCCTAATTTAACATTTGCCTGAGCCAAGGAAGGCTCATTGTTCTGTTTCCCTCCAGTCATGATTCAATCAGGGAGGTGTCATCTCCTTTTGGTGGGGGCAGCAGAATGAAGCCAGGCCTGGGAAGAGTGGCTGAGCAAGTTTCAACTCCTGTCGGGGGTAGTTGCCGGGCAGAATTCACTCTCTTCAAGCCAGGCTTCAGCCAAATATCACTTTTGTTCCCAGTTTTTCTTCATCCAAATCAAACTTACAATTTTTTACACATGCAGCTAGAACGCTGATTCTAAGTTCAAAACTATGACATTTAACAGTTGCAAACTATATGACAATCAACAGTAGGTCACTCATTTATTTTAAACATTTAGATGTTAGTGTCTTTCAGTCCAATTTAACTTAGGCTGCTGACATCCACAGCTCAGCCAGTTTCATTATGAACATTATTTTAGGCTCTTTCTCTTTCCAAATTTTGTATGCATACAAGTCTACCTTCTGCCAAATGTCTGCTGATGTTCATTGAGATTTTTGAATATCTTGCAATGTTTAAAATAGGCATTTTTAGCTTGCATTCAGAGAAACAAAGGTGATTTCAAAGTGTTTTTGAGCTAACAGGCACTGCTGTTTTTCCTTTGGCACACATTCCACTCATGGCACTCCTAGCCCATCACGCTCGCACTGGTGGGTGGCAGGTTCGGCGAGCATTTTGGTGTGCGCAAAACTGCGCGGATTTCCTGGATTCTGGCGCAAATGTGGGCTTTTTCGGCCATCTTGGATTTTCTGAGCCAACAGCCCCAAATGTTGCAGCATAATAACTCAAACATGGTTCAAAACCCCTGACACCGAGACCCGACCTTGTAACATCTGTGCAACCTGAATGATAGCTCTGCTGTCTGAGGCGCAAGCTTGCACCATGGGTAAAACCGTGCAACGTCGGCCCCCTAGCAAATGTTCTGACCTCTATTAGATAGCCATCTATGCCATCGCTGTAATCGGATAACCCGGTCTGCTGCCTGCAGCACACCTATCCAAAATGAGGGACACCAATGCTGTCTCAACAAAAACTACTGCAAGACTTCCGGTCCAACACTTTTGAAGACACAAACTTTAGACTGAGCCAGACATCAGAGCAATGGAAGGCTGAGCGAGCCTCAGTGGGACACTACATGTAAAAGATGTGACCCATTAATAAATCATATGGGTATATTGATGCGCTGTAAAACATGCCGCAGCCAACACCCACAGGGGACTGATGGGCTTGGGAGGTCCTTTCCATTGCAAGCCTTCGAAGAATGAAGTCTATAACATTTCAGTAGGCTAATGTGCCTGCTGGTGCCCTACTTGCATGTCAGGCGGTTGAACCCATGTGATACCTACCTACCCCCTCCCCCACCCCAAGGTTGATGAAATGAGAGCAAAACGAGTGGGTAACTGGCATTTATAACAACATGTCCAGTGTCATTTAAGAGAGGATGCTCCAGACCTGGGCTTTTCTTTCAATTCTGGGAAATGCCCCCATTAAAAACCGAGGGCTGACAGTCACAGAATGCAAAGAAAACAACAAATACTGGACGAGTATCTCTAGAATGGCATGGGACACCTTAGCACGCACAAGCACTAGACTTTAGTGGGCTTGCATGTGGTGCAATAGATGGGTCCTTCAGAATTATTAGTATAATCGCAGCACTGAAGGTTGCTGGACCTCCATACTGGGCTTCTCAACACTGTCAGCTCCTGGCTTCAGCATCCTTTGTTTTATTGCCCACTATGTATTTCCAATGGTGATCTCCAAACATTACCTAGAATTGTGACATATGTATGACCTCTGCAGTAAAGCCATGCCCTCCAGCCCAATATTGAAATCTATGAAGGGTGCTTCCAGCAGTTCTCATGGTATACCTAAGGAAACCATAATAATCACCCAGCAACTGGCTTCTACCTCATTCTCTGCTTGGAAAAATGGGGTACCTTTAAAAACTGCTAACTCAACGCAGTGGCAGAGCCAGGGGCTGGTGCCTCCCGCTGGCACCCTATTATCCACCCCAACCCCAACTCCAAAAGCTGTCTCTGCCACTGAGCTGGAAGTGTGATATAAATAACTGGTACACCTTCATCATCCATTCGCAGGTATTAGGGGCTTCCTTTCCCAGGCTTTGTTCCCCATACTGTAAACCATCCCCCCTCCACCACATAGGGGAGCCACCAATAATTATAATTAACTAGAGTTTAGTGACTTTTGAGAGTAGATAAACCATCCCCCCCTCCACCACATAGGGGAGCCACCAATAATTATAATTAACTAGAGTTTAGTGACTTTTGAGAGTAGATTTTAGTTCACAACACAAGTTGGAAACTGAATTGCTTTTATGGGCTCCCAATGTTGGTAGATCAAGCATGATGAGATTGCATGGTTTGCCCAGGATTAAACACTTTATTTAAGTGGCGAAACCAGGATTCTGTCCCAGGTGGAGAGGTAAGAACCTGACCACATATCTCCAAGGTATACTTCTTATCAGTAGTTTAAGGATTTGGTAATAAAAAGGGTGAATCATTATTTGTCTAGCAATCTCTTCAAAAGTACACAAATCACATAATAAATTAACCTGACAATGTATATATATATATATATATGTATATATATATATTATATAAACAGGTCAAGCAAAAGAATGTGATTATACATTTATTTTCCCCATCCTGGATGCCAGGTTTACCTGTGTAAACCAAGAGAAAGTTGTGGTGTGCAATATATGAAGGGACACTTTATTATTAATATGTAACAAAACCACATAGCTCAACAAGATCAAAAAACCCACATTAGACCCTAACATCCCTACCAATTTCTGTCCTATCACCACAGTAATGTTACTATTAAAAATCTTGGATCATGCAGCATTCCTGCAAATCCCAAATTTTTGGGAATGTAACAACCTTGTGGGTCTAAGACAATCAGGCTTTAGACCAGGCCATGGAACAGAAACAGCCCTATCGGATCTGAAAACACAAATGGACCAATATATAGACAAAGTGGATCTTTGCATCCTTTTATTACTTGATCTCTCAGCAGCTTTCGACTTGGTAAACTATGATCCTGTGCCAACATTTGGAAACTGCCGCCCACTTCTCCCCCGACACCATTAAATTGATCAAATCCTTTCTCTCTAATCGGACCATGAGGGTCTTTTCGGATACCTCTGCTGCCTCTCCTGTCTCTGTGACTTGTGGCGGTCCACAAGGATCTTGTGTCCCCCCAACTATATTTAACACATTCACTAAGCTATTATTCGATAAGCTTGACAAAATAGGTATCACATTTACAAATTATACAGATGATACACAGATTCTCATTGCGATCACCGGATGTTATGACACAGATTCAAAAAACTTAAACAAAATTTACCTCGCAATCCAGGCCTGGATGGCGCTTAATGATCTATGTCTGAATGACGACAAAACCAAGTTGATCCTAATCGGTAACCAAACTAAACTAAAGAACTTACCACAAGAGTATAAATGCTTCAGTATCGATGGCAATACCATTATGGTTGCCAATGAAATAATAACCCTTGGAGTCTACATTGACTCCTCCCTAACATTAAAAATACAGGTCGATGCCATAGTCTCCTCTGCTGCCTACACAGCTAAACTAATAAGAGCTAGTAGACCTTTCCTCTCACCGGACAACTCGATCACCTTGGCCAGAGCCTTGATACTCTCCAGGATTGACTACTGCAATTCTCTATTTGCTGGAACTAGTAGCAGAAACATTAAGAAATTACAAATCGTTCAAAATAACGCCATCAGAGCAGCCTTAAATATCCCCATCAATTAACACATTTCTGCCACTAGGAGAAACATCCACTTGTTTCCGGTCCATGACAGGATCAAATTTAAAATGTTGACACTCACTCACAAATGTATTTCAAATAAGACACCTGACTACCTTAACAACTTAATAAAAAAGAAAGCAGTCCAATAGACCTACTCGCTCCCACTACACTAACTTGCTCATCACTCCTTGATTCAGAAGCCAGAAAGCGGGAGGTGTAAGCTTCCCAGTAATCGCACCTAAACTCTGGAACACACTCCCCATGCATCTAAGAAATGAGTCTTCGTTCTGGTCATTTAGGAAAAATCTAAAAACTCTACTAGTTGGGATAGACGTCACACCATAGACAATCAGTCCCAAACCCCGCACATATGACTCCAGTGCTGCGTCTAAAATAATCAACCACTGTAACTATGTCTGTCTTTTGAATGTGGCTCTGATTTGTAATGTATTGGACTCTGCTTGAATACCACTTACTCTGTATGGAATTGACTTTGCTAATTCTTTTACCGCTTGGTGATTGCTCTTGCCATGTAAGTTTGAAAATACTTGTAACTGTCTGCTTAAGCCTTAGCACCGAGATGCCTTTGGGCTTTGAACGCTCTACAAATGTACAAATAAATAAATACATAAATAACAGATTTATAGTGTGGGCGCACTCCTTTAATTACATCTGTGATGTTAAATGATATTTCAAGTGTGTGGGGATAAGGACACATGGCGACATGCACAAAATGGATCTGCGTGCTGTTCGAATTATCCCGTGATATCACCTCCTGTAATGTCCTCTCCCATTGCTCCTTTTCTTGAACCCAATCATTTCAAACATTACCTTCAGGCTTGAACTTTCAATATTACCACCATTGACAGCAAAACCTGGTGAGGAGGCTCAGCTGTCTCTAGCTAGAGTCAGACCCCCAAACACAGAAAACTGCAAATAAACACAATAAAAAGAAAATGAATCATTTATCCCTAAAGTTCATCATTGTGCAATTCTTCCTACTCTAGGCTCTGCCTCCATGACCCACCCAATTGGGGCCCTCTGCCATTTTTGTTTTTTTTACACGGGGCCCGTTGTCTTAAATCTGCCACTGAAGGGGTCCCCAGTGTTTATTAGCCGTTTGCATCCCACTCTGACACCATATGTGGCGAGCCAGAAGTAGGAGTTGGACAACTTAATGCCATGATTTAAAGGTTTTTTTTCTCAATAAAAAGCAAATGCCTATTTCTAAGAGGAAAATTCCCTACCCATGAAACTAAAACGAAGGGTGCTCGTCAAAAGTCCAACATAAACATCATCCAAACGAATTATAACTATAAACTAGCCCTGCCACTTAGAAAAGTAAACAGAAATGAGGAGACCAGAACATGGTCTCTAGGTTAGGCTTCTGCGTGGCCCAGCATGGGAGGTTTCTCAACAGTTCAAAACAGTTCAGATCGTTCTTCATTATGTTTTCCCTTACACCAAGTGTCTTGCAAAACAAGTCTTTGGTTCCCTGACTCTCTGGAGTCAGGTGGCCCTCTGCGAGGCTTGTGCCTTATCGGATTTGGGATATTGTGTAGGCACCTGCCTACTCAGATTGTTCACATTTCCGTAATTGTGCCAGTTTCTCCAGCTTGGATACAAAACAAATGTTCTCATTCACTACAAATTGATGCACATGGAGCTTGTGCCCCGTTCACTGTCTCCAGCTCGTATAGCCTCATTGATTTCCCCTACTGGTATAGAGAGGAAATGTGTCACTGTCTTGCAGATTTACCAGGGCACTTGTCACTCTGTGTTTCTTAAGCCCTCTTAACCCTGTAGGTTCTTCCAACGTACGCACAACAAACTTGTGTTCCTTGTCTTCTGATCTGTATGGAGCACTTGCACCGTTAAGCCTCTAAGGCTTCCTTAACCTTGCCATTTGTCTCAATCCACAGCGTTCGTGCTTTCCTACCCCATCATCACACTGGGGATTTGCTTGTTTGGGACTCTTAGGCTCCCGTGACCTTGTATACTTTCTTAGATCACAGTGTTCAAGCTTTCTTTCCCAGCGTCATACCAGGGTTTATCTTGTTCGGGACTTTCAGGTTCCTCTGGCCTCATATACTATCTTGCTTCAAAATGTTCAAACCTTCTTTCCCCAGTTTCATACCAGGGTTTTCCTCATTTGGGACTTTCAGGTTCCCGTAGCCTCGTAGGATCTCTTAAACCTAATATACAATGTCCGTTCCTCTCAACGGTACCTTTTCTGTGGAAGCGTTTGCTTCTCTGCTACTGCATCTCTCGAGCCTGGGGATTCATTCCTTTCACATCAGTCTGGTTTTGGTGTATGTTGCTAGGGTCCCGGCCTGCCGCTGCTTCTTTGCGGTCGCCACAAGAATTGAGGGCTTCCCCATAGCTGCCTCTCCCTCCGACTGCCCGGCAGGATGCTATGCCAGAGTTCTAGCATTCGGCTAAGCTCCGGCTCGCTTCCCACCTCATCATCAGCTCCACATTCGACTTGGCTCCGACTCTGCAAGACGTCCCTTCCACATAGGTGTGTCTCTGCGTCAGACTCGCTATTTGCCCAGCGTAAGAGTTTTCTCACAGTACACAGTTTTCCCTATGCTTACGTACAATCGTCGCAACAAAAGGGTGTGGGTTTCTTGTTGGCTGCGGAATGCAAACGAAAACCACCATTACTTTCAAGTAAAGAAAAAGAAATTTAAAAAGTGTCACTGTTCAGTGGTATAAAGTCACTAGTAAGAATAGTCTTCTCTGCATCCATATAAGCAGACAAAGTGCTCTGGTCTAGGACGTTCTTCTCGGACTGTGAGTCCTTGTCCCACAAAGGAGAGTCATTCCCAGTGAGTTCCCGCTTGCCCAAACCCCTAGGAAGGATTTTGCAGAGAAGGCTCACCCCCCTAGCCTCAATGGGAGGGAGGAATTGACCAGCAGTGGGCAAATAATCAAACAGCACCTACAAGCTTTGTACCCCTCCTCATATGCCATTTCTGCCTATCTGCACTCTAATGCAATAGTTTCAGTTTATAGCTGGCGCTAGTGCACCACCTAACAGCCCAAACTAAAAATGACAATAGTTACTAACAATGTGGTTGTATCACTGCATATCAACTTCGAGAAGCATTAACTTACCAATAGAATTACAGAGGTTCCAGGCTTGTGAGGCCAAGACATGAGCTACCCAGCTGCCCGGTTACTGCTTGTATGAATGTGCGGTGGATACTTTTCTTCTTTTGCTATAAAGTGATCAGGTTCTAGTAGTAGAGGAAGTTCTTATGCCCACACGTGTTCTAGGGAATTTGAGAACCAGGTTGACTTGGAGAATCGGTATATATGTAACATTTTTGATTGACTCCATTTACAAGAAGGGTCAGAGAGAAAGCAAACACAATAACATCCAATGAGATAGAAGGTATCTCCTGTTGAATGTTCTTGTTGTATTGTTGATAGTAATGATCTAAGACTTCATGATTGCATAACATCAAAGGGGAGATTGTTTCGGGATAAGATACTGGAGCGCTCCAGAGAGTGTGTAGCAGTTGGTGGAAGGGGCTGAGAGGTGAGGGTGACTGTGGGCCCCATTCACCCATTCACTGTTCCCGAGAACTTGGTAAATAAAGAAGACGTGTTTAACTTACCTGCTTCCCTGTGGACCTCATATCAGTTCCCTGCCCTTGGAGTCTCAGCGATGGCCGACTGTACTCTTTAAACTATAATATAGTTTCAAATGAAATAAATTGAATATAGTATATTCAATTTATTTCATTTGAAATTGTTATCTAATATGCGGCAAAGAAATGTTCTAAAAGGATTCCTTCTTCTGGAAAAAATCCTGACACAATGTCATTTAAAACTGGCTTCATTTGCCTTCCGTGGGTGACACAGAGAAATCACTATGGTCAGTGGTAGCTATGAGTGCACATGACTGGCAGAGGCGTGATGGTCTAATCAGGTTAAAGTTGACGGTAACTGGCAATTGAAGGAGATTATTCTTTTGTAGGGTGTTTTTGTGCATGCTCCGGTGGTGTGCGGCACTGTGGGTATTGTTTTGCTCGCTGGAGCCACAGTGAAACTTTGTAACATATTTGTTTTGTGCTCAAGGCACCGGGATAATTATGTGTGCATTATGAGGAGTATGTTACAGCACTGATAAGTAGCCACAAGGGTTGGGATCATAGCAAATCACAATTGATGACGTTGCAAAGGTTTGTGTCGATAGCTTGCTTTCTTAAATCTCCACAGTGGTGTACGTATGGTACAGTGTCATATATAAGGGGCACTATGTTTCTCCAGCATGGGGTCTGGCATGGATTCACATGCTCATGAATATTCCCCGTCGTCAGGCTGGGAATCCTCGGTAAAGAAAAAACCAGTATCAGTTTCGTTTCTGATCTGTCTTTCGTAGTAATAACCAATCACTGATCTCTGCGTCATACTGACCACAGCCAATGACTGCCCTCTACCTAAGCCCCGCCTCTGGCAGCCATCTTCAGATTTTTACCGCACGTTCATGTGTTGGGATCCTCGTGCTATTGCTCTCGAGCGTTAGTGCTATTTTTTTTCACGTTTTTCTCAAAAACTTCGTTTTTTCGGTCAAAAGAGCCTCAAGCTCCACCGACTCTCCATCCGATCAACGGGGACCCGTGTCGGATTCGTCTGCGCCCCTCAAGGGTGAAGATTTCGTCGAGCTACGCTTTTGGAGGACTCCAGAAGTTTCTCAGGCCCGGTCATGGCCCAGGAGAAGGGAAGCTCGACGGCCGGAAAGCTGTTCAGGGTCTGCCCTGGAAGCCAGCTGCAGAACGTCTTCAAGGAGGACGAACACTCTTTTTGTCTTTACTGCCTACATGAGGACAAGACGCACGTGGAGAAGGACTGTGCGTTTTGCGGCAACATGTCGGAGCGGACCATGAAGGACCGCCATCAACGCCTCGCCAACTGGCTAGAAGGGAAGAGCCCGTCCGGCGAGAAGAAGAGGAAGAAATCCGAGCGGTCTTCTAAGACCTTTGAGGACGCCCCGGCGACGGGGGTCCAACATAAGGCCAAGCACCGCGAGTCCGCTGGCACCGGGAGCGCCGAACGGTCGGGCTCTACGGGCGCCAGGCAGGGCGCACCCTCCCCGGCACCATCAACCACGAGCCAACGCTCTGGGTCGGGTAAGAGGAAGGCCGAGCACCCGGCGAAGCTCCTGGAGAGGCCCCGGTCGAGCTCGAAGGCGGAGGGGGAGCGAGGCAGTGTCCCCCCCCTCAAGGATAAGGCGGTGAGCGCACCTAAGGTGGTGAAGGCCTAAATCCATCCGGCCAAGCCCTCTATCGAAACTGTCGCGGCGGCCCTGGCTCAGCCTGTGGAGGCTACACCAGTGGTGGCGACCTCGGGGCTCAGAGTCTCCCTGCCACCTCGGAGGGAGTCCTCTTTTGTGTCCATCGATAGGACCCCCGTGAAATCCCCCGTGAAATCCCCCGTGGGGAAGAAGACCGGCCCGTCGGGATGGATCCCGACGCAGGTGACGACGACATCGTCGAGGGTACCGACGGGGCCCCTGATCGCCCGTCGGATTCCCCTCTGCCAGCGCCGCGAGACAACTCGGCGGCCATTTTGTTGGCTATACAGTCCTTATGCTCAGAGATAAGGACGAGACTACCGTTGCCGACGGAACCTCTCCCGTCGGGGGACCCAGAACCAGGACCTTCTGGTGTTCCCCCTACCAAGAAAAGAAGGATCCACCCTCCACCTCCTTTTCAGCCGTCGCGCCCCTTCCAGCCCTCCTCCCCGTTCACCCGAGGGGATGATACGGGGACTGACACGGCAGCGACGGGTACGGACGACGAGGTATACGACGAGGATGTACCGTCGTCGCCTCCAACCAGGGCTTCTCCGCCCGACGAGATTGGATCGTTCCACTCCATGATCACCAGGGCATCCGAGCTTTTCCAACTGTGCCCTGAGGAGAAGAAGAAGGAAGGTTTCCTTTATCAGCGGCGCGAGGCCAAGAGGAAGACGGTCCTCGCAGTGCCTCTATTGGACGACATTTGGGATGAGAGCCTCACCCTCCTCAAGAACCCTTCCACAACGCCAGCTAGAAGAGACCGGTACGAGAAGAAGTACCGGGTCCTGGACACGGCCCCCCTGTGCCTCCGGGCGCAGCCTACCCCGGACTCCGTCGTCTCCGCGGTGGCCAGGAAGAAAGCGGGGGGGGGGAGCGGCCTCCACATCGACTTCCCCACCGGACGGCGAGGGAAAGAAATTGGACGCTATGGGACGCAGAGTCATCTCGTCTGCAGCGACGACGATTAAATCGGCCAACGCCTTGGCTATCGTGGCCCGCTACGACAGGGAGCTCTGGTACAAACTGGCTCCCCTGCTGGACTTCTTGCCGGACGACAAGAGGGCAGAGGCCCTGGAGATCCTGCAGGAAGGTGAGGTGGCTTCGGACCACGCCATTACCGTTGCGACGGACATCGCCGACACTGGGTTCCACCAGTTGGGCAACGGCGTTTGCCTTAGGCTGCGTGGATGGCTCAAGGCTACGGACTTCCGTCAAGACGTCCAGACCAGAGTCCTGGACATGCCCTTCGATGGGAACAACCTGTTTGGGAAAACAGTGGACGGTTCCCTTCAGGCCATTAAAGCGGACACCGAGACGGCCCGGGCCCTTGGAGTTCTGCAACAACGACGGACGCCCTTTCGGAGCAGCGGAGGCAAGGGCGCCTCCAAAGGTTCCGGCGGCGGTTTCTCCACCTACCGTCAAGCGGCCCGCTCGTCGTCTCAGGAGGCCTACAGAGGACGAGGCAAGTCTGGCGGACCCCGCCGTCGTCGCCAAGGAGGTCAAGGCGGCAAAGCCTCGTCGAAGCAGGATTGAACCGGCCGTGGGGTCGGGCCCCCACCGAGGCACCCCGGTGGGAGGCCGGCTGGCGAGCTTCGTCAGCGTGTGGGAGTCCATCTCCACCGACCGTTGGGTGCTGGACGCCTTGGCCCGGGGCTACGCGCTCGAGTTTCAAAGAAGGTGTCCGCGCGTCCCCCCCGAGGCCAGGAAAGAACTTCACGTCCCTCAACTTCTCCTGGAGGTAAAGGCGATGCTCAGGAAGGGCGCCATCGAACTCGTCCCAAAGAGGCTTCGGGGCTCCGGAGTTTACTCGAGATACTTCCTCGTGAAGAAGAAGACGGGGGGATGGCGCCCCATCCTGGACCTGCGACGTCTGAACAAGTTCATCAAGGCGCAGGAGTTCCGGATGGTCAACCTCCAGCACGTCCTGGGTCAGCTGGAGGAAGGAGACTTCCTGTCGTCGTTGGATTTGGAGGATGCCTACTTCCATATTCCCATCCTAAAGGGGCACCGAAAACTCCTCAGGTTTGTGGTCCAAGGGCGTCATTACCAGTTCAAAGCCCTCCCCTTCGGACTACGGTCGGCACCCAGGGTGTTCACCAAGTGCCTCGCACCGGTGGCGGCGCAGCTGCGCCGCGAGGGGATCCACGTCTACCCCTACCTGGACGACTGGCTCATCCGAGCCAAGACGAGGGAGCTCGCCGTGGTTCACACGGCAAGGACCGTCCAACTTCTCACGGACCTGGGATTCTCCGTGAACTACGCCAAATCCCACCTGGTACCCGCGCAAGACTCTCTGTTTCTGGGAGCGAGGCTCAACACAGTGTCCCTTCTGGCCTCCCCGTCGGAGGAGAGGACCAGGACCATCCTGGGCAAGGTGCAGCGGATGTTGGTGGCCGACGCGGCCAAGGTGAGGTCCATCAAGTCCCTCCTCGGAATGATGTCTTCCTGCATCTACCTCATTCCCATGTGCAGGCTCCGGATGCGCCCGTTGCAGGAGTTCCTGGACGCGCGCTGGATCCAAACGACGGGCAGCTTCGAGGAAAGGATCACACTCGACGAGAGTTTCCGACGAGCGATCCGGTGGTGGGGCACCCGCGCGCATCTGACGGCGGGTATGGACTTCCAGGCCCCAGCCCACCAGGAGACAGTGACCACGGATGCCTCCCTGGAAGGGTGGGGAGCGCACACCGAAAATCTGCACGCAAGAGGCCTTTGGCTCCCGACGGAGAAATCCCTACATATCAACGTCCTGGAGCTCCGTGCAGTGTTTTGGGCCCTCAGGTCCTTCCTTCCGTCCCTCAAGGGCAAGGTGGTGAGGATCTTCACTGACAACACCACCACCATGTTTTACATCAGGAAACAGGGCGGAACCAGGTCCCCAGCACTGTCCAAGGAGGCGCAGGACCTGTGGCATTGGGCCGTCGCCCAAAGGATGTTTCTGGTGCCGTTTCATCTGGCAGGGATAAAAAAACACCATCGCCGACTCACTCAGCAGGGAGCTGCGCTCGTGCCACGAGTGGGAGCTACGGCAGGATCTAGTGGATCGCCTCTTCCGACGGTGGGGCACACCCCAGATCGACCTGTTCGCGACGGCGACGAACTCCAAGTGCCTGAGGTTCGCCAGCAGGTTTCCCCAGGCGAGGAGCATGGGCGATGCTTTCTCGTTCCCCTGGGAGGGCCTGTTCCTCTACGCGTTCCCTCCTTTGCCACTGCTAATCCGGCTCGTCAACCAGCTCAAGAGGTCACGGTGCAGGATGATCCTCGTCGCACCTGCGTGGCCGAGGCAGATATGGTTCCCGGACCTTCTGGACTTGTCAGCGTCCCCGCCAATCAAGCTGCCGGTGGACGCGGATCTACTCTCCAGGGAAGGAGGCGCCATCCTCCACCACGACCCGAAATCGCTGAACTTGCAGGCCTGGCTCCTGCAGCGCTAGAGTTTGGAGGATACGACATACCGGCCGACTGCAGAGAGGTTCTTGCAAAGGCCAGGGCGTCCTCGACTCTTAAATGCTACGGACACAAATGGAAGAGGTTCTCTGACTGGTGCCACGCACAGAAGATTAACCCTCTACGGATTACGGCTCCCCAAGTACTGCCGTACCTGCTGACGCTGGCCAAAGCTGGACTGGCACACGCGTCCATCAAGATTCATCTTGCTGCGATCTCCCGATACACCAGAACCACGGGGCGGACGTCCTTGTGGTCTCATCGTCTGGTGAAAGAGTTCATGAAGGGACTGTTCAGATCGTTCCCGCTGGTGAAGGCTCCGGCCCCGGCGTGGGAGCTCAACGTGGTGCTGACCAAGCTCATGGGACCTCCGTTCGAGCCTCTGCACTCGGCTCCATTGAAATTTCTGTCGTGGAAAACAGCGTTTCTTGTGGCCATCACCTCCGCACGACGAGTGGGAGAGATCCAGGCCCTTTCCTGCAAGGCCCCGTACTTGACTTTTCACGACACGAGGGTAGTGCTCAGGACGCACCCCTCCTTCATGCCCAAGTTACCGTCGGACTTCCATCTCAACGAACCCTTGGTGTTGCCTGTGTTCTTCCCGTCGCCTTCGTCGCCGGCTGAGAGGTCTTTGCACTCGCTGGATGTGGCTAGAGCGCTGAAGTTCTACGTAGACCGCACGAAGTGTTTTCGGAAGACGTCACAACTCTTTGTGAACTTTGGACCTGTCAATCAGGGGAAGGCTCTCTCGAAGGCTTCCATTTCCAGATGGCTCTCCGGCTGTATCATGTACTGTCACCGGTTGGCAAACCGACCGCTGCCTGGCCGTCCGAGAGCCCATTCCACCAGAGCGATCGCAGCTACCACGGCGTTCCTATCTGGTGTGCCCCTGCTGGACATATGCAGGGCTGCTACGTGGAGGTCGACGCACACCTTCACGAAATTCTACTGCGTCGACCGGGATTCCAGGGAGGAGTCCAGGGTCGGCCAAGCAGTGCTGCGCAACCTGTTCGCCTGAGGTGAGCCTGGTGAGGAGGTAAGATGCTTAATGTTGAGTTTGATGTAATGCTTAATGTTGAGCCTTTGCCACCTCCCGTGGTTGTGCATGTGTGTACTGCTATGTATTCTTTATTCATGAGCATGTGAATCCATGCCAGACCCCATGCTGGAGAAGGAACAAGTTACTTACCTGTAACTGTTGTTCTCCAGCATGGGTCTGGCATGGATTCACATGCGAACCCTCCCGCCTACCCCTCTGCGGCTCTTCACTTGGTCATACTGCCACTTCACGTGCTTCCAAATCTGAAGATGGCTGCCAGAGGCGGGGCTTAGGTAGAGGGCAGTCATTGGCTGTGGTCAGTATGACGCAGAGATCAGTGATTGGTTATTACTACGAAAGACAGATCAGAAACGAAACTGATACTGGTTTTTTCTTTACCGAGGATTCCCAGCCTGACGACGGGGAATATTCATGAGCATGTGAATCCATGCCAGACCCATGCTGGAGAACAACAGTTACAGGTAAGTAACTTGTTCCTTTCACATATTTCAAGCTTCCCATCAGGCTCTAGCCTGCGATGCGGTTTGAAATGGGGGCAATGGTGCAGACTGACAGCTTTGCTCCGGTCAAGGCCGTACTACTGCTATTGCATGTCTTTTGCACAGCCTTCTTGTCTCTACAAAAAAGCGCCCAAAGCTGAAAGGGGGATTAGCACCTTAAATGGCACCTGAGGAGTGGGAGAAAAATATGGGTTGGAGTGAAAATTGTCTTACGTAGAGTGGAGGTGGGCAGATAATGGGCGGGGGGGGGTTTGATGTGAGGTTTGAAGGGTAGTGTGAAGCTCATGGAGAGAACGAGCAAAGAAATGTTGAGTGAATATTGATCATTCACATTATATGTTAACATAACGATGTGTTGGTTTAGAAGGTAAATATGTAATACGTTGTCAATCATGATTTTATTAAGGAACGAGGCTAGGATCATTGCTACTCAAAAGCCAGCAGCATTTTTCAGCAGGAGACACATCACAAGGACTGATGTCAAAGAGGAACATAAAGCCAGGTCCCCATGTGCATGTGGCTGCATTATCCAGCAAATCAGGAGGTTGAGGGAAAGAAAGAGGCAGAGGTGAAAAGGAGTGGTAGAAGCGGGTCGGATAATCCTAGCCTTAGTATCCTTAATGAAATCATGATTCTCTGTGAATGGAGATCTACCTTTTGCAGCAGGAGGCTTGCATTTTGCAAACTAAAAGCTTTGCAGCCGCCAGAGATACTACGCTAATGACTGTGGACAGTCACAAAAGAGCTTGTGTTGAATATGAGGCCCAGTCTGTGGCACTCATGATGTGCCTAAGATTTCCACCAGGCAAGGGCTTTGGAGGCCATGGTCTCCTAGGAGGTGGTTGCACCAAAGACCACACCAGCTTCTCACAGCATGTCCAAACCCATCATGGAATAGTGGGGCTGGAAACTGGTCCTAAGAGATAGAGGAAAGAGAGCAGAAGTTGAGAGGCAACAGGGGATGGGGAGGCATCGATCTAAATTTGTATTTGTGCAAGTAACGCTCTATGTAGATCTCGGGACGGGCCATGAAGGCAGGGAATGACATGGAGAAACAGAAGGTCTTGGTGAAAGAGGAGAGCAGTGAATGCCCGCTGGTTGGTAAGGCCAGGTCCTCAAGTCATAGGTTCTGATGTCTCAGGTACGCTTGTTAGAGAACATGCCGAGCTGCACAGTACACTTGTGGGAGAGATCCTGTTGGGCCAGAGATGAAGGATCCAGAGAAACGTATCTAAAGGGTTGTAGTAAGTAGTGAATATGAGTAGCAGTGTGAACGCTGGGGTATATTGATTGGCACGCTCATCAGGAACTTGCAGACCAGCAGCCCTGAGCAGTGTTGAGGCTTGCCACGTGCTCATGCCCTGCTGAAATTGACGACCTAAATACATTAATGGTGTAGTAATATTTCCCTGCAGCTAAAAGGCTGGACAGGTTATTTACTACCTCCAACGCAGGGACTGGAGTAGGATAAAGTCCTTGTTCAGAGCAGCAGTGTAGTAACGTTTGAGTGAGCCCATTGCCAACAGGAACATGATACATTTCTGAGCTTGGAACAAAAGTCCTGGCGTAGACCGGCACGGCCAGAAATCTTCCAAGCGACCAGGAACAGGTAGCACTAAATGCACAGTAGGTGTAGCTGGTGAAGCAAAAAGCTCAGTGAAGAGGTTCAGAAGAGGAGAAAGATGGAGGGGCATGTCCACTAAACGAGGCCCTGCGCCCTCAAAAGGCAGTGAGGTACCAGGCAAAAGGTAGGAAATGACAGGGGCAGAGGGTGGACCAGTCCTGAGAAGCACATCCATCCCGTCGGCGTCTGGGTCCTGCACCAGATGAAGGGGCAAAGCTGCCAATTGAGGGGAGTGAAATATTGGCCCAAAAGGGGCCACAAAAAGCCTGGATGACAAGGAAGACCTCTCTGGTGAGGTACCGGTCTCTGCAGTCGGTACTTGGCAGAAAGGTGCAAGCACTGTCTCAGACAGTGGTGCCAGAGAGAGTGGGACAAGTATGCTAGGTCCTGTGTAGGCTGCCCCCGGGTTGTTCGCATAAAAAACAGCAGAGACATTGCAAAACCTTAAGACAATGGGCATGTCATGAGCCTTCAGGGGGCGGCTCTGAAGACCAGGGACACCGCTGGGGACTACAGAACATAGAAGTGTGGGGTCAGTTCTTGCGCCTCCCAAGCACCCCCAGTGCATTCCCAACTGTAAGGTGCTCCCCAGCACACATGGGTGGCATCTGTTGCCAAGACCATGTTGGAGGGGTAAAAACTGGCAGAGCCATTTCAGCACTCCATATGGTTAAGCCACCAGTGGGTTTTTGAACCGGCGGGATCGGAGACATGGACCTCTTGCAAGTAAGGGTAACCATTTGAAAGTGAGTAGCCCTTGAGACGCTGCAGATCCTGATAATTAAATGGTCCATGAAAGATCAGCCAAGCGGTAGAGGAAAGGAGGGTCAAGAATCGGGGCAGAGTGGCACCATGTGGGAGGCCAAAGATTTGTCCAGCTCTTGCTGAATGCAGTGATCCTTGAATCTCAGGTGTACAGGAGTGGGTGTCAATCAAGTAACTGCGAAACGTTGTGGATTCAGAGGGCACAAGGGAAGACTCTCCGTATTTAATAGGAATCCCAGCCTGTATCAGGCCCACATCCATGGTTGTGTGAAGAAGCAAATTGAACCCTTCTCTTGCTGAGAGGCGTATATTGTCCAGTGGATACCCCCTGCCATGAAGCCAGGCGGCTATCAGATGCATAACCATGGCGAAATACCAAAGAGCTGCAGAGAGCAAAGGAAAGACAGGTAAAATGCCCGGCACAGTGGAAACTGAGGGATTCCTGATGGTGACGAGTGATCAGCACAGTTAGGTATGCATCCATGAGGTCAAGGTGGGTATGACAGTCCCCAGGGTGCCGGTTGTCTTTCAAGAGGGGTATACCCACTCTCTTGAAACTGTGGTAAACTCCCAGTTATTGAGTGCCTTGAGATTGATGCCTGGGCACATGCCTGCATTGTCCTTCTCCACCAGGGAGAGGGAGCAGAAGAAGCTGGGTTTGCAGTTGGTCACTTCGGCAATGGCGCCCTTGGCCAAGAGGGCATTAAACTTCTGGTCTGTTAGGGCTGCCTGCGCTGGGCGATGCTCCGTCAGTCAGGGTGTTGCTAGGTTTGGAAGCTATCAGGGGCTAAGCTAATGTCGGGACTGGCAGGATTCGGGGCGAACTATAGCCTTTTGGTTGTAGCCCCTGAGCTTCTATCCGGGGCTGCAACCAAGAGACCCGGGGCTATAGCCCCTTTAGCCCCCCCCCCCTAGCAATGCCTCTGCCGTCAGTCCCGAAATTTGATTTTGTATCCAGCCACGGCCACTGGAACCCCTCTAGGTTCTCCTGCGATGTTCAAATGAAATGGTCTCCTTTGCATCCACCAGATGCACGCCGCGTCCTGGGGTCATTCCCTCATAGCCACAGGGTGCAAGGGTGAGCCAGATGCATAAGACTCCTTCCTGAGTGACATCCTATGCCTTCACCAGGGGATCCGATATATGCAGGAGGCGGTCTTTGGAGGCCCTTCTCTGTACCCTTACACAGGTCCCTGCCACAGAAGAAACAAAATAAAGGATCTTAAGGCCTAGATCAGGGGTGAGGCGCGCCTTTGATGGGAGCTTTGGATATCGAGCAATGCAAGCAAGGTACTGCTCCACATGAGAACCATGAGCCATGCCAGTGACAGCTGGTGTTCAACCAGTAGCAAGTCAAAGATATTCCCAGAGGGGTCAACTGGCCGATCAACAGGCTGGCTAGCAGTGGCGTTGTCAGGAATCAAATTTAGGAGGGGCACAGAGGGGGCGAAAGACAAAGGTAGGGGGGCACAGACAAAAGTAAGGGGAGAACATGGTCACTGCTCGTTTTAGGTGGGGGGGTACATGAGGGGGTACAGGTTTTCACAGGGGGGGCCCTGCCCCCCCAAGCCCCTCCCTAGCGACGCCACTGAGGCCGAGGGAGGTCCTTCTGCGAGGATGAAGTTCTCAGGAGGGATCCTCCACATCCTTATTTGATGCAAAGGCAGAGGGTTTAACCAGACTTCCTTTTGGTCACCTGACCGGGATAATTGTCGAAAAACAGAGCGCAACAAAAGCGTTGCTTACCAACGCGCTCTCACTCGAGATATATACGAAAACTGCCGAGACGAACCAACAGGAGGCGGCAGTCCTGAAAAGCTGCACAAGAAGTGCACAGTCCACAGGTAGTTGCCGAAGACTGAAACTGGGCCAGTAAGTATGCCACACCAGTGGGTTAATACATAGACTAGGGGGAGAGACGACCCTAAGAATAGCAACGGATCACCGAAACGAATGGGGGCACTTTCCCAAATATGGCCAGGCACTGAACTATCATTAAAACTGACTATTCCACACAGTCCGCAAGCAGCCTTTGGTCTCTCACAGGTAGGTGTGAATGTATGCCCTGGGGGCAGAGCCCGTGTTAGTTTGTTTTTAAAACAAACGATGTAAATAATTATCCCTTAGATGGGATAATGTGAATGCAATGAGAAGTGCATGAGTCAGTTCAGACACTGAACAAGATGTCCACTGTCTCGTTTCCAGGTTGCTTAATTCACGCCTGGTTGCCACGGCTGAAGGAAGAACAGTGGTTCCGAGCCAAGCAACACTCTTGCTGTTGATTGTCCTAATGAAAGTGACTACTCACATGTCACTGAAACCAGTTGACCAACTAGGTGTACATACTTTTCAACTCACGCTATAGGAATAACACCTCGTTTACTCCTTTTCTGGTTCAATTTTTAAACATTGCTGTGTACTCAGTGCATGGTTAGGGGACTAATCACAGTTTAAGCAAATCCCATGGATGAATATTTGAGGATGGGTGGAATAAAGAATACCAGACTCCCTTTTACTGCCAGATGGATGGATCCTGCGACATCCGAAAGTGAGTCCTGTACGTGTACTGAGAAATTCCAAGAAGCCTGCATGTATCTGAAAGGTGGCTAAGACAATCAGCTTGAGTATAGTGGAGGGATAAGTCTCCCGCTAACCCTATCAGATAGGCAGCGGTTCACCATTCCCTAGGGTCAATTTGGGCACCCAGGGACAGCTGAGTTCTTCTCAGAGGGACAGTGACAGTTTTAGAAATAGGTGTTGTGATTAAGTCTTTGCATAACAATGTGTTTGTGCTCTTTTGGGATCGCCCTTGTGTGTTATAAACCAGAGTTCCTCCTCACTCTTCAAGGACATAAGAGGTGGATCACAAAAATGAGGCGTGAGTTGAACTGGACTGAAACATGCACCTATTTTTGCCACCAGGTGGGCGACCAGGCCAGGAAAAACCTGACTTTGCTGGCCCACAATGCCTCCATATTCATCTGCCGAAGCACCTCTCTGTTCCTCGGTGTGCCTGCAATTCTGCAGGCATTGCCACCCCTGCGTGGAATGGCCCACTGTGATGTCTGTCACCCCCAGCAGCACTAGAGGCACCCAGAGGTAAAAGCGGTGCATTTCTCCATGATTCCATGGGGAAGGCCTAGGAGCATGATAGGAAACGGAGGCATCAAGCCAGGATCCAAGCATGCCATTGGCTGCTCCAAGGTCCCTGGCTGTTGGTCCCTGAAGATCGACCCCTGAGTAGGCCAGGAGGTGAGGGGGAGTTGCACAGCAGAGGCTTTTAGGGTACTTCATCTGCAATTAGGAGAGGTTCCCAATTACCGAATTCCCTATCACTTCACTAATTTTGAATAACCTAAATCCCACCTTGCATGTCAATTCTCACTGCCTTTTTAGTTTTGGCTATTAGGTGGCACTAAAGCACCAGCTACAAGCCAAAACTATTGCATTAGAGTACAGCTAGGGAGTAATGGCATATAAGGAGGGACAAAATGCTTGCAGGTGCTGTTTAGCTATTTACCCACCAATTGACTGCCATGGCCATGCTTATCCATGTGGCCATTTCTGCCCCTCCCCCCCAAAACACATTCTTTTGGGATCTCTTTGAGCTCGCTTTTTCAAGCCTTACCATCAAATGTGAAGCTTAAAATGGTTGCCAGTGGTTTTTCAAAGCAGCCTTCTGACGGTTAATGACTTAACTGAGCTGTAAACTCACTATTGGTGCAATTAAATGCCTTAACCTGCCTTAAGCCACTCGATTTATAAGCACTATGCGTGTCCTTCACTGAAGTCCTGTTAACAACAAGCATTTGCAAAACCAACAGTTTTGGCTTTTATATAAGTATTAGGCATTTGCCAGGAACTTCTATTATATGCCCAGATACTTACACCATTTTTCTACTGCTACCAACGACGGCCAGTTAATACCACTATGGCAGTGCCTGGCAAATGCCTTTCCAAGCCAAAACTGTTGGCATTGCCAATACTTTTTTTAACATGTGAGTGTGCACCGAAGCAAGGTGTGTTGTCACCTTCACTGTGGCAAAAAAACGCTCTTTACTCAAACCAACCAGAAACGGGCACCACTGGGGAAGGTAAGCTAAAAGGGATTATCTACAATATACTAAACAAATCGAGGGAAAAGAAGCGGGGTACTTTTGGGGTGCCAGAGCTCATTTGGGACCAAAAGTGTCAACCACTACTACACACCTGCCCAGCAACCTCTGACAGTTTCAGAATCCCCAACCAAAATGGTGGGCTTGTCTGTCGTTAGCACGCACTCGGAAACACTGGACTCCGAAAACATCAAGGCCGCAGGCCAGGGCGCAATGAAAAAAGACTCCGGCGGTCAGAGAGATGAAGGTAGGTTAGCGATAGGTAGATTACCGCATGGAGGCACCGAGTGAGTGATGCATGCATGCTGCAAAAGTTACAGGGAGGAGAAAAGAGCACATACAAGAGTTAAAGGGACTGGCGCACAGTTGGAGAGGCAAGCAAGGGAGGACACAAAAGGGCCAACGAGAAAACCCAGAACAGCGAAGCCAGGAAGAAGGAGTGAGCAAATAAGATGGGGAAAGGGCAAGGAAACCAAGCAGAAAGGGCAGCAGAGAGTAACAGCAACGATGCAGATAGTGCAGCAGTGTACTCAACAACATAACTAAGACAGCTTCGTGAAATAGCGCCTCGATGCCCGAGGGCTGTAGTGCGCTTTACAAATCCAAATAAATAAATAAACATTTTGAGCAACCAAAAAATAGAGAGATGGCTGGTTGACCTGGCTTGAGATCGCTGAGATTCTTCTATGGCATGAACCTTTGTGATGGATGTGTCTGATGATGAACACATGCTGGTGAGTGGTGAGAAGCAAGAAAGAAGTCTGCACAACGCTAGCCTCTGTGTCCTGCATTACAATCCTGGATGTGACAGTGAATCTTGATCAGCGCCTCTCATGTTCCAATGCTCCAATGGTAATATCAGAGATGACCATGCTCCCTTTATATGTTTTTTTTCTATGTGCTTTCCAGCGTGAAGTTTATGAATAAGATCCAGTACGTGCACAGTCTTGAAGAGCTGGAACAGACCATCCCCATGGAGCATGTGCAGATCCCAGAGTGCATCCTACAGTAAGTGACTAACACTGCCACCCTAATGCACTAGCTTGCGTCCCACAGTAAGTGATAAACCTCACTAGCCAGAGAGGGCACCTCCGGATCCTAGACCATGTGAGCACAGCCATCGGCAAGGTGGTACCTTTAGATACCTAATAGTACCCAACAGGGAGTGACTGGCACAGTCATTCCCAAGGGAACATCAACACCATAGACCAATGTACTTCACCATCCCTAAGGTACTCAGTCGCCAGACAGATTTATAGAGTCACTTCTAGAGCAGAGACATACCCTATATCCGTCAAGGGCATGTGTAGACCACAGATTGTATGTTACAATAAGTGGCAAGCACAGCGAATGCACACATTGTATACCCCAAATATCCCGCCTTATCCCACATCAAGTAGTTGGCATATAATTCCCTAGGAATATCTAGAGACCTTGAACTAAACTAGTTTACAGACATACAAACTATAGTGGGACATCAAGGCTGAGCCATCATCTTAAAGTAAATGATGTGCTCCAATTTATGGAGGATAGCTAAAGGTCAGCCTGTACCCTAGAGTAAGAGACGGGCTTGACTATTCTTTGAGTGCACCTCTAAACTGTATACAACATGATATAGTAAGAAAGGGTCACAGCCATTGCCAAGGTGGGATGACCAGAACCCAAACTGAATCCAATGGTTCATGACAGGCACAATCTTGCCAAAGGCGGCCCATCCAGACCACCTACACAGAACATACAATATGTGATGGGCAGAGCCATTTGCAAGGTAACTCATCCAGACACCTGACCATACTTAAGAGTAAGTGAGTAGTACAGCATTTTCCAAGGTGGCCCATCGAACCCGTGAGTGTATCTTAAAGTGGTAGGCACAACAATATCAGAGGAGATCCACATAGACACCAGAGCATATCTCGCAGTAATTGATGGGTAGAACCATCTCACACATGGCATATACGCATAGCGAAGTACAGTAAAAGCTTGAGTATCCATCAACAAATGGGAACACAAAGGATCCGGAAAGTCAGATATGTGGATAACTGAATGTCAATTACCTGGACGATAGGGAGCCTGAAAACAGAGGGAAAAGGCTTCATAATAAAGCTTTTTGGCCTGCAACTGTTTACCAACACCGCACTCTGCGACCCCTGCTATTCGGAATTTCCATTACACGTAACTGTATTCTTTATATATCATATGTGATATCATTATAGTTGGCAATGACATGCCTGTTGATGGCGCATCCCGAGGAAAGAGCAGAAGCCCATCTTTGTATGTTTTGTGGACCTTGCGGCTTACCAACCTTTATTTGTATAACACTGAGACAGTAAAATCAAAGCCTGAAACTTTATGGAGGAGACCACGGGAGAGAGACATTGAGAAATAGGGAGATGGCATTTGCTTTCTATTTGCAAAAGCGCGGGATTCCTAGAAGTAAGTCATCCACATCCTTTGGGTGCATCTCTCCCACGCGATTGACTTGACATGATGAGATCATTTCATTCAGTACTTGATGGACATGTCCCCTTCTGATCATCCTCTAGAAGGCACGGGTTGGCCCCAAGGTACCAGCTGACAGAGCAGAGTACACTGTCCCCTGTGACAGCCCTTTCATTTGGACTAGAGTGGGTTACCAGCAAAGACACTTCTAGTATGCGTAACCCAGGAACTCGCGCCGTTCGCAGAATGTTAAGCGACCGCTCCTGTTCCCCGTTCTCGCTGAGCCCTGACTCAATGTATCCAATTCAAAACGTTAGCAGCTGGGCTCACAGTCATCCATGGTATGAGTCCTAAATACCTATGGGATCACGTTTTCTTGCCACCCAGCGCGCAGGCCAGACGCAAGGAAGCAGGGTCGGACTGGGCCATACAATTGTCCCAGGCGTCCATAAAAAATGTGGCCCACGGGGCAAATGACAATCCATTCCTTTTGTGACAGACTGCGTAGTTTCCAAGGGGGAGGTTTTTGATAAAATGTGATGGAAATGGTGCATTTTAAAGAATATACAGTAACACTGGGCTGCATGGTAAAGTAACTTATCCAACTGCCCGACATGAGCCAAAAAAGTGGCCTGATTTCACCCCAAAAAAAACGGTCCCACACTAGCATTTTGAGTTTTTGGTTCGGCCAATGCCCTATTGCCCTCGGAAATGGTCTTTTGATGCCGCAAGTAAATAGGGCTCTCCTTGTCAAGGGAGCAATCACAATCACAAGCTTTGTGTTTCAAAGTATCAAGGGTCGAACCCTTTAGTTCAGAGGGTATGCTTGTGGGTTGTATACCCCTCTAACTCTTTTTGTTGTTTAAACCATTGCCCTATAAGCCAGGCCGAGCCTGCGAGGAAGGCCTTGGCTATTGTTGGCAGGAGGGAGAGAGGTTCCTGCCCGTGAACTGATCACTGAACTATGTTCTCCATCATAGATGTGAAAGGGCTTTGTTACAGCTACGGCGTTAATGGTGAAAAAAAATCGTATTTTAAATTGTGTCCTACTTTTAAAACACCACTTAATTACAGGTCGATATCCCATCAGATATGTATGTCAGCCAGTTACTCATATTTAACCCAGGCAGTATATTCTACATACCGCGTTTTATGTCCTATTTTTACCAGCATTTACCCAAAGCAGTACGTACTATGGCCCCATGCCCTAAATATCCCATGCAATCCCAACCTGTAATTAGGTGCTCTTCTAAAAATAGGAGCTTTTAAAAATATCACTTCACGTTTCCATTAACACCAGAACTGTAACGAGGCCACAATTGTTTTTTTTTAACCCAGCCTAACCCCAATCTGCTTTCTTAAAATACCTGATGCAGATATGTCCTTTAGTGGTTAAGTGTATTGTTTGCTGTGCGTTTATAGGCAGTGAAATGTGACATTATGCTGTATGTTTATGCTGTGCTTTGTGTCAAAGCCCTTTTGGTCAGTTACATAGACAAAGTCAAAATACACAACTAGGTTCGGTGTGTGAGGTGGGACAGGAAAAAGTCCCTGTACATGAGACAGAACCCCACTATGCCTCTGAATATCACCTTGGGAAATGGTGACTGAGACCAAGGGGATGCTGCAAGCGGGTCATACCGGCATGTGCCTGTAGAGGAGACGACGTGTGCGCCACTGATAGACTGCCCCCTCGCCTCCATCACGCTGGAACAGCAGGAGAAGAGCCTTATGTGTGACACCATGTATTGTTCCCATGCCACATCTACTGTATGAGAGACGACATGCACTCGGACAACCGCATGGAATGTACCCTCGAACTGAAAGGGTAGTGGGAGATTTGCATAAACCACTAAGCTTTGAAGAGCTGTAAAGAAAGTCTGACAGTTGCAAAGTGACATCATGAAGGAAAGACACGAGGTTGCACTGAAACAATATGCATATACTAAATAATGCTGCCAATTCCCAGTATTGGTCTCTACCGGAGCCCATTTAGGGATTCCTTTCAAGGACAGGTGCTACCGCATCAGCAAAATCCCCGGTAAAGTGGAGACTGCTAAACATCCTTTTACGGAATGTGCAGCCTTGGGAGTTGAATACATGACAGTCCTAGGTAGTATGGTCCACTCATGTGAGTCAATAAGGGCTAACACTTTTTGGAATTACTGCTTGAATACAGATAACCAAAGTATACACATTGCTCTGCGCCAATTATGGGGCGTAATCAAAAAGTTTTTATCGTACTTATGTACAATAGGTTTTAAACTATGTATACATTGGGAGGCCACATGGGGTGCGCTTATGCATGCAGCCAGAGCGCGATCCTCTTTCTGCCAGAGACCATTAAGTGAACTGAGCCCCCACTTTGCGCCCCCCTCTTGACCCGTATGCCGGTGAATGCTTGCTGCACTTGCTGGTGAAACAGCGAGCAAAATCGGCCCCGGAATCAGGGAGAACGGACTGTGAACAGAGGAACCGAAAGTGGCCTTTCAGCATCCCTCCGTAGTGGCCCGATGGTGTGAGAAGCAAGAACGTCTTGCTGAGGGTGCAGGTTAAGTGAGAGCGTACCCCCTCCCTGGAGCCCTGCAGTTGTTGGTGTCTGTAGGTGTGGATGATGCCCCTCCCAACCTGACTCTGGAACCTACGGTGGTCTGTGTGGTCGGCGGGCCACAAGGAGACATACCGCCAAGGAGAAGGGGATTGAGGTGGTAGGGGTGGGACACTCGGTTAGCTCCAAGGGAGAATCCTGAGGATATTCAAGAACAAACAGGGTGTCCTTGTGCAGTGAGGAGGCCACACACCTCCCTCCCCTGCAGCTCACAGGTGTCGCCACAGGGTGGAGGACGCTACATCGGCTGGGGCTTGAGGAGAACACACGGCTTGGAGACTCCACAGAAGGAAGCACAGCGTTTTTTGGATAATCTAGAGTACACGTCAAGTACACGTCAAGTGGAACCCCCCCCCTGTGGAGGGCTCACTGGAATGGCGGTGGAAGGTGAATGCCCCCCAGCCACTGGTGGAAGAAAAAAGAAAAAGACTCATTAGGAAAGCTCTGGGCGGTGTGGGCCACCAATTCTGGGGCATGTGCCCGCCTCCTGGGCGCTAACGAAGAGAGACTGTCACTGCTCTAAAGGAACTCGCCCAGGTCGGATACAAAGGGGCAACAAGACTACCTTACATTGTGCATCAATCTAGGGCACCCAAGCAGGGGCCCACCCGAAAAGCAGGAGGAGGCATATGGAGGTCAGAGGAAAGTTGGCCACCTTTGAAAATATGCCGTGCTGGGGTGGAGTAGGAGCAACTGCGCCGGCCAATATGGCTACTGCCACCGAGGACTGCGCAGCCACCAAAAAGGATGCAGCAGCTCTGTTGGAAGAACGTAGGAGTTTGAGGGCCAACATTGGGAGAAGAGTGGATAAAATCACCCATTGAATTGACAAAATGGAGGAGTAGCTGGAGGAAGTCGAGCACACTCAGTCCTCCCTCGACATCCTAGAGACACAAATGGACATGCAGATGTCTGAAATGGAGAGATGGGAGGAGGAGGTTAGAATGAAAATGGACGATCTAGAAAAACCCGAAAGGTGGAATAACCTGAGACTTTTTGGGATCCCGGACAGAGACGGGGAGACGGAGGCGGACCTGAGGAGAACGCTACATGAAGTCATGAAACTGGTGTTCGAAGATGATACCATCGATGAAGCAAAAATCGAGAGAATCCACATGGCAGGTGGGGTGGCGGGAGGGCTGAAATCGGTCTTCGCCGGTTCCACAATTACTTGGACAAGTTAAAGATTCTCAAGAAAGCTAAACAAAGAGGCCCGGTAATGTATAGCACGTCCAGAGTGTCGGTCTTACAGGATCTGTCCTCTCTGACCCTAGCCAGGAGGAGGATGTGCTCACCCCTGATGAAGTGGCTCAATGAGAAAGGAGTGAAGTACAGGTGGGGGTTTCCATTTTCCATCTTCTTTGAAGTTGAATGGTATAAATACAAGCTGTTGACTGAGGAGGACAGTCGTAGAGTCATGGGAGAGCTGATGGGGAGCGCCGGCACCTCACAGAAACCTATTGAAAAGGGGGACAGAGATATGCAATGGCTTATCAAGGGTCCCAGAAGGAGATGCTTATCAGGCTCTAGAAAGTTTAGGAAATTGAACTCATCACCAGCCGGAGACACCTGACCCGCAGCCAGAGTGTAGCCTCAGAGAAGATACTCGAACTGGGGGATTCTACTGCATTGTAAGGGTGTAATGAGGGTACAACCGGACTCCTAAGGGTGGTGCTATAGCACTAAGTTGGAGAAGGGCAGTTGCAGAAGTGTAGCCGACTGCCGAAGTTGGGGAAGTTGAAGATATGTTTGGTTATGAGGGGGCGGAGGGAGGCTTGGTGGCTCAAGGATAAGGAGATCTTGAAGGAGTGGGGACCTGAATGGATCAGGTCCTACTGGTGGTCCAAACTCAACCTGGAGACGTTAACTGTGGGGAGTCGGGCACTCGACAGGGTTGATGGGGGGGGTTAAAGTTGGGGTCATGGTACGGGTCTTCTCACAAAAATTGTCCTCGGTTGGCAGGAGGTGGAATGACTGGCACTGGCTGCCCAGGTTGGGAGTGGGGCCCTTATGTAGGGAAGTAACAGGATGGCCATAGTGACAGAAGGGGCAAGAGATGGTCATCTGAGGGTGGGGAATCTGAAAGTTAAGAGGCTGAACTCAAGCAGAACCAGAGCTGTGTATTGCTACAGAGCAGGCCCAAATGCACTCTTCAGGGAAGAAAATCCCTCTATTAAGGTAAGTAACTCTAATAGTTTTAGCGCCGTATAGCTGAATTTCTGGGTACTGGAGTACCTGGTTGCATTGAAACATTTAGTATTAAAAGGTAAATAGTAATACCTTATTAGTTAACAGACATGACATTTAGAAACTTCAGTAGAAAATGTACATATAAATCAGAACCTGAATTATAGAGTTGACTCTTGAATTTTTAATTTGTCAAATCCAACGAGTTATTAGAAGTGATAGGATCAAATTTACACAGTGTCCTCTATTAAAGGAGCACATTAGTTCATGTAGCATACAATGTACAGAACTTTTATCAAACATAGGAAATGCCTTACAATGACTGGCATTGTGTAAATCAGTCACAAGAATTAATACAGAAAAGTGTCACTTCACAGATTCAGAATCAATAATTTAAAAAAGCATAAACTTCCAGTGGAAGAGTCTCCTTTTTTGGGATGTTAGAGAAAGGGAGATGACCGATGCGTTTCGGTTCAAAGAACCATCTTCAGAGTATAAACTTTCACTGTTCCTATTTCACATCAATATTCATAACATGGACCCTGTAGGGTAATAGAATAAAAGCACTAATCAGTCTAATGTCTTATTTCATAGAGTCTGTTAAAGTGATTGGGAGGATAGAAAACACTAACCTTGCTGATACAGAAGCGAGGCGTCCAGTCAAAAGCCAGCCAACTGGTGGAAAAGCCAGAGGACAGAGCCGAGATGGGACGCGGCCAATCGAGTATCTAAAATAAAGATCATAAAGGACCCATATATCAGAAACAGAAACCAGCCTAGCGGGGACATGCTACTGGTCAATACGGAATAGTGGAAAAAGAGATACTGCATGTAAAGGGACAGATAGCCATGTGCACGACAGAGCCGCGCCCTGGACAGAGATGTAAGTAAAGAGGATCCAGCGTGTCCAGGGAGCTGCAACAGAACCTCACGGACCAACGCACGTCCATCTTTAAAATGGGCCGAATGACGAACCTGGAGTAATCTGGTGGAAAAGTAGCTGCATCAGCTAGGGATACTAGCAGGAATAAAAAGAAACGGGCGTGCTGTGAAAAACGTACCTCAGTGTGCAAGGATCTCTGTGGAGTCTGGCCGCTGCAACGCGTGTCCAGACTGGAGTATGGTGTTATGAGTCATCCTGCATGCGCGCGGTTCACCAGGACGACGTCCATCTTGAAGTGGGCAAAGGCGGAGCTGAGTAGCCACGGCAACGCGGCAAACACTACGAGGGATGAACACTCAAAGAAGATAATCTCCCGAGTCAGACGAACTATGAGAGCACAGCAGGGGAGCATAAATGCAGCCCACATGGGACCGCAGAGTGCTCACAAGGTGCAATCAAAGGTATGGCATGTACGCGAGCGCACATGGGGGCACAAACCACAGCTCAAAGGAACTGTGGGGTGCCCCCATGGCGCTAGAGGGTAAATACGGACAGCCACAAATTGGCCACCGTGAGAGTAATGGAATGACAGGCCAGGTAAATAATGGAAAAAAGCAGGAAGATCCTGCAGGTCAACACAAGGACACAGTCCAATGGGGCAAGGGGGCCAGCACAAAAGGTGCAGTGCCAAAGAGACACAACCCGGGGCAAAAATTCATGTGGCTAGGAATGCCACTGGAATAGCAAAAAGACTCTAGGGGCACTATATGGTGTAGGCGAATGGTAAGCAGACGCTCACCCTCTGTGCGATCTGAAGGCCTACAGTGACTGGACTAGAGAAAATTGTAGTGCTGAGTCAGGCAAACTAACGCATGGATTGATTAGAACATACACAAGATAAATAAAAACATTAGTGCCACTAATGTAGAATGAACATGAAAATTAGCAAAGCAATGTACATACTAGATGTGGATGCATTGGACAAAGAAATGTCAACAAGAACATTAGTAAAACATATATGGATCATAAGTAAAATATATATGAATCAACTGGGCTCGAGTCTCTTGGAGTTACACAAAGCACATAAGATCGAACTCAGTGTTCATGCTGCGGGGGCTGAGCGAATCCAAAAGTTCAATCCATAGGATTTCTCGTTGCAACAATTTCCGCTGGACATCCCCACCCCTGCTTCCCATTGTCACTTGCTCCAAGATGACACATTTCAGTTGTGCAATGGTGTGACCTGCTTTAGGAGGTGGAATGACTAGCACTGGCTGCCCAGGTTGGGAGTGGGTCCCTTATGTAGGGAAGTAACAGGATGGCCGTAGTGACAGAAGGGGCAAGGGATGGTCATCTGAGGGTGGGGAATCTGAATGTTAAGAGGCTGAACTCACCCACGAAGAGGTCCCTCCTCGCTAGAGAGTTCCATAGAGCTGATCTGGATGTCATGTTCATTTAGGAGACTAAATACGCGCAAGGGGAAGAACAAAGGGTCACTAGTGGATTGATGGGTCTGGAATATTGGGGATTGGGGCCCTTGAGGAAAGCAGGGGTGGGAATCTTCATAGGGTAAGGGCTGAAAATTGAGTTTTCAAAAGTATGGGCTGATGGAGAAGGTAGGCCCTTCTGGTGACGGGCATCATAATGAAAGTAAGCTTCACTTTCACCACAATCTACGGCCCAAACCAGAGACAATTGAGGTTCCTGAAAAAAACTCTCCCAAAAATAATGCTTGAAGCCTCAGGCCACATAATATTAGGAGGAGACTTTAATATATGGGTGGATGTCCAGCTTGACAGGCAGGTGTTGATGGAGGGGCCTTGGGAACTGCCGAGACAGGGCTATGGGAAGGTCTTAGAAACATTGGAGGTTTATGGGCTGTGGTACATATGGCGGCACTTGCACACAAATGAGAGGGGATACACCTTTTACTCGGCTCTCCATGGTACCTTCACAAGGATTGATTATATGTACATCTCAGGAAGCTTATGGAAGGAAGCACTGGGTTCAGAGATCTCCCCGATCACCTGGTCCGACCAGGATATGGTAACAGCGGACCTTAATTGTCAGGGAATGGCCCCGAGGGGGACCAAATGGAGGAGTAATGAATCCCTATGAAGGACACCGTGTTCTGCTTAGAGATGGTCAAAGAAATAGAGGAATACTTCAAGGCGAATTACACGGGAGAGGTTTTGAAGAGAGTGTTATGGGAAGCGGGGTAGGTGACATGGAGAGGGATTTTGATGAGAGAAGGGGCAAGGAAAAAGAGGGAGCACACACTCGAAAATAGGTGGAGGTCGGAGATCAGCCAGCTCGATAGACAGGCCCGGGAGACTAACGAGAGAAGGAATAAATAGGTCCTGGAGGCGAAGGGGAAAAGAGAGGAACTCAGACACCTAGAGGAGGGGCAAGTATTTAGAAAGCTGCAATCTCTGAAACAAAAGTTCTATGAGAAGGGGGATAAAGCAGACGCATTACTGGTGGCCAGACTGAAGGGACAGCATTCCGAAAGGTGGGTGGAGGCTTTGGAGGGGGTGGCGAGCACAGAAGGCCCCACAACAGGTGGGATTCAAGAAGCATTTTCTTCCCTCTATGGAAAGTTGTACGAAACGGAGGCTATCCCAATGATGGGAGATATAACAGCTTATCTGGAAGATGCCCAATTGCCCAGGTTGTCTTCCGAGGAAACCAAGGCACTGGAGGCCCCAATATCAGAGGAAGAAATTAAGAGGACAGTGTTGAGATTACTGATAGGAAAAGCTCAGGGGAGGCCCCAGGGGAGGACGGTTTTTTGGCTGGGTTCTATTTTTTTTTTAAATGTGTATCTTGGCATTTTGTCAAGTACAATGGTTGAACAACATTAGTTGTGTAAGTACAGCAGTGTACAACATCGCATTTCAAGCCAATAAATTCCTTATAAATGACAACAGAACAGGGAAAGGGAACAACATACATTAAAGGAAGGGAAACACAAGAAACAGGGGGTAACCAAAACCAACCAATTGTGCATATATAGTATATGTTCTTATGTTTTAGTTAGTGCCGCAACTCATTGCCTTTGCGGGCGCAATCTTTCATCAAGGTATAGCCCACACAGCAACTGGGGGCATACAGTCTGCTACTTGTAAGACAAGCATTTCAAACAAAAAAGGGGCTAACCCGTGGCCCTGTCATCTCCTAAGACATTTCATGGTGGTTTGTCGCCAGAGGGATAGAGGACAGTTAACTAATGCTTTCCATGCTTGAAAGAGGAGCCCTACCTCACCTCTGTGCACATCTATTGCACGACCCCATGCTGATGTTTCGGCTGCACACCAGTGCTTAACTAATATACAGGCCATGTCCATGAGCTTAGAAACATGTTTATGTTTACTGGTTCTAGTCTACATTCCCAGTATACATTCTTGCGTGGGCTATGTGTATCTGGTAATCTCTGCGCTTATGTAAGTTTGTTTGATTTTAGCCCAAAACGTTTGTACCGTACCACGAGAGAAGATCCCAAACCCTGAAAGATTTCAGAAATGGTTTGAGGCAGGTCTTGAGAGGGTTGGCCAACTTTGGAGGGGAGGCACCTTCATCACCATAATCGACCTGGAGGAGGCACTGGGTATAGGGCCTTTATCAGTATTCTCATACCTTCTCATAACGGAGGGAGCATTGTCCATGCTCCCTCCGTTAGCACTGAAGGGGATGCTAATGGAGGGAGCATGGAGGGACAGGATACAGAGGGACCTCACCCCCTTCAAGAAACTTTTAGACAAAAGTACCGAAATTAAGGGTCTGATTTCAGCAATGTATGGGGAACTGTTGCTTGCAGGGGGAAGGTCCAAGGATAAATTGAGGCAGAGATGGGGAGAGGGAAATAGACCCAGCACTTTGGAGTAAACTGTGTAGGGGGGCCTCACAGACATCGAGCTCGAGCCAATACCAACTGAACGCCATCAAGCTCTTACATAGATGGCAATATGACCCTGTCAGGCTCTCAAAGATGTTCCAGAGTGCAAGACCCTTCTGTTGGCGTTTGTGTGGGACTAGAGCTGATTATTGGCATATGTGGTCGGGTTGCCCATGCGTACAAGTATTCTGGGATGAAGTCCTGGGATGGATCAAAGACTTAGATGGGATCCACCGAACCAAATTTCCCATTCTGGTTTTGTTTGGTATGGACGAAGAAGAAGGGGAGCAAGTCAGGGTGACAGCGTTGGTTGGGGCCTTGTTGCTTGCCGCACGGGCCTGCCTAGTGATGAAGTGGAATTGTGCTCATACACCATGTAAAAGGGACTGGATCAACGTGGCCATGAACATATGTATCATGGAAAGAATAACTGTGGGGCTGCATGGCAGGGCAACCCTGCACGAGAGAATATGGGGGGAATTCATGAGCACATACTTGAAAACTGGAACTAAGGGAATAGCAGAAATGGAAGGGGGTTGAATGAAAAGCTATTGGTTAAGACTTGAAGCAAGGGAGGGGACCTGCACTCTGGAGACTATCCTTAGCCATATGGTATCCGATACTGTAAAGGAAAACCTGTGAGGCGGCCAGGTAGAGAATCAAATTGAGTGACACTCTAAGCCAATTGAAGGTTCTTAACTGACACTTCAATTAGTTCAAGAAGGCATTGTTACCAAGGGTGAGGTGGTGGTTACAGGGCAGAGGGGGCAGATAAAGGGGTCTATTAGGTGGTAGGGGGGACTTAAAAACATTGGTTCAATGTTGATTGATTTTTCTTCCTCTACATTTTATTGTTATTGTACCAAAATCTGCAATAAAAGAAATTAAAAAAAATAAACAATATGTATACATTGTATGTACCTAGTAACTGGAAGACTATGTGTTGCCCAGGGATATGTGATTTAACTTTTTTATTTGAATTCTAGTCCTAAAATATCATGTAACAGACCACAGACTATTGTGTTGGGCCTAATACCTAAGGCTACGGGGATCGTACAGGCATGTGCTAGTCGATAGGTTGTCCTTTGCCAGTTGGTTTGAAGAGTTTTACCCCTAGGAGGCTGTAGATAGTAATTGGCAATCGCAAATGGACATATACACTTTAGACCGAATTCATTTAGTTTTGGCCATGTTTTAGATATGTCTTATAATGAGATTTATAATGTGCTTAATAATATGATTTTTATAAGATGTCATATTGATATAATGTGTACATTTTGTAAAGTTCTTTGGAACTAAACAAATAAATAAATAATAAAATACATTCTTAAAGAATGAAGATGAAACTGAAGTGACAAGAGAGACATGTAACTGAACATACAGACATCATTGTTATAACAGACAATGTCCTAACACTTGAATTTCAACAAGCTTCAATTTTGCATGCTATTTCATTGGTTGGTGCGAGGTACTGAATACCACTTTACCTTCAAACCATCTTACTGGACATTCATACTATTGAAAGAAAGTTTCTTGTATTTTATGGATTTATTCTTAAATTTGGCATTTCCTCATTGCCATGTTTTATTACTTCATACCGTTATGAAATGCAACATTGGTCATTTCTCAGTTTTCTTTATTTCTCTTGCAAACAACAAATAAATATAAATAATTTTACAAACATGAAATTGGTGAGAAGACAATATAAAGTTCAATTTATATTAAAAAAACTAGGATGGTCAAAACCCAAAAGTATAGTGCTATTCGTAGTGGTATACTTAGACAATTTTACAAGCATACAAGACCAAACATTGTGTTATACTTTCTATTCTTTGATCGTGTATACATTCTTTTAATGTGAGCATCACGGGTGCCTTGAAATGTAGACGTGCCACACAAATACAGTACAAACACTTTTACTCCAATAAAGCAAAGTCTGAGCATTAGGTTCTTCATTTTACACTTTTAGTAAAAGACACTTAGTTTCTTTGGTCTAGCTGCAGCTCTATCTGTTGTTTGTGTGATGTATTCTTTTTGTGCTCCAGAGGTATTTGGTTAATTTGTTTTTTTAAATATATTTACTATAATGATCATTTGACCAATCCTAGGTCTATTTAAAATATCACTTGTTGTTACCATTACCACCAGACCTGTAACGGCGCCACAAGTGGGTTGTTTTTTAACCAAGCCTAACCCCAACTTTGCTGTCTTAAAATACCTGATGCTGATATGACTCAGCCTGCCCTTTAGTAGTTATGTGGATTATTTTCTGTACATTTGTAGGCAGTGAAATGTGACATTATGCTGTATGTTTATGCTGTGCTTTGTGTCAAAGCCCTTTTGGTCAGTTACACAGTCAAAGTCAAAATACACAACTAGGTTTGGTGTGTGAGGCGGGACAGGAAAATGTCCCTGTAAATGAGACAGAACCCCACTATGCCTCTGAATCTCACCTTGGGAAATGGTGACTGAGACCAAGGGGATGCTGCAAATGGGTTATACCAGCATGTGCCTGTAGAGGAGCAGACGTGTGCGCCACTGATAGACTCAGTCACCTCACGTGCATGATGCTGGAACAGCAGGAGAAAAGCCCTATGTGTGCACCATGTATTGTTCCAATGCCGCATCGAGTGTATGAAAGATGATATGCACTCAGACAATTGCATGGAATGTACCCTCGAACTGAAAGGGTAGTGGGAGATTTGCATGAACCACTAAGCTTTGAAGAGCTGTAAAGAAGGTCTGACAGTTGCAAAGTGACGTCATGAAGGAAAGACACGAGGATGCACTGACAAAATATGCAAATACTTAAAGAATGCAGATGTAACTGAAGTAACAAGAGAAACATATAACTAAACATAAAAAATCATGAACACCAAAGAAATAAGTGAGCAGAGATGAAGTGAATATATATGCAAAGAAACACAAGGTAGATGATAAATATAGAATCTTGCTGGAGAAGAAAATGCAACATGACTAAAGCAGCCATGAGAAAAAGATGGACACTCGACTTGTGTTGAAACCAGTCAAGCTACCTCAGAGACAGACAAGGGCTGCAGAGTCAGGAGACGCTGGGTAAACAGCCTTGTGTCAGGAATAAAGAGGAGTGTATTGCTTGGGATCAAGGATGCCATGTCAAGGAATAATTGCAAGGCACAAAGAGAGTCAAGAGGATAAGCCATTTATGTAAGACATATTTCAGATTAAGCAAAGAAGAAAACATCTGCAAGTGCCCAGTTTTGGACAATCAAAGACATAGAAAGCCAATGTGAGCTAGAGCAACCAAGTCTCCAGAGGCCAAGAGGAGTAATGCCACCAGGCTTAATTAAATAGCACTAACTAAAAGGTGGCATGGAAGAAGTGTGGTCTCCTCACACGTGATTCCGAAGTTTGAAAACAAGGGCTATTCATTGAATCCCAGATGAAGATAATGGTGTACCTATACTCCCCTGAAAGTCCCAGAACAGAGAACAGGCTGCAAGGTCAACTATGAACAAGAAGCCTTGTCTTAGGGCTTTATCGATGAGAGATGATGGACTAATTGGCCACGTGGGTAGTAGTCTGACATTGGTTCAAGGTGTGCCTACCAGATAAGATGTATCCAGTTACTATTACTATTAAGGTTACTAATACTTATTTGACATATAGGTACATATGTTCCCTTAACCAATCCCTCCCTTCAATAGGTTTTACAGTTTGCCATGTAGGATGACATCATAGCTGATGTACATCGAAGTAAAAAGCCTTTGTATAATCGAAAGTTAAGTGTGAGTGCATGGACTACGTTATGATGTTCACCAAATTGCCCTACTTTATTAAATTGATAATAAAGAAGTACTTTGCCATATTCTTTTAGTCTGTCCGGTTATTTGGGTCCAAGATCATTACTGGTAATTCCATTGAGCACATGAGACGCTTCAAGGTGCACCTGCACATTTTGGTAGCGGTGCGGATGGTTCTGGTCCAGTCAAACTGGGCCCAGATCTAGACTCTCGGACTATCGACTACTTTTGCCATTAGCCAGAAGATCGTGGAGCTTTCTCTTGGGAGCGGCACACAATAATCACATGTGAAAAGAATTGGTCGGCAGGTGCCCCTTTGGAATATTCCTGTCTGGTCCCCGCAGATGCCCTGCGGACTGAAAGCAAACTGGTCAATGCCTAGGGACTAGAGCTGAGCCACGAATGTAAGTAGAGCATCGAAAATGCCAAATACATGGGGAGGGACTGTTAGGTAAATATATGGATACAAGTAACAGGATTTTGGGGTATTAAAAAGAAAATAAATAGATACCTCGATTCCTGGTTCGAAGAGGGACGGAAGGGTATGCACTAAAACTCCAAGTGGGGGTATTATTTCCTAAGGATTCCTGAGGTACGGACAAAAAAGAAGAATGCGTATCAGACTCCAAAATGGGGTAAAAAGTGAGATGAGATACATTTACTAGAGATAGTAAAGGAAGGTGTATGCAAAAAATGTAAAGTGCACATGTGTATGGGGTTAAAAATATGTAAAAGCTTTATTGTGTCTAGATTAAGAGATACAAAACGATAGTAAAAAATAAAGGTCATCATCAGATTTTTAAATCAAGAGATTGATGTCAATCAGGTGGATACAAATCAAAGGAGAAAAATAAATAAATAACAAAGAGATTCTTAAAGTGTCAATAATAAAACAACAAGACAACAAAAATTGATAGAAATTGTAAACAAAGGAATAAATAGAACATCATTGCATAGATTTTTTTAGAAAATGTTTAAAAAAGTGGTTTTCTGGTAATGGGTGGCGATTGATGGTGCTTGCTCGAATCAATTAGTGTGGAATATTTGATAAAGTAAATAAAAGGATAAAAGATCCAGTAAACATGGACAGTCGAAATCGACTTGTTAACATGGGGGACACTCCCCTTCTACATCTATGCAGGGCACTGCCAAGACATACACCCAAAAGTAGAGAGTACCACGCTGAGTGGGGCAAAGGCACAGCCAATAAAACACTTGTGCTATGGCCACAAGATGGTTCATTATCAAAAACAGTATTGCAGCATATGACAATATACTTGCATGCTACATATAAAGGGAAAAAGTTACAGAAAAGTTTGTCCATTTTAGAATTATGGAAGATGTATCAGAGTGAGAAAGAAGATCCACCTGAGAAGGAGTGGGTGATTAATCAGCGCAAAGGGTAGGATGTAAAGCCTTTGGCTTCTCTTTCCACTTCTGAAAACAAGGTGCAGACACTGAGGAACAGGTATTTTATCCTTTAAAGAATTTGAAAGCAGCAGCAACAAATCCAACATTCAAGCCCCTTGCTTATAATAGTGAGGATGGAAGAGAGTAAAAGGAGGGAATGTAAATATATGTCAACACACAATGAAAATAAACAGTGTGTTGAGAGAAAGGATAAACAATTAGAGATAGAGGAAGAAATAAAGAGACAAAGAGAAATAAAGGACAAAGCTAAGGAAGTAACAATGGTACAGAACGAATGGATGGGAGGACAGATATTACTCAAATTAGATGACATGGGCATTGATGGGGTTAGATAAAGAGAAGAAAGAGAAAAGCGGGAAAAGAAGGATTAATAATGAGAGAAAGTATATAAGGAAGAGAAGATGAGGGAGATGAGAGGGGAAGAAGAGATGAACAGTAGTAGGGAACAAAGGGATGACCAAATAGATCACCTATTCAATAGAGGCATGGTGCCAATCGAAGCACGAGAACGATGGGAAGTAGGGTCACAACAGTCCTGCATGGAGCTGCAAGGGATACAGAGAATACAAACATGGGCAGACGAGAATAAGGCAGACGACATAGGGAAAAGGATTGGGGATTTACATGGGCAAATGAGGGATTAATATGGGTACAAAACCAAAAAGAATATTGAAGGATCTTTATCAAGGGAAACAGGAGGTAGATCAGATGACGTAATGAAAGATGAGCACAGAACATTGTCTCTAGGTAGACTAGATTTTGATGTGGAAAGGGATGATAGCCATACAAGCTGGCGCATAATGATGTCAGATGTAGAAAGGGAAGAAAACAAGAAAGCACAAAGAGAGGACGCATGTAGTTTTTCAAAAGACTCAAGTGTAGAGAAAGGGGTTAAATGCTCAGAACTAGAGGACCCTTCAGAAAAAACACCAGAACCGACACCATACACTGTGCGCCCACAAGTACGATTGTGCAGTACAAGTGATATATCCCTGACTTATCTAATAAGATTAAGGTCACTGCAAGTACGTAAACAAATGGGTGAGATTAGCCCCACCTGGAAAACAAGTATAGGTGGGTATGATTATGGATCAGGATTTACACCATTTCCATTATTGGAGAAAGGGGGGGGGGGTGACCACAATATATACCATGGCCACATATGGACAAGGATAATTTGACATGTAAATTACCTAGTTTGACTTCAGGTGCGGGAAAGTGGATTTATGAATTAGAGAGAATGACATCATGAATGACATTAGTGACAGGCGATCGAAAGGCCTGCTGGCAGCAGGTATGCCATTTCACCAAAATGCCAGGGGTAGCAAAAGTGACATGACACAACCCTTGACCCCCTGATGACATCACAGGAAGTGATGTAATTTGACCCCAACCCAAGTGGCATCACAGGAAGTGATAGCTAACAACCTTCAGATTTTTTAGATGCATCTAGCACCTTTGTTTCCAGGTGCGCTCATTTCATCCAGATATAAGAACCGAGGCACAGAGGGAGGCATGATTTGTCCACAATTACACATTTGGGGAATGCCATTTTTCAGGTTCGATGTGGGGTCTATATGTAAAATCTACATAATGCAGTATTTCTAACAGAGTTACCAAAATCTGTAACGCAGGCTACAGCTAGTGTATGAGACATCTATAGATCAATGGACACAGAAGTACGTGTAACCGCGGTGTTGCTGCGTTAAACAAGCCAAATAAGCACTGAGCTGGGGAGGCATGCGCTGCTGTTTAACCAGGAGAAACATTCTGCACGAGCAAGGCCTGAAAATTAAATCAATGACCAGGATTTAGTATCCACTAAATTCCCTTGTTATAAATGTATATATGTTTCAGCTGCCACTACGATAGAAGAAGCCTATTAGACTTGTCTGCGTACACAGCGGGGGGTGCACCTGCTAATGTTATTGTTGCTGGAGTATAATACCTGGGAAAGGTTCTTTCAATATACCCAAGGCCCCCCATTGTTTTTTATTATCTAAGCGTAATACTAGGTGCCAGAGGCAGACTTCAAGGCACGCACTGCACACTACCCCTTTGTCAGACTGGCCCAATGGCGTAGCACAACATTTGGCAGCTCCCCTGCGAGCCATGCTGTGGGGGCCCCCAAGCTCCTTAACAAAGCACAGGGCATGCCACACCCCAAGCCCGTACAGATCACCGCGTGTGCGCAATGTCCATGATGATTATGCCGCTGCAGGGGCATGCACTACTGCACATGAAAGAGGTAAATATGTTTTTTAATCAAAGCTTAAATCTTTAACATAACATAGAGGGAAGAGGGTGGTGATTGGTGCACAAATATACCATCCACCAGAGGAGGCTGGTGAGTATTTTTTTTGGAGGGTGTAAATATTTGCTACACGTATGTGATTGCGACTGAGCATAGCGAGGGAGCTGAACTAAAGAAAATGGGTTGGGGGGATCCCGGAGGGATTCCTCTCCCTTCCCAGAGTAAATGTTTTAAATAATGGGTTAAAATAGTGCATTACACAGTACACTTTCTGGGAAAATGTGGGTAAAATGCCAACACTTGGTTTTGTAGGGTGTAGGGTAAATCATGAAAAAGTACAATAGATGCAAGTCACCAAAAGTGCACATGAAATTTCTCATAGCATTATCATGCTGGTCCCTGCAATATATGCCAGTATAAAAAAACATTTGTATACTGGCTGTGCCCATACGTTTTCATGCTGGCTCCACCAACATATGCTGGTATTGCCATATAAAACCCTACTTATGTTCACTAAAAGATGTTTTTCTATAGTATCATTAGTGGCACTGGGCACAAAACTGGCTCTGCCAATATATCCCAGTACTCCTATGTAAGTACATACTCCCATTGGATTGGCCATTAAAAGTGACATGTCACAATAGGGACATTTTTCCAAACTGGTTCCAATGTAAGCCAGTCTAGACCCATAAAACGCTTATCTTGCTCAATTAATCATAGATGCTCAGTTAATAAAAGTCATGCTACAGTGAAGAATATACAGGCCGCTATGCCAAAACATCAATCTAGCGAGGTAAAGATGCTGAGTAATAAATATCATGCCACAGTAATCATTGTCTAGACTGACTGCACCAAAATGCCAGTCTAGACACATGAACTGGCCTTTACCCAAAAATACCGGTAACACATGTAAAGTCAATAAAGGATGTGGCAAAAATGCTCCAGTGAACCCCAGTTTCCCAGGGCCTTACACACACACATGCATCCCATTTCACCTAACGGTCACTCACCCATACATCCCCTCTTGCACTCACTCACACTGGATTCACCACACATATGCTCATTCACCCACCAGCCACTCACTCACACCTTCTCTTACATGAACTCATTGAATTCTCTACACAGACACACACACACCCACCCAACCAGAACCTTCATAAACACACCATCACATTCATACACATTCACTCACCAGTTACTCAATCGTACACCTTTCCTTACCTCTGCCCATTGCATTTTCTGCACAGGCACACACCCACCCACCCAGAACATTCAAAAACACACCATTATATTCATACTCATTCACCCACCAGTCTCTCACACACGCATTCGCTTACATCCATTCATTGCATTCTCTACACAGGCATATACCCATCCACTCATTGCATTCTCTCCACAGGCACACACCCACCCAAAGAACATTCAAAAACACACATCACATCACTTCTCATTCACCTACCAGTCACTCACACCTTCTATTACATCCACTCATTGCATTCTCTACACAGGTACAGCCCCATCCACCCAGAACATTCAAAAACACACATCACTTCTCATTCACCCACCAGTCACTCACAACTTCTCTTACATCCAACCATTGCATTCTCTATACGGGCACGCACTCGCTCGCCCACCCATACACCCAGAACATTCAAAAACACAACTAAATCACTAAAAATTCATCCACCAGCCAATCACATCTTCTCTTACATCCACTCATTGCATTCTCAACACAGGCACACACCCAACCACCCAGAACACTCACAAAAACACATCACATCACTTCTCATTCACCCATCAGTCACTCACACCTTCTCTTACATCCACTCATTGCATTATCTACACAAGCACATACCCACCCACCCAGAACATTCAAAAACACACATCACATCACTTTTCATTCACCCACCATTTACATACATACATCTGAAACACAAACACACTTCACACATGCAAAATACACATCATATCACACAAAAAACAAACCTGCTAACCTTTTTCTTGCAGCTTAAGTCTGTCCTTGCAGGCCCCCTCGGCTCCTCAGTGCTGCTCACAAACAAGAACCAGGAAGCTGTGCTTCCTGATTACTGTGTGTGAGCTGCAAGGAAGCTGAGGGAGAAGGGTTTGGAGCTGAACGTGGCATGAGACATGTGCCACATGCCACAGTCAGCTCCAACCCCTGCTCAGTACCTCCCGGCCCAGCCTTCACCCTGGTGGGTGAAGGCTGGGCCGGGGACCCACCAGACCTGGTGTGGCGGGGTCCCCCACACCGCAGGATGGCCTGCTACACCAGGAGCAACTGTTTTTTATTTTGCAAAAGAAAATCTTTTTCTTTTTTTAAAAAGTTGGGGTTGCAAGGGAGACCCCAGGGAATGCAACTGTGGCTCCCAGGGGTCACAGATGCGACCCCTGGCCACCCCCAAATGACGGCCCTGGCTGGTAGCCAATCTAGGGGAGAGGGCTGAAGACATATGGAAACAAGCAGGGTATGCAAGATTGACTGCACAAAACATGACACATGATGGAGCGCCATTTAATAACTGTAGATCAGATGATGGTGGGTGCTCAGGGTACCATATCTGGATGCATCATACATGGGTCTAATTATGACTACAAAAATGGACGAGGAAGAAGATCATGTTGCCATTATTGAAGATATTCAACAGTGATGGCGTCTTGAGACAAGATAACTGTGGGATAAAACAGCAGCATTATTTTACCACATTTCATGTCAGGGACTTCCCGAGCCAGTACAACGACAGCTGAAGAAAAAGGTAGAGATGGAAGCAAAATCATGGCCAGAGATACAATTGACTATCGTGCATCGTTGCCGATTGTTGCAGGAGAAGAATAAAAAGAAATCTGAGAGTAGAAAGCAGGAGGAAGTGAAGTTAGTTCAGAAAATGTTGTCAATTTATGGCCAATAGGGAGAGGGAACGGACCTAGGGGAGGATGAGGTGGACTTCAAAACCCTCAGGGAGGAAGAGGATTTAATGGCGAAGAGCTGCAACAATGTTGGAATTGTGGAAGGATGGTACACATAGCCAGAACATGGCAAACTCCAAGAGGGGGGATGTGCTATGTTCCACAATATAATACAGAACCACAAGAATATTATGCCCAAGATCATATGCAGAAACTAACACATGCGCCGCAAATACAGCAAACACAGCAAGCTCCATTACAAATGCAACCACCACAAGGGCAAATAGAGCAAGCGCCTATGCAAACACAACAAATACAAACTCAGCAAACGCAGACACAACAGGCCATGGTACCACAATGGAATGTGAATGCAGGAGTCCCGCAAACACCCACACCTATAATAGGGAGTGTGACCGTGGTAGGAGGGAATCCTTTTACCGGTACAGCATGAATGTATATCTACAATAGGACAGAGCGACCTGATGTGTTCAGTAGAATCAGTGACACCGGACCCCCAAGAGGAACCAAGGGTCAAGGTAATGATAGGAGGCAAGACATTTTCATTTCTTGTAGACACTGGAGCGACTCATTCCTGTGTCCATGAGGGGAAATACCCATTGTGAAGCATTGCCATGAATGTGAGGAATTCTCTGGGGCAAAAAGCTTAGTTCCTTTTACAGATGAATTACCAATTTCTATAGGAGAACATGATGTCTCTATGCCATTATTATATTCTCGGCAGATACCAGTTAACATATTAGGGTGTGATTTGATGCCAAAACTTAACATGACAATGGGCCTCATTGTGAGTCTGGCAGTCCGGAAATAAGGGGGCCGGTCACACCGTACCGGCACCCTTTGTGGAGCTCGACACTCCAACGCTGCCTTCTTGGGCCATTGTGCCTGGCAGGTCTGATCTGGAGTTATCACAGAAGCACGGGCACCGCTAGCAATGGTGCTGGTTCTTCCATGTCCCCATTTCCATGGATTCCTCTGGGACCGGGACCGCCGCCTGATATCCTGGGCTACCGGGACTTGTAATGCCCCGGTGGCACCGGGATATCAGCAGGCGGAAACGGTGTTACGAGTTTGGCAGCAACCCGCCGGTAGCACCTGCGGCTTACCGCTGAACTCGTAATGAGGCCCAATGTCTTTTAATGATGAAGGAATAGTGTGCTCCACTCCAGGGATACATTATATGAATGTGAAAGAGTTTATCTTAGCCTTCACAGGCCAGAACACTTAAAGATCCAGAAATATTTTTGTATGGAGTGACTGTTTTACTAGCAAGGTTACCCAGGTTAGTAGGTAAAAAATTGAGAATACCTGAAAAGTTTTTGTTTAGACTAGAAATACCTATGGATGATGAAGGAGGACAGGTTATCCCTTCAGAGATAGAAGCAGCAGTGGTAAGAAAAGAAAGGATGGTTGTCCATGGAACAGATGATGAGGGAAGAGGATGAAGAACAGTGATAGACCTCAGTGAAGGATATACATTGACAGACTTGACAGATGAGGAGCTTTTTAGCGATGATTATTCAGATGATGACTTAGTATTTTTTTATAAGTCACACTCATTGGATTAAAGTGGAATGGCAATGATAAAAAAGAAATCTTCATTTTTCCAGGAGGATTTAGAAAAAGTGCCAAACATTTTATAGACCAACGGTCCATATGAAGTGGGTCTTTTGAAAAGAGCACAAGCCATCAAAATTAAGCTTAAACCAGGAGTAATCTTGCCATGAGCAAAACAATCTCCCATGTACAGAGAAGCAGATGAAGGCAAATTTGAAACTATTTCAGTTTTAATGAAGCAGGGAATATTAGTGCCATCAGAGTCCCCATGTAACACGGCTGTGTACCCAGTGAAGAAATCGAATGGGGGGTCTTGGAGATTTATTCAGGATCTCCATCCCCTAAACAATATTGTTGAAGCAGAGTTTCCTTTAGTTCCAAATGCCACTACAATATTATGCAACATCCCATCTAAGGCCAAATATTTTACAGTAATAGATTTAAAGAATGCATTCTTTTCAATTCCCTAGTAATGAAAGGGCATTAACCTTGCAAACAAGTATTAGCTGCGGCTGAGTTTGCTATTGAAAAAGCTTCAAGTATTACAATGGGGTGTTCAATTACATTGTTTGTCGAGCACTCATTATTCGTCATTCTAGAGAAACCCAAACGTACATTGACTACACAAAGAGCATCAGGATACAAGGTAATTATTTTGAACCCAGCGATCAAAGTTGTTAGATGCAGAATAGTGAACCCAGCAACATTCATAGCTGAAACAGTAGCAAAGGATGACTATGTACATGAATGCACAAAATATACTGAGTTTTATGATGACATTACCCGCATTAGAGAAAATGCTCTCTCAGGGTGGGGGAAGTTATTTTATTGCCAGTTCTGCAGAAATTGACCAAACGACTGGTGTAAGGCATACTGAATCAGCAGTAATAAAGTTGAACCGTGAGAGTGAAATTGAAGTAGTGACAAGTGCGAGATTGCCTTCGCATTGTTCCGCACAGGCTGCAGAATTAGTGGTGCTTATCCCTGCACTTTAAAGATATGAGGATGAGGAAGTGACAGTGCACTTTGACTCCGCCTATGTGACATTAACTGTACACGCAGGTTTGTCACTCTGGAAAAGGAGGGGCTTCCTCCACGCAGACGGCACACCAGTGCAACATGCGTCCCTAGTGGATAAGCTTATTGAAGCACTAAGACTCACATTGGCTATCGCTGTCGTGAAATGCGCAGCCCACACTAAAAGAATAGACATGATTTGTCACGGTAACAAAGCGTCAGATGTAGAAGCATAAAGGGCAGCATATTTCCCAACTATTTCTGATTTTGAAGTAAAAAGTGTTAAACAAATGTAAGGAAGGTGCATGATGGTAAAGGAGGGTTTTAATATGTTGTCTATTGTTCAGCTAATTGAGTTACAAGGTCGAACCCCACAAGAACAGAATTATTTAGGGAGGAAGCAGGGGTGTTCTTTATCCCCCAATGAGGCAATATGGAGAGAGGATAGTACTGGAAAGCCAGTTATGCCTCTAGCATTATTGAGGGTGGTGCTGGAGCAGCTTCACTACCCCGCGCATACGTCTTGAGAGAGTCTTGCTACTATAATTGCAGAAGATTGGTTTTTACCAAATTTATTAGAACATGTTGCATAGTTTATTGTAAATTGCATCGTGTGCCAGAAATGTACTGCAGGGCACACTCTTGCGGACAGTAAGAGGAGCAATCCTTAGACCCAATTACCTGTTTCAGCATCCACTTATAGATTATGTGGAAATGTTTCAGACATGCAATGGCTATAGGTAAATACTGGTAGTAATATGTCCCTTTTCCAGATGGATTGAGGCAGGTCCATCTGTGCCCCCCAATGCCACATCCCCTGCCTGCCAAGTTCCTCGTGTGTGAGGTATTTCCAGGAGGCACTGTGTGCGAAGTCCCGTAGTCTGAAAATGTACCGCATTATGTAAATGAACTATTTGAGCAGGTCAGTCTTTTATTAGTTATAAAGCATAAGTTCTCTTTTGCCTATCACCCACAGGCAAATAGGATATGAGAACATTTAAACAGACTCCTTAAAGAGAGGAAAGCTAAAATTAAGATTACTATAAGGAAGGGGTGGTTACATTGCTTACCCCTTGCATTATATGCACTGTGAAATCAGCCTGGCTCAGATCACCACCTGACTCTCCATGAGTTGGTGACTGGATGCCGCATGTGAATACCTCTTGCTCCTCCTACAAGGATAGAAACAGATGCCCACAGTGTAGCGAACACATTATTAGGTGATGAGATGCAACTATGACCGCCAGTGTCTCTTTTATTTCTCAACAGATCAAGAACTGGAGGGAGGGGTCAAAGAGGATGGAAGAAGCCAGCCAACCAATTGACCCCGACAATCTATTGAAGCAAACTCATTTATAACCAGGGGACCAGGTGCTGGTATGAAAGTTTGCTTGCACTTGGAAGGACCATACCAAGTAGGAGAAGTTACTCTCACAGCTGTCAAGTAACAAGAAAGACTAGCCTGGCTGCATCTGCACGACATCAAACCATACAAAGGAGAGACCTTGTCTGCATCTGCTGACAGTGAAGCAAGAGAAGAAGTTCTGCGCAAGCAGACCAGTTCTGCTATCAGGAGCAAGGCTAAAGAATCCATGGATTGAAAATAATACACTCTGAAACAAAATTGACATTTCTTAAGTCTAATAGGGAATTAATGGATTTGCCGCTGTTTCAGGACTATTTACGATAGGAGCAGGAGACAATGGGCCTCATTACGACCCTGGCGGAAATCGAAAAACGATGGCGGAAATGCAATACCGCCATCGAATAGCGCTCGGTGCGACTATGACCCGTCACCGCAAAGTACGATGCCATTAGCGACACCGTAGTGAACGCCAACGCTAAGTGCACCGCGCGCGCCATGCCAAACCGTAATTACCACCATGGCGCAACGGTACGCGAATTCTGACCCTAGCGGACATGCACCTAACGCCATCAAGCACGGCGGAAAGTACCATTCCGCCATGGTGAGAAGTACGTTATCGCGAACCAACCGTAAACGGCCCCACTGAGTGCCTGTACACCGCTCCCTGGCCACATAGTACAACTCCCCGTAGGTGCAATGAAGTCACACAATGCAACCAGTGAAATGTACTAGTCATCCATGCCTGCCAACGAACAAATGAATCTCAAGAGGGGCCAATGGGAGCTGCAGGGCACAGATGGCACGAATACAGAAGCCATCCCAATGGACATGACCTCAGTCTCCCACCAAGAAACGCACGCAAACACAGGCACCTGTGACCAGCAATATTCCGAAAATCACATCATTCCACCAATCCACCTGGCTGACCGGCATCTGTTACACAAAAGCTAATCCCCCGCCCCTGAGCATGACATCATTAAAACAGTCATATTGGCAGCCCTCATCCCTGACCTCACTGGGCTTCGTAGGCAAACGCGCCCAGCACAGTACCACGCAACTATACTCCGAAGCTGGAACCCAATGCAGATCTCCTCACAATACATCGCTCCCCAAATAGGAATATGCCACATCACTTGCAAAGAAGAACGCTACACGGTCCATATCAGAATAGAAATTTAATGCACAACAAATTCACCAAGCCCATACAGCCATTAGGCCATGAACCCCAAAACACATTTCACCATTGTGGGCTGCATCCGCAATAAATGACCAGCTACTTCTTGTGTGACGCCCTGTTCCTTCATGGTACACAGGGGCTACATTCTCGTACGAAAAGGCAACATGGAAGCGCCTAGAACCGCAGGGCCGTCCCAATAGGGAGGCACTAGTCCAGCTGAAAGGCCGAAATGTTGCTCCTAGCCACTAGTACTGCGTAAGGGCATGTGGCCCATTGGCGATCGTCCCATAAGATCGTAATGATGCTCCACTGATTAACACGAAGCAGCAGGTGTCGGGAGTAAAATCCATCTGCAGGAGTGGCATACAGATGGCAGTGGCAAAAGGGGAGGAGATACCTGTCAACCAAATGAAATGAAAAAGAACAGTATGGCCATCAGAACTACATTTGAATTACTCACTTCAATGATCACACCAAATCCACAGCCATATGCATGCTAGCCCACTCCAAAGGATCATCACCACCCAAAAACCACTTGCGAATCATAACTATCTATATCGAGGTGAAAACACCATCACAAACGAGTGTACCTGTGCATGCGTCTGTTAAAACAGAATCCATCAGATGAGATTGGTAACGTGCATAGACACAAGTGTCTGAAGGCGCGTCGAGACAGGGAGGGCTCAACAAGGCCAGATAGACGATGGTCCCACTATGGCAGCCCTGCATCACATAGCGCAGGGGAGGCGGACAGATTCCAAGAAGCCCTGTACATGGCAAACTCTGTATCAATTCATCTGTCCATGCATCCATTCATCATTCCCTCATCCCGTAATGAAAACGCCTGTTTCCATACTCACATTACATGTGAAATTTCCATTGAGTCTGTGCGTCATGCAGCCTGCAAAATCCACTGTGCCCCAGCCCGTAATTCCAGTGTTGTGAAGTAACATGTATTTGGGAACGTCCGGCCTCATCGTCCACTTCGCCATTGCGCATCCCAAACTATTCATATCAATCATTGCATCCTCGCCATGGCCCCTGTCCCAAGGACATTGAACAATAGAACGTTATGTTTGCAGTCAGACCTGTGGGCATCTCCTCGCCGCTAGCTGAAAACCGAAAGCGCCGCCCTTCGAATTCCTCATTTGCAACATCACGTCGAAAAGGCATCTGTGGCCGCTTGAAATCACAAATTAATCCATCTAGTGCGGCTGTGTGTGAAAATGGCAACTGCCTTCACTCACAAATGGGACGCCCCGCCCATCGTTGAACCTCGGTACAGTGATGCATGAGGGTCCACCGTTACTCGAGTACTACGTTCCACTGACCCTTCACAAGTCTGTTCGCGACTGCAAAGATAGTATGTGAAACAATGGGACCATAGCCGAATGAACATATCAACCAATGTTACACTGCCATCGGGTACAAATACATGATTGTAACAGCAAGATGCCATTCGTCGAATTGCAGCGTTGTGTGCGGGACGTGCTCGCCCAAAGGGGAGAGCAGCTTGCACAGGTGGAATGAATCACCACAGGTGGAGGCCATACAGCCTGAAAACACATAAATTGCACGCTCAGTCTCCTCCCACAACCACTCCGAAATGCTACCGGCAGGACTAGCTATGTTGGCCCTGGGGGACCTGATAGCACTGCAGGTACTCCAACTTCAAGAAGAAGACGAACACCAACTACAACCGGCCGCACGGAGGAGACGCAGGAGGAGGAGGAGGGCAAGGCAGGGCCAGCAAGGGCCGCCAGCACAGCCACTACCACCACGCAGGCAGCCCGCAATCCCACGCCTCCGAGCACATCCGTTCAACCTCACTGATGAGCAGATCCACACCCTCTACCGTTTGGACCGGGACACCATAACCGCCATTGTGGACATGACACAGGCTGACCTTGTCAGCATGATAGATAGCCCAACCGCCATCCCACCCCTACTGAAGGTGGTGTCTGTACTCAACTTCCTGGCCACAGGCACCTACCAGCACACAGTCGGACAGTTGCATGGCATTTCACAGCCACTGTTCTCACGGACACTATTGCAAGTGCTCGATGCCCTCCTGAAGCACGCAGACGACTACATCTCTCTACCACGCTCGGAGCAGGAAATTACCAACACAAAAGTGGGATTCCATGCACTTGCCGGCATACCGGGTTGCATTGGTGCCATCGACTGCACCCATGTGGAATTGGTCGTCCCACATGCCATGGAGGCCCAGTACCGCAACCGGAAACAATTTCATTCTCTGAATGTACAAATGGTGTGTGACTCCAACAGGATCATTACACATTGTTGTGCCCGATTCCCTGGATCAACCCATGATTCTATGATCTTGAGGAACTCTACAATACCACGCTACATGGAGCGACACGCAGGGAACAGATCCTGGCTACTCGGTGAGTCTCATTTCATGCATGATGATGTGGGGTATGTGATGCGGCAATGACCTGGCAGGAAGGGGGGGGGGTGCGTACGTAGCAATGGCATTCCACATGATTCGTTTATCGTCCACATACAGGTGATGCCGGATATCCACTGAAGAGATGGCTCCTCACACCAGTCCGGAACCCACGGGACCAGCATGAGGAGGACTACAACCATGCCCACTCACGTACCCGTGTAGTCATAGAACAGGCATTCGGCCTACTGAAGACTCGTTTCCGGTGCCTCAGCAGGTCTGGCGGGGCACTCCTGTACCGCCATGTGAAGGTTGCGAAGATGGTGATGGCATGTGTCATGCTACACAAAATGTGCGTACGTAGAAATGTGCCCATGCCCCCTGACGCAGAACTGCAAGCACCTGAAGATGGTCATGATGAGGGTGGGGATGTGGCAGCACCTCAAGGAGTCTGCGAGGCACAGGAGGGCCGTGACATTCGTCAGCATCTCATAGATGCATGCTTCTAGCACTCACGCCTGGTGGCTGATACATGGACACGGGACTCGTGGCACTGTGTGTGTATGGTACATGCACAATATGGACTGTACGCCTATAATGGCCTCGTACACAAAGATCAATGTCCACACATCTCATTGGTTGATCGTGCATTGTTTATGGCATATGTGATATCATGTTGAACACCCTATCGACCCGCCACCCAAGTGAGCCCAACACCCTCCCTCCACCCTCCTACCTCCCCCCCGAACACCAGTGTCCAGAGATGCTCATTGTCAGTGGGCAGTCGCTATTGCAAGCCCCCTCTGCGGGTATCAGGGGCACCCCTGCCTGTGGAGCGCAGGTTCCTCCCAGATCTACGTTGGGGGCTGCCCTGGACGGAACTTGCAACGGATGATGTCTCTGCCTGCTCACGTCCATGCATGTCCCTAAGGGTTTGTGAGAGCTCAGTGAGCACACGGCGCACTGCGGCAAGTACGGCACATACGTCTTTGGACGTCGCATGCAGTTCCCCCCTCAGGCTCTCGGTGCTTCTCTCCATTTGGACTCTCAGGCTCTCGGTGCTACTCTCCATTTGGACTCTCAGGCACTCGGTGCTACTCTCCATTTGTGCCCTTAGTGTCTCTGTACTTCTCTCCATTTCTGCCCTAAGTGTCTCAGTTGATGTTTCTATGTCTGCCTTAGTGCCCCCACATTCATCGGCATGGTCCTTGAGGAGCGTGGCCAGTTGCTGCTGTTGCACGATTAACTGGTCGAGGGACTGTTGCCTCTGCTGGGCCATGGCCATTTGCGGTGGTGTCACAGAGTGGCTGTTCGCCTCATGTTGCCCTGCCGCAGGGCTTGTGGGGGATGGCCAGTCGTCGTCTTGTGGGTGCCCCTGCGTGGTATCCTCATGGTGTACGGGATGGAACAGACAGGGGGATTGGGACAGGTCATGGATGGATCTGACTTCGACATCCCTGTTTTCTGTGTCGGAGCATGCTGCCATTAATGCAGTGTCACCTATGGTGCTGCTGCCACCAGAAGCAGTGCCTACTGTGGCATCCATTGGGGGGACCTGTGGTGGTGGTGGTGTGGGCATGCTGGCTGCTGGGGTGCCTGTTGGAGTTCCCTACTCTGTGCTGCCACTTGATTTGTGCTGCTGCCGTGTCTTGATGCGTGCAGCTGAGGTGGAGGGTCTTTGGCCGTTGGTCTTGGCCCTCTTTGCAGGTGTGCTGGTAGGGGTGTCCTGGAGCTCGTCGTTTGGATCGGACCCTGTGGTGGAGTAAAGGAGGGCGAGCGTTATTAATGGGTCTGTGGAAATTGGAATGGCAATGTATCACATGCATTGGGGTGGTACCTGAGGGTGATTTGGGTCGGGGCCTTGGAGGTGGTTTCATTTGTGTGTGGTGTGAGGGTGCAGTTGTTTGGCAGCCTGCAGTTAGGGTGTGCCTGCTGCACGTGTAGAGGGTGTTTTTAGGATTTTTAATTATTTATGTATTTGATGTGAGTTTTGAAGTGTGCTATCAGGCCTATGTATGTGGACGTTCTCCTGGACATGTGTTACTGTTGCACTATGTGGGCACGTGGTACTTCACATGATTGGACATTGTGGTTTTGGCATTGTTTTATTTGGGCCACCTACCTGATTCTTCGGATGTCTGCACTCCTTTCTCCATCCCTCCGACTCCCTCTATGCTCTCCATTCCTATGGTGGAGGCACAGATTTCTTCCCAGGGGGTCAACTTGATGGGTGATTCCAATCCTCCCCCGGTGGCTGTGGCAATGTTGCGGTTGGCAGAAAGTATGCTACGGACGCGTATCCGCAGGTCGTCCCATCGCTTTCTGCATTGCTGTGGGTTGCGGGGTGCGGTCCCCACCGCACTTACCCGCTGTGCCACCAGGGCCCATTTGGCCTTCTTGTTCGCAAGTGCCGTCCTGGTCATTTGCGTGGAGTAGACGGCGGCTGCATTCTCCTGGAGGGTCTCTGTGAGTACGGTGAGTTCCTCACGGGAGAAGTGGACCTGCCGCTTGTGGTCGCACGCTTTCTTCGCCACTTTTCCCATTTTTCTTGGTTTCACTAGGGTCGATGACGGGTTGGGATGTGTCTCAGGGTAGTATTTTTAATGGTTGTGTGGATTTAGTGGTTTTATAGGTGTACGGCGTGATGTTTCCTGTTCCGGGACCATGCTTTTACTTCCGTTTCCGTATTTTTACGGTCACCGTACTTTCCGGTTGGCGCTCACTGCGGTGTCCGCTGAGATGGGTGGCGGTATTGCACCTAAGGCGCCGTACGGCGGCGGTGTGGGCCGTTTTGGGGTCATTTCTGCCATCGCGGACTTTGCACTTCCGCCATGGCGTGGTGCTCGTGCCCGATGGGTCGGAATGAGCCGCACTTTGCTCCATCGTGCAATGGCGGAAACGCTATTTACGCTGTGGCGGTCCGGTCAGTCACTTTCCGCCAGGGTCGTAATGAGGGCCAATGTATTAATGTACTGGATTCAAAGAAAAAGAGCACACGGCATCATTTATGTTGCGGATCATAATAACATTTTACACATTCCTGTATGCTGTTTTTACCTACATATTGCAGTCTTACCCAGCTCTATTAAGACAACACCTGGCCATTGTGACATTTTTCAGCAACCCTAACAACAGTTATATATTTTTCTGAATCATTGTTGCGATAATTCAGCAGTTTTTTATGTAAAAGTCTGACTTACAAAAGATAACAAAAAATACATAGTACATAAAAAATGAGAATCTTCCAGTATATAAAAACGCACAAATACAAGGAGACCAGCAACTCTGCAAGAGATTGTGTGGCATTTGAATACTATGGCAATACTTCTTACAATTACATTTTGCCTCATGTGTTGTTTGTATTTTCTTATGCTTTTCACATTTCGTGAGATATTGTTTTATAATTCAAGTGAAATACCTGAGAATGAGACATCTCTTTCAATACCTGACAAATGTACGAGAGATATTTTTTTTGATATTTCTGAACAAATTGCCTGATCTAAAATAAATATTGGGGAAGATGCTGATAATTCATATCTTGATAATTCAACCAATTTAGAGGATAATGTGTAGTATAAGAACATGAGAGTGGACATCAGATGAAAGCTGCTATGTATGTTGTCTCATGCCTCATGCCATGAACGCAGCCAGAACAACAGTGCCTCGATCCCTGTGGGCTGTAGTGCGCATTACAAATCTAGATAAATAAATAAATAAAATTTGCAAAGGGAATACCTGCCCACGATGCAAAGTGCCTCAGCCATTTAGCAGAATGCACAAGAGGACAATTTGAAGTAAGATGGGCAACCCTATGATGGCGATCGAAGAAATCATTTCCATATGAAGATGCGTATGTAAAAACGCAGAAGATGGAAAAAGACATGAGTTGGTTAAGGGCTTCTGAACTGAAGAGATTAGGATGTGCAGCTATACAAGAAATGCCAGGATTGCCAGGTTGCTGGGAGAGACCTCCACTATTGGTGTATGGACGAGTACCAGCCGGCACAGTATGGGAAGAAGGTATGATATCCTGCAGTGCACATTTATTGATGAAAGAACCAGTAGACATAGTGGAAATTGTAAACGACGGGTGCCTAAAGTCATGGGTCAAGTATTCCAAGTTACTAACATGGATTGAGAATGAAGCAGGACCAGTGTCCATAATACTAATACATAATGCAACAACATGCTTCAAGAACAAAGGCCTGGTTCTAGTTGGAGAAAATGAAGGCTGCAAGCAGATGCTTGAGGTACCAGGAATGAATGGAGGAACTGATGTGCTAATGGATCGCTATTGGGCCTGTGGATCCAGAGCTTATATGCAGCTGTCTAAATATTGGGGAGGAACGTGTTCCTTGGTGATAATACATGGTCCTGCATTGGTGATCCCCCAAAGTGACCTCCTTATTGAAGAGTTTCCAAAGATGGATGTACACCAGAGAAAGAAGAGGTCGCTTAGTCTCACACGACGAAGGAGGGAGAAGTATTTCTCAGCAAAATCAATAGCAGCCTATGATTGATTGATTGATATTTTATTTCTATTGCGCTCGTATACAAGTGTTTCAGAGTGCGACAAGGCAAGGGAGGGGAACAGGGGAGAACAAAACAGCGATCTTACTAGGCCCAGTGACATTGAGAACGCGCAAGTGCATGGGAGAGGGGGGAGGGGAAAAGTGCATGGAAGGGGGGAGGTGGAAAGTGCGAAGCAGCGGAGAAACAGATAAATAACAGATAAATAACAATAAATAAATAAAAAAGGCAACAGACAGTGGTAATGCAGCCAGCAATTTGCAAGTGCTGGGTTTAAGGCAGCAGACAGGGTAGGTCGGATAAGTGCAGGAAGAAAAAAGGGGGTGCTGTATGGGTACAGATACAGACCCCAGTGCAAGGGGTGGCCCGGAGGCAGTGTGGGAGGGTGGCAGGTTGAGCAGGTAGCTGGGCCCAAAAGACAGAGGGTGGCCAGGTGGACGGTGCCAAGAGAGAACAGATCAGCAGGGGAGAGGGGGAGCGAAGGCAGAAGAAAAGAGGAAGGTCTTGAGGTGCTTCCGGAACGGGAGATGGTTCTCCTCAAGTTTTAGAGTGGCAGGGAGGCTGTTCCAGAGGGAGGCCCCAGCCGAAGACAGAGATCTACCCCCAGCTCGTTTCTTAGAAAAACGACTGACCCTGAGTGAGTTGGAGGTAGAGGAGTGAAGAGCTCGAGAGGGGAGGTATTTGCAGAGGGATAGCTGAAGGTATTTTGGGCCCAGGCCCCAGAAAGCCTTGTGGACAATGCAGAGGGTTTTGAATTTAATCCTTGCATCCACTGGGAGCCAGTGGAGAGATTTCAGAGCTGGAGAGATACGATCCCAGGGCTTGAGGCCAAGGACAAGTCTCGCAGTCCTGTTCTGGATTAGTTGCAGAGGGCGGAGAGTAGAGGCAGGTAGATTTAGAAAGAGGCTGTTACAATAGTCCAAGCTAGAGAGAACCAGAGCTTGAGATACCATGAGCTTCTGGGGGAAGGAGAGGAAAGGCAGAGTACCTCTGAGGAGGTGCAGTCGGAAATTTGACTTTTTAGAGACCTCAGAGATGTGGGCGGAGAAGGAAAGGGTGGAGTCAAAGATGACTCCTCGTAGGTGGGGGTAGGAGGAATGCCAAGGGAGGCCGGCCAGAGAGTGAGGGGAAAGGATGGTGAAGGTGTGCCAATGAGGAGGATCTCCGTCTTGCTGGCATTCAGACAAAGATCATTGGCTGGCGGCACACCAATCTTGAATGGCAGTTAGGCAATCAGAGATGAGAGAGGTAGAGGAGGCGGCAGAGGGCAGCCTGAAAATGAGTTGAGTGTTGTCAGCGTAGCACTGGAAATTTTAGAAGAAAATGGCAATGCAGTGTGCGAGAGTTGCCAGGTATTGGTTGAAAAGCCAGGGCGAGAGGTTAGACCCCTGGGGAACACCATAGGTAGAGAGGAAGATAGATGAAAGGAAGGACCCAAGTTGGACCTGGGAGGGTCGATCTGAGAGGAAAGAGGTCAGCCAGGCCAGAGCCTGATCAGTGATACCCAGGTTTTCACAGAGACGGTTCAGCAGGATGGTATGGTTGACCGTGTCGAAGGCAGAAGAAAGATCGAGGAGGATGAGGACAGAGGGAATGTTAGAGTCAAGGTTGGTGAGCAGATCTTCACGGATGTTTAGGAGAGCAGTTTCCGTGCTTCTGGCAGCTCTGAAGCCAGACTGGTGGTCATGGAGACAGCCAACAGAATTGGAATGAAGGGTAAGCTGAGAGATGGCCAACTTTTCCAGGAGTTTGCCAAAAAAGGGAATAATGGAAATTGGGCGATAGTTAGCTGGACAAGAAGGATGAGCTGTGGGTTTCTTGAGAAGAGGATGCACAAAGGAGTGCTTCAGAGGGGAGGGAATGTTGTATGCCATTACAACAGAGCATACATTATTCAGCAAGACAGCAGTGATATTTACAGCTATATTTATTCCAGGAATATAGACTGCAGTAAACGCCAAGTGGTTACAGATCACTAGGTGAAAGCTGCTCCAAACGATTAACATGACAATAAAAGGATTTAATGCAATCAAAGAAGAACTGAGGGCAATCTGGCTTATGACCCTCCAGAACAGGTATGTCCCGGACTTAATTACAGCAATGGAAGGAGGCGTGTGCACTAAGATTGGGCCTTCTTTCTGTACATTTTCACCTGCCCATGATGGAGAAAATGGAACCCTGACAGAGGCGATAATGATGCTGACAACCCTGCATACGAAGATGGAGGATGAAGTTGATGAGACAGAGGTAGACGACTGGTTTTCATCCCTGTTTTAATGGATTTGAACTTGGCGGGCAAACTCTTTTAAACTACTTGGAGAAATACTAGTGTTGGTATTGCTAGGATTCTGTCTCATAAGGATCATTATAGGACAATGCAAGAAGACAGAAAAAGAAAGATATTGGGATGAAGATAATGATTGGTGTGAATGGTGACCACGTACCACCGACTGAAAACGCCACCCGTGAGAATATAAAGAAGAGTTTGTTGGCACACCCAGGGATGAAGCTTTGTTACCCAAAGGATTATAAGAACTATATTGGACATTGGGTATGTGTTATGATGTAAGTGTAAGTTAAAACAAGTTCATAAAAATGTATTACCAGATCCTAGTTAAACATTGAGCTGCACTATGAGCTCATTAAGTTCTAAGAATGTTATTCTAAGAATGTTGATGAGTTACAAGAGAGACTGCAGGGAGAGAGCCATGTTGGCACTCGGCTCTCATAGGCCGCTGTCGCTGTAATTAAATAAATGACTGTTTCTTCATCACTGCTGCCTGGAGCCCTTATTTCCTCATTGGCGACGAGGATGGCTCTCAGCAGTGTCTCCGTACTCCTTGGAAGTCTCGTCATAGCGCGGCCTGCATTATTCCACACTCCCGTGCGACAGCGGACGCTGCAGGAAGGTCAGGAGGAGCGGAACAACAGGTCAGCAGGCGCGTCCCCTGGGGGTGTAATCTTGCCTTCCCCATTACTGTATTGACTCTGTCTCAAAGTAACAGTGTTTACTTTCAAGGATCCCTAGCATTGACATTATCGTTGCTGAGCAACCTGCCCATGCAGTTCTGGCAAGTTTCAGGAGGCAGCCATTATGACATGTATCCATTCTGTGGATGAGCAGCCATCACGTTCCAATTCAGACTGATGTAAGGAGGATTGTGACATCATACACAAGGGATTGTAATCATACAAGACTGATCCCTTTGTCTGCATAGCACAGCACTGTCACTGCTCAGTCTGTGCGTCCACTGGGCATACTTGAACTGATCCAGAGTCTATTGGTTGCATCTAGCAAGCCCACTCTTTACCACTTTTTTACCGCTTAAGATTTGGCAACTTCAATACCTCCGCCAATGTCATTTTTGAATGAACCTGGACGCCCCCAAGTTAGTTGGGACAGGTGGAAAGACATGTTTGAAAACTACCTGGTGGCAATGGGAGGAGAGAGATTCAGCTCAACTCGCAAAAAGGCATTATTACTTCACAATCTTGGTGTGGAAGGCCATGCAGTATTTGATGGGTTAGGCAGTGCACAAGCTGGTGAAGCGGAGGACACAGATGAATATGCCCTTGCGATTAAACAACTCAAGGATCATTTTGAGCCTAAAAAAAATGTTACATTCGAGAGGCACAAGTTCTTTCAGCGTACGCAGGAGTCCTCAGAATCCGTGGAATCGTACATAGCCTCATTAAGAACATTAAGCCACTCCTGTGAATTCGAACATCTATCTGACTCGTTAATTAGAGATCAGTTAGTGAGGTGCACAAATAATATTAGGATACAGGAGAAATTGTTGGCAAAAGACATGAAGTTGGATGAAGCAGTGGACCTAGCCAGAAGCATAGAACAAACCTCACAATATGTCAAAGAACTGAAGTCTGACAGACAGAGTACCCAAGCTGTGTGCGCAGTTGATCACAGGAAGAGACTTAATGTCAATACAAGCAGGAAAGGAACATTGGGTGCGAAGTATACCAGATGTGGCAGTGTCAAGCATGGTCCGAATTACCCTTCGTGCCTAGCAAGGAATGCTGAATGTTTCAAGTGTAGGATCAGAGGACATTTCGCTAATGTATGCAAGAGGTCATCAATAAATCTCGTAGAAACCAGAGACAACCAAGAAGAAGGTGCTTACTCAGCTTACAACATACAGGAGGTATACTCCTCGCAAGACAAACCAAGACATGTCTTCGAGATTTCGACCATTGGAGGGGGAGACAGCAAAGGCCCAACAGATGTTTTTGTAATTGATGGTCAAGAAATACTCATGAAAGTTGACACATGTTCCCCATGGACCATCATTTCTAAAGAGACATTTAAAGATGTTCTAAAAAAGGATGAATCAATGCTGGATCCACCAAGAATTCGGCCCTGCGGCTATGTGGAATCCCCTATTGAGATGCTGGGACAGTTTACTGCAAGTGTGCAATACAGAGGTGGAGAATGCATAGCTGACATTTTGGTTGCAAGAAAGGGAGCCTCCCTTTTAGGTTGGGAGGAACAAAGGAAGTTGAGAGTCAGGGTGCAAGCTAGTGCCACTGAGCCTGTCACCATTGCCGAGATTGATGATATGTGGTCAAGAGAGTTCCCAAAGGTCTTCACCGAAGGTCTGGGCAGACTCAAGAACTTCGAACACCATATAAGACTAAAGAAAGAATCTCAGTCTATTGTTCATAAAGTGAGACATGTGCCGTTAAACATGAGAGCGCAACTACGCAGTGAACTCGATAACTTAGTAGATAAGGGTGTCATTGAACCTGTTGAGGCCACAGAGTGGTTGTCCCCCATTGTTTTAGTGGCCAAAAATAATGGTAAATTAAGACTGTGTGTAGATTTGCGCAGTCTTAATCACAATATTCTGGAGGAGAGACATCCCCTACCCAACATTTCCGAGACACTCTCCACTCTTGGCGAACCCAAATTGTTCTCTGTCATTGATCTCTCTGCTGCCTATCACCAAGTTCCCCTTTCCCGAGAATCGCAACATCTCACTGCCTTTATCACACCTGAAGGCACTTATAAATACAATCGCATGCCATTTGGGTTGGCCTCGGCCGCATCTGTGTTCCAAAAGGTGATGGAGGAAGTGTTAAAAGGGTTGGAAAATGTTAAGGTGTTTCAAGATGACATTCTGATTTTTGCAAGTAATGAGCATGAGCATGACAGAGTACTTAGGGCAGTACTATGCAGACTAAAAGAGGCTGGGTTAACGGTCCAAAGAAGCAAATGTAAAATAAGTGTTGAGGAAGTGGAGTATCTGGGACACAAAGTTTCGAAAGAAGGTATTTCTCCCAAAAAGTCACTCATAGAAAGCATTAGTAATACTCCTCAGCCCCAAGACAAGGACCAACTACGTTCTTTCATGGGACTAGCGGAATATTACCATAAATTTGTGAATGGCTTTGCATCCATCTCATCTCCATTGAGGGAGTTACTAAAAAAGAACGTGAAGTACACATGGTCCAAAGAGTGTCAGGAAGCGTCCTAGTTAAACATTGAGCTGCATTATGAGCTCATTAAGTTCTAAGAATGTTATTCTAAGAATGTTGATGAGTTACAAGAGAGACTGCAGGGAGAGAGCCATGTTGGCACTCGGCTCTCATAGGCCGCTGTCGCTGTAATGAAATAAATGACTGTTTCTTCATCACTGCTGCCTGGAGCCCTTATTTCCTCATTGGCGACGAGGATGGCTCTCAGCAGTGTCTCCGTACTCCTTGGAAGTCTCGTCATAGCGCGGCCTGCATTATTCCACACTCCCGTGCGACAGCGGACGCTGCAGGAAGGTCAGGAGGAGCGGAACAACAGGTCAGCAGGCGCGTCCCCTGGGGGTGTAATCTTGCCTTCCCCATTACTGTATTGACTCTGTCTCAAAGTAACAGTGTTTACTTTCAAGGATCCCTAGCATTGACATTATCGTTGCTGAGCAACCTGCCCATGCAGTTCTGGCAAGTTTCAGGAGGCAGCCATTATGACATGTATCCATTCTGTGGATGAGCAGCCATCACGTTCCAATTCAGACTGATGTAAGGAGGATTGTGACATCATACACAAGGGATTGTACTCATACAAGACTGATCCCTTTGTCTGCATAGCACAGCACTGTCACTGCTCAGTCTGTGCGTCCACTGGGCATACTTGAACTGATCCAGAGTCTATTGGTTGCATCTAGCAAGCCCACTCTTTACCACTTTTTTACCGCTTAAGATTTGGCAACTTCAATACCTCCGCCAATGTCATTTTTGAATGAACCTGGACGCCCCCAAGTTAGTTGGGACAGGTGGAAAGACATGTTTGAAAACTACCTGGTGGCAATGGGAGGAGAGAGATTCAGCTCAACTCGCAAAAAGGCATTATTACTTCACAATCTTGGTGTGGAAGGCCATGCAGTATTTGATGGGTTAGGCAGTGCACAAGCTGGTGAAGCGGAGGACACAGATGAATATGCCCTTGCGATTAAACAACTCAAGGATCATTTTGAGCCTAAAAAAAATGTTACATTCGAGAGGCACAAGTTCTTTCAGCGTACGCAGGAGTCCTCAGAATCCGTGGAATCGTACATAGCCTCATTAAGAACATTAAGCCACTCCTGTGAATTCGAACATCTATCTGACTCGTTAATTAGAGATCAGTTAGTGAGGTGCACAAATAATATTAGGATACAGGAGAAATTGTTGGCAAAAGACATGAAGTTGGATGAAGCAGTGGACCTAGCCAGAAGCATAGAACAAACCTCACAATATGTCAAAGAACTGAAGTCTGACAGACAGAGTACCCAAGCTGTGTGCGCAGTTGATCACAGGAAGAGACTTAATGTCAATACAAGCAGGAAAGGAACATTGGGTGCGAAGTGTACCAGATGTGGCAGTGTCAAGCATGGTCCGAATTACCCTTCGTGCCTAGCAAGGAATGCTGAATGTTTCAAGTGTAGGACCAGAGGACATTTCGCTAATGTATGCAAGAGGTCATCAATAAATCTCGTAGAAACCAGAGACAACCAAGAAGAAGCTGCTCACTCAGCTTACAACATACAGGAGGTATACTCCTCGCAAGACAAACCAAGACATGTCTTCGAGATTTCGACCATTGGAGGGGGAGACAGCAAAGGCCCAACAGATGTTTTTGTAATTGATGGTCAAGAAATACTCATGAAAGTTGACACATGTTCCCCATGGACCATCATTTCTAAAGAGACATTTAAAGATGTTCTAAAAAAGGATGAATCAATGCTGGATCCACCAAGAATTCGGCCCTGCGGCTATGTGGAATCCCCTATTGAGATGCTGGGACAGTTTACTGCAAGTGTGCAATACAGAGGTGGAGAATGCATAGCTGACATTTTGGTTGCAAGAAAGGGAGCCTCCCTTTTAGGTTGGGAGGAACAAAGGAAGTTGAGAGTCAGGGTGCAAGCTAGTGCCACTGAGCCTGTCACCATTGCCGAGATTGATGATATGTGGTCAAGAGAGTTCCCAAAGGTCTTCACCGAAGGTCTGGGCAGACTCAAGAACTTCGAACACCATATAAGACTAAAGAAAGAATCTCAGTCTATTGTTCATAAAGTGAGACATGTGCCGTTAAACATGAGAGCGCAACTACGCAGTGAACTCGATAACTTAGTAGATAAGGGTGTCATTGAACCTGTTGAGGCCACAGAGTGGTTGTCCCCCATTGTTTTAGTGGCCAAAAATAATGGTAAATTAAGACTGTGTGTAGATTTGCGCAGTCTTAATCACAATATTCTGGTGGAGAGACATCCCCTACCCAACATTTCCGAGACACTCTCCACTCTTGGCGAACCCAAATTGTTCTCTGTCATTGATCTCTCTGCTGCCTATCACCAAGTTCCCCTTTCCCGAGAATCGCAACATCTCACTGCCTTTATCACACCTGAAGGCACTTATAAATACAATCGCATGCCATTTGGGTTGGCCTCGGCCGCATCTGTGTTCCAAAAGGTGATGGAGGAAGTGTTAAAAGGGTTGGAAAATGTTAAGGTGTTTCAAGATGACATTCTGATTTTTGCAAGTAATGAGCATGAGCATGACAGAGTACTTAGGGCAGTATTATGCAGACTAAAAGAGGCTGGGTTAACGGTCCAAAGAAGCAAATGTAAAATAAGTGTTGAGGAAGTGGAGTATCTGGGACACAAAGTTTCGAAAGAAGGTATTTCTCCCAAAAAGTCACTCATAGAAAGCATTAGTAATACTCCTCAGCCCCAAGACAAGGACCAACTACGTTCTTTCATGGGACTAGCGGAATATTACCATAAATTTGTGAATGGCTTTGCATCCATCTCATCTCCATTGAGGGAGTTACTAAAAAAGAACGTGAAGTACACATGGTCCAAAGAGTGTCAGGAAGCGTCCTAGTTAAACATTGAGCTGCATTATGAGCTCATTAAGTTCTAAGAATGTTATTCTAAGAATGTTGATGAGTTACAAGAGAGACTGCAGGGAGAGAGCCATGTTGGCACTCGGCTCTCATAGGCCGCTGTCGCTGTAATGAAATAAATTACTGTTTCTTCATCACTGCTGCCTGGAGCCCTTATTTCCTCAGTATTCTGTCAACAGAGTGGAGAATTTTGTCACATTACCTGGATAGTGGATGAGTATATAAAGGAGGCAGGTGACCTCAACGGGGTGACAATAGTATGGATACCAAAGAAACCAATATATGGAGAAAAGATGAAGATCATTGAAGAAGAGGAGGTGGTTGAGGACTCTACCAGAGGGGTGAATGTAGAATTGCAGACGTGTGCATCACTGATAGACTCCACCCCATCACCTGTGTCGTGCTGGAACAGCAGTAGAAGAGCCCTACGTGTGACATCAGATATTGTCCCAATGCTGCATTGAGTGTATGAGAGACGATATGCACTCAGACAACCATATCAAATGTACCCTCGAACTGAAAGGGTAGTGGGAGATTTGCAGGAACCTCTAAGCTTAGAAGACCTGTAAAGAAAGTCTTGCAGTTGCAAAGTGACATCATAGAGGAAAGACACGAGGATGCACTGAAACGATAAGCAAATACTTAAAGAATGAAGATGTAACTGAAGTAGCAAGAGAAACATGTAACTGAACATAAAGAAATCATGAGCACCAAAGAAATAAGTGAGCAGAGACGAAGTGAATGTATATATGCAGAAACTCAAGGTACATGAGAAATATAGAAGCTATTCATTGTTGAGTCGATTGCCACAACAAATGGCCCCATGTCAAGGCTTATGGCCATTCCAACCCCCCACGTGCCCACCAGCAGGTGGGAATGGCGATAACCAAATAACTAGACTGGTCATGGGCCATTCATGGGTGGTTAAGAAGCCAAACTACACCCACAGTGTGCCTGCCCTCATCACACCCCATCTCCCTCTCAGCTGCACTCCTATGCCAATAGTTCTGCTGAAGCACCACCTAATAGCCAAAGCTAAACTAGACAGAGTATTGAAAATGACAACTGTGTACCTCACCTGATAGGACATTCTTCTGATTAAGCTGAAGTTTTTTTTAAGGCAGTAATGTTCAACATCAACACATTCATTTTGGGCGGGATTGTACATTTTTCGAGCGAGCACAGTGTTGTTCGCGCAGGCTACTGTCGAAAAACAGGGCATTCACGAGGCACACATGCGTAATAAGCGGAGATACCATGAATGCTTCTTCACTTTGATTTTGATTTTTCTGATCTGGCAACTCTATGTGGCGAGATTGCTGACAGAAACCATTCAAAATAAATGAAGCAGGAATTCAGATCGGAAAGCAAAATTAGAAGAGTAGTTTCAGTTTGAGAGTGTCGTTGATATCATGGCAGGGCTGAAGGGTGAGCACGTGCCTTAATGGCTTGCCTCAGACATGGGTCTACGCTGCATTCTACAAGCTCGAATCCCGCGGCAAGCTAGACTCACCGCCTCATCCTTTAGGAGTCAGTACATTAAGAGCAATTAAAATTGAAATTGGGTACGAATAGAACAGTTATTACCTCGCTGAGAAGTGGGAGGAATTCAGCATGATGTGCTATATAAGAATTAAAATCATCATTATGATGTATGTCTTTGTCCTAGAACCAAAGAGTTTAGACTGGAAAAGGACCATAGTTTTGCTTAATAGCAGAGACTTGCCAACAGTAAGTTAGAAATAGAACGCGCCCTTACTCAGGCAACAGGAGTTTTATTTTCAGGGTCAAATTAAACAAATCTGTTTTTTTTCCCCACAGGTATGAAGAAGAGAGAATCATGGCCAGAAAAGAGAGGTAAATTGTTGTTTGCTTACACTTGTACCCATGTGCATGTGTGTGCTTATGTGTGTGTGTCTCTATGTGTGTGCACATGCGCACACCAGGATTATGCTCAGTATGTGAAGCGCAGCACTTGTACAACACTCGCGATTGTGAACTTGCCTATGTGTGAGGATGATAGAGTAGAGGATGGGTGCATAACGTTTGTGCAGTTGCATCAGTAAACCAACGTCAAAGGAGTAGAGGAAGGGACATCACTTGCTGTTTGACTCACTATTAATGTTGGCTAGTCATGTTGCATGACCCTTGACCCAGAGGACATGTGCCACGAACGGATGGTTGTCCCTTCGTCATCACAGGAAGCAACCTAACCCACATGAACAAAAACATAAAATAAGTGTAAACGTATTAAATTAGGTATTACTTATTAATAATGCAGATACAAGAATATTTTGGTTACCAACTACATTTTAACACTGGTGCAATGAGGATAGTGATGCTTAGATAGTATACTCAAATGGACTTCAAAATCCGTGGGCATTGGCCACCTTCACTGGACTGACTGCCCCTGAATCATCCCTCCAATTCTTGGTTCTTGTATGTAAGTATGGGATTTGCAAAGGGCAAAGCTAGTTAGGAGGAAACAGAGCACTGTACACAGGTTCTACAGCAGCTTCCGGAAATAAAGCAAAAATGGACCTTCTCTGGGGTACCCAGGGAAGATGTCACACCAACGGGCCTTAAAGTGTTAGCCCGTAGTCACCCTTCGAGATCTTAGATACGAGTAGGGACATAGTGTGTAAGGTGGGGCTCCATGTATTGGGAAAAATCCTGTGAAAGAAAGGATCCGATGAAGGATAGGAAGCCACTGGGACCCACTCTGGCAACTGTGATGCAACTGCAACTCTTATGCCACAGACCAAACAGAGAGCTGGGTTCTAATTCACTTGTAGACAATCAGACGATTGCGCAAACCTCTGCAACAGTTCAGGCAAGAACTGATGAGCACCAGAGCTATGGGAGTCTTCTGGATGAAGACATAAATAGTCAACCTTTTTCCCATTAGCTAACATCAGTTCTGGATGGTTTCAGCCCAGGGGGGTCCCATGAACATGGCTTGCTTCAGGATTACTGCAATGTTTCCAACATGAGTCTTGTAGGGTCAATGAGTTATTGAAAAATACGAGTAAAGCAGGTGCCTGTTTTTGACCGCAGCCCAAATCGTGGACCCAGACAGGGCTTCTGTCTTGAAAGCCAAATATTTTGCAGTCTGTCGTCAATGTGGATGTGGGACTAAATACTAGCCACTCTCAGAAGAAAGATAAATAGGGGTATTATCAGCGTATAAGCCAGGCCAAACTCCTAGATAATGTTAAACAGTGGCACTGTACTGCAGATATAGATGGCCGAAGATAGCGGGGAGCCTAAGAGACCGTACAAGATAACATTGTGTTCCCTGCGAGAAAAGGTCCCAGTCTGACCTGGTGGGTCCCATCCCCATTAAAAAAGGCAATACATATTTTGTAGGAGGCACAATAGCTTTTTGGGTTAAGCGACTGCCCATGACATTGGTGGTCAGTCTTGAGGGCACAGTCATTCCCAATTGATGAATGGAATATCCTTAAATAGGTTACTAACGCCCATTATTGAAGTGCTTAGAAGTGAAGAGGAATCGGTCATGATGTGCTTTGTAGAAATGTTTTATTGTTATTTCGTTACCAATTGGCCCACATCGTCATAGACTCATAATAATTTTAATAAAGTATGATGGTGGACTGTGCTAAAAGAGGATTCACTGGCGCAGCAGGGTGACTCCATACATATATAGCAATGTTGGGGATTCATTTTGTATTTGTTCTTATTTATTTATTGAGTGAACAAGGGGTTTTGTACCAGAAATGCTTTCAACAGAAACAGCAGTATATGAACCAATTATGTAAAGCAGCCTTACATAAGAAGGAATGATACTGAGGCAATATACACGGAATAAAAATAAGAATAAACCCAAACATGTCTGTGAGCATTCCAACAATGTATAGACCGCCTAAGGAGATGCCTCTATTTGAACAACAACTCCTTGACCTCCTGAACAATATTACTAAGCATAAAACACCTATAATTGTTCTTGGGGATGTTAACTACTGGCTGAAGATAAACAGGATAAATCAGCTACACCACTATTAGCAGCTTTGGATACCATCGGCTATGCCTATGGATTAAAGAAGCCACCCATAGGGATGGACAGGTTCCTAGTGACTTTTTGAAATGCAATATTTTCGAAATGCCATTTTGTCGGCACAAAATTGCCGATTTTTTTTTTTTTTTTTTTAATGGGGGGGTTGCCCCAACACCCCTTTTTTAAAAAAAAATAAACACTTTTGTTTTACTCGCAAAACCCAGAAAAAAAATTCAACAAAAACATTCGGAATTTTTTTCCGGACATTTTTTTCGACAAAATGGCATGTCGAAAATATTTTTCCGATAATTTAACTGGATACCGGATGGACACATTCCTGATTAGGTTCTTAAATACCAACTACATATTAGGAATTCTTCTATATATACATTTTCCTGGACTGACCATCTATTGGTAAATTTTACAGTCTCTCTTCCTGGGGCAACATCTGGCCTAGGTAGCCCAGAATTAAAGAAAGGAGCCAGAACCTTTGGAAGGTTACGCCATCCAAATTCTTCTATATATACATTTTTTCTGGACTGACCATCTATTGGTAAGTTTTACAGTCTCTCTTTCTGGGGCAACATCTGGCCTAGATAGCCAGAATTAAAGAAAGGAGCCAGAACCTTCGGAAGTTTACACCATCCACATTTTCAGCACTCTTGAAATATCAGGTATCGCCTCTCGACTCCCTAGAGATTGTCACAGTTTTGGCATCTCACTTGTCTTCTGTCATATCCTCTATAGAGGCTTTTTGTCACCAGAAAAGATTAAAACAATAAAACCTGAGAATTTAAAGAACGCTTGGTTCGATGATATCGTTCTTGAGACAAGATCATTTTTTATTTATTTATTGGACATATGTATGGTGCATATACACAAGTGTTTCCAGACGCCACAATACAAACGAGGAGCGGGGGTTACAAGAAAATAAAAACAAAACAAAGACGGTTATATTTGCCTTGTGACAATCCTACCGTGCAAATGCTTGAGAAGGTGATAAGTGCAGGGGGTGAGTGGGAAGAGGAAGAAGCGCAGTGGTGGGGTTCCCCCAGGGAAGGGGGCAGGGAAGTGCTATGGGGCAATGGAGGCAAGTGGCAGGGGAAAGGGGGGAAGGGGAGGATGAGTGTGGTGGGCAGGGTGGACAAAGTTGGGTTTGTCTTAGAAACGGAGCCCAAGGGCAAGTGCTGGCAAAGGATGCAGGGAGGACTGGTGGGGGATGATCTGGCCTCTGTATGACTCTGAAGGGGCCAGTGTCCAGTCGTAGCGGCAGATGGAGAGTTAGCATGGGAGGGGGAGAGGGAAGGAAGAGGAGAATAGGAAAGTCTTGAGGAGTTTCCAGAACTTTAGAAGATCTGGCTCAAGTTGTAGGGGGGGAAGGAAGGCCATTCCAGAGGGAGGTGTGGGACGCAGAAAGGGATCTACCTCCCACTCTCTGCTTGGAGTAAAGTTTGACCTGCAGAGAGTTGGAGCCAGCGGACCAAAGGCCCCAGGTCGGTTGGTATTTAGGGAGGGAAAGCTGGATGTATAGAGACCCCATCACCCAGACGGCCTTGTGAATGATGCAGAGGGTTTTGCATTTGATCCTTGCGGTCACCAGGAGCCAGTGGAGAGATATTAGGTCAGGAGAGATGCGGTCCCTGGGCTTGAGGCCAAGGATAAGTCTTGCTGTCCTATTCTGGAATAGTAGAAGGGGGCGAAGGGAGGAAAGAGGCAGATTGAGGAAGAGGCTGTTGCAGTAGTCATGCCTAGAGAGAACAAGGGCTCTGGAGACATTGAGCTTCTGGGGGAAGGTGAGGACATGTAAAATGCCCCTGAGAAGGTGGAGCTGAAAGTTGGACTTCTTGGCAAGGTCCGTGATGTGTGGAGAGAAAGACAAAGAGGAGTCAAAGATGATCCGAAGGTTTTTTGTCTCACAGGTAGGTGAGGGGATGGGACCCAAGAAGTCTAGCCAGAGAGAGGGGGGATCTCTGTCTACCTAACGTTTAGGCAGAGATCATTGGCTTACCACCATGTCCAAAATGCCTGAATAACAGTCAGGCAGTCAGGTATGAGGGAGGAGGAGGAGGTAGAAGATGGCAACATGAAGGTGAGCTGTGTATCATCTGTATAACACTGAAAATGAGGTGAGAAAGTGGAGATCAGGTAGGCCAGAGGGGCCAGGTAGATGTTTAAGAGCCATGGTGATAGAATGGAGCCCTGGGTTACACCACAGGTAGGGAGTGTTTTGGAGGAGAGAAAATGACCCCATTTGTACTTGGGGGGATTTGTTTGAGAGGAAGGAATGAATTAAGCCACACCAGTGCCCTGTCTGTGATGCCTAGGATATCAGGGAGACGGTTTATGAGGATGGAGTGGTTGACTGTGTTAAAGGCAGAAGAGAGATCGAGGAGGATCAGAACAGAGGGGGAGTTCAATCCAGGCTGGAGAGTAGATCTTCACAGGTGTTCAGGAGAGCAGTTTCCATGCCTCTGGCAGCCCTAAAATTTGGACTTGTGATCGTGGAGGGAGCTGGCCAATTCGGTGTGGAGGTTCAGTTAGGGGCGACCAGTTTCTCCATGAGTTTGCCCAGGAAAGGGGTGATAGACATAGGGTGAAAGTTAGCCGGGCAAGAAGCGTCAGCAGGCAGCTTTTTTAGGAGAATGTGCACAGCAGAGTGCTTGAGGGGTTGTGGGAAGGAGCCAGTGACAAATAAGTGGTTGCAGAGGTCAGCCAAGGCTGGAGCGAGAGGGGCAATGTTGTCCTGGATGATTCTGGAGGAGCAGGGGAGCACCTGTTTAGAGGAGACTGTCATGGAGGGGACAACTCTAGAGATTTCATCTGGCGCAATGGGAGAGAAAGAGGAGAGTATGGGGAAAGAGGAACCAAGGGAGGTGAGAGAGGGGGTGGGGAGAGGGAGCAGAGGACAAAGAGGACACGATGTCCAAGGTTTTGGAGGAGAAGTGGGTGGCCAGTGCAGAGCAGAGGGCCTGGGAGAGGGGAGGGGAAAGGAGACTGCAGTAGGATTGGCGAGTTCATTACAGATTTTAAAGAGTTTAGCCAAGCTGTTGGTGGCTCCAGAGATACAGGCTTGAACATGAGCCCTCCTCTTGGAGCAGATGGAGACGTGATATTGCCTTTGAAGTAGACGGCAGGCCAGTTTGTCAGAGGATGAGCTAGATGCCAGCCACCTCCGCTCTGCAGCTTTGCACTTGCTTTTCAAAGTGGCCAAGTCAGAGTCATACCAAGAGTTGCATTTGGAAGCAGGTTTCATGTGACTCCTCATGACAGGGGCAAGGATGTCCAGTGTGTTGGACATAGAGAGGTGGGAATTAGCAAGAACAGAGTCAGAGGGAGAATCACATGAGGGGGCAGATAACGGATGAAGGAAGAGGTGAATGCAGCGACTGACACATGCTTCATCGGTCGAATGATGGAGAAGGAGACTGGCAGTGCTGGTGGAGTCGTCACGGGGACCGGGAAGGTCAAGGTGAGAAGAGAGGAGAGAGTGGTTAGACCAGGAGAGAGGGGTAATGAGAGGGTTAGAGAGAGAGATGTCTGTTGAGATGAGAGCATCAAGGGTGTACCCGGCCGAGTGAGTTGGACCAGAAGGAAGGATAGAGAGGGAAAGAGTGTCGCAGGGGTTTGTCGAAGAGAACAGTGGCCCCATTGAGAGAGTCAAGATGGATGTTGAAGTCCACAAAGAAGATAAGTTTGGGGGAGGAGGCAAGAAGAGAGGAGGACATGTTGGCCCTTTCTGACAGGAAGAGGGTGGATGGTCCGGGGGGGTTCTGTAGATGGTAGCGAGAGTAAGCGAGAAAGTAGGTGAGACAGACAGCCTGCAGAATAGGCTTTCAAAAGATGCGTAGGTTTGGGTGCGGATGATGGAGGCAGGAACCCACTCAGGGAAGATCAGAGCCACTCCACCACCAGCCCGTGAGGGTCTGTGATAGGATAGGATCTTGTAGCCTTGAGGGAGAAGGATGCCAAAAGCAGTGAGTGAGCTGGCCTTGAACCACGTCTCAGTGAGAGCAAGAACGGGATGGTCAAGGTCTTCAAAGAAGTGACAGATGTCAGAGGAATGTTTGAGAGCAGAGCGAGAATTGAGGGTATCAAAGTGAAGTTGGTTGCACAGAGGAGGGGTGCCACCACTGGGGGGAGGTAGAAGGGAAGATGAGGGAAGGGGGGGATGAAGGAGAGGGGGTACGTTGAAGAGAGGAAGAAGATGCCTGTCAAGAAGGCAGAGGTTGGGCCGAAAGCCCTGGGCCATGATAGGTCCATTATGATAGACATTAATGGTGCATTTGGAAGATGCGAAGTGAGCCAAGAGCACTTCCCATCCGGTACTGCCAGTAATGGGAGAGGTGGAGAAATGGGAGGGGACAGAGACCATATGGGGGGGTCTATAGGTTGGAAGAAGGACAAGCAAATAGAATGTCAGTCTGTCTAGAGGAGACATTGATGTAGGTGTCTAAGATGGGCAGACCAGGGTTGGAAATCAGGAATGTCTTTTTTAGTTTCTTCCTACCAGACTTAGTGAGAGTGGGAGGGTATGAGATGGAGAAGCAATTAGAAAAGATAGTGGAGATGGAGAGAGCCATCGGGTGAGAGAGGAGGAAGAGGAGGAGGTGGGGGTGTCCGAGGATACCAGGGGAAAGAGTTAAGCACTATGCATCAGTAGAATCACACCAGGCGGCCAAGCAGACAGAGAACGTTGGAAATGCCCAGATATAGAGATCAGTTAACAATTGGTAGCACACCTAAATTCGATTTTAGCCAGAAGAACTAGAAATGGTACAAAAGGTGATGGATTAAAGAAAAGAGCACTGGAAAGGCAGTGGCAAAAAAATCTCTGTGTTTAGGTTGAACAATTATAAAGATTCTGTGAAAACATTTAAAAATGCCATGACAGAAGCCAAATCCAAACATTATAATTTTAGAATTACTGATGCCATATCCAGGTCCAGTACATTGTTTAAAATTCTTAAGGAATTTGAGGACAAAGATACATGCAATCATAATATGGTTCGAGATTCAGTCTGATGTCAAGAAATACAGCAGCAGTTTTCTTATTAAATCATCAGGCACCAATAAGCCATACTTACTGAGCAATCTAATCTCAAAGACATGACTCATGGCCCCTACATGACCATCTCAAGTGTTGCTAATTCTTTCACTAATTTCTGGACATCTACATTTTATTTTAGACATTGTTCCGAAATAGAAATATCAAAGATAGTAGCAGACTTGAAACCGACGTCCTGTAAGGGAGACATCTGCCTTCCCAATATCCTTAAAGAGTCACTGGATGTTCTGACCTCATGGATCACCAGAATGGTCACAAGTGCCATCATCTCTTAAGGAGTTTTGGGTACGCCTTTATTAAAAAAGAGTACTCTTGATCCTACTGTGGGCAAAAATGATCACCCTATAACAAATGGCCCATTCTTGCTCCGGATCCTGAATAGGGTGGCTTATTTACATCTTCAGGGGCCTCATTACGACCCTGGCGCTAAGTGTTTAACGGTGCCGTAAAAGGCTTCGGCGCCGTTAAACACTTAGCACCTTACTACGAGGTCCCTTTGCGGGACCCAACCTGAACGGCTGGTCTAGACCAGCCGTTAAAGTAGGCACCCGCAAAGGGACCTTGGTGCTAAATACGGTACCGCAATTTGCGGTACCGTACTTAGCGCCTTCCCCATTCCCATAGAGCCCTATTGGGCGAAAATGGGAATGGGGAAGGGCCATGGTTCAATGGGGAATTACCGCCCGCCAACCTTCGAATGGGGGTGGTAATTCCCCATTGAACCATGGCGGACCCGTTACAACACCGGCACCAACCATGGTGCTAATAGCACCATGGTTTAGTGCCGGTGCTGTAATGAGGGCCCAGGACTTCATAGAGAAGAAAAACATCCTAGGTACCCATCAATTGGGTTTTAGAGCAAGAAATGGGACAGAAACAGCCCTTTTGGACCTTAAATCCAACCATATAGGGATAGTATAAAAAGGGCAACCCGTCTTGCTAATGCTATTAGATCTGTTGGCAGCATTTGACTGTGCCGACCATTCCATACTTGTCAACAAATTGAAAGGCCTGGCTTGCTGTTCCGATAGTGGCCCAGATTGGATTGCTTCCTTTCCTGGCCCTCGAATTTCGAGAGTGGCAGTAGAAAATGCCCAATGTCAAATTACTACAATTAATGCGGGAGTGCCACAGGGATCTTGCATTTCACCATGTTTATTTAACATTTTTATCAGGCCTCTGCTCGACCTCCTGGATTGCCTGGGTGTCTGCTATACCAATTATGCAGATGACAACCAGGTGGTCCTGGAGTTGTCTGGCAATCATGTCCAAGATTGCAAGACCTTGAATGGGGTGTATGCTGCCATCCAGTCGCGGATGGCTTTAAACTCCCTTGCTCTCAATAACGAGAAAACAGAGTTGTTGATTGTGGCAACCAGGCCATGGCTTAAGAAATTGACTTAGCCTATGAGAATTTTAACATTGGAGATAACAAGATCATGGTGACCAGATACGTTAAGACCCTGAGCGTCCATTTGGACGCAGAACTGACCATAAAGACTCAGGTGGCACATTTACGCTCAACATGCGGCTATTTCATTAAGCTATTAAATTGCAACTCCCTTCAAACCACCCAGTATAGTGCTGTATGAGGAGTATATTGTCTATCTAAATGCAACCATATAACTGACTCAAGAAGGGCTTTACAGTGGTTTCTTGTTAGGCACATGATCTCTTATAAGCTTTTAGCTCTCTCTTTTAAATGCTGGGCCTCCACTGCCGCACAATATCTTTCAGAGCGCTTGAGTGCAAATCATCCAACTAGGTATTTGCGCTCCAATAACAGCCATGGCCAACAGGCCAAATATGGAGGCACCAGCTTTGATGTTCAGGCACATAGAGAATGGAATGCGCTTCCCTTGACACTGAGAGCCTCTCAATCTTTGAAAATTGTTAAGAGAGGCCTGAAATGTACCTGTTCAAACTTAAACCTGGTTAATGAGAACATATCCCTGTAGCTCACCCCCTCCACTGACCCGCAAACTGCGCTCTTTCTGTTTTTTTGTCTTCGATTGTTAACTGTGCGCTCTAAGGCCTATGGGCATGAGGTGCCATATAAAAATAATTACTCTGAATTTTAAAAAGGACCACATAAATCATATGTGGGGCTGCCTGAAGCTACACTGTACTTGTAAAGTCTGTTTTCCTTGTTGATTATCATCCTTCTGGGCTTAAGAAGAGTGTAGAGGAAAAGTTGGGATAGGGACATTTTATGTACTCCCCTTGCACATTCCTGCAGTATGATATTGAATAGGCACTCTAACCTGCCATGTTTAAACACTGTTTCTTGCTTATGCGTGGCAAAGACTGTAGATTGTACAGTGCATGTCTATGCAATGAAGGCCTCTCGTCTAGCTTGTTGGAATGCTTGCGTTCACATCTTTCGCTTCTGACATGTTTCCATTTGGCATATGCAATCATGTTTTAGGCCCTCGCTTACTTAGGAAAAGCGGGACTAGTGGCTAGAAGTCATCATATTGACAACACTTCACTTCACAACACTTCACAGTATTTGTGAATCTTTAAGGAGTATATTCACCTTAACTAACTGATTTACGATAGGTTGACCTCTCTGATAACACTGGCTTACATGAAAGAGTGCAGCTGTTGTCAAAGGCTGATATAATGAGGCTTTGCTCTCTGTTAGAAAGAGGAGTTCAGTATGCGACCATGACCTGTTGGGATCACCCCTTCCATTGGAAAGTATGTGTTGCATTTGGTATAAGAGAACGGGGCACTGAAGGAAGGGGGCAGAAAAAACTGTAGTCTGGGCCGCGTGTTGATGTGGGGTCTGTCCAGTTGTTGTTTTTTACTAATAAATTGTTCACAAATCCACCAGAATCATGAGTGGTCATTACTTCCGCCACAGGAGGAGCTTCAGTGAAGATTTAAAGAGTGGATGGTAGTGGTGTTTTTGAGGCGGGCAGGGATGCATTACAGAAGTTAGGAGCAACGAGGGAGAAGGAGGCAAAATGAGAGGCTGTGCAGTGTCAGCGGGGGAATAGAGAGACTAAGGATGGTGTTAGAGTGAAGATGGATTAGAGGAGTGCAGCAAGTTATAGTGTTGGCTAGGTAAGCCTATGGATAGATTTAAAACAAGCAATAGGAATGGAAAAGTGGGAGAAGAGTTGGGAGCTTTATTTTTGCAGTTGACTTAGCACCATCTTTTCTGTGATTTTAACTACTGACAGTCTAGCTATAGATTTTTAATGGCTAGGAGTAGCTAGAGACAATTTATTTCATGGAGGTCTCACAGGATAAACTTCTTCCTGAATTGATTAATTGATCGCTTTTGTGAAACTATTTTGTTCAAGGCGCAACAGAATGTAAAGTGCTCATCAATATGTCTGAGTGCCTCTGTTAAGTCAGGTCTCATTTACTAGGTCAAAATGGGATCTACCTCCCATTCTCACTTTACATGCTTTAGGAACTAAAAGCAGACATTGCTCCATGGGGGACAGATATCGTCACTGAGTTTATTTAAGAAGTGCCCATAAGGAAGTCTTGACCCTACACATGAAATACCCTATGAACCAGCCACTTTGCCATAAAGACCTTATGCCATGCTCCCGGGAGCTAATGTATTATGTGGGATGCAGGGGTGCAGTGATTTCGCCTCCCATGCCGATTTGGGCAAAGCAACGCACTTGTCACCATATTTTGCATGCGTTGGATTTTCCCAATCAAGATTTCAATAAGTCAAGGCAAACCTCACTACATGAGCTACCTCAGAAGGTAACACACGTGTTGATGAGAAGGAATCTGTGAGGAAAGGCGAGGAGTTGGGTGGAAAAAACCAACTAGGTAGACGGATTTGATCTGAACGCCAACGAGAGATTTACATTCAGAATTGTAGGTTGTGAACATGAACCATTGGTAAAGTAACAGGGGCCAGAACATTTGGCCAGCTTAAAGGCAGCGAAAGGAAAGTGAGACTTTCTGCTCCATGGTGTTGAATTGTGACCTGCTTACATCACCCACTTACCAGCGAAATAGATTTCGTAATCAAGGCACAGTCTCATATGCAAAGATGCAGCTGTCATATTCTAGGATCTGCCCTCTATGCCCTGGGACTTCCTCATATACCCATATACAGCAATCTTAAGACAGGTACAGCATTAGATAGAAAGGCACAGCCTGCATATGCCCAGGCATGAGCATGTTCAAATTCCCTTGTTCAGTAATGATATGCCCCTGCGCAGCCTCACATATCCACCAACATTCTCACATGCCCAGGTACAGCCACAGGGGCCAGGTACAGAGTTATACACCCACATACCGCCATCACAAGCCAACAGTGCTATGAGGATACACCTGTTACAGAGGTGCACTATTCAAAGGGAACTAACATAATATATCCCCAACTGCAGTCCTCATATATCAGATAGGCTATCCTCTGCCCCAGAACAGCCATATTAAGCCTTGTACGGTTTTAAATGCCCAGTGTAATTTATCATATATCCAAGTAGAGCCTTATGTGCCAAGGCACAACCATTGTAAGCCAGGTACAGACTCATATGCCTAGAATAATTTATTAGGTGCTAAGGCTAACAGCCCCAGGTATATGCTCAAATGCCCTGACACTGCCTAAAATGCCAAGGTACTACTTAGTTTATGCCAGCTACTGCCCAGACCTCTGCTTAGCCTTCTTATACCTTAAAGAACTCTGGCCCAAAATATCCTGTAGTGAGTGCTAAGGGCACGCACAGTCTGGAGCAGAGGTGTGCACAAGTACTGACAACACACAGTGCTAGTAGCAAAGTGACTGGCCACGTCTGGCCATCATAATTTATTCTCTTGGAGACACAGCCTGCACCACAATGTGGTAGCGCGCTTGCATCACCACATCCCTTCTTAACCATAACACAACAACATAATATAAACATAATCTTTAACATTTCAAATAATACTGGCATGAGAGTGTTGGTTCCACCACATTGTCCTGCAGCCTCGGTGGAAGCCTCCTTGCCGTCCTTGCCGGGTATCGTCCCTCTGCAACTGGACTCTGCAGTTGAGCACCACCCGCGTGTTCCTCCGAACTCTGGCTGCTTGTTCTCGTAGCGTCACACCCTTTTTCACTTTGCTCCATGTCCGTTTTTCTCTGGTCCTTTGACGTTGTTACTTGGACTGGGATACCTCCTCCCTGCGGGCCCATCCTCTGGAACCAACTGCAGTTTCCTGTGACACTCTGCATGCCTCTGTTAGCTGTTATCATTGACCCTTTCCTCTATGTCACAGTCTATGGGGATATTTCGAATGGTAGGCACAGCTTTTGCGTGGCGTGATGGTTCTTCACCAGTGCGGTATCCCCAACTTGAATGTCTGACATCACCACCTCATTAACACTGTTTCTCTCTCGTTATTCGCTTTTTGTACCTTCTGTGTTTTTTCCGTATCAATCACTGGAACTTCTCTGGAGCTGTGTTTGGGAATCGCTGATAATATCTTGCGCCACATGAGGACTTCCGCCAGAGATACCCTAGTACCGAGTGCAGGGTTATACGATAGGCCATCAAGAATATTATGAGAGCCTCCTTGCAATCAGACCTATCTTGCACTGCTATGGGAAACACCTTATTGAGGGTTCTCATAAATCGTTCCACATCGCCATTTGCTCTTGGCATACAGGGTGTAATCCTGATGTGTTTCATTTCATGTGCTTCCATGAACTCCAGAAATGATTGCCCCTGAAACAGTGCTCCGGATGTCTTGTAATACTGGAATGACACAGTCGGCCACTGTGGACCGTTTAAACTGCACCTCTGGAAACCTCGAGAACTCATCCAGTAGCACCAAGAAGTGCTTGCCTTGTTGGATTATGCCAAAATCTGCACTCATGCCTGCCAGGGTCTCACCACCCTTGCCGGTTATTCAAACGGATGTGCTTTTGTGATCAGGTTCACTGCTTGGCACCATGTACACCTGGCTAGATACTCTTCCACCTGTTTCTCCTGGTCTGGGAACCAGATCTTCTCCCTCTGCCTCACCTTTGTTTTCGTGGCTCCCTGGTGGCCGTTGTGCACTATTTCCAGTACCTGTGGTATCATCGTGGGTGGCATCCCTAGTCTGGACCCTCGCAGCAGGACATCCTCTGCCCCTACTGACAACTCTGCTCTCACTCTCCACAGGCCTGCCACGAATGCTTTGGTATCGGCTGTCTATCGGTATCCAGTGACTACCGTTGAGTTGCTCAATAAGATGCATCCTCCACCCATCATCCACCCATGCTGCCTCGCAGCTTCTGTGATTTGTGTCAGCATTATGTGCTTTGGAACCACCATGTGGGACACAATTCGTAGTAGTGCCTCCACCTCCTGAGTTTCCAAACCTGGATTGGGCCCCTGGGGAATGGGATGTCTTCGAGAGATAATCTGCTGTGATGCTGCTGATCCCTGGCTGGAAGTGTAGCAAGACTCTGTAGTTTTGCAGCTGTGTCATCCTTCCCTCCAGTTTCATTGGCGCAGAAGTTCACTGCTCTGAGATTGCTCCTTACTTCCGATGGGTTGGAGGGTGGTTGTAAGTCCTGTATCGCTGACATTTTCTGCGGGTCAGGCACAATCCTCTCCCCTTGGAACACAAATCTGAAGAACTGCACCCGAGATGGGAGAAAGTGGCATTTCACACTGTGCAGCGTAAGCCCTTTATCCCCCAGGCATTGAAAGACGGCTGCCAGAATGTGCAGGTGTTCTGTTTCAGTCCTGGAAGAGATAAGCACGTCATCACTGACATTTATAATCCCTCTCAACCCTGAAAGCAACCCCCTGATGGTATGCTGGAAGACTTTGGAGGAAGAAATCCCAAAACTGAGCCTCTTGTATCGGAACAGTCCAATATGGGAGGAGAACGTTGTGACGGACCTTGATTCCTCATATAGTGACACCTGATGGTATCCCAACCTTAGGTTTATGGTGAACACTGCTGCCGCTTGCAGGTTGGCCAATATATCATTGAGGGTGGGTGTTGGATGATGCTCCCTCCTGATTGGTCTGTTGGGGAGGCTCATATCTACGCATATTGTCACTGCCCCTGTTAGTTTGGGCTTTGGGGTGACCACTATGGAGACACCCAGGGTGTGAGCCCTTGCACCCGTTCAATGATGTCTGCCCGTTCCATGTGCACCAGCTCCTCCTCCACTTTCTTTTGTAGATGAAAAGGTATGCGTCTGTGACACAGTGCAACTGGTTGGATGGTTTTGTCCATGTGTAGTCACACTTCCTGAGCTTTCAGGCCCCCTATGCCCTGGCACAGGTCCTCATAGTCTCTGCACAGTCCTTTGACATCTGTGAGGTACACCTGGAATGCAAGTGTACCAGGCCCAGAATCTCTGCAGTTGCGCAACTGAGTAGTGTGTCCTTTGCCTCTATGGTGATATAGAAAGTCCCCGGCGTGTACTGGTTGCTGTGTGCTACTGTCATTTGGAATGTCCCCTCCAATGGAATGGGTGTGCTTCCTCATAGGTGAAAATTGTTATCTATGAAGGTGTGAGCCTTGGCATAGGTTGTAGCAGGGTATATTGCCACTGGTACTTCAGTGCATAGAATCGTCACTTCACAGCGTGGTTGGCTTCCCCTTTGCTGCGTTCCTAGTGCCAGCACTGATGTGAAGAAAATCTCATGGGTGTTGCTGTCATCTATGGCAGCAATTTCCACCTCTGGATAGTAGTCCGCCATCAACGCTGTATCCAATCCCGGGACTTTTCCCTGTAAGGTTACCAGTTTTGCTGTTCTGCCCCTGTGTAGTGGCTGCGCCCTTGAGGGCCCTGCAGATGTTTCCAAAGTGCCCCAGCTTTCCACAACACCCACACTTGTGGCCCAACACGGGGACATCCATTGTCATGTGGTAGTGCACCTCCACAGAACTGAAAAGGTGCCTGCTGCTGTCTCTCCATTGCAGAGGGTGGGCCGTTCTTCGTTTCATCTTCTTATACCTCGTGGGTTTCTGTGGTGATGAACATATATATATATATATATATATATATATATATATATACATATATATATATATATATATATATATGTCATCATTTACATGCTCACAACTAGTTTTCAGACTTCTCACTATAGTCTCTAAAAAAGCTGTCAGTGCGAATATCAATTTATTATTTTCGCCAATATGCATCATACTCCACCATTCCTCAGCAGTACAAGTGGTATGTTTACCGATCCCTTGCCCCATACATATCATTCTCTCATCCCTCATGTTAAGACAAAACAGCACCAAATGCTTCAATGATTCCTCAGACAAAAACGACAAGATTGCTCTCATAAACAAGTACATCATTTCTTTCGTTTCCCATGCATTTAATCTAAATTTTAGGAAGATTAATCTCCTCCTTTTGCACGGAAATTGGATCAGGTACCTAGGAAGATCATTCAATTTTTTAGCTTCAGGTGATGCATTTTTCATTCTTGTATGTTGCATTCTTTTGTCGTGGGTATCAATCCAATCTTGTTCAAGGATTTGTTTTTTACTGCATTTGGATTCTGCATAACCGTTTGTTTGTCCATATTTAGCTGTATTAAAATGGTCTCGCAAGACGTTCTCCAGAGTCCCAAAAGGCCTTCAGTAGAGCATTCCTTGATCTTTGTTAATATACGGAATTGTGGGATGTTATCAGCTCCACATGCCCTCCTGTATAGGGTTAGCGAGTTCCACATAACTATTGCATTAATGTATGATAAACTCATCTCATACCTCATGCAAGCAGTTGGAAAGGCCTTAAGCAATTTAAGTATCCTTCCCCATATCACATGTTCTCATCTAGACCAGAGTTCGTGGTCGCACCCTAACAGAGTCTTGACTCCATATGTGAGTGCCGGGATAATTTTGTTCTGTAGAAACGTACAACTATGACTATTGAAAATGTTCCATATTTCACATGAAGCTTGGCGGCTTGGGCAGCAAGTTGTTTACATTTGGCGACAATGTTTTTTTACCATAGGTTCATCGCAAATACTTGTGCTTATTGTGATACCCAAATATTTAGCCTCTGTAACAACCTTCAAGACATCATTGCGTAACCTCCATTTAAAACTTTGGCTGGTTTTATGCTTATGAGATCCTTGTAGGTTCTTTAGAATAAGGATCTCTGTTCTCTGCACATTGATCTCAAGTTTATTTTCTTCAATATAGCCCTTTAGGGCTGTAATCTTTCTCTGCAGACCAATGGGAGTCAGATCTAAAATCGCGATGTCGTCTGCGTATATAATCAAATTGATATGCTCTTCATTAATCTTTGGAGGGAAAGAAATTACACCCTCTAGGGCTTCTCCAACATTTGAGATAAAGAAATTGAAAAGCATTGCTCCTAAGGGGCAGCCCTGCTTGACACCACAATTAGTGTTTATAGGCGCTGTTATATGCCCACTCTGATCTCGACGAACCTGTACAGATGTCTGAGTATAGAGAGCCTTTATTGCATCGAGTAAACTGGTTAGACAACCTTTTTTTGCCATTTTATTCCACAGCAGCTCTCGATCCTACCCGTCAAAGGCATGAGCCAAATCAATAAATGGGATGTAGACAGGTACTCTTTTCTTAATCACATCCATTTTCAAAATGTTCAGGATAAACAAGTTGAGACTACAGCCTACCCCTTTGACAAAGCCAGTTTGCCTCGAGTCCGCCACTCCAGACTGGTCAATCCAGGTTGTTAATTCATTAAGCAGCTGGGTGGTGGAGAGTTTTCCCACTACATCCAGTAGTGCAATAGGCCTGTAGTTGTTGGTCTCTAATCTAGAGCCCTTTTTGAAAATGGGTATCATTAAGGCTCTTTTCCAAGTCTTTGGTTTTCTTCCTTCGTTTTTTACCATTCTAAAGAGCTTATGGCAAAAAACAGCCCATTCTTTGGAGTTTTGCTTTAGAATGTGGTTTAGGTCATCGGGACCAGGGGCCCGATACGCACTCAGTTTCTTGATGTTAATACAAATATCATCTCTCTCCGTACTGAGATTCCAAGAGGATTCTATCATCGTCATATATGTTAACAAACTTCTGTTTCTGAAAAAGCTGATTCTAATGAGCAATCCACTTGTTCTATGTCACCAGATTACATAAGCTCGCCTTCTGCTGTCTTTCTAACTCATTAATTGCTGCCCAAAAGTCTCTTGAGTTTCTTTGAGCAAGACATGTCATCATGGTTTCAGAATCATTTAGTTCCAGTACTGCTTTATACCACTTCAGCCAGTTTTTGTACTGCATTGTCCTTTTCTTTTTATCCTTATCTTTCTGACGTCTCGTCAGCTGGGAACCTTCTAAGACTCTTAGCCAGTGGTCGAAGTGAGCGGGAGCGGTCGGGAGTGGTGCTCCTATACTTTCTTAAATTACCTTTTACAGCTCCTGTACTTTTATTTTAAAAAGAAAGCTTCCGGAATGGTTTTGTTTTAAAATAAAAATGTAGGAAGAAGTTGAAACTTGCATTTTCAGTGCACTGCACTGAACGTTCCCTTAAACAGCAGGTGCAAGTGTTTGGGGGGGTGTATTGTGTCTGGGAGGGGACATGGTGATGGGGTTTGTGGGGAGTGGGTGCAGGCCAGCAGGGAACATAGTTCCACTACTTCTTTTCATACACTTCGACCTGTTTTCTGAATTCCTTTTTTTCCTGACCACTTCTGGATCATATACATCATTCTTAACCAGACCTTTCATGCTTAGTTGACTTGAGGATTTATATATTTGAAGAAGAGCATTGTATTCAATCATGGTACAATCTTTTTGGCGCCGTTCATTCTCAGCAGATTTCCACCCCACTCAACTTCTATCTTTTGATTCCAGTTCATATGTTCTTTTATTGCTTCTGTTTTGAAAGAAATCGTTATTAAATTGTGATCGCTTAAGTCTGTTTTAATTACCATCATATCACAGAGGCTCTTTGTCATCATCTTAGAAGTTACAAAGTAGTCTAAAGTGGATTTTTGCTTGTCTCTCCCCAAGTTCGCATGAGCTGGTATGTCACCTAGCATTTTCCCATTCAAGATGGCATCCAGTTGTTCCAATATGGTTTTTCGTAAATTGTCATTTCGTTTCTCCTTTTTTTCCCACTTATCTGTCGTTAAAAGATCTATATTAAAATCTCTGCAGTCTATGATGGATGCATTGTCTTCTTTGTCTACTTTATTGCTGACAAGATCACATAACTGATCAAAAAACTACAGCTCACCTGCGGCTTTATGCTGCCAGTAAATGTTAATAATGGGAATCTTTATATTTAAATTTCATACATTTCCACTATTTGTAACTGTAGTTACTTGGACATGGACAGACAGATTACTGGAGCCCCTAATTCGTAAGCCACTTTTTTTTTTTACCATAGTAAGCATTCCAGACATAGGGCGTCCTCTTCCTTGACTTATTGCTGGATTAAAGGCTAAATCAAATCCTTCTACAATAGGAGGCACTCCCAGCCATGTTTCCTGGAGCCAGATTATATCTAGGGGATCAAGCAATTTGCATGACTTTTGTATTAGATGAGAAAAGCCAGAGGTATTCCAAGAGCCCGTGGCTTTAGTCCCTTCGAGACTGACTGCCTTGTGTTAACTGTCATTTTTGTCATTTAGCGCACCAGCAACCCAGCTCCAGCTATCATCATTCGAGACCATTGCATAGGCTTTTTTATTCGTTTTATTTAAAACTTTTGCACTGTCCTGAGTCTCTATGGTACTTCTGAACGGTTTTTTACTTTTCATTAATTCTGTGAATTTTTCACAATCCTAACCAATTTCTTCCAAGTCATCATTTACAGGGGTCTTATTAACAAGGGTCTTTTTCATGGTTTGAACAGGGGCACGGGCTCTAACTTGAGAACAACCTTCTTTGTCAGTTTTGCGTTCCGGCATTCTTACAGACATGCATTTTGTGTTAATCTCTTTTATTACAAACCCAAGCGAGTAAAGATCCAGAGCATTCTGTATTATAAGATCATAAACAATCCTTGAGTGTATATGCAACACTACTCGATCCAGTATTGAATCTGCAATAAGTTCAACAGTCTTAATATCATTGGATGAAATTATCTTCATGGCCGGTAGATGGTTCAGAAGCTGCATGACATTATAACGTTTTAAGATAAAGCCATCTTCTCTTGGTATGCTTCTCTGGAGCAGTAACCTCAAAGCTGTCTCACCCTGGCCACATATTTTAACGAAAATTCCTTTGTTCATAGTTTTTGATCTTTTATCCACTCTCCATGGTTCCTTGTTTCCCAAGCTATAGATTGTGATCTTTTGTTATTTTGATCTGTTACCTTCATTTCATGTTGAAATTTTTCCCTTTTGATCTGCTTAAGGATATTATCATCTCTGTTTTTAGGTTCCACTCTTAGTTCCGCCATCTTCATTTTGCCAAGGCCCTTTTTCTTCTAACTTCCATTGTTATAAACTCATCAGCAGCCTTCCAGCATCATTGCAATCATCACTTATCAGTTTCTTTTCTGGGGAAGTTTTTGCAACTGTCCTCTTCCATGATTTTACATCACCACACTAAAAAAGTTCTTTCAGGGGAACTACTACCACATCATCCTCAGAGTCAGACGATGATGTTACGCTCTCTTCTTCAGCTTCATTTGGTTGAATCTTTCCTCGTCATCATCGTTTATTTCATATGTTGACATGTTTAATAGATCTTCCATCATCACGGCCTCAGCTCTTTCCTCACAAGGCAGCTTGTTTTCCACATGTGAATTATCCTTTTTTTCAGGACCATAGACCTTCAGATTTTTATCAATCTTTGGATCTTTTTCCAATAGGTTAGAACTGGTTGTTTGAATTGTCACGTTCAAAGCCTTCAGGTTTCTCAAAAATTAGCAAGAATTCTTGGCATTTGGGTTCTTCGATTTGGCCATGATCTTTGATTTTTTCTTGCTTTTAATAAATTTATTTTTGACACCCTCTTGGATTTTTGTAATTTCTGGTATTTTCATTTCTTTTTCAAATATGGCATAACTTTCCTTTAAGGCATCTTTCAAAATCTCTTTCTCTTGCGGGGAAACAGTTTCACTCATTGGAGGCAAATCAGAAGGTCTGCATCCAATTTTCTTCATATCTTCTGTGGCCTCCGGATCCTTACTATCACTATCCCACTATCACTTACTTGAGACCTTGACGTCGGCTTCTTTAGAATCCGAACAGGGGCAGATTTGCAGCGTGTCAGCTTAGAGCATGCGCACTGCTGCTGTCTGGTCTCCATTCCTGCAGCACAACGGAGCGTCAATGCACAGTTCGCTTTTACAAGTTCACAAATTCCCACATCACCCACGGAACACAAGGAACACTCCCTCGTCACTTGTATGAATATAAAAACAATGCACTTTGCAACACACCTCCTTCCCTCTGAACATATTAAAATTTGAAAGTTGAACTATGTACACATGTTTAGTCACCAAAAAACGATGTAGACCTAAAAAGGAAAAGAACTAGATCTATTTCCACACTTAGATGATCATAAAATACAAATGTTTTTACACACACTGATTGAGGCAGTAAAATCTTAAATTCGAAGCTGCTTCATGAGTATACTCTATTGAGTTCTTTCACAAGTGCAACTCTCTCTTTGATCCACTCATCACCACCAGAAACCTTGAAACCCCCCAGAAATATACAATTGAATGTCATTTTTTAGAGGAGCTAAAGAGGCACAAATTAAGCACAAGATGGTATCAGTTCTACTCCGGTCTCACAACGAATGTAAGCACAAAAGCAAATACTACAATTTCATCAAAATCCATCGCTGGAGCAAAAGGGCAGGAAGAAAATGCTGGAGTCACAACAAGATCACAGAAGAACAAACTGATCTGCAAAATAGACCTAGTAGTTAACCTCTCAAACCTGAAACCATCTAGTGACTTACTTTCGGCCTTAAACAAGGGGGTGACATATTGTCCGACAAATATTTAGGACTACTTTTAGCTGACCTATATCAATTCTGCAGGTGTTTCAAATGTAAAAATTATTTTGATACACAAATTAGCTGGGAAACTGTAACAGAAAACCGAGAAATCACCCTCAAAATTAGCATCTGCTGTAGCACATGATATTATCCCCCTAAGGAATTTCGATGGCACAAAGAATTCAAAGATTCAAGATCTAACCAGAGAACAAGATATAGGCATCTTCGAAACTGAAGACAGTGAATAAAAATCTAAATCGAAATTCATACTGCAATTGCCATCAGATAATGTGATAGATATATTCAGCAAGTGGTTACAGAAGATCTAAGAAATATATACATTAATAGAACCCAGAGACTTTCCAAATATAATCTTACCATGTAGAAAGGGAGGCTGTTAAGGAATTACAGAACAAAAGCAACTTTCTCACCAAAACAGCAGACAGCGGTGGTAAAGTAGTCATAATGAACGCGATGACGCCGGACGCTCAGCAACATAAAAACAGGTGCCTTTTTCAGAATGCCGCTCACGGCCAAATCAGAAAGGACCATCACATCCTTCTGCTACACAAAAGTATCAAGTAAGTCAGCGCTAGGCTTCATGGCTATATTTAGGGCTTCACAGCCCCCTAATTTTTAAATTATTTGTCACATCAATACTTATATTCTGCCAAATTCTTCTTAGTAATTTATGGAGAAATGATACTGACACACACCAACTTTTCTGAAACAAGATCTTTTTTGTCTTCTGTCATAGAAGAACATTCACAAATACACCAGTACAAAATACCCTGGTATAAGGCATCACCTGCATACAACCTAGCAGGGTAAGGCTTTTCCCGTGCTTGCAAAACCAATCAAGCAAAACTCAATCTTTGATAGGGAAGCCCCTCTGATGAGCTTATTCTAATACACAACCCAACGAGAGCAGTTATAGTATGATTTTTCACACAACACCAAAAACTATATTCTTTTTTCTTTTTTAGATTTAAATTCTACTTTTACAAATGCCGAAATGTTACTATACTACCACTATAAAACTTGTATGATTACCAACAAATTCTGATCAATAAGATTTAATAAGATTTAATGAGTCATCAGATCAAATGATAAATCAAAAGATATTTTCCTCCTGAAGAGCCACATCCAAGTGGTGAAACACGTGAAGAGGATTAGAGAACCAAAGGACGTCAAAGGACGTCAACATTAGAGGATAAAAGGACACAATTAAGAGTGAAATAGGAGATCAAAAGACATAACAGGACAACACAAGATCAATAAGGATCATATACGATAACACAATATCAATTAAGAACTACTTGACCTATTGTGGGTTGCGTAAAATGATTTTTCCCAGGTGCTTGTAACCATAAGATTGCAATTCTATAATTTACATTCACTGCTGGGAAAACGCAGCAGTTAATCTTTAGACAAGTGACAAGATAGCCTGCAATTCAACAAGCTTGCCTAGATCAAGAGTGATTGTTTGCAACTCTCCATAAACCGTTCTGTGTTGTTTCACTCCAATTGTATGAAATGCATAGCAACAATTACAACCATCCTGATAAGCACAATTAATCTTTGGATTGTTCTGTTTCCCCTCAAGTCGATCACACCTGTTGTGTCTGTGCACACTTCACAGGGGTTTCCTCCTGTAGAGGTACCATCATCTTGCACACGTATAGATATTATATTGTCCTTTGTTCGCACACTCTGTGGGAAGCCCCGTAATACTAATGGAAAGATGTGTCAGGGTCCCTTGAAGAATAGACTGGTTGGTGCCATTCATTGTTTCCCCCACATAAAAGGCTCTGTCTCAGGGTATGCTTGTTTGCTCCTTCCACGACTTGTCCCTACTGCTCACTCTTTGGAATTGCATCGCCCCTGATTAACATTAAGACGTACGTTTGTTTTGTGTTACAGGTCAGAAGAGAAGCCAGAGGATGTAGAAAGACCCAGGTAAAGGCACCACAACACTGGACTCATGAAGGTCTTGCTGAATAGTTTGTTCTATGAGGGTAGCATATTTCTGGCAGTTGCTTCTCTTAATCTAGAAGGTCTTAAAGATCTTGCAAGTGGTTAGGGTTATGTAAACAGCATGCCTCAAATTTCTTGTGGTTGTGTGTGCAAGAAAATGAAAATTGCACCTCTTCCCAAAAGTAGAAAAAAAGCCAGCCACTTAAAACTTGCATTTATTTAAAGAATAAGTACAAGGGAATGTGGAGTTGTCTATAATCTTTTCAGCTTCAGTAGTTTTGGGGAAGGCTTTCTCTTTGAGTAGTTGCACCTTTCTTCATTTAGTTCTGGTTAATATTGCAAGTTTTGCGATTGCCTTGGTTGTTTGCCTGGTTATAATTCATCATATCAGTGTGTCTTTTTTTTCACAAAAGTTACGCTTCTAAAGTTCATTTTTTTCCAACAAAAAAAAACAGGTTAGTAAAAAAAAAGAGGGGGCACTAGGGACCCCCACTTGTAAATGGAAAAAAGGAAACAGCACTATGGGCGTTATTATGAGTATGGCACTGGTAGTAACGGAATTGACGTCACTTTTACTGTGTCATGTGAATTATGAGCCAACGGCGGCAGAATTACCACCAACATATGGCTGAGCCAGCCTCTACGTTCATTCTGCCTGCGGAATTACTGCCCAGATCAAAAATGGTATTTCTGCATTATTACAAGTAGAAATACTGCTGAAAATTGGTGGTAATTCTCCCAAAACACAGTGGGCCTCATTACGATCCTTGCGGCCCCATAATGAAGGGTGCCGTTACCGGACCGGCACCCTTCATTACGGGAGCGCTGATTACGAGGTTCCCTTTGCGGGACTCGGAACAGACGTCCTTTCTGGGTCACGCGAGGGGAAGAGGGAGGTAATAATGGGTCATTTGTAATGTGCCCGTTATTACCTCCCTCCCCATTCCCATTGAGCCCAATAGGGGCTCAATGGGAATGGAGAATGGTTCCTTCAAGGAAGAATTACTGGGTCGTCCAATGTTGGAATGACCCGGTTATTCCTCATTGAAGGAACCCGGTAATGGAGCCCGGTTTGGAGGCAGCCATGCTGCTAATAGCACCATGGCTACCTCCAAACTCGTAATGAGGCCCAGTGAGTGCATTTACCTCCACCTTTTAGGCATACAGGTGCTAGAAATTAAGCCACAGGTGCACCAAATCCACTCAAGAAAGGTATATAAGGCACATGCATTCCCCGAACCCACTTTTCAACATCATGTTGCCACTAGCCCTTGTGGATGTGGACACATTGAGCTGCAGGGGCAGGAAGAGCAGCACAGGGTGCAAAGAGGAAGAGGAGGAGATTCCATGAAAGGAGAGCTCCCATACCCAGGGTCAGGCCCTCACCCTGGAACTTGACAGACATGCAGTTAATCACCCTGTAGCGGCTGAACAGGGAGGCCATAGCTGAGCTGCTCACCCTGATCCAGGATGACAAAGAGAGCAGGATTAAGATAAGAACATCCTTACCCCTAGTGCTGAAGCTCGTGTCTGTCCTGCAATTCCTGGCAACTGGCACCTTCCAGCACACAGTGGCCATGCCGCACGGCATGCCCATGCCCCCAATTTGTGCAGGTGCTGGATGCCCTCCTGTGCCATGTCTCCAGGCACATCTCCCTGCCCACCACACCGGCACAGGAGAATGCCATGAAGGCACGTTTTTATGCAGTAGCCCACATGCCCAATGTAATTGCTGCTCTGGACTGCATACATGTGGCGTTGATGCCACCCCAGGCATGTGAAGTGGTATACCGTAACCAGAACCAGTATTACTCCCTCAAAGTCCAGGTCACCTGCAATCCTGAACTCTTCATCATACACTGCTGTGCCCGCTTCCCTGGTTCCACCCACGATGATATGATCCTGCGGAACAGCACACTGCCTGCATACATGAAGAGGCACAGAGTGCAATGGACGTGGATGTTGGGTGAGTACAAGTGCAGTCACACAAAGTTATCTTGCTGCACTACTGAAATGCTATGTGAAGGGTGGGGGCATTGCCACAAATGAACAATGCATGCCCTGTGAAGGCCCAGCACATGCAGGACATGTCCTCTCATCGCACATATGACAGTCTACAACCCAATTATGGAAAATGCTGTAGTAAGTCACCAATGCATATTGCCTCAATAGGCTACCAATACACCCACTTGACTACAGAAACCACAATCCAACATGTACACCCCTAATCATGGAACGACAAAGTTCCACATTGCACCAAAGGATTGCAACACTGGCAGTAGTAATGCCAGGTACTCAGGTAACCATGTACATGTAGCCATCATGGAACAGATGCAGACTACAATACTTGTCAAATGCACGCACAGAGGGCCTGATTAACAGAAGCATTTTATAATGGTGCAGTCCCATAGGAAAATGCTCTGTGAATCAGGCCCAGAGTGTCTACCAACATGGCATTGTAAAAGATAACACATCCACTGACATCTATGACCTTTGCCCTTGCAGGTGACACTGGATACCCCCAGCTACCCTGGCTAATGACACCTGTGTGGAAACCACAGACGCCACAGGAGGTGGCCTTTAACGAGGCACACGTCCATGCCAGGCTATGCATCGAGCTGACCTTTGGCCTGTTGAAGGCTCATTTCCAGCGCTGACAGTGGACTGGAGGGGCCTTAATGTACAAGACAGGCCAGAGACGGTTGGAGAAACTGTTCTTGATTGTGCCATGCTCCACAACATTTGCCTCAGGCAAAATGTTTCCCTACCCCCTTATGCAGACGTGCCACCCCCAGAAGTGGAGGACTCACTGCCTGTGGATGATGCGCTGCCACGCAGTGAGCCGGAAGAGAGCAGGGATGGAAACCTGGTTCGGCAAGACTTGATGGACAATTTGTCTGAGCACATTGATATCCACATGCTGCGCACCTTTGTAAATATAGTCAGGTCATGAATTAAACATATTTACACAATGAGGAATGTCTGAGCATTGTTTCAAGTGAACTATTATTTTATCTTGAAATGTACAAACACCCTCCCCACACAACCCCTCTTCCCACAACACCATCCCCAACACACCCTTCCCCCACTCGCCCCTCCCCACAACACTACCCTCAACACACCCACCCTCCCACCTCCCTTGTGACTATTTACACATGTACAGCCACTTGAGTGACCTCTTACCCTTACTACTCTCCTCTCCTCTACGCTGGAGAGTCAAGAGCATGCTGGCTTGCATGGTCGCTGCAAAATCTGAGATGCTCTCTGTCATCTCCCCCACCCTCAGTCCGATGATAGGGCGGCAGATGTAACAGCTGCCTGTCATCTGTCCGAGTCCATGGCCCTTGTTATCCTCCGTGAGGCACCCTGAACACAGTCATGGATGTCCAGAAGGTGTTGGACTTCAGTGTCTGCAAGTGTTTGCAGGTGCACCTGCCACTGCTCTATAGCATCCAGACTTCTCCACATGTCATCCTCTGAGTCATGGGGTCTGGGTTGAGGGCTATCGGGAGGGCAGAGTCTGAAGCAGGGTGAGCCGTGCCACCTGTGTCACCCTATGACTCCTGGTCATGCTGCCTATGTGGCTGGTGTCCCGCTCAGGTGACGATGGGGTATCATGGGCCAGTTGGGTAGGTGCATGCACAGTGACTCCTGCATGTCTGCCAGCAGCTGGCTCCCCTGTCACCTGTCACAACCACAGTGGCCAGCTGTTGAGGGGGAGGTTGCATGTGCCAGGGGTGCAGTGCCTGCGGCGGTGTCCTCGTCACTGCCATTGAGTGCTGTGCGGGTGCCGGCATGTGTGGCGCTGCTGGGCCATGGTGTCACAATCCTGCCCTCTTGCCTTCCGTTCCCATCGCTGGGTGTTGCAGAGGTGGTGGCTTTTTGTGCTTGGATGCCCGGCCATGGGATGTAGATGAGCCTGCATCATCTTCCTCCTCTTCCTCCTCCTCCTACTCCTTAGTCGCCTGTGAACCTGTTGGGTGACCAATGATATGCTCTTAGTCATCATGCATACTTGCACGTGGGCTTGCTAGTCATACATGCTGCATGATCGAGGGACATCCTACACATGTGGTCTGAAGGGTACGGTCGATTGCAGGCCAATGCATATGGCCACAGCAAGGTGGCGGTTGTATCTGCTGAGGGTGTACACCCCATTGGCATGTGCTCTTTGCCGCTTGTGCTGCCAACATGGCCTATACAAATGGTTGTGCTGGGGGTCCACTTTAGCTCTTGGCCTTTCTCGGCACACATGGTTGCTCCTGCATACACGGGTGCCCCTGCATACAGTGCCAGCATTAGCCCTGGCAGTGCACAATGTAAAAGGATATTTGACACCCCCCAAGTAGGGGATGGCGCTACATTTGTGGTTGATGTGCGACAAAAGCATGGGTCAGTCTTCGGAAGGCTGCACCATGCTGGTAGGGCAGCGATGCTCATTTGAAATGATTGACTTTCCCTCTCCAACATGGGAGCTGGGCACTTTCCATTGCAATAGGAAGCCTTCACCACACCAGCAAGGGGGAGCCCTTGTTAGACTACTCCAAGCTTGCATATCAGGGGGCCTGATTTAGTGCCCCAGGCAACTGACCAGATCACCCATCCCTGAACCCGACTCTGCTTGGATACACATTGGGTGGTGTTTCCTTTGGGCGCATTGCCATGTGGTGGCATCTTCTCCTGTCCATTGGGACCATCTATGCTAAGGGACACATGCTTGGGATGGTCATTTGCCCAGTGCATTGTCAGGGGAAGGGGGAGGGGTCATTCAAACTCACCAGATTGAACTTGGCTGTTGACTCCGGCCTCAGCACTCCCAACTCCCTCAATCCCATCCATGTGGAGGATGGACCTGGTCTTCTCCTCCCACAGGGTCAGGACAAAGGGGTCAATGGTGCCGCCTCGTGGGGCCAATGACTTCTGTCAGTGTTTCGATAGGAGGCTGTGGTCCCTGGTCTAGCTGTCATTCTAGTGCTTCCTGCAATCCATCCCATCCCATGGGACTGTGCCCACAGTTGTTACCATCTCACATATGCCTGAGCAGTTGGCTGCCTTCGTTGGACCAATGTTTTACAGTGCTTGGACCCATATAGCTCCGCGGTATGGACCACCTTCTCGTCAGTGAGGACCTGTAGCTCAGACTCACTGAACCTTTCCTTCCTCAGCCTAGATTTATCTGGGCACATGGTTACACTGTCCTGAAGGTCTGGATGCTTACAGGAAGTGGTGGATTCATATTGTATTGAGTTTTTCAAGATAGCCTCTGCCATGCTGCTTGTTCCGGCGATGACTCTATTTTCGTCAGCTGTAATTCAGCCGGCGGAAGTAGCACTGATTGTACAGCGGTAATGGTAATTCTGCCAAATACGGACAGGATTACCATTGTGTACTCATTTTCAGCGGTAATTCTTCTGGACAGAATCACCGCTACCACCAATGGTGATTGCGCACTCCTGTAATTCTGCACAACACCATGGCGGTAACACCGTTTTATACAGGGGAGAAGAGAGTAGGCCCAAGGACCATGGCCCTAAAAGACAACTATTCCTCTTCTTCCAAACCTTAACGGTATGCTCAGTCAGACCCTATCCCCTGACGTATCTAATAAAGAAGTTGAACCAAGACCTGGGCTTTAAGATGTCTGTTGATCCCTAAGCTGCGACAGCACACACGCAGATTGCCAAGTAGAAGCATGAGAAGATCACGTCAGCATTGATTTTTACCAGGGTGAGTGCCAAAGTAGCCCAAATGTGGTATGCTGGGGGTGGCATCTTACCTAGTGGGATTGTGTAGGCTCTTAGGAAAGTTACTTCAAGCAGTGTCATAGGAAATCCTGCATGGGTGACTGTATGAACCTACATTCCAATCTCCACCATTCATCCACTGACCACAAGGTGGTCCCTGAAGGAAGACTTACATGGCATTTGTCTGATAGGTTGAACTGCAAAAGATAGCAAACATCACATGAACTCTGCGCAAGGGAATGCTGAGTGTGCAGGCATGAAGAAAGTGGGTAAGCAACATGAAATAAGGAGCATGTGTGGCTGGGAAGAGCCACAGGGAGGTTGCCTCATGTGTTGCCAGAAGATTTAGTTTAAGGAGCTTCTGAGTTCACCGCCTTCTTGTTATCCTCACTTGCGGGCCAGGACTGCGATAATCGGGACAGCTTCCCTTCGTTGAGTGCTGTGCAAGTATAACTCATACCCACAGCTAAGAAACCTGTCAGCCCCATCTACCCTTCACTTAGAACCACAGATGTTACTGAACCACCCAGAACTAAGTACAGAGGGAGCGTGAGTGGAGTGTTTTTGAATATTAATCTCGCTGGAGACAACGTTATATCAATGGACAATTTTCTTTTGAGCTTCAGAAGCCTGTGTTGTTGTTTTCTGATACACAGCAAAGGAGCTTTTGCCTTTTAGTTCACTAAATAAAATGAGCTTACTACAGAGATTGCGTGAGGCACACAAGTCCGTCTTTGAAGATAGCATGGTGCAGAGTACCTCAATGGACAGAGATTCTAACGGATCCTTTGCTCCTCCAGATTCCTCATCTTTTGCTATAGCTGCAGACACGGACTAGATCCGAAGATCCTTGATGCAGGGGATTGACTTCAATTCCCCCAGAAGCCTGAACTGTCCGATTGCATCCTGATTTAACCCATGGAATCACATTGCTCCCTGAACTGTACCCCAGCACCAGGATTATCCCATACCATGTCCCATTTTCTCTGTGAGTTACTCACTCAGATGTCCCCAAGATTGACACATGATTAGCCCCTTGGCACTCCCACTGACCACAAAATGTCCCCATGCCATGTCCAACAGACTATGACATCACTCCATGCCATGCAATTTACAATGAATTGTCCCTGAAATGTACATTTCCACAATAATTGCTCTGTGCCACATCCAATGTTCCTCTTACTTGTTATATGGCAATTAGATTCATCTCCTGTACTGGCCCAAGCCACACTCTGTGGCATATCCCAGTAATCCTTGAGTTATCTCATGTCCCTTACATTGCATCAAGTCCTGCCCTAGGCCATGTCCCAAAAACAACTGAATTGCCCATGCCATTCACATTGCTCACAAAACTGCCACACCTTATTCCCCCAGAATTGCCACAAACCATGCCCTGAATTGCACCATGTTACTTCCATTGCCCCAAGCACCACCCGATAGGAAGTCTAAAACAATGGAAAGTGGTGGGAGGAAAACCTTAGAATGAATCATAACAAATGAAAATGTATCTGGGCAGACTTCCAGTGCTTCATTTCTCATCATGCTGTACCATTACAGAAGATGATAAACAGCATGCAAAAATTAGACTCCATCCCATTACAAAATGGGCAGCCCGTATTGCTAGACCACATCCTTTCCGCATGCGACCAGAAGCAACCTCAGACATAATTCAACCTCATTGGTTGTCATCACTTAGGTGTTGCTTGGGACTGTAAGCACAGCAAGCTGGCACCCAAGTCTGAGCATACCTATGGCACTTAGATGATCTTCCAACAATAAAGAGAAATGGATGAAACGTAATCACTGGCAATTGAGCTGGGCAGCCTTCCAGTTCACTGTTCTACCATTGCAGATGCAAATCAGGCTTGGTTCCTCCCTATAAGGGGCATTTCGGTTTGATCTCCCTAAGAGGGGGAGAGTGTGGAGATGTAGAGCTTGCTATGAAGCAGATTGGGGATCAATGAGGGGAATAGACCAAAGTGACAGTTTAAAGGGGTTTGATTTGGAAAGCAACAAACGTAAAGAGGGTTCAACTCAAACAAATAACAAATGGTTCCACCTCAGGGTTGAAAGACAAAACCAAATGGCCAACAGATAGTGGGATGACTTCAGCATGGCATAACAATAATAACAAAACAATCGGGTAACTTCTCTTCAGGTTGGTACAAGCAAGCCAAAAGCCATTTTCACAAATTGCCAGTTTCAAGGTTCAGGTATCCAAGTTCAGTAATCTGTGGAAGATGTTAGTCAATAACAGGATGAGTATTTTGAAACACCCACGACCCTTGTTTCCACAAATCTTGTAGTTCCCGCCCTTTTCTCATTTACTGGCTATGCATGGTTGTGCTCCAGGGTTGGCATACAGATGCACTCCGAATATGGGTCACCACTGGTAGGAGTGCGAGGTTGAGTCCGATTCTGCTCTGTCTTTGGCAGGTTAGCTGGGGTCACAAAGGGAGGGTCTGCTGACACTGATTCAGGGGCTCGCTGACTACTCCCCAAAGCCCTCTGCCCCCAGGGCTGTGGTCCTGCCACCTCCATCTTAGTCTCATTCCTTGGGATTCTTCTCTCCTCTTTCGTTGTCTTCACTACTTCCTCCTTTCCTACTGTGAACTCCTGCTCTTACCTTCTGCAACCCCTACTACTCCACCAGATGTAGGGTGAATCTGTGACACCTTGTCGCTCTGTTTCTGCCTGTACAGGCCTTCTGTCTTGCTGCCACCTTATCCAGCTTCTATCACTTCTTAATTTACTCTTCACACTTGATCAGCTTCTCGTGCTTGCTGATCTTGCTCCCCCTTGCACCTTACTACAACCTTCCTGGGGTGTCTCAATGCTCACCAGATCTTCCTCCTGCTGGGCTTCTATCCTCTGTTCTCTCAGCACCCCCTGTCCTTGAAGTATTCCTCTTTTCCTCTCCAATGGGTCTTTCACCACTTCTCCCTTTGTCTTCCACTTCCTCCTTATTGAGTTGTTTCCTAATCTGTGGTGGGTCAGAGATGGACACAGACTCTAATTTTCCATCTCACTGTTTGGGTTTATTAGATTAAAGATGAAGAACTCCTATATATCCCTATTCTAAGGGGTTCCTTACCTGAAATAAGGTGTTTGTCAGTCGTCATTGAGAGTCCAAATCAATTTTAGTTCTCCGTCCAAAACTCACCTCTAGCTCTAACACTATTCAAACAACAACAAATAAATAAAACAAACAAACACCACAGGAGAATGGCCCCCTGCTCCCCAGAGCTGGTTCTCCAGCAGTTTTAGTTCAGTGAGTCTTCTTAGGATAGATCTTGGCAACTACTTTTTTTTTACTTTTACGACTTGACTTGATTCTCCAAGGTTTCTTTAATTTCTTTCACTCTGTTATTCTTTCTTTCCTTCTTATTCAGTTTACTCCTTTCTAGAGATTAGTTTACTCTTGTCTCTGTATTCATGATTAAGCTTTCACTGTTCTTTAATGGCCATTCCTTTTCTAGACTGAAGGAAGTATAGGTATTCCAATATCGATTCTCTTGTTCTTTATTGTCTTTTAACAGGGTGCCCTGATTGGGATGAACCTGAACATTCCTGAGGCGATCTTTACTTGCTTCAATTATTCTTGCCAGCCGCTTTTCACTGGGATAAGTATGATTGTACAAATAATGATTATCACCCTCTCCATAAATTCTTGACTCTTTATCTCTAGTGGGACAAGTATGTATGTGCCAGTAATGATTATCACACTCTTCTTGTATTCTTGACTCTTTATCTCTACTTGGACGAGTATGAACTGTCCAGTAATGATTCGTTCTCTCTCTGTATACTCTTGACTCTTTATCTCTACTGGTTCTAGTATGAGTGTGCCAGTAAGGTTTATCTGTCCCCCTTCCGGCTCTCTAGCTTTCCCCATTCCCTGGGTCATTCAGAGTAAGATCACTGGGGCTTGTACGAGGACGGGACTCTTTTGTTCGATTGTCAGGTTGCCATTTCCCTTCTTTTTCCTGTCGGCTTTGCTCCACAATATCCTTTTAGTGGTATCAGAGTTCTTCACTGACCTTCGGCTCCACCACAATGGACTGGCGGTGACGCCATCAGGTGTCTCTTGTACAGCTTCAGGGTGCCCTACATCACCCATGGTTTCTCTTCTCTTCACTTCTTCCCAATATGATACATCAGAAGCTCTTCTGGGGCTTCCCCTCTGTATCAAATGGTGCGCATCCTCAATCCTTCCAGTGCTCGACTGCGAGTCGATTCGAAACACGCGAGCTCTCCTCTTTCTTCTGCGCCCCCTCTTCTTATGACACTGCTGTGGGACTTCCCCAGTGAGCAGTCAAAGTCCCTCTTCTCTTTTGGCTTTACAATCTTTATGTCTCCTTTTGGCTTTCTTTGTCTCAGTACCAACCATGTTTTCTTTCGCAAACACAGTTGGTTGTCAATAACAATCCTTGCTGATTCTTGACAGACCTCCTCCTTAGATAGCCTTAAATGTGGGTTAGTAATACCCTGCTTAGGGATTTCCTCATTAGAACAGGAGTCCGCGTCCCCAGAGGAAGAGTCTCTCCCGGTGAGATCTTGCTTGCCTCTACCACTATGGAGGGTATTGTACAGCGGGCTCACCTCCCTAGCCTTGGTGAGAAGTAACAGAATCCTGTGATTCATCACACCACCCTTTGCATCCCCCAGCCTTCTGAGATTCTCTCTTTCCAACCAATCCAAATCTTTCATCCCAGCCTCATGGATCTACTGTCATGCCCCCAGGTCTCTTTTCCCATCCTTCTGGCGGTCTTTTCTCCCAGATTCCTGGATCTTGCTTCCCAGCCTCCTAGATTTCTAGTCCCAATCTTCCCAGGCTCCCACTCTATAGCCAACTTCCGGGGTCATCTTCCTTCCAGCCTCTAGACCCTGGTGTTTTCTACCTCCTCCTTCCATCTCCCAAACCAAACTATATGCTCTTCTCAAATTGAATGCCACTCTCTCGCCCTCAGTCACCTCACCTCCTCTCCTCTCCTTCAGCCAACTCCAAAAACAATCTACTTCTCATCTTCTCAGTCTCTTTTATAGTGGCCTGGCACCTCCGCTTGGGTCTTCTTTTGTTTTGCAAACAGGTGTGTTCGATAATTAGTGGCTGCACAGATTGGTATATTTGAATATGTGGGTGTTGCTCAGCACTCTCTCCAGGCTCCTCCCCACCATGCAAGTTTCTATGGAGCAAGGCAATATCAGCACTGGGCACTATCTTGGTTGCGTGTTTACACTGAGTTCACAGCAGAACTTTCAGACACACAAGCAGGCTTGTACAGGCACAGAGCTTGTGAACCTTGGTGGGATAAGCACTCTTGAATCTCTCGTACCTGCAAGCTTGGTCCCTTCGCAGGAGTTGCCGTTACGGAGACTGAATTCTGAACTTGGTCTATTAGTGGAGTCATGCGGTTAGTTTGGTCCTTATGGCAATTCTCTGACAAGATAATGGAAGGGGGGGTTGGTTGGCCAAGTGATCTTACCCGCACAGCCCATGGGTTGTGCATTATGCAGCAGATGGCAGAATCCAGCTATCGTGGTCACCCCATCTCTAACCATGAGAGCAAGGCAGAGCACATTGTCACAGTCCCTTGCTAGTTGTGCCATAGGTTACTAAGCTGAACCTCATTGATGAGGCCCAACAAGACCAAAGAGTGTCTGGGATTTCTTGTGTTCCTGTCATGTAAGGGGAGAAGTGGCCTAGCAGTTATGGCTGGAGTGCTTCCATTTGTGGCAGCCAAGGGTGACTGGGAACCAAAAGTGGCCCTAAAATAATTGTCAAAGAGGCCCCATATTACACATTTTCAACAAGCCCAAGTCTGGGTCTTTTCCTAAGAACATGACAGAGAGCTTGATAGCAACAGCATTCTCACGCTGGCATTGGCAGATGATCAGACGTGACTACTGCTGTTCATAAACCAGATTTCCAACTTGCCTTCGAAGCTGTCCACAGTGAAATATATTTAATGTGATGCACTTTGTATATCTTTAGTCAGTGGACAGTAGGATTCAGGAGCTCTACATTATAGGATTTTCCTTAATTTTCAAAAACATTGAATAGCTCAGACTGTGCAAGACCTTTCTCCACTATACATTGAATAAACTCTTCATGTTAGCCTGTTTTCTTCAAGCTTATCTGGCTTACTTTCAACTTTTTCCAAACCCTATAGACCGCTCTGCGTCACTATGCATGACCTGCGCTCTCTGTCTTCTCTGCTAACGCTACTAACGCTACTGGTATGCGCACCTCTGTAACCAGCTTCCAGACTCATTTCTTATGTACTTTTACCCTCAGTGTCTTGCCTGTGTTCTTTGACTTGAATGTAACTAGTGCACAGATGCCTACGGGCTTGGAGCGCTCTACAAATGCAAAATAAATAAATAAATATTAAACAATTACCCTCCAGAAAGTACTACAAAGTTGCTTGAAAGTGATACATTTCCCTTCCATTAATACCAGAGAACAGGGAACAGACAGATAGGTTGCCATTGTGCCTCCTGTTGGTAGTTACAACTCAGTTCGTTTTTCCAACTGTTCTCTCAGGGTGTTTGAGCACTTTTCCAAGCTTTGTGAATGTATTTTGCCTCTACAAAATGCCGAAATGCATTGTTCTGCAGTTGTACAATGTTTAAAACCATTAGCTACCTAAAGAAGACGTGTTCAGTGGAGATGATGCTTCCTTATGTTTTCATCTTAAGTCATGTTTCCACACCTATCCCTCGAGTCTATATATCGCACAAATGGAGACACAATTCATGTAACGATGTGCACAAAGTTTGTATTGCTTGCCTTCCTGATTCCCAAACCATTGAGGGTTGTGCCATTTGTTTGGGTATTTTGTATTAGAGACTCAGCTTGGCGCTGAGAGTGAAGGCACTTTTTTCCCCACTGCATATTCAGTGTCCAGTCATCCTTCAAAAAGATCCAGGGTCTGTGATTCCCAGGTCTCAAGTGTCTCCATGACAGATTCTAGAATTGTCCAGAGACCTTCAGAATGAAGTTGCCATCATCAGAACGAGCATCACTTGAAATTGAGGGAGCTTTGCTGCATCTCGCTGCCATCAATAGACCACTCAATGTTATTATACTTCTTGATGTCAAGCAAGTCCTTTGACAGTGGCATACTCATCATCGAGTTCTTCGTTGGCAATTATTTTAAACAGCTGAGCAACAAGACCACCTGGCAGCCCCTTTGCAGCTCCAGAAGAAGAAAATACTATCTGCACCTACAGCACCTTTACTGTGGACCACCCTCAATCTACGATGCACCTCAGAGGCTAGGATCTCATGGGTCTACCACATGAGGCCCACGGTCACGTACATCAATCTGGCCTATTTACAACTTTAAAAAAGAATAAATGTTAGCCGAGTCCAATGGCAAACCCGATGATGCTGGGGATGTCCTCAAAAAAGTAGCCCAAAGAGATAAGTGAATGAGCTCAGCCAGGATAGCCAGATGCTACAGTAATCGACTTGTCCACCTTGGGTTTCTCACTTCACTTTCTGGGTTCTTTTTCTGTGTTATTCTTGGTCATCTTTCTAGTGTACCCTCCACATTGTTCTCCTTTGTTGGACGTGTCACAGTGCTGTTAGACAGCTGCAAATTCAAGATCAGGGATGCTTCTTCAGAAGTAGTGACATGCATTGTTCTCTCTCTTTGGCAGAAAGCGAGCTCATCTGTACCACACTTTCTCTTGTTGAAGCTTGGTTGTGGTGTGCATCATTTGAGTGTGTTGGCACAGCATTGCGGAAGAGAGAGCTTCAGATATTGAGCAGTTCTAAAGATGGAAAGAGAGGTTGGGCAGATTTCTAGATGCAGACATGTCCTCCTTTTGCATAAATTAGTGAAGTTTCATGAGAATATCCATGGTTTCGGTATCTGTCTGCGCGGTCCGTAGGACCACCATGTCCAATTTCACCTTGCCGGCCTGTCCGTTTCGGATGGGAGCAAAAAGGTATGACATGCAGTCTCTGATATAACCCCTTCCACTCCTTGTTTTTGATATCTGAGGTGTAGATTTTTCTGTAGGAACATCTGCAATGCAATCATCAGATTTTCACCAAATGCTCTTCACAGTCAAATCATGGTCAGCCCTTATGGTCTCAAACATAAAGGACCCTCATGCCTGTGCTGATTAGGTACTTCCAACCAAAAACTAGCTTGAATCGACCGCCGACTCCTCAACTTTAATTGTATTTGATCTGCAGAGCAGAGAAGCATTCGTAAGGGCATATATTTGTATTACTTAGCCAGTGTTTATTCCATCAGGGGTATTACCTCCTTCCCCCCAGCAGTAGCGGTCCACAGCATTAAACCCTGGAGGCTTCAGACCCATGAAGCAGTACCGGGCCAAAAATAGCCCTCATCTCGCATTTTGCAAGTCCCTTTTGCTGCTCTCCTTTCAGCTTGCAGAGTTTGGAGGGGTCCCCCTTCGTTCGTCGAGTGTGAATGTACTGAGAGCTGACCAGACGCCACTGCTGATACCAAATAAAACACTGAGGTGCCAGGGGCCCGGGCACTGAAGTTCCTCCGTCCACAGGGCTTCCAATCCCTTCTACAAGGATGTGGCACCTTCTATCCAGGGCCCAACACTCACCCCCTCAGCTTGGCTTCCTCCTCTATGGTTTGGCAGATGTTCCCCGCCGTCCTATGCCTGGAATGCTGGCATCTTAGGGAACCAGCATGGGACCAGGGGAGAGAGACTTCTTTTGAGTCCTGGAGTTTCAGAGTTGCAGTGACCCATCAAAAGACACCGGATCGCTTCACAGATCTCTGCATTGTACCCAAAGCCCACAGGAAGGGGTGGTAGGGTGTCTGTGGACCTATCTGATGTGCTGGTGGCCGAGCGGCTCGGTGTAGCGAGTTTTCTCAACTTCGTACCATGGACACGCCCCTCTGCCCCCCATGAAGACTTTTCTTAATTCACAGATGCTGAAATCCAGTTACATTGCTCTCTGGAGTAGTTTTGTGTTCTTCATGTTCCAGGAGGTCTGGCACACTCAAGCTATGTTGCTCTCTGAAGAGGCTTTAAAGTAGTAAGCTGCCTCTTACAAAACTCCAATTAATAAATACAGTATCCATGTTGCATGTTCAGTAATCTCCCTATTTTGTTTCTGAACTGCCATTTTGTCATTCTTTTAAAAGCTTCCCCATTTTGGGATGAACATGTTAAAGTGGTCCAATAGCACCTAAAAGGGAATCAAAGGTCTTTGGGTAATACTGTGTTGTGAAATGTAAAGTATATTGTACGAACTTTGAGAATGCCAGAATGCCAATAGATGGGAGGATGCACTAGGAATACTGGTCTCAATATAGTTGATTTATTTGGATGGCACTATATGAAACATGGTACTGCACCTTTGCATACATGATTTAACAACACAGTTTCTTTTCCTTGCTAGCACGTCATGAAGACTCATCCTGCAAAATGCCTGATAATCACTAAAGATGAAAACGGCACAAGAAAACCTAACTTGATAGAACTCCCTTTTGCAAGAACCAAGATCAATGCACCTTGACTAGAAAACCTCAAGAATTGCTCCTGGAAACACCTTCATTGATCATATTTCCCTATCCTGTGAACAGATCCTATAAACTCCTGTAGAAGAGAAGAGTTCATCCCCACTGCAAGAACTGCTTTCCAGGTTGCACCTCAGAAGAGAAGATGTCCACCCTATGCAATAGATTCAACAGGAGATCCCACCAGAAGACAAGAGTAAGCTGCCAATGTTATAACAGAAGTCAGCAAGCCGTGTGGAGACACCCACATAAGAGAGGCGTCTACCACGCTGTAAGAACTGGTGCAGAAGATAGCTGCCTCACTGTAGCAAATGCTCTGGGGATAGACCTCCAGAAGATAAGATCCACATCACTACAGAAAGCACCTATAGAAGCCACTTCAGTAGTGTAAAGCCTAGTCCACTGTAAGTGCTGCACCCGGAGCGATCTGCTCCACTGTAGCAAGTGCTTCTGGAGAAAGACGTCCAGAAGAGACGATCCACCCTACTATAGAAGCCACTCCTAGAAGCACCTTCAGCTGTGTGAAGATTACTCCAGTGTAAGAACTGCTCCCGGGGAGATCTGCTCCACTACAGCATGTGCTTCTGGAGAATACTTCCAGAAAAGAAGATCCACCCTGCTGCAGAAACGACTCCTAGAAGCACCATCAGTCTTGTAAAGATTAGGCCATTGTAAGTACTGTCCCAGGAGTGATCTGCTCCACTGTAGCGAGTGCTTCTGGAGAAAGACATCCAGAAAAGAAAATCCACCAGAAGCCACACGTAGAAGCACCTTCAGTATTACACAGACCTTTCCACAGTAAGAACTGTATTTTACCGTAGTCTGTCTCTCCTCCTTTTAGACACCTTTGGGAGGGACAAGTATTTTTCCCAGTGTAATAGATACTACTAGGGCCTCATTAGGACCCTGGCGGTCCCATAATGAACAGAGCCGGGACGGGACCGGCACCGTTCATTACAGGATGCCCTATTACGAGGCCTGTTAGCGGGTCCCGTTTTTCACGTCTGGTCTGACCAGACGTGAAAAGCGGGACCCGCTAGCAGGCCAGGATGCTAACAACGGGCCCGTCAACGTTGTTAGCATCCTCCCCATTCCCATTGAGCCCTATGATGCTCAAATGGGAATGGGGATTGATTTTTACCGGATCCAAGAAAAGGGCAAGTACCGGGTCCGCCAAGGTCAGCATAAGCCAGTTTTGACCGTTTCTTGGACCCAGTAAAAAATCATTACCGGCGGCAGCCGTGCCCTTAATAAGGGCATGGCTACCGCCAGGGTCGTAATGAGGCCCCTAGTCTACTTATGTCCAAGTAGAAGAGAACATTTTCCCAACTGTAAAAATGGCCCTGGAGACATCCCCAAAAGTGAAGAGTGTGACCCACGTTGTACTAACTGCTCCTGGAAGACAAGTGCCAGCCCTCCTTATAGTAACTGCTCATGGTGAGAGCAGCAGGGGGTCATACCGCTCCCAGAGAGCCAACCCTAGAAAGATAGGGCCTGCCTCTCAGAAAACAAGGGTCATCCCCAAACGTAAAACCCGATTCTGAGTCCACTGCTCTGAAACACACCTCCAGAACTAGATCCTTCACTTCAACCCTCTTTGGAGGGACAACTCCGAGAGACACCTCCAGCCTACCCTCAGTGCAATAACTGCTTCTAGAGGGACACTTTCAACCAACATGAAGACCCACTATTAGACATGCTCCTGGAGAGGCGCAGCAGAAAGGCATACTGCTTCTGCGCAAGAATGTCTCCCGTAGAGACAGTTTCACAAGCTTCAGTGACCTGGTGTAGGAACCGCTCCTATAGTGCCCCAAGGTTGACTCCCCACTCTCAAAAACACCCGGGGCAACACTTCCAATTGGCAGTCTTCCGTAATGTACCATCCAGGCAGGGTTCTCCCTGGGTAACACTCTCCCTGAGGGAACCATACCAACCCCGCTTGATAAATCGCCATCTTGCTTTGACAGTTTCACCAAGGGAAATACTATGTTTTAGGAGCAAACTGTTTAGTGACCCCTCCATTGGAAGCCTGGGGAGCCATCAACCAGAATGCATATGAACTGTACCTACATACCTGTTTTTTACTTGGGTTTTTGATATAGCACTAGCATACTGCCTTCTGCCGGAACACAAGACCCTGACAAGTCCTGAAGTCCCTGAACATCCTCAAATGCCATGTTCTATAGGCTGGGAGCACACTTTGGAGTTAGGATGGGTATTAATCGCTATTTCCATGTGAATTCAGTTCTGTGTGCTTTCCCTCCGATTCTTCTAGTTTCCTTCTGGGATTCCAGGGGCAAAGCGGTAACAAGGCCCTACTCATGTCAGTTCTTGGCTCTTCTCAAAATCACTTGAATATATCACTCCCTCCCAAACGTTGTCCCTGTGCTACAGAAACTGAGTGTGTTTGTGATCAGCTGAGTAGATATTTTGACAGGGACCAAAGGTCAGTGATTAGTAAAGTTATGATCCCTTGCCTACAAGAATTAGGAGAACATATATATCACATTTGCCAGTCTAAGCAGGGAGAGGCAATGTGGGACCTCCCCTAACACCGTCTTGTATTCCAGTGAGCCTCATTTGGTGTTGGAGGTCTAAACTGGGCTCTGAAAATGCCCAAGCGTACTAGAGTGATACCCCATGCCCTCAATCACCCTTTAAGCCATTAATTTCCACCTAGGGTCACATTCTAAGGGCAGGCAAGTTCGATAGAGCTATGTGTATGCTCAAATAACCAAGCATAGCAAGTCAAATTGCATAAAATAGCATGACAAGATTAACCAACAAAGGAGATATAGCAGAAGAAACATCCAGGCAGAAACCATTGGACCAAATTTACAAAAATCTGAACAGCATTTTGCATCTTGTGCACAACTGGTCCCAAAGCAGGTTTATTAATTCACAATTGGGTGAGGCCCATTTTGGCAGTGATTTCTCTGATCAACGTTTGGGGGTGCTGGCCATGACAGAGCTGGTATGCTTTGTCCTCAGTAAAGGTTGGAATCTGTAGGATGAACCTCAAAGAGAACACCAGGTGATTGCCGCAAGATTGCTATCAACGTATTGTATACGGTTGAAAGGTGTAAAGGTACTTTCTTTGAAGCCGTGCTCAAGCTGGAGTTAGCTGGACACTGATGCGATAGTTGACATGGGGCAGACTTACCTGACTTAAGTGCCCTCGGCGTCTGCACTTGAGGGCATTTGGATTACTCTAGAATGTGAGTGCTCTCAATGTTGAGAGTTCTCACTCAATGGTTTTAGAAAGGATAGGCATTGGTTTCAGCTGATTAACATAAAAGCTGAAGTTAAGACTGGTTAAGTTCTAAACACAACCCCTGGTGAGCAGCCTGAATCATGCAAGCATTTCTTGAAGAAGTGATGGTTACTAAAAGCATTTTCACAGGAAAGTTATGAAAGCTGAGCTGGTTCAAATGTTCTAAAAGGGCATCCATGATCCCAGCTGGTATGCCGTAAACAATTTCAGAAGTACTGCATATCTCAGCGGTGGGAATATCTTTCTTAACTCTTCAATTAAATTAGAACATTTAAGCTTCAACCATTTCGTCTTTTCTGGCCAGAGTCGCTCTGTTGCCCCATCCACTGCAGGGAAGAGTCAATAGTCAGACTTATTCCACAAGTTCTTCCAGTCAGATTTCTCTAACAAGACGTGATTTCCTAAAATGGTCTATCAGTGCAAAAATACATTAAATATGCCTCCAACCGCCTGCTTCAGCCTGCCAGGATTTCCCTCGCCACATTAGGGCTTACAAGCTCATAGCGCACATGCTGGACCAGAGTTCCAGGCATTCATGGCTTTCCTTCAAGTCGAGTGCGATATCTGAATGAAACTGCCTTTAGCATTCACTTCTACCAGGATCTGTGTGGTTCTCTGACTTCTCCTTCCCCTGACATGTAGTTTCCCCAAAAGCTTGCTCTCTATAGGCACCCTCATTTTTCCTTCTGACTTAACCTTTATGATGGCAGGGTCCCTCTACATACACCCTGTTTTCTTCCTCCTCTCGCCTTACCCTCTACCCTTTTGCCCCCTGATCATTGAGTTTAATTATGTTTGCGAACTGCATTTTCATGACCATGTTTTTCTAAAAATTAAATGTAGCATATCGTTGATGAAACTGCAGCATTCCCTTTTTACCTGCCCTAGATGCACTATAGCGGTAGGACCAAGGCTGCCTGAAGCGTATTTATTGAGGGGGACAGGAGGATTTGTCTCTTCTCCATACCATGGGCTGTCTGCAACTTCCCATTTAATAGCTTAGAATAAAGTCATTTCTTACCTCCATGTCTTCCTCGAATATTGACGGTTGTGTGACAATCCGAATCCTCAGAAAGGTAGAGTCAAAATATAAGCTCAAAAGTACTTTGGAAAAGAATGTCCCTGATGAAGCAGGGTATTGGAAACAAGGGATGTGGGGCAGATGCACTGTGCCAGCATTTATACTTCATCTGGTAGTTCACCATTGCTGCATAGCCTCACTTCCATTATTGAGACTGAGATCAGTGCACTTTCATAGTCTGAATTCTAAAGTATATATCAACTTTATTCCTTTCCCATTGACCGAAACATGTTTCGCGTCCTAAGCGCTTTCTCAAGTCCACGATATGATTGTTAACAATTGATCTCTATTTAAGCTCCTTGGCTTCTGTCATTCTGAACCATGGATATTATTTCCCTTAATGCCTTAGCAGTTTCCATAAATTGCTTTCAGGGGACATTCACTTTCTTCAAAATGTATTTGCGGTGTTCAACTTTGACTTCGTCTTGAGCATCTCTGCTCTGAACAGGACTAGGTAAAAATGGCATTACCCTTAAAACTATTTATGGAAACTTGTAAGAATGATGTGAAAATAATAACTCTGGTTCAGAATGGCAGAGCTGTAGGCACTTAAATACAAATCAGTTATTAACAATCGTAATGTGAAAGACGTAACACATGGCAGTCAATCATGAAGAAATAACATTGATATATACTTCACAAACCAGTATATTGTCTGATGAAGAAGATTGTGTATCTTACAATGTTAAAGGGGAAGATCGTCGGCAGTCTACATGCCATAAAATAATTGGAGACCCAAATGTATACCATTTTGATCGCAGAATCAGATCGCTATGCTTACGTTCATCCTGTCTTCAGTTTCGCCCCAATTGTTCTAAAAGCATAGACTACACATAACCTCAAGATTTTTTTCAGGATTTGGGCAGATGTTGAAGCTTACTCGAAACGTTAAACACCCAATCAGCTTTTAAAGTGCTGAACCCTGCTGTATCCCCCACACCTTCCCCTTCCTCAGAGGGGAGCTGCAGAGCTTGAACCCAACCCCAAGTGCCACCCGAATACCCAGCACTGTGCCATTATATGGTAACCAATCCTGTTTCACTCCTGTTGTACCAATCAAAAGAGCATGGCAGTTTCAGATCAGCTATGGCAGTGCTCCAGGAAGTGCATATGTGAAAGGAAACGGTAGTGGGTCTGTGGATGTGTTGATTTGAGAACTGTGCACAAGCAGGCACAGTTCAAAGAAACTAGACCATAACAGAACTCCCTGCCCAGAGTATCTTCAGGTGATTTTTTCTAACCTTAGCTAGTAAGGTAAATACCTGCACCCAAAGCAGTATTGCATGCAGCATTTACCACTTGTGGTAATGAATGAACCCTATGGAGTTCCATGGGAAATATCACAGAGGTCTTCATGACTTCGAATCATGCAGTACTTTCTGGGTACCCGGTATTCACTGCATGTGGTAACAGTAAATTAGTTTAATGGAATTACCTTAGGTAATACCAATAAACTCATACGCAGGACCTGTATCTCTGGGTCACATATAACTGGACAAGTCTCCTAATCTATCGTTTACCCCAACCACACATTTCAGAGCATCTAGAACTAGATAGTGCCTCCCCTCTTACTCCCACTCGCAACTCCCCACCACCTCTGCCCTGAATGAGGTTATTCTTACAGTTTGTCTGCACTGGCCCCATAGTATTTTAAGGAGAGGATTAATTCCTCTCAGTGTAACTGTTCCATGTGGTGTGGGCACCAAGTGTTTTTGAGTGTAGTATTAGAACAAATTCCAGGAAGAAAAATCAATGCCTCCCTATTGTTGTGATCCAGGCTGAAGCACATGAAGAAAGGAAGAGGTTCTCCTTGAGGCAGTGACGGACTTCAACTTCCAGAATATATGGTCGCTTAGCTCTAACTACCCTGGAAGATAGCATGGGACAAATGTCAAGGTCCTGAGATTGCGAATTGCTGCTGCGAGTCTAGCATGTTCCTTTCCCTGCTCTCTCCCCACCAAAAAACAGTCCCCAGAAAATGCTCTTGAAATGGTGTTCTATTGACTTATAGATTGATTGAGAACTATTTGGGAGGCTTTTCACCCTCCAGAAGCACACTATGCACTGATGTGAGGGAGTCCCCACACTTCCTCGTGGTATAACTCAGCATGCACGGTTTACCTGTACTTTAAACCTTCGGTGACATATCTCTGCCATAAGGGTTGCCTACTTGGACAAGGGCCTTTTTCTGCTTACTGCTCCAGAAGGAGTGACATTCCTTGAACTACACATAACCTGATGACAGATCCTCTGTATTGCAGGAGTGATGCACAATGTTAGCAATTGTTGGTGTCTGCAAATCCTTTATAAATTGTACATACACGTCTGCCAAGTGGTATTATTTGATACACCGGCCATCAAAATAGGTCGGCTTACTACTCTTGTGAAATTGTCTGTATAATAAAAAGACTGTTTAGAGAAGGACCCTTACCACCTTTCCCGGTTTGCAATCAAATTCCTATATCAGTCTCCAGAGGTGAAAAAGTGTGATTTTTCCATTTTTCTAAAGTGTTTTATTTTGTTGGTTGAAGCTAAAAGACATAACTCTGCATATGATGTATTTCCTGCTTTGTACAATGCTATAAAAAAGAAGAAACATTTAATTAAAATCTTGTTCAACCCTCAGATTGTACCTCACTCGTATATCTATACCAATGTCTTGCTTGATCAAGCGAATCAGGCTTCACAGTAAGTTTGTTTTTAGCTAGCAATAGACCTCAGAACTGCTTCCCAAGGTAATTCACACCGAATGTCAACTTTTAGATCATCGAGAGAGTTGGTGTTGAAGAAATGTGTTGTAGTAGGGTATGGGATATTCCTCTACACAGATGCATTTTCGGGGTAGAAATGGCATTAATCACACGACTTGATTGAGACATTTATGACGCGCTCTGTGTGAACCAAATCGAATCTAGGAGCAGATAACATACAATGTAACAATTATAGATGGTCATAAGCCGATGCACAGGCGAGTTCAGGATGAAGTAACTAGCGGTTTCAATACTTATGTAAACAAATATGTTTCTACCGCGCTACAAAACCTAGAAAAGGACTCCAGTTTCCTGAACTCTAATGGGAGACATATTAAAAGAAAAATGCTCCACACTTTAAAAAACTGTGCCACAAATAATATCAAGGCGAAATAAAGTATAAGAATATTTATTGCATTGCCCTCTGTGATAACACGTGTTTCGACACACAAGTGTCTTTCTCAAATCAGGGCTAGTATTGACTAATACAACAGAACAAAGATAGTTGATCAAAAAGTATTGCATCATACCACATTGTACAGTCATTTGGTAAAATATAGTAAAGAAAGCATAGAAATCAAAAAAGAAAATAAATTTTGTGTAGCCAGGAGTTAAGTATATATGTCAACACCATACAATTAGTGGTTCATCACAATTGCAATTGCAAGACACAGATAAACAAGGAGGGGTGTAGGGGGAGGAGATTTGAGGTAGTGGAGAGTAAAAAAATAAAAAAAAATAAGAAAATGCAAAGAAAGGGAAAAAAATCAAGACCAAAGAATCTGGTTAGTGCCAATATATGGTGATACCATGTTAATTCCATAGATACATGGAGTTGGAAACCCCAATTCCTTACCTATCCTCCATAACAAAATGCATTCACTTCAGGATTGGTGCATGAAAGAAATCACGGGTTAAATCCCCCTGTAGGAAGTCAGGTTTGAGGTCAGCAATTCATTGGTGAAGGGCAAACTGTTTAGGCTATCATAATAACTGAACAAGATACTTGATTTAAAGTCGTTTCTCTGCGATAGTTATGGTCAAATACATGGTTGCATAAGTGAGGTTGAAAAACGGGGGGGAGAGAATATAAAGAATTGTAAAGTCAAATGGTTGGTCCAAACAATATTGATGCCAAATAAACTCTGGTGCATAAATCCAGAGTCAGCATTTGACATGCTGCCAAATCCTTCCAAAATTGGGTAAACATGCTATTAATGTAAGCGTGACTAAGCATTTTGTACGCTGGGTTACCAAGGAGCCGCACAGTGAACGCGTGTTTTGCCGCCGCGGTGCTCAAAGGCACCGCGAAAGCGAGCACATCGCTCCGACACGGGTTAGCCCCAATCTTTCCTCTAATGGGAGACGGTTCTGTTCTTTAGGGCCAAATACTGAAAATCTCCAGTCACCTCTGGACACACCGGATGATGGAGTACGCGTCAAAACAAACTTGTCCTGTGATCGAAGGGCCGTGTTGGCAGATAAGGCTTTAGTTTTTCCAGGAAGATATTACTTGAAACACTATTGATTTTCACTTGTGAATGTTAGTTTTAGTAAATTAAAACACTGAGTGGAACTGAATGACTCCCTCCTAAACCATGTCAGTGGAAGAACTCTTAAGGCAAGGGTGGTGAAAAAGGAAAGGGGGAAAGAGTTACTGTGGACAACATCCATCCTCCCCCACCTGTCCTCCCTGGGGTAGGAGTGAGCTGATATTGCGCCAGAATATGCCCAATATGTCCCAGCAAATGACCATTCATATAGATACAAAAGTATGAAACTTTAATGTTCAGAAGCATAGTAATGGTTGGGTTGCATATAGACAAGAGAATACATGGGATTTAGCAATCTGAGGAATTAAATCTATGTGTGTACCTGTATATAATGTAGATGTAAACAAACCATACACATATACAAAAAGGTTAAGGTTACTACACAAAACATTTTGAAGTAGAAACACTCTGTCCTAATGATCCTTCCTTCCTTCCTTGCATCGACACAACCATCCATCCAGCTACCCATCCATGCACCCTTCCTTCGTTTGAAGGAATGATTGATTGATCTATCTCGATCAATCCATCGATTGGAGGATCAACTGAAGGATCAATCATTCCTGCAATCAATCAATCAATCCTTTAATTGATCATTCCTTTGAATAACTGATCAAAGGAAGGATTGATCGGTCACTTATTACATCAATTGGCCCTTCCTTCGATCGATCAAAGGATCAATTAAAGTGTTCTTCCTTCCTATACCACCTGTGTTTATTTGGTTACCTATCATGCAAGATTTCTCAAACCTTTCCTCTACTACCCCACACTTCCTGTCAGTCATGCATCCTGATCCCACTGTCCCTCCAGTAAAAACAGTTGTATTTATTATTTTATATTTTTTACAGTTTATTGCGGTTGTCAGGGTTTGGGCTGGGTGGTGATGTTTGATGAAAGGATTTGGAACTTGCATTTTTCTTTAGACTTTATCAATTAGTGCCTCTCTTTGTGAAGACCCATTAATATTATCACCATCTTGATGTTCTACCCCATGTACATCTTCCCTGTGATCAGGGTTATCCTCATCCATATCTATATCCATATCCTCCTCAGGCATGGGCACACTGCACTTGATCACAATGATATGGAGCAAGCAACACATTTTGACAGGCACACAATTTGTGTAGTGTGCTTTAATCTCCCTATCCTCTGTAGGAATCAAAACATGTTCTTGAGCTCCTCAATGCCAGTTTTGTGGAATTCAATTTTTGTGGAATGTGGTTCTGATGTGTGCCTCAACATAATGATGCTGTCTTGGGGTCATGGGTATTCTAGCAGTGTCATCGGCCATGGTCTTACTGGGTACCCCTATCTGGAGAGAGTCGTTAATGATTGTTGTGTTAATGCTTCTATCTAGGGATGTCCCACCTTGTCGTACATTTCTCCTAGTGTGAGCATGCACATGCATTTCTGGAGTCTATGTAATACAGGCAAGACTTATGTTTTCATCAGGAAGCAGGTCTGACAGTGACAATGCTTGGTGTGTTAGCCTGCATAGGAGTAATTGTGTGCCTACTGATGTCCCTTTTGTTGTTGTTTAGGTTTTCAAGGTGTGCGAATATGCTCTGATTTGAATGTGAAGGATTTATTTGGTATCTCGTCATATCTTATTGTGTTGACTTACTTTGTTGCGCAGGACTCATGACATCACCCGTGTATGCTATCACTGAGATGTGTTCATGGAGTGAAGTGTGGGATGTTTCAAACCACGCATCCAAGCCATACAACATTATTGTGCATTACTGACATGGTAAACATCATAATGGCCGCTGGAAAGCATGCTGCTGGCCAGAAATCACCAGAAAGTGCGCAGTAATAACCTGACAGACAGGCTGCCATCTTCTTTTGCCTCTGTCAGTGTTAATAAAGGAGACCATTGCCAGCCCCATCATTTGGCTGCCCACAGAACAAAAGCAGACAAAGGAATACAGAGCTGTTCAACAATTCATTTTCTTGATTGTCAAAATTGCTAAAATCATGGCCATGAAACCACCAAAAAAATCCAACTTCTGGTTGGGTGTTCTACATTACTCTACTGCAGAATCCACATCAATACAATGTTAGCAAGGATCACATGCTATCAAGTAAAATCCCCTCTTTGAAATGTATTAATTTAAGGCAGCTGTCAAAAATGGGTGCAATACCGGTGCCCGCCACGGACCGGCGCTAGCAATCTAAATTCTAACAGGAGACTTGTATTTCAGGAACTAAACAGTGAACCTGAGTTAGCTGGGACTTCAGTTAGGTCAGTGGGGGGGAGGGTACCCATAAAATCCTGGCAGCAAGGAGGAATCTGAAGACTCCTCTGAACGTCACAGGACACAGGAGACCATGTCCCCACATTCTGCCAGCCATTCCAAGGCTCGCAGAATCCGGGAAAACCTGGAAGATCAGACGGGCACCTCTGGGAGCAGCGCTTCTGAGTCAGAGGATGAATGGACCAGGGTTACCCGAACCAAGAAGGCCAATAAGACAAAAGGGGCCTTGCTTATGGACCCCTTAAAACAGATTAAGGCAATCAGGAGTGTCATCACGCCTTATCACAAGAACGCCAAGTATTCTGTGTGGGAACACTTGGAGCTCTTTGAGCAAATGATGGAGACTTTCCATTTGTAAGACAGCAGTAGCTGCATGCAGTACGTCAAATGGACATTCTCCCCAGAATACTCTAGTTTCTTTGCGGGGCTGGAAGACCAAAATCATGCAAGATGGTCCACCTACAGGGCGGCCATCTTAAAGCACTTTTCTGTTCACAGAAATCCCCAAGAGGCTCGCAAGGCAGCCTACAATTTGCAATGTGGGGAGGATCAGGCCCCACATGAATTTGTGCAGGAATTGAAGCGTGCCTTTGCGCAGACTACCAAAAGGGTGTGCAAGAATTTAACACTTTTTTCCATGCCTTGCCCAAATACATCATGACCCAGCTAGTGAGAGATTTTCATGAGAAAAGGGGCCTCATTACAACCTTGGCGGAGGACAATGGTGCTATTAGCATCATGGTCCATGCCGCTAAGGTTGCAATTCCGCCATGGTGGATGGCGGAATTACCGCCCCATTCCAAGGTGAGTGGGGCGGTAATTCCCCATTCACCAATGGCCCCTTCCCCATTCCCATTTTTGCCCCATAGGGCATAATGGGAATGGGGAAAGGCGATAACTACGGCACCGTAAATTACGGTGCCGTAATTATCGCCAAGGTCCCTTTGCGGCCTGGCTTTTAACGCCTGCAAAAAGCAGGCGTTAAACAGCCATCCCACAAAGGGAACCTTGTAATCAGGCGTTAAGGGTCGGCGCCGTTTACGGCGCCGTAAACCCCTTAACGCCTGAGTCGGAATGAGGCCCAAGGTCACTAAATTGGGTCATTGAGCAGGCCACCCGAATCTATGAGGTGCAGAAGCACATAGAAAATAAAAATAATGCTCAGAAGAGCCCCAAACCAACCAGCACCCCTGCTGCTGCTAAGGTGGCAGAGGTAAAGGTTGCCCCCATTTTAGATTTGGAGATGGGGGGGCCTAAAAACCTGCCTGTACCGAATAATGCCAAGCCCAGAAGGCCCTCGGGCCAGTCACAAACAGGGAGTCAAGGAGGTAGTCCAACAAATGGGGTCCCTCACTCCCCTGACTATGTAAGTCCCTGCTACAAGGGAAACTGACCCATCCTGGGTTATGTGTGGACTCCTCCAGCCCAAGGGGGGGGATCCGGCCAAGCACCTAACCCAGGGAACTTCCCTCCTAACTTCCCACAGGAGGGCAGAAATTCACCAAATCCTGGGCAGAACTTTTTCCCCAGGTATCCACCCAATTTCCAACCCCAAAATCATCCATCCTTCTTTCCCCACTTCCCTGAGCCCAGACCACCAAATCCAGGAGAGGGGAGGCCAAGGGTGGAGGGGTACCCAAATCTTCCCAACCCAGGGTACTACCAGAGAAGGGATAGCTACCCTTCCCGGGATCACCCCGGGGGAGGGGAACAGAACCCTGTTTCACATTTAGACCGCCAGGTCCAAAATATGGCACAGGATCTGGGTCGCATGCTGAGGGCTCATCAGAACCCTCAGATGAGCATGCCGGCGCAGAATGCCCCAAACTCTGGGTCTGGTGCTCCAGAACAATGACGGGGGCAGCACCCCGATAACCCACCGGTTCCCATGGAGGAGGCACAAGTGGAAGGGGGGATGTAAAGCATTGGAGGAAACACCCTTCCCCACTTGTAAACAGCCCCTGGAAACCCAGGAACCGGAAACAAAATCTCCTACCCCTGAAAGTCTGCCACCCAAGGAGCAGAGAGGAGGTAGGAGAAACAAAGGACCCAAACAGACACACTTTGAGGAGGAGATACAGATCTTCCAATTTGAGGGAGAGGGATCCTCAGAGGATCCTGGGAAAAGGATCTTCTCCTTTAGAGATGGGGGAACTCCTCCCAAAGAAAAATGGGTCCCAAGGGATTCACAGACAGACTGGGTAGATGTGGGGACTGAGCTAGCGCCGCCCATCATCTCATCCCAGAACCAACAGCATCAAAAGCCCCTGGTTCAAACCCATTCTGGTGACTGCCTCCAAAAAGGGGGGGCAGCCCAGAACTGGAACCAGGGGAACCCAAGACATCTCCCATTTCTAGTTGCCAACTTTTTCTTTCAGATTCCCAAGACACAGAATTCTGCCCAAATCTCTTCTCTTTGCATGTCCAAAACCAGAAAATTGGCCCACCAGTTGTCCAAAAATGTGCATTATCTGTGCCCCCTTGAGGAGAAGGAGGGAAGATACTATGCCCCAGTACAAGTACAGGGGCAGGGTACAATTTTGACACTGGTGGACACTGGATCCCAAGCTACCCTTCTGTCCAGAAAGGCCTTTGATGAACTGAATTCAGGAGGGGGGAGGATTACCAAATTCCTCTCACCTCTCTTCCTGGACAACTTCAGAACTTTGACGGACAGGAAATTCCCATTGAGGGGACTGTGGATTTGGACATTAAAATTGGGTGACACAAGGTGAAACACCCGGTCATAGTAGTGACTCCAGAGGGCACCCCTTGTTTACTAGGGAATAACCTCCTGAGAAGGTTGTCACCCCTAATAGATTGCATAAACAAGGTCCTCTGGACCCAGACTAGCCGACCAATAAAATTAAAACAGAGTGTCAACCATGTTAGTTTAAACGGCACATGCCACACGGTTGAACAAAAATCTGAACAAGCAGAATTTCACTTCCAGAACAACCAAATTCCAGACGTGACAGTAATAGCAGTAGGACAACAGACTGGTGATGGGGGGTCCTCTCTATTTCTTAAAATCAACCCTCCTTCCAGTTTAAGGTGGTATTCCACACTGGAAGGAAACACTCTGAAATTCTTTACTAATCCACAATCAGACATTCCCACTCCAATAGTCCAGAAAGATGTGAAATCAGCTCAGAGCCTGGCTGATATTCAGCAAATTGGAGAGCAGTTGTTCATCCCTGTTCAGTTAAATGAAGGGAAGGACTCTGTTCTCGCCCGAGTGTGTGAACAACGGTAAGAGCTTCATCAGCAAACTCCCAAAAGATCCTGCCATTCCCACATTCAAACTGATAGACAAATGGGAAATGGACCTGGAAGCACCAAACTCCAAACATCTCCTGCCAAGCAGGTGTATGCTCAAAATCTCCATTGGCAACAAGAGCATAGTCCATAATTGTTGGGTCGTGCGAGATGTCACTGCTGCCTTTTACTTAGGCAGTGACATTCTCAATCGCTTTGCCATTAGTTTGGACCTAATAAACTTCAAAGCTTGGTCCCGATTAGCGGATAATCCCATGGGCTTTGATGATCCAGAAAAAGCATTTAGGTCAGCTCAATTGCTACCTTATGCAGTTGAAATTCAGATTAAAGAGGAAGTCACTATCCCAGAGAGGACTCGACAATTCTCCCTGGAAGTGAAAGTTAAAAGAGGACAAAAATTGAAAAACCCTGTTGCTTATATTCATCTAAATGCTTCTCTCCAACAGCAAGGGTTGGGGGTAAACCCAACACCATTAGTCAATACAGAACATGACACCATTCGAAAAGAGGTGGATAACAGCGACTTAAAGAATATTACTCTAGCCGCAGGCACCATTATTGGAATGGCGGTTGATGACCAACATTTCTCCATTGATTTAGGAAATGAACTGTTAGGACCAATCCCCAAGGACTGTTTTGACAGTGACAGTGATGACAATACAACACCAGACAGGATCTTTACCCGGCATGGGGGGAACTTCCTGGTGTACACTTCCTGCCCTTATGGTAAGGAAGATGTTACTTGTAACTTCAGGAGGGATGAGGTGATTTTCCAGGTCCATGAGGCTGCCTTTCCCACCTGAAGCCTCCAGTCCAAATCAGCACTCTGACCAGGGACTTCTCCACCCAGCTGGAGGAGGCTACTGAGGTAGCAAAACCAGAAGTCTTTCCAGGCTTTAGGCAGATGGTTGAAGAGAGAGTCAACCTAGTTGATGCCTGTGTGACTCTGGAGCAGAAGCAAAAGTTGAAACAAGTTTTCTTGGATTTCCAAGATCTCTTTGCGGTGGACTCATATGCCTGTGGTCGCACCGACATCCACACAACAACAATTCCCACAGACCCTGGCATGACTCCAGTGTTTGTGAAGCAATATCGCTTGCCTCTCACATCCATGGAGTCCCTTACTGAAATAATTAAGAACCTTGAGTCCCGGGGGATAATCCGTCCAGTTCACAGCACCTTCAATAATCCGGTGCTGGGGATATTGAAGCCAAACGGCCAGTGGAGACTCTGCGCCGACCTGAGGGAGCTCAACAAACGGGTCCATACTTCCCGATGGCCTCTTCCCTACATTGACCAAGGGCTGGCCCAGATCCAGGGGTCACAGGTATTCACTGCATTAGACCTGACCATTGGATACTGGACTGTGCCTGTCAGTAGGGAGGACCAATACAAACTGGCTTTTACCTTTGGGGGCCAGCAGTACACATGGACCCGGACTCCCTTCGGATACCTAAACTCCGGCAATGAATTCAACATTTTCCTACACAAGGCCATGCCCGACCTGAGTGCGAGGGGAAACCTGGCTTATGTAGATGATGTCCTCATCAAAAGTTCCTCTCTGGAGGAACACACAGCGGAGATCCGTTATGTCTGACACAGTTGAGGGCCGCCGGAGCAAAACTTTCCTTTCAGAAAGCACAGCGGCGTAGAACCCGTGTTAATTTCTTGGGGCATGAGATTAATCCTCAGGGTCTCTGTCCCCAGGAAAAGAAAGTGGAAGCACTTCAGAAATTGAAGGACTCCACAACTCTGCGGGAACTAAGGAGCCTCCTTGGACTGACTAATTACAGTAGAAAGTTCATTGAGGGCTACGCAGAGATCACTAGACCCCTGATTCATCTCTTGAAGGGGAGTCAAGTGGGAATGGGGTCCAGAACAATCCGAGGCAGTAAGACAGCTCAAAAGAAGCCTCTCACAAGCGCCGTGCCTAGCTTACCCTCTCAGAAACAAGGAGGTTTTCTTGGAGACAGGGTTCTCTAATACATGCTTGACTGCAGTATTATATCAAAAGCATGACAAGGTCAATAAAGTAATCTCCTATGCGAGTAAAACTTTATCCTCTGTGGAGGAAAAATTCAACGATTGTGAGAAGGCACTCCTGGCAATGGTGTGGGCATTGAAGAATTACCGCCCGTTTATCCAGGGGGAACACATCATAGTGGAGACTCCACACCAGCCTCTGCAATATCTCCAAAGTGACAGAATCCAGGCCGGAAATGTGAGTAATTCCCGAATTACTTCCTGGATTCTGTCAATGCAAGGCTTTCCTGTGGAGGTCAGATATGGCCAAAACAAGAAGAGTCCCCTCGCGCAAGGTCTGGCTGACTTGCATGATTGTGCCAGAGAAAACTGTTTCGAGGACGAGAGTCTAAAAATCAAGGACAACATGGAGGCATACCTTAATTCCCCACACAAAGTCTTTGAAGAAGATAAGTGTGAGGGAATGCCCACTGTCTATGTGGATGGATGCTTTTACCATGTTGACAACAACGGGGAGAAAGAACTTGTGGCCGGCGTAGGGAATGCATGGGTGAATTCGTCCCCAGAACCCTCCGCTGGGTAAAAGATTGGTCCCTGAAGTAGTCAAGTAGCATAATTGATGGCTGTGCATCAAGCCATCCTCACTGCTGTCCAACATCAACTCCACAAACTGGTCATAATCACAGATTTGGATTATGTACGGAACGGGTTCGTGGAGCATCTGGTTAATTGGAAAACCAGAGGCATGTTATGTGCTAATAACAAACCCTTGAAACATGGGAAGTTAATCCAAAATATTGATGATCTGGTCACCTTGAATGGGATGACCATCTACTGGAAAAAGATCAAGGGTCATTCCAAAGTAGAGGGACCAGACAAAACTGGAAATGACTTAGCTGATCAGCTGGCCAAAACCGGGGCCATCCAAGGGGATCTAATAGAAATCAATTCCCTGTTGGGGAAGATCCAGGTCACTGCTATCACTAGGTCCCAGACAAATGCTCACAATGATCTTTCAACTGCACAATGGGGTAAGGAGACCCCGGATGCTGATTTGATTATGGCTCAGAAGGGGGATCCAATAATTGGTAAGTTTTACCAACACATTGAGGACCCTGAGAACTTTCCCCTGACGGATACTGATTACATTGGGAAAGAGGACCTTAGAGTGTTGATGAAATGTCCAAAAATGTTCCAAATCCAAGACGATTTGTTGGTAAGGAAATCCCAAGCTGGCCATGATCAGTGGGTGGTTCCTACCTCATTCCGAAGCCTGATGTTAAGTCACACCCATGATGTGGCCACAGCCGGTCATATGGGGTTTCATACAACACTTGAGATCTTAAGAGAGGTTGCATACTGGTCACACATGGAGCAGGATCTCGACCAATACTTGAAGGGGTGTCTTATGTGTGCACAATTTCAGCCAACATCCCTCACACACCGTGCGCCTCTCCAAAAGAGGGGGATGACACTGCCATGGTCAGATTTGCAAGTCGACTTCATAGGGCCCGTGATTCGCTCCTCTAGAGGGAATAAGTACATGTTGACAGTGACATTCTTATTTACTAAATGGGTGGAATGTCTCCCGGGCCCTAACTGCAAGGCAGAAACAGCAGCTGCCCTGATGATAAACCGCATCTTTTCATGTTTTGGACTACCCCAAAAGATTGAGTCAGACAGAGGTAGCCATTTCACCAGCAAAGTAATGACAAAGATGTGGGAGATACTGGGGGTTAAAAGGAAGCTACACATTGCTTACCGGCCAGCCTCTTCTGTTGCAGTAAAACGTTACAACAAAACCATTGTGAGCATATTAAAAAGGTTTGTGGCAGATTCTGGGCCAAGTTGGGATATTCGATTACCTCTTGTCCTAATGGCCATCAGATCTACCCCTTCATCTGCAACTAAAATGTCATTGTTTGAGCTGATGACTGGACGTAGTATGGTGCTTCCCCAGCATTTGCTCTACAGGACCCAAGAACAGACATTGATCAATGCCTCCACAACTCATGAGTATGTTGAAAATTTAAGGAAACGCCTTCAACATGCTTTTGCCTATGCTCAGCGAAACCTAGAAAGATCAGCCGATAGACCCACTATGACCTGAAGACCACCAGAAAGGAATACAATGTAGGAGACCGGGTTTATCTATACAATTTCCAAAGGAACCAGGCCAAACAGCGGAAATTTCTGCCTACCTGGAAGGGACCTTTCGAAATTGTAGACAAGATCTCACCAGTCGCCTACAAGATCTGCATCCCCAAAGACAGTGTGGCGGAAGGGGAAGACAAGTGGGTCCATATTAATTAGCTAAAGTGTTGCCATCCCAGGCACACTCTGCAGCAACTGGAGGAGTCATCTGCAATCCCAGAGGGGGCCGCTCCAGATTAATACATTTCCAACTCTAAAATAGCCCACATATAGTCTCTAAAATACAATGATAAGAATGCAAATGTCTCCTGATTTATAAAATGTATATGTTCACCCCACCACATTAATAGTGGTGGGGAAATGTCTTCGAATATGTTTCTGCCACTTTTGCTTTATCATCCTAGGTGAGAAGAGAGAGAGATAAACCATGGAGACTGACCAAGGAGGACGACCCGGGGACAGGGAGCAAAGATCCGAGAGGCTCGGGGTACCGCCCAATACTCCCATCAAGACCGGCGAGGAGAACCGATCGATCCACCCCTGATGGAGGAGAAGATACTGAACTTTGGCATCTGCGGAATCAGAAGAAGATGAGGCGAACATCCCAGTCTTGCGAGTTCCATCGATGAAAGCTCAGAATGGCCATCGCAAGAGGGGGGCTTGTGGGATGTTTCAACCCACGCATCCAAGCCATACAACATCATTGTGCATTACTGACATGGGAAACATCATAATGGCTGCCGGAAAGCATGCTGCTGGCCAGAAATCACCAGAAAGTACGCAGTGAGAACCTGACAGACAGGCTGCCATCTTCTTTTGCCTCTGTCAGTGTTAATACAGGAGACCATTGCCAGCCCCATCCTTTAGCTGCCCACAGAACAAAAGCAGACAAAGGAATACAGAGCAGTTCAACAATTAATTTTCTTGATTGTCAAAATTGCTAAAATCATGGGCATGAAACCACCAAAAAAATCCAACTTCTGGTTGGGTGTTCTACATTACTCTACTGCAGAATCCACATCAATACAATGTTAGCAAGGATCATATGCTATCAAGTAAAATCCCCTCTTTGAAATGTATTAATTTAAGGCAGCTGTCAAAAATGGGTGCAATGCCGGTGCCCGCCACTGACCGGCGCTAGCGATCTAAATTCTGACAGGAGACTTGTATTTCAGGAGCTAAACAGTGAACCTGAGTTAGCTGGGACTTCAAAGGCTTGCTTGTCCATAAGATGTCTTCACACCTGGACATCTCAGCAAGAAGGCAGGAAATCACAAGGTTCTGTTAATCAAATGGAGAGTGGCACCCTGGACTGATGCCCTGCTAGCAGGAAAAACCAGACAGCTGAATAGGGTATGCTGATTTTGGGTGTGAACTGCCAACACTGCTCTGGGGGAAGGCAAGACATCTGATCTCTGAGTGAAGCCAAGTTCCTAAGGGCGGGGACAAACCAATGGGTGAACTGCAGTGGAGACAAATGTATGTTTTATTAAATTGCTTATAAAATATTGTATCAAGTTGACAGAAATGTACAATTTGGGGATTCTTAATATGAAAAATGCACCCACGATTTGAGACTAAGCTGGACGTTGTGGGATGTTCTGAGGCCAAGCCCTGTAATTATTAATATTGTAACGTCTGTGTTTATGCTAGAGACCTCAAAACCTACTGTAATATGCCCAGAGAGGGTGTGTACCTCCGTGTCAGATTTGATGAAAAACCAATATGGCAAAACCCACTAAAAGCACAAAATGTTGTCATTTCTGAACCCAAGCTCGTAGAAACATGTGACTTGAACTGCACTGTACCTTAAGCAATCTGTCATGCAATTTAGGTAATATTAACAAGTGGGGTATATTGTAATTATGTGTTTTATGAAAAAGAAGATATGTTGTACGGACACAAAGGGGAGCGTCCTTTCCTTGAGCCCTAAAGATGATACCTGATGACTCATTCTGACTCACAATTCCCTTCTCCAGTCAGGTCACAGTAAATCCTTTAACCTATCAGGATCCTCAGAGGGTTGGGCATAGAAAGTCAGCCTTCCCACCCACTTTCAAAAGACATAAAAAGAACCACTGAGACCCAGATAGGGACATTCATTTTCACTCTTTAATCGGTTTCTGCGCAGCACGCTGCCCGACCATATCCAGAACTTAGACTCCAGATAGACTCCAGAACTTGAAGCAGAGAGGCCTGAACCAAAAGCTGAATCCTTCTCAGCAGGCCTCAGAATCCAGCAACCCAACCAAACTATTCAACAGCTGGGCTAGCTGTTCGATTCTGGCTAGAACCATATCCAGACCCAGAAAGCAAAGCTGTATCCAGACCCAGAAAGCAAAGCTGTATCCAGACCCAGACCAGACCGCTGTGCAGTGCCGATAGCAGACCAGAGGCCCCACTGTGAGCAGAACCAGTGCCGGAGACGTCCCGTGGCGAGAGAACCGCAGCCCAAACCTGACCAGATCTGTGACGAGGTCCATTCCCTTCCAAAACTAGGAGTGAGTATCTAGAACTGTCCAGAACCCATCTCTTAGTTTAAAGTAATCTTATTCAAACCATTTCAACTTGTCCAGAACTGCATAGAAATTGTGTGTCCATTCTGTGATTTCAAAGCTGCAAAAGTGTCACCTGTCATTCTGAAATCTTGACTTCATTTCTGAAAATCTACCTCCACAAAAACGTCTGTATCTTTTGAACTGTATGTCCTAGAAGCGAGATTTAACTGTCATTTTAAAGCTAAGATCCTCAGCTTTCCAACAAACCTAAACGACCTCTCCTTATAGTTTTTCCGTAATCGCGGTTCACGCACTCGGAAAAAGTGCTGCGAATTGCAAACTAGCTCAATTTCACCACTTGTAAAAAAAGCTGCTTCTTGCTTTCGACTGCTGAAATTAGTTTTCTACCTGATAATCATTCCTGAATCATTGCTAGTGTTGACCTGAACTAATTCAAAGTAGCTATCACCTACCATGAATCTCCCATTTTTAGCATATTTTTCACTTCATTGCAATCACATTTAAAAGTATTTGGCCTTTGTTTTAAAATCATCCCTGTTTCTCTAAGCTTGCTGGGGGGAAGGGGAACTGAACTGCTTTTGATTGTATTCCTGAAAACCTGTGTGCCCTCATTTCCATCTCTTCATATTGCATGGGGGGGAGTGAGTTGTCACAAAGGAAAAAGTGATCATATTATCTCTTGTTGAAACCATATCCAGTTTATTTCTGTGCTGCATTCTTTCCTTCATTGATTTTCCTTGAAACCATACAAAGTATTCTCTGCTACCTTATCCTTTCTATACAAACTCCTAAGTAATTAAAGAATTGTGCTACTGTGCTACTGTAATATTATCCACTGTTGATCACTGTCATATTCATAAGCGTGGGGCCATTGTGAATGTTGGTCATCTACACATCAGAGTTACCATGACAACAGATTCTACTGGATTTCTCCAACTCAACCCATCAGATTCTATACACATCACTTCAGTTCCCTTCCCATAAAAGGGACAGGGAGTACCCTTCACTACAAGCACATCAACATTGGTGGTCATTTACAGACCCCTAGCATGTAAGAGGGTGAGGAGAGGGAATGTTCTTGGGTTGGAGGGGAAAGAGAGAACGTGCTGTGGTCGCTTTGCTTGCGATGTGGATAGGTGAAAGGCTGGAGGGGGAGTGGGCGATGAGTTGTGTCAGTGCGGTGGGAGGGTTTTGGCTAGCCGATGGATTCGCTGCGGGTCTTGGGGCATGTGGGAGTGAAGAGGTGGTGGGCGAGGGGACGTGTGCGAAGAGGGACAATCTGGGAGTTGATAGCGGGGACTTCCCGTCTACCGGGCTATGGGTGGAAGTGAAGGAGGACTGATGTAGGAGAGGAGAAGCATAGAGAGTCCAGGGTGTGGGCCGGTCATTATTCTTGGGTTATGAGCGTTTTGGCACAAGAGGTGTGTGAGAGAGGGTAGGGGGGTGGAAGGGGCAGGGGGAAGAGGCGATTGTTCTGGAGAGTCGTGCCATGTTGAGAGAAGGGAAAGGGGTGGAAAGGTATGTATTGAGATAGAGGAGGAGTGTGTATTGGGTGTGTGTGTATGTGTGTGTGTGGTGAGGATGGGCATAGCTGGTGACGAGCGAAACTGGTTTGGTTCAGGGGTAGATGTACGGGCGGGGGCTGTGAGCGGGTTGGGTCTGCAGAGGGCAGGCTGGGTATTGGTGGGAGGTGTGGAAATGGTGAGGTGGGGTATGTTTGTGATGGAGAGGTTGGAAGGGAGTGTGTCTCAGCAGGGTGAAAGGGTTAGTGGGGGGCGTAGCTCTCTCCCTGAAAGAGAGATTGATGAGATTTGAGGGGAGGGCAGGGTTTGCAGGGTTCCAGCAGCGGCGTGGAGGGAAATGGGAAGGGGTAGTCATTTACAGGGTGGAGGGTTACGAAGGGCAGATGGGAAAGTAGTGGTAAGGGGGTTGTGTAAGGAGCGCCAGCATGCTCCTCTGGCTTGGGAGTTGGATGTAGAGCAGTGTGGGATACTTGGTGTTGTGAGGGTGGTGAAGGCAGCGGGTCTGGGGGGGTTGGGTGTTGGGTGTGGAGTTTGTGGGGGGGTTGATTTTGTCTAGGTGGTTTGGAGGTTGTGTTTGAAGTGCCAGAGTGCTCCTCTGGTTCGGGAGTTTGAGGTAGTGCGGGGGAGGAGCGGGAGTGGGGGAGACGGTCATTCTCGCCGTATGACCAAGTGGAGTTGTTGTGTGGGGGCTGAGCATGAGGGAAGGTAACCTGTGGATTAGTAGGGAGGGGATGGTTTGTGATGGGACAGGTGGTTCTTCTGCCTTGAGGGACGGATGTGGAGTGGTGAGAGCGTGAGGAAGGTAGGTCGCCAGAGGGTGGGATGATTCTGGGGGTAAGGAGTAGTAGCGGTGTATGATTGGAGTTTGAGAAAGAAGGTGCTAGAATGATGGAGTGGGGGTGGTGGTTTTTCCTGGTGTATGACCAGGTAGGGTTGTTGCGCGGGGCAGAGCATGAGGGGAAGAGAGTGGGGGATTGGTAGGGTGGGGAGGGTTTATGATGGGCCAGAAGCCTCCTCTGGTTTGAGGGACAGATGAGGAGCGGTGATTGCGTGAGGAAAGTCAGGCCTCTGAGAATGGGATGTTTCTGGGTCTGTGGGTGGTGAGGAGTGGCGGTATGTGATTGAGGTTTGAGAATGGAGGAGCTAGAGGGAGTGGTGGCACGTGGAGGGAGTTTATTTGTTTGCCAGTGTGCTTTTCTGTTTGTTGGTTGGGAGGTGCGGGCGGAAAAGGCTGTGTGCAGGATTGCTGTTCTGAGGAGGGGGGTCTCGGCTCTTGCTCCTTTTTTATCAGGTTAGAATTGTCGGTGTTGGTGGTGTGGTGGAGCATTGTGTTAGATGGGGTTGATTGGGCCTAGGTGGGTCTAGGTGGGTCACTGCAGGCAGGGATCGCTGCGGTCAGGGGTATTGTAGTGGGGTGGTTTGCCCAAGACAGGTAAATGCAGAGATTGCTAGAAAAGTAGATTTTGGCCAGTGTTGTCTGTAACGGTACCTAGATTTGTGGCACCTGACTAGAAGGAGGAAGCACCTAAAGTGAGGGGACCATAGTGAGTGCAACAGCACCTAGATATGATATAGTGTGTGGGGGGACAACAGTGAGTGTAGCAATGCCTAGTTTTGAGACACTCAATTTGTGGGCACAGAAGTAAATGGGGGCTCAGTAGTGAGTGCCACAACACCGTAATTCATTTTTGGGGAAGATTAGGGGATGCTGCAACACCTAGATATGAGCCATTAAGAGCAGAGGCAGAGACCTAGACTTGAGACATTTGGAGGTGGGCATGGAAGAAGGTGTTACAACGCATGAATTCTGGACAACTAAGAAGGGGCGCAGTAGTAGATGCAGCAACACCTATACCTCGAATGTGGGTTTAAAGGAGATATAACCTTTTTTTTTGTTTTTTAAATTGATGTTTGGGAATAGATTCCTAGTTAGAAGGCGAACTACCCTCTCAAGGAAGTACTGTGACTCGGATGGCGTAATGGAAGTTACTGTTAAGTAATTCAGACATCACAAGTAGTCTCCTCCTTTCCTCCTTGTTGTGGAATGATGGGCCCTCCTAGATGATTTATGTACTGATGGACATTTTACATTTGTGAAAGCAAAATAAATACTTGGTCTTGCCTCTCTGGTATGTTTTACCTAGGCGAGGGCGCTGGCCAATCAGGAAGCGCCGAACACAGGCTGCAGTCTATGGTATAAGCCTCCCCCATAGCTCTCAACCTGTCATGGCCCTTGGGCGGGTGAAAACACCCGATTTTGCATTTGGCAATGAGTGCCCATTGATTCCTATGGGCGTGTAAGGGGCTTGGCGGGTGAGAGAGCTGCCTAAGTGGCGGCTGACACCTGCCAAATGCATGTGAGTTGAGAGGTATGGCATCCCCCGCGCCCTCTGCCTCTCTTGCTTCCTCCCACTTTCCCCATACTGCCTTTAGCACCAGCGAGTAACTACAAGTGGGCGCTAAAGGTGAAGTGAAATTTAAAAAAAAAGAATCTTACCTTTCGTCAGTCCTCCGAACTGCATTTGCATTAGGAGTCCGTCTTCAGTATTGGTTTGTAATCAGCACTGCAGACGGACACCTGATGCACACGTACGTTTTTCTTTTTTTTTTTTCTCTTTGCTTTTAGCACCGTAGTGTAGCACTCAAGGGTGCTAATGGAGATATGACCCTCGGTGGCAAACCAAACCTGTCAGTAACGCATCACTGCCGCCTAATGAGACCCTCGCTTTGCTCGCCCCCTTAACTTGGGCGGTAGGCCTCTGCCTCAGGTCATATCGCCTCATTAATAGGATCTCTAAATATCAATATCTACTAGTATGTATATTACTCACTCATACATATTTTCCCAACGAGGAGTAGTATAAAGATGATATATTTTACCGACTTTTTGAAGAGTAGAAAAATAGGGTATCTAGTCAATTCATCAAAACACATTCCATCTAATACCATTCCATCGAAATGTTTCCCCCCGAATCCCAGTTTTTTACCTTTTAAAATACACCTGAACAAAAATTAACCTTTTACCCCCAAAAATATGCATTAGATGGACATTTTTTAGATGGAAACATTTTGATGGAATGGCATTAGATGCAATGGTTTTAGATGAAATGACCATAAACCGACCATAAACCGAAAAATCGTCATTTTTTGTTTAATTTTTCAGCATATTACATCACCTATAGAATAACACATTCAACATCAGACACGTGCATTAGACAATGTGAACCCATTTTGGGCAATGCTGTAGTGCCTCACAAAGCGAGGCAGGGTAACTGCTGTTACCATCAGCAGGCCTGGAGAGGGGCAGCACGTCTTCTCCCCCTCTCTGCTCCTCTCCTCCCCCTCCTAGTTATAGAGACACGCAGTCTGTCATGCACAAAGCTGAGGAAGGGTGAGGTGTGAGCAATCACCTCACCCTTCTTTCATGCAACTAGGTACTAAGCACTGAAGGACACCAACAGGCAGGCAGGGATCAGGTTCAAAGACCTCCCCCCCCGTGGGGCCAGATAGTCGGCTATCCGGCCGGGGGCTGACACTTAACAGCCCCCACTACTATACACATCAAAGACCCAGGGCTCTCCTGGGTCTTATAAATACAGAGTGGCATGCTCTGAGAAAACACAATCAGTTTGTGGACCCTGAACGGGGACCCAAACACAGGAGGTGCACTGTTTACTCAGTGCCTACCAAACCTTTGCTTCTTTAAGCTTCTTTTTAAGTGCGTCTTTTTTCCTTTCTTGAACATTGCCCTGTTCAACCCGATGGAGAGCGTGCAGCGAAATTGACTAAAGAAAACAGTCTCCCGGGAGGAATCGCGGAAGCAGCAAGATCAATTACCTGAGCAGAGCAGAAGAATTCCTGCAGCGCGGCTCGGCGAGGCGGCAGCGTTTTTCAAGTATGCGTCTGCATTACAGAGTAAGCGACTACGCCTGGCTCCGTCCAAGCACATTAGATACTTTGTTTTCCTACGCGAGTAGGTCAAAACAAACAGCCGCGTCAGCCGCTCCCCTGGCAAGTCGCGGGACACGCGCTGCCCGGCTATTTCTTACATGAAGTAAACACAGGAGCGTAAAAGGGAGAGCCCGGCCCGGGAAATCAACAATTCTAATAGGATAGCCTTTCCCAGTGACACATTTAAATGAATGTCAAGATTTCATAAGTGAAAAGGGGGGGCAATTTTTCGCCAAAACTACAGCTCCAGCAACTTTGAAGGGGTGGTTAAGAATTGTCTGCTTTATACATCACTAGACACTTTCCCAACACGGGAGACAACAAAAAGGGGCAGTGCAACGGAAAGAGGGCGGCAAGTTGCACAGCGAGAGCGCGCCCCATTTTTTCTTTGTCAGTTACAGAAACCTGCCAAAACAGTTGGTAATCTCGGCAGGTCAATAAAATAAACACCACCACTGTGTTGCTTGAATAATAGGCAGCGCTCAGAATACCTGAAATTGCATTGCGCTATATAAAGGCCAAACTAGCATAAAGACAGCCATCAGACAGCCAAGAACAGGAAAAACTCAATATTTTGGCAACAGTGCAGAGTTTGCAGTCACAGCAAAACTAATTTCTTTTTATCTTTCCAAACTAAACAGGTAAAAGGAAGACATGGGTCCCAAAAGAAAAATTCGGGATGCCAATACACCAGCACAAAAACCCAAATCCCCACACCTGCTGGCAGCCATAGAGGCAGCAGAGCATTACGGTTGGCCTTGGGTGAGGGAGAATATTTACGGCCTGCCAAGGGATGGGATAACCATGCCACTCAGCCAAGATGACGTCACTACACCGTCAAAAAGACAGAAAGTGACGGATGGCCACAAGAAAGGTAACAAAAAGCTGGCCAAATTGTGTGAGAATATGTCTGAAATGCAGCAATTATCATGGGAAATGAGGTAGAAACAATTACCTCAAACAGAAGAACAAGGGGCAGCTAACATAACCTTGGTACCTAGCATAGTGGTCACCCCCCCCTGCAACAGCTGCAGGCCAAGCTATCCCAACACCAGCCTAAGCACAGTCACAAGTGCCAGCTGCACCAACAACTGCCCCTACAGTTGCACCTACAGCAATCACGACAGATCCAACAGGGGCTCTGAAGGCTTGGTCAACTCCCAATACATTGGCAGTATGCCAAATGGGAGAGAACAACAGCAATCCAACAGACATAGCAACGATATGCAACGTCCAATAAGATTTAAAAATGAAATCCTTTCAGGATGAAATACTGAACAGATATAAAAGATGCCTTGCATGGAATATCGATACCACAATTAAAGAAGTCATGTGGCCCAAAGAATTCATAAAAATCTTTTCATTAATAGAAGCCCAACGCAAAGGAAAATATGCTTTTAGAGACCGCAAAAAGATATAAGAGAAAGCCATAGCCAGAAATGCACAGGTAGAACAGAACTGGGACAACTGGCTCCAAGCATTTGCCATTTTGGCAACAATCTATGAAGAGAAATTTCCCCATGATGGGAGAAAAATATGGGCTTACATGGACAAAATAAGAGAGATGAAAGTTGCACAAAAAGGAAAGACCTGGCTAGCATACGACATCAGATTTAGGAGGAAAAGCACAAAAAGGGAGAACGGCCTGTTCGTAAAAGCCAGCCGTGGGTGGCTATGTCCAATACCCAAAGGCAAAACAAAAACGATAGTTCAAAAGCCAACACTCCATGCAGGAACTTCAGAAAAAAACAATGCTCTTGGGGCAAGGACTGTTGGTACAAACACACCTGCACAAACTGCAACGGTGACCACGCATCCAGCAACTGCACCAGACTGCCAATCAAAAACCCAAAAGACTAGTGCCAACCACCCTGAGTCAACCATTTTCTTGGCCCCAGGTAAGACACCAATCAACCCAAACAATTTTAGAGATGTACTATTAAACTATCCAGACTGGGAAACCAGCAAAAACATTTGGCGGGGTTTCTCTGAAGGTTTTTTCATACCATTTCAGGGCAGAGGGTCACAGAATATCCCTCTGAACCTAAAATCAGCCAGGGACAACCCCCAAATAGTGGAAAGCAAAATCAAGAAAGAGCTGCTCTGGGGCAGGATCGCTGGACCTTGGGACCATATGCCCCTCAAAGAGTACATAATATCACCGCTGATCCCCAAAAAAGAGCCAGGGAAAATTAGACTAATCCACCACCTATCATATCCCATAGGCCTATCCCTAAACGACGGCATTCCACACATGGAATCTGCAGTATCCTACACACACTTCCAAGAGGCAGTAAGACTCATACAGGAATGTGGCAGGAACGCCCTGATGGCCAAACTAGACATTGAATCTGCTTTCAGATGATTGCCAGTCCACCCAGACTCCCAGCAATGGTTAGGTTTCACTTTTAACAACAAATTCTATGTAGACAGATGCCTCCCGATGGGGTGCGCAGTATCCTGCGCCCTATTTGAGCAATTCAGCTCCTTTTTTCAATGGGTTTTTCAAAAACAGAGACCAGGGACCAAAGTAGTTCACTACCTAGATGATTTTATGGTCACAGGCCCAGCAAACTCAGAGGAATGCAACAGGGCACTGGCGAAGCTAGAAGGAATGGCCGCACACTGGGGCATACCTTTAGCAAAAGAAAAAACGACCAAACCAGCCACCAACATAATTTTCCTGGGCATTGAAATTGAGTCTGCACAAGGACTATGCAGGATCCCGAATACAAAAATCGCAGAACTCATAGAGAAGACACAAGCCCTGATAACTAAAGACAAGGGCACAGTCAAAGAAATTCAGTCTTTAGCAGGCAGTCTCAATTTCGCTGGCAGAATAATTCCTCAAGGGAGGATATTTTCCAGAAGCCTGGAACTGAAAATCAAATCATTTACCAAACCCCACCTACACATCCGACTAGGCACAGAGGTGAAACAAGATCTGGAAGTTTGGGAGAATTTCCTTAAAAATGTCAACGTGACCTCGCTGTGGCGAACACCTGTGAATACATGGACAAAAAGAGTCCTTTTCACCGATGCAGCCCGGAGCAAGGGGTTTGGAGCCATACTAGACACAGAGTGGGTGGCAGGACACTGGCCCAACTCATGGCAACAGGCAGGGTGGACAAAAAACATCACCCTCCTAGAAATATTTCACATCTGGCTAACACTACACATCTGGGGCAGGCAGCTCGCTAACACAGAACTCTGGGTATGGTGCGACAACATGGCAGTAGTAGGCTCCATCAACAGAAGGTCTACCAAATGCCTTTTAGTACTAAAAGTCCTACGAGCCATCACAGCAGTCACACTCCAAGAAAACATTGTGATCAAAGCTAAGCACATTACTGGGGCAGATAATAACATTGCAGGTGCTTTATCTTGCTTCCAGTGGCCAAGATTCCGGGAGCTAGCGCTGCACGCCCAGGAACAGATGACGCCAGTACCAGCGGAATGCTGGGAAATAATGGGAAATCAAAAATAACAGCATCAACGCCAGCGCCAGTGACCCCAGGTGGGGATGCACAACATGAACCAGGCACCTCAAATACGGGTGCCAAAAATATAACGGCATCAACGCCAGTGCCAGAGAGCCAAGGCCGGGATGTCCAACGAGAACCAGACACCTCAAAGACGGGTGTCAACACCGCCCTAAGTTTCCTCACGGAGATGGCGGGGAAAGCGCTGGCAAGCACCACCGCAGCGCAATACAGTAAGTGCTTACAAACAGTTTTTAAAGCCACAGGCATAAAACACGTAGAGTTAATAACGATTAAAGACATAGAAACATTTTTAAAATGGGCACATGAACAGGGCTTTAAGAGAGACTGGGCTAAAAGACATTTAGTCGCAATCTCTTACTTTTCTAAAATATGGGGTGATTTGACCCCACACAAAGTCCCCTCATTACTTATGCATTAAAAGGGTGGGGCAGAATAGAGGGCCCACAGGTAGACACCCACCGCCCCCTTGATTTCTACAAACTGGTTCAAATTGCAAACCAGCTGTAGGCCATATGTTGGCATCCACATGAGATCTTACTGTTCAGAACAGCCTTTTGCTTGGCATACTTCAGGGCTTTTCGAGTGGGTGAACTCATTGCTTCCAGCACCAAAGCCAGCAACGGCCTGGGCATCATGGAAGTCAGGGTCAGACAGGAGAGCATCAGCATAGAAGTACAACAATAGAAAACCAGGGCAAAAAGAACCATCAATATTTGTTGTCTCGATGAAGCAGTAAACTGCCCGGTATGTATCACCAATCTTTACTATGCGCAAAGACCCAAGGTTGGGAGGTGGTTTTTGATCCACAAGGATGCCTCTGCACTAAGCCACTACCAATTTAAAGGGGTGCTGATGAAAGCAATCAACAATGCCGGATGGGACCCCAAGGGTTTCAGCACCCATTCCTTCAGAATAGGTGCCGCCACCTCAGCATGGCAGGGAGGTCTAGCCCCCCAACATCTGAAAAACATAGGGGTTTGGAAATCAGATTGCTACAAAAGATATATCAGACCGCAACTAATATAGCCAGCCACCCACACCCTTTCTTTCTCCCTCCCTTCATACAGAAACACCAGGCGAAGGGAGGACCGCGCTTCAATCAGCATGGATAGTCGGCCACTCTTTTATCTTCAGCAAGGGCCGATGGGCAGAGAAGACCAAAGAAAGGCCACCATTCACGAACACCATTTCATCATGGTGGGGCTACAGAGGCCTGCGATGGGCAGAAATCCATGAAACATTAGCAGAACTGGTCGCATACAGGGATCCGCCAGAATTTTTGATCATCCACTTAGGTAGCAATGATCTTGTATCAGTGGGGAGGAGACAGTTACTCGAGGACATGTGCGACTCCCTTGCAGGCATCGCACACAATTGGAAAGGAACGGAAATATATTTCTCGGCCATCCTGTCTAGAAAGAAATGGCAAGGGGTCAATTGCTACAAATCCGTAGACATTTCCAGACGCAAAATCAACAGGGGGCTAGAAAAATTCTGCACAGCAAGAGGACTGGGCTTCATAAAGCACCCAGCCATTACACTGGGTGATCCGGACCTTTTTCACAAAGACGGCACTCACTTAGCTATCAAGTGCATGGAACATTTCTTTCGAGAAATTACAGCAACTGTAGCCTCCAGGGGTTGTAAATAGGAGATACTTTTGGGGGAACGCGGTCATCCGTCAACCTGCCCACGTGTGGTGGCACGAGCCAGAGGGGGTAACCCCAAGACCCGGTGCCCAAAAGTTTTGTTTATTATCTTATGATATGTGATTATTGTTATTGGTTATTGTATCTGTACAATAAAAACCTACGGCCTTTTATTGCCAACACTGACAAACAATGTGTGAGCCAAATTATTTCTGGGTAAGGGTATGGTTTCGGCAAAGTATAATGATGCATGCATATGGGTTCAGCAGTTATGGGCAATGCTGCAGTGCCTCACAAAGCGAGGCAGGGTAACTGCTGTTACCATCAGCAGGTCTGGAGAGGGGCAGCATGTCCTCTCCCCCTCTCTGCTCCTCTCCTCCCCTCCCAGTCATAGAGACACGCAGTCTGTCCTGCGCAAAGCTGGGGAAGGGTGAGGTGTGAGCAATCACCTCACCCTTCTTTCATGCAACTAGGTGCTAAGCACCGAAGGACACCAACAGGCAAGCAGGGATCAGGTTCAAAGACCTGCCCCCCCCCCGGGGGGCCAGATATTCGGCTATCCGGCCGGGGGCTGACACTTAACAGCCCCCACTACTAAACACATCAAAGACCCAGGGCTCCCCTGGGTCTTATAAATACAGAGCGGCATGCTCTGAGAAAACACAATCAGTTTGTGGACCCTGAACGGGGACCCAAACATACAGGAGGTGCATTGTTTACTCAGTGCCTTCCAAACCTTTGCTTCTTTTACCACAAAACCCTCCCACGCTACAAATAAGGGAGAAGAACAAAGGAAAAGAAGTACAGGGCACTGTACGGTGCCCACAATTAGTCGTGGGACATAAGAAGGCGGGCACGGGCCAGAGGGGGTAACCCGAAGACCCGGTGCCCAAAAGTATTGTTTATTATCTTATGATATGTGATTATTGTTATTGGCAGAACCATATCTGTACAATAAAAACCTACGGCCTTTTATTGCCAACACTTGACAAACAATGTGTGAGCCAAATTATTTCTGGGTAAGGGTATGGTTTCGGCAAAGTATAATGATGCATGCATATGGGTTCAGCAGTTACTGCTGGCAGGGCAGGTAACGTGCACTAAGAAATGTGTAATTACACTGGTGTGAGGCCAGAGCAGTGACCTTTCTGTGCATAACCCAAATTCTTCCCGTTTTAAAAAGGTTATAGCTATTTGCGTCTTTCCATAATGGCGCTCCTAACAGTGTTGAAAAGTGGCATTTGATAGTCGAAATAGTATTGCTGTAATTAAAATATCTTAATTGGATGACGGCTGAATTTGACAGAAATAAATGTAGCCTAGTTCTCTCGGGAACTGAAAACTTGAACGCTGCTGCGGAATTGGAAACACAAGGACGGCAGAGCACATTACAGAAAGTGAGCTTATGCACTCCCTTTGCACCACGTTAGAGCAAATGACCTTCACCCTACACATCCTATGTATGTTTCTCAGTCACCTGACCTTAACCTAGTCTTTTATAGCTTTCTCGGAGATTGAACGCCTGGTCAGATGGTGCAGCGTTGCGTTAGTCATCATGGCAGAACATGTGGGCGTAGTGTACTAGCAGTCATAGAACCTACCTCTCTCCAGCACAGTCTGACATGTGCTGGTCGCGTGACTATAGAGGGTTAAAGTAACAGTGCAGGACCTAATCCCATGGTGGCGGGATCTCTCTCAGCGGATATCTGAGACACTCATCCTGTCAGCACAGTGACACGTGTGACTCTGATAGTGTTGCAGCTCAACCTCGTCCCTAGCTGCCTTGCAAATGCACCAGACTATGGGGTGCATCACAAGTTCGGCGGTGCCGGGAAAAAGTGGTGGTAATTCTGTTACTAATTATTTTATTTTGCGGTAACAGAACTACCGCCTTTGTTACCGTACTGCCGAACTACAAGTTTGACTTTGAAGTGGAGCGTTTTCCTCCAGCATCATGCTGCCACTTTTCACCCTGCCTGAAACTGTCTTACTGCTTCTTTTATTTTGCCGTAACAGAATTACCGCCTGTGTTACCGCACCGCCGAGTTTGACCTTGAAGTGGAGCGTTTTCCTCCGGCATCAAGCCTCCACTCTTTACCCTGCCTGAGACTGGGTGATCTGATCGCTACTGTTTCTTCCCCTGGTTGATTGTAGATCCATTGCTGACAAACTGCCCATCGTACCCGTCCCTTGTTTCTCTACTTCCCATAACATGTACTTCCCCCCTATGATTGTAAAAGCAACACGTTGCTTCCCGAAGGTAGGTCCGTCCTCAATAAATACCCTAATGATGATGATAATAATAATAATAATAGGGTCAAACATCGGCATCATTACTGCAGTGTATTTAATTCCGCCAAAATCGCCCTGGAGTCCTATGTGCTCCCATAATCGGGATTAACACCACCTTTCCACCACTTGTAGTGTTTGGTGGTAATTCAGCGATTTACCACCAAATTAGCACCAAACTTGTAATTGGGCCTATGTATTTAGTTGTTTCATACAGCGCATGCAGACCGCATTACTTTCCTTCGAGACAGTATGGGCATACAGAAGTACTACAAATACAAATCTGGAATAAAGAAAATACAGCTAGTAATTGTGTTAGGAAACATTTTCTTTTTGCTGTTTCACCCCCATAGACATCTATGGAACCCGCCAACTTTTTGCTTCTGTTTTGCGCCTGTCCTGAATTTGGAAGCCTTTTTACTTTACTTGCCTTGCAAAGCCCATCTGATTTGGGGACAATGCCCAGTCCCTATAGGTAGCAGTGCAAGAGTACTCTGTTTGTGAAATTCTTTGTTTATTTTACACTACACTCTTCAAATTACAGAGATGTGCAGTACGAATAATTTGTGTCTCTTTACCTTAGCTTTCAGTAACTTTGTGCTTACTTGCATAATGTGTCCAAGATGGGATGATGGCAGTGGAACCTTTTCTACTGTGTTTATTTTAATGGTCTTGTGCACTTTTGCTTTTTACAGTTTAATGACTTTTAGAGTATCATATGCTCTAAAATACTGATTTCCCATACTAGTGTTATAGAAAGTCAAGATTCTATTAAAGACACAGAGACAAAGGATTATGCTTTACTTTCTTTACTTCAAACTCGAGCAACATTATAACAATCAATAATATATAAAAATCAACACAATAAAAGAACTACATTTCCCACGAAATAGTCCTTTTTTTCTAGTCCATTTTGATATGTTAAAACTAGAGACATGTGATATTCCTCGCCAATCCTTTCTCTGCCAGTCCATAACCTTCTCCTCTTTCCCTTGTCCTTCTTCTTTCTTTGTCTGTCTCGAATGTTAACGCATGCTCCCCAACCGGTAGACGCGGAAACATAAGTATGTCTTCCTCTTGCTTGTCTCAGGATCTTCCTGCCTTAGGTTCTGTTCCTGCTAAATAATCTATGATAAGGTGGGCAATCATTAAAATACAATCCCTTACAAAAACGTTATTCCATAGACATTACATTAGAATATCAATTAGCTCATACAACAAATGACTGGGTGGGATAATCCTTTGCCTCTGTGTCTTTAATAGAATCTTGACTTTCTATAACGCTAGAATGGAAAATCAGTATTCTATGTCAAGACCGGAGGCTCGAATTATGCTTGTTCAAAGCTTACTCACTACCAACGTAGACAATTGATCTATTGGTCTAAAGTAAAACTCGGTGAACGTTGACTCTTTCAACCATCCTGCTGCCTTTAAAAGTCCTCTAACCAAGCTCCTGCATTATATGCTTTTGACGCTTTAGCTCCTCTAATTGAATGAGCACCGTAAGCCCCAATGTCAATGCCCGCTTGTAGCATACACCATTTGAGCCATCTAGCTAGGATTGCAACTGAAACTGCCGCAAATGGCTTTCTTACCGCGATTGGGATACCCCTGCCGGCCTAAGCCTACTTGTCATATCCTCATAAGACTTGAAACAATGAACCAGACATAGCCTGGGTTGGTCCGGAAAGGCAGAGTAAGAAACTGTTTTGATACCTGTCTTAGTCCTCGTGTTAACATAGAACGTGACCCCCGAAGGACTAAATGATTTCCGGTCCACTTCGAGTGCTTTAACGTCAGACACCCTCTTACAAGATATGAGGCAAATAAGTGTAGTGAGCATTGCTGATAATGCCTTCCTCGAAAGCTGGTCATTATCTACCCAGTTACTAAACAAATTCAGGACCGTATTAACGTCCCATGTCTGGGAATATCTGGGCATCAGTTGTTTCAAAAGCCTTACCCCTCTGAGGAGTTTGCATACTAGTGCGTGATATGGCCGATCTATAAATATTCACTGTCCTGTAGGCCTTACCTTGAGCTGCCAGGGCTGCTAGAAAATGCACTATCTGAATTATATTTGCTCTTGTGGGATGTATGTGCCGTTCCACACAACAGCCATTCCAACATGACCACAGCGACCTGGACCTGTAGGCCTTCCTGGTACCCGGTGCCCAAGCCTCTTGAATTACTCAGCATTTCCCGAATGTCCTGACTTCCGTCATGCCCCCCGGAAATCACCCATGCTATCAGTCTTAGGTTGCCTTCTTGAATCAGGGGATTAATCTCTCCTTCTGGATCCTGAATTATCTCTCTGAATTGCGGGAGCAACAGGGGTTTGTCAATTGATAATTCCAGAAGGTCCGGGATCCACACCTGACTCTTCCAGTCTGGCGTCACCAGAATTAAAGTTGCCTGCTGTCTCCTGACCTGAGCTACCGATCTGGGAATCATTGCAAACGTAGGGAAAGCGTACTCTCTCTCCGGACCACACTTCTGTAGAAATGCATCTGTCGCTTCTGCTGCTGGGTTTAGTCTCCAGCTGAAGAAGCGAGTTAACTGAGCATTCAACCTCGATGAAAATAGGTCTGTTGTGCATGGCCCCCTTCGTCTCCATAAGGATTTGAAATACTGTCCTGTCCTGTCTAGTTGCCAATCGCTGGCATCCCTCAAATGTCTCGAATTTCAGTCTGCTACTTCTTTTTGCAAGCCTGGGAGATGTTCCGCTGTAATGCTGATCTTGTTCTGTAAGCACATGTGCCAGAAATCCTTTGCTAGTTCTGCTAGCATCCTGGACTTAGTCCCGCCCAACCTGTTTATGTAGCGTACTGCAGAGACGTTGTCCATTTTCAGTAACAGTTCACTTCGTCTTGGGTCCAACACCATCAGCTCTTGGCAATTGATGTAGAGCTCTAGCTCGTTCCCTGACCACCTGCCTCCATTGTCATCACTCCGGAACGGTCTCCCCAGCACCAACGTCTGGCATCCGATTCTATGATGAGGTCTGGGAATGAGCCAAATATCGCTCTTCCATTCCAGGCCTCCATGTGTCTGAACCACCACCATAGTTCTGTCCTCGCCTCTGCGGAGATTGGTATTTTCTGTTCTTATGATTATCCTCTCCGTAGGTGCTGAAATTGTAGGCGCTGTAATGCCCTCTAGTGCAGGGGCACCAGGAAGATCTGAATGGATGATGCTAGTCTCCCTACCAATCTGGCCAGTTCTCTCAGTGATAACTCTTCCCTCGCTAGTATTTTCCTGATGTCCTTCTAAATCAGATTCACCCTTGTTATCGGCAAGCTGGGCGTGGCTGCTCTTGTGCCTATCACAAAGACCAGGAACTCTAGTGATTGAACTGGCTCCAATTCAGATTTCTCCCAGTTTATTAAAACCCCAAGCTCTGCAACAGTTGGATTGTTACCTTCGCTTGTTGTTCTAGCCTTACCTTGTCCTGCCCTATCAGACAGAATTCGTCTAAATATACCATCAACCTGATGCTCCGCTCTCTCCGGTGATTGACCACTATCCTCATCAGTTTTGTAAAAGCCCAAGGTGTTGACGCTAGCTCGAACGGGAGGTATGTGAATTCCCATGTCTGACCTACCCACCAGAATTGAAGGACCTTCCAATGTTCACTTGCGATTGGGATCATTAGGTAGGCATCTTTGAGGTCTATCCTCACTAGCCAATCCTCTGATTGTAATACTTCTCTTAAAAGATGGATTCCCTCCATCTTGAAATGTCTGTATATGATGAATGTGTTTAAACTTCTCAGATTCATCACTGTCTCTGTTTCCTTTTGCCCTTAAACAAGAACATATTGCTTATTAACCCAATCCAGGTTTCGAAATTGAGATTTGATGAGCAGGAGCTAAAACCAGCTGTTGGGGTGTCAAACCTCACCAAGGTAGGAGGTACCGCTGGGGAACTAGGAGCGAGTATCAAGCACACCACAAATCTCATTTTCACATGAGACGCGCACTTTAACTTTTTGCACATAATGTTTGATTCATTGTGTTTAAATGTGAACTAGGTGTGTCCTAATTCTTCTATACTAGCATTCACAAATACTCAAAGTTAATGACACGTATGCATGTTTGTAAGGCAAAAATTGAATGGGGAGCCAAAAGTAGCTCATGGTAGCTGCTGCTATCAAGCTATCCAGGCCCTCCTAGGCTAGAAACAGGAGCTAAATAGCTCCCAGCTCCCCTGAATTTTGTACCCTGCGATCGAGGAGTCGGACGCCTGTGCGATGGCCCTTTTCCTCTCTAGAACTAAAATCTCTTTGTCCAATATAGCTTTGTCTTCTTTGCTGGACATTATCTGTCTCAGGTATTCTGTTTGTACTGGTTTTTGATAGCATTCTAGTTGGAAGCCCTGTATAGTCTGTTTGACCAATCTATCTCCTTAAAACTTTCTCCACTTTTCTAAGAATATCGCTGTCCTCCCCCTCGCCGCTCTCTGCCCCAACTCTCAGTGCTATGTGGATGATACCCAGCTCATTTTCATGCTACCCTCGGCCTCCTCTTCTCCTTCCCTCATCTCTGACTGTCTTTCTGCTATCCAGGAATGGTGTGCCGCCAACGACCTCTGCCTTGATGCCAGAAAGACTGAGATTCTACTTATCGGCACACCTACTCCCTCCTTCCCTGCAGCTCTCTGGCCGGCCTCTCTAGGCCCTCTTCCTGCTCCTACCTGCAAGGCAAAAAACCTTGGGGTCATCTTCAACTCCACACTCTCTTTCTCTCCCCACATATCCGACATCTCTAAGAAGTCACACTACCAGCTACACCTCCTCAGAGGTATCCTTCCTTTCCTCGCCTTCCCCCAGAAGCTCACTGTCTCTAGAGCCCTGGTTCTGTCGAAGCTGGACTACTGTAACAGCCTCTATCTAAATCTGCCCACCTCTACTCTCCGCCCTTTGCAACTCATCCAGAACAGGACTGCGAGACTTGTCCTTGGCCTCAAGGCCAGGGATAGTATCTCTCCGGGACTGAAATCACTACACTGGCTCCCAGTGACTGCGAGGATCAAGTTCAAAACCCTCTGCATTGTCCACAAGGCCGTCTGGGGCCTTGGGCCAAAATACCTTCAATTCTCTCTTCCTAAATATCTTCCTTCTCGAGCTCTTCGCTCATCCGCCTCCAACTCCCTCAGGGTCAGCCGCTTCTCCAAACAACGAGTTGGGGGCTGATCTCTCTCCGCTGCAGGGGCCTCCCTCTGGAACAGCCTTCCTGCCTCCCTGAAACATGAGGAGAGCCATCTCTGGTTCCGGAAGCACCTGAAAACCTTCCTCTTTGCCTCCACTTTCTCTCCCCCTCTCCCTTGCTAAAATTACTGAAACTGCACTGAATCTGCAACTGGGCCACTCACCGTTCCCGGTCCCTGGCCCAGCCACTCTCCCCTGCACTGCCTCCTTGGCTACCACTGCATTGCGGGACTGTGTCTGTATCCCTAAAGCCTCCCTTCCCAGCATTTGTCTGCACTTACCTCGCACTTGCCACCAGCTGGCCCTTGTTATTTATCTTGTATGATAATACCCCTGTACTGCACTTTCCTCTCTCCCTTTCCCCCTTGCACTTTTCCCTTCCCCTCTACCCTTGCGCGATCTGAATGACACCTGGCCTAGTAGGATCGTTGTCTGTCTCCCCTTGTTTCCCCCCCCCCTGCCTCGTCCCGCCTTGAAACACTTGTGTATAGGCGCGTTACAAATGCCATATCATATCATATCATATCTATCTCTGGGGTCCCTGGCTTCACTGTCCGATTCGGTGCTTCTGCACTTATTTTCACCTGTGTTTGTTTGCTGGCCTCTGTTGTTGCCTCTCCAGCCTCTGGCTCTTCCCCTTCCTCTCGACTAAAAGAAGGGATTGGAATTGGGCTTGCGCTCCGCCTGATCTCTCCAGTTACTCCTGTTATTGTAATTGGACCTGTATGATGAATAGCGGCTGGCCGAGCGGCCCCTTCCTCTGCCAGCCCTTCCAAAACCCTTCTGACCAAACATTCTTTTCAGTGAAGCCTGAGCTTTGTCGATAGCGCATAAGTATTTCGCGATCTCTTTAATGAAGGCCTCCCCAAAGAGCTTGCCTCTACTGTCTGATTCTGACTGTGAGGTGGGCAGTTCACTCATTTTGGGGTTATTTTGACCAAGATAGACCTGTGCCTTTCTGTTGTTAGGGCTCTGTTGGCGTTGCCTAGTAGGCATATTGCCCTCTGCGCCAATCCCTCTAGGATCATAGGGTCCACTTTCTGTTCCGGCTGTTTTGCCGCTTCAGATCTTTGTTAGAGGGCCTAGAATATCCAATACATTATCCTGGCGATCATGCCAGGATCTATCTATGCCTTTCTTAATGTCTCTGACATACCTTCCCATAAAGGCTAAAAATAAATTGTCAATCTCCAGCATTTGCGCCACATCGTCTGGCACATGTGGTCTGGAGTTTGCTCCTGGCCTCTTTTGACAGACTATCTTAAATCCTCATCTTAATACAATTGGCAATCTTGGCGGGGGCTCCCACTCCGCCGACCTGGGATGAATGAGAGAGTCCGGGTGGAACACCTCATCTACCTCTTCTTCCTCCTTTTGCCTTTTTCATTTTCTTGCCCGCCTTATGTTTTTTAGGAGGGCTTGGGGATGAGAACTCTCGCTCCTCAGAGCTTTCTTCTGATGTTTTTTCATCCCACTCTCCCTTGTCCAGCTCCTCAGAATTGTACTCCTCATCCATGTAACCTCTGCCTCTCCTTCCCTGTGACCTCACTCTTTTCTCACCACACCTCTATCTACATGGAGTGCCCGTGGTCTGGCTACTGCAGGCCTTTCAGGCTTTCTTTCTTCCCCCTTGCCCCTCCTGATATCTTTCTGGGGCTTCTCTTCTCAGGACTTGCATCCCCTGGGAGAATGAGATTAACTTCTCCACCAAGCTCCTGCCTTGGGCCAATGAACCCATGTCAATATCCCCTCACACACCATTCACTGATATAAGGAAAATAAAATGAGTTCTTAACTGCTGTCCGAGCACCAAATTAAGAGGAAGGACAAGGGAAAGAGGAGAAGGTTATGGACCAGCAGAGAAAGGATTGGTTAAGGATGTCACATGTCTCAAGTTTTAAGAAATCAAAATGGACTACAAAAAGACTATTTCTTGTGTTGATTTTTATATATTATTGATTGTTATAATGCTGCTCGAGTTTAAAGTAAAGAAAGTAAAGCATAATCTGATCCTCCGGTCTTGACATAGAATTGTGGTGCCATGAGATTTTTGCCTGTCCTTTGACCATATTGCATTTTGGCTTTCTTCCTGTCCGGATTTGACATATATAACAAGCCCTTTCCTGGGGAAAGCTTCGGCTTTTCCAGGCAAAGCAGTTATGTGTGTTTGTGGCCGGATATGGGGGTTGGGACTGTTTGGTCCCAGTTCACATACATGACAAATTGTGTCTGTTGCAAGTCAGATGCGGAGGGCAGAGCAAGTCCATGTTTGGCTGCCCAGAAGCTTTTAAGCCCAGTTACCCACTCTGCCGCTGTCCCCCAAAGTCCACAAAAAACCCCACTTCTGGCGCTGCACGACAGCAGAAGCACTTTCCTACCAGACCCAGTCCTGCTCTCCCAATCGGGCTGCTTCGGCATGCAAGGAATAATCCAAGGAAAGAAAACGAAGGGACTTGGAAACTGCCTCAATTTGAAGCGAGAGGCGGCAGAATAATGACTCACTTCCATGATGATTCATGTTTCTCACCAGTTATGATGAAATGGGTGCACCTATGTGATACAGTTAACTGCTCTCCTGAGAGACAGCACCCTACAAACGACTCTGATTTTTCCACACGTCAGGAACATTACCAAATTGTAAGGATAAAATGTATTCAAATCCCAAAGACTTGTTTTTGCGTAACTTTAAGTTTCTGCTTCCTGCTACACATGAAGAAATGAGATAGCTGATTACACCATTAATACTTCATCGTGAAAATAAATATGTGAGATGTTGGTAAGCACTGAAGAGAACCTAGTTTGCATTATTGAAAGGGATTACACATGTAACTGAAATGTATTTGCACTTGTAAAAGCAAACATTCTTATAATTTTATAAACCAAAATGCTGGTATGTGTTTCCAAATGAAGCATCACAGTGCAGGAACCCATAATCCATCAAGTGATACCTACATTGCATGTAGCAATCTATTGTGATTACACCTTGGTTTTTCTGGGTGACATTGCAAAATATGAAATACATTACTATGTAAATGTATAAAATATCAATGATTCTCTAATGTGTGTTTTGACAAGGCTGTAAGCTCTCTAGTGAAAATCTGTGGCAAGCATTACTTCTGTTTTAGCTCTGCATACATGATCAAATGGTGGTGAAAGCTAGCTTCCCTGGGATATTAACCTTGGCCGTTTGGAATGAACAGGCTTGGCTTATCTTTCCCCCATAAACTCATTAGGTTCACAGCACAAAGGGCCATCTGAAACAGACATCTGTGTTAATGAGATGTTCCACCTTGGGAGTTTATTTCAAGAGGATATTCTTAATGAATACATCTTTAATATTCTAGCAAGACTGAATCCCTGGTGTCCTGAGCGTATACAATCCTAAACTGTTTACAGGGCAATCTTGCCTGTGCAAGCAATACCCATCATCAAACAGACCAATGCACTTAGAGTGCCACCTCTTAACATCAGTTAAGGCAATAAGGCCAACCAGATGCCCAGTTATGGAAAACAGACAATGGAGCCTCTGAGATCTGCCAAACTGGCTAATAAAGCAAGCAGGTTTCACAGTTCTAGGAAATCAAACTTAAGGCTGGAATCCTACTGAATTTGTCCACCCTTAACAAGGGTGGAAATATAATGGGCCATTGGAATAAACAGTATTCATGCATTTAAAAATGAATTTTGATATAAATCACTAACCCCATGACTTTGAATCAAAAGGAAATTATGGTGAGATCATCTATCAAATAAGTCTGAATCAGAATTGCCTACCTGTAACTCTCACCTTGTACCCACAGGGATGCCACCCGACTGGTCTGGGATGCTTCTGGGACTGCTGCACCTTTTCAGGGGACTTGCGCTGCTGAGGGCCAGTTCTGGAAGACAGGACTTCGGTTTAGCTGCAACACTATCTCTCGGAGCCCACATTCCCTGTGCTCCCCTTGCGATGCCGCCTTGGAGCCCTTCTCAACTTGTGTTTCGTTAAGGTGCGCTCTCTGTCCTGCTGTGCTGAGCAGGGGCGCGTTGTCGCTCGGCACCGTTCCGCCGAGTTACTTCACTGGTGTGGGCCTGGAGTCCAGACCGGCTGCGACTCCACTCTTGAGGTAAGTCTCTCGTATGGTTAAGAATGAATGTCCGTAATTGTGGTTGCCCCGAATAACCTTTGCCTTCTTTCTTGCAGATGCAGAAGGGATGATGGAGATGTCGAGCTGATGTGGAGGGCCGAGCTCGAGAACGAAAGAGAAAGCGCAAGGCACGGCGCTATGAGCGTCCTTAGGAGTAGGCTCACCTGTGCTGTTGTTCCTTGCAGGTCACTGAAAGATTTCTGGAAGAATGTGGCCAGATGGAACAGGACGCCGGATGGAAGGTGTCCGTACAGCGGTAGACTTCCAGGAGAGTTTGGTAAGTAAGTGAAGCCTGGAGGTGATGGAGCGGATGAATAGTCGCTTACTAATTGTACTCTTCTCATCTCTCTTTCCTGGGATGTTGCTGGATGAAGTTAACGAATTCCAGGGAAGACTCTGGATTATTAGAGGAGCTGGATGCAGATCAGGTAAGGATGAATAATGTGGTTCTTCTTCTTCTCTCGCCCATGCAGGCCAAAGATGCTGAGCAGGACCGGGTGAACGTCACGCTGCAAGCGCAGAATAACGCGAATCGCGTGCCTCAACTCGGGCGTGGTTTAAATAGTCAGCAGGTATCCCAGGTGCCTTCGGGGTGGGCCACGCCCTAGATGCTAGACTGCATGCTGCAGTTCCACGTTGATCCTTGTGGTGGCAGCCATGTTGGTCCACTGCCCAATGGAAACTACACCTGCCATATGAGCCTGGTGCCAGTGGCGCCAGGACTGGCTCCAGGGCACCCGAGAGGGAAACGATTGGGCCCTTGGTGCTTTGTTGAAATACTGTGGCGAGAGCCAGAGGCCCCGAGTTCCCTGGCCAGGGGTTAAGGTCGTGACACTACCTCTTAATAATAAAATTGTTAATAATATTAACTTCATGAAAAATTATGTCATATTTCCCTCTTTCTGCCAGAGCAAGGGGATCCTAGTAAACCATATTTCATTAGTGTGCCATATTGCTTATATCAGATACAAGAGAAAATCTGATTTTAAATCAAAGGTGCTTGACTCACATTAGCCACCACCTTTTCATATCAGAATTATGCCCATCCTGTGAAAACTGTGGGGTGTATTAGATGGAAGTGCTGCCTGTTACGCAAGTCAATGGAAGGATTTTATTAATCAAAAGGGGCAATGTCATGAATGACTACACGTGTGAATGTTACTTATGATAAAAAGGGAAACAGAGGGAATAAGGGTCGAGCCTGGAATCGAAAGCCGCATAGAAGGGCTAACATCTGTTTCAAATGGCTGAAAGCAGAGCCTGGATATTATCTGGAGGATTAGGCCCTATGAATGAGGAGACTATAACCTGGAGCAGACCTGCTTTCCAAGAGGGAGGAGAGGCTGGCTCCTGTCTCAATGTTCTAAAGAATGATTTGAAAGTGAGTATATAAATCCCCCCAAATGTACTTAGATAAGTCCCCTAGGATCATTCTGCTGCAAAGTCCCTGGAGTGGGAGGGAACCGGAAAGTGATGACACTAGGGAGGCCCATTTCAAATAAAATATTTTATTTTAAATTGGGGAATGCACTTTGCTCTCTCACTGTATTTAAAGACTAGTAAGATTTTAATTTCAATGGAAAACAATAGCATTGTACTGTGCTGTGTGTGCAGTGTAGAACTGATAACATTTTGGTGCAGATAAAGTGTAGTTCTTTGTAAATTAAATCCAATAAAATTGTACCCAAAGTGTTTTTACAGGTTTAATCAAGCACGTAGTCTGTGATTCGGATGGGCACGTTCCATAGCCGATTGTGGAATTTCTTGATAATTTGCAGCCTGTGAAAGCCATAGAAAATGATGCAGATGTAAATTACATATTCTCCTTTTTTTGACATTACATAGTAGGGGAAGGGCTTTACACTCATGGGGCACACTCAGCAAAGTTTAGTGGGAAGGGTATTTTACAGTGCGCGCACCAATATTTGTGCATCCTAAATGCATAGAACTGCTTGCCTAACCCAATCCACCAGAATTAGATAAAACGTATTATAAACTGCATTTAAATTGCATGCACATACTAGCAAAGCAAAAGTCCACATTCACATACAAATTGGGGCCAGGGGAATTCATTTAAATGTGTTCACATAAATGTCTTTTTTCTATGCATCTTTTCTCAGATACCAATACTTCTTTTTGATACTGGAGAAAATACAAGTTTTAATTTGCTTTTATTTTAACAATTTATTGCTGTTATTTTATGATAGGCAGCAAGGATCTCATAGAATTGAGGGAGGTGGCATTGTATTATTTTGGATTAGAAATGTTAGAAATATGTTCATTTGATATATGGTGTGACTGCGTGGGTGTGCCACCTCCTAGGGAGATTGTCACAGGCAGGTGTGGTAAGTAAGAATCAGTAGGGGGGCGCTGTTGCACTCATTCAGTATGGCTGCCTGAGTTTGGAGCTCCCTGCTGGGGAAGATCCTTTCACTCATTTCTGCCTCGATGGTGCCACGTTTCTACTCCAGACTCCACAGGCTGATTTCCCCCATTCTGCCGCAGATCCTGGCTGACTAGCATCTCCCGGAGCGAGACGGGTGTGGAGAAAACCTCACCTCTGATTCTCCGCCAGATCCCCTCACGGCATCCCGCGCCACACTTCCATAGTGGGCGGACTCCGTCGCACTCAAGAGCCGGTGATTCCGGGCCCAGCTGGGGGAGGGGCAGCCACTCCTCGGAGTTGCGCACCCATTCTTGGGCTTACCATACGCTACTGGAGTAGCGGCTGGCGATCCCCTGACACCCTGAAATTCTTCCCCCTGTCTGTGCGCTCCTGGGCGACCTCTCCTCACCACCGCCGTCCACCGAAGCCCTGTTATGACCTACAACTTTGGAGCTGCGCTCTCGGCACCTGCGGAAAGTGTACTCCGCATTCTTTTCCTCTTCTGCTCTACACTAGCTACCACCAGGAGACCTGTGATCCCAGCAGCACACCCCCTCGGCTGGTTCCGCTTTTGCACTATGGATCGTACGGCGGTCCAGTAGACCTACGGCGGGATGGCGTGAGAGAGGAGATGCCATCCTTTCACCAAGCCTTAAGTTAGGGGGCCCACTGCCTGCAACTCTGTGCACCGTGCCGGCGCACCCATTACCCCTGACCCACTGCTGTGCTGCTGCAATTGATGATGCGTGGGTGGCAAAACACAACTCCTGTACGGAGGGACATTGAGACACTAACCCCTGCATTGCCTCACACTACTCGAACAACCCGTTTCCTCTTTGCCTCCCCTGTCAATGCGTGGATATCGGCTTCCTCCTGAGTTGGGGCTCACAGCTGGCACATTGACGTCCCTGCCCTGGCACATAGTGGACTGGATACCGTGCCGCTTAACCTGTCTACACTGGGGCAACATAGAACATCATCTTTGGCCGAGGGACGCATGTTGCTCTATCCCCCCCTTGCGCACTAATCATTTCCACACTGTCTCCCGGCCCTGCATCTGCCTGAGGTGTGTGTGTGGCTGCCCACGTGGTTGTGGGCCGACCCACACTTGTCCTCCGGGTGGGAGCCTTATACACCTCGTTCCTACATCACAGTGGGTGCTGGTTGGACCTCAGTAGCACTGTGCATCACCCCTAAGGTCAGGATAGGGTCCTCAGATTATCCCTTTGACAGCTTCAGCCCGTATAGGCCCACGACCCACGGGTCCCCCGCGTGTGGCCCGACTGTTACCACCCTGGTTGTATCTATCCCGGAGTCCAGCGACTGGAACATTGCGCTGATCAGCCCCTTTGAGAAGAAGAGTCTCTGAGTGCCATCACAGTCTGAGCAACTCATGCCGCACAATCTCCTCCCTCTACTGCCAGCTTCAGCACCATTGGGGAGCATAATCTCCACCCACGGCAGAGTTGTTGCCTTTTGCCTCATCGCGGGTGCCCGTCTGATTGGTAGCTCATTTTCGACCACCTCCATCAACACTTATCACCCTTTTGTATGTGGAAGACCACAATCCGTTCGGCTATAGACTGGGAGGTCATTTCGGCCACAATTTTATTATTGACCAACTCAGGCCACCTGGCCCTAGTCTGGGAGTGAGGGGAGACATGCAGACCTTCTCCTCATTGTGTCTACCTACTTGAATGTTGTGCATATGACTGTACTTTTTCGCCCCGAGTTGCCGGTCACCTGCTTGGTCAGTTTCCCTGATATACCGAACCACGACCAACGTCCCTCAGTATCAGTCCTACCTGGCCCGGCGGCACTCTGAAACGCACGACTTTGCATCTAGCACTCAATTGTGGGACACTCTGAACACTCCTACCAGGCATTACCGCTCGCTGATTAAGCTCTTTGGCCTGTTCCCCCTGTCCCGATCCTGTGGGGGCTACACAATGCTGCTTCTGCTTGACCGATGTGACCATGACCAAAGGAGCCAACAAAAGGCAAAGTTCCATCAACATGTATGCAAAGCTACGCCAAAACCAAATGAACCCCTACTGGAATTGGAGGTACACACGTCAGTGCCCCCTGAGGCTACAGAGTCACAGATAATAATGGAATACATGTGGGAGGGATTCACTACTCTTCATTCAAAACTCAATGACATGAGTGGAACCATATGCCCGATCAAAGCCCACATGGAAAAAACTGACGCTCGGGTGACGGAGGTGGAGACTAGAGTCGGGACGGCTGAGGACGACATTGTTGCTCTGTGGGCCGAAGTAAACACCTTGTCCAGACAGGTTCACGATGTAAGGAAGAAAAACGAGGACTTGGAATCGCGCTCCAGGCGCAATAACTTACACATTTCCAGTGTCCCAGAGGATAACATAGAAGGCCCTATGGAAGATTATGTTGAGCGCACTTTGCTTTCGCTGCTGGACTCCCTGAAACTCTCCTCGCAGTTTGCAATTGAGAGAGCCCATAGTTCCTTAACACCAAAACCCAGGCCTGGCGCTCCGCCCCACCCCGTCATTGCAAGAGTGTTAAACTACAGGGACAGGGATACCCTTCTCTGTGTGGCAAGAGCCAAAGGGGACCTCTTTCTGGACTCCTCCAGAATACATCTTTACCCTGACTTCTCCGTGGCTATACAACAAGAAGAAACACCTTCCTGGCCATCAAGAAAAGGCTGCGAGACCTAGGAGTTAAATACTCTGTTATACCCCGCAAAACTCAGGGTCGAACACTCTAACCGAGTCTTCTTCTGTACCATTCCAGACGAGGCATTTAAATTCATCGATGAACATTTCCTTGGTTAATCGAAATTGGGCACTGTCCCTGCAGTCTCTTCACCTCTGTACTATATCCGGAGTGCTGGGAATACCTAATGGGGAATTGGGCTCGGATGACTGCTACATCTACACACTATTGGCTCTATGTGATCGGATGCTGTCCGGCCTTAGCCCGCAATGTTTGTGTTTATTTCTTTGCTTCCTCTATATTGCTTTTACATTGTGCACCACAGAATGCCTAGTCAATAACCCACCTTGGATGTACTACCACTCATGGCCAATGCACCTCCCCCCAGGAGATGACGCTGCTGTTTTTGGTTCAATTGAGGGTGTTGCGGGTTATCACGCTTCTGATTGGGGGAGTGGTGGGGGTGTGTGAGGTTTGGGAATGTTTCATAGTTGAAAAATTGCTTGACATGTGACTGGGAATCCGAGTTCCTAAATTCTTCCATACTGGTCCTGTCAGATTGAGGCCCTGGTGCTTCTGGTTTGGTCCCTGCGGATCGTTCCCCGGCTGTGGCACTTGCACATTGTTACGGATTTATTGTCCCAATGGCTGATAACAATGTTATGTGTATGAGCTGGAACGTTAGGGGGCTGGCTAACCACATTAAAATGCAGAAAATGCAGCTGTATATTGAATGGCACAAGGTTAAATTACTTTTCTTGCAAGAAACCCACGCTATCTCTAGCGGATGTGAGGGGTTTGTGAGATCATGGTGCTCCCAACGCTATTACACCTCCTATTCTACCCAGAATCGAGGAGTCATGATCTTAATTCATAAAAGCGTCAAATTCCAACATAAAGTTACTCATATAGATCCCCTGGGACGTTATGTGCTATTATTCGGGTCCCTGATGGGCAGAGAGGTTTGGTTACTGAACATATATGGCCCTAACATCGATGATCCAGACTTCTATATACATCTCTCCTCCTTGCTATCTGCATTCCCTCTTATCCCTATCTTCTGGGGCGGGGACTTCAACACTATCTTAGATATTAACTTCGACAGATCAGGCTCTAAACCTTTGCCAACTTTCCAAGGCAGCCAGAACCATCATAGATTTGCAGGCCCAGTTCGATATGTCTGATGCATGATGACTGATTCACCACAACACCCATACATTCTCCTTTTACTCCTCGGTCCGCGATTCCAATTCACGTATAGATAGATTCCTTATCTCAGATATACTTGTTAGAACCATCACTCCTATGCCTATCCTTCCCAGAACATTCTCGGACCACTCCCCGGTGACGGTTTCCCTGAACTGGAGTACAGACGATCTGGGGAGTCGCTCGTGGAGGTTGAAACCGCATTCTTTCCGAGATGTGGCCTTTGAGGCTGAACTGGGAACCAGCATTGACGACTTCTTTACATTAAATTCTGGTTCTGTAAAAACACAAGCCACTCTTTGGGAGACATTTAAAGTCTATATCATGGGCATCGCAATCTCCAAGGAGTCGGGGATACTTAAGGTAATCGGAGGGGACATTTCCGCAAGTGAATCGCGACTTGCCCTCTTCGAGGCCCACTATGATTCCTCTCAGTCACCCGTCACTCTAACCGATATAGGTACGGAATTGGATGCGTTCCGCACCCAGGCAGAACGCGAACGGAAGTTTCTTGATGACCCCCAGGCTGCTCGGAGTTACGGGGAGGGTGAGCGCCATGGCCGCATACTGGCCAGATTGATCCGTCATGAGAACGGGACGTCACATATCCCGGCTATCGAGAGGACAGATGGCACTCCAGCTCTGTCATCGCCTGATATTAATACCGAATTTTGCACCTTTTATGAAACTCTCTATTCCAACATTGATAGTGCTCCCACCACCGAGATAGAAACATTCTTGGACAGCCTCCCGCTCTCTATCCTTTCCCCAAAGACTAGGGATGCCCCAGACACCCCTATCACACCCGAGGAAATCTAAAAGGCCATAGACTCGTTGGCCTCTGGGAAAGCCCCCGGGGGCGGCGGACTCCCTGTTGAATTTTATAAACAAAATAAGAATGCCTGGTCCCCCACTTATCAACTCTCTGGGAGGAGGCCTGCGGAACGGGAGTATTTGCATGAAGGTGTGGTTGAAACAATCTGCTGAACCATTTGTCTGGGGATGATACATGATATCCTCAAGGTCTTGATGTTGAATATCTTTTTTTACATCCTGCATTAGGTGAGACATGAAGGTGGTACCTTGCTCGGTTAGAATTCCTTTTGGGAATCTGACCAAGGCAAGGTGGGAATAAAGCATTTAAGTACATGTTGTGCAGTATTGTTCCTCATTGGGAAAACCTCTGAATAGCGGTTATCAGAGTCTAGAAACATCAGGATATATGTATTGCCCAGTTTTGATGCTTCATGGGGCCCAACTATATCCATGACAATCCTCGAAAAGTGAACTTCAGTGATGGGCTGTGGTTATAATGGGGGCTGGTGAAGTATTCCAGCAAATTTCACAACTGGCCACATAGGTCTTAACGTCGGCCTACAAATTGGGCCAGTATAATTTGCTCACAACTAGATCCTGCGCCTTGGTGACTCCCTGGTGTTTGGCCGTTAGGTGGGAATGGGCCAGTTCCATGGCCACTCTTTGGAGGCTGCTTGGAATGATGATTTGGTTTCGACAGGTCACATTCCTCTCAACATACCCTCGATAGAGTACGCCCCGCTTGTAAAGGAGAGTCCACTCTGTACAAAGCTCACAGTTTCAGAGACAACCCTCTCAAAGGTTTCAGACAGATTCTGATAATTTCTTTGTGCAAATGACAGGTCTGGTACAGTGGGAGTGTTATCCCTGTCAGTTGGGGAGAAAGGGGTCAAGTTCTGATTCGCCTGCCCAAAGCCTCTGGTGCCTCTGGTGGGGTTACATAGACTATCTACTTCCTGTTAGGTTGGTATCAAGGCTTGTTCTATGATTCTCTAGGCTACGGGTTCCTCTCTCCTTTTCACTGTGCATTTTTGTGGCCTGGCATTGTGTAATAACACTTGAACTTCTCCCCTGAAGTCTGGGTCTATGACACCGGTGGTGACATTTAATATTGTTTCCAGGTCAGTCATGACTTCACAGCCAGCCTCAGATAGCTGCCTTGGGGAGGAAAGAGGTCTAGGCCTGTAGGAATAAACCTTCTCTCCTGCCTGGGTACCTCAAGTTCATTCAGGCTAAATAAATCATAGCCAATGGATTGAGGGGTTACCTGTTCAGGTAACCAAGCTGCTGGGGAAAGACACCTCACTAGCATGGTCCCAAGCTTGTATCAGGTTGTCCAAACCCCACTTTTGACATCAATTGTGATAAGCCAGAATCAGGAGATGGACAAGATGATATTTTGGAAGTGTGGCTTTATTTGAGCACAACAAAACATTATTCTATCCTTATGTTTCTAGGCCATTAGCTCAAGAAAAAAGAAATAATCCAAAAGGATGCACGTTAGGAGGTCTTACAAAATAGTGTCTGTCCACCGCCTAGAAACCTCCCCTAGTCTGATTCTTGTCCCTACCCCTATAAACCAAAAGAACCTACTTTCAACAAAAAGGTATCCTAGGGGTCTTTTACCCAAATAATGGAAGGGCGGATGGTTTCTGACTCCACCTGAATATGTCTGGTTCAGAATGGTTTGGAATGGTTGCTGAGGTGGCTTCACTGCCTCTGCCTCATCTGGTGATTACTCATCAGTTGGAGCAGCTGCTCCAGTTCCACTGCAGCACTGCAGGAATTCAGCATTGCTTGGTCTTGGCTTCACTTGGATGCTGCTTGAGCGCTCTGCACCTCTCGAGACCCTCTGGGATTGGGCTTCTCTAGTCCGTATCTTGACAGGGGAGCCGGGCATTCCTCTAGTTCCTCCATGCTTTCGCCCACCATGTCGGGCATGTGCACTGCTCCCTCTGTCACACCTCCCGGGAGGAGGTCTCGCTTTTGGTACTGATGGGTGTGTCTTCCCTCTCTGTAGCCCTATGGGTTCCTCTCTTTCCCTGTTCCACCGTTATTGGGTCTCTTATCTCCTGTGTAATGAGGGGGTGGAGTCTTCTCCCATTCTCTGCCTCTCATAGAAGATGGGGCATGCAAGGGGTCAGTAAACATACCAGCCATTGGTGTAAAAGGGGCTAAGTCATTACACACATTAATTCCCATGTAATCAACAAACCTATGAGAGCCCTGGGATAATGGAGGGTAACACATATCCCTATTTAGGGATTGCCTGTCCCCACGGGGGGTTCATCCCCACTGGGATCATACTATCCCTGTCCATTAGGGGGGGTGTTAAACTGAACAGGCTCACATCCTTAGTCCCAAAGGGGCCGAATTCCCTGGATTAGCCACACAGGCCAATTCTAATTGTGCAAATAACTTTACGTGTCTTATTGTTGTGACTTCCCCTGCATAAAGTAAGGAAACTACCTTTGGTTTTCTTTTATTTAAATATCTGCAGGTTTTAACCACAAACAGCCTGTTTTATGGGGTGGGATTGTATGTCACAGAGTGTTGGACCAGTGATTGACACTTAGTGAAAAGAGAAACATATCAACAAATATCTCAATAATAAATTGGCTGTGATTTAATCATGAAATGCAACAGGTCATTTGGGAAACACTTCACATCACAAATTCTATGACAAGACAGGAGGCTCGCATTATGCTTTACTTTCTTTATTTGCTGCCACACCAGCACTTTAAAACTTAACTTTAATACTGTACATTTATGTTCTTACAAAACCACAGTTATGGAAAACGAAAATGGACCAGTTTAAATGTTTGTTCCACATCTGCCTGTGATCACTGTAATCACCCGGGAACTACTAGTCCAATGATACTCCTAGTCTCTGGTAGTCCAATCCTCCCAGCTCTGCACTTATCAGAGGGCAGCCTCCTGTATAAGAACCCTTGTGCCCAGGTCCTTTCCTCTTTCTTTTTGCTGCCATAAAATAAGTGACATATTTCTCTATCTTTGCTTATAGAAGGATTGTTAGTCACGTATATATTTCTATAATTTATGTGATATGTGTATATCAGTATGGCATTACATCGTAGCGCGCATGGAATTAGTTTCATTTTCCTCAAAAGAGTTTACCTGAACGCATAGCGCGAGCGTTGCGCAGCGTATTACATTCAGTAAGCGCGTGTTATACTTCTTTCAAGTTCGAGTGTTGTGAAGAACGAGCGAGGGCCGGAGCCGCGAGCAATTCCGCTTGCTTCAGGCTGCCGAGCCCCGTGCTCTGTAATAATCGGCGCCGGCGAACTCGGCGGCCGTTAGGACCTGTGAGAGCGGGAACCCCCTCAGGTTGTTTTCCAGCTTCCCCAGGGATTCTAGCTTCCGCTCACATTGCGCTTGCAGTCACGTACGAGGGAAGTAGTCAACCAGAGCTCCAGATTTATTTTCGAAAAAAAAAATATATATATATCTTTTGATTACGTTATAAATCGCAAGAAGCGGTTTACAGGCACACACTACAGTACTCCTCAGAAACGTGTGTAGAGCCTGAAGAGCCTTCATCTGCTGACTTCCACGCAGTTGGCCCTGCCAACACCTCGATTATGGCTCAGTATGTCATCCCCACCAACACCCCTTCCACTTCTCCGGAGTGGAGTCAAGAAGAGTGGGAAGAGGATCCTTCCCAGCAAGAATCAGACTTGACACAGAGTTTTAAGAAGGTGCTCGGAGACTCCTTGCAGCAGGCCGTCTCTCAAGGGGTGCAGCCCATTACGAAGAGATTGGAGACTCTGGAAATGATAATGGCTGAACAACAGAAACAGAACACAGCCAGAAAGAGATGGGCTAGTAGCCCCGATGAAGGAACGTCAGCAGGACACCCCCAAAAAGGCGTTGAGAAGAAGGGGTGTAAAGTAGCCCGAAAGAGCAAGCACTCTTTGACCCCCCCAGGCATCACTGAAAGGGTTAACACTGCTCCCCAATTGACAGGTGACCCTGTCGCCAGGCTTAAAGAAGCCTTCCTGGCAAAGAACAGAGACGGCCAGGATAGACCCCCTTACCCAGGGCAGTACAATTTAGGGGACGATGACGAGGGCTATTCGCCCGATGATGAAGGGGGCGAGGAAGAAGAAGTTATCAGTAAAGGTGTGGAAGACCCCCAAATCATGGAGGATACGGCAGACATGTTCGACCCCGAGGCCATCTGACACCCTAAGTCCTCAGAATGGGTACCTTCCCCTAGAGTGGCACTTTACATGGCTCAGCATATCAGAAAACCTCTAGAAAGAGAGGTAAGATCGAGAATGAGATCTGAGTGTCCTAGACCAGAGCTGCCGAATAAACTAACAGAAACCCCTGATTTAGACCCTAAGATGGTTACGTTCGTGACCAAAACAGCTAGAGACGTCAGGAAAGGCGTGGACCGAGCCTGGAAAGGATGTCAAGATAAGCTCCTGGACATTTCGGGTCCATTAGCAAAAATTATGGACCTCGCTGAGAAGTCAAAAGATACAGGTACACCAATAGGCGCAACCGTCCTGGGCAACTGGGCGCAAAGAGCAGTATGCCTATTGGGCAACGCCAATTGTGCCTTATCTTCGGAAAGAAGAAGAGGAATCTTATTGAAGATTGACAACAAGTTGAGCGACCTGGCCACCTATGAAGCGGGTGAAGGCGCCAAAGGTCTGTTGTTCGGCGAGGCGTTCGCCAAAGAAATGGCGCAGTTCGTAGGAACTTATTGCGCTTTAGAGAAGGCCCAGACTTCAATCAGAAAAATCTTTCCAGGGCGGATTTTTGCCGGGACCGGACGACATAGGGGTCGCTCGTTGCGCTTGCAGTCGTTATAACTCCCAACGAAGGCCCTACAAACAGTGCGCCCAGTACTGGGACTCCAGACAACAAGACTCCTTCTTCCCGGCTAGATCGAGGTTCCCTAGAGGCCGCAGCGGAAGAGGATCTTACAGACAACCAGGGGCAGCAGCCGGTGAGTACAGCATGTCGGAGTGTAGGAGGAAGAACCCTCCACTACCTGCGCGAATGGCAAGCATTATCAAGCGATGCATGGGTGCTGCAGGCAGTAACAGGCCTACAGATAGAGTTTATAGATACGCCAGTACAGAGAACAGAACCCCGCCCCATAGTTATGGCGCAAGAGGAAGCAGCGCTCCTGCACAGCGAGCTCAGAAAGCTAGAAAGCAAAAATGCGATAGAGCGCAAACTCCAGAGAGATCCCGGTTTCCTCAGCAACATGTTCCTAGTTCACAGAGGGGACAAAATAAGACCAGTAATCAATCTGAAAGATTTGAACGAATGGGTGTTATACAACCATTTCAAGATGGAGGGGATTCATCTTCTCCGAGACCTTCTGCGCTCCGGAGACTGGCTAGCTCGTCTAGATCTCAAAGATGCATACCTAACGATTCCGATAGCAACTTCTTATCGGAAATATTTGCGCTTCCGATGGAAGGGAGAAGTATGGAGATTCACGTGTCTCCCGTTCGGTCTGTCCTCAGCTCCTTGGGCCTTCACCAAGCTCATGAAACCGGTGGCAGCAGCCATCAGAGAGAGAGGCATACGTATTATCATCTATCTAGACGACATTCTCGTCTGCGGATCAGAGAAAGCTACTCTAGCAAAGAACGTTCAATGGGTATTCTCTCTCCTCACCTCGCTAGGATTCCTAGTGAACCTAGACTAATCCCAACTACGTCCGGTTCAGAGGATAGACTTTCTAGGCTTCACAATAGACTCAGTGAAAGCCTCCCTCGAGCTCCCAGGTCACAAAGTGAGAGCGATCAAGAAAGAACTCAGAGCAGTGCTAGCGAAAGGGACTATTTCCCTTCGCAAACTAGCCAGAGTAGTAGGTCTTCTAGCAGCCTCCATTCAGGCGATATTTCCGGGTCCTCTTCATTATCGAGCCCTGCAAAGGCTCAAAATAAAACATCTCCAAGGAGGTCTGCGATATCATCAATTAGTGACTTTGGACCGCAAAGCCCTCACAGAGCTCAACTGGTGGCTAGAAAATATGGAGGCCTGGAACGGCCGCGCCATTTTTGGCGACGCCCCAGAACTAGTAATAGAATCAGATGCAAGCAGGTCAGGCTGGGGAGCCAGATGCAAACATGTGCAGACAGGAGGGAAGTGGTCAGAGGAAGAGTTACAACTCCACATAAATTGTCTCGAGTTATTAGCGGGCTCTTTCGCAGTGCGCTCTTTTATGAAAGACAAGGTGAAATGTTGCGTACTGCTCAAGATGGACAACATCTCCGCAGTGCGATACATAAACAAATTGGGAGGTACAAAATCCAAAATGCTAGCCGAGTTAGCGAAGAACTTCTGGCATTACTGTCTTCAAAACAGAATCTGCGTATAAGCGGAATACTTACCAGGCAAGCAGAACAAAGTAGCAGACTGGAATTCACGTTATCTTGTGGACTCCAGCGATTGGAAACGACACCCCCAAGTCTTCCAGCGATTGCAGAATCTATGGGGGCCCCTACACATAGATCTGTTCGCGTCCAGACTGAACGCCCAGACATCAAGGTACTTCAGCTGGAGGATAGACCCGGATGCAGCGGGCACAGATGCCTTCCTGAAACCATGGACAGGGGCAGTACATTATGCCTTCCCGCCATTCATTATGATCACGAGAGCTCTAGCGAAAGTTCGCAGAGACCAAGCAGAAATTGTGATGGTGCTCCCCTATGGAAGGCACAACCTTGGTTTCCAGTAGCGATGGAACTTTCTACGGATTTTCCGAGGATAGTGCCTCAGCTGCCGGACCTTCTTCTCAACCCATCCGGCCATCCTCACCCGCTAGTGATCACGGGCTCGCTACATTTGATAGCATGCAGGGTTTCAGGAAAAGATGGGACCTGCCAGGAATTTCACAACTCGCTGCAGATTGTATTAGAGACTCCTGGGCGCCTTCCACCATTCGGAGCTATAGTGCGGCATGGAATGGGTGGTCCATGTGGTGTTCGGAATACGAGTTGGATCCCATTTCAGCCCCTTTAGTAGAAGTCCTCAACTTCCTAGCTTTCAAATGTCAAGCAGGCGGCGCCTTCAGAATGGTGGGAGTGTGTAGGTCAGCCATTTCAGCAGGCCACGATGAGATTGACGGTACCGCGGTAGGTGAGCACCCAGCAGTTGTACGGCTACTCAGGGGAATGAAGCTCAAAAGACCACCTATGCCCAAGTACAAAGTGTTGTGGGATGTTAGAGACGTTTTTCGCCTCTTTCTTACATGGCCCGATAACAAGAACTTGTCCCGATCTCAGTTATCGGGAAAGCTAGCCATGCTGCTTTGCCTTACAGCCTGTAGGCGAGTTTCTGATGTCAAAGCTCTGGAAATCGATAGGAAAATATTCTATCCGGACAGCATATCTTTTACCATTACTAAAAGGACTAAGACAGATTCGAGAGTGATTGACTACCCGTACTTCACTAGTAATAAAAAGCTTTGCGTAGCGCAATGTATCAAAGATTATGAGAAAGCAACAGCGCATATTCGGCCACAGGGAGTGACCCAGCTACTCATTGCGCGCAGGAAGCCCTATCATGCAGTAGCATCAGCGACCATTGCTAGATGGGTGAGAGAAATAATGCATTGGGCAGGGATTGACTTGTCTCTTTTTGGCGCGCATTCAGCCAGGGGGGCGATGGCTTCAAAAGCTTTTACTACAGGGGTGTCGCTGCAAGACATTATGAAATCAGCAGATTGGTCCTCTGAGTCGACCTTCAAGACATTCTATTTTAAGCCTGTATCGGAAATACCTAATAGGGTGGTGAACAGCATTGAACAAGCATAATGCGAGCCTCCTGTCTTGTCATAGAATAAAGATTGCCCACGCTATCAGCTCAGGAAGTCTTCATTCTATTAAAGACAAGGAGGCGAGCATTATATCCCACCCAGAATAGTAACATATCAGTTGCATTGGCATGTGGTTAACTTTGTATCACCGTTGCTCATTCCCACCCTCATAATGACTCTCCATTCCTTTTAGGAGATGACCAGAAAATTACAGGATGAAGAAACTCGCGAAATCGAGTAAAGTTTCTTTCAAGTTGGTCGCGTTTGACCTTAAAGCCTTCAGTTCCGAGGGTTGTTAACAGTTCATCCCGAGAGGATCGCTCCGTTGGTGAAGAGACTATTGAGTTTGAGGGCCAGACACAAAGAAAGAGGAAAGGCCCTGGGCACAAGGGTTCTTATACAGGAGGCTGCCCTCTGATAGGTCCAGAGCTGGGAGGATTGGACTACCAGAGACTAGGAGTATCATGGGACTAGTAGTTCCCGGGTGATTACAGTGATCACAGGCAGATGTGGAACAAACATTTAAACTGGTCCATTTTCGTTTTCCATAACTGTGGTTTTGTAAGAACATAAATGTACAGTATTAAAGTTAAGTTTTAAAGTGCTGGTGTGGCAGCAAATAAAGAAAGTAAAGCATAATGCTCGCCTCCTTGTCTTTAATAGAATGAAGACTTCCTGAGCTGATAGCGTGGGCAATCTTTATTAGTCATTACAATTCAACCACTTACAAATATCATTTCAAATCCTTAAAAAATGATTTGGCATGGCTGGTAGTAAAATTCCAGGGTCGCCGTTGGAATAACCACGTGCTTTCTCTTTGCTCTATGCGAGCTACAAACAAGTCATTTCATATTCAACCAGTTTATCCCAATTACATGTATCTCAGGTCATGCAATCAAAACGATTTTAGAAAATGAATTAACACATTCCTTTTAGAATCCTGAATTGAAGCAGTGTTTATACATGGGTTCTATTCAGCCAATGCATTTCAGAACTTGTCCGTCCTCCGTGTTAAACCCTTTATATATTGCAAGCACAAACATTAATGTCAAAATAAATACACGATAAAAAAATAAAAAGATAAAACAAATAATATATAGATCAGTGCCACACTTCAGTGTCAAATACTAAATAGGCATTTCACTTACTTTCATTGTTGTGATACCTGTATACAAACACTCCACGTATAGAATTAGAAACGCAAAAACAAACAGAGGAGCACAGAGTAAGTAAATGAACATAGGTCAAATCAGGCAGCTGCATGAGCCAACAAGAAACGCGCATTGATAGGACTATAGTTATAAGCGTTAGTAATCTTACTGGAAATACTGTTTCCTTAGAAGCCTTACCCACTATTTAATTTTTGTACAATTATATTGTTTGCAAGTTCCTGGAAGAGCCCCTACAGTGCCCCTCACATGCACGGACGGTGGCAGATGGGCTTGCCTTTTTCACGCCCGTGGCGCGCATCAGGCACGCCTGCTGTGGCCGACTGCTGCGCGGGCGCCTCTACCAGCAAATAAATGGCCCGTGGGCAGATCAGCTGACCTGCAAGACTGTGCAGCGTAATAGGCAGCAAAGAAACACTGCTGCAAACATTGCATGTATTCACTACACGATTTCACAGTTGCATTTAATGTGCTACTGCATAATGTGTGCATCATAGTTGCAAGCAGTAGCCAAATATAATGCTCATGTCTTTACAAAAAACACACAAAAATGATTTCTTCATCAATTCCACTTGGGGCCATTGCGTCCATCCTTTCGGTCCAGAATGCTTTTCCCTGGTCCAGTCTTTTTGCAAAATCTTCATAAGGGTCGCTTCTTGTCACTACTCACACCACTTGGAATCTGTTTTGCGAAAATGTCATGTCGTTTTTCAATCCAGTGTCGGGCGACTGTGGAGTTCATGTTTTTCATCCGAATGCACGATCGGTGCTCATTCCAGTGCTACTTACACTGGGCCTTATTATAAGTTTGCAAGTCCGGGAACTACGGTACCGGTAAGCCTGCCAGTACCGTAGTTCCCGGCCCGGCAAACTACCAGTTGTTCTTGCGGGTGCCTTTCTGACCGCCAGGTCGGACCATGTGGGCAGAAAGGCACCCGCGAGCACAGCATTTCAGATGCACCGGCACCGTTATAGCCGTATGGGACCGAATGGGAATGGGGAGCATCTTTTTTCCGGCGCCCGCAAATGGGTACTACAGGCACGGTTACTGCCAATGTCATAATGAGGCTCCCTGTCTCTTAGACTGCACTACGTAATACATTCTGCAGGGGCATCTTATGGTGCATATTATATTAATTGTATCACAGGTAGCAAAGCTGTGTATTTTAATCTTTTCTTCCTATCTCGTATGGTGCACAACGTTGCCTTTGGTTACAAAACCGCAGTTAGAGCAGTGCAGGCATGGGAATGTGCCAGTTATTTTAGTTTGTAACAATTTTTTCATTGATCTAGTTTTAACCAAACAATCTTTCAAATTAGTGCTCCACTTGTATGCAAATACAGGGAGTTCACGGAATAGGTGTTCAACACGTGTGTCATACGTGAACATTCTCCAGGTTTTCTGGATAATAGATTTTATTTGACTGCTTTGAATCAAATATTTCAAAACATATACCAGAGAGAGAGAGTGTTTTTCTCTTTCCGTTGTTCTGTGAGCACATCTGCTTGTTGAATGTCTACTAGCCATTCCTTGGATGCACTGACCTCCTGGGGTTTGTACACTTTGGCCAATAAACCGGTCTCCCATCTTTTCTATTTGATAGTTGTAATCCTCTGGCTCAGTCACAATTCTTCTCACCCTCCACATTTTGCAAAAGGGTACGTTTCTGATCAGGCTCGGTTGGTCAAAGCTGAGACGGTCTAACAAGTTGTTTCTGTCCGTCTCTTTTCGATAAATGTTGGTTGAATATTTATTATTAGTTAATTTTATTACTAGATCCAAAAAGTGGATTTGGTTTCCTGAAACCTCATTGGTAAAGTGTATCTGAGGATCAATGGTGTTTAGGCAAGGAACCTTTCTAAAATTTCTACTCCAAAGATATCGTCTATAAATCGTGTCCAAAATTTCAAATAGTCCTGCCATACTAGATGGTCTAGCAAGTGGTCTCTCTCAAACGTATGCAAAAAGAAATGAGGGTAGGGTGTGCCATGATTACCCCTATCGAGGTTCCTGACACTTGGAGATAGAACTGGTCATTGTGTCGAAAGTAGGAGTTCTCTGAGACAAATTGGAGCAAAATAAGTATGAACTGTTTCAATGCTTTATTGCGTTCCTCGTTAAGAAGGAACCATTCAATCACTTCCAATCCGAAGTTGTGTATAAACCTTTTACATCTACTGTAAACATGATATATCCTGGGGAGTATGTGATCTGTCTGAAGAGTTGTATAAAATGTGTGGTTTCACGAATGTAGGTACTAGTTTTCTGGTTCATGGGCTGCAAGAAGAAGCCTATGTACTTTCCTAATGGTTGTAATACACTGTGCATGGATGCCACTATAGGCCTTCTCGGTGGGTTGGTGGGGTGCTTGTGGATCTTCAGTAGCATGTCAAAATTGGTAATTCTGGGGTGGGCTGTTTATAAAAATGTCTTGGTATTGTGGTTGATCCATTCTTGCTTTTCTGCCTTATCGAGGATCTCTGATAACGTAGCCATGATGGCTTCTAACAGTGCATAGACAGTGTTGTCACTAAATTGCCTCATAAATTCCCTCTCATACTCGGTGGAGCTCATTATTACTAATGCTCCCACTTTGTGTGCTGGTTGAATGGTTACATTTCTATCACTGTATAGATCTTTAACAAGACCTAACTCGTGTGGTTAAAGATTACTGTGTTTGGGGTGTTTATATGAGACCTTTCCCAGATTTTTCAAGGCCTGTTTATGGAAAATGTCTACCGATGGAAAACTAATGGGTGGCATAAAAGTACTTCTGCCCCTAAATTCTTGCATCTCTTCTTCATCAATATCTACAGCTTCATTTGCATCCGCAATCTCTTCAAAACATACCTTCAGTTTTAAGTTTCTTATAAACCGGAAAAGTTTGACTTTAGTCTCAAATAGTGTGGTGCTGTATATAGACACAAAATCTAAACCTTTCTGCAAGGTGTTAATTTCTGCGCAGGTCAGGATTCTACTTGATAATGAATTACTATGTTTGCCTTCTGTTGTCTGGTTACTCTTGCTCCCCCTCTCTGATTTCCTCTTCCCCCTCTTCGTGTTTCCCCTTCTCTGGTTCATTCAAAAAAAGTAATGGATGTCGTGGCCTGTGTTGCGTTAGTTTCACCTATTTCTTCTGTGTTCCTTCCTCCCCTCTCTTGGGTATCAGGTTCACTCGTGGGTTCTAAATCTGAGCTTGAAGCGTTGGTCGACCTTCCCTGTCTTGATGTTCTTTGTATTGGTCTGAATTTGTCCATCCACGTGTATACTTCCTCATTTAGATAGTCATAAGTATCTTCCTTGTAATCTTCTGCCTTGTAATCTTCTAACCTCTGATTAGTTCTTCTTGACCCAACAGATCTTTCAATTCCTTCTCTTTTTTGTATCTCTGTTGTAATTGTCCTTAAATTCATTGAGAACTCTTGCATGGTAAGCAGAATTAGGTCTAATGAGCATTTATTCAATGTAGCTTCCCATTTTTTCACAAATTCTCTGCTTTCCTTACACAATGTTGGCCTTAGTTGAATCCTCAAGCCCCTCTGTATTCGTTGGTTCTTATAATACCTCCCCAATGTTATAGCATGTAACTTCCTATTAATTTATTTGCATATTCTTGTTGTTTAATGCATCTTGATGATGTGTCTACTAGAGCTGCTGGAGACATGAATGTTGTGTCCCTAATAAGACCTAAACTTCTTCTCCCTCATCCAAGGAAAAACCTAAAGTCTCTGCTCTTTTGTTAGTTTAAGATTCTAAGTCCTCAAATGACATGTTTTAAGTGTGCCTCCACCTAAACATGTGCCCCTAGTGAGCGTAACACGCATTAGTTCGAGGTGGGCACCACTATGATGCTTATATATATTTTCAGCTACAATCGCTATATCTTTCTACATATCTTCTACTTACATTTGATAACAATGATATAAACCCCTTGGCATCAGTGTATCTAATACATATGCCGATTCCAGGGTCACCCTTGGAATAACCAAGAGCTCTCGCTTTGCAAGCTACAAACAAGTCATTTTATATTCAACCAGTTTATCCCAATTATATGTATCTCAGGTCATGCAATCAAAACGATTTTAGAACATTAATTAACACAGACCATTTGTAGTCCGGAATTGAGGCAGTGTTTATACATAGGTCCCATTCAGCCAATGCATTTTCGGAACTTGCCCGTCCTCTGGGCTAAACCCTTTATATATTGCAAGCATAACGTCCAAATAAATGAAAAATAAAAAAAATAGAAAGACGAAACAAATAATATATAGATTAGTCCCACACTTTAGTGTCAAATACCAAATAGACATTTGACTTAATTTCATTGTTGTGATACCTGTATGCAAACACTCCATATATAGATCTAAAAATGCAAAAACTTACAGAGGAATACAGATTAAATATTGATCATCTTTGCACATCTTTAATCCACAAATTTCTAGCTTTAAAACATAATGGGCCTCATTACAAGTTTGGAGGTAGTCTTGCCGGTAAAACCGGCAACGCTACTTCCAAACTTGCAAAAATGTCTGGCACCCGCGAATGGGCAATTACATGAGTATTCCAGCCCCACCAATTGCCCTTTCGCGGCTGCCGGAATCGGGTGACCCCCATTCCCATTTGAGCCCTATCGGGGTCAATGGGAATGGGGATGTCTGTAGCACCGGCACTGTTCATAAAGGTGCCTGTGCTACAGGCATGCTGTGCTCGCCGGTACCTTTCATTCCGCCAGGTCAGGCCTGGCGGAATGAAAGGCACCCGCGAGCACAACTCAGAGTTTGCCGGTCCGGATACAATGGTACCAGCAAGTTTACCGGTACCGTTGTATCTGGACCGGCAAGTTCGTAAGAGGCCCAATGTCTGTAACGCCTTGCACTGGGAGCAATACCAGGAAAACCAGCAACATGAAACCTGAACTGTCTATCTCCTCATTCAGCTCCCGCGCCCCTCTCGCACCTATCAGCTCAGAACCCTTTGATGAGCGCCGGCCTGACAACTTCACCAGATGGCCCCAATCACCAGGACCACTCCTAGGGGCAAATTCTGCTGACCAAGGAATTCTTTTGGCGTGACCCATCGGCCATAGTGCCCCTGACCTACCTACCGGTCGGCTGCGCCCCCCACCCTCCTAAATCATGCCCACTGGACCCCGGGCATATCCGAAGGCTATCGGTCCATCAACAAAGAGAATAGTATTTTTCCTGGTCAAATGGACACCATCCTCATGAAATATATCCTATTGTGTAGTCCTTGAGCCACTACTCTGAAATGCATACGGCTGGATACCAACTAAGCAAGTTCACTGTTCAACCTTCTTGCAGAAACATTCAGCGGCCTTGCCAGTAGGCCCTTGTCCCACAAGTGCCTGGGGATCATCTGTGACCATGCCACAATCCCGGCAGGACAAAACCTACCAGTCCAAGAAAATTCACTAGCTAAACTCTCCCTGAGCACCTTCCAGTCCATTGACGCTAAATCGTTTCCACCTCAGTTGTAGGATCCTCAGATCAGGATGTGGCAGGTTGCACTTACTTCTGGCTTCAGCCAGTGCGCCCCTCAATTGGTTAACTCACAAACCACTGACCCTAATTCAAAAGGCAGAAAGGCCCCTCGAGTACGACTCGTCACTCAGGCCTTGTTCTTGGATAAAATGGAAAGCTCTCTTCACAGAGGAGTGTCAGACGATTCACACCACATGACTGACCACCATGATGTGTGCTGAGTAAATTAAACAACCTCAATCATCACCCTACACGACAACCCATTGCACTTCCCTATAGAAAATCCTTGCACCCTCTCATAACAGATGCGGTCTAACATAATGCTTAAATGCCATTCATGTCCATCTCCCTATCGTCTTGACCTGTTCCCATCCCAAGCCTGGATGCTGTGGTGAGCGCCCAATCACACAGGTGTGGGAGGAATAGCCCAATCTGTCCAACCCAGCTATCCCCAGGGCTCAGTGAAAAACTCTCTTGAATTCTAACTGGGACAAGCACGACCCATCCTTGCGTGCCCACAACAGACCCTCACTCGACCCTCCCCCTGCTGCTAAATAACCTATTATTGCCTTTGCTGGACATACAGCCGAGTCCTGTGCTTGACTTAACAGCATCCTGGTGTCGTGCTCCTCCTGATCCATTTTGGATGTACGCACCCACAATTGCACCATTGCTCCATTCGTGATGAAAACATCATCCCTAGCCAGACCAACCATGGTGTTTCCTTTGTTGCACAGCAATAGCTCCCCAATCTATAAAGCCCCATAAAAGGCAATCACAAAGACTGCCATAAACAAGAAAATGCACCATGGTCCATGCACCATCCCCACCCGCTGCGTGGCTACAATAGCACCCAATTTCACTGCATCCAATTGCTTCTCCCATCAGGCTGTGGGTGCTGTAACCTCAACATCCAGACAGCACCTTCCTAACTGCAGGATCTCTGGCTACCCCTTCACCTCAGCCAACCTGGCAAAAGATCCTATCACTGCCACATGTCTCCTCACCATTGTTAATGACCCTTCCCTTGCATGTAAGCATTCCAAGTATAACACTAACATAGCATGGGTAAATAGCGGCAGCTGGTTGCTTTCGCAGTAAACTTCACGAAACCTTTTAAAGGCCCCCTTACAGGCTGTTTTTCTCTTGACCGACAGTGACCTTGCAATCAAGTGTGGGCACGTTGGGCACCAACACCAAGCTTCCTCAGTCCATCCGGGATTCTGGTCACCTTGTCCTCTGCCTCTGGATGGCAATGCCGGAAATCCTGCATCTTGCGATGAGACAACGAATCAGCAGCATTATTACCCACTCCTTCTAGCACACGCTTTGCTTTACATCTCACATTGTCATGCAAACAGAGAAGTACCTACTCCTTTAGCACCCTCAACACCATTGTGTAAGATGCTCTATGGCTGCTGATTGCCAGGCACCACGGACATACTGTCAGACCATAACACCACACTTCTATCCTGGAGATCTGTCTTCCATACTGACAATGCAACTACGTTATGTCGTGTGCTAAACTTTCTCGTCACCGGGCCATCCACCTTTTTCTGCCCCAAAGGGTGCCAAAACTCATGTTCCGTGCAGCGGCTGTATAAAGGCCAAACTCCCTGTCCGAGACCTTTGCCGCCGGCCAAACCAAAGATACGTTAAAATCTGACAAAAAGACAGCCCAGACCCGCAAGTCCTCCCTGACGTCCCTGGACAAACTCATCCGGTTATGTTTTCCTTCACACCCTAATGGCCCCTGCAGTTGATCACAACATAGGTCTGCCCAGAGGGGTAATACTCAAGGCAAAATTCAATTGGCCTACCAGTACCTGCAACTGCTGTAGCAAAACGTTATTTGCCTGCAGGAAAACCTCACTATATTCCTTAAATGCACACACCTCCTTTTGTGGCAGCCTGCACATCCCAACCTCAGAATCCAACTCAATGCCAATACAATTAAACTTTGTTACCTGCCCTTCTATCTTTTCCTGGTCCAAGATCACCCCATACTACTTGCTACCTGTTGGAAGACCTGCAGTGTCCATTCATATTCCTGTGATGAAAATAAATCATTGAGGTAATTCAGCAATCAATGTGACACTGATACCTTCCTGTTGAACCAATCCAAAAAGATACTGAATTTCTCAAAGTACGTACAAGATACTTGACATCCCGTAGGCATGACAATGTTGTCTTTCAAAATGAAAACCCAATGAATGGTGATCCTCTGGATATACTGGCAACGATAGGATAGCAAACTCTATGTCTGCCTTCACGTTTAGTGTCACATCCCCCAGATTCTGAAGACAAACTACAGCCTGGTCAAAAGAAGCATGCCGCACTGCACATACCCCCTCCTCAATCGTGTCATTCACTGACACACCCTTTGGAAATGACAAGTTATAAACCAATTGGAACTGTATCTTCTCTTTCTAGGCACCAGGCCCAAGTTGAATACACCAACGACTGGTAGAAATGTGGGACCGGGTACGGACCAGCCATCCAACTAATGACACCTCTTTCATTATCTTCTTGGTCACCACCCCACTGTTTTCCATGACCGAAGCTTGATTCCCTCTCACCCTTCTTCTTTGCCCTCTTCCTCTTCATTCTTTCGCTGTGACTGTCGGTCTTTCGTCAATTCTCTATCTCTTCTCTAACATCTTCCGCTCCCTCTTTGGATGCTTTTGCATCCTTCTCAGTCAACTCCTTTTATTCCTTGCTATCAAATTCTATTCTTGATACCCTTGATTCTCTCTATTTACTTCCTCTTTCTTTCCTTCACGCAAGCCTCATCAACCCTGGCTTACTCCAGCTATTCGTTCCCTGTGTCACTCTTTGCGTCACGCTGACAGCCACTGGAGGAAATCTCTATCCCCTTCTGACGTTCTTAATCTTTCGTCTCTCCATTCTGACTACAACGCTGCTCTTCTTCTTGCCAAGCAACATTTCTACACTAATCTTCTTGATTATGTCTCATCCTATCCCTGTTATTTATTCCAGGTTCTTAGCTGTATTATCTCTCCTTCTACCCCTGACCTTTCTCTTTCCTCTTCCCTCCAGGTCTCTGACATTGCCTCTTACTTTTCTTTCAAAGTCACCCTTCTTCGTTCATCTCTTGTCTTGACTTCCTCTTCCCCTCCTCATCGCTCTCATGCTCCAAAATCCCCCCTCCCTTGTTTTTATCTTTTTTCTCCCAATTCTGCTGCCGACAACTCTTGTTTTCTCTGCAATGCCCACCCTACAGCTTCTCCCTCTGACCCGCTTCCTTCCTCACTTATTCCCAAAGTCTATGGGCCTCATTACAAGTTTGGCGGTAGCCATGGAGCTATTAGCTCCATGGCTGCCACCAAACCAGGCTCCATTAACGGGTTCCCAGAATGGGGAATTACCGGGCCATTCCGAGTTCAGAAGGCCCGGTAATTCCTCCCTCTGGGAACCCGGGCCCGGACCTTCCCCATTCCCATCTGAGCCCCCATAGGGCTCAATGGGAATAGGAGAGGGAGCTAACAACGGGCCGATTACGACCGGCCCGTTGTTAGCTCCCTCTTCCCCTCGCGGGACCCGATAACGACGCCTGGTTTTACCAGGCGTCCTTACCGGGTCCCGCGAGGGGACCTCGTAATCAGGCGGAATGGTGTTAACGGGCCCGCCACCATTAGCGGAGCCCGTTAACCCATTCCGCCTGACTTGTAATGAGGCCCAATCTCTGTCTGTCGTCGTAATTGTTGCTACTCTTTAATCTTTCCCATCAGTCTTCTGCCTTTCCTATTTCATTCAAACATGCCTTTATTCGACGGGGGCGCTAGAGAGCCCGAAAAACATGGCTGCAGGGTGCTCCTGCCATTGATGGGACTGAGCAGCAAATAAAAGCATCCATAAGACCCAAAACGCTATGGAAATTGGTGATTAAGCAACCCGATACATGCTGGATCACAAGGGTGCAACAACCGCTGAAAAGGGAGCGAAGGGACTAAGTTTGCAACCGGCGGCTTCTGCGTGCTACTGAATGAAGCCTGCCAAAATTGCTGAATACCTGTGAGACCTCAGCACAGAGTCACGGGCACCGGACCTCCCTTGCCACTGCATGACAGGTGCAAAAGTTATGCCAGCACCCCCTAAGCAACGCCAAAGAGAGATATGCAGGGGCCCCCAGTCACAAACAAGGGGAGCGCACCTCAGCGTAGGGGAGTCGAGGACAATGAGGGAAGCGAGAAGCCATCACCGGCACCGGAGGCGGCCAACAGTGAAGGAGCCACAGCATACGCTGCAAACAGAAGGGGGGCACCGGGGGAACGCGAAGCGTTTCCCCCCTGGGAGGTTTTTGCCGCTGCACAAGAGTGCCTCCCTAGGGTATTTAAGGGGCCAGGGAAGGTTCGGGAGGCAGGCGACAGTTGGACTTGGTGATTGTCCAGTCCTGTCGCCTGCTCCCGAGCCTTCCCTGGTTTGGGCCTACGAGGGGGTTTTTGTGGAGATGAGGAGTGGGGCAGTGTAGCAGCAGCACTTTTGGGTAGGCAGTTTAGTTTAATAAAAAATAAAAAAATACATATATTTATTTAATATCTTGTAATAGGAGCGGAGGTATCGTATATAAGTTACCTCCTCGTTTACTGGTCCGGGCGCCGTTGGCTGGCAGCTTTCTGGGGTTTCTGTGTGGCCCGTGTGCTTTTCATTGCCCAGCTTCGGTGTTGTCTGGGGTGGGGGCAGAGCGTTTTGCCTTATATCTCTGGGGGGTGGAGAGTAGTTTTCTGGGGTCGCAGGGGTTCCTGGAGTGGATGATTAGGTTGGGACAGCTGCCTGGGGATCCCTCTCTGTTTGCTGCGGAGTCCCGTGTGTGTGCACGGTAGCATTCTCCGGCGTAAGAGGGCACTGCAGTTCCCTTAAAGGGACCGCGCTTAATTTCCTGTGATAGTGCGGTGCGGCCTGCAAGCCGCCAGGGGGCAGTGTAGGAATTTCTTTTTTGGGCCCCAATTCTTCGTGAGCTTCTGGTTTCTGGGGGTATTTTCTTCTCTGGGGCAGGTCAGGAGCAAAAGGGTTTTTTGTTTAGGGCAGGGTTATTATTGAAAGGGGGGTTTAAAAATAAATAAATGAATAAAAAAAAAAATTCTGTTAGGTCCACAATTATTTAATATATTTTATACATTGGAATTACATCATTTAATTTATTTCATTAAGTATATTTGCTTTATAGCCCAACATTGTTTAGTGGGTTTCCCAATTTTTGGGGGTTTGTCCACGGGTAGGTGCTGGCTCGGGGGCTTAGTTAGGTAGTGAGTAGAAAGGGGCATATTTTTTAGTGCACATTCAGAGTATTAGTGCACAATGGTGGGCCAGGGAGCTAGCAAGACGGGTTTGGTGGATGCTAGGGCTCTGAGGGAGGCCCTGGAAATTATCAGCAGGGCATCTAAGGCACAGCTGGAGGGGACGGTGGTGGAGGTCACGGGCGAGGTGGAGTTAGGTGGTGGTAGGCCGCAGCGTAGAGCAGCGGCAGATGGGGCTCTCATGGCAGTGGTGGCGTGCACCCCCGCGGCGGGGAGAGGGGAGGTTTGGGAATCCAGAGGCAGGAAGATGAGGAGGGAGATCGACAGGAGAGTGTCCAGGGGTGAAATGATTTCGTGGGGGGGGGAGCCAGTTAGGGATGGAGCTAATAATGACCAAGGGGAATTAGGGGAGGTGAGGAGTGCTCGGAAAGGGGTGAGTCAGGGGAGCCACGGTGGGGGGGCTCAGGGGGTGCAGAAAGAGGCGACTGGGCAGAGGGGGAAAGGGGATAAATACCTGCGGAAGAGTGCAGGTGGGAGAAGGAGAGAGAGGTCCCCATTAATTGAGGAGGTTAGGGAGGGGCGCGGAACGGCCCCCCGGTTAAGAGGAGTGGGGGCGGAGGGCGCTGCGCAGCCCCTGCTGTTCAAGAGGATGGAGAGGGTTTAGGAACGGCCCCTCCTCGGACCACGCGAGGAGAGTCCAGAGGGTGCTGTACGGCCCCTAGAGAGGAGGATTACAGGGTGGAGGACTGCACGCCTCGCCCGAGAGAAGAGGACCAGGCAGGGGTTTCTGCGGCCCCGCCGAGAAGACGTCAGAGGAGTGGCGGGGCGGACACCCCGGGCTCGCAGGAAGAAGATCGACTCAACTCGAGCATGAGCTCGCAGCCACAATGGTATTTAAGGGGTGATGAAGTTGGTTTGGAGGTTTATGTGGGGCAGTGAGAGGAAGAAGGTTATAGGGCTGTAAGGGAAAGGGGGGAGGAGAGAAGAAGTTTGAGGGGGGGTGGGAAAGACAGGTGCAGGGCGGTCAAAGGGCTAGAGGTCGGGGGAGCAACTGGCTGGGTGAGTCTGCTGACATGTTTTGTCCCCGCAGTAGGAGCCCTGTAAGAAAAGAGATGAGGAGCATTGGTGTGGACGCCAGACTGCAGACGGGCTGTGTTGAAAGAGGTGAGCGGGAAAGGGAATGGTCATCTGCATGGCAGAGAGGGGACACGAGAATGGGGATGGGAAAGGAAGGGTCTTGTCTGCAAGGGGCAAGGAAAGAAGTTGGGGTACAGGCCATTGGTGCCTTGGGGGATGAAAAGGGCATTTGCTCAGTGGAGGTTCAAACTGACAAGGTGGTGGAGCCATTGGCGCTCGAGGTACAGGGTGCAAAAGAAAAGGAGGTTGAAGTGAAAGGCAAGGAGAAAAAACTGCCGTACATGGGTATCACAAAACCTTTGGGGGCGCACTTGATGGCAGCGACCAGGGAGAAGATTCAGGCGGGGGAATTTGTAGATGTTTTTAAGTTGCTCCATAGGGAAGTGAGAGCAAAAGAGGGGTCTAAAGAAGAAGAGAGGGAACTGGCTTCGCGCCCAAGGGTCCCGGTGACTATTGAGAATTGGACGTCGGCATTTATCATTTATGCCAGTGTACATTGTGAAAAATTCCCAGAGCGTTGCGTGGCCCTGCTTAAATATATGGACGTAATTAGGAGGGCGTTCACAAGTTTTGGGGGTTTTGCCTGGGTACGCTATGATGAGGAATTCAGAGCGAGAATGGCGGAGGACAGTCAGGCGGTCTGGGGGGAGATAGACATGGATCTTTGGCTGCAATGGATGGCTCCAACGAGGCCTGCCCCGACATTGCACACAGCAAGTGGGCTGCCTGTGCCATACCGGCCCTTTCTTGGTCGCCCCGCCCATGAGGGGGGGGGAGGAGGCGGAGGACAGCCCTCGACAGCATGTTGGGCGTTCAATAAAGAAGGATGCACGAGGTGTATGTGCAAATTTAAACGCGAGTGCAGCAAGTGTGCGGGTCGGCATACGGTTACGGATTGTTTTCAGGCAGGGGACAGTGGGTCAGGGCGAGGAGCGGGGCAAGGAGGTGGGGGGGAAGGACCGCATGCCAGGTAAATTGGGGTGTGCTGATAGGTCGGGCTCAGTTTATCGTAAAAGGAGGGGGGGCACAATGTTTGATGAAAGGTTTTGGGGGCGATTTAAAGGGGGTAGGAGAGAGGTGAGGAGGAAGAATCGTAGGTAGGGGAGGGCCGCAAGGGGGTGTAACTGTGGAAATTGTTAAGGGGTGGTGGCTGTCGTTTGGAGGGCATGGTTGACGGTGGCGAAGCCCTCATGCTTGCCGCACGACAGGGTGAGTAAGCTTCAGGCTGCATGGACGGAGGTGCGGGAGCGCCTCTGGTGCATCAGGGGGAATTGATGAGATGGGTCTGCATGGACGGGGGTGCACTAGGGCACCTGGTGCAGCTGGGGGAAAAAAGTGGAGCAACGAAGCAAGGTGCTGGAAGAGGAATTTATGTGGAATGGTCTGCATGGACGGGGGCGCAGGTTTGGTCCCTGGTGCAGCGGTGGAGAGGAGTAAGGCAGAGAAGGGGGCTGCATGGACGGGGGTGCACTAGGGCCCTGGTGCAGGTGGGAAACAGGTGGTAATGGACGCAAGGAGCTTGAAGATTAGTTATATGGAAGGGACTGCATGGACGGGGGTGCAGGTTTGGCCCCTGGTGCAGTATCGAGAGGAGTAATAAAGTAAAGGGCCGGCATGGACGGGGGTGCACGTGGGCCCCCGGTGCAGGGGGGGCAACGCAGGGCCAAATTAATAAGGTGATGGAAGGTGGGGGGGCAAGGGTGAGCAGGAGGGTAATAGTTTAGGGGAAAAAGGGGGGGCTAAGTGGGTTTAGGTGTATTGTTTAAAGGTTAGGTGAAAGGGGCAGAATATAGGGGGACAGGTAGGAGAGGACCTTGGGTGTTTCCGGAGAGGGTTAAGGAGATGGCCAGAAAGGATAGGGTACTGAGGAAGGTGTTACTAGTGGTGTGGGAAAGGTCCGGAGGTTGGTACTCATTCACTTAGGAGGGGTGCAGCATCGGAAGGTAGCAGGCTGGGCTATTCAGAGGAGTAGGTGAATAGGTTGGGACGCTGGGAGTAAGGGAGATACAAAGGGTATGCCAGGGACCGGGTCAAACGGAATGTTGTTATAACATTTTTTCAGTAGGTAGCAGGAGTGTTGCATTTATTAGGATGTTGTTGATTTGTAAGTGATTTTGTAATTTCTTTTTCAGATGCTGCTAGGAGGTACGGTCAGATGTCAAAAATCTGATTTTTGGGACATTCTAGGGTTAAGTGGGCGGGGAAAGAAGCTGAGGAAAGGGTTGTTGGCAGGCAACAGGGCTGCAACTATAAAGATGTTGTGGGAAGATGGTCCGGGTTTGGGGGGCTGGGCTGGGATCAGTTGCTTCCTATGTTGGCTGGGTTAAGGGAAAACTATGGGCCTCCAGTTGGGGGGGGATTAGTCTTGGTGGGGAAAATGATCTGGTAAGGGATACGGGTGTGGCTCTTCTTAGGAAAATAAAAAGGGTTTTTTGTTATGGGTCCGACAAGTGTGGCCTCAAGCAACTGTAGGGGGGGACTAAGTGTTTGCCACAGCGAGTTGGGAGGGGAGCGAGAAATGAGGGTCCGATAGAGCGGGCAAGGAAGGGGATAAACAGAGAGATGGTAGAATTTTGTACATCGGTGTCAGTACGGGTTTTGGACCGTAAGGAGATGGTTTAGAAAGGATTGATGAGATTTAGAGAGGATGGGTAAACTTTCCGGTTGGGGAACAATCATTATCTGGCGGACTTGAGCTCTTGGCTGGGAGATTGGTTGAGGAGTGGAGGTAGGAAAATTGGTGGGGAGGGTGGGGCAGAAAGAACACCTCGGGGGAGGGTTTTTCTGGTGCCGGGGGCATGGTCCCTTTTGATGTGGGGGAGGGAAGCACAATGGGGGAATGACACGGGAAAGGATGGGGTGGCGCTGTTTGCACAAGCGGGCCACCACGGGGGAACAGGTAATGAGCCTGGAGGGGAATGGCCCCGGGGAGAAAGCGGGACGCCTGGAAAAGGGGTAAGGAGACGGTAGGGTCCAAGGGATAGTTAGGGAGGAAATGGCTTTATTTAATTATTTAATTGTTGGGTAAAAAATGAGAATGTTCAATTATTTAATTGGTTGTTTAAAATATGTCTTTAGTTTGTAAGGCCATGGAGCCAGGTAAGCGTTTAATTGTAAGCTTTGGCCTGTCACATTAAAGCGACCTTTTCAACTTTTAAATGAGTCTGGGTTTTTGTGCAGTAAGGCAAAAGGGGGGCTGTGGGGGGAACGCGAAGCGTTTCCCCCCGGGGAGGTTTTTGGCGCTGCACAAGAGCGCCTCCCTAGGGTATTTAAGGGGCCAGGGAAGGTTCGGGAGGCAGGCGACAGTTGGACTTGGTGATTGTCCCGCCCTCCCACCCCCTTCATTTTGGGTTAGGTCTGGTGTCTGGTTTTATTAAAGGGGGATGGGGGACCATTGTACTTGGTTTCTGCGGGGGTTTTTTACGTCCCATGTCAAGGTCTTACGGGGTTTTTTGGTCTGTTAAGGAGCTATTATATGGTAGTTTTGTGTGACAGGTCGGGGCATCAGTGAAGTTGTAAGGTACAATTTTGTTGCTGATGTGGCAGGTCAGACTGGCTGCAGGTCATAGGAAGGGGGTGATTGGTGTAGAGGGGAGTCTGAGGGGTATTGAAGTGGTCCTGGGCTCCGGGGGCATGGCCCCTTTTAATGTGGGGGGAGGGAAGCCCAATGGGGGAATGACACGGGAAAGGATGGGGTGGCACTGTTTGCACAAGCGGGCCACCACGGGGGAACAGGTATTGAGCCTGGAGGGGCATGGCCCCGGGGAGAAAGCGGGACGCCTGGAAAAGGGGTAAGGAGACGGTATGGTCCAAGGGATAGTTAGGGAGGAAATGGCCTTATTTAATTATTTAATTGTTGGGTAAAAAATGAGAATGTTTAATTATTTAATTGGTTGTTTAAAATATGTCTTTAGTTTGTAAGGCCATGGAGCCAGGTAAGTGTTTAATTGTAAGCTTTGGCCTGTCACATTAAAGCAACCTTTTCCACTTTTAAATGAGTCTGGGTTTTTGTGCAGTAAGCCAAAAGGAGCGGGCCACGGCTAAGGGGCGACTCAGGCTAAGAAGTATGAAACCCTGCAGCAAGGAAGGAGCGCCTCAGAGAAGGCGTCAGCAGCAGTCACCGCAACAGAAGACGTTCACTCCCACCAGAGGCCCTGGCAGAGCGGGACACGGCCAAGGGGCGTCCCAGGCCAGGCAACACGAGCGGTACCTGCCCTAGACGTCAATGGGAAGGTAGGGAGAGGCCAAACGGGACTGGCGACATAAAGAATAGCAAATAAGTGCATGCGAAAGGGGATCCTGGGGACCCGAGAGGGGGGAGGCAACAACTTTAAGCACCAAAGCAGGGCATCGGAACACTCCGGCTCACAGACACCCCGCGGGCCTCACCGACACTGACCCCCCCTGCATCCCAAAAGCGAGGACAGGATAAGAAGCAGCGCAACAGGGGCAGAGGACCCAAAGTAATGTGGTGCGCCTGCCGCACTCACGTGCACCCTCAGAAACTCCCAGAAACATTCCTGCATACAGAGAGGGGTCTCATCCCCTTACTTGAACAGACAAGGCACTACAAACACCAAGCCCATGAGGACGGTGCTAACGCGAAGGCGGAGCTGAAAGGGCATGTGGCAATAACCTAAGAACTGCACAAACACCACGGCAAGCAAGTGCCAAAGCAAGAAACCCAGCTCTGGAAACGACTGCTGCCTCGAGAGGCCCTTGGGGCTCTACAACCAGTATAAAGCTGCACCCCCATAAGGCAGCACAGAGGACCTAAGGCAGTGACCTGAGCAACTGCTGGGAAGCACACCAAAGTGCCACTCTGGCCAGCAAGGGGCAGTTCCCCCGGCAAGTTCTATGACTACCCCCGAAGGGTGGAGAATCGCAGCAGAGCTTGTGCCACCCAGAGGTGAGCGTACCCCATGGCGTGCCATTCAGGGTCAGATGAGACTGCGCAATATTTGCCCCTGCTGCACAGGCAGACAGCTCAAGCTGGGCACACGGCTACCCCACAGAGTGCCAGGGGAGACCCCACGCCCAAGCAAAGCACTGCAACCTCACAGGACAGCACCAGGGTCCCACCTCTGCACCTACCATACCTCCGCAGAACCCGAGGGTCGTCACCTCCCGACCAGCGCGCAGAGGAAGACCGGATGACATAAGGCACCAAAAGACTGACCCACAATCCACAAGACTCACGGGCATACCAAGGAGCCAACGAGAACCACGAACCCCGTATCCGGTACAAGCTGCATATAGGGCACAGCTAATCCGGAGCAAGAAGAGCCAACAGCATTACCCACTATAGGCTCAGTCACACGGCAACCTCGAGGGGGGAACCAGACCTGGCCTGTTGCCCAAGCACAGGAGACAAAGGATCCACACACTAAGGTAGAGAACAAGCGTAGTAATATCCCCCCACTCTACCAAGCAAGGCGCACCAAATGTGGCATAGGGAAGCCGATCTGAAGGGCATGCACCCAGGAGAACAGTCCCCATATCTGGAGGACCCGCCCCAACCTGCACACCTAGGAGGTCCAACCGCAACAAAACAGAGATGGACGTCCAGTCTTTTTATAAATCAGGGCATATTATATGTGAGCGTAAGTTCCATTTGTGTGGTATTCTGTGTTGCAAATACATTTCCGTACTGTGTGTTTTCTGGGTTAGAATTCCACCTGTAAAGTTCAACTTTTCGTCTCCGTGTGTCGGCTTTCGATATGAGAACGTATTAAAAGCAGCAGGACAACCTGGTCACATTGGACTTTGAAAAAACACCATCAGAGGCCCAACGACCGGACTACCGCCCCTCGACCAGCCTAGAGAGACAACAAATGAGTGGAAAGTGGAACAAAATTGGCAGAAGGCCCAAAGGTTGGGTGGTCAAACCACAGATAACAGATAACAGCGTAGTAAAAATGCCAAGCCGTACTGCATTACCCAATAGCACGCACCCTCCGCGCGTCAAAATCCAGTAATCGGAAACCCTGGATCCATGCATCTCATGCAATGAACTTACCTCCATTCAACCAATGATCAGCAAAGACCGGAACCTGGACAGCAGCTCCTATCCAACTGAGGCAGCCCGGTGCCTCGACCGGAGCATATGGGGTGTGTCAGGAGGGGGGGCCTAGCCACACACGGGCTCCCCCAACCCTACTGTGTCGGCACAGCTACTTCGTGTTGGGTATAGGTGGTTAGACAGGCCAACCCAGCGTTCTAGGTATGGTTTTGTTTTAAGGTTTAAATGGTGCTCACATTCATTGGGAAGTGTGCTCCTAGAGGTAGACAAGGTCAGTGCTCCCCTACTACTGGCCCCCACATAGGAACCCACCAGTGCGCTCACTACAGACAATATGCCAGACACACAAAAATCTCATAATGGCCCATATCACGTTAGTGACACTTAACATATAGGGTCTGGGACACCCAATCAAAAGGAGGAGAATGCTCTACAAGATGTGAGACCTCCAGGGGGACAGAATATTCCTCCAAGAAACCCATCTAGGGGAAAAAGAATCCTGAAAACTGCAGAGGGGGTGGGTGGGTACAGCAAAACATTCACTGCACCACGGGAAATGGGGAGTATCTCATTAATAAACGGGTCCAATTCCAGATCAGACACGACTGTGCAGATAAGGAGGGCAGGTGTGTACTGGCCCAGGGTCTGCTCCGCCAACACCCAATCACACTGCTCAATATGTACGCCCCCACCACGGACACGCCAACATTCTTCACCCGCACCTTCGCAGCATGCACCCAATATATGAGCAAACTTACACTAATAGGAGGTGACCTCATCATTACCCTCGACCACCTCCTCGACCGCCAAGGCATAACTGTGGGAACCCCCGCTACCCTAAGGAAACGGACAGCGCTCCAAACATTAATGTCAGACCTCCACCTAAAAGATATCTGGCCAAGTACACATGGGCAAAACCAGGACTTCACGTTCTACCCGCACCCACATGTCAGCTACTCATGGCTTGACTACTGGATAGCCCCGGCAACACACTCCACCTTGTCACGGCATGCACAATCCTTGTGTCCACCCTCTCGGATCATGCCCCGGTTCTATTGTGTATCACCCTCCCAGACACGATACGCAGTCCCCCCTCCTGGTGATTAAACCTGCGTATGCTACAAAACCCAGAGCTCATAGAACAAGTCGCAGACAACGCCAAAGGGTTCTGGGAACTCAATCTAGTGCAGAACTACACAGCATATGAGTGCTGGGATGCCTTTAAAGCCTATCTACGGGGACAATGCATCTCACGCTGGGTACACAAAAGTAAAGAATGGGGGGAAATCGAAACCCAACTAACGGCCGAATTCAATAAGGTAGAAAGGTGCCACAAAGAAACAAGAGAGAAACAGGTAAGGCCACAGCTGACCAAATTGAAGGCTAAGATCAGACAGGTAACTGCGACCATATACCAGTTGGTCGCAAGCATACTACTCAGATAGCGACAAGCAGATGCGGCTGATGGACCTGGCTCTAAAGCAGAGACAAGCCGTGCAAGCCTTCGCGTCAATCCAGGATAGGGCAGGCAACCTAATGGTCAGCGACGACAGAATTAATGCTTGATTCGCTGAATTCTATGAAGATCTATACACAGCATCAGACGCATGCACAGCCCCGTACATTGAAACTATATTAGACTCCTTAACGATACCAACAATCCCACCAGACCACATGGCAGAACTAGAAGCCTGCATCACAGGCGCAGAAATAACAAGTGCTATAGCGGCGCTCGTGGCCGGTAAAGCATCAGGCCCCGACAGGATCCCCATTGATCTTTATAAAAATATGGGAGAAGAGATGGCGCCCAGACTAGAGGAGGTATTCAATGAAGCAGTCACACTGGCCCGGCTTCCACAATCAATGCTCGCGGCAAACATAATTGTATTTCACAAGGGTAGCAGGGACCCTGAACTTTGTGGCTCCTACAGGCCTATCTCTCTGATAAATGCAGATGCCAAGATACTGGTGAAGTGCCTGGCAAAGCGCATTGAAAATAGCCTCCCTTATATTATACATAAGGACCAAACAGGGTTTATTCGCAATCAACAATCGAGCGACAACGTTAGATGGCTACTGCATCTGATCGCCGGAAAGAGAGACCCAGAAGATATAGCATTGGCAGTAGATGCAGAAAAGCTATTCGACAAGGTTAGTGGATATTTATATTCCAGGTCCTGCCCCGTTAAAGCTTCCCCCCTAATCTTGTCCAACTGATCATACTGCTATACACGGGCCCTACCGCCTCAGTGGTTACAAACAGCATTACATCCCCAGCATTAGAACTACAATCAGGCACACGCCAAGGGTGCCCACTGTCGCCCTTATTGTACGCCCTCTCCATAGAGCCAATGGCGATAAAACTCTGAGTGGATGACGGCTGGGTGGGCATACGACAAGACAGGGTCGAGCATTGCGTTTTCCCTCTATGCAGACGACATGTTGTTCTACATAAGCAGAGGACCCACCTCTCTTCCACATATTCGAGCTATACTGTTAGAGATTGGCCCGATGCCCGGATATCTGATCAACTAGAGCAAATATGAGGTCATGGCCCTGCAACAAGACATCCCGTGGGGACCTGGGGGGGTGGCCCCATCCACACTCCAAATGCAGCATATTAAGTATTTAGGTATTAAGGTAAGCGCATCACTAGACAACCTTCGGGACCTAAACTACCCACAGACTATCATAAACATCTGCCAGGACCTATGCAGTCGGGACGCTCTTGCCATCTCCCTGACTGGGAGGATTAACGTGCTGAAAATGAACCTGTTCCCTAAACTAATATATATCACGATGATGATTCCAGTCAGCCCGTTGCCCGAATCAATGCAAAACCTAGACAAAGCAGTTGCCAAATATATCTGGAAGGGGAGGAAGGCGAGAGTCCGCCTTCAAATACGGCCAAGCTAAATGGCGGGCTCGCGGCACCACCCCTGAGAGCCTATTACAAAGCGGCAGAGATCTGTTGGATGAAGCGCTGGCTGGACGCAACTGACAACTCAAGCTGGAGGGCAATGGAAGTTGCCCTAATGAAACCACTAACCCCTATAGAAATCATGGCCATACCCCCAAATAGGCTCCCGTTAAAAGTTAAAAAGCACCCGATCGTAGGACCCATAATCACTCAATGGCATAAACTGAGGGCCGCACAGGGGGTACCTACTCAGTAGGCCCCCTTATGGTCCAGTTTAAGGGCTATCCTCTCTCTCATACGGGGTATCACAAAAAGTACATCGCAAACAAGAGCTGGAATGGGCAGACATAAGGGTGATGGGTATTAGTGAGGAGGGGATGCTTCTGCAATTCCAGGCCACATCTAGGAAGCTAGGACTCGACCAAGGAAACTGGCTAACATACCAAACAATACAAGCCACGATACACGCCCACACGACGCGTGATTCCCAACTCCTGGCCCCGGACCCATGTGAGAAAGAGATGGAACAACACCTAGAGTCCTTCCCACGCCTACTTACCTTTTACCAGAAGCCGATCCTGAGAAACCTAGGCAGGAGCCATACACTGGTATTGGAATGGTCCGAGGACCTAGGGGTCCAGATTGGCATACCAGATATCCTAGAATACTATGCAGCTATACCGCTAACTTCAGTGAATCTCAAAAACAGAGAAATTCGATACAAAATCCTGCAACGGCTTTACCACACCCCTGCCCAGAGACGTTTTTATGGGAGGGCAAAAGGGGCACTTGCCCAGGGTCCCCACCTTGGAGGGGGCCCCACAAGGCTGCCTGATCTAAAGATGTAAGATTCCTTTGTTCACCAGACTTAACTAGCACCCATCAGGATATTGTCTTACAAGTACATTCTGCCTCGATCAATTCATCATGTAATGCTTTCTGTATTATATAGAGTTTGTGTGTTCCTTACGGCACAACTCCTGTAGCATTCTTTCCTTCCTGTGGGAATTATGTTGATTGTGTGCAATAGCCAAATTTTAAATGCATAGTGGTAAATTATGTGCCACAATGGCTCAGACGTTAGCTCAGGGTGTTAAGCACTCATTGCAGTGATATGTGTTCCTATGCAAGGTTAGAATAGCACATTCCTGTAAGGCTGACTGAGCCTTTCCTATGTCTGAAGTTTATAAACCTGCCTGCATATGTAATTAGTTTTGCAGCACAACAGGTGCTATTATCAGCAATATACCTGCACCAGATAGGGGTTGCTATAAAAACAAACATGTCATCCATATGGTGAAGGTCTAGAAATTGGTTTGTTCAGATGGGGTGTTCTAAAACCTAGGCAATCACCTCCAACGATGAGCATAAACTGTTAGTCCAAGAGATGAATAAGTATCAGAATTTGGAACCAAAGCATTCATGCCTGTAGCCAGGCTTTGCCAGCAGACAATACAGTGATCCTGATCAATCATTTTATAGCTCGTATATTATTGTACTGTCGTGCTGGTGGCATTGTTTAGCCCATTACCTGATCTTTCTTCTTATGTAGGTCATTTGAGTGGAAGGGGTGGTAGACAGAAGGGAGCGGACCAAATGGTGAAGGACTCGGGCAAGCATATTTTAAATGCTGCTCGTTTGACACAAAAAAACGCTTTGCATTTTTCTGAAAGTCAAATGTTTTTCTGCACATTTATAAATGACAATTTGACAAGCCAGTGTTTTGGAAGTATGTAAAGCTTTAAAGTACAAAAGACCACCCCAAAATAAATCTGTTAAATCACACTGATTGGTATGCTGGTACTTATATACGTCTCTTGATGATGGAGAGAATGAAGCTAGAACTATTCTGTGTTACACCCTTCTATAATATTTTGTTTTAAAACATGGTCATGTTTGGTAATGTTCTGTGTGTACTTTCCAAGTCTGTTTTTATAAAATTTGATTATTTTAGTTCATGGTAAGAATTGGTAATGAAAGTGTTCGTATGCAGAAATTGCAGAGTTGGCACAAATCCCAGATTCACCCCTTTACCAGTCTGTGTAATGCTGGGCATCTAATTTAATCTTGTATTGCGTAGCCTCTCGAAATTGCCAGTCTCTAAACCTTTCAAAATTGTCAGCCCTTCAGAGTGATTTCCTTCTCAGGGTATGATCTTCGAAACAGCCTCACTCATGGTTTCACTGGCTATAGTGTTGCTTCCACTATAATAGTGAGCATTGATATATTGCACACCACATGCACTTCATTCTTTTGATCTCTAATGGCAACACTAGTTGAGAACCATGTCCCACTTATAATCTCAGTCTGTCTGCATACTGACACCTTCCTGGTAGCTTCTAATCTGCACCCACTATCCATGCTATGGTATGTCTAGCTTTCTCCTTCCTACCAATTGGTCTGCTCTATCCATGCTTGAGCACGTTTGCATTCTGTGAGGCAGCAAATGTTAGTTATCTGTCTATTCTGGGTTACATGTACCTTTTACATACCGTCCTACATTAATACTACAGGCTGCATACCTCCCTGGACTCTATTGATAAAAAATCTCCTGCATCTATGATAGAACAGAAGTAACCTCTTTGTAGACTGATAATGTTGGTCTTCAAATGGTACTTGTTTATCAGTCTGATTAGAGCAAGAAAGAAGAGGGTAAGGGGACTTAAAGGGAGTAAACATCCTTATTTTGAATGCTATAAGGCAGCATATCAAGCTATGGGTTGCGATTTCGGCAGGGTGTGCGGGGCAGATATTCTTGATCACTTAATTCCTTTGGTTTGGTAGAGGGGGGCCGCAAAGATGTCCGTGCCCAGGGCACCAAAAGTGCTTAAGATAGCCCTGCCCTTGCCAAACTCCACAAGATGGGGATAGCCCCTACTAATGAATGCTGGAGGGGCTGCAGCGCATTGGGTACACTGGGCCATATATTGTGGCAATGCCCAGACATCACATCTTTCTGGCGGGGGGTGCATAAACAAGTGACAGACATTAAGGGGGCGGATGTCACCTTTACACCCGAAGTTATGCTGCTTGGGGCCAACTCTGATGAATGGTATGCAGACACACTAATACGCAAACTCATTAGCCTCATCCTGTTCACTGCGCGGAAACTCCTCGTCACCCACTGGAAGGCCAAAGCTCCATCTCGGCCAAAGAGCAGCCACATTTCTCTCGAAGACATGCCTAATGGGAGGCGCAGCACTTTCGAGGCAATCGACACACAGCCCGGCTAGGTCGATCAAATTCTGGGAAATAATTGACCCATATATATAGAGCACAACGGGAAAGAGAGGGGTTCAAGTTGACACACTGGGGAAACACCACCTCCAATGAAGAGGCATACAAGGATCAGCTAGAGAGACACAGACCTCAATAGGCATCAACCCATAGAGACTTAGCTATTAGAGGAGCACACTCACAGTTGTAGGTGGAGGGTTAAAAGGAGGGGGTAGTTAAACCGGGTTAGGTGGGGAAGAGGGGGATTGTTGGGATGAGTGCGAGAAGTTGCAAGAATGCATTCAAATGTAAACTTTATTTGCTGTAATGAGCGAATTGGATGTTCGTAAATGCTTCTTTCACCTGTATCGTGTTATAAAACTGAATAAAAAGATATTTAAAAAAAGAAAAACATGCCTTTACTCTTCCTATCCTTAAAAAACCTTCTTTGGACCCTTCTCTCCCTTGTAAATACTGACCTATTTCGCCTCTACCTTTTCTATCCAAACTTCTAGAACGTATTGTCTATCCTCAAGTCTCTACTCATGTCAACACTGCCTCTCTCCATCATATCCATCAATCTGGTTTCCTTCTCTCCATTCCACTGAAGCTGCTCTTCTCTCTGTCTGTGACGCACTTCTTTCTGCTCATCACTCCAAGCAATCATCTGTCCTGGATCTACTTGATCTGTCAGCCGCTTCTGACACTGTTGTTCACTCCCTCTTTCTTCAATCCCTTTCCAGTCTTGGTCTCTATGGTTCTGATGTAAACTGGTTTCACTCCTATCCCTCTAATCGCACTTACTCTGTGTCGTGGGCTGGCCTTACATCTTCTACCCTCCTTCTCCAGTATGGTATATCCCAGGGCTCAGTCCTGGGTCCCATGTTTTTCGTCCCTTTATGCCATACCTCTTGCCACTCTTATCTCCTCCTTTAGCCTTTCCGATTATCATTACACTGATGATACCCAGCTCTTTCTTTCCTTTCTTCATTCTCTCCATCTATTCACACCGACTCTTACCACTTGCCTTCTTGCTGTTCAGTCTTGGATGTCGGGCCACTTCCTCCATCTTAATCCCACCAAGACTGAAGTTCTCTTCTTCTATCCAATTACTGTACCCCCTCTCTTCTCCTCCTTTTTTTACTATTTCTCTCTCTGCCCAGAATCTTGGTGTTTTTCTCAACTATTCCCTTTCTTTCTCCTCTCATATTTCTACTCGTTCCCGCTCCTGTCGATTTCAGCTTTTTAATATCTAAAAGGCTAGACCTCTTCTTTCCTTTGCCACCACAAAAATTCTTGTTTTATCTCTTATTGTCTCCCATCTCTTCTACTGTTCCTCTCTTCTCGTTGGCCTTCCTGCTACTCATCTCTCTCCCCTCCGCTCTATCTACAATTCGGCTATACGTCTTTTTTTCTCTATCCTCCTGCAACTCTATAGCCCCATCTCTTGCCTCACTTCCCTGGCTCCCATTTGAATCATGTTCACTCTTTAACTTCATCTGTTTGGTTTTTAAATGTCTTCATAATTGCGCCCCTCCTTATCTTTCTGCTCTTCTTTCTTTGTATGTCCCATCCTGCTCTCTCTGCTCTGAGCCTCTCTTTCTTCTTACTGTTCCTTGTCCCCCTGGTGCTAACTCCCACTTCCTCTTTCTCTCTCTTGATCCTCAAACTCTGGAACGCGTTTCCTCTCCCTCTTTGATCTCTCTCTTCGTTGCCTGCTTCCCGCTCATGGCTAACAACTCTCTTGCTTTCTAGTTAAATTGAGTTTCTCAGGTTTCTTCCCATGAATTGTGACGTTTATTTGGATATGGGTTGTTTGACCTACAAAACTTGACCTACTGCTGATTTGACCAAATCGGTTTGGTCGAATTTCTTTTGACCTACTGCAGAGGGAGACCCCACGCACCCCTGCCGACTTCCCCCTGCTTCAACCTTTTCCTTACTCCACCCCACAACTATGGGGATGCAGTCAAATTGGCATTAGGTCAACTATGCGTTTATTTTGTATTCTTGTAAAGCGCTTTGACGTAGGGTGCTATATAAATCAAAATCAAATCAAAATCAAATCAAATTCCAATGCGGACGCACCTATGGCAGGGATGCACACCCCCTCCTTAAACCCCAAATAGAGTATCTGCCTATCCTCCCTGAAGGGTACACACAGAACCGCATCAACAATGGACCCAGTGTGAACATGTGCCTGTTCCGGGCCACCTCCTCTGCCTCTACCAGTTTGAACCCTCTGTTGCCCCAGTAATTCGGCCCTCAGGGCAATTCCTACTCATTCTCTGATGCCTTCTTGTGACATTGAACCTCCATATGTGATCTGAGCCCGCAAAAGGAACATACATGTCAGAACCTGCAGGCTGCGGATGACCGAGTGCTAGACTTTCTGTTGAACGCCATGCAGTTCCAAATCTTATTGCCGGCCAGGCTCCTGCTCCCCAAGGACTGGCCACTACTCGCAATGCCCTGCCCTGCTGACCTCAACATTGACTGCCTTCCTACCCTAGTTCAGATTGGCATGACCCACCTTTGCACCCCTAAATTGTTCATTACCCTTACCAAGACCCATTGAGGCAATCACAAGATCAAATGCTAGTACCCAATCATCTTTTGTGCCAACTCGGAAATTTTCCAGCATAACGGACATATGTACAGAGAAACCCAAAGACCATTGGAGCTTTCTTCTTGCTACCATTCTGGTCCTTTTGCACCTTCTGGGATCCTTCAGTCAACTGTTCTCCAACAAAGAGAACACATCCACAAACGTATCCTGCCATATATTCTCCTATATTACTAAGTGCCACAAACCACGTCAACATCCTATCCCTCCGGTAGCGGCCAGGGAAGCTGCCGCCTGCTCAGGCCGCTGACTGCCCATAGGTGGCCCAGCTTCTACAACCATTTTGGGTTGCACTCTTTCCCAGTCACTGTTGCCCCCAGTCCAGCCAAACTGGGGGTTGCCCCGGAACCCCTGGAATGACCCATCTTTATTTTTTGACTGCACCAAGGGATGTCCTTTAGCCCCTGGCATCGGCACGTCCAGGGCACCATGACCTTGGTGCCCCTAGCTGCAGAGGAGCTGGTGCTGGCACAGTTCCTTGTTTGCTGCAAGGAGCCATCCCCCAAGGTGCGACACCTTCTGCTCACCGCTGGGACAGCATCCATTGCACCCATGGAAAGCCCATGGGTTCTGCAGTCAGTCACATTTCCAAGACAAACACCAGGGTCCAAAATGGTGGTCTGTATCATGCCTGAAACCCTCTTATCCCCCGTTACTTGTGGCACCCAAGGTCCAGTAAGGGGGGGTCTACCCAATACCTGCCACCCTGCTCTTCCTCGTTGCCTGTGGCACAAGTGCACTCTGCACAGCCCCTTCTGTTGCTGGTTGTTCATCGTTGCAGAAGCAGCTCTGAAGTGTTAAGTGCTTGAGCCCTAGCGGAGAGGAGGGGTGGGAGTAGCAGGAAGAGGCACACTTACTGGGAGCATAAATGAAAGTGGCAACAGATGTAAAAGGACACCTAAATTCGAATTCTAGCAGGGGCACACAGTAGCACAGGAGCAAAAATGGCAACAGGAGAATAGTTAATGGAATCGAGTTAGGTGAGCTGCCAACTCACAGTAGTCTGAAGGTATGCAAGAGGTTCTTGCGGGCCAAGTACAGGAGACTTCGTCGTGGTGTGCAGACTCCATGAGGAAGTAAGAGGGGGGGCCTCGGTGCCCTCCATGCCTGGACAGACACAGGCAGGGCCTTGAAAGTGGGCCTTGGAGAGAGGGGCTGGCTATCGCCTGCCGGCTTCCCGGATTGACCCTGTAGATGCAGGCTGGGCAAATCAGTGCTGGGGCAGGGCAGACACTCCTGTAGTGCATGCTGTGGTAGCCATGATGGAAAGTGGCTTGTAAAGGAAGTCAGAATAGCTCAACTGGGCTTTGCCACGAGGTGCCAGACCAGAAAACACAAACTACACAAAATCCGAACACTGCAGAGCGCTCAGCGGTATAGTCACGTAAAAATAGCACTGCCCACAAACAAAGCCCTTAGGGGCTATCCTCAATGTTAAGACGTCCCACGCTGCTCCTGTAGCCTCATGGAGAATGGGGGGAAGTCCTGGATGTTCCTCTCGTTGCCGTGAAGAAAGTCGAAACAACGGAGAGTCTTATAACTTATAATGAGGCCCTAGAGTAGAGTTGTGCTGATCTTGGCGCGGGACAAAGAAAGGATTTACCTGGGTGTTATGGCAGGCACAATTATCATGTTTGAACTGATGACAGCAACAGCAGTGTTAACACTAGAACAAACCTGGCTACTGTGCTCGTGCCAACAGCTGATCTAGTTGCCCTAGGGCCACAGCAAGTCTTGTCATCGGCCTGCTACTATGGCCTGCCGTAATGTGAACACTTTCCTTGTGTTAAGACCTGTGTAAATTAGGAAACTTCACCAGCGATGCAACTAGGGATATATGTGCGGCAGCTCCGTTAGCTTCTGATTTTAGTGCAAACACAAACACTATGTTTGAACCTGCTTCATAAAATGTTCTCTTCATTGAACAGTATAAAAGAAAACGACCTCCCTATCCTACACTTAAACAAGGACTTCAAAACAAAAATAACCCTGCAATACAATGAAAAATAGTGTCCTTGTGAAACATTCTCAAACCACGCCCATCCATTTCCCATACAAAAGCACATAAAAAAGTATATGAAATCCCTCACATACTCCAGATAAGATCATCAGCAACAAAAACGAATATACCCATTGTCTGCAGTTACAAAATCAAATTAGCAATGCCACAATGAGGTACCAAGAGTTTTGAATACAAATCACACTCTCCGTTATTTTATGTTGGTATAAATGAATCCAGCAAGCACCCAATATCCAATTTACATTAAGCATAGTTGCCTCTTCATCAACAGGTTCAAATATAATCACTTTAAACACCATTGGCAATCTCCACTATGCCCCCTTAGCATATCAGTGCCAAAGTCCATGTCCTTGGTATTTGCTCTTACTCTCACCCCTTCACCACTCAGTATTAACCCAACAATGCTCTTACATAAAGGCAATTTACCCTAGGACGGCCTACGCTCTGTTATTGCCTACTCGAAATGTCACCCTGTTCTACACAATGAAACCATGCATTCCATTATGTCCAGTTGAGACAACACTGCCTGTTTCCATGTTCAGTTCACCTATCAATGCCTGTCCTTGACTGGCACCTGAAATCAGGAATTACCGTCTGCTGCCAGTGCAGAAAGAATGGAGGACAGTACTGCCTAGGGTGGGTTAGGGCATGGACGGGCAGACAATGGGACCCTGCAGTGACAGCATTGCCTCTCAGAAATGACTGTATCTGCTATTGAATTACAGGCTGCAAGGCGGGCTCAACTGCCACGCCTAGAACGGTTCCATGTCATTTAATCTCTAATAGGGTGTTTAGGAAAGGACTTAAGAACTATCTGCTTAATTAATCACCTTTTCTTTGGTCTGAGATCTTCCCTTCTGGTATAACTTTTATTATCTGTGACCTCTCTCTTCGTGAACGTCCTATTTGTTCTGTTTGTTCTTAGCGCCCTTAAGCCTTAGGGTCAGTGGCTCTGCGCTATATAAATTATAAATAAATAAATAATAAATACATTTTATTGCGGGAGGTTTCGGCCTACAACTGCATTTCTTTCTGGGGACTTCTTTTTGACACATGTACAAAACGTATAGCACTGGGCACTGGCCTGATTTCAATGTACTGGTCTCAGTGGTGCATCTGGGATTGGATTTGCACTACTCAGTGTCAGAGAGATAACTAAATGTAGCTGACTTCCAACCATGCAAAGCTTGACATTGCGCCAACAATACAAACATGTGCTGGTGACTTTACCAAATGGTAAAACAGGCCAAATAGGTCAATTCATTTACGCTTTTAGTTGTAGGCCCCGCATAATGACCACGTATGGCTGATCTTAGCCATGGTGCATTCACAAAAGTTGTGCCACTTTTAGCTCTGGAAAAAAACACCACAAGTGTGGTCATTGTACAGGCTGGGGTGCAGTGAGTCTGTCCTTTGCTTGTTCAAATCCTACCTTGCTTACTGCCACCAATCTGTTCACATGGATTCCTCGAGACCACCAATTCTACCCATCATCTGTGGAGTCCCGTGAGAATCCATCCTCTCCCACTTGATCTTCAACATTTATGTGGAACCGTTCTGAAGCTTCCTGGCTCCACACATCATCCACATCCACTTATACACAGATGATATGCAGCTGTACCTCAGGATATTCTCCATCGAAGACCTCCAGAGGCTCAAGGCCTGCCTCACATTGATCCAGTCTGAATGTTCAGAGCTTACTACAACTCCACCCCTCCAAGACCGAATTACTACTGCTGACCAACAACACTGAACACCCTGACATCTAGATCGGACTGTCCGCTCGGAGCCTCGAGGGCTTCTCCCACTAGATGACCACCTGAGCCAAAGCATCTTGGGTTCTACATCAACAGGTACCTCTCCTTCAAGGAGCGCATGAGAAGGAACACACAAATGGCTTGGTAGCAGGTTTCCCTCCTGTGGCAAATCAAGCCCTTCATCCCAGCAGGCAACTTCGTATCTGCTGTCCAAGCCTGTGTCCTCTCCCACCTGGATGGTGGCAATGCCATTCTAGAAGGCCTTGCAGAGACCACCATGGCACTTTAAGATTTGTCCTACATGCTGCAACATGACTCATCAACAGACTGCAAATATGACCACATCATTCTGTCCCACAATGATCTGAACTGGATACTACTGCAAGCACATATCACCTTCAAATCCTCCTGCATCATCTACAAGACCATCACCCTAAAGTCACCAGGCTATCTCACTGACGAGCTCAGCATGTCCAGAAGCCTACCATCCACCAGAAGTAAAAACATGTGCAGAATTGAATTCCAATGGTGCAGGAAGGAAACAACCAGTGAAAGGCCTGCTCTGTTTATGACTCCAGACTCTGGAAACACTGCCACTTCAACATGAGACCTGCCCCTTCACTTCTACATTCAAGGAAGGCATTCAAGACACTCCTCTCCAAGTAACGGCTCCCTCTCACCTAACCTGAAACTGTGCAATCTGCAGCCCCGTTTCCTCCCCTGGTTGCTTGTAGATCCTTTGCTGCCTAATTGCTGCAGGCCCCCTCCCCTGTTTTAGCTCCCCGTTCCCTTGTATCTCTGCTTCCCTCACTGTGTACTTCCCCCATGACTTGTAAAGTGATCTGTTGCTTCTTAAAGTACAATAATAATAATAATAATAATAATAATAATAATAATAATAATAATAAGCTGTAACACTTGTGAAAACCCTTTCACTCAATCAGTGTGCTATGGTGAGTGCACATGTGGCCATTGCACTAGTGCCACCACCCAAAATGTTTCTATTAAAGGTTTTCCCAGAAGCAATCTTTCAACATCCCAGTATCTTCCTATGGTGCATAGTATAAGGACGGCCCACTTCCGCTAGTTTGACAACTGCAGCATATTGTTTTCAGAGTCCTGCTACGTTCCCAGTTTGGCAATACCAGTATACTCTCCATTTTCAAACTCACAGTATATAACAGTTTGACATTCCTAGTTTGCGCAATCGAAGCATATTCCCAGTTTCACCAGCTCTTTATATTTCCAGTTTATCCAACAATGATATAGTCCCAATCACAGGCATCACTACCAGTGGTCTGGTGGGTGCTATAGCCCGGGTCTTTTGGTTGTAGCCCTGGATAGAAGCTGAGGGACTACAACCAAAAGGCTAGCTAGCCCCGAAGCCTGACAGTCCCGACATTAGCGCAGCCCCGAATCGGTTACAAAACTAGCAACACCCCTGGTCCCAATTTGTCATTATCAGGTTGCCGATACTTGGTGCCCGGTCTTGAGTGTTTTATATGGATGTGTTATGGTGTTGGGTGTCCTCGCTGGCCCTCCATGCATGGTAGTAGAATGTGGGTGCCTGTGAGGCAATGACAGCTCAGAGAATGTTGGGTGAGTGCAATGCATGCATGACTTCATGAATGCCAGTTGGGCCTGAGCTAGTTGAGGATGAGGATGGACTGGTGGGTGTCTCCCCTGTGATATAACTAAACGGAAGAGCAACTGGATTCATCTAATTCCAGGGTACTTACAGCAGCATGCTTTTTACATCCATGACTCCTGAGCCTACTTAGAAGAGGAGTTGCTTCTCAGATAGAACACCATGCCAGCATTAGTCCAGTTCATAGAGCCACATAATCATCTGTGCTACAGGTGCAGGGTATTCCCAGTTCACACTGTGCAAGTATGTTCCTAGCTTTAGAATCAATGCATTCTTCAGTTTGCAGAACCACTGCTTGTTACAGGTTTGTCAATCCTTGAATTGACACTTTGTGCACAAGATTGTAGAATTCATAATTCCAGTATAGCCTTAGTGTTCACAATGCCAGTGCATAATCTGTTTGCATAATTCCAGAATATTACCAGTTTACAATTGTGCAATATTTGGTGTACTCTTAGGGCCCAATTCACCGAGCGTTTTCCAATGGGGTTCTGCTATTATAAAAGGCTTCTGTGAATCAGGCCCTAATATGCTAATATACAATTCCATTGTACTCCCACTTTTGTTTGCAACTCAGGAGACTGCAGAGAGTGCAATGTATGCCTCTTGGATTGGTGCGTGCAAGGCATGGCTAAGTGAAGGCCATCTAAACTGCTCAAAGACATTTGCACACTCTTTCCCTTCTCTTTCTCCTGTGGGGCTAGTGATGGCAAAACCGTGAAGAAGCTCCCATTGCCAAATGGTCTTCATAGCTCCTCATTCTGAAATCGTGGTTTCCGAGCAGTTTGATGTGTCAAGTCTCCCTCATTGGCTCCTTGCCGTGGAAGAGGTCTGCCGCCTCAGGATGCAGCCCACGTGCTTCCACCCTATACCTTCGATCATGGAACCTGACACAGAACACTCCGCATATTGGCATCCTCGCTTGTATAAGAAGATGGTGTGCATTATCCAAGCATCTATTACACTTTCTACAAGAAGACAATATGAAAGCAAATGGCTCCATGGTGTTGCTGGGTGCTGGAAAACACTATCAATCCAACTAAACGGTATTGGTCGCAGTCTTATTGTTCCCGCTCGAGCTGGTATGGGCGCATCTGTCGATTCCTGTGATGCTTATTTAACAGCCAGTGATGCTTTTAGGAATCGGAATAGTGTCACGACCATATGGAAGGTCTTGTTAGATTTTACTGTCCAACAAGAAAACCTCACACAGTGAAGGCCTGATGCACTCTGCTATTAGCTTGTTAATTGTAAACCATTTTTGTTCCTGCTACATCAGCAATACAGACATTTGCAGGCTCCCTCCACCGAGGTTTTACCTCATTTTCATGGAGGATAAAGTATTCCTAAGGAAAGTTTGGTGTTTGGAGGGTGGGGGGAGTCTGGGGCGGGGAGTACAGCCAGTGGTCGAAGTGGTCGTAGTTTCACAGTTCCTGCACTTTTATTTTAAAAAGCCACCGTTCCCGAATGGTTTCGTTTTAAAATAAAATTGTAGGAAGAAGTTGAAACTTGCACTTCAGTGCATTGCACGGAACATTCCCTTAAACAGCAGGTGTGCTTGTGTGGGGGTTTGATTGCACTTGGGATGGGGCGTGGCAATGGGGTTTGTGGAGAGCGGGAGCGGGGGCAGGCCAGCAGGGAACATAGTTTCACTGCTTCTTCTTGTACACTTCGACCACTGAGTACTGCCATTACTGTACTCTAGTAAAACCCTTCCACTCGTAAGACCCAATACCATATGGCCACATACATTTAGCATAAGTGTGTAAGGTAGCCTTATCTTGAATTTGGGCCATCTGTGGTAGTCACCCATATCCTGCTTATAGCCCCACTATGGTAGTCAGCCATATTTTGCATTATCGCATATGTTGAAGGTATCCACTGGTTGCACTTAGGAAACCAAAGTGTGCATTTGGCCTGATTGTATAAGGTAACAAAAGTTTCCAGCCGGCCTAATTGTGTAAGGTAGCCAAATTCTGCATTTGCCCCAATTTGTGTAAGGTTAGCCATGGTTTGCATCCTAACCTAATTGTGTAAGGGAATGCAAAGTTTGCATCTAGCCTAATTGCATAAAGTAACCAAAGTTTGCAGCCGGACAAATTGTGTAAGGTATTAAAAGTGTCCATGGGTCCTACCCCCACTAAAGCAAATACCCTTGACCCCATTTTACGGTCCGCCTCTGTGAAGTGTGGTTGAAGTATTTCACCTCAGCCCAGCTCAGCCCAGCTTAGGCGTGCCGGTCTGGGCAATTCCTGTCAGCAGGTGTTTACAGAGAGAGGCCCCAGTTTACTGTTGGCCTTGGTAACGTGTGGCAAACGTATTTCCCCTCAGTTCAGCTTTGGGTGCCCCCTCCGGGGTACAGTCTTGGTGGAAGGCCATAGGTGACACGAAGAAGGAAGAGGCTTCTGGTGCTGGGGTAGACCCTCACCCTGTCTTCCCCTTTTAGGGGGATATTTGGCGGTCAGCTACACCAGAAGGAGGAGAGGAGCACGGACAAACTGCCATTTGAGGGCGCTGTGCTTACAACGTTTTTTTTCCTTCCCCTATGGTGCTCCTGTAGGTGAGGTTAAACTCAGTTCTGTGGTGAATGAGTAAGAGATTGGAGGGAGGCAACTCAGGAGGAAGGAGCACTGGTTGGCCGATGGTCCTGGGTTTCGCGATTACACAGAACTCTGTGGGTTGACATTGGGTGGAGTCCGACCAAGCACTTCATCCTACCCAGCAACGGGCTACAGGGAATAGGGCATCCTGTGACAGCCTGGGAGACTCCCGTTAAGTGTATTTAGAACCACGCCATGACAAGCAGCAGTGGTCGGTTTAAACAAACTAGTTAGGCTGTCTATATGTGTTGGGTTTTGTCCTAGGTGTTGTGTGTCTTGGGGTAGTCTGCAGCTACCATTAGTTAAGGTGTCCAGATGCTGCTTCCGTTCATTACTAGGGTACGGGAGGCCCGGGCTCCTAAAGTGGCAGTGTTGACATTACCAAATATATGCACACTGTAAAGGTTAATTAGGGGGCCCTCTATCTAATTATTTATTATCAGATGTCAATGAGCTCAGGCTACCCAGCTAATTATTTATTTATTCATGAAATATCCCTATCCAAACACCCCGGTGCCCAGCTGACTGAATTCATGCTATTTAATTGTTTATTATCAGATGTCAATGGGCCTCATTATGAGGCGGGCGGAATGGGTTTAACGGCGCCGGTAATGGTGCCGGTGCTGTTAATCCCATTCCGCCCTATTATGAGGTTCCCTTGCAGGACCCGGTCTGGACATCTGATCAGACCAGACGTCCATTGCGGGTTCCGCAAGGGGACCAGGGAGCTAATAACGGGCCCGTTATTAACGGGCCCGTTAGCTCCTTCCCATTACCATTGAGTCCCTTGGGGGCTCGAATGGGAATGGGGAAGGTCCGGGTTCCCTGAAGGAGGAAATACCGGGCCCTCCAAAGTTGGAATGGCCCGGTATTTCCCCATTCAGGGAAACCTGACCCGAGTTTGGAGGCAGCCATGCCTTTATTAAGGGCATGGCTGCCTCCAAACGCGTAATGAGGCCCAATGAATTCATGCTGCCTAGCCAGTTATTTATTTATTTATAAAATATCCCCATCCAAACACCCCTCTGCCCAGGTGACTGAATTGATGCTATTTAATTTTGTATTATCAGATGTCAATGAACTCATGCTGCCTAGCCATTTCTTTCTTTATTTATTAAATATCCCCATCCAAACATCCCTTCTCCCAGGTTTCTGAATTGATGCTATTTAATTCTATCTGAAGTAATGCTACAATGTCAGTTAAGTATTTGTTTAGTTATGTATTAACTGAGAGCACCCCCACTCTAGGGGCACAGAGGTGTAAAGGTGCTAATATTGTAAGGAGAATCTGTTTCACAGCATGCAGTTATATAAAAACAAAGCAAATAAGGTTGTGTCTGTTTATTTAACCAGGTTCTCAGGTACAACTGTCAGTCATCAGGGCTGACCTAACATAGGAGAGGGCCAAATCCCCCTCAGTGCAGCCTGCATATGAGGTCTGCAATAGACCTTGTGCTCCATAGCATGTCAAACGGACAACGAAACGGAACGAAGGCCACTTGCAACAATCCCGGTAAGAAATGGTGAGCATAACAGGTTTATGTCTGTTCTCCCTTGCATTGATTCGATCATCTATGATCCATTATCAAATGGTAGTCACCTTCCGCAAGAGTCGAGTGCAGAGATGCACACTGAACCAGCTGTAAATTCTCAGACGAACTATCCCATCTTCACTCCGGCTATTGCTCATCCCGACAAAAGTGTAATTGCACTGAGTGCAGCTGGTGGACAACAGCTTATGAATAAGGGAATTCCAAAAAACAAAAAGAAAAAAAAATAATTTGGCACTTAATAATAATTTGGCACTTATATAGTGCTACGAACCCTCAGGCATCTGAGCGCTGCTCATCATTACCCAAGGTGTGTGGTGCTCATTTATCGACCTCGGAAGGATGAAAGGCTGAGTTTGGCCCTGCCGGGATTCGAACCTGCTTTAGCAGGCTCTGCACAGATGTCAAAGTGAGCGCTCTACTCCTGTGCCACTTGACCGGCTCCTGAATGTAAATTATCGAAAAAGAAGGATGGCGTTAAGCACACGGGAGGCGTGTCAACAAAACAGTTTCTTAAATCGATACCCTTACCAAAAAAAAATAATGTGATGGCATCTCAAGCAATCAAGGAAAAATACTTAATGCAAATGCATACTAAGAAGAGAATGGGCTCAATGAGCTTGCAGCCTGCACATGCGTTAAACTATCCCCCATTAGACAAACTTCTCAAAATGGTGACGCAACTGAACACAACTCCAACCAGTCCAGTCAGCAATGGTGCTAACTCTAGTAGTCTTGCTCAAAGCACGGCGAAGATAAGCAATCCAAAGAAGGTGTCTGACGATAGCCCGCACAAAGATGAAATCAGACAGGTGGTTGATGCTTATATGTCTGGCCGCACACAACCTCAAATTGAGGTGCAAAAGAAAACATGTGAACATACACAACCGGCACTCACATCTAGCTCAGCATGCAACGATAATGCCAATACACAGAAGTCACTTTTGAAGATAGGTGGCTCAAAAATAACTTCGAAGTCACATGAAGCTCAGGACATACACGAGACAAGGCTTGGAGCACCCGCTCAGAATGAATGCCCCCCTGACAAATTCATAGGCACACAAGCTGATGACAGTTTACCTATGAATGATATGTCAGGGGCTGTCATTCGCCTGATTGAGAGTGCTTTGGGAAATCTTCAGTTTGGCAATTCCCCCAACTCACGATTGATAGAAACAGAAAAGCCCAAGGCTGAAACATTAACAAAAGAGAAACCCACTAATGTTAAGAAAAATCCTGCATCATATTCCTTAATACTAGCATGCAGTCCCACGCCCTGTACCCAATATGACCTAAACCGTAGGGCGGTGATGGCAATCTTCTCAGAAATTCAACTGTTAGAAGACGTTGTGTCTGCTGATTTGGCATTGGTAGAATTCATCAACACAAAGAATCTAAATGCAGTGAAATTGTGGGTGCACTCTAGAGTTGTGCAGAACTTGATATGTAAAGCAAAGGACTCTTTGTTCAAACTAGGTTTTGATTTGAGCATTGACTTTCCCAATACACAAGTGGTAGAATCTGTTCGTAACCATAACCAATCAGACACCACAATGGTCACAAAAGGAGCAAACGCAACATCCAGAAACAAATAGTGTGGTTGTCACTGCAACACACAGCAGAGATAATTAGACTCATTAATAAGCTCCCATGCCCTTTCCCTTGTTAGCTGGAATTCGAGAGGACATAAGCACCTGTTAAATAATAATCAACATCACCTAAACAACTACGATGTAGTCCTCTTGCAAGAGACATGGCTAACTGCCCCCCCCAAATTTGGGAAGGATATGAGGTGTACTTGAATTCTGCTATTGAGTCATCTGTGGGAAGACCCATGTCAGGGCTCATAACTGCTGTGAAAAGGTGTTGTGGCCTAATTTCTACATTGTGGGCGATTTCTAACAAATTCATGATGTTGGTTAGAGTTGAGACACACTGTAGGTTACGCTGTTTTGAATGTGTATGGGAATCCCGCCACATTGAGCAATGAATGTGTTTTTCAAGATTTGAATCACTTATTAGATCTGGTAGTGGAAGATCGACATATCAAATTCCTCATACTTGCTGGTGACTTGAATGTAAAGTGTATGGATGACACAAGTAGACATAACGATCAGAGACTAATGCTTTGGAGAAGTTTGCTCAGCTACCCTTGATTCCATCACAAAAGAACCTACAAAAGGATGTCTGGTGGTAAACACAGGTGGAAAACGTCTCTGATGGTCAGAGGATGCTCTAATTCATTTTAATGAACTATTAGAAAAATCTAACACGTGCGAGGATAATGAACTAGAAAGTGTTGGCATTGTCTATAGCAATGCAATACAGGCCTTTCGACAAACAAAAACATCTAACAATAAGAGGGAAAATCATTTACATACATTTGATAACTTAATTAGATCAAAAAAATCTACATATCGAGCTGAATTAAGAAAACTCGCCGCACTACCTCCCGCCATCAGAATGGTTCTATCTAAAAAACTGCGTAATAACTATACGAACTGGATAAAAGGGCACAGAATGTCGCTCTACCAGAGAGATGGAGCCAATATGTTGAGCACTTTGGCCAGCAAGAATATATCGAAAATGTGGGTTGTAATGAATCAAGCAATGGGTCAACATCAAATTAGCAAACAGACATCTGCGGTTAACATGCATCTCTGAGTAGCACATTGTAACCAACTTTATGCAGCCCCTGATCACAGATCAAACGCAGATGAATTAAATAAGCCAGTTGCCTTTCAATTGTTCTTTGATGAAAGTGACATACTCTACCTTATAAGAACCACTGGTAAATCCAAAGCAGTTAGCCCTGATGGCTTGTCAAATTTCGTTATGCAACAACACCCAGAGCTTTGGTCTTCTATTTTATTTCACATTTTCACTGCGGTTAATAACAGTCAAAAATTGCCCCAAATATGGACTCAGGCGATTTGTTGCAATTTACAAGAAAGGTGATCGGCAAGTGCCGGACAGTTATCGCCCAATTTCATTGCTTGACGCTCCTGGAAAAATGTATTGCAGGTTAATACTTAAGGAACTGAATGCTTAGGTCGAAAAAAAATCACTGTTAGACTGTTTTCAGTCCTGATTTGTAAAGGGATTAGGCACTATTCCCAACATATTCACAATCTCTGTGATTCAAGCCCATCAACTGACTCAGAAACGCCCCCTGTATTTGGGATTTGTAGATTTCAGAGCTGCGTTCAACTCTGTTGATCGTTCTGTGCTTGTGCTGAAATTAAAAAAACATAACTGCCCTGATTCTCTATTAGCATTAATAACACTTTTACACTCTAACACATCAATGCGTGTACGCGTCTCTCTAGATGGGACGTTATCACCATCAATAGCAACGTGTAGGGGCCTGAAACAAGGATGTGCGCTAGCCTCCTTTCTGTTCAATTTTTACATCCTGGACATAGCGATTTTCTGAGAGGTTGTGTTGGCGATCCCCTGAAAATTGGAATACAGCAAATCCCATATTTGTTATATGCGGATGACCTGGTCCTTTTGTCACAGACACCAATGGGATTACAAAGCATGCTAGATCAGCTAGATTTGTATGCTCAAGCCAACCATTTAAGTATCAACACAAACAAAACTCATATAATGATTTGTAACCCTAATCCGAAGGCCAAGATATATAGTAATAAATGGCATTTACAGCAGCACCAACTGGTGAGTACACGTCAGTATAGATATCTTGGTGTGCTGATTCAACATAGAAAATCTCTAGCGCAATATACATGTGAAATGAATACAAAATTGCAATCATTGGTGTCACAAACCAAAATACTTTGTAAGAAATTTGGAAAGTTTTCTATGAAACATACCATCATGTATTATAAGATGAAAGTCACACCAATATTATTGTATGTGGTGGAAGCCACTCTGCCGAAAAAACGCAAGTTTTGGGATAACATTGAATCCATCTATTGGAAAAGAGTGCTACAGTTACTGAATGGTACGCCACTAGCGTTGATTCGGTATGAGTTGGGACTTTCTTCATTCTATTCACATGTAATTTGGAAGCAGTGTGCTTTTTTTCGAAAAGCCTTAGATGGCATAGATAAACCTTCTATCTTGCAAATCTTAGCATTTAATTTATTCCCATCCAAAAATAATTTTCCCCTGAAATGGCGTGAGCATGTTATCAATGCTCTGAGTAATGCAGCTGCAACCATACCGCTTCTCATATAGAACCCAGGTCGGGCGAAAACAAAACATTTTCAGCATGATTGGGCAGATAATATCACAAAGTGTATGTTACTCAAGGACTTTGATATCTTTCTGTTTGGTCACAAAAGGTATGGAACAACTGCTGATTATCTTGTAAAATATCCATGTCCAATTCTTCGCAGTAAATACATGAGATTCAGGTTAAATTTGTGGATTACCCGTGATATTATGCATAGGAGAGGAATGATAACGACTGAGCAAAATTATTGCCTCTACTGTTTGAATACGAACCAAGCAGAAACCTAGCAACATCTATTGATAGACTGTAAAGCTGTGAGTAGCGCAAGAAGCATATGCTTTAAGGATAAACTAGTGCTTCAGAATCATTTAACTCAGTATCAAAAATGGCAAATGCTATTTTCCAATCCAAGAGTCGCAATACAGATAGCAATTGTACAATTCTTGGACATTGTTCTACCACCCTTAGCCTGCGATGAATAATGTCATTGTCATCTGTGTATGGTCATGTTTAGTGAAAGTTGTAAATAGAGTGACTCTGTTCAGAATTAAATCACACTCCAATTATGATAACCAAGCTAGTATTATGGATAAAACATGAAATATAGGACTGTGAAGTCAAAACTTTAGATACTTGACATTGTTATCATGGGCATGCAGTGGGTTAATAATGAAATGTTAAGTTTCGCTTATCCAGAAATGTCCATGAGAGCTGATACCAATGCAAGCTCACTTGATGAAAAAGAACAAATCAATCATTGAAAATAGCTTGTATGCCCTTTTGATACTGTATTAACCCATTGTACATATCTCATTTTAATCCTTTGTTTAATACTCTTTTTTTTCTTTTCTGTTTTTGAGTTACTTTTGTATGAAATTTAATGAGAACTCTATACTGTCTAGCTATTTATGCTGTTTTTCGCGTTGTAAATTTTGTATTGATAATTTGAAAAGTTGACACAACAACTAAACAAATTAATTAAAAAATAGACCTTTATGAGATGCTTCTCTGGGTTTTCGTTTGCACATGTGTGCAGTAAGGTCTAAGTATCCCCAGCTAAGGTCCTATACAGGTTGCTGCTCACTGCTTCATACATAATTAAAGGGAGAAACACCTTACATAAGCATATATGTAACCTTTATCTATTACAATGTAGCTTATGCAAGCATCCTTCAGCCTTCATCTTTCAATGCTGTACCAGCGCCCTGATGGCTATGGGTTTAGCATGCTTAATAAATGTAAAAAGATAAAAAACAAATTTAAAAAATAATTTATGTAAGGTAAGCCAAAGTTTGTATTTAACTTAAATGATTGATTGATTGATTGATAGGTTATTTATGATGTGCCTAAATACAAGTGTTTCAAGGCGCAACCAGGCAAGGAGGGGGAGAACAAGGGAGAACAAGACAAACAATCTTACTAGCCTTTTGTGTGTGAGGAACCTATTTTGTTGGGTTCCCTTCCATGTGGACCTCAGCGCCCTTTCCTTAATGATTGCTGACTGACAAGTCACGGTCGCATGACTGTGCAACAACAGAGTTTCCTTGGCTCCCTTACTCCGTTTGAATTCAGAATACAACAAACTGTGTTACTTATAATAGTGTCATGCGCCCTTGTCGTGGAGGAGAAAAAGAAAAATCAATCAATGCCTCTTATTCGCCAAATTGTAAGCTTTGAACTTTTAATTGTACATGGATTCAAGGCGTGCCCTTTATGATTACACGTGTTTCAACATCTGCGTCTTTTTCAAATCAGGGCTAGTAAGGTTGATTCAAGGATCATGAGTTGGTAGTTTAGGTTAGATAGTCATGGGTTAAATCCCTGTGTCAGCGTGTTCCGTATCAAAGAGTCCCCTGGGACACACAGTTTGTTTTATAAACAATCTTACTAGACCTAGTATCATTTAGATCTTGCAAGTGCGTAGACAAGACGTGCAGGGGGGAGGGAGGGGGAGAAGTGCACCCAGTGGAACAGTGCCCTGGGTTAAGTGCAGGAAGGCAGGTCCACCAAGGGGAACATGCCCATGAAGGGCAAGGAAGTCCAGGTGGCAGTGCAGGAGGGCCTGGAGGCAAGTGTTAGGGACTGGACAGGGGGTCCAGTTGTCCTATATGACTCAGAGGAGCACCAGGCAGCCAGTCAACGTAACAGCAGGAGGAAGGGAGGGATAGCAGAGGGAAGGCAGAGAGAAAAGGAAGGTGGGGAAAGGTTAGCAGGGAAGGGGCAGAGAGAAGGAAGAGGAGAAAAGGAAGGTCTTGAGGAGTATCCAGAAACTGAGGAGGTCAGGCTCAAGGGTGAGAGTGGCAGGGAGGCCATTCCAGCGGGAGGCACCTGCAGAGGAAAGAGATCTACCACCCAGTCTCTGCCTGGAGAAGCGACTCACCCATATATAATTTGATGTAGTCGAGCAGAGGACTCTGGAAGGAAGGTACTAGGAAGAGAGCTTTGGAGATAGTGCGGGCTCCGGCCCCAGAAGGCCTTGTGGACAATGCGGAGGGTCTTGAACTTGGCCTTGCAGCCACCAGGAGCCAGTGTAGGGATTTCAGAGCCAGAGAGATGCAGTCCCTGGACTCGAGGCCAAGGATAAGTCTTGCGGTCCTGTTTTGGATGAGTTGCAGAGGGCGGATAAGCTAATTGTATAAGGTAACCCAAAGTGTGCATCTAGCCTAATCTTTCCTCACTTTTAACATTATTGGCTGGATTACCACCTGTTTCCATGAAGTCGGTACCTTACGTGCCTTCGCCATAGCGTAAAATCTAATAGTCACTACAGGGGCCCAAAGGTCAACCAAATCACAAAACAAATCAGCTGGCATCCCATCCGGATGGTGGAAATGATTATGCACCTGTTTCTTTATGGCACTAATAACATCTCGCAGTGAGAATTCTAGAGGAGCCATAGTACCTTGGTTTACAGTACTAATGGTACCCAACCGTACACCTATGAACCATACATCATGCATACTTTCCCAGCTAACATATCATTATAATTGTTCTTTTATAACACGCTTAATACCAACAAGTGATTTCTAAGGGTGGGATCAGGATTCGAACCTGTGTTGCGCTGCATTGTCTTGCTTCCAAGCCAAACGTGTTGCCCCTGAGCTATCCTTCCTCGCCAATATATATAAGGAAGAGAAATGTTCTACCCACTCGTGATCATCAGCATTGGTTTCAAGGGCTTATAAGTTACTACTATAGATTGGGCAATTGGATACCAGGCCCAAAAACCTCTGCAAGTTTTTCTCAGAAGAAGTTTCAACTAAAGCAGACCCTACAGCTTTATTCAATTCCAACTCACAACTAGCGACAGTTCTCTTATAGATAGCACAGAGAGATGCTATCTCATGTCTCCTCGTTTCTGACTTTTTTAATAGGGTGATTAGATTACATTTGGCCAATCACATTCTTTGTTAAACCACCCAACATTATTGTGACCCAATTGAGAGGAACATCTAATGTGTAAGACTGTTGAAACCTTGCTCCTCAGTTAATCTTTGGTTGGATTCCAAATCAAGCAGTATTTTGAATCTAGACATATTAGAAGTAATTCTATTTTGATGGATAGTGAATTTTTCGATAGACAACCATTTTTATCCTTATTGCTCGTTGGTGTGGGTTCCACCCAGGTAAAATGAGGGAACTCTCGAATCTTAGTTGTATGGTCCTGCCCCTTGATCTGCAGCACATTTGGGTTATGGATGCTTAAAAGGTCTTCTATGACAAAAGATGTTTTCAATTAGTGCCCATTTAATATCAGGGAAATAAAAATCAATGGAGGCATTCCCCTGATGGCCCCGGAAAGTACATTTTCCAGGACTGTCCTTAGGTAATCAGCCATTAATGAAGTGCAAACTCCACCCTATTAGCAAAGTATAAAAGGTAAGGCCATTCAAACAGGTGTCGTGGTCCAGCATGCAAGGCTCAGAAATACCAAGAGCCGTATCTTTGTTCTGGTAAAAAAACAGCCAAAAAGAACCATTGCCAATTTTTAAGTTAAAATTACCTCCAAGGATTAGTCAGCCCTGCATTGCCAATTCCTGTATGAACTAGCTAAGGATCTGTAAGGGTGCAGAAGGAGGAGACTGACACACAGGTGGCATAGTGGTTGCTATAGACTTTTATTAGTCAAGAAAATAAAGAGAACACCCAATTGCTATCTCTAAGTGGGGTTCCCTGCCTCAACTAAAGTTCTAATATGTTTGTCAGGATGTCCTTGAAAACTAAAAAGTCTAACGTCATGTGTCAAAACTCTATTTCTGTCCCATACACTTATAAATAAACTAGAATTTTGTACCAATGTTCTTGGTCCAGGCAAATGACTCCCTTCTCCTGGACTGGATAGCACAGTTCTGGTTGTAAGGATTTGTCTAATTTGACCCTCCTTGGACCTCAACCACCAGGAGAATGTGGCTCCCTTTTCTTGGCTCTCCTTGGCTTTGCTCTTACAGTTCTCAACACCAGGGGGAATGACTCCCTTTCCCTGGCCTTTCTCGGGCTTACTTTCACAGTTTGCAACACCGGGTGGGGGGGGAGGATTTTCAATCCTCTGGCATTTCTCAGGCTTAATTTCACAGCTCACAACACCAGGGGGAATGTATGCCGTGCACTGGCCTTTCTCAGTCTGGCTTTATTTCACAGCTCATAACACCAGTGGGAATGTCTCCCTTCCCCTGACCTTTCTCAGACTTAATTTCACAGTTCACAACACCAGGGGGAATGTATGCTGTGCACTGGCCTTTCTCATGCTGGCTTTATTTCACAGTTAACAACACCAGGAGGAATATCACCCTTCACCTGGCCTTTCTCAGAAACTATTTCACAGTTCATAACACCAGTGGGAATGTCTCCCTTACTCTGGCCTTTCTCAGGCTTAATTGCACAGTTTACAACATCAGGGGGAATGTATACCTTCCCATGGCCTTTCTCAGGCTTTATTTCACAGTTCACAACACAATGGGGAATATCTCCTAAAGGCGAGCGTCCCAAGATAGCACAACCCTCCCCACAATGAGAGGCAGTAATGGACTCTCCCAAGATGAGAATAAGGCTATGACAAAGTGCGGGTGAGCTTAATGGGAGTTTATATAAGTAAAAAATAGGGCATGCAAAGGACTCTGCAAACTCCGAGAGTGCTCTGTCTGACACTAGCAAAGACAGGCGTATATATTTACAAAACGCGTCATAAGAGCCTACACACTATAGGGGGCACATGTTCGTGGGGATTGGGTGGCGACGACTAACTATAGGTGCAGCTGTGATGTGTTATGCCGTGGTTGGTGGACGTCACTGGGTGCCAACGTGGAGCGGGCAGATCAGCTGGGCTCATCAGGGCGGTGCTGCGGTGCCAGGCGTGGCCAGTGTCATTGATGAACGTCTTCCTTGGCTTTATGCCCTAAGGGCCACGCACACCCCATTCATTCAATACCGCAATATTATCTTTCCCTGTAAATCCCACAATAGGTTATTCTACAGGTTAATGCAACACAGGAGGCATGCACCTAGAGTGGGGTCCTTTGGTGATACATCAATACATGGTTACCATCATCCTGTTGGCCGGGTATCATAGGTCACGAGGTTGGGTCTCAGGGCAAGGGGTGAGCTGTCCAAGTTTTCATGTCTCGTTAGAAGTCATTATGAATGTGTTCCTACAGTGTTGCTATAATATTGGGTGTCCTAATTTTACAGGGGCCATTAACCTGGGGTGAACTGGTGGGTCGTGGAGTCTAAGACAGGGCACCTCTGGCCTGCGTTTATGGCCAGGGTCTACTGCTGGGTTGTAAATAATTCAGGTGGCAGGCCTTGGCCATGTGATCTGCGGGGTGTCAGTAGCGCTCTTGCCCTCGTAGTGTAGCCGAGGAATTCTTCTCGCCAATCTACCGAACTAGTCAGTACAATGAACAACCAGAACAATTGATTGGCGGAAAGATGGAGTGCCAATGAAGAATCCAGAACCGCATGGAACAGGATACTGGATCGGGATGTCTTCTCAAGGTGTACAGGCAAGACCCCCAGACAGCTGCAATAAGAGCAATAATCACACAGATGCGTCTCTATGCCAAAATGCAGACATCAATATAGAAACCAACCACTAATCTGTGCGGTTCTTCAGAATCTCCGAATCTCCGAATATCCCCAGGAAGGAATAAGAAGTAAGGTAGTGGCAAACCCAAAACTAAAGGACCAGGAAAACAATCCAGAAATGGAGGCAAAGCAAGAAGCAGGGTGAAGATCCAAGCTGAAAGTCCAAAGAGCAAAATCTAACCCGACGGCACGAGGACGCCTAAAGGTACAATAAAGGCAGTCTCTAGTCCGTGTACCAATGGTGCAGAGTTCCAATGCAGGAGAAAAAACGGTAAGCGGGAGACAGTACAAATGAGTAGCAGGGCAGGTCCGTGGACGGTCCGAGGTCGAAGAGCAGGGCTGGCAGCAAAAGTACAAAGGAGTAAGCAATGCAGGTCCGTGGACGATCCGAGGTCGATGAGCAGGGCTGGCAGCAAAAGTACAAAGGAGTAAGCAATGCAGGTTCGTGGACGATCCGAGGTCGAATGAGCAGGACTGGCAGCAAAAGTACAAAGGAGTAAGCAAGTCGGGTCCGAAGGCAGTCCGAGGTCGAGAAACAGGAAAACAAGGCAAAAGGGACAAGAGCCTGGATACGAGAGAAAGCAAGCCGCTAGAATACAAGATTCAGAAGCGCCGGCAAAACGCACAGGCGTGGCTTAAATAATAGTCACATGATCACTATACGTCTTTCAACGTGTACGGGGAAAAGTGAAAGACGTGAGAGGACGCCATCGTCTCCATGCCAACTTCCAAGCTCCCGGCAGACGAGGTCTTAAAGGGACCGTAACCACCGTTCGTCGGCAAATACGAGAACCACAAGTATTAGGTCTCGTGGAAGCCGTGGAAGCCGGATAATTACGGCGTCCTAACACTGATAATCTCTGCCGATACTTGACAGTTTCCTTCCCCAAAGAGGCCCCCACACTCCGAGTTTTCCAAAAACGGGACAACAAAACCGGGGCATGTATGTTCTCATATGGTTCCCAGGTGCGATCCTCCGGACCATAACCCTTCCAGTCAACATAGTAGAGTCTTTTACCGTTCCAAACCTTGGTGTCCAAGATCGCTGAGACCTCATACTCCACAGCACCCCGAACCCTGACAGGCGGAGGACGGGAGGGAAGACGGGTATCAAGACGGCATGGTTTAATCAAAGACACGTGGAATACTGGGTGAAGTTTCCACAAACGTGGGAGAATCAAACGCACCACTGCCGGGTTAATGACATGCGATATAGCATATGGCCCGACAAAACGTGGAAGCAACTTCCTCTGACCAGGCAGGCGTAAGTTGCGTGTAGACAACCAAACGTTCATGCCTGGGAGATACACCGGAGCGGGGGTACGATGCCGGTCTGCATAAAACTTGGTCCTGTTCTGAGCCTCCAACAACTGTCTTTTAACCTGGACATGGGTGCTGGAAATGTCCCTAACACAGGCAAGGGCAGCAGGGTTGTGAGCCGGCAGTTCAGGGGCAAGAGGCAAGGAACGTGGATGTTGTCCATAAAGGGCAATGAAAGGAGAAACCTGTGTAGCAGTATGGAGCGAATTATTATAGGCAAATTCGGCCATAGACAGTACCGAAAGCCAATCGTCCTGACGCTGAAAGATGAGACATCTTATATACTGTTCCACAGTAGCATTCAAACGTTCGGTCTGCCCATCCGTCTGAGGATGATAAGCACTTGAAAACCGAACTTCAATACCTAAAGCAGCCGACAAGGCTCTCCAAAAGCGTGAAGTAAACTGAGGACCGCGGTCGGAGATGATTATAGAAGGAAGACCGAACAACCTAAACACGTTCCGCAGAAAGAGATCCGCCAGTTTAGGAGCAGTAGGGATCCCTTGACAAGGTACAAATAGTGCCATTTTGGTAAAATAGTCGATGACCACCCAAATAGTATCAAAACCTTCCACCACAGGTAGTTCCACAACGAAATCCATGGAAATGGAGGACCAAGGGCAATCTGGAAGAGGCATAGGTTGTAGCAAACCCACGGGTTTGCCATGTGATGTCTTACACTGAGCACAAACCGAACATGTATTTATGTATTCAGTAACATCCTGCAATAAAGATGGCCACCAACACCATCTTTTTAGTAGTTCAACCGTCTTCCTAATACCTGGATGAGCAGCCAGAGATGAATCGTGACACCATTGTATAGCAGTACGTCGCGTCCCTAAAGTAGGCAGGAATATTTTACCCTGGTTATAGGGCAATGAATTTATGATCTCCAGTCTGTATTTGGCTACTTCTGGCGGATCGTTTCGAAGCCATTCCTGTATAAAGGACTTAAGTGACGGACGTAAAGAGCAACCACACACCACCTGAGTGGGTAACAAAGGTACACCAGTGGCGTGAGAGGATTTGGCGGGTCCATGTAGACGAGAGAGAGCATCCGCTTTAGAATTCTGAGACCCAGGACGATAGGAAATGGTGAAGTCAAACATTGAAAAGAATTCATGCCAACGAGCATGCCGTGCAGTGGTGCATTTCACTGAGTGAAGAGCCAAGAGATTCCTATGATCCGTGAACACCTGAACAGGCACTTGAGAACCCAACAAATGATGCCTCCAAACCAAGAAGGCGTCCCTGATAGCCAACAATTCGCGCTCCGTGATAGTATAATTCCTTTCATAAGGCGTTAACTTTCTGGAATGAAAGGCTACTGGATGTAAACCTGCATCATCTGGGCAATGTTGGGACAGGATAGCACCCAAAGCGACATCCGAAGCATCAGCCTCGACTATGAACGGTTGGGTTGGGTCCGGATGCTGGAGCACCGGTGCTGAGGTGAAGGCGGACTTCAGAGAATCAAACGCCTGTTGAGCCTCCCCATTCCAATGGAAAGACCTCTTAGAGCTAGTCAGAGCCGTAAGGGGACAGACAATGGCTGAAAAGTCTTGAACAAAACGTCGATAAAAGTTCGCAAAACCTAAAAAGGATTGCAACGCCTTCAGATTGTTGGGAACCGGCCAATCCAGAATAGCAGAGACCTTAGATCTGCTCATCTTGACTCCTTTGTTGGTGATGTTAAAGCCAAGGAACTCAACCTCTTGTACGTGGAAGAGACACTTTTCCAGTTTAGCATATAAATGATTGTCCCGCAGACGTTGTAAGACTCTACTGACATGAACAACATGGGTTTCATGGTTGGGGGAGTAAATCAGAATGTCATCTAGATAAACAATCAGATATTGATCCAACATGTCATGAAAGACTTCATTTATGAAGAACTGGAAAGTGGCGGGGGCGTTACTTAGACCAAAGGGCATTACAGTGTATTCGTATAGACCGTATTTAGTTTTAAAGGCGGTCTTCCATTCGTCCCCTTCACGTATGCGTACAAGGTTGTACGCCCCACGTAAGTCTAACTTGGAAAAGACCTTGGCCGAGCCGAGCTGATCAAGCAAGACTGATATCAGAGGAATCGGGTATTGGTTCCTGACCGTAACAGCATTCAAGGCCCGATAGTCGATACAAGGGCGAAGGTCTCCCTCCTTCTTTGGAACAAAAAACAGAGGGGAAGCTGCCGGAGAACGCGAAGGCCGAATGAAGCCGGATTTTAAAGATGTGTCGATGTATTCCTTAAGGATGACATCCTCCTTGGGTGTTAACGAATAAATCCTACCAGATGGTATCTTGGCCCCAGGAACCAATTCTATAGGACAATCAAAAGGTCTGTGGGGTGGAAGGATTTCTGCCCCACTTGCGTCAAAGACATCCCGATATTCTCGATACTCTGAGGGTAATTGAGTGTTAAGAACAGCCCCTATCGTGGAGGCGGAATCCATGAGAGCATGGCTTGGGCTAGAGGTTTTCTGAACTGATGTCAAACAGAACTGGTCACAATGTTCTGAAAGGATATTCACTTCCCCCGACTGCCAATCCACCACGGGGTTGTGTAGTTTCAACCAAGGAAGCCCCAGGATAACTTTAAGCTGTGGGGCGGCAATCAGATCAAAGGAGATCTCTTCAGTATGCCCACATTCCGTCCTCATGACCAAAGTAGCAGTACGCTCAGTCACTAGACCAGAAACCAGGGTTGAGCCATCGACCGCATTCACGACCTCGGGGTAGTCTTTGGAAACAATCTGTATACCCAGCTCTCGAGCATAATCACCGTCAATATAGTTCCCCGTGGCACCTGAATCCAAAACAACTGGAATCACCCGCCTACCGAGGGAGTTGGAATTAAGAGTGACGGATAAACAGTAAGGTGTAGACATGAGGGGGTTGCTGCAAGAACCACCCGGCAACTGAACCCCTTCTATTGCCGGGCTTTCGCGTTTCCCTGTTTCTTAACAGGTTTCTTAGTACATGATCGTAGTAAATGATCTGATGACCCACAATAGAAACAAAGGCCGTTCTTTTTCCTGTGTTCCCTTGTTTCTGCTGACAACGGTCCCCGCAATGCTCCGATTTGCATTGGTTCTAAGGAACCGGTGGCAGGATTTGACGTGGCGGTCGTAAGAGGAGGAAGCGGTCTCCGTTCCCCCCTTCTCTCTGCTTGTCTAGAGTCAATTTGGAGTACCAAGTCAACCAATTCAGAGAACGCTGTAGGGATTATCGGTACCGTGGATAGAGTATCTTTAAGGGAATCAGACAACCCTTTGTAAAATAAGGATGCCTTCTTCTCCTCTGGCCAATTAGTTTCGGCAACCAATTGATTAAACTTGGCTAAGTAAGCCAAAAGGGTAGAAGTTCCCTGCTGTAAGGCCAATAACTGTAAGTCGGTGGCTTGCGTAGCATACCGCGTATCAAAAACCCGACTCATAGCCTCAATCAACGCGTCACAATTGTACAAGAGGTGACTGCCCTCTTCCAATAGTGGATTGGCCCATGCCGCCGCCGTACCACCCAAGTGTGACAATAAGAAGGCCGCTTTGGTGGTTGAATCCGGAAACGAGGCTGGCCTACATAGAAAGTGTAACCTACACTGGTTAAGGAAGGTTCGATAGGCCTTAGGGTCACCTAGAAACCGCTCTGGTGGAGCCAAGGGAAACTGAGCAGTCATGTACACTGGTCCAGTGTCAGAATGGGCAGGAGATAGCCCAGAACCCGATGCCACAGCGGGCGAAGGCGCCCCAGCACCGGTGGGCTGAAAACCAGCCTGTAGCTCATCAATGCGTCTTTCGGTGGCAGCATGGGCATTAGCCATTTCACTGCGTAGATCCGCCACCAATTGCATGATGGCTGTCAAAGACTCATTGGCATCCATTTATATAGAAGGCTTCTGAATATGTCAGTAGCGCTCTTGCCCTCGTAGTGTAGCCGAGGAATTCTTCTCGCCAATCTACCGAACTAGTCAGTACAATGAACAACCAGAACAATTGATTGGCGGAAAGATGGAGTGCCAATGAAGAATCCAGAACCGCATGGAACACGATACTGGATCGGGATGTCTTCTCAAGGTGTACAGGCAAGACCCCCAGACAGCTGCAATAAGAGCAATAATCACACAGATGCGACTCTATGCCAAAATGCAGACATCAATATAGAAACCAACCACTAACCTGTGCGGTTCTTCAGAATCTCCGAATCTCCGAATATCCCCAGGAAGGAATAAGAAGTAAGGTAGTGGCAAACCCAAAACTAAAGGACCAGGAAAACAATCCAGAAATGGAGGCAAAGCAAGAAGCAGGGTGAAGATCCAAGCTGAAAGTCCAAAGAGCAAAATCTAACCCGACGGCACGAGGACGCCTAAAGGTACAATAAAGGCAGTCTCTAGTCCGTGTACCAATGGTGCAGAGTTCCAATGCAGGAGAAAAAACGGTAAGCGGGAGACAGTACAAATGAGTAGCAGGGCAGGTCCGTGGACGGTCCGAGGTCGAAGAGCAGGGCTGGCAGCAAAAGTACAAAGGAGTAAGCAATGCAGGTCCGTGGACGATCCGAGGTCGATGAGCAGGGCTGGCAGCAAAAGTACAAAGGAGTAAGCAATGCAGGTTCGTGGACGATCCGAGGTCGAATGAGCAGGACTGGCAGCAAAAGTACAAAGGAGTAAGCAAGTCGGGTCCGAAGGCAGTCCGAGGTCGAGAAACAGGAAAACAAGGCAAAAGGGACAAGAACCTGGATACGAGAGAAAGCAAGCCGCTAGAATACAAGATTCAGAAGCGCCGGCAAAACGCACAGGCGTGGCTTAAATAATAGTCACATGATCACTATACGTCTTTCAACGTGTACGGGGAAAAGTGAAAGACGTGAGAGGACGCCATCGTCTCCATGCCAACTTCCAAGCTCCCGGCAGACGAGGTCTTAAAGGGACCGTAACCACCGTTCGTCGGCAAATACGAGAACCACAAGTATTAGGTCTCGTGGAAGCCGTGGAAGCCGGATAATTACGGCGTCCTAACACTGATAATCTCTGCCGATACTTGACACGGGGGAACGTGAATGCTTGAAGCGGCTCCAACCGAATTGGGGGAGGTGAGGCAGAGCAGCCCGGGCCTTTGCCTTTCGTCTGGCAGGCTTCAATGGGGAGGGAGGGGAAATGGCCTTGGATATGCCCACAATGGCATTCTCTTCGTGTGTTGCAGATTATATAAAAAAGGCCTAAACATTCATATAATGTATAATACTCATTGAGTTTTTTAAAAGCTTACATGTGTACGTTGTTAGTGCCTTTACATGGCCATTTCAAATGTGCTACCTGTACCAATGTTGCTATTGATAACTATATGTTAAGTATTTAACAACCACAACATTTTATTACATTTTATGCATACACGATAAGCGAGGTAGTATTAAGGTTGGTGGAGCGTGCAGGAACAACTGGCCAATAAGACTGACGGCAGTGACTCATGGTGAGCTTGAACATTCAAATACACTCTATGCGCTTTCTTACACAATTTACACAAGCTCCCCATGCTGTTGCACTTGTGTTCCGTTACACTCTAGCAGCATTAGTTCAGTTATGGCATAGGGCCTTGGAGTACATTCTTCTCGGAGAAACATATAACATAGAACCCGGGACACTTCTACCATTTGCGCATAGCTAAGGGGATATGGGTATTTCAACCAGGATGCCACATGAACACACATTCTGTCATCTTCATGGAGTTTACATATTTTATCAAAAGGTCATGGAGAAAAGAGTTTTATCACAGGCAGTTTTCATATTGGTATTTAGGGTTTCTACTTTTGTCGGGGGACCATTTTTACAGTTCTTTTCCACCCCGGCCCTGCTGGCCGGGTCATACTGTGGACAGTGATACACTGCGGAAGGTGAATGTTACAGTGTTTGCTTCTAGCACTAGCTCATGTCCGTCTGTTCGTGGGAATGGGCTCTCAGCGGATCTGCCAGGGAGCTGCGGCCACAGGGACAAGTAGGACTCTCCAAGGGTGGGGGCCATGCTGCGGCGCACAGGGGCTCATGTCATTCTGGTTTCACAAAATGGTTTCCAGGACCTAGCTTAATACAGCATGTTTGGTCAATGTGTCAGCCAGTGGTCCACCCGCCACCTGGGCCCTGGTGGCAGGGGGGCCCCTGACGAGCCATGGACTCCACAAGGGGGGGCTGCAGGGGAGGGGGGTCTCTTGGACCTATCCTCCCATACATTTCCCCCCTTTCGTTACTTAAGTAACGAATACTGTAACTGCCCCAACCTCTGGCGTTCCTCTTCTTCAGCTACTGCCTTGTCCCACGCAGGGGTGCCTTTTATGGGCATCCATGCCCTACATACCCCTCGCAGGCTTTCCCCCCTTCTAGCATATTCGTCTGGTGTACAGGTCATATATATACAATCCCCGTCCCCTTCCAAATCCACCCACACTTCCTTATACCACTCAAGTTCATGGGGCTCATTAATTGTAGTGTGCCATAGCCTGTCCACCACATCCCCACTGTGGTATATGGGCACCATCTGGAATTTTGGTGTGTTTTCTTCTCCTGTTTGCACCTCCACCTCCTGCATATTTTGTATTGCACCGCAAGTGTTGCCCATTGTCACCATCATCATCGCACCATTTGGTACTGCGTTTGCACAACATCGAAGACCCACCTGGCACATACAAAAAATAACAAGGAGGAACACCACCGTTGGCATCAGCAATTTGACAGTCATTCCCAACCATGATGGGACCCAAGAGAAGAGGTTGTCGAACCATGTGCTTGCTTCGGCTCCCCCTTCCGTTTTTATCCTCTCTCCTAGGTTATGTACTGCTTCAATCACATGGGATAAGGTACCATTATCTGCATCTTCAGAAGGTACGAATGTGCAGCAGGCACTTCCAATTTTTCGGCAAACACCTCCGTCCATCGCTGTTAATAGGTCTAAGACATACCTATTCTGCATGGTCATTAGCCGCAGTGCTCTCAGCTCCACTTTTATTATGTTAAACCCTTCTTCAGTGTCATTTGCCAACTGGATCAGCTCCCAGCGTGTGATTTGGAGCCATTTCGCATTTGCCCGTGCCTGGATGCTGGGGATGAGTGAGGCGAAGAAAGTCTCTGCAGAGCTGAACAATCGATATCTGTCTGGGATCTGTGCCAGTAGTTCTGAGGATGCTTTTGAGATGTAGTTCGACGAGCGTCTGTTCCGAGACAGCATCTCCCCCTTATTGCCGGAAGACAGGACATATAGTTGTGACTCTGCAGTTGGTTGGGCATCATTCTCCCGAGGAGTCTCTCGCATGTTCTTGCTCCCACCAATGTGGCTCTCTGGTGTCACCATTAGTGCAGAATGTAGGGTGGCCAATGAGCAGATGCCGCTCCAGGATTGTGGGAGGTGCAGGTATGCCTGGCTGCCACATACCCAGTAAGTGTCCATGAGTGCCGCTGTCCCTTTTCTCATATCCGGGATGGTGAGGGTCTTGTTGCAGTTTTTGTTCACCCCCATGATAGTTTTCCTGTCTCCCTGGAAACACGGTTCATAGTTTATTTCTTTCTGTAGTTTGAATGGCTTTTCAATGGCAGTCACCCAGGTCAATTTTGAGATGTGCTCCTTCCATACTGGTGTACATGTTTTTTCTATCCCCTGCAGTTTTTCTGGTGTCACACCTCGCAGCGCCTCAACTTTGCACATAATCTCTTCATCTTTCCACTTATTTTCCGAGAATAATGTCCCTTTTATTATAAAAAATGATTCTTCCAAACATATTACTCCTGCTTTCGGGTAACAGGTCTTCTCATTCTGCAGCATTTTAAAAGTTACCTCGTGTGCCTGGAAGGTGTTCTTAATTCTGCACAACGTTAAATGAAGGAGACATTGGGCATCCACAATAGGCAGTTCTTTTGGTAGCAATACTTTGGGTGTACCTGAAGCATGGGGAATAAGGGAGCAGACATAGCAACTCTCATTTGTTGTTTGTTTTGCAGTTGCACTCATGTCTCCATACCATTTATTTGTCTGGTGGGGGTGTCATGGGTCTTCCATCTTGTCCAGTCCCAACCCGTAATATTCATCGTATTTTCTACTTCCCACCTCCCTTTTCCTCCTATTATTTCTAAGATATCTCCCGGCTTCACAGGCGAGGAGCGGTCTAGACCCCCCTTTCTTCCCTCCACCCCTCTTTTTCCATTCATCATATAATGTTGCGTATTTCACTGACATTTCTTCATTCTCTTTCTTTATTTTATCAGGTAGTGTGTTCTCTGTTGTGGGGGTGGTTACATGTGTGGGCACGGTGGTGGGGGTGTTGTACAGCCATGATATAACAGAAGGGTTGCGATCATTTAGACTGTGGGCATTGTAAACAGAGACATTTGGCGGGGAAGTTGTGCTATTCTGCATTTTATCCTGCATTCTTTCATTTGACGAGGTAGCTGCATTGGGCGGTTTCGTGTTATATCCCCATACAAGTTTAGATTCGTCCCACACCAAAAAATCACCTTCTTTAGTATCCGCAGTTGTAGTTTGATTTGTTACATTATACCTGTTATTTCCTCCCCCCTCGTTCATCTCGATAGAGATGAACGCTATAAACCAATAGGTAGCCAAGCCAAACAGTATTGTAAAAAATAATGTAATGCATACAGACAATCCACACTCATACGAATATCTACACTTTTCAGCTAAATCATTTCTACATCTAATCAATCTATTCGTTGCGGGCTGCCCGTTTGTTGCCATGGTAGTTCCTGTTTCAAATATAAAAGTGCATTAAGTATGTGCATGAAAACATTTTTGTTGGTACTGTGTGTACCAGGAAGTCATAGAAAGGGAGATGGTTGGGTGGGGGGAGAGGGGTATACAGAGAAGGGAAAAGAAAATACCTATATCTTACACCATTATCTTTAATTAAACATTTTTTTTTAATTATTAATTTTTCTCATTTATCTCGATCAATAACCTGTAATAGAATTGTTTCGTTAACATCTTAATTTACCAGTTACACTCCTCCATTCATTCGTTCCTTTTTACTCATCATTTCCATAATTTTTGTTTGCTGTTGTCTGAGCCTCCTCATCCACTTCTTCCCGCACACTATTGTATGCCTTTCGCACATCTGTCAAGTGTATCCAGCATCTGAGTCCCTTCACCTTCACAGCTGTGGGTGTACAAAAAATTACCTCGTATGGGCCATGAAACCTTGGGGCATTCCACCGGCGCACGAAGCTCCGGACATAAATGAACTCTCCTGGCATTAATTGTACTTGTGTGTCCGGTTCCATAAAGGACACCGTTGTGTTCCCTTCTTCCCTTGTAAATGGTGGTGGGAGCTGCCTTGAGATTGCACTTCAGGTAATCTGTGAATTCATCTCCTAATATTGTGGCGCTTCTGTGTGCATCTGAGTGTTGGCACAGTGGGGAATGTGCTGTGTGCATCCGTCTTCCCGTCACAATTTGGTGTGGGGACAGGTGATGATCCTTGCTCGGCTGATTCCTCAGCTCAAACAATGCAAGCGGTAGGCAGTAGATCCAGTTTTTCTTTAACGAAAAACACAATTTAGACAATCTTCCTTTTAACAGGCTGTTCATCTTCTCAACAACGCCGTTACTTTGGGGATGATAAATCGAGCAGAGTTTATGCTTTATTCCCAATAATGCAGTCACTTCCTTGAAGAGTTTGTTCACAAAATGAGTGCCGTTGTTTGAGCGGATTACGTCACAAATTCCCCAGCGTGGGAACACTTCCCTCACTAGGAACTTTGCAGCGCTTTTAGCATCAGGGCGCGCACATAGACCCGCTTCCACCCACCTGGAGAATGGACATACAACCACTATCATGTAGCGTGCCCCGTTACACCTCTCTCCCATGTCTGCATAATCAATATGCAGTTCTCTGAAGGGCCCTGTTGGTTTTGGAATTGTCCCCCTGAGTGTCCGTAGGGTCATCCCGGAGTTATATATTTGGCAAGTCGTGCACTCCATTGTCAACCTGGATATGTGCTCCTGGAGGCATGGCACGAACCACTCTTCCTGTATCTCCGCTGCAATGTGTTGTTTAGCATTATGCGCTGGAAAGTGTAATTGCTGGAATGCTATCTCTAACAGTTTGATGGGCATCACTACTTTTCCTGAGTTATTTTGGCGCCACAATAAATCTGTTGCTGATTGGCTGCAACCCCTCTTTTCCCACAACACTTTTTCTTCCCCACTTGCACCTTCCTGCAGCTCTAGTATTTGTGATATGGGCATGGCATTGTATCCTTCTGGAAGTTCTTCGTTCGTGTGGTGCTGCAATAGGTACTCACCTGTTCCATGTCTTTCAAAATATGAATCCTCCTTGGCAGCAGCGTCTGCTGCCGTGTTCCCCAAAGACACAACGTCGGTGTTAGACGTATGTGCTTGGCATTTCACTATTGCTACCATTGTTGGGCCTTTTAGAGCTTCAATTAATTCCTTCAAAAGTTTGGCATGCTGCACTGGGGTCCCATCCACCCTTCGAAACCCCCTCCGCCCCCACCCGGCTAGATCTCCGTGTACGGTGGTCGTCATGTAAGCTGAATCTGTGTATATCGTCACTGCACATCCCTTAGCTGCATGTAATGCTTCTATTAGGGCGATAAGTTCTGCTACTTGGGCTGAGAAATGGGATGGAAGGCGGTATTGTACTAAAACTTCATACTCACCTTCTTCTAGTCTCACTACTGCTAGCCCCACATGTTTTTTCTCCTGTGTCCATGTCAATTGACGCTGACCCATCTACAAAGTACACCTCTCCCTCGCTCAAGGCATTTTCACACACCACCGTGCCCTCCCCTGTTTCTCCTGTGTATGTTGCACAATTGTGTTCTTGCATGTCCTCTAGTGTGCACGGTTCTGTGATGAATGTTGCTGGGTTTACTGTCCTGCACCTCACTACGTGAATGTTGGCGCTGGACAATATTATCTCATAGGCAGTTGCTCGCTGTGTGGTCAGTGTGCTTTTTGATCTTTCAAGTATTGCAGATAATGAGTGCTCCACAAACAACGTTACAGGGCACCCCATTATTATTGTGGCACTTTTCTCAATGGCGAATGCGGCGGCAGCGAGAGACTGCTCACACGCGAAGTGCCCTTGCATTACTGCATCTAATGTGCCGCTATAGTAGGCCAATGTTTTGTGTCCTAGGGAAGTCTTTTGTGTCAGTACAGCTGTCATAAGAGTCCCCTTGCAATGTCAGAACAGGTACAATGTGCGCTCATAATCAGGATTGGCGAGTACTGGAGCACTCGAAATCAGTTCTTTTAGTGATACAAACGAGTCACTCATTTCTTTTGACCACTCTATTTTCCTGTTCTCTTGCAGGGCCTCTTTGAGCGCTTGCAGCAAAGGTCTGGTGTAGGCTACATAATCTAGTATCCATGCTCTGCAATAGTTACACATTCCTAGGAATCTTTGCATCTCCTTCACTGTAGTTGGTTCTCTCACTGACCTGATTGATTCCACTCTGTCAGGTATTATCCTCTTCCCATCCTTTGATATCAGCTGCCCCAGGTACAGCACTTTTGATTGACAGTATTGTAGTTTGCCTTTGTCCACTTTGTACCCTTTGTGGGCCAGCAGTGTTAAGAGGGTAACCGAGTCTCTTCTGCATATCTCCTCATTCTGTGCGCAGACGAGCAAATCGTCTACGTACTGAATGGTCGTGCTTCCAACTGTTAAATTACCCAGGTCTTCGTGTAGAATGCGGTTGAATATGCTGGGACTCTCACAGTACCCTGTGGTAGCCTGCAATGCTCGTATCTCTTCCCCCTAGTGTGAATGCTGTCAAGTATCTGCTTTCTTCTGCCAAGGGGATGGAGAAAAATGCATTTTTCAAATCAACCACTGTGAAATGTGATGCCGTCTTTGGGATACTGCACAGTATGGATGCAGGGTTCGGGACCAAAGGAAATTCTTTTTGTATGACGTCATTTAGGGGGCAATTTAGATCTTGGATCATCCTCCAAGCCCCTCCCTTTGCTTTTTTGATCGGATAGATACAAGTGTTACATGGGGAGTTCGAGGGCACTATTATCCCTTGTGATAGCAATGCACTTACTGTCTCTTTTATCCCTTCCTCAGCTTCGCGGGAAAATGGGTATTGCTTCACTCAGGGCACAATTGCCCCTGGTTTGAGTTTTATTACTACTGGTGTTACTCCATGCAACAACCAACCCTACATCACGGGGGCCTGTTGTCCACAAATTGTTTGGCACCAGTCTCATGTCATCATCAAAAAATGGCGGCGGTGCTCCCACCACTGCCATCAACTGGACGGGCACTTGTCTTGTTTGAATTAAAATGTCACATGGTATTGCTATTTCCATTATTATTTCGCTATCACTCTCTGAATCAGAAAAGAGATTCTCATCAGACAAGTCATGTAGGGCGATATCAGCATTGATGCACAGTACAGTGCGCCATTCACACCCATCTATGTCCATCCCAATTACTGCAATCCTTTTAGCTGATACTTGCACAGCATGCAGGTCTAAGGATACCACTGAACCTGGTGCTATGTCTGGGCGTACTATTGGGCGGAAGATGAATTCTGCTGGTACCCTCCACTCTAACTTTTTTAGCTCGGGTACTACTTGGGTTAGTGTTTTTAATCCTTCAATAAACATTCTTTCGTCCACTGGCATGCCGCGTATTTCTGGCACTGTTGCTCGGGCATGTACCACTAGCATTACGCGCAATGGGCATATTCCTGGGGTTGAGCACACTATCCATCTTTCTGTGAACAATATTGTCATAATAAGCTTGCTGAGAAGTCCCTTACAAGCAGGTTTATTGGTGATTGTTCATAATAAAGTAAGGGCGTTTTTACTGTTTTGCCCCCTACTGTCACATCCAAATCTTCTGTGTAAGGAACTTCAATTACAGCCCCAGAGAACCCCTGCGTCTCTAACCTCCGGTTAGATAGCAGAAACCGGCCTTCACGGATACATGATTTATCGGCTCCCGAATCCACCATAAATATGAACTGCTTGTCTCCTATCTGCGTCCCTACCAATGGTTCCTCCGCTGCATTGTAGGTGGTAGATAGAACAGGACACGCAAGTGTTCTCTGTGGGCTGTCCTATGCTGGTTGTCTCATTGCCCCCCCCCCCCGGCTGAAGACATTTCCTGAAACTACTGACACACCACTATAGGGGGCTGGGGCTGGTGCTCCATTGGCACTCGTTGCGAAAGGGTTTCCTGGAGTGTATTGCATATTGTCGTTGTTTTGTGGGTGATTCTGTATTCTGTAATGTTGTGCTTGTCTTTGCTCTGCATACCCCTGTTCTTGTTTCCTCTGTTGTCGTCCCATTGGAAGACCGTATGGGCTTCCCGGGTGGGGGTTACCACATTGTTCCATCTCTTGAAATCTGTTGTTTGGTCTGTTTCTGCACTCTCGAGAAAAGTGTCCCCACCTCCCGCAGTTTCAACAACTTCCTTGTGCACCTCTGGGACCCTTCCATCCATTCCCTCCATTTCCCCCGTACCCTTGTCCACCACCTCTGCGACCCCTGTACCCACCTCGACCCCCTCAAGGGGCCCAATCTTGCCACTGAGGACCTCCGTTCTGCTCCTGCTCGTTCCACTGTGGTTGCCCTGCTCCTGCCCAATTCGTTGCCATCCTCCCCTGTATTGCTACCAGTCCCTCCTCCTCCTCTTCTCCATCCCTGCTGTGTGGGAGCGCGGCTACTGCTGCAGCGACCTTCACCAGTTTTGTTTGTACTTACTTTGCCTCGTCTGCCAATCTTTTTTGCGCTATTTCCTTTTCCCTCTCCTTTATCCTTTTACAGTGGTGAACTATTATGCTCTGTATTTCGGGCCACCCTTTCGCTTCAATACCTGCAATTTTGTCAAGTGCTTTTTGTACCTCTTTAGGGAGCCCCCTCTTTATTATGAAGTAAAATAATGAGGTTGACTGATACCAGGGCGTGCCCGTTTCCGCTCTCCACATCTCCTGGACCCGAAAAATGTAATCCATAGCATCTTCTCCATCATTCATCGTACATTGCATGACAGACTGCAAATCTGGGGTGTCTGGAAATGTTTCTCTTAATGCGTCCCACACCCTTGCATGTACTGTGTTAAAAGAGGCTCCATCATGGCGATCGCAGTCTAACGTTACCCCCGGGAAGCCAGCCTTTACCCATACTCTATCAGCTTGATCCCCAACCGCCGATACTAGCAGACTTTTCACATCACCTATTGCTAGTGGTGCCCCGGCTGTGTGTTTCTCAAATGCATATATCCACTTGCTTGCCCCTCCTGATAGCGGTGGTAATAGTTTTAACAAATTGGCTTTGTCCATCTGAGCCAAGGGTATGTAATTTGGCCTCCCTCCGCCCCTGTGTATTAGTGGGAGTTGTAACTTCCCCTTTGTTGCCTTGCCTGTACTCACCTTCATTGATTTCTTTCCTAGTGGAGCCATTTTCCCCAACCTATTCCTTAGTTGTCCTGTCCATTCTTCTTCCATTGTTCTTCCCGAACATGCACTATCCATCCCCTTATTTCCTCCTCCCATTGCCATACTTAATCTTTCACCTTCCTCTGAGTCCTCTTCTATATCCCACCATAGTTCCTCTCTACCTCCTGTGGTCATTATTTCATCGTCAGTATGCTGCCCCCTTTCCAGTTCAATTATTCGAGTTGGTTCTTCTTGTATTCTGAACAGTATCTCCCCCTCTTTCACCCTTCCTCAATTGTTTTATCATGACCCTGTGTTTGTGTTGTCAGCTCTGACCGAGTAGCGTTAGCCCCACTCTGTTCACATATGCTTATTATCCTCGACAGCTCATCTTTTGCTATGGAGAGCCTAGACTCTAAGTCTTCTGTTAGTTTTTCTATATTTACTGTGGGTGTACTTACCTGGTCGCGCTGTCTATGGCTCTCATACGGTGGGGGTGCAGTTGGCCCTCGAGTCGTAGAGACTGTTGTTGGGGGCACATATGTGGGGTCGCCATATCCTTCTGCGGGCACTGGTTTATTCAATATTGGGTACAATCGAGTTACTTCTACTGGTGGTCCCCCTTCTTGCAACACCTTATCATCTTCAGGTATCAGCAATGGATTATCAGTGGTAGATGGCAAATCAGTTCCTAGCTCTCTTTTTTTGGGAGGGGGCACTTCTTCAAACAATCTCCATAGATCTAATATTTCTCTCCTATTATGTAACTGCTTCCCCTTGTATTTTATACAAATGCATGTTGCTACCATATCCAAGACACTCTTGTCAAACGATCCTCTTTCTGGCCATGTTTGGGGTAACCCTTCCCCCTTTAGTTCTGTAATCCACTGATCGTGATATTTCTTAATAAGTTCAGCATACCCAGGTAGATTCTTACAAATATGGGCCAGGGGTGTTTCTGCCCTCATGGTGTCTAGTTGCCCTATATATCACTAGATATATCTCTCTCTCTATATATATATATATATATCTCTACGTGTAGGGATCTGTGTGTTTTCACCACCTGGGCAATATGGGAGTGGGTGTGCACAGTTTATACTCTGTATAGTTTAGGGGGCACATACAAGAGCAGACCACTTTTTGTACACTACCAATATCTTGAGCACATTTATTCAAAAAATAGTCAGTTTACTGCATCGGGCTCATCCCCGTAAAATTTCCTCTGGTCACACTTACCATGACCACACCATAATTATGCACATTTTACCATTATTCCATATTCATCTTAACAAACTATGTTCTGACACACATGAGGCATATACACCAACAAGCAACACTCTATTCACAGTTCAACTCGTAATCCCTTTCCTCCCTCCCTAGTTGTCTCCTTCTTTCTTACTTCGATATAGACTCCTCTTTTTACTTAGGTTATCTTTTCCTCTTTTTATTTTTTTTGTACTAACCCTGTTTTTTCCCCCATAAACCCAGAGAGAAGGATAGAAATAATAGCAGTTACTAACGTATTCACTGTGTCTCCCTTTTTTACCAGACACCTTTATCTTATTTTTCACTTCTTCATATATTCCCAGTACTAGTCAAGATAGCACTATGCGGCGCCACCTTCTATCCCCTTGCGGAGCTAGGTTCCCGTCTCTTTATCTCTTTTCACCTCTTGATCCTAATGGCCATATGCAAAGAAAAAAGTAAAGAAAGTCTAGAGTAGTTTTTAGTAGTCCCAAAGTGTCCCTTTTTAAATGACCTCGTTCCCTGTCCTGTTTTCCTCCCCTGCTCCCTTTATGGTCGCTCGCACTTAATACTCACGTGCCTGTCTTGAACCGAGAGTCTCCGAACTGGGTCCGTCCAGGCAGCGCTGCCGCACGCTCAACGGTCAGCCCCAGCTCCGGCGAGCGGTACTCAAAGGGGATTTTTCAACCGGGATCCTGTACCCTCTCTCTGTTGAGTGCGCACTTCTAAGCGTACCGGTCGCCGTTGGCGGGCAGCTTACCGGAGCCGGTGCACCTTGCGTATCCCTTTTCGATCGGAGATTTTCGTGCCAAAGGGGATGGTAGGGATATATTAAGAAAAATAATCACGCTGTCGGGGTCACCACTGAAGGCGAGCGTCCCCAGATAGCACGACCGTCCCCACAATGAGAGGCAGTAATGGACTCTCCCAAGATGAGAATAAGGCTATGACAAAGTGCGGGTGAGCTTAATGGGAGTTTATATAAGTCAAAAATAGGGCATGCAAAGGACTCTGCAAACTCCGAGAGCGCTCTGTCTGACACTAGCAAAGACAGGCGTATATATTTACAAAACGCGTCATAAGAGCCTACACACTATAGGGGGCACATGTTTGTGGGGATTGGGTGGCGATGGCTAACTATAGGTGCAGCTGTGATGTGTTACGCCGTGGTTGGTGGACGTCACTGGGTGCCAACGTGGGGCGGGCAGGTCAGCTGGGCTCATCCGGGCGGTGCTGTGGTGCCAGGCATGGCCAGTGTCATTGATGAACGTCTTCCTTGGCTTTCTGCCCTAAGGGCCACGCACACCCCATTCATTCAATACCGCAATATTATCTTTCCCTGTAAATCCTACAATAGGTTATTCTACAGGTTAATGCAACACAGGAGGAATGCACCTAGAGTGGGGTCCTTTGGTGATACATCAATACATGGTTACCATCATCATGTTTGCCGGGTATCATAGGTCACAAGGTTGGGTCTCAGGGCAAGGGGTTAGCTGTCCAAGTTTTCATGTCTCGTTAGAAGTCATTATGAATGTGTTCCTACAGTGTTGCTATAATATTGGGTGTCCTAATTTTACAGGGGCCATTAACCTGGGGTGAACTGGTGGGTCGTGGAGTCTAAGACAGGGCAGCTCTGGCCTGCGTTTATGGCCGGGGTTTACTGCTGGGTTGTAAATAATTCAGGTGGCAGGCCGTGGCCATGTGATCTGCGGGGGAACGTGAATGCTTGAAGCGGCGCCAACCGAATTGGGGGAGGTGAGGCAGAGCAGCCCGGGTCTTTGCCTTTCGTCTGGCAGGCTTCAATGGGGAGGGAGGGAAATGGCCTTGGATATGCCCACAATGGCATTCTCCTCGTGTGTTGCAGATTATATAAAAAAGGCCTAAACATTCATATAATGTACAATACTCATTGAGTTTTTTAAAAGCTTACATTTCTACGTTGTTAGTGCCTTTACATGGCCATTTCAAATGCGCTACCTGTACCAATGTTGCTATTGATAACTATATGTTAAGTATTTAACAACCACAACATTTTATTACATTTTATGCATACACGATAAGCGAGGTAGTATTAAGGTTGGTGGAGCGCGCAGGAACAACTGGCCAATAAGACTGACGGCAGTGACCCATGGTGAGCTTGAACATTCAAATACACTCTATGCTCTTTCTTTCACAATTTACACGCGCTCCCCATGCTGTTGCACTTGTGTTCCGTTGCACTCTAGCAGCATTAGTCAGTTATGGCATAGGGCCTTGGAGTACATTCTTCTCGGAGAAACATATAACATAGAACCCGGGACACTTCTACCATTTGCGCATAGCTAAGGGGATATGGGTATTTCAACCAGGATGCCACATGAACACACATTCTGTCATCTTCATGGAGTTTACATATTTTATCAAAAGGTAATGGGGAAAAGAGTTTTATCACAGGCAGTTTTCATATTGGTATTTAGGGTCTCTACTTTTGTCGGGGGACCATTTTACAGTTCTTTTCCACCCCGGCCCTGCTGGCCGGGTCATACTGTGGACAGTGATACACTGCGTAAGGTGAATGTTACAGTGTTTGCTTCTAGCACTAGCTCATGTCCGTCTGTTCGTGGGAACGGGCTCTCAGCGGATCTGCCAGGGAGCTGCGGCCACAGGGACAAGTGAGAACTCTCCAAGGGTGGGGGCCGTGCTGCGGCGCACAGGGGCTCATGTCATTCTGGTTTCACAAAATGGTTTCTAGGGCCTAGCTTAATACAGCACGTTTAGTCAATGTGTCAGCCAGTGGTCCACCCGCCACCTGGGCCCTGGTGGCAGGGGGGCCCCTGACGAGCCATGGACTCCACAAGGGGGGGGTTGCAGGGGAGGGGGGTCTCTTGGACCTATCCTCCCATACACTCCCTTCCCCTGGTCTTTCTCAGGCTCTATGTAACAGCTCACAACACCACGGGGAATGTCTCCTTTCCCCTGGCTTTTTTCAGACATGGGTTCACAATTTAACACTTTCAATCTTTCACTTTGAGGTTCCCTGATGCAGGATTCCCCGTCTCCATACTTTGGGCAAACTTGATTCACCCTCCTATCAAGTACTGCCAGGAGGACGATTACTTTATTACTCTTTTCATGTGGGTGTGGGTTCCAGAGCGTATTCCTCTACTGTTGGGATCTGGCAGACCGGGTTTGCTCTCCTGCCAGGTATTGCTACAAAGAAGATGGCTTGTATTATTCTTTTCTCATGGGTGCAGGTCCCAGACCCGTATTTCTCTGTTTGGCTCATCAGGCAGACTTGGTTTACTCGCCTGCCAAGTACTGCCACGAGTAAGGTAAGTAACAACTCTTTCTTGTATTTCCTCTCCAAGATTGGGTTATATGTTATTGTTCCAGTTCTGGAATCCCTACTCTTGGGTATCCCTTCTTTCTCTCGTCCGCTCAGGAGTTTCTGTCTTGCTCCTGGTACTTATATTGGGTATTATTTAACTGCCTCCTGAGTCTGTAAGAGAAGCATGCTATCAAAGGCAAGAAAGACACAAAAGATATGTTTGGAAAACTGTCATGAGCACTGCTCCCGAGAAGCTAAGTCAAGCCCAGCATCCCCGGAAGCAGGCTCACGACCCTCGTCCCCGGCTCCAGCAAACCCCTATTGGGGCCCTTTGGAGCATGTCCTGGCGCCTCTGGCGCCAGGCTCATAAGGAACCTCAGTCCCGGCGCCAGGGGCGCCGGGCTCATAATTCTTGCAAAGGTGCTTGGGTGGACCTACCTGTAGCAGACCATGCTGCATACTCACCTTTGCAAATGCTGGCAGGATGAAGTCCCCAGCCTTCTGCTGGGAGGAACTATTCCCTGAACTGGGACTACTTTCTTACCTGGGTGGGGCTGGTGCCACTCCTTAGCTCTGGAACACAGGAACTCTTTTACCTAGGCGAGGCTGAGGAAGAAGACACCCAATCACTCCAACACTATTTAAACCACACCCGATTGGGAAAACGTGCTTCGCGTTATTCTGCATCTGCAGCAGGACGCTCACCGAGTCAGCTCCAGCATTCCAGTGACATCTCCAGCTTCAGCTCAGCAACCTGTGGAAGAAAGACACGAGAACTATACTTACCATCCAGGAATCCAGACACCGGCAGAACCTGCAAGCAAAAGAAACATAAGGTTAGCAAGTTGCAACACGTTCGCAGCCACGCTCGCTTACCTGATCCATCTGTGCTTTCACGGATTCTTCGCGGCCTTCTCTTCAGCAGCCTAACGGCACCTGTAAAGACAAAGAACATTGTTAAGTAGGAATCGGGTGAAGGCGGCCGCATTTACTTTTCTTACCTGCTTTTGTGCGCGTATTACGATCTCTTCAACCGCAGCAGCCCAGCACCTGAAAACAAGAAAAGACATTATTTAAGTGCCATCAAAGACTGCAAGAAAGCCTAACACTTACGTGTTTCCCCACGTGCATCCGCGACTGGGAAAACGCCCGCAAGGTCCCGACACCTGCAAATAAGAAAAGAACATTGTTAGAGGTGCTATAATAAGGTCACAGATCATTATACTCACGTACTTCGCACGTGCAACGCCAACGGACGAACAACGCCCGCAACATCTCAAGACCTGAAAACAGAAAACAAGGGACATTATTGAGGTGTCATTGAAATTCCCATACCTACGTACAACCGCACGTGTCGCGCTCTCAGTGACCACGCCCTCAGCATCCAGGCACCTGAAAAAGACAATGACAAGACTTCATTAAAGGTGCCCATCTCTTCAAGACTATAAACTCTTTATACCTACTGGCATCCGCTCGTGCAGTAACGGCGGCAACACCTTTTGGCATCTCAGCACCTGTGCCACTTCTAAGGCCACAAAAGACTTTGAGGACCTCCAGTGACGTAACTGGAACCCACGCACCCCTGCATAAGTCGCAGGATGGAGAGCCCAGCATTTATACGCCTAAGGTGAGAGCTCACCAGGACATTGGACTTTTGGAGAATTGGCGATTAGTGAGGAGGATGTCCAGCCAAACGGTCATTAACCCTTTTTTCTTCCGCCTGCAGAAACCTTACCCTGCAAGCCAGACGGTCAATAAGAGGAAGCCCAGTCCAGAGAGTCATCTGAGCTCTACGCTTCTCAATTGAAGAGACTATAACAGTTCAGCCGGGACCAGCGCCTCCGTGGGAATCAGGTGAGCGTTACAAAAACCTTTATTGGTCTCGAAAAAGTGGTTGAAAGAATGCCTTTCTTGCGCTTAGTCTAGGATGGGAGCACGCTCGGCCATCAAATAATAAATAACACAGTCCAAGTGGAGTCTGTCAAAACAAGATGGCCTATGCTAACAACACCCAATGCCAGCCCTTACTCTAATATAACAAAATGTGTGTGGAAAAAATGTGTATGTAAAAGGAATAATGTGCAAAAGTATAAAGAATCAATATGGCTGAGTCAGCCCTCCTCCCCACGTTGGACAGCACGGGGAAAGGCAGCCCCCTCAGACAGGATGATACACTCTGGCTCAGGTTCTTCAAAATTAAAGGCAGTTCATAATGTGGATTGAGACCCGCCTGGCCTTCCATGCTAAAGTCTCTCTTTCCAGCTTCCATAAATAGTTCCACAAAAGGTTCACACTGGTCTGCTTCAGTTGGGCTCTGAACCGTTTCCAAAACAAAGTTCATGCCGGTCTCCCTCAGTTGGGCTTGGACTGTTTCCAAAATACAAAGTTCACACTGATCTCCCTCAGTCGGGCTCGGACCGTTTCCAAAACACAAAGTTCAGGTAGGTCTCCCTCAGTGAGGTTCGGACTTTTCAAAGTTCAAAGTTCACATGGATCTCCCTCTGTTGGTCTCAGACCTCATGTAGGGCCCCCTCTGTCGGGCTCAGCCCCTTGAAAATTAAAGGCAGTTCATAACATGGATTGAGGCCTGCCTGGCCTTCCACGCTAAAGTCTCTCTTTCCAGCTTCAATATATAGTTCAACAAAAGGTTCACACCGGTCTCCCTCTGTCAGGCTCATGTGGTTTCAAAACACAAAGTTCAGGTCGGTCTCCCTCACTCGGGCTCAAACCTTTCAAAGTACAAAGTTCATGTGGAACCCCTCTGTCGGGCTCAAACCTCATGTAGGTCCCCATTTGTCATGCTCAGACCTCTTCAAAAACAAAAATTCAACGTTGGTCTCCCTCTGCCAGGCTCAGACCTATCACACTTCAGCAACACTTGCCAGGGTTCCCTTCCCCAAGCTTTTTACTGTTTGAGTAACCCTCAGGTGGGCTCAGACTGCTTTCAGATGTCGAAGACTTTCATATGTGCGGGGCTCCCTTATGGACCACAGCAGGACCACCTCGACTCAGAATTCAATGTTCAGCTTTTCTTCTCCCCTTCTCTCAGGGTTCAACTTTGTTCACTTTCGCTTTTACTGTTCATTCACTTTTATCACCTCAAACAATACACCTTTCACTTAGGCTAGTGGGCTACTCCTTTTTCGCCAGACCATTTCGTTACTCAGTATCGCTGATTCCACAGCTGTCTTTATCTTAAAGTTCATTCGCAGGTCTGCCATTTCTCACATCTCATCCACACGTGTGCAGCCTTCACTTGCGATATATTGATACAAACTTCAGTCTTTCTTAGTAGACACTGGTCTCTCATGTCGACTGCAAACTCACCGGCTGTGTGTGTCTTCCTTTTTGTTTCTGCAGTTTTCTACGAGTGAAGGTTAACACCACAGGCTTGACCTCACCACCCCAACTCTGCCGTTCACCCGGGAGTGTCCCTAGCGTCCTTGAAGCACATTCAGTTTCCTTATTTTTTTGAGGGTCTCCCTCAATCAGGCTCAGATACCCTCCTGACATTTCACACACAGGTCTCCCTCAACCAGACTCAGACCCCTCCAAAAGTTCACAAATGGGTCTCCATCAGTCGGGCTCGGACCCCTTCAAAACCCAAAAGTTCACAAATTGGTCTCCCTCCTTCAGACTCGACCCCTCTTAAAGTTCACAGATGGGTCTCCCTCAGTCAGGCTCTGACCCCTCTTAAAGTTAACAAAATAAATGTTCTTGGACTTCCAGTCCCAGAATCCTTCATTCTGATTATGCTGCCACTTCGCTACCTCCACCTTTTGGCACTCTGGCGGATTTGGGAGCTGCAGGAGTTTATGGGGATACTTGTTGATGGCAGGGTCTCGCCACCTGCCCCTCAAAGTCCTGGGCTTGCCTGTTTTGTCCAAGGAGGAACTCTGGTGTGGGCACTGGCAGATAACTCCTGCTGGCCCGTGTTTGGCTCCCTGGAAGTCCAGTTCCCTTTCCACACTGAAGCCTCCCCTGTACTCACAGGCCCAGCAATAGGGCAGTCCTTCTTCCTCCAGGCCTTCCAGGGACTCTCCAGTTTGAATTTTCTCTCTCCGTGCACCATCCAGCATCCCCAGCTCACTCAGAGTGTGCCTGTGCGCTCTGCCTTTTATAGTGAGGGGGAGGCTTAATAGGTCTCAGGTGAATCTAATTGTCACGGGAGGCTGGACCTTGCCTGTCCTTGTTAAGGGGACAGTCTATTGTTAAAATGGAAGAGTCTGTCTTCTGCATCTGAGTGTGTTTCTTCTCAGTGAACTTCATTCTCTCAATCCCTCTCTTCTTCATCTCAGTGTTTGTATAGAAGGGGGGAGTTGGGAAGTCATAGTGTTTCCTGGTAATTATGGGAACATTAGGTTTAACATATCCTATGTAGACTGAGGGGGTGTCAGGTAGGGGTGTGTCGGAAAGGGGGGAATACCGTGTCTCTCACAAGGGTATTCCTCCCACAGACCCCAAGGACCCCCCGTACTGGTCCACCCCCAGGGTCTGGTTTGGAAGGTGATGGCCTTGCCCTGGCCACCCGAACAAAAGATCCTCTGGGTGTATCCGTGAGAACACCCTCAGGTTACTCACAGTCCCAAGACCCTCTTGTGTCCCCACAAGCCGGCCCATATATCCCTGTACTTTTCGGGATCTTTTCGGCGGGCTCTGGTCTGCTCTGGGGTTTTGGTTCGCCTTGATTGCTTCTGTGTCTGGTTCTCTCTCTTTGGTGGCTCTGCAGCCTCAGAAGCTGTTGTCGTCTCCCATCTGCCTCGCACCGCGCGGTTTCCGCTTTGCCGTTTGTCGTTCTGCTGCTTCGCCTGCCTTAAGCTATGTCCTTTAGCCTTGGACCTTCTAACAACACCTTTGTCCTCCTGACACCGTCCGGGTCTACAGCCGCTTTCCGGTCCCGTGCCAACTAGCCGCACTGCTCTCGGCTCCTCTGGGGGCAGCTGAACTTCAAGCTCCTCCTGGGAGATCTGGATAATTTTGTAATCCTTCGTTCCTTTTTGTTGTGATGTGAATGAGCACTGTTTACTAGACTGCTCATTTTAGTTTCTGTTGGTGCTCTTTATTGTTCAGCGCTTCCTCCTCGTCTCAGTACCTGTATAATAGTTCTCCCTTAGGTAGTTCCTACTCTTCCTTGTCTCAGTAGTTAAGTCTTCAGATTTACAGAGACACATGGAAGTGTTGGGAAAGGGGCTGGAGTCTACAGTGTAGGGAGGTGTGTACCGTGTTGGGTGAGGGTTGTAATACTGCATTCTCCTTAGATGGTCGTCCTTGTCCCTAGAGGGGGAGTCTCTCACTATAAGACCCTCCCGCTGTCCACCACCCCAGGGGGACTATCGGGTAGTGGCCACCCCTCCCTGGCCTCATGGGAAGGGGCTCCCCCTCGCGGAGAAGTTACGACATCTAAGGATTTGTCACAGATCCAACAGATATATTTGACAGCTTGAAAGAAAGCTTAAACACATATTTTGCTCCTCACAAGAACGTGGATTACAAAAGACCTATCTCCCACAACACAATGCAATCAAAATGTGAGATGCTATACAATTTTGCCATGAGGCTATGAACACACCTGAAACATTGTGACTTTGCAAATTCTCCAACGAAGAAGCCCTTCGGTTGCAAATAATCGCTGAAATTAAATCCTCCACATTCCAGAAGAAACGTCTTCAAAAAACCTCAACACTTGAAGAAATCTTAACAATAGCTTGCATGGCAATTGACGTACAAGCCCTGGCCATGTACAAAATGAAAATAACACAACCACTTTCTTCACCACTATGCAAAGTTAACGCAACACAAAAATCAGAACACAACCCTCAAGTGCACCTTTTATCGAAGCAGATGTGACTTCCCCCATGAAAGAGTGTGCCCTGCTGTATGTAATAAGGGAGATTCCTGGGGCTCAGAAAAGCATTTTAAGTCTGTGTGCATAACATACCAAACTGCTCCTCGAGCACAGACAATGGGAGGCGTTCTTCAACCTCTCTGTTATCAAACAAAACATGCAGACACTCACCTGAACGATGACATCGCCCTTCGACACAAACATATGGATCGTCTGAATGCCATTGGCAATCTCCAAATCACCACTGAAGCTCTCCAGAAGAAAATTCATTCTCAACAGACACAGGAAAAGGTTTGATATCTTGAAGTCCAATCACATTGTCATCAAGAATCCGATTCCTCATCAAGGGATGAAAGAAAATGTGCATATGTATTTGTGCTGGGAGACCCCACCACCATTGAACACAGCACTGTCCTTCTTCTACAACTCAACAGAAATCTTTAAGCATAACATATTGGCTCGATGGTAAATCTCAACACAGGAGCGGCCTACAACTCATTATCTCATGCTCCTACTCTAAGATCTGCCTGCAGAGACATATATCCTTATCGTTGTACAGCTGCGCACCCAGGCAAAGGTGTCTTCTTGGCAACATCTGTGTACTAAGAAAACAGTACAAAATTGGACAAATGAGGCAGGGCCTATCCGCCTTTTCATGTGTTCTGTAACACCTCCCGGGTGGAGAAGACAGGGTGAGATTGGCATGGGGAGCCAGTGGGAGAGGACCAATGGGAGAAGGAGGGGGAGGATAAAGCCTGGGACAATAAACCAGGAGGTTTGAGTCGTTTGGGTGAGGTCGGAGGAGGAGGTGGCATACCAAGTGAACAGAATGAGGAAGGATGGTGGGCAGGAGGGTGGAGGCAATTTTTAGGAAAGGTGAGATATTGGTTGGTGAAAATAGTACTCTGTTGAGACTGTATGTAAGGTGTGTGTGTGAGAGTAGAAGTAGACAGTAGGGAGTGAGTGGAAGGGGACTGAGGGAGTGAAAGGCGGGTGAATGTAGGAGGGGTTGAGTAGTAGTGGAGTGGAAAGGGGAGAGGAGCAATGGAGTGGAGGGGGAGTAGTAGTAGAGTAGAAAGGGGAGAGTAGACGGGTGAGAGTAGTAGTGAATCAGAGAGGGGAGAGTAGCAGGGTAGAGAGTAGGAATGAGTAACTTTATAGGGTGGAGGTGGATTGTCGAGAGAGAAAGAGGCATCAGAAGACCGAGGATGCAGGGAGGGAAAGGAGAGAAGATGGGTGGAATACAGAGAGGAGAGTGGCTGGAGGGAAAGAGAGTGATAGAGAGGTACTGGGAAACACCAGGGCATGAAAGGAAGACAATAAAATGGGATTCCGTGTTTAGACGGCACAACTCCACACCCCCTAGAACTAATCCAAATGTAGAGTAGGTCACACCTAAGATGTCCCAGAGGGAGGTGAAATAGTAGATACTGTGGTAACGTGTAGGCCCTCACAACCAGAGAGGAAGAAACTAGGCTGTCGGGGTAAAGTATCAGTAGCTAGTATCCGAGGGAGAAGGGACGGCTGGGTTAGAGGGTACGACGTTCCTTCATCGTGGCATTTCAAAGCCTGCAGTTCAAACGTGTTTGCCAGTTCATCATATTTTTGGGGGTGGGTGGGAAAGGGCATATAAGTGGTTGGGGGGGTTGGGTATAGGTAAAAATAGCTGCAGGAGGGGGGTATTGGGGGCGGTGAACCTCCCACCCCCCCAAAAAAAAACCATGAACTGTCAAACACGTTTAAATTGCAGGCTTTGAAATGCCTGATGGTGAAATGACATAGAAGAGGGTTAGAGAGGGTCTTGCTTTGCCAGACAAGAGAAGAAGGGACGTCTTTAGGAGTCGGTGTATTATTGAGGCCAATTGTGACATTTATCAGACAAACAGGCCAATTTCCCCAATCACATATATAGGGCCTCATTACACGGATGGCGGTAATGGTTAACGGTCACCGTTAATGGTAACGGTGACCGTTAACCATTACCGCCTTACTACGAGGTCCCTTAGCGGGTTGGTGCTTTAACGCCTGCTTTTTGCAGGCGTTAAAAACCAACCCGCTAAGGGACCTTGGTGCTAATTACGGCACCGCAAAATTGCAGTGCCGTAATTAGCACCTTCCCCATTCCCATTATGCACTATGGGGCAAAAATGGGAATGGGGAAGGGCAGTGGTGGAAGGGGGAATTACCGCCCCGCCAACCTTGGCATGGGGCGGTAATTCCCCCTTCCACCAAGGCGGTGCCGGTATTTTACCGGCATGGACCAAGGTGCTAATAGCACCTTGGTCCATGTGCTAATACCGCCATCCGTGTAATGAGGCCCACCAGGTACAGAGCTCTCAAACTTCCCCATGAATGAGTAGCTTCTTCCGGTGCTGGTTTTAATCTCTGCATGGTAGTTTTGTTTTTTTCCATTTTAAAATTCAGCTCTGGATAAACCCCGATCCGACATGGGGCAATTTAAGAGATCTTCTAGGAAGGCGGCAGCAGTGCATTCACAAACAGTGACCTTTCTCCACTGATGTGACTGAGCTGAAAAGAGTAACATAAGGGAGATGGCATTGTAAAGGTCAGATGAAAAACAACAGAGGCATGGTCTTTCACAAGGCTTTAATCATGATTGGAATGGCTTTCTGTTACAGAGGCACTCATAGTTTTATCACATCGGAGACAGGATGCAATGCTCGTGGGGGAAAGAAACAAAGTGTCCCCTGGCTGAGGCTAAGCATCGCTTGTCAAAAGAAGGCAGGACTGCAGCCAGGAGGCGCTGCCCAGTAACTTTCCACTGACCGCAGCAGGCTTCTGTGAAGGGCACACAGCCCTTCCAGCATCACACATTCATGGCTAGGAGCCTCCTCTGGGAACTGTGAGCTCCCCGTTTACTTTGAAAACGCATTTCTTAGAAGAAATACATTTAAAATAGGCGTCTTCGAAGTTCGTTCTTGTGAATCGCATAATGGAGCAAAGTAATTCTAGGCAGAAAAATAAGTCTTTACGAATGCTGAGGCTCAGTGTTTAGTTTCTTTAGATTGTGCACACTATTGCTTCTTGGCGCTACAGCAGAGGAGGCACCCTATTTGCACTGCACTTTGTAGAGATTGGTAGTTAAATATCTCGGACATCAAATGTATGCAGTGCATTCATTCTGAGTCGAGTTAGGGGGCAGATGGCACACAGAGGAGAGGATACAAAATGGGCAGATGGTAGTGTGTACCCAGGACAGGAGGCATGCAATCACTTGCTTTACAGTTTGGAGTCGCATGGTGCCAGGTTTGGATTGGCCTATGAGGCAATATCCAAAGGGCTGGTCTGTCTACTGTGAGCCACCTATTGGGACAATGAGGGCCAGTTTAATAATTGCTGCTGGAGGTTTTGACTCATGGTAACGACCCAAAGCGGATTAAAATTCACTATTGGACTCAGATGTTGTCAAAACGTTGAACCCAGGTAGTACTTAGTTTGTTACAAAGAGTAACAAAAAGGATTGCCAGGCCTACATTTGTCCCATCCAACCCTGCATGAAACCAGTGATGTTTTATAGGTCGTCCTAGGGTGGTATTGAGGGGAGGTGCCAATCACCTTTGCTCCTGCACATGGCTCTAAGCATTGATATGATCTTGAAGGTTGCCACTTGGTGCACCAGTAGACAGTGTCAACACCTAAAATGAGATGTGACAAATTGGGATTGGGAGTCTCTGGAGATACATTCTTCTAGGAATTGTGAGGGATCAGAAATGTCAGGCGGACAACTTGGTATAGAGGGTTAACATGCGCCATTTTATTGAAAAAATCCAGGTTGAATAAACGCCTCACTGTCCCGACCCTAACGTGGATTCCCCTGCCTACAGTAAACTAAAAGGGAACACTAACCAAGGGATCTCCAACCCTCACACTTATGCAACAATCAAAACAAAAATATATAATATTGCAACTAAATACAGCAATTGTATACAACATATAACCTGATTCACAGTATAATCAATGGGCCTCATTATAAGTTTGACGGTCCAGTAACAATGGTACCTTTATGCTTGCGGTACCGTTGTTACTGGACTGGCAAACTACGAGTTCTGCTCGTGGGTGCCTTCCCGCCCGTACCGGCACCCGCGAACCGAGCATGTCGGATGCACAGGCACCATTCTGAATGGTGCCGGTGCATCCAAACTCCCCATTCTCAAATGGGAATGGGGAGCATTTTGTTCCGGGGCCCGCGAATGGGCAATTACTGGGTCCGGCGGGCCGGAATGAACCAGTAATTGCGCATTTGCGGGTGGCGGAAAAAATTGCACGTTTGGCAGTAACCTGCCGGTTTTACTGCCAAGCCTACTGCCAAACATGTAATGAGGCCCAATGTCTCTTGTCATGGACTGGTCAAACTCCCCTTCCTCAGACCCAAACAAGTGTTTACTTCACAGTTCAAAGGAAAACTAAGGAAATATGATTTTAAGACAAGGTTCTGTTGTTTCATTGAAGTAACTTGTCAAAGTCAAAAGCTCTCCTCCTGGAAGCAGAATTCTCCCAAAGTATCTTGAAAGTAAAAAGTAATAAGCCCTCACACCTCCTGGAATGAAATCTCCTTCACACCTTTGGCAAAACAAATGGTCTGGTCAGAATGGTCTGCTTCATATGACTGCAGGAAGAATTGTAACTTTTCCTCAATCAGCTTTCACAATTCTTCCTTAATGTCACAAATGAATATGTTGCCCTCCAATAGTACCTCTCTTCAGCACTCACTCCTTCTACTACCTGGCGTAACCGTTCTCCAGGTTTCTTCTGGGCAATCACCTCTTGCCCTACGGGTCTACTCACCTGCCCGTCTACTCTGTCAGAACCAAAACAGAAAAGTGCTTCAATGGTAAAGTTCATAGTAGAATAACAACTTATCTCGAAAGCCTGCTTTTAAATGTCAGGCTTCATAGGTCCAAGTTATCCACTTCCTCTCGCTGAGCATCGAAAGGAGGGTGCCTGAAGCAATTGTATTGCAACAGGCACATTGAAAATTGATAATAAAGGTGAAGGACAGTAGAGTGGAGGCAAATGAATCCAGCAACCAACCACCCTCCCAGCTTCTTTGGCCCTTCATCCAGAGAGTCTTTGATTGTTCGTATGGTCCACAAAGGAGGAGGACAGCTAAGAACTATGCTTGACTTCACTTATTTCTAGCAACCACAGACAGGGGTTGAACCAGAACAGTTGTCTGCACAGAAGAGCCCTGGAACACAGCAGTCAGAGGGGAAGTCTGACTAGACCCCTCCCACATGAGAGAAGGATAGTAACTCATCTCCAGAAAGGGAGTACAGATGCAAGAGATTTTTGGTGTTCCAGAGGTGACCATTTTGTGCAATCTGGAGGCTTGAGCTTTGGGGGGACCACAAGCATGTACAGAACAGAACTTGAAATTATCTCCTCCAAATTGGTAGAAAGAGGCCATGCACCACAGAAGAGGGCGTTCTGTCAACAGTGCTTTGCCTTGAACTTCAGCCTTAGTATTACCTACCTCAGAAGACGTCTGGTGTAAAAGGAAGCAGATTGGCTGTCATTCTTTTAAAGTTCTTAGAAATAACAATGCAGCAAGAATTATAATAATGTAGAGACGGTTGGGTTAAAATATCCTTTTCTTTGTTTATTTATGAGGTTGACAGCTAAGCACTAGCATTATACCATTGCTTCTAATACACTTAACAATGGTGCCGGTTTTTGTTGCGTCTCACAAACCGAGGACGTTTCCATTGATGTCATATTGTCCATGCCGGCACGTTGATACATCAGCATGTGACTTGGCTTTTCGGCTTTCAAGAGTATGCGGAAATGAAACCCGAAACCATTGTTCACTGAACAGGAACCATAGACTACAACTCGCTGCATTCAATCGGTAAGCAAATTCTGAGACTATATGTTTGGATATGCTCAAGAAAGACGAATAAGGGTTTGTTTTCCAGGCAGCTAGAGGTATATATATATATATTTTTTAAACATTTATTTAACTTACACAGATCATGATTACATTACATTCATGGCTACAACAACTGACCCAGCACGGTTACAGTGCAACTTTCAGACATTATAGACTTTAATTATTCATGTCTCTCTCTTGGTCTCTCTCTGTTCCATTTTTGACAGATATGATCTGAACATGCCCCAAATGTCTTTGGGTCGACTGGTTAATGGCAGTAAACTAGAATATATTTCCTCATTATCATTCGACCAGGTAATGTCTCTCATCCAGTCTCCAATGGTTGGGGGATCTTTGTTCTTCCAAGGCATTAATATCACACGCTTAGCCAACAATAAGCTCAAGTTAAGGAACCTACGTTGTATTGGGTTCATTCTGGTCACTATGCCCAGCACGCAGATCCCAGGGTCCCATTGTACAGTATAATCAGACATCTCATCTAGCGCAGCACAAACCTCTGCCCAATAACTTGTGAGTTTCACACATGACCGCAGCATATGCAATATACCAGCGTTCTCGCTTCCGCACCTAGGGCACTTCCCAGAGGCTGTGTTGTATATGCTGTGGAGTCGTGTGGGGGTGTAGTGAACCCAATTAAGTATTTTATAATGAATCAGTCGGTACCTGGAGTTGCATGATATTTTTCTGGACAACCCGCATAATTGTGACCACTGCGTGTCTGTCTATGAGATACCCAGGTCTAGTTCCCACTCGCATCTGGGTTTTATGGCCTGGGTCACTCTATCCGCCAGGGTGATTTTGTAGAGAATGGAAGCTGACTTCCTTGATGTATTATTGGTGAGCACGTATCCTAAACCGGGGTGTATTGGGGGTTAGCCGGAAAACTCACACATACATCGGCCTTCGCAAAGCGCAGCCCGAGGTATTGGAGCTTCTGGAGAGGGTTGTCCCCCACCACCATCTTGATCATGTCCCAATCAACAAATTGCCCCTCTCTGAACATGTCTACAAAGAGACACATACCCCTCTCTCTCCAGTATGTGGCTAGTGTCGCGTCTAGAGTCGGAGGGAGATAGGGTGCGTTCCATATAGGCATCCCAGGATGATAAAACACTGTATCTCGGGCGTCCCCAGCTAGCCTATCCCACGCCCTACAAATCACCAATGTTGGATTCATGGAGTTATCATTCCGGCAACCTCTTTTTTCAAGTCTGTGAAGGAGCTGCTCAGGCCTTATCTTGTGTATGTCAATCGATATATGTGGTGCTGCGGGGGGGGGGCCTCCAGCCAGTATTTTTCATAATAGGCCTGTGCAGCAAGGTAGTAGAGTTCGAAGTCTGGTGCTGCCATCCCTCCCTTTTCATATGGCTCAGTTAGCCATTCCCAGCTTACCCTAGGCTGTCCTTTCCAAATAAAGGCTGAGCATGCACCCTGTGTCTTGTGAAGAGCGACCTCCCAGGCCACACCCGTATGGTGCTGAATAGATAGAATCGTTTTGGGAGTATTGATACTGATATTTTATTTCTATCGCGCTCATACACAAGTGTTTCAGAGCGCGACAAGGCAAAGGAGGGGAACCGGGGAGAATGAAACAGCGGTCTTCCTAGGCCCAGTGACATTGAGAACGCACAAGCGCGTGGGAGAGGGGGAAGGGAAAATTGCATGGAAGGGGGGCGAAGTGGAAAGTGTGAAGCAGAGGAGAAACAGATAAATAATAATAAATAAATAAATAATAAAGGCAACAAACAGTGGTAGTGCAGCCAGCAATTTGCCAGTGCTAGGTTTAAGGCAGCAGGCAGGGTAGGTCTGATAAGTGCAGGAAGAAAAGGGGGGGTACTGTATGGGTACAGATACAGACCCCAGTGCAAGGGGTGGCCCGGAGGCAGTGCAGGAGGGTGAGCAGGTACCTGGGCCCAGAGGACAGAGGGTGGCCAGGTGCACGGTGCCAAGAGAGAACTGATCAGCAGGAGAGAGGGGGAGCGAAGGCAGAATAAAAGAGGAAGGTCTTGAAGTGCTTCCGGAACCAGAGATGGTTCTCCTCAAGTTTTAGAGTGGCAGGGAGGCTGTTCCAGAGGGAGGCCCCAGCCGAAGACAGAGATCTACCCCAAGCTCGTTTGTTTGAAAAACGATTGACCCTGAGGGAGTTAGAGGTAGAGGAGCGAAGAGCTCGAGAGGGGAGGTATTTGCGGAGGGATAGCTGAAGGTAATTTGGACCCAGGCCCCAGAAAGTCTTGTGAACAATGCAGAGGGTTTTTAATTTAATCCTTGCATCCACTGGGAGCCAATGGAGAGATTTCAGAGATGGAGAGATACGATCCCAGGACTTGAGGCCAAGGACAAGTCTTGCAGTCCTGTTGTGGATTAGTTCAGAGGGCAGAGAGTGGAGGCAGGTAGATTTGGAAAGAGGCTGTTACAATAGTCCAACCTAGAGAGAACCAGAGCTTGGGATACTATGAGCTTCTGGGGGAAGGAGTGGAAAGGCAGAGTACCTCTGAGGAGGTGCAGTAGGAAGTTTGACTTTTTACAGACCTCAGAGATGTGGGCGGAGAAAGAAAGGGTGGAGTCAAATATGACCTCGAGGTTCTTAGCTTTGCAGGTAGGGGTAGGAGGAGGGCCAAGGGAAGCCGGCCAGAGAGTGAGGGGAAAGGATGGTGTAGGTGTGCTGGTGAGGAGGATCTCAGTCTTGCTGGCATTCAGACAAAGATCATTGGCGGCACACCAATCTTGAATGGCAGTTAGGCAATCAGAGATGAGAGATGGAGAGGAGGTGGCCGAGGGCAGCCTGAAAATGAGTTGAGTGTCGTCAGCGTAGCACTGGAAATTTGAGCAGAAAATAGCAATGCAGTGGGCGAGAGTTGCCAGGTATTGGTTGAAAAGCCAGGGGAAGAGGTTAGACCCCTGGGAAACACTGCAGGTAGAGAGCATGACCATTTTGATAAGTGCAAGACGTCCCATCAGTGAGATCGGTAGGTGGCTCCAGTGTGCCAATTTGGCACAGAGTGTCTCAGTAAGGGCCGAGTAATTTAGCACTCTAGTTTGTTGCATTGTACGTGCTATATCCACTCCCAAGTATTTAACCTTATCTGGGGCCCATGTAAGTCCCAGCAGGTCAATGGGACACACCGTTGCATCAGTGAGCGGGAAGACCTCTGACTTGGAGGCGTTCAGCTTAAGGCCTGAGTAACTTCCGAACTCCCGTGCAGCTTACATTTATCCGGGTTTCTGATATAGAGCAGGATAGTGTCAGCGTAGAGGGTGATTAGTTCTATTTTGCCTGCGAGTGGTATCCCGGCTGTCTGGTATCGTACCCTTAGCAGATCTGTCAGCGGTTCAATCACCTGGGCAAATAACAGCGGTGAGAGTGGACAGCCCTGTCTCGTCCCCCTTCCAATTCGAATATAGATGATAGGACGCCGTTGACGCAGACCCTCGCATAGGGGCGCGTATTCAGCAGGCAAACCCATTTTATGAAGTTCAGGCCAAAGCCATAATTTTCGAGGACCCTGAACAGGAAAGGCCAATATCCTGTATCGAACGCTTTTTGCATATCGAGGGTCATTGCTATTCCCTGAATATCTTTTGGTATGTTTGCCAATATGTTGTAACAGCAGCGTATATTGGTGGCCGTGGACCTGCCTTGCACAAACCCTGCTTGGTCCTCATGTACCATATGCAGCATAAGGGGATTGAGTCGGGTAGAGAGGATTTTTGCAAACACTTTAGCGTCCGTGTTTATGAGAGAGAGGGGGAGGTAAGAGCCACACTCCTCAGGCCGCTTCCCGGTTTTAAGAAGCAGGGTGATAACAGCTTCTCAAGTAGCATTTGGTAGTTCTCCGAGTTCCAGCGCCTCCTCCCACATTGCAAGGAGGTGTAGGGCAAGCACTTCGACACATACTTTATAGAACTCTGCGCCGAGACCATCATTGCCTGGCGCCTTCCCACCCGGTAGAGCCTTAATGGCTTCCTTTATTTCGCCGAGCGAGAGGGGTACATCCAGCGTCTCCCGGGCTTCACTCGATAATCTAGTTGTTGGTATCTTCGACAGGTAACTATCTATCTTGTCATTCATGGCAGTACTCTGGGGGGAGTACAGCGATGAGTAAAAGTAAAAAAAAACTCCACTGACTTCTTCTTGACTCGTCACCACGATCCCGTCCGCCCTCGAGACCATCATTGCCTGGCGCCTTCCCACCCGGTAGAGCCTTAATGGCTTCCTTTATTTCGCCGAGCGAGAGGGGTACATCCAGCGTCTCCCGGGCTTCACTCGATAATCTAGTTGTTGGTATCTTCGACAGGTAACTATCTATCTTGTCATTCGTGGCAGTACTCTGGGGGGAGTACAGCGATGAGTAAAAGTAAAAAAAAACTCCACTGACTTCTTCTTGACTCGTCACCACGATCCCGTCCGCCCTCGTTATGCAAGGTATATTAGTGGTCCCCCTTTCTCCCCGGACCATTCATGCAAGCAGTATACCTGGCCTTTCCTGTTCCCCATATCGCCTTGCCACTGCTGGCCTGTCAAAGAAGCATATTTTGCAATCAGCAGCGGACCGGTAGTCATCCAGCTGTGCTTTGATAGCAGCCACCGTCTGCACCAGTGGGGCAGACGCATAACATTCCTGCAGCGCAGCGAGAACCCCTTCCTTCCTCTTCAGTACTCCCCGTGTATCCTTCAATATTCCCGCTTCGGTGGACATGGCCATGCCTCTTATGTAGACCTTAAAGTCTTGCCATAATATAACTTGACTTTTAACTGATCCATTATTGTGTTTGAAAAACTCAATAATGTGTTGCGGCATGCTCATCTTATATACCGAGTCCGACAATGCGCTGCCCTGAATCGCCAAGGGATTTTTAGTATGCTCACCTCTGGGATAAAGAGGGTCAGTAGTATTGGTGAATGGTCTGAGAAAGTTCTGGGTAAGAGTGTGACGGCTGAAGTCCAGCCCAGCACTCTCCGGGATACCAGCCAGTGATTGATCCTAGAGTGCATGTCATGGACTGAGGATTAGAATGTATATGAACGTTGTGTCGCATGGGTCACATGCCAGGTGTCCACCAGCCCCAGATCTTCCATGTGCAGTCCTATTTCGTTGGCTGCCCCGGTCTGTGGCCTGGGGGTGGCCGACGTCCTATCCAGGACAGGGTCCAGTGTAATATTGAAATCTCCCCCGCATATGATATGGTCCGTGGGGTACTGGGCACATTTTTGGAATATCTTGGTATAGTATTCAGCGGAGTCTATATTAGGGCCATATATATTAATCAATAGTAATTTGGTGTTACATAGTTTTCCATGCACCAACACAGATCTACCATCCGCATCACAGTCGCTGAAATATGGGTGAACGGTAGCGTTCTATGTATTAATGTCATGACCCATACTTGTGCAGTAAGATGTGTCGAAGCAGTAGGGACCCCATACCGGTGCAAGTCTACTGGCTTGTTCGCCCATCAAGTGAGTCTCTTGCAAAAACAGTATGCCTGCACTCGTCATATTGACGTATGGCATTATTTTGCGTGCCTTCATCGGCAGCCCCAACCCCCTGACATTCCAGCTCATCATTTTTATCTCTTCCAGGTTCTTGTCAGCCATTCTGTCTAACAACCATGTTGTCTACAATGTTATACCTGTTTGCTTTAGTAGCGCGACCATGATGTGCAATATCTTGACAGTGTATTTTTCCCAGATTAACTCCCCAAACAAATCGCTTCCCCACCACCCCCACCCTCATAGTACACCGAACTTCGACTATGTAGTATCCCATCCCTCCCCACCCTTCTCCAGTCCTTACCCCTATGTCTAACTAGCGCACTCGCTTGTGGGGGCGCCTCAGTGGCGGCCGGGGCCAGCGCTCTTGCCTTAACCATATTCTACTTCTGCGGTTCAGTCTTACTTGTGTTTCCATCTCTCGTAATGAACTGCATCAGCAGGTGTGTCATAGCTGAAGCCTGATTGCACATCAGTGCGTCTAGCATCTTAGTGTTGCACAGTATCGCATCTCGAGCTGCTCTGGTGGGTCAGTCTTTGTTCTGAATCAGTGATGATGCCTGATCGTTTCAGTTTGTGGGTTCCCTACTCACAGGGGACTGCTTGTCGGGCACGGGTATATTCTCTTCAACAAACAAGGTGGCTTCTTCGGGAAACATAAAAAAGTATGCGTTGTTATGTTGGAGCCTCAGCCTGGCTGGATACAGCATTGCGTAAGGTACTTTACGATCCCGTAGCATTTTCTTGACTCCCAGGAATGTCCACCGTTCTTGTTGTACCACAACTGTGTAGTCCGGAAATATGGAGATGGTGTTAGATCCCAGCTTCAGTTCTTGTTTATCTCTGGCTATCCTCAGAACCAGATCGCTGTCCCTGTAATTCATGAGCTTTGCTATGATCGGTCTTGGGAATGCGCCAGGCTTAGGACGAGGGGCGAGGGAACTGTGTTCTCGCTCCACCACGAACATTGCTGACCAGCCAGGATCCCCAAGCAGGTCCCTTATTAATTCTTCGATCGCAAGCTCCATGGGGCCCTTCAGTGCCTCCTCGGGTTCCCCCACAATACGTATGTTATTACGGCGTGATCTCGCCTCCAAGTCCTCGCTTTCAATTTAACCGTGCCTACGTCCTTGGCCATTTTGGTGACTGTGTTCTGAAGGGCTTCCAGGGTGTCCTTGGTCTTACTGATTCTCATTTCTGCCTCTGTAATGCGCCTGGTTGCTTTCTCCAGCTGGTTCCGGATAGATGTCACATTGGTGTTTATTCCGTCGAGTTTTTCATAGAGTGCAGCAAACCCCTGTTGCATTGAGTTTAAAACTCCCATTAGGTCCATGGATGGGGGAGCTGCCTGCAGGGGTGGGGAGGCCATCTGGTCGACGGGGTCGCTGGGTTTACCTCTCTCAGTGTTAGCAGGCTTAGTGAACTTATCAATAGTTCCCCCTTTCTTGGCTGCCACGCGTTTGTCCCTTGTACTGGGTCCAACCGGGTCGACCACACTCAGGCGCTTTGGGATAGTGTCACAGCTAACCCAGTCCGCTATACAGTGCACAAGTCTTCTGTATTGTAGAGTGGCTGTACCATGGCACAGTCGCGAGAGTGTTGCACACCAGTGTATGCCCAGTGGGTGTTTCTGAATTGTAGAGTGTCCGGGTCGTGGCGCAATCACGAGGGTGTTGCCCACCAATTTATGCTTAGTAGGCACTTGAGTTGTGTGTCTAATTTGCATGATGACGTAGGCGCAGTACCTCTCTTCACGGGCACACAGATGGTTTAGCTATTGAACCAGTAAGAACTCCAATGCCTTGCTCCTAAGAATGTAATTAAAAGTGTCATCCAGTGCTGTGTCACCATGGTCACCAGGTGGATCAGGACCACAGAGAAAGCCTGTCGCGCCCGCCCCAGGCGCCCAGCTCAGCCCTATGATGGCTCCTCCTAGGTGGGTGCTGGGTGTTGGGTAGCCAGCCGTGATTCCTATGAAGCCTCTGAGCAGTGATTTCTGTGGAGTATTTGTGGCCAATCGGTAGAACAGGCGTGCCCAGTAGCCAGCTCCTCTCCCTATGTGTAGTCGGATTACGGGCCTACAGCCCCTTCTGTAGCCTCAAGTACAGTATATATCGCCTTCCAGCATCGGGCATGCGAGAGAGGTGAAGTGGTCCAGATGCTATGTGTTGCACATTTGGGGAGGATCAGCCGCAAGGTCTGTAAATTCTGCTCACTGGATAGTGCCTGAGGACGGCGTGTTGCCTGTTAGCACCCCATGCACCAGCAGTTAATATGCTAAATTCTGTTTCCCAGGGGGTCTGTGAGCCCGGCGCTCTGTGTTCATCTATGGTGTAGTGGCCTCACCTCCTCGCCACAGCTCACACGCGGCCTGCAGTCTGGGCAGTCCCAATACGTGGCTACGGTGATAGGGCCCTCACCCCTCGTTGGCCGCTCGGGACGCAGGGCTCACCAGGTCCTGGACACCTTTGGATCCCGCACGTCACTCCTCTGAGCCTGAGATCCCGGCACGGCTCACGGGGTCAGCGGGGGTCTGCAGTGTCTCCCCGCATGAGCACAGTGTGGGAGATTGACATCTGTGCTCAGCCCGGGAGCGCGCAGGGCACCATGGGGAGGACCGTCAACCCCCCGGCTTCAGCAGTGTTGGTGTACCGAAGGTGCGCCCGTGGCGGGGACAGAGCACCAACCCGGCGATCCGGATGGCTGGGTCTTTCCGAGCCTCCCTGGAGAGCGGGGACAGCCCGCGTCGCGCACCCGCACTCCCTCTGGTGGCGGGTAGCTCAGTGGCACTCACAGCGTTGTGCGCAGGGCCTGAAGCACGGAGGACAGAAGAATGACATAAACACTGGATATATTATACTATATATCAGCTGATATTCGGCCCGCATGTGGTCCGGACCTTCTCATTGCGTCTCATGAATTCACAACAGGAACCGGGAAGAATCATGCAAGTTATGGGCTTCGGTCCCGGCACGCTTACAGAGCTCACACCGGGAGCTGCATCTCGCTTCCAGCACAACAGCTCCCCCTCGCTAAAGGCATATTTTGGGCTTTTGTTCCCAGGTATAGTGGCAGCTAACAACCCAGCAGCCAGAAACAAGATCAACTGAGAAATCTGGTGTGTAAGTAAAATATAGGCTGCACAATGAAGAATGCACATATAAATTGGTCGCTTCTAATGGATTTATTTACCAAAAATCCTATGTTATGTCCCTCTCTGCAGGAATCAGCCGGTAGCCGAGAAACCGGAGGACAGTTCGGTTCCTGAAAATGTTTGAAAAAGCCTACTTGGCACACTGTGAAGAAACCCATGAAACTTCCCCTTGCAAGTTGTTTATGTACAACTTGGGTCCTGAAGAAAGCAGCAGATAAAGTGATCAAGTGGACCGCTGAAATCGTTTTTTGTTTGCCTTAATGCGCAATAATCGTTTTATACTTTGTTTGGCCCATTCGTTGTGGGTTTTTTAATTGGCAGATGAGAGGGGGTAATACATTTTGTGAGATAACCTCCCCCGTGCCAAATCCTTGACGTTGTGTTAGGGTTTTTCATTTTAGCCAGCTGTGGCCTGTTCGGTGTGCTTCAGGGAGTAATTAAGTTTTGCTCCACACATATGAGCATATTTAGAGGCTCGATTGAGCAGTTGGGGTCAGCCTCTCTTGCTATCCCCTGTATTAGGTAGCTCCCAGCGATTGCTAAGGATAGACACCTCACAAGGGATAGTTAGTCTGTTCCAATAGGGTGACATAGTGAGAGTGAGGCAAATATTGCAACACTACATTTAAGATAGGATTTCCATCCTCTTTTTGTATTAAAAGTGATACAAGTGTGTCATTTGCAATAATATACTGTCCATAATTTAGTACAGTGCGCCTCAGAGTAGATTAATAATTTGAGTGCTATACATTCCTGTTGTAATTTCAATAAAAATACAATCTATTCACTGGAAACTGCAAACATGAAAGTCAATTACAAAGATGTGACTTAGAGCTGATGTAAGTTGCCAACTGCAGAAGTTCTGAAGAGAAGTTTCCATGCATGCTTGTGGATAAGAAGACACATGTGGGGTTACAAAAGCAGGAGCTCTTTTCAGACAATGTCGAAGGATGGCTCTAATGTTCGTGGAGACAAAAATAAAACTGGCTCATTGATTGACTCTATTGCAATGACATTATTTGATGATGCTGTTTCCAATCTTATAGATTTGTTTGAATTCCAGGAACCACTTTATAAACGCTTCTTGCTGTTTAACTCTGGGTTCTTCTCCTGCACAAAACTTTTCCCGTTGAGAAAATATAACTTTTTGGCAGTGGAGGCAACATGGAATTTTTTACTTGTTAATAATTTGAAATATGCAAATTATGAAATTCATTCTTGAGACTTCTATCCGATTATGCTTGAAATGGAATATAAAATGTTTGATCTAGATAATTATTATTATTATTGAATTTATTGAGCCCAGACCTAGCTTCGAGAAGCAACGGAGCGCTTTACAGAGGTATACAAGAGTACAGATGCATAACAGAGTGCTTTATAGAGGTAACAACATAACAGATTTATAGCGGGAGTAGGATACAGAGGAGCACAGAGGAGGCGTGCAGCTTTACAGGGTGGCAGGGAAAGGAGGGGAGGACAGTGTCTAGTGAGTCAGGTGGCGCAGGGGGCGACGTGATGGCCTAGGTGTTGAGGAGGATAGACTCCTTGAAGGGGTGGGTCTTGAGTTATTTTCTGAATTTTAGGAGCGTGGGGGCGAGTCTGATGCTGATGCAGCGAAGGGATGTTTTATGATCCTTTCCTTTTTGCAGCAGCGGATTTCAAGTCTTCATGTATCCTGGCTTCTGGTGGTATGTTGTCCACCAGAAATGCTGAGTTTCTTCGTGAGGTAGCTGGGTGACTTGAGGGTGACTGCCTTATAGATGATGCAGCAAGACTTGAAGGTGATTTGTGCGTGCAGTGGGAGCCAGTAAATGTCGATGAGGGCTGGAGTGAGGTGGTTGTATGTCCATAGACTCTTGATGAGGCGTGCAGCTGTGTGCAGGACACTTCTCAGGGACACAAGGGAGGAGGACGGCAGGCCTTTGAAGAGTACATTGCCCCCATCCAGGTTGCATAGAACCAGAGCTTGAACAGAGGATCTAACGCTGTCCAGAGGGAGGAAGAGCTTTACTTTCTACAGGAGGGAGAGCTGATACCAGACTGTCTAAGTTTTCTTAGCTATGTGTGGGTTAAAGAAGAGGTGTTGGTTGATGTGGAACCCTAGGGACTTGGCGGAGGAGGTGGACTTGGATGTGAAGCCCTCAGGGGTCATGGTTGATAGCCAAGTCTGAGTTTTCGGGGTTGTTGGTAAGGAGTAGGAATTCGGTCTTGGAGGGGTTGAGCTTCAGGTTTGCACTGGACATCCAAGACTGTACCAGCGAGAGGCAGGTTTTGAGCCTATGCATGTCCTTAATGGAGTCGATCTTGAGGTATAGCTGTGTGTCATCAGCGTGTTGGTCGATGTGGATGTTGTGTGTGGCTAGGAGGGCTCACAGTGGCTCCATGCATAGATTGAAGATCACCAGGGAGGGGATGGAACCCTGCGGTACTCCAAAGGTAATGGGTAGCATTGGTGATCTAGTGGAGTCCATCTCAACAAACTGCTGGCGGTTGGTGAGGTAGGGGTTGAAGCAGCATAGGACAAGGTCACTGATCCCCATGTGCTTATGTAGGGTGTCCATGAGTGCCTGGTGGTCTACTGTGTCGAAAGCGTCCAACAGTTCTAGTAGAACCAAGAGGCAGGGGTGGCTGTCGTCAAGGATGTTGAGGGCGCCGTCAACCACTTGCCTGGTTGCTGTCTCCATGCTGCATCTTGGTTTTAACACGGTTTGGTAGGTTTGGAGGAGATTGTTGGTGTTGATGTGTTGCTGCAGTTGCATGGATACCACTTTCTTAATGATCTTACCTAGGAATGGAAGATGAGTGATAGGGCGATAGTTCCAGAGTGTGTTTCTTTAGTAGAGGGAGAATTGGTCCTGTCTTTAGGGTAGATGGGAATGTGCCTTGAGTTAGGGAGTTGTTGATGATCTCTAGGTAGGGAAGGAGAGCTTCTGCAGGGATGGTCTTGAGGATGGACTCTCAGAGGATGTGGCTTTGAAGGCAGCCAGGGTTTCAACCAGGTCCTCTGCAGAGTGTCTTGAAGGTTGTCCAGGATGTGGAGATTTCCCAAGGAGGGACGTGAGTTGGGTCTGTGGATCCAGAGCTGATGTTTATGTGCTGGTGCTTCCAGTAGAGAGTTGCAGTTTGCTTGGGGGTGTTCGGTCCATGTGAGGTGGAGGTTGGCGAGGTCTTCCATGAGGGCTTCCACCGAGAAGTTCTTGAAGGACCTGAAGGTTTGTCTGATTGGTTTCTGCTGGGAATGCTTGACTGGGGGTGTGTGCAGGATGTTGAAAGGCACTGTGAGATGGTCAGACCAGTCAAGTGGGTGAGGAGAGCTGTAGTGGAGGGAAAGCATTACGGTGATGATTAGGTCGAGGATGTTACCTTTCTCATGCATTGCGGGTCTTTCATATGCTATGCAAGGCTGAGGGTGTTGAGAAGGCTGAGGAGACCTTCCTTCATTGGTTTTGTGGCCTAATTGCCTGGGAGGTTGAGGTTGCCTAGGAAGATGTTGTTGGCAGGCGTGAGGGGCGTGGTGGTGTCCAAGTCGGTCAAGTCTCCAATGAAGGGGGTGTTGGGTTTGGGTGGTCAGTAGATGAGATGGAAGGTGACTGTGTCCATCAGGGAGAGCGGGAAGTGGCAGGAGAGGACTTTAAAGGAGCCAATTGTCTCTGTTAATTCTGGTGCATGGCCACAAGATCTTGTGGATGACTGCGAGGCCTGTGCCTGTCTTGTTTGGCCAGTCTCTGTGTTGGATGCTGTAGCCGTCAGGGACAATGACATCTAGGATGTGGGTGAAGATGGCGCCACGGTCGTGTGTAGTGATGAGGTCAGCAATGTCTACTGCATGGGTAATAGCTGAGCAGACGATGGCGAGATTAACTTCCACGTGGTGGATGGTGAGGAGGTGCTGATTGGCTTGAGACTGATATGGTGAGGTTGCTGTATTGTGTCCATGCCTTAGCAGAGGGGCGATGTTATTGACGCTGGATTGGCCTGGTGATGGTTGGGATGGCCTGTGGGGATGGAGGAAAAAAACACTAGTTAGCACGTGGTTACCTGTTGTCTGAGTAGGGGTTCAGGTTTTGGGTGCTCACGGTCCACATAGGTTCAAACAAGAATAGCCCTTTTCTTCGCCTGCCCATCACTTGGGACGCCCGAGTGAGAGAAGCCCTTGATCTAAGAGTTAAGAGCAGAAAGGAAGACGCAGGGCTAAGAAGGTGGGTGGGGCTTAGGCCATGTTACCTAGATCCCCTTGCACCTGTTCACCAACTGCAAAGGAAAAGAGGCTGGTGGGTGCTTAATTAGGGGACAAGGGTGGCAAAACAGGAAGGCACCAACAGTTTAGCAGTGATTGTCAAGTGGGCAGGGCTTAGGCCATGTGACCTAGATCCACTTGCACCTGCTCACCAACTACAACGGAAAAGAGGTTTGAGGGCTGCTTAAATAGGGAAAAAGGGCAGCAAAACGGGAAGGCCCCAACAGTTTAGCAGTGACGGACAGGTGGGCGCGTCTTAGGCAACATGACCTGGATCAATTTGCACCTGCTCACCAACTGCAAAAGAAAAGAGGCTGGAGGGCACCTTAAGTAGGGAAAAGGGGAAGCAAAACAGGAAGGCACCAACAGTTTAGCGGTGATTGACATGTGGGCAAGGCTTAGAACCCGTGACCTAGATCTACTTGCCAGCTCTAGTGATTAAGACGGATTTCCCTCCTGTAAGACTCTTGGTCGGCTGTCCACATCCTGTTTTTGACGATTTGTAAGTGCCAGTAGAGTATCTTGAGTTAGAACGTGCTCTCTGTAATTTACCCTATCCTGCTATTCAGGCATGTACGATCAAATGTGCTTCAAAATATACCATCCAAACCCATTTTTTCCAAAAATGCCTTGAGGGGCTCTATCTTGCACTCATTTCTGCTGAAAGGAACTCTCATTTGCTAATGTCGCTCATTCACAGATACAAGGATGGCTTAAGAGCCCCATTGATTTTGGTGAGGTGATGTGACTGGCCAACACCCCCACTCTGAGAGCTATTCCAGCACCACTGACTTCTTTCAATGCGTCATGGTTTCCTTGTGTGCACATCAGAGTCACGCATGGTTCTCTCTGTTCTGTTAGTCTGGGACCAGACCCCTGGAGCCCAGCTGCCCAGGACAGAGCAAGGCAGAATGAGGGAGGAGACGGTAAGGGTGTTTGCAACCTGGCACCCATGAATGCATTGCATGCTCTCAAATCACCAAACCACTAAAAGTACCCAGTACAGTAAGCCACCAGTGCGGGTTAGCTGACGTATTTAATAAAAGACATTAGAACACTCTTTGGGGCTTGTTCATCAGTGAGACTGTCGGTGATGTAAATACAGTCCATCAGACAACACTTATTTCCTGATGCCAAAAGGCCCCTCCAACCTATTCTAAGACTGGGTTAAACTGCTGATCTAACACCAGTCCTGGAATATCTGAATTAAGTGCTGGATGGTGGTGTTTAGGCAGAATTCCATGTTGGGAGTTCTTCTGTCACATTTTATGGGAGTCCTAAACCTTTTGCTTTTACCTCTTGATTTTTCTGTATCTTTGACATTACTTTTTGTGGCCAGATGGACTTCTACTGGTGTCCCCTTGTCGCTGTGCTATGGATTTTAGGACTGATTAAAAATACTGATGATGAATTAGTATCGTGTGATAAAGCAGGCACTCACTAAGCAGTTGGAGTGGGCTACACATAGGGAGATACATCTGTAACTGCATGCAACAGCATTAGCTGAATACCACAGAGAACAGAAAATTTCCTGAGGGCTGAGAGTATGTTTGGAACCAACCCTCTGCAAGGAGAATCCACTTTTTATCAAATGTTGGCGACAGATCTTAAATAAGTGCTCATTAGATTTAATTCTACTGACTATTGAAGAGTTAGCTAAAGTCCTCAGTACACTCGAGGAGGAAATTAACACGATCAAAGCAACACTAAGCACTAGTCTAACACAAGAACAAATAACAACTATCTTGTAGGATACAAACGCCAAACTGGATAAATATAAAAAAGAATTGGAGGCTAAGAAAATCCGTAAATTCAGGAGAGATACCCGGGATTACAGACTGGACATAGTTTACAGCTGGCAGGAATGTTACCAGCAAAGGAATCCAAGATTCCATCATCAAGAATCAAGAAATCCCAGAGAACAGAGGGAAGGGGCATCAGACACAGACTCCTATGATGCATCTAGTACAGAACTAGAAGCTGTGTAGAAGCTGGCTTGGAAATTTCAGAAATAGCTCATTAAAGAAAGGCCACATTGGCCACAGCCGGTAGTTCAACCTCCAGTAGACAAGTTAGAAGAGGACAAACCAGCAAAGGGAAGAAGAACAAATCTGACATGAAAATTGGCTGTGAAAAGGAAGATCTGTTGGTTAATATATCTAGCTATGAACTATCCACATTTGAACGGAAGGTACTACAGAAGGGGTTATCATTTGTACCACAACATTGTAGTAGCTTGTTACAAGAAAAGATTGACTTATTTAGGTTAATGAGAAAACTCAAGTGAAAAGTCTTTTTTGACTCATTGGAACGAGAGAGTGAAAGCAAAGAAGAATCTGAGTTTCTCGAGATGGCACCTAATAGCCCTTTCTACCCCCTGTACATAATTCGATCCTTACTTCATTTGAGACGCTGGTACTGGATAGGCTTAAGAAGATTCGCTTTCTAAAAAAGTAAATGAAGGAATTTTAATGCCAGAGAAAGACAAGTACTAAAGCCTCTATTTTTTTTATGGATGCAGCTGAATAAATCAACTTTTCAATAACAAATTTACATACATAACAGAAAATGTATTTTTAAAATGTCTTAATAAATATAAAAAAGAAAACATAACTGATGGATGAATTATTCGTGAGAGCCCAACACAAGTAATACTAAAGTTCAATTGACACATAGTAAGTTTAGAGCTCTGCATCATTTAGTACTTATTAAAAATCCTAATATTCATTTTGCATATTTTCATATTTTTAAATGTCAAATGAATACAGAGATATTTAAGATTTTAAATTCAAAGTTCTCTTTTTATTTTTTTTTATTTGATGGAATGTGTGATGAAATGTTTATTATACTGTTGTTGTTGTATATGTGTTTTAAATTGAAAGGTTGATTTATCAACCAAACAGTTAATAATAAAAAAAAAGGAACGATTAGATGAACTCTAATATGATTTTAAATTTAAAATCTCATTAGATCAAATACAGTACATTGTCATAGTCAGAATCACTCGTCATTTCAATTGCATCATGATATATATGAATAGAGGTAAAACATGAACCAGACAACTGATAACCCAAGAAGAAACATCAGTGCTGTACAATTTAACAGGCTAACGGGCAAATCAAAAGGACTTCATCTGCTCCTTAGACTTTTATGGAATAATTAATGAGTTCACAATAGTGTCATGAGATTTCATTGTAAAGTATCCATCAGATCCTATTAATTTAGGTCAGATGAGGAGTGTGCAAACAGTAACTCACAAGGTTGGCCCAGAGCAATTGTCTAATGACAACATATTCAGAAAGTTCAAAGTGGCGATTCTGACACTGGTACTTTAGCTAGAAAAAATATGTTGCCATACGATGTCAGGACTGATTATTTTTAGAAAGCTGAAATGTCTGGCAAAGTATTTTTGCTCTATGGAGACAACTTAGGGCATTGAGTAATAAGATGCTATAGAGATTCCTGTTGTTTAACATTATTACAGAATCAACAGAAACTCATTTGTTTGTTGATGGTCTTACATTTTACTAATAGCTCTCTCGAAGGCCATAAATTAAATCTCATATACAATATGGCTACGCAATATGGCCGCTCTATACATAGGTGATGGATACTTTACTAGTTATGGTTCAATAATACGGAAATGCTTTTCTCCAAACAGATTTTCTCTGAAATCTTTATGCAATCCGTGCAGTTTTCGTGTTTCAATCCAATCAGTCAGATATAATTTGGTTTTGGCCCTCTTGGGATTCAACACAAGTATATCAACAGTTATGGTCAGACCATGCCATAATTTGAATGATAGCCTTTTTCCATTTATTCACAAAACAATGCGAGGAGGAGAATATATAAGTAGACACAGTTTTAAGCAATGTGTCTGTGTTAGAAAGCATAAGACATTTTCTGGAAAGGGCGCACAAGCGCCATCGATGTAATCCATTTAATGAACATCAGGCCTAACTCGGATCTGAGCCAGGCAATGGGTATACACTTGGGTAAAGTTAATATTTGTCTCAAAAATGTTCCCACTATTCTTTACAGAAAGATTTCAGGCAAAACCTCTCTTTTTTCCATGTCGTATAGTAATACTGGTGTGACATTTTGATTATAATAAGTCACAGCTGGACAGACAGAGAATTTACCATATCTTGCAAAGTAAAATTTTGGTTTGAGATAATGCATTCAATAATTTGCCTTCTAGCATATACAGATAGTTTGCATTGTTTGCTCGATTGCATATGATCATACCCAGATATATGTAGTGGGTTACTACTTCTAGATCTATTTTTTGGAAGGACCAGCTAAAGGAACTCTGATTAGAGCGTTTAGGCCTACAATGCATGATTTTAGTTTTCTGATGATTTATGACCAACTGATTTCTATTTATATATGTAGATAGAGCATCAAGAAGTCCTTAAAGGCCCTTACAGGTTTTTGAGAGCAAAATCAAATCATCTGCATAAAGCAACGCTGGTGCCAATTTCAAGCCCATTTTGGGAGTATCTGTATCGATGTTTTCAAATGAGATCCCCATATCAGATATGAAAAAGTTGAAGAGGGCCAAAGCAAGAATACAACCTTGCTTCAACGCTCCACAAGTTTGAATGGAGGCAGATAGGAAACCCTATGTGGTCATTCTGACTTGTATTGTACTATCCGAGTGAAGTGCATGGATCATATTTACCAAAGTGGAAGGACAGCCAGCTTGATGAAGTTTCTTGATAAGAAGATTTCTAGAAACGGAATCAAAGGCTGCGTGGAAATCCACAAATGCCAAGTTTAATGATTGATTTGTCACATATGCATGATTTTTAACGGCGTTAAGAGTCAGCAGATTTATTGCTGTGCCCATGCCCACCACAAATCCTGTTTGATTCGGATCACGTTGATGACATTGCCATGACATTGAAGTCACATAAAACTAGCCGAGCAAAATATTTCCCGGCGCGTCTAACAATGCAATAGGTCTGTAATTGGAATCCAGTGTGCGATCTCCTTTCTCAAATATTGGTACAATCACTGATTTGCGCCAGGAAGTTGGTATAGTGTGTGTTCTTATGGTATGCAGAAAGATGTTATTCAAAATCACAGACCAGATCCTAGGGTGGGCTTTAAACATGGCATTACTTAAACTGCCGGGTCCCGGAGCTCATGAACCACTTGATTTGTTAATAAAATATTCCACGTCTTCTTCAGAGGTATGTAACTGCCACAAGTTGTGTGGAAAAGGAAAAGATTGTAAGGAGCTGGGGATAGGGTCAGCTTAGAGAAATGCACCAACCACTGTTGTTCAGTTACTCCATTCATTTGGCTAGAGAAATGGGACACATGAACAGTTTGATTTAGAAGTTGCCATATCTGTGCAGTGTTTTTGTTAGCTAACGATTCCAGCATTATTTCACTGTCACGCTGAAATAGTAAAACCTTCCTGCCACGAACTCAGTTTCTATATTTGCATTTTGCTTTCTTCAGCACAGTGATTCGTTCTGGCAAGCTCATTCGGCTTACTGGTTTATTTAGGAGTCGAAGTGCTGCTTTCTTCTGTTTCAATTCCAAATCAAAATAGTGCAGGTTTCTTAGCTTTGGGACATTAGTTGTCGTGGATGATGATCTAAAAAAGCTTAAGGCAGCTGTGTAAGATTTCTTGGTGTCTGAGGTTCCTTCTCGAGTTTCAAATTGACTTTGTAGGATCATGTCATTCAACTGATTTAATTTACATGTAGTCCAGCGAAAAAACGGTTTTTAGAGTTATTAACACTTAATGGGGTTTTAAACCATTGATTACCAGTTGGAGAACGCAATAAGACCAGTGTAGGGAGAGCATGTCATGATCACTGTGTTGTTGCCGAATAATTTTAAAACTATCGGCCATCATGAACATTTGTTCATCCACGTAAATATAATCTATTATGCTTTCTGCTTCATCTCTACGCCAAGTGCTAGAAGGAGGCATGTCGCCTGGCAGCGATCCATTTAACATTCTGAGGTTCCTTTCCTTCATAAGAGTGGTCAACAGTAGTTGCATTAGGCAGAAGCTTGCTGGTGGACAGACAGCGCAAGTTAAGATCTCCTGCCACTATGGTATTAGTGACGTCAGGATCGATCATAATAGTGTCTAAAAGGGTTTCCAGGGCAGTGAAGAAGCAATCATCTGAGATGCTAGCTGGATTTCTATACAAGTTGATCACTGCAATGATTCGATCTTGGCAGGAGATTTTTACTAGCTGTAAGAAATGGTTAGGCGCGGCCCAGGGAGAAACAGATAAGCCAGTGCTTGTTCTTACATCCACTAGGAGGCCCACGGTTGGACGTCCTTTAAGTGGTGTGTTCGCAGGTTGAAGCACGATGTTGTGGTTATCCCACACTGGAATTTCTGACAGCCAAGTCTCCTGAAACATCAGGACGTCAAAATTATCTATTTGATTAGAGGATGAATCCATTAAATGAGCATGACCACAAGTGTTCCAACAAGCTAAACTTGTAAAAATGTTTTCATTGTCTAACTTGAGCTGTTATGCCAGGGGTTTAGATCACTCTGATGCCGATTTGGTACTTTGCCATGCACATTTGGAGCCTTTTGCGATAGGGCTTTTCATTGGGACTCTCACAGTTTTACGATCGTTATCATGAATGTCTTGAGCAATGTCAAAACCAAGAGCAAACAAGTCCATTTTTGTTTGACCAATGGTGTTTAAAACCATGGCTGAGGGAATCCAAAGCCTAATACTTAATAAGTCATTTTCATTTAAGAACTCAACCTTGTCAATATTGAATGATGTTATATCTTGGAGTGTCGATACCTCTTAAAATATGTGCATGATGCTGGTCCGACAGAGGTCAAAAGAAGGATATGGTGTAGGGCAGAGGACTGTGAGGGCAGAGTTGGTTTACTATTAGTACTTTTATGCAATGCAGATTGAAGACCATCATCACCATTTTGTAGTATGTTTACAGCTGTTGCCCCTGTACACACTATTTGGTGATTGCAGTGCTTGATTTGTCCACACTCTGTTTGAAGTTGAACAGAGATGTATAGTTGGGCTTGTTTCAAGCTGCTTTGAGAGTTGATGGTGCGTTTCTAGTGAGCAACGTTTGATCGTCATGGCGATTTTCTTGCCAGAACACAAGATGAGATTCTTGCCTATTAAGTACATGAGATTGTCTTGAAATTTCACTATCATGCAGACCAATTTCTCCAATTTGTTTATTTTTGTTGGGTTGCTAAATAAAAAGCAACAGCCTTCCTTATTTCCAAGCGTCTTTGTTTGATCGATTCGATGTCAATACTCGGGGAGGGCTTAGATTGAGTATTCTCTACGATTTTTGGTTTGGGATCATTCACCTGGGTACTGGCTATATTGATTTCCGATTGCTCTGTTAAGGCTGAAACAAGTTCATCCAGTGGAGCATGGGACAGGGACCGATCTATGTTCTGTATAGAAGAATTATTTTTTATTTTTTAGCACATTTTTCTATTTCTTGACAACTTGAGAGCTGATACTTGCAATTTGTTTTTGAGAGGCAGTAATGGTGCGTATAAAACATTTGGAACTCGAATTCAATGTGGATCGAGTGAGCCTCTTATTTTTTGCTTTTTTTCATGATATGCAGATGACAAGATTTTTTAATGTTCTTTTGAAATTCTATTTCGCGTCTTTTTGCGAGCAAAAATGTCATACATTTTTGCTCGCAAAAAGGGACTACTGAACTAGTGAGGGACTACTGAATTGTCAATAAAACTAGATTGTCTTCAGCAGTAATACCGGAGATCTTGGTGTGTATTGCAGATGGAGTGGGAGAATTCTCACCAGCAGGTAAAATGATTTATTGGGACATTGGTAATACAGACTGCCCTTGGATATTATCAGGAAATCCCAAAGGCACACATTAAGTGCCCGTGACTATTTGTGTGGGTTCTTCTTCTTTGATTTTATCCGGGTGCTTGCGGATTCTTTCACCGGTTATCCAGTCTGCTATTTGTTGGATTTGAAGTGTTTGATGTGTGATTTTCACATCAAGTGATTCGAATAACTTAAATAAGCTAGTTATGGTCATGTTCATAGCTGATAAGGCAATCTGTAACATTTTGTTCTGATTTGTTTCACTCTTGTGTTGCGATGACAAAACAGGCCTACGAGGGGTCGGGTTGATGAAGGATAAGGAATTGATAGGTGATGTAGTTGAACCATGATTAAATAATATTGGTGACTGAGATACATTTTGAATAATGTCAGAATCTTGAAAGCTTGCATGTATAGAGATATCCGACATACAGTCATCTCGTCGGCCTCTGCCTGATATGGAAAGTCAGAGCCGCCGCCTACTGCTTGCTGCGGAGCTAAGCGGCCAAGCAGTACTTTCCGGTACTTGTCCCTGGTGCGCGTGAGAGCTGAAGATAGAGGAGTCAGCAGGTAGGGGGAGGGGGCATCTAATTTAATTCTTGTAATCCAAATATCACAGCTCATGCAATAATAGAAATGTCCACTGAGCAGAGAAATGCGACCAAGCTGTACTTTCCGGTACTTGTCCCTGGTATACGCACGCTGGCGCGCGTGAGAGCTGAAGATATAGGAGTCAGCAGGTAGGGGGAGGAGCCATCTAATTCAGTTCCTATAATTCAAATATCACAGCTCATGCAATAATAGAAATGTCCACAGAGCAGAGAAACGCGGCCAAGCAGTACTTTCCGATACTTGTCCCAGGTGCGTCTATTGGACAAGCAAGACCTTATTTTCAAACCAGTGAAAAAGGGTGGCAAATCAGTGTTAATGAACAAGCATGACTACTTGGATGAAGCCTACATACAGTTGAGTGACAAAGAGACGTACCAGGACATTTTGTATGAGCCCACAGAGAAAGTAAGAGCCTTGATTCAGGAAGTCTTGGATGAACCTGAAAGGAGGGAAGTTATATCGGAGTGCACAAGGAAATTTCTTGAGACCTCTAATCCTGTGATGCCGGTCTTCTAAGTGCTACCAAAGATCCATAAGAGTCTGCTTAAGCCACCGGGACGTCCAATAACAGGCGCCATGGGCAACCTGCTGGAACCATTTGCACAGTATGTGGATAGAGTGTTACAACCTTTGATCCAGGAAAGTTCCACCTATATTAAGGATACCACAAGATTCCTTAATAAATTGAATAACATACAATACGTTCATGGTCGGGATATCCTATTCACCATGGAAGTTACATCTTTATATACCAACATAATACATGAAGCAGGGCTAGAGGCTATGGAATGGTTGCTTCTATCATCAGAGACCGGTATGGCAGACAGGATCTTTCTCCTGTTGATCCTGCAACTGGTACTGCAAAACTACCTCTTCAGATTTGGTGAAACCTTCTACTTACAACTGTCAGGCCTTAGTATGGGTGCAGCCATGGCACCCAGCTATACTAATACCTTATGTTGTACTTAGAAACAGAGAGCATACTCAATTTGGCAAGATGGATGCAGTATCTGGCGATGTATGTCCGATACATAGACAACATTTTTGGGATCTGGACAGGATCAGAAGACGAGCTGCTGAGTTTTTTCAAGATGATGAACAATATGCACACACGCATTAAGTTTACAACCGAACATAGTAGATCCAATATTAACTTTTTAGATGTTGAAATTTATGAGAGTAATAATGGACTAAACACCAGGATCTTCACAAAAGAAACAGAACAAGTTTTCATCCCAAGCGCACAATGGATAGTATGCCTTTGAGTCAATTTCTAAGATACCATCGGAACATCTCTAACACAGAGGAATACCAAAGACAACCTTTGTAGTTACAATCCAAAACTGTAAAAAGACAGTATGGCAGGGAGCTCATTGATGACATAGTTAAGCGTATTGCACAGACCCCAAGAGAAACCTTGTTGACATCGAAACCACCAAAAACTAACCCGGCAATGGTCTATGTAACCATTCGACACAAAGCATAAAGATCAAGAAAATAATCAAAAAACATTGGTACATGCTGCACATGGATCCTATACTAGACAGACTGGTCCCCAATCCACCTACCTTTGCTTACAGGAACAGCAGAGCACTGAGGAACTCGCTAGTGAGAGCTGAATTGTAAGTCCAGTAGAAAACAAAACAAAAACAATTCACGTGTACACAATCCTGCTGCAACTGTCAGCACTTTGATAATATCATCAAGGGTGATACCATCAAATATTCACATTTAGGGGAAAAAATCCAGCTGAAACTTTCTTGCACATGTGACTTGACCAATGGCATATTATGCTTTAAAATGCTCATGTGGGTTTTTTGTGTGGATATGACCACTAGAAAGGTCAAGGTCCACTGGACCGAACACAAATCGAATATTAGAACAAATAACCTGAAGTCCCCAGTAGCTGTGCACTTTATAGAGGCTAGAAACAACATAGCTCAAATGAAATGCACCATTTTGGAACAGGTTGCCCCTACTGGAAGAGGGGGATGACCTAACAAAAAGACTACTGCAAAAAGAGATAGCATGGATCGAATGTTTGGACTCCATGACACCTATGGGCATGAACTGTGACTGGGTTTTGACATGCTATTTGTAGTGTGCTGCCCGTAAGGCTGTAGTTGGTTGAATACTGATATACTTCTGCACACAACACTATTTGGTTCATCGCCTTTCCATTTAAGATAATCTATGTGGTTATTATTTATTGCTGTCTAGATTGCAAGCGGGTTAACCTGTGAGGGATTCACTCGCTTACCATCTGCCTCTGCCTGGGCTTGGGTGGGGTCAGTGGAATACCTGTACATCTGTGGCCTGTTATATGCATGTCCCCCTCGAAGGCTTTCCGCCTTCTCATTCTAGATGTTACTCATCGGAGATCTCTTTGTCATGTTAACTAAGAGTTTGACTTGAAGATTGTGAGCAGGCATGCCTGAGAGGAGATTATCTATGTAAAGTAATACTTTTTACTCAACTATTCTGCATTTTGCTGTTTGTGAATGTACATGGGAAATCCCAGGCACATGTAGGATCACTGCATTTACCCTTTGACCATCGCTTGCTCTTTGACATTATAGAGTTTGGGCTATCTGTTAGAGGATCAGCACATTCCTGTGCTTGTTGCAGTGTCACCTTTGAGCAGATTGTATCGATCACGACTTTGACAGCGTGTGCCGATACAGTGTTGATTCCAACAAAGATATCGCTTGTGGATGAGTGATGAACTGGTTCTTGTTCAGTCTGATATCTTCCTGCTTAACTTATTATTTTGATTTATATGAGCGATTAGGCACCCTGGGGGAATTTTGAATTTCTCAGAGGTGGTAATGCCTTTACAAACAGAAATCGCTACTCCATGACGGTTTCTGTACAGTCCTTGGCCATTCCAATATGGCCACCGAGCGGGACCTCTGTTCCCTCCACTCTGATGCGAGTGTAGAGAATGTACCTAACTACATATAATGGCCGCGGGGCACCTGACCGGTTTTCGCCGGTCTGTTGCTCCGCGGTCCGTCTAAGTGTTTGATCCCTTGTGCCACTCAAAGGGTAAGCTGGATACACATGCGCAGTACTCTTTGTATGTAGTGTGGGAGGGATAGCACATAAATCGCTCTTTCAGATTCAACAAAGTCTTTGAAGCGTTTATTCGCGTGCATTACACTGCGCTAGATGACATCCAGATGTGGTGTGGAGAGGTGGTTATATGTTGTGTCATTCTGTCACTAGTTCAGGAGATTGATTAGCCTTTTTATATATCTCATTCTAGGTTTTTATCAGCACTATGGGAATTCTATCAGTGAGGTTAGAGACTGGTTTGTCAATATGTTTTTGTTTGTCATTTTTGATGATTTAGGAACAGGTAATGAGTAACTATATAAATATATGTTTTATGTTACAGAGTTTCTATGAATTTAGACAGAAATCAGTTTAACAGCCTGAAAAAAGGATTTGATCCGAAACGCATCAGCAATTGTGAAGTGTCAGCGATTCACAGCTTACAGATTGGACACTTCTCGATTAAACTGCTTGATGTTTTGAACTTATTTATTTGCAAGGGTACATGACCATCCGTCTACTGTATTAGGCAAATACCACTTGTTGAAAGCTTTTCTTATGCTTTCATCTGTATGTACAATAGAAAATTGATAGGAAATGTTGGTTTTTATCTGCAATGTGTATTTTTCATTTTAAATGTATGTTCAAACTGAGTGTGAAATTTAAAAAACTCCCTGTTTATATTGCTGCTTTCACTTTAAAAGGCTAGTGCTTCATTCATTGAAGTAAACCATTTTCTTATTTATCATTTGGAATTGAGTCAGAGTGTCTAATTTTTTTAACAAGTGTTTACTGATTTTGACTTTTACATATTTCTTTGTTGTGTAAATTTGAATGTTCTTCGGGATTGGTCCCACAGGAGTGCATTTGGGACACCTGTTGGTGACAACAGGCTTTCTATTGTATCTGTTTATTCTGAGTCCCGTATGGTCAGGAGACTTTACTTATTTGCACCTGAAAATTGATGAATAATTGAATTATGTTAGGTCACTAATATTTTTACATTTAAGTTTCTACAGATCCCAGTAGTGCACCTCTTCTCCCCCGTGGCTGTGCTATGTTAGCCCATATGGCTCCTAGAATGGGGGTGTTTTTTAAGCACCCCATTTTGGCCCTGTTATATCACTTTATAATAGTGCTGTGGGGTAGGCTGGTGGCAGCTATACTATATTTGTTTGTTGGGCTGTTGCCGGTTATACCACATTATTAGCCGAATGTACCAGTGTGATAGCAATTGGGGTACTAACAAATTCTGTATGCTGCACTCCAGCCATTTTGTTTTGGGCTAGTACCACGGTAGGCCTAAAATTGCTATTGTTCATGCAGGGTCTCACTCAGAGCACAGCCCTGCATCCTCTGTGTAGGTATGGACCGGTACCCTTCCCTGGACAACCCTACTGCACACATTCTGAGGATGGACTGGGCTGTTTGCCATGTTCTGGGCCAGCTGGATTGGCTTGCCACTAAATGCCATGTGTCAAGAAGAGAAGATGTGTAGTCCTCAATTCCGCTGAATCTTACCTGAATTTGCTGGAGGATTTACCATGAGGATGGGATGCTATTTTTATAGGTCCAACGTTGGCCATACTGCCTGTGCTCTGTGTCCATTGTCCTTAGCCTTCGGTTCTTCTTTTGGCTGCAGGATATCCTTCCTGTGTTATTCCACATCCTCCTCCTGGCCCTCTTCACTGGCTGTACTGAATATCTCATGCTAGGGCTATTTCTGGCCAGGTTCTGTGTTGCTTCACCTTGTAATACTCCTGTTCCTTGTGATAGGGATCCTCCATCTTCCAGAAAGGGCTAGACCTTCTTCTCATTGCTTCTGCTCCTAGAGGGTTGGCCATCCTCCTAGGAATGCAGATTATTATTTTGGGTCAATGATGGTCTGGTGTGCAGGCTCCTGGATACCGGATCCTGTAACTTGCCCTGTAAAAGAAGCTTTGTACCCACTGGGTTTCATGGTTCCTTAGTCAAGTCCTCTGAATCTGGCACCATGGGTACTTGCCCCATGGTCATGGGCTCCTGGGTCTCATTTGCCATCAGGAGTCCTCTAGGTCATGGAGTGGGTTGGAGTTGCAGGCCCACTGGATTGCCATTAACTTCCATTGGTTCAAATGCTGATCTGGTTCTTTCTCTGGTCATCTGGGCTCAAACTTGGCACTGGAGCTCTTCAGGGGCGTCTCCTTTGGAGTCTTCTTGGGTTGGTTGCTGCATTCTCCAGATATACGTGGTAAAACAAGTACTGACCTGACTTTGTTCTATAACCGTAGTTCTGCCTATTAGACCTTTCCCTTTGATTCCTATGGGGAACCTTTACGAACTCAACAAACTCCACTAAAGTGACTTTTAAAGGTATATAACTGAACATTGGCCTTTTTTCCTGGGTCCCTCTTGCGCCCCAGGAGTTTTATACAAAAGTCTAAAACTGTATCATGTACCTAGGATTTACTAAATATATTGGCCCTCATTCCGAGTAGGGCTGCAAGTATAGGCGAATACCGGCATGGCGTAAAGAGCGTCTCCGTGCTGGCACAAGACCGTAAAAAACAGCCTATTCCGACTCCGCGTGCACGCGCTTTGCGCCATGCCGGTAACGCACCTCAGCGCCATGCCGTAAAAGGGCCCCAAAAGCCCTTACCGGCAACAAGCGCACCGTACATAACACTACTGACTTAGAGAAATTAGCGGTAACCGTAAATAGCGGTCACCGCTATTTACGGTCACCGTTAAAAAACGGAACTGGAAAAAACATCATCGCACAGGAATGGGAAGGAGCACGGCAGCCATCTTTAAAATCACAATCCATTGCCATCCTCTCCATACAGGACCCGGAGCCATACAGTGATCAGAGAAATAGGCATTGGAGACCAGCATCATGCCCAAAGCATTAAAAAAGGGTGCTGCATGCATAAGAAAGGAGCGCTTTACCCAGGATGAGCTCCAGGTACTGGTTGACACTATGCACGAACATGCAGACACTGTATTCAGCAGTGATATGCGGAGGCCCACCGTCGTCAGGAAGAAAGAGATCTGGGCCTTGGTGGCACAGAGGGTGAGCGCCGTGGGAAACACCCCCCGCACCACCAAGGATTGCAGGAAACGTTGGGATGACCTCCGTCTGAGGGTGCGGGCCATCCTCTGGGCAAACCGAAGTCAGGCCCTGGAGACAGGAGGAGGGCCAGGTTCCCCCATCAAAATGATGCCGTGGGAGGAAACGTGTGCGGCCATGATGGGCACTGAAGCCATAGATGGTGTTGGAGAAATGGAGTGCGGTGCAGCGTCATCCGCTGATGGAGGTGAGTGTCATGAGTCAAGACAGAACATGCATTCCTAACGTAAGTCACTGCCAAGGGCTGGGCAAGGTGTCACGTCATGGTTGGGCAACCCCCCCCAATGAAATCATGCTGTAACAAGTGGGACCCAGGCTGATGTCAGGTGCAAGGCTGTAACCCATATGGCCCATACCACACAAAGAGGCCGAATCTGTGAGGCACACGGGGCAGTGATTGTACACATTGTGAATGTGAGTCATCACAGTACTCCGCCAACATGAGTGACCCAGACATCTGCATGCATTGACCATCCAAGCCCAGATCACTGTCCCACTCACCACCCAAATGTCAACAAACCGCTGCAATCCCATTGTGATACCATAGGCATGTAGAAATGGTGACCCCCAAATCATGCCGTCTCTCTCTCCCCCCCCCACAGGCAGCGAGCATGACAGCGAGGACCAGGAAAGCACCTGGGCCAGTACCTCCAGGGGCAGAGTCAGGGGCCGCCGCATACCTGCAAGCAGGAAGACAACACAGGCAACACCACCTGCTCCAGCAACCCCCATGGAGGGTGCACAACCCCCACCCGCACCCCTACCCATGCCTGCAGTGCCGCTGGACACATGTCCCACGCTGCACTCTGAGGAGTCCAGTGTGGCTGGTGAGAATGCAGCCATGTGCCTCCTCGATGTGCCAGACAGCCCCCCATCAATATCGGGAGCCAACGTGGAGGACACCATTGACATTGGCCATACCCCTGACATACCATCATACAGCCAGGTGGCACACAGCGACTCCGGGGAGAGTGATACCCCAGGGCTCACAGGGCAAGGAGTACAACCTGCCTGTCCTGTATCCACTTCCCCTGCAGAATCTCTGGGAAGGCCTGCAGGCCCAATACCAAGCCTGCCAAGCACATCGGCCACATCGGCCATGGATGTAGTGCGCTCCCAGCATCTCACAGGCCTCATTGAGGAGTTCACCAGGGACAATCGCGAATCAAGGTTGGAGTGGCGCAATGACCTTCAGGCTCTGGGCGAGGTGATCACAGCGAACACAAACCGGCTCTGCGACGTCCTTGGCCGGATCGCAGATGCCCTGGAAGCAGCACACCCCACACCACAGCCCCAGCGGGAGGAGCCACCTTCACAAAGCTCCTCCACCCAGACCAGCCCGGTCCGTCGTTCACTGCGTACATTGCGCCGCCACGACATGGATCCCCCTGGCTCTGGGAGTGCACATTGACCATCCCGGCACACACATGTGGCCTATGTTGCCCCAATTGAACTATTGTGGGGTTGTTGTGGGGGGAGTTGGAGGGAGGTGAGGGTGTGTGTGGGAGTTGTGGGGGAGGGGGGTGGTGGTGTAGGTTTTGTTGTACATGTTAGAACTTTATCATTCAATACATCGGTTGATCATCCAAAAAAAACAGAGTGGACATTGATCATTGTGCATGTGTCTTTTAATGTTCCACAGTGCATGGTGTAAATGTATCCCCACACCCAGTGCCTGATGTCCTGTTATCCTCAAACCCTCAGCTGACTAGTGAGTCAGAAATATTGTCCGATCAATGATTGCCGCACGGCACGTCCCTCCTGTGCATCGGCACCGTGATGCTGTCCTGCCATTCCTTCATCCTCCCCCTCATCATCATCTGGTGGTAGCAGTTCCATGTCAGGGGGCAGTGGCACGTTCCGATGGATGCACATGTTGTGCAGCATTACACATGACATGGTGATCTTGGACACCTTCTCGTGGCTGTAGATGAGTGCACCACCGGACCGGCTGAAGCAACGAAATCGTGCCTTCAACAGGCCGAAGGTCTGCTCTATCACCACCCGTGTACGGGTATGGGATCTATTGTAGTCCTCCTCGTGCCTGTTCTGTGGGTTGCGGACTGGGGTCATGAGCCACGGCTTCAAAGGGTAGCCAGCATCACCTGCATAAGAGTGGAATGAAGGTAAGTGTTTGTAAATTCATGGTGGAGAACTGTACTAGTCTTACATGGCAGCAGGTGATTACTGGCCAAACACACATGTCCCAGGATGCATTCACCCCATTACTGGCCCGGCTATGTGTCCTGTGCAACGGAATGATGGAGGGGGTAGCTTCTTCATGATGGGTTATGGTGTGCACTCAAGTCTTGTTGCATGTGCATCGTATATGCATGCAGCAGTGTTGGACTGCATTCATTGATGTGTTGTGCGAGTTTTGGTGACAGGGGGGGTTGCCTGTAGTTAGTAGCATACTCATCATTCTGCACTGATCTGTGCCATGGTGACTTGCAGCAATCCTATGGGTGTGCATGACCAGTCACACGCTGTGGGATCCCTGTTGGACTCACTTCTATGCACTCCCAGGGATGACTGTCCTGTGTGGTGAGATGCAGGTGTCTGCGACATGGTGCTATTGCACTGCATGGTGCAGGATGCCCTTACGGTGTGTAAGGGCCGCAGATGAGTGGTGCATGTGTTGTGGTATTTGGGCAGGTTTCCTGTTAGATATGTTGTGTTAGGTGTCGGCTCTAAATCATCACTGTGTGGTTAGGTAGTCATGTGCCGTGTCACTTGCCTTGGGGCACAGTGTTCTGTGAGGTGCACATCGTGCACTGGCGTGAACATTCCCACACAGGTGAAGTAGGCATCCCCCCCCCTTTCCCACCCAGGTGAAGTAGGCATCCCTCCCCCCGCCTTTCCCACCCAGGTGAAGTAGGCATCTCCCCCCCTTTCCCACCCAGGTGAAGTAGGCATCTCCCCCCCTCTTTCCCACCCAGGTGAAGTAGGCAGCCAACATACTCACAGCCCCAATGCACTGCCATGGCCCATTCAGGTTACTCACCAAGCAGCCAGGCACGTCGTCCGGCATGTCGCTCCATGTAGCGTGGTAGTGTGGAGGTCAGCAGGACCAAGAAGTCATGAGTTGATCCGGGATATCGGGCATTGCAATGTGTGATGGCCTTACTGGCATTACACACCATCTGGACGTTTATGGAGTGGTATTGCTTGCAGTTGCGATACGGCGCCTCCATGGCATGCGGGACCAACAATTCAACGTGGGTGCAGTCGAGGGCACCTACGCAATTTGGCATGCCTGCCAGTGCATGGAAGGCAACTTTTGTATCATATATCTCCTGGGGAGTCCGGGGTAGGGATATGTAGTCCCTTGTGTGGTTGAGGAGGGCATCCAGCACTTGGTTGAGTATCCGGGAAAATATGGGCTGTGAAATTCCATGCATGTGTCCGACTGTATGCTGGTAGGTGCCTGTGGCAAGGAAGTGGAGCACAGACACTACCTTCAGTAGAGGGGGGATGGCAGTGCTGATTTCTATGAGGCTCACTATATCGTCATGTATCAGTTCCACTATGGTGGTAATGGTGTCCCAGTCAAGCCGGTACAGGTGTGGATCTGCTCTGGTGTGAGGTTGAAGGGGGTGGCTCTGATGCGGGGGTTTGGGGCTGGCGGCGTGGTAATGGTGGCTGCACCAGTAGGGCATGCTGGGACTGTCTCACCCTCCTTCTCCTCCTGTGTATCCTCTGTGGTGGGGGCTGTGGTTGTTGTTGTTGTTGTTGCTGTTGTTGTAGTTGCTGCCTTGCAAGCAGGGCCTCCAGCTCCAGGAATGCTGCTACAATTGGTATCATCTTGGTGTGGGAGGGGGTGTGGTGTGTGGGTGTGCTCTTTTTGTGCTCTGCCAGACTCCATTGCCTCCACCTGTGCTGATTGAGTGCCCCTGTGCCTCTTCGAAACACTGCTCATGGTTCTTAACACCTTCTCGGCGATGTCGTTATTTACTCCATGCCGGTAAGGTACTTTGCGGCCTTGTGGAGGCCGTTTTTTGCATGTCCGCATTCCTTGGGATCAGCTCCGGTTTACGCCATGCCGCTAATTTCGGCATGGAGTGTCGGGCGCGCGCCACTAGACCGCTATTTACGACCTTGTACTTTACGGCGCCGTAAATAACGGTCTGGTAGGGCAGAATAGTCCGTAACGGGAAACGATGGCGGTAATCCTTTTCCGGCATCGTTTTCCCCTTACCTCCTAACTCGGAATGACCCCCATTGCCTTAATTCCCAGCACTGCACTACTGCTATAAAATTCTGATGTGCTACTGTTTCAAGCTGTAGTTACATTGTAGCAATTGTCATGGCCACTGGTCAAGGGCCATTAACTGTGTGCCCTGCAGGGTCCCAATGGACCCAGTCCTGGCGCCTCTGGCGCCAAGCTCATTTAAAAGTGTGGGCCTAAGGGAGTGGCTGAGGCCAGGCTATATAAGCCAGCCCCACCCGCATGCTGGCGCTTCACGTTAGTCTGCTTGAGCTGCGTAATGCTTACCGCCGTCTACAGATCCTTACCTGTTCCAATTCAGCACGAGCATCGTAGTCTCCGGAATCCATCCTGCATCTTACCTGGAACCAGCCACGCCATCGTTGGAAGCACTGCTACCCGCTTCCAACTCTGCAGCTACCACGCGCATCTCACCTGGAACCAGCCACACCATCGCTGGAAGCACTGCTACCTGCTTCCAACTCTGCAGCTACCGCGCGCATCTTACCTGGAACCAGCCACGCCATCGCTGGAAGCACTCCTACCCGCTTCCAACTCTGCAGTCACTGCGCGCATGTTACCTGAGGCGAGCCACGTCATTGCTTGAAGCAGTTTTACCGCTTCCAACTCTCCAGCTACCGCGCGCCTCTTACCTGTCTCCTTGAATCCAACTCTTGCAGCTCCTTGCATCCTTACCTGTCCCGAACGCCCATCAACACAGAGTCATCTTCCGGCGCAGCATCCTCACGGATCCTTCCATCGGGCAGCCGGCAGTAATTCGGAGTACCGCTCGCCATCAAACACCGACAGGAGGCACCTGCAGAAGAGACAGAAAGCACAAGGTTAGTAATTGCATAAACTTTAAACGTGGGGCAGTGCAACTCGCAAACTTTGCGCATCATCCGGAAATCCAACTTACCTCTTGTAGGTTTTCTGGATTGGACTCTCTTCCAACACCTCATACTCTTGGGGCCATCTTCGTACCTGGAGGGAGAGGAAAGGACAATATAACGTTACCGACAATAATCATTGGGGAAATCATCACCACGAATACGGACAATAATCATTGTTATAAAACACCAACCTTCAAGGCGGGTTTGGTCGCAGCCGGTCTGGGCCACCACGCAAAGGACCAGTGACACAACTAGGTCCATCCACGGTGCCCCTGCTGAGAGAAAGCAGGACGGAGAGCACTTACACTAAAACCGGTGAGCTTGCATGGGCAAACCCGTGCTCACTTCATTCTGGCACGAAATGGTGGAGGGGAATCAAGACACCACCACACCATTCTCATTGCTTATCATCTTCCTTCAGGGGCGGTACCAGCATCCAGAGCCTTCGATTACGCAGCAGCTGGGGGTGAGAGTCGATCCAAGGGAGCCAAGTCCTGGGAGGGCTCCAACCGTGCCCCAACATCCCCACAGAGAGCAGGTGAGCGTAACAGAACGCAAAGCCTCTCCAAATCTCTGCCTGGACGTTATGAATACCTCAGAGACTGACCAGTTGGCTCAATTGCTGGGGGAACTACGGGCTGAAGTGCATGCCTCCAGACAAGAGACAAATGCTTTAAGATGAGATCTAATTGTTGCTCGTGAACGAACCGACGAACTGGCAAGACAGGTGCTTCAAACTCATGCAGGGCAAGTCTCTTTACCTGGAATCGCACTAACCCCTTTGCCACAGCCAACACCACCAGTTCAAGTGGTACTCACGGGAGCTGCACCTTTGGCCTCACCTGAACGGTTCACCAGTGACCCCAACAAATATGGCATATTTATGAATCAGTGTCGCCTTCACTTTTTGTGCCGTCCTGGGGCCTTCCCTAATGATAGGGCCAGAGTTGCTTTCATACTTTCGTATTTGGGAGGCAGAGCAGCAGACTGGTCCATACCACTAGTTAACCAGGATGATCCAGTACTCCCCAATTTTGGGGAATTTCAACAGGAATTAGAAAAGTTGTTTGCGAGACACACCCAAGGACAGGCTCTAGATAACGAACTGTTGTCCCTAAAACAGGAAAACCACGACCTGCTGATGTACATAGCCACCTTTAATCGCCTTATTGCACAAACTAACAGGCCCAAAGAAAAGAGAACCACATTATCCTATCGAGGACTATGTGGGGAATTAAAGGACTTACTAGCCCAAGTGGTCAACCCCCCTGAGTGTTGTGCAGAATATATTAATCTGACGGTACAACTGGATCATAGGTTACAAGACCGAAAGATGGACCGCACAAGAACTGAAGGGAGGTTGGTTTACATGCGACCCAGGGACAATCAAGCCAAGACCCATGAAACAACCAAACCCATGCGGATCGGGGGGGTTACGGGCCCCAATATCCAAGGCAGAGAGAGAAAAAGGGAGGCAACAACAACTTTGTTTATATTGCGGCAGGGAAGGACATTTTCTTTGGGACTGCCCAACAAAACCTCCCAAGAAAATAGTAGGTGCAACGGAGAACAGCAATGACGAACAAGACCAGACCCCGGAAAACTCCAGCGCCTGACAATTGTAGGGGTCCACTTGTGGAGCAAATGAAGAAAATAGTTCAGACCTACGACCTAGTCATTCCGGTACTCATAGTCCACCACCAGCAGCCATCCAGGGTACACGCTTTGGAAACATATATTGACAGTGGAGTTGTGGGTAACTATATTGATCAGGATCTAGCCGCACGAATAGGCCTCCCTCTTCGGCAGAAACTACAAGCAGAAAATGTAACTGCAGTAGATGGCTCTCAATTGTCATCTGGGCCAGTAATGCAATACACCGATAAGGTTATGCTGATGTGTCAGGACGGTCATCGGGAAGACATCTCCTTTGATCTTATTGGGGCACCACAGTTCCAGATGATCCTAGGAATGCCATAGCTAGAAACCCATAATCCCAGAATAGACTGGAAAACACGAGTGCTGACCTTTCCGCAAGAATGCGCCAAAACTTGTTACCATAAGGACCAGCAGAACCACAAAATCAAGGCAAAACGCTTCTGGGTCTTGCCGGTGCCTTACCCCCAGAGTATTTGGACTATCAAGACATGTTTCAAAAAGAACAAGCAAACACCTTGCCTCCACATAGACCATACGACTGCCAGATCGACCTGGTACCCGGGGCTCAAATTCCGTGCAGTCGAATATACGCTTTAACGGAGCAAGAAAATCAACACCTAAGAACCTACTTAGACCAGTACCTAGCTAGCGGATTCATCCACCCATCTAAGTCTCCTGCTTCCTCAGCTCTCTTCTTCGTACTCAAGAAGGAAGGCGACCTCAGAACGTGCATCGATTACAGGGCATTTAATCAAATCACAGTTAAGAACAGATGCCCTCTACCACTCATCCCTGAATTACTTGATCAGGTGAAGAGCACTCGAATCTGCACAAACTACACCTCTGGGGGGCCTATCACCTTGTACGCGTTAAAAGAGGCGACAAGTGGAAAACAGCATTCCGGACCAAATACTGACTTTCGAGTATCAGGTGATGCCCTTCGGGTTATGCAATGCACCGGCGGCATTCCAGTTCTTTATGAACGATGTACTCCACGAACTGTTGGATGTCTGCGTCCTCGTTTACATCGCCGATATTCTGATCTATTCACAGTTCAAGGAAGCTCATGTTGGCCATGTAAGGGCGGTGTTGGAAAAGCTACGTCAGCACCGACTGTTTGCCAAATTAGAAAAATGCTCCTTCCATGTCACAGAGGTCGAATTTTTAGGCTTCATGCTTACTCCACAAGGAGTTCATATGGACCCACGTAAAGTTGAGGCTATCCTTCAGTGGCCATCCCCGACATCTACCAAAGGGGTGCAGAGTGTACTCGGATTTGCTAATTTCTACAGACGATTTATCCCACGATTTTTACAGATCGTCCATCCAATCACATCTCTTCTAAAGAAAAATAAGAAATTATTTTGGTGCGCCGAGGCAGAGAACGCCTTTCAGGAATAAAAACAAGCTTTCACCTCAACACCTATACTTCGACATCCTTGGCCTGACCTACCATTTGTGGTTAGAACGGACGCCTCCAGTATTGCCCTGGGAGCCGTTTTATCGCAAAAGGACCCAGAGACGGAGCAACTTCATCCCATAGCATTCTGGACCTGTAAGTTTTCTGCACCTCAAAAGAATTACACAATCACTGACAAAGAGCTCCTGGCAATCAAAACCTGGAGACACTATCTTTTAGGGGCAAGACACAAGGTCACTGTTATCACCGATCACCGTAACCTGCAATATTTAAAAACAGCTAAGGCTCAATCTTCACATCAACTCCGCTGGACTTTATCCTTTGCCGAGTATGATGTTGTAATAACCTACAGACCAGGAGTGCGTAACGGAAAGGCAGATGCCCTATCGCGTATGGGAGAGGGCAAAGACGCCTTTAATCCATCAGAACCGATAGCCATTATTCCCGAAGAACGGATTCAACATCAGATTGCTGCAACTACCTGCTGGGAAGACTTGAAGACTGATCTCCACGTACAGATGGATCAGACAGCCCAAAAGGAATGGTTGAGTAAGGGGGACCAGTACTCCGTCAAAGATAATCTACCATACTTTCAAGGAAGACCGTATATTCAAGACAAGGAAGTGCGAACCAAGATAATAGTGAATTATCACAAGTCATTGGTGGAAGGACATTCTGGAATCGCAAAGACTAGAGCCAAGATCCACAAAAACTATTGGTGGCCCTCTTGGAGAAAAGATGTTGCCCAGTTCGTCACAACTTGCAGTGTTTGCACACAAAATAAATCCCAAAAATGAAGCCCCGCAGGGTTGTTGAGACCATTAAGAGTACCACCAACACCATGGCATACATTGTCTATGGACTTCACTACCGACCTGCCACGCTGTGATGGGTTTAATACAATTCTGGCCTTTGTAGACCTTTTTTCCAAAATGGCACATTTTATTCCGTTGAAGGGGCTCCCCACCGCTTCTCTGGCCACAGTATTCCTGGAACAAATCGTCAGGCTACACGGTTTCCCATCTGTATTGGTTTCTGAACGGGGAACTCAATTTGTTTCAGCCTTTTGGAGAAGGTGTTGTAAACTAGCCCAAATCGACCTTCGTCTATCCACAAGTCACCATCCCCAAACTGATGGTCAAACAGAGAGGACAAACCAGACGCTGGAACAATATCTGAGATGTAAGCTACAGCAAACAGAAGGGTCCTGGAAAAACATTCTCTGGTTAAGTGAATTCGCATACAACAACTCTATTCATACCAGCACTGGACAGACCCCATTTTACACAATGAATGGTCGGCATCCAAGAACATCTTCTTTTGATCCACTTGACGAACTGGAGATGCTAGCGATCACATCCTTGCATAAAATTATTACTCGGTCTCTTAAAGAAGCTACCGAAAACTTAAACTGGGCTAAGGAACTGCAAAAGAAATTTGCAGACCGATATAGAAGAGAATCCCCCAATATCACGTCGGGATAAAGTATGGTTGGCATCCAAAAACATTCCATTAAAGGGACCTCGTGCCTTCCGGCCAAGATACCTAGCACCATACCCAATTAAAGCTATTGTGAACCCTGCGGCCATGAAATTGGATTTACCAGCCAACATGCAAATCCACCCAGTTTTTCATGTCTCTCTTCTAAAACCAGTGAAACCGGACACTCAAATTTCAACACCACCAGAACCAGAGATCATCACAGGTGAACTTGAGTATGAGGTAAAAAGTATCCTGGACTCCAAGAAAGTGCGCTCAAAACTTTACTATTTAATTGATTGGGAGGGCTACGGGCCCCAGGATTATACTTGGGAACCAGCTGAATTCGTCTGTGCTCCACGAATCATCAAACAATTTCACCGGAACAATCCCACCAAACCGGGACCAGGGGGAAGGACAACCGTGAGAGGGGCCTTGAGGGGGAGTGCTGTCATGGCCACTGGTCAAGGGCCATTCACTGTGTGGCCTGCAGGGTCCCAATGGACCCAGTACTGGCACCTCTGGCGCCAAGCTCATTTAAAGTGTGCTCTGCACACAGTATGCTTAAAGCACGTGCACCTAGGCCGAGCATGGCCATACAGAGGCATTGGAAGCACGTGCAGAAGACAGGGGGAGTGGCAAGGTGGGGCCACAAGGCGGGGCCTAAAGGGAGTGGCTGGGGCCAGGCTATATAAGCCAGCCCCACCCGCATGCTGGTGCTGCGCGTTCGTCTGCTGGAGCAGCGTAACGCTTACCGCCGTCTACAGATCCTTACCTGTTCCAGTTCAGCACGAGCATCGTAGTCTCTGGAATTCATCCTGCATCTTACCTGGAACTAGCCACGCCATCGCTGGAAGCACTGCTATCCGCTTCCAACTCTGCAGCTACCACGCGCATCTTACCTGGAACCAGCCACGCCATCACTGGAAGCACTGCAACCCGCTTCCAACTCTGCAGCCACTGCACGCATTTTACCTGAGGCAAGCCACGCCATCGCTTGAAGCAGTGCTACCGCTTCCAACTCTACAGCTACCGTGCGTCTCTTACCTGTCTCCTCGAATCCACCTCTTGCAGCTCCTTGCATCCTTACCTGTCCCGAAAGCCCATCAACACGGAGTCATCTTCCGGCGCAGCATCCTCACGGATCTGTCCGTCGGGCAGCCGGCAGGAATTCGGAGTATCGCTCGCCATCAAACACCGACGGGCGGCACCTGCAAAAGAGACAGAAAGCACAAGGTTAGCAATTGCATAAACTTTAAACGCTGGGCAGCGCAACTCGCAAACTTTGTGCATCATCCGGAAATTCAACTTACCTCTTGTAGGTTTTCCGGATTGGACTCTCTTCCATCACCTCGTACTCGTGGGGCCATCTTCATCCCTGGAGGGAGAGGAAAGGACAATATAACGTTACTGACAATAATCATTGGGGAAATCATCACCACGAATACGGACAATAATCAGTGTTATAAAACACCTACCTTCAAGGAGGGTTTGGCCGCAGCCAGTCTGGGCCACCACGCAAAGGACCAGTGACACAACTAGGTCCATCCACGGTGCCCCTGCTGAGAGAAAGCAGGACGAAGAGCTCATCCTTACACTAAAACAGGTGAGCTTGCATGGGCAAACTCTTGCTCACTTCATTCGGGCACGAAAGGGTCGAGGGTAATCACGACACCACCATGCCATCCTCATTGCCTCTCATTTTCCTTCAGGGGCAATACCAGCATCCAGAGCCTTCGGGTGAGAGTCGATCCAAGGGAGCCAAGTCCTGGGAGGGCTCCAACTGTGCCCCAACGTCCCCGCAGAGACCAGGTGAGCGTAACAGCAATACCTTTCTAGGGGTGTAAGGAGACTATACTGGTCACGCACTCAAAGGCTAAGCCTATTTTGAATTTGTGGTGGCAATCTGGGCATTGTTGGGAAAAGGTTAACCTCCTTTTTCCACCCTCTAGGTACTGTATTTTAACATATGGTCTACATGTGCTTTAATGATTTTGCCTTATGGTAGAGGTTGTGGGGATTACTGCGACTATACATGAATTGACATTTGTAGGTCCTGATCATGAATGTATTATGTTCTTTATCACTGTCCAGGGCACCCTTTTTCTCCCATGCCTCTTTAGCTCAAACACGCTGTGCTTAGCACCCAGCCTCGTGAATACATCTAGCTTAGGAGTATGAAGGGTCTGCCTATGGCTTTTACTGTGTTTATACATGCACTGTGTTTTAGTATGTGTTATGGTTTATCCATAGTACTTAGTTGAACATAGTTACTCTGAGCAGTGGTATTATAAAGTATACCAGTGTACTGAATTCTCTGGTGATACTATGGGAATAATGCAGGAGTGGGGGGACCTCACAATGATTTATTATTGGAATTCAGGAAGGACATACTCACCCTTAGCACTTAAGGAGCTAATAGTTCCTCACAGCCAGACTACCTCCTAACTTGAGTGAAGTAACACTCAACTTGAGTAACATAAATGCTCTTCCATCGCTACCCTGAGAGAGTCTTGCCTATCCTTTGGCTGGAAACCCTGTCTTACCAATAGGTTAGATGGTATTACATGGCTGAGAGGGCTGTGGAAAATGTCCAAGGACTGTACTTGTTCTGCAGGTATTATCACTGGATACTGTTGATAGTCCAGCCTATTCCAGGTGGATAGCTGATGAGTGAAGCCCTCGCCTTTGACATGGGGTAATCCTGCACTTCGTTAGTTTCAATCGCAGCAGTGGCAACCAGGGGTATTGCTAGGTCTGGAAAAGATCTGGGGATATACTAATGTCAGGACTGTCGGGACTCGAGGCTAGCTAGCCTTTTGGTTGTAGCCCCTGAGCTTCTATCCGGGGCTACAACAAAAAGGCCCGTGGCTACAGCCCCCTCAGCGCCCCCCTAGCAACCACTCTGGTGCCAACTCAACGTGCAACCTTCCAAGGCCAGTACCACTGGTATGGTCAATAAGAAAATGCTTTAAATACGGCACTTAGAAGTGGGAGGACTCAGGTTTAAAGCACTGAATTAAAACTAGATGCTAATAAAACAGCTTTAGTGTCCAGCAAGGCTATGCTACTGGCCAGAAGCAATGGTCCTCCAGACGGGGTCATTCCCAGACTCACACCCACAGGATTTCTCTGGGAAACCTAAAAGCTTGCAGCATTGTAGCTAGATTCAATGTTTCCTTTTTCTGACCCAATTGGTGTATTTGATTATGAGAACTTAACCGAAAATGAGGAGCACATTTGGATATGGTTGATTTATTTTGGCGTTAATATGGCGCTAACATGGTTCATGCAGCAGCATTCAGTGGGGCCTACAACAATGCACCATAGAGTCTATAATGGGTCATGATAAGGGCTCTGTCCTCTAGGGCTGGTAGCTGTGTGGCCCTGACTCACTCTACAGTGAGGATGAGCTTTGATTTGAAAGTTCTCAACTGAGTCCTAAATTGTGCCAGCAGCATGCCTTACTTGGCCACATTTTGGGGTGGAGGGGGGGGTGTTTCCCTGGTGTTTCGAAGACGGGGATGCTGCAGTTAACTCACTACGTTCTAATGTGGCAGCAGGGTAGTCATGTATACTCAGGGTGAGCCACAAATGTGTCCCATGGGAACTAAAATGTATTTGTTGGGAGGGTGAAGGGTTCTGATGCTGCCTTCAAACAGCATCAGAACCCTTCTGAGGAGGAGGGAGCGAGCAAGTAGAGCTAGGGAGGTATGATGCCTCCCACCAGCCCAAAGTGGAAATGCGCCAAAGGTGTGTGCAATTTACTATACCTCCTGCTAAGGTGCATGGGACAAGAACTTCTGGTTTAGTCAACAGCTGAACCTATAATTTAGATGTTATGATGTACTGAGAGTTTGTCTGCACTGTGCACAGAGTCAAGGTTCAAGTTCAGACGTCACAACGATAAGTCACCCTGATTGACTGATCGGTTATCGGAATCATTTTTGTATTGTCGCCAAAACGAATATGTAACCTTTCGGGGGGCGGGGGGCAGAGGAGGCAGAGTAAGACAGACTCTGGCAGAACACCCATCTTTACCTTACGCTATGCATTTTACTTACTAATTCTACTCCCAGACACTTACCCTTCCCCTCTTCCAGGGGCAGGCACAGAGCAATCACACCCATGGCTCCTTAGTGACAAAACATTGTCCAAATAAATCAACTAGCTCCACCTTGGAGTGTCAAAGTGCTGACAAAGTTAAACAAGGAAAAACATCTGAATGCATGGCGCCTCCGAGGTTACTGCCAATAAGTTGAGTACCAGCAAGTTCAACGACCGTATAAACTGTTATCAGCCGAAAAACAATGAAAGATTGAGTCAGCATTACCGTAGCCCAAACCTGTGAAGGTTGCACCCAGACCTACACATGTCACATAAGAGCATGCTGTAGATCTGCGTACATGGGGTGAACACAATGCCCTTTCCAGGAAGGAGGCTAGAAACTGTCGTGGAGATCTGAAGTGATTGTCTGCAAGCCCGGTCTTTTTATCTCAATTCAGCTTGCACACCTGTACTGTTCTTGTGACACAAGAGCCAACATGTGACAGTGAGGTGAAACAAAAAGCCAGGACTGGACAACTTCAGATTTCCATGAACTGCTCTCTTTTATAAGACATTCAATACATATAAATGACAAGCCCCCTTCGTATCATCGCTGATGGACAAGTTATGCAGCTTGCTATTAACAATGTCCAAGGTGGCCTAGGGGAGATAGACTTTCAGTAGGATTGGCTGGAGTTCCTTCACCACTATGCAACTTTTTAGCCGTTAAGTAGCAACCTGTTTTCTTTCACTTGCTCAGAACAAGGAAGTGCTACAAAGTATCCCCTAGCACCTCATGCTGGGGCCTGGCAGGTACTACATTGTCTTGTTTTGTTTGTTTGGTTAAAACCAAAAACCATTGGTTCTTCTACTGGGCTGCCACATTGCAATCATAAACAAGCATACCTGTATCTTGCCAAACTAGACTGACCACAGGTTATTTTCTAGATTTTCCATATTTTGCAAACATACCTGATCCTTACAGACACAAAGGTACCTCGTTAGGATTTCCGCAGTATTACTAACATCGCCAAACTGAATAAGTAGTGAAATGTAGTGCTGGAGTAAAAAAAGATAAAAACGTGGGTTATGTGGAGTGGTTTTTATATATGGCTTTATTTATTTTTTTAATTGTAATGTGTGTGGAGCATTGCCTTGAATTGGCATTACCACTTTGATTTATTTGTATAATGGGACCGAAATGATGTTTAAATAAAATAAAACTTTAGGTATTAGGATGTAAAGAGAAACTGGCTTTAGGCCAAGCGGCTCTTCATTAAGCTCAGGTGACTTGGAGGGCCATAGTAATTTCCTGAAGGACAGCATCTGGTATGTTGTGCCCCACTGGCTATATTTTGAGAGTACATTATGCATCTAGGGATGATCATAGCTCAAATTCTCGGCTGTGCCATCTAGTTTTCTCTGGCACTTTTACTATCCCGTAAACTGGAAAGGTCCTTCAACTGAAGTCAGTGTCCTAATTGTCATGCTAACAGCCTCCTTCTTTGAAACGACAGGAATTCCATATAAAGAGCCAACCTCTTCTGACTCCAGTTTGTACTTGTCACGTGGGATGTTCTTGGCGAATCGCGCTATGAATTTTCTCATCATGCATTCAGAGACAGACGAGAAGGAGATATGCAAGGGCCCTACATGGCTCCTTCCCGAGGGTCTCTGCATGCATTCAGAGACCAACTAGAAGGAGCTCTGCAAGGCTCCTTCCGGAGGTCTCTGCATACCTGCAGAGCGCCAGGAGAAGGACCTTTGTAAGGAGCCACAGGCACCTTCCTGATGGTCAGTGCATCCCAACGGTCAATGCATGCATTCAGAGACCAATGAGCAGGAGCTCTGAAAGGGGCCCTACATGGATCCTTCCCGAGGGTCTCTGCATGAGTGCAGAGACCCTTGAGAATGAGCCCTGAAAGGGGCCCTACATGGATCCTTCCTGAGGGTCTCTGCATGCGTTCAGAGCCAATTAGAAGAAGCTCTGCCAGGATCTCTACATAGCTCCTTGCTGAAAGTCCCTGCATGCGTTCAGAAACAAATTAGAAGAAGCTCTGCAAGGAGCCCTACATGGCTTCTTGCCGAGACTCTCTGCATGCATTCAGACAACAACATGGCTCTTTCCCGAGGGCCTCTGCATGCATTCAGAGACCAACATGGCTCAATCCTGAGGGTCTCTGCATGCTTTCACAGACCAACGAGAAGGAGCTTTGCAAGGAGCCCTACATGGCTCCTTGCCGAGAGTCTCTGCAGGCATTCAGAGAACAACATGGCTCCTTCCCGAGGGTCTCTGCGTGCATTCAGAGACCAACATGGCTCAATCCTGAGGGTCTCTGCGTGCTTTCACAGACCAACGAGAAGGAGCCTTGCAAGGAGCCCTACATGGCACCTTCCCGAGGGTCTCTGCATGCGTTCAGAGACCAACTAGAAGGAGCTCTTCAGGGACCCCTAAATGGCTCCTTGCCAAGGGTCTCTGCATGCGTGCGGAGACCCAGGAGGAGCACCTCTACATGGAGCCCTAGGACATCTTCCCAAAGGTTGGTGCATCCCAACGGTCAATGCATGCATGCAGACACCTACGAGAAGGAGTCCTGCAAGGAGACCAACATGGCTCCTTCAAAGATCTCTGCATGCCTGTCTAGAGCCACGAGAAGGAGCCCGAGGGCTTGTTGTGAGGGTATCTGCATGTGTGCAGAGACCCAGGAGAAGGAGCTTTGTCAGAAGCCCCAGGACACCTTCCTCAGAGTCAATGCTTTCACACAAAGAACCACGAGAAGGAGATTGCAGGGTCAGTGCATGCACACACAGTGCCTTCCTTCTCTCTGCTATTCAGCAGAGCTGCACAGAGGAGTGCAATGAAAGGCAAATTATCTTTTGCATTCTTCCTTTCTTGTGGCAAGTATGTGCTCCACAAAACAGTGACTCCACTGGAAAATGTCCAAACAATTGTTTTTTTCAGTGGGAGTCGCACTATGTCTAGGGAGGCAGAGGATCTCCCCAGGGGTACTGTTGACAGGTTCAGCAGATCAGCAAATTATGATGGTTCTGCAGACAGCGGATGATTCTGCAGTATGACCCTGCATCCCAGTGTGAATCTGCTGTTATGAGTGACGTTAGGCAGAACCTCACACTGGGGAGGATTTTCAGATGCACAATGAAGACTCCGGAAATCATGTTCCACATCTTTCCCCGCATCAGCAGACCTGCAAACGAAGGTATACGACTTTGCTGCAATTAATTGCATTCTGTTTACACAACAGTGTCCCTCAACTGGAATGGGACGCATGTGGAAGAAAAGCACAGAAAAATGATTCCTGCCCTTCTCCCATCTCTGCCCCATCATAGTGAAGACAGTGAAGATTCCCTGCATAGTGTGAGAGCTCCACACATACTCCAAAAGAGAGTTCCTGTGCAGGGATCCTATACTGTACAAGTAACCCAAAAGCCTTTAAGCAGGGATCAATATTCTAATCCATGTCTACCAACTGCATGTCAGCATGCTATGGCAAATCTTTGTGCGCTATGAAAAGTAAAGGGCAGCCCATTGAAATGAATGATAGCAACTATGTTTGCCATGGTGGACTCCATTGCAGATCTCTACCAATCATATGCATGCTTGATGGAGATCCCATTCCCTAGCCTGTGGGGTAAACTACCACCAGTCTTGAAAACACTCAAAGACATAGTGAAATCCAAGATTCAGATCAAGAGGCACTTCACGGTCAGGTTTTGGCCTCTCACCAATTTCCTAACCCCTTCCCCATCACCCATCCCAATTACCCTGGCTTAAGCACTGTGAAGTTTTAAACATTTTAAAAACTCTAGCACTGTGTTAGGCATGATTGTTCAGAACCTAATCTTCTTGAAAATACTGTAATTACTACCTAATCGTTACCACCAAATACAGTAACTCTTACACTTTTTTTCCTCCCTTTCCCTTAGGCCGTGCCCGAGCTTTCCCTGGAGTCTACACTTCAGCGACGTGCTCCATATACAGCTGTCCTGTATCTGGCTGTTTGTCACCAAGGAGAGTAAATTGAAGGCCATCCGCTCTCCTGTTCCCTTATGCATGATTTAGGCTCTCAATGATACCCTGGCACTGTAGAAAGCTTCAAAGGCTGAGCCAAAGACAGGATTGCATCAGCAGAGCATTTCACACAAAAGGGTTCCAGGCAGAAGGACCATCATCTGGGCCCTATCCCTTCTTACCTATCGTCTGTGTCGCACATCCACTTTAGCCAATTTACAAAGTAAATTGAACATGAGCTGCATAGGGAGCTCTGTGTATATTTTACCACTATGGGTATCTGTTACTATAATTTGATATTTACAAATTGCATGCTATGACTTGATGGCCTACTCCATAGATTCAGGGGGATTTTTCAGTTTTAGAGTTCTTTGGTATCTGGTAGTTTACTTTCTTCCTCTCTCCTTCCAGGGCCTCTGGAATTTCGGTCTCAATATTTTCCTTTCTCCTTTCATTGTCTACTGTCCTGTACTGCAATGTAAATGGTCTTGTACAGCACCCGTCTGCCACTAATGGTGGCCTTGCTGTGCTTAGTTCTGTAAGAAAAAAGAAGGGGGTGGGAGGGGGTGGTTCGTTAATGAGACAGTTGGAAAAGAAAAACGTGGTGTTGATGGATGCAGGTTGGAAACTCCTGATTCCTGAGTGCCAATCTGCTTTCAATGGGTTAACTTGGGAGTATGTTATCCATATGAAAGAGCGCAAGATCTACCAGACTACAGGCTCTATTGGAAAATTCTGAGCGGCAGTGGATCAAAGAATTTGGGGGTTATCATCTGTTTTCCATCCCATGTTGACCTCCAGTTGCCAAAAAATTCCACAGTTTGCCTGGCCAACGATGGGCACGGATTCTACCCCCTTTTGCCAATGCCCCAGGAAAGAGAGGTGCAGGCAAAAGTCCAGACCTCTAAGGCAGGAATGCAATCTTGCTAGATAGGTAAACCAATGACAAGAAAGGAGTAAGAGCCAGAGTTCAGGGGCCAGTACAGATACTGTGGCAAATCATCTGAGACCTTATCAGCATAGAGATAGTGGCACCCTACACATCGCATGGGGTCCTACTATGGTATTAACACCTACAGAAAAGTTTTCAAGAGATCCCAGAACTTTATCAACTTATTTTAGCGCAATATAAAGTTCACTTTCTCAGACAACAACATGGGGGGTGGAATGAAGGTAAGATTTGACCAAATAAGTTTTATCTCATTTTTAGTTTTTATTTTACATATATAGCCACATTCAGTTGGCTTTGGCACAAGAAAATAAAAGGGATATAAACACTATACACATTTAAAAAGTACATAATACAAATGTAAAGTGCAGTGTGTAGAAAGTTCAAAGAGTGCGTCCCCCAGCTTGGGGGAGAAAACGGAAAGAGGAATGTTTTAAAGGGCATAAATAGACATCACCTCCTGATCAATGTGGATAAAGGAAGACTCCAAATAGATTCACAATCTAAAACAGATAATGATTGAAATCCAACAAACCAACAATTTGGAATGAATAGCAGTCATAAAGCATTTTTGTAATTATGCAAATTTCTGTCTAAAAATGAAGAAATCATAAGGTAGGTAAGACAATCTAAAATGGAGATGTTGTTTTCAAAAGTTAAATTTGTTGAGCTCTGAAGGAGGGTATCAGGATTCCCCTTTCTTCCTGGTTTCAACAATATCACAGTAGTATAGTGGGAGTGTTTTCTTCTGGACATACTTCCTCTATCTGAAAACATAAAATAAAGAACCACTGCTGAAGGATCATGTGTTGTATTAACAACAAAAATATTTCGGAGACAATGTATTTTCAATACAAAGAAGCAATGGCACACTTGAAGTTAATTCAAGTGCGCGGTTAGAAAATGGCACCAAATTCAGATCGCCAAACAGACCTAGTGACCAAAACTGCATAAGAAAATCATTAAGTTATTCTTCTGCCTTAAGGTCCATCTGTGCCTACTGGTATACCCAATATTTAATGAAACCATACTTAGTGTCTCCAGATGAAAAGATTAACATAGATTTAAAGGGTCCCATCACTAGAGTTACCAGACATCACGGTTTTCCCGGGACTGTCCCAGTATTTCACCTACCGTCCCAAGAGTTTATTAAGTTTACAAACCAAGTTTCCGGTTTTTGAATGTCGAAAAAACACTGTCCCATATTCTTTGGTTGACGGGTTCATGGATCACTTTGTGAGCAGGTGCAGAGCTGACTTAGAGGCTCTGCGCATGCTCACAATGTCTTCCTCAGTGCCCTCCATGCTTCTCGGGCATGAGAGATTGCTCCAGTTCATTTCAATTGCATTGTAAACTTCAGCAGGACTTTAGCAGGATTGTGCACTCCTCTCTTCTTCCTGTACAACCGAGGATTCCTGGATCCACTGCATCATCATACAGCTCAGGTTTCGCTGGGCACTGACTAGCTGCACTGGCTCTGCAGTGACAGCTGAAAACGCCAGCTCCATTACAGATGATTTTCCGGTGTTTGACGTGACATGAGTGCTCCATCTCAGCTTAGACTGTCATACTGGCTCGCGATGAGGCAGCTATGCCTTATCAAACACTGATCCTGGTTCCTGATATTTCCAGGTAATCCCACCACTACCATTCACAAAAGGAGCCAGGTGTTTGGCACTTGTACCTACAGGATTTTAGCCCATATGATATGCCAGAATGGGGGTTTTAAATATTATATATGCAAGAGATTACTATTATAGGAAGGTTTGCATCACCTTATTCTGCAAATATTGAAAAAGTGAAAATAACCCAATTTGAGTGCGCTGGCACGTACGTGTGCACTTATGCAATCCCCGCCACCAATTGTTGTCCTTTTTTATGTTGGTGGCCTGTCCCACTTTTTTGTTTTGAAAATCTGGTCACCCTACCTGTTGGAGACTACTGAGCCTTCAATTGGGAGCCGGGAAACCAGAGCAGGAAGAGAAGAAAGGGGGCGCAGCCAAAGCAGGAAAGCGCAGTTGAATTTTGTATTTGTGAAAGGAGGTAATAAAGGGAAGGAGATCCCTACACTGGTGTTGCATCCTTATTTCTGCACTCCGGTGAAACAACTGGCGACGAGGATTTGTCCCGCTGTCTTGAAAAGGGGAAAATCTTCCTTGGGACCAGCCCTTATTAGCATAAATAACCCAATTCAGCCCAAAATACAGGTCCTATCGTGCCAAGCAGTGAACTCATGCTAGTGAAATGGCACCTTCAGTATAAGTTTAGCATTTATTAGACAAAAAGCATAATATAATAGAGACAGTAAATTTAGCAGCAATGTGGTAGAAGAGAACAAAACTCATTAGAGAAACACAAAACTGGTCATCTTAAGCTAACTGCTGCCAGCCCCGCTCAGATGACAGCGCTGCAGGGGGCCACAGAAGCCTCTTCTGGGCACTCGCTCTTGCTTGAACCAAGTCCACGGATCGATCTCCCCCCAGTTCTGGGTGCGTGCACCTTTTGTGCTCTCATGCCGTCAATCAACATGACGCACAGTTCCAGAACTTTCCCTGTGCAAAATCTAGGTTTGCTCATGGAAAAACCCAGCTCGGTAAATTTCCAACCTGTTCCCTTCTCTGCCCCTCCCTACTGGGAGCCCCTCTGCGAAAGCACAGGTGTGAGTGCAAGGCAGTACCAAGCCTTCTCAGGGAAAGAGGATTTGTTTACAAAGCCATGCAGAGCTACAGTTGCAAGAAACAGAATATACCAAGAGAAGCTGAGATCAATTAACCCCATGTGAGCAAGCTGTACCAGGCCTGCACTCATAGCTTAGTGCCCATAGAGCTTCAAAGATTGGCTAACTAAGCGCTATATAGGTGCCATAATGCTCCAAACACTCCAATACAAGTCTCTATTAGCTACTACACTAGGGCCTCCGCCCTGCTTGTCTATGCACAATGCATAATGACCTACCACCCCTACTAGGCCTGCATATTCCTTGTAGCTCACTAAAGCGTAATGGAGGCGCTACCACACATTACTTTCAGCATTTAGCACATACTTTGAATAAACTATTGGTTTTTCAGCTGCTAATGCAATTGTCTAAAGCCCTAATTGTCAAATTTGGCACTTTGTATCTCACGACACCCGCGCACCAGCATCCGCCTCCCAGTGATCCCACCGTTTCCCTGGAGTGCTGTCAGGCTAACCCGGCTATCTCCAACGGCAGTCCGCCGTCCTTCGGTGAGCCAGGAGATCCCAGCTCATCCACACGGCAGTCCACCTCCACGTCAGGCGATCCCGCCTCATGTACAGTCTGCCGTCCTGCACAAAGTAAATTACACCGCATTGCTGCCTAAAGAGAGAGAGGGCCCGCTCTGCGTCAGTCACACAGCAGGAACCATGCAGTGGAGTACACAAGAGATCCCCAAACCACGTGCGAGGGAGTTCAGGTGGCAGCCCCACCAGGAGGAGCCCAGGCAAGGAACAACACAGGCCGGGAATGAAAGGAAAACACAGGTGAGAGCCTGCAACGAAAAAAGAAGGGAAGGCCACAACACCACATGCTGGTGGCAAAGCATATTACAGCCATTCCCACAGTCAAGTATTTTATTTTATAAGCCCTACTGTCAACAAGCACAAGCCCCAGGACACAACAGGTGCCACACCTGATGGCCAAGATACCCACCAGAGAGATACTTGTAAGGAGGAGAGAGAGGGAACAGCTTCCACACAACATTTGGGTGATCATGAGCAGCCCAAGTTCACCGACTAGACAGGGAAATCAACCCCCGATCATGGCCTCAACATCCAAGGCTGCACTGCTGAGGAAGGCACTCCCGTTCATACTGGTCCCACAGGATGACAAAGGCCCCAGGTGGGTTAAATGGGTCGAGGACTTCAACTGTTTCATCAAGGCAGAAGGAGAGGAGTAGTCACCAACGCGGTGTGAAATGTTTATGAACCTTGTAGGGAGTGAGATAAGAACATTGGTCAAGACAATCCCTCAAAAAATAGGAAAGACACCTATGTATCATTCATCACGGCGCTCAACAAGAAACTCATTATAGAACCAAACAGAGACTAAGAGTGGTACGTCTTCAACTAGTGTGCTCAAAGAACTGACGAAACCATAGACTAATTCATCATACGCCTATGGCTAAAGTGCACATATTTCCCATTTAATGAATTCTCAGTTGATGCAGTGATTAGACTATGAGTGATCGAAGGGTGCCTCTTACCAACATTCAGAAAACAACTCTTTAAAAAAAAACTATCCATTGAGGAAGTCAGCCAACTTGCAAGAATGTTTTGAGAGAGTTGACGCACAAACAGCGTCCATCGAGAACACAGCAAGGGACAAAGGTGAGCGAAATAAATCAATAGCAGCAATTCACCCCCAGAGAATGGCAGAGTGGGGTCCCCCCATGGGACGGCCCAACAACCAAACAGACCCAAAGACAATGCTACCGATGAGGAATGAATTTCCCACATTCCAGAACATGCTTTAATTGTGGAAGGGAAGGACATTTCCAGTCTGTGTGTCGAGAAGGGAAGCCATTCCCCTCCCCGAGAATGAACCCCCAACCACAGAGTAGACATTTCAGCATGGCATTCCAACAACCGCACTACGCTCCACGCCACAACAAACACAGTTCCAAGGTCAGCTGTATGAGATGACATTGAAGGACCCGGAGCAAAGTTATGATCAATGGGACTCGAGCACATGGTTCGGGGATGAATATGATGAGCCCTCACAGCAGTACCAATATCTGGGAGACCATCAACAACAACCAAGGCAATCATACTACTACTCCTATGACTATGATCACGCGCAAGTGGATGAATATGCTAACCTCTTTAGAGATGCTCAAGAAGCAAAGGAGGCACCCATGGTCACCATAAACCTAGAAAACAGACATTACTGCTTCTTGGTGAACTCATTAGCAACAGTCAACATAAGGGGGGAAAAGGAATTTCTACAAATGCCCGAGAAGCTGACCCTCAAAGTCAATAACGAGAATATTCCAGTGGGGTGCTGCCCAGTCACTGCACTCCGTTGGACAATTCCGACACACGCTGGCCCACAATGGGCGTTCAATCCACACTTTCATCCACGTAATACGCAGCCGAGCAAAGGGTCGCTGCCTGCTGAGTTACCACACCGTGAATGAGCTGGGCCTATAGACTTCCACTACCAGGACTGTGAAGTGATTCAATCCTCTGGATCACCAACGGAAAGGATACGCGCCATATCTGACGCAAACGCTGGCGACGTCCAATCTTGAAGGAAGTTATTCAATTAAAATTTTCGGACCTATGCAACAGGCTTTGGGGAGCTTAAGAAAATGCTAATAAAACTGCACATTGATGAAAGAATATGACCCATCCCCCAGCATCCCAGGAGAGTGGGGTTTCACCTCCTAGGAGCAGTATCACAGGAGCTGGACCAGCTACTAAGAAACGGCATCATCGAACCAGCCACTGGACCCACCCCGTGGGCTTCCCCACTCATGATCGTCCCTAAGGAAGGCGGACGCATACGCCTATGCGTTTATGTGAGAGTGGTCAACACCACCATTCAACGGGAGCGTCACCCCAGCCTGTGCATTGAAGACATGATAGTGCAGCTAAACAGGGCGATCACATTTTCAAAACTCAACTTGGTCCAGGGGTACCACCAGCTGGAACTGCACCTAGAGTCCAGGGTGAGCACCATGTTCTCAACCCATGAAAGCCTTTTCCGTTACCGACGTCTACATTTTGGCATCTCCTCAGCTGCTGAGATCTTTCAGGAGGCCACCCGCAAGTCATTCGCCCGATCAAATCTGCGCTGAACTACAGCGATGACATCTTGATCTTTGGGGCCACACAGGAAGAACATGACACAGCGTTACTGCTCACGTGTAAGGCATTACAGAGCGCTGGAATCACACCAAACATAGCGAAATGCAGGTTTAACAAGAAGCAGCTAAGATTCTTTGGTCACGTCTTCTCAGATGCGGGGATGACACCAGACCTGGACAAAGTGGTTACATCACCAACCTATTTTTTAATTTTTATTTATTTATTCATATTTTTAAAACACACAACAGTCCGTGGGCATCGTGGCGCTGTTACATATGAGACATTAGGCTGGTTACAAAGGAAGGCAGATAATGATTACAAGGCAATTTGCTTTACCGGAGCATATTTGGTTACATATGCTGGCATTACAGACATCAAATGTTACAAGCACCACGACAGGTGGTGGATGTGCGGTCATTCCTCGGAATGGCGGGATACTGTGCTGGGTACATCCCACACTACGCTACTCTCACAGAGCCCCTTTGACGCCTGTTACAGAAAGACGTGGTGTTCCAATGGAATGATGAATGCCAGAGCACATTTGATAATGTGAAGCAGGCACTGGCAGAAGCCAAATGACTCGCCTACTTTGATCACTCCTGGCACACAGAAATGATAGTGGATGGGGGGGCGCTGTTGAGCAGCCTGCAAGATGGCTGCCTAGCTTTCAAGCTCCGTGCCCGACTGCTGTATATCCGCCTATATCAGCGGTTCCCTGTACCATCCATTGCTGGGACTGAGCTCATCGTCTTGGCTGCCCTTGGAGCGACATATTGATCCAAGTCGTGGTGAAAACCGTGACTTTTTCACCGAGCAGGACCCTTTTTCCTCCCGACCCGGCTCCCCGCTCGCTGAGGCCTACCGCGCCACGTGATGCTGCGGCGGGCTCGGCCCTAGCGTGCTGCTGTGACTGCGACTTCCTAAGCCTGGCGGAGCGGCTGCCTACCTCTGGTGGCCTGCGGAGCCGCGCATTATCGTCAGGGGGGAGGCCCACCAGAGGCCGCCGGAGCGGCGGTCTATATTTTTTCCTGGCCTTGCCACCTGCGCACTTGACCCTCTACGAACCGCCCGGGCGGTGCCCTCCTCCCGAGCTTCTCCTTATGGGCTGACCGGCGCCTGAAGGGGTTCCTATCCTGTGCGCCTCCTGGTTACTTGCTGGGCCGCGGCTGAAAGATCTGAGCTATGCCCCTGCGGGTGAGGAGGTTGGGGGCTGTGGTTGTGGCGCGGCGCCCCTCCGGCTTTGGGGCCCTTATACTCGTCAACTGCTGTGGAGCTGCAGCCCTGGGGCGATAAACTGAACTGCTGGGGACCCAGCCCTACCACCGCGGACCCACCGCCCTTGAGGCCTACCCTGATAACATTGGGCCGCCCACACGAGGTGCCGGAGTTGCGGCCCATGTCCGAGCCTCCGTCTGAACCTTCTCTGCCACTGCAACTACCCGGACCTGTGATCCTGCTCTGGAACGGTGTCGCCCCGGTGAGCAGTTCAGCACTACCCGTATACCGAATTTAGACTCCTGCTGGCGGAGGGGTGGGACTCCCCTGCCTGTCCCGATACTACTGCACCCAAGGGGCCCAAGGATTACGGTCCTAACAATTGGCAGGAGCTGCCCCGTGGTGCTTCATTGCACTCCCGTAGCATGCCAAGTAAATCACGCGGAACCAACAAGGCGGGAGCAATGGACAAATACGCTAAGTCACTCCCCAGATAGGAGCGGGGGAGGTCACCTCCGAGCCGGGACGACTCTGACCCACCATCCGGTTCCCTGCAGCCTGACCTCACCACCCTGATGGAAACTATGGCGAAAAACTTCGCCTCATTTCACGAAAAATTGGACGACATAAATGCAAGTGTTGCTTCTATGCGAGCCAAATTGGACCAGCACGGCACCAGACTGGCGGAGGCCTTGACACGCATTGGGACCACCGAGGATGGCGTGCACACTCTTCAAAACACTGTTTCTGAACTAATGCGGGATATGAGGCAAGTCAAGGCAAAGTGCGGCGACTTGGAATCCAGGTCCCGCCGGAATAATCTCCGTATCGTGGGGGTCCCGGAGTCCGCACTAAAGGGTAAAATGGAGCAGGCAGTTGAGAATCTACTGATAGAACTCCTGGGCAACCCCCAACTCTCCCCGTTCTTCACGATTGACTGCGCACATCGGGTGCTTGCCCCACATCCCAAACCGGGAGACTTCCCCAGGCCGATCATTGCCAATGTTCTGAGCTTTCGGGACAGAGACCACATACTACGCTTGGCCCGGGAGAAAGGGGAACTGAAATTTGAATCCCAAACCATCAGAGTTTTCCCAGACTTTTCCATGGGTGTGCAAATGGAGCGTAGGCAGTTCAACGGCGTGAAAAAACTGCTCAGAGAAAGGAAAATTGAGTACGCCATGCTATTTCCGGCACGCCTGAAGCTTACTCATCGCAACAAGTTGTTCTTCTTCACGGTACCCGAGAAGGCAGTGAAATTCATCGAAGCCCACATTCCTCTCCCCGACCCACTCGAGGAGCCAGCAGCGGGTGACTGAAGAGGTGAACATTGACCCATACATGTGGGCCGCCATGGGTGCTACTTAAGCGCGCCGTTTACGCTTCCTTTGTGATACTTATGAATCTTGCATCATCTATATCCTTTGCTAAGTGTAACCTATTGTTAAAGCTCCCTGTAATGTACTAATTGTTACCGCTGCATAATAAACGATGCGCCGCACCAATCTCACATTCAAGTTGGGTTTACGGCAACAGCGACCCCCGTTGCAGCTGCAATGCCGAGTTTGGCATGTTACGGCCGTTGTATGTGCCCCAGTTGGGCGCGCAGCCGAGTGCGCCCTTGTTCTGGAGGGCGTGCCCCCGCTGGGTATTGGGATGGGGTCTTATACACTGCTTGGTTTGGGAGGGCAGTGAGGGTGGGGGGTGGTAATGTTGAGGGATGTTATTGTGAAAATGGCAAGGAGCGTGTGGCTTGGAGGGTGGAAGATGGTGGCCCTGCATCGAAGATTACTACATGGTCAACAATCAATGCTACGCGGTGCTGGGATGTTCCTTAAGCTTGTAACATGGCTATTAGGCTAATGTCATGGAATGTGCGGGGGCTCAGTAATTTCACCAAGGCTCGTAGGATAACTGCATACGCCCAGAGAAATGGGGTCAATATTCTTCTATTGCAGGAAACCCATGCACTTGCGCACATTTCTGCCTCCCTGGAGCCGGCATGGGGAGCCAATAAATTCTACACAGTGTACTCCTCTCAATCCAGGGGGGTGCTAACCTTAATTCATAAATCAGTGGAGTTTTCCTTTCGTACTAGCCACATAGATCGAGAGGGTAGATATGTGATCCTCCACTGCCTGTTGGCTAACACGGAGTGCCTACTGGTCAACACTTATGCCCCGAGTACAGACACCCCCGACTTCTTCGATGATATCAATACCCTACTTTCGAGATACATAGGGATCCCGGTTATCTGGGGGGGGACATGAAAATCATACTGAACACTGAGCTAGACAGATCGGGCACTGCACACAGGACACTGTCTAGAGCCGCTCCTCGGCTCCAGGCACACACGGGCCCGGCTGGCCTAATAGATGTCTGGCGAGCACTCAACCCAATAGCTAGGGAATACACGTTTTATTCCTCTGCACACGACAGCCATTCCAGAATCAATCTCTTTCTCCTGTCAGCCGGGCTGATGGGGAGGAACCTCAGCATGCAGATCTTGCCAGGCACACTTTCAGATCACTCCCCAGTGACACTCGATATTACCCTACAACACACACTACCGCGCCACTCCGGCTGGCGCTTCAAATCTGAGGCACTACATGACATAGATTTCAAGGCCGACATCCTTGCGGACATCAACACCTTTTTTGACACCAATAAACATCATGACACAACAGGCGGGGTCCGGTGGGAGGCTTTCAAGGTGTACATCAGAGGGATGTGTATTTCTAGGGAAGCAGGGGTCCTGAAAGACATCAAGAACTCTCTGAAAAGATCCGAATCAAAACTCAAGGAACTAGAGCGTGAATACGCCTCTGCTCCCTCGTCGCCCAAGTTGGCACAGATACGGGCGGAATTGGAGAGCTTCGAGGCACATGCCCTCAGGGAAATAAGATATTACGCATGACCCATTGCGGCTCGCAAATGTGCTGAGGGGGAAAGACCCAGTCAAACTCTGGCCAGGCTGGCCCGGATGGAGGGGGGCAGAACCCGTATTGATAGCATTAGGGGCGAGGACGGCGTACGTCACTGGGCTGTCCAACCCATTCTGGAGGCCTTTTCCGACTTTTACGCAACCCTTTACGCCCCGCAGAGTGAGCACAGTCCTCAGGATCTGGATCTTCTGCTCGATAATATCCCCATGTCCTATATATATCTCCCGCCACCAAAGAGCAGCTTGACGCTCCCATCTCCCTAGATGAAATCACTGAGGCTATTTCCGCCCTCCCAAAAAGCAAGGCCCCCGGACCGGACGGCCTGACCGCTGAATTTTATCAAGAACATGTCACTCTACTAGTCCCTTCGACTTGCCACTCTCCCCTAGTCCCTGCGCGAGGCTATAATCACTGTACTCCCAAAGCCAGGCAAGCCCCGGAGGAATGTGGCTCCTACAGACCTCTTTCCCTTATTAACACAGACACGAACATTTTTGCCAAGATAATTGCGAACAGATTCCTTCCCATCATGTCGTACTTTATTCACCCAGACCAAAGCGGCTTTGTCCCTGCCCACTCTACCTCCTTAAATATCTGACGCCTCTTCAACGTCATGTCTAGAATTGACCCTAACGCTAATGCGGTCGTGGTGACATTGGATGCCCAAAGGGTGTTCGACATGGTGTCGTGGCAATACCTGTGAGCCGTGCTGGAAAAGATGGGAATTGGCCCACGCATGCTCTCCTATATTGTACACGAACCCAATTAATTCCCATATCTCGGCTCCCTTTGCCCTCCACAGAGGGACGCGCCAGGGGTGTCCATTCTCCCCCCTACTATTTGCTATGACTATCGAGCCAATTGCGGACAGTGTCAGAGACAAACACATTCGTAAGGGGATTCTTCTGCGTGACACACCTGAAATTATATCTTTGTACGCGGATGACGTGCTTCTGTATGTCAGGGACCCCTCGGTCCACTTAGACCCAATCATCCGAGAGATCATCAAAATTGGCACATTTTCGGGCTTCACTATAAACTACACCAAATCAGACATCTTCACTCTCACACCGGCAACCCCCCAACCATCATGCGAATTCCCACTCAGGTGGGCCCCAGAAGGCATCAAATACCTCGGGGTCCAGGTCTCACTGGCTAGGGCTTCCCTCTTGGCAGACAACTACAGTGCTGCAGCGCAGTACGCAGAGGCAAAAATGGAGAGGTGGCGTAATCTCCCCCTGTCCTTAGCGGGAAGACTGTCGCTAATCAAAATGATCATAGTTCCAAAGCTTCTATACATATTCGCCAACGTCCCACTCAGGCCCGGGAAGCACTATTTCACAAACTTGCACGCAGGGTTCGCCCGGTTCCTGTGGCACGCTGGGGCCGTTTGCAGGAAGTGGCAGCATATCACCTTACCATACGAGAGAGGGGGACTCAATGCGCAGGACATAGCACAATACTGGATAGCCGTACAGGCCCAACACGCGACCCATTGGTACAAACACCAAGACCCACCTCTGCATGACAAACTTGAGATCCTGGCAACTGAGGAGATGTTATGTCATTGATCCTCTTCCACTCGTACCAGTCTGACTCCCCAGCGGATCCAGTGTCCACCACTATCAGGGCATGGAGACATATGCTGCAACCCCATTCTAACTCCGTCCGTACTATAAATGGCTTCCCATATGGACATTCCCAGGCCTTGCCCCCACGCAGGATAGGCTCCTCATGCAACACTGGCAGGACTTGGGGTATCGGGCGCTCTCTGACCTGTTCCCAGAGGGGAAATTCATCACCCCGCAGACATGGAGGCCAGGACACTCAGGCTCAGCACTGGAGTTGCTGCAGTACTTTAGGCTCAGAGCGACTGTGCAGGACATGTGGCCCTCATACCCGGACGAACCCCCAGAGTCCACCGAAATTTGCTACATTGCTAATTCAGGGGGGGTAGGGGCATGATATCCGCACATTATAAAATGTTGGCTGAGCGCTCTGCGGAAGCATCTTGCAAAGTTCGCGACGCATGGAGCCAGGAACTGGTGTTGGTAATCACTGACGAGATGTGGGTCAAGATGTGTGCGCACACGCGTAAGGTTTCCCTCAACTCTAGATTTAGATGCACACAATTCAAACTCCTTAATCGTCTGTACTACACTCCTCAAGCGGTTGGGAGGTTCGCACGGGATCAACCCCATGTTTGTCAGAGATGCAAATCCAGCGGGGCGGATCACGCTCACATGTTTTGGGCCTGCAGGGCGTTGGCCCCGTTCTGGGAAGCTGTGCTAGAGGCCCTCTCGGAGATGGTGGGATTCTAGATAGATCCTGACCCCTTGGCTGTGTTGTTTGGGAGGTGGGAGGGTGAGGGGGCTAGACGGGTTGTAAAATTCGTGAACATGGGAGCCATAGTGGCCAAGAGATGCATACTGCAGTGCTGGAAGCGGCGATCCCCCCTACACTATAAATGTGGCTTAAGGCTCTCACCTGGACACAGGTCTGTGAGGAGGACTATATCAACACATTGCCTGTGAATGCTTGCCCTAAAAACATATGGACTGATATTTGTAGCTACCCGAACGCTAAAGCTGATCTGGAACTTTTATCCTTGCCTCCAACTCCGTATCGGGCAGACGTGAAGGCTGTACTGTGACCCTCCCCAGGAGACACGATCTGCTTTCTTTGAATGTGCCCGCTCTGCCGCTAATGTATTGATTGTCTGTCCATACCCTTGTTTATGCAATATGCTTTTCTTGATGCAATATGTGATCCACCTGCTACTGCTTCTTGCCAATAAAGAGAAGTTTAAAAAAAAAAGAAATAATAGTGGATGCCATCCTGGTTGGACTTGGTGCCAACCTAGCCCAAATCAGTGGAGAAGACACACACGGCAGGCATATAATGGGATACGCGAGCAGAGCCCTCTCACCCACCGAAACAGCCTATTTGCAGGCCGAAAAGGAGAGCCTAGTGGCAGTCTGGGCATGTGAACATTTCCACGACTTCGTCATAGGGAAGGCCCTCCTTTGGCCTTTTTGTATATCCCAGGACCAAAATGCAGCCGAGAATTGAAAGGTGGGGCATACGCCTCCAAGAATACAACTACTCGATCATCCACAGACCTGGGGGGGGGGACCAGAATCATGTGGACTACTTTTCATGTCACCCCACAGGAAACCATAGAACAAGGAAAGGAGATATTGAATACCACAACTATTTCATGGCGAATGCTCTACCACCTGCACTCTTGCTTGAGACAATGGCCCCCACGTCAGCAGCCGACGCGTCATTGGCCATAGGACTGACCACTGGCAACAAATGGAGAGACTATAGGCGGCAGCTTGCAAGCCACCCAGGCGCCAGCAGACAGGAGATTGAGAGGCTAGCCAAAGTTCACACCGAACTGGACGTCAAGGTTAATTCAATACTACTGAGAGGGTGAAAGTTAGTAATCCCTCCTGCACTCAGAGCAGAATTGATCAAAGCAGCACATGAGCACAGCGGGGCGGAAAATATGAAAAAACAGCTGAGGTGCCACATCTGGTTCCCTTTCATGAACACCCTCGTAGAAGAGGGGGTTGGAAACTGCCTGTCCTGCCAATGCACTGCAAGAGTGGAGTCGGCCATACCGCTACAACCCACACAAATTCCGGACCGACCATGGGACTGAGTGGCCGTAGATTTGAAGAAGCTGGGCACAACGGCGTATCCACAGGTGGCAACCACTTTCTATGAAGTGTTAAGTGAATGGGGCATACCACGCACAATCAAACCTGGCAATGGCCCCCGGTGAGCAGCCATGATTTCGCCACTTTAGCAAAACACATGGGGTTCCAGCATCAGAAGATCACCCGCAGATGGCCAAAAGCCAACGGGATGGCAGAACAGTTTATGACGTCTATTAAAAAGATCATCCATAGGGCCCCTGTTGAACCAGTGAACCCCCATCAGCACTGTGCAAGATGCTCGGGGAAGGCCCAAACACCCACCATGAAGCAACTGGCAGAGCAACGGCCGAGCTAATGATGCGCTATCAGGTACAGACCAGGTTGCTGAGAAACTCAACCAACACAGCAGAACCGAACAAAGATATTGTGACTAGAGATGCAGAGTGGAAGAAGCGTGCCAAACAAGACACTGACCTTGGACAAAGAGTAGCACCCAAGGAATTTGTGGTCGGTGAGGAGGTGCTAGTAAGACAACCAATGACCAGGAAAACAGACACCCGCTACTCACTGAAACCCTTCACTGTAGTGGCCCTCAAAGGTAAAATGGTAACGGCCCAAAACGCACAACATGAGGTCACCAGTAATGCCTTGCAGTTCAAACACTCATCAAACGAGAAGAGGAGACCACACCAATAGCGGACCCTGAACCAGAATGGCCTGAGCCCCATGACATCCCATGGGTTCCCCCAGCCAGAGAGAGAGAGAGAGAGAGAACGGAAATTAGCAAGGGGAAGGGAGAGCTGATGGAAACACTGCAGAAGAAGGACGACGCCCCGAGGGGGGCATCAAGTGATCCACTCGATTGTTAGAAGAATGCTAGACCAGAACTCTGAACATAAGTCTGGGGGGTGGTGTTGGAAACTACTGCGCCTTTAATTGGGAGCCAGAAACCCAGAGTGGGAAGCGGGGGGAGGAGAGACGGGGTGGAGCCAAAGCAGGAAAGCGCAGTTGAATTTTGTATTTGTGAAAAGAGGTAATAAAGGGAAGGAGATCCCTGCACTGGTGTTGCGTCCTTATTTTTGCACTTCAGTGCAACACTACCCATCACAATTGGTGGAGATAACTGAAATGGAAATGAAAACACAGAAAAGGTCGAAGGCTAAGGATGCGTATGTGCACTGAGCCTTCTCTGTCTATGATGTTGCTGGGATGAGCAAGTGCTGTTAGAAACAATGGAAATGAATGGCAGGCCTTTCGAACTGCAAATATGTGTGTCTTACCTATCAGGAAGAGGATGTAATCCATAACACATCTCCCCCCTTTCATGACAATACAATAAAGGAGACATGCAGGGGAAGAGGTAAATGAACCATAAATATCAAACAACTATTCTTCCAAAACCCATCCTGCAAACCACAGAAAGCAAAATGCTATTCCCTACCAATACCATAATATAGCTGTGAATAGCTAATACACTACAAAAACACTCGCCAGCACCATAATGGCCAATTATGGACTCATCTACAGGGGACCAGCCCCCTATCATATAAACAGTCCTAACCGCCTGCATCACCTCATTAACCCTGTATCAACCTTCACAAACATCAAAGCTTCCTGAAGAAACCATAGGGTTAAACCCTCTATCTGCCTAAAGCATACACCTATTGAGACCCAATGAGCCTCAGCATAACATACTGCTGGGCACCAACCACAAAATCGGTGACGTAGATCACCAAAATTGATACCCAACCAAAAGATCAACATTTACTTACCAACAAATTGACACAAGCAGTGTGCCAACACAACACCAGGTCGAACAACCAATGCTCACCACTGCACATCTTACCATGAAACCACTGAAGGTTAACTATCTGAACCACTAAATGCTCGCCACAGTTGATCACATAGCATCGGCACCCTTGAGGTTGAATGCCTAACACCATAATAGCTAATGATCACACCATGCTCTCACAACTGACCACCAGACGTCCACACAACCACAATCACACAGGTGATCTGCATTAATAACCCACACAGTTACCCTTAAACCAATTAATGAACGAATTCAGCTTGACATTTTGAGAATATAAAATGTTTTAAGTAACATCACCAGAGCGAGTCCCAAAAATCCTACTTTCAGAGTTCATTTGTTTAAAATACCTGTGGAAAAATGTAGGTGATAAAAAACATTGTCAAGTGAACATATCAAAGAAATGCAGTAGTTCTAAAGCACTCACAATACCCACACAAAAACAAGACGAATTCAGCATTACAAATTTTGAAAATCCGAAATTCAGGTGCGCCGCAATAAAAGTTCAAAATGTTATGCCTGCAGAGTCTTTGTAGAGATGTAACTGTGGAAAAAATGTGGGTTAGTGCAAAGAAAAACACTTTACCATTTCTAACGTTTCTATTGGTTGCCTAAATTCCATACAATTCCATAAACCACTTACCAAAACGACTTTGGCACCATGAAACACTATAACAAACTGGCACTAACTACTTTAACAAACTGGCACTAACTACACACCACTTGCAGTAGCACCCTACCACAAACACCACTAGCAGTGGCACTCTGCTACTAAATGGCCTCCATTTGTGACTTGCCAATGCCACACTGGCACCATAATAAAGCGTTGCCTTGAATGGCTAATCGCCACATAAAATACAATTGCATTGCCTTGAATGGCTAATTGCCACATAAAATACCATTTCCCACTCTTGGGCAACAACAATGCCTACCTTATTGGGACCCACCAATAACTATACTGGCACCAAACATGAACACCAAAACACATAACCGCTATAGCGCAACACACGCGCCCACAACTATGGCACAACAACCGGAAATTCCTTTCCCCAAAAGCATGTTCATTGAGTGCCATAAAAGAAACCATCAAAAACTACACTACCATGCCTGCGGAATAGTGACCTGTATTTTCATACATCACATCCTCAACAATGATGCATCGAATAAAACATTGCATTTTTTTTTCAAACAACATTTCAGCATGTGTTGGTATTTGCATTGCCCATATTAAAAACGTTTCATGAATTCAAAAAAACGTTTCATGAATTCATGACATATTACTCTCAACTATTTTACATATCTGATAAAGCAGAATGGCAATGTCACAAAAATAAAATTGTCAGACACAAAGCAAAACAATAGGGTCCGCAGGTTTACGCTATGTCACTCTTTCAAATGAGTGATAAGTAGAAACACTTCCCTGAAAATCCGATCGAACAAAAATGGAAATGCTAATAGAAAATAAACACCTGCGACATTCATTTTGAAAGCCTTGAAATCCATCCTCCAGTCATTGCAGTACATGTAACGTTCCAGTAATGCCGAAAGTTGGCAGCAACATTCCATCAGGATTCTATGTCAAGACCGGAGGCTCGGATTATGCTTACTCTACAACTTTACTGTTCAGCAGTACCAAAGAATATGAATACAAATCTAATAAAAAACTACAATAACCATGTTTTTCTGAGAATTTGTAGTTCATTTCGATTGGTCCTCAACTGACCATGTGATAGTTCCATAAACCAATAAACAAGTCCTCAATGGAACAAAACTCCTGTCCTCTTTCCCTTCCTCCTCTTTCTTTGTCCTTGCGAGGATGAGTTCTGTACGTCTTTGATATCCTCTTCCATTCTCAAATTCCTGCTTGTTTGCTGTCTGACGTCGTCCCTAAAGAAACATAAATTAGAAAGGTGACTATAAACCGACACAGGGTGGGTCAATCGTAAATTCCACATCCAGTAATAACCTGTATACTCATTGATCATTAACAACATCTTCATAGTTATTATACATCCTGTATGATTCATTACATAAATAACAACAGAAACATGACATGTAAACATCTCATTCTTACGATTGATCGGGTGGGTGGGATAATCCTTCGCCTCCGTGTCTTTAATAGAATTATGACTTTCTGTAACGAATGTGTGGAAAATCTGAATTGTGTCCATCGCCGATACACCCAGCAGAACCGTGACGTCATCAGTTATATGGAGAGCAGGGCCACGGACAGAGCTCTCCGGGCCAACGGTCATCCGTGCCACAGCCGCTGGCGTTTCTGCCCGATACGACAGATGACCCTTTCGCATTCTCAAAGTGACACACATCCAAACAAAGCAACGCTGAAAGTAATGAACAGTCAAATCCAGCTGTGCAGCCTGCACCTTTAACTCCTACTCAGTGTTAATATGACTTGCAGCCGCTCCTTTTTACAGCATGTTCAAGCACAGCTTATAAAAGTCTTATGAACGTGGGCGTGCTGTCAAATGCCCGGCTACTTCTATGCGCTCTCTCGCTGAAGCCATTTGCACTGCTGATAAGCAGAGTCTCTCTTTTGTTCCCCCGACCCCTTGCTCTGCCAATAACACGCCACTGACGTCTTGTGAAGCGCCAAACTAAAAATGCGCCTATGCCTTCATATATTAAGAAGTCCTTGCTGTGGCAGATGCAGAACAAATGAAAGTGAGCAGCGCTGCCCCCCAAAATCACTATAAATGTCCCTCACTAATCAGTCATGCAGGACATGGGGCGCGCTCACCTTGGGGCCGGGGGAGGGGGCGGTGGATGCTTCTGGTTCCTCACTCCTTTTTGGTGGGCAACTTCCTGTGCACCATATTCCTTCTGGCACAAGTTTGCTTATTTTCTGTCCTTTCTTGCTGCTTTTCAGCCCCAGGTACACCTCAATCACCAAAATCCTCGTCGCCAGTGTTACAATGCAAATCGAGGGGTGGAATTGATGAGCCAGGAGACCAGCTTTAGTTAAGAGACTTTAGTGGGTTCGTGGTATATAAGTCACAGGTAATAAGTTCCAGGCAGGATAAGTACATGAGGGAGGGAAGCATCCACCGGACCCCCTCTGCCCAGTTCATTTTCCAACTGACAGAGGGAGAACCTTGGCACTTATACCATAACATTCTACATGGAATGTACCACACAAAGCATTCTAGACTCAACCTCACACATACATAGGGAATGGCCACAGACCCAGTATAGGTTAAAACATAACAGTGTGTGACAGCAATCTATTATTGCTCATCTTGCAGCCGCTCATGAGCTGAGTTCAGCCTGGGCTATAGAGCTCCAGGCTGTGGAAAACGAATGTTGGGAACATGAGTCAAAAACCAAGAAACTGTCTGTAATAAAGGCTGGGGCGTGGGCCCATTAAATCAGGGGTCTGATAGTAGGTTGGGCTGAAGGACTGATCTAATGCCGGTGGCACCAAGTGTAAGACTGATGTAAAATTTGAAAATGAAAAGAGCATGTGGGGGTTGAAGATACAATGGCACGCGTGAGGTCGTAGTATAGAGAAACCACGGATGGGCGAAAAATCCCTTTCAGCAGGGCTTCTGGCTCAGGGAGAGTTAAGAAGGGAATGAGATATCAATCATGGACAGTGTCCTAAATTCCCAATGTTGCCAATCATATGGTTACTGTTCATTCATAAAAACAGAAAGTTCAATGGAGGATACAGATAAATTCTACAATATAATAGAATCAATATAGTACATTATGTAAAATGGGCATAAGCCAAAAGGAAAAAGGCACACAGACACAGTGACAATTGGTGGATTATAAACCCAAGGGTTGCCATTCTTCCTGCTGGTTTATTCCAGAGTGGTAACTATCTAGCTTGTATAACTAAAATGGTTCCTTTCTTTCTAGCAGTTCGTCTGTGTCTCTGATGTCCCTTCCTTTGCTTTATCAATGACCCACCATTTGATATCATTTTCACTGTGGCCCAATGTCTGAAAATGTTCCACCAATGGTGCTGATACACTTTTTATTCTGATTTTGGACCGATGTTCTGTGATCCTAACTCTTATTTGTCTGGTAGTCTTCCCTATGTATATCTTCATGTATGGGCACAGAATAACATAGATGGCGTTAATACTTTTACACGTCCTGTGGAACTCCTAATTCCACTCTTTGTGATTGACCTCAAAGTTAAGTTTGAGCATGGTGAATTTACACATGACACAGCCTCCACATGGATAGTGTCCCTTGACAGGCGGTAGTCCCACAAATTCTCTCAAATTAACCTGCAGTCTTGCCTTGTTTCTATCAGCAGAAACCTAATGCTGTTTTAGGTTTTTTATTCTTTTAAAAGCAAAAATGGCATTGCTATATGGACTGAATGATGTAACACACACAGCCTTAGACATCTCTTTCTTATTGGTAGAGTTCTCCAACAGATTGGATATATCCTAATTTCTTGCTCTTTTTGTGACTTTCTGAGAGTGTGTCAGGGATAGCCCTTGTCAAGGAACTTATCAAATGCAATCCCTGCTCCTTTTTGAAATCCTGCAAAAATGTACAGTTTCTTCTGGTGCAAAGAAATTGTCCAAAGGGTATGTTGTCACTGAGGCCTAGTCTTGTGATCCGTGGGCTTTCTGTAAAGACAAGTAACAAGGGACCCATCTATCACATTTATCACCAGATCCAAGAAAGGGATACATCCTTCATTTTTAGCTATAGTAAATCTTAAATTGGAGTTGAGGCTGTTAATCCAAATAAAATATGTATCGATATTAGCCTCTCTTGTACCCCCAGACAATCAAGATACCTTCTTGTGTATGTGAACTTCACTTTCTCAGCCACCCATTAACATTCTTAACGGCCCAAGCATGGATTATGTTCAGGTTATCCTTCCTAAACAAGGACACTCTCCATTGGGTGATGCTACTGATCTTAAACAACAGCACCTAGGTAACAAAGTTATGATACCTTATTGACCCAATTCAAATTACTTTTCTAAAGCCACCAGCCGAAATAATTAGCACAAAGTGCCCCTTTGTACCCGAAACAAGGGTCGAGAGATGTAGTAACTTGTATTGCTTAGTTTCAGCAATTACTAGTAGAGGGTAATTTGACTGATGCGGCTGCAGTATTCTAAAAAGGGTTCACGGAGGAGATTAAAGGTGTGATGGCTTATATTGTTCACTGGCCCACTACATCCATAGCTCTTGTAAAAGCAGCATTATAAATAGAACAACAGCTAAGAGAAAAAAAAGGGGGAAGAGGAGATCGTAAGCAGCGGGTCCCAAAAGTTAATCCTTCAGTAGTAAGCACAGAAAATATATCTGAGGAAGCTATGAAGATAGGCGCCATCCCTGACAGAAAGGTAAAGAAGGCACATGGAAAATCTACGTATGTATTGTGTGCTCTCAGGCCATTATTAATAAAAATCCCCCACCCAGTTACAGGAAAACACCAATGTTTGTTCAAGATGAGCAGAGACTAACCAAGCATTTGTGAATCCGTCCCTGTATTTCTAAATACTAATTTCCTGTTAGAAGTGGTCTTGTTGAACAATCAAATATGGATACCTGTTTTGGCAATATTAGTCTCTGGAGCCGCAGCAGTGTTTATGGTCACTCAGTTTGTTCAAAATCAGTCGTTGAGGAAACTAACAAAACCAATGACCTGAATAATGGGTACTATTGATGGGAGTGCATTGCCTTTGTAGGATGGGACATTTTGAGAAAATGCAATTCCGCATTATTGTTAGTCAAGCTTCCCTCAGCTGGAGACAAATAGTGTAAAAGAGGAAAGGGGGCGGGTAAAAACTGATGTTGAAAGGGTAGAGTGGTGGCCTGCAGTTGAGTTTCTGAGGAAAGAAAGAAGTACAGGCACTTAAATTCTGAGAGACTGAGTGCTTTGTTTGCCAACAGGAAGGCAGAGCCTAATGGAGAGAGGGGAAGGGCTGAGGGCGCTGGTACTGGAAGAAAGATTGATTTTTTTTTCTTCACCCAGTTACCTCAGCCAGCCCCACTGTCCCGGGTAATTTCTGTGTTAAAACCCTTTGTACTTAAAATCAAAAGTCTTGGCACCCAAGCTCATAACACCCAACAAATGTGCAACTTTTAGTCCTACATTTAGAGATAAAAAAGGCAGAAATTACTCTTCAATGTTGTAAATAAAGCAAAATGGCAAGAGACAAAACACCATCATTGGCAGAACATCCCAGATACGACATGGGACAACACAGAAGCCCTGTTTTTGAATATGTTTGAAAAATGATTTATATTAGTACCCAGCGAGGGGCAATGAGATTGTTTATTTACCTTTTTACATTAATTTTCAATGGCTGCCATGGAAAGGGAAAATGGGCTTTGCTTTCCCTTCTTCTGCGGCCATTTTTTTGACATTTTTCTTTTCTGTTCTGAAATGCCAGAGCGTTTCGGAACAGAAATAAAATGCTCTTAGAACCACAGCCCGTGGTACTAATAGCAATAGGCCCCGGGGCCTGTAATTCTGGCCATTGGGGCATTACCTGAAGTGGTAATGCCCACTCTGCGAGGGGCCTATTGCTTAAATAAATGGGTTATGTAATGGTGAAATAACAATGAGCTACTGAGCGGCATAATAATGCTGTGTGGCTCTCTATTTCATGGCACAAACAAGAAAAAGAAGCACTTCCCTTTATTTAAAAAAGTAACCCCTTGGGCAAGATTCATTCTTAAATAGTTTCTCAGGGAGAATTGACTCTGAAATGGAATCTCCTCCTTAGAAATATCTCATTATAAATCCTAAAGGGTCTGTCATATTGTAATACAGAGTCCCTTCCTTTCGAGAAAAGGTCTTCAACAACTCAAGACTTTAAGATAACTGCTAGTCTTTGGGAAGACCTGGAGTCTTCCCAAAGACTAGCAGAGCACAGCGTTGAACTCTGCAAGAACAACCCTGCCTTTTATGTTTCCAAGCTGCATAAAATGGGTACTATTAAGTTGGGTACTGATTACACCTTTTATCCCAGCACCAAAGACAATTATAGATGTGGTGTGTGCTATACAACAGTTCCTGAGCCTCTCCCATCCCCGTCAAAGAAGAGGGTCCATTTTTATACACACTCTCTGCCTTAAAGTGGGGAGAATATGCATCAGACCAAACATTCTACCATGAATAAATAAAGGTTATGAATATGAATAAAGGTCCTTTCTTGAAGGAGGAGACTATCAAAATCAGCCATCTCCTGGTTGGAGGGAAGACTCCATATCAGTAACTGCAGTGTGGGGGTGAATGCATTTCAAGATACAGACATTATTAGCACTCATATTACTTGCTCATCTGCACTTGCCTCTATTTTTTGTACCAATGTATGTACTACAGTTTCATCCTATAAAGAACTGCAGTTGCAAGCTGTGTCGTTGCGATGGGCATAGTACATCTAACAATATCATAAAAGGCCAGATGTATGTTTGTCCTGTATGTTTGTCCGATGCAGTTGCCTCGCCTGTTGTCAATGCTAGAGGGAGCTGTTGCCTTAGGATAGAGACAATGCCAATTTGCTTAGCTTCACCTGTTGTCGCTGCTAGAGGGAGCTGTTGCCTTAGTATGTATAGTGGTCCAAATGTGTCAATGTAAATCTGCACTTTAGCCGATGTACACAGGCTTCTACACTACTTATTTTATAAATGGGTCAAGTATTGTTTTCCATCCAATGTTGGATATACATTTATGAGATACTCAACAGCTACCTTTGTACTTTAAGCTCTTTGCCTCTCCTTCCTTGCTCTCAAAGCATATCCCAAGAACCACCTACTTGCCACCCCCTGTGGCCCAGGTAATGGAGTTTAATGCCAATGGGTGCTATATTTTGGATATTGGGCTCTGATGTGCAGTTACACGATTACATTCACACAGGGGCAGTGACTGCATGACTGGCAAAGCCACCCTCATGAAAACACACCCTTCACCTCACAGCCCTACTTCGTTTGCCCAACAGCTGGCCCACAAACCTGCCGACTCTGGGCAAGCACTGGATATCAGCTGGTAGCAACTGGTCTGGAGAATTCCCTCCTATAACAAGGACTCCCAAGAAGTGAGGATTCAGGAAACACCAGACAGAATATATCTTCTGGTTCCTCTGGTTCCTAATCTGGTTCTTTCAGCCAAAGGTCATGCTGCTAGAAGCAGTCCTCCATTCTGATGTGCTCATGATTTAGGGGGCACACTTCTACCTCCTTATAAGAGTTTGGAGCTCCGTAAGAAGGGATTTGTTTGTTTCAGACAGACTGCTGTGTGTATGCAAGTTTCAAGGCAACGGTGCAGACAGGGGTGTTGCTAGGTCTGGAAAAGATCAGGGGCTAAGCTAATGTCAGGACTGCCAGGACTCGGGGCTGGCTAGCATTTTGGTTGGGGCACTTGAGCTTCTATCTGGGGCTACAACCAAAAGACCCGGGATATAGCCCCCTTTGCCCCCCCCCAACTCCCTTAGCAACGCCTCTGGGTGCAGGTGTGCTGTAGCCACATAGAGCATTTGGTATCTGCACATGCTTATTTTATTTGCACAATGCATGCCGTGCAGGAGGAAATATGCTAGATATCACAAGTGAAGTAAAGGGGAAGATCAAGCAAGAAATGAGTAGGCATTACTAGCAGATAAAGTTAGATTCTCTTTCATTTCCTTCTTAGTTATGGGGAGGTCATTCCAGGGTAATATGCCATGAACTGACAGAAGTTGGGTTTCAATCTTGGTTTCTTTGCGGGGCTGTCATGATTTTCAGAGCTAAAGTGGGGTCTTGTGTGTCTGCTTGGTCGATAGTTTCTTTTTTTTCTTTCTTTTTTGTATCTTTAATTTGTTATAGTTCTTACGAACTTTTCACAGCAATAAACATCAACATATACACATATAATTAACATTTAGGTACATTACAGTATTAAAACAAGTGTCACTATGTATAACCAAACATATCCTGAATCATCACAATTCAACAAGTCATTATTTACAGCACATTCCTTTAAATATAGACATTCTAGAATAACTTTTGGATTTCCTGCCAAACTGAATAAAGTGCGATGTGCCAAGACTGATTAGATGAATTTAAACCGCTCACCCAAAACTAATCACTCTTGATGGTGTCATAATCATGTACACGTTTACCAAACATGGACATGTACAGTGAAACGTTTTTACAACATTTAGTTAAAGCGTGTTGGGCCGTTTTCAATTTGCCATCCAATTTACCCATACAACATTTTCTGGTTTCCCTGGCAATCCCCATTTCAGGCTTGTTAATTCTTAATAACAAGATAAACCTACGCAGGCCAGGTGAGGGGCATACCAATACATATTTCTGTGGAGTTCTGTAACTATGCACCAATGTACACAGTTCCTTATAGCTTCTTAGTTCAGCTAGGTGTGCATAATTTTTGCACAAGTCCCATTTGTCCAATTTAATCACAAAACTGATATGTTAAACAGGTGGATATGGCCTTTTTTCAAGTCCATTTTGTAGATCAGTCATTTTGGTTGACAGATTTTTATATGCTGGAGAATCATGGTCGTATTTCTTGATTCCTAATATTGGTTTCACTGCTCAGTTCAGAACCTGTTAGGTCTGGTTTGTCAGAGGTCTCAGGAGGCGCCCAAGAGAAAGTCTGTTGGAGTGGTCCATGTCCTTTACAGAACACTCCTCACTCAAAATATCAATAATGTGTCTGGTATGTAGGAAGGGTTCATCTGGCAGTGGTAAAGGTATATTCAAAACAAGACAGTAGGAGAAACGTCCTCAGTAGGAGATGCACCCAGATAGTAAAAACAACTAAATTATTACATAACCATTTTTAACATAAAACATTCCATTTTAATAGATAATTAACAACAATCTTTATTATGGCAGCGTTGTATGTATCAGCACTCAAAGGGCAGACATTGTTGGCCAATGTATTTCGCACCACGGAGGTCCTTATTCAGGGCGATGCCGTAAAATAATTATAAACCATGTGTGACAATGATCCTTTTAAGAAAGAATATATATTTAAAACAATATTCATACATTAACATGGAAAAATTAAACATATTTTTCTGGATTGAAGTGTTAGTAAAAAAGAGGAAATCTGCGAAGGTCCAAAAAAGTATGAATGGATTAAATGAAGTTCATGACCCTCTTAGACAATTCATCACCAATATACAGTTAAAAAATGTAGGTATCTGAATATGTGACCAACTAACAAGTTAGACGCAAAACTGCTTGTGTGGATGCAACATCTAACAGGGTTGAATGTATGAGAAAACAGGGTACATTAACCAACAGCCTCAAATAGGCTGATATAGATTAAAGAAAGTAATGAGACAACAAATTGTATGCAAAGAAAAAGGTTATGGCACTATCAGAAGCACAGGATGCATGCGAATACATAATGACATTGTTGGGCAATAAAGAGTTTAATGAAAATACATTATGGTCTACCACCCTGAAAGCAATGATATGATATGATAGGTTATTCGGGGATCAAACCTGTGTTGCTCCGTCTCGTCTTGCTTCCAAGGCAAGCAAGTTGCCGCTGAGCTATCCTCCCACGCCATTAATGGGACATTAAAACAATTTAACAGAGTGTTCACACACGAGTAATGGAGTAGGGTAGGGGGCAAAACCTGGAACATTTTGTACAGAGGGTTTGGACTACAATTCCCATCAGCACTAGCAATAGGTGATGGATGATGCAAGGTGGAATCTCATTATGTGTTTGTAGGGTCATAACAGTATAGTGGTACAGAAATGAGAGGAACATCACCAACAAATCCTGAGGGGTCACGAAAGCAGCTGGAAAACTAGTTGTATCCCAACCCACTCAGGGAGGCGTAGTCTGGAGGTCAGACAACCCACTGATATTCGATGCAGACAGAGAAATATTCCAGGAAACAAATTCCAAAAGGAAGCTCATAATCCAAAGGTCTGTCAACTGGAGGTCCACAATCCGTAGAGGAAAATCCAAAGACTGAAGCGTAGCAGGATTTGATGTTATACGCAGGGTGTAGTGGCAAGGAAATAGAAACAGCAAGAGTTGAGATCCAAACCAAACAGGATATCAAACAGAGATCATGGGGAATATACCTGTGGTTTAGGACAGACTGAGGAAAGAGCCACAAGAGCCTAGGTAAAGGAAAGTCTCCATGTCTCTCATAGCCAAGACAAAAGGTAGACCAGCCAACAACTGAGATGGTGGAAGCTTGTCCCCTGGTTACATGTCTTTATACCAAAATGTTATATTGAAACACACATTTATCGAGCATTTTATTACGAAAACCTGTATACCGAATGCATTTTTCTCATCTTAGGGGTGGGGCTCAAACCCCTGGTTACCGCCCTTAAAAACCCATCCCAAGCATTTCCCCAAAAAAGTAATCCTTTACCCCACCCAAAAATAGATTCTGTATGCAGGTTTTCGTTATAAAATGCTCGATATATGTGTGTTTCAATATAACATTTTCGGTATAAAGACTGCATAGCAAGACAAGGGGTGGGCTGGGCCTAGGTTAGGGAAGTGAACCTAAGGAATAGCCACACAGAGCTAGCATCAGGTTGGTGTCAGTATTAGTGAGACAACAACTGAGGCCGTAAGCAGGAGTATGGTCAAGTAACAGGGTTACCTCAAACAAAATCAGCAGGCAAACTGATGCTTGAGGAACAAGCCAAGAGTCAGTAAACATGAAAACAAAAGCACCTAGCAAGAACAGCTAAATGGCAAAACTTGACAAGCAGCATCCCCTTCGCTGCTGCTTCTCTATGTAGAAGTTGCCAAATGCCAGTGACACTACTCACTTCCACAACACAGCACACGCAGTGTTCATGGAATTTATGGGCATTGTAGTTCTTCCGCCGGAGACCCGGAGGAGCCAATACCAGCGAGCACCATTTACAGGGGGTCGGTTCATGAAAGTACAAACATCAAGGTCTGGGATCCACCATAGGGAATCCCTTCCCTTGAACTCTCATGTCTGCTGGCCTCCCACTCATTTCCTCTAGAGAAAACAGTTTCAGGCATCCCCCCTTTGAGGGGTCCACTGCACACGGGGGCGGCACCCCATGCTCACCCAAAACCCCTGTCACTGTAGTAGCCACCTCGGGCTGGTGCAGTGTTGCTTTCTGATAGGTAAAACGTGCAATTGCAGAAGCCGTCTCAGGCAGTAGAGGCTACCAACATTGTTTATTTACTGGGTGCGTCTGATTTCACAGCAAAGAACTCCCCTATGCTTTGGCAAACCTCTAAATTCTAGGAGGTGAAGATATCGTTTTTCCTCCCTTCAGGGCTGGAGGTATTGAAACCCGTGTCAGGTCTTTCAAACCTTCTCGTATGTCGACCTGCGGGAGTACATAGTTTGTTGGGGGCAATTTCAGAGGCCTAGCCAAGACCCCTTCTTCCTGAGTCCCCTGAATTCCCAATCAAAGCAAATCCACCTGTCTCTCATCCGCTGCTTCCTGCACAGCAGACTTTGCGAGAGATAGACCTTGTATAATTTGAAGATTTGTTTGGGAAATTGGATCAACCAAATTAAATCCGATGAAGCTGCAGCGGCCGACTCCAAAATGTTCAAGGAAGAGGTCGTTTTAGCCGTTATGCACACATGTACCTCTAGAGGACATTCATTTGAATTCCTAGTCATTTCTTCCGTTTACTTCTGTGGATACAGAACGTCCCACACCCTAGTGAATCGAATGTCTGAGGTATCAGCCTGAACAGACTCCAAATTCCCATCCAAGGGTGATTTCAGGGAGCCCGGAACTAACCTTGCACATGCAGTCCAAACCAATCACTGCTCACATTTTCCTTTCTGGGTACGTGCCTGAACCCTACTACCCCGAGTACCCCAAGGGTCAGATAGCTCCCTGGGATGCCAGGAGTAGCAACCGTACCTTAAAACTGGCCCCTCTTTATAGCCTTCAACTCGGCCCAAGTCGGCCCCCCATCTTCCAGTCAAGGTCCGACTTTTGGATTGACCGAAGTCACAAAGTACTTACATTTGCAGGCAGATCTCATCGCATGGGCTGGTCTCGACAGTCCGGCACGTCCGCACGTCAGCACTGCAGACTGCAGATTGACACTTGCCGGCACTTCGCGGTCCTGCTAGGTTTTGTTGAGCAACCGGGGGTGGAGCTCCCAGTTGCTCGCTCACACAGCGTCCCCAGGCACACCTCTACCAGGCCACTGCCTATGCCTCTCCTTAAAGGATAGTCAATGATGTTTACTCTGACTAACGGAGCACAGCAGGTCCCATGCAGTAAACTTCAGTACAGGATTGTAGTCTGTCGAAAAAGAACGAACCAGAAGTGTCACCACTCCACTCAGACTGACACATGCCGGCACTTTGCCAAGGTTTTCTATGATGACGAGAGTGATCAATGTTTTCCACAATACTGTATTGGAAGAAGAATAGTTGTGTGGACCTCAATCAAGTAATGAGATGGAAAGGGGGCAAGAGAGCATGGGAAAAAGTGGATTTGTGGTGATGGATGAGGAAAGATGAGATCAAGTTGGTGAGTCAGGATTGTGGCCAGCAAATCAGATGGAAAAGAGAAGGGAAGAGGAAAATAACTATGTTTCAATGAAAAAAGAATAGAGAGGAGCCATGCCAGTGATAATAACAGTAGCAACAATAAGCATGGATGGGTTATCAGTGGTGAAGAGGATGTGTTACTAGAGGAACCACATACACTTAATTCCAGACCTAGAAGCACTAGAATCAAACCTCCTGCCAAAATAGTTGTATTGACTATGAGGTGTAGAGAGACACAGATTCATACTATGCTTGCTAGAGAAAAGATGTGGTGTGTGGTGTGAGGAATGAGGGCCAGGGAGTGTGTGACATCCTTTGTTATAATGTAAGGGAGGTAGCCGTCTTAAGGGCCTATGACAATGAGTACTATCCAGTTGAGTACTAATAACACCTTTTACTCAAGCACCAAAGGTAGTTAAGGATGTGCTGGATGCGCTGGGTGCTATAAAACATCTTGTTATTATTCCGATTGAGTACAGTTTCTGAGTCTCTCCCATCCCCGTCCAAGGAGAGAGTCCTTTCTAATACACACTCTATGCCTTAAAGATGGGAGAACAAGCATAATACCAAACATTCTGCCTTGAATAGATAAAAAGTATTTATATGAATAAACTTCCCTTAGAATGGGAGGAGCTAAAGCCCAGGGTCGAGGGGGCTATTCGTACAGTGGACCTGAGGGGCAACATAAGGGTATATCGAGCAGTATATCATACAGTTGTTTTAAGCAGTAACCTTGTTGGAGTTTGATTTCTCAGTCTCTGGTTTCTCAGTCCATGATCAAACAAACACTGGATGATGGATTGATCCAGGAGATACACCTGATGGATGAAGAATACAAATGTAGACAGTCTGGATTGGGGAAATATACTAAAGCTCATGCACATCTAAGAAAGGAGCAGAAGCTATTTTCTCTAGAGTTCTGACTATGCAGAGTTGAGGCAAGGTGAATGGGTGCTGATTGAGACTATGATTAAGAGTGTAAGGTAGGATCAAGACATGGTCCTCAAAGGGGGAGTTCAAAGGTGGTTCATCATTTGTCTCAGGTCTGGTTCAATTGGTAAGCACAAGAAATATGTTGGAAGGCAAATCAAATGTAGATCCATTCATATTGAAGTCCAACCCTACAATCGTTAGAAGGTTGAAAAAACATATGAAACAACATACCAAAAGGCTTCCCCTGACAGGCAATTAAAAACTTTGTATGTGTAACCATGCTATTTGTGCAAGACCTTAAATAAGTTAAACTTCAATAAGCATTAAAAAGGATTAACTGCAAACAGGGGTAGAACTATGACAATCTACCCTTCTGCTTGTCCAAATGGCTAATGAAAAAGAATGTTTGAGTGTAGGTTCACCATTGCGCTGATCAATTATGAATAGTCAAACTCCCAAAAATGTCATACACAATGTGCAGTTTTACTTAGCTCATAAAGGATTATTTGTTTCACATATTTTGGTAATGGTGCTTTTCACATTTTGTCAATAGTGTTTTCCACATTCTGCGTTCCAAATAATTTTACAAATAGAATTGTATATCTTAATGAAGGGAAAATGTAATTTTTGTGTATTTTCAGTAGAAAACAGATGTTAGGGTTCTTAGGGTTTTTCACTTTTAAATAGCACCTGGGGCATGGGAGCCAACCAATCAGGTTGCTCGAATTGCGGGCTGAATCCCGCAATCTCAGCCCACATTCCGCACAGATTAACGGATGATTTCCTGGCCCGCTATCTTCCCCTAACCTCCACTCCCCTCCGTTCACTGTTTTCACACCTCCCCATACCCTTCCATCCATCTCATCTTATTTCATTGGCGACGGCATCTGCAGCGATCACTCCAGCATCCACCCTGGTCCGTCGGCCGCCATAGTGTAGTGGAGGTCCCAAGTACAGCCTGCACTCCAATCATCAATTGTGAAGTACCAGGAACGCTCACGCTGAAGTATGTGACGTACGAGGAGCAAATAAACCAGCAGAGAGCCGCACTGGGGCTCTGTCCAGTAATAATTAGAAGAAGCACACCCATTGAGGTACCCATACCTAAGAAACAAAAAAGGTCTTAATGGAAGAAGAATGGTGACGCCACAAGAACCCAGACTGACTCATATATAGAAGAGATAACGACCTGCGAATGACGTAAAGAGATGAAACGCCATGAATAAGGGACATTGCGACTCTAAAGTGAAAGGACAATGTCGAATGTAAGAAGCTTATGCCATGAGCATGACGGAGATATTCAGTTAGTTTACGCATGTAAATATGCTTGGAACTGCAAGAAAGCTAAGAAAATTGTGCAGCTTGCTATGCTTAGTAGTAAGATAGATTGCATTAAATGCCACCTATACATACCTACCTCAAAATAAGCACGTTATATAAGTATACTTCCACTATGCACAAGGCAGAATCAACCAAAGGTTACTGGAGGCCTCATGAGGAGAGTTTCATAGTTAACAAATCAAGAATAAAAGGCAGAATCGAAACTCAGACAGAGACCAATCGTGCCAAAATGTCAATGTCGTATCAGCTGAAATAGACTTACAGTGGCTACAATTAAAGAAGCAAAGAACCAAATAACCTGCTCAGAAAGGTCAAGATAAGAAGCCGAAAGCAGGTGATGGGCAAAAAGAAAATCAAATACACGAATTACATGGAGAATGAGGCGATTTCACGGTGTCTGAATCACGTGGCCAGCCGAGCAAGATGAAGGGGGCCTTTCACACCTACGCATGGCAGTGGGCCATGCAAAGATATCAGACCTTTTCCAGACAGAGATGCAGTCTCGAGGACAAGCACAGTGAAATAATTGACACATGACCACTGAAGTGATGATTGATTGTAGCAATAATTGGAGGTACGCCGGGGGAGCTGGCGAGTATCCTGCACCTTGCCGACCATTCTGCACACTGCTAGGCAAAGTGGAAAAGTATGAGTGGGGTTGGTGCCAACCCAATCATAGTGGACCAAGTAATCTAGGGTCTTATAGTTAGTAGAAGCAATGGGACGTCATTCTTTTAGTGACGTCTACAGTAGCCATTTTTTAGGTAGGGCTTAGATGCCCCATCTGACAATGTTTACCCAATCCCCTCACTCTGTTACCATATACAGATATAGTATATATAGTAGAGTTACCTTCCTAGAACCAATAGAATTGCATGCAACATTTTAAGCATTATACGTCAGTGATGACGAGTTTTTAGTATAAATTATGTGTTTTTTGTGAAGTTCGTTGGAGTTGTGAAGCGAGAAGGAAGATCAAGCAACCGCTGATATTCATGAAACTCCCTGTTTTTTTTGTACTTGTCATTAAACGGACTCCCTTTGCCAAACTATTGAGTTGTCATTATTGATTTGATGCTAGAGTACGAATCTGCATCCCCATCCATTTCACGGGTGCTGCTATTCCATCTTAAAGTGCCATTGGGCAACCCCCAGCTTTATTGGCCAGATGGGGTCCTGGTGCACAATGGAAATGGAAGAGGGGCTCCACTTGGAGCCCCACCTTCCAGCTCCATGGCAGCCATCTTAAGTAAGTATTTTGTTTGAATGAACGGGTCGCCATGTGACGTCCCATTAATTCAAACAAAATACATTGCTGTTAGCACTCTGGGTTTCCAGATTTAAAACCCTTGGTGCTAATAGCAATAACAATCAATCTGGTGGGCCGGATCGGTTGGTAATGGGGGGCATACCTGGTCTACCCGCACAAGGTATGTGAAGAAAACACTTGCCTTGGGATACCCACAGTTTATGTGGATGGGTGTTCCTACAATATTACAAAAGACCTGGAAAAATAATTAGTTGCTGACAATGTGAATGCCTGGGTAAATGATCGTCCGGAACCTTCTGCTGGTTACAGAATAGGTCCCCAAAGTAGCCAGGTGCAGAGCTGATGGCAGTTTATCAAGCCATCCGTACTGCAGTAAACCACCAGCTCACAGAACTGGATAATATCCCCGATTCTCATTATGTGTGAAATGGGTTTGTGGAACACCTGATGAATTGGAAAAACAGAGGCATGCTTTGTACAAATAATAAACTTTAAAACATGGTAGATTGATCCAGCCTATTGATGATCTAGTGATTAAATGGCCATATACTGGAAGAAGATCAAAGGTCATTCCAAGATAGAGGGTCCTGATAAAACTGGAAATGGCCTTGCTGATCAATTGGCCAAGACAGGAGCTCAACAGGGGGAATACAAAGATGTGGAACACCTCCTGGGAGAAATCCAGGTCACAGCAGTGACCAGATCACAAACTCTCACTGACAGTGAATTTACTGCTGCTCAGTGGAGTAGGGATTGCTCCTGATACATACTTGATCACTGTGTCAAGTACCTGGTCTCTGTGCATGTCGTCTTGACAGTCGTTTTGGGTGAGGAAAACTAAATCTAGAGCTACCAAGGTGATCCAGAGTTCCTAAAGGCCGTAAGTGTAGTGAAGAGACCAGTGCCAAAGCCCCCGCCCTTGAGGTGTTTACAGGACAGACATGCAGAATTATCTTTTAGTCCATTGCATTCAATGGGGCTTTTTTGGCAGAATTGCCGTAGCGGGCCAATTCTGCTGATTTGTCGGTGAGCGGGAGGATTTACCTCCAGGATTTTTCTGGAGTTAAATCCTCCACATCAGGCCCACCCTCATAATTTGACGCAGTGGTAAAGTTGACGGTAAGGGATTTACTGCCAATTTTCCCACATAACGCCATACTTGTAATGAGGACCATATATAACTTTAGAGCTGTTTGTCCAGTTGAAAAACACAAATTGATCTGACTTCAGCAGAACAAGCAGAATTACATGCATATAAAAGGATATATTAAAATGTACAATGCATTAATAAATGTACAGATTTTAACAACTCTGTTATGCATGCAGTCACAAAAACAATGGGAATGTCTCTGGGGTCGGAATATGTTCGCAAATCTGCATGTATCGTTTTATTAATATAGAAGATCCCATGTTGTCTACAATAGTTATGTAGAATTGATAGTTTATGTATGCATGTTTGTGTGAACTGGAATGAAACATTAGTGAGAGAACAGGTGGCAGGTTGCGTTTTCTTTTATGCAGACAAACTGCCTATATTCATGTGTAATATTGTGGGTGACTTCCCCAACATTGAAAGTTCGGGGACCACTTTTAATTCCTTGGTTTATTATTTTAAATTAAGCAGAATATTCATATTAACAACATGTGTCTTGTCCTAGATCTTGGGATGGGATTGCCGGGGTGAGAGGTTAATACCCTGAGATTAACCCCTGACCCTAGGGATATTTCTCCATAATGAATCCATTATTACAAAATAAGATCTATTCCTCTGATAGAAATCCCTCAGCCCCCAAAACTCCATCTGCATTGTTTTGACAATTACATGCATTTCCCTTTCTGAGCTGCTTTAGTGCCTTCTCCCTTCATTAGAGTCTTGGATGTCCCATTTGCTTCTGCTACGAAGCTGCTCCAACACCATCCCTCTATCCTCAGCCGCAGTGGATGATAACACCTGTACATTTGCAGTATCTTGTTGCAGACCCCAGATCCCGTCTCTTTCACTTCTTTGATCTTCACTCCCTGACGCTGCCCAACACTGGTGTATGGTAACATGCTGTGGTTTCTTGTGGGGAGACACAGAGGGGTCATGTGCCCTAAAATACAGCTCCAACTAAATCAGACTGAAAAACTGCTCCTGCTTCACAACTGGCATGAGTGCCATATGTAGATAGACAGTCATTGCTTAAAGCTTTATTTTGACATTGCATGGGTATTGGCAGTGGGCAATGGTGCGTTCTAGTGGAGCTTCAAGACACACAAGAGAGTTGGGCACATTTTAACAACCATGGGAACTATACCCAGAACATTAACTCTAGACTATAAGAGTTCCAATGGTTGGATATCATTTACTCACTGGTTGTACTACCAGTCTGGTCACTCTCACTGCTACCTAACTGATGGGTACCTCACGTCCTTTAAAAAAAAAATATGAGGCCACTATTTTTACAAAAATATGAACACATTTTATTGATATTTCTAAAATATAGGACTAATTTTACTTCATCCCAATCTAAAGTGCAATTAATTTACAATGGATCACCACAAAAAATTGCAATGCAAATTGTGTTCACCAGAGACAACAATATATATTCTAACATTTTCATAAAACAATCTCATGTGTCACCTGAATCACAACTACTCACTTCAATCCATCATCTCCCCAATTTCATGCATACTTACACTATACATACAACCTACATGTTTCATTCCATACATCTTAATAAAAACAATTTCGTGAAAATTCTTCAGGAGAGGCCCTGTGTGAACACCAAACTGTCCTCTATTCAACAGCTAATTGCAAATCCTATGAAAATTATCTTCTCCAGAGTTCTTTTATAACTCTTTTTAACACCAGTATACTAGGTCTTCTCAAGGATGCCCAGTATAGGTTCTTCAGTGGCAGTTATCCACTGGGTGTTAAAACTGTGTGACCAGGAGGCTATCCTAAAGAGTAGATTCCTGGAAATTCCCTGGTTTCCTCCTCAAACAACGATGCCTTTACTAATAGGCATTCCATATCCAGAAAGCATACATCTTTGTGTTTGCAGTCTGATATTTCTCTGCTCTTGGGAGCATCACACTTAGTCTTTTGATCGCGGGCCTATATTGTGCTGCAAGATGCATTCTTTCCAGTCCTCTGCGTCTAGTCACTGTTAAAACGCATATAGATCAAATCTCGATCTCCCTGCATGTGTTTCACCTAGTGGAGCTCCATTTGTTGGCCAAAAGATTGGTCTCTTTCCCACCCTGGCCACTTCTATTATACATCTTTGCTTAAACATCCATTGTGGTCGATGCTGAACCTTAAATTAAGGCATAAACTTTGTTTTTCAAATGAAATTATTCTGGCCTACTTTGCCTTTTTCCCACTAGCAGGCCATGGATGTCTGCTATTATTTCCTCACACTTAGATTACTTCTACTGTATCCATCTATTCCTAATAACTTTGAAGGGCAATCTCAGATAATCCAAAATGCAGCAGCTAAACTTGTATCATGTTTTGGATGTTCTGGTCAAATGTTCCTAGTTTAACATGAACTTCAATGGCACTTGAATAAGAAGCGCATTTGCTTCATTGTTTGTTACATCTACCAGTGAGCCTTTTAGACACATTTTCGCTTATTTTGTGCAAGAAATATTTTGTTTCTATACACCTCGTCACATTCTCTAATACATGCATCTAGCTTTGAAGTTAAATTAGTTGCAAGGACAAGGAGGATGCTTTGTCAGTACTGCCCCATCCAATTGTGGACATCACCTTCTTCCTTTCATCTGAGTTCAATCAAAGGCCATCTCTCCTTGAATAAAGCAGTAAAAACAAGTTCCTGCCTGGATTAAGAAAACATTGACAATCTGTACTGGCCTCTCTGCCACACAAGCATCAAGACACCTACAGGCAGCGCAGGAAATGGTCCGGAACAAGAAGGAGTGGTGCTCTTCAAAACTTGTCTTGCCAGAGCTCTGCCTTGTCTCCAGACTCAGGGGCTAGCGGACACACACAGATCCATTCTGAAGCTGAGTTATCAGAGCAACTGTTCTGCGAGTCTTCTGAAAGCTGTCTGCTGGTTCTTCTGAAAGAGGTATGTGGGTTGCTTGTGCATGCAATATCTCAGCTTCAGATCAGTCCCCAGGAATGCAGACGGATCTTGCACAGGACACTGAATACAGAAACAGCCAAACCATTACATACTTGCTGTAGCTGTCCAAACTGGTATCTATATCATGCAATTTACAGAAATGTTGGTGTCAGGATGAGTATTGTGACTAATCAAAACAGCAAAGTCCAACTTTCATTATTCACTCAAGAGGGTTCGTAATCACTATAAGCCATGTTTCAAATGTAAAATTGTGGGAAATCTTTTTTTTATTTCTTTATTAACATTTTTTAACATGAAGAAAATAGAAACAACATTTTTTACAAGTTAACAACATAATTTAGACAACAAAACGCCATTATTTGTGCACAGTTTTTACAACTAGTACAATAGGCGGGAAAAGAAAGAATCAGAGAAGGGAAGAGAAAAGAAAGAGCAGAAAGGAAAAGAAAAATAATCAAATAAAACTAAAAAAACGTAAATAAATAAAATCAACAAAAGTGAATTCTTCGGATGTACAAGCCATTAAAGATATTCCATATAGCAGAATATTTTTCTGATTTTTTTAACCTTTGATAAGTCACTTTTTCTCTACTTGATAGAATGGTTAGATCCTGTAGCCAGTCACCTATGGAAGGCCTATCAATACTCTTACAGCATTTTAGGATCTGTTTCTTAGCTACCAACAGTGCTCTATAGTCCAAAGAGCTGGCCAACAGACAGCCGAATACCTACCGAAAACAAACCCAGCACACATTTCAATGGAATACGAGGGAGTGATAAATCTAGGACAAGTTCCACATGCTGCAGGACATCATCCCAAAAGCTAGTAATTTTCAGACAGGACCAGAACATATGTAAACCAGTAACAACATCAGATTTACAATTCCATCATATAGCGTCCTGCACAAGCTCACAACGTTTCATTTTGAAAGGGGTCCAATAAATACAATTCACAACCCATTGTTGAGTAAATCTCAGATCCAAGTCGACTTTGTATCTGTAAGGTCCTGCACAAATGCAATTCCAATCTCCATCCGATAAGTCAAAACCCAATTTCAAGGACCAGGTAGCCTTACCCTGCTCAGAAGCAACATTAGCGTCCACCAGCGCAAGAAGTTTATACAGAGTAGACGCCGAAAGAGGCGCACTTTCAGATAAATGTAGTGTAAGTGGCACATAATGCAATGAGGCATTTAACGGTGCAAATAAAATCTTCGCAAAGCACACAATACCGACGATCTTCTGACACATGTAACTTATAATTGAACCTAAGGAACACAAATATGAGCAGTGAAACTCCATTGTGAATCTGCTCCAATTTCCAGATACCTGCAGACTGCCAAGCGGGCCACGAGAGAGTAGGATTGTTAAATTGTGTTGCCGAGTTCCTATAGATGGAATATTACGAACTCAGAAGATGGTTAACCCCTGAGCTTTCACAGCATTTCTTCCAGTCTTTTAGGATATGTTTAACAAAGGGCGCAGACTTGTCTGCAAAAATCTTTTTTTACATACTAAGAAGGCAGTCCAGGGGGACTGCATGAACAGTGGTCTTTTCTATATTAACCCAGTTTGGGCAACTAGCTGCATCTTCTCTTAACCAAAAATGTAAGTTGCGCAAGGTGAAGGCTCTATGGTATGAGACCATATTAGGGAAACCAAAAACACCCAAGCACACTGGTTTCATAAGCACATCCATTGGGATCATGGATCTACACCCCTATTCCCATAGAAAGTTTAGAAAAACTCTATTAATATCACAAAGTAAATCCCTTGTCAGAGGAAGCATACTAAAGACGTAAAGCAGTTTTGGAAGTAGGGTAATTTTCATTATAATAAACTTTCCCCACAACGTTAGGTTCAACCTTTTCTACTTCAAACACAGCACCGCTATCTCTGTGAGTTTGTCCCAAATAGTAGAAGCTAATAAGCAATTCACTTGCCTATAAATTTGTATTCCCAGATATTTGAAACCATTCTCCGCTCAAACATCCCACTTAACTCCAAATAGTCCTCTATGACATGAGGCTGAAATTGGGAAAATCAATGTTTTAGATTCATTGATTTTATAATCCAACACTTGACCAAATCTACTCAGAGTTAAAATGAATTCCTTGAACGAAGCCTCAGGGTCAGAAGGTAATACTAGAAGGTCCTCTGCGTAAAGAAGAACTTTAAAAGGTGCAGTTACCTATCAAGATACCTTTTATGCCAACGTTTTCCCTGATAGTGATAGCCAGCTCTATGAAAAGATCAAATAATGGAGGGGAAAAGGGACAACCGTGCCTTGTATCCCGATAGATTGAATAACATTCTGACAACCATTTACCAAGACGCTAGCCTCTGCATCATTATAAAGGGCATTAAAGTGCTTCAAAAAACGAGGACCACAATTCACTTGTTAATACTATGTTGAAGGAATACCCAACTAACGTAATTCTTATGTTCCTATTATGTTCTTTGCTTTTTTCCAAATCGCTAGGATTGGATTCTATGAAAAGATATTGTATTATAAGGTGTAATGTGTAGTTTCTGCCACACGCTTTAATCATACAGCAAGGAGAGTATACTGTAATTATTGTTTTTGACATCACTTTTCATTTCTTTATTTCCATTAGTGCCTGAGGGATTTGTGGTGGAAGCCCAATAAACCATACAGCATCCATCACTTGCCCTCATTCCTTTCTTACCTATGAAAATCTTTCAAGTATCTATGTTGTCCTTATCAATTCTCTAGCAGAATAAGATTTGGATAGCCCTGGTAGGGGCAAATGTGCCACTGTCTGGAATTCTTGGTGCTGATAACCCACTACATGTATGCTAAATCGTAGCTTTTCGTTACAAGAATGGGGCAGGGAATTATAGTGGTATATTGTTCGAAAAAAACGCAACAAGGGGATCATTTTGGTCAAAGGTATAACTGTAGAGCACACATAGTGAGAAAAAAAAAGAAACATTAAACCTTGCGTTGGTGCTTCGGGGTGACGAAAATTCCCAGCAGATGCGATAAGGGTAAGCAGGCGTGTTTTTATTTTGAAATGCACAGGACAGTCGGTAAAATTGCAAGCAGTTTTCGACACCCAGTGATCCTTGTGAGTTGTCAAGTGGTAAACCTTGAAACGAGGGATCTGAAAGGCTGCGACTCCTTGGACTCCCCATCCAAAAAGAGAAATTTCACCTTCAATCTACCACTGCTAATTTGGGCAAAGGACCCAGCGCCAGCTTTATTAATAGCTTCCCCCCTCGAACAGGTGCTCCTCGCGTGCGCATGCTCCTCGGGGTGACGACGGCAGGGGGCGCGGTGCAAGACGTTAGTTCGCATCACGAGGTGGGCGGTGTCAGGCGCGCGCGGAGTATAAATAAAAGGAACCGGCGCCTTTTTTTTGAATGAAGGATTGCTACTAGGAGCTGAGAAGTCGCGCGTCTTTGCAAGAAGTCGCCTTCGCCGTTTCTACTGCAAGGATGAAGTGCATCATCGGCATTGGAGGGTGAGTGCTATGCCAAGGACCTTGTATATTTCACAATGGTGGCTTGTTGCCACGAATAATAAAATTTACGATTAATGGTGGGCGGTCTATAAACGGGGATCTGGTATCCTCTCGAACTAACACTACAATGTTCAGCTGCGTTTTTTAAGCCTCCGTCTGCGGTGTTATGACTTAATATTAATGTGCGGAGCGTCCTTTATTGTAACGGCTTCCTAGGTTGCACGATGACGAAACCCCTCACCAGGATGAAGTGGCGCTAGCCATCCTATTCCTAGGTAGCTAACGAGGGATAATGGAAGGGAACGTACACCAAGGCGAATTTTGCTGAATTAAAAGCAGTGCCGATTGGTTAATAGACATTCATTTTGTTCCCAAAAACCGTTTCTATTTTGGCAATAAAAGTAGAATCCACCCAGATGTAAGGTCCCGTGTAGTATGCTCTTGATTGTTCACCAAGATACTAAATGTAAGGTCCCACGTCGCATGCTCTTGACTGCCGTTTGTGTCGGGTGTAGAATCGTATGCTGTCAGTCAGGCAAGAGTCTCAAGAATCGGAACGGTGTTCAAAATGTAACTTCCCACAGAATAAAATGATTACTCTGGGGGGTCCTAACACCGCCTGCCGCAGGTGGGTCAAGCTGGTTGCCTTGTCTATTTGCGTACAACTATCTGGACCCAGTGCCCCGGCTCTCAAGGGCTGTGGCCGTCACCGCCGTGGTTCCCTTTGGCGCGCACGTACACCGTGACTGAGGCGCTTGTTCTTCTTCTTGCTGATAGATTTTTATCCATCAGCTGTGATTTTTTTGGATACCGAGGCTTGAGCCTCATTACTCCATCTTCTCGGGTTGAGTGTGTAGTTGTGGGTTTGTATTCTTCTTGCTACCGTGACTCAGGCGCGCGCCTCGGCGTATTTAAAGTCTTGTGCGGGCGCGCGCGCGCCTGAACGGCTGCCTTGTGACCTGTCATTCCTTGAGTCAGTGTTCTGCGCGCGCGGGAAGCGGGAAATTCAAAAGCGCGCACTTCCTTTCCTGCTGCTGACTCAAGTTTTAACAGCGTTCGGACCTTTTTGTCACCAGATGTTAAACTATGTGTTCATCTGGCAATAAGTACGATTTACCTTATTCATGCATTTGCAGTATAAATGTTGAAAGCCTATTTTTTTTTTCTCGCCCCCCCCCCGCCCCTACTGAGAAGCATTACCAGTGTCTCACACGTGACCGCACCATCGGGCTTTTCGGGTTCCAAATTCTTAATAAAATTGGCAGCGTCATGATTCAGTGAGTCTAGCGTTTTCGTTTTGATGCGAATCTTTTAAATGTGTTTCAATCGATACTATCATTAGACTTCTGGCAGTTACATTTGCGCCAACATGATAATTTTGTTAATTTTTCCTTCATTTATCGGTGTTCCCGCCAGTTTACATTGCAGCAAGTGCGCACATTGATGACTCGTCCACTCCATTCACTGTTCATATCATTCTTGAGTTTTTATTTTTCGGAAGTTTTGCATAGAGCTACATATCTGCCTGCCATTGTAGAACACGAACAATTTTAAGTAAAGCTACTCCACTAACACGTGCGTGGGTATATTGCCTTCAGGTAGTGATGGCGATGGTCATACCCATTTATCATGTTTGCCATTATGGCGTCTTTGTTTGTCGATTTTAAATTCAACCACATCCAAGTAATTGTCTGGGCGGCTCAGCAGTCACCTTTTCAAAATAAAATGTGCACAGTAATCGCGAGCGTTTTCTGTGCGCACGAGTCCTGCTGTAAAGCAGCAGAGCCTATTTCAGTCGCCATTGCCTCGCTTTTGCTACCTATACCACCAATCCACATTTTTGACTTTCTACCCCCATAATGGCGTGAAGACCCCAAAAGCCTCCACCCATTTTAAATTAAACGCCAATCCCTCACTTAACTAGGCGTAACTCCATATTTTGCAATTAGCATTGGTGAAAGCTGCTAATGTATTTTTATATATGTTCCTTCTTTTAGCGTGACCAACGGTGGGAAGACCACTCTGACCGACAGGCTTGTTAAAAACTTGCCAAACTGTTGTGTTGTCCATCAAGATGACTTCTATAAGGTAAGCCTGTTTTTCTTAACCTTACCGATATGCATGTAGTGTTTATTGCTTTGACATAAATACAACTATACATTGATCTTGCATTTCTTTTCTGCTGAACTCAAACCGGCAGAACTGCATTTTAATAAACAGCACTTGGTGTGTCTGAACACTTGTGCCATATTACATTAAAAAAATGCTTTGTTGGGGCAGGGTTTCGATTAATATTGTAACCCTACAGCTAGCTTTACTCCATTTACAGTTGCAGTGACATTCTCCAGATGACTCCTTGTTCAGAAATGGAAATGTTACAATTTTAGTTCATATCTTTAAGGATTGATGCAGTTGTTAATTCCTACTTGTTTGTTTGGCTGTCTTATCTTACAATATAATGATTGTTTGGTTGAGAACCTTTATAGCATGACCAGTTTCCATTTATGCTTGTGGAAAGATTTTTTTAAAAAGTCTTGAAAGGGGTGGGGGGACATCTCCATGAGTTAGTACTACCTCGATAACCTCACCAATGTTCTTAATTTTAAGACCGTGTTGTGTGGGCACTGTGCTTCCCATGACGATTGTGTATTTTTGATGCATGGCATCACACCTTGATGCCCTTAGCCTGATGGATGAATGAAAGGCGAGAAGCCTTCTTGTGCAAGAAGCATCATGGCTGGTTCAGCGTCCCAATAAATCTTCAGACTAAAGGGAATGTGCATGACTTTCCTAAGATAACGGTGTACACGTTTCCCAGTGGCCATGCACAGGCCTCTTTGGCGACATTCTGCCACAACCATGGTATCTACCCCCTGCCCTTGTTGGCAATGTTAAGAGCTGGGCACTGGCTGCTCCTATGTTATGTAACATAGGCTATAGCTGCCGCTGCTCGTTAGTCTGGTAGGCATGGTCATCAGATTGATTTTATTCTTGGTGAGGTTGGTGTGAAAGAGGAAACAAAAGAAGAAAAATAATGCAGGTGAAACTGGTGTCTCGTGCTAATCTTGTTGGCAACACCAACCTCTAAAAATATCTGCTCTTCTGGTCATGTTAACGGCAACTGTCACTTAACCCTGCCCCAGATATATGGTACATAACATTTCCTGTCTGAAATTCGTCTGATGTCTACTCTTAAACTGACATGCAGCATTTAAGTCTTATACTGCCAGTTTGAGAGATCTAAGTGTCCCTTGAACTGGCCGTATAGAAGTCGATTGCAAACAGTGGAAATGTATTATGGGTTTTGTTAAGTGAACACTTATTGTCGTAGATCATGGTCAGGTAGTGATCAGATCTACAGATCACCCTGCGTTTGCAGCAATGTTTTATTGCTCACTATATTTCAGCCACAAGATCAGATACAAGTCGGGGAAGACGGCTTTAAACAGTGGGATGGTAAGCTCGATGCTCGCTGTAGAAAGCAGTAATGTATATCCTAAGTACTTTTTATTTTATTTCCTCTATTAATGACACTGTAATGATATTCTCTGCTATAAATTGATAGTATTTACATTTCATTTATCTCTTTATTATTTCAACATTTTCCCAGCTTGCAGGCTTGTCCTCTTTGTAAGTGTTCTCTTTTTTTCTTTTTCTTCTATAGTGATTACCTCTATAGACATGGAGGCGATGGTGAATACGGTAAAGGCGTGGATTGAGAATCCCACCAAATTTGCCCGGTCTCATGGTGTGACTGTCTCATCTGACTCTGAGCAGGTGGGCTCTGAAGATACCCATGTGTTGATTGTGGAAGGGTTCCTGCTCTACAACTATGGGTAATTACGTTTGTTATTTTGAATCTATGCCATCACTGTGCATCCCAAAATGTATTATTTTTACCCTATTTCACCTCATATATGTGGGAGGAGACCCTGCCCATACCCCCAACATGTATCATTAACTTCACCAACCCTCTCCCCATATATACTGACATGGGGATGTAGTGATGGTCCAGTACCTTATTTTCATCTTTTTTTTTTTTTCCTTTGTTTGACCTTCACATTTGTGTCTGTTTGATATACCTGCTCTGAAGGGTAAGGGGCTTCCAGAAACTACCATAGCTGGGTTATAAAAAGTACTGTTGCTAGTGGTGGTCTATGTACAAAACTGCTTTATGGGATCAGTGCATATTCCAATGTGGCCTGTGTGATAGAAAAATAGTGCAGTGCAATAAACAGCTGGTTGACCAATGTTTTGCTTCCTACAGGCCATTTATTGATCTCTGCACCAGGAGGTATTACCTAGCCGTTCCGTATGAGGAATGCAGGAGACGGAGGAGGTGAGTGCATTTGGAAGGCACTAGATGGACGTGTATCACTTTTGCTCCCCTGGTCACTCAGCCCTTTGTATGCAACAAAAACACTTTTAGTAATGCTTTCTAGACTGACCTTGGGCATTATGAGGACTTATTTTCTTCTCTTGTCCATAGAGCATGTGTAAATAGCTGAGTACTATGGCAGTATGTCAAAAGATTCACTTCTCTCCATTCAACCTATGTTTGTTGATTGGATGTTTTGCCATCGTTTGAACCCCCTTGAAGGGTGTTGCTCTGGAAGCAGCTACTGTTAATAGTTTTTGCCGCAATGAAACCAGCTTTATGACTGATGCTGATTTAGTAAACAATCACAACAATATGCTGCTATTATTTGGTTTCCTGTCTGCGGACGCATAATATTTTGTCCTCAACCTTCAAGAGGCTGTGACCGACCAGCTGAATCACCCTTGCCACATTGAGCAGCTGTGCTTTCCCGGGACTGTCTGGCTGCATTGTGGCCTCTTGTAGGAGTAGAACGGAACATCACCATGCGTGCAGGATTAGAAGTGTTTCTTTTGACCAATCCGGCAGCTTATTGTTCTGGCCTTTAGGGTTTCGTTCTTGTGGCCACATTTATCAATACAAGCACACTTCTAGAGGGAACATGTTCTGGGACCAAAGGACTCTAAAATCTAGCTGCACATACTGACTCTCACTCAATATTGGCATGGGCCATCGTAGTACTGGTGTATTTTTATGTCAGGTTATATCATAATCTTACAAAATATATTGTCAGGCCCTGTCCATTTATAGCTTACTGTTGTGTGCTATTTACATCTGACTTCGTGTGGAGTAAGGCAGACAGTGCTATCAGAGTAGCTCGTGTGCATCTATTTAATTTCTTGCTCGACACCACTAGTTTCTGTTAATGGAATAGGAAAGGTTTCATGTTGCAAGAAGTTTTGAATTAAGTTAATCAACATTGTCTCTAAGGTTCTTTATATATTTGCCTTTTGATTCCTTTTCACTTGATTTTTCAACAGTACCCGCAATTATACTGTGCCTGACCCACCTGGGCTATTTGATGGCCATGTATGGCCCATGTACCTGAAACACAGACGAGAAATGGAGGAAAAAGAAGTGGATGTTGGTGAGTACCTACTTCTGTTAAGCCATAAAGTCACTCTTACTCCCTGAAACGCGTCCTGGTTTTGAGTGAGAGAGCTATGGTCCATTTGAATGGTAACTGCTTTACGTAAAAGAACCAAGAAGTTGCTTGAATAGTTCGACTTCATTCTATGCTGCAGCTCTGAAGCCCATCTTAAAATGTTGCTTGTTGTCAGGGGTTATAACTGCTGGGCTGCACGTGCTAACTGAGAAGGAAGGGTTGTTGTAGATAATAGCACCTCAAAAGCAGGGCAGCCAATTGGCCTTTGTGGACAGGCGACAGCTGGTGCTGTGCCTGCAGCAGCCCCTTATTTCAGACAAAATAATTGTTCTCAGGACCCTAGTTAGAAAATGGTGTGCTGATATTCTTTATTTTTTTTTTTCTTGAACTCTGGCTGCATGCCTTTAGGGGTGGTATTAGTGGAATGTTGCAAGGCAGTGTGAACAATGGGTCAGCAGAGGGACTTCACCACTGTTACAGTGGCTGATATTTCTCTCGACATTCTGCCTTCCAACAGGACCATTCTAACTTTGAGCAACTTACCCAAACACTTGCGTCAAACCTTGTTTTTGATGTAGCCATTTCATAATGGCATTATCGCCTCTACATATTTTGGAGAGGGTCATGTGTTGGTCGGAGCGGTAAAATGCGGCGGCATTGTTATTTACTGCTCTGCCCAATCTTGAGTTGGTTGTAAAGTGGGAGTTTTTTTTCCAGCTTTTTTCTGGAGGTAAACATCTCCCCTTTCCGCCCGTTTTTCGGTGCTATTGGTGCAGCACTAATTGCACCAATCTCTCCACTGCTGCAACGTGGGTGGGTGGGCGGGACTGAGTTGTGGTAATGCTGATATCATCGGTGCGGTATTCCGGCAAAACTACTGCCAGGATATTGCCCAACCTGTGATAGAGGTGACTACATCTTTGGTGCAGGCTGATGGAGCACCCCAAAGCTGTAATGCACATATATAACAGGCATTTCATTATCGGAACTATTTACACACTGGGTAAAAAAAAAATGGCACTGTATAAGCTTAATAATGTTCTCAAACTTTCCATGTACGTTTTAGTTTCCAATGCTAGTGACCTCCAGCACAACCCCAAAGGAGTTTTCTAGGCTGTACATTGTGATGCGCGGGTAACCCTGAGGCTGACCTTTGCTTTTATTTCAGTGTGGCTTGATGGTTTAAAATCCAGAGACGATCTCTACAATCAAGTGTTTGAAGAAGTTCACAACCACCTTTTAAATTGCTCCTAGGTATGCCAGAAAAGTCCCTTGCTGTGGGGGTGGGAGTAACAATACAATTGTAGAGCTCAATGCCTTGTAGCAGTTTAATACATTTGCTAATTTAGTTTTCTTTTTTTTTTCTTTTAGGGGTGGAGCACTTCCTGAACTGTACAGATTAGGTGTAAATAGATGCAACAGATTTTGTAGTTAATATTATAATTTTAAATATTTGTATATATTTGTACAATGATGGGTAGCATTTGATGTCAAACCTATGTTGAAGGTATATTTATTTTCAACTGCATGTGTTGAATCGGCAGAAGAACCACAACTAATGGGATTGTCTCAAATGTCTTGGGGTGGGTATGAAGTATTTTTTTTTTTTTTATACAATGGCGTTCCTAAACATTAAATGCTATGACTTTTATTTATGTGTTACTGCCCACTCCCCTTTGGCTGTGAATGCTGCTTTTATGGCCACAGCTGCTTTCCTGTCTACTATATTTGTAGATAATGTGTCTGGTACTCCAGTTGATGCGTTTGAGAAGGTTCTTTAAACCAGTAAGCATGGATGGTGTAAGTGGGGGGTGAGGGGGAGAGGTGGGCACGCTTTCACCCTCTGCCTGGTGGACACGGTTTTAAATAATTTTGTGGGTCAGGTTGAAAGCGTGTACTAGTGTCTGTTTGGAGGTCCAGGTTGCTTGATGTGTGCGAACTTTATTTGCAAGTGGTTCTTGCAAACCATGGCAATTAATTGGAGTGGGTGCACGGGTTTGATGTATCAAGTGCTCATGTAATACAGAAAACAGTTTGTGGTAATGGGGGTGTCTGCTGCAGCTGTGGTGACAATGCATGCCCCGACACATTGTCTTGCAGAGTAGTTTCTGGACTTGGCTGTTTGGAGAAAATACCCCCACAACTCCAAGCATAAAGACCACACAGTAGTAGTGAACCCGCACAAAGAAAGGGGTTGATGGTCCCAACCGAATACTCCACAGCGTGTTGATTAGTGTTTGCATAAATCAAAGAACTCCCACCTGAGCAGAGCAAACCAACCTGAAAACCCTACAGGGATTCCTTAGTAAGCACTTTATCTTCGAGCAGGGAATAAATGGTCCTTGATTCCCTTACCTTTAGGGTGATTGGACTCTGTATCCATTTACAGGCTCAAGCCAGTAAACAAAGGCATCTGGTACAGGAATTGCCTGGCAGAGTCTCCTTTGTTGTGGAGACTACAGGATGGTACAATTCCTTCCGTGGTGGAGAAAGAAAAAGTACTGATTCAGCGGCCATTAATCTATAAATGTAGTGCCTTCTTTCCTCAAGTTTTCTTGGGGAAGTGTCCACCCATGTAGCTGGCTCACCGAGGCCATTGTTGACCATTCCCAACCCTAGTCGTTTATCTTTCTATTTGGGAACCAACTAGGCAGAGATGAGGGACTAAATTACTTGTGAATGCACAGCCAGGTGTTGGGCTCTATCAAGGCTCCCATGACTGAACAAAAACAAATGCTATAAATATTAATACCGGGCTTCTGCTACTTGTCCTGGACAGGGCTTGCATTTCACAACAGTAGGGGCGGCAAGGGCGATAAGGTAACTACTGTGAAATGCAAAATTTCTCAATCCTTTGTTTGGAACTAATCTTATGCACTCTGCCTTTCACTGATAATTTCTCAATTTTTCGCTTCATCCAACCTTCTCCACTTCTCTTCCGCAAGCTTAATTTCCTAATTGAACCACTCGTCTGCTTTCACTTTTTTCATCCTTTTCCTCTTCAATTCCTTAAGCATTCATTCTGTTATTTTTACTGTCATACACCGGCTTCCTTGTTAATTCCCCGGTAATCGGTACTCTTCCTTGCCACAGTCCGAACTTTATGACAGGAAAATGGCAAAAACCTATGTTAGTTGGGCTGCCCTGCCGAAGTCCTCCGCACACCCAATCCAAGCAGTTTTCTTCTCAATGGGGTAAAGAGGGAGGTTTTCAGGACTGAGGAGGCAAAGCATAACTGGAATGGGTTACCAGTAAGTAGTTGGTTCATTACCTCTGTCCCATCCCAGTCCTAACCTCATGCAAGCTCTAAAGCATTATACTGGACAATAAAATAAGTGTTCTATTAGTGAAATGCAATCATTCATGCAAGACAGAAAACGGAACTAAAGAGGGATGAGGGAGAATCCCACATGCAACTTCTGATGAAAGTGTGATGGGAAGACCATGTGGCTGCCCTAATGACATCTATACGGATTTCCCCCCCTGCGACCCCGCTACGAGCTGCCCAGAAAGCAACCATAGCCCTCATGGAGCTCCCCAACACCCTCTTGGAGGCCGGCTCAAGGAAGCACCAGATCTACATAGGGTGCAATGGGAGCCTCTTCCCCTACACGAATGGGGTCAAAGGCCATACAGAGATGGCCCTCCTGCCATTCTGTCAAGATATACCCTAACCACATCCAGGGGATTGGAGGAAGGACAATTGGCAAAACTGCTCAAGGGGGGAGGGATGCAATATTAACCCCCTTGACCACACATCTAAGGAAGGGAGAAATGCAGATGATGGTCCCCCCACCTCCCTGAGTCGCCTGGCTGAAGAAATAGCCATTAGGAAAGGCATTTGTAGGACCGAAGGGCAATAGGGATCAATTCCAGAGGCGGAATGCAATAAATACCTGGGTTAGACTCCAAGTGGGGGAACTGAGATCTCAAATACCTTATGCAAGTGGGCTGTCAGATCCACTTCTAGAGATAGGGGAGCCCAGGACCTGCATATTATCTGGATGGTTGGTAGCTGTGCTTTCAGGGAGGATATGGCCAGTCCCAATCCAAACCCTTCCCGCAAGCACCTGTATAAAATCAAATCCCAGGGGGATTTTCGGTCAAGGTGGGACGGGTGACACCAAGTGAAGAAAATATCTTCACTGCTGGTTTAGGCAGACCGAGTGGAGGATGTCTTGGACCCCTGGACAGCCCCCATCTCCAGCCCTACCTGTTAAGAGCTTTTCTATCTCGTGAAAACTTCATGGTAAGGAGGAGCACTGCAAGGGGGGAGGAGTAGAATCTGGCCACAGGCAGCTGAATGATCTATGGACCTTCCCTCGGGATGTGCAAGAGGAGCTTCTGGAAGAGGGAAGCGTGGGAAAGCAGAGCCCAGGCATCCTTTTGCTGACATAGCATCTAACCTTATGGTCTATGTATCCCAGAACAGGGAGGGGACCAGAGGGAGAAGAGCATCCGTTTGTGTAGCAAAGAGATCTACAAATGGCAAACCGCTGTGAGCAAATCAGCTGGAAGGTCTGGACTGCCAGAGTATTCCACTGAAGAGGGGAACTGGTAGGCGAGGGTATCTGCTCTGGTGTTCAGAGTGCCTGGCATCAGGACGCTCTTGAGGAGAGAATGTTTCTTTCTGCCCAATCTATAATCTAGGAAGCAACTTTCTGCCGGTACCGGGATTGAGGTCCCCCTTGTTTATCAATATAGTTACTTGGCTGTCTGTACAAGAACAGCCTTACCCTGGAGATAATGGGCCATGGCCTGGAGACCTTGTCAGACTGCAGAGTTTCCTCTAATTGGAGGGACTGGAACATCCGACAGACCACCTGCTCTTAGAGGGCAGTTGGTTGCATGTGTCCTCTCTCGCTGGCATCTGTTGTGACAGTGGTGGACTGGGTCTCCCCTGGACCTAGGAGAGCTGAAAATCGAGACTAAGGCTTTGATGTCTAGGCTCAAGTGAGATAAAGCCCTTAGTGTGTCAATCAGGCCTCCCACGCATTCCAGTTTGTAGGTAAGGAATTTAAATGACTTGGAGTTCATGATCCACCTGAAGCGGGTCAGAATGGAACAGACTAACTTCTTGTCCTAGGAACATACGGCCAGAGACTGGGTGTATATTAACCAATCCTCCAGGTAAGGATAGAGTGCAAGTCCACCCCTTTCTCTGGTGTAGGAAACCAACGGGAGCGGTCAGATCCTTTGGGAGCACTATGTGCAGATCTCAGTGGGAACCTGAAGTAGAAGCTGAAGACCCTTCATACCAAAGCAAAGGAAACTGGTGCTCAATATGGATCTGCACATGGAAATAAATGGGCATCTTCCAGGTCTGATTTCAGAAATTCACCCGTGGTTAACTGGGAGGGGTTCGAGGGTGGGAGTGAAGGCATGCAGTCCCCAATCCGAAACTGAATGTTCTTGATATGCTCTTCAGGCCCCTGAAGGATTCTGCACAAGAAACTGCGCAGGACTAGAATTGCAAATCCCTTGTCTAGGGAGTCCGGGAGACCCTCCTTCAGAGCCAACTTCTTTACAGTGCTTCTAGATCAAGGGGTAACCATCAACACGGAGCAGGGGAAAGAAAGCAATACTATGCAATATCTCCCTCAAATAGTATCAAAGGCTCAGACATCCGAGACTGCCTTTGCCCACTTTGGGTAAAAGCCTTCCTACCGCTAGGTGGTGGTGCCCATCACATTTCTTGAAGGTACTCTTACTGTGAAAGTCTGAAAGGGTACTTGGAACTTGCACTTTAGCTTCCTCGGGGGTTGGGTGCTTGATCGAGGTGGACAACTTTTTCCCCTCCTGGGCCTCCTGAACCAGTCCCCCCCCCCCCAACTGATGACCAAATAGCTGTCCAAGAAACTGAAGGTGAAGCAGGATGGTTCTGCGAGGCCTCCTCCTTCCAGCCACAATTGCCTTTAGCTATGAATTATGAAAGATTTTGAAGATCATGGCACTTGAGAAATATTAGAACAAAACGTGATCTTCCTGAGGAATCTTCAGCACATAGTAGGCCCTTTGAAACGGGACAACAGTTTCGAGTATATAGAAATTCTTCAACTAACCACTGGACCAGACAAAGGGTATCTTCAGGGTATGGCTGGCTTATCAGGCTCCTTCCGTTCCCTGAAAATGTTGTGTGCTCTAGGAAAGGAAGGCCTGCTGGAGGGGTTGTCAAATAAAAGCTGTAGGTATCCGATGTGAACTCCACACCTGAAGAACCTTTCTATCTTTGAGATTTGAGTTCAGCAGAAGATGGTCCAAGACTTCAACAACCTCCCTGAGCAACTTCCAGACATGTCCTACTTGGGCTAGTTCTCTGCAGCACCAGAGCCCCCAAAGGGCGATCAAGTGCTGGAGCTTGTGGGGGACAGGAGTGGTCTGGCATCAATGGCTGCATTCACTGTCAGTGCTAGGACAGTTCAGCAGCCAACAAGGTGCTAGACACTGAGGGTGGAGCGCAAGCTTCAGTCCCAGAAGGGTCCCTGGAGGTCAATCTAGGCGGAGGGGAATGGTGTCTTCTGAATGAGGGAGACCTACTCCTTTATCGCTGTGACCCCTGCTCCTTTGCCTTCTAGAGAGGGATCTAGACATTCTCCTGCTGCTTTGCATGTCAAAGCAATCCGATTTCTTGGATATCTGGTTTAATCGATTATGAAATGTGTAAAGGAGAAAATAACTTTCGGTTTTGTCTTGCGTGGACATTTCTGACAACCCTCCACCTCCTTAATTACCTTCGGGCAGCACACCTCTGTCTCTGCCATCCCACTGCGACACTGGTTCCCTTCACTTTCGTGCAGAGGAACTGGCGCAGCAGGGTCTTTTTAAAAAACGTTATGTTGTAGGTCACGGGGGACACCACTGCAATCCCTGACGCCATTACAGTGAACAAGTGTGTGGGGGACTCCCTCGCTCCCCTGGTTCACTGTAATCAAACTGAATGGCAGATGTAACTTTTTCGGCTGTGCGTAATTTTCATATACCCGAAATTCGAACACATCTTTCATTTGTTTTTATTTTTACTGATTCCAACTTCCTTTATTGTGAAAAGACAAACACCCACGCACTACCCTCCTTTTCATTACCTGAAGGGTCGTTATTCTGAATGGTTGCTGTTCCTCCATAGGATTCCAATCGGGCCATCACTGGAGCTTTTGCGGACAGTAGCTGGTCCCTCGTCCACTTCACAGCGTCATTGAAGCGGGGGGAAGAGGAGACTTACCCAGATGGCTGACACAAGGTTGGCTCTGGGGCCCTCTCCTGGCAAGTGCAGAGAGGGTGGAGTGGTTCTGACCCAGAGGGCTGGTGTACTGCAGGCCACAGGGCCTCCTCCGCAGCGGAGGAAGCTGGGCACTAAGCCCTGCACCCCAGCCTCTGGTAACTGGGGCCACAAGACCTCTTTTTGCAGAATGGGATCTGCGCACAATAGGGCAACCTTAACCTTCCAGATCGCTGCTAGCCAGAATCTGTCTTCAGCGACAGGAAGAAACAGGATATGGTGAGGGCTCGGCCAGCAGTATATCCTGACTGCTGGCTGGCCCTCAATGATTGTTTACAAAAAATATATTTGTTCTGCTGTTTCACAGGGTTTTCTGTACCCGAGGCAAGAGACCTTGTGAGGGTACGACTGGGACAAGGAAAAGAGGTAATGCATCTGCCATAGCATTCATTCCCCCTCACTATATCCTCCACCAAGTTTTCAAATAACTGCATATAAGCCACCCACCTCACAATTCTTAAAACACCACGCACCATTTTCCTAAATGGCTTTTTATGGTCTTCTAATCGCCGATCACAAACGGTATGGCCCATATAACGTTTACATAAATGCACACTCCACACTGCCAGGGACCTCGATTCACCAAAATTCTAGGGGTAGCGGAAGTGACATCACATGACCCTTTCCCTCTGATGACATCACAGGAAGTTATGTCATTCGACCCAGTCCCAAAGTGACATCACTGGAAGACGATGTTTCACCTCTTGACAAAATAGGAAGTGACATCACACCATTGTTTCTAAGTACACTACGAAAAATATGGTTACGATATCACTGTAAAGAGATATACATTGCATACAAAAATGGATCACCATATGTATCGTTAATATCCCTGCGTATAGGCCCATAGTACCAAATTACTGTAAATGTAAGGAAGACGTCCAAGGCCAAACGATAATGATGTGTTATTATATAGCGCTTGAGCGCTTCATATAGAACAAATATACATTCAATATCACCCAACCTGTGTTAGCGCTCATATCAACCTCAGCAGGATGAAAGGCTGAGTTGGCCTTGCTGGGAGTCGAACCTGCAGATCACACACACATTGCAGCAGCAAGCGCTCAACCCACTGAGCTATCTTACCGCTAGAGCTATCCGAAAACCAGCCACTCCAGAAACAAAGAGCCACATGCTGCTGGCCACAGTCCACAAGCCTCGATTTAAAAAGCAAACTTTTTTTTTTTAGGCGTAGCAAGGGAGACCTTGCGTTGAAGGTTTGACCCCTGGCAAACCCTACATGACGTCCATGCACACTGCTGGCTTCATTTTCAATTTAAGAGTGCTTGAATTCAGTAGTCTCCTTCGAAAGTGTGGTGCAAAGCCACCATGCTCTTTGGTACTGTATCTAAACTGCATTCATTAGTATCTTGCTATTGGTGGTTCAGACTGCGTTATATCTGGCAAATAGAGGATCTTTCACTTTTCTTAAAAAACTGGTTGGAACTCCATTTCACATTGCCCTGACCAGTCCTCGCACATCCAAAAACATTCTGAACAAACTTGCTATAATCCTCTAAAAGTATTGTAACCAGTGCTAGTTAAGCTTTGTTTATTTAGTCTGTATATAGTGATGATAATGCCACTGAGAGACTCCTTTCGTTTCATGCCCGAGTAATACACTGATTGTTTTTCGATCTTATGAAACACATGGAGCTTTTTACAACATTAGACTCTTGGACTGCTTGCACAATTTAACCTGATATTGGGACTTTAAATACATGTTTGTGAATATTGCAAAATCACTGTTAAACCTTATTAATATTCCTGAATTAGGCAGAGTGAATTTCAACTAAACCAGTTTTATGTGTTTCTCACATCTACACAAAATAATCCGTTTCCCCTAGATGCCACTACTAAGGGATTAATCCCTCTGTTCCTTAATCAGTTCTGTTACTCTGCCATTTACACTTCTGATAGCCAAAAGAATTGTGTACCTTAGACATTTCGGAGTATAACCCTTCTTCAACTGTACATGATGACCAAAGCCCTATCTGGAGACAATTTTGGGGACCATTCTTTAATCTTGCCATGGCATCCCAATTCATCTGAAACTATCAACATGTGTTAGGGATTATTAAGATCCAAAATGTCTGAATATATTTAGTTGGATTTTGATTAGGGTTAGGGGGGGTTGGGAGAGGGGGGACCCCCACCCCGAAAGAATAATAAACACCGAAACGTTACATGAAGCTGGCCAGTGCCGAAATACTTTGATGATTTCAGCACTGGACAGCTCCATGTAAAGTTTTAACGTTAAAAATTAATGCATCGAAATTCTATCTTTAAATTTAAAAGTACATATCCATCGAAACTTGTCCATTCCTATATTCGATGGACAAGTTTCGATGGATATGTACTTTTAAATGTAAAGGATAGAATTTCGATGCATTCACATTCAGTGCTTTTACTTCGATGGATTTCTTTTCAATGCATTTTATTTGTTGAAAGACTATAAACCATCCTGCACCTTCCTGCTCACCAAAATTAAACAACCAAATGATTGGGTTGATGTTTTACGCAGATGACCTGGTGATTTTGGACAGAACTCCTCGTGGGCTACAACAAAAACTAGAAACCATCTAGAAATATGTCGACCTAAACGGCCTATGCATTAACCCCAGAAAATCTGAAATACTAATCATGGAAAAATCACAGAAATCTAAAAACCTTGTTTGCTTTTTAAATAATTATCGTCTGCACCCATTCTCCACCCTTAAATACCTTGGATCCATGATTAGCGCAAGTTGGACAGGAAAGTAATCCAATTATATGTGCAGGTGGAGCTCATAGGACGCAAATATGGCAAGTTTTCACTTCTCCCTATTATGCGGTTCTACAACCAAAAGGTTGCTCCCACTTTAACCTAGGAGGCAGAGGCTTGCTTTAGCCTCCATTGGGATACATGGGATTGACTGGAGAAGTTTTGGCGAGCTGTCTTGTACTTACCGAATGCAGTTCCTGTAGCCATTATTCGCCATGAAATTGGTCTACTTTCCTTACATGGAAGAGTAAAGTGGAAGACCCTACAACTTTTTAACAAAATTAAACCATCTTGCCCCTTACAATTTGCGCTTTTGGTGATTGAACCTGGAAGTCACCCCGATTGGACGCTGGTTTTGTGGTTGAAAAGATGCATTGATATCCTACTTGAATTAGGAACTTCAAGACCAATAACCCTTCAAATGTGAAGAAAATCATACGGACACATGATTGGCAAGAGACCGAAACAATAAGATCACATTCAAAGATTCATATGCTTACAAAAATGTTGACAGCCTCTTACAATAAAACTCCGGCCTACCTGACAATGTTCCCAAGTGCCAAACATTGAAACTTGTTTATGAGATTTCGGTTAAACATTCTCCACAATAACACTACACTCTAAAACATTGGATTTTGTTTTGCCAGAAGCTAAGAAGTTTAAGAACTTTGCATCTATATATTCATTTATCAGCTCAATTTGGATTAAATGCCGAAGCATGGTGGGAGGCTCCTTACGCAGGCGGGATGCCCAGATGGACTCAAGTGTTGACTACATTTTTAGAAATTGTTTTGGAGAAATTGCTAACTGCCTAAATGATGATGGAAGGAGTTTTGGGATAATTGGTAAAAGTTTCTAATAAACTGTAAACCTTAACAATATAAAAAAAAGATTATTTTTTTTAAAAGGTTGTGGGCGCCTGTTTTTGGTCTATATCCACACACTGTAGCCTCACCCAAAGTCACTTTCCCCCTCACTCTCGTGCAATTCCGAAAAGAAGACTCTTCTCTTGAACAAGCTCCTTCACATTCAGTAAGATGCACTTCCCTACATAATCGGCCTAGGACCTCTATGAGGACCACTATTTTAGCCCACTACCTGTCGCTATTTTAGCATTATTACATTTCCCACCAACTAAATATTAACCGCTACCTGCTACCCTAAATGGTATGCTGGTAATCAGTTTTGTTGTAAGGTCTACTCCCACCTCTCCCAAATCACCCAGATGTGCCCATTGAATGTATGTCTAATACCAACCGATGCAGATTCCTTGCTTCCCAGAGCTAGGTTTGTATAAGAAACCCCCCAAAATAAATAGCTTCTGCCCCACTTGATCAACAGTTTTCCTCCTTTCTATGGCACATATACACATCTACATGCTCTTCTCACCTTGAACACACACACACTGCACCAAATTCACTTTTCACATCAATAGGAAATGCTCCTTATTTTCCAATCTAACATCGGATTATTCCACTCACTTTTGACAATGTAGCTTTGGCACCTTAGTCATCCAAAGTACAGTCAGTACGTGAATCTACCAACATTTCTTTTGAAACAAAGTCCCCTAATATCTTGGCATATGCATTCATTTTCCTCTTCACATTTCACTTCCCTTACAGTCAAAACTACTACTTTTCTAAATGTGTAATCCTGATCTCTTTCTGTTCATGCACGCTAGCATCTAAAAAGGTGTCCAGATTCTCCAGCATTGGATCTTTCATGGATTCACATGCTTAGAATATTCCCCGTCGTCAGGCTGGGAATCCCCGGTACATTATATAGACCCTTTCCCGTAGGAAAACTTTTTCGACGCTTATGCGTCCTATCCACCTCGTTTTGTATCATGCGTGCCCGCGCCGTCAGGGCGTCATGATATAAATACAGGCCCCACCCTCGCGCTCCCTCAGATTTCAACCGTCTTTCAAAGTAGTGGGATCCTCGTGTTTTACTACTAGTGAAAACTAGGTTGTTTTTTTGTCTGTTTCGCTTCGGCGAAGTTCAAATTCTGGAGAATTATGTCTGGAAAAGCGTTATTTTGCCCGTGTGCAACCTGTGGCCTCAAAAAGGTTTATGAAGGTGATGGCCACATGGACTGTATCTACTGTCTCCACCCGCACCACTCGGCGGATACATGTGAAATTTGTCAGGGTTTCTCCCAAAAAACCCTTAAGGACCGAAAAAGAAGGCTGGTCGACTGGCTTAATGACGGAGCAGGGGCCTACCCGGCTTCGGAAGTTGGCTCCACGGCCTCCAGGAGTAAGTCGGAACCTCCATCGAAGAAGGTGCGGCCAGCTGAAATGCGCTCTGAGGACAAACATAAGAGGAAGCAGGATGGATCCTCCTCAGCACATAAAAAGTCCTCCTCCTCCTCATCATCTAAGACGGAGAGGCTAGCGCTGTCGAAATCCTCCTCAGGGGACCGTCCCAGGTCTTCCATGAGTCGGGAAGCCTCAGCTGGGAAGTCGGCATCCAAATCGACGACGAAGTCTAAGGGCTCGATGATGACGACGACTTGCTCGTCGACCTCGGTGTCATTGACGATGCCTATTACCGTTCAAGCGGCAGCGGTGGGCATTCCCCCGTCGACAGAGACTCAGTCCATGGCTTGGCTGCCCGAGGTCTATGACCCGATCCCCCCGGAGGTCTTACTGCAGCCAGACACGGCCGGCTCGGCGGAAGGAGAAGGTGATCTGGTCCTGCAGCCATCGGATTTAGGCTTACGGCCTTCCACGTCGACTACGACGGCGACGAGTGCAAACGGGGGTGTGGTACCGCTATCGTCCACGTTATTGAACCCCCAGACAGTTTTGTCTCTGGATGTGCTTAATACTCTTCAGAAGCTCCTGCAGCGGCTGGATACGCAGTTCCCTCAGCCCGGGACGTCATTGTCACTTTTGTCTGTACCTTCCGTCGACGAGCAAACTTGTACGGCTCGATCGACGACGAAACACCCATCGGCTCCCCAGGCAGTAAAAGATCGTCCTCGAGCACAGGAGGAGGGTGAGTTGTCGGAGTCCGATTCTGTACTGGGTGACTCAGGGTCAGACATTTCCCTGTCACCTTCGAGGGACCCAACATGGAATTCGGATGTAGAGGTAGAATCTACGAGGAGCCAGTCACAGCCTTCTCCCCCGGATGATGTGGGAGCCTTCCATGCAATGATGGGGAAAGCTTGTTCCGAATTCGGCTTGATTCCGGAGGAGCAGAAGAAAGACTGTTTCCTTTTTGACATATGGGTCAAAGGAGAAAATCGGTTTTTGCCATCCCGATCCTAGACCACGTGTGGCAAGAAGGTCTCAAAACGATGCGCCATCCGTTCTCGGAGCCCGCCATAAAGGGACGGATCGAGAAAAAGTTTAAAGCTCCGGAGTCCACTCCAAAATGTCTAACATCACAGCCTCTGTCTGACTCGGTGGTGTCGGCGGCAGCGGCTAGGAAGACCAGGGTCCAGCAAAAATGTTCAACGCCACCTGAAAGCGAGGATAGGAGACAGGACGCCTTTGGAAAAAAGGTGCTCTCGGTCGGAGCGACGACGGTAAGAGCAGCCAATTCCTTAGCGATCGTGTCACGATATGATAGGGAAATGTGGCACAAATTAGCCCCTATCCTAGAACACCTGCCGGACGAACACCGGAAAGCAGCTATGTTACTGGTGCGGGATGGCGAAGAGGCCTCGAACCACGCTATCAATATCGCAGTTGACCTAGCAGAATCTGGGTTCAAACAAATCAACCATGGAGTAGTGCTTCGTCGGCAAGCGTGGCTCAAATGTACTACTTTCCGTCCTGAAGTACAGTACAAAGTCCTTGACATGCCATGCGAAGGGGAACACCTGTTTGGCGAAAAGGTTGATGAAGCGCTGAAAGGGATGAAAGAAGACACGGATACTGCTAGGTCCCTCGGCGCCCTTCAAACGGGTAGAAATTTTCGTTCTTTTCGCCCCTTCAGGGGTGCTTCTGGAAACTCCCGCTTTGGAGCCTCGAGGGACCGTGGATTCAACAGGCCCTCTTACTCTTCACAAGGTTTCAGAAGAGCGTCCCAGTCGGCACGTAGAAGCAGGGATTATCAAGCCTCCAGACGGCGAGGCTCAGGTCTGTTGCAACGAAGACCAAGCAAACCAGCAACCAATGACGGCCTTCGAAACGACCTGGGGGGTCGAGTCTCTCATCACTTCGACCGATGGAAATGCATCACCACAGATCGATGGGTCCTAGACACGATTCGCATGGGTCATGCGCTGCAATTCAAAGACAAGCCTCCGCGTCTTCCTCCTTTATTCTCGACACAGCCCCACCTCCGAGTCCTACGACAAGAGGCGGCGCTTATGTTGCAAAAAGGGGCGGTAGAGAGAGTTCCTGTAGCACAGGAAGGACAAGGAGTTTATTCCAGGTTCTTAGTTGTAAAAAAGCCAAACGGAAAGTGGAGGCCCATTCTCGACCTGAGGGTACTCAACAAGTGGCTAAAGAGCCTAAAATTCAAAATGCTAAAGCTCCAAGAGGTTATCAGGTCGGTGCAACCCATGGATTATCTATCATCACTAGACCTTCAAGATGCTTATTTTCACATTCCAATACGCCCACGACACAGGAGATATTTAAGATTCGTCGTCGGGAGAAAGCATTTTCAGTTCAAGGTCCTCCCTTTCGGGCTCAAGTCCTCCCCCAGGACGTTCACCAAGTGCTTGGCCCCTATAGCGGCCCATTTAAGGAAGGACGGTCATCATGTCTATCCATATCTAGACGACTGGCTGGTCAGAGGTTCATCCAAGGAACAAGCACGAGACAGTCTACGAGCCACAATGTCCCTCTTACAGGAACTGGGCTTCGCAATAAACTTCAACAAGTCCTCCGTAGAGCCTTCGAGGACCTTGGTCTTCCTAGGAGCGGAGTTTCATACACACACAAGCCTGGTGAGACCATCCAGAGAAAGAATTCAGAAACTTCAAAACAAGGCGTCGGAATGGAGAGGCGGTACCAAGGTCTCGGTGCGCAAGTACATGTCCCTGCTAGGGACCATGTCGTCCTGCATTCCGCTAATAAACAACTGCCGTCTGTTTATGAGGCCTTGCCAGGAATTTCTAGCGGACCGTTGGGCGCAGAGCCGAGGTCGCTGGTCCGACAGACTGGTCGTCGACGAACAACTAGTTCAAGCACTCGGCTGGTGGAGAGTGTCTACTCATCTAACGAAAGGGATGCCTCTACTGGAACCAGAGTTTCAAAAGACGGTGGTGACGGATGCATCGCTGAGCGGATGGGGAGCTCATCTGGGTACGTTACAGGTACAAGGCCGGTGGTCCGTGCAGGAGTCCTCCCTGCATATCAACCTGCTAGAACTGAGAGCAGTGCGATGGGCTCTAAAATCTTTTCTTCCGCAACTGAGGGACTCGGTGGTGCGTGTCATGACGGACAACACCACTACGATGTTCTACTTGAGAAAACAAGGAGGGACACGTTCCAGATCCCTATCGACGGAGGCACAGAAGATCTGGCATTGGGCCCTACAACACAACATGAAAATCTTAGCGTTCCACCTACCAGGCGTGAGAAACGTGGAAGCAGATGCCCTCAGCAGAGAAATGAACGAAGTTCACGAGTGGGTACTGAACGACCAGCAACTACAACAAGTATTCAAGAAATGGGGACACCCGTCCATAGACCTGTTTGCAACGAAGAACAACAAAAAATGCCATCAGTACGCAAGCAGATGGCTTCAGAAGGACTCTCTGGGGGATGCGTTCTCCTTCCCATGGACGAACAAATTCATGTACGCATTCCCTCCATTTCCCCTGGTCCGGAGGACAGGTGGCCCCATACTGGCCCAGACAGGTGTGGTTTTCAGACCTGCTACACTTAGCGGCGGCGGAACCGATGAGATTCAAGAAGACCCCCGACCTTCTGTCTCGACAGGACGGTGTTGTTTGGCATCACGACCCGGACAGCCTCCAGTTGACGGCCTGGCTCCTGACTTCGCCGAATTTGGTCGGCTAACGATTCTAGAGGACTGTCGGCGTATCCTACAAGCGGCAAGAGCACCTTCCACAAACGCCTCATACGCGTACAAATGGAAAAGCTTCTGTCAATGGTGTGAGGATCAACCAGGCTTGGCCCCGCAATCGATTAAGCCAGAACAGCTCCTTCCATACTTGCTGCTCTTAGCTCAAAAGGGCCTGTCGGTATCTTCAATAAAAGTACACCTAGCAGCCATTTCCAGGTTTACTCGTCGACGGCACTCGGCACCTTTGTTCAGCGACCGCCTGATTAAACACTTCCTTAAAGGCCTCTTTTGGAGTTTCCCTCCAGAGAAGAAATTTCCGCCGGAGTGGAGCCTCAATCTGGTCTTAACATCTCTTATGAAGCCTCCTTTTGAGCCAATGTCATCATCGTCTCTAAAGTTTTTGTCGTGGAAATTGGCCTTCCTAGTGGCCATCACTTCAGCACGACGTATTTCAGAAGTTCAGGCTCTAATGGTAGACCCACCATACTTACGATTTTCCAAGAACAAGGTAGTCCTAGCCACTAACCCGCAATTTATACCAAAAGCTCCTTCAGTGTTCCATAAACACTCCTCTATTGTGTTGCCTACGTTTTTTCCGGAGCCATGCTCGGGAGCGGAGCGCATGCTACACACATTGGATGTAAAAAGGGCTCTTAAGTTTTATCTCCATCGTACGCAACAGTTCAGAGAAACGAGACAACTGTTCGTGGCCTATGGTTTGGGTGCTAAAGGAAAAGCCATTTCAAAGCAAGGACTGTCAAGATGGGTGTCATCTACCATTTCGTACTGCCATTCTAGGGCAGGGAAGCCTCTTCTACGACGGCCAAGAGCTCACTCAACTAGAGCAGCGGCATCGTCGACGGCACTGTGGGCCGGAGTCCCTCTGGGGGACATTTGCATGGCGGCTACCTGGGCGGCTACACACACCTTTACCCGCCATTACTGCCTGTCGCAGCAACATGCCGAAGATACCCGGATGGGACAGGCGTTGCTTCGAAACCTAATTCAGTAAGGTAAGCCCCGGCTGAGGGGTTGCATCCTATGGAATTTACGACTGTATGTGGTTCGTTTTCCTGTGTTAACTATTACTGATGTATACATGATCAAAGGGAACGGGCCTTGCGAACAAAGTATATGGGTTTGCATGCACGCCTCCTCTTTGGGGGTGGTACTGCTGTGTAATCTATTCTAAGCATGTGAATCCATGAAAGATCCAATGCTGGAGAAGGGAATAGTTTCTTACCTGTAACTCCATTTCTCCAGCATTGGTATCTTTCATGGATTCACATGCGCCCACCTGCCTCCCCTGAACATGCAAACCGGTTCCCCCACTACTTTGGGGGCCGAAATCTGAGGGAGCGCGGGGGCGGGGCCTGTATTTATATCATGACGCCCTGACGGCGCGGGCACGCATGATATAAAACGAGGTGGATAGGACGCATAAGCGTCGAAAAAGTTTTCCTACGGGAAAGGGTCCATATAATGTACCGGGGATTCCCAGCCTGACGACGGGGAATATTCTAAGCATGTGAATCCATGAAAGATACCAATGCTGGAGAAATGGAGTTACAGGTAAGAAACTATTCCCTTCTACTACATGCTACATATTTTCCTTGCATGATGGCCACTACTTCCACGTTTGAAGCCTCCCCGTCCCAAAAAAACACCCTGCCAGCCATACCTTACTACACTGCACCTTTGCTTAGACTATTCATCACCTCGCACTTGGTTTATTGTGACAAAAGGCCATCTGGTGAGGGCAGCACATAGTGGCCTCTGAAGATACTCACCGATAATGTATCTGATTTATTCCTAACATTTGACTGTTGTACAGTATGGCAGGTGTGCAGTGGATGCGTCTGTGGACACGTAATTGTCTGTTTTGATTGTGCACAAACTAGTGCCGGGGTTGAGTTTCTCCGCCTCAGTCTTTATCTTATTGAACAACGGTGTGCTCCTTGCCATTTGGGTGGTCTTTACATACTATCTACCTATGCCTGGAATTGATGTTATTCAGTTGGATCCTGAGGAAATACACTGTTATGCCAAACTGAAGGCCCCAGAGCAATACTTTAGGAGGTTTAGAGAGCTTACATGAAGTGGGAAACAAACATTTGAGGAGTTTAAACCTTTGTTAGATTAGCCAATATTTATACTGCGCCGCCAATGCAGTGGACTTATAGTGCCTGAGCCTTGTCTGAAAGGCAGTGCACTGTGACCTCGCTAGGGTGTTGCCAGAAACTAGAATGTGGATAATAGGAATAGGTTTGGGGGTATGAGATAGGAAAGCAGGGAATTCAGTGTGGGAAATACAGGCAGGATGTGGGGAGGTGTATTGGTTGAGTTTACTAGGGATGCATGTTTCCTAACTGATTAGTTATCAGTAAGCATAAGAGACAGTTTCATGAATGTTAGGGTCTGCTTAAAGCAAATGCTTTTGCCATGATGGAAATATCTAGGCCAGTCGAGGCATGATAGTAGATATAGTTTGTGTGGTTGCATGATGGCCTTGAGAAAGGTGTGCTCAAGTGGATTCTTGTAGTGTGGGGGCTTACACCAGATTCTTTTTTAGTAAACACTCCCTGTATCATGGGAGGGATCCCATTTAAAAACGCATCCCGTTTGTAAATTTGTGATGCGATTTTAAATGTACCGAAACGCCAACTGCTTTCTGCCAATGTAATGTTACATGGCATTTTCATAGTGCATTTTCCCATTGGTATGGCTGCAAAGCGCTGTAGGTGAATTCCCTTGGAGGACCGAAGTCCACGGTATGAGAAAATGGCCAGAGGAGTTTTTAATGCATTTGTGCCTTTTAGCCAATACGAAGGTAGGTAGGAGTGGCCAAGTCCCTACAAGCGACCCATGTAGAGCTGGCTTGAGGATGGGTGCTTTGAAAGTTTTCGGGTGAGTATGCTAGTCAAGGAGACTGATTAAGTGTCCAGATAGACTAAATGCTTGTCGTGGGACTTAACTGCATTCTGTTGGCAGAGGTGTTGTGTAATGTAGCAGATGATTGCAGATACGTACGGGTGGTTGGCCATGCCTTCGGAGTAGTACGGCTATCTTCCATTCAGATGTGGTGTGATATGTACCCATGAGTCATGGTTGAATTATTGTTTTGTTGACGAGACACAGGTCCTGACCAGCGAGGCTGCTGGAGTCCTTTCCCTGTGTCACTCAGTATTTTCTTTGCGGGACACATCGTTGCCCCAACCAATCTGTCAGGGGGTTGATATTAACCTGAGGGGTGAATTGTGTCTGTCACGATGCAGGGGGGGAAGAGCCAGGTCTTGAGTGCCTTTTGGAAGTTGAAATGTTCCTCTGTGTAGCTGTTGTTAAAAGGAATGGCGTTCCATAGTTTAGGTGCTTGGAGGATCTCTTATTCTGGTCGATTTGATGTGGCAGATCACTGTGCCCTGGCCCCCCGAGAGAGAGATCCCCTGGGACTACCAAGTGAGACACCCTTTGGTTTCTCGCATACCCTTCCCCTATGCAATGTAGCCGCTTGTGTTTCACAGGGAAACTGGGAAAGGAAATTAACGTTCCCCTGTTCTTTACCTTTTTGGTGTTCCACAGCGAAACAGTAGGGTTGCAGGTCTAAGAACCATAGCATGACTGGAGGGTTAGAATCCTTTCGTTGACCTATCCATACCAAAGGTGAGGAAGGTAGTATCTAAGATGGATAATTGCCCATTTGATGGCGAGGGCTTCCAGTTCCAACAGAGTAGTTCTTCTCTTGATGGAAGAGTTTACGACTAGTGGAATAGGATGGGGTGTTATAATACATCGTGTATCTGGGACAATACTGCTCCTAACCCTGTGAGGGAGGCATCGGTCAAATTCCTTTGAGAAGCCTACTACTTGGGATTCTGGCATAAGGTTTGTTTCAGGTTATTGTAACAAGCATCATCCTCATCAGTCCAACGAATATTCTGGGGTTTCGCATTTCTTAATTTATATGTCAGGCTGGCTGTTCTATCTGAAAAATGTGGGATAAACCTATGATAATATCCAATCAAACCTAGGATTGCCCTAAGATCTCTCTTGGTCCTGGGTGTGGGAGCATCTAGGACGGCTTTCACATTTTTATGCTGGGGTTGTACACTGCCATTCCCTACAAAGATGCCTAGGTATTTCACTGCTGACTGAGCGAGCTTACATTTTGTGGGTTGGCATTTAAGCCGACCTCTTGAATAGTTCTCATAATGGTAGAAAGATGGTTTTACTATAAATGACTATGTAGTGAATATAGACCTCACAGAAATCGGAATAAGGCTGTAATATCCTGTCCATGAGTCATTGGAAAGTCGCGGGGGCTCCATGAAATCCAATAGGAAGGACTTTGAATTGGAATAGGCCTGTTGGCGTTGAGAAAGTAGTTTTGTCCATATCAGGTCCATGCACAGGGACCTGCCAATATCCTTTGGTTAACTCTAGGGTTGACAATAATGTGGATTTCCTAGTTTATCAAATCATCCATGCATGGCATAAGATAGGCATCAAAGGTGGTGTTGATCTGTCTAAAGTCTATGCAAAACCTCCAGAAATTATCGGGTTTAAACACGAACACAATAGGGGAGGACCATGGGCTTGAAGAGGGCTCGATGATGTTTGCCTTTAACATTTGTTTAACCTTGTAAATCACTACCTGCTTTCATGCTTCTGGAAGTCTATATGGCTTACAAAGGACCACTTTCCCCTTTGGAGTTCTGATATAGTGGTAAGTACCAGTTACTCTCACAGTTATCAGTAACTTAAAAAGTTAATTACCGGTTTGCTTTCTTTCTCCTTTCATCAGCACGTGCGCAACTTTCAATCATGCGATACACTGTTGCGGCTTCAATCTTTTCTTGACACAAACTGGCCTTTCATGTCTTTCGATAACTCACCGGTTGTGTGCATTCCTTTCGTGTCTTTGCTGCTTTGATTTACGAGTCAAGATTGATACCAGAGGCTTGTCCTCGCCTCCCCAACTCTGATGCAGGCTTCTTCTTGTCTGGGATTTGGCTTTCTCTGCATCTCCTTCATGGGGATCCCAGATGTAACAACCTCCTTAAGGGAACTTCAGAGTTTTCCTACCCTTTAGTCTGGTCACTCGATCGGTCGTCCTGCTCCAGTGGGTTTGCCTTCACCCCGGAAGATCTGCTCCTTCTCGTGCCTCACCTTGCTCATAGTGTGTCTCTATGTTCCGCCTTTTTTCCGTGTTGGGGTGCTAAAGGGTATCAGATGCATGTGATTACGGTCAAGTGCCTGACTTTGCCTGACTTGATTAACGGGACATGTCCAATGAGATATGTACGTGTTAGCCTCTTTACTCTATATTGCCTTCTTCCTCAGCCCAGTGTTTGTAGAAAGGGGGGGAGTTGGGACGTTGGAAAATCCTATAAAATAGGATGGGGTATGGGCATGGGAAAGGGGGGGATACCACGTCTCACCATCGGGTGCCTCACCCCCACTCTCTGAAGATCCCTCACCCAGGTGATCCCCCGCACTGGTCCACCGGCAGGGTTTGGATCTAAAGTGCCCTGGAAACCTGAGAGAGATCCCCGGGGACGAGCAAGTGAGACAATGTTTGGTTTCTCACACCACAGATGATTCATTGATCTATTGATCACCAGATAGCCAATGTGTCTTTCTTGGCAAACATATAAATAATGGTAGTTACAACGCAACTGTAAGATTTTGTCAGAAGCCATCATTGTCTAGGCATCAGCCAGTCTGGATTTTATACACGACTTAACACTGAACTAGTACTTATCAATGTCAATGATATTCTTCTCGGGCATATGGACAAACATCAGGATACTTTGCTAGTTATGCTTGTTCTGTCAGCTGCATTTGACACTCTTGGCTATCAGACATTTCTAAATAGGGTTGTCTCAGTGGCCAGGGTGCCAGATGATGCAGTACGTTGTTTCTCTTCCTTTCATTCTATTTGTAACACCTGTACCTTGTTGGGTGATCTTACTACCAACAAGGTTAAAACATGACAGAGGGTTCCTCAAGGATCATTGCTCTCTCCTTTATTATTTAATATGATACAGATGAGACTAGACTGATGAAAAGACGGTCCACCATTAAGACCTAGATATACTCAAACTGGCACAGTCTAACTAGTTCTAAAACTGACCTTGTTATTATTTCAAATAAAGAAAATAATCCATAACCCTTTCAAAATGAGTATTTCTCCAGCATTGGATCTTTCATGGATTCACATGCTTAGAATATTCCCCGTCGTCAGACTGTGAACCCTCGGTACACATATATAGTCGTTTCCTATAGGAAAAAACTTCCGACACTTGTGTGTCCTATCCACATCTACGTCCTCCCTGGGGACGTCCACGCATGCCCCATAGGACGTAATGGTATATAAGCCCCGCCCCCGCGGGTCCCGTCAGATTTCAACCGTCTCCAAAGATAGTGGGATCTCCTCGCGTAGTCTCTACTGCTAGATTTTCGAATTGTCGAACTCCTGTGAGTTTGTTAATTTTATCGGAATGTCGGGTAAACCTCTTTTTCGCCCGTGTGCCACGTGCGGACTGAAGAAGGTTTATGAGGGGGACGGCCATTTAGACTGTATTTATTGCCTCCACCCTCACCACTCGGCAGACCAGTGTGAAATATGTAAAGGTTTTTCCCAGAAAACCCTGAAGGATCGAAACCGCTGGCTGGTATCCTGGTTAAATGACGGTGCGGGAGCGTACCCTCAGTCAGAGGTGGGCTCTGTGCGCAGTGTGTCCTCTGCGAAAACATCAGGAGCCCCTCGACGCTCAACCTCGTCGGAACCCCCGGCTAAGAAGTCACGACCTGTGGAAAAGGACGTTCCACGAAGTCACTCTTCTAAGGACTCTTCTAAAGACTCTGCAAGAAAGACATCTTCGTCCACTTCGTCGAAGAAAGGAAAGGAGAGGCCTAAATCCTCCTCGGGCGATCAACACAGATCAGCCACGAGTAGAGATTCGGATAAACGCAGGGAGAGCGCTGTGAAGGCGGGACCGCCTAAACCACCTGCAGGCCCAACGTCGACGACGATGAACCAGTCGGTGTCTTCACTGCCTCTGACGCAGTTGATTTCACCCATCATCAACCCAGCGACTACCTCAGCGACGATGTCCTCGTCGACGGAAGTTCTGGCCTGGAGACCGGAGGTATTTGATATGGGGTTGCCTGACACGTTGCTACAGGAACAGGCAGCGTCAATTGCCTCGAAAGAAGACGACGTCTTCAGAATTGTGAGCCCGGAGGACCTCGGTCTACGACCCAGGTTTCCATCAGGAGCAACCTGCTCTCAGGTGTTTACCCAACCTCCAAGCTCTCAGGCGACCCTGTCCATGGAGGTACTGTCCTCCTTACACTTGCTGCTGAAATCGCTGGACGAAAGGCTTCCACCTGTACCGTCGACACCCGCCGTCGACGAGCCCGGCCCTTCACACCGCCCGACCAGATCGATCGGGGTTCCAACTACTCCAGCAGTCCAGGAGGAAGGCGAGCTTTCGGACTCCCTATCTGACCACGGGTCAGCGTCAGATATATCCCTCTCACCATCTAGGGATCCATCCTGGGTGTCGTGTGTGGAAATGGAAACACCAAAGAGTCCCACTCACCCGTCACAACCGGACGATATAGGTGCCTTTCATTCTATGATGGAAAAAGCGTGCAAGGAGTTTGGCCTGGTCCAACAGGAGGAGAAAAAGGACTGTTTTCTTTTTGACCATATGGGCAAGAGTAGACGCTCAATATTCTCAATACCCATTTTAGACCATGTCTGGAAAGAAGGTGTTCAAACCATGCGTCACCCATTTTCTGAGCCGGCTGTCAAAGGCCGCATTGAAAAGAAATTTAAAGTACCAGACTCTACACCGAAGTGTCTTTCGGCTCAACCTACACCGGACTCGGTGGTGTCGTTGGCGGCGACGAGAAAAGCAAAGATCAGATCCGTCCATAGGGACGATTTTTTGGCGTCACTAGATCTACAGGACGCGTACTTCCACATTCCGGTGTGTCAAAAACACAGGAGGTTTCTGAGGTTCATGGTAGGTCAGACACACTACCAATTTGCAGTGCTCCCATTTGGTCTAAAGTCCTCCCCAAGAACGTTTACGAAATGTTTGGCACCTGTGGCAGCCTGGCTGCGAAAGGGAGGGCATCATGTACCCGTACCTCGACGACTGGCTTGTGAGGGGATCCTCCCCAGCGTCGACCAACGACAGCGTACAAGCCACCTTACAGCTTCTGCAACGACTGGGGTTTGCAGTGAACTTCGAGAAGTATTCTCTAAAGCCCTCAAAGAGCTTGAAGTTCTTGGGAGCTCAATTCGAAACCCACTCGGGAATAGTGAAACCGTCCCTAGACAGAATATTGAAGATCGAACAACTGACGAGTCAACTTCGCCGACAGAGCACATTTTCTGTGAGAAAATATGTGGCAATCCTGGGTTCCATGGCTTCGTGCATCCACCTAGTGGCAAACTGCCGATTGTTCATGAGGCCTCTACAGGAGTTGCTGTCGGACAGATGGAAGCAGGCCACGGGCCGGTGGTCAGACAGGATAACCGTCGACGACGAGGGTGTCATCAGATCCCTCCAATGGTGGAAAATCTTTCACAACCTGGACAGAGGGGTTCCTCTACAAGAGCCGGAATTTCAGAACACCATCATCACGGACGCCTCCCTCACGGGCTGGGGAGCACACATGAACGATCATCAAACCCAGGGCAGATGGTCTTCGGCTGAATCGCACCTACACATCAACGTGCTGGAACTGAGGGCAGTGAGATGGGCCTTGAAATCATTCCTTCCACATATCAAAGGATCAAAAGTAAGAGTGCTGACAGACAACACGACAGCCATGTTCTACTTGATAAAGCAAGGCGGCACCAGATCCAGGACCCTTTCGGCGGAAGCTCAAAAGATCTGGCACTGGGCGTTGAAACACAACATATCCTTAGTGGCTTACCATCTCCCGGGTATTAAGAATGTGCAAGCGGATTCCCTGAGCAGGACAATGGCTCAAATACACGAGTGGGAGCTGGACACCGGTCAGCTTCAAATAATCTTCGAAAGGTGGGGGACCACCTCAATCGACCTCTTCGCAACGAAAGAAAACAGAAAATGCGAACAGTTCGCGAGCAGATGGCCGCAAAAAGGATCCCTGGGGGAAGCGTTCTCGTTTCCTTGGACGGACAAATTCCTGTACGCTTTCCCTCCGTTCCCCCTTATACGGAGGACAATCCAGGGGATTCGCAGGTACAAATGCCGGGTCATTCTAGTGGCACTGTATTGGCCGAGACAACCATGGTTTTCCGACCTCCTACATCTGTCGTTGGAACAGCCTATAACTCTCCAGAAAGTACCGAACCTACTGTCCAGGGACAAGGGAACGGTGTGGCACCACAATCCGGACAGCCTCAACTTAACAGCATGGCTCCTGACTTTTCAGAGTTTGGCAGCTTGAAAGTCTCGTCGGATTGCCGGAGAATTCTGCAGGCGGCTAGGGCCCCTTCGACTAACAAATCATACATATGCAAATGGCGAAGGTTCTGTACGTGGTGTCAAACACAGCACGAAATTCAGCCTTTAGAAGTAACCCCTGAACAAATTCTTCCGTATCTTCTTCACCTAGCTGAGAGTGGGCTGTCATCATCGTCCATCAAAGTGCACTTGGCGGCCATTTCAAGGTTTACCAGGAGGAGACAGTCTTCCCCACTATTCAGTGACAGACTGGTGAAACATTTCATGAGGGGTCTCTTTAGAACTTTCCCCCCTACGAAACGGTTTCCACCGTCGTGGAGTTTAAATGTGGTGTTGGCGGCCTTAATGAAGCCTCCATTTGAGCCAATGTCCTCTTCATCCATGCAGTTCCTATCTTGGAAACTGGCTTTCTTAATTGCCATTACATCGGCTAGAAGAATGTCGGAATTACAGGCATTGGTCATAGATCCTCCATATATGAGATTCTTTAAGGACAAAGTAATTTTATCAACTAACCCTACTTTCATCCCGAAAGTACCGACGGTCTATCACAAGCACTCGACCATTGCTCTCCCTACTTTCTTTGCGACACCGTCGTCGACGGCGGAAAAGGCTCTTCATACGCTCGATGTGAAAAGAGCGTTAAAGTTTTATCTGCAAAGAACGCAAGAACTCAGAACTACCAGACAGCTGTTCATTGCATATGGTCCGTCGACGAGAGGAAGGGCGATTTCCAAGCAAGGACTGGCCCGATGGGTCTCGTCGGCAATTGTTTTTTGTCACTCCAAGGCCGGGAGACCCCTACAAGGGCACCCTAGAGCCCATTCCACGAGATCGACAGCCTCCTCCGCGGCGCTAGTGGCAGGAATTCCTCTGACAGACATCTGCCAGGCGGCAGCGTGGTCAGTTCCACACACGTTCATAAGCCATTACTGCCTGGAAAGGCAGCACACGGATGAAGTACAGATGGGGAGGGCAGTGCTGCGCCATCTTTTTCAATGAGGTAAGCCAATGGTGAAACTGTTGTCTTTTAACTTGCCGACGTTTGGTTTTTTCCTTGATGTATCACATATATATACATTTTTACTGCTTACGTGCATATATATATATATATATATATATATATATATATATATATTGGACTGGGAATGGTTTATTTTTGTAATGTATGTTGCATTGCATTCTCACCTCCTTCTTCTAGGATACTGCTATACAATCTATTCTAAGCATGTGAATCCATGAAAGATCCAATGCTGGAGAAGGGAGTAGTTTCTTACCTGTAACTCCATTTCTCCAGCGTTGGTATCTTTCATGGATTCACATGCGCCCACCAGCCTCCCCGAAATGCAATGTGCAGGATATGTGCATAAACAGGTTTCCCCATTTTCTTCTTTGGAGCGGGCCGAAATCTGACGGGACCCGCGGGGGCGGGGCTTATATACCATTACGTCCTATGGGGCATGCGTGGACGTCCCCGGGGAGGACGTAGATGTGGATAGGACACACAAGTGTCAGAAGTTTTTTCCTATAGGAAACGACTATATATGTGTACCGAGGGTTCCCAGTCTGACGACGGGGAATATTCTAAGCATGTGAATCCATGAAAGATACCAACGCTGGAGAAATGGAGTTACAGGTAAGAAACTACTCCCTTCTCTCTTCCAATTATACCTAAGGTCAACCCTAACTTCCCATGTCAACTACACCATTAGTCCACTATATACTATATTTACCTATTGAGGACGATTCACCCATTTCTGGGTGAATCCCATTTTCATTGTAAAGGTAGCAATAATTGGCTGAAAGATTCATTGCTGTAATACCCTTTATATGAACTGAACAAAAAGACCTCTCTGAACGCAAAGAAATGAAAAATAAAATTGCAAGGATCGAGGTCAATGCTCCACCTTTTTCTCATTTCACTCCTATTCTTCTGAAAGTTCACTTGTTACCTGTGCAGGCAGACATTATGTTCAAAGCAGGTCTTTTAACTTGCAAATGTCTTTTTCAAACGAATACATCATTGTTTCTCTACAATCAGAATTCCTTTTACAATCTGATTAGGGACTTGAGATCCTCAAACGCACATCTCCTTAATCCACTTACATTTAATCTAAAAACTGCAGGCGGAAAAAAACCTTTGCTTCCAAAGCTCCATCTGTTTGGGAGATGAGTCAATCTACTTTAAGGGCATAGACACATTTTATTTGTATATAATAAACAACTAAAACAAGTCTAAACTTATTTGAATTAGGTTCTGACTATTGTCATTCACTTAGCACCTGGCTATCCATTATACTAGGTTCTTTCGGTGCTTAAATAATAAACTAGGGTCCTCAGTGATATGTAAGACTTCAAACATAAACTGGTTTTATGCTTGAATCACTAAGTACTTGGTGCACACTGGGCTTAGTGGTCATTTCATTTTTCACAACACTCACCCTAACAGTGTTGTAAACAGGAACCATACATACTAATTCAGGTTGCGTCAGTATTCGTATGGAAGGCAAAAATGGTTGTGACATGTTTCACTACATTGGGGTCAGAAGCCTGCTCTGCATTTAATCACTGGCAATAACATTTCCACTTACATATGAGAGCTTTGATATATTTTAGACAAGAAGGGTTTGGGTGGGATAACCGGGTTTCAGGGAAGGGATGTTTGTGCATGCCCAATCCCCAATGCACAGAAATTGTAGTAAATATAATGTATATACAATGGGCATGTCTAAGTGTATACTTTTTCTTTTTATGTAAGGTTTGTATGAAGAATCACAATAAAAAAAATACAATGCTTAAAGAGGCTTACCAATTTGTACAAGATCTCCATGCTGTGAATACAACTGTTCTGTCAACCTTTCCTGTTATTCCAAATCCCACAACCATTTTATCTTGCAGCCCTGCAGAAGCTACCCATTTCACAAGGGTAGAGCTGTTTATGGCCTTTTTCACAGTACCTGTATCTAACATTCAATATTTGTTTGCCTTTATTTACAAATTTGCAATATACCTTCACAAGGCTTCCACAGGGGTAGGCGGAGAGCCTGGACCTCTTTAATCAGAATTTAAAGAGAGATTTCAGAGGAGGGTCTGTTTTGGAGCAATATATAGATGACCTGCTACTGGCATCACCATTACTAGACGCATGATAGCAAGATTTCCTTGTTCTGTTAACTGCACTTGGTCTGAAGGGTCATACAGGTTTTGAGGAAAAGCTCCAATTGTATCAAACCCAGGTTCACTGTTGTAGTGCTTGGCAAATGACATCACTGTGGAGGAGAGATACCTGTCTGAAGCTTGAATTGATGTCATCCTCCTGATTTCATCATGTTGCTTCCCAGTCACAAGTAGCGTAAATAGGCATCCATGCCCTATGGCCACACTGCTCTTAAATGATGTCCTTTAAAGCATTGTTTCTTCAGAAAATATGATTGAAGTGACCTTGGGAAAAGTCATATTGCCATCCAGGCCGACGGATTTCTTTATAAATCCTACAAGAGAGGTAGTTCCCACACTTCTTCTATCAATGGCATTATTCGCTGCTCAACTGGTACCAACACCTTCTCCCATTTAACTGTGGTGAGTCAGTCCTCTCTGAGAAGCAGTGGCGAGTACACAATGGGCCTCATTACGAGTCTGGCGGTAACCAGGCGGTTTTACCGCCCCAGTTACCGCCGGACTCGTATTACCATTCCGCCTCCGTGACTCCCGGAAATACCAGGGCAATATGATCCTGGTGTCCTGGGAATTCCGGAGGCAGAATTCGGTAAATCCCCATTCCCATAGGACTCAATGGGAATGGGGAAGTGGAAACACTGGCACCATCTCGGGATGGTGATGGTGCTGGTGTTTCCACGTCCGCCTGCAGGCGGGCGGGGTTAAACCCGCCAGGTCAGACCTGGTGGGAACATCACCTCCCGCCTGCAGGACTCGGGATCGGGCGGTCCAGAATTAACAGTGGTGGCGGGTTTACCGCCACTGTTAATTCCATACCGCCTGACCTGTAATGAGGCCCAATGAGTCTAACTTCCATGTTAAGCTGCACATGATTGAGGCTCTCCAAAATCACCATAGAGATGTTGGTGTTAGTGTTGGCATTGGAGGTGGAGGTGCTGGAGAGAAGAGGCGCAAATAGGAGGAATAAGAGAAATGACAGATTAAGACTAAAGCAGGTTGGTCTGGAGTGGTGGAAAACCATTCTGATAATGTGCCCCTGATGCAGATCTGTAAATACAGAGGTTCCACTGACTGATTATGTGAGAGGCTGCTGCAGAGAAGGCAATGAAGAGGAGGCAGTAGTTTACTGACCAGACTGCTGTGCTGGAGGTGGGATCCCATCAATGACCAGTGACAATGTGAAAGAGGAAATTAGAAGAGGCATCCAACCAAGAATTTCGGAACCAAAATAGCTTGATCACAGTGAATGGGTATTATACGGTGCAAGAGGTGATAGGGTTCACCATTCTGAGGAGTGTGGGGGCGTGAGCGGGAACTGAGGAGATCTTCAGAGTGGAAAGCTGATGGGAGCTATTGAGATTAGACCTTTTGTGGGCCAGTAAGGACAGGCTGTGGAGTGCCATTGAGGATTGCACTGGGGAGAGAAAATGTGTGTGTGTGGACAACCCTAGAGAAAGCAAAGCAGAAGCAGATGCTGGCGTTAGCAGTCAAGAGAGGAGATAATTCCTAAGTCCATTACAGAGTAGTCTGTGAGTACTGAAAAAGTTGTGAAAGAAAAGTGAATGTAGTTCAGACCAAAGGACATATTAAGAATGAATATATTAAGAGACTTGAACACTTCATTTCAGCTGGGCAATGAAGTCTAAATTCTGAAGTCAAGTCTAATAAACAGTGTAGGGCCGAAACTGATAAATGTTGAGACATGTAGTCTAGGAGAAATCACGCACTAACATCGAGGTCCCTGAAAGGCTTTAACCGGGAAGTAAAGTTTGCAAAAAGCTTGCATTCCTCCAGCTACATATATTAAGAGAAATATGAGCAAAACCAGTGCATACTGGGAAGTCTTGTCAAAGGACAGTGAACATTGAGAAAGTATTGATGAACAACAACGTTTTATCAACGACCCAGAGTTCTCAGTCATTAATGTGGAAACAAGTTTTACTAACACCCAAGACTCAAATGTATCATCACTGGAGATGCATGCCTATAAAAGACCAAGAGCCATTAAGTAATTATTATTGAAACCACATATCAAGTACCAAAGGTCAAATTTAATGTTCCTTGTTGATGCATGCTGTAAAAAAGAGGTCCTACAAGAAATCAAGAACCATTGAATTATTGTGATTGATATTAGATGTGATCGGAGACCAAAAATCAGAGATTATATCTAGACCAATGCTTGTTGGAAGCAGTGGATAGCCTATAATAGGTGACGGGTTGCTGACCCACCACCCATTATAGAGGAGCTGGAAAAAATGCTAATTAAAACATAGTTGCCATGTTCATTTATGTCCCCAGCACGCATGTCCAGCAATGAAGCAGGAGTGACCGAAATAGGGGAGATAAAAGCAAAGAGAAAATAAAAACTCTGGCTTGACCGGGATGGAGTGGGCAGACTGAAACACCAAAACAAGTGCAGAATGCAACCAGCGAGGGTGTCTTCGAGAGGCTAGAAGGGGAATTATTGAATGAGAATCCACTAAAGGACGTTGCCAACGATTCTCTAACTCTTGCCCCGATTATTTATAGTCAAATCAATACCCTTAGTAAGACTGCCCATTTGTCTGCAAGTCCACTTGGACTTGTTTTTCTTACATCTTTCCGCACAGGATCTTTCTGGGCCAGAGCTCCCAAACTCCCTGCCCTCCTCTTCTTGTAGAGTTCTACCTCTTGTCCTTTGGAACCACACACACACACACACTAATGTCAAAACTAAGTACTAACACTATTGATAAGTAAAAATACCCATGATGGAAAAATGAAATCTTATCCACATTGGAGACCCGGTGGTGCTGTAACAAAACCTTGTTATATAGCAAAAGAAATTATTTAAGAAAATTCCTTTCAATCAGATACGTAAAGCCATTTTGAAAATTAATTCCTATCTGATCTAACTTATATTGAGAATAGACGATTGTTAATTAATCAAGAAATTGCAATTAATTCATCTATCGTTCGTTGGGCATAAACACCTGCCACTGAACATCATGATATTGTCTGGCTCTCCAAACTCTTGCCCATGCACAGTACTCTTTTGTGTGTTGTGCTACTGTATGGGAGAAAGGGTCTTCGAGTCCCCCCTCCATTCCTGTCTCTAAAAGCACACTATGCTCTTTCCATGGCTGACCATGTGTCTCTGGCCAAGGTGCTAGACAGCCCCGGGGCGACACATACATGTGCAACACCTATAAGAGGACTAATCCTGACTCCATTTTGTATGATCGCCAACTTCATTTTTTATTGGTTCTGGTAGGCATCGCAGAAGCGCCGGCCTGCAGGCCTGCACCTCTCCCCCTGGGTCTGCGCACAGTTAGCCAGCTGCACCCCCATCCTCGTCCTCCCCTATGCCGTCTTTGCAGCAAGCCCATTCTCACGGATGCCTGAGTGTAAAAAGTAACACTTCAAACACTGTATCTTTCATCTTCCTTTTACCTCACTGCCCTGCAAATGAACTGGGCCACAGCGCTGTCTTGGAAAAAACCATCCATCTCCATAACTCTGAATCAGCACCAGCAGACCCCCAGGTCCAGTAACACGGCTCCCAGCCCCCTGACCCCAAGTTCTGTTTGATGTGCCAGTTGTGTGCCCTTCGACCAAGTACCACCCTAGCTCACCCCAAATGTTTAAACTCCAAGTGGCAATATACCCCCCTTCTACTAACACACTATTAAGCTGTCCCCCAATAGATCTAACGAAGTAATTGATGTAGATAGACCAAGAATATAACCTCAAGATAAGGCAACTGGACCCCTTGAGTAACCTTTCTTATTGTGCATAATTTGTGGTTATAAGATATATCGTCTGTGTAAAAATGTGCCAATCACTGTTGGTGTATGTGTGGCCAAAAGGGCATTGTAAGATAGAATCATTTGTAACATCTCGGACACCGCCTGACCCCGTGCTCCACCCAGAAGAGCCCAGCTGACCGTGCACCCAGCGCCAATACCACGTGGACTTCCACAAATTCTGGACCACCGGGCCTAGAGATACTATAGTGTCCAGTCACCTTTGCCCAATCCCATCAATTCATGTACCCCCTATATTCCACATCATAGATGACATGATTTTGTAATAAATATGTATGTTTTTCATTGTCGGACAGAGCGCTCTCGGAGTGTTCAGAGTTCTCTGTATGCCCTATTTCACTCAGATAAACTTGATCTCTTAACTTCACCCGCACTTGGTCTTGGTTTCATTCCCTACCGGGGTGTGTCCGTTATTGACTCTCATTGGGGAGTTTGTATTGTATTTTGGGGGACTGCTCACTTTCATTGGTGACCCCAACGCGATTGCGTTCTTTCCATTCCTTTTGGCACGAGACGTCCCCTGGCCACAGCAGAGACCCAGGATGCCCCTCCCCCTCAAAGCCGCCCACCTACGGCAACCGGTACCCTTAGTCGTGCGCACGCAATAGGACGAGAGGGTCAATGGGCCCCGGCTTTGCAAATATCCACCATACCGCTCACCGGAGCCGGGAGTGGCCATTGAGTGTGGGGGCGGCGCCTGGACAGACCGGGTCTGGAGGGTCCCGGATCAAGATGGACACATTAGTATCAAGTGCGAGCGACATTAAAAGACAGTGGGGGAGAAACAGGAAAAAGGGAGGAATTGTGGGACTATATGGTGGGGAAAATAGAGGGTGACAGTATCTCAGGGGAATTTGTTTTCTAGCTATTCTTATTCTTTTTTGCATATGGCCATTAGGTGAAGTATAGAGGTTACACAGTGAATAAGGGTACAGGAACCTAGCTCTGTGAAGGGGTAGAAGGTGGCGCCGCATTAGTACTATCGCAACTTGTACAGGAGATAAAGAGGAGCATAAGTGAAAACGGTAGGAGTCTCATATAGAAGAGAGGACTCAAAATAGAATTCAGAAACGCTTCTTTTCTTTCTTTCCTTTTAAAGGGAACACTGGTAAATAAAGGGGGGTCCACAAGAAACAAAACAAGGTAGGGCACAAAGTGGGAAGAAAGCAGGGGGGGGAAGAAACAGACAGGGAGGATTTGTGTTAAATGTGGTATGTCTAAAGTTCATTGTTGTGTTATTTGTATTGTTTATGTCCGCTGCACGCTATTAAAGGGAATGAAGTGGGTACGGCAGTGACATATGCAGTGGTAAATTATTGCGATGTATTGATTAAGTATATTTGAATTGACCCACCAAGAAGTAAAGGTACTGCTAAGACAGGGATGGGTGCAGAAACCCCACTCTCACATGTTTGTTAGAGTTTGCCAGGGTATGCAGATAGAATTAAGAAGTACCATGATCAATGGATCATAGAGCTAAAAGGAGAAGGTTTGCCCCAGGTGTAGCCCGAAGGAGGGTAATTTGATAAAAATGTATTGGACATGGTAGCAACGGGTTTATTTGTAAAGTACAAAGGGAAACAGCTACAAAACAGGAGAGAAATATTGGATTTGTGGAGGCTGTTCGAGGAACTACCCCCGAACAAAGGTAAACGGAAGGGTGCATCCCCCCGGCAACAAATAACAGTGAGAGGGAAGGGGAAACCAAGGAAGGGAGAGCACAGGTAGTGAGGTTATACCCACTCCTGACTAAGCCGGCTGAGGGATACAGTGACCCAGTGGATATACTCCAAGCCCACGTCCCCACCCACGTCCTTAGCAACAGCCCCAGCACCGCCTCCATATGATCAGCGAGGAGCAGTCAGACAGGTGAGTACTCCAACTGTAGACATAGAACACTTCACACAAGATCTAGACTTGAGGCTAACAATGACCCAAACAGTATTGACACGATTGAGAGATATATGTGAGCAGAGCTGCTCGCCCACACTGAGGGCAGATCGGACACCAATGCCCCAGACACCCAACAGGTCAATGGAGGAAGGTTGGAAAAGGGGAGAAATACTATTCCGAATTAACGACACCCCCACAAGAGTAATAGAAATAGATCAAGTAGACAGACAGGTGAGTGTAGAAGAGAATAGCATCAGAAAGGGAAGAAGAGTACTGGTGTGATATAGAAAAACATGAAGAAGAAGAAGAAGAAGAAGAAGAAGAAGAAGAAGAGGAAAGGAGACATGAGGAGGCATTAGGTGGAGGGCAAGTAGGGGACGAAGCATCCTCCACAGGGAGGGTACTGGAAGAGGAGTGGCAAGGAAGGTTGAGGATGAGAGTAGGAAGAATGGCAGTGCTAGGGAAGAAGGGAGCAAAGATAAGTACGCGGAGAATAAGGAGCAAGTTCCAGCTGCCATTAATGCACAAAGGGGCGGGAAGGCCCCATTATGTCCCCAGGGCCCAAATGGACAAGGCAAACCTGTTAAAGGCATTGCCCTCACTTTCAGGAGGGGCGAGTAAGTGGATATATGCATTTGAGAAAAATACTGCCGGGGTCCCCCTAGCAATTGGTGATGTCAAAAGCCTGCTAGTACCCGTGGTAGGTGATCAAGCTAACAAGGTGTGGGCAAAGGCAGGATTCCCAAGAATAACACTGGACTGTGATCACCATGATGGGGCATCATTTAAAACTGTAAGGGCAAGAGTATGGTGTAGTGATACACAAAATTGCAAATTTGCCAATCAGGGCTTTAGATGACAGCATTAGCCGCTGAAAGCCAATAGTTTATTCAAAGTATGTGCCAAAAATGCTGACAGTAGTCTGTTGTAGCACTTCCATTATGCAGTAGTGAGCTACAAGGAATATGCAGGCCTAGTAGGGGTGGTAGGTCACATTATGCATTGTAGATAAACAGGCAGGGCGAAGGCCCCAGCTCTGTAGCTAATAGACATTATTGGAGTGTTTGGAACATTATGGCACCTATATAGCGTTTAGATAGCCAATCTTAAGCGCTATGAACACTAAGCTATGAGTGCATGCCTTTTAGAGCTTGCTCACATGGGGTTAATTCATCTCGGCTTCTCTTAGAATATTCTGCCTTTCTAACGGTAGCCCTGCATGGCTTCGTAAACTAATCTTCCTTTCTCTGGGAAGGCACTGATAAGACATTCCTGAGCTTTCGCGCAGATGGGCTCCAAGCAGGGAGGGGCACAGAAAAGGAGCACAGTGGAAATTCAGAGAGTTGGGCTTTTCCATGAGCAAGCCTATATTTTGCACAGGGAAAGTTCTGGAACTGTGCGTCATGGACTGACAGCACGAGATTATAAAAATGCATGCCCACATGACTCAGGTGGGAGATCGATCTGTGGACTTGGTTCAAGCAAGATCAAGTGTCCGGAATCTATGGCTCTGTCGGCACCCTACAGCGCTGTCCTCTGAGCGGGGCTTGTTACAGCTAGCTTCTGAGGGCCAGGGTCTCCCAGTGCTGATTGAAGGGGCGTAAGACTGTGTTTCTCTATGTTTCTCTAAGTTCTATGTTTCTCTATATTTTGCATTTCTCTAAGTTTTGTGCTTTGTAATCTTCTCTAACTTGAATCCCAAGATGTTGCTGAAATTCACTGTTTAGAATAAAATACTAAAACTTATTGAAGGTGTCATTTGTCACTAGCATGAGTTCACTGCTCGGCACAATAGAACCTGTATTTTGGGCTGAATTGGGTAATTTTTGCTCCCAAGGGCTGGTCCCGAGGAAGATTTGCCCAATATCAAGACATATGGGACGCACTGAGAGAAACATTCCCAGACACCCCATATCTGCAATCAGTAATGCAATGTACAATGTGGGAGGAAGAAGAGGCAACTGCTTACATTCTTCGGGTGTAGGAGATGTGGAGAGCGGAGACAGGCACGGCTTGGGACCAATCCACCTCCCTGTTTTATTTTATAATTAAAAGAGGGCTCCCGAAGGAACTGCAGAAGGCCCTTGATAAAATAGCTGGGATAGAAGCCAAGGGTTGGCCAGTAATACAAAACATAATAGTGCACCACTGTAAGAGGATTCAAGAGAGGGAGAAGGAAATAGCACAAGAGGGTTGGCAGATGAAGCGAAGTTGGTGCAGACAAAATTGGTGAAGGTCGCAGCAGCAGTAGCAGCCCTCCTCACAGATGGAGAAAGAGGGGGATGGGGGAGGGGGAGCCAGTGACTATACAGGCAAGAATGTCAGCAAACAGGGCAGTAAATGGACAGGAGCAATGGGCCATTGAGGAGCAATGTGGATGGCCCCAATGGCAAGGAAGGAGTGGAAGGGGAGGAAGAGGTGGGTACAGGGGGTCCAGAGTGGGTGGGTACGGATATGGAGGACAGGGCCCCAGAGGGGGAGGACAGGGGACATGCTGGAACTGCGGGAGGTGGGGACATTTTGCACGAGAATGCCGAAGCCGTCCCATGGCCCCCTATCAAAATGAACAACAGTATGGTCACCTCCACCTGGGCAGTCCGTATGGCCTGCCTATGGGCGGCTTTAGGAGGGAAGAGCAACAAGACCCAAGGTACACGCACGAACAAAGGGCACACTCCAAAAATGTACAACAACACCCGCAATGCCAGGAACATTTGCCCCCGGCATGCAGATACCCCTTTGCCACCACAGCCAATAGCGCACTCGCACCCTTTTAGGGGGCAGCAATGGTAGGAGGTAATGATGAGACGCTCAGCATAGGAGAGCCCACAGAGAGCACTTGCGTGTCCAGTACTGTCAACGACCCTCAACGCAGCCGAGGAACCACTGGTGGGGGGCGGAGATAGGAAACAAAAAATTCATCTTTATGGTGGATTCGGGAGCGGAAAAATCATGCCTAAAAGAAGGCCATTTCCTGTTGTCGAATAATAAAATGGAGACGCAGAGGTTCTCTGGGGCGGTGGTCGAGGTTCCATACACAGAAGAATTGGAGGTAACGGTAAGAGGGAAGACAGTGCAAGTGCCCCTACTGTATTACGAAGACTCACCCATAAACTTGCTAGGAAGGAACCTCCTCAGCAAGCTCAATATGACCATATCTTTCACAGAGAGAGTAATAGTGTGTTTAACATTGCACGCATAGCACATATTCCTGGTGTTGGTGATCTACACACAAGCAACTGCACAACAAGTGCATGGGATACCAATTGACCTGGATATGTTCATACAGGGGCTGAAGTTGTTGCCACGCGTGATGCCAGAACTCACATGACACGAGTGGCGAGAGCCATCAGAATTTGTGTTTGCCCCATAGCACCCCCAGAGGTGGTGGCAGGATCAGTGGTGTCTATAGACTTACACAGGGTGCAGGTGTCAACACAACAAATTACTGTTATTGGTATAGACATGCATGGATGTGAGTGGCAAACAGTGTTATGTATTAAACCCAATATAACACTACAAGACGTTTCAGATGAGGAGCTGTTCACTTTATGCCGACACTGTTGGGGAAATAATAATGGAAACAGCGATCTCCAGTGAATTAATGATCCAACACAGACAAGTGCCACTCCCCCTCATGGCCGTCATCAGTGCACCTCCAGCATTCTTTAGTGAGGACATGCAACAAGTCCCACCAGTATTATGGACGACTGGCCCTCATGATGTAGGGCTGCTAAGAGAAGTGACCCCTGACCTACGCCCTCTCAATGACATAAAAAAAGAGTCCCAACTTGTCCCAAAGCCTGCATCAATATTGTGTAGTATCCCAAAAACTGCAACATGTTTCATGATACCCCTGCACCCCGAATCACAATATTTGACAGCGTTTACCCTGGGAGGGAAGAGGTACGAGGACTGCAGATTGCCCCAGGGATATTGTGAGAGCCTAAGTATTTTTAACAGAATATTACATGAAGATCTCGGCCACCATTGACACTAACAGCACAATCATTCAGTAAGTGGATGATTTGTTGATTTGTGGAAAGAATGAGGAAGAGTGCAGAAAACATTCAATATCACTGCTTACCCTGTTAGCATACAATGTATATAAAGTGGAGAAACAAAAATTGCAATACTGTCTAGCAGAAGTGCTATTTCTGGGCCAACTGATATCAAAAGATGGCAAACAAATAATACCCAAAAGGGTTGCATCGGTGTGAGAAGTAAGTGAACCCAAAACAGTGAAGGAGATGCAAAAGTTTCTCGGCATGTGTAACTATTGCCGCGCATGGATACTAGATTATGCAGCATATATAAAACCTTTACTACATGCACTTAAGGTAGCCCAAAAAGAGAACATCGCCTTGAGTTGGACACAAGAAATGCACACTGCCTTTGACACTTTAAAATAACTGATCTCTACAGCGCCTGTCATAACAACCCCAGATTATGATTGCAGGTTTTACCTCTTTTCACACTGCAATGGAACACTAATGACAGCAGTGTTAACACAAAAAACATCATTTGGCCACAAACCGCTGGAATATTACAGCGGCACTCTTGATGCAGTTATGCAAGGACATTTCGCCTGTGAACAGGCTCTCGCAGCCTAAGCGTTTGCTATTGAAAAAAGTGCCACTATTGTGATGTGGTGCTCCGTGACCTTCTTCGTGGAGCACTCATTATTTGCAATGCTTGAGAGATCAACAAGCACACTAACAACCCAGAGAGCTACTGCCTATGAGATCATCTTATCCAGTGGAAAAAACATACACATAGCATGATGCAAGACAGTGAACCCAGCCACATTTCTCACAGAAGCATGCACAGTAGAAGACATGCAAAATCATGATTGCACCACATACAGGGGGAAGATGAAAACACACCCAGAGCACATGAAGACACACTCAGTGAGGGAGAGGTGTACTTTGTAGATGGGTCAGCATCTATAAATTGTGAGACAGGAGAAAGACATGTAAGGGCAGCAATGGTGCAACTAGAGGAAGGAGAGTACGAAGTGATTGTACAAAAAAGACTGTCTGCACATTTCCCGGTGCAAGCAGCCAAACTGGTGGCACTAATTGAAGCCCTACATACTGCTAAAGAGAGCGCAGTAACAATATACACTCACTCAGCATACATGACAACAACAGTACATGGGGGGCTGGCATGCTGGGGAAGGAGAGGATTTAGACGAGCGGACGGGTCCCCTGTGCAGCATGCTGAATTACTCATGGAACTAATTGAAGCCCTAAAAGAACCCACAGAGGTAGCAGTGGTAAAATGCGAAGCTCACATGAACAATAATGATGCCATCTCACTAGGGAACGCAGCAGGGGATGCTGCCACGAAAGAAGCAGCATATTTTACAAAAGAAATGCCTGCCAAATTTGTGTTGCAAGGGCATCTAGAGGAAGAGCAAGGGGAGGGATATAATTCAATGCCAGTCTCGCAGATAATTGAAATACAACAAGAAGCACCACCCACAGAGAAAGAGTTATGGTGTAAAAGAGGATGTAGTCAGTCAGCAACGGACCTCTTATGGAGACAGAACAATACAGTTAAAGTAGGGATGCCAATAAAATTGTTAGAGATAGCATTTCAACAACTCCACTTCCCTGCCCACAATGCAAAACAACAAATGGCTGCAGAGATACAAGAAAATTGGTTTGGGCCAGGACTGCACAAACATGTGTCTAAAATGACAATAGAATGCACCACATGTCAAACATACAATTCAGGGATGACGCTAAGAACACTGAGAGGAACACTGCCCCAGCCCATTGGATCATTCCGTGAATTGCACATTGACTATGCAGACATGGGAGAAAGGTGCAATGGATCCCGATATTTCTCGTTGGGTGGAAGCAGGTCCCTGCATACACCCAGATGCAAAATGTGTGGCAACATTCTTAGCAAGGGAATTGTTTCCCCGGTGGGGAATATGTGATGTCATACACTCCGACAACAGAACGCATTTATTCAATGACCTATTGAAAGCAGTGACAACAATGTTGGGTATTACCCACAAATTGTGCTCGATTTATCACCTGCAAGCAAACGGCATAGTGCAAAAAATCAACAGCCTCTTGAAAAGCAGACTGTCAAAATTATGCCACACCCTAAAGAAAAACTGGGTGTACTGCTTGCTGTTAGCGCTGTTTGAGTTAAGGAACCAGCAAAGACCACCACTTGTTCCCACATGAAATAATGACAGGCAGACGTATGCACACAGCCCTCTCCCCCCCCTATAAAGACAGTCAGATGCACACAGAAGTCCAACGGTGTTGGGGGAAGAATTTCAGGAATACTTAAGAAAACTGACCAAAGCAGCAGGAATGATAGCAAAACAGCTAGCTGCTCCCTTAACATAGGAGAATGAGAATGAGAGTGAGAGTGACACTATGGCAACGGCCACAGATAGCCCAAACTGTCAGTTGATGCCAGGGGAGATGATATACGTGCGTCACTTTGTGGGACAGTGGAATGCACCCAGATTCCATGGCCCTTATGAAGTAATATATTGCACACCCACTGCAGTGAAAGTGAAGGGCCTAAGATACTGGGTCCATTTATCTGACGTATGAAGGGCTTACGACATTGTAATGCCAGAACAAGAGCAGGAAAGCACAGAAAGATCTACGCAAACGTAAGAAAAAGAAAAAAGGGAGGGAGGGAAACACTGAAATGGAAAAGCGATAACCAGGAAAATGAGGAGCATATGTATATAAGAGGGAAATGTGCAAAATTAAGAAGAAAATGAATGCGAAAAGTAAAATATGAATGTAACAAAAAGATTTCTATTGCTCTCTCTCTCTAGCTCTCTCTCTCACTCTCTTTCCCTTTGCCCTGTTGAATATTTAAATGAATTACAAAGAGTAACGTAGAAAGGAAAATGGAAGATAAAATATGAAATAACAAGCGAGAAATGTGTATTTAACCCCTTTATATCTCACTCTGTAGAATCATCAATGGCAGCGATGCTGCTCCCATTGCCAACAACATATATAGATAGATATAGTAGAAGAATTAATGGTCTAAGGTTATATCTGTGTGAGTGTGGATTATGTTGTAGTGCAAACATTTTCTTTTCTGTGATGTTTGGTCTTGTATTCTATTGGGCAGTATCATTTATATCAATAGATATAAAGGAGTGGGGAGGAGGAGTAGACCTAGTAAAACAGGGGTCCTATTTGATATGGGATGGCTTCAAATTAATTTGGGCACATGGAACCTACAAAAATATCACACACAATGAAAACTACACAGCCCTTATTCCTGTGTTAGACAGTCCCATGTTTGCCTATAATGATTCTGAGTTCAATGTGTACGAAATGAATGACCCAGATCCCTCTGCATTTCCGTGGCCCAACAATGAACTCTATACAACCACACAATCTACCTCAAATGATATTACTAGTAGTAATGATATTAGAAGAAACGATGAGTGGGACATGGGGAAAATGAGTGGGATGTTTCCAATAAAATACAGGGATGAAAGGAAAAGATCCAACAGCCCAGGGGGGAACAGAAGAAACAAAAGGGGGGCAGAGCGGGAGAAATATGACAAATATCATGGTTTGGGTTTAGACACAATAGAAGACCCACAGCACCCACATCAGTCTAACAAGTGGTACACAGACATGCGCATGACAGCAAAGCAGACTACAAATGAGAGCTGCTATGTGTGCTCATTAATACCCCAGGCCTCAGGAACTCCTAAAGTTCTTTTACCACAAGAGTCACCTATTGCAGAGACCCAGTGTTTAATACATCTCGCACTCTGCAGAATAAAAAACACTTTTCAAGCACACTGTTTCATTCGAAATGCTGCAGAACGAGAAGACGTTTTACCACAAACCAAAAGGAGTGGTCTGCCTGAAGGAGCCTTTTCTTATGATAAAAGGAACATTGTTTTTGGATAATAAATGGCAAGTAGAACAAATAATGTGCAAAGCAGAAGCACTGCGAGGACTCTCAGCTGAAAAATTGCAGTGGATTCAAAGAACATGCGCCCCGATATGGTCACAGCATGCCACAAAACTAACGTGGGTTACAGCCCTTGAAAAGCCATTCAAGCTGCAACAGGAAATCTCGTACGAGTTATGTTTCCATGGAGAAGGAAAAACACATCTGGGCACAAAGAAGAACTGTAATAAAACCCTCATTATTCCTGACATGAAAAAGGGCATAGCTGCACTGATGGACACTTACTGGGTTTGCAGCAAACAGGTGTACCTGCACCTTCCACAATCTTGGAGGGGCACATGTGCCCTGGCAACGCTGCATCCCGCTTAATGGTGATACCTGGGAGCCACATACAAGGGGGAAGGGGTCTGCCGGCAACTAAGTATCCTGAGCCCCAGTCAACAACTGAAGAACCCCCAACCTACGTCTCCTCTGAGGTACAGCTACAAAATATGGTCTCGTGAAAATGAAGATCATCAAACTATATCTCCAAAACATCTTATGAACTGTTGCCCGAGTTCCTGACCGCTTCACACTTTTTACGTCTGCTGAGACTTTTTTCGTGTCCCTCATCCCAAGCATCCAGGCGCGAGCAAATGCAAAATGGCTCCAGATCACTCACTGGGATCTGATCCAACTCGCCAATGATATAAAAGAGGGGTTCAACGTAATAAAGGTGGCGCTACGGGCCCTGCGGCTAATGACAATGCAGAACAGGTATGTCTTAGACCTGTTAACAGCAATGGACGGTGGTGTTTGCCGAAAAACCAGGAGTGCATGTTGCACATTCGTACCCTCTGCGGACACGGACAGCGGAACACTATCCAACGTAATAGCAGCAGTACACAACCTTGGTGAACGGAAGAAAGAAGAGGAGTGCAGCCCAGCACTTGGTTTGACAATCTGTTCTCATGGGTTCTGTCCTGGCTAGAAATTACTGTAAAGTTGCTGATACCAATCATCGTCTTTTTTCTTTTAATTTTATGTGTGTGCCAATTAGGACTCAGGTGCTGCGCAAGTGCAGTACCAAACAGTGCGATGATGATGGTGACATTGGGACGAGGAGCAGAAGTGGTGCAGCTTACACATGAGGTGCAAGTTCAAACAGGAGATGACTCAGAATATAGAATGACAGCTATATATAACACTGGGTACATTGTAGATCCATTATATCATACCACAATCAAAGACCCCTGTGAATTGCAATGGTACAATGAGGTTTTGGTAGACCTAGAAGGGGATGGGGTTGTATCTACATGACATGCACCCCTGACGAGTATGCACAAGCAGGGGAAAGCCTGAGAGCAGTATGCATGGCTTGGATGCCACGAAAGGGAACACCTGCCTGGGATCAAGCAATAACAGAAGAAAATGAACGTAAGAGGCTGGTGGAGTTACAATATGCGTAACTTAAGTAATGAAAGGGGGGAATGTATGGGAGAAAGGGTCTTCAAGTCCCCCCTCCCCTCCATTCCCGTCTCTAAAAGCACACTATGCTCTTTCCATGGCTGATCATGTGTCTCTGGCCAAGATGCAGACAGCCCTGGGGCGACACATACATGTGAAACACCTATAAGAGGACTGAATCCGGACTCCATTTTGTATTGGTTCTGGTAGGCATCGCAGAAGCGCCGGTCTTCAGGCCTGCACCTCTCCCCCTGGGTCCGCGCACAGTTAGCCAGCTGCACCCACCTCCCCCTCCTCCCCTGTGCCATCTTAGCAGCATGCCCATTCTCACGGATGCCTGAGTGTAAAAAGTAACACTTCAAACACTGTATCCTTCGTCTTCCTTTTACCTCACTGCTTTGCGAGTGAACTAGGCCACAGCGCCGACTTGGAAAAAACCATCCATCTCCATAACTCTGAATCACCACCAGCAGACCCCGAGGTCCAGTAACATGGCCCCCAGCCCCCTGACCCCAAGTTCTGTTTGATGTGCCAGTTGTGTGCCCTTCGACCAAGTAGCACCCTAGCTCACCCCAAATGTTTAAACTCCAAGTGGCAATATATCCCCCCTTGTACTAACACACTATTAAGCTGTCGCCCAATAGATCTAACAAAGTAATTGATGTAGATAGCCTAAGAATATAACCTCAAGATAAGGCACCTGGACCCCTGGAGTAACCTTCCTTATTTTGCATAATTTGTAGTTATAAGATATATTGTCTGTGTAAAAATGTGCCAATCACTGTAAGCGTATGTGTGGCCAAAAGGGCAGCATAGCGATCCATCACCTCCAGCACATATTGCAGGTTCTCCTCCGGGTAGCGCAGATAGAGGAGCATATCATCTGCATACAGTGATATCAGGTGTGTGCCTCCTGTCGTGCTGACCCCCACCTCTCCGTATTGCCGCCTCAGGCAAATTGCCAGTGGTTCTAAGGCCAGGATGTATAACATGGGCGACCAGGGGCATCCCTGTCTGGTCTCCCTGCTGAGCTGCCATTTATCTGAAATTATATTTCCTGTTTTAACTCTCGCGATCAGGGAGCTATATAACATCTGGACCCATCTGATGTATCCTGGCCCCATCCCGTATCCTTTCAGGGTCGCCTTCAACCATGGACACCGCACTGAATCAAAGGCTTTAATGGCGTCCAATGACACAATAGCCAGCTCGCCCGAGTCGCCCTCGGCTTGATCAATGATATAGTGCAGCCTCCTATAGTTGTCTCTAATATTTCTACCAGGGACATAGCCTGTTTGGTCCGGGTTTATCAGTTTGCCGATCACCCTCTTCAGTCTGTTGGCAAGCACTGCCGTGAGTATTTTGCTGTCTTGATTGAGCATAGACAAGGGCCTATAAGACCCACACTCCACATCCGGCTTGCCTGGTTTAAGGAGTGGGCTGATCACTGCCTCGCAGAGCGACGCCGACAGTTCCCCCTGCTCATAGGCTTCATTAAACATGGCAAGCAGCAGCTGAAGTAGCTCCTGCTTATATGTTTTGTAAAACTCACTGGGTAACCCATCCGACCCAGGCGCCTTAAATGTGGGCAGGTGTTGGCTCACCATCTCCAGTTCGTCCAGGGTGATGGGGGCGTCTAGATCTGCGCATTCTAGGTCATCTAAGGTGGGCAGCCCCATGTCCTCTATTGTTTCCTGTATCTCTTGACTCATTTCTTCTCCTGTGTCCTCATATAGTCGTCTGTAGTACTTGAGGAACTCCTTGTTTACTCCCTCCTGGGTATTACAGATTTGGCCATCCGTGTCCCTGACCTCTCTGATCACCGGACGGGGCATCTCATTTTTGTATAACCAAGCCAGTAATCTACCCGGCTTATCCCCCCCTGCGTGTAGCCTCTCTGTGTATTTCTTATAATTAAGCCTACATAATCTGTCCCAGAGTTCGCTACAGGCCTTCTGTAAGTCCTTTATCTTGGCGCTGTCCTCTTGGGTGGTCCCCTCACTTTGTATCAGGACCTATAGCTCTCTTTCTGTTTCTTGCAGTTCCCGTTCAATGCACCCTTGGAGCCCCTTGGATATTGATATGGCTACTCCTCGCACCACTACCTTTAATACCTCCCATACTGTTCCCACAGAGCGTACGCTACACATGTTAATTTTGAAATATTCCTCAATGGTCTCCCGCAAGTCCTCCCGGAATCCCGCATCCTGTAGGGCCTTAGTTTTGAGCCTCCATGTCGGGATTCTCGCTCTGGGGGGTTGATGGCGCCACTCTACGACCAAAGGCGAATGGTCAGATAGCACTCGGGCCTTGTATTCCGCGCCCACCATCTCTCCCACTATCTCGGCCGCAGCAAACACATAATCCAACCTCGAATGCAGGTCATGTGGCACCACCTAATGCGAGTATTGCCTGTCCACTAGTTTGTTCATCGCCAGGCCCAGCTTGGTCTCCCAGGCGACTGAGGTCCGCAATCGCTGCAAGCACCTCCTGGATCGTGCCCGGTGTGTCCGCTGCTAGGTGGTAGTGTCGTCTTTGCCTTTGTCCCCTTCTGCCCCTGGAGATGTCTTAGCATAGGCGTCCAGCGTGGGCTGCTTGTTCTTGGGTCTGACAATTCTGGAAGACATTGTTCCGTGCCGTACAGGCTCAAGCCAGCTGAGCTGCCACACTTGCGACATCCAAAGTAGCGCCAGGCCCTTCTCAGTGCTCAGAGGTCCCTTCAGCCTTATTCAGGTATGTCCATATCACTCCCCGGTCTGCTAGAATGGACTGTGTCCTCCCACGCACCAGTTCCTGCGCAGTATTACTCAGCCAGTCCCTACCGTAGTCTTTCCAGCGGCCAGTGGTTAGGAGCCTCTCACTGCACTCCCCCACTCCGGCTCTTTGCTGGCCCTTGGGCATGCCAGCTCGCGATCTTATGCGGGGTGCTTCCCTCTAGCTCCACGGTACTTGCAGATATGCCCAGCAGCGGGTCAACCCCCCTTTAGCAGCAGGCCCCCCTGTGCGGATCCCCCCGCCAGCACGTGTTATTTCTGCTGCTTTCACTGCGTGTGTGCAGCTATTGGTGTGCCCCGTGGGGGTCTGTACACACCGGCCCCCACTTGAGCCTCATATGCCTCTTCCCAATCACCCTGTGCACCCAGTGACTTGGGTGCGCCAATTTGCACTCTCTGGCCTGTGTTTTTCGCCAACATCCACTCCGGAGTGGAGGCCGCGGTATGGAGCCAGCCGCTCATGTCCCGGCCTTTCTCTTCTTCCAGCAGCCACCAGTCCGTGCAGCGGGTAATCCCCTGTATTCCTTGGCCCACTCCCGGGCCGCAGCCAACCTTTGTCAATTCGTCGTGGCACAGCCGGGGGGCCAACCAAGCATCACTCCCCAAGTGCGCTTACCAGCAGCAGTGTCCTCGGTGTTCGGGGGAACGCTGCGTCCCTGCACACTCGCCCACAGTGTTCCTTGTGAGGCCCCGCTCCAGCATTTCAAGGCCCCCGCCCGGGGGCACCGGCCCGATCCTGGCCCCGTCTCCGCCGTCTGTTTGGATCACCTTTGGGGACCGAGCCTCGTAGCCCGCCCGGCCTCTGGGGCTCGATCCCTCACAAGCCCCCGCTTCGACTGTCTCCAAACCCCACAGGCTTGTCACCCGACAGCTGCTCTGTCAGTGGTGTGCCCCTGCGTCGCTCTGTGCTCCCAGTCCCTTCGAGGGCGACCTGACGCGGCCCCCTATGATGTCTGGGAGCCGGGGGCTGGGGGCGCTCCTGCTGCTCCTCCTCCTCTCCCGGCCCTGGGGTCCGCTTCCCGTGCCAGCGGGGCCCCCTGCTGCTGAATCTTCTATCTGCACACCGTCCGGGTGCTTTCTCGCCCACAGGGCCGAGGCAGGCTCATCAGGGCAATGCAGGATCACACTCCTGTTCTCTGCGCTTCGGTCAGTTTATGACCCTTTGTTAGCACGCCGCTATTTTTCGCTTCCGAGTCGCAGGAGCCCAGCCGCACTCCAGTGGCCACAATTCGCCCGGTTAAGCACTGATTTACAGCACAAGTCGCTCCATTCCTGTGCCGGACCTTCCCCCGTCCGGGGATGCGTTGACAGCATGCTTTTTCACCATAATTGCAGCTTAATTATCAGGATCAGTGTCGGATTGACGGGAGCTCCTCAAGAGCATGTCTCCTCACGGCGCCATCTAGCCACGCCCCCCAGTGCAAACAGTGTTATTCTGGACACCCCACCAACTGTGATGCCAAGGGCAGGTGTCTCTTTTCATTGAGTTTTAAAAGGTCTGATTTGACTTCGCTAAAAGCCTCATCACTCAGTTATTACCCGCTCCCATTCCTCCCATTACATGCGTTGAGGACATTAGTAATATTTATAATATGCCCCATTGCTTCTCATCTAGGTTCATACCATATAAAACCCAGCAAATATATACAGATACGTACACATACATACACATACGTGCTGCGGTTTTCCTCAGTGTGGAAGCCTGAAATACAAAATGGTAGCGATAAAGAACAACACAAGTTTGCATAACATGCATTTCAAAGATGGTATACCAAAATCATGGCCATTGAGGTTGAAGGAAGGATGGCTGTGGAGAAAAGTAAACATTACAATTGGATCACTTTGAGTAAGAAATCAGCTTTGAGAAAGATATCCAGCACCACCAGCCAGCAATGTGGTATGCAAGTGATTGGTGGAAGACATCATGAACAGAAGAATTTACAGTGATGTGGAAAGGGCCACACACGGCGAGCAGGCAGCAGTGGTCAGTGAGCTAAGCAAATAGGGAATCGGACAGCCCGTGAATAGACCTATATGAAGGAGAAGGGGTCAGCCATGTTTGGTTAAATTAGGGAAAGCAGGTGTGCACTGCACAGAACACTCAGACAGGCTACTCAGGCAATCTGACTGAACACCCAATATGGGTGGATGAAATGAAGAATTGATCACATGCAGGTGGAGCGTGCTGAGCTGTGCAGTGACAGATGTAATCATAAAGGAGGGAGAGAGTATTTAGATGCAAACATTGCACAGATAATTATCTGGCAGGCTGTAGATAATGTGACACAGGCCAAAGTAAGATTATTTGGGAAATAAACTGTGGGGCACAGGGCTGATGCAAGGAATGTCTCTGCAATAGGCAAAGTGTCAGATGGCTGTCCCACCTGACCTCAGGTCTCTGACTTGCAAATTCCCATTCCACCAAATCGGAGAAGAGATGTAAAAAAAGATACATTTGTCATAATTATGTCCCGGGATAGAGACATGACACTCTCCCAATGGCCAGTTTCTGGGTTATACATGCCAATAGGGTTTGGTAAATCCGTATAGCATGCACATTGGCCAGGGAGGGAAGCCTCGCCATTCCCCCGAGCTCTCTGCACTAGTACCATGGCTCTCAGTGTGGCACTTCCTCTCATCACGGGAGCGCGCACTGACAGGAGTGTGGCTCTCCTCCTTGCCTGGGATGCGCATGAGATACCCCTGGCCACCTAAATCACCTGCTCCCCTAACCCCTCTTCCTTACCTGCTTTGGATGGGGGCAGAGGCCCCGATGGCTGTGCTACCCTCCATCTTGCCCCGGCTGCACCTGACAGACCCAGGCATGTGAAATCACTTGCCACCTTCCCCCCCATTCCTTGCCCCTTACTGCCTACAGTCTTCACCAGGCCTCACCAGGCAGGCACGGCCACGTTTTTTTAACCATGCGCCTCCCATTTCATACAAGACAGTTCCCAGCAACTGCACCAGGCAGATTGCCTTTTTATTTTTTCAAGGCCGATAATAACTTTACAAACCACACTCTCAGGCCGTACTGGGAGTTATGGGCCCTGAAGACCTTGTTAACAGGGATGTTGTTTCACCAAAATGCCAGGGGTAGCGGAAGTGACATCACATGACCCTTGACCTCTGATGACATCACAGGAAGTGATGCCATTTGACCCCACCCCAAAGTGATATCACAGGAAGCGATGGTACACAATCTTTCACCCCTTGACCAACGGCGGAGTGGCATTCCATTGCATTGTTCCTAAGTACACTACGAAAAATATGGTTACAATAGTACTGTAATGTGATATACATTTCATAAAAGAAAGAATCACCATATGTATCGATTTTTCGTGCCTTTCACTCGGTACCAGTCATTACCTCATAACATTCACTAACTATAACTCAAAATGCTCTAATTTACATTTTTAGAACATGCTGCCTAAAATGGAATATAAAGTTAAGCTGCTTTCTATTTCTTATAACGCCAAGCTCTCAATTTTCACCTGCCCTAGATATGTTCAATTTGAAAGAAAATTAAAGAAACTTGTTTCTTGGGATAACAGATTTCTGTAAAGCTCTGAGTGCCACCCAGAGGTCATAGGTTTGAATGCCTGCATGAAGGTATCCTCCTTTCACCCTTGTAGTCGATTAAGTCAATATCATTGAGTTTGGAAATAACTCTCAATGGTGTGCTGAGAAACAATTCGATGTGGTTTCTGTCTTATATGTTGTTTTACAGTATTTGGGTATTTGTAAAGCACTAAACCCTAATGGCCATTCCCTTGTAGCGCAGAGTGCCTTTCTGTGATGCATTTTTGCACATAACTGCTTATCCTGTATAACAATAAAGTCCTCCAATCGCTTTCTTCACTCTGAATACACAACTCAATAAGGTACAAAAAAGAGCACAAAATGAAAACCGGATGTCTGCACCTGTAACCTTCTTTAGTTATGAACTGGACTTCTGACACCATTCAGGGGATGGCCACTAGCTTTACACAAACAATTTACAGTCCTAAATGAAGAACGGTTGTGGATGTTTTTTTCTTGAATTTGTGTACCTTTTTTGCTGTCTCTATTACTTTTAAATGGTAAAGAATAATTGTAAGGTATTATTGATATAGTGTTCACCACAGATTCAATTGTTTATTGGCATAATAGTAGAAACTATTGCCTATCTCAGTGGTACTTAGTTCATCAACTTCAGAATGGTGAGCGGTTGTCTTCCCACTGGTGCCCACCTTCATTCAATCTTGTGGTCTCTAGGTTGCACACAGATGTCTGCAGCAGGTCTCTTATCTCACAGAAAGATCTTACTGTGGTTTTGGACCTGCAAATATCCTTGAACTTTCTTTTTCATACTTTCAGTCACCACAAAACCCTACAGGTGCCTTGAACTTGCTTTAAGGTTTCGGGTTTGTAGGGTGAATCTAGGCCAGTCTAAATGGTTCTTGGATATCTTGAACATGCACTTGGGTGGTTTGCCCATGACTACTCAAGACTGACGAACCCAAATTATGACCATTGTCCACTTCCACTGAAAAGGAATGAAAGCTTACCAGAACTCTGTTTCCATTGTAGTACCTTGACCAAATGCAAGCAAAGTACCAACACGTCAGTAAATACACGTATGCAGCTGGCTTGTGTAATAGGACGAGAGTTGGATTCTGAATCTCAGGCATTTTGGTTCCATCTCATGGTCAGATTCAATTTTCTCAAGGATACAATTCCAAAAGTTAAACCTGGACATTTCTGATTTTCTGGTTTTCTTTCATTTTTGCAGCTTTGTTCAATTGTGAGGGATTTATTTGTGAACACTGTGTCTATTGTAATACAATATCTCAAGGGTAAATATCACCTCTCTTACATCAGCCTACACTGCACCCATTACTTTCTGTGAAATCAGCCACTCACAGGGTGGCTCCCACTAATAATACTCAAAGCAAACCACATAAGGAAGTTTCCAGGTATGGCACTGTTAGGCTACAGCAATATTTAACGGTCAATGCAAGATAAAAGGAATGTAAACAATAACTGCAAAGCTCTCATAGAAACCTCTAAATGAGGGTCACCTAGAGAGGGTTATGATCATAACATCCTCATTACTGCTTAGACAGGTTGAGAGCGATGTCAAAACTTTAGTTAACCTACAATGAGTTGAATTGTTTACTAACACAGTAGTGTGATACAGCCACACAGTCAGAAAGGGGGCTGTGTAAAGTAACATATGTGGAATACATTATTGTAGATAGTTTGGCTTTCACTTATGGTCACACTATAGATTATATGCAGTTTATTTTCTTTGTCTCTGGCTGGGGATGCCAGGGTGGAATGGTTGGTGTGAAAGGCCTTAGGGTATCCCACATAGCAAACCTTGAGAAACCCTTAGTCAGGTGGCCAACGAAGGGCTGATCCACTCAGATCACAACTCTAAGGGTGAAAGAGCGAGAAAGACTTACCGGGATGGGGAAGCCTGGGGTTGTACTCAAGGGGATAACCCAAATGAGATGCAGAATTGTCCGGAGAAGGAGAGGAGTACGAGATCCCTGAAACCTTCATAGGCTCCCTTCCTCCCTTAGATCTTGGCACAACCCGACGTCCCCTCTATATCTAGTAAATCCCCTAGGAGCATGAATCCCAGTAGACTCGAAAACCACATTTCTAAGAAGCCCGGCTTTCCGGCTTTCTACCCGAATACTCCCAGCCATTCTTCTTCCCTCCCCTCTGATTATTATTTTCCACACTCACAACCTGCTCAAATAAAACACTACCGTTCCCACAAACCACTCTGTTCATTTCATGATCCTCGCTATTCCCGTTTGCCTCACAAAACTTCATACTCATTTCAAAAGCCCTCCAAAACCCACCCTTCTGAGTTCACAAAAAACCCTCTAATACGAAGGTTACAATTCCATATAGCAAGGTTTCTCCATTTTACCCCGTGTAACAATCTGACACTCAAACCCTTGCATTTCCGACATGAACACTGTTTTATTCCATGAACGACAATGGACTTGTACTAGAGCTGTTTACCTGACATGTCCCGACACAAGGGTCAGGCGATTCATCAGAATCATACACACCTGACGGCGCTTTCCTTTCCCCACAGGGATAAAAGGTGGAGCAAGAGAGCGCAGTATGAGCAAGGTAGACCGCACGACAAAACAGCTATCCAAAGTTAAGAGGAGGAAAAAGACAGCGAATATCGAGAGGGTGACGGAGAGAGACACGACCTTGCCCTTTTTCGACAAAACCCTGTGAACCCTCTGCAGAAGGAATCGCAAGACCGAGGACAATAGCCCAAGTGGGCTGCAGCAGATGTCAAATGTACATGGAGCATATTGACGCTGATAAGGGAGACTCCTGCTTCCGTGGTACCGGCCTTGGCTCCAGTAAAGAGGAAAGCCAAGAGGTTAATCACAGTCGATGAGTGGAGGGGAGAGTCGATAAGAACCGGGCTGTGGTTAATGGAAGTGGCAAAGAGAGAGAAGTTCAAATAACTATAAAATTGTAAAGGGGAGACCAGCTGCAGAAGAGGACCGGCACAATGTGGGTGCTGCTCCGAGAAACTCTGGTCGATCCCTGTTTGAGAGAAACTACACATAGCAGAAGGCCATAGGAGAGCTGCCAATATAGTTCAAAGTGGTCATACAAGAGGTCAAGCAAAATCCCTATACAGTCAAAAGCCTTTGACCTAAGAACTATAACGAAAGCAAGGGAAGTGAATCCCGCCACGTGAGAAAGCAAGGGAAGGGAATCCCATGAACAATGAAAGTAAATGTGAATGAATGTGAAGCTGGCAAGAGTGAACCCGACCGAGGGATGCTAAGGAGAAGGGGGCAAGTCTAAAGTCCAAAGAAAGTGTGTTGACAAAGGTGAACCCGGCTGAGGCATGTCCACTGGAACTGTTTAAAAAGTCATTACGATTAGTGTGTTCTGGAAAAGCCATAGTGAACCCGGTGGTGGGAGGCTAAAAGCAGGGAGGGGTCTGTGCCCGGAGGAGGGGGACCCAGAGGTGAATCTATTACCTGAGAAATATGTAGAACAGAACTTTGTGTTTGTTAGTTGCTTTTGGAAAACCTATCAGGCCCTCGGGACCAGGAAACTATAACCACTGAAGGCCTTGATATTGATAGGAACTGTTTTTAGGATTCAAGCCTGGAAGAGGGAAATCCAGGGGTTGAAAAGCTATCACCCAACACTACGAGGAACAAGGGTCAGCGCCTGGAAGAGGGGGACCCAGGGGTGAAAAATCCTTACCCTAAGTAAAACCAGGAATCAAACTTTCATTTTGTTGAAGGAACTTTTGTTTTGTTATTTGAATATGTCAGGCCCTCAATGGCAAGAGACTTTCTAGAAAAACATGACTTGGCCAGCGACAGCCCCGATAGCTGCAAGTGGAACTGTCATCTCGTGCTGGGGAAGCTCGAGAGTGTACTGTGCTCTAAGATCCAACCTTACCCCATGCACAAAACGTGGGGAAGGGAGACCCAAACTACCCCCTCCTGACATATTAAATTATTTATTTATTAGCATTTATAAAGTGTGCCACACCCCTCAGGCATCGTGGTGCTGTTACAGAGGTACTTGCTGGTTACAAGGAGTACAAAAAGCTTAGTGGGTACAAAGGATGCAGAGAAACTTAGTTACATGGTATAACAATAAAGGGAATGTGAAGGAGCAAACAGTGGTGGAGTGGCGGGAGGCTGGGAGAGATTTGTGAAAACTTCTTTCTTTTCTTGAAAACCAGTAGCCCATTGAGCCGGGGCTTGTCAAGGGGGCGTGGCCTAACGGGCCATCAAGACCCCCGTTGTTAGGCCACGCCCCCTCGATGAGCCCCGGCTCGATTTGTAGTGCCACTTAAGGCACTGGGACCAACATTTCAATAGAGGGGAGACAGAAGGAAGTGGATGAGACAAGGAGAAAGGTGAACTAAAATCTGTAGGGAACCAGGAGAGAGGCAGAGGCTGGGCCATCCATAAACAGAAGGAGAGGCAAACAGGGGGATTGATCCCGGGGGCTATCCATAATTGAGTCTGGATTAGGACCAGGTCCCTATTCTTCCAATGAAATGACCCAGAAAGCCTGATAACTTTTCCTGAGAACAAATCCCAGAGCAACTCAAAGTGAGTAATTTGTCCAACAGAAAGTATTTGTGGGGTTCTATTTGAATGAATCACTTTCCCTATATAGATATTCAGGAGATCCCCAGTGTTTGCTTATTAATGTATATGTTTAACGCCCACATAGCCAAAAAGGCGGGTCCGAGCTTGGGGACTTTCAAAATGTCTGATCCCTCTCCCAGTGCTGATAATGATATAGGCATTAAAGTAATTGGGATTAGCTACTTATCTTTTGCGAATCCACAAAAATACCCTAAAGGGAAGGAGTGCATTTAAACAAAATTAAAAATTCTGAAGGGGGGTCCAAATGTTAAATTGAATCTCTGGGTTTGAGCTGTCCACAAAACATTCTTCCAGGTTAAACAAAGTGAAATAACTGATTTAAAAACACACTCTCAAATGAGAATGGGAAAGGGACTCCAAATTTAAGAGAGATATTTCACTGCATAATGGTAAAGGAAAAGGTTCAAAATATTGAGAAAAGTATCTTGTTAAATAATGGTTGTGTTAGAACATTGTTAGAAATGGAAAGTACTCAGGGATGTCATAGATAAATGGCGTTGCACGTGCCAATTCCTGTGCCCAATAGCAAAATGCTACATTTTGTTTAAGTGAGATCACATGCAAGTTATATGGTGAAGTAAAATTGTCCTGCGTGCTGCACAATTCTTTACATTAGGAGTCTTGTGAGTGACCCACTCATTTTGAAGTGTTTATTCAACCTGTGCTTTTCTTTACCTGTTAACAGGGAGGAATAGAAAGGAAAAAGGAAAAATGTACATGTATTTATTTATTTATTTAAGCATTCATAAAGCGCCACTAAGGCCCAAGGGCGTCTAGCCACTGGTGTTGACATTACCGTTAAAAACAGCTCCTACTCAGAATTGTACAATTGCTAAGTTAAAACAGATGGGTTTTAAGTGCCCTGCGAAAGGAAAGGTACTCATCTGTGACTCTTAATGATATTGGAAGTGAATTCTACAGCCTGGGAGCCATCATTGAAAAGGAGCGACATCCCAGCCGAGCATGCTTATACCATGGTTTCTTAAGGAGTAAACTACATGTTGTTGTGTCTTAGATATTTTGTGAATTTGTATTACCAAAAGTGAATGGTGTTCAATTTGTTTGTATTGAAGTTTTGTCGGAAGGAAAGATTGTGTGGCCACAGAGTAAGGTGGTGTGCCTCTTGATAATTCTTGTGTGATATTGTTTTTGTCTATTGATAAATAAATATATATTCTTTCTACACACTGGACTGATTCTTCGCCTACCTATTGCAAAGGTGTGAGGGATAATCATGGTGTGATGTTTGTCAAGGGCACAGCTAGTGCAAATCTGGTTAACTGGTGTGGCGCTTTTCATTGAAGGGAGGGAATGAATTCCCCACATTAATGGTTGCCCCATAAATATATTCTACAATGTACTACTGAAAAAAGCACCCATTCCTGCATCAAAAGGTTTCTGAAATGTGCCAAAACAGCAGGTGATGTTTCCTTTAGCAAGTGATGCCCATAGTAAGGTGTATTCGAAAAAGATCTGGTTTCCCAGTCTAATTTGTGTGTTTATGGCAATATTGTCCACATTTAGTGTCCCTCTTCATATTATTGGTGTTTAAAAGCGTGGATATCACCCACCATTGCCATGCAGTACATAGGTATTGCAATTAATAGTCTTCACAAACAATTCATGTACAGTGCTGCTGCAATGTTTGGTCTGTTTAGCGAAGGGGTGAAGAAGGACCAGTGATGCAAGAGAAGTTTCAGGACAACTGCCTTACAGTGGCAGCAGATGCTTTTATCAATTTGAGGGGCATAACTGTTTCTGATGACTATGGGGGACGGCCAAGAGTAGCGAGGGAGCCAGAACCAACCAAGTGGAGTTTAAGTGGGTTCCCCCATTTACTAATGGGTTACGGGTTACATTTATGCATTTTACAGCACACTTTGCTCACTTTATGAAAGCAATTAGGTAAACAGCCACATAGTTTGCAAACAGTTTTGTAGAGTAACACAAGGAAAAATAAAAAATCACCAACGGTGCAGAGGAGCATTTTCATAATGGTTTGCCTCTGATATATGGTACTATAAAAGCAAGTTCATGTTGGCTGAGCCAGGAAAAAATGCCATGCCTTTGTATGAACTAGGTGCACCAATATAGGCCAGTGTGGACATGTAAGAACACTCATCATGTTGATTTTACCCTGGATGTCAGTAAGCAATGGCATGCCACAGTCAGAAAATATCTCCAGACTGGCTTCAACAGTTTAGGCTATTCTAGAAAAGTAATAGCACTCCATCATATTTGCTTAACCCTTGGTGCCCAGTAAAAAATACCATGCCACAGTAAAAAAAAATATAACCAGACTGGCTGCACCAACGTAGTCCATTCTAGTCATGTAAGAACACTTGTCATGCTTGCTTTACACTTCACGCCCAGTTAAAAATACCATACCACAGTAAGAAAATATAACCAGGATGGCTGCACCAATAAAGGAGAGACTAGCCACGTAATAATACTCATCATGTTTGCTTTATCCATGATGCCCCAGTTTAAAATGCAATGCCACAATAAGAAAACATAACCGTCCTCTTTCTTTTTTCTGCCCTTTCTTTCAAGAATAGTTTCTTGTTTTTGTTCCTTATCCCCATTCACTACTTCTCCTTTTTGTGTTATTTTTCTCCCTCCTTCCTGCTCCAAGTCTAATCGTTTCCTTGCGTGGACAGGCCAATATCGCTAATTATACCTGATAAACTAGATGAAAGCGAGGAAATCTTAGTGTGCCAGTGTAACAGGATTCAAGTCCAGTTCAGGATGGAGGGCGTGTTGGTGTGTTTACTCTTTCTTTGTTAAGGCCAGACTAGCCACGTAATTGACCCTTCATTCCCTGTAAAATAAATGCCATGCCAAAGTAAGAAAAAAACACCAGACTGGATGCACAAACGTAGGCCAGTCCAGTAATGTAATAACACTTCTCATGTTTTCTTTACTCATGATGTTCAATCTGCCGTGGCTCGCAGAATAAATGTAATTCCTCTCTTGCCAAATCAGATGCCCATTCACCAGCACAGGGCACACATGAAAGCAAAGAAGAACATGTATTCATTCAGAATTTGTACACATTCATTTACGCACCCATTCCCCATTAATTCACTCTCTTGCACCTATGCACCTGTATAACATACATTTTCTCATTCACACCTGCACCCACGTAATATACACCCATTCATTTACATGCAACCATCCACGTTTGGTGGGTGAGTTGCTGGCATTTCTTTCTGATGTTGAGGAGGTTGAGCATTGCTTTGATGGCATTTGCTATGATGAACTGGAAGAGTTTCAGGTCACTATCAATGAGAACACCAAGGCTGTGAGCCATGTGTTTCGGGTGAGGGAGTCTGGGGGAGAGGAAGTAGGAGGAGTTAGAGTGAGGTTGGCATTGGAGGCAATTTCTATGTTAGAGAAATTGAGCATGAGGAAGTGCAGAGCCATCCAGTGGTGGATGATGCTTTTAGCAATTGAAGGGGTGAACGAAGGGAAACGGAAGACCTGGGTATCATCAGAAAAGAGGTGATAGTTAAAGTCAAAGGAGAAGATGGATTTATCTACAGGTAAGAGGTGTATATGTCGAGGAAGAGTGATAAAGAGTAGGTTCCATTACAGGAAGGTGGTGGTACAATCAGAGGGAATTAGACCAATTTGCATAACTGTGCTGTATGCTAAGAAACAAAGCAGTAGATAATTACGTTCATGAGATGTAGCTGCGTCAAAGACCTTCATGAGTCAAAGTGTGGGTAATTCTATAGGTTAAAACGAGTAAAAACCACATTATATTATGGACCCCTGTCCATGCTAATGTGGCAGGGAGACAAGGGGAATACATTCAGTCAAAGGAGACGCTCACCCCCACAACATGCCTTTGCTGAGTTTTACAGGTAGCGCCGAGAAACAATGAAAGCGAAGGTTGCAGACTGAAATGCGCTTAGAATCTATGTGCTCTTTGTGATTGCCACCCATTGATTATGAAAGTACTGTCCTAACTGGACCCATCACACTTCCTATTGGGTAAACTGACCAGTCTTCACATTGAGTGAGTCACAAGTGTATGTCTTTCACTATCCCCCATTCCCACAATCTACTTCATGATCATTTCTGCATCTTTGGTTACCCTTCTCTAAGTGTAGGTCAGCTGCTACTTTATAAATCAGCCATTAGTAACCATCGTTGACGCCAATGAAGTGTAAGTGTTGTGAATGCATACACATATAATTACACACGAATGCAACACTAGTTGTGACAGGTCACATAGCCCCCCCCCTCTGAATTTCCCTGACGTGTTTGTCACCTAACAGATGGGAAATCCTATCTGCCTATACCGGTGCTCACAGAGATATGTCTGCCAGTCACCTCACAAGACTGATCCTCGCGCTGCAAGCAGTCCTTTCCAGATACAAGCACGCTCACAAACTGGATGCCGCAGAAGCTGAAACCGGAGTCCTTCTTCAGAACTAGTGTTGAGTCTTTTGAGACGATATAGATGAGGGAACAGGACTGGCAGCTGACTAGGTAAGTATATGTGAGAAATGGGCCATGACACCATGGAAGTTGGCTCTCTTTAAGACAAAATCTATAAAAGCGCAACGGTACATTTTTAATCAGTTAAAATATAATCGTCATGTAAGCAGAAACAGGAACACTAATCAGGGGTTGTCTTGCTGATCCAAGTACTTTTATCAAGAAAGTAAAACAACATTATCGCAACTGGCAGAACTATTACAAAATTATATTTCATATGAAGCCATAGCAAGACATGCTCATGGTCCTTTATAATAACGAAATTAGAACAATCTTGCACGTGGTGAACGAAAAGGATCATGGGAAACCTTTGCCTCTCGACAACCCCATAACCACGGTTCTTGAACTGATCATATTCACCACATGTACCACTGTTCCTCATTCCCGGAGATGGAGATGGCTCCTCTTGATTTAACTGCCTGCGAATGCGCACATTTTCCTTAAAAGAGCTTATTATCTAGGGCACCCAGGCCAGATGGAACATGCAATACCTTGCTGAAAATGTCATTCTATTGGTGGATTTGGGTATTGCATCACCAGTTTATAGAAATTAGCCGATCTGGTAATTTACTGTCTTAAAGGGACAATATCATCATAGTACCCATTCACAAAAAGGAGCTGCTCACAGAACCAAATAATGATCACCTGGTGGCCCTGTGGATCTAAAATCCTGTCAAAGATTTTAATGAAGCATTAAGTATCAAGACATGTGTAGACTTGGCTGTACCGGCCCACCAGCTTGAGTCCTTGTAGGCTTGTGGCAAGCAAGGGCTCAAACCCTTGTAGGCTTGTGGCAATCAAGGGCTCGAGCCCTTGTAGGCTTGTGGCAAGCAAGGGCTCGAGCCCTGGTAGGCTTGTGGCAAGCAAGGGCATGAGCCCTTGTAGGCTTGTGGCACGCAAGGGCTCGAGCCCTGGTATGCTTGTGGCAAGCAAAGGCTCGAGCCCTTTTAGGCTTGTGGCAAGCAAGGACTCGAGCCCTTGTAGGCTTGTGGCAAACAAGGGCTCGAGCCCTTGTAGGCTTGTGGCAAGCAAGGGCTCGAGCCCTTGTAGGCTTGTGGCAAGCAAGGGCTCGAGCCCTGGTAGGCTAGTGGCAAGCAAGGTCTCGAGCCTTGTAGGCGTGCGGCAAGCAAGGTCTCGAGCCCTTATAGGCTTGTGGCAAGCAAGGGCTCGTGCCCTGGTAGCTTGTGGCAAGCAAGGTCTCGAGTGCTTGTAGGCTTGTGCAAGCAAGGTCTCGAGCTCTTGTAGGCTTGTGGCAAACAAGGGCCTCTGCGAGGGCTTAGTGGCAACATCAGCCAAGTCCCACCACCGTCGAAATCCCAAATGCAATTAGCACACCCGGGCTCCATTCACAGCGCTAATATTGTTTTTTTCAAAGAAAAGTGGGCCAGCTCCTATCCAGATTTTTTTTAAAAAAAGAACTACAAAACAAGATGGCCACTATGTAGAGTAGAAAAGAGAATAAGCCCCTTTGTGTGTTACTAGTAGCCATCTCGGGAGGACGGGGCACAGCATCAAGGAGGGAGTGAAGCAGTGGTTTGCAAATAAGTGGGGTGAGGAAGGAGGGGAGAGGGTGAAGTGAATGAGGGGATGGCAACCAGGGAGGTATGCTACTGGGGGGGGGGGGTGGTGGGGGCACACAAATAATGGAAGCAGGTAAAAAAATGGTGGACTAGGGAGAGACACTGGAAGCTCATGGCACAACCTTGGCTTATACGGGCTGTTCTAGCCTGAGTTCCAGCCAATGGCATTACTCTGCGCCTCTCCCCGATCTAACCAGCTGGGTGGAGGAAAATAAAATATTATTTTATAATCAGATTGGATTCAGATTCACATTCTCCACAGCAGCCAATGGTTTGTTTTTAGCACTTTTCCTGTTGGCAGGGAATGCTCTAGGTGGGAGCAGCCATCCACTATACGTTATTTAGGTTTCATGTCTGCTTTCGATAAGGTTAATCGCCATAAGAAACTAAGAGACATTTCCTCATAGGATTTTGATGATGCTGATAATACTTTATAACAACACATAAGTGAAAGTAAGAGTAACATACGACTGAGGATATTCACGCCTTGAGGGGATTAAAATGAGCTTGTGCTTTGCACAGACGTTCTGACATTTAAGTTGTATTCTGGGAAGAGAGAAGTCGAAAGTCCCACAGATGGTCTAAGGAGAATTGAACAAGTTAACAAACATTTGTGTTGCATGCTGGAAAATGTGCCCCACTGGCGACAATCTCCAAAGGGCTGAGTAAACTAAGCAACACTTCAATTACATTCTGGGGAATGTGGTCCAATGGACCAGTGACATTTTAAGAAGGACGGAATGAGTTAAGAAGCATTTGTGTTAAATGAGGGAAAAGCAGTCCAAGACCTAGCGATGATCTGAGAAAGTGAAGAATGATTTGAGTTGCGTGCTCCGGAATTTGGTCCAAAGACCCTATGACTGTCTAAGAATGACGGAGAGAATGAAGGCAGATTCCAATGGCATTCTGGTAAATGTAGTCCAATAATCTATGCCAATTTAAGAAAGTGGGAGAACTCACTTGAGTGGCATGATAGTAAATCAAATCAAAAGATCCAGCGACAGCCCAAAAGGGACTGACTGATACAAGAGGTGTTTGAATTGGCATGATTGGAAACATGTCCCATGGACCCTAAAACACTCTAGGAAGGACTGAAAGAGTGTAGACATGTTTGAGTTACATGCTTTGCAATGTGGTCCACCGATCCTCTGACGCTCTAATAAAGAATGAGAAGTGATTTGAGTTGTATGCTAACCAAGAAGGTCCTGAGACCCGGCGCCATCCTGAGAGCGAGAGAAGAACCATTTGAATTTTCATACTGGGAAATGTGGTCCAAAGACTCCAAAGCCGTCTTCGAGCGACTGAAAGAGTGAAGACTTACTTTGAAGAGCATTCCGGTGAATGAGTTCCAAAGACCCCAGGACATTATAAGCAAGAGTGAATAATTACTTGAGTTGCATGCCAATGAAGAAAGTCCAGAGATGCTGAGAAAGTCAAAGAAGGTCTGAACAATCGAAGAATCCTCTGAGTTAACCGCGGGCGGGGGGGGGTTAGAGGGGGGGAAAGTATTCCAAAGCTCCTGTGATCATCTAAGAGAGGATGAGAAGTAATTTGAGTTGGACACTTGGGAAGGCGGCACAAAGACCCAGACCCAGTGACAGTATAAAAAGGGTCGAAAGGGTAATGGGTCCTCTGAATGAGGCCATGGTCATGGAGTGCTAAACCCAGCCGCTGGCTAAAAGTATCAAAAGAGTCAACACGTGACATGTGTTTGGAAGCTGGAAAAGTGAGTTTGGATGCTAGAAAGTGGGATCTGAGAGACCTACCCCGAACTGGAAAAGCCCGAGACACAGTAGCAGTGAGACCAGCAGAGGACATGATATCTCTTGGCTCTCTGGGGTAAGACAACCACGGAGAGACCAGGGGAGGAGTCAGTGTGAGGCTGTCAGAGGTGGAACCCATCTCAGGGTCCATGATGATCGGAACTGTGTTGAGAGGAAGAAAGTAATGTCTTTGATTTGTTGAAATAATTATTATTAAAAAAAACATACATTTTCATTCAGATGTCGAGTGACTCCATTCATTTGACAGGAAAACATCCTAACAAACCACACATTCCAACACATCTCAGAAGGCTTGCTATGCTGGCAGACGATAGCCAAGAATATCTGCTTCCTATGTGAAGTTTAAACTGACTGATCATGCTTGGGGGAAATTCCTCTCGGGTAGCTGATGCTTGGACCTCTGTACAGCACACAGAAGGGTGTGTGAACTATCATACCACTCCCAAGGAGTCTGCATCACTATTGACATTGATGGCAAAGTGAAATCCTAGGGAGCTATCATTGAGGAGAGGCATGCATGGGGTCTGGAAGCCACCCTGAAATACATGAGAGAATATCAGACTTACACTTAAATTATACAATTTCGTTTGGATCTGCCCTTTACTTTTGGGAGGCATACAATGCTGAGAGAGAAGTAGAGAAGGTTATTAACACCCCCTCTCCCCCCTGTGCGTGTTGAGCAACTCTACAGGAAGAGAGGACACAGACAGCCTTAGCAAGAACCTCTCTGACACGCCTGAAAAAAGAGACTGGGGTATCACCACACGATCAGGGACATCTGATAGTAATGGTCGTATTACCTGCCATTTGCTGTGGCATATTGTATGGGGGAAGGCCCCCGAAATCGCCCTCCCTCATCACTGCACCCACCCACTTTCCCCAAGTAGAGAATCGGCTGTTACTTTATAAACGAGGGATTAATAACCACAGTTCACCACCAACAGCGTGTATATGTTGTGAGTAAATAAAAATACCACACACCACAACAACGCTAGTTTTGACAGGTCACATAGCGCCCCCTTTTGGGATTCCCTGACATATGTGTCACCTAACAGATAAAAAATACGATCTGCCCTTCTGTGACTCGCACACGGATGTCTGCCAGTCGCCTCTCAGAACTGATCATCGCACAACAACCAGATAAGGGCATACCCATCTTACTAACCTAAAAATTAATATTTAATTTACCCTAACACACTCTCTACAAAATACAGCCAAAAAATGCAGCAAAACAGCTGTTTCAATCAATGCTGTGAAACAGCCAGAAGCAGATGGGTGGGTACCATCCCCACATAGCAACAAAGAAACCTACCAAGGGATTCCATCGTCTCAACCTGGTTTCAATAAGCCCAAGTCCAGCAATGATGGGAAATTCAGGAGTGCATGTGCAGGTCTCCTCCATTGGCCATGTTTAGGCGAAAGGCGATGTTTCTTTCTTCAGCTATAGATAGACAGAACTCCAGATCGGCTGATAGGGGAAATAGGGAAAATGGTTATCCCTTTTGATCTCCATCATTTCCTGAGATTTGGCATCCAAAGGAAACAAGTAAGCATCCCTCTAGACCACCGCTGCTATTTACTAAGCCTGAAAAAAGAATGGTAACAGAAGTCATGATCTCTAAACTTGAGAGATAAAAACAACCTGGAATGGTGAGTCCGGGTCATGAAATTATTTTGCAATAATAGGAAGGGAGTGGCTGAATAATCCTGGGTACAAGTATATTTACTTCATATTAATGTATGTGCAGGTAGAGAAAGTGATTTTCTCAGAATCCTACATATCATCTGTTAAGTACCACAGGTGGGACTAGAATTCGGTTCTTCAGGTTCCAAGTCAGCAATTCCTCAGAAATGCCCTGTCAGTGAAATAGGACCCTACCAATGTGAATATACTTCCCATGGATGGGCGGTAGCAGCCCCCTGCTCTCAGGAGCCCCAAATTCCATATTGGCCCCTCTGAAAGCTCTCCATCAGGCTGCACACAACTCATCACAGGACTAAGAAAATGTGACCATGTCACCCCATCCTCCTGGAGCTGCACTGCTTATTCTCTCAAGCATACATCATGCTCAAGGTGGCCTATATAACCAAAACACCTCTTTACCTGGCCGGAAAACTCACCCGAGGCCATAAAACCACCAAAAGCCACTAGATCATCAGGCTGTTGAAAGAGGGAAAAAAAGCCCTTTCCACCCTATTGACCCTTCTCTTCATAGAGCATACAGCCAAGTGTTGACCTCTAGACTAAACCCTAATTCTCTCCCTGAGGCGCTCCCTCTCTATCCATCTCTGCCTTTTCCTTCCAGCTTCTCTTCTACCCCCACACTCTAACCTCTAACGCCTGGATTGCGACCTCCATATACAGCACTCTATAGCTTCTCAAATAGGTTTGCGCTTTATGAATCCCATACGTGCCTACATCCTTCCGGGGTTCACTTTCAGTTCTTTAAGGTCCCAACAGCACTGCCAGTGCTGTAGGGTTCTAGCAGTGTGTATTCCCGGGAGGATAGCTCAGCGGCAACATGCTCGCCTTGGAAACAAGACGACATGAAGCAACACAGGTTCGATCCCCGGGTCCCTCTGGGTACTAAGCACGTTATAAATACGCAACTAAGACATATTCCTGTAACAGCACCTCGATGCCCTTGAGCTGTGTGAACGCTTTAGAAATGCAAATACATTTTTTTTTAAATGAAAAAATGCTACAGCAGTGCCCTTCTGTTGCTACGGGACCCATTAGTGTAAACCTCTGCCAAGCCGTGCACTATCAATTCTCTAGCCTAAAGCAGCACTGACTCTGTTCAGTGACTGTTCACATTGTTGGGGCCATATATCATTGGCTGCACAAGGCTGGGTGAGCTCTCTCTGCTATACTCCCCTAAATCCTATATGACGAAAGCGGGCCTATCAAAACAACTTAATTTGTTTTCAGGAAACCACACTTTGGGAGGCTTATCTACACCTCGGGAAATTAAGAAATAACCACAGGAAAACTAATACATTTCTAATGTTCCTTTTTCTTCAGTATGTTTCCATGCAACCTTATTTGATCACCTTGCTCAGTGACATTGCAATTAAATGTTCTTTCACACACTAGTGGATATAAATACTCTGAACATTCTGCAAGTATAATAGCCTTAAATTGTGCTGCTGCAGACCTGGATTCTGTTGGCCGGCTTTGGCACAAACCCTCCCTGATGTAGGTGGGTGGACAGGAGGATCCCTTTTAACCCATCACACTTTTAATGGGATTGCTCTGACTTTGTACATCCATCTCAAACTTTCCATTTGATTAGAACGGCCATTTTGTGGGGGTCACATGAGGAAGGTGCAGATTTTGTGACACAATCAGGTTAAAATGAGGGTCATACACCTCACATGAAATCAATGGAGTCACCACTCAGCCAAATTCAACCAGGGAAGAAACCTTAATAGATGAGGATTAAAGGGTGATGAACAGTTCTGCGAAGTGCGGGAAGGGCTTCTATATTCCATTCTGTGGTGGAATCGGAAACTTGCTGTCATTCTTATGCAAAAAATCAAAGGCATGGGTGGCCTGCAATAAATGTTGCCTTTCTCCAGGTGACTCAAGCCACCGTTCCTTACCCCTCTTTCCCCATTATACATCACTGTGTGCTCACTGCCAGAATTACTCCTCGGCCCCCTTCGAGATATACTGACCGTGCGTCAGAGATATCAAGGTGCACGTCTGTACAGCTGCAGTTTATTTATTTGTTTATTTATTGTATTTGTTGGTGGCGCTCAAACCAGGAGGTATCACGCGCTAAAGTACATGGTTAGCACTCAATGGAAAACAGTATGGTAATTACATTACATATAGAGCTAGAGTCATACAGAATAAGGTGGCTACATTACGTCTTAGGACTTGAGTCATACAAAATAAGGTAGTCGAGTTGCATCATAGATCGTGAGTCAAGTTCAGAGTATGGATGGCAGTCAGAAGAATTACAGATATTTGTTAAACAGTGAGGCTTTTACTTTTTTATGGAAGAGTGCATAGACAGGTTCGTCTTGGATCTTCTGAGAGAGGCCGTTCGACAGTGTGGGAGCAATTGTGGTGAAGCAGAAGCCCCCGGCACTCTTGCTAGCAAATCTAGGTATGTTCAAAGCTGAAGTGGTGGAAGAGTCGAGATTGCGCATGTTGTGTTTCTTGGTAACGCGGTTGGTGAGATAATCCTCATCTAACTCATCACTGTGTAAGCAGTGGTAGGTGATGGCAAGGAGCTTTAACTAGATGCAGGCTTTGATAGGAAGCCAGTGTGCCTCCCGTCTGATGTGAGAGATCTGGTCGGAGCGCTTCAGGCCCCAAACTGCTCTGAGGGCATTGTTTTGGATCAGTTGGAGTTTGTTAATGTTTTTAGTGGAGGTCCATGCTAGGATAGCATTACAATAATCTAACTTGCTACCTATGATGGCCCTGGCTAAGGTAAGACAGTTGTTGGAGGTGGGGAATTTCCTAGAAAGGTTTATACGTTTCGTAAAGTAGGCTGCAGAGGAGGCGATAGCTTTAACATGTTTTTGCATATTTAATTCAGTATGCAGATCGTGCCTAGTGTTTTTACATATGCAGATACAGGGATGGTATTCCCATCAATGCAAAAGGAAGAGAAAGCAGGGCTGAGGAGTTTTAAGCGATGTGAGGAGCCCACAAGAAGGAGCTCCGTTTTTCCGTCATTGATGCAGAGATGATGGGTGGCCATCCAGGCCTGTATGATGCTGAAGACGTGATTGATGTTGATAGAGTTTAGGTCGTGGTCACCAGTGATTTTGAGGAGGACCTGTGCATTGTCGGCAAAGTTGGTATATGGGACGTTGAGGCTGTCCAGGTGGTCAAAGAGGGGTTTGGAGTACATGTTTTAGAGAGTTGCAGAGAGGCAGGAACCCTGTGGGACAATGTAGGAGACTGGAATGGGGTCAGCAGATTACAGGCCCGCAAAGACCCTTGTGGATCTACCGGAATAAAAGGATTGGATTCATGAAGTGGCTTCAGGGGCGAGGTGGAAGGTGGTGGTGAGGTGTGTGCAGAGGATATCGTGATCTACCAGGTCGAACGATGCAGATAGGTCTAGCAAGAGGAAGATGGCGAGCTCGCCATTATCCCTAATATGGTCGAGCTGGATCAGTGAAATTCTGAGCTCCATAGAGATTGTGTTGGCAGGAAACAAACGCTTGGAAGTGGCCACTGAGGGTGGCAGGGAAACAAGTCCTTAAAAAGTGTGGGGACTCATTAACAATATGGGAAGTGACGCCACTGGAAAGCAACACATCTTAAAGTAAAACAGTCAAATTTCAATCAGATGACTGCCAAAACTGCATAGGACAAATGAGCATTTCCCTTTCAGAAAAACGCTCAAATAACTCAAGGGAGACGATTTTCCTGTAACGAGGCTGAAAAAAATATTAAAAGGTGTGCCCCTTTTAAAACTCAAAATGTGTATCAATATTCACTACAGAGCAAAGTCTCATTAAAACAATTAACATTTAATTGGATCTTTTCATGTGTTCTTGTGTGGAAGTGCCGATCTACGATCATGCCAATCATGGTTCTAACCCCAACCTCAGCACTGTTGTGAACCAGACGAAACCTTAATTAATTTAAATGGAACAGCCAGGTGTACCCTCGACTTGTGCGCTACTGAGGGTCAAGCCACCCTAACCAAACACTCACTGAGGGTATATATTCCAGCAGAGATTACCCTAAGTATTCTCTCAAAAGTCTCTTGTGGTACTTTATCTAGCGCCACCTACAGGGTTCAACAATACAAACCTTCCCCAATATGGGAGCAGATGCACAGCATGGCTGCTTCCACCTCTCCAGGTACACTCTTTCAGGCTTCATTTCTAGCCAAGGATTCTTACCAATTTCAAAGCCAGTATGGGTGTCCATTTCCAAGAGAATGGAATTCGTATATTGACCTCACATGTACGACTCAGTTTTTTGGTGAGCATTCAGTGTTACACTGATGACCTTCAAGTGTACATCAGGGTTACAGGAACAGAGGGTAAATTGGTTGCTCTGCAAAAGGGGGCACTAGCCAGACAAGTCAAGAAAGGATGAACAACCGCTTTGTACAAAAAAACAGCTTTAAAGCATAGATCACTCTCTGTGAAGCCAAGCATCAGAATGATCTCTACAGCACCCATGTCCCATGTTTACTTGGAGTTTATTTGCCCATCAATTACCTTATGATGTTGTATTTATTTGAAGAACAGGGATGTCAATTTCTATCAGAAATGGCTACATTAACACTTTTACAGATGGCAACCATAACTCGTGCCACCAACGTGCACTGCTAAGACTAACACCCAGGACATCAAAGATGACATCACTGATAACATCACATATCTAAGCCACTTGTTTTGTTCACTGACATATCTTGGCCAGGTGGTTTTGTTCACAGACAGTCAGAATATGAAAATGTTAAAGCTGCTATATATTTAAAAGTTAACCTTGTCATATGTTCTTAAAGTACTTTCCTTAGGGTTTGGTCTCAGCTCATGGTGCACATACACGAGGCACACAAATACACAATTCGTTTTTATACATGAAGATAAAGTTTAAGGTTATCAACATTTTTTGGTACTTTTGTTTATTTCTTCTTTACTTTAATTTCCTTCTATGTGCCTCTAATTTGTATGCATCGTGGGTCCATATGTATTATTTGTACTAACATAAGTGTATAGAATGTCTTGAATTGTTAGCTATTTGTTCCATGCTTAACATTACTTAGAAATCTGATAGTATTTATTATTTTACTATCTAAAATTACCAGATAAAAAATATTCTACTTCTATGGTGAATGATGCAGCCATTGCCTATGTGTATGTATGATTAGGTTCCTGTATTAACAACAACACTCCAATATAATGGTTTGATTAGATGAGTACATTCTTTAATAGATTAAGTAGTACATGATAAATCACCCGATCACCCTTGACATCTTGTTACCAACATTATAAACACAACCCCTTATGGGGACTTTTCATCAAAATGAATGTCATATTTGATTTCATCAATGACATTTGTGATGTAATCTTTGATTTTCTGGGTGTTAGTCTTAGCAGTGCATGGTGGCGGCACGAGTTATGGTTGCTTAGCTTACCATAACTGGTGAATTTCTGGGGGTTTTCGGTTTTACTTGTAATCATAACATCCCTTTAACAAAGTTCTTTCACTGAACTTCATAGGTTTTTATTAGTGCAACTTAACCATGACGTCGCTTTGGACCTACTTTTTGGCTGTTTCTAACAAAACTACTGGACAGATTTACACCAAATTTACAAAAGAACGCTTTCGGGACCAAGCCGCCGATCTTGGTGAAAATTTGGTGAAAATCCCTCCAGGGGTTTGGGTTGTAGGCGTGAGCAAAATTTGTTTCCTTTGCGTCTATTCAGAAAAACCACACATTTTGGGTCCCCACCCATAACTTTTCCCCCCTGGACGAAACCTCACCAAACCTTGCAAAATCACTCCGAGGGGGCCATATACATTTTGTGCAAAGTCTGGAGAGGATTGGTCCTGGGGGGGGCAAAGTTATAATCACATATATATACACATACACATATATGAGGCAACAGGTGACTTACAAAGGTAACATTAACCTAAGGGGGCAAGTGCGTCAAACTAAAGAGGAGCACTTATTAAAAATAAAATTTGCATATTAAGCATCACTGGATGAAGTGGTGGGGTCAGGTAAAGAGGATGAGCGAGAGGGCAGGAGGAGTTCCCTGTAAGTGAAGTTTGGGATGAGCTTTGAAGAGAACCACGGTTGGGCTGGCTTTAAATGTAATGGGCAGCGGGTTCCAATTGAGTAGAGCGAATAGGGAAAAAGAGCAGAAGCGGTAGAATACACAAGGAAGGAATGAAACAGGTTGAGTGCAGAGGATGCCAAGATGGAATGGGATGGTGAGTGAACTGCGATACAATCATATAGGTACTGAAGAGTAAGACCATTGATAGCTTTGTAGACTAGAAGAAGAAACTTGAAAAGGGGACAGTTGTGCATGCAGAGCCAACCATTATGTTGTTGGTAGGCAGAAGTGGGGGAGGGTATGGGTAGGTTGTGAAGAGCGCGGGCAGCAAAGGTGAAGACTTTGTCTAGAGAGAGGGAGCAGTAGTCAAGTTTGACAAGCACAATGGTGAAGTTTAGAGTTTTTGTAAAGGGGTTAGTAAGAAAATGATGCATTTTCTGAATGTTGAGGTAGGTAATATGAGCAGCAGAGGCAGTGGTAGTGATGAGCTTCTGCTGTCAGAGGTTACTAAGAGGACCTCAAGATTGCAAGCCTCGGGAGAGGGAAAAGAAGTTCTGGGGTGGAAGGAGATAGAAGAGGGGAGGGGCAGGATGTGACTTTCAAAACATTTCAAAAGGGACAACCATCCAGAGGAGTGGCCAACAGTGTTGAAAGCGGCAGATCGGTCCAAATGGATAGTCTAAAATCTCAAGTCAATTAAGTGGTTGGGGGTTGCTTTGGCCATGCTAATATGCTAAGGAAGTTGGCCGCCAAATGGAGAGTGACCAGACCATTGGCCATTGGACCTGCTAATAACTCATGGCTAGGAGTTATGAATGCCCTTTACACTGATCCTCATGATGGTTTATTAAAAAAACCTCAAAGAACACAGGATGTGGTTGTGCTCCCGGTTTATGGCCTACAAGGGAGAGATAATGGGCCTCATTACACGGTAGGCGGAGAACCATGGCGCTATTAGCGCCATGGTTCATGCCGGTAAAATACCGGCACCGCCTTGGTGGAAAGGGGAATTTCCGCCCCATTCCAAGGTTTGCGGGGCGGTAATTCCCCCTTCCACATTCCCATTTTTGCCCCATAGGGCATAATGGGAATGGGGAAGGCGCTAATTACGGCACCGCAAATTGCGGTACCGTAATTAGCTCCCTGGGTCCCTTTGCGGGTTGGTTTTTAACGCCTGCAAGAAGCAGGCGTTAAATACCCCAACCAGCAAAGGGACCTCGTAGTAAGGTGGTAAGGATTTACCGGTACCGGTAAAATACCGGTACCGGTAAACCCTTACCGCCTACCGTGTAATGAAGCCCAAAATCTTTTAAGCCGATCAGTGCATTGATTAAATGTGGCAATTCAGATTCTTTTTAAATTCACCTGTGTCACATATAAGTATATGAACCTCGCCCACTGATTCACACACCAAGCCTATACTATTGTTTTATAAGCACAAGCCAACACCCCCTTCATTTTTCCTCCTTTAAAGTTTCATCTCAAGATGGTCACTATGTTGCGGTACATAATTCCAGAAATTGGGAACAGTTATCCCCTCTATATCCCAAACTCTTCCTCTTTGTCTTTTTTCCTGTCTAAATTGAATCTTGTTTTCACTTGGCAGTAGATGAAGAGAGCACAGAAATATTTTGGGGTGTATTTAATAAATGAAATAAATCAATCCTTTCTGGTCGGGTGTTTACAATGAATCTCTCCAAAATCCTCTCAATCACCGTCCCAAAGAAAGAGTCTCTGTTTGACACAAAATGTACCCTTGTGCATCGAAATTCCCCCTCCAAGACATGAAAGTGCAAATCGCAGCTATTGAAATAACATATTTAAGCCATAAAATGGGTTCTGAATGAGCCATGAAACTATCCCCTTGATAATTCATAAAATTGCCCAGCTATGCCATTAACTGCTCCTCGCCTACATGAAAATGCCCAGCTGAGCCATGAATTTTCTTTTAGGAACTGTACAATTGTCCCCACACAGGGCACACAAATACAAACCTTGAAACATGTTTTACACGAGACTTGGTGTGTCCCCGTGCTTACCATGAAAATGCCCACCATGTGCCATCAAATTTCCTAAATGTGAATAATCCAATGTCCTAAATGAGGCATGAAATGTATGCCGCAAATATGCTACTGTATAAGCTGTGTATTTACCCACGTGTGCCAGAAATGGATTCAAGCACAGTCGATTAAAACATCCCAAATGATCAATGAAATGTCTTCAACTTGGGCTATGAGACATTAGGGATGAGCCATGAAGCCTTAGGGAAGACATTTGTCCATCTCCCCATAACAATGCCCTTGTGTCACCTGTGAAAATACTCCACGTATCTAATAGAATGCCTATATGTGGGCCATTAAACTGCCTTCACATTTGAAGTGAAAATACCACATGAACCATCAAAGTACCCCATAGAGAACTACCTCTGCAAGCCATAAAATGGTTAGTTAAATTGCCCACACATAAATCCTGAAACTGCACTTCCTTCAATCATGAAAAACAATGATATTGCACTGAGATGAGCCATGGCATATCCCACAGGTGTCATAAAACTGACTTGAAAATGAATGCAAACCATTCAGCTTCCCAGTGTAACAAGCCTCCATCTTCAAGTGGAAAAGCAACATCATTGCTTCTTGATTTTTGTGACCTGAAAGAGGTCAAAGATGTTTGTTGTGGTAACACCAGAATCTCAACCGTGCTGCACTTCACTGCGAGTGCATACTGGATTTCACTGAGGAGTGGAGGCATGCAGCCAGCTGTAAAAGTCTTTACTCTATGACTTTGGATTTTATGCCCACCTTGTGTGTTAGGGCACTGGGGATCTGAGTTTACTTTGACATTCTGCAAGAATGTTAATGGAATGTTAAGGTAGCGCACATACTGGGCATGCATTCGTTTTTTAGCTCTACGGCACAGCACAACTCAAGCATAATGACAGGTTGTGGTTAGGGGTAGACCCAGCCCCAACATTTTCGAGAAGCTAGGGGACAGTTTTATAAAGTGGGTCCATGAGTGCTCATTCCATACCAAATGACCCTCCAAATGCCTGCATGTCCACTATCAATTGTGCCTTTGCTTTGTGCTCACTGGCTTTGGTAACACACATGAGGTCACTTTATTCCTGGTGCGGAGGGATAGCTCAGGGGCAACGCGTTCATCTTGGAAACAAGACAAGTAGCGCAACACAGGTTCAAATCCCGATCCTGTGCTTAGAAACCACTCGCTGGTATTAAGCGTGTTATAAAAGAACAATTATAACTGACCTGAAAGCAGTGGTCGAAGTGTACGAAAAGAAGTAGTGGAACTATGTTCCCTGCTGGCCTGCCCCCGCTCTCCACAAACCCCATCACTGTGCCCCCTCCCACATACAATCCAAAACCCAAACAAACACACCTGCTCTTCAAGGGAATGTTCAGTGCAGTGCACTTAAGTGCAAGCTTCAGCTTCTTCCTACACTTTTATTTTAAAATGAAACCATTCCAGAACGGTTTCTGTTTAAAATAAAAGTATAGGAACAGTGAAACTTTCAAATAAAAAGTATAGGAGCACCGCTCCCGACCGCTCGCGCCCACTTCGATGTCTGCCTGAAAGAAGTGAGGATTAATATAAAGCATGGAGGTCAGTGTCGCCAAGTTAGTTGTGCAGGGAAGAAAACAGGTCAACTTCTAGTGGTGATATGAGGTGACAACATGTCCCACCATAACCTGGGCTGAACTGGGACAAAAAATAGGCCCGGCACTGCAAAAAAAGTGGCCCATGTAAAATTGAGGAAACACGGAAATGTGTGACTTCTTTACAGATCACATGTGTAATACTTTTTGAAACGTCTGGAAACGCCAGGGATAACCTGGCTTTAGTTCTTTGCAACACAGACAATAACGTCACCCAACCATGTAATTATTTTTTTAAACCAGAAATAAGGGATGTCTACTAATTGCTGCTAATCATTACAGATTTTCAATTAACAAGCAATGCAGCCAAATTGTGACACTGGAAAAGTCAATTACCTGTTGTATTCAATATAAACATTCAACAGCTAGCACAGGAAACAGAATACATTTGAATAACTAGAGTGGAAAACCTTATTTGTGTTCAGTCATGCAGCTAAATTAGAATTCTAATACAAAATGGAAAGCTGTATGGTTCATTTATTTTCTCCCACAGTGACTGATGACAGAGCAGACATGTCAACGTTATTTTCTTAACAAAGACGCCATCATGTTAAAATCTGAAGCTTTCTGCCCCTGGCTTACCCTTCTCTCTTTGGTCTCTGATTGAACATCTCTTGTTTTCTATTTCTGCGTTTAACTGAACTAAGTCTGAAAGATGATCTTGGGGCCACTGAAAGTATTTGATGATGGGCACATGTGAATCTTGTAGCAAGCTGCAGATGCTGAAACGTTTCGCTTTAACGTTACTTGGTAATTTGAATCCAAACTAACATTTTCTATTTCACTACGAAAGGAAATATTAGGGCATTTTCACTCAAGAAATGCAGAGATGTCATTTCACCAAAATGCCAGGGGTGGCGGAAGTGACATCACACGACCCTTGACCTCTCATGACATCATAGGAAGTGATGTCATTTGACCCACCCCAAATTGACATCACGTGAAGGGATGGAACACAAACTTTCACCCTTTGACAAAACAGGAAGTGGCATCACATAGCATTGCTCCTAAGTACACTTCGAAAAATATGGTTACGATATCACTGTAATGCGATGTACATTTCACACAAGAATGGACCACCATATGTATCGTTAATATCAATGGGTAGATTTACGTATTTATTTTAATTTTTGTAATGCACTGCATGCCCCTGTGCCTCAGGGCACACGTGGAACAAGACAAAAACAAACAAACAGGAAAATCAAAGTGAGAGGAGAACGAGCAAAACGAAAACCGGTAGAGAGGTTGAGGAGCATGCTTAGTCCAGTTTCTCAGACACTCTAATGGTCCCTTATGTAAGGCATTCCATTCCATGCCAGAGGCACCTGGATGTTGAAGATTGTCCCCCCAAACCCTCCAAACCGAGCCAGCTTGTATCTCTGCTGGTTTAGGGAAGACTGGGCAGAGGAGCAGAGCTGTCCACCTGGGGTGTCGGACTTCAGTCGATCTTTGAGGTAATTAGGACTGGCATTGATTTGACATTTATAAGCAAGGGAAAGGAAATTATGTGTAATACAATGTCTAACAGGGAGCCAGTGAAGTTTCCTGCGAATGGCACAGATGTGGGTCTGCTTTGATAGGTCATGGATGGCGTGAACTATGCTGTTTTGTGCCACTTGGAGTGATTGCACATTGGTGGCTGAGGTGCCAGCAAGCAGACTATTGCAGTAGTCCAACCTGGAGTTAACTAGCACTGTGGCTAGCACAGCAAGGTTGTTGGTGGAAATAAATGGGCGAATGTGGCCAAGCAGCTTGGTAATACGGCCACAAGAAGATCACATGTAAGAGACATGGGGTTTCATGGTGAGGTCTGCATCCAAGAATATTCCCAGTGTATTAAACTTCCTGGAGACTCAAATTTTGTTACCGGCAATACAGAAGTCCCCAAAGGCTGGGTCAAGTTTCCTGAGGCATGGGCCTGATGCAACACTCAGGAGCTAGTTTCTTTCACTATTGTCTGCCATCCAGGTGTGAACTGCACTGTAGATCTCATTTATTGCAGCAAGGTCCACTGAGTAATTCCCACTCACCTCAAGGACGATCTGAGTGTCATCCGCATAATTATTATACTGCACACCAAGATCACCCAAGAGGCTGTGCAGGGTCCTGATATAAATGCTAAACAAAGTTGGTGAAATTCACAAGCCCAGAGGGACACCACATGTTTGAAGAACCGGGATAGAGCTTCCTCACCCACTGCAACTCGGGCTGCCCATGGCCCGCGGAAAGACGAAATCCATTGTACCGCCAAGTCTAAAACCTTACTGACGTGACCCAAGAATGTTTTGTTTTTCGATGTGGGGCTGTAGCTGGGTGTAGGCTACTTTGTCCATGATTTTAAGGTTGAACAAAACGTTCATAATAGGCCTGTAGTTTTTGGCATTAGGGGATCAAGATTACTCTTTTTAAGAAGAGGGGTGATCCAAGCTTCCTTGAGGGATAGTGGAACCTGGCCTCCGTCAATGGAGAGATTTATGAGCTTGGTCATCCAAGGAACCAGTAACTCAAGAGATCCTTTAAAGATGTCAGTGGGACAGCTGTCACCAAGGCACAATGTGGGTTTCATAGCACAAATGACTTTGAGGATTTGATCTTTTGAACAATGCGTTAAATGAAAATTGCTGCTTTCCTTGGGAGGATGAATGTCCTCTTGATGGAGGGTGTGTGTGGAGGAGAGCCCCAGGGAATGCGCCCGCAGGTTGTTTATGGTCTGTTTATGGCCCGTAATTTTAGTAATAAATTCATCATGAATGACCTGACACAAGGTGGAATCTTTAATGAGATCGTGATTACCAGTTGGTGTGTCCTGAAAATTCAGCTAAGATTTAAAATAGTTTGCTGGACCTTGACTGTACAGGCCAATATTACCAAATTACTGTGAATGCAAGCAGATATCCAAGGTCAAATGATAATGATGTGTTAATATATTGCACTTTCATTTAAGTGCTTTATATAGACCAAATATACATACAATATCACCCAACCTGTGTTGGTAACTATTTATCAATCTCAGAAGGAAGAAAGGCTGAGTTGGCCTTGCCGGGATTCAAACCTGCAACCTGCAGAACACACACACATCGCAGCAACGAGCACTTAAACTACTGAGCTATGTTACCGGCTATAGCTATTTTACCGGCTATAGTAAAATGAGCAATCACATGTCTGAATGTTCCCAAAATCAGAAAGAAAATTGCACTCTGTGGTGGATACCATTAAACTGGTAACTGAGATTTAACAGCAGACCAGTTCATCTGATCTACTTTTCAGGCTTCATAGGTTGGCGAAATACATACCATTGTGAGGGTTCTTAACTACGTAGAAAATAATTTAGAGTAGTGCAGGGAAAGCAGTGCACTCACATGGCATCCCTTTCTCTGGGCACTCATTACCTCATACATGCAAACAAACATCCTGAACAGCATGCCAGGGAGATAGGAAAGATTGACACATTACAACAAAGTATTAATTGTGGCACAATGACCATAGCACATAACGTCCCCCTTGATTTCAAACATTTCTGCACTGTACACAAGCTTTTAGGCACAAGGATTTTGCCAAGTGACCGAGGACACCGAGATGGAATGTCTTGTGATGATCGTAACATAGACAACGGCAGTAATAAAACATGCTATAACTTTAACTTGCGAAAAGCAAAATACATAGTCCAAAATGGATGCTTACTCTATTGTACAGAGGTGTTTAAGAACAGACTAAATCAGTGACTCACCCCCTGAAGTGTGCCTGAAATAAACCTTTAATGAGTCTAGCAATTATTGTATACTGCTCAAGAATAGGAATAACAAATAATTTGTCTTTTTGGAACTGTGCGCATAATTTCTAGACTCATCAAAGGTTTATTTCAGGCACATTTCAGGGGGTGAGTTACTGATTTAGTCTGTTCTTAAACACCTCTGTAGAATAGAATAAGCATCCAGTTCGGACTATGTATTTTGTTTTTCGCAAGTTAAAGTTATAGCATACTTGTGGAACCCCCTGTTTTTTTTAAGAGGCCTGAACAAGAAAGCCAGCCACTAAAGAAACAAAGAGCAGCATGGCACTGTCCACAGCCCAGGAGCTTCAATTAAAAAAAAATGTATTTTTAGGGGTAGTAAGGGAGACCACAGGGAGAGCAAGGGAGACCCCCGGGGTTGCAGCTGCGGTCCCTCGCGACCCCTTAAATGATGTCCCTGAAGAAATGTTTGTATATGAAATCTATAAACCTCTTTTCATGGAAAGATAGGCTGGCACAAAATACCATCTGGAAATATAAATACACAATCAAGACTTCCTGCAATCTGAAAGCTAAGGTGCGTGTGACCTTCTCACTTTATTGCATTCAACGCTGTATCCTATGTCCCAACCCTGCTCATTGCCAGCCGGCATGCTATTCCAGGTTCTCTATCTTAGTTTTGGCTATTAGGTGGCACTTCAGCACCATCTATAAGCCAAAACTATTACATTAGGATACAGATAGGGGGGAGAGGAGAGGTGAGACACAAACTTGTAGTTGTTGTTTCTTATTTACCCACTCGTTGACGATTATTTACCATGGGCGTTTTGTGTAGGACTATACCACACTTAAAGTCACAGTAACATGTAATTTAGAATGAACTTCAGATTATCATTAGAAACATGTACTAAATTACTTGTAAGCAGCGCAACAGCTCACCATGAGTAATTTTAAAAAGCACATATTGCATTTTCTATCTGACATAATTGTACATTTCTTTCACACAGTAGCTGCATGTTTGCTTTTTCACTTGCCTTCACCAGTTGAATAAAGTCTTTTCCAAAACTGATTGTGGCCTACTCTTTACAATCTAATATAAAGGGGATAGGGCCAGCGAGTGTTAAAATGAAACTATCCACCGAGCGCGCAACATATAAAAATAATTATTTATTTATGTACAAATGGTGGGCAGGCATAGCACATAATGTTAAAAATACCAGAAAACAGCAAAACATTGTTAAAGGATGTGGCAATCGAAGTCCTGGAGTAAATAGTATGCAGACTCTGATAGAAAGGACCAAACTGAAACAAAGTTATTTTTGCGGTTCTTGCATGTTCCCAGTGTCGTGCAGGAGAACTGATAGAGACGATGAACACTAGGATGTCCACAGGTTGAAGAGAATGAAAAGAACCAAGTGTGTAGGTTGCAGGCATGCATGGGAGACTGTGTGGGGGAGAGCCGGGTGTAGCACATATTAGAAGGATGCAGGGAGAGAGGGGAATGCATGAATTAGGAGGAGAGAGAGGTGCAGTGGTGACAGAGGCTCATAAATGAAGGCCATTGGGTGTGTAGTGAGGGCCTCACCCAAGCCCTTTTTGGACGTTTTAAGTTCAGAAAAAGCCCAAAGCCTTCCAGAAAACCTGTGTCAGGAAGTCAAGAGTGTCCATGGAATAGAGAGTGCTTAACACGACTTCCAGTTGTGGGGCCTCAGAAGAATTCTTACACATGCTGATGGTCTCTTTCATTTCCATAAATGCCTCCAGGAGGGCCTCCCACCCACCACTGTCTCCAGATTTTGGTGCCTACAATTCCAATTGCTCCTTTGCCTTCTGTTTTGTTCACAGGATTGAAAGCAGAAGGCGGAAGGCGGGAGAACTGTTTTTTTAACCAAATAAAGATATGAATTTGCTGGTCCGGTAACAACGGTACCAGTAAACTTGCTAGTACCGTTGTTATCAGACCGGCAAACCACGCAGGATCTGGTATTGAACCCATGTTGCCCAGCGTTTATCCCCTTTGCGCATGTGCAATGCTGCCATGATGTCCCAGGCAGCATTCTGATGGATTAGGATTCACAATGGAGGAGCAGTATTAAAATAGTCGTGGGGAGCTCTTTTCAATAACTCAACCTAGGGCTACGAGTGGCATAGCGTTGCAGTGACTGGAGATAATTAGGGCCCTCAGAGTGACATCGAAAATGTACGGGTGCGGTAAGAGCCTGTAGAATGTTGTTTGTATGCAATTCATTTAAAATATTGCAAAATGACAACAATAATTTGATGCACGGTTCAGTGGTGTTCAAAAGCTTCGGCAGCCATTGTTAGTACTATTTCCCACTATTCTTTTTGGTACTCGGGTTGTAAAGTTCAGTGACCTACTATCCAGGAGAAAGACAGTGCATGTTACCATATCAGAGTTTATGATTCTTCATGTAATAGACTTGCTATCTTGCTATGCTTCAAACTCTACAAATGATTCCCCTTTGGTGGGTGTAAGTGCAAGGCAAAGCAATAATGTACTCCCATCATTCTAAAGGGGGCATCCAGGCAGTGTTGCAGCAGTGACTGCACCTGCACCCCCAGACGAGCATGACATGGGTTCGGGGCGAGGGGATCAGTGTGCCAGCAAGGGCTCTGCCTTGTGCCATGGCCTCCTCCGCGTACACATAGCAGCAAACTTAGACGCGTGACAGTCGTTATTCTCGATACCTGGATGGTACCTTCTTGCGCTGCTGGCATGGCCTGGGCCGATGACGCTACGCGGCATGTGAAAGCCCCCTCTCCGAGGGTGTGCACTGTGACTTGGTCCACCACCGCCGGTGGTTAGCAAATGGGCACTAAGCTGCAGCCCAGCAGCAACTCCAAATGGTGTGTGTATGCAGAGCTGGGCTGGGGCCGACGTTGCCACATTGGTGGCGAGCTGGTCCAGGCACGGTTTTTATAAAGAATTGTAACAATTAGGATACACACACACACACACAGGAACACCACAGGACAGCTCAGCTCTCGTGCAGCAGGCATAGGGTATTGAACACAGAGCATCAGTTACCTTTCCTAATGTTTTTTCAACATCGATTTATTAAAAATATATTAATGGGCGGAGTTGAAGGTGAGTTGTTCACAGTCTGCGCAGTCAACCCAGTCTCTTTTCCCTGACTGTCGTTGTGCTGGAGAGTGGAGGAGGAGCTGCACTTGAAACCTCACTCTCACCACGGAGCATCCACAGAGTTGACAGCGAGTTGTTCACAGTCTGCACAGTGAACCCAGTCTCCTTTCCCTGACTGTCGTTGTGCTGGAGAGTGGAGGAGGAGATGCACATAAAACCTCACTCTCACTGCGGAGCGGCCGCAGAGTTGACAGCGAGTTGTTCACAATCTGCACAGTCCACGCATGCTACAAGGCGCAAAGCAGCGTGAGGGATGGAGGAGGGTCGGAACCTCCGGAGATCCAGGTTGCGAAAAGAAGGTGAGCCCCCAAAGCCACAGCAATGATGATTACACTCCCCATGGGTTAGGCAACAATTTCAGTGGGTAAGCAACCTTCTAAAACTTCTAAAATAAATATCTCCCTGACCTCATCCCCTATTCCAATCCTGCGGTCTCACTTATTAACAACTATTCAACTACCATCTTACACGTCCCTGCATGACTCGACTATTCAAGTGATCACTATTCTCACATCGAACGAGAAGCGTAACCAGAGTTCCCCGGAGCCTTCTTGTGCTTCAGCTCACTTGGAACCTTTTGTATTTAGGACAGAAGTCGGCCTGAGCATGAACTCCATATGGCCGCTAGTCGGTAAGGAGGAGCTGAAGGTACCTTATCATTGCTCAAAAAGCGTGGAGAAAGGGAACTCGGCGGTTGATTTGGCAACAACTCAACTGCATACAGTGGGAGCTTTGCAGCCCGAAAGGGCTGAGGGGTGGGTGGCTTCTGGTCATGGGGGAGACCATCCAAACCTGGACCTGTGGCTGCTACAGATTTCAATTTAGGCCCCGGTGCACAGCCCCCATCCGCCCAACCTGGATACCGTACAGGAGGCCTCCCCAACAAGACCAAAAGATCACATGCCCAACACAGTCTTTGGCGAAGCAGACCACGACATGGACCATGAGGGGTCCCTGGCTGCTCCACCTGGAGCCGACCCGAGGGAGGACGTCCCTTACACAGCCCTCTTGGTCAAACCTTTGGACCCAAAAGCCTCCGTGAACTGAGCAAAGTGACAGCTGGAAAGACAATTGAAAAAAAGCATTAACATCAGACCTGATTGGTATTCAAAATCAAACAGATGCACGTATTATAAAAAAGACGTCCATCTTGCCCTCTTCCCTCCACCCTAAATTAAATGCCGGAATAGGGGTGAAACCAACAAACCCTTCAAGAACATAACGTAAAGTAATCCAAAAGGGAAGCCAACTAGGCACAAAAATGTCAGCTTTCTTTCACCCTAAAACATTGAGAAACATCGACTTCACCATATCAGGCGAACTGTCGGATGCTGAAATGCTTGAGGGAATAGAGGATGTTACCCAGGCAGCTTCTGGTGACGTACCTGAGCCTGGGGACAAGGAGACAGAAGCAGTGAACGGGAGTCCTCAGCCCCATCCAACCCTGATCAAAACAAGACGGCTCAAATACAGCAAGTCCTTCAACAACCTACATCCCCCCCTCTCATCCACACATGAAGAGGAGGAGAGCGGGGGTAACAAAGACCCCATAGATGCTCATACGGCAGAGGTAAAATATCACCCAGCAACAGCCCTGAGGAGAACCCGATCTGACCTCACCTCAGATTCAGCAGCCGAGGGCAAAGAACCTGCGCCATGGAAATAACATCTAATTAGGGCCCCTAGAAGTAAGTTACTAACAGAGAAGTAAAAAGATGTGCGGGTCCCGGCTGGGCCCTCTGTCTCCCAGAGGCGGTCAATGACCGCAGGAAATTAATTCTTTACCCCTGACCATAACTGACAAGTTCATCCAAGCGGAGCCTCTCAGGGTTCCCAAAATCCATTACCATGTCCGATTCCTCTCTGGATTTCTCCACTTCACATATACTGGAGAACAGCAAACGGGCAGAGAAAACACAATCACCTGCTAGGAAAAACAAACCAAATTTGCTAACAATGATGTCAACACTAACCATTGCCCTAGCACCGTTTACCAAACTCTATGAGTCAATGAACAACACTCACAGACTACACTGATGGCGATGGTGCATGCCAAACTTCTGTTAATGGAAGGTTACATCAATGCTAATGGGTCAAGGTATCACAACACAGGAACTTCACTTCTTAATCCTAAAAACTCTAGATCAGTGAAAACCCTGAGTCCCCTCATAACGCGCCCACAAGCTACACCGACCCTAACATGGGTTGACACGCAAGTTGACCCAAGTGGTGAAGAAAGGGCCACTCTTAACTCCAACCACATGAAATCATTGACGAGGGATGTCTACCCCGGCCGTTTAGAAGCCACTAAGGAGCCACGCGTGTTAATGGAGAAATGGAGAAGGAGGCATAAATGATCCAGAAAGACAACTCATGATCAATTGCCTTAACAAATCCAGATTTCTCATCTTCTCTCAAAGGCCGAAGAAGAGCAATATTGGAAAAGATTTAACATTGGAGTTGGCCAAGACTTCAAGCATATCATTGACGCTACACACCAAAGTCCACCATTCACAACCAGGCTCCAAGGCAGTGCCAAAAACCAGCCCCTGGAAAGGATCATTGATTAAAATTCCGCCTCCCCTCAAAACACACCTATTGATTGTTCGTTCAGGAGACGCAGAACCCTCTCCAAAAGACAAAGAAGAAAGTCCAACGTTACAAGTCCTGATGAACCTATCTCTGTACTCCATTGAAGATTCGGAATGCTAACTGGTTACCGAGGGCAAATGTCTCCAGATTACCCAGTCTAAGCCTGCCAATGTCAACAACATACGAACAGCAGTACAAATGAGGTCAAATCAAAACAAAAACAATCCCCACAGCAAGGTCTGTTACATAGACCTACTGTTTTCACTGTCTGGGGACCCCAAGACAATATTTTATAGTATAGAAGAAAACAGTTCAAATTCACATTTTAATGGGAAGGAAAGGTGTAACACACAAAAGCTATATCATTAAGAAAAATATTTTATTATAGAAAAAAGACATAATTCTCATTTAAACTGTGTTAAATAATACACAGATTAAGGAACAACCCTAAAACCAGGTTATCAAAAAACAGGACGATTACATACACAACATCAATGTAAAAATAAAAAAACAACCATACCACATTAACTAAGAAAACAACATTTACCATACAAATATCAGTGAAAAATTCATTTGTTGCAATCTATATATAACCCAACATGTTTCTGTCTGTTGACTCTTAGATGTCTGACATTCATCAGGGGTAGCTCTTCTTAAAATTCTACAGTGATCGTCCCCTCCAGTCCTGGTGGGCATGGATCTGAACTTGATCCTTAATGCAAACTTGGGATCTGTGTATTCTAAGGATCCAATGGCGCCAATATTACAGTCACATCCAGCCGGATATCAGCTGCTTATATTAGTAATCCTTTTCAATGGATTTGAGTAAGAACACACTTGCAAAATGCGGTAGCCAAATGTGTTCCCAAAAGAGAATAAACCTTTGAGGAGAATGATCAGTCTTTAACGTAATGGACCCAAACTCAATCCGTAATGGACCAACAAAAGCCCAAAGTTCTTTTTCAGCCGCCGATTGCCGTGGTTCAGGTGCCACCATACAATTCTCTCAACGCCATAGTTGTAAACACACAAAAAAAACAACATACGAACGCCATGCTCAGATTTTTGCTCCCCATGTTTCCTAACTTTGTCCAAGAAACGAAAGAGAGCATTGAGGAAACTAAACCTTGTAGATCCTTGTGAGCTAAAGAGACCATCCTCTGATAAAACTATGAGCATAAAACATCAGGCCTACAAACTACTAGAACAAAGGTGGAACAGCGTTGGCCCACCCTTCTCAAAACCCGACCCACAAACGGAAAAACCCACAGAGGAAAAATAATTCCAGTATCACTGCTGATCCAACTTCAACCCGAGAAAGACCACCGGTTACGAGAAGAACACTGGACCAGAGCTCAACCAGGGAGATTTACCCCCTCTCCCAAAATTCCAGGATCAAACCTGTGAGAACAATAGGTACTAGCGTGAGTTCACTGAAACTTGAAAGAATCTTAGATAAAGAGGATGACCTAATACTCAACAGAAAAACTGTTATGGAACTTTTCCACTGCATCCCAAACTTGAGAGAAGTGATGTCAAAAGACCTGACGATCATTGAATTTGTGGACGAACAATGCACAGACAGCATATTACTCCACATAACTTCACCTGTGGTTAAGGGTATGTTGACGGACGTAGCAAAGAGTTTGCTAATGCTGGGCTTCGATCTAACACAGGTGAAAGTACCCAGAGACCGCCGACCCATCACCAGATCAAGAAGCCACAACCCGCAGGGATATAGGGAGAGCGGGAAGAGACAACATACCTGTTTCCCAGAGAAGACCAGATCCAAGAACATCACAAGAAACACACTGCCTCCCAGATCCCCTGGGGACAGGTTGAGTGCCTGAGGGTCCGAGGCCCAACTTCAGTGTAACTATCTTATCGGATCAGTGTTCGGGCCATGGTTGAAAGGTCAAAATAACTACTTGGGACTCCAAACAAGGTAGAAAACCATCAGATTGGTCCTGGATCCCAAGTACCCTAGCACACCATGACCACGCGTAACCACCCAAGAAGCCCTCTAACCTCTCACCAAAGAGAGCCTGTCAGAACGCGGATGGGACTACAACTACATGTCTAAAGGCCTTGTGGAACACCATAGGTTTCAAACATCTGACAGAAACAAGTGATGTAAATTTGGGAGATTTTTGACCTGATGTGGTTCCAGGAGACCCGGTTATGCGAAAAACCTGTACTCGATGGATACAAACTCATCTTGAGTCCAGCAGCAAATGGCAAAAAAGGGACACCTACCTCGGGTCTACTGACAGCGGTAAAATCTGGGAGTGATCTTAACTTTATAAAAACTATTTTTTCAAACTTATTTGCTCAAGAACTGCTAGTATGGTGGCAGCTACCTGAGAAATTACAAGTCCAAAATCAACCATCTACCATGGTAATAATGAACCTCTACTGGAACCCACAAGCTATTTCCAATGAGACCTGTATAGACCTGGCGGCCAACCTGATTGATGATGCATACATTAATTAGCATACTCCGTACACAATTCTATGTGGAGATTTAAACGCAAGACGATTAAAGGATGATCAATCAACAGGTGTGCCCAAAGAGGGGAGTGCATTGGCAGCAAGTGGCACTTTATGGTCGTCACTCATGGCCTTAAGAGATATGCACATGTTAAACGGCCAAATCAAGGGGGACCTACCGCTGCAGGCAACCTGGGGGAGAGAGGAACACTCATCAGTAATTGATTATATCTTTGTATCTAGGAACCTCCTCCTATTCATCACACTGTTTAAAGTGGTGGAGACAGCTAATAGCGACCACAACCTGCTGTAGGCAAATAATGTCAGCTGTAGTGACTGAATGTAATGGAGGAACCAGGCAAAAAATGGTTAAGTCAGCTGTTGACAAAATCACAACAGATTTTGTCTATGCAGATTCTAAGGTGGAATATACCCCCCTCTTAGAACGATACACACAAAAAAACAGGGTCCGCTCCTCAAGCCTATAAATAGAGCCCACGTTTTCGATGCATTGCTTGTAGAAAAAACAAACATTTTGAGAAAAGCTAGACGAATAGCATAGAAATAAAACCACGCAGATGAGCAAGTAAAAGCAATTACGGATGGTAAGATCTACAAACAATGGCTGCTTTCGTACAGATCAACAATGTTCCACCATGATGCCAAAACAATGCTGAAAGTGATTGGAAGGTCAACGACCGGGCGGTCAAAGATTTCAAGTCCATCGCAGGCAATACTATTGACCTGCAGCTGAATAGTGTCAGCGAACAAGATTGGATAAGTCACTTTTCAAAACTCTTCAGTGAAAATAAGATCTCTGCTGACTCTTTAGTTCTAACAAGCATGATTGGACCCTGGGATATCCCACACGATGTACAATATATTATGGGGATAATACAGAAACTAAATAGCTCGCAGGCACCTGGTCCTGATGGCTTAACAAACTCCATGCTAAAAGAACATCCGGAAGAATGGGCCAAATTCATCCATAAACTGTTCGTCCAATTTTTTTATTTTTTTTTATTTGAAAAAGTCTACAGTTTATGCACAAAGCACAACTTTTGTTTCAAAAGAAAAACTTCATCATACGTACATCTTACAACAAATTAAACCAAAAGTGATTTTCCCACATTCACTCTCTCATTTCTTCACACCAAGAATCACCCAACTCAGAAATTCGTTCATTGGTTACTTATGAAAACCACCCAAAGTAAGAATTACAAGTTTGCTAGTGATGCGCTGCATTAAACAGCCACTGCCAATATCATATCCAGATAAGTTACATTGCACAGACGAGTTTGGTGTTATGCCCAGAAATGCACCTAATCCACCACTCATCCATGTTATTATCTAAAGGGGCAAACTTTCCAAGATGTAAAGAGCGATGATTTGCTACCTGAGTGCATTCAGTAAGCAGGTGTCTCAATGTTTCAATGCATACTCCACAGAAGCGGCATAGGTTATCATTTATGGATTTGTCCTTCCTTTGCCAGAGTATTTCTTTTGTTTTTAAGATGGACAGAGCAGAAAAAAGCGTGATTGTTAGTTCAGTTTTTTTGAGTCATATTTCATAGTTTTTATTGATTCGATTTTTTGATGATTTTCTTGATTCACCATCCACTCCCAGTTATCAAATTTCTTTTTAGCACATTGCAGGCGATTTATGATCTCTTGATTGCTTATGTCTGCGTCTTCCAAGAAAGACAATAGCTTTCTAAACCACAAATTAAGTAAATTGTTATCTTTGGGGTCATATTTGTCGGCGAAGATTTGGTAGGCTGGTGCTGGAGCCTTCAAGGCCATCTTGACATAATAGATTTCCACACCACTCTACTATGTATTGAGTTTGAAGATAGTTCATGAGGCAGTATTGTTACTGAAGTTGATTGTGGCAGCTTTAGTGCATAATGCCAGAATAGACCTTCTAGCATTTGCCAGGTTTCTTCACCTATATTCCACCATGCCTCAGCGCCGAACGTTATAAGTGGCACTGCTTTTTGAAGATAACATTTTAAGACCGGTTCCAGTGAAAACCTTCCATATTGCCTATTAATGTCGAGCAAGCATCAGCGTTTTCGCTTTTAATTCTTTGACCCAATGCTGTTCACAAATAGAGTTGTTAAATTCAATGCCCAATTATCTAATGGAATCAACAGAGGCGATTTGTGTGTCCGCAACTTTCCATCTAAAGGCTTTATCTTTCTTTGATTTCAGGTTTCCCAATGATATGATTTTTGTTTTAGCTGTGTTTATAGTCAGTTCATTTGCTGTCATATAGTCCTGCAGACTTGTAAGAAGGCGCTGAAGACCTACTTGTTTTCTATCAGTCAGCACCAAGTCATCCGCATATATGATGCACTTGATTGGTATTTGGTTGATCATTGGCGAAAAACAATGTACCTGCTCAAGATGGTTTGGGAGATCGGCCAAGAATAATTTAAAAAGCTCTGCCGCGAGCGGACAGCCTTGTTTAATGCCTTTGTGGGACCAGATTGTGTCAGATAACAGCCCGCTGTTATTTAGTCTCACTCTCATGAATGTTTGATCATGAAGGGCCATTATTGGATCGAGAATAGAATTCGGACATCCTCATTTTGCCAATTTTGCCCAAAGCAGGCCACGATTTACACTATCGAAGGCCTGCTTCATATCTACAAAGGCAAAGTGGATTTTTGTATTTGCTTTCAGCGATTCAAGTTTCAGGATGTTCAAAATTAACAGGTTTACGTCCACCCCAATGCCCTTCGTAAAGCCAGTTTGGCGTATGTCACCGATCTGTGCGATCTTAGCCCAATTTGCAAGCTTTTGTCTTAAATTTGAGCCAAAAACTTTGCCAATCGTATCCAACAGAGCAATTGGCCCATAGTTGTTCGGATCGTCCCAATTGCCCTTCTTGTGAATTGGTACGACTATCGCAGTTGTCCACGAAACAGGCAGTTTTTTTAATGTAGCAATTTTGGAGAACAAGTTTCCAATAAAGAGTGCCCATTCACTTGTTTGTTTATTTAATATAGCGCAAAACCAAACCCGCAGGTAGCCGGGCGCAAACATTACAAGAATACTTGAGAACTTGGTTACAGTGACAAACACAGAAGTAAGCGGTAGGAGCAGATTCAGAAACATTATAGATTGCATGTGTTGGACAGTTAATGCCAGATGTTGGAAACAGAAAGAGAGTGGAAGGTGGTACAGTTCAGTGAGGTGTGCAGTAAGAGAGAACTAGTGCGGTTGATTGTCAAGTGTCGGAAGCAAGAAGGAGCTGAGTGGTGGTCAGCCGCAGTATGTAGCTGGGTACTGGCAGTGGGGGTAGGGGTACCTAGGGACAAGTTAGCAGGGCATAGTCAAGAGGGTGTCTCTCAGGCGAATGGAAATGTTGCGGAGGGGGATCACCTTAGATGTCGTTAGATCGTAGCCATAAGAGTGCCTTGCGTCTGAGACTTGGGTAAGGTTGGTCCTTTCTGAGTTCTAGGAGGAGTTTGTTCCAAGTTTGGGCCGCTGTGACTGGAAAGCTGGCGCCGCCAGCTGTGCTTTTTTTATATCTGGGCACCAGCAGGGTGAAGGCGTTAGATATTCTTGTGGGGCGATTAGAGGTTCTTTTGTTGATTCTGTTAACTAGGTAGGGGGGAGCTATATTGTTGAGGCATTTGGATGTGAGTGAGATAGTTTTGAGGGTGATCCTGTCATTAATTTTGAGCCAGTGGATGTTCCTTCTGGCGGTGGAGACATGGGCTCTGTCGGGTAAGTTTAATGCTTGGGTTATTTTTAAGGGCAACGTTGGAAATTAAGTCGGGTACAGCTGCACGCGAGTTTTTCAGTGCTTTTATGGCTCTGATAATCTCGTCATGCAACATCACCAGGTCCCATTGACTGTCCACAATAGTGGGCAATGGTGCCGTCGCAATGTTTGACTTTTGGAATACCACCGAAAAATGAGTAACCCATGCCTCTCCTGCAATTGTGTTTGTTAGCATAGGAGTGCCTTTTGAGAGTTCCTTATTCAGAATCTCCCATATTTCACGTGTGTTCCTCGTCAGAAGTAAATTCAGCATTGTTTCCGCTCGATCTTGCTCGATAACAGTAACATGTGCTCTTGCCCAATTTCTATACAGAGCTTGTCTTGCTTTCACTGCGTCTGAAATTTCTGCTCTTGGCAGACATTTTTTTATTTTTCTTAGGTCTTTTCTCACAAAGTCTTTTTTGCTCTGTGGACCGCCATGATGTAACAATGTAGATGTGACTGCCCTTGATTCATAGATGAGTTTGAGGTGTACGCAACGTCCATTAGCAGAAGTATATAGTCAATGCCTTGAGTAGCTGAAGTATGCTTTAGATTCATCCCAAACCCATGGATTTGCTTCCCATTCATTCAAAGCCGATTGCCCTTGCAGTTTGTTTCCAAATCGCTCTGATATACAACGGCTTCAGAAGAGGCGGTCATCATGCAGCTGAGGTGCAGGAGGCTGTGATCACTATGATTCATTTTTCGAATTTGCAGATCTAAGATTTTTTTCCCAGACTTCTGGAAACCCAGATGTAATCAAGTATGCTGTGTGATTCTTGCCGGTGCCACGTTGGTTTAGGGGGAACATCACCTTTCACCATGCCATTGAGCATAGATATATCTCACATCGTCCTTTCTCTTTGCCATCTCTGCCCTCTAGCCACAACCGCATCATCAGTTAGTCACCTGTAAGTCTCCAGCGATTCTTCTAACTGAAACCAAGAGCAATTTAGGTCTCCACAGCAGATATCATCAGGTTGTTGTAGGCTAACATGGCCGTGTCTATTAGCTCGCATATGGCATTTAAGAAATCAGTTGTGCTGATTTTTACAGGATTCCAATATCCATTTATGATTAGTAAGTATTTCCTTAGTCGAGTGCATTTATCCATTGTGTTAATAAGGATACCTTGGATGTATGGATTTGGATTTGTCATAACTGGTGCAGACCATGTTTGTGTTATTCGCACCATAGTTAGCAAACCTGAGCTGGGAGGTCCTTTATCATTTTTTACTGCAGGGTTTAAGAGAGTGGTAAAGCCATCACACATTGGAGTTTTACGGAGCCAAGTTTCCTGTAGACATATCACAAACACAAGTTTCAAAGAGAGTCCAAAATCATTGAATAGGTGTTTGAACCCACATGTGTTCCATGATAGAAAGTCATGCCGAGTCTCCTTTTCTGTTAGTCATGGCTTCGTCCAATTTATCCAAACACATTGGATTCTGAGCTCCTGGAAGAAGTCGATAGTAGTCCCAATCTTCAAAAGGGCGGAGAGAGAAAACCCAAACAACCATCGCCCTATCAGACTTCTGGGTGTAATCAGAAAGATTTTTGGCTCGCTATTCTTACAGCGGCTGCAAGAATGGTCCTCTGCAGCAGGGTGCAACGATCCTTTCCAATCCGGCTTTGTCAAAGGCAAGGGCACAGCTGTAAACATGCAACACCTCAGCATGCTGAAAGGAAAAGTGCAGGAGGGCAAACCAAGGGTTTTTGTGGCTTTGGTGGACCTCGTCCAAGCATTCGTTCACGTGAAGCGACAACGCATGTGGGAAAAACTGTCTGACCAGAATTGCACAAAATCCATACTGAAACCTCTGATAGCATTGCACTCTGAGAAGCCCATGAGAGTTCGGCTGGACCGGTCGGGTCTCTTAGCCGAAATTCCAACCACAAGAGAAGTAAAACAAGCGTGCCCAATGGCACCGGCCCTGTTCAACTTCTTCTTGGCAGACATCAAGCAGCCACATGCTTCGCTCAGATGTTTTCCACCAACTGTAGGTGGCGTCATCTTAAACCGTTTACTGACGACTTGGTCCTAATAGACCAAACTCCAGTGGGCCTTCAGCGACAGTAAGACAACCTCCAGGATTACATCGATAAAAATGCCTTTGAAATAAACAAAGGAAAAACGAAAATAATGTGCACTGAAAAATCTAATAGTCACAAAGATAATCTGAAATGGTTTCTTGGCCACACACCAATTGAACAATTTAAATCGTTCAAGTACCTAGGAGTAGGGTTTAATAACAGCAGAACTAAAACCCTGGCCAGCCAAGCAGTGGCTCCGAACAGGACATTTTGTTGTTTCTTCATATTGCCAGTGGTGAATAATTACAAATCAAAGGTGGTTCCGTCGCTGATTTATGGAGCGAGGTGTTGCTAAACATGCCTAATAAAGATTGGCCTCGGCTCAAGGGACTTTTCTGGAAAAGGGTCCTGGGTCTTCAGATGTCTACACCGATCCAGATCATTCACTGAGAGCTGGGCCTCCTATCTGTAAAAAGCCACGGTAAAATGGAACAGCCTGGCCTTGTATAGAAAATGTCTTCTACCCTCTCGGCCTTTGATTTTGGAAATTATAAATAAAGAACTAACAGCAGAGTCCAGCGTAATCTCAAAAAACTGGACAAGAAATAATAGAGACAAAATTAGTGAAATTGAACGCACCGTAGATGATCTCAAATCAAATTCAACAAGAGTCAAAAAGAAGCTAGGAGAGAATGACTGGATATATACCCTTGCAAGTGCCCCTAGCTATCAATCAGCCGCTCACCTCACGGTGGAGACATGAAAACTGAATGAACGGCCAGGTAACCTAGCACAGTTCGCTAACAGACTCTACCGAGATCAATTTCTTAGAGCTCATTGCAACCTGCTCCAAACAAAGGAAGTCCTTGCAACCCGAGCCAAATCAAAGCAGAATCAATGCTGATTTTGTGGAGTGGAAGTAAGCGTTGAAACACTGAAACACCTCTTGTTACTCTGCCCAGGTTTAACCGGAGACAGGATGAAACAAATCAGCAAGCTGCTGTCAAGGTTTTCTTCCATTGATGCGGAGGACTGGTGGACCACTCTGATGAGTGGAGAAAAGACTTCATATGTGATAGTAGTTGTCTCATTTATGAACAAAACACTCCAACAAAAACAGAGGGATTAGATGTCTGACTTTAAGGAATTTCCATTGCAGCTTTTATGGATTTTAAGCGTTTCTGTACTATTTTTGTTTTGAATTCCATTTCACAACATTGGATGGCATTTTGATACTTTTGCTAAAGAATTGTAATCAGTTAAAGTAATAAAAACATTTTTAAAATAATGGGTAAACATTACAGCCCAGTCCTAGCTTTATCAGACAGGCCAACATAAGATGAAATCCAATTTGGCCCTTGACTGAATTGCCCAAATGGCCAGTCCAGGCCTGAGCAAACCTGCATCAGTATTTCACTAGAAACTGGATTTGTGACCTCCAGGTTAAACATAGATCACTGCAGTAGGTGCCTTTTCTCATTGAGCTGCAGACTCTCTCCCCCATTCCTCTGAGACCCGGAGGCTAAATATTTATTACACCTTCCGTTGGCCTGTTAGAGACATCTTTCAACAGTATTCAGAGACTATTTAGCTTCACGGAGAGATGCCAAACATTGGGGGTGCAGGCCATTGGAGCGCGTGTGCGAAAATGAGCCAAAAACATGGTGCCGATGCATGGCCATCTTGGACATTCACTTCCATTTACCGCAATGGAACAGCAATGAAAGCCTATATGTTCATGGGTTTAGCAAGTAAACATGTATTTCTGCAGTGAAGGCAAGGTCACATATTGATGTAACTGTGGAGAATAGTTGTTGTATTTTCCACCAAGGGACAAGCCAGAATGGGAGTCGGAGCGCTCTGCAGGTGCAGTGATAAGGGGAACGAAGGCAATGAGAGAAGTTGGGTTATTTCCGCTTCTACCTGGAATATAACACTCTTTGCTCCTCATGCTTATTGTCTGCTCTTTGGCTAAGGGCAGTCTGGTAACCTATGAGGGGCGGGGATCAAAAGTAGCCCCATAAAGAGAAGAGGTGTTCCTCTTGGAAAGCAGTTAGAATTTGGACCCCGGGTGATTCAGTCTCGCTGAGAGGGAGGACGCTCCGCACCAGACCCTGTTAGTACGAGTGATCTCTTTGCCTACCTGCTGTGGGACTAAGCAGTGTCGTGGTGCCCAAGATGAAGGTGTCTTCAGCAACTATCCTAACAGTGATGCGCTTTTGCTATGTTTATGTATAACTGACTATGTGTTTGCTTTTCTTCATGTATGAGTAAATAAAAGGCCTATAACAAGCCATTTATATTATTATTATTACCAACTTTTTATGTGTAATTCTTTGCCTACCTGAGTCCAATAACTGATTTTGCAAAGGTGCGGGGGGGGGGGGGGCATAAGCACGAGGTCTCCCCACGTGGCCAAGATAAAGCAAAACAGCCATTTACAAGCTGATTGGAGCAGTTAAGTATTTGACTTCATCCTGGATATTTATTGATATATGAAGGGCAAGCTTCTGCCCTCTACCACTGTCTGTGTGTTACTGCTGCCTGCTAATGACTGCAGTTTAACCTCATAAGTGAGAGATGTCACAGGCCCTGGCTGTAGTGTCCCTTCCTCATCCGCACCCTTGGCTGAGTGACGCTGCAGAGTGCTATTTTGTGACTGGAACTTCATCAGTTTGAGTGGATTAAACCTACCCAAGCTGGAGGCTGGTGCCACCACTGGTTATTGCATTCATAGCAACTATTTGCCGCAATGTCCCGCAGTTAAATCACATAATCACCCAGGTGATGACCTAACCTGACCTCGATGCCAAACCAGGGAGCTCAGAATGCAGGCTTTTCCTTACTTTATAGCCCACTTGTGGTACTGACCACCGCCATCTTCCCGCTCTTTCCTGTCACAGGAGTATTTGAATTGAATGGAATTCATCATAAGTGGTGAATTCTTGGACTAACAGTTGTCTCTTACAAAGATTAATGTTAGGGTGCTAAAAAACAGGTGCATGCATTTGCTTCTGAAAGTTCACACAAGGTATCAGTTAGCTACTCGAATGTGTGTAATCTCTCAAGTCAATTAAACCGGGTTACAAACATACTTTTAAAACTATCTCCCTTTAATATCATGATATCTGCTTTTTTAACACAGACTAATAAGGATTTGATGTTGATGGCACCTTTCTTTACATCATATATAATAGCTGCATGCCTGTATCAAACAATCACTAAACAACTATGTAAGCTACCAGCGCCGTTACTACCGGACTGGCAAACTGGCAGGTCTGACCTGGCGGGCGTACCGGCTCCCGCGAGCCGAGCATGTCGGATGCACTGGCACCATTCACAAATGGTGCCAGTGCATCCGATCTCCTCATTCCCATTGAGCCCTTTGGGGCTCAATGGGAATGGGGAGTAATTATTACCGGCAACCTACAATGGGGATGCCCCGGTACATCCCCATTGCCGGGTGCCAGTAAAAAAACGACTCTGGCGGCAGCCATGCCGGTAATTACCGGCATGGCTACTGCCAACGTCGTAATGAGGCCCAATATCTTTTATGGTTTATCTTTTACTCTTAAACGTACATTTGCAAACCCCACAGACTTTTTTTTAGTTCACATTATGCTGCATTCTGGTGCTTGGAATCCTCCATTCAAGATGAGGGAACATAAAAAACGACAATCCTGTTTTTCATTCAACCTATTTATATATGCACCAAGAAAGTTATGGTGGGTTTAAAAAGGTTAAAAAAAACCTTTCACCTGAAATGTGAAAGTAGGAACGTTCATTTGAGCCACGTCACACATTCCACAATGCCACCTAGTAGCTATCACTTTTTGTCAAACAGTTTTAAACCCACCATAACTTTCTTGGTGTTGTGAAAACATGGACAAATGTTCCAAACACAAAGCTTTCAGGACTATACTGCACTGATCATCCCTAATAAGGGTGAAACCATGCATGTAGTTGTCCTGACAGCCTTGCAAAATATCTGTCTTGGGTTGATTAAGCTATATATAAAACAGCACTGCCCTCCCAGACAAAGACAATTTCCTGGAGAAAAAGGCTTGCATTTGAGTTAATTTGCATACCCACAATGCCTTGCTGTTGTGGCTCAGAACTAGATGGCTACTAAGTGGCATTGTGGAATGTGTAACTTGGCAAAAATTAACTGTTGTACTATTTCTACAAGGATTTATATATTTGCTAGGTAGGTTGATTGTGTGATTTGTGTACTTACCGATGTGGTGCAGTATAAAAAGTGTAACATAATGTATAACTAGATCTGAGAAGATATGTGGCCAAGTGACTGTGATGTACACTGGACTGGAACCTCAGCTGCTGCGCTAAATAAAAGTGTATAATCTTAGGTAAATCATATTTATCTCACTGTGCCTTATCTTCTACAATTAGAACATCATGACAGTAATCCAATTCAGTGTACTATATAAAAATAAGCCTCACTCAAGGAATGTATTGCTACTTTTATAATCCATATATGATAACAGAGACCCTTCATATATTACACATCACAACATTTGTCTCTTGTGTTACTTTTGGCAAATTCCTGCAATGAAACCTTACATTATACTCTCGTGTAGCAAAGATTGATGTCACCCAGTGACATCCTTTTTGGTATTGTCACAAGGATGTAAATACATATGCTAATTAGGGGGGTCTGCACTTCCCTTGTTGCCTCGTGCCTCGGTATAGCAGTGCCTCACAAAGAGTTGGTGCTTGCACAAACTTTGTGCATTGCTTCCTTGCTGACTCTGGGGTAATTGTGGTTGAACCTTCTGCAAAGAGCCCCACTAGTACATGAGTTGGGTAAGCAGGATCAAGGAAAGTGGGCCTATGCCTGCCAGCCCCACACCAAGCATCTATACCTGCAGGTGCGTGGGAACAGGTTCTTGTAATCTTTCAGGGGTATACCCTGTGTGTGACATGCAGGCACAGCACTCTGTCCTTTCCCTTATCTTGTTGCCTGACATCTATGGGTACTTTGCAGAGGAATCAACTGCAGTTTCCCCGGGGACTGAAAGATAAAGAGCACAGCACTATGTTTAAATGCTGTGCAGGTCTGCTGGGGAGCTGCACAGCGGCCATACACGCTCACCACTGTGCCCACCACAGTCAGTACCTGGAGCCAGACATGCTGGTGACTTATGGACCACATTTACACAGAGTAATATTATTTATAATTTTTTTGTTTAAAGCGTGAACCTAGTTCGATAGCAGTAGAGTGCTGTACAGATTATGTGTAGCCAGCATTTGGACTGACATCTTGTAACAGTAGCGCAGTACTGTAAGGTCTGTGCATCGGTGTGTGCATCCATTGGAATTAGTCCTTGGTCAAGTGTTTTGGAAGAAGATCCATGTTTTGAGAGATTCGCAAAATTGTAAAATTGTGGGGGAATTCCGAGCCGACACTGTGATAGAGTTCCAGAGGGTGGGTGCATGACAAAGAAGGATTGTTTGCGGGTCCTCTCTTTGCGGACGGATTGGGATTCAAGTCGGTTGTTCAATTTGCTGCTCGAGGAGCGTATGCCACCAGATATGTGGAGCTTAGCTGCCAGGCATGCTGGTGTGCTACCCGTGACTGCTTTGTAGATGATACATGAAGAATTGAACAGTATCCTGGCTTTGAGTGGAAGCCAATGTAGCTTGGGGGGTATGGGGGGTGATTCGGTCAAGTTTCCATGATGCCGTAATAAGACATGCTGCAGCGTGGTGGACTGCTTTTAGGGGAGCCAAGTGAAAAGTTGGGAGCCCTGTCAGGAAAGTATTTCCCCCATCGATGTGCAAGACCACCGGGGCCTGCACGACTGTCCGGATGTCTTGTATGGGGTGAAGGGTTTGATGTTTTGAAGGGCAGAGATTCTGAGCCGGCTATTTGGGCCTTCTTGGCTGTGTGATTCTGGAAGGACAGGCCGATGTCAAGGGTGAAGCCTAAGGATTTTGCTTAGTCTGAGTCTGAGTCTGAGTTGTGGATCAAATCTCCATAGGCACATATCCTTGAGCCATTGTTGGACAAGTTTCTTAGCGGGCGGGCCCATGAGGACAAATTCAGTCTTCGATTGCTTTAGTTTAAGGTAGAGGATGGATATCCAGGCCTGGATGATGGCTAGGTTATAGTGGAGACTAATTATGTCCTGTGCGCTATTTACTCTCATGTACAACTGAGTATCATCCGCATATTGGTGGATGGCTATATTGGGATCTTGGCTCTATTGTTAAGGTTAAAAAGGGCTGTTGAGTGTTATATCTGAGGCCTGGCTCTGTATGTATGTCTGGTGAATGGTGATGTCAGTGTGGAATGTTAGCATGGAACCCTGTGTGCCTGAGTAGAGTGTTGTGTGGTTGGGGTTCTAACCTAGGCAGTTGATCAAGATGTAGCCTGGGTGGTGGGAGCCAGTGGGCTCTCCACAAGTATCTCTCTTGATGTTACCTGATTAACCTGATGTAACTTGAAGCAATAAACGGATGAACGATACCACTGTGCTGGCTGGTTACTATGGAAGCTGCTTCCCAACAGTGAGAGGATGGAGTCTTGGGGGACTCTGCAGGAGCCCTGGAGTCGGTTACAATGCAATAAGTTCACCTGGCGCACATGCCAGCCTCTCTTGTTGACGTGGCACACGAAACAAAAACAAAATAAAATAAATGTATTAATCTTAATCTCTGACATCGCTTTGGGCACCCTCCAGACTATGGTTCTTTAGCCTACAGGAAGGGGAAAGAGCATAGGCAAGTAAGACTTGGTCCAAACTCAAAAGCGGCAGTCCAGCTGGAACTGTTACATCAAATCGCTTCTGCACGAGACCACAAGCCCGGCCAGACATGTTTCAGCCTCATGTTATGCGTCACCATTGATGAATATGTAAGGTGCTTCTGCCCTAAATTAGGCAAAGTATGTTGAGCGCCTGTGGGATTGATTGATTGAGCAGCAACGTGTAGGTAAACCTGAGAATGGGGACACACCTTAGCGCCCAATGTGCGTAGACAAATCCAGGGTATGACTATAGACGCAACACCCACCACAAGAGAATGAATAAATGAGTGCCTATACTTAAGCGACTAAATGGGATAGCCTCCGAAAAAAATGTATATGATGGGGAGACAGATTAACTGTTCTATGTTAGCAGAATAACACCACTTACAACGTTGAGGTTGATAGCCCTAAAAACCGGGCAATTGTTTATATGAAAAAATATTGACTAAATAAATAATTGTCAACAATACAGTAATAGTAAAACAGTAAATTCTGGGATAAAACCCTAGTAAGACATAAAATGCAGTTCATAGTTTGCGGGAGCATCATCATATGTGGAGACAAACTTTGGGTATGTTCCATTACTGTTAAAACCCCATCAGAGGTAGAATTATAAATGCATATTCCATAAGTTGGCATTCATTGGCTTTGCACTTCATCCAGGGCAAAGGTGGAATCCATAACATGCACCTTGCTCATTAATATACCTGACATTGAACATAGCTGAACCCACAACGAGGAGCTCTCCTGTATAACAGTGAGGTTAATAAATAGATAAATAGCTCATGTGAGTAACATAGGTGAACTGCTCATTTACTAACTTCAAGTAATCTCTCCCCATCAATAAAGTGCTGCAGCAGATACTAAGCCTATAGTACTTTGGGGCGTCATTCGCTTGTACAAGGCTCTGGAGGAGTTATCCAGGAACCTCACTTAAACAGGTTAATTGCGGACAAATAAACCTTTTTCATTGGTAGCTGTAGTCTACCACAAAATTAATACAACAAAAAAACGAATCATACAAAACACACGCACACAAGGAAAGGGGTACAGATTTGACACCTCGTTTGTCTATAACACAGGCCAGCTCCACCACACAAGAACCAGCTGCCCAGTGTCTGGAATAAGGTGCCGTGCGGCAGACAAGAAGCAAGCTGGCCGCAACTACCCACCCTGTCAGGCCGTCCGGGCTCAGGGGAGCCCGACAGGCAATGCTCAGGAGCTGTAGTACATGGCCTGCTGCCCCCATAGGCCATGCGTCAATCCTCCTGTAACATGCTACGGCTCAATTAAAAGCATAACAAACAGGAGAAGCGTGTGCATTAAATCCGGTGGAGCATTAAGTACACCATGGACATAACATATTATCCCATTGGAGAGGGCCATTTTACAGTCTGAGAAGGAACACCACACAGAGTAGTGATGACATATAACACTCTGCACTATTTGTGTCAGAACGTCACAGAAAAACGAGAAACTCAACACCTCAGAGGAACTGCGTAGAATTTGCGTAGGTGTTAGACAGTGGTCGTTCGACGTGAGCGGGAGCGGTGCTCCTCTACTTTTTTAAATTACGTTTTACAGCTCCTATACTTTTATTTTAAAAATAAACTGTTCCGGAATGGTTTCGTTTTCAAATAAAAGTGCAGCTCTCGCTTTCAGTACACTGCACTGAACGTTCCCTTAAACAGCAGGTGCAAGTGTTTGGGGGTTTGTATTGTGTGTGGGAGGCGGTGTGGTGATGGGGTTTGTGGGGCGTGAGTACAGGCCAGCAGGGAACATAGTTCCACTACTTCTTTTTGCACACTTCGATTACTGGTGTTAGACCAAGCAAGTGGTGCTTTGTTCCTAACTGATATCTTCTCAGGCCGTCTTAAAATGTACAAGCCGTGATAGCAGCAACAAACCAGGATTATTTTGCATGACTGAACAGATCACTCATTCCAGCAAGGACCAGAGTTTGCCTCAATCAACAAATAGAAATTGTTCATCAATATATAGAGAAACAACAGACTCGCAGCTAGCAAAACTGCCTCCTTTTACATATGCGCCTGTTTTGAGAGGCGTTACCACGCAAAGCAGGCCTTTATGGGCGAGTCCGTTACATTCACTGGGTTCATGGATTCAGTAATCTTTTTTGAAACGGAGACAAGTACGTTGAGTGCCCGGATGTATGTCCCGGTTCATAAAAGTGATAGAACACCTGTCCCCTTCACATTGCGGGTAATATTTCTCTTCATTAACCACTCATACCTGAAGTGACATCATACCAGGGTAACCTTCATTAAAACGATGACACCTTACTTGGCATAAGACGGGAGTGACAGCACCCCAAACGGCTGCCGGAGGCAGCAGTGCGACTCACTTCCCCCTCTTTCACAGGTTTTCACCTAAGGATGGAAGGATGGAAGGGTGGCTCAGCTCACCTGTGCAGTTCTGCCCTAAGCTCGGAACAGGGCCTACAGGAAACTGGTGTCGTGTGACAACCCTCTTGATCACAGACAGACAAGCAGTGCAAAATCAAAACCTGTCGGGCCCTTCAAGGACTCAACTCGGAAAAACCGAACACGAGGATCCGCAAGACCCTCTTGAGCTCCTCTGCTCCCTGTCAGTTTATCTCTACCTCTCCCTGATGCGCCAACTGACAAAATCTCTCCTGGGATCATACCAAGTCTCCCCAAAGGGGGTGGGGGCATTCCTCTCAACCCAATATTCTCCTCATGAAAACACCCGAGTCCCCTACAAGTGGAAAGTACCACTGTCCACCGTTTCGCAACCAAAATGGTGCCAGGCACTAGCCGGCCTTTGACAGACCCAGCATTAAATGCGGGGTTACAAATAGCTTGAGTCTCTAGGCCCAGCATAATGTAGCATAATGAGTCAGCTATAGGCAGTATTTATTAATGATCACAGGCAAAACAGTATATGCAGATCTTTACAGAAGTGGCCAATCAATTATGGGCAATGCTGCATGGCCATCCCACAAGTGAGGCAGGGTAACTGCTATTACCATCGGCACCTGGGAGAGGGGCAGCCCCAACCTCCCTGTGCCTGCTCCTCTCCTCCCCCCAGCTACGGAGACACGCAGTCTCGGCAGCACAAAAGTCACGGAAGGGTAAGGTGCAAACAGTCATCTCACCCTTCCTCCAAACAGCAAGGTGCTAAGCGCCATAAGGAAAACAACCGTCAGGCAGGGCCCAGGTTCAAGAGATCTGCCCCCATCAGGGGGTCAGACAGTCGGCTATCTGGCCGGGGGATGCGACAACAGCAGCCCCCACCACATACACAACAAAGACCCAGGGCCTCCCTGGGTCCTATAAATGAGAGCAGCATGCTCAGAGTAAACACAATCTGTTTGTGGACCCTGAACGGGGACCCAAGCAAACAGGAGGTTCACTGTTTACTCAGTGTCTTCCAAATCTTCTTGCTTCTTTAGAAATTCTTGAAGTTCGCTGTACATCGCAGTGTCTTTTTTCCTTCCTGAACATTGTACTGTTCAAAGCAATTGCAATGCAGCCTTAATGAAGGAAGAAGCGGCAACCGAACGCCCAGCGCGGACGCTGTCAACCTCAACATCTCGGCATAGAGGGAAAAGCGAGCGGCGAGCGTGTCCAAAACAAAACAAACAGATGCGTGCTGCGGAATCATCCCCAAAACCAGTGCGAATGAAGGAGAGAGAGGCACTCAAACAGCACAGCGCAGACGGCGACCATTTCAACAACTTACAGGTGAGCCACCACGCTGGGGCTATGAGGGAGGAAAAATAGACATTTATGTCCGGAAGAGATACATTTTATTACAGTGGACCGGAACCCCCGCGTTGTAAGGCAGACGGGGCAAGATAACACAAGCCAGTTTTAAACTCAGGCAGAGTCACAAGCCAGCTTGGTAGCACGGCGAGCCAGGAGCTTGTTTTTTCTTGACAGCCACGCAGAGCTGGCGAACACAGTTTCAAGCTCGGCGGGCCCAAATACTGCAGATTTAAAATAATTTCTGTAATATTGCGGGGTGACCTCACAAGCGAAACCAATTATTTAAATCCAGTAAATCAAGCCTGGGGGCTGCCCAATTTTCTGAACCCGGTCAAGAAGGCACCAGTCAACAGTTACCCAGCACGGGCAACAGATAGAACAGGCGCAAAGAACTCTCCGATAACAACAGTTTAACTCCTTGATAAAACCTTTTTCCTTTTCCTATAGCAGGCATAGAAGACCATGGGGCCCAAACTGAAAGCACGGGCACCCCCAACACCGGTGCAGAAGCCCAAATCACCACAATTGCTAGCAGCCATTGAAGCTGCAGAGCACTACGGATGGGCATGGGTTAGAGAAAACATGTACAACCTACCCAGGGAAGGAATTACCAGCCCACCCAGCCAGGAGGAGGTTTCTGCACCATTAAAAAGGAGAAAAATATCCGAAGGCGGCAGAAAAGGTACCAAAAAATGTCAAAACTATGCGAGAATGTAGCGGAATTACAGCAACTAATGGTAGAAATAAGGGGGAAACAGACACCGCCTCAAATAAGGGGGAAACAGGAACCTGGGGCCTCAAACCCTACCATCGCAATAGAACCTACAATAACGGTTGTCAACCCACCCATAACACTACCTACAGCAATGCCGTCACAACAAGTACAGCAGTTGCCAATAGGGCCCATAGCTATAAATACAACAGCCTCCACAACTCCAGCAACAGATTCAGCAGGTGCCCTAAAAGCATGGGCAACCCAAGGCACAGACAACATGGGCGCGACAGGGACTCCCGGCAGCAATACAACTGACATTGTAACAATCTGTAATGCACAATTAGACCAACAAATGAAATCTTTCCAAACAGAGATATTAAATAGAAACAAAAGATGCCTGGCATGGAACATTGATACCACAATCAAAGAAGCCATATGGGCCAAAGAATTTATAAAAAATCTTTTCCCTAATAGAAGCCCAACGCAAAGGGAAAGACGCTTTCAGAGACCCCAACAAAATAGAAGAAAAAGCTATTGCCAGAAACGCCCAGGTCGAACAAAACTGGGACAACTGGTTACAGGCCTTTGCCATTTTAGCAACAATATATGAAGAAAAATTCCCCATGGATGGTAGGAAGATCTGGGCATACGTTGATAAAATAAGGGAAGTAAAAGTAACACAGAGGGGGAAGACATGGCTTGCATACGACATCAGATTTAGGAGGAGCATTTCAGAAAGGCCAGCCATTGAGTGGGATGAAGTCCAGAACGATTTATACACCCTCAACGCCGAACCTCCCCAAAGAGAAAATACCATGCATTCTTCTTCCAAAAATAGCAAAAATGTGCACGTAAGCAAATCCAATGACAATGATAAATCCAAAAAAGGGGAGCAGTCCTTTCGGAGGATCCAGCCTTGGGCGGCTAAAAATAATGCCCACAGACAGAACAAACAGCAGGCTGTCAAATCCAACATCCCATGCAGAAATTGTGGGAAAAACCAGTGTACATGGGGCAAAGAATGCTGGTACAAACACGCCTGCACAAACTGCAACGGCGACCATGCAGCAAGCAACTGCACCAGACTACCAGCCAAGAAAGAATGATATCCCAATTTTAGAACCAGGACGAACGCCCATCAATCCGGGCAAATTTAGGGACGCCCTAAACAGCTACCCAGACAAGGAAACCAGCAGGATATTATCGCAGGGTTTCACCAAAGGTTTTTTCATCCCATTTAAGGGCACTGGGTCACAATACATCCCGATGAACCTAAAGTCAGCCAGGGACAACCCCCAGATAGTAGAAACCAAAATCAAGAAAGAACTGCAAATGGGCAGGGTAGCAGGTCCCTGGGACGCCATGCATTTAAAGGACTATTTAATATCTCCACTAGGCCTGGTGCCCAAAAAAGAACCCGGAAAAATGAGACTAATCCATCACCTCTCATACCCTAAAGGCCAGTCTTTAAACGACGGCATCCCACACACAGAATCCGCTGTATCTTACACGCATTTCCAAGAGGCGGTAAGGCTCATACAAGAGTGCGGCAGAAACACCTTGATGGCTAAGCTGGACATCGAATCTGCTTTCAGACTCTTGCCAGTCCACCCAGAGTCACAGCAGTGGCTAGGTTTCACTTTTAACAACAAATTCTACGTAGATAGATGCCTCCCCATGGGGTGCGCAGTATCCTGTGCACTATTTGAGCAATTCAGTTCCTTTTTTCAATGGGCTTTCCTAAAGCAGAGACCAGGGACAAAAATAGTGCATTACCTAGACGATTTCATGGTCATAGGGCCACCAAACTCCGAGGAATGTGGTCGGGCTTTAGGAAAACTGGAGCACATGGCAGCACAGTGGGGAATTCCCCTAGCGAGGGAAAAAATCACCAAACCAGACACAAACATAATTTTTCTGGGCATCGAAATAGACTCAGCAAAGGGGCTCTGCAGAATCCCCAAAACAAAAATATCAGAACTCCTGGCTAAAATACAAAACCTGATAATGAGAGAAAAGGGGACTGTAAAGGAAATACATTCCTTAGCAGGCAGCCTCAATTTTGCATCCAAAATAATACCTCAAGGGAGGATCTTTTCCAGAAGCCTGGAGTTCAAAATCAAATCACTCACCAAACCACACTTGCATATCCGGCTAGGCAGAGAGGTGAAACAAGACCTGGAAACATGGGGAAAATTCCTCAGAGATTTCAAGGGGTCTTTACTTTGGTGAACGCCTTTAAATACCCGGTCAAACAGGGTCCTATACACCGACGCAGCTGGCAGCAAGGGGTTTGGAGCCATACTAGACTCTGAATGGGTGGCAGGACACTGGCCCAATTCATGGCAAGCAGCAGGGTGGACAAGAAAAATCACCCTACTAGAAATATTCCCCATCTGGCTAACATTACACATCTGGGGCAGGCGACTAGCGAATACGGAACTTTTGATTGGTGCGATAACATGGCTGTAGTGGGCTCCATAAACAGAAGGTCTACGAAATGCCCTTTAGTACTAAAAGTATTACGAGCCATTTCAACAGTCACACTACAAGTAAACGTTGTACTGAAAGAGAAGCACATTTCAGGGGCAGATAATAACATTGCTGATGCCTTATTTCGTTTCCAGTGGACAAGATTCCGAGAGCTGGCGCCGCATGCCCAAGAACAGATGACGCCAATACCAGCAGAATGCTGGGCAATAATGGGAAGACAAGAATAACGGCATCAACGCCAACGCCAGAGAGCACAGGCCAGGATGCCCAACGAAAACCAGGCACCTCTAAAACGGGTGCCAACAACACATTGGCATCAACGCCAGCACCAGAGAGTGCAGGCCGGGATGACCAATACAAAGCAGGCACCTCTAAAACGGGTGCCAACAACACATTGGCATCAACGCCAGCACCAGAGAGTGCAGGCCGGGATGACCAATACAAAGCAGGCACCTCTAAAAGGGGTGCCAGCAACACATTGGTATCAACGCCCTCGCCAGAGAGCCCAGGCCGGGATGCCCAACAAGAATCAGGCACATCAACATCGGGTGCCAACAACCTCACAGGCTTCCTAACGGAGATGGCAGAGAGGGCGGTGGCAAGCACCACTGCAACACAGTACAGTAAGTGTTTGCAAATAGTATTTAAGGCCACAGGTGTAAACCACGTAGAACTAATAACGATTAAAGATATAGAAGTATTTTTAAAATGGGCTCGGGAACAAGGTTTCAAAAGGGATTGGGCTAAAAGACACCTGGTGGCAATTTCATACTTTACAAAAATACGGGGCGATTCAGACCCCACCCAGAACGCCCTCATCTCTTATGCAATGAAGGGTTGGGGCAGAATAGAGGGTCCGCAAGTGGACACCCACCGACCCCTTGATTTCAGCAAACTGGTGCAGATAGCAAGCCATTTGGAAGCCATATGTTGGCACCCATACGAGATAATGTTATTTAAAACAGCCTTTTTCTTAGCCTACTTGGGGGGTTTTCCGGGTAGGAGAACTCATCGGTTCCAGCACCAAGGCCACAAACGGCCTGGGCGTCATGGAAATCAGGGTGAGACAAGAGAGTGTTAACATAGAAATGCAACAGTCGAAAACGGGTGCAAAAAGAACCATCAATATTTGTTGCATCGATGAAGCAACAAACTGCCCGGTTTGCATCACCAACCTCTATTACGCACAACGACCCAAAGTGGGGGGGAGTTTTTTAATCCACAAGGATGCATCGGCCCTAAGCCACTACCAATTTAAAGGAGTGCTGATGAAAGCAATCAGCAGAGCAGGATGAGATCCCAAACATTTCGGCACTCATTCCTTCAGGATAGGTGCCGCCACAGCAGCATGGCAAGGAGGTTTAGCACCGCAACTACTAAAAAACATAGGGGAATGGAAGTCAGACTGTTATAAAAGATATATCAGACCACAATCGATATAGCCATCCGCCCTAAAATTTTCTTTCTTTTCCCTCCCTCCCACCACCACAGAAACAACAGGCGAATCGGGGACAACACTCCGATCAGCATGGATAGTTGGCCACTCATTCGTTTTCAGGACAGGCAGATGGGCAGAAGAGACTAAAGAAGGGCCACCTTTTCAGAAACACCATTACTTCATGGTGGGGATACAGAGGCCTACGTTGGGCTGACGTCCACAAAACACTAGCGGAACTGGTGTCATACAGGGACCCCCCAGAATTCCTGATCATCCATCTAAGGGGCAACAACCTAGTCAACACAGCTAGACGGATCCTATGCGAAGAAATCTGCTCCTCCCTAGCAGGCATTTCGCACAACTGGAGGGGTACTGAAATATACTTCTCAGCCATCTTACCAAGAAAGAAATGGCTAGGGGCCAACTGCTACAAATCTATAGACATATCCAGTTTCGCAGTCCAATTGTAATAACGAGGTGATTAATGAATACTCCACTCCAGATGTGGTGGGAAGACAGCTGTGGGGATTGCGGGGAATAATATTGTCAAACATGGCGCGCATTCGTTTTCGTGCTATAATTGTACCTACCGGTAACCCATTATAGAAGTTGGAGACGCCACTCATTGGGCTTGCATAGGATACCGCAGTGTCTTTTTTTTCTTTTCCAAGAGTGGTCGGAGCAGGGACACGCTGTAAGCGAGGGGAGAGGGGGAGAGGTGGCTGCGCACGGAGAACGGCGGCACGTCCTCAACAAAGGGGTCGCACTAAGAGGTGGTGTGACATACACTGCACAGGCGGTGAGAGCAGAGGGGAAGGAGGAGGAGTTAGAAGTACATTGCAGGTACGCCAAGTAGCCAAGTAGCGGCGGCACAGGGAAGGTGGGGCAGCTCAAAAGCATGCCGCGCGGGGGACTTCATGCGCCACGGGTCGAAGGGGGCCCTAGGCCCTAGTTCCGGAAGGAGAATAAAGAAAAAAAAAAGAAAAAAATAATAATATTGCTTTTCCTTGCAGCGGAAAAGTCGGTAGACCCCAATTTACGGGGCCAGGTAACAGTGGTATTGAGAAAGTAAAGTTTATAAAAATGTCTACGTATTATGGGATAGGGGCAGGGTACAGGGCCAGCACCTTAACAACACCACTCCAGCATATCTGCGCAAAACTAATACCGCACAGAGATAAAATAGTAAAGTACAGCATTGAGTGGACTCAAGGGAGAGATAACAAAATAAGGATACCATGGCCGCCCAGCGGCAGTTTTGACGTGTGCACCCAACATTCACTGCTAGCGTATCTACATAACACATATAAGGGAAAGAAGTTAGCGAGACACCTAGAAGTTTTCAACCTCTGGAAAATGTTTCAGGGGTGCGCATCAAGGGTAACAGGGATGTTCACCATGCAGGGAATAAAGGAGGAGAAGGTGAGCAAGGAGGGTGGGTGCAGCGCGCCCCACGCTCCCCCCAGTGCTGAGGAAAGTGAGGATTAATCAGAAGGATCAAACACAGTTACAGAGGTAAAAAAGGAAGGTGAGGGAGAGAGGCCCATAAATAAAGAAGTAAAGAAAGAAACAGAAGGGCTGTATCCAATGAGAGAGTTGGGAGAAGCAACATGATCACAGTTAACAGCAGCTGAAGGATACTTCAACCCTGCATACAGCCCACCACCATCAGACAGCTACCAAAAGGGGGTGGGTGCGAGGGGTGAAGCAAACACAAAACCAACACAGGTAAGCACCGGGGGAGTAAAAAGGCACAAATACACTTAGCAAGTATAGGACCAGACGAATGGATAGCAGCGCAGGTGTTACTGAAGCTTCACGGGACGTTAACAGGGGAAGAGGAAGAAGCGGTAAAGAAGGTAGGTAAGGAAGAGAAAGAATACACACAGAGAGGGTGCGAGGTAAGTAAAAGGGAGGAGGGAAGAATGACACAGCAAGAAGAGGAAGTGCTGGAGTTAAGATTAGCAGAGCTGAGAGAAGCGTAGAGCATGTTAGTTAGACAGCTCGAGCAGGAAGAGCGGGAAAGAAAGGTGAAGAGGAAGGAAGGTAAGGAGGACAAGCCGGGATTAAAACAGCAAGAGGAAGAAAGAAGGAAACGAGAAGAGGACCGCATAAGGGGATTGCAGAAAGAGTGGCACGCATGGAGCAGCGGGAGGTTAGGAGGAAAGAAGAGGAACGAGAAGACAATGGCCCTCATTCCGAGCATGGTGGTAGTCATGGCGCTATTTGCTATACATAACACTCAGAGACTGTGTGTCATTGTGGGAATGTGAGACACGAGAAGAAGAAAACACAGGGAGGGAGGACAAAAGACAACTAAAAGAAAGAACACCACGGCCACTGACACCGCCAGCACAACAAACGCCATATGTTAATAGACTCAGAGGCCTCGCAGGACTCGGAATGGAAGAATTAGCTATTACACACAAGAAGGGTCAAGTGGGCCAACAGAGAAGACATAAGAGGATAGGAGATGATAGAGTAATACAACACATTACTGACTTTATTGAAGAACTTTCTGACATGGAAGAGGAGAGCGAATACATGAACATATCTCCACACAGACGAACGCCAGGGGAGGTACACACTAATGCCATTACTAGAGGGAGGGGAGCAAGGCCACAATATGTCCCATGGAAACATGCAGACAAAGAAAACATTAAATGCAGACTTCCATCTTTGAGTGGAGGGTCTGGGAAATGGATATAGGAAATGGAAAAACAAACTGCAGGGCAAAAACTAGCAGTGGTCAATGTAAAGGGGTTGTTAATTTCCATACTGGGTGATGCAGCAGATGACATTTGGAAGAGGGCGGGATTCCCAGGGGTGACAATAAGTGACACGTCACATGATGGGGCACCATTTGCGAATTGCAGACACGTGCTATGGCAGGCACTGAGGGTGCAATATCCAGACACTTCAGACGTAGGGGCAATAACGTAACCCAAAATGCGTGAGAATGAAGATCCTGTTGATTACATCCAGGAAATTCAGGAGAAGTGGTGCCTGGAAACGCGGGAACCGTGGGACAAAACACTAGCAATTTTTTACCATATACTGATACAGGGCCTCCCAGAACAAGTACCGTGTCATGATCTCTGCTTCCAAAAGGTCAGGGTTTTCCCAACTCCCTTGGAAGCAGATCCATAACCCAGGTTCCGAGTGCCAACCAGTCCCAATTGGGACCTTTTGGACCCAGTCCTGGCGCCAGTGGCACCAGGCTCATAAATATGCCCAGTCCCAGCGCTGGAAGCGCCAGGCTCATAATGCTTGGGTGGACTTACCTTCAGCAGGCCATGCTGCTTACTTGCCTGCCAGTTGAGCCTCTGATCCTCTTCTGTTTGGAACTACTTTTCCTGTTGGGTGGGGCTGGAGCCACTCCCTAGATTCAGAACACTGGAACTCTTCTGGAAGGCAGGAACTCTTTTCTTACCAGGAACTCTTTTCTTACTTAGGCGTGGCTGTGGAAGGAGACACCTAAGCACTACAGGAGGCTATTTAAACCACACCCGGTGGATGAATCTTGCTTTGCGTTATTCTGCAACCTCTGCAGCAGAACGCTCATCGTGTCTTCTGCATCCGGTCCTGGGCCTAAGGAAAAAGGCTTACCATCCTGAATCCAGTCTTCAGCAACACCTATAAAGACAAGAAAGAACAGGTTAGCATTCCGGCATCTGAAAGGCAAAGGCTTACCATCCTGAATCCAGTCTTCAGCAACACCTATAAAGACAAGAAAGAACAGGTTAGCATTCCGGCATCTGAAAGGCAAAGGCTTACCTACTCTTCGTGCGCTCCGGAGGTCTTCACACTGCATTCCGGCATCTGAAAGACAAAAGTTTACCAACTCTTCGCACGCTCCGGAGGCCTTCGGCGCTGCATCCCGCATCTGAAAGACAAAACAAGGTGCGTTTAAAGACATTGGGGAACTTTAATACTCACGTGCCATTACTCCTTTCCACATCTAATCCAGTGGGTATTCCGGCACCCTGCAGCCGCTCCGAACTCGTACCTGCAAAATAAAAAGACAGTTAGAGCGCATAGTGAAGCAGGCAACAAGCGCTTACTTACGTGCTTCCAGGCGCTTCTATTCATCACACGGGCTCCATCTTCAACTCACTTCAGCCCGTCATCCGCCATCGCCGGAACCCTGCAAAACAAAAGACATCATTACTAAAGACTTTAAAGACATTTGAATGACTCGAAACGTACCGTTCGTGCAGTAAACGACGGACAGCAGTCCTCTGAAGTCAAGAGGCCTGCGCTACCTATCCAGTGAAGAAACTGGTTACAGCACCCTGCCCCGAGGCAGATGGAGAGCTCGGCATTCACTTACCTAAGGTGAGAGCGTTAACCTTTGGGGGTCTACAGGAGAGGAGAAGAGGAAAGAGATAGGGACACCCCAATAACCCCAGTTCATTAACCCCATATTTTCTATCTGCAGACATCTTACTCTACACGTCAGGCATACAGTGCACAGAGGTCCAGCCCAAAGAGCCAACCGGGTGCTACACATCACCTTTGAAGATACGGTAGTCGCCCAGTCAAGACCGGCGCCTCTGCGAGAATCAGGTTAGCGTTACAGAACGCAAAGCCTACCGCAAAACTCTCGCCCAGGCGCTATGGAAACCTCGGATACTGACCCCCTAGCCCGGTTACTTGGGGAACTAAGGGCAGAAGTGCATGCAGCTCGTCAGGAAACGAATGCTCTAAGAAGGGAACTAATTATTTCCAAGGAGAGAACAGACAATCTTGCTAGACAAGTGCTACAGTCACAAGCCGGACAGACCCCGTTACCCGCATCAGGGGCAAATCTTCCTTCAACATCCTCTATGAATCCAGTGCAGATCAACCTACCTGGGAATGTACCTCTGGCTCCGCCCGAACGATTTTCTGGTGACCCAAAGAGGTTTGCAGTATTTATCAATCAGTGCCGGTTGCACTTCTTATGCCGGCCAGCAGCCTTTCCAACTGATCAAGCAAAAGTAGCTTTTGTACTTTCGTACCTTAGTGGCAATGCGGCAGACTGGTCGATCCCTCTAGTTAATCAAGATGATCCGGTTCTCCATGATTTTCAAGCCTTTCAGCTTAGTATGGAAAAACTGTTCGCAAGACATTCACAGGGGCAGGCCTTGGACAATGAGCTTCTTTCGTTGCGACAGGGTAATCAAGACCTTTTGGCTTATATTGCATCTTTCAATAGACTAATAGTGGAAACTCAATGGCCTGAGGACAAAAGGATTACGCTGTTTTATAGAGGTCTACGTGGAGAGCTCAAAGACGTTTTAGCCCAAGTAGTGAATCCCCCACAAGACTGTTCGGATTATATAGACTTGGTCGTTCAAATAGATCACAGGCTGCAGAACAGGAAGGCCGATCGTTCCAAGTTTGATGCTCGAGTATTTTCCAAACCGCCAACTCCTTCCAAAGGAGTAGACTCCGGGGAACCCATGCAAATAGGGGGTCTGAAAGGTCCTCTAACACAAAGGGAGCGGGAAAGGAGGAAACAGTTGCAATTATGCCTATATTGCGGAAACTCAGGGCACTTTCTTCGAGACTGTCCGGTGAAACCTGCCAAGAAGGCAGTAGGAGCTGCAGTTACCAAAGTTACAAACTCTGAGCAGGGAAACGACCTCGCCCGACAAGAATAGAGGTCCTCTTGCCGAGCGTGAAAACCAGTTCCGTGACCTCGCATTTCGTGATACCTATGGTCCTCATTAGCCCTGATAATCCGGATCGATTACATGCAATTGAAGCTTACGTCGACAGCGGTGCCATCGGCAATTATGTGGATCATGAAATGGTTTTGAGGATGAATCTAACTCTTTGTCCCAAGGCTGTAAAGGACGTCATTACTACGGTGGATGGTACGGAGATAGCCTCCGGGCCAGTAACGCATACCACTCAAGAGGTGACGCTAGTAAGTCAAGATGGACACCATGAGAAGATCGTGTTCGATGTGATCAAGGCCCCTCAGTTTCAGATTATTCTAGGAATACCTTGGTTAGAGAAACACAATCCTCTGATCGATTGGCGAGCAAGAACGGTCCAGTTTCCAGAATGTGTCTCTACTTGTCACCCTCCACCTGGTGTTGCACTGGCCGCAATTTCTTCAGAGACTCCCCAGTTACCTCCCGAATACCTAGAATACCAAGATGTTTTCCGGAAGGATCAGGCTAACTCTCTACCTCCTCATAGGTCTTATGACTGCCAAATAGACCTGATACCTGGATCTACTCCTCCTTGTAGTAGAATTTATGCCCTCACCGAGCCTGAGAACCTTCACCTTCGACAATACCTGGATCAATACCTGGCAAATGGGTTTATTCGTCCTTCCAAGTCCCCTGCTTCTTCAGCTTTGTTCTTCGTTCCAAAAAAGGAAGGAGACCTTAGAACTTGTATCGATTATCGCTCCCTGAACCAGATCACCGTTAAGAATAGATATCCGTTACCTTTGATCCCTGAACTCCTGGACCAAGTCAGAAAAGCATGCATATATACAAAGCTGGATCTTAGAGGAGCTTACCACTTGGTACGAGTAAAAGAGGGCGATGAATGGAAGACGGCCTTCCGCACCAAGTATGGGCTATTTGAATATCAGGTCATGCCCTTCGGACTTTGCAATGCCCCGGCCGCCTTTCAATATTTTATGAACGATGTCCTCAGAGAGCTCATAGATGTATGTGTTGTTGTTTACATTGACGACATCCTCGTTTATTCTTCATCGGAATCTGAACATCGGAAACACGTGAAAATGGTCCTCGAAAGATTGCGTCAACACAAACTTTTCGCTAAGTTGGAAAAATGTGTTTTCAACGTGACTGAAGTTGAATTCTTGGGATTCATATTATCACCTGGCGGAGTGCGTATGGATTCAAAGAAGGTCGATGCAGTTCTCAAATGGCCATCACCATCCTCCGTAAAAGGTGTGCAAAGCATGTTAGGCTTCGCTAACTTTTACCGCAGGTTTATCCCCGAATTCTCTCGAATAGTCCAGCCCATCACTGCCTTGTTAAAGAAAAACACCCTCGCCCCGAACTCCCCAACATCGTGGAAACTGATGCTTCAAGCCTTGCCATGGGGGCAGTTCTATCACAAAAGGACCCGGTAACCAATCAGTTGCATCCCGTGGCATTTTGGTCCCGCAAATTCTCGCCTCCTGAAATCAATTACACGATTACTGACAAGGAACTTCTGGCTATCAAGTCTGCCTTTAAGGCTTGGCGGCATTATCTGCTGGGGGCCCGACACACCGTTACTGTGATTACGGATCACCGAAACCTGCAATATTTGAAGACCGCAAAAGCCCAATCCTCTAGACAACTCCGTTGGGCATTATTCTTTGCTGAGTTTGACTTCATAATTACCTATCGACCTGGTACAAAGAACGGTAAAGCCGATGCCCTTTCTCGGATGGGAGTGGAAGAACACTTGGTCAACCCTAAACCTGTACCAATCATTCCCGAACAAAGAATTCTGGGTGTAATCGCCACAGAATCCATAGAGGAAGTTAAGGATAAAGCCAGGCAACTTGTAACTCCAGCAGACATACAGAATTGGCATCTGCAGGGAAAGGACTTTGCAGTAAAGGACAACTTATTGTATTTCCAAGAACGATTATACCTACCCAGCACAGATTTACAGAAAAAAGTAATCTCTTGTTATCACGACTCTTTAATGGAAGGTCATCCCGGTATAGCCAAGACCTCAGAAAAGATCAAGCGCTACTTCTGGTGGCCGTCTTGGAAAAAAGATATCCGAGACTTTATAATGTCCTGTGGAGTATGCGCCCAAAACAAGAGTCAAAAGGAAAGACCAGCAGGCCTCTTACGCCCTATTGACATCCCACCTCGCCCTTGGCATACGCTTTCTATGGACTTCATCACCGATCTACCTCCATGCTCCGGATACAATACGATTCTAGTAATCGTGGACTTATTCTCCAAGATGGCGCATTTCATTCCGCTCAAAGGCTTGCCAACAGCAGCAACTCTGGCCCGAGAATTTCTCGAAAACATCGTCCGACTGCACGGTTTTCCTTCGGTTCTAATTTCGGATCGAGGTAGTCAATTTATTTCTCATTTTTGGCGAAGTTGCTGTCGGTCGGCTCAAATTGATGTGAGACTATCGACCAGTCACCACCCTCAGACCGACGGACAAACCGAGAGGACCAATCAAACTCTGGAACAGTATTTACGCTGCATGCTGCAACAAACTGAAAAAACTTGGAAAGATATCCTTTGGATAGCCGAGTATGCCTACAATAACTCTGTCCATTCGGGAACTGGGAAAACCCCGTTTTTTCTTTTGTACGGCAGTCACCCTCGAACCTCGGAGTTGGATCCCCTCCAAGATCTTGAAACACCAGCAGTAGACTACCTGCATTCTACAATCACCCAAGCCTTTAAGGAAGCTGTTTCTCACCTTCAAAGGGCTAAAGAACAATACAAGAAAGGAGCAGATCAACATCGGAAGGAAGCCCCTCACTATCAAGTAGGGGATCAAGTCTGGTTATCCACCAAATATCTATCTCTGAAAGGGCCACGCACATTCAACCCAAGATACCTTGGTCCCTATTCCATCACTACCATAGTAAACCCAGTAGCGGTCAAGTTGGACTTGCCCCCGCACATGAAGATACATCCGGTCTTCCACGTCTCTCTATTAAAACCCGTGCAACCTCAAACCCGACTAACCAAATCTCCAAAACCTATCCTAGTGGATGGAGAACGCGAGTTTGAAGTCAAAAGCATTCTGGACTCCAAGATCTCCAAATCTAAACTATTCTACCTAATTGACTGGAAAGGCTACGGCCCCCAAGAGAGATCCTGGGAACCTGCTGAATATGTCCACGCTCCTCGCCTAATCAAAAGATTTCACCGAACATTTCCTGACAAGCCAAAACCCCCGGAGAAGCCCGGTTTGGGAGGGGCCTTGAGGGGGGGTACTGTCATGATCTCTGCTTCCAAAAGGTCAGGGTTTTCCCAACTCCCTTGGAAGCAGATCCATAACCCAGGTTCCGAGTGCCAACCAGTCCCAATTGGGGCCTTTTGGACCCAGTCCTGGCGCCAGTGGCACCAGGCTCATAAATATGCCCAGTCCCAGCGCTGGAAGCGCCAGGCTCATAATGCTTGGGTGGACTTACCTTCAGCAGACCATGCTGCTTACTTGCCTGCCAGTTGAGCCTCTGATCCTCTTCTGTTTGGAACTACTTTTCCTGTTGGGTGGGGCTGGAGCCACTCCCTAGATTCAGAACACTGGAACTCTTCTGGAAGGCAGGAACTCTTTTCTTACCAGGAACTCTTTTCTTACTTAGGCGTGGCTGTGGAAGGAGACACCTAAGCACTACAGGAGGCTATTTAAACCACACCCGGTGGATGAATCTTGCTTTGCGTTATTCTGCAACCTCTGCAGCAGAACGCTCATCGTGTCTTCTGCATCCGGTCCTGGGCCTAAGGAAAAAGGCTTACCATCCTGAATCCAGTCTTCAGCAACACCTATAAAGACAAGAAAGAACAGGTTAGCATTCCGGCATCTGAAAGGCAAAGGCTTACCATCCTGAATCCAGTCTTCAGCAACACCTATAAAGACAAGAAAGAACAGGTTAGCATTCCGGCATCTGAAAGGCAAAGGCTTACCTACTCTTCGTGCGCTCCGGAGGTCTTCACACTGCATTCCGGCATCTGAAAGACAAAAGTTTACCAACTCTTCGCACGCTCCGGAGGCCTTCGGCGCTGCATCCCGCATCTGAAAGACAAAACAAGGTGCGTTTAAAGACATTGGGGAACTTTAATACTCACGTGCCATTACTCCTTTCCACATCTAATCCAGTGGGTATTCCGGCACCCTGCAGCCGCTCCGAACTCGTACCTGCAAAATAAAAAGACAGTTAGAGCGCATAGTGAAGCAGGCAACAAGCGCTTACTTACGTGCTTCCAGGCGCTTCTATTCATCACACGGGCTCCATCTTCAACTCACTTCAGCCCGTCATCCGCCATCGCCGGAACCCTGCAAAACAAAAGACATCATTACTAAAGACTTTAAAGATATTTGAATGACTCGAAACTTACCGTTCGTGCAGTAAACGACGGACAGCAGTCCTCTGAAGTCAAGAGGCCTGCGCTACCTATTCAGTGAAGAAACTGGTTACAGCACCCTGCCCCGAGGCAGATGGAGAGCTCGGCATTCACTTACCTAAGGTGAGAGCGTTAACCTTTGGGGGTCTACAGGAGAGGAGAAGAGGAAAGAGATAGGGACACTCCAATAACCCCAGTTCATTAACCCCATATTTTCTATCTGCAGACATCTTACTCTACACGTCAGGCATACAGTGCACAGAGGTCCAGCCCAAAGAGCCAACCGGGTGCTACACATCACCTTTGAAGATACGGTAGTCGCCCAGTCAAGACCGGCGCCTCTGCGAGAATCAGGTGAGCGTTACATACCGAGACAATTAAAGAAATTGGTATGAATGGAAGCAAAGGCATGGCCAGAGATACAGCTGACAATAGTACACCATTGTAGGCTATGGCAAGAAAAGATAAAACAGAAAGAGGAAGACAGAAAGGCAGAAGAGGCAAAGTTGGTCCAAAAGAAACTGTCCAAATATGCCATGGAAGGTACGCTAATAACAGGCCCCGCCCAGGTCACTCCGGCACCAGGCACTACACAACAACAACAACCAGCATCACTACAGCAAGCACAAATGACGACACAGCAAATGCCACCACCCCCGCCATACACAGCCCAACACCAACACGCCACACAGATGGAGGGTGGATACACGCAAATGAGAAATGGTTATGCAAACAACTACAGAGGGAGGGGTGGGCCAGCGAGAGGGAGGGCATTTGGGCCAGCAGCGCTATAGCAAGGAGGGGGGTTCCAGGGGCACAACCAACACGGACATCAGGGGTACTTAGATAGCACTGGAGGATACACATGGCAAGCCCGGGAGCCACCTACGTGCTGGACATGTGGGCTAGTAGGACACATATCACACACGTGCAGAGCAAGACTGACACAAGGGGGGGTGGGGAGAGCAAGGGCAACAGGGTTACAATGGGGGACAACAACACTATCAACAACAACAGCCACAACAGGTGACAGAAACACAAATCAACAAGTGCCACCTCAGCAACAACTACAAACATACACGACACAACAAACACAAGTGCAGTACCAACCAGCACAACAACAAGCACAACAGCAAATGGCCACAACCCAACAACAACACGTCCAGACAGTACAACAGCTCACACAAATACAGGACAATAAAGTACTACCCGCAGACACACCAATACAACAGACACAATTGGGGCGGGTGATAATATTGGGCCACAACCCATACACAGGGAACGGACAATCATTATATCCCCAATAAGACAGCCCACAGACATCTTTGTTGTGTCCCATCCTATTGGTAACACCTAAACCTGCGGAGGAACCATGCATAAAGGTGGCGATAGGTGACAAAACATTCTCTTTCTTAGTTGACACAGGGGCCACTAGGTCCTGTATTAGGGAAGGGAAGTTCATGCACACTCAAGGATTCTCTGGGGCTCGAGGGCTGGTTCCTTTTACTGATAATATCTCCTTATCTATTGGAGATCACAACTTATCTCTACCACTGCTATACTCAAAACAATCGCCAGCAAACATACTCGGGAGAGACATTATGAGCAGGCTGAACATGACTATATCCTTCACTGACAAGGGAATAGTGTGCTCCACACCAGGCATACACATGCTCACAGCACGACACATACTCCAAGCTTACTGTGGCAAAACAGTGGCGAGGGCAGAACCAGTGGACGGGGACCTCTTCCAATATGAAACAGACATGGCAATAGCATGGCTACCAGGGATTGAGGGCAAGGTGTGGAGGAGACCAGCAGCATACCTTTTCAGACCAGAAACACCCACTAGTGAGGAGGAAGGGGCAATAATATCAGTGGACATCGAGAGTATCGTGGCAACCACAGACTACATTGCACTCCACGCCCAGGATGGGGAAGGGAAAGCATGGAGAGCAGTGATAGCACTAGAAGAAGGATTCAGGCTAACACAGGTGTCAGATGAGGAGCTGTTCTCGGATGAAGCAGGAGATGGGGAGATGGTGTTCCAGATGAACGTCTATTGATGGTTAAGAGGTAGGTTGCATAAAAAGCATTGGAGGAGTACAAATAAAGTTAAAGAAAGGTGCAATGCTGCCCAGGCTGAAGCAGTACCCACTACCTAAAGAAGCTGATGAAGGGATCTATGAAACAATAAGCGCTCAATGGATATAGGAATAGTGGTACCATCAGAGTCACCATGCAACACTGCGGTGTATCCTGTGCGCAAGGCAAAGAGAGGGTCCTGGCGTTTCATACAAGATTTGAGACCTCTCAACCACATTGTAGAGGCAGAGTATCCAAAAGCAGCTAAGCCAGCCACCATACCGTGCGGGATACCAGCAGAGGCGTCACGATTCACTGTGATCGACCTCAAAAACGCATTGTTCTCAATACCTCTACACCCTGATTCACAAGAGTTAACAAGTTTCACATACCGCAACACTAAGTGGAAACACCCTAGACTACCCCAAGGGTACTGTGTGTCACCATCCATCTTTAACAGAGTAATACAAATGGATCTAGGAAACATAGAGATGGAAAGCACGGTGCTGCAATATGTAGATGACATCATCATCTGCAGAACCACTGAGGAGAAGTGCAGGAGGGACTCTGTAAAGATGCTCACAGTGCTGGCTGAGAAAGGATACAAGGTTGACAAGGGGAAACTGCAGTACTGTCAAGAACAAGTACTTTATATTGGTAGATCATCTCACAAAAGGGGAGGAACATTGCACCACAAAGGGCACAGGCAATAACGAATACGCCACAGCCGCAGACAGTAAGAGAACTGCAGCAATTCCTAGGCTGATGCAACTACTGCAGAGCATAGGTCTTTGACTATAGCTCATACATCGGACCACTGCTTGAGGCCCTTAGAGAGGCACAGAGAGGGGCAAGGATGTTGGGATGGATAAGAGAAATGACAGAGGCATTCAATGAACTAAAACACACAATTTCAACTGCACCAGTATTAGCTACCCCCAACTACGAAGAAGAATTCTACATATTCTCACATTGTGATAGTGCAGTAATGAAAGCAGTACTGACACAAAAGACAAGCATGGGACACAAACAAGTGACATTTTACAGTGGCCATTTGGATCCTGTAATGATGGGCCACTTCCCGTGTGACCAGAGCCTAGCTGCAGCAGCATTTGCAGTAAAAAATTCCTCCTCAATCACCATGGCATGCACCACCACACTGTACGTGGAGCATGCCCTCTTCACAATATTGAACAAGCCAAAATCTACACTGACCACTCAAAGAGCTACAGGATACGAGATTATACTTTCCAGACCCGAGCTGAAAATAGTAAGGTGCAGTAATGTTAACCCAGCACGGTTTATAGCAGAAGTAGTGGAAAATGGAGAATATGCACATGACTGCACACAGGCAATTGAAATTAACCAGGTACCAGGAAAGTGGAAGAAAATGCCCTAGGGGGGGGAGATACTATACATCGATAGGTCATTAACAATTGATCAAAGGGATGGGATAAGAAGGACAGGAACAGCAGTAGTGCGATTGAGGGAGGACTGGACTCACGTTCCAGTAAAATGCATCAAATTACCACAGCACTATTCAGTGCAAGCTGCAGAGCTAGTAGCGCTCATTTTGGCCTTAGAAGAAAGCAATGAGAAAAGAGTAACTATATACTCTGACAGTGCATATGTTACATCAACAGTACACTCAGTATTTATAAAATTGCAAAGAAGTGGATTCAGAAGAGCAGATGGCACTTCGGTACAACATGATATGATATGATATGATATGATATGATATGATAGTTTATTTATATAGCGCCTATACACAATGTGTTTCAAAGCGCTTCAAGGAGGGAGGGGAACAAAGGAAAATACAGTTACATTCAGCAAAAGTCCTTGAAACAGTACAGAATGTGAAAATAACTATCATAATAGGCCTGTCGACATTTCTGATAGTGCAAGTGCATAGAACAAGTAAGGCAAGAGGTAATGGATAGAAGGAGAACAAAGCAAGCAGTAACATTACTATGTCTGACGACAATTTACGCAGTGCAGGTGGTACCAAGAGGAGGGGTGGGAGGGGGGGCAAGGGTAAGGAGGGGGAAGGAGAACAAGGCACGCTACTGAGCAAAAATGTCGGTGACAAATTTGAAAAGTAGGGGGGGAGAACAAGGGGGGAGGAGGGAGGACAGACAAGCTTCTATCAAGAGTCACGGAACAGATGATAGGAGTAAGTGCTAGGAGGGGGAAGTCTGAGAGGAGGGAGAAAGAGGGGGGGAGTAGGAAGGTAGTAGAAGAGGATGGAAGTGAGGAGGTGGGAAGGGAAGGAGGCAGGAGGGGGGGTGGAACGCAGGGCAAAAGAGGGTGGAGCAAGCAGGGAGAGGGCGCAGAGACACTCATGGAGGGGCGGGGGCACACAGGCACTCACAGGAGGGCAGGGGGCACACAGGCACTCACAGAGGGGCAGGGGGGCACACAGGCACTCACAGAGGGGCAGGGGGCACACAGGCACTCACGGAGGGTCAGGGGGGCACACAGGCACTCACGGAGGGGCAGGGGGGGCACACAGGCACTCAGAGGGGCAGGGGGGCCCACAGGCACTCACAGAGGGTCAGGGGGGCACACAGGCACTCACAAAGGGGCAGGGGGCACACAGGCACTCAAGGAGGGTCAGGGGGGCAAACAGGCACTCACAGAGGGTCAGGGGGCACAGGCACTTACGTAGGGTCAGGGGGGCACACAGGCACTCACGTAGGGTCAGGGAGGCACACAGGCACTCACGGAGGGGCAGGGAGGCACACAGGCACTCATGGAGGGGCAGGGGGGCACACAGGCACTCACGGAGGGTCAGGGGGGGCACACAGGCACTCACAGAGGGGCAGGGGGGCACACAGGCACTCACAGAGGGGCAGGGGGGCACACAGGCACTCACGGAGGGTCAGGGGGGGCACACAGGCACTCACAAAGGGGCAGGGGGGCACATAGGCACTCACAGAGGGGCAGGGGGACACACAGTTACTCACAGAGGGGCAGGGGGGCACACAGGCACTCATGGAGGGTCAGGGGGGCACACATGCACTCACAGAGGGGCAGGGGGGCACACAGGCACTCACAAAGGGTCAGGGGGCACACAGGCACTCACGGAGGATCAGGGGGGGCACACAGACATTCACAAAGCTCCTGCGATCCAGCGTACCGCGGTGGACAGCGGTAGACAGGGCCTTAGGATCGGGCCTTTGGGGGAGGGCCGGCCAAGCCTGCCGTCCTCCTCATTGGCCAAGATGTAGATGGCCATGGCCAATCCTGGGCCCCATGCACACACCAGCCCTAGCACTCCGGTGCATAGCAGGCGCACACAGCCATCTTGAAATGGCAAGTAAGCAAGAAAACGAAATAGCGCACACCCAAACGGTGACAAAGCGGAGCGTTAACAGGCTCCAAAAGTAGCACAAAGTCAAATGTTGCTGAGCATCAGGTCCATTACTACAATTGTGTACCTTCATTTCGTTTCTCTGCACAGGACGTGTGCCACTCGCCGAGGACCAGGCGATGCATGCCTGCAGCATGGAGGTGCACCCAGTGCACTGCGAGGCATCAGATGGTAGGAGGGAGAAAGGAGCAGCAGCCGCTCCGGCGGTCGTTGCAAGAGAAAGAGAGTAGAGATGGGGGAACACATTGCATGGGGCCAGGATCGGGCCTTTGGGGGAGGGCCGGCCAAGCCTGCCGGCCTCCTCATTGGCCAAGATGTAGAGGGCCATGGCCAATCCTGGGCCCCATGCACACACCAGCCCTAGCACTCCGGTGCATAGCAGGCCCACACAGCCATCTTGAAATGGCAAGTAAGCAAGAAAACGAAATAGCGCACACCCAAACGGTGACAAAGCAGAGCGTTAACAGGCTCCAAAAGTAGCACAAAGTCAAATGTTGCTGAGCATCAGGTCCATTACTACCTGCTCTCCTACTGGGTGAACTAATTGAAGTAATTAATTACCCGAAAGAGGTAGCACTGGTGAAGTGTCAGGCACACACTAATGGTGATGACCCAATATCAAGAGGTAACAAAACAGCAGATGCACATGCAAAATATGCTGCCTACTTTGGCGAGACATGGGCCCTCCCAGAAAAACAAAAAGATAAGGGGGGTAAGACAGATGTTGATGAAGGATGGGTACACACACATGCCAGACACACAGATTATGGAGCTGCAGGCAGTGGCACCAATGGCAGAGAAGGAACTATGGGTCAAAAGAGGATGCACCATGTCCCCCACAGATGCATTATGGCGACAGAATAATACAGGGAAAGTTGTGATGCCCCTGGCCCTATTGAAACAGCTCTGACCCAATTACACTGTCCCACGCACACAGGGAAAGAAGTAATTGCTGCATGGATAAAAGAATCATGGTTCTGCCCCAAGCTAAACTCACATGTTGCAAATTTCATTAGCAACTGCCTCACATGTCAGAAATTCATGGCCGGTCACACGCTGCAAGTGATTAAAGGTACAATACCCCGGCATGAAGGACCCTTTCTGCACCTTCACATTGACTACGTTGACATGATCTATGTATGTCAAGGTTACAGATACATGATTGTAGCAGTGTGCCCATTCTCAAGGTGGATCGAGGCAGGCCCATGCTCTCATGCAGATGCGTTCAGAGCAGCCAAATTCTTGGCAAGGGAAGTGTTCCCGAAGTGGGGAGTATGCGAAGTGCTGCGGTCAGACAATGGCCCCCACTTTGCCAAGTAATTATTTCAGCACATAACTGCCCTTTTGGGGATTAAACATAAGTTTGAATGTTCATATCACCCACAAGCAAATGGTATCTTTGAATGCCTCAACAGCCTCCTAAAAGAAGAAATAGCAAAGATCCAACAAACAACCAAAAAGAGTTGGCTTTACTGCCTCCCTTTGGCCTTGTTTGAGTTGAGAAACAGACCAGGGTCGGACCACCACCTCACACCCCACGAGGCAGGGACCGGATGTCAAATGCACCTTCCACTCACACCACCATCAAGAGCAATAACTGACTGTCACAACACAAGTACTGTTTTTGGTGAGGAAATGCACGAGTATGTCTCTTCCTTGGTTACTAGTGCCGCTTTTATCTCTCAACAGATCCAACGGACACAGGGCGGGTCGAAAGACAACCAACAGGGAGAAGCAACCAACGAGGAGCAGGAACAGACTGCACAGTGGACAGTGAAAGAGGGAGACAGGTTCTTCTGAAAAATTATCATAGAAAGTGGAATGCCCCTAGATTCACAGGGTCCCACGTGGTGGACAAAATAGCCCCTAGAGCAGTTAAGTTGCAGGGTAAGAATGTATGGACACACATCCATGACATCAAGCCCTACAAAGCACAGACCCCCCCTCACCTCAGTGAAGGGGCCAACACTTCAGCAACGACAACCGACAACAACAACGACACAGTACAGACACTAGATACCCCAAAGGACGCAAACGACCAACTAACCATAGCCCACCCTATGATCCCGAGATCCCAGACAAAATAAATAAGCTTAGCTAAAATTAACTCCCACCAGCCACCAGTTAATGAAGAACATTGTCAAAACAATCTGCAATATACACCACACTGTCTAAACATGTGCATGCTCTCTTCTCTTTTTGTTTCGCACATGCAGGTATTGCGCATTGCCATTGTATATGTAATAAAAAGACAAGGAACATACATCACTGATACATACATCGCTGCTCAGGGGTAAATGCTACCTGCAGACAAAAACACCCCAGAAGCACTGTCGCACCAGTTTGTATACGTTATAAAAAGACCAAAATACTTAAGACGAAGGAGAATACGTGTATATTATAACACGTTCCTTATGATAATAGTACAATCATTTCCACATCTCCACACAGCATTACCCACCCTAAGAGATAGGACGGTAAGGAAAGTGTGGGAAGAGCTTTTTGCCTGGGCATTGAATAATTACTTGATATGCAGTGCTTGAATAAAAGTACTAACAATAATAACAAATATTTTGAGAGATTTTCAGGCGGGCACATATATCATCCAAAGTAAAGTAGCTGCAGGACCGCAGCAAAGGTAAGAGGGACATGCCAGTGGTAATAGCAACTCCCGGGAGGATAGCTTAACGGCAATGTGCGCGCCTTGGAAACAAGACGACACAAAGCAACACAGGTTTGATCCCCGGGTCCGCGCTTAGAAACCTCTGGGTGTTTAAGCGTGTTATAAATAAGCAACTAAAAAACTAACTAACTAAAAAAAACTAACAATTCCTTTAACAGCGCCTCGATGCCCGCGGGCTGTGTGAGCAGTTTAAAAATGCAAAATAAATAAATAATAAAGATGTTAGGGATATTTTTAGGGATAACTGGTCTGATTACTGCTGCTGTCTGGCAGGCCTACGATGCTTTCTATGTGATGGCATTCCCCATTACTAACATTTCCCCTACCATTGCTGCAAGGAGCACTGGCTCAAATATAATGAGGGATAAATGTAGTGTTTCCATTGACGTACACGGGGTGGACACTTACCTCACAGAATCGGCACACGTCTCCAAAAACATGTGGTACAAGCACATGTCCAAAATTGGTAAGGACACGACAAGGGATAACTGCTATGTGTGCTCGCTGATACGATACGGCATGAGCGCCTCAAGAACGTTTGTGGCGACTGAAGTACCTGCAACAACTGCAGAATGCCTGCTATATCAAGCATTGTTCCAAACACGAGGGCGATTTCAAGGGAAAAGAGCAACATTAAGATGGAAATCAAGGTCGAGATACCCCTACGAAGACAACTTCATCAAAACACTACCAATGTATGACGAGCCGTGGCAGAAGACCAAAGGGCTCAAGTACATAACAGATGGACCCGACAAAGGAGAGACAGAAGAGGTTACACTGATTTCCCTACCATTCAAGTGGTATGGAAAAGAAGTTGCAGGTGACCCAGGATGCTGGGAAAGGCCACTAATATTAATATATGGCAAAGTAAACACGAAAGACGGATGGGTGGATGGAGTTGTAGGAAGCAAAGTCACCAGTGATGACCGTGCAAGAAGAAAATGACAAGGAGTGGACAAAGAGTGCAGCACTGGTAACATGGTTAGACGAAGAGGAGGAACCCATAACAATACTTCCACTCACAGCACCAGCACTGTGTTACCAGGTTACAGGTCATTTGGTCGAAAATAAATGGTCGACAGGACAAATGGTGGACACAATTTGGTCGAAAGACAAATGGTCGATTTATTTTTTTTGCTAAAAAAAACCTTTTTTTTCCTAAACGAAAACCTGAAAAATATATATATAAATAAAATAAAAAATTCGACCATTTGACTTTCGACCAAATTGCGTCGACCATTTGTCTGTCGACCAAATGACTGGACAGCGTGTTACCAGCATGATGGAGAAGTTGATGTTAGAGCAAATGAAGGTTGCAAGAGAACAATAAAGCTTCCTGAGGGGGGGGGTGCACGAACAGCAGTATTGATGGACCACTATTGGGCCTGCGGAGCAAAGGCATACAACAGCTTGCCACCGTTGTGGAATAGAGTGTGCGCTATGGTACACATCAACGTACCATCACTAGTAGTACCGCAAAAGCACGTCAGCCTGGAGAACTTCCCTAAGATAGATGAAGGGAATAAAAGGAAGATCACTGAAGATGGTAGGAAGCAAGCAACAGAATGACACTACATACTTATCCAGAGTAAAAAGACAAGGAGAACCACTGAGAGGAAACTACCTGTGGGGAAAGTCAGAAACACCTCTGAGTGACATTCCTCCAGCACAAAGGCTGTTTAGCAGAGCGGCAATGTTATTTTCCTCCATCGTACATCCAGGAGTGCAGGCATATGCAAATGCGAAGTGGCTCCAGATAACAAGATGGGAGCTAATGATGACAATGTATTCAACGTGATAAAGGAAGAACTAAGAGCAATTAGGATGGTGGCCCTGCAGAACAGATATGTGCTGGACCTTCTGACAGCAATGGAAGGAGGTGTTTGCACAAAAATTGGAAGTTCGTGCTGCACGTTTATTTCTGCTAACAACAAGGACAACGGTACGTTATCTGAGGCAGTATCACAGCTGGCCAAGATGCACGCCAAGATCGAAGAGGAAGCAAAGGGAGTGAAGAAAGATAGTAGCTGGTTCTCTTACATCTGGTCCTGGATGCCATCATGGCTCTCAGATGGTCTTAAGGTTGTGGCAGGATGCATCATTTTAGGAATGGCTTTTCTGATGGGGATAAAGGTATGGAAGGCTAGATCAAAGCGTACTGCTGAAGAAATGATCGGCATGCACGCCCTAATGCCAGCTGAAGACGACCAACACACAGACGTCATTATTAAGGAACGTGAACGGCTGTGCCAGCAGATAGTAGAAGCAGACTTGTACCCACCATCAATAAAGTTTGAGAACCCAAGGAACCCGAAAAGCTATGTTGGAAAATGGGTTTATTGCAAACCCGGTGGCGTATGTGTCTATATGCACTGGTCATTTGAAGATCATGTGGACCGGTACGGACACTTGGCAGGAATAACGAAGGTATGGCGAGTACGAGGAGACAAGAGAGTGGATAATTTTGTGGTCGACAATTCGACCAGAGGGGGGACTGAAGAGAGAAAATGGGATGATCCTTTCCCCCGATTGTCATCCAGACCATGGCCTATGATGTCACGACCCAAGCACCCACCGCGGAGGAATTCGACCCGCTCACTACCGCCTCAGATGTCAAGATCCACCGTGGCCACACCCCACACACCCAGGGAAACTGCGCGTCAATCAAACCACACGCTGGGACCTCAGGTGGAGCTGATACCGACCATATGGATCAACTCGATTAGACAACACCCGCAAATACCGCCATCGTTAGAGATGCCATGACGACAAGAACACACGTGCCAACAAGCACATTGATCATACACACACATCCCCACACGAAGAACATACTCAGTGCTATGACATAGAGGACCACTCACACTCACACATGCCTTGTTGTTATTTTTCACATAGGCGAACTACAGCACTGCAGAAACGCAAGACACCAGAAGAGCTTGTGTACATGCTTGCAGACACTTCCTCGCCACTAAAACCATGAAGATGTAACCCTGTTTATGGACTAATGCACATGAGTCTCTGTCGCCCCTCACAAACCCCATATTATGGACTATGCACCGCCACCCATAAACCAGGCCAAGGTAGGCCGCAAAGCCAGAGTCCCCAGGCCGGAGCAGCTCAGACAAAGCTGCAAGGTGCTGATCACACAGAACGAACCCTGACGAGAGCCCCACCGCCAAGGCCGCAATGTTGCAACCTACATGCCGCGCTCCCCACGCCAAGGTTACTCCTGCTAATGCTAAACGCTCCTCAGAGCCGAAATACAAATCAAATGCTCATAATTCTGCTTCAGCCACGGTCTCACAACATGTGACCCGGCCGGCCTGATACAATGACCTTCCCCAAGGACCAGAGAAGCTCTGGGGTGTCACAAATAAGTGACAAATTGGACACCGACAGCGATGGGAAAGGCACGCACACCAGCCAATAGTCAGACCTGTCCATTGTCTGCCACTGATACATAGTCATACTTTGTTGCCAGAACCAGGTACACCGCGAGCTGGGAACAGTGATGGTCCCAGGCTTGGGGGCTCACGGGTGGACCAATCAAAATACGAGGAGCTCACCATTGACGCCATTGTAGTTTAGCCAATCACTAATTGTCCCCTTGTAACAATTCTCTTGCAGCAATTATTAAGGACGGCTCAAGCGTACCACCTAACCCTTTCTCCACCACTAATGTTTTCCTCTATATGTGCCTATACTGACCCTACCACTTGGGGAGCCAACCCAAGATGGCGTTAGGTTTTGGGGCTAGTTCTCCCAGGTGACGCACGTAGTTGCGTCATACAGCTAGAAAAAGTGCCTGCGAGCCCACCACGAACAAGATGTCTCCTGGATGCCTGTGATCTGAGAGCTTATCCCTGTCTGTCTTGTGCAATAAACAGCAGTAACTCTTTGCTCTTGTGTGTATCTCATACTCCTTTGGGACGCAGGAGGAGTTGGGGCCTCCGCAACTCCAGAGGTCCGTGGACGGCCCTGCAGACCCCCGGGAGATTACCCCGACACTACGAGTTGTGCTTGCGGGTGCCTTTCTGCCAGAAAGGCACCAGCAAGCATAGCATGTCGGATGCACCGGCACCATTATAAACGGTGCTGGTGCATCCGGCCTCCCCATTCCCATTCAGCCCTATGGGGCCGAATGAGAATGGGGAGCATCTTTTTTCCGGTGCCCACAAATGGGCAATTACTGGGTCTGGCAGGGCCGTAATGACCCAGTAATTGCCCATTCGCGGGCGCCGGAAATTTTCGGAAGTTTGGCGGCAGCCTGCTGGTTTTACCAGCAAGGCTACCGCCAAACTTCTAATGAGGCCCATTGTTTATATTTGGGGGGAAATTGTAGATGGTATTTAAGGCTTCTAGAAGATCTGCAACATATAGTTTTCCCCACAACAAGGGACGCGAGACACTATATAAGGCTCGACTAAAGTCTATATAACATCAATAGAGGTTTTTACCAGCACAGGTCAATCTAGACTCTGCCATAAGACATTTAATTGCCAATATATTGCTCATTGTGCTGTAGTTCTTTCGAAATCCTGTTTGTAAAGGTTTAGGAAGATCTTCCTCACAAGCCCATTTCATTATTTCTTTATGCAATATAGCAGTAAATATCTTCTGGCTAGAATCTTGCATTGGTATTAATCAATAATTAGCTGTATTCAATTCAGACCACTTGTTGTGTATGGATATAGTTATAGATGCCTGCCAGGTCTTGGGCATGCTTCCTGTCTCTTCATGTTTTCTATAATCTTTGAAAGGAATCCCTGACCAAAGCTTGAAAGCTCCCTTATATAGGGTACTTGGTACATTGTCCGGCCCCGGGGCAGTTGTAGATTTGAGTTTTTTAATTATAATATTCCTGATATCCTCTTCATCATGATTCAGATATATGTTGCTACATTCAGTCTTCCATGTAGCATCCACTGATGCTATATTTTCATTGTAGTACATTTCCCGCATATAGCTGCTCCACTGAATAACACCAGTCGGGTTTAACTCCATAGATTTAGTATAGGCTTTGCTCTCGCTATAGTCTTCCCAAAATGTTTTCTTATTTTGAGCCTTGAGTAGGCTCAAAAATTAATAACCATTTAACAATTTTTTTGAGTACTTTTGTTTTCTCAACAAATTTTTATATCCAGTATTCATTTTCGTCAATTTTACTTTCTTTTAATATTCTGTCAAAGAAGGATCTCCTCCCACGCCAGCTCTAGCTCTTCTATAGGCAACCTTTCCCATATGGATGAATATATCAAAGGGACTTTTATGGGAATTAATGTTGCTCCTTAAGGGTTTAATTTTTCTTGCCCCTGAATGGGCTTTAATTCCCTGCAGTATTTGATCTAATTTCGACCCCCCCCCTATCAGTGACCCTTTAAGCGGCCATTTATTTCTTTAATTTTCACCACTGTCCATCTCATACGATTTCCTTGAAAATTGATTTTATAGGTCCCTTGAAGAGGGCTATCTCTGAGTAGCTAGGAGATACTTATCTGCCAATTCCATGGTATGATAATTATCAATTTGATCCATTTTAACAATTAGATAGTCTATGTGGGAAATAACTACACCATTTGACCAGGTTCCCTGTTGTGTGGCCCATCTACTTTTTCATAAGCTAAGCATTCTAAATCAAATGCTTTCATGAACTGTAAACATATCCAAGTTATAGTTTTCCATTCAGTAGCTTCTAGAGGCAGATCTCTGATAGTCAGGTCCCCCGCAATTATAACCTCTCCATTTGGGTTATGTTCTTCCCATTGAATTAGCAAGTCATTTGTTACTTTCAATATTTCGTCCGTAAAGTGACCAGCAGGTGGATCATACACATTAATTACTAAAATGTTCCTTAGTGGGTGGGCTGTAGTACATATTGGGAACTATACCGGCATATCTTGGTCTTAATTGCCATATTTGTTCGCACTCCAATAGCTAGACCCCCACTTGCTCTGCCCTTATTAGAGGAATCAATAGGTTATGTAGTGCTATAAAACCATCTATAAAGAATGGCATCTGGGCCAAAGTTTCTTGCAGGAAAAAGAGATCAGTGCTCATGATAAAAGTGAAACCTTCTGTTTTTCTCAAGAAGGATTTGTATCCCTGAGTGTTCCATGATAAACATTCTATTTTTTTCTTTACTTTGGAGTTTCAATTGGCCCACCATTGCACTGGAATAGGTTTCCAATAGTACACATTCTGTTCTTCACTTTTAGGAAAACCTAAGGTCATTAGTGCTGATTTTTCCAATGTTTTATTGTACTTGTCTAATCTCTGGCAATATGTCTGTACTTGTTCTCGTTTTTTTGCTTTTTTACAGATAGTAAGTGATAAACCCATCATTTCCAAAGCATTGATGTTTGCTTTTATCACAGCCACCAATATTGGTGAGGAAAGTTAGATCAGAGCCCAGTTGTATTCGCTGCCCAGTCTAGGAAGTTCTATTTTAGTGATATCGCTCGATGAGATCGCCTTTAGCTGATTGTTTTTCACAAATAGTTCTAACATGCATGAGCGATTTAAAAAAGGGCTATAGTTAGAGGGGTTCTTCTCCTGGATCAGTATCCATCTATTTACAGCTAATATGTCTTCTTTGTCTTCCATTAAATTATATGATGTGGCCGGCTTTGCATTTTGTAGTTATTATGTCATTTTGTTGTGGGGTCAAAACACTTATTTCCAGGGTCACTTTTGCCTTAGATAGACCAATTTCTTGATTTATTAACGGCAGCTGAGTATTGAAGCCTTTTAGTGTCGGCTGGATTTTTCTTGGGATATTTGTTGAAGTTCCCTGTTTACTGTTGGGCCATCAAATCGAGCACATCTCCTAGTACCATCTGGTAGAGTCATTTTAAATAAATAACTTTTCCTAGTCTTTTCTTTCGATCTCCTTCCTTTCATCTTCATTCCTGTCTTTCTCTGCCTCCTTTTGAGATATCTTTTTCAGGGAGAGGGGCTGCTCAGAGCTTATTTGAGTCGCCTTAGATGGTACAATTTGATAAATCCTTTGATTTCAACATTCTAGCAAAATTACTAGAGGATGGCTGCTCTGAGTCAACAATCCAGCATTCAGCTGGTTTACAGGCACTCACCATAGCCTCATGATCTTCTTTTGCTAAGGTTGGCTTCAAAACAGCTCTTGGAACAGGCAATACTTTGTCTTGTCCATAACTGGGAAAATTAAGCTTCAACACCAGCTCCGTCAATACAGCAAGCACGCCTTTGCGATCAGTTTGGTTCACATATCATTTCTCCAGTGTAGTTTCCATCAGAATCATTTTTTTCATCATAAGAGTTATGTTATTCTCCTGACAGTTCTCACTTAGGATTAAAATAGATGTATGCTGTGTTGCATGATTGGCAACCCTAGAGTCCCCGATATTGGATTCAGAGCTAGTTGAACAGTCCCAAGATTAAACCAGCGCACTGAAACCTGGAGTGTTAGATAATTTAGAGGCTGGGACATTGCCATTTGTTTCCTTTCCCCATATCTTATTTCTGCCATCCATTGGAGAACGTTGAAGGACAACTACCATTTTCTATAGTGAGTGATTATTGTCAATTGTTGGTGATTCCAATGATATATCATTGTTTGGTGGTAAATCGGTTGCAGCATAGTTACTCTGAGATGATTGTCTCGAGGGTGGGGGGTTAATGACATTTGATGTCCTAGCTACTTGCTGGCTTGTAGCACAGGTTTTTAGACTACTTATGGGCATATAGTCAGTCATTTTTACCTTCTCCTTGGGATTGGTATGAGCATTGGACAATTTTCTTCTTCCATTTGTGGTCAAACTAAACAGGCCAACATGTCGGGAAGCACTGCGCATCATCTTTCGGAATATTTCAGGTAAGCTTTAATTCCCCCTACAGGTGGAGATCTGCGCTCAAAGGGTACTTTATTTCCCCTGCAGTCACCCAGAAAAAATGTGAAAGCTGTTACGTGTGAAGATCTAGGCTCAAAGGGTACTTTGTTTCCCCCGCAGTCACCCAGATAAAATGTGATAGCCTCTTGCGTCTGAAGGGGTGGAGGGGGCATACACATTGTAGGATTAGAAGGTAGAAAAAAACAGGCCTGTATACCTGGAGAACGAGCATAGTCTGCCACTTTCAGCCACGGAAGATCACTAAAGACTAACGACTCTCCAACGACTCTGCTATGTTCGGCATTTCGTATGCGCTTTTAATGTTAAGCTTAACCTTCAGTTTCACTGTAGAAAGACTGCAGCCTGGCAAATCCAGCCTCAATCACAGTGCCAGCAAAGACCAACGACTCTCCAACGACTCTGCTATGTTCGGCATTTCGTATGCGCTTTTAATGTTAAGCTTAACCTTCAGTTTCACTGTAGAAAGACTGCAGCCTGGCAAATCCAGCCTCAATCACAGTGCCAGCAAAGACCAACGACTCTCCAACGACTCTGCTATGTTCGGCATTTCGTATGCGCTTTTAATGTTAAGCTTAACCTTCAGTTTCACTGCAGAAAGGCTGCAGCCTGGCAAATTCAGCCCGAATCACAGTGCCAGCAAAGACCAACGACTCTCCAATGACTCTGCTATGTTCGGCATTTCGTATGCGCTTTTAATGTTAAGCTTAACCTTCAGTTTCACTGTAGAAAGACTGCAGCCTGGCAAATCCAGCCTCAATCACAGTGCCAGCAAAGACCAACGACTCTCCAACGACTCTGCTATGTTCGGCATTTCGTATGCGCTTTTAATGTTAAGCTTAACCTTCAGTTTCACTGCAGAAAGGCTGCAGCCTGGCAAATTCAGCCCGAATCACAGTGCCAGCAAAGACCAACGACTCTCCAATGACTCTGCTATGTTCGGCATTTCGTATGCGCTTTTAATGTTAAGCTTAACCTTCAGTTTCACTGTAGAAAGACTGCAGCCTGGCAAATCCAGCCTCAATCACAGTGCCGCCAAAGACCAACGGCTCCCTTGCCAATCCTTGCAAATGTTTAGAGTGTTGTGCCTGGCAGCATGCACTTCACTGTGCATGTGTCAGCCACCAGGGGTACATTTCAATAAATCCTCAGCACTAACACATGCACTAACACAGCAGAGGACACCACGGCTATCAGACGATTTCATGAGCATTCCTAGCTTGATGAGCACGCAGAGACAAGGGGGAAAGGGGGAATCTAGTGACTCTTTTTGGGCTAACTCTCTTCCTTGTCTTCCTGTCCTTGCCAGGAAGGGAGTCACCTAACACTGTGTGATCCCTCACTCCTTATGTGTTCACGTGAACAGTTTAGTAAGCGTTTTTTCTGCTTCTGGGTGTTTGAGAGTGTGTGTAGGACCGGACAGGCCAACATGCATTGATATGATATGGTATGATATGATATTTATAACGCACTTAATACCCACAGGTTTTTAAGCGCGAAACCCGGGGATGGAACCTCTGTTGCTCTGTGTCATCTTGCTTCCAAGGCGAGCACGCTGCCCCTGAGCTATCCTCCCCAGACCGATGGAAGCAAGGCCTATGGAAGCAAGACATGAGGCAGTTCTGGGTCCATTAGGAGCCAGGCCTGGGGAGGTTCCGGGGGCAATGCGTAATGGCATGGGGCTACTCTGGATGCAATATTAGTATCACGTGGCAGTTCTGGGGAATTCAGAAAGAAGTATTTATGAGGGCATTGGGAAACTGTGTGTGACTACTCTCGAAGAAAGAGCCAGTTCTCAGGTACTGGGGGTGAAGCACAGGGCAATTACGGGTGGATTGGTAGTGAGGCACCTGGCATTTGGGGGGCAATGTAAAATGGCCTGGAATTGTTCTACGGCCATGCGAGTGGTGTTGAGTAGTTCTGCGGCTTTGGGAGTGAGTCATTGGGCAGTTCTTGGGTGCTATAAAATGGCATGGGGCTATTCTGGTAGCAATGCGGCTCCCAGAGGGAAGTTCTGGGGTCTTGAAAGTGAGGCATTGGCAGTTAATGTCAAAGGGTATGTGAACATTCTGAAAGCAACGTGAAGTGGTAGAAGGCTGTCCTGGGACAGTATATAATGTCATGGAGCTATTCTGACAACATTGTTAGTGGTGAATGGCAGTTTGGGGGTTTTGGGTGGGAGGTATGTGGAGATTGTAAGGTTAAAGCAAACTTGTATGGGGCTATTGTTGTAAGCAATTTGAGTGGCAGCGGCAATTTGTGGTTCCAGTGTGAAATGGCATGGGTGAGTTCTCAGGCAATGGAGTGACATGGATCAGTTCTGAGGCACTGTGAGCATGGATGATTCTGGAGGCGATGCATGATGTACGGGGTGTGTGTGTGTGTGTGTGTGTGTGTGTGTGTGTGTGTGTGTGTGTGTGTGTGTGTGTGTGCGTGTGAGGCATGTGTAGGGTGAAATGACAAGGGGAAATGTGTGAAATGTGAAAACGCTTAGGGTGGTACAAGGCAATGTGAGTGGACAGTTATGGGGCACTGTGAAATGCCATAGGGAGATTCTGGGGCAATGTGAGATTTATGGGGCTGGATCTGGTGCTGTATGAAATCTCATTATGCTGTTTTGGGGCAATATGAGAGGCATGGGGTAGTTCCGTTGCACTGTGAAGTGACATGGGGCTATTCCGGGAAACTGTGAGTGGCATGGGGTAGTGGCTATGTGAGTGGTATCGTACAACTCAGGGACATAGAGAGCCAGGAAGGGGACCTTGAGTTACGTTTCTGGAGGCAGTTCCAGATGCTGCATGAAACTGAATGAGGATTCCCTGGAGAAAATGTCAGGGGCAGAGGGCAGTTATTGTAAAATGGCATACGTCTACGCTTGTGGAAATGTGAGTGTCAATGGGCAGTCTTGAGAGCAATATGAAATGTCATGGCCTATTCTGGAACATTGTTTGTGACTTGGAGCAGTGCTGGGGTACTGGGAGCAATGTGAGAGCCATGGGCAAGCTCTGATGTAATTGTATGCAAGACCTGAGGCAGAGTGAAATGAGTTGGGGCTATGGTGGGACGGGGGGTTTTGGCGTGGGGAAGTTACGAAAGCACTGTACGATGGCACGGGGCTGTTGATCCCTAACGAATGATACAGGCTGCATTGTCATCGGTTGCAGTCGCAGCAATCTCCCGTTCTGTCTGAGATACCACTAACAGTTTGTCACCCGCTGCAGCCTAAGAATCATAATTGATTGAGTCATTTTTGTTTTAAAATACTTCTGATTTAGTTTTATCTAGGGTTTGTTTCTTTGCTATTTTGTTATTTATTATTTGTTGTGCTATGTTGTAATTGTGTGTTGTATTTACTGCGGCGCTCTGAGGCCTTTGGGCAAGTTGGCGCTTATTTAAAAAAAAAGAAATCAAATCAAATAAATCAAATTCTGGGAGAAATGTGAGTAGCATGTAATGTAAAATGGTAAGGGCTATTCTAGGGCAACCTGAATGGATTGGAAGTTCTGGTACAGTGTGGAAAAGCAGACGGCTATTCCAAGGGTGATGTTAGTGACAAGGGACAGTTCTGGAGGCAATATGACAAAGCCTGAGGCAGTTCTGGATGCCTCATAAAAGTGATCATATCAACGACCCTGTCTCTGTTCTGCTTCTGGTGCAACATCAAGTGGAATGGTTGTATTTTGGTGTTACAGTGAGTGGTATGGGGCAATGTTCTGGGGGACTGTGGCACTGTGGCATTGTTTATTGGGAGGGGCAATGAGAAACATGCTAATTTCTAGTGAGCAATACGGAAACTAGCATGACAAGCTGATTACTTTGGCTAATCTGGCATGGGGCTATTGAAACTGTCATGGCCATTTTCTGGGGGAAATGTGAAAGAACCATGGGCATTTTCTAGGGATGGCGTTGTAGAGGAGGTCCCAAGCACGACTCTCACTCCAACCGTCCATTTTGAAGTACCAGGAACGTTCACGCCAAAATATGTGACGTATGATGAGCAAATAAACCAGCAGGGAGCTGCAGTTGGGCTCTGTCCAGTACCTATCAGAAGAACAGCACCTGTTGAAGTACCTACACCTAAGAAAACCTGAACAGTAAGGTACCCATTGAGAAAACCATATCGACAAATGAAACATAATGAAGATTGTCAGAATGCAGTCCCTGAAGAAGCTAAAAAGATACTGAAGGAAGACGAATGGTGATGTCGCAAGAACCCCGACTGACTCACATATAGAAGATATGACGACCTGTGAATGATGCAAATAGACGAAACACCATGGACAAGTGTCATCCTGAACCTAAAGTGAAATAATCAATGTCAGAAATTATGCCACATGTGCGATAAAGATATTCAGTTAGTTTAAACATGTACATATGCAAGGAACCGCAAGAAGCAAGAATTCGACAGGCTTGCTAATGCTTAGTAGTGAGATAGATTGCGGCAAGCGCCACCTATACATATCTACATCAAAGGAGCATTTTATATAAGTATACTTCCACTATGCACAAGAGCAGAATCAACCAAGGGTTACTAAAGGTCTCAATAGGAGAGCTCCGCAGTGAACAGCTCGAGAATTAAAGACAGAGAGAAAGCAAACCGTGCCAAGAAGCCAAGGTCGTATCGGCGGAAATAGACCAACAGTGGATACAATTTATGAAAAGAAGAACAGAGTATCCTGTTCAGAAAGGTCAAGATAAGCCACAGAAGACAGATGGCTGGCAAAATTAAATCAAAAACACAAATTGAATGAAGAATAAGACGATTTCACAGTGTCGGAATCACGTGACCACCCAAGCGAGAAGGGATGAAACTTTTACACTTACGCATGGACTTGTGCCATGCACAGATAATTTTTCCAGACTAAGAAGCAGTCTCGAGGCCAACCACAAAGAAATGACACATGACCACTGAGGTGATGATTGATTGTAGCAATGATTGGAGGGAAGCTGGGGGTGCAGACGAACTCTCTGCATATGGCCGGCTATTCTGCACGCTGCTAGGCAAGTGGAAAAGTATGAGTGGGGTTGTTGCCAACCCAATCATAGGGGACCAAGTAATCTAGGGTTCTATAGTTAGTAGAACCAATGAGACGTTGTACTTTTAGTGACGTTTACAGTAGCCATTTTGAAGGAAGGGCATAGATGCCCCACCTGACAGTGTTTATTCAATCCCCTCTCCCCGTTACCATATACAGATATAGCACCTATATTAAAGTTATTTTCCTAGAACCAATAGAATTGCATGCCAGATTTGAAGCGTTACACGTCACTGAGGATGAGTTTTTAGTATAAATGATGTGCTTTTTTCTGAAAATTAATTGAAGTTGAAGTGAGAAGGAAGATTGAGCGATTGCTGATATTCATGAACTCCCCGTGTTTTGTACTTGTCATTAAACGGACTCCCTTTGCCAAACTATCGAGTTGTCATTATTGATTTGATGCTAGAGTATTGATCTGCATCCCCATCCATCTCCAGGGTGCTGCTGCTCATCTTAAAGTGCTGTTGGGACACCCCAGTTCTATGGGCCGGTTGGGGTCCCAGTGCACAGCGTGGAACTGGTATAGAAAATATTCTGACTGCAATATAGAAACCAGAATACCAATGTGCTTAACTGGAGCAAACCTGCATGGCACAATTGAAGCTAGGATGACATTTTTCTGTAGAGAATGTAGAAAGTATCAGGCCTACGAATAACTGGAGCAAAACCTGGATGGCACTGATGTAGCTGGCATTTCTATATGTGATTAACTGAGACCGTTTGCAACTGGCTTGGTAAGGTTTTAACCAACAGGCTGTCTGCCACACTGAGGTGATATTGGGTGTTTCCAAGAGCATAACTGTGTATGTGTGCTGCATCTACAACAGTCTGGTATGATTTCATAATAATTTTCATATAGTAAAAATGCTGATTGGATTTTATTTTCTGGCAGGTGTACTTTTATTTTGTTAACTAGTGCACGAACAATGGTCTGCAGCTGTCGACTTGCCTAGTATTTCCAACTGGTATATAGTATACTTCCTTCCACAATATCTGATACTGCGCACAGCATTTCACTCATACCAGAGTGATGCGCGAACACCAGAGTACTTGACCAGGCTGGCATTTCATAATTTATCGGTTTCCACTCCTCCGATCTCAATCTGCCCATCATCTTCTATTTCCCAAGTTATGATATTCTGTCATGCATGCACTGTTGTATCCCTTGTAGTCACATGCCCTTCTTATAGAATGCTGTACACTGGGGGCATGTGCAGATGCTGTCCATGCTATGTTGCACTGCCGGGGGTGAGCGCTTACTCTATGCTGTTCGTGGCTTTCTTTTCTAGGCCGAGCAGTAGAGGGTTATACTTGTGCAGTGATGCTAAGAGCTATGCCATGCAGTCATATGTGAGGCTATGCAGTACTGTCACTTGTTGGCTTATGCTAGTCTAATCTTTGGCCTTTCTGAACTGAGATATGCTAAATTATGTCAATGTCAATGCAAAGGCCATTATACATATTATACTATGATCTGCCGCAGAGAAAGATCCCATAGTACGAATCGGCACAGGGTTTTCTCAGGTAATCCTCCACCGCATCCAGCACAGTAAAGCGCAGTTTTCATTATAATGTCCTATGGTCCCATATAGCTAAGGACAAAGGTCAGTCCATTCTCTTATATAATTTTCACACTCACTCTCTCCCCACCAGTGGAAGCTATCCTAATATGGCGCAGGTTGGGGAGATTCATTGTCACATTGCCTTCTGTTTCCCCCAACTTTCACCCAGAAAACTGCCAACTCTTGGCTCTGGCACCTCTGTCAGCGATCTCGGTATTACCAGGTCTTTTGAGTGCTCCTCATAAGGGAACGGATTAGGAATACCTGTTTTTAAGCCTCCAGAACTCACAGGAACTTCTGAGCACATCTCAAGGCCATCGCACACCTATAACTCAACTTTAAATACTACCAACAACACATTGCGTTGCTAACTGACAAGACAAATGACTTGTCCAATATGGACAGTTCTTGATTCTTTTCATGACCTTTTTTTGGTCTAAACCCATACAACTATACATGCATCCCAGCTTCCACTATCACTCATCCATATGCTATAATTCCCTTTTTGTTGTGACCTATTTCTGTCTGTTTTGTTCTCCAACTTTCTCTTTGTCTTTTCCTGCTTACCTTTTCCCGGTTTCCTTTCCAGCCCACAGACCACGGTCTGCCTTAAACCCTGGGTGGGGTCACAGTTCACCCATACAGGTTTTGGAGCTTTAAGACCACCAAGGTGGAAATGTAGGCAATATAAAAGCCAATCAACATACCATGTCTGAAGCTGGTATACTTACTTTTGGCTTATCATTTATGAGTGGTCTGCTACGTTACATCCCTTCTGCATGAGACCCCAACCAACCCCAGACATGTGTCAGCCTCATCGTCAGGTGTCCAGGCACAGCGAGGTACAGGACCCACATCTGGGCATACCTGTTCCCCTCCTCTGTGCAAAGAGGAAATGGCCCAGCAGTTTGGCTTGGACTGTTCCCATTGGTAGCAGTGCCAGAGCGATGTGGATGTGTCTAGTCCCCATCTGTAGAGGATGATACGGGCTACATAACAGTGGTGTGCGAGGTTCCCCTAAGCACTGACAGGGGTTGAGATTAATTCAAAATTACAGTTTGTCTTTCTATGTGAGAGAAGGCATGACCAGATGTGGTCCCCTGGCTCACTCCGCCCGCCATAGGGACCCACGCTGCAAAATGAATCCAAGGCTATCAACCCATCACATTTTGATAACAATTGAGCATGACTATATCTCCCATTTTTGGAGTTGCAGGGCAGTGTGATCCCTACTAGGGAAACCGGGCAGTGCCTTAAGGGCTCACCCAACAGGTCAGTGTGAGATCCTTTTTAGGGCCAATGAGGGCCACTCTAATGACTTAGTGCACTGTTAAACTGTTAAACTAGATTAGCAGCCGATGTGATTTCAAAAGTAGAATTTCCCACAACCTGCCACCAAAAACGTGACCCCGCAGATTCTACTTAAACGGTTTGCTATGCAAAATGACAAATTGAGAGGCATAATGTACGAAGAATGATTTGCGCTGTCTTGTTGCTACTTAGACTTTCTTTTGAAAGTCTACAGTTTGGTTGATCATATTTGATCGATTCGTCCAATTAGACATATTCATACATACATCTGTGCATGTGGGAGTAGATAAGTGCCAAGGAGGGAGCGGGGGTGAGGAGGTGGGGGAAGGGGGTAGGAAGCGGGGCAAGGGTGGGAATTTTCATAAAAACAGGCCAAACGAGTTGACCAAACCGCAGACTAGCAAAAGAAAGTCTGTATAACAGCGTAGAACCCTTTCAAAACATTTCACCAGTGGCATCGGAAGAACAGGTGGAGGCGCACATTAAGGGCAGCCCAGAAGGGTGCACCTGCAGCGGGACTGGGAGTCACGGGTGACCTTTGCCCATGTCCTTGTTAGCAGTCTGCCTGATCTCTGTGCAACCCTGCGATGGACTACAGCAAAGTAGGTTCTCCGTCTGTACTTTTAGTGCCACTTGTAAAATGGCTTCAAAGTAAAAGCTATGGTTGGGGGAGAAAAGATGCTACCAGCCTAAATGTGCAGGGGTCGAGGTGCCTGGGGGGGGGTGCAAGGGAACTATCTATGTTTGCATATTTGGGTCACATCCTCAGATTGAAATACTAAAAGGGAGAAAAGGAAGTGTGTCCCTGGAGAGGTGAAGAGCAAGGGGTATGCAATATAGTCGCACTCATGGATTTAGAATTGAAGATGTGTCATTGGGGAGGGATTGATGTGTATTGTCGAACATAAAATACAGAATGCTTTTTCTTTGCCCGCATTTCACTGCACATATATGCAGGGGGATCCCCCACAGCCCTCCCATACCCCTCCACATTGTTTTATTAACTTTATTCCACCCCACATATGCTTTGATATAAGTGTCAAAATTCGGTAGTCTGTGGATCAGCATTTTTTGGAGTGAAAATATGGGGTTATACCACTGGGGAGTCAACGACATATTAGAAACGGGGTGCTCTGTGACCAATGATCAGAGTAATGTGTAGAGACGGGAAGCCAAGCCATGCAAAGTAGAACAACAAAAAGAGCAACATGCAAAGGCAGGGGACAGAGGAAGATGAGGAATAGAAGGACGTGCAAGGAGCAGAGAAAGGCAACCGCGGATCTGTATTGTGCGATGCAGAAGTGACAGGATGCAGAGCTGATCAATGCAGGGGTAGCAAATACACAGAGTGTAGGGCATTTTCGAAGACCTCGCAAATTGCACCAGTTATAGTTGCTCATTTGTTTTACAATTCCACCACGAATTGCAAAAAGAAGGAGTGAAAGCAGGCAAAATCGCCTTTACTCCTTCTTTTAGCATGTCGAAGTGCACATTTGGTAGCATTTTCAATGGATTCCTAAAGAATCCGCCTCTTCTTAGCACGTGTAAAAAGAAGGCAGATCTCCAGCGTGAAAATTCAGATGCTGGCACTAATGCATGCAGATTTTCACGGCAGAGTGGATGGGGGTGGCAGAGGTGGTAATTCCGCTTCTTGCCCCTGCTCCGCCATACCCATCAATGAAAATGCAACGGAACGGAAAAACAGTCGTAAACATTGTTACGCACGATTTTTACGTTCCACCATACCGAAAATGTGTATCTAAATTGTACGTGAGTCTACTCCCACACTGTAGTCACATGAATAAGCATCAATAAACATATTTCAGACACCCTCAATCTAAAACATGCGCTAAGAAAACATGCTTGAATACACATGTGCACATCATTGAATGCATACATTTAATCCACGACACCTCAATGTAATAGTCCAGTCGAGTGCGCACACATACACACACACACACATTTTTATATGCAAAATGTGTAATCCACATAGCGTATTTAATGCGCGCACGCACACACACACACACACACACACACACACACACACACACACACACGCACAGATGCATCCACGTGTCCCAAATTCACGCATACTCATCATTAAAAACTCAAACCATCCAATACACAACCCTTAGTAGCATCTGTTCCATCAGCATGATGTCAACACACCCAACGACGTGCACACCCCCTACACACATGGACAGTATATATATATATATATATATACACGTTATATATATATATATATTATATATATTATTTATGCTTCTTCATGGCCTGTAAGAAGCGCTCACAAAAGAACAAGGAAAATCCACACACTATGAAAATCGAGAAAACAGACGGTGCCAATGGCCATATGCCACCGGAACAGACTCAGAACTGGGAGCAGAGACACGACTGCCCGGCGGTGAGGGCAGGAACCAGCATGCATTCCCCATGCACTAACAAGCCACTTGGCGAGGGGTTTGCAAACAAGGGCACTCCTTCTGAAATCGCCCCCTGTTCCTCTGCCCCGCACTGCCCTGCCCTGCCCTTGAACAGTCACCATATTTACATATATACATTGCCCCATCGCTGTGTTTCACGTTTGAGTTAAACACCTTCCAGCTTAACACAATCACTTTTCCTTTTCAATTGATTTCCGAGGCTGCGGTACTTACTTTGCACTTTTTTTCAACACATTTATTAGGCAGTGGGTCTGTGGTAGAGGGTCTTGTGCTCCGGAGTCGGAGTGCTGGGGCTGGGACACTGACACCCTCCAGGAGCAGGCGTCCAGGTTATTAATAGCCCTGCATACTTCACCCCCGTCTGACCAACTTTGGATAAGCCCCTGGAGCTGGCAGCCAGTCAGGGCAACCGGTCTCATCCTGATCTGCTAAACTGGACCTCCCTTCGCTCAGCAGGGCACGCACGTGTCCTCCGAGACCTCCCTGTGGCGCCACCTCCTCCACCCCTCATCCCTCACCAATTGCATCTCCAGTTATACAGAAACAAGCACGTGCCAACAAACGCTCTTCATGCACTTTTCACTGTGGAGCAAAGCACTCGCACAGCAACATACCACAGCTGAACTATATATAACAGCGTGCACGTCAGATGAGTGTGTGGACTGTCAGTGGGGGGAGGGACCTCCTGGCGCTACCTCTGACGCATGGAATGCCACGGGAAGTGACGTAACAGGGTGTCACATCGCAAGCACAATTAGGGGAGGGGAATTCCTCTTCTTTATTTAAGATGAGAAAACAGCAAACGACACTCAGTTCTCAGCAGCTTACCGCCAACTCCCAACTGACTATTCTAAAGAAAACATTCCAGCTTAGAATATCATAGACAAGGGACCAAGCACTGAGGATGCTGGCAACACCATAGAAGATGCACAAAATAACAATGACAATCTGTTGTCCACCAATATTAAAAAGTAATGGAAGGTTTTTAATTAATCATACCCATTTGCATTGCTCTGGCCAACGTTGCATACCACACATTGACCTCCGGACCAAGAATGATTTGCATCTAGCTGGTCCCCACCTGTAATCAGGGTTGGATTCTCCATTAGGTCAAGTAGGCACCGGCCTATGGGCCCCACTCCTTTTAGGGGCCCCGCCAATACAGATCAAGATAAAGCGGCGCAGAAAATTAAAAACATATTAGGAGATAATTTGCAAGGGGGGCCCCAACATTTTGACTGTCTAGAGGCCTCCACAGGGCTTAATCCGGCACTGTCTGTAACGGGTCGGAAGGGCGAAAGAATGACATAGGCTGCCCAGAGCAACAATAGTGGTCAATTCAGAGCCTTGCATCCATCACTTTTTTAGTGCAAAGAGGTCACACTAATGGAACACGTTTACCTCCAGAGTATTACATTTTTCATATATCAGCTGTTCTTTCTCACCTACCCTCAAGCAGGTAATCCCACAGAATAGATCATTTGAATATCATGTGTAAGGTGACTCACTTGTTTGATGCACCTGCTGCAGAGACCTCTGCTCAAGCTGTAGGTCAAAGGTTTGTATCCTGGATGTGCCAGCAAGTCATTCCATCCTTCTGAGGGGGAGACAATGAGTCCCCTGCTTTCTGGGAAGGAATGGGCAAACAGTAGACAGAGCTGCTAGTGGGTTTAAGGCCTAGGGGAGATTTCCCTAGTTGCCCAACAGGTAAAAGTGGGAGCAGCAGGCGTCCCTCATGTATTGGATGGCGAGAGCGAGGGTAGACAAAGTAAAGCAGTGGGTGGAAGGTAACAAGTGTAGAGAAGCCCCTCACGCTTACATCAATAAAAATACAACCCACTAGGGAAAACATCCTAGCACACCTCTTGCAAGGAGAACAAGTCTTTATTCCATTAAAAAACAGGTACGCGATAGCAAAGAACTCTGCTGCCACGAAGCGCTCTAACGGCAGCTTATAAGGGCAAAAGGCATCACGATGACGTACATCACACGTGCTACAAATCCCTGGAGCTGGTTGGCGTGACCCTCTACATAAGCAGCCTGCTCCATATGGGATGCCAGATCATTGGTGCCAGCTTTTCCTGTGTATCTTCTTCCACGTGGGGATCTTCTAACAACGTCATCAGGTTCTGGGCTTGATAATTGCCAATTATGGACAGAATTCCTAATCAGTGGCCTAATGTGCACCTGGTACTGCAGACATGGGAGCAGAGGCTACATTCGAGGCCGTCTTATCTCAGTAAACCTCAGCTCGATACCAGACGCATCAGCGCCATTCCAAGCCTTCCCACCATTTCCGTTAAATGTGTTACTTTCCCTCCCTGGCATCTCACAGCACAAATCACAGGGACCTCATACATTCTACTGTGATATGTATAACAAATGAGTGGTCAAAGAGTTTTATGGGCAGGTTCTTGGACTGACTGATGTCCTGGAATGTTAGGGTCTTGGGACGGGGCATGCGGGCAATATAACTTGGCCTTGCAGGGTGCATTCTTTCTAGGTTACATGTGCTAACGATACAAAACAATGAGAGGTTTATGAATCTGTCTGAGACTGTCCTGTCCCACTCCTGCCCCAGTCATACCCTGCTCGCGCATTCACACACATACAACTATGCCCTGTGCCAGGACCTACTGTCCCGGCTGCAGCATGGCACCAGGCCTAGATTTAAAAATGGCTGCTATTTACCAAAATGGCGTCTTGTGTCTAATACAACCTACATGCACTCTTGCTATATTTTATCCATAAATGCAACTCCTATCAACGTCCCCTGTCTCCAATACGCTCCCCAAGCATCTACCGCAGAGTCTTAGCCCTTTGATGCATTCAAAACTTCTTAGGGGCCTGGGAAGAGCGCCCCCCGCTTCCCAACACAAGCTTCAGGATTAGGAAAGCAGCCTTCATGCCTAAAATGTAATCTTGCCCTACCCTCACACCACTCACACACTGTGTAACAGATGGTAACCTTAAAGCCAGGCCTGCAGATTCCACAAAGAGTGCAGGCCCAGGCAAGCACATCGCCAACCAAACATTCCAGTACTTCATTTCACTTTTCTATTAGGCGAGTACCAGGGCTCTCAAGTGATGGTGCCATAAGCAACGATCAAGCTAAGGAGCTATTCACCATTTGATGTGCATTGTATAAATGATTCATATCATCATGCATGGAGCAAATAATGTAAGCTATTAAGCCATGTATTATGAGTTCGGCTTTTTGTGCTAGTCACAGATTCACTTCTAGGTGATCCCAATGTTGTCAGCCAAAGAAAATAAATGTGACTTAGGGAGAACTAATTGTCCAGGATCACATAGATTGGTGAAATGGTGGAGCCTAGCTGTGAGCACAGTTTTTCTAGTCGCACGGTGTGCCAATGTGTGTGGTTCACACTGCACATCTTCCTGTTCCACCTATAGTGGATCTGGGTACAGGATGGATGTTTGACAAGTTCTGACTTTTTGACTCACATCATTGCATATTCTTGTACAGTAATTGTAGTTTTAGTTTCCAGTATAAAATACAGGATTACAAATAGCAGAATGCAGTCTGATAGGATCCTAAAAGCAAGGACTCACAGACTATGTCACATGATGTCTTTAATATGCATGTGTGACAACGTCACCTCCTCTTAATCTGTATTTCAAACAGCACTGCGCCTTACCGATATGGATGCTCTGAATACCATTTGCATCCCCACTGAAAACAAAGCGTACTGTAAGTCACATCAAATTGAGGTTTTCGTTTTTAGAAAATGGTTTTATTTTGTAACACAGTCTATTTCAAGTTGCAGTGCCATGCTTTAAGCACACAAAATAAATGCTTTAAATATTACCTGTATACTTGCTCCTCCTGTGGTAACAGTGTGCTACTGCAGGTGGGCATATCACACTGGTGTTTAGGTGGCCCTCCAGCACACATTTGATGACTTGCTTTGTCTGCTCTTGGCCGGAAATAATGACTATAGGCTGCAGCCAGAGCAGGCAACCTATTCCCAACCTTTTCTCAGCCCCTATACCCCTATATAAGCCTATATAAGCCTTTAGTTTTCCATCTCAGGTGGGGGCCGATCTTCCCAGGGGTTGCTAAATGCCTCCAGCTACTAACGTGGACCTCTATCCATGCGTGCTGATTAAATATATATCCTTAATCAACTGAATGTTCATTATATGGTTTCCATGTGTTAGAATCGCGGCAAATATGGCTGTGGACACAAAATATCACGGCAAAAAGGCAATGGTTTTGCCGCTGCAATCCATGTAAAGGATGTGGGGGACACCCCCGCAACCCCCAGACCCATTATACCATTTGAAGGGAGCGGGGGACTTTTTTGTACAGGTGACATTTATGCCGCATTTTTATCACTGCACACCATTATATGAATATATAGATGATATGTGATGAGTAGCCAGGCAATTTAGGCTTATAATGCACCGGGGCACAAACTACCCTATAAGTATTTCTCCGTTGTTGTATTTCGGTCTGGTTTTGATATAACCCATGTAAGCACCTCTCTATAATCGTGATCCATTCTGGTTTTGACTACTCACTTATAATAAGAAAATGACCTCACTACTCCACTATGAGAACAATTGCTGGAGCGTTCTGATGTGGCGCATTGGCGCGCACAGCTTTTGCTGCCTGGGGGGGGAGTGGGGCGGATGTACTAGGGAGCCAGCGGGAGGTTGGGGGGGTGCACTGAGCCCCAGGGGTGAGCCCATGGCGGTGGCCGCCCGTTATGTGACTGATGTGGCGCTGCCTGCTGAACATTGCAAGCTACTCCCTGAACACAATGGCAGCAGACAACGGAACACTGTATAAGACAGACACCTCCGCTGTAGACCTTGGAAGGTGGAGCTCAGCAGGTATCGTAAGGAATAAAGTACCTTCTACTGTAGTGTAGAGGCATTGGCTTAGTGAAGGGGTTTGGAATGGTTTAGTTAAGACATTTTATGTGTTGCTATTGATATCATACTCCCAGGTCCCACACCCACACTGCTTATTATCCAAACCTGCCCAGGCACTGCCATCATTTCCCAGGTATTGTCTATGATGTGCTATAGTACTCAAATTAGATGGCTGGCATGTCCCTCACTGATCGGGTCGGCCAAATCCGTACTCACATCATTGACAGGTCTCTTGCAGCAGCGGCTGCCACTGGTCACACCCGAGGCAGGTGATCTTGAGTCAGCTTTAAAAGCTTCCGTTTTCTGGAATCCAGACCTCCCCTTCATACAGTGTTCCTTATGTGCCTGACCCTCTTGTTCCTAGTTCTTGGTTGCTGAAATTCCCAAACTTCAAGTGTCCCTGATTTGCTGCTTCCTATGCTTCTACTGGTTAGCAACCCGCTTGTTCCCCGATCCAGTTCTGTTTTGAAGTCTACCTTACCTGTTGCCTGAACCTAAATGCAGTGTGCACCTTTTCTTGGAGCAGCACAGTTACTTCTGCTTCCTTACTTAGTATTGCTGTCCACCTACTGAGGATCCCCCTTTTTTACCAATGGCGCATTCTCCATTGGGTTTGGGAGGGATGCTATCATGCTGATCATTAGATCCCTAAATGGCTCTCGTGCTGCTGGCCCTGACTCTTTGGCTAAAGTTGTATTGAAGGAAAATCCCCAATTGTGGGGTTTTGTCTTAGAGCAGATTTATCGTCAAATTCTGATTAGTGGGCTTATCCCTCCGAGGTGGCGGAAATCAATTTTGATTGCAATCTTTAAAAAGGGTTGCTGTGCCAACCCGCAAGACTGCAGACTTTTTGCAGTGCTGGACATTAGCCAAAAGATCTTTGGCACCATATTGTTAAAAGAAAACTCTCACAATGGGTTACAGCTAAAGCATTATTATCCTTCTTTCAGACAGGCTTTCGCAAAGGCCATAGTACTGTGCATAATATTAGCGCACGGCACTTTATCATCTCTGCTTGTAAGGGTAAAATGCGTGGTAAAATTGATTTGTGTTTTATCGATTTTAGCAAGGCGTTTGATACTATTTATTGCCACTGCTCACGACCAATTAAAAAAATTGGGGGATCGATCCATCTCTTTTACATGTTCTAACCTCTTTGTACTCTGACACCACTGTGGTAGTTCCCACCAATCAGACAAGAGAGATTACGAGTGAAATACCTACTGTCTCGGCCTGAAACAGGGCTACTTGTTAGCTCCACTGCTCTACAATTTATATGTTTCTGATGTGGGCCTTGCTATCGAGTCTGCCCTTAATTTTCCACCCCATATTGAAAACAAATTGGCGTTTTGGATCGGGTGTGCTGATGATACCATTTTATTAGACCAAACACCTACTGGTCTACAGCATTCACTAGACACCCTTTCCTCGTATGCCGATAAACATTTCTTAGGGTTAACATTTTAAAAATGAAAATATTGATTACTGGTGCAAAATTAGAGAAATGTACGTCTAAATGGTTTTTTAAGGGATCTTGTTTGGAGATTATGAATAGATATATCTATTTGGGAGACACTATTTGTTACTCTACCCCACAATATTTTTATAGTGCTTTTATTAGAACTGAAATATTAAAGAAATGGTTGCTGCTCAAGCGTTTTATTCATAAACTAGGTGGTTATAACATTGAGGGCCTTGTTTCGATCTACTGCAAAAGCATTTTACCTGGGATTCTGTATGGACTTGCTGTTTTACCAGAACCCATGATGACTGGGTGGAAATATTGGAGGGCAGGCTCCTGCGTTCCATCTTGGGTGTTCCCAGCTCTGTGCCATTTGAGGCCCGGCATTGGAAGTTCCTTCTATCCATTGTCGTTGGCTTATTCAGCGCTGTAACCTTTTCCTCACTATTTATACATGTCTGCTTTCTTCAAACAAATTCATTATCTTCCTGGCGTGACATTACTCCCAGGAACATGTTAATAAATGTTTGAAGCAGTTGCGTTTCACTGCATTAAACCATCTGCAGCATGTTGATATTGCTCTTGAGGATCTGGTACAGGGTCCAAAATCTTTAGTGGTATTACAAAATAGAACCAGAGATTACGATATCAACACCAACATCGAATCCTTAGGGAAAAAGAAATGATATGCAGTTTATTGCAGTCAGTACTTTTGACGTAATCTTCTCTGTCCATATCTAACAAACCGATGCTCCTTATGTATACATCGATTTATTTTTTTCCTTACGCTTCAACATTTTACCTACACTGGAGCATACAGGTCGCTGGATACATTTACGTCAAAATGAGAGGATTTGCCGGCTCTGTAATTTGGTCATAGAATAATGATGTCATCTTCTTACACAGTGCACCAGATTGAAGCCTTATTATTTAAAGAGCTACTCTTGTCTCCATACTTACATTGATTTTATTGAGACTGATCAATTCTGGAGCTCTATCTTTGGGGCTGAACCAATCATTATTACAGCTGCTGCATATCATGTGTGGAAAGAAGACCTTTGTTTCATTGCATTATCTTGAAGATTTTTGTTGGTGATGGGCATATGAATTCTAATTTGAAGAATTGTATCTTTTGAAGAATATTTGCATTAATTATTGTAACTAATATGTTGAAGCGGCATTCTTTTGCAGGTTTGTTTTATATTTTAATGACTGTAATTCATTGGGACAAAAACTTTTATAGATTTGACTTTGTGTCTTAATGAGTTTGTTTGTTTTTTTGTTTATTTATTGTGCGCGCCGGACCCTGAGGTATCAGGGCGCATGAGAACAAGTAGGTTTACGGCTTGGTTACAGAAGTTACAAGTATACAGAACATGGGAAAACAAAATTTTCTTAGCACCACAGGGTGAGGCAAGAACAAGTACAGAAGATGCACAGCCAAACAGTCATCATGTAGCTAGCGTTAACATAATATCAAGTCAGTCTATATCAGAAGCAGAGGTAGGTGCGTGGAGAGTGTGCAGGTTACATAGCATTCTCAGTGAGCCACTTTATTGTGCTCTTTCTGAATTTGTTGAAGGTTTGGTCAGATCTAAGTGCATGCGGTAGGGAGTTCCACAATTGAGCTGCCTTGACAGGGAAGCTGTATCCTCCAATGGTGGTTAGTTTAAATCTGGGCACTAAGAGGCAATTAGGGCTGACTGTTCTTGTGAGTCTAGTAGGGTTTTTATTATTAAATCGTTCTGTTAGGTAGCAGAGGTCTTTATTATTTAAGCATTTGTGGATGAGGGATGCAGCTTTAAGATTGATTTTTTCTTGGGTAGATAGACATTTGTAATCCCATCTTATTTCAGAGATATGTGCTCTTCTGGGAATACTTAGGGCCGCTCTAAGTGCATTATTTTGGAGCACTTGTATTCTGTTGATTATTTGTTTGGTTGTCCCTATGTAGAGGGAGTTACAATAATCTAATTTTGATAAGATAAGGGCTCTGGCTAGGATAAGATAACTATCATCTGATAAGAAAGGTTTCCCCGCTCGTATTAATTTACATGTATAGGCCGAGGATGAAGCCAATGAGTTCACCTGTTTGGTAAGGGATAAGGTCGAGTCAAGGAAAAAACCTAGGGTTTTTACTTCTTTGGCGACCTTAATAGTGTTCCCATCGATGATAAATGCTGAGTAGTTTCGGTTGAGTTTCGAGATGCGAGCTGTGGTGCCCATGATGATGAGCTCTGTTTTGTCATCGTTTAAGCATAGGACGTGGTTGTCCATCCATGCCTGAACGATGCTATAGACTCTGTGTTTTAAACTCATTGCTACTATTGTTCTATTTTATCTTCTATTATGCTGATTGTTATATTGTTATTGTGATTATAATATGTTACTGTTTTGTTCATAAAATATGAAAGAAGGCTTGTTGTATTTATAACAAAATCCACTACTTTAAAAAAAAAAAAGAGTATTGCTGTTTCCAGTTGTACAGTAGCTCCCTTCTCCTTCCCTCCCTAGAAGGGAAAGATATTGGTTAGTTATTGTTGTTTTTGGTTTCCCTTCCTTTTATTAATTAATGTATTTATTGTTTTGTTGTTTGTTTAGCAGCGCAAAACTGAAGGGAGTAGAGAAGAGAAAAGAGAGGTAGGCCGGGTGAACAATCTCGCTATGAGGGTCGTCAATGTGCAGGGGTGGGCTGGGAACTGAAAGAGGCCCTGGAAATAATAGAAAAAGCAGCCCCATATTACACATTTACAGCAAGCCCAACCCTTTTCCTTTGAGAAAATGTGGAAATAAAATAGGTTACCACACACAAGAGGCACCGGGTGCCGAGGCCTACTGGGAGAGCTCTAGAGCTCCTTATAAGCCAGTCCACCCCTGTCAATGTGTGATGGTCTTGGAGTGAGAAGCCCAGCATGGTAATCTGTCCCAGGTTTGTTAGGGAGAGACCGACCTGACCAGCCAGAGGGATGGGTGGCTGTGAAAGTGGTGTGTTGGATGAGCTCCACCCCATATGTAGCATGGAAGAGGTGGGGCTTCAAGCATATCCTGAACTCGAGGAAGCTTTGCTCCAGGGTTGGGTTAAAGCTACTATAGAGGGAGAACCATGGAAATTAAGAGGTCTGCCCCAAACCTCTTGCGTATAATTGGGAGGACGAGGAGTAGGTTCTTACAGTGCCTCAATCTTCTTAATGGTTGATCAAGTTGAAAGATTTATTTAGGTAGCCCAGTGTACGGCTTTGTGAAAAGAATGTCTTAAAATATGTCCTTTGTCTGATCGAAAGTCAATGCAGGCAAATCAGTGCATAATGTGGGTGTTCCGGTTTAGGTCATAAATGATTAAGACCTCATTATTGTGACCCTCCAGACATTTCAGAAGAGATTTCTTTGGGAAGGCTGGTGTAGAGACTGTTATAGTACATTAGGGGAGATGATACCACAGCAAGGACTAAAACAATTTTCTAATGGAGTTGTAATGCAGTGTTTATTGCAGCTCTGGTGGGTGGGCTTGTTCCTCCAGCCTGAGCCCTTGTACGCCCAGGTTAAGTGAGGGATTTGGTGAGAGTTCAATGCTGATAATGGCCATGCCCGCCCACGTAAAATGCAATCAACACTGTTAGCACCAGGCTGCTTTTGTATTGTTTTACAGAAATTCAGTGACGTGTATCACTTGTGCCTGATAACCTTGACAAAAATGGCAGCTAATGGGGCAGCACCAGTGGGCGGAATGTAACCAAGGCTTATACCGGCCACTATCAGCCTGTGTTCCTAGACCTCTGTTTGGATGGTGCCTATCTCAGGCTGCTGTGTGTGTCTGATCTGAGATTGTTTTTCTTTCTTTGCTTGATGTTTGTTAGGCAAGATTGTATGCAGTACCCTTTGGGTGCACTACAAGAACCCTGACCTCCTTAGGTACCCAACCTTTGGTATACATCTGTACTACACTGGTTGATAGCATGTTGAGCAGGCAGGCTTATCTCAAGAGGAGTCAATGTGATCTGTAGGGGAGTTATACAGAGATTCACAGTGACAAGAATTCAAATAAACACTTACACAGAAGGTTTCTTGAATAAACAATTATTAATTAATTTATCAGTCAGTTAGAATAAGCCTTCTTCAGAAGGGAGCAATATAAAAGCAACATACAAATACACTCCAAGACTACACACTCTTAGTTTCTAAATCAGTAAAGACCCTTTTGGGATGGCCCACAGTCACAACCTACACCCTCAGTTGACTTCAATAGCTAGGATGCTGGGGACATTAAAATCTTATTGTTGCATTTAGAACATTCTTCGGAAAAAGGTTATTAGAACAGACAAGAGACCACAAATATTCTTAAACAGGCAAATACGTTTGGATCCCCTAAGCAGAGTCATTCAGTATAACAGGTTAAGCCAAAGTCAATGGGCAAAATTATATATGAGCTGAAGCACTTCTGTTAGGTAAGTAGAAAAAGTATTTGCACAATGTTTTAGAAGTCTTTGACGAAAAGAAGAATCAATGTAGGACCACAAGCTGTTTAGGCTTGTGAGTAGTAGAAGATGCAAGCAACTTTACAACAAGAGGTAAGTTCTCTCAGACTTTACAGTACCTTTGGATTGAAGAAAACGTGCAGCAGATGACTCCTGTTCCTGTGCAGCTCTGCAGATCTCACTGTTCCTGGGCCTCAGTCATGGGGACAAGAGGGAGGACTTCTGGGGACTCCTGCACTGCAATGGGATGGTCACCGCTCACAACCGGCAATCTTCAAACAAGTGGCACTTCGGGGTTTCAGCTCCTCGCAACTAACGCAAATAGCAACACTGCGGTTCCTGGCTGTCAAGATGGACTTTCCTTGCTTCTGGGGTCCCGCACTCTGTTGAGAGAGAACAGGCTTGGTCAGTCCTGCTTCCTGGAGCTCTTGGCCAACTTAAAAGCAATGCACACAATCTGGTGTTCCTCTCCCTGGCTATTGGGTTCCCAGCAGCAACTCTGTGGAAATTCAACCAGCTCCGTGAAGATATCCAGGTGGCTTACTTTGGAGTTGATTGATCCCACCAACTGAAGGGGAGAAGCTTCTCTGTTGATACGAATTTGGAGTTTCAGCACAGCAGCAGGGCTTCACTGGGCAAACCAACGGTCTTGGAGTTGCAGCAGGCGTCCTTTTCAGGTTCTTCTTCGGTTCTGTCGTCCAGTGGTCGACTCTGCCTTCTGAGCCAAAAGCCTCGCCTTTCATTCAGGTTTTTCCCATTCATTCCAGCCCAGCTGTCAGTCACCTAGCAGGGTAGCTGTCCTTGCCGGACAATCAACCGGTCAATCACCACAGAGTGCATTTGGGTCTCATAGGAGACTAAGCACAGGGAGTTTCGGGCCCCTCCCTCATTTCCTGCCCCCGCCAGACAACCTGGAGCCAGAGGCGGGCTTCACTCGTGAATCCCGCCAAAGGCAAAGCCACAGGCAAAGCGAACAAAGGGACCAAACCTGGTTTGGAACGCAGAATAAATCTCAAGAAGGACCTTTCCACAAAGAAATGGCAAAAAAGAAGACCAGGCCATTTTGACAAAAATAGCCCCCTTGGTAAATGCACACGACGGTAGTTAAAAGTAAACCACTGCCACCAGCCAGTCAGTGAGGAAAAGGGTACCATAAAAATGTTACATGAGAAGCTAGACAAAGGGGATACTAAGTAACCCCTCCTGCACCCTATTGTAAGATAGTGTGTGCTGGGTCTAGAAAGTTACAAATGTAAGTAAAGTCAATTTCATTTTACTGCTCTGGGAAACAGTAGTTTATCCCAGAGAAGGTATTTACACCTTGGGAAAATCTGGAAGACATCCCTGTGCCACTGCACTGAAGGTGCTGTGTGACATAATGTAAAAGATGATGCCTATGGAGTTTGTCAGGCACCATAACCAAAAGAAACAGGGTGTTCAAAAATCACATTAAAATGCATGGGAGAGTGGGAATAAGGGTCTCTAAGCAAAGTTGCTGGGGGTCTCTAAGGCAGAGGGAATTAGTAAATTTCTGTGAATTCTCACTAACAATGTTTTTTATTTTTATATCACTAACACCCTCCTTCTGGCTGCTTCTAGCCACTTTGAGACAGTACAGCATGCTGCAATGCCAGGAAAAAGGAAGGATCAAACAGCTGCAATAAAGAGAGCAGGCCACTGTGCATTATAGTGGTTGTTCTAGTCCCCAGGCTCCTAATAATGCTCATCAAAAAGCATGACACCACCAGAATCCATTTGAGTACAGTACCTTATGCCGGTACCTCTGGCTGCTTCTTTTCAGCTGCTCCACAGATTGGCAGTCTGTGACTGTTCTTTCAAACTCTAAGTGTTGTCAAGCTGCCAGATTACGACTTTTCCATAACTACCATCATGTAGACCGGGACTGCTCTAGGGCTTCTAATGTTTGACTGCTCTCAGATTACCACTGTATGACTGATTTTAGTTTATAATTGTTCTGTGGTTATGGGGCCAGTGTGGAGCTGATCTGGGACTACCAGTGTGTGGCTGCTTTGGGGTTGTTAGCTTAAAGCTATTCTGAGATTTCCAGCAAGTAACGGATATGAGATTTCTGGTGTGTGGCATTCTTGAAACGTGCAATGTGTGAGTGATTTGAAAGTGTCCCTTTGCAGCTTCTCTAAGAGTATGCCTTCTATGAGACTTCCAGTATAGAAAACATCTGTGACTGTCAGTGTTCCGCTGATCTAAAACTTCCACTGCAACACTGCTCTGAGACTCAGTGACAGATTTCAGACAAAGGGCACCACAGAAAAGAATGACAAAAATGGCCCTAGATTGGTGGGGAATGATGCTGGAGCAGGTGCAAGGGCAGGGTGGTCAGGTCTGAAAACATTTAGATAGTCCTGTGTGTAACAATAACACATTTCTGGGTGTGACAAGGTCATCGGTTTATTGCCCATGGAGGGAGGCTTGGGATCTGTGAAGGCCAATAAGTGGAGGATCCCCCAGTTCGTCTTGGGTGACCGAAGTGTCCAGCAGATGCTCAAGTTGGACATTAAACACTACTCCAGACAGAGGAATCATGAAACGATCCATAGTGGATCCAATATGTTGGTCAAGGGTCATCACCACTCCTATGGAAAGAAACCCAGAGAAATATCCACCCCTGGACCAGTGTGAGACACATCGAATAGACAGGGTTGACCTGAAAGAATGTCCCCTGTGCACCATAGATGTTTATCTAGCTCTTAAGGAGGGATACAATGTCGGGCGCGGGGATATGCAAGCCTGGAATTTCTGTATACTCCAAGAAAGGCTTGATAAAGAGGAGAGCCATAACCTACTGATACTAAGAATTTCCCACTCCTACTTTAGTCACCCGAGTCGGCAAGGTAGGTCTCAAGTGCCTTGGGTTACCTTCAAATAGAGCTGGTTGTTCGCCATCATTGTTGTGTGGATATTTTGTTTCTTCCTTCCTTCCTCCTACTGATAAGGGATACATAGTTAAATCTGCTTGTTTTTTAGGTTGATATTTATATCACAGTTAGAATTTAGCATTTGGTGGCCTTAACCCTTAAACCGGTTTCTCTCCTTATGAAGTCTGATAGAGTCAGTCTCCAGGACCGCCTAGTGCACATTCTCCCCACTACATAGACAGGACATGGGTGTACAGAAGGTTGGAGGACAGAGCTTTTGAAAAGTCTGTTAATTTTAATTAAATCATCACCTCACTTAGAGTACCACCCACTAACTCATTCTGTGTTCTCTGGCAAGAGTTGAGGTATTCTGAGAACTCATAAGAAGAGAAAGCAAAAACATACCTGCGCTTCTCTAACTCATGAGTACTAAATCCTCCTCTGGAAACTCAAGAGGAGAAACTCCCACAATCCACCCCCCTTCAGAAGCAGGGCTGGTATAAAAGTAAAATCCTTATACCAACCTGCACAGCACTCAAATAGTCTCCAGGACTAACCATTTTCTCCTAGGAATATAACCGCAAACTAGGGAGGGAGATACACTTGGCTGCTCCGCAAACGAAGACTGGAAGCACATGTTGTAATTCCAAGATGGCTGCCAGCCCTTCAAAAGCCTTCCACCCACAGTCTAGTACTGCAATGTCTCACTCCCAATTAGGTTGCTGCAAAGAAACATGTGACCACCCAATTGAGTAGGTACCTGGCCTAGACACTACATAAAGACCTGTTTCCATAGCTGTAGGGTGGTAGAGAGAGGAAGCAGGCTAACATAACCTTTGTGAAGAGGTTCGAGTAGGAGAAGGTCTGATCCAGCTACGCTATGACAGCTATGCTAATTTTTCAGATAATTACATAAATCTATATATTTTTGGATTCTACATTTTATGGTGATTCGGAAAATACTAATTTTATTTCAGCATGCCCTGTCTAGGCAGAGCAACCATTTTTTGCCGTTTGCTGCTGCGCCAAAATAGTTACAACTCTGACACTACATACTTCCAACATTAATTTCACCGTCTATTAATCTATCAATATTTCCCATTAATCAGATTTATAAAAATGCCAGAATCATAATTTTGATCATAGCTTAAGTTATGTACATTGCATACATTTTGTTTTATATGGTTCCAACTGGCCTTTAAACACCTTTAAAAATTAACCAGGGGTGAGCTTGATGGGATACACAATGCACTTTTTATTTGAGAAAATGTATTCAATGCTTAATCAATGTCACTGCATTATAGATGCTGCCAGTTTCAGATGGCCCCATCCAATTCTTAAGTTTCTATTTCTCCTTAAGGATGTGACCAGCCACCTGCTCGAGCCAATTTTTATCCCACCCTCTCCTCCTGAGCTTCAAAGGGTCTTTTTGTTCAGAGCTAATGCAGCATTAATGAGGAACCTGACCTTAAAGCTCATTTCTGTAGGTTGTGTTATCTGTAAATTACATAATTTCAATCTACTTCTTTGTATATCTTAGCATTTAAATTGAAAACCAGACCTTCTTCTCCTGGGGTCATCAGCCAAAGGTCTTCAGTGCAAATTTACAAAGGCACAGACCTTTCGGTTTAGTGTGAAAACCGCCAGCTGCACCCAGCATTCAGAAAATCCAGCTTTAAATTGACAATATGTGCTTACATGTAATATTTTAGCATTATATCTAGGCCTGTTGTTGTGGGGTGCATTTAAAGTCCCCAAACAGAAGTCCCTTTCACATGAATGGCACGCATTTAAACACTGCAACAAAAACGGACTGACTTTTGCTTTTGTTTTTGACGTAAAGTTAAAGAGCCATCTGGAAAGGGGCCTACCTGGCATTATCAATGTACAAGCAGCTGTTTATTTTACAAAAGAAGGTGTAATCAAAGATCCCTGTGACATGGAAAACAGGATTTTTAAACATTGAAAGCAAAAACAGCCTGCAAATGTGTTTGCAAATAAAAATGGCTTTAAAAAGCCAAAATGGGAAAATTTTCACTGCTCACAGATAAATGTCAAAAAAACAAAACATGATATGTGGGTTGACAAAAGCAGTGTATATTATGTTTCACCCACAAAACTCCAGTGACATTTGAAGAGATACTTATTCTTCAGGAAAAACCTGTTTCTGGCTGAGGGCAAAAACTTCACAAAGGAAAACCCCACTTCCAGCCTGCATGTCACATTTCCCATCTAATGACTCCAGTATTCTGCAGACCTGCTGGCTAGGAAAGCAGGGACTTCAAAGAAAGACATCCTTGGCTGGAGCATGACTAAAAGGTGTGAAGACTGGGGGCACCAACTTCAAAGAGACCCATATGGCTGTGCTGGATGAGGCAGACCTCCCATCTGCTAAACAGGAACACTCCCAATTAATTTAAAAGACTATTATCATTTGTGCATTTTGCGCAGCAACCATACTGTGGATTGATTTCATTTTTGTACCATTTTGTTCTGTAATTTCAAGCAATTTGGAGGATATAAAATGCATCTACCTGTGTTTTTGGGAACTGTAATGGTCAGTTAGACTAGGTGTCTGGCTGATCTGAACATGTTCCAAATGTGAGAGTTGGTGAAAAGGTAGAAAATGAAATTAGGGATATGTTTACTAATTTACATCGTCATAACTATTGTGCTTTTTATGGAAACAACAAACATATGCTAATTGGCCATGCTACATCGTACAGATTTGACGGTTGGCTTATCTAATTCTCCATGATCAGCTAAAACAGAAATCCAAAATTTGAAGTTTTTCTGTCTCACTTCCCAACCTTGCCCAAAGCAAGGAGGGGTCTGAAAAACAAAGCGAGACATCACCCTGTGTTTATTTTAAACCAAAAGTGTGGGTGAAATTATACTTGCCATGTATATATTTTTACCAATCTTGAAATCCTACTGGTAGCCTTTCAAGCCTGCAGGGAATTCAAAATCGCACACCATTACATAAGAGCCTTCTTTGTTGATCAGTGTAATTATTTTGTGAAGTGAAATTTACAGAAAGAATTGTGTCTGTGTTCTTTTTAACTCACTTTTGTGATTTATTTGTGCTGAGACAAGTTGATTGTGTGTGCCACGGATAAAGTGGTATTTTTGACCATTTCATGCTAATTTCTATTATTTTTTATTTAAATAAATGGCAATATATTTCCCATACACCAACTGTTTGTTGACCAACCACTTGAGTGGGTAGGGAAGCGACTCGTCGTGTTGAGGGTGGATTCTCTATAAACCGTTACAAAGTGGGGGCTTGTGGCCAGGATTTTAGCTTCCTATTCCTGATCCATGACAAGTACATTGTGACAGTCTATTCATTTTGATGCAATCGCATTAAGGTGGAGGGAATGTTGTTAAAGTGCCGCTAGAACTGGACTCTTGAATTCCAGGGAGGTGTATAGGTAGAAAATTAAGAGTGTGTAAGAATTTATTTGAGTGAGGAAATCAAGTAGGAACAGGGTGAGTTTCCCCTTGCATAGAGAACCTATCAGGTGCAGAACACATATCATAATGAGCATTGGAGAAATGAACATGGCTAGGAAGCACCTTCTATCCAAACTGTTCATTAAGGGTGAATGGATAGAACAGGAACATGAAGCATGGCAATCTGGAATGATGCAAGAGGTAATCTCTATAAATATGGATGTGTGGCAGGATAGTGGCCTGTTACATCAAGCCCTGACAGATTTTTACATGACGCAGACCACCATAGATGAGCAAATTAAAATGGTCCAGCTCACTGCATATATGTACTTCCACATGATGATAATGGAAGAAAGGTACCAGGATATTGTAGCCTCTGTGAAAAATCAATTTGAGCTTTTGGAACAAGTACAGAGAGAGTTAAGGCAAGCAGAGGAGAAAGTGCTACAGAGTTTACATTAGAAGGCATCATTCAGCAGCTAAAGGATGAGTTAGCGGCACAGCAGCAAATGAATTCAGAGCGAGAGTCCCAATTTTCTGCACTAAAAGAGGAATGTCAAGAAGGTGTTGAGAACCTAAGAGAGAGTCAACTAAAATTGAGTCAACAAGTGGTACACAATAGAGCCTGCTTAGAGGACATGTGTGCACTTCACATACAGATTAGGCAACTGAAAGATGAGAATAGCCAGTTGATTATTAAGGATGTCAATTCCCAGGCAGAATTTGATCAGGAGTGCCGGAATTTGAGCACTATGAAGCCACAGAGAGATCACCTCACCATAAAGAATAGCAAATTGAGTGAGGAAAAAAGTGCCCTGTGTCAGGAAGTGTGCCAATTAAAGACAGACCTGGAGAAAAGTGAGTCATGTTTTCAGGAACTGACTGACATAAAAATAGAAAATGAAAAATTAATGGGACATGTGGGACAAGTAGAATTGGATCTAGAGCAGACAACACAGACCAAAAGTCCACAAAGTGAGGAGATTAGGCTCCTGCAAAATAAGAGGTCTGAGGATACCCAGATAGTACAGGCCACACAGAGGGACAATGAGGCCCTCTGTGAGAAGAACAAGGGACTTAGTAGCCAAGTAGTGGCACAAAGCAAGGTCATATAAGCTACTCAAGCCCTGGTAGCAGAACCCAAAGCTCAGGCCTCTATATACCACCAAGAGATAGGGGCTGAGAAAGACAAATCAGAGAGATTAGAGAAGGAACTGGCTAGATTTAATCAGGCCTTGAGGAACCCCTAACATATAGGGTATGGAAGGGCATCCCCTGACCACGATGGGATGTCCTCTTTACCAAGGGCCTCAAACCAACTCACCATATTATATGTGCAAGGCGCTGCACATTTCATGGCTAGCAGTTCACAAGAACAGGGAAACATGAGGCAGCTGGACTCAATTAGGCCTAGTATGACTGAGCTGGAAGGCCAGTCCCTATCAGATATTGATGGACATGCATCTTTATTTAGATTTAAAAATACACTATTGATGGACATGCATCTTTATTTAGATTTAAAAATACACTAGCAGACACATCCCACTAGGAGGGCTCCTACGATGACAGGATCAGGGAGTTGGACTGGCAGAAACATAAACTACAAAGGGACCACTTGATCCGCTTTGCAGATAGAGAGGGATCAGAGTCCAGGCCTCAAAAGAGCATCTTGAAAACCTCCACCCATTCAGGGAGGTGGGGGAGCTCTCCACCACACCCGGAATAAGGGAGGAGCAAGATGAGTACTCCCCTGTGCGAAAGGGGGAGCCCAAGGGAAGTGATACAGAGAGCCCACATTACCACAGTGGAGAAGAGACCAGACCCTGTCATTCTGGGAGGGATTCCCAGTCGCAGAGAATTAGGGAGCACCTAGAAGACAGGGAGTGGACCAAAAAAAGTATCAGCTCTGAGTCTGAGGGCGAATGGACTCAGGTGCAGCAGAAAAAAAAGGCAGCCAAACAAAAGAGAACTCTGGTAAAAGACCCAATTCGGCAAATAAAAGCAAACAGAAGCTTCATGACTCCCTAATGCAAAATATTCAGTATGGGATCATCTGGAGCTGTATCACCAGATGATGACGTCATTTGTCATAAAAAAAGATCACAATTCCATGGAGCTTGTCAAGTGGACATTCTCCCCGGAATACTCCAGCTTCTTTGCTGGCCTGGAGGATCAAGATCATTCAAGATGGTCTACCTACAAAGCGGCCATCTTGAAACACTTCTCTGTCCACAGGAACCCTCAGGAGGCTTGCAAGGCGGCCTACAACCAGGAGTGCAGAGAGGACCAGGCACGTTGAGAGTTTGTGCAAGAATTGAAGCAGGCATTTGCCCAGACCTCTATACGGGTGCACACTAATAGTAAGGAGTTTATTCATACGTATTTTCATGCCCTCCCTAAGTATATCATGACCCAACTGGTTAGGGACTTCCATGAGCAAAGGACCCTGGATTGGGTAATAGAACAGGCTAACTGGGCCTATGAGGTCCAAAAGCCTGTTGAAAACGTAAACAATCCCAAAAATCCCAAACCATCTAACACCCCTGCTGCTGCCAAGGTGGCAGAGGTGAAGAATACCCCTATGTTGGACTTAGAAATGGGGGGGCCTAAAAACACTCCTCCCTCTAATAAGGCAACTGAGAGGCAGAGGAGACCCTCTGATCAATCCCAGGTGGGTGGTAGCCAGGCAGGGTATGAAAGGTGCACATTCCCCGACACAATATCCAAAAATCAGAATAATGGACACACCCCAGTAGGGAATGAGACCAGGAGATAAATTGCAAGTCGAACAAAGTTTATATAAGATATATTTTGCACACAGAGAACTATGCTGCCCAGAAAAAGCTCTGCCAAACATTACATGGGCAACACATTATGAAAGAGAAAATCGTCACTAGTGACATCATGTTACAAATGCACAATTCTGCAATACAATTGGGTTGGGTTGTCGGTGCTGTATGTATCTGTAGGCGCCGGCCACATAGGATTGGTTGATACTTGGGTGTCACTCCCGCAGCACGTGGGTCAGCTGGGCTCATCTTCATGAGGTGAAGGACAGGCCAGAAAAAATGACACTTTCTCTGACTAACTGATCTAGAAATAACAAGATTTGAGAGCATGAGACAAATGACAATCGTAAAGTCTGATAGGAATGTGGGTGCTTTCCAGAGTTCATAGACATGTTATAGGCATACATTGTACCCTCTGCACCCCGGTACCCTTAAACCTAAAGTCCCCAGCCCAGGTGCCCACCTTGGGGGTTTTGATCTACCTAATGCCTCATGATACGAATAGACAAGTGTTAGGATTAGAAAGAATATATGAGTGGCTGGGGTCAGGGCTCTTGGGGGTGTCTTCGTTTGGCCACTACCAGAGGTCAGATGTGTATCTGTATCAAAGAGAGAAACAAGCTTTTAGACATAATTTCCAGGCCTAGGAAAAAGATGGTGGTTGGCGGGTTACCTAAAAATGTAGTCTTTGCACGTTAGTAAGGCCTAATTACACGCTTTCCTTGTTAGTAATTAGTAGGTGATTAATACAGATTACAGTTGGGGGGAAGAGGGGACGTCCCCCCCTTCAGCACAAGTGAGATCTGTGCATGCGGGAGTGGTGAGAAGGGCGGGATAGACAACCTCTCCCCCAACAGTATCCAATGAATGCGTCACCTGACTGTGTCACCTATATTAACCCAATGTACAAGGGTAACTGACCCATCTTGGGGTATGTATGGACTCCCCCGGCATAAGGGGGGGTCTAATCAGGGAAGTACGGTCCCAGGAAACTTCCCACAAAACTTCCCTCCAAACTTCACACAAAACCTCCCTCTTCCCCAGGGAACCTCCAAACCCCAACTTTCGGAACAATCCTCCTCTCTCTCCCCGCTTTTAAGACTGAAGACACCCAAATCAGGGAGAAGGGAGACCAAGGATGGAGGGCTACCAGGGAAACCCTCAATACCCAAACTACTCCAGGAGAAGGGACAGATACCCTTCCCGAGAGCAGCAAAGGTATGACTAGACCCCCATACCAACCAGAGAGGATGTCGCAACTGGAGCGCTAGGTTCAAAGTCTGACCCAAGACCTGAGTCGCATGTTGAAGGTTCGGCAGAACCCTCAAATGGACATGGCTCCCCAGAACAGCTCAAACCCAGGGTCTGGTGCCCCAGAGCAAAGACAGGGAAAATACACCGACAACCAACAGGCTCCAGAGGGGTGGGGTCCGGGGGGGAAGGGAGATGCAACGCCCTAGAGGAAACTACCTTCCTTACCTGAGACAAAACCCTAGAAACCTTGGAACCTGAACCCAAATCTCCTACCCCCGAAAAGCTGGAACCTAGGTAACAGAGGGTAAGTAGGATAAACCAAGGGACAAAGAAAACCCATTTTGTGGAGGAAGTCTGCATCATCCAGTTTGAAGGGTAAGAATCCCTGGAGGATTCAAGGAAGAAAATCTTCTCTTTCAGGGATGGGGGGGGGGATAGGTCCCAAAAGACCCAAACTCAGACTGGGTAAGTATGGGGACTGACCCATATTCACTGATTCCTGAACCCCAACCATGTCAAACAGATGACTGCAATCAATGAGGGATCCTCCTCCCAAACCGATTCAAGTGACTGTCTCCAGGAAAAGGGGGACAGCAGCGAATCAGGAGAAAACAGGGATTCTGAAATCCCACAGATATCTGGGCGCCAATTCTTTTTTCACAAATTCCCAGACTCCGTCACAGAAAACCGCCGAAGATCACACAGTGTCGGAGTTCAAAATAAAGAAATTAGCTGCCAGATTGGCCCAAAATGCACATTTCCTTTGTCCACTTGAGGAGAGAGAAGGCAGATTGTATGCCTCCATCAAGGTACAGGGTCAAGGTGCATTTTGAGCGCTGGTGGATACCGGTTCCTAAGCCACCCTTCTGTCCAAAAAGGCATTTGATCAAATGAATTCAGGAAGGGGGGAGAGTCACCAAATTCCCCTCACACCTCTTCCTGGACAACTCCAAAACTTCAACGGGAATGACATTTCTGTCGAGGGGACTGCGGATCTGGAGATCAAAATTGGGCGGCATAGGGTGAAACACCCGATGTTAGTCGTCACTCGAGAGAACACAGGTTGTCTGCTGGGGAATTAACTCCTCCGTAGGTTGTCACCCCTGATAGACTGCTTGAACAAGGTCCTCTGGACACAGACTAACCGGCCAATAAAATTGAAACAAAGCACAAACTCTGTAAGTTTAAATGGCACATGCCACATGGTTGAGCAGCGGTCTGACCAAATTGAATTCCACAATCAAGTCCCCGACATTACTGTCATATCTATAGGAGGACAAATTGGTGATCAGAACCCTTCTCCATTTATAAAAATCAACCTTCCTCCCAGTTTTAAGTGGCATTCCACACTGGAAGGAAATATCCTGAAATTTTATACTGATCCACAATTTGAAGAAAACCCAAATCCCTTGATAAAAGATGATGAGAAACCAGCTCAAAGTTTTGCAGATATCCAGAAAAAGGGTGAACAGTTGTTTCTCCCAATTCAGGTAAATGTGGGGAGGAGCCTGTTCTCGCCAGAGTATACCTGAATAATGGAAAAAGATACATCAGCGAAGCGTTATTCAGGAAACTCCCTAAAGATCAGACCATTGCCACATTTAAATTGATTGATAAGTGGGAAATGGACCTGGAAACTCCAAATTCCAAACATCGCCTTCCTAGCAGGTGCATGTTAAAGGTTTCCATTGGTGACAAAAGCATAGATCATAGTTGTTGGGTTGTGAGAGATGTCCCCTCTACATTTTACTTTGGCAGTGACATTCTTAATTGATTCGCAATTAATTTAGACCAAATTAATTACAAAGTCTTGTCCTGATTGGGGGTAACCCCATGGGCTTTGACAACCCTTAGAAAGCATTTTGGTCAGCCCAATTGCTGCCGTATGCAGTTGAAGTTCAAACTGGAGAAGAGGTCACCATCCTAGGGCTGGTTTGACAATTCACAATTCCCCTAAAAATTAAGTGAGGACAGAACCTCAAAAACCAGGACTCTTATATCAATTTGAATTATCACCTCCAACAGCAAGGATTATATTTGAACCTGACACCACTAGTTGACCTTAAACACAACATCATTCAAATATTTGTGGATAACAGCAACACTAGGAGTATCACTCTGGGCGCAGACACCTTTCTTGGAATGGCGGTTGATGCTCAACATTTCTCCATTGATTTAGGGAATATGATCATGGGACTGCTTCCAAATGACTGTTACCTTTGTGACGATGACATACCTCTGGAAAAGATTTTCACCTGGCAAAGGAGGAATTTCTTGGTGTACTCTTCCTGCCCTTAAGGGGGGGAGGGGTAACTTGTGACATCAGGATGGATGAGGTGGTATTTCAAGTCAAGGATCTTGTCATAACAAGGGATCTCTCCGAGCAACTGAAGGATACCACAGAAATTGCAAAACCAGAGGTATTTCCAGACTTCAGGCAGATGGTTGAGGGATGAATCAACCTTGCTGATGCCTGTGAGACAGAGGAGCAAAAGCAGAAGCTGAAACAGGTGTTTTTGGATTTTCAAGAGATCTATGCTGTGGACTCGTACAACTGTGGTCGCACTGAGATACATTCCACCTCCATACCAACTGACCCGGGGATGGCTACCGTATTCGTGATGCAATACTGGTTGCCCATCACATCTATGGAGTCACTCACAGAGATTATAAAGAACTTAGAATCCTGTGGGGAAATTTGTCCAGTCCAGAGTACCTTTAATAACCCGGTACTGGGGATACTAAAAACCCAATGGCCAATTGAGACTTTACGTAGACCTTAGGGAGTTAAACAAACATGTCCACATGTTGAGATGGCTTCTTCCCTACATCAATCAGGGACTGGCCCAGATCCAAGGGTCAAAGGTGTATACTGCCATTGCCCTGACCAATGGTTACTGGACAGTACCTGTGAGTAGGTAAGACAACTACAAGCTTGCCTTTACCTTCGGGGGGCAGCAGTATACGTGGACCCGAACCCACTTTGAATACATAAACTCCTGCAATGAATTTAACATCTTTCTGCATAAGGCCATGCCCGACTTGGCCAAGGGGAAACCTGGCCTATGTAGATGATGTACTAATCAAAAGCTCAACTGAGGAGGAATACAGCTGAAATACGCTATGTTCTGACCCAGTTGAAGGAAGCCGGAGCAAAACTGTCCTGCCAGTAGGCACAGTGGTGTAAGACCCGCATGAACTTCCTAGGCCATGAAATCACCCCTGAGGGTCTGAATCCTCAGGTGAAAAAGGTGGAAGCCTACTGAAATTAAAAGACTCTACGACTCTGCATGAACTAAGAAGCCTTCTGGGACTTACTAATTATAGTAGAAAGTTCATAGAGAACTACGAGGAGGTCACAAGACCCTTGGTCCATTTACTAAAGGCCGGGGCCAAGTGGGAGTGGAGTCTAGAGCAAGCAGAGGCAGTAAAACAACTCAAGAGAAGCCTTTCCCAAGCACCTTGTTTGGCTTACCCCATCAAAAACAAGGAGTTTTTCTTGGAGACGGTGTCTCAAATACTTGCTTAACCGCAGTATTATGTAAGGAGCACGACAAGGTCAACAAAGTAATCTCGTATGCTAGTAAGACTTTGTCCTCTGTGGAGGGGAAATTCAACGATTGTGAAGGGGCACTCCTGGCAACGGTGTGGGCATTGAAAAATGACTGCCCGTTCATCCAAGGGGAACACATCATTGTTGAGACTCCTCAACAGCCTTTGCAATATCTTCAAAGTGACCAAATCCGTTCAGGGAACGTGAGTAATTCCAGAATTACTACCTGGATTCTGTCCATGCAAGGCTTTCCTGTGGAGGTCAGATATGGCCAAAACAAGAAGAGTCCCCTCGCGCAAGGTTGGCTGACTTGCATGATTGTGCTCAAGAAAACTGTCTCGAGGACGGAAGTCTAAAAACCTAAGACAACATGGAGGTGTACCTGACTGCTCCGCACAAGGTCTATGAGGAAGACATGTGCCAGGGGATACCCACAGTTTATGTGGATGGGTGCTCCTACCATGTTGATAACAACTGGGAAAAGAAACTGGTGCTGGCATTGGGAATGCCTGGGTGAATGATGCCCCAAAGCCCTCTGCTGGGTACAAGATCGGTCACCAAAGTAGTCAGGTGGCAGAGCAGATGGCGGTACATCAAGCCATCCTTACTGCCGTGCAACACCAACTCCACAAACTGGTCATAATCACTGATTCAGATTATGTCAAGAATGGGTTCGTACAGCACCTGATAAATTGGAAAGATCGAGGCATTCTGTGTGCAAACAACAAACCGCTCAAGCATGGGAATTTGGTCCAAGTCATTGATGCTCTGGTCACCTCTAATGAGATGAACATCTACTGGAAAAAGATTAAGGGTCACTCCAGAATGGAGGGATTAGACAAAACCAGAAATGACTTGGCTGACCAGTTGACCAAAACCAGAGCCATGCAGGGGGATCTCATAGAGATCGAGTCTCTGTTGGGGGAAATTCAGGTCGCTGCTGTCACCAGGTCCCAAACACTTGCCCAAAATGAACTCTCAACTGCCCAGTGGAGTAAGGAAATCCCAGATGTTGATTTGATTATGGCACAAAAAGGGGATACGATTATTTGGAAATGTTATCAACACATTGAAGACCCTGTGAATTTTCCTCTGACCGAATACAATGACATTGGGAAAGAGGATCTCCAGGTGTTGATGAAGTTTTCCAAAATGTTCAGTATTCAAGACGGTTTGTTGGTACGGAGATCCATCTCTGGATGTGACCAGTGGGGGGTCCCTACCTCATTCTGAAGCCTGATGTTAAGTGACGCCCATGATGCGGCCACAGCCGGTCATAGGGGGTTTCATACAATCTTTTGAGAGGTTGCATACTGGCCACACATGGGTTAGGGCCTCGACCAATACTTGAAGGGGTGTCTTGTGGGTGCGCAATTTCCGCCAAGTTCCCTCACACACATATCTCCCCTACATAAAAGGGGAATGAAACTGCCTTGGTCAGAATTGCAAGTAGATTTCATTGGGCCCGTGATTCGCTTCTCTAGAGGAAACAAGTACATGTTAACCGTGACATGCTTGTTTACCAAGTGGGTGGAATGTCTCCCGGATCCAAATTGCAAGGCAGAAACAGAGCAGCCCTGATGATCCATCACATCTTCTCGCATTTTGGCCTTCCCCAAAGCATTGAGTCAGACTGAGGAAGTCACTTTACCAGTGAGGTGATGACAAAGATGTGGGAGATACTCGGGGTAAAGAGAAAACTCTACATTGCCTACCGCCAGCCTCAAGTGGGGGTGTTGAGAGGTAGAATAAAATGATTGTAGGCATCCTAAAGAGGTTTGTGGTGGACTCTGGGCCTAGTTGAGACATCCGATTACCGCTTGTCCTGATGGCCATCAGGTCTACACCATCTTCTGCAACAAAAATGTCTCCATTTTAAGCTTATGACTGGATGAAAAATGGTGCTACCTCAGTATCTGCTCTATAGAACTCAGGAGCAGACCCTGATCCACACATCCACCACCCATAAATATATTTAGAATTTGTGAAGCACCTTCAGCATGCTTTTGCATACGCTCAGCAAAATCTGGAAAAGTCGGCAGAGGGGATTTAAAGCTACTACGATTTAAAGACCACTAAGAAACAGTACCAAGTAGGAGACAGGATCTACTTGTACAATTTTCAAAGGAACCAGACCGAAGAGGCGAGGCGACTTTGAAATTGTAGATAAAATCTCACCTGTTGCCCATAAGATCGGCATCCAAAAAGGAGAACTGACAGAAGAAAACTGGGTTCACATCAATCAGTTGAAAAGCTGTCATCCCAGACATCCTTTGCGACTGATGATCCAAATGAAAGTCAAGCAGGGGAACCAACTGAAAAATGAAATGTAAGGATGAAAAACCGGACGGAAATATATATATATATACTCAGTTGAGTGCGAAACCCGTTGTGTGCGGGTTGTGCATACTGGCGTCCTGCCTCTGTTTTAGCCGCTGCTCCCCAGCCGTATTTTGTCTATTTTTTGTTTATTTTTTGGTCACATTAAATACTCGAAGACCTTTATTTTCTTCGTGAGCTGTGCTATGTGTGTTTCCTCATGGATTTTGGTCTTAATTGACCGCGGAGAGTGCGGTTCACTTTCTCCTCTTTTTTTTCTATGTATAAATATATATATATATATGTATATATATATATATATATATATATGGAAAAACAAGGAAAGGTGCGCACTCCAATTCTCTGCATGACCTTCCAGGCCACTGGTGTACTCCTCCGACCGGTTTCTGTGCCAATACACGTCATCAGGGAGGCTGGGTGGACTTGCAGCTCACCGCAGGTGCAGGTGATAAAATTCTGCTGCAAGGGCTTCTGGTAGATGTAGTCATCTGGTCAGCAGAGAAAACGCTCACGCCCAATCCCGCAGTGGAGAAAGGGGGGGAGAGTGTAGCCTCAAGTGAGGCACTCCAAAGCCGGGCATATATAACCCTGGTGCGGCACCCTGTCAGGCCCTGAGGATTCCACCCCTCAAGGTCCTGCGAAAAATGGAAAAACAAGGAAAGGTGCGCACTCCAATTCTCTGCATGACCTTCCAGGCCACTGGTGTACTCCTCCGACCGGTTTCTGTGCCAATACACGTCATCAGGGAGGCTGGGTGGACTTGCAGCTCACCGCAGGTGCAGGTGATAAAATTCTGCTGCAAGGGCTTCTGGTAGATGTAGTCATCTGGTCAGCAGAGAAAACGCTCACGCCCAATCCCGCAGTGGAGAAAGGGGGAGAGAGTGTAGCCTCAAGTGAGGCACTCCAAAGCCGGGCATATATAACCCTGGTGCGGAACCCTGTCAGGCCCTGAGGATTCCACCCCTCAAGGTCCTGCGAAAAATGGAAAAACAAGGAAAGGTGCGCACTCCAATTCTCTGCATGACCTTCCAGGCCACTGGTGTACTCCTCCGACCGGTTTCTGTGCCAATACACGTCATCAGGGAGGCTGGGTGGACTTGCAGCTCACCGCAGGTGCAGGTGATAAAATTCTGCTGCAAGGGCTTCTGGTAGATGTAGTCATCTGGTCAGCAGAGAAAACGCTCACGCCCAATCCCGCAGTGGAGAAAGGGGGGGAGAGTGTAGCCTCAAGTGAGGCACTCCAAAGCCGGGCATATATAACCCTGGTGCGGCACCCTGTCAGGCCCTGAGGATTCCACCCCTCAAGGTCCTGCGAAAAATGGAAAAACAAGGAAAGGTGCGCACTCCAATTCTCTGCATGACCTTCCAGGCCACTGGTGTACTCCTCCGACCGGTTTCTGTGCCAATACACGTCATCAGGGAGGCTGGGTGGACTTGCAGCTCACCGCAGGTGCAGGTGATAAAATTCTGCTGCAAGGGCTTCTGGTAGATGTAGTCATCTGGTCAGCAGAGAAAACGCTCACGCCCAATCCCGCAGTGGAGAAAGGGGGGGAGAGTGTAGCCTCAAGTGAGGCACTCCAAAGCCGGGCATATATAACCCTGGTGCGGCACCCTGTCAGGCCCTGAGGATTCCACCCCTCAAGGTCCTGCGAAAAATGGAAAAACAAGGAAAGGTGCGCACTCCAATTCTCTGCATGACCTTCCAGGCCACTGGTGTACTCCTCCGACCGGTTTCTGTGCCAATACACGTCATCAGGGAGGCTGGGTGGACTTGCAGCTCACCGCAGGTGCAGGTGATAAAATTCTGCTGCAAGGGCTTCTGGTAGATGTAGTCATCTGGTCAGCAGAGAAAACGCTCACGCCCAATCCCGCAGTGGAGAAAGGGGGGGAGAGTGTAGCCTCAAGTGAGGCACTCCAAAGCCGGGCATATATAACCCTGGTGCGGCACCCTGTCAGGCCCTGAGGATTCCACCCCTCAAGGTCCTGCGAAAAATGGAAAAACAAGGAAAGGTGCGCACTCCAATTCTCTGCATGACCTTCCAGGCCACTGGTGTACTCCTCCGACCGGTTTCTGTGCCAATACACGTCATCAGGGAGGCTGGGTGGACTTGCAGCTCACCGCAGGTGCAGGTGATAAAATTCTGCTGCAAGAGCTTCTGGTAGATGTAGTCATCTGGTCAGCAGAGAAAACGCTCACGCCCAATCCCGCAGTGGAGAAAGGGGGGGAGAGTGTAGCCTCAAGTGAGGCACTCCAAAGCCGGGCATATATAACCCTGGTGCGGCACCCTGTCAGGCCCTGAGGATTCCACCCCTCAAGGTCCTGCGAAAAATGGAAAAACAAGGAAAGGTGCGCACTCCAATTCTCTGCATGACCTTCCAGGCCACTGGTGTACTCCTCCGACCGGTTTCTGTGCCAATACACGTCATCAGGGAGGCTGGGTGGACTTGCAGCTCACCGCAGGTGCAGGTGATAAAATTCTGCTGCAAGGGCTTCTGGTAGATGTAGTCATCTGGTCAGCAGAGAAAACGCTCACGCCCAATCCCGCAGTGGAGAAAGGGGGGAGAGTGTAGCCTCAAGTGAGGCACTCCAAAGCCGGGCATATATAACCCTGGTGCGGCACCCTGTCAGGCCCTGAGGATTCCACCCCTCAAGGTCCTGCGAAAAATGGAAAAACAAGGAAAGGTGCGCACTCCAATTCTCTGCATGACCTTCCAGGCCACTGGTGTACTCCTCCGACCGGTTTCTGTGCCAATACACGTCATCAGGGAGGCTGGGTGGACTTGCAGCTCACCGCAGGTGCAGGTGATAAAATTCTGCTGCAAGGGCTTCTGGTAGATGTAGTCATCTGGTCAGCAGAGAAAACGCTCACGCCCAATCCCGCAGTGGAGAAAGGGGGAGAGAGTGTAGCCTCAAGTGAGGCACTCCAAAGCCGGGCATATATAACCCTGGTGCGGCACCCTGTCAGGCCCTGAGGATTCCACCCCTCAAGGTCCTGTGAAAAATGGAAAAACAAGGAAAGGTGCGCACTCCAATACTCTGCATGACCTTCCAGGCCACTGGTGTACTCCTCCGACCGGTTTCTGTGCCAATACACGTCATCAGGGAGGCTGGGTGGACTTGCAGCTCACCGCAGGTGCAGGTGATAAAATTCTGCTGCAAGGGCTTCTGGTAGATGTAGTCATCTGGTCAGCAGAGAAAACGCTCACGCCCAATCCCGCAGTGGAGAAAGGGGGGGAGAGTGTAGCCTCAAGTGAGGCACTCCAAAGCCGGGCATATATAACCCTGGTGTGGCACCCTGTCAGGCCCTGAGGATTCCACCCCTCAAGGTCCTGCGAAAAATGGAAAAACAAGGAAAGGTGCGCACTCCAATTCTCTGCATGACCTTCCAGGCCACTGGTGTACTCCTCCGACCGGTTTCTGTGCCAATACACGTCATCAGGGAGGCTGGGTGGACTTGCAGCTCACCGCAGGTGCAGGTGATAAAATTCTGCTGCAAGGGCTTCTGGTAGATGTAGTCATCTGGTCAGCAGAGAAAACGCTCACGCCCAATCCCGCAGTGGAGAAAGGGGGGGAGAGTGTAGCCTCAAGTGAGGCACTCCAAAGCCGGGCATATATAACCCTGGTGCGGCACCCTGTCAGGCCCTGAGGATTCCACCCCTCAAGGTCCTGCGAAAAATGGAAAAACAAGGAAAGGTGCGCACTCCAATTCTCTGCATGACCTTCCGGGCCACTGGTGTACTCCTCCGACCGGTTTCTGTGCCAATACACGTCATCAGGGAGGCTGGGTGGACTTGCAGCTCACCGCAGGTGCAGGTGATAAAATTCTGCTGCAAGGGCTTCTGGTAGATGTAGTCATCTGGTCAGCAGAGAAAACGCTCACGCCCAATCCCGCAGTGGAGAAATGGGGGGAGAGTGTAGCCTCAAGTGAGGCACTCCAAAGCCGGGCATATATAACCCTGGTGCGGCACCCTGTCAGGCCCTGAGGATTCCACCCCTCAAGGTCCTGCGAAAAATGGAAAAACAAGTAAAGGTGCGCACTCCAATTCTCTGCATGACCTTCCAGGCCACTGGTGTACTCCTCCGACCGGTTTCTGTGCCAATACACGTCATCAGGGAGGCTGGGTGGACTTGCAGCTCACCGCAGGTGCAGGTGATAAAATTCTGCTGCAAGGGCTTCTGGTAGATGTAGTCATCTGGTCAGCAGAGAAAACGCTCACGCCCAATCCCGCAGTGGAGAAAGGGGGGGAGAGTGTAGCCTCAAGTGAGGCACTCCAAAGCCTTTCCTTGTTTTTCCATTTTTCGCAGGACCTTGAGGGGTGGAATCCTCAGGGCCTGACAGGGTGCCGCACCAGGGTTATATATGCCCGGCTTTGGAGTGCCTCACTTGAGGCTACACTCCCCCCTTTCTCCACTGCGGGATTGGGCGTGAGCGTTTTCTCTGCTGACCAGATGACTACATCTACCAGAAGCCCTTGCAGCAGAATTTTATCACCTGCACCTGCGGTGAGCTGCAAGTCCACCCAGCCTCCCTGATGACGTGTATTGGCACAGAAACCGGTCGGAGGAGTACACCAGTGGCCTGGAAGGTCATGCAGAGAATTGGAGTGCGCACCTTTCCTTGTTTTTCCATTTTTCGCAGGACCTTGAGGGGTGGAATCCTCAGGGCCTGACAGGGTGCCGCACCAGGGTTATATATGGCCGGCTTTGGAGTGCCTCACTTGAGGCTACACTCCCCCCCTTTCTCCACTGCGGGATTGGGCGTGAGCGTTTTCTCTGCTGACCAGATGACTACATCTACCAGAAGCCCTTGCAGCAGAATTTTATCACCTGCACCTGCGGTGAGCTGCAAGTCCACCCAGCCTCCCTGATGACGTGTATTGGCACAGAAACCGGTCGGAGGAGTACACCAGTGGCCTGGAAGGTCATGCAGAGAATTGGAGTGCGCACCTTTCCTTGTTTTTCCATATATATATATATATATATATATATATTCACTACAAAAAAAACTTTGTTAAGAGGACGTTATGGTTAAGTTGTCGTACCAAAAACCTGTGCACTTCACTAAAGAAACTTTTCCAGCCTGCCATTACGGTTCACATTACAACCTAAAAACCCCTGAAATTCGTCAGTTATGGTAGGCTAAGCACCCACTCCTGCCATTAGCACTGGGCACTGCTACCACTACCACCCAGAACATGAAAGATGCCATCACAAATGTCATTGATGACATCACTGACGACATCACATGTTTCGCCCTTTGATTTTCTTCACTGCCATATATATATATATATATATATATATATATATATATATATATATATATATATATATATATATATATATATGGTAAGTTGCACGACAGGCACATGGCAGTGAAATGGGGGGAGAGATGCACACACGACCATGGTGTCAATGTTCATGTGACAGAACGATGTGCACATCACTAAACACTGTGTCCCAAAGCATCCCAAACAGAACATGACACCCAAATCCCATAGGAATGAAGTAAGGTCGACACCTATCACAACATAACTAACAGTAAACCACCCCACATCCCACAACACGTGCACCACTCATCAGCGGACCTCACCCTCTCCAGCGAATCACCACACAGGACAAGCATCCTTGGGAGAGCATTGGACTGAACCACCAAGGGAATCCACTGTCTAACACAGGGCCGCCACAACCACAGGAATGCTGCATGTCACCATGGGAAAAATCAGCGCTGAATGCCTAATATTGCAGAGCCTACTGCCAACGCTCCCAGTCGGAAAAATCATACAGAACACAACACATCACTAAATTGACACAAACACAGCTGTATGCGTACACAATGCATGAGCTACAAGACGGCAGAGCACACCGTGTATCACCTTGAAGATGCAACCCACACCATTATTCCATGGCACAGGACACATTGAGGGCCTAAAAATGGCGTGCATACAACCAGGGAAATGTGCATGTGACCAACGATAATCTGCCGGCATGTGTGACTATTACAGCTGTCCATCATCAGTCGACTGACATATACCTTTTTTTGCCTCCCATGCAGGTGACAGTGGCTATCCCTTGATGCCGTGGCTCCTCACCCCTGTCCAAAACCCACAGAACAGTTACGAGGAGGACTATAATCGATCCCCCAGCCATACCCGTGTGGTCATTGAGCAGACCTTTGGCCTGCTGAAGGCATGGTTTCGCTGCCTTAGCCCGTCGGGTGGGGCACTCCTCTACAGGCATGAGAAGGTGGCTAAAATCATCATTGCATGTGTCATGCTGCACAACATGTGTATCCGATGCAACGAGCCCCTGCAGCCTGACATTGAACTGCAACCACCTGGTGATGATGAAGGAGATGAAGAAGAAGTGGCTGCACCTCATTGCGGTGCCGATGCACAGGAGGGACGTGCTGTGCGGCAGTCAGTGATTGCACAATATTTCTGACCCACATGTCTGCAGAGGGTGACATGATAGTTGGACAGAGGGCACTGGGTGTGGGGGTACATGTACACCATGCACTGTATATGAATAAATGACACATGCGCAATGATGAATGTCCACACAAGTCTTTCTTTTAACACAACGGGTCTATTGAAATGTACAATGAAAATGAAAGTGCACTAACCCTCCACCACCCTCACCCCCCTCCCCCCACAAATCCCCCACACACCCTCCCCCCTCCACCTCTCCCCCACAACTCCCTCACACACCCTCACCCCCTCCACCTCCCCCCACAACTTCTCCACACACCCTCACCCCCTCCCCCCACAACTCCCCACACACCCTCACCCCCTCCCCTCACCCCCTCCCCCACACCTCCCCCACACATGTCTCTGCTGGCTAGGAAAGCAGGGACTTCAAAGAAAGCCATCCTTGGCTGGAGCATGACTAAAAGGTGCGAAGACTGGGGGCACCAACTTCAAAGAGACCCATAAAAAAGGCTCTGATCCCAGGCTGGCCCAGGGAGACAGATGGCTATGCTGGATGAGGCAGAACTCCTATTTGCTGAATAGGAACACTACCAATTAATTTAAAAGACTATTATCATTTGGGCATTTTGTACAGTAACCATTCTGTGGATTGATTTAATTTTGGTACTTTTTTTTGTGTAATTTCCAGGCAATTTGGAGTATGTAAAATGAATCTACCTGTGATTTTGGGAACTGTAATGGCCAGTTAGACTAGGTTTCTGGCTGATCTGAACATGTTTCAAATGTGAGAGTTGGTGAAAAGGTGGAAAAGGAAATTAGGGAAATGTTTAATAATTGACATCTTCATAACTATTGTGCTTTTTATGGAAACGACAAAAATATGCCACATGGCCATGCTGCATCATACGGATTTTGCGGTCAGCTCATCTAATTCTCCATGATCAGCTAAAACAGAAAATATGTTTAATATGGCAGTTGCTAGAACAATTATGAAGTTGTGATACATAACTAGTGTTTGCCAAAAAAGTTGAAAGAACAATGGATGATGAAAAATGAGAATAGACAGATGTTGCTCCAAACACCTAAATCAATCCTGACTGGGAGCGGAGATAGAGAGAGAGAGGGTAACTGTCCAATCCTAGTTGCAGGGATTATTACAGGGTACTTCCTCAAGATTGTAAAATTGGTGATGTCATTTCTGCTATATAAGGGGGCTGCTCTAGGACATGGGACACACAAAAACCAGAAACCAGGGAGACAGAAAAAGGAGAAAGACAGGAGGACAGAGAGAGTGCTGTTGAAACTTACCAACTGACAGCTGTAAGGAGACACCAGAGGAGATTGCTGAGAGTGCCTCTGGGTGCAGCTGTCTATTTCTAGGAAGGCCTCATAGCTGATTGTGTTCTGTGGGGGAGAGCGGTAGGCCATCTTTGAGAATGGAGTGACCAGACCCCTGCCCTATCTTTCCAGAGTGTGCTGAGATTTCGCTGGCTTTCCTGAACCTTAAACAAACGCCTGCTATGTAAGTAGAACTAAGCCCTGGAAAACCAAAAGGTGGGGGGAGTCTGCTTGCCTTGAATCCTTGCCCTTGATAGTGGGTGGGGCCTGGGGGGAAACTGTGTAGATCCTTAACCTATGTAACCAAAAATATTAATTTAATTGATTCCCCATTTGGCAGAACACTAAGCAGTGAATTTTGTAAAAATTCAAAATTAACAAAGCTCGCTTCCCAGTGTGCTCTGAAAACTATAGCCCATAATTTAATTAGGTAATCCTTGTTGTCGAGCTGACCCCGACTTCTTTAAGGAAGAGGGGTGTCTTTGTTCTTAAATCAGTCCAACCTTTTTTATCCAGCTTCCCCAACACAGGGCTTTCAGTAAGAGGGGTCTGAAATCCAAAATTCCCCCAAAGCATTTTAAATTTTTCTCTTTGACTTCCCAACCTAGACCAAAGCAAGGCGGGGTCTGAAAAACAAAGCGAGAAATCACCCTGTGTTTATTTTAAACCAAAAGTGTGGGCGAAATTATACTTGCCATATATATTTTTACCAATCTTGAAATCCTACTGCTAGCCTTTCAAGCTTGCAGGAAAATTAAAATCGCACATTACATAAGAGCCTTCTTTATTGATCAGTGTACATTTTTTGTGAAGTGAAATTTATAGAAAGAAACTTTTGTGATTTATTTTGTGATTTATTTGTGCTGAGACAAGTTCATTGTGTGTGCAACGGAAAAAGTGGTGTTTTTGACAGTTTCATGCTAATTTCTATTATCCTTAATTTAAATAAATACCAATATATTTCCCGTACACCGGCCTGGTTCTTGGCTCATTGTTAGCTAAGGGGTGAGGGATCCAAGGGGCATGATATGTGTCTGAGATAAGGCTAAAAGAAATCTGGCTAAACTGTTTGTTGAGCAGCCACTTGAGTAGGGAGGGAAGGGAGTCCCCGGGTTGAAGGTGGCTTCTCAATAAACAGTTACAAAGTTCATAAATACAATCTTTCTTTTCTACTACATTAGAATACAGGTAGATTCACCATTACACTAGTGCACACAGATAGGCCACAGTTACATATACACTAGTGTTCATTGCTACAAAAACAAAATTGGCCTTTCCCTATAAATGGTGTCATTTTATTCTTCATGAAGGCAATTTGTCATTCGAGTTTATTTTTCCAATGTTAGGCATCATTCCTCCTTTTTAGCTTCCAAATGCACCGTAATTCAAATGTATTTATTTCCTTCCCCATGCACTTTACACGAAGTCAGCATCTGTAATGCCACATGTATTTGGAATCCATAGGCCGCAGTTGACAATATTCCAGTTCAAAGTCTCACTCTTTTCCGGCTGAATGCCTGTACATTCTAACAAAATGGAGGGAGGCTCATTCTCACTCATTCACTAGGCCTCATGTTGAAATCACTGTTTTGTACTGGCTTTTATATTTCAATTGAACTCCACACTGAGCCAGCTTCCCTTTCACAATCTCTGTCGCTCTGGGGCTGTCTTTTTACCATACAATTAGTGTTTGAATGCACAGCGACTGACTCTCAGTGTGTGAGTATTTTGGATTGAGCAAAACAAAAAGGTGATGCCTGGAAGGTTTTGAATTAATCATAACCACCGGCACAGCTCTGGGCAACCCTCCAGACCATTGTTTTTCAGCCTGCCAAGCCATTATAAAAGGGGAAGACCACATGCAAATCAGACTTATTCCCACCCCAAAAGGGCAGTCCATCACGAACTGCTTGATCACATCCCTTCTGCACAAGACCACAAGCATCCCCAAACAAGCTGCAGCCTTGTTGGGAGTCATCAGTTTAGGTCTCTAGGACAAGCAGGCACGGGACCCACATCTAGGCATACCCGTGTGTAGAGGCTAAGTGGCCCAACTGAGAATAGAAACTGCAACAGCAGGCACACGTGGTTGCACAAAAAGACAATCTTAACTCAACCACACACAACTGGCCAATTTCACAATATCCAAGGACAGATAATTCCCTGATCAAATATCTTCAACTGAAATGCATAGAATTCTATCTTTCTTCTTGTAAAACATATGCATTTGGATTTCACCTCACCTAAAGCGTTTTTCATCCTACACTGCATGTTTTTATTAATACCAAACTTCATGTTGTATAGTACAAGTTACACGTAAAGCAAGTTTTGTAGTTCAATATACTTTGCCGTGACATTTGTTACAAGAACCCACCATTACCGTAGGTGTTTCCTGTGGATATGGTTGATTTTGATTGCTCCTTGTTGTGCAATTCAATGATACTGGCTGGATTTTATTATCATCAAACCACATCTGCACACGTAATTCATGATCATATTTTACTCAAGAATGTCTGTGGTTCCCGCTCTCTCTATTTGCAATTCACCAGATGCAGTAACTCACAGAAAAGCTGCCAGAATGGCACTGGGCCTTAGACTAAGATGTCATGAATGTTAGAAAATGCCACACTTAGAACGGTGAATGTCAGCAAGTGTGACAATTAGAACTGTGAATGTCAGCAAGTGCTACACTTAGAACTGTGAATGTTAGCAAATGTGACACTTAGAACTGTGAATGTCAGCAAGTGCTACACTTAGACTGTGAATGTTAGCAAATGCCACACTTAGAACTGTGAATGTCAGCAAGTCCCACACTTAGGGCCTCATTACACGGTAGGCGGTAAGGGTTTACCGGTACCGGTAAGGGCACCGGTACCGGTAAACCCTTACCACCTTACTACGAGGTCCCTTTGCGGGAACCCCACCTTAACGGCTGGTGTAGACCAGCCGTTAAAGTTGGGACCCGCAAAGGGATCTTGGTGCTAATTACGGTACCACGATTTGCGGTACCGTAATTAGCTCCTTCCCCATTCCCATTGAGCCCTATGGGGCAGAAATGGGAATGGGGAAGGGCCATGGAGAAAGGGGGAATTACCACCCCGCCAACCTTGGAATGGGGTGGTAATCCCCCTTTTCTCCATGGTGGTACCGGTATGGTACCGGCGGCAACCATGGCGCTAATAGCACCATGGTTTATCGCATTACTTGTAATGTGGTCCTTAGATAGAATTGTGAACATTAGCCTGCGCCGGACACAGACAGAATTGTGAAGGATAGCAAGTATCACGTTTAGTCAGAATTGTGTACACCAGCCTGTGTCACATCTAGATAAGATTGCAAATGTTGCAAGTGCCTCACTTGGATAGAATTGTGAACATTAGCCTGTGTTGCATCTGGATAAGATTCTGAATGTTAGCAAATGGCACACTTAGAACTGTGGATGCTAGCAAGTGCCACACTTAGATAGAATTATGGACATTAACCTGCACCGGACCCAGACAGAATTGTGAAGGATAACAAGTACCACATTTGGTTAGAATTTTGTACATTAGCCTGCGTCGCATCTAGATAGGATTTTGAATGTTAGCAATTGGCACACTTAGAACTGTGAATGTTAGCAAGTGCTGCACTTGGACAGAATTGTGAACATTAGCCTGCGTCGCATCTAGATAGGATTGTGAACGCTGGCAAGTGCTACAATTAGATAGAATTGTAAACATTGGCCTGCACTGGACCCAGACAGAATTGTGAAGGATAGTAAGTACCACATTTGGTTAGAATTGTGTACATTGGCCTGCGTCACATCTCGATGGGATTGTGAAAGTTAGCAATTGCTGACACTTAGCACTGTGAATGTTAGCAAGTGCTGCACTTGGACAGAATTGTGAACATTAGCCTGCGTCGCATCTAGATAGTATTGTTAACGCTAGCAAGTGCCACACTTAGAACTTTGAATATTAACACATGCCACACTTAGATAAGATGGTGAACATTGAAGGATAGCAAATACCACATATATGTTAGAATTGTGTACATTAGCCTGCGTCGCATCTAGCTAGGATTGCAAATGTTAGCAAATGCCACACTCAGATAGAATTATGAATGTTAGCAAGTGCCACACTCAGATAAAATTGTGCATGTTAGCAAGTGCCACACTCAGATAGAAATGTGAATGTTAGCCTACGTCACATCTAGACAGGACTGTGAATGTCGGCCAGTGCAACATCCAGATAGAATAGCGAATATTAGCCATTGCCACATTTAGATGGGATTATGAAAGCTAGCTTGCTTCGCACCGAAACAGGATGTTGAAGGTGGCCCAGTGCCACATTTGGATATAATTGTGAATATTGACGCACATCATACATTAACAGGATTGTGAATATTAGCAAGTGCCGGATCTAGATTGAAATGCAGAGATATTCACGTGCCACATCCAGAAAGAACGTCGAAATTCAGCATACATCACTTCTAGATAGCGAGGCCAATAACCAACTGTCGTGATCTGGGCAAAATCTTCCTCGGGGCCAGCCCTTTGAGAGCAAAAAATACCCAATTCAGCCCAAAATACAGGTTCTATTGTGCTGAGCAGTGATCTCATGCTAGTGACAAATGACACTTTCAAAGTTTTAGCATATTTATTCTAAGCAGTGAATTTCATATACATTTGGGATTCAAGTTAGAGAATATTACAAAGCATGAAAGTTAGAGAAATGCAAAATATAGTGAAACATGGAACTTAGATAAACATAGAGAAATATAGAGAAGCATAGAGAAACACAGTCTTACGTCCCTTTAATCAGCACTGGGAGACCCTGGGCTCTCATAAGCTAGCTCTAAACAAGCCCCGCTCAGAGAAACAATGCTGCAGGACGCCGTCAGAGCCAATTCCGGGCACTTGTTTCTGCACGAATCAAGTCCACAGGACGATCTCCCCCGAGTCATGGGAGCATGGATATTTTATAATCTCGTGCTGCCCGTCCATGACGCACAGTTCCAGAACTTTCCCTGTGCAAAATATAGGCTGGCTCATGGAAAAAACCCAACTCTGTTAATTTCCACTGCTCCGTCTGAGCCCCACCCTGGCTCCCATCTGCGAAAGCTCAGGAATGTCTTATCAGTGCCTTCCCAGAGAAAAGGAAGATTAGCTTGGGGCCAGGGCTACCGTTAGTGAGGCTGAATATTCTAAGGGAAGCAGGGATGTATTAACCCCATCTGCAAGCTCTAAAAGGCATGCACTCATAGCTTAGTGTTTATAGCGCTTAAGACTGGCTATCTAAGCGCTATATAGGTGCCATGATGTTCCAAACACTCCAAAAATACCTATTAGCTATAGAGCTAGGGGCCCTCTCCCTGCCTGTCTATCAACAATGCATAATGTGACCTATTTCATACTAGGCCTGCATATTCCTTGAAGCTCACTACTGCATAATGGAAGTGCTACAACAGACTACTGTCAGCATTTTTAGCACATACTTTGAATACACTATTGGCTTTCAGCGGCTAATGCTGTCATCTAAAGCCCTGATTGGCAAGTTTGCAATTTCGTGTATCACTACACCAACCCACTAAAAATTTCACCTCTCTGCATAGACCTCTCAAACTCTAACTGAACACAACCATAACCCTAAAGCACAGCAAACCGCACAAACTTCACTACACTGCTACAACAAAACAAACCACACATAGCCTCGCACAACAGCACACAACGGCTGCTGACCGGAAAGCACCCCAAGCTCAGCAAATGGGGTTAACTGAACTGAAGCTGCCAACAGCACATCACTGCTCTCTTGCACTTATCCCGCTCGTTCCCACTAACTCACCACCCTCCCCCCATTCCTTTTCAGATCCGCCAGAGTGCCAGGGGACCACTCAGGTGGTTATAGTGCGCGGTACTGTTAGGGTTGGCTCTTATACTTGCATGTGTGCTGAGCCAGGATTGATGTCACCATCAGAATGTAGGCTGTGAGTCTGGAGTGTGAGATTAGAATGTTTGGGGTTGAATGGGTTCTAACCCAGGCAGTTAGATTATGTGAGCCTGGGTGGTGGGAGCCAGTGGGCTCCTGTCCCTTTCCTCTTTATCTCCTAATGACTTGTTGACATCTGATCCTGTAACCTAAGAAGCTAATAAAGTAACCACTATGCGTACCTGGCCTGTGTATCCTGAGTGTCCCTTGGAGTGAACCCTATGACCAAGAGCCGGTCATAACATTGGCGACGAGGATGGTCCAAGGTATGGTGAAGGAGGACGTTGGAGTGGACACCAAGTGAAGCAAAAGGAGATGCAGGTACCTGTGTGATGTCATGTGAGAGAGGAGAAGAGACTCTGCTGCGGGGGGTGCAGGCAAGAGGACAAGTAAATGAAAGGAGAGAGGGAGAGCCCACTGCCCCCCATAGACTGGTTGCACCCACCACCCAGGGCTGTTTGAGCCAGTCCACCCAGGGCTGGAAGGGACAGCCTGTCAGAGGAGACCCCTGGGAAGAAGGTAGAGTGCCCTCTTTGAGGCCAGGAGTCATTAGAGGCTGTCCAAGAGTCTGGAGAAATGGAAATCACCCAGGGCTGGAAGGGACAGCCTGTCAGAGGAGACCCCTGGGAAGAAGGGAGAGTGCCCTGTTTGAGGCCAGGAGTCATTAGAGGCTGTCCAAGAGTCTGGAGAAATGGAAAGCACCCAGGGCTGTTTGAGTCAGCCACCAAGTACTGCTTTAGTCAGCCCCCAGGGCTGTTGCAGGCGACCACCCAGGGGTGTCAGAAGCATCCTGCCCCATGGAGCCTGAGGCAAGGATGGCCTGTTGGAGTCTGCCAGGAACAGGCCCCCTGGTACATGAGGAGACATTGGCAGGGTTGCATGAGGCTGCCCAAGTGTGTCACCATTTCCTGAGTGATGCCAGCATTATTTAAAAAGGGGAAGTGTAATTTCCATGCCAATTAAGCGTAATTGTGTCTTTTATGCACCTGGAGGCTAAAGGTTTTAATGAGAATAGACGCTATGCTGATTTGGTCTGAGGTGGGGACCATGCAATAAGAAAATGGTTACTGTTTGGGATTGGGTATGATAGTAGTTTTTGGGGATGATTAGTTTATGCTTGCAGAAGAAATTTTGGAGTTTCATTTAAAAGTAAAATGTCATAATGGATTGAGCAACGATGTGGCAAGCAGTGACTGAAGAGTACTGTTGTGCATTAGTAGTGAATTACCATGAGAAGTATTAGTGAGAATGATGTTGCACTTAGAATAGGAGATGCATTTTATTTTAGATGTAACCATTTTGAGGTATTGCAGGTTGGTTTTAGAGTTGGCCACAGTTGGCAACATGGACGTTTAGGTCTCATTTAAAGTTGGTTTCCACATTTGTGTTGTGACAGGGGTTGTGTGTGAGTGGCACATATGAGGTTGATTGAGGTGGACAATCAAAGGGTGTTGATCCTATTATGCTTAGTATAACGTTTTGAGGCATTTTAGCATATTAGGTTACCTGTTTAATGGCGACATGGACTTTTAGAAAATGTGACTTGGATGTACTATGTTTCAATGTTCTGATCATCCTAAGACTATGTTTTGCTTGTGTGTGTGTGTTGTGAGATTTGTGATCTTAAAGCACAATAAGAGTGATGTTGGTCATTAATGGTTATCACAATCTTTGAGTCATTTCAGCATTTAGAGTTGCCCATGCTTTGGCAACATGGACTTTTAGGAAATGAGATCTGCAATTTATAATGTGATTATTGATATGTCATTGCAATGCTTACTATAACCATTTTTGAGGCATTGTAGGCGTGATGTTCTGTTTGTGCGTGTATGGATGTGCAACCCATGATGACTGCCAGAGTGACTGCAGCGCTCCTTAGCAGTTAACATTCTATGCCGGGCTTGTCTGTATTTTGAACATCCTGTGTTTGTGTGTGTGTTGTAGCAGTATGTGAATGTTTTAGTGTTGGTGCATGACCAGTGTTGGGTTTTGAAATCTTTTATTGTTTTTGGAATATGTTTTAATTGATGTACATGACCAGGGTTGGTCAGGGGACTCTGCGGAGTTGGAGGTGTTTGGTGTTTTGAGGCCCTGTGGGGTTAGTGATGTTACTAGTGGTAGGCTAGTATAGAAGCTAGTTGGAACTTTGATTAATTGGTTAGTGACTCTGAGGGGTCCAGAGGTACCTAGTAGGAGACTAGTACCATAAGCTTTGCAAAGCTGTGTTTTTGTGATGATTGGTGGCTCTGAGGAGTTCACATGAAACCTAGTGAAGCTTTTATGTTGTTTTGGATTGTGGCTCTGTGGAGCAGTCCAGAGGCATCTAGCAGGGGACTAGTGCCTGAAGCTGTGTGAAGCTTCTATGTTGTTTTTGAAGGTGTCTAGCTCTGCGGAGTTTACTTGAAGCTGTGTGAAGCTTTGATGTTTTTGGTGACTCTGGCGTTGTTAAGGTCCAGGGATTGCTTGGAATTCTGGAGATGCAAGTTACATTGCATTTAGTGTTTTCTTTTAACTTTAGGTGACTTTTGGAATTGTTCTTGAGTCCGCTCTTGATTAATTTCAGAAGCCTGGCAACGTTTCATCTGCAGCTGTGTTCACTTTGGGGTGTTTATTTGGTTTTGAAGGGCTCATTTGTCTGGCCAACATTTGTAGCGTTATGCTGGTGGTGGTTGTTTAGTGACAGCTGGTTGCGTTTCTTTATTGGTGTGATGAGGTGAGTGACTGGTGATTAGGTGTGTCTGTGTTGCTTGAATTTTGGAATGGATTTGACAGCGGCATGAGTTGTGACTGTGGTTTCTTGGTGACCCAGGTAGATTGTTGGGTTGTTAGTAAGTATCTTGCGCAGTTATGACAGTACCTGGTTTTTCCCGGTTTTGGGAGTTAGTACTCGGAAGTGGCAGTCCCAGGTTCCTTTGTGGCAGAGAGGAACGGAAGGAGCTTTGTGTTTGGTTGGTCTTGGTAGTGTTGTGGTTTGTTTGCCGATGTGGGCGGTTAGTGCTCGAAAGTGGCAGTTCGAGGTTCCTTTGTGGCAGGCGGGAACGGAAGGCGATTTGTGATGTTTTGATTGGTTAGGGATGTTAGTTGTGGCGGCTGGGACTGTCATAGGATGTTAGTTACGCCTGTTTGTTCAATCTCTGGGGTTAGCGGAACTCTGCTGAGAGTGAGGTGTGTCTTGCTGTTGTGAAAGTGTGTGTTGTTCTTTATGCAAGAGGAGGAGGTGTTAGGGTTGCTTTCTCTAAGTGTGTGTTTGAGGTGTGTTTGTTTGTTGTAGGAAAGGAGGTGTTAGGGTTGGCTCTTATACTTGCATGTGTGCTGAGCCAGGATTGATGTCACCATCAGAATGTAGGCTGTGAGTCTGGAGTGTGAGATTAGAATGTTTGGGGTTGAATGGGTTCTAACCCAGGCAGTTACATTATGTGAGCCGGGGTGGTGGGAGCCAGTGGGCTCCTGTCCCTTTCCTCTTTATCTCCTAATGACTTGTTGACATCTGATCCTGTAACCTAAGAAGCTAATAAAGTAACCACTATGCGTACCTGGCCTGTGTATCCTGAGTGTCCCTTGGAGTGAACCCTATGACCAAGAGCCGGTCATAACAGGTACGAATATCTTTTAACATTAACATGTAACCCCAGGAGTAATGACCTGACATTGGCTCCCAGATGAATATAGATTCACATGCACAATGTTCTGTGTGACACATTAAGTTTATGAAAACGAGTGAACAAATACACACCATGAGGAAACATGCATTAGAGTAAACTGTGTACAACAGCCGATCACAAAATGAGATCTGGTGGAAGAACCTTCTCAGCGCTAGTTCCCAACCCTTGGAACAATCTCCCAATCAAAATTCGATCTGATGAATGACTGATGAATACATTCAGAAAATAGCTTGAAAGGCCAAGAATTATTTGGATGAATTATGGAGCCAAAGTCTTCCTAGAATGTATCTGCATTTGCACTCGTGTCTAGCTTTTACATAGACTGGAGCATTATGTACAATTACGCCCATGTTTAACATGTACCAGCATCCCTGGCCGCATTTATTGACAACCACGGACTGGACATCAAGATGAATTCAGATGGCATACAGCTTAATCCATGCCTTTAATTAGGAGGAGAGACATTAGAGAAATATCATGAAATGCCCGGATCACATGTTCCATTGCACGAGGGAATGCTATCTTTGCCTCAGTGGACCCAAATCAGAAATGAACTCGACAATGAAGGCAACAATTGCTTCCCTTTCGGTTGGCTGATTTCACTCAGCATTGCAACTTTACCCATCTCAGAAAATAGAGTATTTTTTGACAGAGTACTTTTCTTCATCCCACAAATCAACAAAGTGGACAAGGGGCACCAATTTTCAATGAGCAGTGTGTAGTGATGTGTCACCGAGCCTTCTTCCCATTGAACCTGGAAGGCTCGGGGAGACAGCATTCGAGGTGCGGAGACGTTTGGGGAGAGCTGGTCACAGCTCGCCGGTTCCCGGAGGCCCGCTCATTAAATAACTTAAATTGCACACTTACTGTGTCCGAGTGATCACTTTAATGGTGACAAGGATGGGATGGTAAGCGGGCCTGTGGGGGAACTTTGGCTGATCCCTGCGGGCGCCGTGGGATCGCCCCAGCACAGAGGCCCAGCAGAAGTGAGCCCAAGCTCAGGCGGCACCAGCAGGTGAGGGGGGCCTGATTCTGAGAGACTAAAGAATAGCACTAAACGTACATCATCACGCTCGTGGGTTGAAGGAAAGCACCCGCAAGCATGAATACAAGCGGAGAAGAGGTTGCCGTAGCAACCTCCATAACAAGGCAACCAAAGCTAACGGGCACAGCAAATAGGCATGAAAAGGGTCGCTCGAACAATTTAAAGCAACAGTTTGCACAAAACACAGCTTAGTGTGCTTGCTAATACCCAGGAATAAGGTAATAAAGCAGCACAAGCAGCATTGGAGAGATACAGGCCGATTCATGGAATAATTAGCGCGGCGCAAGTGGCCAAAAACGTGCGAATCGCAGTGGAATAGCGAAAATCGCAGTGGAATAGCGAAAATCGCACGAAAAGCAGCGCACATCGATTCATGGAAGGCCGTGCGCGAGAAAACCATCGGACGTGCGATAAGAAAGTGCGCGGCGCACGTTGGCGCACAGGCCATCTAACGGCATGCGCCAGGTCACAGCGAAAATCGCACAGTCCACAGCGAAAATCGCACATAGCGCGGCGCACGCAACAAAAGTAGGCGGAACACGGGGTGTAACACTCGGAATGGGGAACAACTTGCCAAAATGTGGGCGTCACGGGGGAAGCACAGGGTAAAAGTGCGCAGAACGCCCACACGCTCGCCTACAACACGTATTCATGGAATAGAATAGGTCAAAAAAGCGCACGCTCAAACCAGCGCACAGGCACAAACACGACCGCCACAAGAAAGCAGGCGGTAGCGTCTCAGCGGCTGTAAGAAATGTGCGCCAAAAGGTGCGCCAACAAATAGCACCCATATACTGCCATGATGAATGTCCTATACTGTGGCCCTCCAGGACAAATGAGGTGCAAAGGGGTACCCACAAACACGGACATGCTGACAAAAAATACGTGTGCGCGGGAAGTCTCACACGCGATTTGGCCGGGTACGTGGATTTCAGGGGTGCGCGGGAAGGTCCACACGCGATTACAGCAGGGTACGTGCATTTCAGGGGTGCGCGGGAATTTCCACACGCGAATAGCCTGGCCGCGTGTATTTCAGGGGTGCGCGGGAAGTCACACACGCGATTACAGCAGGGTACGTGTATTTCAGGGGTGCGCGGGAAGTTCCACACGCGAATAGCCTGGCCGCGTGTATTTCAGGGGTGCGCGGGAAGTCCCACACGCGATTACAGCAGGGTACGTGTATTTCAGGGGTGCGCGGGAAGTTCCACACGCGAATAGCCTGGCCGCGTGTATTTCAGGGGTGCGCGGGAAGCTCCACACGCGAATAGCCTGGGCGCGTGTATTTCAGGGGTGCGCGGGAATTTCCACACGCGAATAGGCTGGGCGCGTGTATTACAGGGGTGCGCGGGAAGTCCCACACGCGATTACAGCAGGGTACGTGTATTTCAGGGGTGCGCGGGAATTTCCACACGCGAATAGCCTGGGCGCGTGTATTTCAGGGGTGCGCGGGAATTATCACACGCGATTTGGCTTGGTACGTGTATTACAGGGGTGCGCGGGAAGTTCCACACGCGAATAGCCTGGCCGCGTGTATTTCAGGGGTGCGCGGGAAGTCCCACACGCGATTACAGCAGGGTACGTGTATTTCAGGGGTGCGCGGGAAGTTCCACACGCGAATAGCCTGGCCGCGTGTATTTCAGGGGTGCGCGGGAAGTTCCACACGTGAATAGGCTGGGCGCGTGTATTTCAGGGGTGCGCGGGAAGTTCCACACGCGAATAGCCTGGGCGCGTGTATTTCAGGGGTGCGCGGGAATTTCCACACGCGAATAGGCTGGGCGCGTGTATTACAGGGGTGCGCGGGAAGTCCCACACGCGATTACAGCAGGGTACGTGTATTACAGGGGTGCGCAGGAATTTCCACACGCGAATAGCCTGGGCGCGTGTATTTCAGGGGTGTGCGGGAATTATCACACGCGATTTGGCTTGGTACGTGTATTACAGGGGTGCGTGCGAAGTTACACACGCGATTAGGCTGGGTGGGTCCTGTCACCCTCGACGGCCCCTGCAGGCAGCCCACAAAACAGGGGACTACCCTGCACACCTGCTCATGTCTCCCAACACCCCCACCCCCCCAGTCACCAGGGGTACCCTCCACCAGGCCCCCACTCATGTCTCCCACCACCCCCACCCCCCCAGTTACCAGGGACACCCTCCACCAGGCCCCCAACCATGTCTCCCACCACCCCCACCCCCCACCATCCAGGGGCACCCTCCACCAGGCCCCCACTCATGTCTCCCACCACCCCCACCCTCCACCATCCAGGGGCAGCCTCCACCAGGCCCCCACTCATGTCCCCTATCACCCCCACCCCCCCGCCACCAGGGGCACCCTCCACCAGGCCCCCACTCATGTCTCCCACCACCCCCACCCCACCAGCAGTGCAGGGGCAGCCTCCACCAGGCCCCCACTCATGTCTCCCACCACCCCCAGCCCCCACCATCCAAGGGCACCCTCCACCAGGCTCCCACTCATGTCTCCCACCGCCCCCACCCTCCCGCCACCAGGGGCACCCACCACCAGGCCCCCACCCATGTCTCCCACCACCCCCACCCCCCAGCAGTGCAGGGGCAGCCTCCACCAGGCCCCCACTCATGTCCCCTATCACCCCCACCCCCCCGCCACCAGGGGCAGCCTCCACCAGGCCCCCACCCATGTCTCCCACCACCCCCACCCCCCAGCAGTGCAGGGGCAGCCTCCATCAGGCCCCCACTCATGTCTCCCACCACCCCCAGCCCCCACCATCCAGGGGCACCCTCCACCAGGCCCCCACTCATGTCTCCCACCACCCCCACCCTCCCGCCACCAGGGGCACCCTCCACCAGGCCCCCACCCATGTCTCCCACCACCCCCACCCCCCAGCACTGTGGGGAACCTGCCAGCAGGCCCCCACACATGTCCCCCTGGCCCCAGGTCCTGACGATACACAATCATGGCAGTAATGGCCAGCATACCCAGCACAAACACCCAGGCAAGGATTGCATCCACCCACATAGTGAATGCAATCACATGACACAACCCCAATGCCAAGTATGCAAAAGAACACATGTCCGGCACACACACATACACAATGGGTGCAAGTGAATGTCAAAACCCATATCATGACATGTAACAAACCAATGAGAAAATAACACAAGTGTAAGAAAATATAAAAAATGTATTAAATACCAAAAATAAGTGAACTTTTCAAACATACAACGATGTGGCTAAGTAAATAAATGGTCCATGTCCGAGAACAAAAGTGATAAACAAAAAAACAAAGGAATAAAAAATTAAAATGAATTTGTCCAAAGCAATATCATGTCATAGGAAATTAATGAAAAACCATTACGTCATGGTGAAAGCAATAAGAAATTAAAAAAATGTATCTCCCAAAAAAACAAACTATATACAGGAATGTTCCAGGGTCCATGAGCCCAACACCAAAAATGAAACCTACCACTAACTAATGAAAAATATATGTACAAAAAAGTGGCCATTGTCCGAGCGGTCCAAATTAATAAAAATAAATAAAGGAAACCTAGCACTAACTAACTAAATAACTATATACAAAGGCAGCGGGCAAGTCCTGCGGCTCACTTGGTGATGTTGCTGGCCAGGGCATCATCGAACTCCATGTCGATGTCCTGGAGGCGGGACTCTGTCCTGGCCCCGAGGTCTCGCAGGGACAACCCCATGTCCACCTCAAACTCCCTGCGAGCTTCCTCGAGGCACTCAGCCCGCCTCAATGCCCGACGCATGGAGAACTCCGCCCTGACCATGGCGAGCCGCTCCTCTTCCGCCCGCTGCCGCTCCGCACCTATCCGCTGGCCAAACTCCTCCCACACGGAACACACCACCATCCCAGGGTTGCCCTGCCCTCCGGCCGATGCCTGCCCCTCTGTTCTTGATGGCCCGAGCCATGATGCCTCCCACGTCGAGCCCGCTGCTGCCTCCGACGCCACTGCCTCTGCCAGCACGACGGCATCCAGGCTGATGGAAACCACCGACGCCGTCGTGCACGTGCCCTGCCCGATGATGCCGTCACATCTTCCATCTGCTGGGGTCCACTTGCTGTGTTGTCCACCCCTGCTGGACCTCCGACTCCCAACTGTGGCAGGGATGGGATCCCCACCGAGCTGGCTGCATTGGTCGGGGCAGGTCCACAGGGGGCCCTGGTGGCATCTGGGCCGGAAGACGGCAAGGAGAACGACCGGTGGATAGCCTGCACAGAGGAGGAGAGGGCCGTCAGATTGGCCAACACATGCAGGAAACCCCCGAACATGGCCGATCCCAATTGGGCCACGTCGGCACGGTGCACTTCGTGATGACGTGCGTGCTCCTCCCGGGAAGCACGCACGTCATCACGAATCACAGCCGTGCGCATCGCGACCCCAATCAGGACCTTCTCCACGCGGCCAGGGGTTACCACGTCCGCAGGTGGAGGGGAGTCAGGTGACATGGACATCCCCTCTACCTGCGGACGGGCCTGGGACGGGCCATCCCTGCTGGTGCATGGTGGTGCACTCACAGGGTCAGGGACAGTGACATGCACAGGCCCCTCCACGGTGACCTGTGCTGCCTCCTGCCCCTGGCCCTGGACTGCACCACTTGCACCAGCAGGGATGCTCCCACCAGGCCCCATGTGTGCACCAGTGTCGGCCTCCTCCTCCTCTGTGCAAACCACCAACCTGGATGGCTCCTCACCGTCTCCCGCCGTAGCAGGCCCCTGTGGGGGCTCACCCACCCCTTCCGCTGCAGCCGTGGGGGCATCCCCGCCGCCTTGCTCCACAGCGCCGTCTCCGCCCTCTTCTTCACTAGCCGCTGCGTAGAGGGAGACAAAGGACACAAGCATCAGGCTACTGTACAATGGTCCCCTAGACAGGAAGCAATAGCAGATGAGCACCACTTTCAAAGTACACTTCCATCATGTCCCTCCACAACACATGGGTCAGTCCAGGCAAAACACACACAGTAACAGGCATGGTGCATGCCATGGACATTTCCATGCATGTCCAATGGACTCTAGAAACATTCAATGATATGTAACTCACATGCATCATGGCTCATGCATATCACATGCACACACTTCACCTCAGTCACATCCATCTGGCCCCAAACACACCGAACACAGGCGAAACAAGGGTAAGTTGGGTGCGTCACTGAATCTGTGCATTGTCACACACATGTGTCATGCATCCATGGCATGCACAAGTCACAGACACGCAGGTCAGGCACACAGACATGGCTACCATATATGTACCTGGCATCAGCACCCATCCTTCACCCCCATCCATGTCCAGGTACAGAGACTGGCATGCTCTCATGTCCAAAATCTGCATAGGGCTCCCCATGCCGCATTTCAACACATGCAACAACCATGTGGGTCACACATCACTGGTCGCACATGCATTACCATGATGTCCCTGCACACATACATGCATACATGGCCCATGGCACACATACAGGCAAGTATCATAGAACCAGCACACCGCAACATGCCCTGTCTCACACAGTAATGCTTGGACACATACCGCTCAACTCCAGACGGGCCTCCCTCTCAAGGACCTGGGCGTGGAGCGCTGGGCGTACGCGTTCCAGGACCCTCTTCTGGATGGAACTCATGCGGCCCCGGCCCCCCTCCACGAGGCGCCGGGCCTTCACAAGGGTCCTGGACCTCAAGTCCTCCCAGCGCTTCTTGATCTTCTGGACGTTGCGGGTTGCCACCCCCTCCGCGTTGATGGCAACCACACAGTCGGCCCAGATCCTCTCCCGTCCTTCCTTGCTGGCGCGGGACGATCCAAAGAGGGCATCATACTGCCCCAGGACATGCTCCACCAGGACACCAACTTCGGTGGCAGTGAAGCTGGTGCCCCTCTGCCCCTCTGGCCTGGGGTTGCCACTGGTGCCAGATGTGGAAGTGCCCGACATGGCAACCCCAGAGGCAGGTGTGGGTGGGCAACTGGGTCCTGGGGCTGGGCTGTGGAGCGATGTAATCCCAGTTGGGAGTCTTCAGTTCCAGCAGGGGTGGACACAGCAACTGGACCCCTGCAGATGGCTGATGTGCAGGCACCAAATGGCAGGGCACGGTGGCAGCAGGCAGGCAGGCAGGCAGGCAGCAGCAGATAGCACGTGGGAGGCTGCTCGGGGCACTGGGGGGCAGTAACTCGGCCTTCTGGGCAGGAGCGTGGTGTTCCGTGTGTTTTCGGGTGGCCAGCTTGATACGGAGTGATTTGGCACGTGAAAATCCTGCACGTCAGCGTGAAATCCGAGGAAAGGCCCTTAGCGCGTAAGCGCGTCAGCACGCATACGCGATTCTATTGGACCAGAGTCCCTCAGCGCGTAAGCGCGTCTGACGTGACCCGCACGGGCGTTCCCCACTCAGCACGTGATGACGGAACACACGTGGAAATACTGCACGTCAGAGTGTCATCGCGTGATTGGCCTATGTACGTGTATTTCATTGCGTGTAATTGGAAAAAAGTGCGCGTACACGCGATTGGCCTATGTACGTGTATTTAATGGGTGCGCGGCCACTTACACACGCAAGTACATCAGCGAACCTGTATCCCGTGGTGCGTGTGAATTTCCACACGCTATTGGACTGGGAACTGGATTCCAGGGGTGCGCGGGTCACACGCTGTATCCCGTGGTGCGTGTGAATTTCCACACGCTATTGGACTGGGAACTGGATTCCAGGGGTGCGCGGGTCACACGCTGTATCCCGTGGTGCGTGTGAATTTCCACACGCTATTGGACTGGGAACTGGATTCCAGGGGTGCGCGGGTCACACGCTCGCCTAGAACACGCGCAAAGCATAAAATTGCGGACTTTAACAATAACAAGCTCAGACGCCAGGATGAACATACCGTTCCTAGCAGCAGTGGCAGTGGGCTACCAAAGGAGGAGGAGGAGGATAGTCAGGGCCAGAATATTCACACCCAGAACCAGCCTTTTCGGGATGCCTGATGACCAGGTGTATGGGAGGTACAGGTTTCCACCACACATCATACTGGACCTGGTGACTGAGTGGGAGGATGACCTCACATCACCCACCCTGTGCTCCCAAGCACTCAGCCCCCTGGAGAAGGTCCTCAATGTACTGCACTTCTTAGCCACTGGATCATTTCAGCGGACAAGTGCCATAGTGGGTGGGGTGTCACAGGCCACCCAGTCACGCTGCCTACACCAGGTCTTGAACATCATGACTGCACGCCCATCAGTCCGCAGGCACATATACCTGCCCAGAACACCTGCAGAAAGGCATGCTGCCGCCCTGGATTTTTACGGAGTGGCACGATTCCCCAAAGTGCTAGGTGCCATCGACTGCACCCATGTGGCTCTACGTCCCCCCAGGGCATCAGAGCACATCTATAGGAACCGCAAGCACTGGCATTCCATCAACGTGCAGGTAGTATGTAATGCCAAGGGAATCATCACCTCAGTATATGCCAACTATCCCGGGTCCACCCACGACAGCTTAATTTACCGAATGTCCACCCTATGCCGGGACATAGATGCTGGGCGGCATGGCGATACATGGCTGCTTGGTGAGTATGTATGCCACTGCACATGCATGCATGTTGGATACTGAGCAAGGTCACAACCCCACCAATGATACCAATCACCACCTCCACAGGGGACAGTGCCTACCCTCTCAGCCCCCACATGATGACGCCAATTCGGAACCCCACCACGCCACCCCAGGTAAGATAAAACACAGCCCACATTACAACCAGGGGCATAGTGGAGCGCACATTCGGAGTGCTAAAGTCACGCTTTCGCTCCCTTGACCGTTCTGGCGGGCAGCTGTTATACGCTCCCCCAGTAGTGTGCAGGATCATAGTGGCAGCATGTGTCCTGCACAACGTTGCAACACGCCGGGGCCTGGCCGTGGACATGGTGGTGGCCCCACATCCCCAACCACATGCACAGCCGCTGCGCATGGGAGGGGAAAGGGCACGGGGGGAGGCAGCCCGTACACAGCTAGTGGCTAATTACTTCACATAGAAATCACACCCCTGTGGAGTGCACACTGCCCTGGCACATTCCATCTGACAATCAATGATGACTCAACCTGACACTGATCCTGAATGTCTGGAGAATGAACCGGGAATACCATGTCAGCCTGAGATTGTTCACCTGGAAGTGTCACAATGTGTGCATCCCTACCCACACAGACACCACCAATGCAGTTTTGTGAAGTTACACATTGAAGCAGCTAAAATGAATACCCACTTGCAAAATGCAACAAGAGGACAGTGCCATGTCAGCCAACCCAACCCCAGCACCGCCACACGACACACCGTGCCATGTCATGCTAATTGCAGGTAAACAAAGTAATCCCCACAACATGACATCAGTCTCACTATGTACAGTGGCACTATTAGAAACCTGCAACACCTGAAATGCTCACAGCAATGCCGGACCAACAACATACTTGAGCACGTAGTACCATTAACATGACATCACAAATGTTACATATTAGTAGTCTCACCACCTGGAAATGCCTGCACTCCCACCACTACCAACTGTGCAGTGTTGTCGCCATGTAGAGTTGTAGGTGCACTGCTGCCAACATGGTCCCCATCTCCAGACTAGAGGTCCTTGTGTGGACATGAGGAAGGGACCTGCAAATTGGGAGGTAGACACAGAAGAAGAGTTACACATCAATGCAACATGCAGTGTACAACACAACAGCAATATGCACTATGAATGTATACACAGTATTGACTACAGACTGGCCACACAGCTCATGGGAGTCCAACGTCACTGTGTAATTCACTGTCACTTGGGCACACCCTTTGCAAGCCCATGGAAACGGGAAGCAGGAGGGGTGTGTGTGACTCAAACCCAAGCATCTGAACCAAATACATTACAAGCCTGCATGTGCCCAGCCACAATGCAGCGTATGCCCACAGGAACCACGGAAGCCAACAGATCGAAGCCAACAGATCGAAGCCAACAGATCGTCCCAAAAAAATTGGGAATAAAAGAAATCAAAATAAAAATAAAAATAAGAAACAATCAAAAATGGCCATTGATGGGCCCGGGGGGGTTGGGGAGGCCACCCAGGAGGTCCGAGGACAGGATGCACACCAGAACCCACCTGCGTGGATCCTGGGAAGATAAAACACCTCCATGGGCTCATGGCCCACACGGCTACCCTATTGTGGGAGTATCACTGCTGTCGCTATTATCACCCTGTGCAGCTGCATCCGGAGGTGGTTGCACTATGGGAGGCAGCCCACGCAAGGCCCTAGTCTGCTCCTCCATGGCTGCAAGCATGCGGGTGTGGTAGGTCTGGTTCTGGAGGATGAGTGTGCGGAGGTCCCCATGCAACAACTCACGGGATGCCCGGACCTCCGCCCTCGTTGCCTGCATCTCAGCTGAGAGCGTACGGGTGAGACGCTCCAGCTGCTGTTCTGTCCTTTGGTGTGTTGAAGCCTCAAGCTCAACAAGAGTCGTCCTGAGGTGAAGGAGCTCCTGCCTCAGGGCTTCCCTGTGGCCCTGGGACTCAATGGAGATGGCCTCCTGCAGAGTCGCCAGTGCCGCCCGCCTGTCCCTGTTGGACCCCAACATGTCCTCCCTGTGTGACTGGCAGATGGAGTCGGTTGCCTGCTCTAGTCGCTCCATCAGCCTTTCTGGGGGGACAATGGAAGTGGCCACCCTATCCATGGCCTGAGCCATCATCTCGGATGATGCAGCCTGTTGGGTAGCCATACCGTAAATGGATTGCTCCCATGCGGTATTGCCGGGTGGCGTACGGCCACCACGTCGGCGGGCACCACACCTGTCTGGGGCAAGGCGAACTGCGCCTTGCTGTGCCGGCACTGCCTGAGGCTGCAGGACTGCATTCCCCCTCTGATCTGCTGGCCCAGGAACAGGATCAGATGTCGCGGAGTGTGACCCTGCATCCGTAACCACCGAAGGCGTAGCTGCCAACACTGACATCCCCATGGAGGGTACTGACCCTGGTGCAGGTGGGTGAGACAGAACAGAATCCCTCCCTGGAACACTCACCTGCGACGGCACGTAGGTCTCATCCGTATCAACACCTGAGTACAGCTCGGGGGTGGTGCAGCCAGAGACACCCCTTGAGAGCACGACCTGCAGCACTTGTGGGTTCTCCCCCACCACCACACCACGTCCCTCACTGGTGGTTGGTCGGCCCTGGGACACCTCCTGGGTCTGCACCATCTCCACAACCCCAGCAGTATCAGGTGCGTCTTCCCCTGCAAAGACATGAAAACAAAGAAATGGAAACAGGCATTAGCACCATGGCACACATTGAGGGCTGAGCAGCAAGAGAACCAGTACTTGATTGACACATGTCCCACATGACTAAAACCCTCCCATGCATGCACCCTCACTGCGTATGAAGTGCAGGCAAATGGCACACACTGATGACACCAAGATGGAAGATGAACACATTTTCTGCATGCTGCCTGGCAGTGGCATCACACATTGGCCTGTGATTGGCAGGTGAAACACACATGCCATCACACAGATGGCATGTACCATTGCTATTGAGTGAAGATGGAGAGGAGGGCAGCACCTATTCATTCAGTCCAGTTCCCGCATGTAATTGCTTTTCTAATTCTAACAGGTCAGATTTTTCACCTGGAACTGCCAGTCTGAAATGGTCAAATTGCACAGGGACATGTGTGTACAAATGATATCCAGGTAACAAAGTCACTCCACTTTACCATACCCATGTCAGACATGTGACTAGTGGACAGCGACATGCCTAGTGAAAGTGGTGGAATGCAAACAAACTGACTGAATGAACAGTGAAAAAGAATCAAATATGTTGTGTCAAGGTGACACTTCAAGGGCAACTGGCGTGCAGTTGTGCTAGATGTCTACTGTTGGCAGAAGGGATACTGCTATGGCCAAATGCAGCTGCGCAGGAAGGATTGCATGAAGCACATGGCTGACCCATACGACTCAGGCGCACACACTCTCACCTGGCACCCGAACAGAAGCCCTCACACACACACCATGCACATGGATGACACACACATGCATGTGCACTCACCGGACAATGCCTCGTAATCAGCCAGATCTCCCACGCCTTGGATCTGTTCCTCCGTGACGTAGGTCCCAGCGACTGACTCATGTGGAGTGAGTTCCATGTCTACTACTGGAGACCCACCTCCAGTCACTAGAGTTGCGGCATGACTTGAGGCCAGCTTACTCTTTGCCCTGCGCTTTAGGTCATTCCAGCGCTTATAGCAATCATTGGCTGTGCGCCTCACGATTCCAAGGGCACTTACGATGTCCGCAACGGTCTGCCAGTGTGCCTGGCGTTGTGCAGGTGTGGTCTTGGATCCTGCAACAATGACCATCTCGTTGTCATGTCCGGACACATACTCGACAAGTGCATTCAGTTCGTCATCCGTGAAGCTGGGCTTCCTGGACGGGCCGGACTGTGTAGCCGTGTCTGGGGCATCAGCCTGTGCCGGACGAGCACTCTTCCTCTTCCGCTTGGAAGGTGGTGGTGATCCTGAGTGTCCTGCGCCGCTCTGGACACTAGGGGCAGGAGCCCTGGTGGACTCTGTATCAGGAGTGTGGGATTGCACACTCAGCATGGGAGTTGGTGCAGGCATTGGCTCTAGTGTGATGGTGTCAGGGGGAATGTCAGCAGCATGGACTAGGACCGACACTGTCCTGGCTGGGTGTGTGAGGGCTGGGGTGGATGGAGCCGCAGCTGCCCCTGCAGCCTCTCCGCCCTGCCTCCTTGGTGCAGCAGATGACCTTGCTGCCCCAGATCCACGTGGCATGATGGCATTAACGTGCACCAGCGCACGTGTCGTAGCCCTGCTGACCTGGAAGTCAGCCATGGAGTCAGCCAGGTCTGGTGCCACAATGGGCTGGTCCAACAAGGGCTGAGCATGGATGGTGTCAGCCACTTCAGCCTCAACGGGAGGCGGGGAGGGGGGGGGGGATGATGGGTGCCCTTGACTGGTCCTCCACACATGGGGGGACAGGCTCACCCTGCAAGTTACGACCACGTCCCCTACCGGATCCACCACGGCCACCACTTGTGGCTCTTCCACCTTTGCCACCCTTACGGAATCCTCGCCTCCCAGCCATGGCACTGATATTAATGTGCGTATGGGAGTGGCTGTAGACAATTGTCCTGGGCAATTGGGGGTCAAAGGGGTTGGGTACCAGATGGTAATTGTACCCTAGTGCTCTAGCACGGCTGATTGTAACCCCTGGGGAAAGATGACGGGTCACGCAACGCACAGGAGGCCCAAAAAAGGGAGATGACGTGCACGCAACCCCTCCTAGACCACGTGTGCAGAAAGAAAAACCTGCACTACGCTGTGGCACCCAGTAACACAAGAATGAACGTATGCGTGTCGCACGCAGCCTAGAATGACCTCTGAAGGAGTAGGCTACACACGGGGCAAGCACAGAAGTTGGATACGTGCGTGACTCACCGTCTGCCAGGTAAAAGAGCGTGAAAAATGAGCGCGTTTGGCTGGCTAAACCCCCGCCAAAAGAAGATGTGTACGCTGTCTGAGAAGACAGGACAACAGTAGAAGGGGACACTGTTTGAGGGAACAGGCCCAGGTAAACCAGTACAAGAGGAAAAATAGAGAAAAAGCTGTCAGAGGTAACAGGGAGTACGAACTGGAAACGCCGTGAAGTAAATCGCGTGTGAAACGACAAGAAGTACAGAATTCACCCACTCGCTCTCCACGAAAAGCACGCACAAGGAAATGGTGTTCTACATGTACCTTATATACAGGCCCACACGTACAGCGTCACTTACGCGGCGTGTACGTTCACCAATCACACGCTTTGTCACTCCTGCGTGTAGATCCATTTTCACCAATCACACGCTTTGTCACTTCTGCGTGTAGATCCATTTTCACCAATCACACGCTTTGTCACTTCTGCGTGTAGATCCATTTTCACCAATCACACGCTTTGTCACTTCTGCGTGTAGATCCATTTTCACCAATCACACGCTTTGACACTGGGACGTGTCACGCAACAATTTCCTGCACGTGCAGGTGACTATAGGCGCGCATATGCTGTTGACGGGTTTATGCGCTAAGGGCCTTTGCTGACGTGTGGGATTTCACTCCCTATCAGGCTGTCCACGCGTTCACACACGAGAGACCACGCTCCTGGCCAGGAGGCCAAATTACTGCCCCCCAGAGCCCTGAGCACGCTCCCACCTGCCATCTGCTGCTGCCTGACTGCCTGCTGGCCACGTGCCCCACAGTGCTGGTGGGTGGGGGTGTTGGGAGACATGGGTGGGGGCCTGGTGGAGGGTGCCCCTGCACTGGTGGGGGTGGTGGGAGACATGGGTGGGGGCCTGGTGGAGGCTGCCCCTGCACTGCTGGGGGGTGGGGGTGGTGTGAGACATGAGTGGGGGCCTGGTGGAGGGTGCCCCTGGATGGTGGGGGCTTGGGGTGGTGGGAGACATGAGTGGGGGCCTGGTGGAGGCTGCCCCTGGTGGCGGGGGGTGGGGGTGGTGGGAGACATGGGTGGGGGCCTGGTGGAGGCTGCCCCTGCACTGCTGGGGGTTGGGGGTGGTGGGAGGCATGGGTGGGGGCCTGGTGGAGGCTGCCCCTGCACTGCTGGGGGTTGGGGGTGGTGGGAGGCATGGGTGGGGGCCTGGTGGAGGCTGCCCCTGGTGGCGGGAGGGTGGGGGTGGTGGGAGACATGAGTGGGGGCCTGGTGGAGGGTGCCCCTGGATGGTGGGGGCTGGGGGTGGTGGGAGACATGAGTGGGGGCCTGGTGGAGGCTGCCCCTGGTGGTGGGGGGGGGTGGGGGTGGTGGGAGACATGGGTGGGGGCCTGGTGGAGGGTGCCCCTGGTGGCGGGGGGGTGGGGGTGGTGGGAGACATAAGTGGGGGCCTGGTGGAGGCTGCCCCTGGTGGCGGGGGGGTGGGGGTGGTGGAAGGCATGGGTGGGGGCCTGGTGGAGGCTGCCCCTGGTGGCGGGAGGGTGGGGGTGGTGGGAGACATGAGTGGGGGCCTGGTGGAGGGTGCCCCTGGATGGTGGGGGCTGGGGGTGGTGGGAGACATGAGTGGGGGCCTGGTGGAGGCTGCCCCTGGTGGCGGGGGGGTGGGGGTGGTGGGAGACATGGGTGGGGGCCTGGTGGAGGGTGCCCCTGGTGGCGGGGGGGTGGGGGTGGTGGGAGACATGGGTGGGGGCCTGGTGGAGGCTGCCCCTGCACTGCTGGGGGTTGGGGGTGGTGGGAGGCATGGGTGGGGGCCTGGTGGAGGCTGCCCCTGCACTGCTGGGGCTTGGGGGGGGGTGGGAGGCATGGGTGGGGGCCTGGTGGAGGCTGCCCCTGGTGGCGGGGGGGTGGGGGTGGTGGGAGACATGGGTGGGGGCCTGGTGGAGGCTGCCCCTGCACTGCTGGGGGTTGGGGTGGTGGGAGGCATGGGTGGGGGCCTGGTGGAGGCTGCCCCTGCACTGCTGGGGGTTGGGGGTGGTGGGAGGCATGGGTGGGGGCCTGGTGGAGGCTGCCCCTGGTGGCGGGAGGGTGGGGGTGGTGGGAGACATGGGTGGGGGCCTGGTGGAGGCTGCCCCTGCACTGCTGGGGGTTGGGGGTGGTGGGAGGCATGGGTGGGGGCCTGGTGGAGGCTGCCCCTGGTGGCGGGGGGGTGGGGGTGGTGGGAGACATGGGTGGGGGCCTGGTGGAGGCTGCCCCTGGTGGCGGGGGGGGGGATGGGGGTGGTGGGAGACATGGGTGGGGGCCTGGTGGAGGGTGCCCCTGGTGGCGGGGGGGTGGGGGTGGTGGGAGACATGGGGGGGGGCCTGGTGGAGGCTGCCCCTGGTGGCGGGGGGGGGATGGGGGTGGTGGGAGACATGGGTGGGGGCCTGGTGGAGGGTGCCCCTGGTGGCGGGGGGGTGGGGGTGGTGGGAGACATGGGTGGGGGCCTGGTGGAGGCTGCCCCTGCACTGCTGGGGGTTGGGGGTGGTGGGAGGCATGGGTGGGGGCCTGGTGGAGGCTGCCCCTGCACTGCTGGGGGTTGGGGGGGTGGGAGGCATGGGTGGGGGCCTGGTGGAGGCTGCCCCTGGTGGCGGGGGGGTGGGGGTGGTGGGAGACATGGGTGGGGGCCTGGTGGAGGCTGCCCCTGCACTGCTTGGCGTTGGGGGTGGTGGGAGGCATGGGTGGGGGCCTGGTGGAGGCTGCCCCTGCACTGCTGGGGGTTGGGGGTGGTGGGAGGCATGGGTGGGGGCCTGGTGGAGGCTGCCCCTGGTGGCGGGAGGGTGGGGGTGGTGGGAGACATGAGTGGGGGCCTGGTGGAGGCTGCCCCTGCACTGCTGGGGGGTGGGGGTGCAGGGGGACATGAGCAGGTGTGCAGGGTAGTCCCCTGTTTTGTAGGCTGCCTGCAGGGGCCGTGGAGGGTGTACAGGGAACACCTGTGAGGACCCACCCAGCCTAATCGCGTGTGTCTTCCCACGCACCCCTGTAATACATGTACCCAGCCAAATCGCGTGTGATGATTCCCACGCACCCCTGTAATACATGTACCCAGCCAAATAGCGTGTGATAATTCCTGCGCACCCCTGTAATACACGTACCTGGCCAAATCGCATCCCTGTAATACACGTACCCAGCCGAATCGCGTGTAAAACTTCCCGTGTACCCCTGTAATACACGTACACAGCCAAATCGCATGTGATAATTCCCGCGTACCCCTGTGATACACGTGCCCTGGCTAATCGCGTGTAAAACTTCCCGCCTACCCCTGTAATACACGTACCCTGGGCAATCTCGTGTTAAACTTCCCGCGTACCCCTGTAATACACGTACCCTGGCTAATCGCATGTAAAACTTCCCGCATACCCCTGTAATACACGTACCCTGGCCAATCGCGTGTTAAACTTCCCGCGTACCCCTGTAATACACGTACCCTGGCTAATCGCGTGTTAAACTTCCCGCGTACCCCTGTAATACACGTACCCTGGCTAATCGCATGTAAAACTTCCCGCGTACCCCTGTAATACACGTACCCTGGCTAATCGCGTGTATAACTTCACGCGTACCCCTGATATGCACGTTACCCGCTTTGCGTTCCTTGTTTGGCAGCCCTGTAAACTGGTCCAGGGTTAGCGCAGCCCTTTGCGATGATTTTGCGATTTTGATGGCTTTTCCTTGCGCGAGGGCGTTCTTGGGGGCATTACTGGCGCTGCTGCAGGGTCGCTGCGATACTCTGCGCCACGGCTGGTTTGGGAGCCTAAAATCCATGAATACGCTGTGCGCGGAAATCGGTTTTAGCGCACGTGCCTGGCGCAGTCAATCGCACGCGGACACTCTGCGCCAGCCGCTTGCGACACTTTTCTGCGAAATTCTATGAATTACCCTGTAAGTATCCTAAATACTGATAAAGATATGGTGGCTGCAAGTATGTCCCCACCCCCACCCTCTTTGCCTGAACCAGGAACGCCGATTAACAGATGGGACAGGTGGAAAAGACTCTTTGATACATATTTAATAGCAATTGGGGGGGACAAGTTCACTCCTAGCAGGAAACAAGCTATACTACTATGCAACCTTGGCGCAGAAGGGAGGAGTGTATACGATGGCTTACCAGAACTAGAAGAGACAGGCCAAGGTAATATTGATGAGTACAACATTGCAGAGAGCAAATTACAGAACCACTTTGAGCCCAAAAGGAGTATTACTTTTGAGAGGCACAAATTCTTTGAGAGAGCTCAAGAGCCACATAGCCGGTGGAAGGCTTTGTAGCTGTTTTGGGGACATTAAGTCATGTGACTTTGGAACATAAACCAACTTGTTGATAAGGGATCAACTTGTACGATGCACGAATAGTAGCAGGGTTCAGAAGAAGCTACTGGCAAAGGACTTGCCCTTGGAACAAGCAGTGGAAAGGCTTGAAATCTGAAAGACAAAGTAATGAGGTTGCAGCATTGAATGTAAATTGCCTGAAATGTAAGAGGAAATGTAAGAGGAAAGGTCATTTTGCAAGAGTCTGTCGTGAATCGTCTATGGTTGAACCAGTTGAAATGGGGGAGAGATGACCAGAGTAAGAGGAGAGCCAAGTAAATATATCCATGACTCAAGCAAAACACGTGCTGGAAGTGAGTGACATGTCTGTCAAAGGAAGTGGGCCGACTGATGTATTCCTGATAAACGGCAAAGTAGTGACAATGAAAGTATACAGTTGTTTGCCGTGGACTATAATGTCGAAGGAGACATATGAAGGGTGTGTGGATGGAAGGGTAGAAGAGCTATTAAGACATGAAATAGAACCATATACCTATGGTAATGTGAAAATTGAAGTGTTAGGAACATTTCAGGCAATTATTAAATACAAAGGAATACCTTGCGAGGCGGAAATGTATGTGACTAAAGAAGGGTCATCGCTACTAGGTTGGAGCGAACAGAGCAACAAAGCAAGCTAGGCATTTGAATCGAAGCCAACACAACAGTGCCAGTTATCATAGCGGAGAAAGAAGACAAATGGGAAAAGGAGTTTCTGGAAGTGTTCTCAGAGGAATTGGGGAAGCTGAATGGGTTCTAACACAGTATCAAACTCAAGAAGGACGCTGTGCCGAGAGTGCATAATGTGAAGACAGTGCCTCAACAACTGAAGAACAAGGTGAAGGTGGAACTGGAAACATTGCTTCAAAGAGGTATAATTGAGAGAACTGAAAGCTCAGAATGGTTGCCTCTGTTGGTAATTGTAGCTAAACCGAGCAGTAACATTAGGCTCTGTGTGGACTTAAGAGACCTAAACAAAAACATTTGGGTAGATCGACATCCACTTCCTGTCATATCGGAGGAACTATCGACTCTGAGCATTGCAAAAGTGTTTTCTGTAATGGATTTGTCTTCTACATACTAACAAGTACCCCTATCAGAGGAGTGCCAGCACCTCACAGCTTTTGTGACAACAGAAGGAACATTTAAGTACTGTTGTATGCTATTCGGCAGCAGTGTTTCAAAGGGTTATGGAGAAGGTGTTGGAGGGGGTGCCAAATATTATCATATTCTAGGATGACATTTTGATTTATGCTGATTCGAGTGAGAAACATGACGAGTCATTGAGAATAGTGTTGAATAAACTGAAAAGTGCGGGGTTGACAGTGCAGAGGAAAAAGTGAAAGGTTGCAGTGGAGAGTGTGGAGTATTTGGGTCATGTGGTGTCATGCAAGGGTATTAAGCCCAAACTCAGCCTGGTAGAAGCCATTGAAAAGGCTCCACGCCCTGGGGACAAGGATCAATTAAAATCATTTTTAGGCCTAGCTGAGTACTACCACATTTTTGTAAAGAACTTTGCTGTGATTTCCACGCCCTTAAGGTCGTTATTGAAAAAAGGAGTCAAGTTTGAGTGGTCGAATGCATGTGACAAGGTAATTCAGAAGATACAAAAAGGACATAGTAAAGTCACCTTTGATAGGGAAATGTAATCCAGGAGACAGGTGTGTTTTATCTGTAGATGCCAGTAGTTTGTGGTTAGGAGCAACCCTCACACAGTATGATGATGACAAAACTGAAAGAGTAATAGCATTTGCATCAAGAACATTGAAAGGTGCTGAAAATAACTATGCTGTCATTGAGCTAGAGATATGGTGATGTTTTGGGCAATATGTAATTTAATTTTTTTTTGTGGGGCAGGAATTTTAAAGTGAGATCGGACCATAAACCTTTCGCCCAAATGTTTGAAAGTGGAAACTGGGCTATAGGATTGCCCAGGATTAGCAGGTGGTGTTTAGGCTTACAAGGATATCATTTTGGAATGTCTTATTTACAGGGCAAATACAATGTTGTGGCGGATTGCCTGCCAAGAATGCCCACTACAGGGAAAGAGGAGGAATTGCGTGGAGAATCGAATGAGGAAAACATAGTGGCATAGGTTGATGTACAATGTGTGAGACAAAGGGAGTGGGAACAGAGTGAACAAATGGATGAAGACATGTGGACAATCAGAGAATGGACAGTAGAACCATGGCCCAGTAAAGAAGTGTTAGAAAAGAGGTTTGAAGTGTGGTGGGAAATTAAGGATGAATTGATCATAATTGATGGGGGGCTCAGGAGGGGAACATGTATTGTACCTCCTGAAGGAGTTAGGAGTACTTTAGTGTAATTGGCCTATCAGGGACACTTAGGGGAAGGGACTACAAAGAGGAAACTGAGGAACGGTTTTTGGTGGCCAGGAATGGACAGAGTAGCTGAGAAATATGTCAAGAATGGTGTTCCATGTAGCCTAAGTGATATAAACAAGGTTGTGAGATAAACTCCGCTCATTCCTAATTTTGGACCTGACCAACCCTGGAAGAAAGTGGCTATCAACATAATGGGCCCAATAAATGGGTTAGGTGAAGGGTTGAAATATATATTTGTGATGGTGGACTTTCATACAAAATGGGTTGAATGGAGTGTTGTCAGAGAGGTGATGGCAAAGGAATTGGTTACATTCTTAGAGAAGGTTTTTCTTAGAGAGGGATTTCCTTCAGATATTGTGTGTGATAACGGTGTTCAATTTCTGTCCGATTCTATGAAGAAATGTCTTAATAGTTATGCAACTAAGCATACACGGACGGCTCTATATCATCCCAGGGCTAATGGGCTGCTGGAAAGGGCCAACATTCATAAAAGGAGGGATTCAATTGGCATTTCGTTCGGGACAGCCGTGGAAAAAAGTCTTGGATCACATGATGTGGGGCTATCTAACCACACCTCATTCGGTAACTAAAGTGTCACCATTTGTATATATAAAAGGGAGAGAACCGGGTACGAAATTATGCCCGGGGTGACTAGGTTTAGCAAGTTTGGTAGTTGTGGACAGGGAGAGCATAATGAATTATGTTAGACAGAGTCAAAGGGTGGGTAAAGAGTCATTTAACAGAAGGAGGGGTGTGAGGATGTTGGGTGGAAGGTGGGGGGAATGGGACCTCATCAAAAATTCCAGATTCACCCATAATTGTGTGGAGAGTAAATTCATTGGACAAAGGAGGATTTTGGTGGTGAGGAAAGGGATGGTCATAGTGGATGGGGGTGAGGTGTGGTCAATGGGCAGTCTGGCGAAGTTTGGAAATGGTCCTGAAGATGGTTACAAGGGTGTACAAAGGGAGAGTGATGGAAGGGTGTTACTCAGTGGGGTGCAAAGTAATGGTTTGGGTGATGGAAGAGTTCCACTAAAGAGATCGATATGTGAACCCAGATGGTTGGAAGACTTTGTACGTGGATAGGTGTTGGGATGTCTGTGGAAATTGTCGTTTTTGATTGTCATCATCCTGTGAAACTGTTGTAGCTAATTGATTCTAGTTGTTAATGTTAATTTTCTACAGTATCCATTCTGTTGACTACAACCCTGTTTAAATATGTTTTCATGTTCTTTATTACAGTTGAGTTAAACCTGTTTTCAAATGTTTGGGAGGGGAAAGATATGCAGTTATCTGTCTCCCGAGCCTTTCTTCCCTTGGAACCTGGAAGGCTTGGGAGACAGCATTCGAGGTGCGGAGACGGTTGGGGAGAGCTGGTCACAGCTTGCCAGTTTCCGCTCATTAAATAACTTAAATTGCACACTTACTGCGTCCGAGTGATCACTTTACAGTGCTACGAAAAAACCTATCTCTCCTTCAAAAAAAGGTCATCACATCAAACTGACAGATCTTTCTGGATCAAAGGCCCAAACTACCATGAAATACGACCCTCTCACTGTACTCTAGCCAGGAACCTGCGGCCATTCAGATCACAGACCATCCTGCAGAAAAAACTTGAAAGATCAGTGGCAAAACTCTTGTATTAAATGGTCCAAAACTTTACAACGGTTTAAATCAAGATCTGAGATATTAATTGAATTACTCTTCCTCCAAAAAGATACTAGCAAAAGAATTTTTCAAAGACTCGTTTGGCTGTTAAATCTTTTCCAACTCAGGTGAATGAGTAAAGCCAATCACAATTTAACGGAATCTGTCTGCCTCTCCCTCCACCTGCTTTACTCCACTCTATACCCTTTTCTACTATATTGCTTACCTAACTTCCCGCTGTCTTCTTGGCCCCATATTTTTATACTAAGTCCACACGTGTGTAAACTTCCCTCACTCTGATCTTAGTGGCTTTCCACACTCCTCACTTTGCCTTTCTTCCCTTAGTGTTTAGAAGCAGCAAACAGGTAAAAAATGTGGTGTTAAAGCACCCTAAATTATTAAGACGATTTTACCAGTATCCCAACATTTTATCAAGATTCCTGGGTGTGAACATCTTGATGAACAGTTTGCAATTTGGCAGAGAACTACACCCCTCCGATCCAATCTTTAGCTTTGGAACTGCATAAAATGCTTTATGCATGCTTGTCTTTCAAGAGCTAAACTAGTACTCAATAAAGCTGACTTGCAAAGCACCAAGCCACTTGTTAAATCGACCTGACACAATTATTTTCTAAATAAATTTTAGGTAGACTTTATATTATTCACTTTTGAAGGATGCATATGTTATGTTATGAGACCATTATACTATGCACATCCCCATTGTAGTGGTCCTAAAGCACAGAGCCTTGTCTGTGTAGAGGTGTTGTGACTCCACCAAGGGTGGCAACCAAACAGTGATCTGCAGGTTTAAAAGGCAAACGGGATTCAGCAAATTACTTAGATTAAAAAAGCATTAGTGCTGTTCTCCGTTGGATAGTATCAAAGAGATGGGAAACACTGTGAATAACCTGATGAAATAACCGACTTTAGGGACTCAGCAGGTGGGCTCAGGTCTGACAAATTAGCAAAGCAATGCTCCTGCTGGGCTGGCAGACAACAGGTGCAGATCAGGGAACTGGAGAAAGGTCAAAGGGAAAGCTCAGGATTGTCACTACCAAGGCTGATTTTGGCAGAAATTAGGGACCCAGCACGGATCCTTCTGGGGGGACTATTTGAAGCTTTGTCAAGTCTCAGACCTGCCCCCTCTTAAAATTCTAAAAGTGCAGAAACGTGTGTTTTTGGGTGGGAGAGCGAGCAGTGCTATAATTTTGTAGTGATATAATTTTGTAGTCTGTATATCTGATCATAGCATTAACCATATTTGGAGATGGCACACATTGAATGAGAGTAATGCAGACTTGTAGATATGTCTCATATAATGAGTGTGGGAGAGGGCATTTATTCTGGAACCAGTAAGCGCTACCAATGTGAATAAGTGCACATGCCAGTTGCCACAGTCAGCATTTAAAAGTACCCTGGTTGGCGAATACCCTAAATCCTGTGAACGTGTCGGAAAGGTTAATTTCTAGAGTGAAATCCCTGTGGCTCCCCTGGCTGGCATGGGTCCCCCAGACAGGATTAAGGTTCCACTCCATGACCTACAGCACCAGCTGGGGAGGGATGGATCGGGTGTCTTCATTGGCTAGCAGATCAAGCAGCAGCTGCCATGACGCGGCCACACTGCTTACTGTATCGCGATGACTCAACTCCCGAGGGAACCAAGTGCTCCTGTACGAAACCCGCTGAGTTCATGTAAAAAAAATCCTCATCCGCTTCTCACCCATCAAGTTTATTTTCTTTCAGCGCTTTAAGTGGGATGAGAAATTGAGGGGGGCTCCAACCATGTTGTGTGGCATAAGTGGCCTAATGAGTGCTATGCAAGGCTTGGACAGGGCAGGAGTCCTCTGCAATGACTGTTCCAAACGATTCATCAAAACATGTATTTTGAGTACTCAGCATGGTCTCTGTAGTTCTTTGCATCCAGTCTGCATATTGTGTAAATATCTCTCTTGCTCAGTTTGTAGATATATCACTGCCTGTAAATAAAGCATTCTCTCACCCAGTATACACAAATTACATCAGTGAGTTAATCACTCTCATTCTGTACAGAAAATCACCTATGAGAAAGGGCAGATGGACAAATAGCAACAATGTGTGCCTCTGGCTCTTTTGAATAAGCTCAACGGGCATTCTGGGAACATAGAATTTACCATAGATGCTTATATTTCACAAATATGTCTGTGATAAAAATGCAATATGCTACCGTTTTTAGCTTGTTATGCACACTGGGCTTAGTACTCATTTTATTTGAGGCAACACTCACCCTAACAATAAAATTGGTTTAAACATGAACCATTAATACTCATTTGAGCAGCTTAAGCCTTTAGTTGTAAGGCTTGTGATGCCATTCATTGAGTGGAGGATGACTCCTTTATTCTTCTATAAATTGGACTATACACCAATACAGATACATACCAGGGAGCTTTACAGAGGTGTACAACATTACTGATGCATAATGTAGTGCTTTTCAGAGGTAACAACGGAACAGATATACAGCAGGGGTAGGATACAGAGGGGCACAGCGGAGGGGTACAGCTGTACAGGGTGGAGGGGAGGAGAGGGGTTGGCGACGTCTAGCAAGTCAGGTAGCGCGAGGGGTTAATTTGGCTTGACTTTCAGTGCATTTCACTAACTAGCCGCACACTCAGGAACTCTTACTTTTTCTTTTGGTCAAACTACTAATTAGCACTAAAACCACAAACTAAGGCAAGGGTAGAATACAGTCTTGTTAACCGTGTGAGATGACTCATGCACAGCCCCTAACCTCCAGCAGCACAGAAGGCGGTGGAACTCCTTTATCCGTCCAGCTTGCCGCAATGGATACAAGAGAGCCCTAGCACTAGAGCCTCCAATTAACACTCGCGGGTAATCAGACCTATCCTATCTTTTCTCACCTTTCCACAGAACTGTCATGGTCATGAAGTCAGGGGCACAAGCACAGGAGACCTGGGTGGACACTGTCCTGCCGCCTTTGGCACCAGGCTCATGAACAAAGGTAAACAAGAACATCCATTTGACACCAAAAGCCTTTATTATGGACATAGAATTCCAGATGCATTAACCTTGAACATTCCATCCATTAAGCAGATGCATTAACCTTGAACATTCCATCCATTAAGCAGATGCATTAACCTTGAACATTCCATCCATTAAGCAGAATGCATTAACCTGAACATTCTATTCATTAAGCATCCCCAAGTGTATTCTTGGGTGTGGCTGCTAATGGATTGCCTTTGGGTATGGCAGGCAGGCTGAACCTGGTGGGCGTGGCTCCAGAAGCTTAGCTATATAAGCTGCTCATCCTTAAGGCCAGTGCTTCGCGTTATTCTGCACTTGCAAGCAGCGTAACGCTCACCGTCGCCTGAGGTCATACTTACCTTTGAAGATCCTGCTTCCTGGACATCCTGCTTCCTGCCAGCATACTTACCAACTGGGGGAAGCTGTTCTTACCGGTACATCTGTTAGGCGAGCCAAGTATTCATCTTTACACTTTCCGGAACGTCAAAATCTTCATCTTGGCACCGCAGCACGGCACGCTCCATTGTCTACAGCAGCGCCTGCAAGGAGAAACAGAAGACAAGGTTAGACATTGAAAAAACAGTCAGTTTAAGGTTGCGCCTCGCCATACCTCACGCTTTAAACTTAAACCTTCGCTTAGCGGCTGTTGAACATTGCGGTAGCCTCCATCTTCCCTCCGGCCGCATCTGACATCTCACAGCTGCATCTAGTCTGCGTTTCCATCTAAGGGAGAAAACAGAAGACATTATTGCAGGCATAATTAGGAGCAACATATAACGACATTAAACAGAACGAACGACATCACAAGAGCTCAAGAAAGACTTACCAACCTTAAGGAGAAGCATAGTCGCAGCTGGACTGGACTAATCCTTATCAGGGATCAGTGAAGGAACTAGATCCCATTCAACGCGCCCCTGCCAGAAGTAGCAGGACGGAGAGCTTATCTTCCATAATCACAGGTGAGCTTTATGGGCCAGTGTATGCTCACAGAAACCGTACTTCGGGGTGAAGGGTTCAAGAGGAACAACAATCATAGATTGGCGCACTCACACACTCTTATCTCCACGCAGGAGCAGTCTCACCACGTACCACCGCTCATAGCTTTTCTACTGAGGGCGAGGCCTGAAGGGAGGTGATTCAAATCCAGGGAGGGCTGCAACCGTGCCCCAACACCTCCCCAGTGACCAGGTGAGCGTAACAAGAACCCTCACAGTCATATTCCTTGTCCTGTCAAAGCTGGGCTATGTGAACAACATCTGTGGCTGCGGCGTCCAAGAACCCCAAATGAAAGTGCATGACACAACCAAGAGACTTCTACCACCACTGGGTAAAGGTGATCCCATCGCACCAGCCCTCTGAGACCTATAGTGGATGTCCATCAGGTGAAGAAAGCAAATCAAAGTACTCTGTCTTACTTGCTGGGGGAAGGAGGCAATTCGATTGGACCAGCAACGCCACACCCATGACAGTGCTTCGCCACATCAGTAAACGGCAAGGGGGTTCATCGTTCGTAGTCATAACCACCAGACTTGGGTACTGGCGGCCAAAAGGAGCCTGCTGGTTGGTTCCTTATCTTTTGAGGAAAGCACTCAAGACCTGGCTCCTCACCAGATCCTAGAAAGGAAGGCATCCTGTTAGAAAGTAAAAAGGATCTCTCTGGCCATTGTGTCAGAAGTAACCACACTGAAGGTGGAAATAATACAACCACCAAGCAGGTGAACCTACTCTCAGGGTGATACCAACCAAATCGGAAAGTGTCCAAAACAAGCAGACATGCGGCTGATCAGACCAACCAGAAGGTGAACCTGTGTAGGCTTAGCAATTTTAAACACAAATTGAGCAATATATACGATATAATGCTTAATCTGGCTGCCAGAGAATTAGCACACATTGGCAATGTGTACTGTCAATAAAGCAGATAGCTGGATGGCACCCTGTGCGTATCACACCTCTGCAATCCTTGACTCTCCAGATGTTTTGTACTACAATGCTAATAATCCCTAGTCACAATAGACAATGCAAGCCACCAATACTAACCCCCTAGTCCTATAGTCATTATTCTAACTTATACTTTACATAACGCCATAACACTAAACAATCAAAGCCAAACACAGCTTTCACTACCTTAAAGCAGGTGTTCTGCATCCACTGATGCCAAATGGGTCATGACACATACCCACAATCCATCAAAAGACACATAGTCCTTTCTAGACATTCCTTTACACTACTTCAAAACCCATGCCATGCACTCCTACTCTGTGTATGCTTAGGCCAAGTATCACTGGGCAGCCCCCCCAAAAAAAGAAGCTTACCCTGCCCCCAGTGCCCATTTCCTTCAGATCTGCACACACAACACAGCAGCAACATCAGCGTTTGCCTCCTTTACTCCTCCCTACCTCCGCCCCAGTCAACCCAACCAAATCCATTCCCAAGCCGGTGCCAATGCCATGAAAACTGATGTCATGAAATGTTATTCCAAAGGTGGATTTTTACTTGTGAATCTGAGTTTTGAGCACCTTCAGCATCTTTGTGAAGCACCACTAAGCAGATATGAGACAGAAGCGGACATCAGTGAGCTCCCACCATTGCAAATTCCGTATTAATTTAAAACCATTTCTAATCTGATATCATTGAGCTTGGCCATCAATTCATATCTCCGAAATAAATCTCTAAGAAGATAAATGCCCAACATTGTAAAGTGATTGTATGTATCTGTCTGATTTCATCTCTGCAACATTGTGGAGGAGCAGGAGGACATGTTATCCCTAGCTCCTGCCCCCTCACCTCTGTCATATTGGAACAGCAGGAGACAAGCCCTATGTGGGACACCAGATATCATCCCAATACCGCATTAAGATATGAGGGATAATATGCACTCACACAACTGTATCAAATGTACCCTCACACTGAGAGAGTGGAAGGATGTCTGCACACACCACTGGACATCATAAAGGTATAAGAGAAATACGAGAAGAGCAGAGTATTGTCAAAGAGGAAAGATACTGAGATTCACTGAAACGATATGCAAATACTCAAAGAATAAACATTTAACAGACGTAACAAGAGAAACATGTAATCGAATATGAAAAGATCCAATATGCAAAGAAGATAAAGTAACCTGCTGATCAATACATGTATGTAAGCAGAAATGCAAGGTATGTGACATGGAGAAGCTTGCCGCAGAGGAAAGCAACATGACTAGAGTGGCCATGATGGAAAGATGTCAGACTCGTATTAAAATCATTCAAGCTAGCTCAGAGACACACCAGGGCTGCAGAGTCAGGGGACACTGGAAAAAGAACTTTGTGTGAGGAATATAGAGGAGTCTCTTGGCCTGGGATCAAGGATGCTACTTCAAGAAATAATTGCAAGGCACAATGGGAGTCAAAAGGATAAGCCATGTACGTAAGACATATTTCTCTAAGATTAAGCGAAGGAGTAAACATCTGCAAGAGTCAAGCATTAGACAATTAACTATGTGGAAAACCCACATAAAATGGAGTGAGCAAGTCTCTGGAGGCCAAGAAGGGTAATGATACCCAACTCAATAGCGGTAAATAGAAGGTCGGGATGGACACATTTGTGGTCCCCTCACACGTGATTCAGAAATTGAAAACAAGGGCTATTCATTATGCCCAAATAAAGATAATAGTATGACTACACTCCCTTGAGTGTCCCAGTACAGAGACCAAGCTTCAAGGCACAATACAGAGGAGAAGCCTTGGCTTGAGGTCTGACCAATGAGAGATGATGGATTAATTGGGAAAGTGGGGAGTAGTCTGATGTTTCTGCGCCACCTCGTTTTGCTTACATGCTGCTAACGACCTGAAAGTCCAAGGTTGGGAAAGCATGCCAACCAATCCGAGGGTCTAGGTAGAAACAAACTATACAAGGTTGCAAAGACCAACCCGCTGCCATTTCTCTGCTATAATCAGTATTAAACATATTTAGGGGTGGTTCAAGGCGTGCCCACCAGATAAGGGGCAGCCAATGAAGTTAACATATATATATATACTATAGGAACATATGCTCCCTTAACCAATCCCTCCCTTCAACAAGTTTTAGTTTGCCACGTAGGATGATGCCATAGATGACACATATCTAGGAATAAAAACTTTGTATAATCACATTTTGATGTGAGTCCGTGAATTACTGCCTGTTATTCACCAGATTGCCCTTCTTTATTTTTATGCTGATAATAAAGTAGGACATTGCCATATTCTTTGAATTTGTCCGGTTATTTGTGTCTGAGATCATTATTGGTAATTCCATCTAGCACATGAGACGCGTCAAGGTGCTAGAGCACAATATCATCATCAGCACATTGCAAATCATACAGTTCTTTCTCTCAATTTAACGTAAAAAAAGATCCACACTTCATATCCCTTTCCCTTTGTTTCCGGAATACCCCGAAGCTAACAAAAAGGCATACCTTCTTGAATTGCCCTATCTCCTCTCAACCTAGCCACTTTCCCTCTTCACCCCCATCAACTTACCACTATCCTTCCAAACATCTTTGGAGCCTCAGCTCGGGATATGGATACATTTGTGTCTAATTTGTGAATGTTTATAGCCCTTCCAGTCCTTTCCTTTCTTCACTCTTTTTTTTGTCTCGGTCATTGATCTGTGCTTCTATACCATATCTCAAAGGTCTGCAACTTTGCACGCTCCAGGTGTTTCGGACTATGGCTCCCATGATTCCTGATCAGTGAGTATGCTGGCTAGGGCTCATGGTATTTGTAGTCCAAAGCATCTCGAGCTAGAGGTTGTAGACATCTCCCTTATCTGTACTTACCTGTGGTTCTCTGAAACAGTTACTAATGCAGTGTATAGCACCTGCTAAATCAACAATAATTCAATAGGTAAGTTCTTTGAATGCTGTAACTCTCTTAAATGTTATTGAAAGCCTTTGCATATTGTAGTATCCTGCTATCATCAGCTGGGCCAGCATTCAGGTAAGCAACCCACTGGAGCCAGGTAAGCAGTGATAGCTGCTTTATTTGTACAGAGTAAGATATAGAAAGCTTATGCAAGCGAGTTATACAGCCATATCCTTTCAGTGAGGGCTCCCATCCTGTGTGTCCCATCAACCATCATATCTGGAATACACAGATGTCCAGGTTCCACATTCCATAATGCATTCCTCTTACTCAAGCAATGCACCCAGCCACATACAACACATATAGGTTGAATGGTCAGCTTGACTATTCTTTCAATGGCCGAGTGTTGCAGGCTGGGGTCTATGGGGGAGGGTGTGGGTGACTGAACATGAGAGTCAGCTGTTTAGCTCTTCTCATCTGATCAGATGGGCCCTGTGGGTAACACAGTGGTGGCATCGTTTCCTTATAGCCCACTCAGCTCCTTTGCTAAGACCCCTTTGCTACACTTTGTTTTGAGTACCTTCTTGGGGCATAGATACCATTTCCCCATCACTATACAAAGCGTCACCCGCCATGGTCAGCGTTTGTCTTCTGAAATGAAATATGATTAATGTTCGATAGCTGCGTGTGGGTGATGTGGCTGGCTATGTGGGGTTACATGCCACTTGAGAGGTGCGGACGGGGGATGCTGATTAGAAAGGGAAGGAGTGCATACAAATGCGTACTGTTGGAAACAATTACTAAAAGTAATGTTGATATTGACTGGATAAACAGGAGAGAAACGAAATTAACATATCGTTCACTAAGGAATGTCGAAAACGCCCACAGAAAAAGAGATATATTGCCCGATTACCTGATGCGATTTCAAACTAAATTCCATAGAGAAAAGCTTCTACAAATAAGGATGGACGTGTATCCGACAAACGGCTTTTTACATACCAGAGCACGTCGAGGGGTCAATGAGGGGGACTGCAGATTTTGTAACATCAAAGACACACTAGAAACATACTGTTGGAGTGTCTAGCAATAATTAAGGACACAGATGAAGTCTTGAGTAAGTATCTAAGACTATATGCTACAAAGTCAAAAGAAGACTGGTGGGGTGAATTCCTTCACAGGAAAAACACAAAACTAACTTGTGCAGGAATAAACCTGCTAGAAAAAATGATGAGCACGCAAGGAAAAGAACAACAAAGGAGCTTGAAATGGAGAATGATTTACAAAACTGGACAAACACGTGAACAAATTAGAGAGATAGATAAAAGGAAATGTGTAAAGAAAAGTTTTATTGTATTAAACTAATTCACAATAATAAAAAATAAACAAATAAGATGCATTTTTTCCCGCTGTATTTCATTACATTTATTTCAGTATTAATAGTTTAGTTGTAAAACAGTGTTGGGTGCAACAGGACGCCAGATAAGGGGCTGTGTAGTGGGGGAAATTGAACAAGGGGAGGGAGAGTTATAGGGGGAACAGGGAGGGGTAGCTGAAGGGGGCGCATAGTCCCACTACTTTGTTACACTTTGTCTACTGGTGCCACACCATTGAAACTGAGGTGCCCGATAGTGAGTGACAACCAAAATGGGAGACATGTAAATCAAAAATACTAAATCAGCAGAAATTACACCCATTTAAAATATTTGCCAGAATATGAATATCATTCTCATTATTGAGCCTATGCTAGCTAAGAAAATACACCAAGTGAAAATGGGCTTCAACTTGTGAGGCTGCTTTGAGAAAGTGGCAACACCAGTTTCACATGGTAACTAGAAAATGAATATGCCACTTGTAAAACGGCCATGCATGCCTTGCCACACATAAGAAAACCATCCAGCTACTTTCTGCATTGACTCTAGAAAAAAGATCATGCCAGTTTCACACCTCCTCCAGAAAACGGCCCTGCCACTTTCAACAGAGCCTTGTTGTCTGCATTGCTCCAGTTAAGCTCACTGTCAACGTTAGTTCCTACATTGGTCCCAGAAAATTGTTATTCCACTTTCAAAGAAATAAACATGACAGATCATGAGTGCCATGCGAGTTTCTTATAACCCACATCAAGGACATTATCAAGACACACAGTTACCAACAAAAAGTTATCCTGCAGCAATTTTGTATCACTCTGAAAATGACAATGCCAGTTTCACATCGCTACTAATAAATGGCTCTCAGTCGCTTACTTTCACATTTCCCCCCAGAAAATGAACTCATTCCACTTTCACGTTCCCCCCAGAAAATGGACCCATTCCACTTTCACGTTCCCCCCAGAAAATGGACCCATGCCACTTCCTCATTCCCCCCAGAAAATGGACCCATGCCACTTCCACATTCCCCCCCAGAAAATGGACCCATTTCACTTTCACATTCCCCCAGAAAATGGACCCATGCCACTTTCATATCCTACCAGAAAACTGACCATTCCACTTTCACATTTCCCCCCAAAAATGGACCCATGTCACTTTCACATCCCCCCAGAAAAAGGACCCATTCCACTTTCACATTCCCCCCAGAAAATGCACCCATGCCCCTTTCACATTGCCCCTAGAAAATTGTTTGTGAGTAGATATCATCAATGCACACTTGACACATGAGTGCCATGCGCGTTTCATATAAACAAAATCAAGCACATTGTCAAGACACATAGTTGCCACCAAAGGATACAGCAATTTTTTATCCCTCTGAAAATGACAATGTGGGTTTCACATTGCTACTAATAAATGATCCTCAGCCACTTTAAAAATTCCACCCAGAAAATCGACCCATTCCACTTTCACATTCTCCACAGAAAATTGGCCCATGCCACTTTCACACACCCCCACCAGAAAATGGACCATTCCACTTTCACATTCTCCACAGAAAATTGGCCCATGCCACTTTCACACACCCCCACCAGAAAATGGACCATTCCACTTTCACATTCACTACAGAAAATTGACCCAAGCCACTTTCACTCCCCCTCCCCCAGTAAATTGACCCATTCCACTTTCCCCACAGACAATGGTCAATTGAAAGTTGACCTGTGGGGAAAGTGGAATGCCACTTTCACATTCCCTCAGAAAATTGACCCATTCCACTTTCCCCACAGACAATTGATCCATGCCACTTTCACATTCCCCCAGAGAATTGACCCATTCCACTTTCCCCACAGAAAATGGACCCATGTCACTTTCACATTCCACCCAGAAACTAGACCCATGCCACTTTCACATTCCCCTCAGAAAATGGACCCATTCCACTTTCCCCACAGACAATTGACCCATGCCACTTTCACATTCCCCCCAGAAAATGAACCCATTCCACTTTCCCCACAGAAAATTGACCCATATCACTTTCACATTCCCCCCAGAATCTGGACCCATGTCACTTTCACATACCCCACAGAAAATGGACCCATTCCGCTTTCACATTCCCCCCAAAAAATGGACCCATGCCACTTTCACATCCCCCCAGAAAATTGTTTGTGGGTAGATATCATCAATGCACCCTCGACACATGCCTACATACTCTCTCTCTCTTTGGGCAGGGAGAAGGGTCTCACAGTACCAAGTGACTCCCCTCCTGGAACAGAATGGGAGGCATTCAGAACTGATTGACATTCCATGCCCCATCCTGTGCCTGCTTGTGCCTCAGGCTAAGGCAGGGTTAAGTGAACCTGGCACTGCTCAGCCACCTCAGCCTATGGCAGGCAGATATTTGGCAAGAATCCGCAGCCATGTTTACTGGCAATAGGCACTGCAAAAGGCATCCATAAAAGGCAAAATGGCTGCCAACCACTTGCATCTGGCTATGCATTTGTTAAATGCAGGGGTGAGGACTGCTGCTGGTTATTGCGTTGGGTACAGTGCTGGTCAGATGTGAAGCCGGATCTCAGGATCTGGACAGAGCCGCCCAAAACACCAAACCCATGCTCTGCAGCTGGGTTACTTGCAGCGAGGAAGAAAAAAAAAAGGCACCCTCAATGACATGGGTGGCGGAGCAGCTCATTGCTGCCACGAGCGCTCTTCTGGCTCTGCCCCCTACGTGTACACAAAAGCAGGACACCAGGGATTCTGGAGCCCAACCTTGCTGACGCCGTCACTACTGGTAAGTTTAAGTTGCTTTGCTACTGGGCCCGCAAAGGTTGGGGCTGGGCTGCTTGGAGCAGATCTAATCTGCCCTGTGCGAGCACCCTACACACAGAGCAGATTACTCTTTGCGCGCAGTCCTCGCACAGGGCAGAGAGGGCCGTCCTTAGCGATGGGCGAGGGTCGGATTGGACCTAAGGCCTCTCGGCCCATGGCTCAGATGAAATCGTCCAGGAGGAGTGGGGGCCGGTTTCTGCCCACGCCTGGGCCTGTTTAGACAATGCCTTGCTTGAGCGAAACACAATGGTATAAACCTAGTGTACAGAAAAAAAGAGACTTGGTTATGTAGCCTAAAAGCTTGTGTTCTGCGCCCATCAAGTTCATTGCCACAGTGCCTTGGGGCTCTGATGCTTGTGCCTATTGTGGTGTACTTAATTTGCCCCTCCACAGCTCAAGAGCGTGCTCTGTGGGGTGAAAGTCAAAGGGGAGAAGAAAGGTCAAGCGGTATTGATGCAAAGAAACTGAAGCGCTATTGCCACCTTTGTGTCAGTGTCTTCTGTGAATAATAATTCACGGGATTATATAAACAGCTGCTAGTGCTAACTTATATATGAAAACACTTTCACATTTACCAACACAGTTCAAAGGGAATTCATAATGCATGCCACTGCCTTTCATGGGAGTGTTACGGAAAAGAGGGCTATTTTTGTGAAGCATTTACCAGTTTAATGGTATCCACTACAGAATAATTGCTCATTTTACTATAGCAGATATGATAGCTCAGAGGGTTGAGCGCTTGCTGCGATGTGTGTGTGATATGCAGGTTCGAATCCCAGCAAGGCCATCTCAGTCTTTCATCCTTCTTAGATAGATAAATGAGGACCAACACAGGCTGGGTGATATTGAATGCATATTTGTTCTACAAAAAAGAACTTAAGTGTAATTGCTATACAATAACATATTATCATTTGGCCTTGGGCGCCTGCTTGCATTCATAGTAATTTGACAATATGCATCTATACACACAGATGTTAATGATACATATGGTGATCCATTCTTGTATGAAATGTATATCACAATAGTGAAATCATAACCATATTTTTCATAGTGTACTTTGGAACTATGCTATTTGATTGATGCCACTTCCTGTTTTGTCAAGGGGTGAAAGGTATACTATGTAAAGAATGTAAATGAAAACACATTAGTGCTGTGCAACCACTAAAAAAGAAGTTCTCAGTGTGGTTCCGTCCTTAATCCTGACTGCAAGCCCTACCCTGCGCACACCTCATCACATGATGGGACCACAAAGCAGTTTTCAAGTGGTGGTGATATCTTATTTTAGGGGCCCCAGTGCCATGGAAGTGGTTTAAAGTGGAATTGATATATAGTTTGAAAAAGAAGCAGCATGAAAGAAATTGCGCTCTTTTTACACTATTATTTTGGACATTTTCTTTGATCGGAGGTCACCTGCCAGCTCTACCCACTCTAAACCCCGCCTCCTCGGACACCGCCCACCCCCAAAACTCCGCCCCCACCCTCGGGCCTTGTGGGAGCTTCCACCATATTTTGTCAATTTCCACCACTGATTGGGTATACAAGCACAACACATGGCAAACTGTCAGGGATACGTCATCTTTGTATTTGCAAAGAATCAACGTCCATTGTATGCAGACACGTTGCAAATACAAACACTGACAGTGCACTGCAGTTCAGGTTCAATTAGACGCCGAGTGATAGAAAGGCACTCGCTTTTGCAACTTAAATTGCAAAGCGCCACGAGGTGGGAGTGCCGCGAGGTTTAATTGTGCTTGATGTTGTCCAGGTGCTACTGCTGGGGGCTGTAGTAGTGTTTGTTTTTCAAACAGAACTTCACATTTAAATGACTATGCAATATAAACACAATAACAAAAAAACATTGAAAACTGCAGCAGCACGCGAGAGAAGCTATCTAAAACCTGTTCTTTAGTGACTGGAAAATACGAGACTGCCACCTAGTGTATATTTAAAGAAAGCTACGAATTTAGAATACCAAAACACATCCATGGTGGAGCATGCAAAATCTGTCTACTGTCCAGTAATCACTCCCTCTGGCCCTGCAGGTGTCGCTGTCATCGACTATAACTCCCAATCGTCCCAGGCAGCATCGTCAACAGCAAGTTATCATGGGAGTCGTAGTCCCAAAAAATATGCAGCGCGTCAAGGTGCAGATGCCTAAGAATGATTGGCTAAAAAAAGGAGATAGGTTTTAGTCCGCGGAAGGAAAGAGGTACACATTTGAGAAGAGAAGAAGAGGCTCCCTAAAAAAAACAGAGGCAGCGATGGCACAGCAGCGTCAAGACATTATTTAATGTGTGATGCATTTAGATTCTTTTTGGACAACGTGTCCTCATCTTCAGGGGAAAGGGGGAACTCGCCAGTATGGCGCACATTTACCTGGTGACGTGGCCGCGGCGTCATCGGCTAAGCTATGCCTGACATGGACACAGAAGAAATATTCACAATAACCGAATGCAGGTGGAGTTATCGTAAAGCTATTCCACGTTTATTACCAAACCGTACTGTAAGGAGATCAGTGCCCGCCCTTCATTCAGCAGCGCGGGGTCGTGTTAATAGTAGGGGCGCACTGTATAAAACCCACATAACATAATATAGAGTACTAACATTAGAAGGCAATATCTACAGCTCGCCGCCATACGCACAAATCGCAGCTGCAAATGCTCCCATAGTCCAGATTGTGGCGCCAAAGAGTCACAACAGGAAAGCACAGGTTTTAATCTTAGAACACCATGTAGATTGTCTAATAGAGTGGTTTCTGCAGAGGCACAGGGCCTGTGTGCCCCTGGCCTCGTGGGTAGAGAAGGTGTAATTCCCAGGAAACTCCTACACTCAAGGCTCAGTGGTTCGAGAGAGGTCCCCTCCTCGGTACTCTGCCACTCCCCTTCTCTTGTCAATTTAGTGGTGCCAAAGAAGTCCCCACCTCGGTGTTGTGGCCCGCTACCAGATCACCGGAGCGGACCACCGCAGATGTGGGGATCACCCGACATAGAACTTGGGCTGCGTTCACGCAGCAGACACTCAACAGATCACCGGAGCGGGACACCATGACTGGGGGCAGCCAGCACAATGCAGCCCCGGCTCTGGGGGCACCCAGGCCAGGGTTTCTCCAATAACCGTGGTCCCACGGCCAAGACATGCCAGTGGGACGGTGTTGCCCAGCAGAGGCACCGTCCTGATGCAGGGCCACACCGTAGGCCCTGCTGCATGCGGCGTGGCACCGGCATGGTGCTCTCAATAATATGCTGGAGTCAGTTCTTTGTTCGACTGACGAGCCGAAAAACGGCTCGTCCCTTTTATTGGTTTGGTCACTTGGTTAGCACCATATGACCATTACACAAATCCTGGGAGCTACCATGCTCCCAGGATGGGTGGACATGCAACACTCGAAACTGGTTGGTGGGATACCACCTACAGGGGACGGAAGAGGCGACTCTAAGATTTATCCAACAAACAATGCAATGTACCTGACTAAAAAAGAAAGCACAATTTGGGAATCAGAAATATATTATGTGCAACAGCCGTAAACCTGGCTATATCTCACTATAATTGCTGTACCTTCAAATCTTGTATTGTATTTCATTGCAGGATGTCATAAACACATCCTCGAATGCCTCCTAGACAGAATTCTGCATCACACCCTCAAAGACCCCCCTCGAGAACCACCAACCACCCACCAAACATTGTCTCAATTAATTCACTCATCTGTGAGGAGAGCACCATGGCTCACAAATTATGCTCAAAAACAACAGACAGTGAAATGCTATTGATAGAGCAATTTACTTCTCCACCATTATAAACTGGTTACGAGGATAACACACAAAGGATGTATGGAGAAGAGAAAAGTAAATATACTTCAGTTAGGTATGTGACTACACTGAAGGTTGCTACTGCTGACCCTAAACAGAAGCACACCCTAGCCCTGTTGTGGATGCGCTGTCCCTGGGTTCATGGTGTTGTGCTGCCTATCTAAAAGGAAAGAAGAAACAACTGTCCCTTCGCTTTAAACAAGGAAATATTGGATTGTTAAAAGACATTGGGCCTCATTAGGACCCAGGCGGTAAGGGGTTTACGGCGGCGTAAACAGCGCCGACCCTTACCGCCTGATTCCGAGGTCCCTTAGCGCCATGGAGGTTTTAACACCTGCTTTTAGCAGGTGTTAAAATCCATGGCGCTAAGGGACCTTGTTGTTAATTACGCCACCGTAATTTATGGTGGCGTAATTAACGCCTTCCCCACTCCCATTATGCCCTATGGGGCAAAAATGGGAATGGGGAAGGGTAAATGGGGATTGGGGACTTACCGCCCCGGCAATGTCGGAATGGGGCGGTAAGTCCGCCAACCACCATGGCGGAGTTGGCAATTTAGCGCCATGGACCATGGTGCTAATAGCGCCATGGTCCTCCGCCAAGGTCCTAATGAGGGCCATTGGGTCTCATTATGACCCTACCGGTCTGGAAACAACGGTGGTGGTAAACCCGCCGCCACTGTTGTTTCCGGACCGGCAAACTACGAGTTCTGCAGGCGGGTGGTGTTACTCCCACCAGGTCTGACCTGGTGGGAGTGACGCCACCCGCCTGCAGACGGAAATGGAAACACCGGCACCGTTAATTTACGGTGCCAGTGTTTCCATGGTCCCCATTCCCATGGAGTCCTATGGGGCTCCATGGGAATGGGGAGTAACGTTATTCCGCCTCTGGAATTACCGGACCACCGGGGCTGTAGTGCCCCGGTAAATCCAGCAAGTCCGGAGGCGGTAATTCCTTCTGGGTCCGACGGTAGCCTGCCGGTTTTTCCAGCACGGCTACCGTCGGACTCGTAATGAGGCCCATTGACTGGTCCGCAGCGAGAAACAAGTAAACAAATCATTCAATTTCTTAGCAAAGTCAGAACATTGCACAGGGGAATTTCTATCCTGTAGGTAGCTTTATTCATCAACTATGCAATGAGTTCAAGACCAAACAAAGCGGACCAGATGGGCCTACAAAGTAACATTAGAAGTAAAAATTCGAAGCAAGTGAACGGAAAAGAATGCCTGCATCGCACAGTCCACACCGCCCCATGGGGGAGTGCTAATATGAAAAATGGTATCTATGTAGATCAAAGGATATCTGTAAAAAAGGGGCCAACCTGTCATCTTCTTCAGGACCACAAGGTTCATGGACCTGTGATTAAAGCGCAATCCAGTTATTCAATGATGTGGCTCTGGCAGCCATCCCATGTCCTATGGAAATCAGAGATTGCTAAATGGGTCAGCTTGAAATGCCTTAGTACATAGAATAGTAATTATTATAATGTTGCCTTACTTAATGGCAGACTACACACCGGGGGACCACAGGTCCCCCACCTGTATGCACCTGCACCTACCTTCTAAAGTGGGTGTGCTCAGCCACAATGTGGTCAGTACCAGGAGAGGGGTTTGGCGTTCCCATCTGTTAAGGAGACGCCTTGCTGTAAATGAACAGGGCGGCCTGGTTAGGGCAGTCGCCGCTGCTTGAACTCAATAGCAGCGATAACCCGTACTTGGTTTGGGGGGCACGAGTGGATTAGCCTACCTGAGTATAAAAGCCTACAGAAGCTCAAGGTGAGATCTGTGTAGCACCCGCGGTGAATGTCAGCATCTCACTGCAGCGTGGAGGGTTGCTAGGCAGCCCGCGTCCTCGATCATGTAATAAAAGGACGCTTGGATGCCTCCGGATGGATTTGTCAAGAAACCCTGTATGGGGCGGTGGCCATCTTGGAATGATGCAGTTCCCTGTAGGTCTACAATGATTGACAGATATATCACGGATCAAAATACTGTTCTCATCATGATCAGGTCTTTTTAGATCGAGGGTACAGTAGTCATCCTTATATACCAGCCAGGTGTACATATATATATGTGATGAGATGTTCAATTCTCAATGTTGGAAGTAAAACCCTGTATAACAAAATGCTGTAACCCACAAGTATTTAAATAATGCTGGGTCATGCACCCATTTAAAGAAAAGGCATGAAAAAGTCTACGAATTGCGTTTAGAGACTTCAGTTAGAGACTTCAGTATTGAATTTACACCAGGCACGATGGGGCATCCTGGGGGTGGGGCGATGCCTTTGTGAATGTTAGGTAACACATAGAACGCAGGTATGGGTGCCACATTCGCTCCGAGCATAGCCAACTTGTATGTGCATCTGTATGGGAAGCCGTTCAGGTCAAAATTACACCTTTGTGAATGTGACATATTGAAATGTATACAACATGCAATGAAATGAGTAAGGCATACATTGAGATGACTATAATACGTATCGAAATGAGTATAACATGTATTGAAATGAGTATGATATGTATTGAAATGAGTATGACATGCACTGACATTCAATGAATAAGACATGCAATGGAATGAATATGACACCCATTGAAATGAGTATGACACGTTGAAATAAATAGGACGCCCATTGAAATGAATATGACACACGTTGAAATAAATATGACACCCATTCAAATTAATATGAGACACGTTGAAGTGAATACGACATGCAATGGAATTGTGAGCATGAACACTTATACTCTGAGACCATTCCCTTCAAGAAAGATCTCCAGATTTGGTGCAGATAAATAGATGACATCTTCCTAATTTTTGAAAGGACTAAATTCTTCAAGAGTTGGCTCAATGTCTGTAATCGGCATCTCAAGTTCAGCATGGAGTCCATTAAAAATGAGATCCACTTTTTGGACTTACATATTATGGCCAGGGATGGCCAACTCATAGCCAAAGTTTACAAGAAACCGACGGACAAAAACTCTCTTCTCGCGTACAACAGCAAGTATCTGCAAGCATTGTGGGGTAATCTCCGCTTTGGACAATTCCTCAGATACAGGCGCGCATGCACTAACCCAGGTGATTATAACGTCCAGGTCAGTGCCCTCAAAACACAACTGGTGCAGAGGGGCTACCCTAGAAAGATCATTAAAGACACATACAAAAGAGCAAGGAACTGCCGAAGGGACATTACCCTGCAACAAAGACCGACACCACCAGCAAGAGGCAACATCACAGCAGTCTTCAGCTACTCCTCACTTTTTAACCAATTGAAAAGGGAGAATAAAAGACTCTGGCCCTTGCTGAACACAGGTGAGAGCCATCTGGAACAACTGCGCTTCACCATCACGCGGAGGCAGAACCTCTGTGCTAGATTAGTGCACACATTACCTAAGGCGAAACCAACAGATGATGGCTGGGAGGGGCAACAGACATTATGGTCCACACAGACCCTAACGGACATGCTCCATGTGGACGATGCTCTGTGTGTACAAAAACATGCCAGAGCACTAACACTGACATCGGATGGAAAACACCCTAACTTCAGAAGAACTTCATTAATCACAACAGTTCAGGTGTCATATAACTCATTACAAGCCCCTCCCTTCTACGCTATATAGGTATGACGCGTGAGCAATTAAGAAAAGGCTTATTGAGCACAGGTCATGCACCCAAAAGTGCAAGCTTGCCTCACCCATGGTATCCTGCTTTTTGGAGATGGGGTACAGCGCAGATGATTTCAAATGCACTATTCTTGAGAAACTATATCCACCACGGCTTGGTGGAGATTTTGAATCAATTTTGTTGAAAAAAGAACAAGAGTGGATATTTCGCATAGACACTTGCAACAAGGGCCTTAACAAAGCCATTCAATGGCATGATTTGGCAGTTATGTGACCCTGGAGGTCTTTGTAGAACTGACTAGTAGTGTACCTTTTGCCTCCCTAGGCAGGAAGGCATGACCACCACACTACTGCCCCAATGAAGACAGAGAAACCACACTGACCTCACACCTGTTTTGAGGCATTCCTTCCCCCCCAGCCTTTACGCAGCAACACAGGAGACAGTGGCCATCCCCTCCTACCACTATCACCACAAAATCTGGGTCTCTAACCATCAACAGCACATATATAATTTACCAGCTAGTCTGTTCTCTGACTACTGTTTCACTTCCACAGGAGTCCTTCAACACTGTGTAGCATCAAGTCCCCAGTTTTAGGGCTTCCCACCAGCAGTAGCACACTGAAAGCATCCACGACAAGCTTCCAACTCACGTGTGTGCACTTTAATTGTATGAGGCAACGAATCCCATTATGAAGTGGTCGAAGTGAGCGGGAGCGGTTGGGAGCGGTGCGCCTCTACTTTTTTAAATTAAGTTTTACTGCTCCTATACTTTTATTTTAAAAAGAAACCGTTCCGGAAAGGTTTCGTTTAAAAACAACAGTGTAGGAAGAAGTTGAAACTTACACTAAATGTTCCCTTAAACAGCAGGGGCATGTGTTTGGGGGTTTGTATTGTGTGTGGGAGGCGGTGTGGTGATGGGGTTTGTGGGGAGTGGGCCCAGGCTAGCAGGGAACATAGTTCCATTACTTCTTTTCGTACACTTCGGCCACTGCCATTATGGGATAAGCAGCTTCCAATATTGCATGCACATAAGGCAGAACCTTGTTTAGGGACATTTCAATCCTAATCTATTGGATATTAACGCCACTGGAATCATGCCTTTTCCCCAAATGGACGTAGGATCTGGCATTATTTTAACACATGTGGGTAGCGAAACAGTGTTCTGCGCCTAGTGTGCTGAGAGAACAGTAGGTGCATGTTTAGTTTCTCCTTTTGTTCTGCATGGTGGGCCCTGAAGCAGAAATTATGGGCACTGTAGGTGGTGGGGAAAGGAGGAGAGGGTTCTGCTTTCCCCAGCAAAGGCAACAGAAGATTAGTCCTTTAAGATGTGATAAAGTGTAATAAAAAGCTTTAATTTTCACTTCGCAACGTAGTTGAGTACTGTTATTCTCTTTCAGGCGTTGAGAAGTGCAGGTTCTCAAATGCACACAAATAAGAAGTGCAGGTAGTGAGGGCTGGGTAGGACCGGCCCATTTAAGCACTGGTTTAATGCCTTAGATGCCATGCCTATTCCGCCTTACAAGAAGCTCCGGAGAGGATGACTTCTTCCCTTGGGTTAGTGGGACCAACTAACCCCGAGACAAACTTTGCTGGAAGACCTTCCCCGACTGGCTGTACTTGTTTGCTGCTGCAGGTACCAAGTGCCAGGGGTCGAGAAATCCATAGTCGAGTGCAACGTCTGGAAGCTGGCCAAAAGCTCCAGGAAGCTCCTCAGGACCATCCAGAAGCAGGACGACCAGAGCTCGAGGACTCAAGGAGTGAAGGAAGCCCAACCAGTGTCCAAAATCTGCGGTGGTGCTGTTTACCAAGCGCTGAAACGCCAAGAGCCGCAGATCCGCTGCAGATCCAAAAAGAGCCCATAGCTGCTGCCGACGATCAAATTGCTTCTGCAGGAGCCCCCAGACGTCCTCCCTCTTGTCCCCATGACTGAGGCCCTGGAACACAGGATCTACATCGCTGCAACCAGACAGGAGCCAGCTGGACCCTCTTCTTCTAACCAAAGGTACTGCTCTGACTTTGGGTACTTACCTCATTGTCTGTAGCTTGCTCTTGTCAGTTGAGACATGCAGTAGCTGCTTTTCTAGAGTTGATCTCAGCTCTAACTTTAACAGCATCTGACCCTAAAGTGATTTTTCTTCAACAATCTCTCCAGCTTTGTGCATGACTTTTACTATCGAAGAAGTGCCTCAGCTCCATAGACTTTGCTCCAGTTGACGTTGGCTGCCCTGGCTTCCTACAGAATCTTCTATTCCATTGACTTTGATTCTTCCTGTCCCTCAAAGGTGATGCATTGGTTTAAAACAGAAATTGCTGGGGAAACTTTTTATCTAGACTTCACTGGAAGATTTAAAGTGCCTACATGCTCTGAGAACCTGTTTAACTTTTTTTCTTCCTTTAACCTTTCCTTTCTGCCAACCTCAGAATCTACTAAAGTGTACAAGTGATATATAAATGCCATTACTGTCCTATGCAAGTAAAGTGACCTCTGGGTGTAGGAAGTGGGTATGACACCTCTCTAAAGAGTATAAACCTGCTTTGAACTGATTCTGAAAAAGTATGTTGAAGTGTATTTTTATTGTTGCACATTTCCCTTTTTAAAGAATGCTTATTTAAAAATAACCGTTAAATAAATAAATAATTATTTTAACTACAAACCTTGAGTGTAAGTGTTACTTGGCTACTTGTATTGGTGGATTTCATTGCTACAGCTCCACAGCTCACATTTACCCCTCTTGAGATAAGTCTGGCTGCTCAGTCACATTACCAACTTGTGTAGCACAGGCCTATACTGTCTATACTATATTGTCTCGTGTCCTTATTGTAGGCAGGCACACAGACAATGCATGTCGCACTATGTCCCTTGTTGCAAGGACGTAGCGATGTACTGCAAGCACTCACCTTGTTCTTAGTGAGGGCAGACACACATTTCGGAAGTGCTCTACTTTGGTAACAGGTACCCAGTGCAGCCAAAACAGCAGACTCTAAACCAGGGGTCCCCAACCTTTTGTGTGCAATGAGCAAAATTGGCATATCAAATTAAATGGTGAGCAACATCAATTTTTCGACGGAACATATCGGCGCACAGTTGGCGGACAAATTGTTTGCAACACAAATTAGAAATGTAACAAAGTTAAAACTGTGTATAGAACATTTAATTTGCAGTACTTAATAGTTATCTAGACCACGTGTTATTCTAGTCAAGGAAATGTGGAAGGCCTTTAACTTCATTTGACGTTTAGTGATTTACAAGAAATGTTGAGGAGATTGAGTGGTCAGTAGTACATTTTTAGACATATAGGACCAGTTCAGCTGTTCAAAAATAGAGTAGGAGTAAGTAAACATTACCAGGGGTTTCAGGTTCCTGAGCAAAATATTAGTGCAAATGTATCGACAGTAAAAAGGGCCACAAACGGGGCACTGATTTTTCAGGTCTACTGAGATTCTGCCTAGGAATTTATGGGATCTTTAATGGCAAATGGTGCATTCCTAAGCATACGAGATCAGCAACACTGTTCCACAGTCATTGATGACTGTATTGTGGATGTTTTTTTTCTTCAGGAATGTTATGAAATGTTACATTTCTTACTGAACAAAGAGTAAACACAATCCTCTGGAGTTCATTTTCCAATGGCCAGGGTAGGCACCACGAAGAAGATATCTGACAGCCAGAGCGGCTGGCTGGCGATGCCTACGCTCGAAAAGGAGGCATTGGAAAGAATTACTAATTCACAAGAAATAAAGATATTCTCTTAAAACTGTTGTACAGTTCAGAGGCCACAAAGGAAAGCGTGAGTTTGTTTGAGTCTTTAGGAGAAACTATCCATTACAGAGCTATTGGCAAACCATGCCCCCAAGTTCAGGAGCTCCAGGTTATAGAAAGGGATGCACCATGGTTCGATGCAGAATGTAGAATCTCAAAAAGAAAACTGAACCATGATTTAATGAGGGGTGTGTACACTGCTGGTCAGATTTATAGTTTCAAAATGGCATAAAAAATTGCCTTAAGTTAACAAAAACTTAATTGGATTGGAATACAGGGAAAATTAATTATGAAAAATGTGGGCATGCATTTACCGTATCTGCCCATTAACCGTGTGCCAGATGGGCACAGTATCAAACGATTACCATTTTTCCACTAGGACACTATGTAATATAAATACAGGTGACACCAAAATGAATGTTGTCGATAAATATGGTGGCATCAAACACAAACCTCACTTGTACAGAAAGTGTGCATGCACATTATTTAATAAAGGAAAGTTGGGTATGAATACCACCTCCTTGTCCACTATGCTCATACTAGCTGTACCAAGGAACGGAATAGGCCAATTTTCTCCATGACACAAACATGGTTCAAATAATGTACTCATTAATACATTTATCAGCTGGGCAAAGTAACTGGAGATGACAGGGTTTTAGCAATGAGACTACCATAACTAGTAAGGACATTTACTGTAAAATTATGTGCATGGTGGCACCAAACACAAATCTTGCATGTATAAAAAAAAAGCCAGCTGGAAACACAGCGGCTCATTGGCCAACATTCTTGCACAGTCCAGGACTCTGTACTGACTATAGTGCTACTGAGGTCTCATCCATTCAGCACCTCCTTCTAGTCCTCCACACAATGGCCCAGAGCAACTGGCGAGCAACAATTTAGGGTGCCGCGAGCAACATGTTGCTCCCGAGCTACACGTTGGGGATCCCTGCTCTAAACACTGCACCGCTAGAATCACTGATTGATGTGCTCGGCGTGGGCAGAGAAACTGCGGGACCATTGTAAACACCACATTATTTATTTCCTATGCTCATTGTTGTAAGGAGCAGAGGGTGGCAGAGAACAGGGAGGGATACATTGAAGCGGTTCCTGCTTCGTGAGCGGTGGCTTTGCAGGCCTACATTCCATGTGAAATGGTCCCTGTGCTGTGTGTCCCTTCCTTACTGCCCTTACAAAAGGCCATGTGAGAGACCTGGCGCGTCTCCTAACAGTAGCCAGCCCTAATAGGACATCGCTCGTCTATGATCTGAAGCAGGTAACTGCACAAGCATTGACTGGTCCAAACAATTAGCATGAGACATGCAGAACATGTTTATGCAATTCCAGAAATGTCTGGCCCAGCCTAAAGCTAAAGGTCGTCCAGCTGGGACAAAGAAGTGACTGACCGACCGACAGGATCCGCCAAGGCCAGGCTATGCTAAAAATAGCTGTCTGGAGTCTGACCCCGTCTCATTCCCAGATGGGTCTGCCCTCGGTATGCTGTCTGCCCCCACCTCTGCAGCCAGTGTCTGATTGAGACTGAATTGCAGCATGCGCTCGTGTTCACTGGCACAGCCGAAGAGGGGGCTCAAATATAGCATTAAGCACAAACATCTTGCCGGTGCCCTGCAGGGGGCACTTGCCAGCAATAAAGGGACATTCTCAGTGGTGGAAATGGAGAAAGATGTAAAGGGGGACCCCACATGGGCTGGGGCGGTGGCAGAGGTTGGAGGAGGGGGAGGAGTTCCGAGGAGGTGGAGTTCAGAGGAGGCAGAGCTGGCAGTTGAACAGTTTAAAAAACTCTTTTTTCCCTCTTTTCTAGGCTAGTCGAATATGTGTGTTCTTGCATTTGCTGCTGTGTTTAAAAATTAGGCTTTTCCCTCTATCCCTCTATCTAGGTTCTTTCTTCCTGATAACTCGCTTTTAGGTGTCGTGCTTTCTGCTATTTGATGTAACCTAGGCCTTTTTCCTTTCCTGGACACTTGACGCTAGATTGTGTCATTGCTGTTGGTTGTAGTTGATATCATGCTCTGCAGTACCTCCCTTTCTCCCCTCTTCCTTCTCTCTGCCCTCTCCATCTATGGTGATCTCAATCTCCCCTATCTTCTCTAATTGCTATTCTATCACCTATCCTATCCCTCTGACAAAGTCTGGGAGGAAAAAGTTCAAGAAGGATCTCCTGGTCTCCAACCCAGGCCTGCCCATCGCTGACACCTATGTCAACGTTTCTTCCAGGCAGACTTTCACCGACATCAACTTTGTCGTTCCTTCGCAGGACCTTTGGATTCCCTCTATGGTCTCTGTGCTCTCCCCTTTCCGTTTCTCTCCCATTAATGGTGGCACCCATTGGGGGGTACTCTTGCATCCTTCCTGTCTTCTATGATCATTATTAATGTCTACCTGGTCCAGGAACACCTAGATGGGGAGCCATTTATAGTAGGGACAGGATTCCGACTGTGTGTACAGACTGTGTGTATAGGAGACGGTCCCAGGCAAGCAGGGTGGTCGCAACAGGATCAAGAGGGGAGTCTCGCACGTAGTCACAGTGGAATATCAGGATCATAATATTAACCGTCGTCGCTGCCAGGGTTTCCAACTTGACATGAGGGTGACTAAGGGAACTTGGGTACCAATAAGTGGCATATTGGGCCTGCTGTGCGGCCATCCAGTACAGTGTGAGGTCCGGAGCCGCGAACCCCCCCCTCTCGTATGGAAGCATCATATCTGACCATTTCTTGTGGACTCCACCCAAATGCCGCAAAAACTGTGCACATGACTTATGTACGTTTGCAAAATATTGCTTCCGGGCCAAATGGGCACATTACTAAAGATGTAAAGCATTTTGGCAACCAGAACCATTTTGTTGAGGGAAAGCTTCCCAGCGAGTGACAGCGGGAGAGAACACCACCGTGCCATTTTCGACTCAGCGAGTTGTGCTACGGCCGTGTAGTTATCAGCTAACAGGATGGATTTGGACAGGGACATACAGGCTCCCAGATACCTAACAGCGCCGGGGGACCAGCGGTGTGGATACTCCGAAGTAGGTTGTTGAGTGGCGTTGGTGAGTGGAAAAATCTCGGACTTGGAGTAGTTGATTGTAAAACCCGAGAAGGTGCCCACATGTGTGATGTCTCGCAGAATTAGATCAAGATGGATGCCGGGGTCCCTGACATATAACAGTACATCATCAGCATATTAGGGATATAATCTTGGGGGCGATCTCTCAACCGTATCCCTCTATGGGTATGGCGGGCTCTGACATAGTCAGCCATTGGCTCTATCACAAGTGCAAAAAGAATTGGGGAGAACGGGCAGCCCTGTCGAGTGCCTCTGAAGAGCATAAATAATGTGGACGTTAGGGAATGGACCCGGGCCCTCGCAACTGGGGCAGTGTATAGCAATTTAATGTACCCAATCATGTTGGGACCAATCCCCATCGTCTCTAGAACCAGCCACATGTATTTCCACAAGACCATCTCGAATGCCTTCTGTGCGTCGAGTGTGATTGCGACAGCGCACAAATCCTGGTCAATTCTAGCCATCACGTTGAAAAGTCGCCAGATATTATGAGAAGTGTATCTCCCGGGAACAAACCCCCCTTGGGCCTCGTGGACTAGGTGTGTCATGAATAGAAGGAAGCAATTCGCTATCACCTTGGCAAAAGTCTTGGTGTCGATATTCATGAGGGAGAGGGGCCTGTAGGAGCCGCATTTGTCACCAGGATTGTCGGGCTTAAGTAGCACCGTGATGACAGCCTCACGCAGGAAGGGAGGGAGAACAGAGCTACGGAGTGATTCATCCCAGATCTCCAACAATTTGGGAGAAAGAATGGCGACATGTTCCTGGTAGAATTCAGGGGTGAGCCCGTAGGGGTCCGGTGCCCTGCCCTTCGGAAGGTCTGATATGGCTGTGACAATCTCTTCCAGCAGAATCAGGGAGTCTAACTCATCCCTAGTCGAGGAGGAGATACATGTTGTTGGGATCTGCTCTAGGAGATCTCTCATGTGTTGTTCACTATGTTCTGGGGGTGAATTGTGCAGATCTGTGTAAAACACTGTAAAGATCTTCAATATTTGCTAGTCCGGCCATTGTGTTACACCTTGTGCATCCTTGACGGACGTGATCTGGGCCTGACCCCATTCTACTCTAGTTACCCTCCCCATATGTCTGCGCAGCTTGTGGGCAGCTAAAGTAACGAACTTCCCTCATGGCGTGCGCCTTGAAGACCTTAAGTTCCTCACTAATCTGTGCAAGTTTGGCAGTATCGGCTGCTGTCAAGCAGTCATGTTCCAGTTCCCATAGCTTTGATTTCCGAACAACTGAGGTTGTTTCTCATGGTTTGCAGTACACCCGCCTCCCTGGATATGGACATCCCTCCGATATACACTTTGAAAGCATCCCAGCAAACACCAGCCGTGGTAGCCTGCAGGGATTTGCATGTAAAGAATATCTCAATATCCGCCAGTATGTCAGCTTTGAATACAATGTCAAGGAGGGCAACGGATTTCAAACGCCATGTGCTACATGTAGGTGTAGGCACTCCGAGGTTCACTGACAGGGTGATCGGGGCATGGTCGGAGAGTGTACGGGTAAGTATCTGCACTTTATTTACCTTCCCCATCGAGTCACCAGACACTAGGAAAAGATCGATCCTGGAGGAACTATCGTGAACTGGCAAGTAATAAGTATATTCCCGCCGCTGTGGGTGGAGAGTCCTCCAGGCATCTCAGACGTCAAGTGTTGTGCAGCGCATATGTAATCTGTGTGCTGTGCATGACAGGGCTCTGGATGCAGTACCTGTTCTATCCAGGCTGGCGTTTAGTATCAGGTTCATATCACCTCCCCAGATAATCTGGACCCCCACATAGACCAGTAGTGTAGAGGTAATGGCATCCAGAAAATGTGTGGTATAAACATTGGGACCATAGGTGTTCACAAGGAGGTATTCCCTATTTACTATTGTGCAGTACAAGACAATATATCTACCTTCGGGATCTATGTAGCTCTTGTGAAGTGTGAATTTGATGGATTTGTGGATCAATGTTAGCACACCTCTGGCTTGTGTGGAGTAGGTCGTGTAAAACCTGTTAGGACCCCAAGTGGGTGCAATGCTCGTTACCAAACGACCCTGAGAATGCGTTTCTTGCAGCAGTAGTATTTTAGCACCGTGTCTTTGAGCGTAGGCCATAACTTTACGGGTTTTGGTATAGTTACTCATCCCCTGGATATTCCAGGACATTAGAGTTATGGACATTCTGCTCTCTTAGGGTACATCCCAGTTAGTGTAGCCCCGAGTGTATCCACTGAAAAGATATTCCCTGGATCAACACTTCCATATGTCGTGAAATGCTGAACTACCTCTGTCATTTTAAGTATAACTTCCCCCAACACAATTATTAAGACATAGGTGATGCAAAAACAGTGAAGCCAGGGCTCAGTCATTATCCATAAGGTCCTCCGCTGGATTATGGAGAGGTATCTGTGACTCAATGAACTTCACTGCTTCTTTAGGAACAGTGAAAAAGTACAATGTTTGCCTAAAAGTAAACTTGAGTCGAGCTGGAAACAATATAGCGTAGGGAATATTACGCTCCATAACAATTTTTTCACACCAAGAAATTGACGCCTCTCTTGCTGTACCCCACAGAGAAGTTAGGGAAGATCCTGGTGACCTGGGAGCTGGGATGTAGTTCATCCTTTTCACGGGATAGGTGAAGAATGAGGTCCCTGTCCCTATAATTGAGGATCATAGCAATGACAGGCCTGGCAAAGTCTCCAGGTTTAGGACGTGGTGAAAGGGCTCAATGAGCTCACTCAACAGTGAAAAGGGGCACAAGGCATGGTTGCCTAGCAGCTCTTTAAGCAGGTTTTCGACTGCTAATTCCATGCAGCCTTTGAGGGCATTTTTCCGGGGACCCCAATGATCCGTACGTTGTTCCTACGTGATCTGGACTCCAAATCATCACATTTTGCCTTAATGGTCTTCATGTCGCGAGTGAGTGTTACAACCGTGTCATGAAGAGTGTGCAGACCATCCTCGTTGGCACCAATTCTGGACTCCGCCTCGGTGATCCTGGTGCCGGCCTGATCAAGTTGAGACTTGAATGATGCAACATTAGCATTGTCATCCAATTTCTCGTTGAAAGAAGCAATATTTTTGGCCATGGACTCCATCAATGCAGTGAGGGTGTGAGTCGGCGTGCCTGGGCGTGAATCAGGTTCTTCCTGGTTGGAGGACGTATGGCCCGACTCTGGTCAAGATGCTACTTTGGCAAACTTGTCCATGGCCCCCACCTTGTTGGAACCACGAGATCTGTTCGACATTGCTATGTAGCCAAGAGCTGGTGCTGCCCAGATAGATGGAGTCTGGTCATAGAACTTAGCACAGTAGTCCAGGCCGAGGGCAACTGGCACATAGTCACCGCAGCAGAGGGTCAGGGAGACTGAGACGAAGACCTTGCTGGACAAGGGTCCCACCGCTGCAGGGGAACGGCTGGTCAATACGCAGGTAGGAGCGTTAATGTGGCAGTGTGGCCGAAACAGTCATCTGGCAATAAATGAAGGTGGGAGTGAAACAATTCACAATGGTGCGAGTAAGGAAAGTAATCACGACAAGAACCGCATGTGTCCGCACACTATTAGCTACAGTCTGTTTGTAGCATTCCCCAATTGTAGTCAATAAGCACACAGACAGCGCTGGGGAAAGGCGTGGAGAGCAATAAACAGTGAGGCCGCAGGGGCACAATTGTCCGGCCCAGTGGATGTGTAGGTAGAATGAGGATAGCAGGGTCTCAGGGCCCCCAGACCAGGGGGAGGATCGCACGTGCATGCCCCACCGCTTCACAAATATTTATGATGATAACCTGGGCAGCGGGAGGATCAACCAGGCAGCAGAGGTTGGCAAAAATATGCACAGCAGTTGAAGTGCAAGCGCTGGTGGGGGAACCAGGGATGTCACGGGAGAAGAGAGCAGGGGCAACACAGGTCCGGACCGCCAGGCGCTCAGTGTCCAGGGAGACCCCAAATGTTGAGGGTGGTCAGGTATCTATCACGGAGTACCGCCCACAGTGCAGGATGTGTTACGCGGTTAAGTTTCCCATCCTAGGATGCACCTCACAGGAGGATCTGGTCCGGAGTGTATACCTAGATGGCCCCACCAAAGACAAGAAGCCCCGGGTCAGTGCAGTCCAACCACATTCAACAGCAGTTTGGCAGTCCTGAGGGGGGACAGCAGGTAAGGAGCAGCAAGTTGGAGGCTTAGAAGGGTTAATGATGAGACCTGGAGCAGTGAGAAGCAGGGCAACATGCAGGGGGCCCTAGTGGGCCACCAGGGGATCCGGTATGTGCTCCTGTCCAGCATTAAACAGCACGGCGTGAATAGCAATGTCAGCAAGACGGTGGGGGGAAAGCAGGAGACAGGCAGAGCATCTCAGCCCAGCGGCCACAAGGAGAGTATCATGGCTGGGAGCAGGGCTGGCAGGCACGTGGCAGGACCAGCAGGCAGCAATGGGGCAACATCCCCTCGGGATACTTCCCCGCCAACACGGCCGCCCGGGTCCACCAGCCCGCAGATGAAGGGAGGCGGGACTGGCGTAGGCCGCAATTCGGGCCAGAATTGTTGGGCTGAAGGGCACCCCGGCCGGAGCAGCACAGATGACCGGGCGATGCCCCCAGGTGCCGTAGCAGGCATCTCCAGCGCCAGCCCGCGGCCCCGACTCACTGAGTAATCCACCAGCAGGCCCCAGCATCGAAGCCGGCAATGATGAGCAGCCCACAGAGCAGAATCCAGTCCCCCAGCAGGAGGGGCGCTCTTCAACACCTCGAGGGCAAGCAATCGGGCCAAGATGGTCAGTCCGCACGGCTGCCGACTCCGGCCCGGCCCAGCAGACAGCACAGGTTCACTAGTGGTCTTTGTCTCTAGTACGCATCCCATACGTCAGTGTAGGCCCGCTGTGGGCAGAGAATCACAGGGCCAGATCTCGGTGCCCGCTCGTTGGATCAGCACAGTTTTCGGGGGAAATTGTGTAGGATCCGCCACTGTAGTCAGATTTTTCGTTGGCCGTGCACAGAGCTAAACAGCTAAGCAGCCATCACTCAGGCTGCTCCACAGTGCCCCCGTACAAGATCCTTTCTAAGCCCGGGGCAGACTTGCCCTGATCTTCCCTGTGTAGATCCCTGCTACTGTCATACCCACTCAGGCCTGCTCATCTTTCGAATGCCTTATCTGCTTGTTTGCTTGTTTGGTGTCTCATCTGGCCTCTCTCTGACTCTGGCCACCATCTACAGGCTCTGTGGCCAGGTCTCTCCCACTTCCCCTCTGAATGGGCTGACCTCACCTCTTCTCTCCTTGCCACCTCCTCCAAGCTTCTCCTCCGCTGAGACTTCAATATTCACCTCAACTTCCCTGATGCAGTCTCTGGGCTCTTCCGCAACATCTGTGACTCTTTCCCTCTCTATTCTTCCCACAGACTGACACACTCAGCCAGAAACACCTTGGATGCTGTAACCTCTTGAGACATCCCCATCTCCAACCCTCTCATTACTCCTCTCTCCTGGTCTGATCATGCTCTCCTGTCCTCTCACCTGGACCCTCTCGGTCCACTGGATAAGCCGTTGCCCTCATTGCCAGCTTCCTTCTCCATCATTCGACCTATGAAGCGAGTGGCAGTTGCCGCTTTTGCCACCACTTTCACCCCCCCTCCTACTCCTACCACTGACTCTCACTCTGACACAGCCCTTACTAACCTACAACTCTTTATCTCCAACACTCTGGACATCCTTGCCCCTGTCATGAGGATCTGCATGAAACCTGCCTCCAAGTGCAATTCCTGGTATGACTCTGACCTGACCACTCTGAAAGTGCAGAGTGGCGGAGCAGAAGTGGCAGGCTTCGAGCACATCCTCTGACAAACTTGTCTGCCACATGCTCCATAGGCAATACAGGCTCTCCATCTACTCGGAGAAGAGGGCCTATATCCAAGCCCACATCTCTGCGACCACTAACAACACGGCCCAAATTTTCAAAATCTGCAAGGAACTTGCCAACCCTGGTGCAGTCTCCACTTCTCCTCTGCCTTGCCTGGCACTCTGCACTTCTCTAGCCTCTGACTTCATTTCTAAAACTCAGGACATCTTGTCCCCACTCTCCTCTATTCCTCGCCTTTCTCCTTCACCCGGTCTCAGTCCTCCCTTTGGCCCCTTCTCCCCTGCCCGTATCCTCTTTTTCTCCCATAATACCTGATAAGGTTTCTAGACAAGTCCGCTGTATGAAAGTCTCATTCTAGTAGGGTGTTCCCCTGCTCTTCCAGAACTATCAAGGGTAATACTGTCTTCCTCGCTCCAGCCTTGGCCAATTTCTGCAATAACTCCTTTGCCACTGGATCCTTACCCTCACTCCTCAAGCTTTCCCTTGTGGATCCTTTCCTCAAAAAGCCTTCTGCTGACCCTTCCTGTCTGGCAAACTACTGCCCTATCTCCATTACCCCCTTCGTGAGCAAACTCTTGGAGAAGCTGGACATCTCCCAGTTTACCCACCACACTGAATCTGTTGGTTGTTGTCACGGCCACCAGCCTGGCTTCAGAGCTGCCAGAAGCAAGGAAACTGCTCTCCTGAACACCGATGAAGACCTGCTCTCTAATCTCGATTGCAGCTCTCCTTCCGTTCTTATCCTTCTTTTTTTTTTATAACACATTTTATTGATTTTGAGACAAACAAACAAACAACATAAGCACACAGTCGATACAGGTCATTGATTGTTTCCCACTGTCATTTCAGACAACATTTTAAATTTGAGTTTACTGCCCCTTTGCAGGAGCTACATTCGATTCCTGCGCTTATACAAAGTCACCTTTCAATGGGCGTCTTCCCACTTTTGCCATACTTTCTGCGCCTTGGCCGGACATCCTCTGGCCGTGTATACCCTGCGCTCCATTGCAACACAGATGTCTACGTCTGTCGTCCATTGTCCATTACTCAGAGTCGTCTCCGACCCCCATTTTTGAGCAATGTTTCTTTTGATAAGTGCGGTAGTGGTGGACACAAACAACTTTTCATATCTTGTCAGGTCAACTTCATTGTCTATTCCCAGCAGTAGCAGCTTAGGATCTCTGGGAATCTCTTTGCCTAGGACTCTAGATAATTTGTTACAACATGCGCCCCAGAACTGCTGAATATGTGTGCATGTCCACAGTATGTGAAAGAAGGTGCCTTCCTCTGTTTTGCATCGCAGGCAGGTTGGATCATTTATCCTTCCCCATTTATAGAGGGCCACTCTAGGATAATATACTCTGTGCAGTATCTTTAACTGAATCAGCCTAAGCCTTGATGATATGGCTACCTCCCTAGGAAACATCAGAGCCATGACCCATTCTTCCGGTAGTATCGCACCCACATCAGGCTCCCATTTGGTCTGTAGTGCCAAAGGAGGTTATGGCACTATATAGGACCGATGTCACCTTTTGAGTGATTCGCTTCAGGAAAAGGTTCCTTTCTATTGGGGTAAATTCCGGCAATGCGGTCATGTCAGGGAGATTGCCCTGTAGTGCGTGTTGCAACTGAGTGTAATGGTATTGTTCGGGTCGGCGGAAGTGCGAGTCTGAGCGCCAGCTCCGTGAATGGAATTACGGTGCCCTCTCTCATGACATCACACAATGTAAGTGATCCATGTTGGGACCAGTGCGGCCATTTGGGAAGATTATATACACCCGGGAGATTTCTGTTATTCCACAGTGGCTGGGCTAGTGTATCCTTCTTGACCTTTCCTCTGCCTTTGACATGGTCAATCATGCCACCCTGATAAATCAGCTCTGTGAAACCCTTGACATCACAGACCTGGCTCTGGACGGGTTGTCCTCCTTCCTCTCAGACTGACCTTCCCAGGTTCAACTGGGCCCATTTCTCTCCACCATCTCACTCTCCAACTGCAGCGTTCCTCTCGCCTTGGCCTCTCAATATCTATCTGGCCCCTGTAGCCCATTTGATCTCCACCTTCTCTCCTAACTTCTGATGTTATGAGGATGACATGCATCTCTCCTTGAAGCTTGCCTCCTCTGTCTTCTCCTCTTCCTCTCTCTTTCCTGACTGCCTGTCTGCTATTCAGGCATGGTGCACTGCTAACGAGCTCTGCCTTACTGCCAGTAAGACAGAGATCCTTCTCATTGGGACCTGTGCTCCCTCTTTCCTTCCCACATTCTGGCCGCCCTCCATCGGCCACCTTCCCTCACCCTCCTGTGAGGCAGAAAGCCTTAGTATATTCTTCAACTCCTCTCTCTCCTCACATAACAGACCGTGCCAAGGAGGCCCACCTTTAGCTGCACCTCCTCAGAGGCATTCTCCCTTTCCTCAACTTCCCCCAGAAACTCAATGGGCCTCATCAGGGGTTGGGCAGTATCTCGTGGAAAATGCGCCTGGATACCACCCAATGCTAATAGCGTTACCACAACTCGGTCTGGTGCATTAAGTGCCGTATCCCAAGGTTGCAGGGGTGGGGGTGGTGGAAACTCCCCATTCCCATTGGGTCCATCGGACCCAATGGGACATTTTGGGGGCTAGTACCATGGCACAATTTGGGCCATGGTAATAGCGCCCCAAATGGCTGGAAAGTGGCGAGATTTACTTCCAGCTCAGAGCTGGAGGTAAATCTCCAACGTTCCGCCCACACTCGGGATCGGGCGGAGGTAATGCTATTACTGCTGTATTTTTACTGCTATGCCCAACCCGTGATGAGGCCCAATGTCTCGAGAGCTCTGGCCCTCCCAGACTGGACTACTGCAACAGCCTCTTCCTTAATCTGCCTAAATCCTCCCTTCACCCCCTTCAACTAATCCAAAATAGGACTGCAAGACTTATCCTTGGCCTCAAGCTAAGGGAGCGCATCTCTCCAGCCCTAAAATCTCTCCACTGTTTCCCAGTTGATAAAGGATTAAGTTCAAAACCATCTGCATCATCCACAAGGCTTTCTGGGGCCTGGAACCCCTCTAAGTTCAACTTTATCTCCCTAAATGCCTTCTTGCTAGAGCCCTTCGGTCGTCTATCTCCAGCTCTCTGCGGATCAGACGCTTTTCCAAGCAGAGAGTGGGGTAGATCTCTCTCTTCTGCAGGTGTCTCCATCTGGAATTGTCTGCTTGCCCCTCGCAGACTTGAGCCAGATCTCCTTAAATTTCGGAAGCTTCTCATGACCTTCCTTTACTCTTCTTCCTTCCCTACCCAACTCCCCTGCTTATGTCCTAGTCTGCTTCTTGACTGGCTGCTGGATCCTTAAGAGTCTTATAGGGCATCCGGCCCCCCTAAACCAGTCTACCCCTGCACTTGGTATCCCCTGACCCCCCCCCCCCAACCTGAACTTGCCCCTCTGGGCCCCTCCTCCGGCACTAGACAGGTTGAGCCTGCACCCTTGTAGCCCTTCCAGCCCCTTACCTCGCACTTAACTCGTGGATCTTCATTCCCCGGCACTCTCTGCTTTCCGCTGGCTCTGTCCACCGGGCCTCCCCAGGCACTCGTTTTTCTCACAAGCCCTGCCGCATTGACCGAAACTTCCCCCATCCCCTCTCCCCTGCACTTCCCTTTACTGCGCTTGGAGGATCCGAATGTCAAAAGGTCTAGTAGGATAATTTTAGTTTTGCCTTGCGTGTTCCTGCACCCTTGTTGTGCCTCGAAACACATTGTGTAGAGGCGCTTTATAAATACCCAATAAATAATTAAAAAACACAGCTCAAAGGAAATATAATAGTTTTAAAATGGTGCAATTTCTTTCATGCTGTTTCTTTCCAATAACTACACTGGTGCTCACCTTTTAAACGCAGCAATATATAGTGCAATATTATAATGCAATATTCCCTGGAAAACAAAATATCCAAATATGAGATGTACGCTTTGATGACAATTTTATATCGTCTCGTGGGTAAGCATCAACACTGGGAACGTGACAACCTGGGTGAGATTCTGGTAACCAAACACTCGAGCAAGCTTGCCAGCCTCAAAAACACCTAAGGGATGCCTCATCTGCCCTCTGAAAAAAGGCGATACTGTTCACCCACAAGTATCCTTTCCTTGTGCCTTGAAAAGCAGCACAGGGCCAAAATCACAGAAAATAAATGCTTCATTCTCCAGGATTGCAGACTCTCTTGCCACATCCTGGGCAGATATTCACGACTCACTTGCACTCTCATCATCTCCCCTCCTCACTCACCTGTTTGGCTTTCAACAATGCTCCGATTGATAAAGATCGCTTGAAAAGGGGTGCCAATGGCTGGGGCCTGAGAAAAGGAGTGCAAGATGCTAGGTGGGCAAGGAGAGGGGTGCAAGGGGGCGAGGGGCCTCAGAGGAGGGATGCAAGGGAGCTAGGGGCCTGAGAAGATGGATGCAAGGGGGTTAGGGGCCGGAGAAGAGGGAATCAAGGGAGTTGGGGGCCTGTGAAAAGAGGTGCGAGGGGGCCTAGAAAAGAGGTGCAAGGTGGCTGGGGGCCGAGAAAGGAGGTGAGAGGTGGTTGGGGGCCGTGAAGAGGTGCAAGGGAGTTAAGGGCTGAGAAAAGGAGTGGGAGGGGCTGGGGTCCTAGGAAAGAGGTGTGAGGGGGCTGGGTCCTAGAGAAGAGGTGCAAGGGGGCTGGGGGCCTAGAAAATAGGTGGGAGGGGGTGGGGTCCTAGAAAAGAGGTGCAAGGGGTCTGGGATCCTCAAAAAGAGGTGCAAGGGGGCTGAGGGCTTAGAAAAGAGGTGCAAGGTGGCTGTTGGGTGTAAAATGGGGTGTAAAGGGTATGGGGGTCAAAGTAATGGGGTGGAAGGGGGATGGGGCCCTAGAAAAGAGGTGCAAGGGGGCTGGGGGCCTAGAAAAGAGGTGTAATGGGTAGGGACCTACAAAAGAGGTGTAAGGGCCTGGAGACCTAGAGAAGAGGTGGGTGAGGGCTGGGGGCTGAGAAATGGAGTGCAAAGGGGCTAGAGGCCGAGATAAGGAGTGAGAGCGTGCTGGGAAAGAATGAACTACCCTTTAAATTCACCACTGTGCCACCGCAAAACAAAGCACACTTGCCTGATTTCTTGTTGTCCCGTCCCAGTCAGTCAATGAGTGGCTGGGGCAGCACAGGAAGTCAGGCGGCAGTGACAGGCAGGAAGTCGGAAGTAAGGCCAACATTCTCCTGTTGAGTGGTTGGCACTTCAGGAGCATTTTTGTTTTTGATAAAGGAGGTTGCGGGCAGCTGGAGGGGCTTGTGGCCGGCCCCTGCTATGGACAGGCACTGTCACGAGAGGAGGCGCGGGCCTGAACCCCTCTGAGCTCGCCCACCTCTAAGGCCAGGACTGAGGCAGGTCCAAGATCCGGGGAGACATCCGATACCGGATCCCGGACCCGGGAAGAGCTGGCCCATTGACCAGCGCTGGACATTTAACAACCTCCTATTTCACCTGGGGGTGCAGGATACTATTGTATATCATGCCTGGGTTGGGGGATACTAGTGGTGCCAGCCTGGTTTTACCCCCATTTACAAAGGCTGTAGTTTTCCAGCCAAACAGAGGGTGCAGAACTATCAATTCAGGATAATGGATGTTGAATGTCTCAGGCCCACATTTTCCCATACAGTCAAGTGTGGAAAACGCATTCTGCATTCAGTTCAGCTGGGTGTAATAGAAATTAGATGTTTTAGGCGCCATCATGCCTGTGGTCAGCGGTGTAGGCGGGATGTCTTGCCAGGGTTGGCCTGCACATTATAAACACGGGCCCTGAAACTAAAGGATATATATATATATATATATATATATATATATATATATCACTACCAAAAACATTGTTAAAGGGACTTTATGGTTAAGTTGCGCTATTAAAAACCTATCCCCTTTACTCAAAAAACTATCCTAAAGGAAGGTCCAGGTTACAGTGCTCTACTTAAAACCTTTCAAATGCAGTGAAAAAACTTTGGTAAATGGGCTTTCTGCTTCATTTGTGATGTCATCTTTAATGTCATGGGTGTTAGTCTTAGCAGTGCACAGTGGTGGTGCGAGTTATGGTTGCTTAGCTTACCATAACTGGCGAATTTCTGGGGTTTTTTGGTTTTACTTGTAACCGTAGTGTGGATAGGGTGTTGTTAATGCAAAGTAACTGTGACGTCCCTGTAGCAAAGTTTTTGCACTGAACCTGGTAGGTTGTTCTTAGGGTAACTGAAGCAGAACGTCCGTTTACCAAAGTGTTTTCACAACATTTGATAGGTGTTTAGTAGGGCACTGTAGGATGTTCTGTTCCTTTTGTGTCGTGTATTACAAGACCAAAATAAATAAAAATCAACTGGAAAAGGAGAAACGTTAAGTAAAGAAAGCTCCTTTCAGAGTTCACCAATAGAATTGTCAATGGACGGATGCAGGACGCCCCGCACCGTATACGGTCCACAGAATGTGCGCTAAATAAAGGGAGGCGTGGCACTGTGGAAAACACTGTAATGGATTTGGGTAGAAAGGGCTTGCTGTAAAAAAAAGGCATTTTACGTGTTTCAGTGCATTTTGAAGAGTTTAAGTGCGTAAGACCTAGTAAAAAAATTCTTCCTGTACTTCCAAGAAGGGCAGCAAGGCATTTTGGATAGTGCATGCAGAAATCGGAAGGGCAGAGAAAGTAAGAGAAATGCTATTTCTGGGGGAAACTCTTTGTGCTGTGAAACGTCATATTCCCAATTGGTGAAGTACGACATTGGCACATGTCGTAAAAAGGCAGAAATAGACTTCTTCAAAATGTACTGCGCTTTCTGCATTGCCGGAGCAAATTAAAAATAACACAGCCACATCGGTCTCTGCGTAATGCGATAAACAATTATGCAGGAGATCGTAAACAGACGCATGACCTGGGCAAGTGCCTCCTTCATCGCAAACGGCACTGAAAGTCGTGTAACATGTTGTATAATTTTCCCTCCACAATGCAGAACAGTAATGTTGACATCATTGTGCGTCACCAAAGTCTTACAAAGATAAACCAAAATCAGTCACTTCATTGTAGGTACTGTATAGCAGTACAAATCCACATGATACAATGCAAAATGAGCAACCACTGCACAGTGTTTTCCGTTCACTTTCAATAAATGTATTCAGAACTCCCCCAAAAGGCATACGCTGTGGCTCCTGAAACACACAGCCAGAACTGCACCTTCTGCATTTCTGTTGATAAATACACTGTGTACCACAGTCTGTGCGTACAAACCACACCCAGAAACCTTATTGAGAAATACCATCTGCAAAAGAAGCGTATGTGACACGTGCAAACCTGCAACTCTTGCGATGTCCGCTGACTTTTCGTGCTGTTCTTGCGTGCGAATGGGGGAATAAATTGCAACCAGGGTAGGGGACTTTGTTATTAGAGGTGGCTTTAAAAAGAACCTTTTTTCTTTTTCTTTGGTGAATGTGCTTCCATAGAAACAACTTTTTTTTGTTTTTTATAAGTATTTTGGTGTTTTGTAGTTCAGCTCACATTCTTATAATAGGGTCTTCAGTGTAGCCTGTAGATTGGAAAGCAAAATATAATTGCCACTGGTCGACAAAGACATGCCATTTGCCTTGAAAAGGTGTATATATTGAGAACCAATGTTGTCATTCTCACAGGAGAACATTGCATCAGCACTCAAGAAGTCACACATGCTTCTGTTGATAAGACCCCTTCCGACCTTTGGCTGGCGACAGCAATCATTTGAATAGTCCTATACTAATCCTGGTCGTATACATGAGACAAGCACCTTGGCGGTGCGAAAAATTACTGCACTAGTTTCATCAACTTCTTCAGTTAACCGTACACACTGGATCAAGCCATGGAACCCAAATGCAATGCTCCATAGTGCACAACCACACCATGTACAGTAGCTGAAGTGGCCACTAGTCGACATACTGCAAGAACAGTGATAAAACTGCACACATCGCCACAGCACCGCAAAGCCTCCACGCCCTCCAAATTGAAACTGCCATAAAAGCCTTTTTCAATGGCATACTGGAACAGATCTTCCACAAAAGCATCACCGACTATCAAGATAGTGCGTCTCTCCATCTCTGCCTGCCACCCTCACTACACAAAGTAATGAAAAAAAATATTGCTGCCCTGTCCTGTGATGCACACCCTGATTGGACAATCCCCACAGTCCCATTTCCATTGGCAGCATGGTGAGAAGTGTAGATTGTGGCACGTGCGCTTCCCCAGGTACCGTGAGGGCCGTGCCCCAGTAAAGCAGGAGGAGTCCTTCTTCCTATTGCCACCCTTTCCTGTGCCGCACACCCTGAGCACCTGATTGGACAATTTCCACAGTCCCATTTTCATGGCCGGCATCCTCAAAATCCCCGGATGTGGCTTTCGTGCTGCGTGCGGGCGTGGGGGAATAACTTGCAACCAGGGTAGGGGGAGTTCATTGTAAGGGGCGGCCCTGAAAAGAGCCTTTTTTTTCTAGATGCTTCAAGAGAAACACCTGTTATTCAGTTTTTATTTGATTTTGTGTTTTCTTGTGCTGACCTTGTTACAGGACATATAGTACAGAGTAAGATAGTCCTCTTTTTTCGGGGGCTGTGTGGAGGAGGACAATTGAATAATAGTATATACAAGAATCCACAAAACAGTTTCCCACCTTCTCACGCACAAGATCAAAATAGTTCACAAATGTCACCAAGCAGAAACTGTCATTCAATTAGACAGGAATATTCGAAATTCACATATTTTAATCAATATGCACAAAACATAAAAATTGGGCGTTTGAACAAGGCCTAAAACAACATGATTCATCATTGGCAATGTCCCAATTTTTGTAGGGTGATGACACCCAAAGTTGTCTAAATGAGTTGTTGTCATCACAGTGTTTTTGTGAGGTTAGTAGAGGAGTGAGGGATACATTTTCATAAATCGAACGACCCTCTTATTTCTGTACACTCTCCCTTCACCGCATCTTGTAGACGGGCAAACAAAACAGCATTACCAATGGCGACAGCGAAATGCCATTTGCTTGGAAAAACTCTGCGTTTCCACAACTAATGAGGTCACTGTTGCAGAAGATCATCCCACCAGTGGACAAAAAGTATACATGCTTCTGTTGATGAGACACCTTCCTGCCTCTAGCTCGGAACAACATCCAGGTGCATTGTCCCATACACTTCGTGGTGTTATGGATGAGAAAAGCACCTTGGCAGTGGGAAAAAGCTTCTTCACTACATTTAGCAACCTCTTCAGTCGACAGAACAAACCTAAACAAGACATGTAAAACATATGCATGCCACCGTAGTGGATGACAATGACTTTGCAAAAGTGGCCAGGTCTTTGCATGCATGTCGGCAAAACTGCGCTCGTAGACAGCATTCCACAATGCGTCCACTCCTTCCAAACAGAAATTGCCATCAAAGTGTCTTTCCAAAGCATAATTGTGCAGATCTATCACAAAGGCATCACCCAAAGTCAAGACAATGCATTTTGCCATGTCAGCCAGACTCACTACACAGAGTACTGTATAACAGTATGACCGCCCCTTCCTGTGAACCACACCCACAGTACCTGATTGGATAATCCCCAAAGTGCCAGCATGGCGAGAAGTGCAGATTGTGGCAGGTGCGCTTCCCAAAGTACCACGAGGGCCACACCCCAGTAAAGCAGGAGCAGTGCTTCTTCCCATTCCACTATCTTTTGTCCACCACTACCTCAGTGGGTACGGCTAAACAGGCACACACGATTCCACCAATGCTATCCAAGATGTTAGCATCTAACACTTCATAGGTACCGTTACAAAATCAGCCTGCAAGTGTGCTGTCACTCTAAAGTACGTGCAGTAGAAAGTTCAGTAAAAGATTTCAAGATTTGTGCATCCACATGCCTCCACATGCGCACCCATCACCATAAAGTGGAAGTATGAACACTTTTTCTGCAGTATGTTTACCACTGTGTTATAAGTGTGCACGGTATCTGCCACTGAGCATCCATTACATTCTTTAAAAGCATACTGTCTTTTTTTTCCATCACCTACCATCAAGTGGCACTTCAGTGGTATGTGCTTGCAACGTTTTCATTTACCCATAGCATACATTGTAATATGGAAACAGGAGCTCTCTGCTTTCCTTCTGACAATGCTACAAAATGTTTTCCCCACTAAACCATCTCCTAGATAAATCGTAAAGATGTGCTACCAAAAGCAGCACTGCATGTATCTTACCAACTTAAAGCAAGTTTCCAAAAGGTCGCTGTCTGCACAGCTGTGCAGACAGCGAGTCTAGGATGCACTATTGCAACAGGCTCTTTTTAAATCTGCCCGCTTCTACTCTGCAACGCATCCAGAAGAGGACAGCGAGACTTGGGGTGGTATCTGCACTGAAATGTCTGCAAAAGCTACCAATGGCTGTCAGGAATAAGGTGAAAATCCTCTGCATTATGCACAAGGCCTTCTGGGCCCTGGGACCTCAATATCTTCAACTATCACTTAGTATATATCTCTGTGCTCGAGCTCGTCCCTCATCCGCTTCCAACTCCCTCAGGGTTAATCACTTCTGCAAGCAACCAGTTGGTGGTAGATGTTTTTTTTTCCGGCTGGGGCCTCCCTCTGCAACAACCTCCCTGCCTCCCTGAGACTTGAGGAGAACCATTGCTGGTTCCGGAAGCACCTCAAAGCCTTTATCTTTGCGTCTGCTTTTTCTCCACCTCTCCCCGACTGACTGCCTGGCATAAACTGATTCTGGACTGGTTACCTGGCGACTCTGTGATGTCAGCCCCATGCCACCGCCCCCCGCCAGGCGAACCCCTGATGTGTGCACTTATCCTTGCACTTGGCAAATCGGCCCGTATTTTTACTTATTGTCATTTCTTCTTCTACCCTTGTACTGCACTTTCCTCTCCCCCACCCATGCACTTGGGTGATGTAAGTCACATCTGGCCTAGAAGCCTCATTTTCTCTGTCTCCCCTCTGTTCCCCCTTCCCTTGCCTTGTTGTGCTTTGTTAAACGTGTGTATAGTCGCATTACCCATGCCATAGCATACAATTGCACATCTTATGATATCATACACAGAATGCATTGCTGACAGTAGGATGCCAGCCACTTTCCTTGTACACTGCACAGGTTTTTTTTGTTTTCCGCATTACCCCACTTACTGCACACTTTTCAAAAATGATCGCTTCCAAGCAGCACTGCATTCAAGTTAAGAACTTCAAACAAGTACATACAGTTCATGCATACACCCGGGATGCCTGGCCATTACCTTGCCCACTTCCACCATAGCCTTCTGCAATTCTTTGTACAAAGAGACCTTCAACTATACTTTTTGCGTACACACCACAACCACAAACCTTATTGAGAGTGTCTTTCGCTCCATGGCTCCCATCCCGAAAATGGCTGGATGTGGCACGAGTAATCCTGAAACTACAGCGTAATCCGCTGAGTTTTCGTGCTAGGAAGGGGTGGGGGAGTGGGAAACAGGGCAGGTGATTAGGTCTTTAGTGGTCCCTCTGAAAAGGATTTATTTTTTATTTGTTTTAGTGTTTTTTACGTGTTTTTTTATTTTACGTGCTTGCTAACCACCTTTTTTGTTTTTTCTCTTTGGATGACTTTGTGTTTGCTTCTCCTCCTTCATTTGTTTTCCTAATTAAGGGCAATGCTTCGTGCACAGTGTACAATAAAATGGTATTGCCAATGGCGTTCAAAGAAATTCCATTTGCATGAAAGCAGTGTATGTTTTGAAAATTCTTGCTTTCATAGTGGGTGGACAACATGCCATCAGTGCACATAAATGCAGACATGCTTCTGTTCATTAGACCCCTTCCGAGCTGTGGCTGGGGATAGATTACAGTGGGATGGTCCCATACTCCTCTTGAGGGAATGGGTGAGAAAACTACCTTGAAAGTGGGAAAAATCTACATCACTGTAGTCATCAACTTCTTCAGGTGATGGGGCAAACGTCCATATGACATGTAACCCAAATGTAGACCTCCATTATGCACTGTGACAACTTCACCAGTAACGATAGAGGCCACATATCTGCAAAGGCGAACCATCCCACCAAAACTGCACGCATCGAGACTAGCCCGCAAAGCGTCCACTCCTTCCAACCCGAAATTAGCAGCAACGCCTCTTTGCACAGCAAACCTGTACAGATCTTGTACACATGTATCACCCACAATCAGAACTGTGCATCTCTCCATGTCTACCAACCTCATTAAACAAAGGGTATTGGTAGAAAGTACTACCGCCCCTTCCTGTGAACCACACCTTTGACACATGATTCCATAATTCCCACAATTCCATTTGTATGTCCACCATGCTGAAAATGGCAGGACGTGGCGCATGCACAGGGACAGTCCTTCTGCCCTCTCCACTGTTCTTCTTCCAGCACTCCCTCTTTGAGGATTGTGAAATATTCATGCATGCACCAATTAGAGCCAAGAAGTCTGCATTCAACACTATCTTTTCAGTACAGCAGTCCATATTTACTCTTCAACACTCTGAGTACACGTTGCATGTGCTTCCAAAGCACCTTCCTTACAAAGGGGTGGAAAAAAAACCACGATGTCAGCATCCGAAATTGTCCAGCATGGCACCCATCACGCCTTTGACCATGCACAGAAGAGTCTAATGCTTGCCGACACCCATCACAATATAATGGAGCCATGCAAGAGAACATGTGGCCATAAACCACAATCTACCAATGTAACATAGCCAGCAGCACTTCTACCCAACCCCAGCACCGCACCATAACACAGCGATGCATGGAAACATGTCACAGTTAACAGATTTCACAAACATACAACTGCCTCCACCACCCCTAACTACTTCCATTCACACAGTATTATGTCACTGGCAAAAAGAAACGCACGATCTTCACAACATTGGGCCTACTCCCAGGAAGCTACCCCAAATCAGAATGTCCAAGCACATCGAAGATTCACTTCAACCCTACCCTCTTCTATACTGACAGTCTTCCAACACTGCATCCAGTGGGCACACTGCACGACTTTTCACTGCACGATCTCTAGCCATACATCGGAAAAACATAGGATGTTCTAACAATGACCGCACCCATGGAACCAACAATGTATGCATGTCAGCGCACTTCTGGTGCTCCATGAAGAGTAAAATGTGCTCCGCAACCATTCTGTGAAGGTGACCACCCTCTGAGAGATGCAGTCAAAACTGCATTGCTGCAGTGGGTGTGGTGAAGTTTTTTAGCTTTCGGGTGCATGGCCTACGGCCTACTGCCTTTGGCCGTGCACCCAATAGTCTAGGCCTTGGCCACACCCACTGCAACGTTATCCACCCATACATGGCAACATGTCACAAAGTACCACAATCCACACACATGCCACAGCCACTGGCACTCCTACCCAAACTCTGTACTGTTATACGGCTATGCATAGAAAGATTCACCTTCTATCAGATTCTACAAACTTCACACAGCCTCCGGCACCCCTACCCACTTTCATTCACATACGATGGTGTTACTGCCAACCCAACCAACCAACCACCCAACCAATAGTATTTCCATGTCACCTGACTTCTGGTGCTCTATTATGGCTACAATGTGTTCCACAACCATTCTGTAAAGATGACAGATGCAGTGGCCATGCACCCAATAGTCTAGGCATTACCTACACCCAACGCAACATAATGCAGCCATGCATACCATCATGTGCTCACGTACCACACAGCACACATATACCACAGCCACCACCGCTACTACCCAACCTCCACACCATAATACAGCTATTCATGGAAACATAACATAGCCACTGGCACCCATACCCACTTTCATTCACATAGTACCTCTCCCAGCTCTCTATTCAGTACAGAAAAGCAATACATCATACTGCAGTACAGAAGTCACCACTCCACGCAATGGACACTACGCAATCCGATGCAATATGCAGTTTAGCCCGTCTCCACTTCTATGCACACACTATTGAAGAATTGCGCCCACTTGACACACTGCAGTATCCATGCACATAGAAGGGCACTTCATCCCTACCCTCTTCAATACTGTCAGTATTACAACACTGCACTCAGTGGACTCACTGCACAACTGTTCACTCCAGTAGCTGCAGCCATGGATTAAGCATACAGAAAGGAACAATGTGAAACCTATTTCCAACCACGGCACATAGTTGTCACTGCAAGTCCTCCGTCCATGCAACACAGCCAAATACACATTATTTTATAATGTGCATGCCATGTACAATGCACTCCCCTTCTGCAATTGAGTTCCCAACAGTCACCACGGAAATAGTTCTCTGCACCAGCTATCGTGCTATAACGAAGCCTACCTGCTTGCAGCACACATGAGAGGTGGCTGTACATAGACCCGCAAATTGGCGCTGTATGCAAGGACACTGCAGGCACATCAACGTCTTCGTCCACCTATTGATATATCTCAGATGATTCACTTCTCACTCCCCCACCTTTTCCAGCCCTTCTTCCCACCACTAAATGGCGTAATATATGTTTTGCAATGAATTCCCCGTCTGCTATTCGGGTACCACCAGCCAGCATGGTAAGAAGTTGCGGCACAAGCTATCGTGCCGTAACGAAGGCTGCCTGCATTCACCACACATGGTTGTGGCCTGTGCAGGGACCAACAAATTGGTGCAGTATGAACGGATACTGCAGACACACCACCAGTTTTTCCCCATTCAGTCTATGATTTTGGGACCACCCCTTTAACTTTTCCCCCTTGCATGAAACCTCACCAAACTTGCCGAAATTCAGAGCGGGCCACATACTTTTTTTGCAAAGTTTGGTGAGGATTGCTCCAGGGGGAGCGAGGTTATAAGCCGCCGAAAATGTGGTCTTCCTATGAGTTTAGCAACTTAACCATAACTACACGGCCGCATCCACAACGCCGAGGAGAGTGACATGAGCGAAGCATAGACCTGAGCAGGAAGGGATTATCCCAGGACTGCTATGGGACACTGAAATATGAAGCAGGGGAATCACTTATAAAGTGAATGGATGCCCCGTTTCGATGAAGGCTAAGGAGCCGAAACATGTGTCAACCAAGAAGGGCTAAAACAAAATGAACCTAAGATGTTGTAATATTCCCCTGCTAAACAGTGTTCATTTTATTCATTGCATAAAGATAAAAGAAGGAGTTGGTCAAGTTAAAATGCAAAGATATGCATGTTTCTCTTCCAGTGCAAAATAGTAAAACTGCAAAATATGAAAATGCATAAGCCTTCTAAACGTAGAAAAACACAATCCATGTTTCTCTCCTAACATTATGCCTTCAGGTACACACCTGTTTCTTAAAAATATACCAAAACAGAGCTCTCAAAGCATGTTATGTATGTCCTAGCATTTGTAATGCATGCCATCTTGCATACATGCACATATTATGAATGCAGTGCTACATGTACCAGAATGCAATATGACGTTAACCTAAATGCCAAAACTGGTTTATTATTAAACACCTAACATAGCACACTATGCTTAGCTTTACATCTTCTAGGCGTACACACATTCCAGGAGAATCTTTGTGATAGTAGCCTGCTTGTGGTAATTGTTTGACACTTGCATGATCCATGGTACTATGGATAACGTTTATAATATTTGTGAATCTGCAATTAAAGGTTTTAAATATCTTGAAAGAGATGGCCAGTCAAAGGTCTTGAGTTTTTGTCAGAGCTGAACATATCAAAGACATTACTGGGCTTTGTTTGTGCTTGCAGCAGACTCTCATTGCAATAGCAACCTCTGCTTTCTTTTATGGTAGGGAACTCCATACAGGAAAGAGCTTGTGATATGTATTCAGTTCCTGTGCGCATGTGTACATTGTCACATGAACATCCAGCATCCTGCAGTCAGAGAAGGGAAATACTTCCCAACAAAATGTGCCCAGGCTCAATTTGCATCCCTGGAAGGCAAGAACTTGATTAAATGACTTTCTTTTATTTAATGGGGTGAAGCAACCTGTAAACACAGCTGTAGTGCATATGCAGCTCTTGTGGTTAATGTACCTCCTATGCTGCCTTCGGTTTCTTTTTAACTCTAGAGGAGTTACTCCTGGAAAGTCATTTTAAAGTAGAAAATCACGGACCCACAGCACAATCCGGCAATATTCTTGATTGGGTCATTTCCAGATATCTCAGCGTGATTATAAAAGACGCCTCACTTTGCGTATGGTCAGACCACTGCATAATATATTTTATTATTATGTTAAAAGGTACTTCCGAAAAACCATCTAACCACACCAACCTTGTGTACTTACAGGACGGTCTCATTGATGTTATGTCTAATACAGCACACTCAGATCCACCTGAACTTATTGTTGAGACCTACAATAAGATAGATTCCAAAATGCGGGGCACCCATTAGGAGGAAATTGGTGAGGGTAAATTTTAATCACTAAAAGTGGTTTTCGATAGAGCTCTCTGTCTTAAAGAAACAGAAGAGGAGCTTGGAACAAATCTGGGCAAAACGCTGTACCACCACTAATAATCTAATTGGAAGATGATAGAGCAATATAAAACTAAAATCATCATTGCTAAGATATAGTTCTTCAATGTAGAAATATTTGGGGCGAGAAATGACTCTAAAAACGTTTTGAAATCTTGAAGTCTTGAAACCCCTAAAGCTTTAACTCCCCCAACCTGCCCGTCCATCCAGAACTGTGCAAAAGTTCAACAAGCCTTCTCTGATAGACTCAAGGACACCCATGACAAAATTCAACACGACTTACGGTTTATCTTAGGCACAGAAGATAGCCGCCTGCTGCCACCTGAAGATAGAGAAGGAGCACCTAAACATGTCACTCATCCAGAGATGGAAAGTATATTACCCTCCATGCACCCTACCTCATGCCGGAAGAACGTCATCCCAGCCAAACTCATTTTGGATCATTTTGACTTTGGCTCAGTTCCAGAAATATTAAAGTAGTTACTATTCCCTCATTAGGGAAGTAAACATGCTTAGACCCTAAGGATGCTAAAAGTCTTAGGCCAATTACCAACTCCAAGTTTTTGTTGAAAGTTCTAGACAAGGTTGCCACTCTCCAATTACAGGTCCACTTAGAATCATCCTCCCTTCTTCATCATAAACAATCCGGCTTTAGAGCGCACATAGCACAGAGACTGCATTGATTGATTTGCAAACTAATATGGCCGAGTTGGTGGACCAGGGGAAGTTGGGTCTCCTGGTCCTCCTCGGCCAATCTGCAGCATTTGACTTCCTGGACTACAAGCGTCTGATCCACTCCCTTTCTGAGTTGGAAAATTGCGCTCACCAATCCACCAGATGTATTAGATTGTTTCTTTCGGATAGACAATCTTTGATTAGTTGTCAGAGTGCCTCATCCAAATCTGCCCCCATTACTTGTGGTGTCCCACAGGGAGCCTGCATTTCACCCACTCTTTTCAACTTATATGTCAGACCTCTCTGTGACCTGCTAGAGACCCTTGGGTTTTCTTTGACCAACTTTTCAGATGACACCCAACTGATCTTGGAAATCAGCAGGATTATAAAACCAACACAATGAAACTGAATTCCATCTACGGGGTCATTGAACAATGAATGACCAAGAACTGGCTCTGAATGGTTCAAAAACTGAACTTATGCTTTTTGGCAGCGCCATGTTAAGTTCTAAAATTGGATTACAATACTCATGCGTGGACAAAATCAAGACTTTGGGGGTCTCCTTTGACGCCTCACTTAGCGCTGAAAGTCAAACCAACTTTGTCTCCAAAAACAGCCATTATTATCAAAAACATCTGAGGAATACAAACCCTTCATTTCCGAAGTCAACTGTGCGTCAATTACTCATGCTACCATACTCTCACGCCTGGAATACTGTAATTCCCTACTGGTGGGGGCTAGTAAAAAAATGTGTGAAACAATTACAAAGTCTCCTGAATGACACTGTGCACATTATTAAAGGTGTTCCTAGATGGGAGCATATTTCATCAGCAAGGCAATCACTACACTGGCTTCCTATCTCTGCTCAGATCCATTTCAAGACACTGGGCCTCATTCCGAGTATGGAGGTGATCATGGCGCTATTTGCACCATGACTACCTCCCATACCGGTACTGAGTCCGACCTGGTTCAATGGGGATTTACCGGTCCATTCTGACCTTGGAGAGACCGGTATGTCCCCATTGAAAAAACCATTCCCCTTTCCCATTTCAGCCCCCATAGGGCTCAAAGGGGAAGTAGCTAATAACGGTACTGCAATTTGCGGTACCGTTATTAGCTCCAAAGTCCCTTAACGGGTCCCATCCATAACGCCTGGTCAGACCAGGCGTTAAGGGAGGGACCCGCTAATTGACCTCAGAATAGGGCGCTGTAGTGATACACGAAATTGCAACCTTGCCAATCAGGGCTTTAGATGACAGCATTAGCCGCTGAAAGCCAATAGTGTATTCAAAGTATGTGCTAAAAATGCTGACAGTAGTCTGTTGTAGCACTTCCATTATGCAGTAGTGAGCTACAAGGAATATGCAGGCCTAGTATGAAATAGGTCACATTATGCATTGTTGATAGACAGGCAGGGAGAGGGCCCCAGCTATGTAGCTAATAGGTATTTTTGGAGTGTTTGGAACATCATGGCACCTATATAGCGCTTAGATAGCCAGTCTTAAGCGCTATAAACACTAAACTATGAGTGCATGCCTTTTAGAGCTTGCAGATGGGGTTAATACACCCCTGCTTCCCTTAGAATATTCAGCCTCACTAACGGTAGCCCTGGCTCCAAGCTAATCTTGCTTTTCTCTGGGAAGGTACTGATAAGACATTCCTCAGCCAGCGCAGATGGGAACCAAGGGAGGGGGTAGGAGCGAGCAGGGAGCATCTCAGAGAGAGCTGGGTTTTTTCCATGAACCAGCCTCACAGGGAAAGTTCTGGAACTATGCGTCATGGTGACAGACAGCAAGAGATTATAAAATATCCATGCACACATGGGATCAGGGGGAGATCGCCTGTGGACTTGATTCGTGTACAGTCAGGTGCCCGGAATTGGCTCTCACGGTGTCCTCCAGCATTGTTTTTCTATGAAAAACCATGGTCTCCCAGTGCTGATTAAAGGGACGTAAGACTGTGTTTCTCTATGTTTCTCTATATTTCTCTATGTTTCTCTATGTTTATCTAAGTTCCATGTTTCACTATATTTTGCATTGCTCTTTGTTTTATGCTTTGTAATATTCTCTAACTTGAATCCCAAATGTATATGAAATTCACTGCTTAGAATAAATATGCTAAAACTTTGAGGGTGTCATTTGTCACTAGCATGAGATCACTGCTCAGCACAATAGAACCTGTATTTTGGGCTGAATTGGGTATTTTTGCTCTCAAAGGGCTGGCCCCGAGGAAGATTTTGCCCATATCAAGACATTTGGTGGCAGCTTTGTGGGATTTGTGAAGAGCAGTGCCATGCTGACATGACAAATGGTGTGAGAGAACACAGTGTAGAGTGGGGAGCAGGCTGTCGCATTTCCTTGATGGTCTCACTGCAGCTCTGAGACTTCAAAAGGCAGCAATGTTGTGTCGGTTTGCCGTGGCCGATAGCTTGTGTGGTTAAGACTCCCTTCAGTAAATCAGTCGTGACTGACTTATTGCATGGGATTGGTGCCAGGGAGTACAAGGCGATAAACGAGCGGGAAATGGCTTTGTTTAAAGCACTCCGATGAATGGTTAAGAAAGATGTATGCTCAATTAGAAAAATAATTTTATCATGCGGTTTCCCAAGTTTAAAGTTGTAATTTGGAATGCATAGTGAGACGGAGTTCTCATCTCTATTCTGTCATGAGGGCAGGAAAAAAATAATTGCAGGGATTTGACATGCAAATTATGAATAGTGATTTAACCATTGACTCAGCCCCAGTGTGCTAGCGAGTGGGGGCTGTAATGTTCGGAGGCGAAGGTTCGCTTTTTTGATGTATGCTTTTGAAGGGTTGGCATTCCTGAATAATGAGGAAGGGGAATGAGCCATGCTTAGGAGAATGAGTAACATCTGTGCTGAGAGCCTAAAGAGTTTTTTCTTTCTTTTGGCAACTGTAAAATTCCATGTGCTGATGGTGGCAAATTCTGTTTAAAGGAAACACACTAAAATGACTATATTGCATTTTAGGCTGTGCCATGCTTATATTGGGTGAGAGACTCACTTAAAAAAGAAAGTGAGTGAATGTTATTTGGATTTTCGATTTTTGTGTATTGATTTGAATTTGCAGAATCAGTTTGCAATGGTTTGGGGGGAAAAACAATTTATATTTTTCTAAATTGCCCCTGGAGTATTTTTGTTCACATGCTATGCCATGGATTTGTGCTGTTGCCTTATAAGTGATGTATGATTTGGAAATAGTGTCCTGTTGACTGTGATACATGAAAAGGAAAAATGTTGTTGACACATTAAACAGCCCACAAGCAATAGAGTGTGGGTTGTTCTTGCAGAAGAAAAAAAAAACGTGCAGGGAGCTGCAAACTAAATATGGCATTTTTATTTTTAAATGCACTGAACTGAGTGGTTATAGTTTGGCAATGGTACAACAGAATGAAACATCTGTGTGTGATAAGATAGCACAAAGATTTAATGGGTTGTGAGTTCTCTTGAAAGATCGCACATTACAAGAAAAAAAAAGACGCTTTGACATTTTGCAAAATTACATGGAGTAGAATCCGATGACAAGAAAAGTGCCGCTTTTGAAAACAAGAGTCTTGCTGTGTGTGCAGAGCTTGTGCCTTGAAGCTGTCTTGGGCGAGGTGCGTGAAGGCAAACAAAAGCAGAAACAGTACAAGAAAGAGTTAATCTGGATGAACTGTCTGAAACGAGTGCTTCCCATTGAAGCCGCCACAGTATAAGAGTTATAGGCAAAAGAGATAAGCTGCGTGCTCATGGCGCTGCCAGGTGCACACGAAAGATAAACATGCCTGCATTCCTGAGGAAGGGGGAGCAAAAAGAGAGAGCTGTTCAAAAAGTAAAGAATTTGCCCAGTAAACTGTGGTAGGGAACAAAGGCTTCATGCAGGATGGCAGACGGGCACATCACATCTGAACATTTACCTATGCATCTGTGAATGGGCCAAGAAAAGACAGCTGCCCATTCCAACAGACATTACTGTGCAAACCGCATTCCCATGTGATGTGATGTGAAGTGAAGTGAAACGCTATTGCTGTGCAAGCTGCATTCCAATGCTCCATGTGATGTGAACTGAAGTAAAGCGCTGTGCACTGGAGAAGAAACCTCTAGGCGCTTTGAGAAGAGAAAATACACATCTGGCAAACTGCAAGCTACATTGCCAGGGGATGGAGTAACTGACAAAGACATTATGGCATTCCAGATGGAAGCAAAACTGACAAAAAGTGCTTAGCCGTTTTGCAAGAGACAACATGCAGAGCGGGGCTTTGAAGTATAACATGAACACTGCACATTAGCCATGATCCAGAAGCCACACGGCTTAGTGCAAGAATGAATGATTTGTTGAAGCAACAAAAGAAACTGACTTAGACTATCGCACTCAAAGGGGTGGTTCAAGAAACAGCAAACGCCCTTTGAAAAAATGACAAGTGAAAAAACCAGAGGCCTGAAAAACACTGCCTGTATGAAGAATAAACAGCTGCTTGTACAACTGTAGGCGGTATTGGACTGAAAGACTTTACCTTTGAAAAATGGAGTGATGCCAGCAGGGCAACCTAAACCAAGATCATGAGACACTGGAAGCAAGTTGGCGCCTGGCATTTGTGATCGCTTTGGTGAAAAAGAAAAGCATTGTGCGACCTGGGTACTTACTATATGGCTTTGTAAAAGCACAGATCAGTCTGAGGTACCATTGACCAACTATGATTGCATTGCACAAATGAGTTTGTGATTAGGCAGTTACACCCCGTATGGTTGAGTGTAAATAAGCCCCCAGAAACATGCAGAAGGGTGATAAATAATTGCAGTAGCAATGATAAAGTGTGTAGTTACCTGATGAGACTTTTTGAAGATGGGGGTGGTATTATGGGAAGGGGTGGATAACGCTGATATTGAAGTTTTGACGACATCCTAACATGAAGAATAATGATATTGAACTTTTGATGAAATCCTAACATTTTTGTTTGTATTTTTGCCTAGGCAAAAAAGACCAGGCATTTCACAATATCAGAAAGTTAATATGCAGTTTGTGGGTGACACTGATCAAAGAAGGGTCAGACGCATTCTCAGAGAAAGCGAGCCACTGCGACATGCTATTTCAACTTTAACGTGCCCTGCACCGCACAACGCTGCTGCAACCTGCGAAAAGTGTCCAACAGAGTAATAACTTTTGCTGAACTGGCACGATGCAGACTTGGCTAATTATCAAGTATTTGATGCTACACATTCAAATGATTCAGTTGCTGGAAATAACTTAAATGACATGGTTTGCCCTTTCTTGTTTAAAGGACCATGGACAATGAATTGTGGACTGTAACATCAGGCACCACAAACAGCTGTGTGACACAGCAATTGAATGCTAACACATTGAAAAATGGTTTTTAAATGCACTGTTGAGATGAATCTGAAAAAACCAAATGGTTTTACTCTTCCAACTGAATTGCTTTAACCAGAGATGTTTTGTTTTTTGAAGAAAAAAAAATATTCTACATTGCACGTAGGCAGGAGAATGATTTATGAACTGTTGGGGCAGCAGAATTATGCAAGCAGGAGCGTAATTTATTTTGAGATAAGATGAGTGCGCACATCAAAGTCACCTGTGCGTAGGTTAAGATTCTTAATTGAAGTAATGCTGCCAAGTGTATGAGCTATAATTTGAAATGGTAATCTTTGAAACACTGGATACTTTTACAGCCAGCTTAAGGCAGGTAAATGAAACCATGACTGACTTGATGTTTGATTTTATGACACAGAGTGTGACACGGTTTTTGTTAAACCAACCAGTTTCATGTTTTTGTGGGGACAGCTGTCTCCAGCACACTAATGCAAAGAGTCACCTTTTGATTGTAGACATTTGGAATAATTCTTTGGAAAAGCGCTACAAATGAGTATCCACATGGAATTGCTAGCGTACTGGCCTGGCACATTGTCAGGCATCTTTTGTCACTGAATGGATACGATTTGTTTAATTTGTTTAATGTGATGTTTTTCTGACCAAGAACTGCAGCGAGTTTCTCGCCAAAATTTTATGGACTATAACTTGACTAAGGCATTTTACCATGGTGTGATGAAACAGCCACTGCCGGATAGTAGTATGGTGTTTGTGGCTAAAGTTAATATTGTATATGGTAGATATCCCACTTGAAGAAAAGTATTCTCCAAGTCACAATTGCAGACTGGTAATGCACACCTCCATTATTACAGTGATACACTTAGACATAGATTTATCATGAGGCAATGTTTCCTTAGTACTACCAAGCTGCTACAAATGGAGTCCATTTGTATGGCCCATCACTAGAGTGCGCGTAGCTAGGGAGCTAGATTCATTAATTGCAGGAGCAGCGGAGAGTAACAGGAGCTTTATATGCTTGTGACATAGAAACTGTGCACAATAAGCTAGCCACTATGGGTTCTGATGCCAGCTCTGCTATAGAACTTCTGGCCTAGTGGGGCCCATTGATATGCCCAGCACTGCTACAAGTATTGACAGCCAATTGAAGATGACAGAATTTTAGACATGAAGACATTTTTGTCTGCCATAGGGCAGGTCAACAAGACTGCTAAATACACACGATGCATTGTATGGCAAACATTGTTAAATCAGCAGGTGTTGGCTTTTTACTGGGTGGGGGCGACCATCCTCCACACACTGACACGCAGAGCTACAGTTACCAGCATACATATGGATTGAATTGCTTGCTTTTGATTGCATGAATAACACATGCCATGCTTGATGTAAATTAGTAGAATTGTTTTTATTTAGATAACCTGGTGCCCATGGGTTCACCTTGTTCACGAAATTAGATGGTTTCTGGTTGGGATCCACCTACCTGGGGGAAGTGTCTAGTCACACAGCCCATAGTCACGCTTGAATGCCCTGGGATCAGGGGGAGGGTAAGCCCTTAGAGTGAAAGGCTGCCAGGTTTTAGAATTGGTAACCATACATAAATGCAATAGTGCATTGTAGATTAGACTACACTGGATTGCCTTGACATTTTAACTGCATGCTGCTTTTTAACTGACAATCAGTTATACAAAATTGATTTAGGTATTTTTGTGTAGGCCATGTTTTGGCTAGAGTAAATGCCCATGTTCACTTTGTGTAGATATTTTTGTGTAGGCCAGGTTTTGGCAAGGGTATATGTCACTGTTCACTTTGTGTACATTTTTGTTTAGGTAGTGTTTTACCTTGCATGCCACGCTAACTAACCGCTAGAAGATAGTTTGCTTAAACCTCTTGCAAAGCCCCAAGGTCTTTATCACTGCACTAAATACTATATTGATAGGTATTAGTCAGCATTTGTCGCACAAACGTTGAATAGGGGTGGAATGTAGTGATACACGAAATTGCAACCTTGCCAATCAGGGCTTTAGATGACAGCATTAGCCGCTGAAAGCCAATAGTGTATTCAAAGTATGTGCTAAAAATGCTGACAGTAGTCTGTTGTAGCACTTCCATTATGCAGTAGTGAGCTACAAGGAATATGCAGGCCTAGTATGAAATAGGTCACATTATGCATTGTTGATAGACAGGCAGGGAGAGGGCCCCAGCTATGTAGCTAATAGGTATTTTTGGAGTGTTTGGAACATCATGGCACCTATATAGCGCTTAGATAGCCAGTCTTAAGCGCTATAAACACTAAGCTATGAGTGCATGCCTTTTAGAGCTTGCAGATGGGGTTAATACACCCCTGCTTCCCTTAGAATATTCAGCCTCACTAACGGTAGCCCTGGCTCCAAGCTAATCTTGCTTTTCTCTGGGAAGGTACTGATAAGACATTCCTCAGCCAGCGCAGATGGGAACCAAGGGAGGGGGTAGGAGCGAGCAGGGAGCATCTCAGAGAGAGCTGGGTTTTTTCCATGAACCAGCCTCACAGGGAAAGTTCTGGAACTATGCGTCATGGTGACTGACAGCAAGAGATTATAAAATATCCATGCACACATGGGATCAGGGGGAGATCGCCTGTGGACTTGATTCGTGTACAGTCAGGTGCCCGGAATTGGCTCTCACGGTGTCCTCCAGCATTGTTTTTCTATGAAAAACCATGGTCTCCCAGTGCTGATTAAAGGGACGTAAGACTGTGTTTCTCTATGTTTCTCTATATTTCTCTATGTTTCTCTATGTTTATCTAAGTTCCATGTTTCACTATATTTTGCATTGCTCTTTGTTTTATGCTTTGTAATATTCTCTAACTTGAATCCCAAATGTATATGAAATTCACTGCTTAGAATAAATATGCTAAAACTTTGAGGGTGTCATTTGTCACTAGCATGAGATCACTGCTCAGCACAATAGAACCTGTATTTTGGGCTGAATTGGGTATTTTTGCTCTCAAAGGGCTGGCCCCGAGGAAGATTTTGCCCATATCAAGACAGGCGCAAAGGGATTACCGGCACCGGTGTCCTTACCGGTGCTGGTAATCCCTTTGCGCCCAACTCAGAATGAGGCCCACTGTTAGTTCACACATGTCTTTATGGCAAGGCACTGGTTTACCTGAGAGCACGTATCTCACTGTATGTACCTAGTTGAGCCCTCTTTTCAGCGAACCTCGGTCTGATAAATACTTCCAGGTTTAAAAGGATTAAAGGCCTAGAAAGCACTTTTCCGATACTGGCAGCTCCTGTCGGAACTCACTGACAAGTACTCTACGATTGGACCAAAACTTGAGGAGTTTTCACATAGCCCTGAAAACTAGACTTCTTTCATAGTCTCGCTGCTAGATGGACCTGTCTGGTCTTCCCTCTGTCTTTCGATCTCCTAGATCTTAGGTCCTGATGGTAATGCCCCGGCTATTGTGCCTTTGTATATGTTATGTCCTTTGTATTTCTGTGCGCCCAGATGCCTGAGGGTTAACGGCGCGTTACAAATAAATAAATCAAAAAATGTTTTAAGTGAGGGCCATCTTAATGTACTTTGGGGTCTGGGGCACAGGCACCATTGCGGACCGCCCAAACCAAAAATATTAAGGGTCCCCAAGACTCCCTGTTTACATGCACCCCGAACCCTTCATCGCGATCACAAACCAAAGCTTGATGTGTTTTTTCTCTCTAAAATGAGAATAGTAAACAAGTGGGAATTCAAGGGTTAAGGTGCCCATCCTTATTATGTCCAGCTAATGTTACTTATGTTCTAACATACATACAAGACACATTTTATCAAAAGCAATAACATACACAGGACAAAAGTATAGATGCAGGACACAGTAGCGGTAGGACAAAGGTACACATACCCAGCATGGGTACAGAACTGAGATTAGCAGCCTCATGGAAAGTACTGCTGAGGCCTGGACGAGGGAGACTGCGGCATAGATGGGGACTACACATTAGAAGTTACCAGGAAGTTGTTCTTACCTGAACATAGGCGCAATTAGAAGATGCCATGTTTTTTTAAGTATTGTTGCCCGGAGCGTGCCCAAAAAATCAAAATAATTTGCGCAGCATACCAGTGGCCACTATTATGATAGATGCCAACTAACTATAAGTGTGGATTTTGTAAGAGTGATCACTGAGAACTAAATTATTGCGAAGGATTTATAATTCTAAACTATTAGGGAATGGCAATTTTGGCAGGTTAGACACTAAAACACAAACGCTCGTCCCATTCTTCAATCATGGCACGTGACTGTGTTCTTTCCCTGTTCTTGCCAATCAGCAAGGTGCAATTATTTGTGAATGTCTGACTTTCATGGACTAAAAATAATAATCTGTTTTGTAAACTTGACTTGAAAAGTAAACAACATGGTAAATCAAAAACCACATTATATATCTATATATATATATATATGTTTAAAACTGTGGAGGAAACATGCTATGCAAAATGAGAACGGTGGTAGCTTTATTTAAACAATAATGCCTTGAAGTCTACAAGAATCAAAATACTAAGTGATTTAAAACCTAAAAAATGTCATCTGGGCAGTCTACTGTATTTTATAGATTTAAATACACCCAGCAAAAGAAAGTTTGCGACAAGTTCACCTGTGTATATTTCATGGTTTGACACAAACCTGCATGTTGTTATTCATAATAGGAAGACGAGCATTTGAAATTGTAGAAAAAAGGGAAAACATGTTTCAGTGATCAGACCTTAGAGAAGGCATGCTGGAGGCCTGTGGCATTTGGTTACCTCTGTTCTGTCTGGCCACTCAAATGGCCTGCATGAAAAGAAAGAGCAGTCAATGGCCCAAACAATGCCACCTGACTGGGAGACGGCAAACCCTTCCACCGCCGGCCGTGCAGCGCTACACAGTGAGAAACATGATCTGCCCAGGATCACAGTACTGTCTGGTGTATGCGCTATGACACTTTGCCTACACTGTCTACAGTCTGGTAATCTAATCACCCCTCCAGACTAATGCATTATGCTTTATTCAGGCTTTAAACACATCATTCGTATGGCTAAGCTCTAGATCTGCAACATACTGACGCCATGTTCGTTTTTATAACTCGTATTTTCTGCTGCCAGTACGCTGTTTAGATCCACAGTAGGTTTTACTATCACCAACTCAAGGTCAATATTCTCACCCTCAGACCTCAGAGAGAGCACAGGTCAAAACTGCCCTGCTGGGATTGGGAGCTGCAGTCTGCCATATCAACACAGATCTCTTTAGCATGTGCTGCTTTTACCCATAATATGCATAATAGGTTTACACTCAGTTCTCTCTTTCCGCACGATTTACACCCGCCGCTCTCTCTGTGCTCATTCCACCTACTCACTCCCGATCACCTCACCCTCTCCCTGGCCCTGCCATCACTGACTGTGTGTCATCGCCCACTATATGCCAGCCCCTCTTTGTTAGCACGTTATGAAGTACACATCTTGCTAAGCTCTCTGCAGCCCATGTCATTTGCTACTGTAGAGGACTGCTAAAATGCTCACGCTCGGTACAACAACAGCAAAAAATACAGTACTGAACAACAGCGCCCTCTCAGATTCCACCCTCAAATAAAAAAGAAGCGCTTTAAAGACAGAATCGCTTCACTGAAGTGGATCTGCGTGATTTCCAGATGGGGAAACAGCTGCAAATGTCTTCTTTCGAGCAAATAAACAGACCCGGCTCTGACTCACTTAAGACTTCTCCCCTTGCGGCGTTAAGAGAATTGAACCCTTTTCGGTGACAGTGGCAAGGGGCCGCAGTGTTTGGCATGCCTGGGAAAGGAGGAAAGCAAACAGGGGCCTTCTCGGTCCCCGCCATCTGTCCAAGCCTTCGGAACACAGACAGGCGTCGGGGGAACGACGAGGTGGCAATGGGGCAAGTCCATGATTTGTCCCCACTGGCTCTCCTCCGAAGCCAGGGCGTATTCCTAACTGCCTGGCAACTTTCTTCTTCCACATTTGAATCACCAGCTCCCCAAAATATATATATTACAACAAATATTCAGCGTGCATCCTCACCACGAACGTCGAGCAATGGGCAAGGAGCAGATTCCGCTCACTGTGGGTGCCGCCTGAACACTACTGCGTATTCTTTCTCCATCGGTACTATATTCTGCTGTAGAGCTCAGTGGCACCACTAGATGGCACTGGCACTACAGTAGAACATTTACAATTAATACAATCAGGCCAACTCCGTTAGAAGCTCTTCAGGCGCCTGTTTGCCAATGGCATGGGGGGACCGCCAACGTTACCATTTACGTGCTGTTGGGTCCCAAATAGTTCCACATTTGCAAACCTGAGTGCAAAAGCAGAGCGTAGAAAGAGTCGAAACGGTCCTTCTTCCTTCTTTTATGGTTTGCGAAAGGGCAGGCAGACAGCATTTCCAATCGTTTCCTCGGGAATTCGCCTGTTACCATAGCAAGGTACGCACATCAATATATAAATGCTTATATTTATATATTTGTTAGCGTGCCTTGCTATGGTTTGTGTACTTCAAGATGGCTTGAAAAGTATACAAAGCATAGGAAGGGCTACACACAAATATATAACATTTATATATTTGTGTGCGTACCTTATGGTTTGCGATCTTTTCAAGCCCTCTTTTTTAAACATTTCTAGTTTTATAAAAGATGGCTTGAAAAGTACACAATTCAATCCATCTTTTATAAAGCTTTCCTGACGGACAAAGCCGGAGGCGTCTTTGTTGGTCTGCAAAGCTTTATAAAAGATGGCTTGAATTGTGTACTTTTCAAGCCATCTTTTATAAACCTTGACATATGTCAAGGAATCCCCAGGTTCTCCAAGGGTTAAAGCTGCCATCGACGACCTGGGGAAACAAAGGGACAGTAACTTCCTCTGGTGACCCCATGCGCTAGGGGTCACCAGAGGAAGTTACAATGACTGACAGAAGTGCCAGCCAGCGGTTTAGGTCGATTTTACCACGAACAAATGGTCGTAATAACCAAAAGTTCTAAAAATGCTACCACCAAAGATTTGAACACTAAAAGTTCGAACCTTTGGTGGTAGCATTGCAGGTAAGCATAATTTATATAATAATATATAATATATATAATACAAAAAAGACTGCGGGGGCTGCGTGAGTGTCCCCCGCAACCCCCGCTCCTTATACTGTGTGGTATAGTGAGCCGGGTGTTGCGAGGGACACCCCTGCAGCACACCCGTAAAAAAAAAAAAGAAAAAAACGGCGGCTGTGGGGGTGTCCCTCGCAACACCCCGCTCACTATAGCACACAGTATAGTGAGCGGGGGCTTGCGGGGGACACTCACGCAGCCCCCATAGTATGTGTGTTCGCATGAGAAAGGTGCAAACTTTTGGTAGTTCGCACCTTTCTCATGCGAACGTTCCAACCGCGGCTAAATCAGCTGCAGTCGGATCACTCGGATTCCCAGCCAGCTACAGCGTGGGTCGCTGTGGCAGGCTGCCACTTCTGTCAGCTTGTCTGACTCAATGGCGGGTGCATCTCCCATCGTGGCTGCGGCTGCAGCGGTATAATGTGTCCCAACCAAAATTGTGGTGGGACCGGGGGCCTGGCTCAACCCCACTTTTAGGAGACTGCCAGGCCGGGCCCAGGTCCCAGCCTACTTAAACCACTACATGTCAGGCATAAAGATATTACGCCTGTCTTAACACCTTCTTTACACTCCAAAGGATTTTGGTGGTTGTTGGCGGGCAGAATGGGGGCAATGCAACAGTAGTACCATTGCCACCTGTCCATCCAGCGCAGACTCCAATATCACACCAGCGTGATATTTACATGCTAGTGCTGGAGTAAAAACAGATGGATTTCTGTTGAACTGCAGGCAAAAAGCAAGACGTTTTTACAGAAATCAATTGTAAATGCTGTCATGAGTAAAGGGTAGGCAACAGATACACTTTTTCTTATAGTAATTGCAAAAGGTAGGTGAAAAAGCAATTCCTTTTATCCTTGCACCTTTTTTGTACTTCTTATTGCAAATAACTAAAATTGCATAGAGGTGACCTTCTTCACATAAGTGAAAACGTAGGCAGTCTCCTCTGGGCAATGTATCCTTCTTACAAACTGTGCTCTGGTATGTCAATAGAACGGGTAAAAACATCCCAAATGGCTATCTCTCTATCTGTTCATCCATATATCTAATTCCAACAATAAGTCACCCACCACTTACTAGATAATACATTTGAGTACATGTAGCTGTATGGGAAACCTACCGTGTTCTCATTAGCCACCAGCTCCCTTATTCTGGTGGCTAACACTTTTGGCTCACAAACCTTACTCAGCAACATTGACCAAGCCTTCAAATCCTTCAACATCGATGGCATCACCATCCCAGTATCCAGTGAGGGTAAGAGCCTCAGCGTTTACTTAGACGCCAGACGGTCCCTAACTAGGCAGTTCAATGCTATTGCATCTTCTGCTGCATGCACCACCAAGCTAATTAAGGCCTGCAGGCCTTTTCTGTCCACTGACAGTTGTCTCACCGTTTCCCGTGCACTCCTTGATTTGGAACTGGATTATTGTTGTGCTCTATTTGCAGGCACGTCCACTCACAACATCAACAAACTCCAGGTCATTTAGAACAATGCACTCAGGGCCGCACTGAACATCCCGAGGCGTGAGCGCATTTCAGCCGCTAGAAGAAGTGCGCATTGGCTACCGATCCGCGAGCGCATTATCTTCAAAACATTAGCCATCACTTACAAATGCTTCTCCAACACTATCCCCAACTACCTCTCTCAAAAACATACAAAAAACCCAATCATCAAGACCCACTCGCTCCTCTCATACACACAGACTTATTACCCCCCCCCTCAATTCATACTAAAGAGATTTGGGGAGATGAGCTACCCGGTCATCGCCTCCAAGAACTAGAACTCTTTACCCTTGACTCTAGAATCAGAAAAATCCTACTGGACCTTCTGGAAACTGCTTAAGACTTTGCTTTTTGCGCAGAGCTCGAACCCTGTCCGAGCCTCCTACTGATGTCTATGACTATATATAGTATATAGTTCCTGTAACCAGCGCCTTAGTGCTTCCGGGTTTACAGTGCTTAATAAATGCAAAAATAAAATAAATAAACATAAATAAACATCTCCCACATCCGGACACCCACCCACGGAGATGCATGTCAGCTACATAGTAGGGGTGTACAACTTTTGGCTGTTCACATTATTTTTAACTGAAACACTCATCAACACAGCCAGCATAGGTAATGGTGTGGCATCATGGGAGTTGTAGTTAAAAACATTTGGAGAGCCAAATGTTGCAGACCACTAACATAATGTGACACACTGGTAGAGAGATGGAGAGACGCTCCTTATGGAATTGTTTGGGGACTTTTAGCTGAATATCATTGAACCCAGGCTAGCCCCCTCGTGAGAAAGTTCACAATTGTCACCTGTGTCTTAATTTCTAGGTAGATATTCCACTGGAAGGGATTGCATGGGGTGGGTGGTAACGGGTCTTTGGATTGTCATTGGAATCTATATATCCGGCTGAAATACAGGCGATGAGAAATGCGGCTGATATAAAACCCTAATATCTATTAGGTAAAAGGGTGTCTACGGTAAGGTCTCCGGTGTAAGCAGCTCATGCAGTCCTGTTTCTGTCTTTGCGTTCTTTGAGATGTACTTTGACACATTTCAGTAGGAAGGGCAACACTACAAATCCCAGAATGCCAAGAAGAGCACAGCACTGGGCATGCTTCCGAGGCATGCAGTGGGCATCTGGAGATTACTGGGAACGGCTTTTTTCAGAATGTGAACTTTTCTGGGGTTTAGGGGCAAATGTGCATTTCTTTGACCTCGCTCCCAATACACGCTCAGCACTATTCACAGCAATTGTTCCCACTGTTCGGAACTATGTTTGATCCCTTTAAATGGCTGCATCCTGACTCTGGAATCCCACCCACAGTCATATCAGATTGACCCCATCGCTCCTACACCCCAGGTACGAAATGGGGTTCCTGCTCTGCTTGGAGCACCTGACCCCCGTTGACCCCCTGATAACACCTCCTTCCTCTCTTGCCCCCCCTTCTGCTTTTTAAAGAAAACTTTTATTTAAGACGGTTCACTTTAAACAGCTTTTTTCATCAACACAACAAAGCAGTACATAAAAGAGACACAAGATCGACTAGCAGCAAATACACAGAGTACAGGATTAGAAGACAACATACGGAGTATGGCATTTACCAAGAGTGGAATAAAAAGATACCCCGTCTCCAAGCCTAGTTCCACATAAAAGAACCAGATCTAGGACACGCCCACACAGGACAGCCAATCAACTCCTATGTAATACATATACTTCAGAGGCACATGTGGGCATTGGGAAACAATGTTCATTCAACATACTTCATATGGTTTCGTCAAAGGTGAGGGGAGGCGAAAGCATGATGCGGCATATACCAAGGTGTTGCGGCTGGGGCATTACATTAGTATAAGTGACCAGTAACCAAAAGTCCTATTACAACTTTACACTTGCACAGGGACATGAATGGACAAATCCTTGATATAGAATGGTGAATATGTTCATAACAAGTAGAGGTATGGTAACAAGACAAAAATAAAAGTAGTGGAACACCGCTCCTGACCGTTCCCGTCTCTACGTCCCCAGAGGATGGTAGGAGCATCTGGTCCTCCCCGTGGCTGCGCATATGGATGCATGCAGCAAGGTAAGTGTATTTTCTTTCTTTAATGTATATGTATGCATGCATTGTATTCATGTATGTATCCATTCTGGTGTTTATTGTGTGTGAATGCGCGGCCCAAAGTGTTTCTGTGTGTTGTGTGTGTCAGCCTCCACCCCTAAATGTAGGGGCCTTGGTTAGCGGGGCCCCTACATTTAAGGGTGGGGAGTGCTTTGGGAATGTCATTCCTTATCACTTTACTCTGGATGCACACAGTACCGTGCACCGAGGTTAAAGCAAAAATGGCCAGCCTATCCACCCAGGGGGTGGGGCGCGAGGCGTACATGCTCCAGCATTCCTGTAGGACCTCGACGCCTCGACTCCATCTTCAAGGCAACGTTTAAATAGAAGAGACGTGCGCCTGCATTTCTCTCTGCAGTAGGCAGAACAACCCAGGAATTGAAGGTAAATGTCTGAGAACATCCGCCGCTTTGATCATTAAAGACATGCTAGAATGGTTGTCTAAATAGCCTGTTTCTTTCACAGAGACAAGTTTAACATATGCGTTTCTCCACGCATTTGCAACACACGTGGCGGGAGCTGTGAGGGTTGCACAAAGAAAAGCCTTTTGGGGCTTACCAGATTTGCATGAACGTGATCAGGTAGGACACTCTTCTGTCCTTATACTATGTACATAGAATCTTGTAACGCTGATACTAAATGAAAATTCTGTTTTTCATTTATTTTTTCTGGCGTACCAATTGAATATTCGTGGGACAAACAAAATGGTATGTGTGAATTCGATTATGTATTGCATATAATTAATTCAATGAACCTGTTTTAACATATGTATGACTATGTGTAACTTAATGATGTAATCAAGAGCTAATATACAGCCCTGATGAAGGTTTACACCGAAATGCATTGGCTTAATGTATATTGATGGCAAAATATGATCGCCCAACAGATCACATTCAGAATAAATTTAATTATAAAAACAGGGATGTGAATAAAACATTCCTGGCCAAAAATTACACGGATCTAACTGATGCTTTGATTTGAAGCTTTGATTTGAATTTATGAGAACGTTGGATTTAAATATTTTGGGAATTTGCAGCCCTCTTTGAGGGCCAACTGAGAAGCGCCAGTTATAATAAGGCAAAGTTGCGTTGTTTTCTTTTGTATGCGGTTTATGGAGGTCCTTGTGCTATAGGACCAGTTCAAACTGGCAGCTCCAGGTCAAAAAATTAACTGAGAGAAGCAGACATTGAATAGAAGCGAGTAAACATTGTGGTGCCCACCCCTCCGTTATTTCTTCCAGCTTATCCACCTTACACTTATCTTTGCTCTTCCCATGTTGCACAGTTACTGTCCACCAAGGGTAAAGCAAACATGATCCTTATATGGTAATACATATTGGTGCAGCATGCATGGCCATGTACGGGCACAGCCAGCATGAAAATATGGTATATAGTAGGATATGTTGTGGGCAAAGTCAAAATTAAAATGCATTGGGAAATGGTTGTGGGCACTGTTGGTAACCTGCATCTTCTAGGTTTTTCATGTGCTACCTACAGAATTGATTGCAAACTGTGTGGCTTGTCATCCAATCTTTCACAGAGAGCGCTGTAAAATGCATCATTTTAACCGATTATTTTAGAACAATTTCTCAGGGATGGGGGACCTCCTGGTTTAGTCTGGGCTCCCTCGCTGCGCTCAGTTGCTCACTCCTATTAGGCGCACACATTTACACCCCACCAGTTCAAAAATTCACCAGCCGCCACTGCCAATATCCCAACATGCTAGTCCACCTCTGGTTCAGTAGGAATCGAGGGGTAGGCAGAGACTGTAGCGCTGTCCCAGTCCTTCTTTCTAGTTTAGAGACTCAGGTCTCCCCTTGATACCCCACCTTGCAGTATGTAGCTGTTCCCTCTTGAGGAGAGTCCATCCTATTTCCCAGCTCCGGCATTGCATCACATTATTGCTCATATACAGGATGCCAGCCCCAGCCTTGGAAGACATAATGCTTTACCACACGATTCCTAAGAAGAGTTTATTCTTCAAATGGCAGATGTGCCTTGATGCACTTTTGAGGGCACACATGTTGTAAATCTCCCCCCGTCTCACCTGAAATCGCTTCTGGCTCTGTTCCACGGGAGGATTCCTCTTGTGGACGGATCGGGTCTTGTATAAGCTCGCTCGAGTCTCGTCCGGCTGTAGAGCGCGTTCAGAGTTCCGGGAAGACCGCTGTTGCAGGATGTCCAGGAAAAAGGTACCTGTCGCTAGGGATGAGGATTCCGGGAGCAGATTAGAGGGAAGGGGTGAAAGGAAGGAAGAAGGAACCAGGAACTAGGAATAGTGGATTCGCTGAACAGCACACACACGTCAAGTCACTACCTAATGATAGCGTTGAGACGCGCAGGGCCGCGGGGGTGTGGCCAATTTATAGAACGTGCCGTGTGCGATGTGAAGGCTGGTGCGAGGCAAGTCGCTTGGCACGGCCATGTTGGGAGTAACAAAGAATACAAGCCCCGTCGCGATAAGGACCAGGAAGTCCAGAAGGGGCAAGTTCTATGGGTCATGACAACACAATTAAAGGGGCCAGAGAGTGTACCATAACAATCATTGGTGATATCGTCGTACATCAGGTTGGGACTGGATGTACACAGCTGGGGTCACACTCATGAGTGTGTCAAACTGGGGGTGAAGTCATAAGGCTTGAAGAGCCCATGGGGGAAGTGTTGGGGGCCCATCTTAAGCATCCAGCCATCAAGAAGCCGAAATGCCAGCCGAGTAGGCACTTGTGGTATCAGCATTGCTCTATCTGCTCTAGCATGTATCTGCTGTACCGTAAATCTGCTCCGGCGTGTATCTGCTTGAGCATGCGTCTGCTCTAGCATGCATCTGCTTGAGAATGTATCTTCTCTAGTGTGTATCTGCTTGAGCAAGCATCTGCTTGAGCATGTATTTGCTCTGGCATGTATCTGCTCTGGCGTGTATCTGCTCTGGCGTGTATCTGCTTGAGCATGTATCTGCTCTAGCGTGTATCTGCTCTGGCGTGTATCTGCTTGAACATGTATCTGCTCCAACGCGTATCTGCTCCGGTGTGTATCTGCAGTAGCGTGTATCTGCTCTAGCATGTATCTGCTTGAGCATGTGTCTGCTCTAGCGTTTATCTGCTTGAGCATGAATCTGCTTCAGCATGCTTTGCAGTACAGTGTGGATTGTTGGTAATGATTTTGTGTTAAGGAAGAACCATGGGGTGCTCTGCTTGTAGAAGGTGACCAATAGTTTCAGGTTCTTCACGAGGCGGTTGCAAGATGCAGGCAAATGCTGCTGAGGTAGAGCGCCCGCATTATGCACATCATGTTTCCAGACAATAAAGCTGTTGGAATAACATTCTTTCTACACATTGCAGAACCAAGGATTTAATGTTTCATGAGTGATGTACATTGGACGCCAATTGAGAGGTATTCTTTCACCAAGTGCATAATTCTGGCTGGGCTGGATCTCACCCGGAGATTTTCATTCCGCTCCGCCAGCTCACCCGCCCACCTCCCATAAACATTTTCATTTTAGGAGATTAATACATTATTAACACCTGGAAAATAACCCAAGAAAGGAGGAGCGTTTCCTCTAATGTTGCAACTAAAGTACAGAAGGTGCACATCTTGTAAACGTACAAAGCTGTACACTACAGGCTTTCTCACTAGACGTTCCAGTAGTCTAGTGCGTCTCTCGACTTTGGTACTAAGGATCTGAGTTTCAAATCCCGTATTTCAGAGATCCAGTGAGTCATTTGTTGCTGGGTCCCGAATCCCTGCAGCCCGGGCCCACAGGACCCGCTTTGATTAACGCTACTGGATAATTCCTCCCACGGGCCTGCAACGTGGCATTCAAAAGCGTACATATTTGTACTCTTCGGAATCTTCCCTGCTGTGACGAATTTGTTGGTATGGCACGAGAGGTGTGAGATCGAGGTTAAGGAGATAAAGAAGGCTATTGACTCATCGCGCCCCCTAGCGGACGCCAATGACATAGGGCTGAACATGGTGCTTTCCCAGGCGCAAGGGAAAGAAGTGGTGACAGTGGCCCATGCTTCAACAGTCTTGAAAACGCCTGAACTCAAATATTCAGCGACAGAAAACAACAGCAATGATTCCTTGGTGCGCTTCCAGGAGATGGGAGGAATACAATATTTGGGAAATAAACAGGGTATCTGACAACTGATGGCAGTGGACAGGCAGCAATGGGGCCAGTGATGTTGCGATGGGGGGCAGCATGTGGGCATCGAAGCTGGCCAGATAAATGGTCTCTGTCAAAGGCGTAGCGTGAGTATTGGGCTATTAGGGATGAACTGAGTGTGGCAGGAGGGCGATTTTATAGATGAGGATGGGAGGGAATCCTGTTGGGATGATGTCCTATTTGATTAATTTGCCACATGAAGGGCATGTGGGAATGACCAGGTCAACACAGATTTTAATGTCACACTACTGGTGGCCATGCTTAGACCGTAGTGTTGAACATCAGATGAAGGAATGTGGAATATATGGAGTTTGCAAAATACTGAAAACTTAAGCCTCAACCATTCACTCTTACTGTATGTCCCCACCAGACGTGACAGGAAATTGCCATAGATGTTTTGAGACCTGTCCGCATAGGGCACAAGGGGACGCCTTACGTTCTTTGCTTGGCAGACTTATTATCTAAGTGAATTGAAGTCAAAGTTGCATATGACATCACATTGCGCTGTATCATTCCTAGAAAATACAAGCCAGTATCCTTATGGAAAACGGACCACAATTCACTGGGAGCATGATTGCACAATTTCTGTTGCAGAATGGTATTGTTCACAAGAAAATGTCAGTGTATCACCCAGAGGCAAATGGAGCGGTGAAATGAATGAATAGATTGGTCATGGAAGCCATATGTTTGACCATTGCATTGCTGAGGATTATGAAACCAGTGTCAGATCCAGAGTAGAGGGCATGTGTTTTTTTACCACACATCCCCATTGGCCAAACTCCTTTCCAGTTACTTGGGGGATGAATAACAGTGATAACAGTGTGCCACGTGTGATTTGAAAGGGATGGTAAGATTACAGTAGATGTGTTGACTATTGGGAGTGGGTGTTTTCAGGGCAAGCTAAAACCAGACACTAATGGGACGGTCAGAGGACTACAGGAACACTGTTTGTGGGTGGTGGATATTACATGAGAGTGCAGAAACCTGGGAACCACTATTCTAAGGGCTATTGAGGGTGGTGAGTGCATCGCGATTTCCTGTAGAGACGGAAAAGGGATATTTGTGCAATAAGAGAAATATTATCAAAGTCTAGGATATCCTATTTTCCTTCCTTACATTTCTCATGTGTCTGGCTACCTTTGGGAACGGAGGGGGGTGTGTTGTATCTGCTTTAGCATGTATCTAATTGATCATTCATTGCGGTAGAGTGTAGATAGTTTTTAATGTTGCTGTGAAGAGCCATGCAGTGCTCTGCTACTAGAATGTGAACTGCACCTCCAGGTTCTGCGCGAGGTAGTTGCAAAAGGCAGGCAGGAGCTGAAGATGTGCAAAGCACCCTCGTAGCCCACATTTTGTTTCCAGTCAATAGAGCTGTTGTAAGAACTACGTGCGTGGTTGTGACAGAATCGGGTGAGGACAGAATAGACTGAGCCTTTTTTTTTTTAATAAATAAAATGAGGGTAATTCTGTTTCTGAAAGGGAGGTCTGCTAATCAAACTCTGCTTTCAGAAGTGGCCCATACCAAAGCCATTGGTGAGCTAGTCTACAGACACCCTTAGCACCAACCCTGATGTGGCACAGGGCAGGCTCAAAGGTCATATGTGGATTTCTGGCAGCTGATGGAGCACAAGCAGACAGAGGTGGCTTTTTAATCTTTAGCAACTCTGATTCAAATATAATGATTATGGGCCTCATTCTGAGTTGGGCGCAAAGGTATTACCGGCACCGGTAAGGACAGCGGTGCCGGTAAACCCTTTGTGCCCTATTCCGAGGTCCCTTAGCGGGTCCCTCCTTTAACTCCTGGTCTGACCAGGCGTTATGGACAGTACCCATTAAGGGACTTCAGAGCTAATAACGGTACCGCAAACTGCAGTACCGTTATTAGCTACTTCCTGATTCCCATTGAGCCCTATGGGGGCTCAAATGGGAATGGGGAATGGATTTTTCAATGGGGACATAGCGGTCCCTCCAAGTTCGGAATGGACCGGTAAGTCCCCATTGCTCCAAGCCGGAGGCGGTACCAGTATTGGAGGCAGCCATGGAGCTAATTGCTCCATGGCTACCACCATACTCGGAATGAGGCCCTATGTGTCTTAGACAGCCTGGTGGCATGCACATCTTTAACTACAAGGCATAGCTTGCTGTATTTACAACTAAGGTCGCACAACTATACATACACAACAATTTATAGCATACAAGTGTCAGCTTTGTGAGCAGGCTCGGATATGGCAGCCTCATTACACGTTGTCCGGTAAGGGAATACCGGTACCGGTAAAGAATTACTAGTACCGGTAATTTCCCAAGCCAATCACGACCCTGACCCACCGCTATTAGCGGACCCGGTAAGTACGGTGCCACTAATAGCGGCAAGGCCGTGGGCGCCCGACCCCCATACCGGAAATAGCGCCATGGAGCTAATATCACGCCATCACAAGCCATGCAGACATGGCATTAGCGGCATGGAAAAGACCCCAAAATCCCTTACCGGCATGGCGCAAATAACGGCATCTAAAAGCACCCGTTAAGAGACCTGAGCAGTGTTCCCATCTGTCACAGATGGACACAATCAGCACAGGTGGAGGCAATGGAGACACGCATCACAAAAGAGCACACCACACCCCTTCCCACACCAAGATGGTCCCAATACCACCATCATGACATGGGCTTCAGTACATGATTGCAGTGCAGCACCAGCAACAACAGGCCGCACCAGAGGTGACCCATAACAGGTACCCATTCCTCACACCATACAGGCGATGCCAGCTATCCACTGAAGAGGTGGCTCCTAACCCCTGTACGGAACCCACAGAACCAGCAGGAAGAGGACTACAATATTGCACATACCCGTACCCGCATTGTGATAGAGCCGTCATTCGGCCTTCCAATGACAGTGCGCTGGTGCCTAAGCGGCCTGGGTGAGGCTCTCCTGTACGACTGTGACAAAGTGGCAAAGACAACCATGGCATGTGTAGAGCATCACAAAATGTGCATCTATTGGAATGTGCCTATGCCACTTGACATTGACATGCAACCACCAGATGAGGATGATGTGGATGGGGCTGAGTATGGGTGAAATGCTCCGGCAGGACATGCAAGAGGCGATGTCAAGGAGGCACACGATGTGCATCAGCATCTGAATCAGGAATTCCATCAGGTACAAAGGTGAAATTACATGGATGGAGATGGGTATTGTTGCCCTGGTGCATGTTATGAGGCCCACAAAGGACCCTGTCCACAATAAATGACACATACACAATGATGGAGATGACGCCTGGTTTTCAACTTCAGAACAGTGTATTGTGAACACAATGTGATAAAAATGTGCATGACTCTAACTTTCCACACACCCCAAGAACACCCTCTCCCCCCTCCCCCCACAACACCCCCAAGAACACCCTCTCCCCCTTCCCCCCCACAACACCCCCAAAAACACCCTCTCCCCCTCCCCCCACAACACCCCCAAAAACACCCTCTCCCCCCTCCCCCCAAAACACCCCCATGTGAGCCTTACAGTGCCTATGTGTGCTGCTCAACATGTGCCACCTAGTCCTTGCTGGACCTAAGCCACAGGGCCTCCTCCACCATTGGGTGGTTGTGACGTGGGGCACCTCAGGTTGCGCAGAGAGCGGCGCAGGGGGCATGTCTGCAGGGAACCCGAGGAGGAGGAGGTGCCCGGTTGATCCCGTGTTGGTGGTTGGTATTGCTGCTCCATGATGTCCCCAATACAGTTAATGGCCTGGCGGAGTTGGCCCATTTCCTGGCAGATCCTGTCAGTGCAGGCCTCAATGGCCTCCCTTGTTTGGCCTGCATATTTGCTGAGGTCATCCCTCAGACGGCCTGTCTCGGCCACATGCTGGGCGACCATTGCAGTAATGTCTGCCTGCCTCCGGCTGATGGTTGCAAGGTCAGGTTGGGCGGTATGTGATGTTGGGCTGGCTGCTGCGTCCTGGTCCGTTCCCCTGGCGTCAGGTGAGGACACCTGAGGGCTCCATGCCCCTTCAATGGTGTGGGTGTCATGTGCACCATGGCTACCTGATCTGGACGTTGCCCTTGGACTTTCTGCAATGGAATGTGTCGGGCTGGGGGAATGGCATTGATCTAGAATGTCAATTGCGTCCTCCTCGACAGTGAGCAGTGCGGTGGCTGCTGCCTCACCAGTAGAACTGGTAGCAGCAGAGTGCGTGCCCTCCGTGCGCATTTCACCTATGATGGGGCACACTGGCGTGGGTTCAGCAATAACAGCAGCCGTGCCCTCAAGCTGTGTGGAACTGATGCTCCTGCTGCTTTTGGGCCTCTGCTGATGGAGACTCCTCCCAGTTCCCCTAGAGGTGGTGGCGGTGTCACATTTCTCGTTCATCCTGGCCTTTTTGGCTGCTGGGGGGGGTACGTGTTTCAGTGCATGTGCCTTCAGTGTCTGTCGGTGATCCTGTTGAGGAATTAGGGTATATCAACGTTAATGGTTCTAGGTGCCTTATGCAGAATGTTCACGTCATGCTGCTCTATGCATTGGGTCCTCTTTATCATTGATTCTAGTAATGGGGATGTCGGGTTGGTCATGCATGGATGGGTCTCTGTTGCACGTGCATATGGTGATGCATGCATGTATGTGTGTGGCTGGATCAATGGCCTGGTCATAGACACATATTTGGGGGACCCCTCACCCTTCACTGTGCATTGTTCGATGTATACACTCACCTCCATCGGATGAAATGGCCATACCATCACACCATGCTCCATATCTCCGACTCCCTCTATGGATTCGAGTCCAATTGTGGAGGCACATGTCTCCTCCCACTCCTTCAGCTTCAACAGGGAATCTGCGCCACCTTCTGTGGCCATTGCCAGGTTACGGTTGGCCGTTAGTATGTTCCGCACACGGACCCGGAGGTCGTCCCACCTCTTGCGGCAGTCCTTGATACTGCGGGTGGTAGTGCCCACCGCACTGACATTGCAGGCAACTTCGGCCCAGATGGCCTTTTTCTTATTGATGGCCTCCCGCCGCATATCATTGGCGAAAACACTTCAGCATAAGCTGCAAGTGTCCCGGTCAACATGATCAGCTCCTCATTTGAGAATTTTTCTTTCCGCTGACGATCTGAAGATTTTATTAGCGCCTTGGGCATCTTCGGGCTTTCCTGGATGATTTCTTGTCGGAGTTCTCCGGAAAGAGTCCTGGATGCAGAGGATGGCAATGGATTGTGTTTTGACGTTATTTCCGGTTCTGGACCGCTATTTGCATGTACCGTGGGGGCGGAGGTGGTATCAGCACTTTGGTCGAAGCCGGTAAGGGGCATTTTGGGGACTTTTACGGCATGGCGCTATGCTCGTGTCTGCGAACTCGTAATGGGACGCTATTAGCGACCTCTTGCGAGGGCGGTCACGCTAATAGCGCCATGCCATAAAATTCCGATTTTTACCGGACAACGTGTAGTGAGGCCCAATGTGATGTATATTAGCCAGTGTGCTGATCACACTGAAGTCAGCAGACATGTGAAGGGACGCTATCGTAGCCAGAGGAGAGAGGAAGACTGATTTGTGTTTCTTGGTGCCCTAGTGCTAATGCTGTTCAAAATGCCACTTGCACTGGTGCACATTTTCTGTAATCTGGCCCCAGATGGCCTAACAATGAAGGAGGAGTGCAGCTGCCATGTTATTTGTGTTAATGGACTTAACACAAAAGAGAGAATACTAGTTTCATGTCAACCTGAAAAGGCGCTGACCAAGAGTCCATCCAGCCTCCCTCCCTCTTTTTTGGTGTCACGTACACTGGGGCCTGGTAAGGACAGTCGGATGTACCGGTCGCAAACAAGGGGCCATGTGAATCGACTTTAACAGACCTCTCCTTATCCCCCAGTATTTCGAGCACCGCCCTTAAATCAACAATCCCTCTCTAAAAATTCCCAGGGTGTCCAGCGCATCCAGGGGGCGGACTCTTGCAAGGGATGGGTGGGAGGGGGTGGTGGGCGTCCTAGGGGGCTCGGGGTGAGTTTGCTGGCTGGCAGCGCACGTAAACCCATTCATTGGTCAGACAGGGATGCAGGGCAGCGCAGCCAGGACCTGCACTGCAAACCAAAAGAACATTTTACGCAGCGCAAGGGTCCGCCATCTGTGATACGGTCGCGCCCCCAGCATCAGAAGACGAGAGGGGCACCAGGGCTCATAGCCTGCCCCTCCTGCACCGCAGGGCATCCAGGCCCCGCTGCACCAGAGGACCCCCAGCCACTCCTGCGCCAGGTCCCGTAGCATTCCCTGTGCCAGAGGACTCCCCACCCTGCAGCCTCAGGACACATACTCTGCACCCGTGCGCACTGGGATTCGTCGCCTGCGCCCGAGGCCACCCACCGTCTTCAGCACAGGAAGACGCCCTCGACCTCTTCACCAGGACCAGTAACGCCTACTGCAGCAGGGGTCGCCTGGCACCTCCTGCGCTCTAGGAGGTCCAGTCCGGTGGGATTCCCCTTCTGCAAGAGGACACGCTGATTCTCCGCGCAGGGCACGCCCGCTGCCTGCTGCGCCAGGACCCTTCTTGAACCAAGGGACCCCCGCTTCTGCGGCATCGGGACCCAGTTCTTCAAAAACCGGGAGCTTCGGTACTGAGGATTTACAAATACCTTCCGGAGAAGGTCTGTAATTCGGAAAAAGGTGGACAGGACCACTAGGGCAAAGAGGCCTTGAGCATAGCCAGGACTCTGAGCCCAAGAACTTTTCAGGAGCACCCGGGGTGAGGACACTCGTACCTCCAAAATCGAGGGTCGCCCTCGTTGCGCCACCAGGCGTTCTGCACACCGAATAAGGGGGCGCACGGGGACCGCCTCTACTGGGGCAGGCGACAGCAGCGCACCCCGTGCTTGCACACGCGGCACCTTCAGTGCCAGGGGAGCCAGGGCCCCCTTCACTGGGGCATTCCTTTCCTCCCATCCATCAATAGGGGGGGTGTCAAGTACCCCACCCGCCCCTCCTGCATAGACGCAGCAGTCACACGGCACCGGTGCACTCAGTTCCTCTTCAGAATACAGCACTCCCCGCACCACGACTCTTATCCCTCAGCGAAGCGGCCGAGAAACAGTCTCTCCATCTCCCACCGGACTCCACACCGGGGAAACCCGGATCTCCTGCGCCGAGACACCCAGCAGCAAGAGCGCAGGGGCACACCTTGCACCCCCAGACTCCAGGGGACCTAGAAACTGCACCAACCTACTGCCAGGGACACCCGGTTTCTCCGGACCAGGGACACTCATCATTCCCTGCACTGGACACCCGCATCCTGCACCGGAACACCCATCACTGCATGCACGATCACACCCTCCAAATCCTGCACTAGGACACCCAACTTCTCCTGCACGAGGACACCCCGCACCTTCTGATGGGGGCATGAATATATGCACGAGGACACCCAACACCTGCACGAAGGCACCCACGAACTCCTGACCCACTACACGGCAACACCCAACACCTCTGGCATTGACATACACCAATGCACTCTGCACTTGGGCCCCCAAGGATTTCTTCAATATGGCGCCAATCAACTACTAACCAAGACACCCAACTATTTCAGCAATAGTACATACACCACCTAATGCTCTGGAGGGGGGACCGAAGAGCCCCCGCATTAAGAAACCCGCTGATTACTATACTGAAAACCCCACATCTCCTGCACTAGTACAGCTAGGGCACCAAACACCTGCTACAGTGGGACTAACACCACCTGCATTGGGACACCAAGCAGATAGAACAAGGACACGCAAACACATCCTACACCGAGACACCCAACACCCACAGTAGTGCATTATCCCATAGCTACTACACTGTGGCACCCACCACCTACTACTCAGACCCACTCAACTCGGACACCCCAACACCTCCTACACCGAGACACCCAACACCCACAGCAGTGCATTATCCCATTGCTACTACACTGTGGCACCCACCACCTACTACTCAGACCCACTCAACTGGGACACACCAACACCTCCTACTCCGAGACACCAACACCCACAGCAGTGCATTATCCCATTGCTACTACACTGCGGCACCCACCACCTACCACTCAGACCTACTGAACTGGGACACCCCAACACCTCCTACACCGAGACACCCAACACCCACAGCAGTGCATTACCCCATAGCTACTACACTGTGGCACCCACCACCTACTACTCAGACCTACTGAACTGGGACAGCCCAACACCTCCTACTCCGAGACACCCAACACCCACAGCAGTGCATTACCCCATAGCTACTACACTGTGGCACCCACCACCTACTACTCAGACCTACTGAACTGGGACACCCCAACACCTACTACTCCAAGACATACCAACATTATAACTGCACTGGGAGACAACATCATCTACTGCACTAGGGAACACTAACACCTGTAACAGTGAGACACTACACTGGGGCACCTAACACCACCTGCACTGTGACACACAAATGCACCACAAACAGGAAACATAACGGGGTGCACAACACTCCCTGTACTAAGATAGCTTTTGTGCAGAAGCATCCCAGGGTGACAATCCTGTAGAGCCCATCCTCGGCAGAAGCTCCTCATCTGTATCACCAACCCCAGGGCTATCACCTTCTGCACAGGACATTCAGCATCGCCCAAAGGGACAGAGCAAGAGGATCACTAAACTGCTGACATCCCATCCTATTTACAGCTAACCAACACCAGCTTGGGGTCAGTGTCTGCATACCATATCCTGTACGCATTTCTCCAAAGAAAAGACCAGAGCCAGGAATCCACAGACCAAAGAAAACACCATCAGCCACATTCCAGAGCATCCGAGATTAAGGAAGCACAAGCAGCCCCATCCCAGGGACCCTAAGACTAAGGAAGCACCAGCAGTGCAATCCCAGGGAGCCTAAGACAAAAGAAGAAACAGCAGTCCAATCCCACAAAATCTCAGCCCAAAGAACCATCAGAAGTCAAATTCCTTGAGCTTCAAAGGCGGCAACATCCTTAGACTGGTTCTTGGGTGGTTAAGGCATTTGGGGAGTTTTGAAAACTTCACTCCCTGAGAAACACCAGCAACAGTCCCTAGGGAGTTCAGAGGACAGAAGAGCAGCCTCCAGATCCGGGGGAGCACCTGCACCGCCCGTGGTCACTAAGAATCACTGCCATGCTTCACTACCTTCTAATTCTCCCTGCATCCATGCTCCTGTTCTTTCAGCTCCCAGGCATGGCCTTTGGCCAGCGGGACCCTCGTCCTGGGCTCTGGAGACAGCGGATCCGCTGGGAGAACCGCGGGCGTGTGTACAGCCTGCTAAGCACGGGATCTGAATACCTGAGGGCCCATGATAAACGGCACAGCATCTACCTTTCTGCAAGGCAGCGGGATCAGGAGGCGGGCCCAGATTCCGGGACTCCAGACACAGCAGCTTCCAGGGCACCAATCCCAGAGGTCTCTGGCTCCAGGGGACCTCTGGTAACTGGCTCCAAGAGCAGCTCTGGGATTACTGACTCCAGTGGGCCTTCTGTCACTGTCTCCAGTGGCCCTGCCATCACTGGTTCACGTGCCCCGTTGGTCACTGGCTCCAGGGGCCCCCCGATCACTGGCTACAGGGGCTCTATGGTGGCTGGCGCCAGCGGGCCCAAAGGCAATAGTTTGAGGAACCAACCTGTCACTGCCTCCAGAGCTTCTGATGTCACTGGATCCAGGACCCCAGCCATTGCTGGCTCCAGGGGCCCTTCTGTGACTATTTCTAGGGGTCCACTGGTCACTGGCTCTATTCCTAGCACCTCGGGAGCCAGCCAACTGCATCCTGCCTCTGGGATTCCTGGTAGGCATCCTGAATCGCATGGTGTGCGGGATCAGACACCTGAAGCCAGGCAGCGTAACCCAGCAACCAGTGACGTCAACGACAAGTATCCCCAAAACAGCATCAATGACATAAAACAGGCTGATCCCAGTCACTATGCCATTATACAGGGAAATGCAAGCCACACTCAGGTGACAGAGCAGAATTCAAAGCCCAGTGGCGTGGCACCTGTAGCTTTTGTACAATATCACGTTTCCCGCGACAACGAGGCATTCAATGAGATCCTTCCGGGGCCGGTCAATATCAGATGGCAGAGCGGAGGAGGCCCAACCGATATAGTTACCCCGAAGGAGCAGCTAGTCCCCACCACAGCAAACCCTGTGACCCCTTCAGTGGAGGCGAGACGCCCCAGCACATCGGAGATGGTGGGAGATGATCCACGGAACCCCTACAAGAACCACAACACAGTACAGTACAACATCTACCCTCCCATGAGGCCTCGCATTGGTGGCCCCGGCAGCCGGAGACCAGGCTACGGCACGCGCTACTTCCAGAATGGTAAGGAGGGCCTGAAGCCAAGAAACAAGGAAAATAGGGTGCAAAGGCTGGGAGTGGGGGAAATGTATGCTAAGTGCAGTGCTCTTGAGGCTGACTGCAAAGTACGGTTCCCCTGAGGTAGACTGTGGGGGTTCAGATAAATAGCAGTACATTGCATTGGGTGGAGAATTCCCGCAGCAGGTTACACTCGGCGCGTAACACTTGGCGCAGACTACTCTGGGTGCGAAGTAGCTTGCATTGAGCCAATAGCTGCAATGTCCCTTTGCTGCAGGCCACGGAGCACTAGGGTACAGGTTACGCTGGTGCAGAACTATGAGGACATGTTATGCTGGTGAAGCAATTTAATTGTAAATCTTGTCACATTTTGATGCAGAACTTTGTGGGGCTTCTTCTCTTTCCATGCAAAGATCTGCAGGGCTGGGTGCATTTAGTCACAGAGCTCAGAGGGAAGCATTTACAAAGGTGCAGGGCTCAGACTGAGTGGCTATTTACCTTAAATGCAGGGGACAGTTCCATTGGGTAATGAGTGCTGAGTAGTGCAGCGCTCTGGGGTGCCACGCTCTAGAGTGCAGAGCTCTGGGGCCTTTCTCCACTGCGCGCTGAGCTCTGCGGCTGCTTGTTACATTGGGTTCTTACTATGTGCACGCCTCTGGAGGGATTTCTATTTTAGTTGCGGACATTTGCAGAGCTTGTTAAAATAGGTCTAAAACTTAAAGTTTGAGGGGGATCTTTCTCTGGATGTGGAGTTCCGGAGCTTTGTTATATTGGCGGTAACAGGATTTTTGGCCGCGCTATGATTTCATCGAGGGAGAATTGGTCGAATGTGTTTTGCTGCAATTTACCACAAATGTATGTGGGAGTGGGTAGGGGAATAATAAAGGTAGGGGGTGAGTGGGGGAGTTACGGGGGTCTCCCACCCGCATTGATTTGCAGTAAAATGTACTTAAAGAAATAAAATCGACCAATTCTCCCACAATGAAACAAATTCGAAGAAATCACACAGAACCATATCATTATAATTTATAATTGTTCTTTTATAACGCGCGCAAGACCAGGATTAAAACCTGGGTTTCAATGCGTTGTCTTGCTTCCAAGACAAACGTGGTGCCCTGAGCTATCCTCCTGGCCCCAATTTGCCGACAGCTTAAGGGGCTGGATGTATTCTGCCCAGAGAAGCTTGCAACAGTGCTTGTGACACTGGATTTTGGTGCAGGCCACATTTTGGTGCAGGCCACATTTGTCCAGAGCTCTGAACGGCGCGTTAAATAGGGGTTGTAATCTATATAAGGCAGTTTACATTGGGTAGATCGCTCTGAGTGACTTCCTTAGGTACCTAAACCTGGGCTTCGTTCCACTGGGGACATTACTTCCTGTTTAGGGTTCAGCAAAGTAGGGTTAGGTGCATAGCTCTGCTAAGCCTGTTACATACATGTAGTTGTGTCATTGGTATTACCCAAATTGACCTTTTACAATTGACCTTTTGCACAATTGACCCAATTATAGTGGTCCTAATTGACCTTCTGCACAAATGACCTTTATATTATTTTAGTTATTTTATATATGTATTGGGTTGGTTTTTAGATTATAAATAATATAAGGGGATTGGGTGGGGGGTTGCAGGGGTTTTGGATTGGGTGGTGGATTGCAGGGGGTTTCTCCTGCATATATGTCCTAATTGACCTTCTAAATTAGGTCAATTCTCCCGAGGTCAATTCTCCCGAGGTCAATTGTGAAAAGGTCAATTAGTATACAACCGTGTCACTGGGCACTAAGGTATGGGCCTTGTTAGATTGTGTGCAGGGCTCCTAAGGACATGCTCCATCATGTGCAGAACTCTGAAGGACAGGTTACACTAGTCGCAGAGTTCTGGGGGCTGGGGGGGAGGAGTTTAGGGGGGATATTGGCATCGGATGCTAAGCCCTGGGTGGCTTGTCACATTGGCTGCAGACCTCTGGAGTTCTTGAGCACTGAGGTGTGTGGGGAACGTGTTGCAGAGAGCTCCGGGGGGCAGGCTACAAAATAGGCAGGCCTCTGGGTGGTTTGTTACATAAGGTACAGAGGTCTAGGGCCTATGCATTGCATGCTGATTGGCTCTTTGCTACACTGGGTGCAGAGCTCTGCAGAACCGGCTATCCTGGGTGTAGAACTCTGGGTGATTTGCTGGGTTATGTGCACCACTTTGGGGCCTGTTCACTGGACACCGTGGCAGAGGGGTATTGTCACATCATGTAAAGGGCATTGGTGGCAAGTTACACTGAGTCTCCGTTGTTGACCACTCTGTCCACTCTCTTCCATGCATGGTTACTGTTGACACAATCCTCCTCTGATCGGTTCCTCTCCATTTAGTGGCATGGAAGTAGGCCAGCTTGTCTCCCATTTCTCGAGCATGGTGGCTTTCAAGGGCCAAGCTCTGCTCCCCAGGCCTCATTTTCCTCTTATCTATTCACCTTTCACATTTTGTGACCATACCTCCTCCTCCTTCCGTTCCTCAAGTTTTGGCTGCCCATCCAAAATAACCTCTCTGAGCTCATTCCCCAAACTGTCTTTCAGGCCGCCTGGCATTTTCTTCATCATATCCATTTCAACAGAGCTCTTGCTTCTCTCCTCTTATTCCTGTCTCTCATTCTCTCCCTCATCCTCTCCCTATGCCCCCTCTCTGTCTCTCTCTCTCGCTCACTCTCTCTCTCCCTCTCTTGTCAGTATTCCCTCTCTTTCCTGCTTAGTCACAACCTGACATCCCTCAGGTATGGTCGACAGCCACAGCAATGCTTCGCCTAAGTCCTGCTGGCTGCACTCGCTATACGCTGCCATAGCATTTTCCCATTGGTGAATTGCTTTGGAGAGAGGAAGGAAGCCTGTAAAGCACTAACAAACGAGCATTGGCAAAGACAACACTTTTGGCTTTTGTGCAGGAATGCGATAAGCATTCTCCAAGACAGGTTTCTAAATTAAGGGGAGTTTGGAGCTATTTAGCTCCTGCTTATAGCCTAGAAGAGCCTGGTTAGCAGGAAACCAACAGCTGTCAGGAGCTACCTTTAGCTCCCCAGGCCAACTGATGCAGAACAAACATACCTGTGTGAATGTAAGTCTTTGCCTTTGGGAGAATTCTTAAATAAGCATTAGGCCACATCTATGTGACATTGGAAGCATGAGGGGCCATAAATAATGGACAGTTATATTTGGGTATCTTATGTGTAAGTTAGATTTGCGGAACGCTGTGTACTAGCTCCTCAACCTGCCATTGTAGCACCTGGTCCCTGGCTAATGTTGGATACCCAGGAACTGCTTTTAGCTCCTGCTTATCCAATCTTAATTTCAATCCCTGCAAGGGCTGCTATGATGGCACTATTTGGCCATAGGATGGCAACATACGGAACATTGCATGATTATTTAAGTATAAAATACCAGTTTTTGGCAAATGCTTATTTAATACTTATACACTAGACTTGGCTTTGTAAATGATTGTTTTTAGCAGGACTGCAGTGCAAGGAATATATATATAAATGAAGTGGCTAAAGGCACACTTGGCTAAGACATTTCTATTGCACTAGTCGAGCACTGAAGCAACAGTTAAGCTATGAACTCCAAACAGAGTACTTAGAAATAACTTTGGCATGCCAAGCATGATGTCACTGCCTGATAGAGCTAACTCCAAGAGACCCCAAGAGAATCTGTTTTGGGTATATGGAGGCAGGTAGTGGGTGAGAATGACCATAGGGATTACCATTGCCATGGGAACACACCCAAACAACCCCATACGCCATGTGTCCTTCTTCACATGTCAACCCCCTCCTAACTGTGCTAAAATTGCAATAGTTTTGACTTCTAAGTGGTGCAGAAGTGCCACCTCATAGCCAAAACCAATAAGATGTCTTTCTGCTCAATTTAAAGTATATGTTCATTGGTTAAAAACAATCTTATTTTCAATAACAGGGAAATGGCAAAAACTGAAAATATTGTTTATTGCTCCCATTGCATTTCTAAAGGGGCAATTGCTGATCCTTCGTTGCTTGCCATGAAGTAATGAATCGTGAGACAGCTCTCTCCAGTAACCTGAAATGTACCAGAGCCTTTTAGCTACTTTGCTGTTTTCTGAAAAAATGAGCATTATTTATGCAGATTTATGCAGATGTTGGATTGAGGAGATGAATCGCTTTATTTGAATACTTAATGAGATCATGACACCATGCTGAATGTTCACTTGGATTCATTGAAGCGACACATGTGGATATATTTCTTAATGAAAATTCGGACCACCACCTCATCCGTGTCAACCTTAATATTGGTGGAAACACATTAATGAAAAACGTTGGAAACATGGGACCAGAGAGGTAAGTATAACAAGCATTGGCAAAGCTAACCGTTTGCGCTTTTGTGTACAAATGGGATCTACATTTGCCAGGCACTGCCATAATGGTACTGCATCCCCATAAGAAGGCAGTGGTTGGTAAATGGTACTAGTACATGGCCATATTATGGTAGAACCTGGCAAATGCCCATCAAATGCTTATACACGAGTCAAAGCTGTAGGCTTTGCAAATGCTGTGTAACAGGTTGGATGTTTCGGTCAAATTTCATCTCCTATCTTCACTTCCCATAACAATAGTTTTGGCATACAGGCAGGGCATTCAGAACCCCCTGGTAGTCCAAACTAAAAAGTGGCATTTATGTCCTGTGGCACGTTACATAACAATGGTATGGAAATTCGACAGAAATAGATTCTTAACTATCATCTCTGCTTCAAAATCGCATGCAGTGACACCCACTGTCGCTCTTCTCCATGCACACATGATTAGTAATCGACAATCCACTCTATTCATACAGGGTCTTTTTCAGTTTAGAGCCAAATTGCACAGACGGGACTATTGGCCTCATTCCGAGTTGGCCGGTACACGGTAAAAGTGCTGGTAATAACGTTTACACTTTTTTATAGGACCGCCCAACTACAACTTTGTTGGTAGGGGTTAAGAATTTACCTCGAGCTAAGACCCGGCAAAGAAACTGCCTGTATTACCTGCAAAATCGCTAACACCCGGCAAAGAAACTGCCTGTATTACCCGCAAAATCGCTAAGACCCGGCAAAGAAACTGCCTGTATTACCCACAAAATCTCCCCATGGAGCCCCATAGGACTCCATGGGGAGATTTTGCCGCAGTTACCACCCATGTAATCTGGGGATGGGGATTTACTGCCGTTACCGGCACTTGTAATGAGCCAGTAATTGTGGCAGACAAAGTGCTGGTAATGGCAATTCCATTTGCCAGTATTCCAGCAGATTTACCGCCAGAATACCAGCAAACTTGTAATGAGGCCATATAACCATTTGCACGGCCGTAAACACAGGTGAAATAAACTTTACACTTTCCATCATGTTTTTCTAATCAACTGTAATATACATTTTGTGTTTTTGGATTTTGCTAGGATGTACTCCAACTTTGCTGTGCTGCCTTCTCCCCGTGCCCCTGGGGGGCTTGACATTTGTATCCCCACTCTCACAGCACAAAGTCTCTGCAGCCTGTTGTTAGTTCCACAGCTCCTTGTCTCACCCTTCACTGCTTCAGGTCACTTTCCCCATCATGCATCTTTCTTTGCTGACCCCTTTAGCTCTCGGCCCCTCTGCACCGCCCAACCACATAAATGGATGCATTGACCACACCAGCTCTTCTACCACCCTTTGGAACCCTCCTTGCTTTGTGCCAGGGCCTCTACAAAATTAGCTGCCAGTTGAGGCCAAGGTTGTGCCGCCAGCACCTCCATTGTAGTTCATCTGGCAACAGTACTTTGGTGGGCTTGTTACATTGGTATGTTTGTGATGAATCAACTTCCGGGCCACTAGTGGCCTAGGGATGAATATCTGTTTCTAAACCATCAATCAGCCCCACACCTCTAGTACAACAGAAGGGATCCGAACAGATTGGAAACACAAGCAAATTATAAATCTCCTTGTCCAATTTTGGTAGCGTGGCTTATTTCCTCAAGGTTGTGGATCGTTGGTTAGTTGCAACACAGCGAAAATACAGTTATTACCCAATGATAAAAGGGACTGTCCAGTCAAGGTTGTATAAAAATATCTACTTCATTATTATTCCAACAGACAGTTCTAGGACACTACAAAATACAGCCCACCCTGCAAAGAAAGACAGTGAACAAATAATTTCCCGAAGGAAAGGTATGCACTCTGGATACTGACAGGAGGGTAGTCTGTAAAACAATCAGTCTTAACTGTTCAAGGTTATTTGGTTTCAGCACCAAGGGAGCAAGTGGTCGTAAATGCCACTAGGGGCCTTTGGAGAAGGACCAGGGGTACAGAACCACAATGTGCCTGGTGCTTGAGATAATATTGATGCTTGACAGCGTCAAGTCGTTTCCAGGACGCTTTGCAGCTCCTGCAACAAAGTTCAAGACGGAAGACAGCTGTGGTTATCAGGCAGCAGGCAGTTTGGCAAGCAAGGCTGGAAGAACAGCTGCAGGCTGGCCTACACGATGGCTCGGGGTCAAGAATCATTGTGTCTGTGCTGGTTGGCGGATCTGGAACACTGGCCGAGGCATCTCGGATGGCTTTAGTGGCTGCAGCATGACAACAGTCAGTGGTGTAGCTGGTCGCGGTTTGAGGGCTCGTCTGCATCGAAAATGTTCTTCAAAGATGGATGCTGGTTGATGCTTGTTGTGGCATTCCTCGTAGCTTCTTCATAGGGCCCCGCTTGTCCTTTAAGGCGGACGGCCCAAAGCTGAGGAGAGTGTTTGCAGGCAACGGCCTTGTCCTTTGTTCAGAGACTCTCTGGCACTTCCCACCTAGGAAGCTTGATGGAAGAACCTAGCAGGGCACACTGTGTGCTGGCTGGGTACCAGTTCTGGAGCTGCTGGATGGGTCCTCTGAGTCTGGTATCTCCCTCTGTTCCATGGGAGATGTTTAGTGGAGGGATCTCCCTTCCCTCTTGGAAATCCTGGTCTTCCTTCACTGGCGGAAGCTGTTAGGCAGACTGTACCTTCAGACAGGGTCCAAATGAGTCCTTATTCTTCCTCCTTTCAAAGTCGTTGGATGTTCTGCCAAAAGAGGGTCTCAACCCTCTTTTAAAGCCAAATGGGCCCCAGTGATTGGTGCAGGCTAAGCCTACCTTAATGGAGCAATCCTGGGTCCCCACCAACAATCTTCTGTTATGCATGAGGTCACAACCAGTGTGTTTTGCAACAGGAAAGGTAAGGGGTGACAACATGTTCTACTAAGTCCCACTCATCTTCCTGTCTGTTGTGGATCAAAGTGTCACTCTGGTTAATTGAGCTCTCTGTGACTCCTGATCAAAGCGCATGTCTCCCTTGAAGTTTGTGGTGAGAACAGACTTTCTGTTTCCCTCAAATCACATACTTCTTCCATCTGAAAGGGGGTTGCACTGCAGGGGTTGCCTTCTGTAAACAGTTGTCCCAGGCATGATATTCACTGCCCTTCATACAGAAGGGTGGGAGCTAGCTTCAAGCTGGCACACTGCATATAAAAAATGTGTTGAAGTTTCCTGCCCTTTATTAGTTCTGTGAACATGCCTTCTCGCAGGCCTGCTTCAATTAACTCTCATCAGTATGCGCTGCCACCACACATAACTTAACAATAGGCAGGGTGGAACAATTGAGCCTTTGATATTTTAATTAGCCTGGCCATGGCCAGAGGAAGGTGTTGCCTTCCCCCTTTTTGAGATACTTTGATGTACCCATGACTGTCACATTCCAGCTGAACATGACAGGAGGTCTGCACCGGTAGGCTGTGTCCCCCAGAGTACACTTGACTATGTGCTTGTTGTGCGAGGAGCATTGGGAAATGTGTGCAGATTAGCCCCACACATTTCCCAGAGGTTTATCTACCAACAATCCATTTCTTTAAAACAATTATCAAAACAGCCCAGGCGAGTGCACACTCCCTATGCGGATGGTCGAATTCCTCACAATGTTATCTTATGTCAAGCAGTATTGGTTGAGAGTACTTAAGGGGAAGGTTAGAGTGGGCTGATAGAACATTCGGGGTAGGTTACATTTGGTGACGAGTACTTTGGAGTTCATGCCATATTTTGTCGAGAGCTCTTAGCAGGCAAGCTACAATGTAATATGAGCTCTTAGTTGAGTCAGGTTATCTTGGGTTGTGCACTATGCAAGGGATTGTTTACATTGGGCTCACAGGAGGACAATCGCATTGGGTTCAGCCCTCATTGGATGCTGGGTACATTGGGTTGAGCGCTCTTAGTAAGCTGGATGCATTACGTAGTATGCTCTTACGGAGCTTGTTGTATTGAGTTGACAGAACTTAGGCGGTCAGTTGCATTGGATTGAATGTTCTTAGGAGGCCGGTTGCATTGGGTTGAAAGATCTTTAGAGGCCAGTTCCATGTGCTTGAGAGCTCTTTGGTGGCATGTTGTATGGGGTTGGGTGCTTTTAGGCGGCTGGTTGCATAGAGTGCAATGTTCTTACAATGCTGGTTGCATTGGGATGAGTGTGTGTAGCAGCCTGCTTCTATTGGGGAAAGAGCTTTTGGGAGGCCAGTTGCATTGGGTTGCGAGCTCTTTAGAGGCTATTTGTATTGGGTTGGTTAGGGGGCTCATCATATTGACTTGAGACATATGATGATGAGACAGTTGGACAGTTGGGGGACAGTTGTATTGGATTTAGTGCTCTTTTGGGGCGAGATATATTGGGGTGGGCGCTCCCAGGAAGCTGGTTGCTTTGGGGTGAGTGTTCGTAGGACGGCAGTTGGATTGTTTGAGAGCTCTTTGAAGCCGGTTGCATTGCATTCAGCGCTCTAACGAGAGTGGTCATATTGAGTTAAAGACTTTGCGGAGGCAAGTTGCATTAGGCTGCAAGCAGTTAAGGAGATGCTTACACTGAGCACAGAGCTCTGGTAGGCAAATCACTTTTTTGTTTTTTGAATGATTATTTGGGATGTTATGGAAACTGTACAACATTAGTAACTTAGCTCAAATACATACAACAAATAACACCAACAGGGAACAGTGAACTGCAAGAAATGTCAGAAACGTAACACGGATTAATACATCAAAGGGCTACTATTTCTCTTGACATGTTTGCTTCCAATCATTTTGCAATTCAATTGGCATCAATAGTCTTTGTATTCATGAAAAGCACAATATTTAATTAGTGTTGATGTTTTTTGCATTTATAAATGACAGTGGGCCTCATTAGGACCCTGGCGGTAAGGGGTCTACGCCAGCGTTAGCTGCGCCGACCCCTTACCGCCAACTACGAGTTCCCAAAGCGCCATGGTCACTTCTACGCCCGCTTTTTGCGGGCGGAGAAATCCATGGCGCTATGGGACCTTGGTGTTAATTACGCCACCGTAATGTACGGTGGCGTAATTAACGCCTTCCCCACTCCCATTGAGCCCTATGGGGCCGAAATGGGAATGGGGAAGGGTAAATGGGTCAATGGGGACTTACCGCCCCGCCAACCTCGGAATGGGGCGGTAAGTCCGCCATCCGCCATGGCGTAAACGGACTTTACGCCATGGCGGAAAAGTCCGCCGATGGCGGAAAAAATCCGCCAGGGTCCTAATGAGGGCCAGTATCGGGAGTTGATTACGGCTGCCTCTTTACACATTTTGCTAAAATGCGCACAACTGATTTAATTTCCTTTCAACAAAAGAAAAAACAAGTCATTAGACATTAGAGCTGTCATGTCACAACCCTTCCACAGCAGTAAGATGCTTGAGCCAGTCTTAATTTTAAAACATCAGCCACCTGGGGGACACATCTTCGTCAAATATGGTTGCAATCCAGCACTTTATGTCGAACACCGATTTGCCAATGCCAACAATGTGTTGCCATGTAGGCACGATTCACTTTGTGCATCGACAATAAATGTTAATTTCAGTCACCTTTACAATAGAAAAAAAAAACTTTCCAGGGCAGGTTACATTAGATGTAGCGCTTAGCAGTGTAGGGTGGAATACCTCTGGTATCATATTCCATTGGGTGCAGAGGTCAGGAGTGCACGTTGCTACCTGTAGGAGCAACACATTATACAGGGTGCAGAGCTCAGGTTTGGAGGTTGAATAGCTACAGAATCATATTACATTGGGCGCAGAACACAGCGACTGAAGGTTATATTTACATACATATGGGATCATATGACATTGGGTGCATAGGTCAGGGATCGAAGGTTGCATACCCAAGTCATCATATGACATTGGGTGCAGAACACAGCGATTGAAGGTTACATACCTATGGGATCATATGACATTGGGCGCAGGCTCAGGGATTGTAGGTTTCATACCCATGGGATCATATGACATTGGGTTCAGAGCTCAGGGATTCAAGGTTGCATACCCATGTCATCATATGACATTAGGCGCAGAACACATCTATTGAAGGTTACAGGCCTATGCGATCATATGAAATTGGGCGCAGAGCTCTGGGATTGAATGTTGCATACCCTTGGGATCATATGACATTGTGTGCCGAGCTCAAGGACTCAAGGTTGCTTACCTATGTCAGCATATGACATTGGGCGCAGAACACAGCGATTGAAGGTTGCATACCTATGGGATCATATGACATTAGGTGCAAAGCTAAGGGATTGAAAGTTGCATACCCATGGGATCATATGACATTGAGCGCAGTGCTCAGGGATTGAAGGTTGCATACCCATGGGATCATATAACACTGGGTGCATGGCTCAGGGATTGAAGGTTGCATACCCATGGCATCCTATGATATTGGGTGCAGAGCTCAGGGATTGAAGGTTCCATACCCATGGGATCATATGACATTGGGCGCAGAGCTCAGGGACTGAAGGTTGCCTACCTATGTCATCATATGACATTGGGCGCAGAACAAAGCGATTGAAGGTTTCCTACCCATGGGATCATATGACATTGTGTGCAGAGCTCAGGGGTTGAAGGTTCCATACCCATGTCATCATATGACATTTTGTGCAGAGCTCAGGGACTGAAGGTTGCCTAACTATGTCATCATATGATATTGGGCGCAGAACACAGCGATTGAAGGTTTCCTACTCATGGGATCATATGACATTGGGTGCAGAGCTCAGGGGTTGAAGGTTGCATGCCCTTGGCATCAAATGACATTGGGTGCATAGCTTCACATCTGTATTAAGGAGCAGTATAAGCATATAGGAGGAACACTCTCCTGGATCATCCCTGGCTAATGGATGATCACAATAATGGCCCTCAGCATGGAATCTGGTAGAACTTCCCCCTCCAAGACCCTATTGAAAATATTGGCCAGGTGAAGGGCCAGGAGAGACCTAAACATCTTGTAGAACTTGACTGAATATCTGTCATCTCCCAGAGTAGTACCGAACTTCAGTGCCCTGATCGTGAGGGCCACCTCCTCCGGGGTAATTGGGTCATCCATGCTGTCCACTGCAAGGTCAGATAAACCCAACATCTACAGAGAGCAAAGGAATCGGGACACCAGCTCTGAACACCAGAGAACTCTGACGCATACAGGGCCTCCTAGAACATTCCGGAACTCTTCCTCTATCTCCCTCCGGGTCAAAGAGGTCCTCACCCTCTGGGCCTTTAATTTTGTCGACCAATTTAGATTTCCAGGCCTCCCGTAAGCACCATGCCAGAATTGTATATGCCCTGTCTTCCTTCTTATGATATTTCTGTTTCAAGAAAATTAACTTATTTTCCGCATCCTAGATCAGCAAGTTTTTCAACCAGGATTTATAAAGGCTCAGCTGTGCTGTCCGTTGTGGGTTTTGGCCACTCACCCTAGTACGCTCAAGGCAAAGTTTCTTTTTCTTAGACCATAGGTCAGCCTCTTCCCTTTGTCTCTCTCGTTTTTTCTGCGTGCTCAGCACAATCAACACCCCGGTCATTGAACTCAAAATATTCCTTAATGCGGGTCTAAAGCATCTTAGCTACCTCCTTGTCCTTTAGCAGCAGGTCATTGCACATTCACCTCCCTGGGGGTCTATGCATGCACCCCTCCCAAAATACCACCCGGACCAAATTGTGATCCGACCATGGGCCCAGGGGCACGGTAACAGAGTTGACAAACCCCTTCAAGACAGTATCAACCAGAATTCTGTCATTTCTGGAGTAAGAGTCGTGGACTCGTTAATAATAAGTTTAGGGGGGCACCTCATCTGCTTTCCACATGAGGGTGTCTGTAACCACTAGCTCAGCGTTGATGCTGTGGAAAGTCCTGGGTTGTTTACACTCACCACATATACTGCCACCCCACTGAGCGTTCCCTGTCTCTCTGTGGGTCTATGACCATGTTGCAATTGCCCCCAATTATCAATTGACCCTCAATAAACAATTTTAATTCCCCTTTAAAATTAACCCAGAACAAAATCTGGCCCTCATTAGGACCATAGACCGACACGACAGTGATAGTAGTTCCCCTTACCAAGCCCTTAACTGCTATGTTCCTCTCCTCAGGGTCCTACAGAGTATCATGAACTATAAGCCTGAGTGGGGACTCACCACTTTGGCTACACCTCTCTTTTTGACCTGGGCCGATGACTAAAATACCTCCCCAATACACCTGGACTTCAGCCCTTGAGGCCCTCTCCTGGTCCAATGGGTTTCCTGCAAGAGAAGCAGGTCAAGCTTGGCTCTCTTGAATTTTCTGAGTACGAGAGACTGCGTAGTAGGAGAATTTAGACCCTGGACGTTGAGAGGCCCTACCACCATATCAATGTTCACATCAGCCAGAAGCTAGCGTTGGATTTCCCATAATGCTCACACCTAAGCAACTGTCCATCCGCCAAATAAGGCATGTCTTTCATTAAACGTAAACCCCAAACTTCCCATGCTCTCTTATCAAGAACGTATAACAAACTTCAGTCTCCCCGCAAAGCAGCCTTCCCACTCCCAGCCGAATACAACCCCTCTATCACCCAGGCGTCCAGTCCCGCCAAGTTACCATCACTGGCTTTGGACCGGACCACCAGGCCTAACCCCTTAAAGTCAACCCCTGAAGAGCCCCCATCCTCTTTCCCCCACCACCTCTCCGCTGCAGCCTCAAAGCACCACATATCTCCACACTGACGACACAGAGTAAGGAGACAGTAGGTATCCCCACCGCTCCCCCCCTAGTTCAAGCTCTGTGGTTTAGCCCACATTGTAATGAGCCATAACATTCACATTTCAGAAACTAGCACATCTAAAACACCATAACATATAGCAGCGGGAGGCCAGAAGCTGCAGCTCCCCCACCCCCAACTCCTCGGCAACCCCAGTCAAATGCCCCGTGTACACAGTGCCCCACTGCCTCCCACCCCCACCTCCACCCGCTGCCTTGTCCAACAGGTAAACCAGTGAAATACTTCTCCACAAACTGTCGGGTTAGGTCAATCAACAAATGAAAAGACCATAAAGGCTAGGACCTTTCAAGGGCCCCCCCCTTGGGGGAGTATTCAATATTTTAAACTTTCTAGAGCCTGCCACTCTATGCCACCTGCTCCACTTAACCTTTTGGAACCCATCAACCGGGGCACTGTCATCTTCCTGGGGCTGCTCGCCTTAAGGACCCCTCTGCTCACCTATGACCCTCTGGATGTCTTCCTCAGGAACCAGCTTATATTTAAGACTGTCATACTCAAAAGAAATGGAAAATGGTAACCCCCAGCATTAACATACCCCTTCTTCATTAAGCCAGTGGGTGAGGGGGGCACACATTCGCCACCTCACAAGTGTGATGGCCGACAGGTCTTGAAAAAACATAATCTTAGAATCTCCCAATGACACCGGCCCCTCTTTCCTGGCCTTATCTAGGATCCTGGTTTTCTCCTCATAGTAATGGAAATGGGCCAACACTGATCTCTGGCCCCTTCCTCCCCACGCGCACGGTGAGCTCTGTCAGTGGTAGGTTCGGCCGTGGAGTCTCCACCAAACAATAGCTTAACAACCTCGTGGATAACCGTTTTAATGTCCCTTTCCGTTTCCCCCTCCCCCTGGATCCCAAAGAACCAGAGATTCTCAAAATCATCCCTTCTGAGTGTCATTTCCGATTCCCTCCTTTCAAGTTCACAGAGCCATATGTCCATATGCAGTTCCATCATGTTCAGTGAGGTTTGATTGTTTTCCAGATGCTGCAATCTGTCGTTGATTTTGTCGACTTGTTTGCCCAAAGTCTCCATGCGTATCCCAATGTCAGCCCGAATACCACGTGTCTGCTCAAGCAGGGCCGCTATATGGTGGAGACAGGATTGAGCGCCAACTCCACCATTCTCTCTGATCTCGACTCCGACCCCAAAAGCAGGTGTAAGCGGGCTATCAAACTGAAACTTCTGTAGGGAGGACTTCCAGTCCATCAGAATGGGTGTGATGGGACCCCACTGCACCCTCACCAAAGAATCTAGTTGTTCCTCAGTACTGCGACGTGGAGTAGCGCTTGGGAACCCCACCGCACAACCAGACAGGTGCATACAAAGGAACAAACACTGCCCTCAGCGTCCCTGATACCAGAGCACGGTCAACTTCCAGGACTCACAGGTGCTTAGGAGAATGAAGTCCACCCATGCCTGGTCCCAGGAGTCAGGTCTGGTGGTGTGACGGAGAGCGCTACAACTCTGGAGCCAAAAAGAGGAGAGGAGCACAGTTGTGGCAAGGCAGAGGAGCCGGAGACAGAAATACTGGGCTGCTAAATTGTCTGACTGTTTTGGAGACAAGGGAGGACTACAACTGTGGCCCCACAGTTGTAGCCCTCTCGGTCACACCATCAGAGGCAGGTGCTCCACTCTTCACTCTCCCTTCCATAAGCGACTGGCACTTTGAGTTCAAAAGATGGTAGTGGGCCCCAACCAGGTACCTCACACCGGAGTCCCTACTCAATGGGGGGAAAGATAACCCGGCCGCTGCAGGCCCTGCCTTCACTGTACCTTGATTAAGGCCCAGAGGCTTGAAAGTCAACAGGGCGGGGAATGGTGATAGCTCCTAGGAGCATAACCCAGAGCAGATGCCCCTGTCAAGGGCCTGACCCCTGCTGCTGGCCCTCACAGGGGGTCTTGCGCTGCAGCCGTCTTCCTCTTGCACCCCCCGCTAGCGCCGTACCGGGACTCACCATGGACCTCACTAGGGGGTTACTGTTCAGGCTTCCGTGCTCGCAGCAAGGAGTGGTCTGGTTCCTCAACGGAGGTAGCTGCCAGTAATGCCGACACACTTCTCCTTCCCAGAGCTCCCGGTCGGGCCTCTCAGCGGGGGTCCAAAACGGGGCGCTCAGACCTTTTTTAGCCGAATGGGGACAGAGCAGTTCGTTCAGGAACGCGGAAGGACAGACAGCACAGTAGTGCCGACCTGGTTTTCAGTCCCAATGTTCGCTTATTAGATACAGCCCAAGTTCTTTATTTTAGACTCCTGTCCTCAACCACTCAACTCCTCTTTCTTGGAGACTTCAACATCCACCTGGATGCCTCCTGTCCCCCCTCTGGACTCTTTCGCAACCTCTGCGACTCTCTCTCACTCTCTATTCTCCCGTCTGGGCCGACTCATTCTGCAGGGCACACTCTTGATGCCCTGATCTCCTCTGACCTTCCCCTCTCTGTCCCTCTCTCCACTCCTCTCTCCTGGAGTGATCACTTTCTCCTCTCCTCCCACCTCACCCTCCCTACCCCACAGGCAAAGCCACCCCCATCACTGCCACCTTCCTTCTCGGTCATCCGACCCATGAAGCGCGTGTCAGTTGAGTCTTTCGCTGCCACCTTCTTGCCCCCTCCTCCCCCTTCGGCTGACTCCCACCCTGACACAGCCCTCTCCACTCTCCACTCTGCTATATCTGATACTCTTGATATCCTTGCCCCTGTCATGAGAATCCGCCTGAAGCCCAAAGCCAAATGTAACTCCTGGTATGACTCGGATCTCGTCACCCTTAAACGCAAGTGCAGGGTGGCAGAGAGGAAATGGCGTGCTTCATGTTCATCCTCTGACAAACTGGCCTGTCGCCTGCTCCAAAGGCAATACCGGCTCTCCGTTCTCACCAAGAAGAGAGCCCTTATCCAAGCCCGCATCTCTGCGGCATCTAACAATTCGGCCGAACTCTTTAAAATCTGCAAGGAGCTGGCCAACCCTGCTGCAGTCTCTACCTCTCCTGTCCCCTCCCAGGCCCTCTGCACGGCACTGGCCTCTCACTTCATTTCAAAAACTCAGGACATCCTGTCCTCACTCTCCTCCTATAACCTCCCCCCCTCTATTCCCTGCCCTTCCTCTGGCTCTTCTGCAGCCACCCCTCCTCTCTCCTTCTCTTCCTTTCCCCTTTTTTCTGCTGACGAGGTTTCAAGACAAGTCCGATCTATGAAAGTCTCGTCAAAACAGGTCCACCCCTGTTCCTCCAAAACTATCAAGGACCACATTGACTCCTTGGCTCCTGCCCTTGCTGACTTCTGCAATCACTCCTTCGCCTCTGGAGTCTTCCCATCCCCGCTCAAGCACTCCCTTGTGCACCCCCTTCTTAAGAAACCCTCTTCCGACCCTTCCTGCCCAGCTAACTATCGCCCAATCTCTATCACTCCCTTCCTGGGCAAGCTCCTGGAGAAACTGGCCATCTCCCAGCTTAATCTCCATGCTGAATGTGTTGGTAGTCTTCATGACCATCAATCTGGCTTCAGAGCTGCCAGAAGCACGGAAACTGCTCTCCTGAACATCCGTGAGGACCTGCTCTCGAACCTTGACTCTAACATTCCATGTGTTCTCATTTTGCTTGATCTCTCTTCTGCCTTTGATACTGTCAACCATACCATCCTGCTCAACGGTCTCCGTGATAACCTCGGTATCACTGGTCAGGCTCTGACGTGGCTGACCTCTTTCCTCTCAAATCGACCCTCCCAGGTCCAACTGGGGTCTTTCCTCTCTGACATCTTCTTCTCTACCTGTGGTGTCCCCCAGGGATCTGACCTCTCTTCCTGGCTGTTCAACCAGTATCTGGCACTTCTCGCCCACCACATCGCCGCTCTCTGCCCCTACTTTCAGTGCTATGCGGATGATACCCAACTCATTTTCAGGCTACCCTCGGCCTCCTCTTCTCCTTCCCTCATCTCTGACTGTCTTTCTGCTATCCAGGAATGGTGTGCCGCCAACGACCTCTGCCTTAATGCCAGTAAGACTGAGATTCTACTCATCGGCACTCCCACTCCCTACTTCCCTGCTGCTCTCTGGCCGGCCTCTCTGGGCCCTCTTCCTGCTCCTACCTGCAAGGCAAAAAACCTTGGGGTCATCTTTGACTCCACACTCTCCTTCTCTCCTCACATATCGACGTATCTATGAAGTCACACTACCAGCTACACCTCCTCAGAGGTATCCTTCCTTTCCTCTCCTTCCCCCAGAAGCTCACTGTCTCTAGAGCCCTGGTTCTCTCTAAGCTGGACTACTGTAACAGCCTCTATCTTAATCTGCCCGCCTCTACTCTCCGCCCTTTGCAACTCATCCAGAACAGGACTGCAAGACTTGTCCTTGGCCTCAAGCCAAGGGACCGTATCTCTCCAGGACTGAAATCACTACACTGGCTCCCAGTGACTGCGAGGATCAAGTTCAAAACCCTCTGCATAGTCCACAAGGCCGTCTGGGGCCTTGGGCCAAAATACCTTCAACTCTCTCTTCCTAAATATCGTCCTTCTCGAGCTCTTCGCTCATCCGCCTCCAACTCCCTCAGGGTCAGCCGCTTCTCCAAACAACGAGTTGGGGGCAGATCTCTTTCCACTGCAGGGGCCTCCCTCTGGAACAGCCTTCCTACCTCCCTGAAACTTGAGGAGAACCACCTCCGGTTCCGGAAGCACCTCAAAATCTTCCTCTTTGCCTCCGCTTTCTCTCCCCCTCTCCCCTGCTAATACTACTGAAACTGCACTGAATCTGCAACTGGGCCATTCACCATTCTCGGCCCAGCCACTCTCCCCTGCACTGCCTCCACGGCAACCCCTGCACTACGGGACTGTGTCTGTATCCATACAGCCCCCCTTCCCAGCACTTGTCTGCACTTACCTCGCACTTGCCACCAGCTGGCCCTTGTTATTTATCCTGTATGCTGTATGCTAATAACCCTGTACTGCACTTTCCCCTCTCCCTTTCCCCCATGCACTTTTCCCTTCCCCTCTACCCTTGCACTTGCGCGATCTGAATGACACCTGGCCTAGTAAGATTGTTGTCTGTCTCCCCTTGTTCCCCCCCTGCCTCGTCGCGCCTTGAAACACTTGTGTATAGGCGCATTACAAATGCCTTATCATATCATATCATGCCTGAGCAGGGCTCAAGCCCAGAAAGCTGGGAGGGGGGAGGGTTTTAGCAGCATCTGTTAGCAGATGTTTGGGTTCAAACAGAGCCACTTCCGTTTTTTTACGTCTTAGAATTTGCTTATTCAAGCTCTCCTGGTTTCTTACATCACCATTTTAAACAATACTTTTATATTGTTTTCCCCATGATCATGTCATATGTCAATCGTGCTGGCGCTCTGCAGAGACATACATTTGACCATAAACTGGTATCTTTTGAATTTTCATGCTCAGAAAATGTCTACTGTAATTTAAAGCCCTGCATTCAGTATAATTAAATGTACAAGCAATTATATAAACATAAATCAGAACTTGAATTTAAAAAATCTCTAATGTTTCATGCGTTCTGACCACGGCAAAAAGTATATCATAGCAAACACCATTATATTTCCCTCAGCTGGCAGGGTAAAATAAAACGTACTGTAGGATCCTCATTTTCACATGCAATGAAAACAAACATTGGCAATGCCCAGAGATTGGGCTTTTGTGTAAGCATGCAAAGGGCATTTACCAGGCACTGCCGTAGTGGTATTAACTGGCCATCGCTGGTAGCAGATGTAAAATCATGCGAGTACCTGGGCATATAATAGCAATGCCTGACAAACGCCTAATACTTACACACAAGTCAAAGTTGTTGGCTTTGCTAATGCTTGTTTTTAACAGGACTTCAGTGAAGTGCACGCATAATGCTAATGTGGAGTGGCTGAAGGCAGAACTGGTTAAAACATTTTCATTACACCAGTTGTGTGTTTACAGCTCCAATTAAGTCATTAACTCCCAGAAGACTGCTTTGAAAAACACTGGCAGGCAGTTTGAGCACAACGTTTGATAGTACGGCTTGATTAAAGCGAGCTCAAAAGAGATCCCAGGAGGATGTGTTTTGGATGGGAAGGGAAAGGAAGTGGGTGGGAATGACCATAGGGATTATTATCGATTGTATGACACTTGTTTGTATAGTGTTAAAGACAGTAATTGTTTATATCTGCTTTTTGATTTCTGTATATGGTTATAACACTATAAAAATCATTTAAAAAAAGAACCAATCGACACCTACAAGCCTTGTGTCCCACCTCATATGCGATTTCTCCCCAGCTGTACTCTAATGCAATAGTTTTGGCCTATAGGTTGCACTTTAGTGTCACACAATGGCCAAAACTATTAAAAGTGGACTTGATAGCATTCAAAGGTGTAGAAAGCAGTGCCAGAAAATCACTCATTTACCCAGCAGGAGACCCATTAGCTTCAATATAAGCTGTTGGTTGCGCTCAGCCAGCAGAAGTAAAACTACAGCTAAACCAACAAATAGGGAGCCATGGGGCACCCAGAGTGTCGGGTCCCTTTGAATTGAAATGGACGAAAGGCCCCGACGCCGTCCCTCCCTACAGGTGTAATGGTTGGTGGAGTGTGAGTGAAATATGTAGCCGTACTTAAACATCCTCTTCTATTTCTCCCCCCCAAAAATCTCTTAGGGCTCCCTGACTTGGTTCCTGATCCGTACTTTATCCAAGCCTCAACCTACGTGCAGCGAGCGCAGCTATACTCACTCCGGTGTGCCGCCGAGGAGAACTGTCTAGCCAGGTAAACGCAAAGTGCCCCCCCTCCTTCCTGACACGCCTGTAATAATAATTGCATCGTTTTCTTTTCCTAGACTTTTCCGGCTTCCAAGCACTGTGAGCCGCCACCTTCTCACAATTCTAAGAATTCGATTTTAACGGTACTTGATGTTTTCACCTGGGAAGGGTGAAAGGCTAAAGGCCACAGGTTTTCAACTGGCCAGGCGCGCGCTGTTCTCGCGCCAGTGCTTTAGCCGCCTAGCTCACCACCACCATGAGAACTATGAGCAGGAAAGTAGGAGCACTGAGGGTGGTCTGACTATGACTCCCATGATCCCTCACCGTTGGCCAGGCTGTCTGGGGCTGCAGGGACTTGTAGGCCAATACGGATGAGAACACTGAGCTCTCCATGGTAGCCAGTAAAAAACAGTATTAATCCTTTTCTGTATACATGTAGTGCTTCTATTAAAAGTTCTTAAAAATGAACCACTTTCACAATTATTATCCTTAAGAAATGGATACTAGTTTTTATTGATCTCTGAAATATGAAAGACTGAGTAAAAATGTCCTGCATTGAACATGAAACCGTCCAAGTAAGGTCGCGCTACTGGGGTGCTAGGCCTCGTTCTAGTTTAACATCATGGATATGTAGTGTGATCAGCCTCCCTGGCCAACCCATTGTAGGGCTCTAGGTTAGGGCAGTACAGGTCCAGACGATGCCTTAAAACCAGGCCAACAACTCTAACAATTAAAAAAAAAAGGTAGCAATGCTACCCACATGAGGCCTGAAGGAGGAGGCACTGGTGTAGGTGCCTGTCCCTGCTTCTACTCACCCTCCTGCGCACATATGCTCATATGAAGGGTCCCGGCAATCCTCTGCCACAAGGATGGGCTCTCATATTGAGGCTGTCGTATCTGGACACAGCATGTATTGCTATATGTGACCTTATGACCTGCACAGACAGTCTACATTACAATGAGAATACCCATGTTCAAAAGAAAAGAGGTTCCCCTGGAAACAGGTGCCCCTGAAAACGTCCAAACTGAGAACTAGGATGACTTGCTTACTTTCTAACTACCATTTTATTCCTAACGTCCAAAAGTAGGGCGGGAACTCATCCCACTTCCAACCTGGAGCTGGAGCTCGAGCAGGAAGCACTTACCAGATCCAAAAACATGGAGGGCTTCAAGTGGCAGACCCCTGGAGGATGGGTTACCAACCTACGTGCGTCTGCCCATGTTAGTGCCATGGACCACTCACGAACGAGTTTATGATTAGGGCATATTCTAGTCTAACATGCGCCAGTGAGCTTCACTCATGTAGGCCCAATGTCGTCCTCATGTGAGAAGGGTTCACCTTAGTGTAGGGTGCAGCGCAATCCTCTCTTGGTCGTCTAATGTTCTTCTCCATTGCAGATCTGCCTACCGACCTGGCGTGAGTGACCTCAGCTACAGGGTGCTGCTCCGCTTCCCACAGAGGGTGAAGAACCAGGGCACAGCGGACTTCCTGCCCGTCAAACCACGCCATGCCTGGGAGTGGCACAGCTGCCATCAGTAAGTACAAAGAGAGAGAGTACAGAGGGAGGCTAGCCATGAAGGAGGAGGAGGAGGAGGAGGGAGAACAGGGGGGATTTGAGGGTAATTTTCTTCTGGTGGCCCCCTGCTCTTGGACAATTCACACTTTTGCGTTTGCCACCGGTATATTTACAGCTTGTGGTTCCTTCGAAAAGGAAACTCACAGCCAAGGTTTACTTGTTCAGTTTTTTGTAAGGTGTGAGTTGAGTGTTGCCTGTTCGTGGAGCCAAGAATTTGGAGCTCCAAATCCAAGACTACGGTCGATAAAGCATTGCTGCCATTTGCAAATAGAGCAAATTGATGTTCCCCCTACGTGGTTGCTTGCAGAAACAAGCAATAGCGCAAACCCATTTAGCTGCAAGCCTTGTACTCGTTAGTGAAAAAAGGCCAAAAAATTGCCCCATTCCTTATTCACCCCCACTCCCTTGTGAGTAAGGCCATGCCATCTTTCTTTACCGCCCTCAGTCGGCAACCAGGGGAGAGGGGCCCTGCACCTTGCAGGCCGTATTTCACCCGTGCGCAAACGTTGTTTGTCCTGCACGTGCGGTTTCTCCATTGCTCTTGTGTGGGCATCCACACCACACCTGCCCGCAGCCTTTACCTGCCGCAGAACCAAGGTCTGCGCCATCTTCGCACCCGCTCCACCCCCGGCAGCCTGGGCTTAACTGATGAGGATTTCCTGGTGTTGAGGGTCCCGTCCCTCACCCCACCCCTGTGAGTAAGGCCACGCCATCTGCGCCATCTTTCGTTACCACCCGCAGCCTGCAACCAAGTGAGAAGGGCCCGCATCTTGATGGTAACGCAGGTTTTTGCCTGTGCACCACCGTTATTTATCCTGCAGGTGCAGTCTCTCCTTTGCTCTTGTGTGGGCACCCATACAGCATCTGACCGCACCCGCGTGCTTGGTCCTGCCCCCCCCTTTCCTCGCAATGCAGTATCAGCTGCTCCAGCCTCTGTTTTGCTACCTGGTGCACTTCACCTTTGGCCTTGCTTGGCCCTGGTTCATCCTCGCTTTGGGCCGTGTCGTGGTCTGCCAGCATCTTGCACACTTCCATGGAGTCCTTTCCTCACCTGCTGCAGCTCCCGTTTTGTGCCTAGTGCCTCACCAGCCCCCTCAGCACTGGTATAAGTGCATATTGCAATGACTCTGCTTGACTTTGCCAGACCTTGGAGCAATTGGTGACTTTGGATCCTGCCTTGCCCTTTGCCTGCGCCCGCATTCTCTGGGTTTCTGCTGCATTACTCCCTTGGTTTTGCTGTGAGCCCTTTGCATCTGTTGCTCCTGCCTTGCTGTATGAGCCCGATCTCCATGTATTTTATCTCCCTGGGCGTACTGTGTTCCTGCACTTTGTGGAAAAAAGGAAAACTCAAACCCTGCTGCTCTTACTCCTCGGGCTGTGCTAAAATACTAGGCCGTTCTACCTATCTGTGTAAATCAATCCGAATTCTATATGTAAAATACTACTTTGTCAATTACTAGGTTTTTAAAAATCTTACCTTGACCAATATTTCTGAAAGTTCACTTTACTGACTGTGCCTCCACATTTGTGAACTGTTCTTTCCCCCGTTGCCTTTTGTAAACTGTCTTATTCCTGTTTTACTGTTTTCATTGTTGCATGTGATTCCTCTTCAACTGACCTGCTGTTAGGTCGCCTGGTGAGTCCTTGTGCATTATGCAGTCCCTTCCTCTGCTCTCCGCCCCCCTACCCTGCAACCATGGTTCTCTCCATCTCTCTTATCCTACTCTAATTCCGACTCTATCAGCTTGCCTGCCCCTCTCTCGAAGCCTGAATGGAAAACATTTAAGAAAGCACTCCTGGTCTCCAGTCCAGGATTACCCTGTTGCTGACACCTATGTCAATGCTTCCTCCAGGCAGACTATTACTGACATTCTCTTTACTGTCCCCGCTCCTGACCTATGGATTCCCCACATAGTCTCAATCTTCTCCCCCCTTTTCTCCTCACCCCTTAACGGTGGAACCAGATGGGAAGTTCTCTTGGCAAACTTCCTATCATCTAGATGCATCATTATTGTCTACCAGAATGGCACGATCATGGCCCAAGGCTCTCAGCCCAACCTCCTCCTTCTTGACAGACATCTTCCATCTCTCTTTAACTTCCTCCCTTCTCCTGCCATTCCTCCAGCTGCCACCCCTCTGGCATCTTTGTCCCCACCGGCAGGTGTTCCTTGCCTTTGCACCCCGCCTCGGAAGACCTTTAAAGGTGGCCACCAGCTTCACCTAGCTACCCTCAATTCTCGCTCTGCTGTCAAACATTGTTCTGACATCTGTCACCTCCTTCAAGACTTTGACTTCGATGTCCTCGCTTTCATTGAGGCGTGGTTCAATGCCAGCTCTGTCACTGCTTTTGACTCTCTCCTTCCTGAGGGCTACAAGATATTCTCCAAGCCCAAGTCAAATGGGTCTGGAGGCACAGTGGAACTTGTCTAACCGGAATGGGTCCCTGCTTCCATTATACCCACTCAATCCTACTCCTCCTTTGAATATCTTGTCTGCAAGCTTTGCATCTCTCCTACCCTCTCAATCACTCTCACTACCATCTACAGGACTCCTGGGCCAATCTCACCCCTTCCTTTTGCAGTGGGTCAACCTCGCCTCCTCTCTTCTGACCTCTACCTCAAAGCTTCTCCTTCTTGGAGACTTCAATATTCATCTTGATTCTCCTGATGTGGCCACTCTACACTTCTGCTAAGCCTCTGCCTGCACTGCCAGTCTCCTCTGTCATTTGACCAATGTAGCGAGTGTCAGTTGCTGCTTTTGCTGCCTCCTTCACCCCCCCACGCCTACTATTCACTCCCACACTAATTCAGCTCTTACTAACCTTCTCCTCTCCATCTCCAAACACCATTGACACCCTTGCCCCTGCCATGAGGATCTACTTGAAGCCTGCTTCCAAGAGCAATAGTTGGTTTGACACTGACTTAGCTTTGTTGAAACGCAAGTGCAAAGCGACAGAATGGAAGTGGTTGCCTTCTAGCACATCCTCTGACAAACTGGCCTGTCGCTTTCTCCAACGGCAATCCAGACTCTCCATCCACTCCAAAAAATGGGCCCATATCCAATCCCACATCCGTGGGCCACTAACAACATGGCTGACATTTTAAAAACTGTAAGGAACTTGGCAATCCTACTGCAGTCTTCGCTTCTCCTTTTCCTTCTCAGGCCCTCTGCACAGCGTGGCCAGCCATTTCACAACCAAAACTCAGGACATCCTGTCCTCTCACTCCTCTAATCCCCCCCCCCCTGCTTGTAGGTATCTACCGGACCCTTCCTCCCCATCTCTCCACCTTCTCACCCATAACAAGTGATGAGGTCACCAAGACAGTCTGCTATATGAAAGTCTCCTCCAAACAGGTGCTCCCCATCTCCTCTACAACTCTCAAGGACAGCATTTCCTTTCTTGCTCCCACCTTGGCTGAGTTCTGAAACCTCTCTTTTGCCAATGGCTCCTCCTCACCCCTCAAGCACCCCCTTGTGCGCCCCCTCCTAAAAAAGCCATCTGCAGGCCCTTTCTTCCCTGCTAACTACCGTCCTATCTCCACTACGCCCTTCTTGGGCAAACCCCTGGAGAATTTGATTATCTCCCAACTCATCCGCCACACTGATTTCGTTGGCTGCCTCCACGACCACCAGTGTGGCTTCAGAGCAGCCAGAGGCACGGAAATTGCTCTCCTGAACACCTGTGATGACCTATTCTCAAACCTTGACTCCAACTCTCCTTTCGCCATTATCCTCCTCGATCTGTCCTCTGCCTTTGATACGGTCAATCATGCAATCCTCATAAACCGGCTCCACGATACCCTGGGTATCCTAGTCAGGGCACTGGATTGGTTGACCTCTTTCAACTTGAATCTGTCCTACCAAGCACAATTGGGCCCTTTTCTCTCCTCTACCTCACTGTCAGCCTGCAGTCTCCCTTAGGCCTCTATCATCTTGCTGTAGCTTTTCAACATTTACCTGGCCCGCTTGCCCAATTGATCTCCACCTTCTCTCGTCATTTCCACTGCTATGCTGATGACACACAGCTCTCCTTTAAGCTTCCCTCCTCTTCCTTCCCTCTTATTCCCGACTGCCTGACCGAAATTCGGGCATGGTGTGCTTCCAATGATCTCTGGCTTAATGCCAGTAAGACTGAGATCCTTCTCAATAGGACTCCTACCCCCTCCTTCCCTCCTACACTCTGCCGCCCTCCTCAGGCCCCCTCCCTTCACCCTCGTGTGAGGCTAAAAAACTGGGTGTCATCTTCGACTCCTCTCTCTCCTTCTCACCTCATATCACTGACCTTGCCAAGAAGGCCCACAATCAGCTACACCTCCTCAGAAGCATTCTCCCTTTCCTCACCTTCCCCCAGAAACTCAATGGGCCTCATTATAAGTTTGGCGGTAGCCGTGCCCTTGTTAAGGGCACGGCTACCGCCAAACTTGCTACCGGCCCGGCACCCGCGAATGGGCCATTACCGGCCCATTCCGAGATGAATGGGCCGGTAATTGCCCATTCACGGGTGCCGGTATGGCCGACTTCCCGATCCCCATTCTGCCCCATAGGCTCGTGGGTTCCAGTCTGCATGCGGGGTCAGACCACGCGTGCAGTCGGCACTGGTGAGCAGAACTCATAATGTTGCAGAGAGGTAACAACGGCACCGGTAGCACTACCGGCGCCGTTGTTGCCTTTCCGCCACATTCATAATGAGGCCCAATGTCTCCAGAGCTCTGGTTCTCTCAAGGCTTAATTATTACAACATCCTCTTCCCTAATCTGCCTCTTTCTTCCCTCCACCCTCTTCAACTAATCCAGAATAGGACTGCAAGATTTATCTTTGGCCTCGAGCCGTGGGACTGCATCTCTGCAGCCTGAAAATCCCTCCACTGGCTCCCGGTGGCTGCAAGGATCTAATCCAAGACCCTTGCATCACCCACAAGGCTTTCTGGGGCCTGGGACCTCTCTACATCCAACTCTCTCTCCCTAAATAACCCCCGCTAGAATGCTCCGATCCACTAGCTCCAACTCTCTACAAATTAGACATTTCTCCAAGCAGAGAGTGGGGGGTAGATCACTCTGTTCCACAGTGCCCCCCTCTGGAACGGCCTCCCTGCCCCTCTCCAACTTGATCCGGATCTCCTTAAGTTCTGGAAGCTTCTCAAGACCTTCCTTTTCTTCTCCTTCTCTCTCCCCCTCCCCTCCAAGTCTCCTCCTGCTACTGCAACTGGTTGCCTGTGTCCCTTATGAGTCTAACCGGGGTCAGGCCTTCCTTCGAGCAGTCTCCCCCTGCTCCCCTGCCTCTTTCCCTCGGGCACCCTTTTACTGACTAGCCTTCTGAGGCTTGTCCACCCCCTCCCTTGCACTATTAACCCCCACCCCAGGCTCCCCCAGGCACTTGCCCTCCTGGACACCATTTAGCACTTGCCCAGGCCTTAACCCCCTCCCTCCGGCGTTTATGCCTTCACCCTCTCCCTAAGCCTCCCTTTGGCCTGATCTTCCCCCTCCCCCTGCACTTGCACGTCTGAATTTCACAAGACCTAGTGGGCCCGTTATTGTTGTTTTCTCCTCTGTTCCACCACCCCCTCTTTTGTCTTGTGGTGCCTGGAAACACTTTCTGCTGTATAGGTGCCATACAAATATCCAACAAAATAAAACAATAAAAAAATTCTGTGAGCAGTAACATTGTTCATTTTCACCTAGTACAAGGAATGTTGCCTCCGATGGGTAGAAAGGCAAATTAAAAAGATATGCTCATCAAGTTTCTTTAAGTAGGATCCACTAAACTAAACATGATTGTCTTCTCAAATTTATCAAGCGTTTGCCATAACTAGTGCTTTAAAGAAGGTGGGTTTGGTATTTGCACACAGTGAGCACAATGATGGGAGTAATCATATTGGGCAAGGAGGAGTTACTTGTACAAAACAAGGTATGTCATTGATGTCAGACAACAAAGAAACCAAATGGACATTGCAAGGCAACATAGTTGGATAAAAGGGGCCCGGCTGATCCAGCATAAAGTGAAAAACAAATACAAGTGCGGAAAATGGAGGTTGGTGTAGCTCACCCTGCTCAAGCTTGCTAAATTGGTGTATGGTTTTATATCCTACACTAGGGGGGCTAGCACCCACACCTCCGGCGACGGCTGCGCGTTGACCTCAGTGGCTTGGTCGCTTGTAGGGATACTCCACTAAGGGCTCGCTTCGTTCGCACCCACCCTTTGGGGAATTGGAAAGTTGAACAGTATACCATCAAAGTTAGAGAAATGTGGACGGAATGACAGCAGACCCATATCTTAAGGGCATACAATGACGCCAATTCAAAGCGTTACGATACTGTCACTTATCACTTACAAATGTTCATCACACAACTTCATCAGTTAATGTTAGTAAATAAACTTCAAACGCCTAAGGAACTGTAGATTTGGACAATACACCATCAAAGTTGGATGCATGTGGAATGGAATGCCACCAGACTCATATGAAACGTTACACAAAATCATCACTTATACACAACTACATCACTGAATGAACTCCAGTGAATGGACTTCAAACACCTTACGAATTGCAGTTTGGACAGTATACCGTTAAAATGGGTGAAATGTGTAATGGAATGACACCAGATCCATGTCTGTAGGATATACAATGACCCCAATGTCAAGTGTTACAAAAATTGTTACATAAAAATGTTACACAAAATCATCACTTAGGATTTTATATTATAGGGTGGAAAACAACGACTTTTTCATGTATATTATATTGAATAATAGTGTGTACAAGAAGTGGTTGGCCTGCAATTTACACACTGAAAATCCACAATCTCAAAGGACTTAAGACCTAATAAAATCAGCACGTGTCAGCCGCTTTGTATCATTCTTCATATATCTTCTCTTTTAAGAGATTCTGAGTTTACTAATCTTAGAGTCCGATCTCTCAAATCGCTTCTTTTCTATTATTTGGGGTGGTAACACCTCCTCCTCCTTCCGACTAATATATATCGTCCCACAAGGTTTGGTCCTTGGGACGCATCTCTTCTCAGCATATCCCTATTTATTTTTAAACCTAGTTTATTCAGTTTATAACAATACAAATACATATTTTATAACTAGCAAACTTTCAAATATTGTCTTAAACAATATTTATAAACACTGAACATTTTCAAGTAACACCCCCCCTAATTTGAAATGACTCCTGCAAAAAAAGGGGAAAAAATAAATAAATAAATCAAATTAAATAATTATTTGCAATCAATAATGTCATTAAATCAATTAAATAAGCTTATCTTATCGTCCATACTCCCCCAGTTCTTCTTTCCTCTAGTTCAAATTAATTTCAAGTCGTATTTCATAAATCCGTTCCAAATTTTATCAAAAATATTTTTTTCCATTGCAAGTTCATAACTACTCTTTGAACATTGCAAATTGAATACATTTCCTCTAACCAAGTATCTCTAGATGGAATGATTGCTGTTTTCCAGTTTCATAGAATCATCCTTTTTGCCACCATCGTAGCTTTCAAGATCCAAGTTACTTGATGATACGACAGATCCTCCAAGTCAGTATCCTCACCTAAAATTAGAGATCCAAAATCGTATTCTCTGTCATCGCCATTACTTTATTCATCACCTCTGCAATCCCGCGCCAAAATGCTTTAGCTTTATAGCAATCTCATAGCATATGCTCAAGTGTACGTCTTGAATGTCCACATCCACGGCAAATATCTGTCAGACTCAGATCTTGTCTGTACACGCGTTCCGGTGTCCAATAGACTCTATTTAGCAACTTCACCTGTCGAGCTCTCTCAGCAATGTTCAAGGACATCTGTTGGATATTTCTGCATAATCCCTCCCGAGTTGTCGTCATTTCTTCGTGAAGGCACTGCGACCAGGAGTCCAAGAGTTCTGTATTCCCACTTGTTTTTCTACTCAGCAGTTTGTACATCCCCAACGCCATATGATCTTGGTGCCCTATGCATTTAACAGAAACCATACGATCAGAATCCTTTAGAACCGTCAATGGTACAGCTCCCCTTAGCAACCGATACTCTCCATATGTACAATCCGTCAGGCCATATTTGGTTCTCAACGGACCTTCAGACAGGTCACCAATCATCCTCACTCCATCCAGAAACCATTTCGCACAAAATACCCCTCTTTTCCTGCTGATGTTAATAAACCCTAACAGACTGTTAATAGACTTTCTTGTCATTCAACGCTGATAACTCCCAGCTCTTTCTCTCTTTCTCCTTGTTTACAGCTTCTATTTAAACAATAGGCCCAGAGCGGGGGTTGGAGGGCATTATCACTTCAGGTAATGCCCCGGGGCCCATAGTTACAGGCCCGAGCAAAGCACCATTGTAGAGCAGGTGGGGGAATTGCAGAATGCCCAGCACTGTACTGCCCGGAGGAAGATTAAGATCTAGCTGCACCAATATGCAGAGACCATTGCCTCCACCAATCACATTGTTGTAGTGCCAAGGGACTATGTGGCATCAATGGTATCAGTTCCCAGCCACACAATGCCAAGGCACAGCTCACCCAGGCAGGACATCAGCCGTGGCACCTGATGCGGATGAAACTGGCTCCAGGAAGGGGGACCCCTCAGCCACAGCAAGCGGCATGCCCACTAGTGACAATGGGTATGTGCACATATTGTAAATATGTGTATACCAACCACCTGGGATGGCACTTATAGTTGGTGTTGAGGTTATTCCTTTTTTTTATGCAGTCTAATGTTCAGGCAAGCAATATTTCTTTCAGTTGCACAGCGTCCTGTGTGTCATTTCAATTGTGCTTTCTCCATTCAGGGAACAAGGGAGTTGTGTGCTAATGTCACAGTAGAGAAATGGTCCCAAACACCAATAGGAATCACGGAGTTATGGCTATGTCGTTGATAATGTTAAGGTGAATAACAATGTGTGTTATGCGTACATGGGAAATGAGTGGTGCACTTAGCTTCCCATGTGAAAAATGGTATCCTACATGCAGGGGTCTGGTAGTGATGTAACTTGATTGGACAATACACTTGCTGCCATGAGAGAGGCAGGCATGGCCATTGTGCCCATGTCTTGACACAGACTCTTGAAGTACAGTGGCATGGCTGATACAGTCACCGGTCACTACCCACCTAGAGTTCTCATCATGCACGCAGAGTGTGCGCTGTCACAGGACCAAAGCAGAACACGTGCCAGATTGTGTATAATATCTTGCACCCAGGTCATCCCTCGTGGCCACTACAATGCCCCGCTACCCATCTAGTGCTGCATGTGTGATGGGCACCTGAGGGTGATGATCATGACAGAGTACCTTTTGCAGGAGTGAAATGTTGTGTAGCAAACAACGTACAACAATGATGTTACACTGGGCCACAGGGTCATACAGTAATGCGCCTCCTGTTATTGCGAGGACTGTGATATCCCCACTGTGAATCCACTGTTCCTCTGAGGGAGTCAGTTGCAAAGAAACGCCTTGTACGCATGGTAGTTGCCCCCTCGCACTCTGTAACCAGATTCAGGATTGCATGTGGTGGAAGTAAGTCCAGAGACATGACCGCCTCATCTTCCAATGGAAAGAGCGTCATGCTCCTCCTGCGTATTCTTTCCCCCTTCTCCTCATCCCCATTGGTCAACGCTGCTCCATCATGCCCACTGCATCCGCCATTTTGAGGGACTGTACTGCAGGAACGTTGTTGCCATTTAGATTTATAGGTCATAGTGTCATGCCCATAGACAGATTTGCAAGAAAAGTACAGAGTACTAAATATCTTGCACATAAATAGAATATTTAAATATAAGAGAATGCATTTACAACGATATGTTATTCAGATCAAACTTCACATTATTTAAAGTTTACTTTTTTTAAACCAAATTTGAAAAGTACTGAATACAAGTGAATGGAAAAAAGGACAAGAGGTAGAGCAGGATCCTCCAATTCAAAAGGGGGAGCTTCTTTTTATACACTTTGTTATTAAATGGAGAATGCTGTTTTCTATATTTGGACTCTTTTAATGGACAGATGTGCTAGGTTTTTTTATTCTGATACCAGTATTCTTTCAAAGCCAGCGCACTGACATCACAGCAATGGAGCCCCACATTGAGACACAGAGACAGCGATGCAGACAGTGATATCGACACTGTACTCATCTATCCGGCCTGACATTTACTGTAGATTTTCCTCACGCTTTCTTGGCACAGTCCTTTCATGTGGTGTATGTTCGCAATGTTTGCGTCCAAGCCATTTGCCGGATATCCCTAAAATGTCCAATGGACAAACATCTGCAGCTTCCATCAAGGTATGCAAATATGGTACCAAATATACTTAACATATATTTCTGGACTTTCTCCATTTCGGAAATGTGTAGGTTGCTGTCCAGGCCTGAGGACATGCAAACCGATTGGTCCCCCCACAAGCCAAGCAGCTTCCTCCCTCGAAATGTGCAGTTGGTTGTGCGACACTGCTCTGAGGTTTAGGATGGACAGGTGCTCTTGAGGGCACTTCCTGCAACGGTGTTGTGCAGGTATTATTTTGTAAGGTGGATGGCTTCAGAACAATCTAACAGCTCTCTTCTGGTCAGACCCTGGCACTTTTAAAGGAAGGACAATGGCAGCTCCCCTTCATGGCATTGCATAGGATCACATGTTCAAATCAATTGCATATAAATGAGCTCACAGTTTCCAAACAGGCAATCCCTTATAGTCAAACTCAAGTTCTTATGCTGCGGTGGGCCATGCTGTGTGTTAACCTATTACAAGCGGCAGTCTGCACCCCTATTCCCAGGGTGGATGCACCACCGAGTGCTCTGCTCAAATACTCTGTGTATCTTTGCAGCAGCCCATGCAGAACACCATCAGAAGTTCCATCTCCAGTCACATCAGACTTCAGGTCCATTCACCCCTTCCTTTCTCACAAGTCTTGGCCTTTTTAGTTATCGCTGAACATCAATGTTTGTGTGACTGTATGGTCCTTACAAATCTCAGACCCATATGGGCAGTAAGGGCCTGCTTGGAAGATAACCCATTCTAGATACCCTACAGTCCACGTTTTGCCCAAAAGATGTGATGGAGACTGCCAGCGATGTTTTGGGAACATTCGATATCCTGGACTTCCAAATCCATACATGAAGATGAACCTCTGTCACCATCATCACTATCCTTCCTCTATTATGGTTTCAATCCTGCCTTTCAGACCTGGTCAAATTTGCCAAGGAAATAACAAGAGGGGTCCTGGGAGTCACTCAGCCAGACATTAGTCCTGGTTAAGAGAGCCTTACCCAGAGTCTTTAGCTCACTATCTTTCACAGAGAAGAAATATCCCAAACATATGAGTCTTTGTCCTGCCCTGGGGCAGTCCAGCACCGAAATGCTAGGCAATTCTCCTCTGAACAAGAGTACCAACAGCAACCCCAGACACGTGTTTTGGTCTGGTTGAACCTCAGCAGTAGGGTGTAGCTGTGCCTTTCTAAGAATAGTGAGCAAGGGGTTCACGTCTGGATTCCCCTAGTAACTTAGGGTTAGACCCAAAGTTACTTGAGATATGCAAATAACAAGGGGGGTCCTGGGAGACTCTCTGCCAGACATGAGTCCTGGTAACAAGAGCCTTACCCAAATTTGCCCAAGCCCTTTCCCTGCACCTCCCATTCTCTCCAATAGTGCTATTCCCCAGGGACCTGGCCTTTCAAATATTTTATTTAAAATCCATGTGCATCTCTTGGGGGGCCATCCTAAGACCTCCCAGCATAAATATTTCTCATTTACACCACACACAACATTGGGGTCCGTGGAAATAGATCCCAGCACTTTGGGCATATACCAGCCACCCTCAACTCAATCCAATCCTGGATGAATGGGAGCAAACTCTGCCTGGCCATTGCAATAATGCTCCAAAAACCAGTCCATTAATAAGAAATAAGAGACTGCGTCACGTGCAAGAAAAAACAGCTTTATTCACTTTATGAAAGGTAAAGTGATGGCTGGGAGTCAACAAAAATACAGAAAAAACTCAACAAACCCGCTTTGGGCTAAGGATTATAAGTTGCAAAACCACAAGGTTTGCATAGTTCCAATAGTAATACATGTGACATTTTCTCACACAATAATTGGCTACACTAATCAAAAACCCTATAGATCCCTATGCATTGGAGTCTTCCATTGGCTAATGCAGTATCTAGCACCGCACCCAGGTCCAACCACTCAAACACAATTATCACAATAACATCATAGTACACACTCTGGTTGTTTGGCACTCTACATACTAATAGTGATAAGAATATTTTCTGCCATTGGATGGCACCTCTTAAGGTGGCCTCGAATGTTGCCTAGTCTTTCCTATTATGATTTGATTTAATGTGGCTGTGAAAAGAGGGATCAGAACCCCTGCTTCCAGGAACAAAAAGATAATCCCATCTCATCCCATCTCATCTCTAATGTGAGGGCATGCGGGTGGTGCCTGACATGATGTTTGCCCTATTTGCACCATCACACCATTATTAAGACTGAATTCCTGATGCTGGGCTAACTCATAGAACATGTACATCTTTGCTCCATTTGCCCACTGCCCATCATTGTCAATCACATTTTTTCAATATGGAAGTCAAAAGTTTAGGGGTCTTCCTAGACACTTATCTCTATGGTAGCAAGTCACAGTTTTCCATGTTACTTATCGAAGACAAACCTATCATATCCATTGTTGAGCAGCCTCTTCTGATGTTTACCAGAGCCGGGGAGTTGGAGGATGCAGGGGGTGAGGGGCACTCTAGCAGGTCTAGGCAGAAGTACATTGAAATTCTGGAAATGTGTGCCACTAAGGCCATTATTAGCACACGTAGGACGCTGTCTTCCACCACGGCCACCTATGCCACTCCTCTGCTCTGCTCTGATAGCAGCGTGGCCTCTTTTCTCGTTGCCACCCACTCATTCGCTGTTTTACCCTCAAAATGCTTAAGTAACATAACAAAATGCATGTAAATAATACAACTGATGCACACAAAACAAGGGTACATGAAACAAGCCACGATGTGGGTACAAAAACATTGCAAAAGATCCCCAATAAATCAGTCTTTAAAAATGTCCAGGCTGACAGTGTTTCCGAACCATCACAAATGTACATAAATTAAGGAAGCAAACAACATAATGGGCCTGATAACGACTTTGGCGGTAGCCGTGCCAGTAATTACCGGCACGGCTGCCGCCGGAGTCATGAATTTACTGGGACCCGGCAATGGGGATGTACCGGGCATTACAGCCCCAGTAGACCCAGTACATCCCCATTGCCGGGTGCCGGTGATTATTACTCCCCATTCCCATTTGAGTCCCATTGGATTCAATGGGAATGGGGAGGCCGGTGCACCGGCACCATTTATGAATGGTGCTGGTGCATGCGTCGAGGTCTGCTCACGGGTGCCAGTCTGCCCGCCAGGTCAGACCTGGTGGGCTGAAAGGCACCCGTGAGCAGAACTCGTAGTTTGCCGGTCCGGTAACAACAGTACCAGCAAGCTTACCGGTACCATTGTTACCGGACCGGCAAACTTGTAAAGAGGCCCAATGTGTTCTAATGCAGTTCTGAGGTGTTTGAAACATGTATTGCGTATACTTAAGTGCACTTAAGTTTCGGCAACAAAGCACATTTCAATTAAAGCCAAGGACACTAAAAACAATTCATGTGGACGCTTGTAACTGTATTGTTTGAAGTAATTAAATGCACATAACCAGTAAACCATTTATGCCTGTAAACTATACTTAAGAATCAGGTGGGACAAATATATGTTGAAAATAAAAATGTTTATAAATAACGGGCTAAAATGGTGCACTTTACATCATATATTTCAGAATGATTGTTAAATCGGTTCTGGAGGGGATCATATGAAAGGTTACCCATTTTCATGCTGTGTTCAAAGAAAAACCATGAGGTCACTCACACCAATATATGCAGGTATTTCCTGGTAAAACATGTTCATGCTGCCAGTACTCAACAATATAGCAAAGTGCTTCTCTGTAAGAATATTTTCATGCTGGCTATGTTAAATATATATTAGCTTGCCACTGTAAAAACAAATGTTCATGATGACTGCCCAATATATACCAGCATTTCCCCCCTAAACATTTTCATGCTACCTGAACTTCATTTATACCAGCATGCCATTGTAAAACCACATATTCATGCTGGCTGTGTCCAATACATTCCAGTATTACTACTGTAAACATGTTTTCATGCTGCCATTGCCCAATATTTGCCACCCCGCCACTGCAGAAACACATTTTTATGCTGACTACACCCAATATATGCCAGTATTTCTCTTAGAAGAATTCTTAGAAGAATTGCTGTAGGTCAGCCCATGCATTGCACTTAGAAGAATTGCTGTAGGTCAGCGCATGCATTGCACATAGAAGAATTGCTGTAGGTCAGCGCATGCATTGCACTTAGAAGAATTGCTGTAGGTCAGCGCATGCATTGCACTTAGAAGAATTGCTGTAGGTCAGCGCATGCATTGCACGTAGAAGAATTGCTGTAGGTCAGCGCATGCATTGCACTTAGAAGAATTGCTGTAGGTCAGCGCATGCATTGCACTTAGAAGAATTGCTGTAGGTCAGCGCATGCATTGCACTCCGAAGAATATCCGAGGGTAGCCAATGTGCCACACTTACACTGTGAAAATAGGCAATGTATTGATCTTAGAAGAATTATGAAGGATAAACATGTACTGCACTTAGAAGAATTGTGTATTTAAGCATTTGTTTGCACTTGAGGAATTGTAAAGGTTAGGAAGAATAATGCAATCAGAAGAATGATGACGGTTAATCTATGTATGGCACTTGGAAGAACTGTGAAGGTTTGCTAATGTATTGCACTTAGAAGAATTGTTGTAGGTCAGCTCATGCATTGCCCTTAGAAGAATTGTGTAGGTCAGCCTATGCATTGCAGTTAGAAAAATTGCTGTAGGTCAGCCCATGCATTGCACTTAGAAGAATTGCTGTAGGTCAGCCCATGCATTGCACTTAGAAGAATTGCTGTAGGTCAGCCCATGCATTGCACTTAGAAGAATTGCTGTAGGTCAGCCCATGCATTGCACTTAGAAGAATTGCTGTAGGTCAGCGCATGCATTGCACTCAGAAGAATATCCGAGGGTAGCCAATGTGCCACACTTACAACTGTGAAAATAGGCAATGTATTGATCTTAGAAGAATTATGAAAGATAAACATGTACTGCACTTAGAAGAATTGTGTATTTAAGCATTTGTTTGCACTTGAGGAATTGTAAAGGTTAGGAAGAATAATGCAATCAGAAGAATGATGACGGTTAATCTATGTATGGCACTTGGAAGAACTGTGAAGGTTTGCTAATGTATTGCACTTAGAAGAATTGTTGTAGGTCAGCTCATGCATTGCCCTTAGAAGAATTGTGTAGGTCAGCCTATGCATTGCCCTTAGAAGAATTGTGTAGGTCAGCCTATGCATTGCCCTTAGAAGAATTGTGTAGGTCAGCCTATGCATTGCCCTTAGAAGAATTGTGTAGGTCAGCCTATGCATTGCCCTTAGAAGAATTGTGTAGGTCAGCCTATGCATTGCCCTTAGAAGAATTGTGTAGGTCAGCCTATGTATTGCAGTTAGATGAATATCCTAGGGTTGCCAATATACCACACTTAGAAATGTGTAACTAGGCAATGTATCGAACCTGGAAGAATTGTGAAGGGGTGACATGTACTGCATTTAGAAACATTAGGAGGGTCGGCCTGTGCATCGCACCTAGAAGAATTATAAACTGTAGCCATTGTGTTGCACTCACAAGAGTTTTGAAGGTTAACCATTATAGAGCCGACGCAGAGTGCATAGTCATCAAATTAAGGCTCAAGGTATTAAGTTACACACCAGCCGTAGGCACAGACATCCACCCGCGTGCATTTGCCTCCATACACCAGACTAAAGCACAACATCTCAATATATTCCAGAATAACCCTGTAAAACATATGTTCATGGTGCAAGCCTGCCCCCCCACACACACACACAGGTACACACACACTCACACAGATTGTTCCTCTAACCTTCTTTCATCCAGTCCCGCACCTCTGTTATAGATTGTCTTCTCCCTGTGCTCAGGCTGTCATATTCCACCCCCTAAGTCTCGTTTCCATGCCCCATGCTAGATGCTGTCAATGACCTCCTATACGCAAGGCCCTCTTGCAACACCAACAAAAGAGGCTCTGCCAGGGACATCATTTAGGGGTCGCCAAGGGTCGCAACTGCGACCCCTTAAGTCTCCCTTGCTACCCTTGTGGTCTCCCTTTCTACCCCTAAAAAAAGTTTTTTTTTAAAAACTTTTTTTATTGAGGCTCTTGGGTGTAGCCAGCATCATGTGGCTCTTTGTTTCTGGAGCGGCTGGTTTTCGGGTAGCTATACCGGGTAAGACAGGTCAGTGGGCAGAGTGCTCGCTGCTGCAATGTGTGTGTAATATGCAGGGTTGACTCCCGGCAAGGTCAACTCAGCCTTTCTTCCTGCTGAGGTTGATAAATGAGTACCAACACAGGTTGGGTGATATTGTATTTATATTTGTTCTATCTGAAGCGCTTAAGCGTAAGTGCTATATATTAACAGATCATTATCGTTTGGCCTGGGACGTCTGCTTGCATTCACGCTAATTTGGTACTATGGGCCTATACGCACTGATATTAACGATGCATATGGTGATCCATTCTTGTATGCAATGTATATCACTTTACAGGGATACCGTAACCATATATTTCATAGTGTACTTAGAAACAGTGCTATGTGATGTCACTTCCTGTGTTGTCAAGAGGTGAAAGGTAGTGTTCCATTGCTTCCCGTGATGTCACTTCAGGGTGGCGTCAGATGACAAGGCTCGCGTGATGTCACTTCGGCTACCCCGGGCATTTTGGTGAAATGACGTCATGGGCCCTGCAAGACCTCAAGTGGGACAGTGCTTCACCTAAGCGCATGCTGGGACGTCTGTCCATGCAGGCACTAGGTGTGTTATTCTCTGTCATGCACAGCACTCTTCGGGACAGCTGTGCATGGCATTATAGAGAATATAAACAGTCTGTGCATAATGGGAGACACTGCTTCCTAACGCTCAGTATTCTCAGGCCCCACTGCCCAAACTAGATCACTGTAATGTTCAACTGGAAGAAGCTAAAAGCTACTAATCCTCCAAGCCTCTGCAACAGCATAGCCATACATCACCCATTTATACTCTGGCAACCATTCAAGCCCCCCTCTTGGTTAACAAAGCTCTCCATAGCAACGCCTCAGACCTCTACAGAAGCCTGCAAGAGTTTACCATTAATCTGGTGAGCCCAACTCCCTTCAGATCTACTGAGATAGGTAGCAGCAGTGTCCCTGTAAGTCGCCAAGCTCTGGCATGCCACGTCACTGGCTCTGAACGAAACCTGAAGCGTACAACTCCTCTTAACAAAACGTCTAATTTCACAAGCTCATATCTGACACTATCTTGTTAAGTTGTCTTGACAGGAACCAGGTTGGTTTATCTCTTTTTTGCAATGGGCAGTGACCCACCCGCCATTATGAATGAGCTAGGTGGCCAGGCCCATTAAAAGCTGAGTGCTCCCTTTGCATCTGTGAGCAGCTTAGCAGCACATTCCCAGCCCAGCAGATATTGTGGCATAGCTGGCATCCTATATGTCCGCAGTGCACTCGACCACACACTCCTAATAGTCCACGTGAGGATGTGTATTCTTCCTCAACAGTATTGCATGGTCCATTGGGAATGCTGGATGAGGAGTGGAGGGCTCTCTGTGGTGTTTTGGCCATTAGAGGTATTGGGGGCACCAGCTTCAGAGCTCAGGGCAATCATATGATTAAGGCAGAAGCATTGATTGACACCTCTCCATGTTTCCTGCTTCCTGCCTGAATAGTAGACCTGGCAGTGGCAGCGAGGACCTGTCAGGGACTCAAGGCTATGGAGGTGGTAATTAGAAAAATAAATGTATAAGAGAGAAACGTTGCTGTCTGCGTGTGTGTGTGTGTGTACATGTGAGTGTGTGTGTACATGTGAGTGTGCATGTGTGCATGTGTATTTGCGGGGTCAAGCACAGTGAAAACATGCTTTTACAGTGACAATGCTGCCATAATTTATTGGGCACAGGCACCATGGAACTGTTTACGATTGCAATAATAGCATAGAATGTTAAGCACAAGCACAATTTAAATCTGGTTTACAGGGCAAGGCAGGGCAATATTGACAATGGCTATGTGAAAATATCTTTTTTCAGGACAAAGCTGGCATATACCTTTGTGAACAGGCCTGTTAGTATGAAAGTAGAGTAGTGCAGGCACACTGTGTTGACAAGCCTTGTGATCTCCTCTGGGCACAGGCAGCATGATAACATGTTTTTACAGTGTCGGTGCTAGCATATATTTCTCACATCCAGCATAAAATATGTTTTTCAGTGGCAATATTGGCAAACATTGTTGGGCATATGCACCATTAAAATGTATTTTACAGGACAATGCTGGCATATATCTGACACTGGCTGCACAGTAATGTGTTTCTAGGGCGATCCTGGCCGATATTTCTGGGCTCTCAGCTGACACCATGATAGTGGGACAGTACTGTCATAAGGTGTTGACAGGCTTCATAATCTGCTTTGGGGCTAGGTGGCAGTATGCTAGCAATGCTGTCATATATGGGGTCAGTCAGCATGAAACTGTTTTACCATGGCAATGCTGACATATAATGTTGGGTAAATGCACTACTATAATGTGTCTTGTAGGGCAATACAAGTGTATATTGTGAACTGGCTGCATACAAATATTTCCCATGGAAATTCTGGCATATGGTTCTGGGGACTGGATTGGCAGCATGAAAGTGGGGCAATAAAGGTATATTTTGATGGCAGGCCTCATGATCTGCTTTGGGTGCAGGCAATATGAAAATGAGCTCTCAGAGGGGCAAAACTAGTAAATATTAGGCACAACCAAAATGAAAGTGTGTTTTTACAGTGACAATAGTGGCATATATTTAAAACTGTGAGCTTGAAGCTGTTTTTCAGGCCAATTCTGTTTAATATAGTCGGCCACTGGGCTGGTAGCATTAAAGTGGATCATCACTGGCATATTGTGTTGACAGACCCCCATGTTCTGCTTTGTACACATGCAGCAGGAAAAAGTGTTTCATTGTGCAATGCTGGTATATATTGTTGAGGCATACCTCATGGTTTATCTTTGGGCACAGCAAGCATATACAATGTTTTTCTAAATACTTCTTGGTATTGCTGATGGCCTGGCATTTTGCATGTCTTCTACACCAGTACTGGTTGTAAATTGTAGGACCTGTGCTGTAAAACATACCATGTCAACTCGTTATTTAAAATAAGTCTGAGGGCGAGTCCCCCACAAAACCTCTTGAATGTTTTGGGTTTGATTGCTGTCCTTACTCAATCGGGCCAATTCTGCTAAAACCTTTCGGCCCTGCTACTTAAAAAATTCACTGGCCCACACTGCCAAGCATCTGAGACTTTATTGTGATTTGCCTGGCAAATCCTAGGAATAAAATAAAATAACTAGTTACCCAAAGTAATGGTTCTGCAGCGTACTTGTAATGTCTGAATTCATATGGAGCTCTACTTAGATTGAATGGTTTGGTCTTACTGTGTAGGTTTCCATCTGTTACTAAGATGCTGGGAATGTTCATCTTAGACATGATAACATTAAAATGATCTTGCTCAATAATAGCCTACCTGTGAAACATTCCTCTATAGCAATGGGGGAATTTTTAATATCATGGGACTAAACTATAGGATATCCACATTGGAGACCTGGTCTTGCTGGCAGGCAACCTATTCTTTCTCTTCGTATGCACTGGGGATCCATTTCTGCAAGTGTCAAAGGCCCCATAACTATCTCTCAAGCTGCATTTTCTATTGTACTCTCTGTCGCGCAGGCACTACCACAGCATGGACGCATTCAGCAACTATGACCTCCTGGATGCTACAACCCAAAGAAAAGTGGCAGAAGGTCACAAAGCTAGCTTCTGTCTAGAGGACACGACCTGCGACCCAGGGTTCCGACGGAGATATGCCTGCACTGCTCACACTCAGGTAGGTCACTAAGATCAGCTACAGTACATAGCTCAGAGGTGGCAAAACGTCACATTTGGCAATTTGGCGCTCAACTGTACATGTTGGATGTGATATGAGGTAGGCTCTAAGGTTTAAAACTGAAAGTTGGTACAGTTGGAAAGTTTGCTGAAAGTTGGTAAAAAAAAAGTCTGCTTTGCCAAGTATTGCTGTATAGATGGGCTTTCTGATTAGTATAAGGATACATTTTGATTTGCTGATTTTGCCGCGGCCGGAATGTTCGCATGAGAAAGGTGCGAACCACCAAAAGTTCACACCTTTCTCATGTAAACACACGTACATACTGACGTGAAGTATAGTGACCGGGGTGTTAAAGGGGACACCCCCGCAGCCACCATTTTCTTTTTTTTTTGCGGGTGTGCTGCTGTGGTGTCCCCTGCAAAGCCCCGCTCACTATACCACACAGTATAGTGAGCGGGGTGTTGCGGGGGACACCCCCGCAGCCCCCACATTTTTTTTTTACTTACCTGCAATGCTACCAGTAAAGGATCGAACTTTTGGTGTTCGAACCTTTGGTGGTAGCATTTTTAGAACTTGTGGTCCTTGCGACCATTTATAGTCGGTCAAAAAGTACAATTCCATTTTTAATTCCTAGTGAACATGCAACCAAGCTCAGTGTATGTTCCTTTTGGTTTTGTCACATATAAGCGCCACCTCATGGCCAAATCATTGGTGCAGAGAAGAGAGAGAATAGAAAGGGTATTGTGAAGCAGTCCTTCACAGGCATCCGTTTTTTCTCACAGTCCTCATCAGTTCTTCATGCCTGTCCTTCTTCAACACAGTCCTTGGTCACAGTAATTCCTTCTTCCTTTTCATCACAGTTCTCCTTCATCACTGTCCTTCTCCTTCATCACAGTCCTTGTCCTTTGTCACAGTCCTTCATTACAACCCTTCTTCTTCGTTAGCCCTTCTCCTTCACAGTCCTACATTACAGTCCTTCTTCTTCATCAATCTTTCGTCGTAGTTCTACTTCTTCATCACAGTCCTCCTTTACACCAATCTTTCATCAGTCTTTCACCTTCATCAATACTTCATCAGTCATTCTTCTTTTTAATAGTCCTTCTCCTTCACCAAATCCTCATCACATCCCTTTTTATAAGAACTTCATCATATGCCTTCTCCTTTACCATAGTTGTCTTCTCCCATTTCTGTTCTTCCCCACCAGCACAGTTTTTCTTCTTCATCATCCTCCTTTGTCACAGTTCTCCTTTGTCACAGTCCTTCTCCTTTTTAACAGGCATCACAGTCCTCCTTGTTCTTCACAGTCCTTCATCATAGTTCTTTCCTTTGTAATAGCCTTCATTTGGCATAGTCCTCCAGCTTCAACACAGTCATTCCCCTTTATCACCTCCTTCATTACAGTCCTACTTTGTTACAGTCCTTATGCTTCATCACAGTTCTTCGCTTTCAACACAGTCCTTCTCCTTTGTCATAGTCCTTTGTCACAACTCTTTTATCACGGTTCTTTTCATAGTACATTTCCTTCATCACAGTGCTTTATCACAGTTCTTCTTATGTGTCAGACTTGACCTCTGTCGGTCATCCTACAACACAGTTTTTTTCTTTTTTCACAGTCCTTCTCCTTAGTCATAATCTTCAATAACAAATTGGAATTAACTATTTTTCCTGAAGGCGGTTTGTGTACTACTCAAGGGGGAGATTTTGGTAAAATGCAATGCAAAAAGTAAATTTTAACGTATATTTGGTTAATAGCATTTCCTACTAGTGCTGTAACTCAAACTGGCCCACGTTGGCCAAAGAAACTGGGCCACTTTGACCAAAAGACTGGCCCAAATTAAAATATTGGTCCAGCCCTTTGGGCATTGCCCTATTGCCCTATGGGCCAGTGCAAGCCTGAATCCATTTTGGTACATTTATCCTCAATTCAATGCTGTAATAGTTATTATAACTTTATTGAAGCCATTAGGACTTTCTTGGATCCGGAAAAGATTGGAAGAACCCAGTCCATGAAAACAGAGGAAAAAACAGATCCTGAGGAGGGGTATGGTTTTTATAGGTCAAAGGATGTGGGACTAGAGAAAAAAGGAAAAAGAACAATAAGCAGAGAGGAGCTCATGTTGCTCCAAGGTGTATTTTGGCAGCGGGAAGCTGTTACGTGTTGACTTACATGTAGGCGGCTTCCCGCTACGAAATTCTCGTCATTTGCATGGCAGAGTGCAAAAGTGCAGGCCAAATGGGGAAATACATGTGTGTATGCCACCTTTTGCAGTGCACATTTGCACTCCACTGTGCAAAAAGAGTAAATGCTGCTTGTCATGCTCGTTTACTTTTAATTGTGAGCGCCTCTTGCTATGCTCACCTGTAATTTTTGTGAAAACTGCTTACCATGCGTTCATGGTAAGCAGTGTTCATAATTACAAATAAATGCTGCCCGACATGCAAACATGTTGGGAAACATTTCCTTGTCCACACTGCCTGAAATGCAAGCATGGCAAGCAGCGGGTGCAATGGATCCCTGTGGGGCCCGTCTACTTTATGCTGCTGCATGAAGCAGGCAAACCTCGTGGGGATCTCCAGCATTTGCGCCGGCATGAAAATTCACGCAGGCGCAAATGCTGGAGCATTTGCATGAGGAAAGGAAGGGAGGGGAGGTTGCAAAAACACAATTTGCATTCCGCTCATCCCCTCCGCCATAAAAATGATTGATAATGAGGTGTGGTGTAAATGGAAGGCGTTAAAGCGTTACTCAAGGCTTTTACGCCTTCCATTTACGTTAGAGCTCCTTGGAGCATGAGCTCCACAAGGTTCTCTCTTCTATGTTTGTTTAGAAAGAGCACTATGGAGTCTGCCTGTGGAGCCGTCGCCTTAACGCATTTAAGTAAGGACTGCGACGAGAGGGCAGTGTGCATCCCGTTGGCCATGCATACATTGGCGTTGTGTGCAAATGATCCAACACTCCTGAATACATTGGCTGCCAGAATCCACGTGGGTGATGGTAGTGTAATTAAGCACAATGGGCCTTCCATGCTGAATTGCGGAATGTCAGGACATTGCCTTTCTGGATTTGGGAGATCATCGGATTATACAGCTGCTGTCGCAAACTGAGCAAAATGCACTCCCCCTCCATGCATGGCACACGTGCCATGGAGTTGGCAAATAGTAAAACATGTTATTCACATGGGTGGCCAATAGAACCAATCTGCAGTAGCCAGGGGTATATAAAGGGAATGATGACGTGTATTCCGCTGCACAGCTTGTGTTTCTTTTATTGATGTGCTGCACTCTATTGATTCTTGGGCCTCTGCGGGCACTCTCTCAGGCAACAGGCATACCACATTATAGCAGCTCTTACGTGGAGGCGCGCTGCTAGCAGCGCCTCACCCTGGACACCACAGTGAACGCCAGAGCCCATCGTGAACACACGCCCTGTCCATTGTCTGGGTCAAGAGCTTTTCTACTAGCGTTTTAGTGGAAAAGAGAGCATAATAAAACATTTCAATAATCAGGGGTTGTCACTTTATGGGCCTGATTCATGGACGTGTTTTATAATGTTGCAATCCCATAGGAAAACCTTCCATGAATCAGGCCCTATGTATCAAAGAGTTACGAATAAAAGCAAAACAACCTGAAGAGACACCAGACAGAAAGTGTTGCATTTAAGCAAAACGAATTGCAAACAGGTTTGCTACTGAATGTAATGTGGTCATCGGAAATTGGGTTGCCCAATTTGCAGTGGTAGTACGGACAGTAGTATATTCATCAACAAAAAAGGGCCTACCCCTGGAATACATAACATCAAAACAGATTCTGAGTCTAATCTCTAATCAACAAGAACGGGTTGCTTAATTTAGTTATCCCATCAGTGTTGGTCCGCTTTGGCCGCACTCGTAGAAACCATGTACAGACACAATATAGTTTATGAAAAATGATCAAATGAAAACTGTTAGTGGTGAATGTTGGCCCATTGCTGTTCTGTACATTCTAAGCCTTAGCCCTTGTGTGGAGCACTTTCTTGTTGATGCTATTGAATGTGGGCATAACAGGGAGAAAGAATCAGAATAAAGTGAGACTGCGGTAAGACCGTCAAGATGATAAAACAAATAAAGATGAGGAAAGTAGGCCAGGAAACAAATAAACATCCAATCATATTATATTCAATGACCGTTCCTTAAAGTTGATTCTGGAATCTGACATACATGGTGATTAGTCTATGAATTAAAACCTTGAATAAGAATGTGCATTTCCTTTGGGTATGTTGGAGGCTCCCACCAGAAAGAATGTACATGTGTGTGTTATTTTAGTGGTTTTGGTGGAAAATGTGAACACTTTTACATTTAGGAGACAGTTATTTGTGCTCGCTGAGTACTATGCGCTATGCATTCCTCTGTAAAGTACTCTGATTCAGTTCTGCATTGTGGCCGTGGTTCAGATCAATAATAATAACGAAAATGATATATGGAATAACATTGTAAGAATACTGCAAGACACCGAGGAGTTCTGTGCTCTAATGGAGGAATTAGGCCGTAGGGTGAGTTCCTTTGTATAAGCTCATTCAACTCTAGGGTGATTTGCAATGTCCTTTGCATATAGCGTGCAGGCATTTTATTCCATCTAATACATGGCCGCAATGCCATCCCATGTCATACTGTATTTCTTGCTTACTCTAATACAAGAGATCTTCCAGTTGTTAATGCTTGGGACCAATGTAGAATGTGTTCGGATACGCAAATTGGAATATGCAGCTTTGTGTTGCGCACACATATTTTAAACAGATTAATACAATGCGCCCAGGAAATAAGCAGAAACGTGCAGCTAGATGCTTGCTCCCCTGTGCTGAACTCAAGCAGTGCACAGTATGCTTTACTTTACCTTACTTTATTTGTAATGCGCATCCATAGACCCTTAGGCGTGAGGGTGCAGACAAAGGAAAACTAAACAGTTAAAGGATAGTTCCGGGACTTTTTTTTTTATTGTCCCTACGGTTCGGCCATGTGTTTTTAAGCATAACTCGGTAGATCGTAGAAAACTTTCCTATGGACCTTACCCGACTTTTCGTCCATTAACGCACTCGAAATCAGCCGCCATTTTCTGATAATCCTATCAATTCCCCCCATCGCCCTGGCTCACCTGCTTTTGCGGCACTAAATCAAATCCCCCGCCCCTGAAACAGACTTTATCAAAACATTCATATTCCCCGCCTCTATCCGTGACGTGACTGAGCTGCGTAGGCAAACGCGCCCAGGCGTCTTCTACGCGACTCCACACAGAACCCGGAAATCAACACAGATGAGCTCACACAACACAGCGCGCCACAATTGGGAATATGAAACTGTACTTTTAAATTAAACCGCAAGATTGTAAATTTGGTAAAGTACATTTATTTGACATCAAATGTTTTGAGAATATTCAGCGATTTGCATTTTTATTTGCTCACGTTCCAAAAAGTTCGTTTTGAGGCACGCGATGTTCCTTTGCTGTACACAGGGTCTTAGATCATCTCACAATACAGCGCCACAATTCGGAATATGAAACTGTGGTTTAAAAGCAAACGGCAAGATTGTACATTTGGCAAAGTACATTTATTTGACATCAAATGTTTTGAGAATATTCAGCGATTTGCATTTTTATTTGCTCTCGATCCAAAATAGTTCGTCTTGAGGCAAGCGATGTTCGTGTGCAGTACACAGGGCGTTGGTTTACGATAAAATAAGCTCTTCGGTCGCACTGATAATCGCATGGCTGTTCCAACAACGAGGCACTAGGCCACCACAACGGTCTGTATGTTGCATCTAGCCGTTAGTACCGCGTAAGGGCATACTTGTACTTGGCGATCGTCCCATAAAATGGTCAGGGTGGTAACGTTGTTCACGCGGAGAAGCAACTGGTGGTTAAAAAAGCCATCCGCCGGTGTCTGGTACTCGTGACACATACAATAATGAATGATGTACCTGTTTGAAAAACATAAAAAATGAAATTAGTCTCACCATCAGATCTTTATTAAAATTATTCATTTTATATATTAGGTCGGGAAATTATTTCATAGCTAGGACAGTGCAACTGGGTATTATACGTCAAGGGGGGGCTGTAGGATACTGAGACAGTCCCACAGTGCAGGGGTTGACAGGGAGGCAGTGCAGGTGGAGAGTGGAAGGGCCCAGGACCGAGGTCGCAGACAGTGGACCAGTTGTAGCAGGGGAGAGGGAGAGAGAAAGCACAAGCAAAGAGGAAGGTTTTGAGGTGCTTCCGTAAAAGGAGATGGTTCTCCTCAAGATAGTGCGCGGTACAAAACAATATGCCACATAGAACGAACAAGTACACCTTAACCCGTCTTTAAAGCTACTGTATAGTAATTAAATTGCGGTATAAACTCATCTAAAGAGTTACTTACATTATATTTGCATTTTCCATTGTGTCTGTGCGTAGGGCAGCCCCGAAATACCACTCCTTCTATGCCGACGTTATTTCTTCTAATGAACGAACATTAAATGGCTTTCGTTTCTGAAATTATATTCATTATCGTTTCTTACGTTATTGCACCACACCCCCAAAAAGAAGTCTTTCGAGATGGCCCCGGCCTGTCAAGGTCAAATAACAATAGAACCTTATACTGAGTCGTGGGCCATTCCGGCACCCGAGCAAAAAATCAAAGCAGCTGACCTTCACTTTGAACGAGCACACATTCCTAGTTAGCTACATTCAGTGTAAGGCCATCTCACAGGACTTGAAATTTACACTCCATCTTTGCATTTTGTCTGCGTGCTTTGCAGCCCCAGAGAACCATAAATACGGAGACATTCTATATTTTTTGAAAAATGATTTATATTACTGTTTGGTTTAATTTAATGCGCAAATGATCAAGGTTGGATAGACACATTGCATGTACACTGAGCAATCACTTTTATTTACACAATACATAGCTACACATATTCAATGGGCCTGCGACATGAGGAGACTCGAGAGAACAGACAATCAAATTACAATCATTTAAACCGTGATGTGTATTTCTCAATGAGCACTTCTTTAGGTGGACATGGAACAGAGGCAATGTTGGGTGGCAATGCAGTTGTCCCCTGCACAGGTTCGTTCACAACTCCATGTATGTGCCTATCTAGGACATCAACAATAAGTCTCTCAATAAAGTCATATTGCATATCCTCAAACACTGGTTTGATAATCCATTGTTTACTTCTTTTAGTGAAGGCCTTATTGTAGCGAAGCGTCCCTAAAGTTCCGGTCGTCCTACTTTGTTGACGGCCAACATTATGGTTATGTGCCAAGACCGCTAGAAGAGTCCGATTTATCATGATATGTAGATGTAATTTTATATGTGGGAGACGACCATGAAATAGTAGTGGCATCACTGACATCAAAACCAGAGTATACTTACTCGTTACTCGGATTACGCGGACGAACAGTGCCGCGAAGTTCGTGCATAAGCACCATCATCATCCTCAACACGGTCCGTGAGAGGCAGGCTTCCCTGAACTCTGGCAGCTCGGTGATGCATTGCGGACTTGGCTCACCTTCCGAAATGTAGGCCAAGGACCCGGAATTTTCACGGCAGCAGCAGTTCTCCTCCTCAGTTGGCATTAGCCCGCACCGATTGCACGTGCACCAAGTGGAGACGCCGTCCATGCGACATGGTCCAGGCTCTTCATCCGTTGACTGGTCCTCCCAACTGCCGTCCGAATCCCCATCGTTTTCGCGTGCTTGCCTTTCCAGTAGTTCTTCCTCGGTGTACTCGGGCTCGTACATATACGGCATTATTGTAGCCATTGTGTGGTAAAGAAAGTAAAATAATTTACAGAGATGGTACAGGTGTTCACAAAGCCTAGAAGCGGCGAAGGTAGCTGACCAGAGCACAGAAACGAGTCACAGAATACTCAAAGTAACACACAGAGAGTAATGGAATCGAAAATCTGCTGCTGTGTGTTGTGAAACGGTGTGTTTATACTTATTGAGGAAAGAGGCGTCCTGCCATTTCCATGGCGACACTTCATTAGCTGAGGCGCAGCGATTGTTGACACGAAACGTGCTTTGGCGTTGGGAAATGGGCGGTACGCGTCTGCTGATGTCAGGCTCAGGGGCGGGGGATTTGATTTAGTGCCGCAAAAGCAGGTGAGCCAGGGCGATGGGGGGAAATGATAGGATTATCAGAAAATGGCGGCTGATTTTGAGTGCGTTAATGGACGAAAAGTCGGGTAAGGTCCATAGGAAAGTTTTCTACGATCTACCGAGTTATGCTTAAAAACACATGGCCGAACCGTAGGGACAATAAAAAAAAAGTCCCGGAACTATCCTTTAACAAAAAACAGGGCCAGGTTGGTGGGAGAAGCGGCGCACCACAAAAAGAGTTACTTGACCATGAATGCGGAAAGTAGGGAAAAACAACTTCTGAATGAGAGCATCATTCAGATGCCCTTTGTAAAGTGGGCTACTCCTCGCTTGCGCCCAAACAGGTTTTGAGGCTCGAGTCTGGCCCATTATGTGGAGTGTAAGCACGGGTCTGCTCACACTGCGCCTATTGCAGTGAGCTATCTGTCCACAAGGGAACATGCACCAAATACATGCAGATGACCGAGTGTTTACCCTGATGGCCGTAGGAAGGAAGTCCAAGTTGCACAAGCCCTTTCATTTTTCCAGTGTGTGATTTTTAATTGCTTTGTCTCTGAAGTGGCCCACAGCTAGACAGGTAAGGGGGACGGTAGCGACCAGACAAAGGGAGGCAGCAATAAATCAACACGAGAGCAGCCTTGGAGCCTTTGATGCTGGCAGCCCATCGGGCGAAAGCCCAATCTAACTCACGGCCAGTCCGCCCCTGCTCTGAGGCACTCCGTGCACTGCAGCGCTTTACAACACCCCACATAAATAAATCAAATGTAAGCACCTAAAATGTTCATTCACTAGAGCCAAATGTTTTTTCTGTGGATATCCTGAAAATGTGGAGTGGATATCGCAGTTGAGGGCTGGATTTGGGTACTTTGAATAATGTGAACCCTAATTACGTCAAAGAGGCTGCCACTCTGCTTCCCAAGGACTTGTGGAGTAGGGACATCTCCATTGGAGCGCCTTCCTCTCAGCCCTGCCTGCTTTCTGGCCCTCCCGAGACCTACATCTTGTTTTCGGAAATCCCCTCCGTCCCTGTCTTCTTGACACTGATTTTGACTTTCAGCTACTTAACATTCTGAATCATAAAATGCTCAACAACACGCTGCAAAAATAGATTGTGCAAAACCAGGACAAAACTAAATAAAACACAGTTAAAATAAAACAATCTATCTATTGTGAATAGAATCTGTACATGACATGCTCAACTACAATACATAGACATCTTTTGCAGAAGGAGTAATCGGCATAGATGCCATATAAGTAGTCTATACTCCGAGAGAAGCACTATTGGTTCCCAAAACCCACAACTGTGACACAGAAGACGCAATGGCATGTGTTTCCACCTTCAATGCCAACACTTCTCAAATAAAAGGGATCATTAAAAAACTCTGGCCCATCGTCCAGCTAAGCTTGCCAGAAGAACCCCTACCCAAAATGGCCTTGAAAAGATCAAAAAACCTCAAAGATCTCTTGACGCATGCCATAAACAAACGCAGGGACGCAAGATCCACTCTGTGGAATATGCGGGAAATCCACAGTCACCACCCCTGTGGCAGTTGTTCAGTGTGCAGCCAAACCAAAAAACTACGTTTCTTTCCCATAGATAAGGAATGGGAAATTCGACATTTTTCTAATTGCAAGACACCTAATGTCATTTATCTTATCGAATGCCCTTGCCATCTAAGATATATAGGTCAAACATCCAGACCAGTCAACAAAAGGATTGGGGAACACAAATCCAGAATCAGATGCAAAACCCACAATGCACCCCTGGTTTCCTATTTCCTCGAGTTCCAACACAACTGCGATTCTTTCAAATGGTAGGTAGTTGACAAGGTTGCCAACAATTCAAGTACCTCCAATGCCTTAAATTTCAAAGAAGCATGGTGGATATTTAAATTACAGACCACCACAAAGGGTTTAAATGAACTCACCCCCTTTGAATATTTGTAAGGCACAGGCACTGTATCGTCTGTTTCATTTTCATTGCCATCGCATACTTGCACACGCTGCACTCTACACCCACCCCTGCAGGTCCACCGCCTTGCTCCCCGGCCACTTTGGCCCTCACAACAGATACGGCATACACAGCCGCATTAGGGATACACACCGGAGTTGTATTTGCAGCTCAGCCCATTCCAGCGTACTCCGCTCTCCCGAACATAGAGCCCACTCTAGCATCCTCGCTCCCTTGACGACTTTCATCTCGCCGCATCCACGCATGCGCGAGTACAAGACACTGCTTCAGGGCGCATGCGCTTCCCTTCTATCCAAGACAGCTCACTTGGCAACACACACGAGCACCAGCATGGACTGTTTCCAGCCAGCGCGTACTGCTCGGAGCCACCAGGTGAGCCCCACAGACCGGGTCCTAGCCCATTCCTCCCACCAACTACATTGTTTTCCAGCACATGGCCATTACAACCTCTGTGCATTATTCTGTCTCCCGCTCCTTAGACCTTGAGCCCTCGTACTTCCATACAGAAACTAATCTCCTGCCAGTGAGATTCAACTTGATTTCCTCACCTCGGAAGCGTGACAGCATTCTAACCTACTTACTACAGAGACAAGGTACTGTGAGAGTTCCAACCCCTCATTTTAGAACTCATGAAGGATATTCATGTCATACAACACTATAAACAGGGCTGGTGTCTTGTCTCCACAGCTCTCCTTATAGCTCGACCCTCACGTTGGAGAAACCAGGACATTAATTACAACCACCCCGCTGGTTCCATCAAACCAGCCTGTGAACCACATTACCTACGTGCAAGGTCAGTGTCTGGGACCAAAGGGTCCAGAAAACCCCCCTCAGTTTAGCCTCTCACTGGCTTTTTAAGACACCCAGTGATGATCCACTTTCTGGAACACTCAACAATATATCTCTATATTGTTTTTTACCCATAGGGAGACCTGCTTTACCTGGCCCCAGAAGAAGGCTGCTACCTCCTTACAGCCGAAACGTCCTTTGTCATCGTGCCCGGATCCCACAATTTCTCCCAACAATGACTTGAACCATTATTACCACCTTTATGTTGACGTTGCCTTTTAGCAGACCCTATTTTTAGGTTTCTTTAAGCTATGAGCCTGGTGCTGTGCAAATCTTGTATGTTACTGTGCAAATAGTGTATGTTACTGTGATAATACACGGTTCAACTGCCAAATATGATGTAATATTGCTACACTGGACACAGGAAACACTACGCAGCACCAGTACAGATGTGTGCAGTTAACACACTGTACCCAACTTGTTGAATCTTGAATCTTGAATCTTAAGTATATTTTCAAATGAGTCACTTTAGAATACTGGACTGCATGGACAACAAACAGTCCATATCTAGTGACGACTTGCCACCACTGTAAATGGAATGTCTTTGTAATATGCACTAAATATTTACAATATATGTTGTTCCATCTACACTATTCACTAAACTGGTGACTAGGTTTATGTTCAATTTACCTATTTTTCTATGTATACATCTTGAGTTTCCTACACCGAATTACCAATGTGTTTACATGTGGCCTAATTAATAAAGGACACTACAACTGTTTTTCCAGTTTATGGATTTGAACTTTCCTCCAATATTGCATACTGTAGTAGATGCATTCACACTAATTTGGAGAAGTGTCAGAATTGCAACTACAAAAATCAAGTGTAGTCTAAATGTTTGAGGACAGGACCACCCCTCTGTACAAGACACGCTTTAACATAGACTGCAATTCTTAAACGATAACTCAAGTGCACTGGAGCCATTTTATAACATAATTGTGTTATAAATATTTAATCTAGTCCCAACGGGCAGTGCCCCATGCTGTGTAAGCTACCCGTGCTTGTTGTAGAACGGTGTAGCTTAAGTCAATAAAACAATATTTTAATGTGTACGCCTACAACATGTCGATAGTCTTATTTTACCAGCACAAGGTCTTCTTTCGAGTCACACGGCTGGTTAGAAAAATCCTGGTCTGCCAACGGCTTTAAAAACTATAAGCTCAATAATATAGTTGATTTTAGCAATGGGTGTTGACCCTCCATAGGGCGAAGTTATTGCTGTCAAAATGAAATTGGCTACATTCTCCCCCAACTCCAACTTTGCATGTAGGGTTTATTTGCTCTGTTCTGCCACTTTTTAAGGAGAATTTGCTTTTCTCGTTTTTTTCGGAAATTTCGTTTTTTCTGGGGTACAAAACATTCCCGAGTCTCCAAAAAACGAAACTTTGGAGAAAAACAAATGTTGCTGGACAGAGTACTCAGACGTTTTAGGGAAATTACAGAATGTATGAGTAAAATTGAATAAAAGAAATACAAAATCAATGGGCAAGAAGTTGAATACTAGGCATACAATACATTTCTGCAGGGAAATAGACACAAAAGGAAAATTCTACAGAGTATAGTGAATGCCCCGGCTCCATATTGTGATACTTTTCAGGCCTTGCTGCATATTATGTGAAGTTTATGCTCTGGTTTTCTGAGATGATAGCAGAAATGAGAGATCTACTACAGCGTGGACTACCACTGAACAGAAAGAGTTGAAAGGAGTAAAAATCATGATTGTTGAAGTGCCATGTTTGAGTCCTATTAATTCACACTGGCAAACATACATCACCATGGATACCAGTGCTTATGGCACTGGGGCCAAGCTAATGCAGAAAAGACATGATGTTGAACACATAGAGGCATTTGTGTCCAAGGCACTGTTGGATGCAGAGCAGAACTATTCCACAATTGAGAAAGAGATGCTGGCCTCTGCGTGGTCAGTAGACTACTTTGAACGTATGTGTGGGGAACAAAGTTCTATCTAGTAACAGACCACAAACCACTGATACATATATTAACCCCAGAGGCAGGGGAAACCTCCACACTAAGGCTGGCACACATTGCAGAAAAACTACAAAATGATCAAATGAATAAAGAACAGATGGCTGGACGAAAGAGCTATGTCGAAGAGCTTACCATCCTTCTGGAGGATTGCAGATTAACTGTATGAACAAAACAGCCTAATATTCAGAAATGGCAAGGTGATTTGCCCATAATCTTAAGAAGTGCCATAATTGATAGCACCCATTCAAGTCATTTAGGCACTAATATAAGGAGAAGAATCCGGGAGTCCTGTTAGTGGTAAGGCATGGAAAATGAAGTAAAGGTCATGCATGAAAGATGTCACAAATGTTTGAAAAGCAACAAGTGCCTGAAAATGAGACAAGCTCCTCTCTTACACATCGAAATACCTAAAGGAGTGTGGCAGAAGATAGAATTGGACTTTATAGGTCCATTAGAAACTATAAACCGGAACACAAATAGGGCATTGTGATGGTGGAGTACACCAAATGGGCTTGAATCATAGTTGTGTCAGACATTACAACAAAGAATGTGATTGAAGCCCTAAAGTCACTTTTTCCAAAGGGAGCTGTTGTCCAGGAAATGAATAACAGACAACAGGTCAAACTGACATCTGTAAAAATAACTAGGTTCCTGGAAAAGCACAATATCAAATAATTATAAGCAGCCCTATATCATCCACAAGGGTTGTAGGTCATAGGATCGACAACAAAAGGATCGACGGGTCAAAGGATCGACACAAAAGGATCAACGGGTCAAAGGATCGAATGTCTTTTTTCTTTTTTTTTCACATTTTTTTTTTTTTTGGGGGGTCCCCCCCAACCCCTGTTTTTGTGGTAAAAACCACTTTTTTTCCCTAAACGAAAACCCCCCCAAAAAAAATATAATAAAAAAAAAAATTCGATCCTTTGACCCGTCGATCCTTTTGTGTTGATCCTTTCACCCGTCGATCCTTTGAATTCGATCCTTTGACCAGACAACATCCACAAGTGAATGGGCTAGTTGATAGAACTAACAGGTTCATAAAAGGACCCAGACAACTCACCACAGCTGCAGGCATGAATCTGTATGACACTGTCACGTAAGCAATAGCAGCCCACAGGCTGACTCCAAATGCCACTACCATGATATCGCCTTTCCACATGCTGAGAGGTAGAAGAGCAGCATCCGCGCTGGTTCGCCGGTGGCTCTCAGACATCAGAATGGATAAAGCAATAAACATGGAACATCCAAAATAAGTTGAATCGGAAAAATATAATTCATGTCCTCAAACACTGAAATTAACTATGTATTCACAAAGCACCTTTTAGGAGCATGTTAAGTGTCACCAACTGAAAACAATTTGGGTTATAGTGGGCCAAATTCACAAGTGTGTTTTTTATATAAAATATTTATTCAGTACAAAAATATTCTTAATTCAATACTTATAAAGACAATTTCGTCAACATTAATTGAAACACAATACATATATCGAGGAGCTCAAGGGGTTAGTAAGTAAGTAAGTGTACATTGTCATCTCATTTGCACATCTGCCTATTAATAATTCAATAAAGCCCAACAATATTGAAAGTTGAACATGTGGTGATTGGGATCCATGTCATAATCCTCGTTAAACATAACCCAGTAGCGGTTCTAGTACTGGGACCCAATATCATTCATCAACTGAATTGAATAGGAAGCAGAAACAATTCATCTCTACCCCTAAGAGATCTGCTCGATGACAAATGCCAATGAATGGCTTATTCTAATCAACACCATCTGTCGGCATGTTGCATTTCGGACATTATAAGGGCACAGCTGCGAGATTCCTGTGCTTTTATTCCATCCACTCGGCCACATTTTCACATCAGACAATGGGCTCCCTTGTGTACCTTAAATGGCAATGCTTGACCATGTGAAGAACATAATGAACTGTCTGGCGTGTTGACTCAAGAAGTGTAGAACAGATCCGTTGCTTCAATAACAATCCGGTCAGTGCAAAACGGTAATCATGCATTGGCTGACCAAGGTTTGAATTGTGCAAGACCAGTTAACTAACACTTTAACTTTTGTGTCTTGATCAAGTCTACAGGTCTGGCCTCATTTGTCCACCCGTACATTCTGTAAAGAGCATCAGTCTTACCTTCATCTGACTGACAAGTGCTCTTAATACTGCTTCCATCGCAGCTCGAACCCGAGTGCTCAAAAACCCATTGCTTCAGATGGCATTATTTATGTTAGATATCTTCTACATGGATCTGCGAGAAACGTGTGATGTCATGACGTAATATGAATGTCTCTGACACCATATCAGCAACTACAGCGCAGCTTTACCAATCCCTGTAGATGTTTTGTTTAGGAGCACCAAGGGACTACGCAGGTGGTGATAGTGCAAGGTACAAAAACATTTTACACACCATAACATAACTAACTACTGCGGCACTGCACATGAACACTGCTGCATGGCCCACCCTCGAAAACTACACAAAGTAACACCTGCTACTCCACAAACATTAAAGACATTTGCCGTTAACATGTTTGCACAACAAAATTTACTTAACACACTGTTACAAATATGAACTGAGTTACATGAATCAGAGAGGGGATACACAACATGAGTAAATCCCCTCTCTGATGACATGTAGAAATTATTGGATATATGTGAAAGCTAAAACATTTTATGCTCTGGGTGGTAGTGAGTTCTAAACAAACGTTGTGGCCTCTCTCAACTATGTCCAGCTTCCTAATCCATCTTTGTTAATTTCTACAAAGAACAGCATCCGTGTCTCCCCCTCTCTGGCTAGTGGTCACACACTATTTCACAAACTTAAACATTTCTTTGGCAGCATGATTGTATTGTGAAAAATGTTCAACTAAAGGTTTATCTTGGACTCTATTCTTGCTATAGTACTTATGCTCACATATCCTTTGTCAAACTTCTTGCTTAGTTTTGCCCACTCTAAGGGTGCGGAGGTAAGGCTCGGACACAATGCTGGCATGTTTCTGGATATAGACTTTTACTAATAAAAAGAGGGTTGGAAAATGTCTCTCTATCCCTAAAGCTAAGAGGGGTTTCCCAGCCTCAAAGGAACCTAGTGAAATTGTTAGGAAGCCCAAAACTAAAAAGTCTGTCACTGTCATGTCCAAAAACCTACTACTGTCCCTAACACTAACAATCTAACTAACTGTGCAAGGATGGACTTTTCCTAAATTAGAAAGTGTTCTTTGTGCTCGTAGACAACAGAAATGTTCCCTGGCTCGCTGGCAATAAAGTGATGCAAAATAATGTTTCAAAATATAGGATTCCTTTCCATTAGACTTATTCTTCTCTTAAGTCTCTGAATAACTCATGAAGAACTGTTGCTTGCCTTTCTCAGTGGTTTTCGACCAACCGTAGGATTCCAATACTAGGGTGCTGTTCCTTGCCCTAGTATTCTCCTTATTTTAAGTCACTCAAGAGGAACTGTTTCTTCACTTCCCAGTTCTTGTATCCTATCAGCTTGGCCCATCCCGCTACCAACCTTAGGATTCCTTTTCCTTACCAGTTCTAGTGCTCTTGACCCTCTTATCATTGACCTCCCACATGGGTGCGAGCCCCATACTTACAATACTTTGCGCACAGCTTGGTTTGCTTCCCTGCCAAGCCAATCAAGTGTTTTCCTTGCAATCTTTGCTCGTTTCAGGGTCCCAGACCCTCTTCACTTCAAACTGTGCCTTCACATGTGGGTGTGAGACCAAGAATCGCAAGGTTTCACTGTGTCTACTTGGTTCATTCTACTTCCTTCATTCTACTTCCATGTGCACAAATCTCTATCAGTTGTTTCAGGTTTCCAGACCCTCTCGTTCTTCAGGGTCCCAGACCCTCTTGCTTTTGGGTGCAGGTCCCAGTGTTGCCCGATTGCATTGTATTAGTTTGGTTCACTCTCCTGCTAAATATACAACTGTCTCTTAGTTACTTCCGGGTTCCCAGTCCAGCTCTTTCTCTTGGGTCCCAGACCCTCTTTCTCTTGGGTGCGGGTCCCAGACTCACACCTTTACATTGTATATACTTGGTTCACTTTCCTGTCAAGTATGCAACTGTCTCTCCTTGGTTATATGGCCTCAGACCCTCTCTCTCTCCAGTTCCTGAGCTCACTCTGATGCATCTCTGAACCTCTCACAGCTCCCAGGCTACCCACATACCTGTTTATGTCCTTTTTCACGCTACCAGGAAGCTTTTCTCTTACTGGATCCTGGATGCTCTGGTAACGTTCGGGCGTCCAGCGTCATCTACAGTGTTCCTGCCAACTGACTTCCCTCCAGTTTTGCGTTCCATGTTCCCCATGCTTCGCCTTGTGTCCATGTTAGTCTCTATTCCTCTTTGGGGTGGCTTTCCCAGGCTCGCATTTCTGTAGCACATTTGTTCCATCTTGAGCATGCCTCTGGCTTCCTTTGGAACTCGCTCATTGGGCTGCTGTATTCGTTTGAGCCAAACGCTGGGCTCAGAAAATTAGACTGCTCGCTCAGCTTCCCGCTAGTACTCCTGGCCATCTTTATGTCACAGTATCCACTTTAAAGCTACGTGCACGGTACTTTGGAACAATATGATATTTCAATGTTCTCATGCACAGTAGGTTGGGTGCATGCATAATGCTTGGTATAATTTTATCTCTCAGTGTTGTCAAGTATGTTAGTTTGGCTAACTTGACAGCAATACCTATTAGCCCTATCCAGGCAGGGGGCAGAAGGATTTGGAAGGGGAGTTGCATATGGGAGTTGCATATGGTGAAGTGGGGAGACAACACATTCCCTGGTGATAATCGTCTCCAATCCCATAAGAGGATTCCCTCCCCATGTGATCCTCCATTGGTGCACCACGCCCAGGGGGAATATTGTACTGTGGACGGACCGCACTGACCCCATGTCAAAGATCTCCCATAGGGGAGAAGGGACGACATCTTCAGATTTGTCACACCACATAAAGTGGATTACAGGGGCATTCAATGCCATAAATCCCATTTTTACTTTTTCAGTTCATGAATTTCCGAAGTTCCCAACTAACTCAACCCATTCCAGTCAATGGTGTTATGGTCCTTTGTGAGGGGGCATACTGTACAATTTCCACATCTAAAGTGTCTAGTTATAGCAGGTGAACCCAATAGGGAGCCTGCTGTCCATATATTTTTTTGTTTCTCAATGCTGTGCTTGTACCAAAGATTGTCTCTTAAAAGTATGAAACCTGGAATTTTTATTAAATGCCAGCGTTTTCTAATCAACCTTCTCTCTCGATTGCTAAGAGGACTAAATGTTGTAATGCACGCTAAATAATCTTTTTAGAGTGTGTTTATTTATTCATGCACCGTTCCCTGTTCAAGTCAGCTGCCCTCTTTTTGGCATGTTTGATGATTGTACCTGGGTATCCCTGATTTCTAAGTCCTTCTGTAAATTATTAGCATATTTTTCTAAACATCACTGCTGTTGGTACAGTTTGTTTAATGCATACCAACCGCCTATAGCGAAGGTTATCTTTCAGTGCTCGTGTGTGGAAACTCTCATAATGTAACAGAGTATTTCTATCTGTCCGTTTTCTGGTTAAGGAAGTAGACAGCGTGCCATCCTCTTTCACTATGAGGATATCTAAGGTAATGTTGGCATCATGCAATAGCAATGTAAAAGAAAGGTGAAGAAAGGTGGACATCTAAATATTCAGCCATCTAAAAAAAAACATTCAGAAGATTAGAATCACCTCTCCACATCATGAACACGTCACCAATAAATTTACCCCAAATAATGATATTATCTCTAAAGGGATTATTATCATCATAAATTAACTGATTCTCAAAACCCGCAACATATACATTTGCTAGAGGATGGGCGAAGGTGGCTCCCATGCTGGTCCCTTTCACCTGCTTGTATAACTGTTTTTTAAACATGAAAAAGGTTTCTTTGAGCACTAGGGTAAGTACACTCAAGAATAAATTCCGTAGGTACCACCCTGGCATTATCTCATCGTGTGCTCAGGAAAATCTCAATTACTTTCAGACTCTCTTCTTGCAGTATGTTGTTATATAATGCTTAGACGTCTAATGTGACCAAAATATAATTTCTATCAATAGTAATGCTTTCCAGAAGGCAAATCATATGGGCAGTGTCTTTGACTAAGGGACGCATCTCTACCACAAATGGTTTCAGGAAAGAATCTACATATGTTGAGAGGGGTTCCAGAATGGAGCCAATGGCAGAAGGAATCTGCCTACCTGGAGGGTTTTGGAAGTCTTGATGCACCTTTGAAAAATGTAAAACACTGGTATTCTTCGATTCACTCAACACAACAATTCGATTTCTTCTTTACAAATCCACCCTTCATGTTCTGCCTGTTCAGATAACGCCTGAATCTCCGAGTTTAAGCATTGTGTATGATTCTCAACCAATTTCTTGCAGTGACATGTATTTTTCAAAAGGCAAAAGGCCGCTTTTTCATATAGATCTAAATTCCAAATAACTATTCCCCCACCCCTGTTGGTGGGTTTAATGACGATATTGTGATCTGCCTGGGGGGATCTCAAAGCAGCTCGTTAACCTAGAGAAAGATTGTCTTGGTGTGGATTTTACTTCTGGCTTATTTCTTGTATGCACCTAATCACTTTGTTCTGAAAAGTCCCAATTTCTGAACAAATTGTTGAACTGGATGGTTGGAAGATCGATGGTACCTTTAAACCTGTTGCTTTCACTTTTTGTTCATAGACCTTATCTTAAAACATATTTTAGTGTAATACTTCAGAAAAGCCGTCATATTTTTAACTCGTTCAATAAGTTGATCTTATCATTAGTAATCAGGTGCTTTGATAGGTTAAACATGGGTGTTACCACATTTGTTGTTCCTGGTGAAGTCTGTCACATTGTCTTGTCCTCATCCTGTATCCTGTGTTCCCGAAACCCCTTCTGTTTCTCCCTTTTCTCCCCTTACGCCGAGAAAACTGTTGGGGTTGCATGTTTTGTGTGTGTGAGGAAGAGGGAACAGAGTCGGTACTGGTTTCTTCAGGATCACTCCCACTGGAGCATGTGCTGGTCTCTGAGAAAGTGACGAATTTCTTTCTCTAATTTTTATTTCCTATCTATAACTGTTAGTAACTGAATTTTTTATTCGAATCATAAAAATCAGGATGTAGGTAGGGAAATGTTGTTTCTTCCTTATACAATGCCACATCTTTTTTTCAATTTCCACATTTTCTTGTCTCTTCATTCATTTTGTGTAGTGTTAACTTGGCATCAGAAATTAATGTGTTGTACAAAAACTGTTTTTCCAATGTCATATGTTCATTACCTTGCTTTTTGATCTCCTCTTCAGCTATAGCAATAATTAAAATTATCCAGTCCCAACTACACATATTCCCTACCCCACTCCCATTGTGTTTAAATTTGGGGTTATCTATAAAGACTCTTGCGACATTGCGCACCTGCAACTCTTCTGGGATAATCCCTGCCCTCAAGTACTCCAACATAAAATGTCCATATAGCTCTTCTCTCATTGGTTCTTTCTATTTCTGTGTTAGAACCTCTAGGTTTCGCCCTGAACTGCTTGAGTTGGAGGTATCAGATAGCAAGGGAAAAAGGATGGACCACTCATCAATTTCTTATAGTGTTCTTACAGTGTTCATCTAAAAACAAAACAATGGGCCTCATTACAACCCTGGTGTTGGACCATGGTGCTATCAGCACCATGGTCCATGCCGGATTCCGCCATGGTGGATGGTGGGTTTACCACCCCATTCCAAGGTTGGCGGGGTGGTAAATCCCCATTCACCATGGCCCCTTCCCCATTCCCATTTTTGGCCCATAGGGCTCAATGGGAATGGGGAAGGCGCTAATTACGGCACCGTAAATTACGGTGCCGTAATTAGCAACAAGGTCCCTTAGCGGGTTGGACTTTAACGCCTGCAAAAAGCAGGTGTTAAAGTGTGAATCGGGCGTTAAGGGTTTAACGGCGCCGCAGCCTTTTACGGCGCCGTTAACCCCTTAACGCCAGGGTTGTAATGAGGCCCAATATGTACATTCTCCATCTTGGATTTGCCTGTTATATCACTTAATGATAGGCTTACCACAACAATCCCTACAGCCAAGGGCTGTACTTGAACCATCCAAAATAAGGGAACCAGAATAATAGCATTTATTACACTTAATATACTCCCCACAAGTGCTTTTTGAATGCAATAAACATGGAAGACAAAAATGAAGAATTAAGAAAAGCAAAGACTGAATAAGAGCCGTGCAGCCGACTAAAGTAGAAGAGGGTGCCACATTAAGACAGAATAACAGGATCCCGATTCAATCCACCCCTGAGGGTAGTGAAGAAAGGCACAAATCATGGTTGCGCCCAAGATGGGAAAAGGTGGAACCTATAGAGAGTGGTTCTGTTCGCCAGGGGAGCAAATGGCAGCTGCAGCTGATCTAAAACAAGAGGGCCGTGAACAAGGACCAGAACAAGGACGCTATCCTAGTAGTATTGCATAAGATCATGAACCCATTCCAAATGTAAGTGACGAGACGATGGAACCAAGTGCCCACATAGATCTATCACGAGAACAAGGTAATTGAGAAAATGTAGATCAAGGAGTGACGAGTGAAATGACTGTGAGTTCAGAAGTGAACAGTGGCAAACGTCCGTGCAAGACAAAGGAGAAACCATCAAGGTATGATGATTTTATAATGGAATGACATCGACAATCCTTCTCAAGAGTAGGAGGAATGTTTAGTGCTAGTCTCGCGAGATCGACGACGAGCTGAGATATCGTGCAAGCAGAGGGTTGCATCAGATCTACGCACCCGGCCCTCCACCTGGTGCTGCTGTTCTCCCTCCTCCCCTGCATCCCGCCCCCAAATTCAGCACTTGAACACCCGCACCCCGCCTCTCCTTACTTGAAAATTGCTCCTCCGCCCAGGCCGCACCATCCGGTTGACCTCCTGTTCAAGCCATGGACATGGAAGAGGGGTTCTGACTGGAGCCCCGCCTTCCATTTACTTGGCAGTCCTGACTCGCCCAAGCCGCTGCTGCAAACAAAGCAGCGTGGCCATTTTATTTTTTTCAATTGCTATTAGCACTTTGCGAGTTTGCCTCGGGCTGCTAATAACAATAATAACGTGCTCTGCGGATGTCACCAACCTGGTAACAGCACCTTGGGCCCCGGGTCGTTACCCGCTGGTGAAGCCCACAGAACACCTTATCATTGCTTAGATATACAACTCATTGCAAACATTGACAAGAGCAGCAACCTAAAATCATTCACTTTCCTTTTTAGTTGCACTGCTCCATGTGCTAAAAGTCTTATAGACATCGGTAGAGGTCATAATCACTTGGGATAGTGACCCTTATCCAACTCTTAGTCACAGGCAAGTAAATGGGAGTAGGCCATTACCCTGTAGTCATGACTTTTCCCTATTTCTATAAGGATTTAATTATAAACTTCCTCTAAGTCAATCAGAATGCTCAGCATGCAATCTATAATCTCTGGTATAGACCACATGCCAAACGTTCTGACTTGAGCATCAGCCTGACAAACAGCACAGAAACAAGTGTCTTTAATTGTGTAGACGCAGAGAGAAGCATGTGCAGTCTAGTTTCCCAAATTAACAAACAGCAATGGAACACAAAATGCATAAAGTTTATTGTTATTAGTTCCATGTTCTTTAAATTAACATTATAGGCTCCTTGTGTCTGCCCATTCCTCCCACCCCCACAATAAAACCCCTTTCTTATTCAGTTACAAAGGCCCACATGCTAATAGCCTTAAAGCCATGAAAGGGAGTCATTATCGCTCGGGATTATGACCCTTCCCCAATTTATAGTGCTGGGCTTTGCCTCGATCAATAACTTGGAGTGGGTCATTACCCCACAATAACAACTCGTTTCTTGGCAAATAAGGTTTAGTTATGGGTGGGAAATCTTTGAAGTGCTTCATTGAAGTCACTGTTGTAAAGCAGTGGTGCACAACATACTCCCCGCGAGCCGTATTTGACCCTTCGAGTTATTTATTCATTGCCCTCCAAGGCACATTAGTTTTAATGATGAAGCTGTGCTGTTAAATTGGGTCCTTGGCCAAACATGACACTGAGACTGGTGTAGGAACAAGAAACATCTGTACTCATGTTCCAGTCTCAGGTACAATGTATAGTACATCGGGTAAGTACATAGGCACCCACCAGTATCCTCTCTCAGTCAACCCATCTTCTGAACTGGCATTTACAGAACCATTCAGAACATAACATACTCACACAGCATTCCATGTCAGTCACTCACAGAATTCCATGCATGCACGGCAAAGTGTAGGGAAGGACAAGATGCAACAGTTGCCTGGCCTAAAGTCAGATTTTGTCATTGCATCTATTTATAACATGATTTCAGTCCCATAATGCAAATACATTAAAGTGGTAATTCCATTAGAAGGCAATGTATCACACAGGTTGCGGGTAAAAAATAGAGCAATAAATACAATTCGTATACCGACTCCCCTACCATCCCCAGAGACAGTCCGACCCGTTATATGAGTCTTCTGTGATGCATTTGGCCCTTCGAACTTGATTGAATTGGCCAGATCCTAAACAGCTCTATAGCTGGCTAAAATCAATTAGCACCTGCGGGAGAGGTGCCACCCAATCTGGTAGCCAGAGACTCAGCCTTTACTAGTTTGTAAAGCCTGCATTCCCATCATGGTAATGGCACCTCTTCCACAGGTCACCATTTTTTCCAGTCCGCACTGACCTCCCTCACTCGTCCCTGCCTCCTCCAAAGCCAGCGCAAGCTTCCCACACTCCCACCACCGCGGCCACCATCTACTTTCCACAGCCGAGCCATCAGACTCTTCTTACTTGGCTGTCAACTCCCCCGCTGGGTGAATGCGCTCAGTTTCCCTTCATGGACCTATTAAAGTAATTCCTTTGTAGTTTTTCTTAAGGGAATTTGTCATGCACAAGAACGGTGAAGCAAAATTCTCTTTTATTTTAAAGGCGGATGCTTTGGGTGATAAGAGCCCTAGGTACATTGATGGGGCACTAGAGCTGAGTTTTGCTTTTCTTGTGCTCCTAACAGGGGCCCAAGGGCCATTGCAGGGCAGGAAAGACAGAGACAACAGTTTCAAGCTTCTCAACAAAATTTGATTTGAAGGCAGGGTGGATGAATGTCTAACTTGCCCTATGCTGGGGAGGGATTTCCCTACATAAAGGAAACTAAGGTTAGTCTATGTCAGAAAGTCCAAAATAAATCAGCTTATGTTCAAAACCTATACTTGCCCTCACAACTAACTGCATACACTGTGCAGGCATGTCAGCAACAACAACGAACACTGTTCAAAGTAAAGTTCAGAGCTTCTTCTAGCTCTTTGGCTTATGATCAGCTGCCCTTCCCCAAGTTCACAGGAGTTCATCAAATACTGGGGTTCCTTCCTCCAAGAGTTCAAAGTTTCCAGCTTTCAAAAGAACACTTAACTTGAATATCACAACAGGGTCTTGGCACAACACAAGCTCCATTCAGGGCCACCCGATCTAGGCGCAGTTTTCGGACCACACAGTCCACCCATTACAGGCCACGCAACCGGTAACCTTCCTTGACTATTCTCTTTGGACTCCAGTCCATTGCTTCTCCTCAGCAGTGAGATTTGCTTCAGTCATATGTGCCAAACTCTTCTGACAATGTATTGTGGCTGGTTTAAACACCTTGTGATTGTTACACCTCCTCGTGTTTCCTCTTGCCAATGCTTGTTTCCTTATAATGTAAAGTTCTTTGCACTTACTTGGCTGTGGCCAGTATTATATCTCTCATATCTTGCATTCAAATTGTTGTGCCCTCTTGGCTTTGCTAGCACTTGTTTCAATTAGTATAGTTCATTATGTCCCTGCAGTTCTCTTGCATTCAACTCTCTGTCGTCTCTTGACTGTGCTACACTTTTTTCAATAAATTCAGTTAATCATTTCCATTCAGTTCACAACTTTCCTTTCAGTAAAGTTCACACTCTTTATTTCACTCCTTTCAGGATGCCAGAGTGTTTTCAACTTGTTCTCAATTCGTTCCCTATTCAAAATACTTTTTCTTGGCTTTAACTGGCATTCAATGTGTTCCGTATTCAGAACATGTCTTGCTTTCATTTCATTCAGTATTCAAAGTACGTTTCATCTACTTTCATTGCTCTCATTGCGTTCGGTATTCAAAATACGTTTCAACTGCTTTCATTGCTTTCATTGCATTTGGTATTAAAAATGCCTTGCATTCACTTTATTTCTATCACCGCCTGCCAGCCTGATGTTGCCCCTTTTTGGTTTCACTCACCGGTCGGTCTTATGGCTCCTCATGAGTCCTTCCGCCGCCATGGATTCCTGGTTCTCCCGGTGGTCTTCCTGTGGCTCAAACACACCCAGCAATACTTCCACACTGAAGCCGGATACATACGACAACTTCCTTTGGTCTGGCCAGCCTCTGTCTCACGGCTTACTACCGGCCTCCAGCTTCTTCTGTCACGGCTTCCTGCTGCATAAACTCTGCACTGCTTCACAGGCTACTCCTGCCTTGCTGCCACACCAGTGAGGTCTCCCTGTGCACAGCTGACTGTGCTTCCGCAGCTGACCGTGCTTCCACAGCTCACCCTGCTTCCACAGCTGACACCATTTGTTTTGGGCTTCCAGCTTTTAAAGCTCCCGCCTCCAGTTTCATTACAAAAAGGACTATACCGCTCACCAGCAAATCAGTAATCCTGCCTTGCTCTTGTTGTCCTTCTCCTCGTCCTAGTACTCAGATGGGGTGACAATTGTTTGTTTTTACGAAATGAGGATGTGTTGGTCGATCTGTCCTCTTCTTTGTCCCAATACCATATTGATGCATTTTGGGGAATATTTTAGGGGAATCACTGTGACAGGGCTAACAAAAGCCTAGGAAGGCCTGAGGGATGGAGGGTTTGTGATGAAAGGGAAATGAGGGATACCATGTCTCACCTAAGGACGTCCTCTCCCCATTCCCCAAGTCTCCTCCAACCAGGTGATCCACCCTCCCATATCCACCCCCAAGGTCGAGATCCAAAAGCGATGGCCTTTCCCTGGCCACTTGAGCAGACGATACCAGGGGAAAAGGAAGTGAGGACGCCCTTAGGTTCCTCAAATTAAGCAAATCTAATGAATACATACAAACTGGCAAAGCTACAGGTCACAGAAGGTCAGCAAAGAAGTATTATTTTCTATTAAATTCACTCAAACAACTTGAATCACTGTTAGACACTTCACCATTATTTGTCCAAATAGTTTTAAGAATGGAAACGTATTGGAGCTCTTATTATTTAGATAGGCATAAATAAGGTATGAGCCAGTTTGTCCAATCCCTATGCCATTAGTACACTGCGTAAAGTTGGCCCTGCTTTGGTGGCACTTGCATGATGTTAATACACTCTTTCTGAGTTGTTGCTGTCAGCCTAGACGGTCCACCCTTTGTTATAATTTGTGTTTTATTTATGCTCATTTTGTGTCCTAATCCTACACTTTCTTAAAGGAGGCCTTACTTCTTGGCCCCACACTATTGGAGGCAGGCTGGGGGTTTTGGGGACTTAAAGTGAGCTATCTGTAACTCATCAGGGGCAAACTAAACTCTGATCTTTGTGCCGGGCTCCAGTCATGGGACTCATGTCTCTCCTGGGTAAAATGCCCTTACGGGATGCAGAAGAGCTGGCAAACCTAGAATAAAAGCACACAATGCTTGGGTCCCTACATTCATCGAACTGCTAGCCCTCTCTGGTAGAAGAGATTTTAACAACTGCAAATTCAACAACAAAGCTCTACCCTTCCTTGCACATAACTGCGCAGCACAAGCTAGATAGCCTTTCATATGGATTATGTTGGAAGCGCCACAGGAGAGAACCTGACCAATCCTGTGACGGGTCGTTTTAGTTTGTCTCCTCAATTCTGATCCATTTGCATAGTGGTTATGGATAGGAAGCCACTGCAAGCGTGTGGTGAAGGAACCTCAAATGTGCACAGAGGAGATTACTTACGATGTCCACTATTGGAACGATAGACGTTTTATTTATTTATTACATTTTTGAAACGCACAGACCCGGGGTTATCACAGCATTGTACATTACATATGTAGGAGAGCAGACAATACACTGATCAGCCAATGCGAGCAGACAGGCACGAGATGTTAATCATATTTGACGAATAGCCAGGTCTTAACTAATTTTTTGAATGTAAAGGAGGATTGTTCATTTCTGATGTGAGTAGGTAGTGTATTCCAGAGTATGGGTGCCGAGACACAGAAACTAGCACCACCTGCTCTTTTACTCTTGAACCGGGGAGTGAACAATGAATTGTTGGAACTGGATCTCGGTGCCCTAACTGGGACAATTTGGGTGATGCAATTGTTAAGTGGGGCCTCCTTGTGAATGCAGCGATGCAGGATGGTTAGGGTTTTGAATTCCACTCGGGCGATAATGGGGAGCCAGTGGGATTCCCGTCTAGTAGCTGAAATGTGGTCAGAACGTTTGAGCCCCAGTGCAGAGCGCAGTGCTTTCTTTTGGAGTAGTTGGAGTTTGGACAGTTTGGCAGATGATGTGCCCATTGAGGAGAACATTGCAGTAGTTGAGTTTTGAGAGAATCAACGCCCATACAATTATGAAGCAATTGCTCGGGGAGAGGAACTGCCTACTCAGCAAGATCAGTCTAGCTGTGCAGGCCATAGATGAGGCTAGGGCATTAATGTTTCTGGTCATAGTATGTGATGCTTCAAGATGTACCCCTAGTGTTTTTATTTGTTTCAGGATCCAGGTGCCTAGGCAGGTATGGGGAGCCAATGACGAGGGGCTCTGTTTTTTAGTCATTAAGGCATACGTTATGAGTGGCAATCCAGTTTTGGATAGTGCTGTAAACGGAATTGATTTTTATGGTGTCAGAGTTATGTTCCCCGAGAGAGGGATGAGAATGTGTGTATCATCTGAAAAGTTAGTATAGATGATTTCTGTAGAATCAAGTAGATATCGAAAAGAGGGTTTGTGTAAGTATTATATACGGTTTGGTGGTGTTTGATCGTCTGACAATTGATCACGGCAAACAGACCGAAAAAAGTGCCTGCATGCAATCAATTGTCAGAGGATCAAAGAACACACAAAATGCCTGCACACCAACCCACCCCACACCCCACTGCCCTACTTACATGTTTGCACGCCGCCTGCTCCTCCTCACCCCTGCAGCATCAAATCCGTCCCTCTAACGCGGATTGCATCTGACGCCGCAGGGTGCCTTTTTCTTTTCTTTTTTCGGTCCCCCACCTCCCATGTTGAGGAAGCGTGGGACACCCCAGCAATCCATCAAGGCTAATACATACTGATTATAGGGAGCGGGGGACACGCCCACAACCCTCGCTCCACATGTTCGGTATGTATTAGCCTAATTGTTTGTTTTTATTCGGTTGAATGGTACAGGCCACATTCGATCAAATGTACCATTCAACCAAATAAAATTGAACAATTATACTATACCTTATATACGGTGGGCAATAGACAAGACCCTTGTGGCACAACAAGCAGGGCAGGGATGGCATCTGCTGCTGATTCCCCAATAAAAACTCATGTGATCTGGCAGCTTAGGAAAGGGTTGATCCACAAAGTGGCTTCTGGGGAGAAATGGAAGTGCTGGCTGAGGTGGTGGCAGAGAATATTGTGGTCAACAAGGTCAAAAGCCGCAGAAATGTCTAATAGGAGGAGGATAGCTAGTTTGCCGGGGTTATGGTTGGAGTCCATTTGTATTTTTAAGTCCAGTAGTGCAATTTCTGTACTATGCTTTGGCCGAAAGCCAGATTGCCTTGTGCCGAGCAGATGGTTTTGCTCCAGGAACTAGTCGGTCAAGGATTTTAAGTAAGAAGGGGACTGTGGTAATGGGACCGTAGTTGGTGCGGATTGAGGGGTCAAGGGAGTTTTTTTTAGTAGGGGTGTGACCCAGGCTGATTTAATGCTGGGAACCATATAGGTGGCAAAAGAAATGTTAGAACATTCGGAAATGATAGGGGTGAGCGTAGGACCGCAGAGCTTAACTATATGGGCAGGAGTCGCCCTTGCAATTGGAGGGTTTCACTGCTCTAATAGTTGCAGTTACTTGCTCTTTCATGACAGGGCTGAAAGAGAAAAGGGGGATGGTAGAGGTAAGGGTCTCGCTGGGTGGGTTTTTGTGAGTAAGCAGGGTGATTTGTTGGCGAGCAGGGCCTTTTTAACACTGATCTTGGTGAGTAGAGATTCAATTTTGAGGGTGTTTGGAATTGTGGTGCACCAGTCTTTGTCAGAGCGTGTGTCCACGACAAAGGGGATGGGCATTCATAGCTCTCTGAGTATTGCAAATAATTCTCTACTATTGGACCTAGCATTTGCGATTCTGTCATTGTAGCTATTCAATTTGCAGGAGAAAAAAACACTTTCTTGTAGGAACAAGTTCTGTGCAAGTGCCAAGCAGTTCTCCGGAGAGAGATTTTTTAACAGAGGTGTTCTCATATATTTTCTAGGATTGAGCATAGTTTTTGCAGACACATGGAAACCAGGCCCAATCCTGGAAAATGATCTGATTCTAAGAGAATCTGCATACTCACGCCTGTCATCATGACGGTTTTCCACACAAGTGCTGCAAGGCAGTGGAAAATGCAGATGTTGACTTTTTCTGAGCAGGCCAGTTCTGTGTGGGAAAAATCAGCATCTGAATAGAGCAGGAGGAGGTCCTAATTAATTTGTTTCAATTAGGAGCTGGGTTGTGTGCATTATTTGTGATTGTTTTGGTCTTCATGAATGAATTGGGATGTTCACAGTGAATGGATTGCAATGTACGTACATGGCCCGAGGCCTTGTCTGTTATCATGTGGGTAAGCAAGGATCTTTGGCAATGAATGAATGGCTTGTGTACATAAAATATTCCCTGAGTTTATCCACCTCTAGGGACTAAAGAACTGCACATCCGATTAAAAACATATTGGTGCATTGGAAGGTCTGCCGGCCTTGCCATACTCTGAATTGTGTTATAATCTCGCTTGCTGAACATGGGCTATTAATCAGTAGTTGAGAACTTGCTTGATTTTCCTACAGGGTTTGGGTCCAGGATGCTACGACACCTACAATGCCAACATTGACTGCCAATGGATTGATATCACTGACGTGCTGCCTGGAAATTACATCCTGAAGGTAACCAAGCCCTAATCCACAACGTTCATTACCCTGTTCCCAAGAACACCCCATAGACAGACAGCCGCTAAATGATTTAGACAAAGACAGACACCTTTAAGTCTGTTCAGTAATTGGTCTGATGTCTCCTTTTTGTTGATAAAGGTTTTTCTCTCCTTCATGTCTCTAATAACTTGCTCTCTGCTTGTTTTGCTAAACTGTCTTTGATTATTGTTCTTCTAGATTATTTTTTATTATTATCTATTACAATCTATCTGTTGCCTTTGATATTGTTGATCCCCCACTCTTCCTTCCACACTTGCCTCTTTTGGGATCTCTAGTCCTGTTTCCCAATGGGTCCACTCCTACCTTTCTGAAAAAAACTATTCTGTCTCATGGGCTGGATGCATCGCTTCGTCACAACCCCTTCAACTCGGTGTCCCATAAGGCTCTGTCCTAGGCCCCCACCTTTATCCCTATACACTATCCCCCCTCTCTGCTCTTATCGCTTCGTTTAACCTTTCTTGACATTTCATTGCATCTCTCCTCATCCTTCACTCTAGCTTCTCCTATCCATTCTGGGATGAGTTCCTACTTGCTCCATCTTAACCCTTAACTCTTTTCCTCCTCCCTCCCCTTTTCTCAACCTGCCTATAATCGCGGTTTCACCTTTGACGGCTCTCTCTCATTCGCTCTTCATATCTCCAGTAGTGCCGCGTCCTGACGCTTTCACCTTAATAAGATTCACTGTGCTTATCCTTTTCTTTCCTTTCATACTACTAAGCTTCACATTTCCTCTCTTATATTCCCCTCTCGAATACTGCTCTGCTATTCTAGGCTCACTCCCTACTTCTCACCTTACCCCCATCGCTCAGCTGTTAATTCTTCCATTAATCTTCTCTCTCCCCCGCTCCTCTGTTACTCCCTCTCCTCTCTCTATTTCCTTTCTCCCTTTTGACTCTTGTCTTTTATTCCATTTCCTTTGTATTGCCTATAAATGTATCCATGGCCTCGCTCCACTCTCTTCCATCTTTCATTTTCCTGTACCTCCACTCTCGTCCTCTCCATTCCTAATTAGTCCATCTTCTCTCCGTCCCTAAATCTCCTAGTTCTCAAAATCATTTTCACACGTTCTCTCTCCTTGCCCCCAAGTACTGGAGCTCCCTCCATCTCTTTTATCATCTCCCCGTCTTCACATCTTATGCTCCCGTCTTGAATCCCATCTTCACTTTGCTCTTTCAGACTCATAAACTCATCCTTAGTTTTTGACTTTTATTCATCATAATAAATGTTAGTGTACCATATGCCCTTACTGCACCAGTCTCCTAACAATTACAGCCTTGCTCTTCACTGGCACAGGGAAGATTATTCAAAGGGCACATGTGCATTTCCGACAGATGCTGTGACCCAAAGTCACTGCAGTCAGAGGTGGCATTTTAACATTTGCACCACTGATCTAAAATGTAATAATTGTTGCCATGTCAATCTGGTGTTAGGGTAATCTCTATTATGGTATGATGACTGATAAGAGCACACAATTACTAAAGCCACAATAAATTGATATCATACACGTTTCAACCCTGGGAGCTCAGGTTAGGGATGTCAAGGCAATGTATTTTAATGAGTAGCCTGGCTACCTCCACTGTTCCCAGTGAGACAATACCCAGGAAGCAGCCTTCCTTTGATTCTCCAAGAGGTAGGGTAACACCTCTCCGCAAGGCACAGGAACTCTCACCAGGAGATCTCCTAGGAAATCTGCTTCAAAGGGGCACTCACATAACAAAGGCCAGCCTGACACAAGGGTGTTGCACGTAAACATGACAGCACTGCTCATTCACAGATCTATTCACCACGGAAGAAGGACGCAAAAAATCAAATCAACCTTTCATTAATTCTTGGGAGCCTATAAGGTTTCTAGATACAAATACTGGGCCTCATTACAAGTGTGGCGGCCATGGAATGAACGGTGCCGGTAAGGCAACGGCACCGTTCATACCGGGCCGCCACATTACGAGTTTGCTTGCGGGTATGTGGTATGCACGTCTGGTCTGACCAGACGTGCATACCGGCACCCACGAGCAGACCAGGATGCTAACAACAGTCCCGTCATTAACGGGGCCGTTGTTAGCATCCTCCCCATTCCAGATAAGGGCTCAATGGGAATGGGGACGTACCGAGTCCGGGTCCCGAAAATGGGAATTACTGGGCCTGCAAATGTCAGAATGGCCTGGAAATTCCCATTTTTCGGGACCCGGACACGAGTTTGGAGGCAGCCATGCCAGTAAAAACGGCATGGCTACCTCCAAACTTGTAATGAAGTCCACTGTGTCGCTAGAACCCACAGTACAGGGTCAAAATCAAAAGGTAAAACATGCCTTTAATGTCGTTTTTGTAGAAAAACAGACTGTTTAGTAGGAAATGTCAACTGAATTAGTTTTTTTTAAAAAGCAGCATACTATGGCATAAAAACACAACAAACTAATTACACACACTCTCCTACACATTAACTATGATATACAAATAGACTGTTGTTCCATGCCTTACTGTTGAGACATACCACCCCCACCCCCCGCCAAGGCCAAGATTCAAATTAAAAAGAGAGAAATGATGCCTAGTAGCGTATAAATGCCATTGCTGTGGCTGAAATATACTTATTCTGGCAACACTAATTAATGTACTCGATTAAGGCCCATAAGATAAATGCTTCCCGTGCCATTATTCAACAAATGTCTTATAGGAAACGAGACAGCTGAGAGTTCTTGCACTTTGGCTGTGGAAGGATGGACTGGCAACTCCTCAAAAGTCCAAAGCCGAACAGTCAGACAGTGCAATGCGGCAAGGACACTCTAATCTTCCTCCAATACCAACCCTATAGGCAGTGTTCCATTTTCAAGGTTTAATGCACTTATAACAGCACAAACGAGAACACATTTAAATATATACAAAAATGCATGCAGGGCCATATGCTTGGTCATGAAAATGACATTCATTAAAACAGTCGTCTGGCTAGGCATGAAGCATCATTTCATCCCTGCATCCAATGAACACCATGCCTACCCAGAAACAATGATGTCACTGCAAAATGGAACGCCATTTTATCTGCAAACCTACTTTTCCTGAAACAATCGCCTTGATGCACACAGAACATCATTTCATCAGTGAATGTACTATAAACCCGACATGCCCACAAATAATGCTTCCTATACCAACAGCTCATTATTTCAACCGTGAACAAAACTAAGATATCCTATGCCCAAAAATAAGGGGTGCTTTATGAGGAATGGAGGCTGTCAGGATGTAAAATACACTGCACCCTAAGAGGCTGGAATCTTCCCTTACTAGATCTAATAAAAACAACAATGTGGCACTTAAAGACAAATGACAAATTGTACATAACACTCATTCACTATATTAGTGTCAAAACTGTTGCATCGTTTTCCAGTAGTCAAAAATAATGTCACACCTCCAAAGCTGATGCCGTCATCAATTCAGACAGCATTCCCTAAAACAACTGACCAAAAAATAAATTCATAAACATGTAGCGAATGTGCCTGTAAAAAAGAGAACACCATCAAATATTAGGACAGTTCCTACCAATAAAACTACACAACTGAATAAAACAAGTATCGGCAAAGCTAAATATTTTAGCTTTTGTGTAGGCATGGAATAGGGCGTTATTATGCACTGACGTAATGGTACTAACTGTCCATAAGATGGCAACAGATGGCAAATGGCGTGAGTACATTGACGTATGATGGCAGGGCCCGGAAAATGCCTATCAAACGCTCATACAGGAGAAAATACTCTTTGCTTGTCACTGCATGTTTTAACAGGAATTCAGTGCAATGAAGAAATGCGAGGACACACATTTCATAACACCATTGAAGTATGTTTATGTTTATGTTTATTGGGTTTATATAGCGCTTTACACCAAAGCCAATGTTTATGTTTATGTTTATTGGGTTTATATAGCGCTTTACACCAAAGTAGCCCAATACATCCCAAAATCATAGTACCTGCACACATTATGTTTCCCCACAGATTGGAATTTTATTTAGCCTAATTGTGTTTGTCACTTTTATTCAAGGTAATCAAATTTACTGTATCCACAGAGTCTGGTTTCTTGCCTGTAGGGCATCTGGTCTCTATTATGGTCTCTGATCTCCTCTGTTCTCTGTGGTCTGGTCTGTTCTGTGGTCTGGGCTCTGGTGCCTGGTCTGACCTCTGGGGCTCTCGTCTGATCACTAAAGACTACTGCTGGTCTCTGGCCATCTGGTATCTAAGGTCTGGTCTTGTGTTGAGGGGTCTGCTCTCTCGTCTGTGGTGTCCGGGGATCTGATATCTGGGTTTGATCTCTGAGGATGTGGTCTCGGTTCTTTTGGGGTCTGGTATGATCTCTGGGGATGTGATATGTTCCCCGAGGGTCTGGTCTCTGGAGTCCGGTCTCTGGATTCTGGCCTGGTCTGTTCTTGAAGGTCTTGGCTGGCCTTTGGGGCTTGCCCTCGCGGTTTGGTCTCTGGGGTCTGACGTCTGTGGTCTGATCTCTGGTCTGGTCTGATCTGGTCTGATTTGTCTTGATTTGTACTGGGGTGTGATGCAGTCTATGGCCTCTCAGGTCTGGTCCCTTAGGGTCTTGTATCAGGGGTCTGGTCTCTGGTATGTGATCTATTTTGTTCTGGTCTCCGGCGAATGGCCTGGCCCAATCCAGTCTCTGGGGCTTTGTCTGATTCGCTCTGATCTGTGAGGTTGGGTCTCTGTGGGATTGGTCTGGCCTCTAGCTTGCTCTGGAATATGCGGTGTGGTCTGGTCTGACCCCTGTACCTGTTCTGGCTTGGTCTGACCAGGGGTGAACTGGGAACCAAAAGAGACCCTGGAATTTATTTTCAAACTGGCCTCATATTGCACATTTTGAGCAAGCCAACGATTTTCCTATGAGAACATTTGAAAATAAACTACAAAAGAGGCCCACGGTGCAGAGGCCCACTGGGAATCTCCAGAGTTCCCTGTAGACCAGTCCAGCCCTGGGTCTGGCTTGGTCTGGGCTTTGGGTTCTGCTATTGTATCTGTGATCTGCTTTGGTCTCCGTGGTCTATTCTCTGTGGTATCCTCTGGTGTCTGGTTTCTAGAGGTTTGGTTTTTGTGGCCCGGTATGTGGCCAGTTGTGTTCTGATTTCATCTGCTCTGACCTCTGGGGTCTGTCTTGGTCTATGGCCTCTGGAGTCTGGCCTGAACTGGTCGCTGGGGGTATTTTTTCTGGGGATTGATTTCTGGGGGCCTGGTCTCTGGTCTTCAGTCTGGTCAGGTCGTGTCTCAGGGGTGTGGATTGCTCTGGTCTCTACTTCTTGTCTATGCGTTTTGATCTGGCCACTAGGACCTGGTATGGTCTCTGGGATCTGAAGCCTGGTCTGGTTTCTAGGTGTTGGGTGTCTGAGGTCGGATCTCTGGGGTCCAGTTTGCTTTGATCTGCTCTGGTTTCTGATATCTGACCCAGGTGTCTAGTGCCTGATCTTGTGAGTCTGGTCTCTGGGGTGAGGTCTGGTCTGGTGTCTAGGGTCTAGTCTGATCTCTAGTCTCTGGTCTTATCACTGGTCTAAAGTGTCTGAACTCTGATGTCTGTGCTTTGGTCTGGTATCTGGTCTGGTCTCTGATGTCTAGTCTGCTCTGATCACTAGGGTCTGGATTGTGGTCTGGTCTGCTCTCTGGGGTCTCTATGGTACGGTATCTGGAGTCTGGTGTTTGGGTGTCTGGACCTCTGCAGCCTGGTCTCTAGTTACATCTGGTCACTGGAATGTGGTGTTTTGTCATCTTGTGTCTGGTCGTCTGGGGTCCAGTTTTGCAGGTTCTGGTCTCTCTCGTCTGGGGTGAAGTGTAGAAGGGTCTGGGCTGTAGCCTCTGCAGTTCTGTCACTGGGATACTGCTCTCTGAGATCTGGTCTTTGTTGTTTGATCTCTGGTGGTGTTGTCTCTGGGAGTCTGGTCTGCTTTAGATTCTGTGTGTATTGCTCTGGTCTCTCTGGACCTGGTCTCTATTTTGGAATGGTAATTCTGTTTGCATCCTTCTCTTTGATATGCTATCCTTGAATGAAGCAGATGATCAGTGTGTGGCAGATTCAGGATCTATCCTACGCTTGTACTTTCTCTTCTTCTATTTGATGTGGTAGCAGAGGGGATGCAGATAAGACAGACGATTTTACTATGGACCTCCTATACAGGTCTGAATATATAGACATATTTTTGATTATCAAAAAAGAATACCTTCAATTTGTCTGATCAAAATATTTGTGGCATACACAAGTTCCAGATAAGGGAGAAATCTCACAAAATCGAGTAGCGGATAATTCCGGGTGATGATTTGAAGATATGCTTCCCAGAAGGATAGCTTTTGGGGGGTCTATGGAAAGCCTAATGCAAAGGAAACCCTATTTTTCAACATTATTATTACGTAAAAACATTCCTGACAATACAACCAATTTGGCAAGAGTGTTCATATATGACCAGATCAGTTGCTCGCTGGATTTGGGGATTTTATATGGACGAGGCCAAACATTATAGAGAACATGTTTTCTCGTTCTCCTATGTAAAGTGCAATGTAACCTGAACTATACTGCTGCTCGATCAGCCGCGTCATACTATATATGAATGCGCTTGTATATATTAATAACGTATGCAAACATTCCGGATTGATGTTTTCCATTTCTCTCTCTCTGTCTGTTTCTCTCTCTATTTCCCTCTCTCTGTCTCTCAATAGGTCACTGTGAACCCAACCTTCCAAGTTCTTGAATCAGATTTTACGAATAATGTGGTGAGATGTGAACTTACATACAGTGGTAGCTTCGTCAGCACACGAAACTGCAGAGTGACCAGGTAAGGGGGGGGGCAAGTAATCCAGAATTCTGTATGTGAGGGGTCAAGCCCGCCTGCATTTAAGTGCATGGTTACAGGGTGCCCATCCAATGTAATGGGCAATGGTATCCAGCCCAATGATCTCAATGATCTTCAAATGAATGTAAAAAATGTTGTCAGCAAAATATGAAACAGATCTAGGATATAGCATGTGAAACCCCCTTATTCCAAAGGTCACCCTATTTCTTGAGGGGATGGGTGACCAGCGATGACCCCTTTGCATTGGTCGAAGTGTACAGAAAGAAGTAGTGGAACTATGTTCCCTGCTGGCCTGCCCCACGCCCCACATACCCCACCGCCACACCCCCTTCCATGAGCAAGCCAACCCCCCAAAGAAGCACACCTGCTGTTTAAGGGAGTGTTCAGTGCACTGCACTGAAGTGCACGTTTCAACTTCTTCCTACACTTATTTGAAAACGAAGCTATTCCAGGGTGGTTTCTTTTTCAAATAAAAGTATAGCAACAGAAAAACGTTTTTAAAAAGTAGAGGAGCACCACTCCCAACCGTGCCCGCCCCCTTCGACCACGGCTCTTTGTATTTGTATTGACACATCATGCAACGCATTTCAACCCAGGCAACTTCTAAAATTCTTTATTACCAGATCTTGACTAAGTGAGAGGTTTAAATATTCTGCTTAGTCTTGACCCGAAATTGTTGGCGAGCGATACCCCTAACTATCTAACCCTAACTTCTGTGACATGGATCGCTTCTGAGATATAGTCACATCATACTTCCTCTTAATTCCTGGAACATCCACCAACCCACCAGTAATACATACCCTCAGTGTAGGGCTACAGCATAGATATTTCCAGGGATCTGTAGCCCGGGTCCTGCCACACAACCAATGACATTCCAGTCGTGAAGAATGCTTACTCTTCGGATTCTCCCATATACTCAGCAAGATGTCCCATCATCCTCTTGAGTGACCCACATCTCGGATAATATTTACCCTGACACATGAATGAGGTGCAGTCCGGCCTGTTGTCCATCCCCTTTTTTACATGCTAATTATGAGCAATCGGTGCAATTAACTATCCCACATTTGGAACTATATCCATCATAGAGAGAAGCAGCCTGTGGCCAGGAATATACCACCTCTGCCTCCCCTCACAGACACATACACCAGTTCCTGGCAAATCCTGGATCCTGAGGCTGGCACCACCATGCAAAAAACTAACTTCTGACCCATCAATAGTCCAGGATGAATCCCACTCTTTACAGACCTGTGGCAGTGACCCACCCAATTTGCAGTATCAATCAATATAGTGGGAGTTTTTCAGTCTCTGGACCGCCAAAGATCATGAAGTAGGACTACCATGGAGACACAGCAGTCTCCTTACCATTGTGCGCACAGGATTGGTCACGCAGTGGCAATAACCTCCTTCTCTGACACAACCCATACCTTCATTATTCGCAGAACAGAGACCTCATTCTACAAACCACCAAGATCCTGGATTATTTCCATTTTAACGATCCCCACCCTATTGAACCAATGTGTATATGGCATGTACATTGTGATGGTTGAGGGACCTTGAGCATGTACTGCGTTGATGTCTCCATGATGCCTTTCTCTCTTCCCACAGCTACTAGTGCCTTCAACCACCGACTACGAGAAGATCGACTCAGCAAGTGCTTCGCATCAGCCCGGATATTGTGGTGGACGGCAGCTTGCTCTCCGTGACACCTTTCAGTTTAACATTCCTGCCACCCTTTTTCTCATTTCTGTACTCAGAAACTCAAGATCCCTGTCATTCTTCTTGATTGTCAGTGAGGCTTGCACTGGCACAGGGGTTCTGTGGGGATAAGGGCCTCCCGGGTTCACTTTCTGTATATGCAGTATCTGTATAATAAAGAACTTGAAACCGCTTGAAGAAGTTCTTGTGTCCTTTTCATAAATGTAGCCACTGTTTTAATGCGCCATGTTGGTGTTATCCACTCTTGCTATAGTAATGAAATGAGTAGTTATGTATTGTGCCCATGTTTGGGTTTCCAGACCTTGGTTTGCTTTTGCAACATGGGAGAAAGGGGCTTGATTACAGAGAAATGGAGACACTACAAGCGGGGAGCATACAGTAGCAGTTGGTAGGGAGAAGCAGTGAAGTGGGGTGAGTGTGTTTTGTTTGAATCCCGGGCTGATTGATCAGTGTAAACCTAGATATATTGTATTAAAAATTGCATCGAACCACCACTTCAATTTCATCATTCACCTATAAGCAGCTGAAACTTAAATCTGAGCCATGGGGACACCTGCGGAAACTTCGAGGACCACAGACACCCACCCACATGGAAAAGTGCAGAAGGTGTGCCAGGCTATGGATGGAGGTCGGGGCACCAAGGGTGGTCCACAAATGGCCCAGGGGTGTAATCTCGTGTCTCAGATGTACACAAGCGGGAGTATGACCATGGTATCCGCACATTTGGTCGCAGCCATTTTTGGTGCAATGGCCGCTTTGCCACATGTATTTGCTGCATTTCTTTAGGGGCAGGAGTGCGTTTAGATTAAATATTGAATTTTGAGGTAGTGGGGCATGGTTGTGCCGTATGGGGTCCAGCCTACAAAAGAACAATAAAAAAATGTGGCGATCAGATGTCCATGATCCTATGAGCACCAAAGCTGAGGACAATGGGGATAGAGATCCGTGGACGTTTCAAACGTGGGGATGAAGTTTGAACAACGGTTTAAAGGGATTCTGGTGAAAGCCAATAATGCACCCTGAGTTTTTTTCAAAATTGGTTTCCTCCAGCTTCCGACATCTGGGCAGAGAAGCGCATAGGCTTCTTGATGCTGTGCCATGTCAGTGTTACACCATGGAGAACAGCCTCACTCTTTCCACGTGAGCCTTACATCTCAGAGTACAGTCCCACTCAATGCGTGTCAGTGTTACACCATGGAGAACAGCCTCACTCTTTCCACGTGAGCCTTACATCTCGGAGCACAGTCCCACTCTAAGTGTGTCAGTCTTACACCATGGAGAACAGCCTCACTCATTCCCCGTGAGCCTTACATCTCGGAGCACAGTCCCATTCTAAGTATGTCAGTCTTACACCATGGAGAACATCCTCACTCTTTCCACATAAGTCTTACATCTCAGAGCACAGTCCCACTCTAAGTATGTCAGTGTTACACCATGGAGAACAGCCTCACTCTTTCCACGTGAGTCTTAAATCTCGGAGCACAGTCCCACTCTAAGTATGTCAGTCTTACACCATGGAGAACAGCCTCACTCTTTCCACGTGAGCCTTACATCTCGGAGCACAGTCCCACTCTAAGTATGTCAGTGTTACACCATGGAGAACAGCCTCACTCATTCCACGTGAGCCTTACATCTCGGAGCACAGTCCCACTCTAAGTATGTCAGTCTTACACCATGGAGAACAGCCTCACTCTTTCCACGTGAGCCTTACATCTCGGAGCACAGTCCCACTCTAAGTATGTCAGTGTTACACCATGGAGAACAGCCTCACTCATTCCACCTGAGCCTTACATCTCAGAGTACAGTCCCACTCAATGCGTGTCAGTGTTACACCATGGAGAACAGCTTCACTCATTCCACGTGAGCCTTACATCTCGGAGCACAGTCCCACTCTAAGTATGTCAGTTTTACACCATGGAGAACAGCCTCACTCATTCCACGTGAGCCTTACATCTCGGAGCACAGTCCCACTCTAAGTATGTCAGTCTTACAGCATGGAGAACAGCCTCACTCATTCCACATGAGCTTTACATCTCGGAGCACAGTCCCACTCTAAGTATGTCAGTCTTACACCATGGAGAACAGCCTCACTCATTCCACGTGAGCCTTACATCTCGGAGCACAGTCCCACTCTAAGTATGTCAGTTTTACACCATGGAGAACAGCCTCACTCTTTCCACATAAGTCTTACATCTCAGAGCACAGTCCCACTCTAAGTATGTCAGTCTTACACCATGGAGAACAGCCTCACTCATTCCATGTGAGCCTTACATCTCGGAGCACAGTCCCACTCTAAGTATGTCAGTCTTACACCATGGAGAACAGCCACACTAATTCCCCGTGAGCCTTACATCTCGGAGCACAGTCCCACTCTAAGTATGTCAGTCTTACACCATGGAGAACAGCCTCACTCATTCCACATGAGTCTTACATCTCGGCGCACAGCCCCACTCAAAGTGTGTCAGTCTTACCCCATGGAGAACAGCCTCACCCGTTCCACGTGAGTCTTACCTATCAGCGCACAGTCCCACTCAATGCGTGTCAGTGTTACACCACAGAGAACAGCCCCACCCATTCCTCGTGAGCCTTACATCTCGGAGCACAGTCCCACTCTAAGTATGTCAGTCTTACACCATGGAGAACAGCCTCACTCATTCCACGTGAGCCTTACATCTCGGAGCACAGTCCCACTCTAAGTATGTCAGTCTTACACCATGGAGAAAGCCTCACTCATTCCACATGAGTCTTACATCTCTGCGCACAGCCCCACTCAAAGTGTGTCAGTCTTACACCATGGAGAACAGCTTCACCCATTCCTCATGAGCCTTACATCTCAGAGCACAGCCCCACTCAATTGAAATGAGTCTAAAATCTTGGAGTACAGTCTGAATCAGTCTGAATCAGTGAGTGCAGTCGACACCCCTTGGAGTACAGGGTGTGCAATCATAATGTCGAAACAATAATGTCGAATTACAAAAATGTCTAAAACACAATGTTGAGAAAAAAATGTCGAATTTTGTAGTTTTTTATTTATGTTTTTTTTGGGTTCTGGGGTAAAAAAAGGGGTAAAACAAAAAAAATTACAAAAAAGGGGTTTGGGGGAAACCCCCCATTTCGAACAAAAAGCAACCAAAAAAAAGAAATTGGACATTTTTTTTTCGACTTTATTTTTTAGACATTTTGACTTTCGACATTATGACATTCGACTATATGGCTATAAACTGGAGTACAGTATCAGTCAATGAGTATGAGTCATGCACCTTAGAGCACAGTCTCACTCATTGCGTGTGAGTTGCAGACCTTCGAAGATAATTGGGCGGTTATCAAACCTCAGCTCTCAGTCTTGACTGGTCCCAAAATCCCAATTGACCTTAATGGAGGAACTACTGGGAGTCAACACTTTTCCATGACAGCATGTGATATTTGGCCCAGGTCATACATGCTTTGTCTAGTGGCTACTTGAACTTTCAGGTTTCTAGCAGGGATTAGCCACATTCCTCTCTGGTAGTGCAAATTGACATGGAACATACTACACTTTCTACACTGGCTCTGGAATATACCCCCCGCACGCCCCTTTTCAGTGCACTTCAACCCAAACTCTGTAAAAAAACGTGTGGGTAGATGTTGAGGGAGTTTATGGTTTCATGCTGTTGCACATGTATAGCATTGCTATCTTACTGTAACATTGGGCCTCATTACACGGATGGCGGTAAGGGTTTACCGGTACCGGTATTTTACCGGTACCGGTAAATCCTTACCGCCTTCCTACGAGGTCCCTTTGCGGGTTGGGGAATTTAATGCCTGCTTTTTGCAGGCGGTAAAAACCAACCCGCAAAGGGACCAGGGAGCTAATTACGGTACCGCAATTTGCGGTACTCTAATTAGCGCCTTCCCCATTCCCATAGAGCCCTATGGGGCAAAAATGGGAATGGAGAAGAGCAATGGTGGAAGGGGGAATTACCGCCCCGCCAACCTTGGAATAGGGCGGTAATTCCCCTTTCCACCAAGGCGGTGCCGGTATTTTACCGGCATGAACCATGGCGCTAATAGCGCCATGGTTCACCGCCATCTGTGTAATGAGGCCCGTGTTGCATTGATGACCATTTATTAGAAATGATAATCAATATATATATTTTAAAACATATCTACATGTATTAAAACGATTACTATATTAACCTCCTCCCTTCACTACAGCAGAGAAGCTTGTTGGATGTGGCAATCAAAAGAAGTGATACTGTGGGGCATGCCTGCTGCCCTCCTCCTCACTGCCTTTGCTGTGTAAGGACAAAAGGGTACAAATGGACTCTTTTGTGTACTTCATATTTTTTACACAGTATTAGCATTAACTGCCACAGTATGTAATCCATTTCCATCCTGAAATGGCGGGCACATGGATTTTAATCAATGGATAATAAAGTGCATAGATTTCCAGAAATACAGCCAACCTGGCAGATTGTTAGTAATTTGATGTATTTACAGAAATACCACATCCTGTAATGGTAATCGCTGCATCAGGTATTTCCGTTTTGGCAACTCGCCAGACGGGGCTCTACTTTCTGCAGGCATTATTTTATGTTAATTGGCAGCCCTCTTCCCCCCCGAATTTTGCCTGTACTGCTAACGAGGGACAGTTTTAACTAGTATGTGATTTTCCCTTTCCCACGAAGGCCAATACGGCGGTCCCCTTTTCCATTCTTCCTGACCCTAGCCTGTACCATTGCCCTGGCCCGCACTCTTTCACCCTGAGCTTCTTCATGGTCCCTCTTTCTCCCTCCCTTTCCAAGTTTAGGGTGCACAGCCAACCTTTCCCCCTCTCTCCATGACATGTTCTCTCTTAATGCTCTGCCAGCCGGGTATTACAATATCTACTCCAGCCAAGGTTTCCTTGCCCACTGCTCTCTCTTGTATCCAATCTCTTTCCCCACTCTTTCCTTCTTAATGGTCATCGTCCCTCTTTTCCCCCTCCTGCCCCTGGTAACACTCTCTCAACCTAGTTCAAGTCTCTCTACCACACTACACTCTCTGTCTCACCGGCCGTGCACTTTCTTTCCCAGCCCTTCCTCTTTAGCCCAGAACCGCAGACCTGGCTGGGGCTGCTACCCTCTCCACCAGGTCTATGGTGGTCTGAAGAGAGTGGCAGACTTACTGCTCAGTGATGACTTAGCTGGAAAAAACACTACTACGGGCGCGGTTTAATGGGTGTGTGGGACCACTTAAGAGATAACGGGGCATCCATTCAGGTTTGGGTGAAGAGAGGCATAGCCAGGAAGGTCTAACAAGTGGGGCCTGAAGCTAATGTAGTTGCGGCCACCGCAGTGACATTAGCATTGTAAATGCTCACACAGAGCTGCTTAGTGGTTATTTACAGATGTTGGGTGGGCCTTGCCCGCTCTGGCCCTACCCTGTCTATGGCTCTGCGGGTAAGCCCCCTAAAGGAAACCAATCTTCGGTGCAAAATGTGTGCAACATACAAAGAGGTCAGCCCGCCTGGCCAGGCTTTTCTTCCTGGAAACAAGGCACAGTGAACCCCACAAGAGGCTACTCCCGATTGACAGCTAGCACACATGAAGAGCATGGGAACGCTGTGCCACGCCCCCGATCCCCGCCCCCCTGTAGGAAAATACCAAAAGCCAGCTGAGACCCTAAGAATTTGAACCCCTTGCAAAGGCCTCAACCTTAGTGTGCATGGTGCGGTTGTGGGGGTCAATGTGGCTCTAGACTCCATAGATGGCCATTAGGTGGTGAGTGGGGCCTGGGTGAGTGGGTCATGCCTGTAGATAAGTGTCCAGAAGAACCATCAAGCAAGCAACTGATGGCTCACAAAACCCTTTTTCTGAGGGGCCTGGCTGTGCTAGTCAGGCCCTGGCCTTTGAATTGTGGGAGAGGGGTCCAGGCAGATCCCCTGCCTCCTGCACCTCTGAACCGCTAAGTAATGTCCCCGCTTTCGCCCACACCATTCTCCCAGCATTTCCCATCCCAGGTAGAACATACAGACATAGTAGGCCATGCCATCAAATCCCGTCGACTCCCTAAACTTCCATCACTATGTTGGTTGGCCTGTCTGGCTGTGGCATAGGAACGGCATGCTTCAGGAATAGGCCCTGGTCTGGTTGACATGACCCTCTCTGCATACTGCTGTAGCCAGGCCAGCCTGTGGGCATGTGTAAACCACACTTAGATCATGCCTTCAGTGGCCGTCACAGCCAAACACGCCGCCGCATGACTAAATAGGCTCGAGACCAGCGAGGGCCCCTACCTAGAGCGACAGGAAGTTATCATCCTAGTGTGGGTGCCAAACAGTGCTTAGTATGTGGGGCCGCCTGCCATGGCCCAGGCCTGGCACTCATGTATGGGCACCAGCGCATATTGCCCCAGATTCAGTTTGAATATGATGTGGTGTTTTGGCAATTGCATCATTGTAATTGGCTGTTAGCTGTGGTCACGCGACGAGCAACTACAGAGTCCCTGGGCCACAGCTAGAATGTTCTTTCTTTTATATTATGTTGGTCGGTATTTCTAGATCCAACATCTGCTGTAGGCAGTGCCCCCACCCCCAGTGAGATGGCAGGGGTTGCAGCTGCAACCCGAAACATGTTGGCACTGTGGGGAGAAGCTGTGGGTGGGGGGAAACGCGGGTGGGGACCTCTGCACTCCCACATGGCACAAGCAACCTAGAAAATATGCTGGCCCTGGCACTTCTTTTTTTGTACACATAAAGCAAAGCATGCTCGCCATTGCCACATGTATTATTCACCTGCGTGTTTGCCTCAGAGACCTGTTTCCGTTTGGACATGCACAGATGAGTGCACAAGTGGAAGAAACTGTTAGGAAATTGTACACAGAAACCATAAGTCTTAGGGCCTCATTACACAGACGGCGCTAAGGGATTACCGGCACTAATAGCGGTACCGTTATTTGCTCCTTCCCCATGGGGAAGGGCCTTGGAAAATGGGGAATTACCGCCCCGCCAACCTTGGAATGGGGCGGTAATTCCCCCATTCACCAAGGCGGAGACGGTAAAATACCGGCGGCAACCATGGCGCATAGAGTTTGCTTTGCATTCTGGTCCTTGCGGTTTTAATTCTTATCACTGTAAATGGGGGCATCAAGGCAATTCAATGGGCAGAAAAGCACAGGACTGGGCGAGCCACTCTCACCTATCATGGGGAAACTTGAGATCTCTGTGAATAGAGATAGCTGAACCAGCACTGCAATGCTGTATTCCTGCATTGCCTTGCCCCCTTATATCCTTCTTCCCCTTAACCACCACCGCCAGCACGACCCATGAACACTGCTTATGCGGTGGACGCCCGGGCAGAGAATTACTGTGATATGCAAATCTACTGTGTTCACTCCAGGCAACATTCTGCTATTCAATATTATAAAGCATTGTGTTCCCATGGCTTCTCTCTGATTTACAATATGGCCCAGACGTGTTAAGCTGCCTTTGTTTAACCCTTTGTGGAATACTCTATGAACATTCTTACTAATAGAGACACTGCATAGAAATGCTGTCACATTTCCTATAAAATGCTGTCTTGGCACCAGCTCCGTGTCCTGACTTTTCCTTAAAGATGGATCCACTGGAGGACATTTTGAAATATTAATAATATTGACCATTCATTCGGTGAACCTCATAATGCAAATGTATATTGTAGCTGTTATGTTTACCAAACGCAAATAACTTTTTTCATGGGTCTTAGAAGGGCAGGAGAATTTGACCCAGCCCTGCCAGGTTATGGAAACATTGGCCTACAGGCAGGGCCGGCCTTAGAGGCGGCAGCGCCCCGGGCAGCAAAACAGAAATGCGGTGCACCCTCTTTCCCCTATGCACCCCTCGTCATGCGGAGGGCAGGGCACCACATATTTCAATATGCACCGATGCGAACGCATCAGCACCTAATTGTTGTTAAATTTGGTCCGCTGCCAAGAATAGGACACCTGCCACGCCTTCTCCCACCACGCCAGTTTGGGGTAGACCGTGAAAGACTCCCACCGAGCTGGCATGGCGGTTCGGCTAATGGCGCCCGCACGGTCGTCCAGGCGGCCCGGCCCTATGGCCGGCCCTCCTACGTGCAATACAGAGTCCCATCTAGGCGGCCCTGAATCCACGGGGATATCTTACCAGCAAAAGAAATTGCACTCCAGGTGCTATCAAAACCCCTCCTACCCCACACCCACCGCTTCTTTTCAGCCCTTAGGGTTAACCCACCCCAGAGTATTTGCTCGGCCCCCTGAATCCAGCGAATCCATTTGCAACACTGGTAACGGGCGCTTCGGTCATGCGCTTATCAACACTACAGGCTTTCCGCATCTGCCTTTCCCTGTATCCCAATGAAAGTCCCCCGACCCACTTTGTTTACAGAGCCACACCCAATGAAGACATTATTGCCAGAAGACCACTCATTCCTTGTTTTTAGGAGAAACGTCTCAGAGGTTACATAGACGTGCACACACTCAGAATACTGACGGTTAACTGGCTTTGTAGTTATCTTTGTATTTTTATGGTTTTTGGATGGATGATGGGAGATTAGGGATGGATTGTGCACAGCTCTTCTGACATTCGAGAGGTCCTCACTATCAGCCAAGTGTACTGATGAACAGTGGTGTTGCTGGGGGTGGGGGTATGGCCCCCTCCTCTGAAATCCTTGCCCACCCCTTGTGCCCCCCTACCTCAGCTGGGCTACTTTCTTTGCACTGTCTGCAGTGCTGTGTCTGCCAGCACAGCACATACACACAGGGCCGCAATCAATGCTGCTGCACAACATTGAAGAGCTGTTAAGTCACCCTGCAGACAACAGCAGCTCCTCCAATCAGAATGTAGCGCACAAAACCGCTAATGATGGATCATTGGTGACTTAATGGTTTAGTGGGTACATTCTGATGGGAGTGGAGGTGCACAAAGGGGGTGTGATAATTGGTGTGCACAAAAGACTCTCTTGAGTTGTGCTTCTGACGTCATACGTTGCACTTTTATAGATCCCCACCCTACGTTTGTCTGTAGCCCCCGCTATGCCCCTCCTAAATTTGATTCCTGGCAATGCCACTGCTGAGGAATGGCACTTTTAACCCTAAAGTGCTAAGTACGTCTATGTTCGTCCTAAATTCCCATAAGGAATCATTGCAGGCTCCGCCCACCCCAGCACTTGCATTGAAAGTGTGATGTAGCCAAGTGTGAAATTTACATATAAGCTGAGTAACATAAATAGCCATTAAAACTCTATAAGATGACATGCAGTCCCCCACTGTCAGAGATGAGGAGTTACACCATAAAAGATTGTCTCGTGGGTGGGGGGAACATTCGAAATTCGCATAAAAGCTGAGTAACATAAATAACCATTACAACTCTATAATATGACATTTTCGATGTCCAAATGCAGTCCATTGCTTTCTGCGAAGTATGCTAATTAGGAATTACGTCTTAAAAGATTGTTTCGGGGAACTTTCAAAACTAGCATAAAAGCTGAGTAACATGTCTATTAGTTTCGTTTAGTTTCGTTTATTACTTATATAGCGCACCTAACCCATGGGTAACTGGGCGCTTGTACTTGAATACAAAGTAGGTTACATGAGAAGATACATTTGCAGAACAGATTTACAGTTACAAGGTTACATAGTCATGACACTGACATTTCCCATGCACTTGCGCGATCGGAATGACCCCTGCCCTTCTCAGATCGTTGTCTGTCTTCCCTCTGTTCCCCTCCCTTGCCTCGAAACACTTGTGTATAGGCGCGTTATAAATGCCATATCATATCATATACAAGGTTACATGTCTACAATAGATACAAGGTTACCTGTCTACAATAGATACAGTATTTACAGATAGACTTAGTAGTCAGGCAGGTTCTGATTCTAGCAGAAGACGTTACAGTCAGCCTAGGTGCTAGTCGGTTAGCAGTGGCTAGAGTAAAAGCTCATGAGAGATGTCCTGTTTGTGTGTGCAGTATATACAATATGCAGTGTGGAATTAGTCGGGAATTGGATGTGCTAATTAGTAGTTTGGGTTTATTGCATAACACACTAAGAGCTGACATTTGAATGGGTCAAAAGTAGTCCCTCGCAATCAGCGTAGTGCATTGATAAGTAATCAAACTTTTAAAGTGTTTTTTCCCCCCCAAAATTCGCACTTCCTCCAAATGGATCAAGCAAGCACTTCTCTTACACGCCGACCGCTGGCCAGTAGCAAAGACTGGAGCAGTGTCCAGATGAAAGGTGCGCCATCTTCTCTTTCCAGAAGGTGGTGTGCTATTAATTATGCAGGTAACGTAACTCCAGAAAGGTCAGAGGTCACTATTGACCCTCTGCAGTGAGCACCTTGAGAAGGCCTAGTTCCTCCTCTCTTCTCGGGTATCTGGGCAAGAAACACACGCATGCATTGGCATCTAGCCCCGGCTGCCAGCCCGGCTTGGCCCAGCTGGTGGCGTCCCGCTGAATGGCGTCCCTCAGGCTGGGCTCTCACACACTCCTGGGAGCTGCTCTCTGTTTGCCTCCCAACCTGGTGACGAATTCCCTGGGGAGTTTACCCAGAAAGGAATGCCCGGCCGGGTCACCAGCGACGGCACGCTGCCCCTCTGGCAGGGCCTAGGCAGGCTGGTGCCTCTGAAACATCAGTGTGGCTCAGGGTGGGGGTACAGCCACAGCCCACTCAGAGGGTTACCAACCCCCGACAGACCCACTTACATTCGGGAGCCACTGAAAGGCCGGTAGGGCTGCGAATAAATCAGTAGCATGTCAGTTTGATAGGACATGCTGCAGTACACACACCAGCAGGGGGAATCGCCCACTTTCCTGATCAGCCGTTTTACTCCAGTAAACTAGCAAGCCGTCCTCCAGGCTTTTACTGTAAAATAATGCACACACACCTCCATAACACGTGAGGCTGGAAGTCCCTGTGGCCAGCCTGGGATTTTTGCATAGGTAAATGCTCCTTTGCACCCGTTTGCTCTCAGACTTTAAGAACAGAAAGTGGGGGAATGCGAGATGTCTTTTTACCTCATCGTTTCTATCCGGGTTTCCCCCAGGGAAATCGTTTACTAGTTTGACTTCCAAAACGTGTGAATGACTTCCAACTGTTTAGGCTTGGTAACCGATCCACCACTAGCGAAACAGGGATATTGGTAGCGTCATGCAAAGGGTGATTACAAAAAAGCGCTTCCAGTCTTTAGCTGCCCCTCCGATGGCAGTGACATCTAATGCGAAACAAACAGAACATTGCATTACTTGAAACGTACACACATAGCTGCCAAGTTGTGCTCCAGCCAGTTCAATGTTTTGTCTAACAGCTCTCTGAATCCTTGGACTAGTGGTTTCATGTTTCCTCATTATAGGTATGGGCCTACAACTCCCGCCATGCAAAGTGCTTTAGCTCAAAAGCAGCGACTGGCTGAATGACCCAGGCCCCGGGCCGCATGAAATGCGAAACGATAGAGGGTCTGGGAGTTTAGGCGCGGGGTGGGGGGAAAACGGCGCAAAAGCGTAGGGAGGGGCGTCCGAATGGCGCCACAAGAAACAAAGGCCCAGGAAGGGCAGGAAGCAGCACCTGGGTAGGTGCGAAATATAACAACAGGAGGTCAGGGGGTAACCCGGCTGCCCCCAGGAAGGAACAAAAGGCCGGGGGGTATAAGTGAGCCTGGAAAAGGAGAGGCGGCACAAACCAGGTAAGAGCTCACCTCTCTCGGGTAGGCTCTTGGTACCTGGAGAAGGGAAAGGAAAAACGTTTGCTCTTGCGGGCTCACGCGCTTTTGACCCTTCAGTAAACGGAGCTCTTGCGGTCGCAGTTTATACAGCGTTCGTCGCTTGAGACTAACGCGACAACCGACGACACCCAGATCCTCCTCACTCTCACAGGTAACTATGACACCGACTCCCTGACCCTCAACAACCTCTACAACACCATCCAAGCCTGGATGGCTGACAACGGACTATGCCTCAACTCTGACAAGACGGAACTCCTCCTGGTAGGTTCCCCCGACACGCTAAAAAACCTAGATGTCAAATTTAGCCACTTCACCATTGACTCCATTAAATTCCCGGTCTCCGATTCTGTCAAAACTCTGGGAGTCTACCTGGACTCCAGCCTATCCATGGATAGACAAGTCAACGCAATAGCATCCGCAGCTGCATATCATGCTAAACTTATCAACGCAATCAGGCCCTTTCTATCCAAAGAGAACTGCACCAACATAGCCAGAGCCATCACCGGCTCCAGGCTAGACTACTGCAATGTACTCTTTCTAGGAACCTCCAACAAAAACTTAGTGAGACTACAAGTAATACAGAACAATGCTCTCTGGGCAGCCCATGGCATTGCTAAAAGAGAACACATCTCTGAAGCCAGAAAACTAGCCCACTGGCTCCCAATAAAGGAAAGGATTGTATTCAAAGCCCTGACACTGACCCACAAGTGCATTCACTTCACTGCTCCTGCCTACCTTTCTCAAAGGATCCACCCTATCTCCACCACCAGGCCAACCAGATCCCCGTACACCAACATGCTCTCTGTGCCACTAGTAAAAAGAGTAAAAGCGGGTGGGTCCAGCTTCCCCTACCTCGCGCTCACCCTCTGGAATGCCCTACCTCCCACCATCCGTGGCGAGGACTCCCTCACCACCTTCCGCAAAACACTGAAAACTACCCTCTTCACATAAGGACCGACACATCAGCACAAATACTTATCATTTAGGTTTGTAATTTACGCCCTAATGCAATATTTGTAACAACAGTATGATTTCCTGTACTACTCATAATGTGTCAACAATCGTTATCATATGTACCATGTAACAAAGTTATTGCAAGTAACAGCGCCTCAATGCCCCTGGGCTGCTTGCGCGCTATATAAATTTAAATAAATAAATAAATAAAATAAATAAATCACCAGAGCGAGCGAGAGGGAGAGTCGTTGCAGTTGCCAGAACTGGCAGAATTCAGACGAGAAAGATGGCGGATGGGAGAGCGAAGAGGGCCCGGGAATTCTCAGACGGCAAGAAAAGCAGAGAAGGAGTATGGAGCCCAATGGGTGCTGGATGTAATGCAGAAAGAAGAAAGGGCGAAGGCAGCATCACCCCTACTTTTCATCGAACACAGCAGCAGTGAGGGCGAGGAAGAAGTGGCACAAGGACAGAAGAGGGGGAGAACGGAGACAGGAAGAACGGAGGAGGAGACGGATACGATGGGCAAGAAAAAGAGAAAAGATAAAAAGAAAGGTACTGTGAATAATAATGTTGGGAATAAAATAGTAAAGATGTTAAAAAATTGCGTCACGGTTTCGGGTAAGTCGCCCAGAACCAACGACAGGAACAGCAGACGAGGGAAGAAGAATGGTTGGGTAATTCGTCAGATGAAACCAGCAGTGAGGATGAAGAAAGGGATCATTTAAAAGCTTGGGTAAAGTGGAAATGAGTGGTGAGCAAGGAAAAGAGGAGTGGGGTATGGGGGGCAGGGATAGAACCCAAAGAGGCCCCGGTCCCTACCCCACAGGGGGCACCAGTTGAGCCCAAGGAAGTTCCGGTCCCGACACCGCAAGGGACACCAGTAGTCCCAGTGCCACAAGGAGCGCCAATTGTGGCGACGCTGCAAAGCACGATGGTAGGCCCGAGCATAGGGGCAGGGGCAACAACAACGGCAGTAACGGTAGAGAACGGGGCACCGCTCATGACGAAGTATGGCAGCCCAACCATGGGTAAAGATGCACAGGGCAGGTCAATGAAAGCGATGGCTTGGTACATAAACGACAAAGTAAAGGAAAAAATTTGGAGAAAGGAGTTGATCGATATATTTACGTTATTAGATTGTCAAAAAAGGGGGATGAATGTGGCAGTCGAAGACATGAAAGAGGATGAAAAGAGTTTACTCAAAAAGGGGCCAGTAGTTTGGAACTTCCATAATTGGATGTCGGCCTTTACAATAATGTCGACAATCATATTACAGAAATTCCCGGAGGATGGGGTAGCGTTAGTTGCTTATCAACAGAGGGTGCTGAAGGTCCACGCAGAGTTTGGGGGGGGGACGCATGGCTAGAATACGACTATGAGTTCCGAAAGGAGATGGACTGCTTCCCGGACATGGGCTGGGACGAAGAAAATTTCAACCTTTACATCTTTAATGTGCTGAAAGAAAAATGGGATTCCAAGGAGCGGAATACAGGTGGTCAGCAGAGAAGGCAGTACTGGCAGAGCTATTACAAGACAGATTACAGATCTAGTAACCGAAGATACGACTCCAGTTACGACAGATACAGAGAGCGGAGTTTTCGGAGCGGAAATTTCGGGCAACAGAGAGGATGGCAGAGCAGCCTGCCCCCAACAACACAAGGGGGGGGGGCAGTGGGAGCCCGGGCACGGCTCGGACAGAACCAGGGCAATGCAGGAGCTTTGAAAAAGGGGTACCATGCAGCTGGGGTTGGAAGTGCAAATTCAGCCACAAATGCGAGAAATGCAAGGGAGACCACAGCAGTTCCAAGTGTACAAGGGCTGCAGCTCCGAGCGGCAGAAGAGACGAGACACGGAAATAGGAACTGGAACAGGAAAGGGGCCACGCCGGTAAAGATCGAGAGAATGGAAAAGTGGCTCCGAGATTACCCCGACCAAGAAGCGGAAGAGCAGATTAGGCAAGGCTTTGGTGAGGGGTTCAACATCCCGTTCACCGGCCAAGGGGCGCGAGACATTCCCAGGAATCTGAAATCAGCAAGGGAAAACATAGAGATAGTGACCAAGAAGATCATGAAGGAAGTAGAACTAGGGAGGGTGGAGGGCCCATTCGTGGCCCTACCCTTTGTAGAATTCTTCTGCTCTCCGCTAGGGCTGGTGCCAAAGAAAGAGGAAGGGGAGTACAGGTTGATACACCACCTATCCTACCCCCCGGGGGCCTCGGTGAACGACGGCATTGCGCAGAGCGAAGCAACAGTAACGTATTCAGATTTCGAAGACGCAGTGGAATTGGTCAGAAAAGCAGGGGAAGGGGCATGGATGGCGAAAGCAGACATTAAATCGGCATTTCGCCTGTTGCCAGTCAACAGCAGATCACAAAAATGGCTATGTATGCACTGGAAGGGGGAATACTTCATCGACAAGTGCCTCCCAATGGGTTGTGCCATCTCGTGCGCATATTTCGAGAGGGTGAGTTCATTCTTACAATGGGCAGTGGCACAAGAGATGAGGGAGTCCATGATGGTGCATTACCTAGATGATTTTTTATTTGTCGGCCCCAAAGGGGCAGACATGTGCGAGGCAACACAAGGAGGAGGGGCAATACCGGCTGATCCACCACCTCTCTTTTCCTGAAGGGGAGTCCGTGAATGATGGGATTAGCGAAGAACTGTGCAGTGAACATTATTCATCCTTTGACGATGCAGTGGAGGTGGTGAGGGCGGCCCAGAGGGGAGCCCTGATGGGAAAGGCAGACATCGAGTCTGCTTTCCGGTTGTTGCCCATACATAAAGAGAGTCAACACTTGTTTGGTTTCAAGGTACAAGAGCAGTACTATTATGATAAATGCTTACCAATGGGGTGCACCATCTCCTGTGCCTATTTTGAGGCATTCAGCACCTTTCTAGAGTTTGTGGTCAAACAGGAGTGCCAGGAAGGGGCAGTGGTGCATTACCTAGATGGTTTTCTGTTTATCGGTAAGAAGGGGTCCAAGGAGCGTGATGTCCTCATTTGTACATTTCAGAGTCTGATGAAATCAATGGGGGTGCCGTTAGATGGGGAGAAAACAGTAGGACCGGTGAAATGTCTGACTTTCCTGGGGATTGAAATTGACACAGTAAAGGGAGAGTGCAGGCTCCCCCAGGACAAAGTAGCAAAACTAAAGGAAGCCATCAAAGGGTTAAAGGGTAGAAAGAAGGCTACTCTGAGGGAACTCCAGGTGCTGGCGGGTAACCTCAATTTCACTGGGAAAGTCATCCCGTTGGGCAAGGCATTCACGAGGAGTGTCGAGTTGAAAACAGTGGGTCTACAAAATGCAGGCCAACATGTCAGGCTAGGGGCAGAAGTACGGGAGGACTTGGCCATGTGGGACACATTCTTGGACAATTTCAACGGGGTACTAATGTGGAGACATGAGAGGAATGACAATGACAGGTACAGGTTGTTTACCGACTGACTCATCTTGGGCCTTGGGGTTTGGGGCAATTCTCGACACCAAGTGGTGCGGCATGGCGTGGCCTGAAGAGTGGCATCAGCAAGGGGTCACCAAGGACATCACGCTGTTAGAACTTTTTCCCATTGTGGCACCCTTTAAACTGTGGGGGGAACAGCTGGAGAACAGCAAAGTCAAGCTCTGGTTGGACAACCTAGCGGTAGTCCAAATCATAAGCCAAGGTTCTGCCAGCAACACAAGGGTTTTGCGGTTGCAAATAGAACTCAATAAATGCATGCTGAAAGGTAATATCGAGGTACGTGCAAGACACATACCAGGGGTCCAAAACACGGCAGCTGATGCTCTCTCTCATCAACAGTGGAAAAAGTTCTGAGGGAGTTGCCCTGGAGCAGACAAGGTGATGTCCCCGTTCAAAACACAGTGGTGGGACATGATTGGGGCAATCTGAGTACCCTGATTCAGGCGGCACTAGCACCGGGCACGGCAAGGAGATACGAGGCATGCTGGGAACGGTTCCTGGATTTCAAACGAGAGGTATTGGGTGAAGACCAGCGGAAATGCCAGGGAGGGCCTTTGTGGGTTGGGGCTGGCGTGAAGGGAAAAACGAGGTCTTGGATGGCGTACCACCTAGCAGCCATTGCCCATTTTTCTAAATTGGAAGGGAAGGGTGACCCTACTAAGGAACATTACATTATCATGGCCTTGAAGGGCTGGGCGAAGCAAGGAATACCTAAAGGGGATGAAAGGCGGCCCATTGACATAGTCAAGCTGCAGAAGGTAGTGGCTTGCCTGAATGAAATCTGTCATGGGGAATTCGAAGTGTCATTTTTCAGGGCAGCGTTTAAGTTAGCATTCTTTGGGGGCATTCAGGGTGAGTGAACTGGTACCCGAGAACAAAGGGGCGAAAGGTACAGGTTACTTACAGATACAAGATGTTCATTGTTCAGAAGAGCAGGTGACTTTATGGCTGAAAAGATCAAAGACCGATTAAGAAGAAAAAACGTGCACAGTATCACTGCAACCCATCGCGGGCAGCATAGTGTGCCCAGTCAAAGCAGCGGCAGGCTTCCTTAAGCTTAGACCTCCTTCAGGAGGGGGGGCTCCGCTGTTCATTCACCAGGACGATGTTCATACAGCACTGAGTCGCTTTAAATTTAGGAGGGGGATGGAGCTGGCACTGGAAAGAATCGGTGAGACAAAGGGAACTTTTGGGACGCACTTGTTCTGGATTGGCGCCGCAGCCGTGGACATGGGAGAAGTGGCAATCAAGCAGATTGGGAGGTGGAAGTCGGGTTGTTTCAAGAGGTATATCAGGCCGGAAAAACTGTAAGGTTGACATGCCTCTTTCTCTCCCCATCAGCACCAGCCCAAAGAAAGAGAAGATCAGTGTGGGTAATAGGACACTCATTTGTGTCTAGGGCGGGGGCAAGCTGGACGGCGGAGCAGGAAAAACTGACGGCTGGCGAGTTCAGGATCAGGTGGCATGGAGTGCCAGGTATGAAATGGGCGCAACTACAAGGTCAGGTGCGCAGATTGCTGGGCAACAAGCAAAAGCTGGACATATTGGTGATTCACTTGGGGAGCAATGATTGACAAGTATGGGGAGGGGGACATTGATGCGGGATATGATGATCTCTTTACAGGAGCTGGTGGGACAACTAGGGGAAACAGAGATCGTCTGGTCGGAGATAATCCCGAGGCCAGAATGGAGAGGCGCGGATAATCACGCAGCAGTGGAGAAGTCTAGACGGAAGCTAAATTGCGCAATGGCAAAGTTCTGCAGGGGCAGAGGCTTTGGCCAGATCAGGCACGGCCTGATTACCTTGAAATCACCGGAATATTTTCTTAAGGATAGGGTGCATTTATCACCACTCGCAATGGATCTGTTTTTCTGGAACCCCTGCACAAACATCCTTGAAATGTAAGGAAGGGAGCAAAGGGGGAGCCACGCTGGGCGGTAACCCACCCGTGGCGTGGCAGTGTTTGTCCGTACAAACACATGAGACAGACTCCGGATGAGCCAGAAAAAAGCTGGAAGGGTCTTCGCTCTTCTCAGACCAGCGCCCCTTGGAGCCTAAGCGGCAGGGGCGTCTGGGGGGGAACAACCAAGGCTCAGCTTCCCCCAAGGTAACGGCACTCTCCCCGCCCAGGAGCGCCTGCTGGGGCAGGAGAGGCTCGGACGCAAAGGTTGGGAGAGTTGGGCCTATTCTGGACTCTTGGGGAAGGAAGGGGGAAGCAGGTTATTTTGGACACGGAGCAGTCGCCACATCTTCTTAGTGTTTTTCACTAATGTGTGAAGTGGGGTTTTATGTTATTATGGAAATAAATCTGCAGCCGTTTAGGCCAAAAAACAAAACAAGAATCATTCTACACTTTTCTGGGGGGAGAAAGGGAATGAGCTACTGTTATGCGTTGGGTCCAAAATGGACGGATTCTGGGGTTATATATCTGGATACACGTCTCAACATATGCTGTTATAGCAGAGAAGCCGTCTCATAACACAACCCACTATCGCAATTGTGCCAGAGTTGTCACTACTGCAGGCAATTCCAATAGAGACGATGACGACTGAATGAGTATGTATGATCTGATATGATAGGTTAATACCCAGAGGTTTCTAAGCGCGGCCCCGGGGATCGAATCTGTGTTTCTCCACATCGTCGCACTTCTAAGACGAGCACGTTGCTGCTGAGCTATCCTCCCAAGACTGTAGTCTCACATCCGTGCATGCCACAGGCACTGAAGACTCATTCATGTAAGAGGCTGGTACTGCTGCCGAGGCCACTGTACCCAGCGACCTCACGCAAGTACCAAGCCATCTGATGATTGTAGGCTCCAGTTCTTGGGGCATTCAGATGCTGGCACCATCCAGACGGCAGAGTACCTGAAGGGCGAAGGTCCATGCAGAGTTGCTCATATGAGCTTTGAGGCATAAGTAGATTAGTGGCATTCAATGCCAGGGCCATGTAGGTTGGTGGCATGCGGGGCCTGATGGATGCAGACCCGGCGCTCATGCAGGGCGAGTGTCCAGCTTGCCTGAGGGGGCACTTTAGGCGGAGGCATCTGCCCGCATTATTTATTTGCAAGTCATAATAACAGACCAAATCAATTCCCTAACACTATCACTTAACATAAAGGTAGATTGGTCATGTAAATAAAGTTGCTCATTGATGGCGACTTGGGGCCAGCAACCAAAAAGTATGTCATGGTCTGGGCACCATGAAACCTGGACTGCCCTGGCTCCTGACTACTCCTAAATATGGCCTAGAGGTGCCTCACTCTGCAGTGTGTGCTATACAGCAAAAACACACTGCTAGAACAGAGATATACAATCACAGGGGTCTGGTTCTGTGTCAGGAGGGGCATAATGTCACTGGAGGAAAAGGCCTGGCTCTAGGGACAGGCTGAGAGAGAGAGGTCTCAGGCTATCCTTATTATAGCCCCCGGGCTATAAAGCTGACTCTGAAATCAAATGAATCGATTCGAATCCTAGGTTCCCCACTGGACCAAATGATGTTACACTGTCCTACTCTCTGAATTCAGCAAAACATAAGAGGAGATGGCTGGAAGGTGTAGAATGAATCTTAACCTCTGGCATTGCTCTGGGTAGCCCTGCAGACCATTGTTCTTCACCTGCCAAGCCATTACATTAGGGGAAAGACCATATGCAAATCAGGCTTGGTCCTACCCCAAAAGGGGCAGTCAAGCCCGAACTGCTTGGCCACTCTCGAAATTAGGTAAATACTCCCAGCCAAAAAAGGTGGCAACACATTTGCAGATGTCCGCCCATGACAGATGTCTGCAGCGCTGTGTAGATTTGTTCAGATCACAGGTGTCAGAAAGGTATTCCACAAAGAGAAGCTCTACTGTTGTGGTATCTAATCTGAATAGGGCCCATAAGATCACAAAAGCCATCTCATTTATGATAAATGATGTGCACAAAAAAGTATTTGTCACAGTAGAAATACTAATAGGGCCTACTTACGAGTTTGACAGTATTATTTGCAGTAATACCGTCAAACAAAGTTACCATTACTGCATGGAGTAATTACTTGGTGCCCAGAAAGGTCTGCATGATTCCAAATTAAGCAGACCTTTTCGTTGTTCCCCATTTTAGAGTCCCATGGGACTTGGAAATTGCTGAGTGGTAAAGCACCCGGTAATGCCAATTCACTGGGCCTCATTATGATATTGGCGGTAAAACCCATATAATTTTTTTTCTTGCACCCGCAAACGGGCAATTACCGGGCCATTACGGCCTTGTTGGACCCAGTAATTGGCCATTCGCGGGCACCGGAAAATATTCTAACCCATTCCCATTGAGCCCAAGGTTGCATCTGACCTGCTCTGCTCGCGGGTGCCGGTACACCCACCAGGTCAGACCTGGGGGTTGAAAAGGCACCCACGAGCAGAACTCGTAGTTTGCCAGTCCGGTAGTAACGGCGCTGGTAGCTTACCGGCGCCGTTACTACCAGACCGGCAAACTTATAATGAGGCCCACTGAGTGTTTTAGCACTACCACCCAACTCGTAATCAAGCTACACTTTAAACATTTTAGTGCAGTTTTACTTTCTTAAATATACCCCAGTCAACAATGAGAACTACTTTTTCAAACCCTGAAAAATATTTTTACTCTTAACTTCCAAAAGTGGGAATAAAATACTCCCACCTCAAAAACGTAGCTGGAGGCCTGCACTCAACATATTCACCTCCTTAAGGCTCATTTCTACTGCATGACAAAATAGAACATTTTTAAAAACTGAATAAATCTTATATTATTATGAGTATTTATTGAGCACACTAATGCCACATGTGTCGCTACATGGCGAGAGTTTGCTTTTCTGCAGTGATATTATTTTGTAACCTTGTACTCAAGCTTAAAGCACCTAGATACCTCAGGGTTTAATGCGCTCTACAAATAAATAAACTAAACTAAACTGCTGTATCTTGGAGGAGCCTATTCAGTGACAAGCCACGTTTTTAAAGCCTTCCTGCACAGAAGGTGAGGTTCAACATCTCCCAGATTCTGGAATAGAAACAAGAATCTCAAAGACGCGAAGAATCAACAACAGTTACACAAGCAGACATATGGTTAAAGTAGGATTTATTGGGGATATTTACAGGCTTTGCCCAAATACATGAGGATATGCACCTTAAACATGATGCAACAAGAACAGACTGGCTTCTCCTGGAACCCAACATAGCAGGGTTAGACCTCAACAGCAGAATAACTACTTCTTGGCACAGCCCAATGACATCCACGAGATCACTTCTCCTTGAATTCAACTAATTGTGGTTAGACCATTTTTACAAATGCAGCAACTGCAGCGTCATGCTTTGATTCTGTCTTTAATATTCTGTGTTTTCTTCCTGTGGGACTGGAGACTTAGCTTTTCCATCCAGGTCCAGGCTCTGGAGGAATGTGGCTATGGCTATGGTTAATGCGGTAGAGTTTTAAGAACATTCACAAAATAACTTTTCCCTAAAACCAAGAGTATTGTACTTAATTTTGCAAATCTCAATCAATGGTGCCTTCCCAGAGAAGATGGTAGATTCACAGGCCCTCACAATGCTGGGATTCTTTAAGTGCCCCCAACACTTATTTGTTATCTCCTGGTTCTGTAGGGTCTGGTCATCTGCTACTTCTCCTTGATACAGAGAGTGATCCAACGCAGGGATCTCCAGGCCCACGTGCGCCTGCACACTAGTCAACAAAATGGCTGAATCTGGGGCTTGATGAAGAATACCCATAGCATTTACCAGAGAACTGATCGTCTGCCTCCTCTTCTTTATCATGCATACCTCCTCCCTGTCCTTGGCTACTGGCTCTATTCCCCAAACCCCCAACCTCGTCTTCCCCCTTGACGATTCACAATGACCTCATACCTAAGAGGAACTCCTTCTCCTCCCTCCTCCTCTCCAGTCTTGCTGCTCAGTAATCTGCTGTGTATCTCGAAACAGCTACAGCTCTCAGATGCCGTCAGACGGGTTGAAACCTTTCATTTCAAGAAGTTCATGTAAGAAAAAGGCAGATTTGCAGAGACAGGCATACACATTGGCTGATGGTGTAGATACCCTGCTTTCCATAATGTTAGCACCTAACTGCACACCTGATATGGCAGACATGAATTTGGGAGTTATCAAAATCTCTTTACCCTCATGAGTCACTGCACCCTTCACAATTGCACCATCTATAAAAGTACATTTGTTTTTCAACAAATAATTAACAACTTTGAAGGATGCCTCTGTAACTGCATTTGCAATGCAGTGTTTGGTTCACCTACTTTTTAGAATCGTAGACAGCCTCCGTTGGGAAAATCATTTTCATAATTTGTGTGTATTGCAAAATGCCTCTCAGCGTTACCTTTTTTCCCCACCTTCAGTTGGGCACCCTAGAGTAAACATGCACATTTCATTTTACACTGGAATAAAATAAATCGGTTTTCCAGTCTGGATGGAAATGGTCCATCTGTTGCCTTTTGTTTAATGGTGCACCTGCATCTGCCTCCAGGATTTCAACAAGGGACTTCATTTGTTTCTTTTCGGACTGTATGTGCAAAAATAATCTGAGGAGTATTTCAATTAGTGTGATATATGGTTTTAAATAAATTCTGCATATACAACTTCCTACATTCTCAAAAAAATTAAATTCACTGCCAGTTTAGCATATCCCCACTTAATGGAAATAGCTCACATGCAGGTCACATAATTCAGCCAAGGAAAAGTAACCCAAAGCCTACTTTGTTGACTACACTTAAAAGTGTTTATGTCAAAATAATTGGCAAGATTGAAAAAAATGAACATGTCAAAATCATGTGATAAACGGGTATGCAAAAAAAGTGTAAATCACAGGGCTAAAAGGACATTCCGTTTTATAGCCATGACTTGAATCATGCACAACGCAACCAGACAATATATGCATCAACATTTTGAGCAAAGAGAGGATGGTTGTAGCGAGGGGCGACTTCATAATGGGTGTTGACCTGCCACCTGTCTGCCATTTATAAAGGAGGCTGTATACCAGAGAACAGATCACAGGATCACAGGCTCACTGCGTCTGCATGCAGGAATCATGCAGGTCATTCTGATTTAGGACCAATGGGCCATGCCTAGCTTGCACTTGCAGATCTCTCAGACAAACTGAGGGCTACAACAAGGGTTTGAAATGATAATTATGACATACTGTTTACAATGGCATCAACACGTGCTGTTTTAAAGTGGCATACTGTTGGTGACCAGGCATCTATTGGAATTTTACATACTCTTGTTTTGTAAAACATAGGCTGAAACAGAACTCTCAAATCATGTTTTCCAATCCTGGCATTGACATGTCATTTTAAATTCCTGTTTGGTTGTATAAATGTAAGTGGATAAGCACCAAAACGCAGTGCAACTATTAGTTTTCGAAATGTTGGTAAATGTAAAATTGCTGTTAGCAATTGAATTCCTGGATACGGACACGCATAGAGGTGGACTTCTCCATATCACAACAAATTCCATGTTAACCTTTAAAACAAATGGGGTACGACTGCCTTAAAACAAAGGGCTCAGTATCTTTAAATAAAAAAAAAAAGAATTCAGTTTTACTATAAACTAGATGTACCTTTTTACTGGCAAGCTGGGGCTCACACGGATTGTCTTCTACACACACACACACACACACACACACGATTACAGATCCAGCTTTATTTTCCCCATTCTGACTGAAAGCCTACAATTACCAGCATGCAAAATAATGCTAACCGAAATAAATCTAAAGAAGCACCATGAGACTGAAAAAATCAGAGCCAGAGCTTTGTTTCACATGGCATGCAGATTTATGCACACACCTTCCCTTTCTATTCAGCCATCATTTGCACCTCTTGGTGACAATGGCCACAACACACATTTTCCTTTTACTTTTGTTATTGATAGTTAACCACTTGTTGGGACACTGTCCCAACCCTTCAACCCCAGATGCAGCGCCTCCTCTCACCGTTAACACAGCTTTGGACCGTTCTCTTTGCCGGAAGATGAGAGGGAGGGGGCACGGGAAGAGGCCCAGACACCAAAATAAACACACAGTGTTCATTTTGTTGTCTGATGGAAAGAGCTACTGGGAAGCATCGGACAAGCTACCAGTGGCTTGCGAGCTACAGGTTAGAGACCCTGGCTATAGTACACACAATTTTTGGACAATACATTGATTACTTGCAAAACCAAAGTTGAAATGTATACTGATAAGTTTGCCAGATCGCAGTATCAAATTCTTGCAAGGCCGACTCTGCCTTGCTTATGTCGGAGGTTGATAATCTTGCATGTACATATACTTTGGGGATAGCAACACCTACCGTGTTACAAAACAACGGAATTGCAGTAGATAACATTAGGTATATACACTGAATATAGCATCAGTATGGTGAATTTCTAGAGCTCTGTTCCTCCTGAAGCGGGTTGTATAAATTGGGAAGCAATGCCCGATGAAAAGCATAGGCTGTTAGTCGGTAGAGGTGATTGGGTAGCCATATTCAAGACTGGAAATTGAGGCTCATATTCCGGCTTTACCACCGGACGATACAGTGATGCTGGACAAATCCTCTCAGTAACTCAGTGTATAGCACTGTGCTGTCTTCTGTGAACATCTCTGCCCTCTCATATTCAGTTGAGATTCTTTAGGCCATTACTTGCTCTTTTCTTCTGTGTAATGTCACAGATGGCCTCAAGAAAACACCAATTCCCAGACAGAGATCAAGGGATTTTATTTTGATTCATAGAAAAGGTCTCTAAGGGCTGTCCCTCTCCCGTTTGTCTAGGTGTGGCCAGACCCTTCCTGAACCCCAGGGATCAATAACCCCTACTGTCTAAATGCCGTCTAGCTCAATGTGATGTCCTAAAGACAAATTGCTTACTTATGTATGCTCCAGCAGGGAGAAATGGCGGGGTTCCTACTCAAAGACTTCCCAATGTGATGTTGCGCCTTCCAGACACTGAAGTTCCACTCAATCTTGTCCTTCAACGCTCTGGTGTTCCTCTCCCTATATCTGTCTCTGTCACTCTCCCTACGTTCCTCCCTACTACTTACTCCACCCGCATTCTCTCCTCTCTCTCCCTGATTCTTCTTTCTCTCGCTATGATCTATCACTACCCTCCAATCTTGCTTCCTACTACTTCTCTCTCTCTCTCTCTCTCTCTCTCTCTCTCTCTCTCTCTCTCTCTCTCTCTCTCTCTCTTTCTCCCCCACCCTCCTCTTCTCATCAATACTACTCTCTCCTCTCCACAACTCTTCTACTCTGCCCTTTTCACACTACTACTCTCTCCTCTCCACACCCCTGCTGCTTTCCCCACACTGCTGCTACTCCAGCCATATCTGCTTACTCACTCACTCCTTCCCTCTTTCACTCTTCCAATCACCTACCCACCTACTCCCCACTGTCTCCTACCACTCCACTCATACACAGACTTATTCAACTAGATGTACCAATATCTCACCTTTGGTATCGCGTGCATCTGCCTTCATGCTCATCTGCACCATCCTCCCTCTTCCTGATCCCTTGGTCTGCCTCCTTCTCCTTTGACCTCATCCGACCAACCCACAACTTCCTGTCTCCTGAGTCTCCTTTTATCCTCCCACCTTTCCCCCATTGGCTGCCCTCCCATGCTGACTCCCCGAGCTAGACTCAAACTATTCTTCCCAGCTGGAAGTGTTACAATGGGCAAAAGATAAATGGGGTCTAAGTGGCGCACCTTTCTGGTATGAAGGTCCACCTTAGTTAGGCAATGGCATTCTCGCTTGGGTTGAGTTCGAGACCTCATGTCCCAGTTCACGTGAGGGTCTCCCAGGCTCATTGGTCATATGGTTTGGCTGGAGAGCCACCCTGTGTCTCCATAACAGGTGAGCATGTGTATTTGATGAAGAGGTTGGGAACTCGCTGCTTATGCACTGATATCCGCTGAGTCCCTCGGTGTTGTGCCACCTAATAGCTTTGTTTCATTTGGTTGCCAGTTTGGGGGTGTGGTTTCTCTGCAGCTCTCCAGACCCTCTTTCAGTCGATTCTCTAGACCTCTCTCCATGATACATATTGGAACATGTCGTTATCAGCCAGAGACAGAAAGAAAATGGCCAGCATCATGCAAGGCAGGTATGGAGTGATTGACAGTGGTACTCTGCACAAGCACACTGTCACTAAAAGGGAGAGGGAAGGTGCCCCACCTAAATGTCACCTTCCCCCTCTGAGGTAGGACTGGCTCTAGTTTCCACCCTGGTAGGCCTGCCACCCAAGGCTGAGATAGTTTCTCATCCCCTCTTGAAAGGGTCAGCTTCCTGATCCTGTCACAGTAGGCCATTTGAATGGAAGGAGCCCAAAACAGAAAAGATCTGATCCGATATCACAGGTCTGTTTCAAGCTCATTTTCAGGACTGCTTATTTGTCACGAAAAACTGTTTGCTTTTTTTTGTACAATTTCAAATGTTCTTCTGCACATCATGACTAACATCCACAAGTCTATGCATTGAGTGTAATTAACACTTTAAAATACAATGGGGGTCATTACGACCCAGGCGCTAATTGCGCCAACTTTACCACCATGGTGTAAACTATGTTTACACCATGGTGGATGGCGGATTTACCGCCCCATTCCAAGGTGAGTGGGGCGGTAAATCCCCATTTCCCATTTTCTCTTCCCCATTCCCATTTTTGCCCCATAGGGCATAATGGGAGTGGGGAAGGCGCTAATTACGCCACCGTAAAATCAGAATAGGCGTTAAGGGTTAACGACGGCGTTAACCCTTAACGCCTGGGTCGTAATGAGGCCCAATGTAATAGAAAAGCCCAGATAAGATCTTTTTGGCTCACAACAACTAGTATTCTGGTACTTGTATACTTCCCTTAATGATGGAGAAAATGAAGCTAAATTAATTTTATCTTTAGCATAACATGCTTTCATAAATTATTTTTAATGTTGGGTTACTATGTGATGTGTATACTTTCCAAGCCAGCCCTACAAAGGGTGTATCATTTTGTTAATGAAAGTCAAACATTGACAGATATCTGCACCTTGAAATATGGCAAGAACTGGGGGACTGTTTGGTCAAGTGCAGAAATTGCACACAGGCCTCAAATCCCATCGTCACCTCTTAAAGTGTATGGTATGGTAATGTTTATTTGTAAAGCGCCTATACACAAGGCAAGTGTTTCAAAGCGCTCAATGAGGGAGTGAACAAGGGGAAAAAACAACAGTCATTCAGAGCCCTTGAATTTCTGAATGATACAAGTCTGACCAGGCAGAGTAAGCGCATATAGTAAAAAATAACAGAGTAGATAACAGCAAATTGTTCTGACAACGATTCTGCAGTTTTTCCAAGAGCATAGAGGCGCCACCATGCAAGGAGGGGAGACAGGGGAGAAAAGATAGACGATCTTCAGGGCATGGTACCTTCATATCGTGCAAGTGCACAGAAGGTACAGGAGAGGGAGGGTGGGGGGGCAACTCAATTACACTGCCAGGGTACCTTCTGAAGAGTATCTCTGAGGATACTCTTCATTAAATCTCACTCACACATTCTCTGGCTACGGTGTTGCTTCCTCTATAATAATAGTGACCTTTAATATATTTCACGCCACAATGGCATTTGTTTCTTTTCTCACTAACACCAATACAACTTGGAAAACATGGTCCTCTTATAATCTCAGTCCAAATATGTGCACCTTCTGGTATCTTCTAATCTATATTTACTAGCTATATATGCTATGGTGTGTGTATCTTTCTGCTCTGCGCCTGTATCCATGCTTGAGCTTCTTTATATACCATGAGATGCTAACCTGAGCTCTGTGCCTATGCTGTCCAATGTGTTCCTTTTTAATAAAGCTCCTGATTGGTGTCTTGGATTTTACTATGGCTGGTATACCTTCCTCATCGCTGCTATTATTAAAAAGTGGATATGATAGGATAGGTTATTTATAACACGCTTAATACCCAGAGGTTTCTAAGTGTGGACCCGGGGATCGAACCTGTGTTGTTCTGTGTCGTCTTGTTTCCAAGTTGAGCATGTTGCCCCTGAGCTATCCTCCCGAGAGCTAGTGCCCTTTACCTGTGCTAGAACACAAATACCCTGGTTGTGAACTGCTAATGTTGCCCTTGAAATGCCACATGCTTAATATTCTGGTTCCAATAAGGATGGAGACAGCAGTGCCCTTGCTTACTGTGTGGCCATAGATGCTGGTACCTTCATTTCTTTAGTTGGAGTCTGTACCCCAACCTCCAAAATACCTTAAAATGGCCCTGAGTCTCATGTTTCTCCACTTTTACCTCCTTGATTCTACCTCTAACCTCTTGTGTAATGATCCTCCAGCCCACCTCTTGGTCATCTCTCTTCTGGTTTCCTCCTCCTCTGTTGTGCTCCTTTCTCCCTTACACATGAAACTCCACCCACCTTCCTCTTTAATGCCTTCTCCTCCTCCCTTCTTACCAGCTCTCTCAACCTTCCTCGTCAGAGCTTCTGCCAGCCTCCCTCTCCCCTCAGACTTGAACCGGATCTTCTTAAGTTCTTGAAACTTCTCAATACCTTCCTTTTCTCCTCCTCCTTCCCTCTCCCCCTCCCGTGCTAAACTCTCCATCTGCCCGCCCTTCAGAGTCATACAAGGGCCAGACCACCCCCCATCCTCTTCCAGCACTTGCCCTTGGGCTTCCTTTCCCAGACTATCCCAATTTAGCCCTCCAGTTCACTGCTCTCCTTCTCCCCTCCCCCTCATTCCCCTGGCACTTGCCGCCTCGGCCCAACCAGCACTTGCCCGCCCCCGCCCATGGGAGCACCCCACCTCTGCACTTCTCCCTCTACCCGTCCTTCCCTTTGCAATTATCACCTCATCATGCACTGCATGGTAGGATTGTCACAAGACCAATACAGCCATTCCTTTGTTGTTATTCTCATGACTTCCCATATCCCTCCTCCCCCTCTTGTCTTGTGGCATCTGGAAACACCTGTGTATAAGCGCCATACAAATGTCTATAAAATAAAAAATAAAAATATTCTCTGATATTCTATTTACCACTCTTCTCAACATTTCTTCCATCTTCCTCTAGGCAATTCCTGCCAACCTCCTCCGTACAACTTCCACCGTCCTATTTGATGTTCCCTGCAACCTCCCTAATAAGATTATCTCCTCTATCTTCTCTCTCTCTCTCCAGCCAGACCTCTGTCTCCAAAGATCTTCTGCTTCCTTTCTCCTCCCCAGCACAACCTCCTCTCACCTGCAGTCTCCATGCCTTCCTCAAAAACGCCACACTGAAGCTAAGACGTTTTCAGCTTTTATTGAGCCCTAGCTCCTCCCACTGGTACTTGGCTGCACCTGTGGGAAACAATGAACTATGTGTCAGAAAAGGTTCACTTAATGTCTCGAGTACACATCTGTTGTCGATGCAGGCACCTGTGACTGAAGTGGCACACGGCCCGAGCTCTCATAATGCTCATCCACCACTTGGACATGGACAGGCGTGGCTGACGTGATGCCGCAAGGATGTCACTCGCACAGTGTTTGACTGTGAATCTACCGCGTCCACGCTATCCTGGGCACTGCTGAACCAGACACTGACAATTTCTCAGCACAAGCTTGGGCGTAGAAAATGGGAGGGACCGGGGGGATAACTTCCCCCCACCCAGAATTTTAAGCACGGGGGAAACAATATGATTTATCCCTCCTAGAATTTGGAGCAAGTGAAAAGAAAGGCTGTTTATCTTTCCAATACGCAAGCACAGCCTTCTATTTAAAAAAACTGCCTTTCTTTTCCCAAGTGTTTGAAATGTAAACAGGCCGTGCTTTCCTTCCTTTGAATTGCCCATTACGGACACTGTTCTGTGGAGAGGGTGAGAGAGGGCATAGCTGGAATCTGTCACACTCTCTCCCACCTTCCTGTCAGAGGCTGGAGGGAAAATCAGAGCAATCAAAGGCATTCTTCAGAGCATCTTTTCAAAGATGGTGAAAAGATTTTAATATTAAGCACACAAAGCTGCTAAATAATTATTTTGTATGATTCAGAGTTTAAAAGATATTAATATTCAAATAGAATGGCTGTAATTTTGTAATGTATTAAAAGCAACAACAAAAAACATGTAACCCCTCTCCGCCCCTACCACATCCACTGGTCTGTGACAAAAGCACAGACGGGGGCATCTTTGGAGTGCCACATTATTTCAGATTGGCCTGCCCCCATTTACCGTTAAATTGCTTTATTTAGATGTAGCAAGGTGAGAATTGCTCTCCTGCTGAACACATACTGGTTATTTTTTGTATGTGATGGGTTGAGAGGAGACCTGTGCTTTTGTACCAGCAGGATCCAAAACATCACACTTTCAGAAAGAGGCTGCTTCGTTAGCAGTTCATGCTGAGAGCCTGACCAGAAATCTGTTGCAAAACTGATATTCCACAGTTTGCCACATAGAGAAGATGTGACTATTTTTACCGGCAAACACGTTTTTGGCAAGAGGGGTGACTTTTCCTAACCATTTTGGGTGGGAGTGCAAATTTCCTCTGCAAATCACAACCCAGGTACAGAATGAAAGAAGAGATGAAAGACAGATGCTTGAGTAAAACATAATTTAGCACCTGAACAAGAGGAGTCTTGGCTGAGCTGCACTTTCCCAACCTGGACCTGAAGGAGCTTTTCAGTCCTGTAAAGAACTCATGGTGGCAACAGTAAAGACAGACACAAGTGATGACAGTTCAAGGGTATTTATTAAACTGTATGCAGTTTGGAAAAATGCCTTCTCTGCACCTAAACCTAAGGAAAATAAGGCAGTCCTAGTGGCGTCCTGTCAAATAAAAAAGGGCCTATACTAAGAAACCTATTGCCAAAACTTACAACTAAAACTAAAAAGGTCTGGGTTACATTTCAAGAAAAGAAAGAAGTGTTCACAAATAATATGTCAGGATGCTGTAGCTTGGGTCTCCCTTCCCCACGTTTTGAGCTCGTGGTAAGGTAGGATCTTGGAGCACAGTACATTCTCGACCTTCCCCAGTACGAGACAACCATTCCGCTAGCAGCTATCAGGGTCGTCGATGGCCAAGTCTCATTTCTCTTGAAAGTCTCTTGCCTTCGAGGGCCTGACATATTCAAATAACAAAAACAAAAAGTTCCTTCAACAAATAAAAGTTTGTTTGGGTGATGGTCTCAGCCCTGGGTCAAACTCTTGTGGGCGCAGACCCTTCTTGAATATGAGCCTCCCTCCACCGGGTTCACTATGTCTCTCAATTAGGGTGATGGTGTTTCGCCCCCTGGTTCCCCCTCTTCTGGGTGCTGACCCATAAAACAGTCCTTACCAATATCATGGCCTTCGGTGGTTGTGTCTCTGGGTTCCGAATGCCTGATATGTTTCCAAAAAAACAACAAACACAAAATTCTGTTCTACATATTTATTGGGTGATGGCTTCACCCCTCAGTCCCCCTCTTCCAGGCGCAGACCCTTCTTTGGTTTTGGCCTCGCTCCACCGGGTTCACTATGGCTTTTCCAGCATTCACTAATTTTAATGTCTTTATAAACAGTTCACCATGGACATCCCTCTGAGGGTTCACGGTCCTCAACACACTGTTTCCTGGGACTTTTAGACTTTGCCCCTTCCTCGTCAGCATCCCTCTTCCGGGTTCACTCTTGCCAACTTCACATTCACTTTTCCTTTTAATGTCAATGTTTGTGGGATTCACTTCTCCTGTTTTCTTACGCTGCAGGATTCACTTCCCTTTTTTTCTCTACAGGGATTTTACTTGACCTGCTGTATGACCACTTTGACCTATCTTGGTGGCTCTCCTGTGGCCTTCTGGTACCTGTAGTTTCACTCAGATGAGGATCGACCATGAGTTTCTTGGAACAGCACCCACGTGTTGCCGGTTCTCTTTGCAACTGGTCTCCCCTTAACACTTTTTACAGTTCTTTGAACTTGGTTCAATTTGCCACTTTGTGACTTTCATTCACCACAGCCCGGCTCTTATCAGCTCTCCCCTCGACTCACTGGCTGTGATGAATTGCTTGGCCTTCCTTGTAATTGGAGTCAAGGTCAGTACCATGGTAGCAGGAGTTTCCCTCGCACCCGCTTGACACCTGTTGCAGCACACTTGGACTATTGTTCTCGGTCTTACGCTTCCGCCTGTGGAGGTTTCGCAGGTCTGCGTCGAAAAGGACAAGGTCGTGTCTCTCCTTGTCAGCCTCTCAATAGTCGCTGCCTTTCTCCTCCTCTTGAACGGCTGGGCCTGGATAGCTGTCTAATCGTGCAGGTCTGCCTTGCTTGTACTGTGCTCTCTTGCTCCACCTTTTATCCCGGTGGGGAAAGGAAAGGGCCATCCGGTGTGTGTGATTCAGGTTAACTGCCTAACTTTGCCTGAACAAACAGCTCTAGGGTTAGTCCTTTGGTTTTCATGTCCGGGAAAAGTGTTTGAGTCGGGAAAGGAGAGAGATAGAGGTTGTGAGTATTCTGCGTGGTAGGAAAAGAATAACCCAAGGGATGGGGAAAAGAATGTCAGTGAGTGTTCGGACAAGGAACAGGGTAACAGGGATTGTGGGAGAGATGTTTTTTGGGTGCAATGGGGTTTTGGTTCCTGGGGAATTTGTCAGAAGAGGAGGGATTATTAGAGTGGAGAATAACGCAAAAAGGAGGATTTTTGGAATTGAGGTGCTTGAAGTTTGTAATCCTAGTGGCTTGACTATATACGGAGGGATTGTTCACTCTCAGCCAGAGGTATTCACTGGGAGGAAGGGAGGTAGATGTCATATAGCCTATAAAGTCTTCCGAGGTCTCATCTTCTTCTGCATAATATCCTGCCTCACTTGTGGTCTTTTTCCCAAACACAACCTCATATTCCCCTTTCCAGGTGCTGCTCTCTCTTCCGTCCAACCCTAGAGTTGGGGCCTGAGAGTTTAGACCCTTCCCAAGCCACCTGAATAAGGTACTCTCGGTCTGGCTAGGGAGAATAACCTCAGGTTTCTCATAGTCTCGACTCCCCAGCCCTGGAAGCGCTACTTATTGGTGCCATTTCCTACTGGACCTACTTGCTTGTCCCTGCAAGAGAGTAGCTGCCTGCTGACTTCGCCACTCACACCAGAGCAGGGATGGCATCAGAGCCTTTAAATATTTTCAGTTGAAATGTGCCATGGAGCTTTGGGGGTCTGGAGCAGGTGCTCTGGGTTGGAAGTCTTATGAAACAGAAACAAAACCCTTTAATTTGGGACATTAAATGCACGCACATTGTAGACCATCACCTCCTTCTGGGAGTCTCTAGGAATCTTCTTAGCGCCTCGTTGCCTTTTTATTCAGAATTTCCCATCATTAGCATCCTGCTGCCAAAGAGCAATTAATAGCTTTTCAGGAGACATTTAGTGTTTCAGACCCCTGCTGGATGCATTTCCCGTAATAATAGGCAGCTTTTAACCACCTCACTGCATTCTTTTAACTTTATTATAATGTAAACACCCCACTTGCATCTCTGACAGTTTTTTTTTACCAGTTGTAAGACATAGGGAGCTCCCATACATCATGCTGAAAATCCCCACCAGCCTTGATACATCTTCAGCTGGCCCTTCCCCAAAGCCCCCTGCCAGACTGACCCAAATTCTACAGAACCCAGCTTTCCTGCTTTGCTCATAAACACATATAAATATGCTCAGTAAATGTGTGCTTGTGCAATTTTGCAGGACATTTATACATTTACATGAAGTAGATGGTAAAATAGCTTAGTAGATTAATGTACCAGCTGCATCCATTCCATCAGATTCAACTCAGACGTTCATCCTACTGGAAGTGATCAATTGAGTGCCGTTGAGTGGGTCTTAGAAACATTTGTTGATTATAAGAGAACTAAGAAGCTGCATGATTGTGTCAGGAAGTGATACAAACAATGAAATGTTTTGACCATGCATACTTTTAATTTTAATTTTGGCTAAAAGTTGGCAAAGCGAAACTTCTTTAAAAAGTGTGAGATTTATTAGGTACATTGAAAGGAAATGTGTTGTGAGATGTGTACACCATTATGGACCTCCTTTAATTATAAAGCACAAAGCTGGTACAACATTTGTCTAAGTGTGCTTTGGCAATAAACAAGCCAGAACTGACCAGGGAGATAATCGCACTGCACATTTGCAAACACCAACACCAACTAACAAAACCTGTGTATGCACCAACCCACTGCACACCCACATCGCCTGCACTGCACATCACCCTACTCCGTGGCACACATGCACCACCAAGCACAGTTCATACACACCACCCCACAGCACTGCACACATGCACACAGCCCCACCACTGCTCTACATTTGCATCATCCAAACAATGAATCAATGTACACTGCCCCAACCCTGCTCTTCACACTCTTCCTCCCATCATACACTCACAACATTCCCAAACTGCATGTAGTCTTAGAGCCCCAAATCTGCTCTGCACACACTGATACACCAGGCCTCTTTACGAGGTTGCCGGTAAAACCCGCCAGCAGCCAGCGGGTTCCCGGCAACCCTGTAACCGCTGCCTGGCATCCCGGTGCTACCGGGATATCACAAGCGGCAGCAGTATGGTAAATACCCATTTCCATGGAGTCCAATAGGACTCCATGGGAATGGGGAAACTGAAGAACCGGCACTGTTACTAACGGTGCCAGTGTTTCGGTGAAATAAATGCTGGTAGGGGCCTGAACTCCCAGCAGGTCAGGCCTGCTGGTAGTTCAGGGCCCTACCGGAATACTTATAGTTTGGCGGTCAGGAAAGTGAGCCAGTAGGTTGCTACTGGCACCTTTATTTCTGGACCCCCAAACTCGTAATGAGGACCACTGTCTCCAGTAACTCACATACAGGCTCTTTCACTGCACACATGCTCACACACTTCCCACAGTATTGTACTGTACACACAAATCAACGTCACCACCACACACATTGTCCCCAGCATTTCATTATATTGTACAAAGACACACTAACCTCAGCACTGTGCATGCACTGCCCCAGCACTGTACACACATACTGCCCCAACATTGCACACACAAACTGCCCAAGCATTGATTGCACACAAAGTACTGCTTCAACATGGCCTCAGCACTAACTGGCATACAGACACCACCAACCCAGCACTGCATACACGCACACCCTGCAGCTTACTCTGCCTCAACACAACGCAACACATATTCATCCCACTGCACCACACACATACCCCTACAGGATATGTCTTTGAGGGCTAATCGACATACTGAGGTCTGGGTTTACTGTGCTGATGGTCATAATGGTATCTTGCTTTATTGTGATAAAGGCAAATAATGGAATTTGGCCTCACTGTGCTAACTTACGTACATTTGAATCTGCCATGGCTTTTGAAAACTTTCCCTATTGGCATCTGGCCTTTCTGTGCAAAATGGGCATAATAGAAAGTGCCACTGATGTCCAAGTAGGGTGTCATGGAATCTTTCACTGCTGCTAGCTAGAGATCAGGGAACCTGGCAGTGCCCCCTAATTGGAATCATGGAGATTAGCATTCTAATACTAATTGTGCATAGCCTTGACAATGGTGTGGATACCTGGGTATTGAATGGTAATGGTGCAATAACCTTGTTTATTTAGGCAATACCTGGTAATGGTATGCATACCTTGAATGTTGATAAGAAAACCTTGAAATGGTGAGTGCCAGTGCTTTTAATGTCATTACCTGGTATTTTTTTATTTTTTTATTTATTTGCATTTTTAAAGCGCAGCAGCTGCCCTCGGGCATCGTGGCGCTGTTACAAGAGAATTTACTTAACATGGTGAGATTGGTTAGCGGCATGGCTGTGGTTCCAAGGTTGCATGGAAACCGAGAACATGGTAAAGTTGTGGTTTACAGACATTGTTGCATGCAATAGAATTATAGGTGGGATTTACTTAAATAGGGTGGTTTTCAGAGCTTTTCTGAAAGTTATGAGGGATGTTTCGGCTCTTAGTTTGGGCGGTAAGGAGTTCCAGGCTTTTGGCGCTAGGACTTCGAAACTCGAGCCGCCAGCTTTGACTCTAGTGAAGTTTGGGATTGCGAGTTGGTTGGCTTATAGGTCCCTTTTGGGTCTGAGTGATTGGACTGGATGTATCCGTTCATTGAGGTAGCTAGGGGCAGATTGGGATATGTATCTATGTGTAATGGTGAGAGTCTTGAACTGGATGCGCTCATTGACTGGGAGCCAGTGTGCATTTTGTCTTGCTAAGGAGATGTGTTCCCTCTTTGGAATATTGAGGGCTGCTCTCAAAGCGTTGTTTTGTGCTATCTGGAGTCTATTAATATTTTTGGCGGAGGTACCTAGTAGGAGGACATTACAGTAGTCCAGTTTTGCGCCTATGGTGGTTCTGGCGATGTTGAGGCGGTTTGTAGTGGACAGGTGAGGCTTTACTGCATTGATTATTTTGGTTGTAAGAGCTGCTGAGGAGGAGATGTAACTAACATGTCTGTCCATGGACAGGGTGGAGTCGAGGTATACCCCCAATGTTTTTACAGCAGGGGAGACGGAGATTACTGAGTTCTCGATTAGGAAGGTACTGTATTTGCTGTCTAACTTGTTGAGGGATTCTTTAGGGCCAACTAGTAGGATCTCTGTCTTGTCTCCATTGAGACAGAGGCCCTTGGCTGGCATACATGTTTTGTAAGGTTTTTAGGTCTTGCTCGTAGTCACCAGTTAGTGGGAGAAGGATTTGAGTGTCGTCGGCATAGTTGGTGAACGTTATGCCGGATTCTTCTAGGTCATTGAATAGTGGGAGTGTGAATAGGTTGTATAGAGTAGGGGAGGTGCAGGACCCTTGTGCTACTCCACAATTGATAGGGGAGGGGGTGGCTGGCGCTTGGTCCGGGTAGGCCCTCATAGCTCTGCCCTCCAAGAAGGATGGGATCCAAGTTGTGGCTTTAACCGAGAAGTGGGCTGTGTTGGTGAGATGTGTCCTAAGTGTTTTGTGGTCGACTAAATGGAACGCGGCCGACAGGTCAAGGAGTAGGAGGATGACGCATTTGCCTTTATCCATATTTTGTAGGAGTTGGTTCTTTAGGTCGAGTAGTGCTGATTCTGTACCATGGCGTGGGCGGAAACCAGACTGTCTTTTGCCTAGGATGTTGTGAGATTGAAGGTAGGCTTGTATCTGTAGATATGCGGCCTTGTCAAGGATTTTCAGCAGGTATGGCACTGTTGTAATGGGCCTGTAGTTGTTGGGTGAGTCTGGGTCTAGCGTAGGTTTTTTTAGTAGTGGGCGAACCCAAGCTTCCTTAAGGGAGGAGGGTACTGAGCCAGTGGCGAATGAAGCATTAATAAAGGTAGCAATGAAGTGGGCTAGGGGTTCAGCGCAGTCTTTGATTATGTTTGCTGGACAAATGTCTCCCTTGCAGAGTGAAGATTTTATTTGTTTCATGATGCGTAGGACCTCAGGGGCGGTTACCTTTCTGAAGGTGAAAGACGGTAGAGGATTGTTAAGTTTGCTTTGGGGAGGGTGCTTAGGGCTAGGGGCAGTCTGCGTTTTGTGTGGAGATTTGGGTAGATTGCCCAGGTTGGCTTTGATTTTCTTTTGGAGTAAGTCTATTTTGTCGAGCATAGCCTTCTGGATGTCGTTACACCGATTCTCGTCTTTGATTATTTGATGTTTTGATGCAGGCGGTATGACTAGTTCGTTAAAGATAGCGAATAATTCTTTTGAGTGTGATTGGGCATTGTCAATTCTAGTGTTGTATGCGTCAGCTTTGGCTATGGCGTTTTTGTATTGTTTGACAATAGTTAGAAATGAATCGCGTAGAGGGGCAGAGGGGTGGGATTGCCATTTTTTAAGAGCTTGTCTTTTGAATGTTTTTAGTTCACGTAGATCTTGGTTGAACCATGAGTTTACGTGGAAGAGTTTTTCGCTTTTTTTGTCTCTCGTGGAGCAATAGTGTCGATGATCTCTTTGATAGTGGTGTTGTAAAGTATGACTAGTTCTTCGGGGTTGTTGGCGGTGGGTGATGCTAATGCTGAGACTTCTACGAGTGGACACATCCTTTCTTTGGAGAGTAGCTTTTGTGATCTGGCTAGGGCAGCTGGCATGGGAAGGTTTTGATTGATAGCTGTCTTTGTTGGGATGTAGAAATGGATGAGGGGGTGGTCGGTCCATGGTTGCGGCGTGTTTGAGCTGATGTCTACACTGCAGTTGTGGTCGGCTAGCTAGTCTAGTATACGGCCTTTGGTGTGAGTGGCAGAGTCAACACTCTGGGTGAATTGTAGGTCTAGAAGAGCTTTAGCCAGGGTTTTGCTGTGTTTGTCTTTTGTGTCATTGAGACCGAGGTTTAGATCTCTTAGGAGTATGGCTTTAGTGTTAGGTTTGAGGTTGTTCCCTAAGAGGTGTAGGATGTCGGCTTGGAAGTTCGAGAGTGGGCCAGGCGGTCGGTAGATAAGGTGCATTGTCATGGTGTCATTAGGAGAGAGGGAGATTTTTACTGATAGGGCATCAAAGTTGTTCTCGGATGTGATGGGTTTAATTAGTCTAGCCTTCAGTGTTTCTTTGACTATTAGGGCCACACCTCCGCCATTGTCTGTTGGTCTATCTTGCCGGAGAATGATGTATCCAGGGGGGAGGGCCTGGCATATGGCAGGTCCAGAGGCTTCATGTAGCCAAGTTTCTGTGATGGCTAGAGCATCTAGCTCGAGGTCAGAGATTAGATGATGTATTTCTGTGGCGTGCGCTTGTAGAGATCTAGCGTTGATGAGGGCTAGCTGGATTTGGGAGGGTTTGTCTATGCTCAGTTTGACAGCTAGGTTTGTGTTTGGTGGTGTTGGTGTGGAGTTTAGTGGTGGGGTGTTGAAAAAGGAGTGATACTAGAGGGAGTGGAGTGTGGCTGCAGTATGAGTATGTGAGTATTGGTGTGAGCTGTGGAGGTGTGGAGGTGCGGGCTCCTAGTCTGGCGTTTCTTATGTGCACTGATAACGTGTGGGATGTGCTTTTGGCTGTGGATTTAGGGTTGTGGATAGAGTTAGTGGATGGGGATTGGTGGGTGTGGTGCTCATGTGAGCGTAGAGCTGGTAGGAACGGAGTAGGGCGGATAGAGTCAGAGCATGGAAGCTTATCGGGTTGGGCGGGGGCCATGTTAGGTATAGTGGGTGTTGCCTGGGTCTGGGTGTATACAAGGTGGCCAGAATCGACTTTAAGCTAAGAGCAAAAGAATATGCAGATTTGACTTTAGGCTAAGAATAAAAAATATGCAGATTCGACTTTAGGCTAAGAATAAAAGAATATGCAGATTCGACTTTAGGCTAAGAGCAAGAGAATATACAGATTAGACTTTAGGCTAAGAACATAAAAATATGCAGATTCGACTTTAGGCTAAGAACATAAAAATATGCAGATTCGACTTTGAGCTAGGTGTGCATGCTAGTAGGTACACGTTGATGTGGAGCTTGGTGGCTGTGCACAGTTGTGTGGCAGATGTGGGCAGTGCACATGGGTGGTGGGGAGTGTGCACACGCGTATTGGGACTGGCTATCATGTAGTAAACTCACAATTGGATGGGCAAGTTATGGGAACAGGGGGAGGGCGGGGTGCAATGTAAGAGGCATATTGAAGGGTAGCAGAAGTGGTCAATGTCAGTGTTCAATTGACAGCTAGTAATTAGCGGTGCATGGAGTGCTTACTGGTGGTTGAGGACGGCGTGTGTCTCATTCCCTGCGTTGCGCTGGTACATGCGGTGTAGATGGCCTTGTGGAACACCAGGTGGGGGCTAGTCTGCGTGCATTTGAGAGGTGAATGGTCTCAACGATAGAGGTGGCGAGGGGCAGGGGTTGGCACCTCGCGGCTCGTGCGGCTAGACAGGCAGAGACAGGCTCCAGCCTTGTCGTGGCAGGCCTTGAGGTGGGCGGGCCGGCTCTCACCTTCCGGTGCTGCTGGCTGGGTGAAATGGGCGTGCGGAGCCAATCAGGAGCGCTCCGCTCGGGGATCAGCTGGCGAGGTTGCTCAGCAACCGAGGACGCCAAATGTAGCGGCGGCCATCTTAGAAGCGCACGCTCGCTTGTTGCTTCAATGGATTTTCGGTGCTTTCTTTACAAAAGTGGATGTGGCGCTGCTTGGCCACTTTCTTGCAGCAAAGGTGGAGGCAATGCTGGGCAGAGGCAGGGGTGCAGTTGCACGGCCCTAGTACCTTTGGTATAGGGTAGCAAGATATGGTACATGGTGTGAGTACCAGAGCATGTCATGATAATACCTGATAAATTGTGGCTCTCTGGACTCATGATGGAAATAACTGGTAATTGGCATTAGTGCCTAAAGCTATGATGACAATGCTGACAAAATGCTTAAAGACGAGCCCAAACTGTTGGCTTCTTCAATACTTGTTCTAAGTGTTGTCTAAAGTGTTACAGAAGGCATGGTAATAGGCAAATGAGTAATTGGATCTAATGCCTTTATTGTGCTCATTATAAAAAATTGAGTTTTAAACATGTGCTGCTCGGCGTTATCTTACTTCCAAAACAGCGTTCAGCCCCTGAGCTATCTTCCCGACCCTAGTATCTGCGACACCTCTCCCTCTTCCAATTTCTCCTCCACCCAGATCCTCTTCTTTTACCACAACTCTCACTCTAATTGAACAACTCCCCTCCTGTCTACTCCCTTCTTTCACTCTCCCCCAAGTCCCCTTCCATTATCCTCCATTCAACCCTTCCACCAACAAGTAAGAGGCTCTGAAATGGTTTTAAATACCCAGAAATCAAACATTTCCTTCCCGCTGGACAATTTACAACCGTATCCAGCATCCATACATATTCTTCAGTCTCAGAACTGGTAGACATTTTTTGGAAGGGTCCTATACATTGAAAGAGCTTTCTTTGCAAAGGTGAAGCCACTGTGGATCCTCTGAACCGTTCCAGCTTTGTCCTGCGAGGCTGATAGAAGCTTCAGTGCTTTGTAAAGACTGAAACCCTTGCTACATTCACCAGTGTCTCAGCAAAGACTGACTCATGTTGCTGTGTGCAATATACATCAAGGTAACATGGATCTGGAAGAAATATAAGCAATAGCAAAACAAATTTGTCATGCATACCGATTGCCACAAAACACTTAACAAATGTTCATGATCCTCATGGACTATGAAATTATTGGCCCTTTTAACTATGTGGCTATTCTTCCAAAGAGAGATGATGAAGGAGAAGGCAAACAGCAGTCAAGGAAATGGGGCTGATCGGTCTAGATGGAATTTCATGTTTATTCTATTTGCCATATGGAATGTATTTTATATAATTGTATTTCTGACCTTTGTTTCTTTATACCCTTGTAAATGAACCAGTGTGTGTTATGTAGTACATATGTAGGAAAACAAACTCTATCTTGTGAAACGCAACCTATTTTGTGGTTCAGGGTATTGTTTATGTATAGGTGAGAAGTGTTATCAATAAGCAGATCAGCACACACCACACTCTTAATGCTGCCTGTGAATGTTGTCAGTGGTGTATACATGTGAATGGTATGAGGATGGGTCTGCCTTGATCTCCACTCACTCACCATGTGTTATCACCAGCATTCTGAGAGAGCTTCCATCAGCAGTGTCCTGTTAGTGCTCTGGGGCCCTAGGGCAGTGTACTTCCCCTGGAAGTGGCACCCCATGCAACAGAAATCACACTATGCAGCATCCTTCCAACTATGCCATCCTAGTGCCATAGGGAACTGGCAGTGTGGCTTTCTCCACTGATGTATTGTCAGCTTTATAAGGCTATACTATGTAGCAATAGTTCCAAAGGTACATTTAAAAAAGAAGACATATCTGTATTATTTGATTGTTGAATCTAAAATTGACTTTTTTGGACAACTTTAAGCTTCTCCCTCCTGTGCCCAATGTTACAGGAGTCCAGCTGTGCAGAAACCTATCTCTCAACTTTATTTCCTCATTTGGAGGAACCTCATTCAAATATTGATGTTGACATTTTTTGCATAAAAGACAACCAATTATTGTCATAAAAGACAACCAATTATTGTGACCCTCTATAAAACATTGTCCATGTCTAACACATCACTTGAACAATATCAAATTCCCCTCATTACAACTACATTGAGATCTTCTAAGAGATTTAGAGAACTGTGTTTCCTTAAAATCCCTGTTAGATTTCAAATGCTTGAACATTTGTTTTAGCATTGCACAAATACTTTATTTCTGTTTTGATTTAATTTGCAATCATCTTTACATTTTGTGCCATAGATGAGAAATATACAATTTATTTGAAGTGTCTCTGTGTTTTTAAAGCTGAGATTATTCCTGTACTTTCTTAAAATAAATCGAACACCGCATATGCTTACAGGGGTTTTGATGTTTCAGCACTTAACCCTATGGCAGTTTGGATTTGTCTGCAGCAAAGTCCCCAACGTGTCCCCTGACGCCCCCAAGTAAGTCTAATGTTGTTCCTTTGCCCTGTGGGGCGATCAAAAGATGTAATGTTAACATTCCAGGCAGCACAGCAGCCCTGCAATATGGAGCATCCTTTAAAAGGCTGAGACTTATCATGGGCCTGCTTCACGCGGGTGTCCTCTAAAACATGTCCTTGGCATGGTTGGGTAGTCCTCTTGGGGCCCAGCTTCACGCCACAGATGCCCTGTGACCAGCCCAACCAACAACCCCAGAAACAGACAAGGGACCTCCTCAGACAGGCTACATGCCGATATTAATCGATTTACATATAGAGGGGTAAGTTCAAGCCGCAGTTCTATTTTCAAATAAAAAACCTTTATATACAGTGCTTGCTGGCACATTATTCTAGCCGTGCGGCGCAATAAACAACTGGTATTAACAAACTAAATTGGACTCATTTCTTTGACCTTAGAACAATGAAAGACTGGTCACTTGCAGGGTATGTTTTAATGACCTACAAGTTGCATAGATATCGCTGTGGCAGGTGTACTAACCAACTGAGATGCCTCACCAGCATCCATTGTGTTAAGCCTTGAGCTGGGCCTGTATATATGCCTGTCTACAGGAGACAGGCAAGCAGGTGGCCATTTTGTATCTTTCTCTTCATTTCCAGTGCCATGACCTAGACTAGAATGCTACAAAGCCTTATTTAGGTGTCCGCTGGGGTTACAGAACTGGATATTGTCGTATGTCTTCCAGTATGTTTAATGTTAGGGGAGACTGGGGGCAGACAATGTTTGTTGCTTCAGGAACCGTAGGACAGAGCCCCTGGTGTTTCCACGCGGCCTGTCTCGCTTAGAAAACAGTAGCCTTGTTTGCACAGCCTGCGCCGAGGGGAGGTGGGACGAAAACCCCTTCTAAACCCCCAATGCGTTTACTCAAACACATGCAGGAGTTTGTTTAAGTCTGGCTGTCAGGGACATGTCAGAAAGCGAGGAGACGACCTCGTCTGCACGTCCCGCCTGGAGGCAAGCAAAGAGAGGGTCAGATGTGAGTAAACACCTTCTCTAAATATCTACCAGCTGGCAGCCCCACTGCTTGATTAACGAAGGATGATCGTTAGAAGGAATTCAGATATTTCCTGATTGCTCCATGGCTCAGTAGGCAGGTAGAGCTGTGCTAAAATCGGAGGCAGAGCCTGTAACACATCATGTGCCGCCTGGCATACTTTCACCTGCGCCACCAGACTATGCCCCAGCCCTACCGGCTTTTTAGAGGCATGGGCCTGACAGGAAATCTCCCTGGACTGCAAGTCCTACTATTTGTTCCATTCATCCCATAATGACTGCATCACCTGATAGGCATTTGAAGCGACACTGCTCACCTTTCTGTAAGTGCCCACCATCGACCTTGTGCATCTGTTAGGACCTAGCAAAGGCAGGATGCTTACACCCCCCATCACCGGTAGCATTATACCATAAGTCTCACTCCTCGGCCCAGCACCACTATCAAACAGCCAGAGGCGTTGCTGAATGGGAGTGCGGGCGGGAGTGGGGGGGGGATCTATAGCCCTGGGTCTTTTGGTTGTAGCCCCAGATAGCAGCCCTGGGGCTAGAACCAAAAGGCTATAGCTAGCCCCGACAATCCCAATATTAGCGTAGCCCCGGATATTTTCCAGACCTAGCAACACCCCTGCACACAGCCCATAACCACTAGACAACCAAACACTGTCCACCGCTGACAGCGTCATGAACACTTTACCACGGCAACCTCCTCCACATCACACTGCAACCAACCCACACAGCATCCCCTCACAACAACCCGCAGGCTGGTGCTCAGAAATGCCTGCTCCGTGATCTCAAATGGAACCGATATCAGACCTACTCACCACCCATATCCTGGACTTCCCCCCCCCACCCCCAACAGCTGCAGCATTCAACTCAGGGGGTGGTCGCACGGGATTGGCTCGCCTTCATCCGCAAGTCATCCTCGCCCTGCAGCAGCCTGGAAGTAGCGCCATCAGTTCCTTTGAAGCACTCTCCTGCCACTCACACTCTCTCCCACAGACACCATCAACCGCACCAACAGGCCACATACTTCTAAAACGTCCATCATCACCTACCTGGTCACCATGCCCCTCACACGCGCCAAGGTTCTCTTCCCCGGCGACTTCAGCCTCCCAGGCAACAGGCAGTATTTAACCTACTGGACACCCAGAACATCACCCAGCACACGACTGACCCAACTCGTAGCCAGTATACTCGCCCACTCTATCACATCCTCTTGGAGCAGTCGGGTTGCGCGCCAAGCAGGGCAAGGATACAATCAGCCTGATTTTAAATGGGACATAGTGGTAAATCGGAACGTAACAGCAATCAATAATGCTTTTTATGTCTTGATTTACCTCTGCCGCATTTTGATGCAGTGACAAGGTAAGCAGAGAAAAGATCGCTGCCATTCCTTCCTCCTCCATCTTGTCAGTGAGTTTCATTTTGTGCCTGCATGACATTTCCATGCAGGTGTAAAACGAGTATGGAATACACCTTGGTTTTGTACCTGGTCAGAAACAGGCGGATTTCATAGGAATCCATTAATTACACCGCCTGCAAAGCATGCATGTAGGCAGCGTTTACATTTTCACACGACGGGAAAATGAAAGAGTAAAATCGAATTTTCCTGGCCTTTTCCCTTTGATTCTCTCCTCTGCCCTGCAAATGTTTAAAAATGCATTCTGGGGACCAAACAGTGGAGATGACCTTCTCCAACAGTCATACAGAAATAAAGGCAGTTGTGCCAAAATAAAGGTCTTATCGATCGATATTTTATTGTTTGTAGTGCTTCCTTTATGGTATTCTGACAATAATCGGTGTGTGCTCCTGGCACCATTTCAAGAGAGAGAAACAGATAATAGTTACCACTGTGATAGCTGCAAAGGAAATAGAGAATAGAGAATACAGACAGAAAAACAAGAGAAACCCTTTCATTTTTATATGTCTGATGCAAAACTAAATTGCGTCTATACATTCTCAATTTTAGGGTGATTATTCTTAATTCTTAATTACTTGTTCCGCCAATCCTTGTTCAGTGGTCTAATTGTTGTAGTGCACTGAAAGAAGATTAGTCAGTAACATGCCGTAAAGATTAGCTCTGTTTTAAAAACCTGTTTCTGGTATAGGACAATCTAATTAATGTCTTTCTTTAAGACTCTTTGAGGTTATGACGGCATGTAGCATTGAGACAAAATATATTCATAATATTAGATATGAGCAATCATGTATTCATTGCCCCTTACTCGTCCTCAAATACAATAGACCCGTGCCTCCCAAATGGCTGAAAAACATCACGTCCACCATCCACATTGTAACATTGACCAACCATACCCAACACAAGATCATGAAGACATTTCAAATATTGTATGATTTCCCTATAAAACGACCCACAGAAGACCTTATCAACTTTGCCACCATCAGTCATGATCCCACAACAAGGACGGAAACACCCGACTTGGAACATTCACCAACACCCTAATGTCAATCATCAACATACATGCCCCTGAAAAATAAACATAAACTGTAACCATCAGACTTAATCCAACTGCTCCCTGGTACACATAAGAACTCAACTTCCACAAAAGAGTAATCTGAAAATAAGAGACAAACTGGTGCAGTTCAAACCCGCCTTCTCATCTAACCATTCTAAATAAATTCTGGACTTCATGTGGTGTGCCGGATCAAAAGAAGGGCACCGACACTCTGAGGACATTCTAACAATATATGGTTATTAACGAAAAAAAGAGAAGGCCTATCTTCCCCTATCACTGCGGGGTGTTCCCTACCTAGATTACTAACAAAGGTGCCCGTTAGTCGTGAATCAATGTCCAAAAGAATCAGTTTGCTGTCCAAAACTAACTTAATGGACCCTACCACTATTATAATCAACTAAGATCATGAGAATGACTCCCTTCTGGTTGTGGCTGTGCATTTGCACCGTGGTTCACTTGTGTTAAAGTTCTGCTCCATATACAATCCATAAATAGTTTCTTGCTATCCTCTGTATCAACTCGTGCAATTCCCTCAGGGAATTGATAATCTTGATCTCCTCTTATATAGGGATTTTTCTTGCCCTTGTAGGTCTCCTTCTCTCTTTCAGAGAAGGCTGTAAATGTTCTTGTATAAGATTTACCGTAGGGATCCCTCAGGGCTTTACTACACAAGCCTTTCTCTCTGTTATGTCCACTCTTGGTTGCTTGGCTGTTGGGTGATTTTCCCCTTTTCCCAGGGTAGCACTATTCCAATTCTACTCCTCTCACTCTCTGTGATGTATGTGCTTCTTTTTATCACATTAACACAGTTTGAAGTTATTCGTTTGCTTTCCACTCTTTCGACATGGATACAGGGACGAGTTTCTCTGAGGTGATAATGATTCCCTTTTGGCTTCCCAGTACTCCTGTTCTCCCTATTCCTTCTTTTTTGCAGAGGAACATCTCCAGTGCCTGCAGGTACTGGGAATCTGTTTCTTCCTTCCGTTTGCTTCCCTGATGGCTTTCTGTGACCTCCCCTTTATTACGGGTTTCTGGCTCCTCCTAATTTTTCTGATATCGCTATGTGTAATCGATTCGGGAGATGCTTACTCTCTCTGGTGGTGTCAGCATCATTGAGGCGGCAGACTGCCCACCATGATTTTTCTGTGGTCATGCCACCACCAAGCTCTCCACTCCAGCCTTCCTGGCTTTCTGCTCTTCATAGTCGCTGGAAGTCCAGCGTTTCCTGCTCCATTCCATCCCCTTTCAACAAATTCAGAACAGTCCATTGGAGCCTTAAAGGGACCGTTTCATCTTCTCGCTGGTAGCAGTTTATGCTCACTTCAACTTCCTTCCAGTCATGGAACCTATAGTGATTTGGTGTGCTAGATATTTCCATATAGGCCATCACATGGAGGGCATCAGGGAGGGCCTCACAAGAACAGGAGTCCTTGTCCCCAAGGGGGAGTCTCTCCCAGTGAGGTCCCATTTGCCTTGACCACTTATGGAGGGTGTTGCAGAGTGGGCTCCCCTCCAAAGGGAAAAGGGACGAATTTCCTTGGTTCATCACAGTAGACAGCAGAATACAACTGTAAAAGCCTTCTACTAATAGAGCAAGATAGAGTAAGCCAAGAAAGAAAACAAAGCTCTCTTTACGGAAGTCAAATAGTGTATCAACACCCCATAACCCAACCATGCCACAGTAGAGTGATAAAACAACCACCATCAACAGCCTCTTAATTGAAAGGATCAGAGATCTCATTGATGCTAATAACAAAGCAGACAATGCCCAGCTGACACCATCATGCAAAACAATGACATGGGCTGCCTTTGAACACTCTTCATGAATAACTCATAAAACCCCAATATACATGAAAGCATCATCTTGCTGACATTTTGCTACCCTTCATACACACGCACTCCCAATCAAAGCCATCAATCCCATCCTGACACTCATGAATACATCGCTCACTCAGGACACCTTCCCCACCAACCTCAAACCTGGACTCCACCCTACTAAAAAAAACACCACTAAACTCTTATGACCTCAGCAACTAACACCCCATCACACGCCTTCCTTTCCTATGCAAGTTCCTCGAAAGAGCCTTACCTACCCAACTTCAAGCACACATCATCGCCAATATCTTACTACAGATCAAACTATCAGGCGTCAGACCCAAATGGAGGAAGGTTCCTCAACAACAGACACCACTGCCTCATGGTATTTGATCTCACCATCACCTTCCACACAGAAGATAATCATGCACACATCAAAATACTGCCCATTCGCATGGGAATGAGAGAGAAGATTCGCCAATGGTTCAACTTCTACCTAGAAAACTGGAACCAGATCACCATGTCTACCCACTGCCTGTGGAGTCCCACGAAGAGCCATCTTCTCACCCATGTTACCCAGCCTCTATATGGGGCTCCTTGGTCCCCTCCTCATCATTCACAGTCCCCACATCATTTTCCCCACATCCCTGCTCCTTAACCCATCTCATTACTTACAAGGTGATTCCCAGCTTGCTCAAGAGGAACTGCACCTTTTTGGCTTGTCCAAAATAAAAAAAACTTGTATATTCCATTTTCCAGACCTGATACAGTAGCAATAATATTTCTATTCTTTCTATCTCTTCTGGATATAGAGTTGTATCCATTACCCCATTGCAACACCTGTTGTTTGCTGTCACTGACAGGTTATGATAGGTGTGGACTTCTGCCATGCCTAAGTTTGCAACAATTTTACATTCTGTGCCAGGCATCAGAGGATTTGGGGAGGGGAATACTGCTTCCCTAGTCACCCGCCAGCTTTCAGGCCCAAGTGGAGGCACATAAGGCTGGAGGGGCCAGGCTGGGCCACACACAAATGACCAGGCCTTGACATTCCATCAAGAATGATAAGGCTGGTGGATGACTTCCACACATTTCATTTTGCTTTTGCAAGGCATGCATAGAAGGGTTTTTGACTAGGAAAGCTGCTCATGCCCATCAATGTCATGCCACAGCACCACACCCCCCCTGTGATCGCTCCCCGGCCCCATGCAGTCATTTAAGTTTTGGGTGTATAAAGATCAGGGTTGACTTTTGGCATTTCTTTAGAGCTAGTAGGGAATGTGTTTATTGTCTGATGTGGGAGCCCGTTCTACCAAAGGAAAGATTATCATAAAGTGAGGAACTTCTTTGTCTTCCCCTTCGTCCTCTGAGTCACCCTCTCATTGAATGGCAAGGAGAAGATGCAAATCAAGGGATAGTTCCTAAGGGTCAGACTGCCGGGGTATCTGATCTAGTCTATTGTGAGAGAGCCAATGAATTTGATGACTCAAGCAGGTTATTTTTCAGAGGATGGCATAAGATTCAGTTACGGATGGGGACATTTGGGGAATATATCTGGATAAAGAAGATTTGCAGGACATGTTTGGATGGGGAGCTTTTGGGTAATATCTGCATTAGGAGGACCTGTTTGCTTGTATCACGTTACACATGGGTAACCCTGATGCTCGGCTTGTGTAGGGGCCCTCCACATCTCATCTTTGATTACAGAGGCAATTTCCCACGGATGGGTTACAGATCCCCCAGATGTGGAGGATGTGATTACCCAGGAATGGAGGGAGCCAGACAGAAGTTCCTTCCTGAGATCAATGACCAAATCTTACCCCTTGGGAGGAGGTGAGAAACTTTTCTGATTCGATCCAGAATGGTTTCCTTCCTTTTGAGCCTTACATTAAGGCCTCCCATTAGCAGTTAGGAGGCCAATAGCAAAGATGCATTAAATAGCAGGGTGGAGAATGCCATTACAGGATCTTTCAGTACTGTAACTAAATCATTTGGGGCTAACGTGTGTTCCTCGAGAGTCGGTTGTGGTTGGATTTTCGGGTGCTTTATAAAGCTAGTGAGCAGGGATCAGAAATGTGTTCAATCATGGACAAGAGTAACATGTTTTGCTTTCCTACAAGAAGCCCTAAGACAGACCTCAGCAGAAGTTCGGGAACAGCTCCATGCTCTCACTCCGGGCTTTTCTCAAGTGCCAGGACCTTACACCTAGTTCTGACTGGACAGCCTGAGGTCCGGATTGTACGGTGGGAGCTTGTCTGCAGTCATGGACTCTGGATCTTAAACAGTTTCAATGATGGATATCATCTTGAGCTCTCCCATCCCCCTCTCCAATGTCCCTTCTGGTGACCCAAGGGCTCCACTGTCTGGACAAGAGGCATGCTGCACAGAGAGATTCTGTCTCTGCTGGAGAAGGTCATCTCCACTGTTCCTCCTTCATGCAGTGGATCAACAACTCACTTTTCAGTTTCTACATTGCAGATGGCATCCAGAAAGCATCAAGGGAATACTGTCAGGTTTAAACCTAAAACCTGATTCACCTTGGCCACCATTGTCAGAGTCTGGTGTGGGGGACTTGCACTACCAGCACACGACCTAGCTGTTTGATCAGAAGTCAACTCCCAGAGTCTACACACAGATACTGATGCTCCTCGGGGCTTTCTGCCATAAAGAAAGATTTTTGATGTTTCCTTATTTGGAGAAAAGGCTGATCTCGGCTCCGTAGCCCCTCATCTTGATGGGTAATCCCTCCATAGTGATTACACTGCTTCTGATGTATGTGATCCTTATAAAATGCAAGAAATCCCTTTTATATTCAAGTCAGGAATTCATATTTTTAGGTGTTCTTTTGTGGCCAGATCTGGGTCTGGTTTTTGTTGCTGAGACAGATTGTCATCTCCCAGGTCTAAAGACAAGACCCTGCCAGCTTTCCCAATGGCCTCAGCAAGAACTTGGCCCAGAATTCAGGGGCTCATGGTAGCATCATATTTTGTTGTCTTCTACATAAAACTTGAGCTCTGTCCTCTGTGTACTAATCTCCATGGAGGGATTGTTCTTGTGAATCAGGAAATATGTGAGCCTCTCTGTTGGTAGCTGGATCTGGTAATCCTCAGCAGAAGTGTGTTGTGGGTATGCACACCCATCTCTTTTTACTTTACCCTACTTCTTAGACCCCTCCCTTCAATTTCTCATTCTACTTAAAGCACTTCCTCCATGCCTTTTCGTGCCTCATCAAAGGTCTCGGCAAATAGGGCCAGATAATGTCCTCACTCATTGGACTTCGCAGGCTACTCCTACATGCATGTATGATTTTCAAAGCCACACATACAAATCTGCCCCTGTGCATGCTCCCCCCAAACTGCAGACCAAGTCACCATCATTGGTGGTCAGTGCATCACCAATTGTCAAGACCTGGCCCGACTGTTAGTCCAGAAACAACCCTATAGATTGTATAGCAGATATATATATATATATATATATTATATTGGCCAAAAACCAATCGCATCATGTGAAATACGTGTAATAAACATCGCAAACAAAGAACCGTTAATGGAACCAAAGGGAGTCCATTTTGTGAAAGTATTCGCAATTTGCTTTTTTCCTTTCTGTCTAAACTGCTTTGCAAATGTATTCTATGATCCAAGCTCTTACACGGTGCGAGGCCACAGCTTGCATGTTGAAAGATCAACCCAGACAGGAATGCCAAACAGTACAGAAATACATTGTTTTCCTCCCTCACAATGTCCTTGGAGGCAAGCAGAAACAGCATTTAATCAGCGGCCCAGGTGCCGGCCTGTCGTACCAAAGCTGTAGCAATAGGCAGTTAAAACATGAATTATATTCTTTTAGCGGTCCTCCTTCGCGGATCTGCCTCAGAACAGGCTGACCCCCAGTTCATGAATAGAAACTGGTAGATAACATACTAAGGAATGTGTCTCTCTTACGAACATGATATCCTTGCTGAACAAGTGCTTTATGTTCTCCATAACAAAGAACTGTCTCTGCAACTGTTGCTAGAATAAGTATAATTAGATTGAATAAGAACCTTGTCATAATTGTCATGATTGTCAATCACCGAATCCTAGCCATAGAAGATACATTATGGGCAGTTTGATTTGCCTTCAAAGATTGCATGCTTGTATATATGTTGCCGCTTGAGCGATGCTCACGCTCTTGCGTCTCACGAGGTCTGGGTGACACACGTTGCGAGACGTTAGACCGCAGTCGGCGGACTGAGCATACTTTGAAATAAACCATATTACTTTGAAAATTGAACCTCGTGTCTGTCGTGTCACTAGTATATGGTGATTGTGCCTTAGTTTCCATGTGCGGGGGTCTTCACGGCCTAGCAAAAATGGTGCCCGAATAGGGACCCTCCCCCTTTTGCTCCATTGTATACGTTAAGTTTGAAGAAGGCACAGCGGCATTCGATGTCGTGAGAGACTGGGGGAAGGAAGCTAATCTCCGTCTGAGAAGTAGAGAGAAACATGCGCGCAGACATAAATCAAATGCAGAGAAAGCGCTAGAACTTGATGAGCATCAACAGACAGAGGACCTTAGGAGAATGGACAGGGCTTTCAAATTAAAAAGAAATGAACTTCCTCAAAGTAGTACTGACCCAATTGCTTCTCCACCTTATCTACCTCCCCCCACTCCTGTTGTTGCATCTGCACCATCTCCCCCTGTGCCCGTGACATCATTTCCTCCACCGCCGTCAGAGCATGAATTAGCAGCCGCTTTGGCAGGCAGTTCTACAGAGATGGGGCCTGCACCACAAGGAAGCACTAGAGTAACCCGAAGTACGATTAGCAAAGCCAGGAAAGAGGTGCTGAGAGCCTGGGCACAAATATATATTGAAGGTGATGATGAGGGAGCCGTGCAGAATTCCATGTGTGACTATAGAAGGCTTGGCGAACAGCAGGTATTGTTAGAATGCATGGGGGAGTATCTTGTGGAAAAATGGAATGAGTTGACTGACACATTGGCACCGCAAGCTTTGCGTGATCTAAATGCTCTTTCTTGTTTGCGGGATAATGCGTCGAAAGTACAAGAACACATAGGGCGGCTATTTGTCTTTAAGGATGAGCTTGATCAATTGTATAAAGAAATAATGAAGAAAAAGAAACGACATGCAGCATATGTGCAACAACGATTTTTGCCGCCGTTAAAACCTGTTAATGAGGAGATGAAAATGTGTATGTGGGAAGCGCTTAGATGGATTACTGATGCCACCATTTCTCCAATGCAAGAGCAAGATACGTTTAGTCAGTATACAGTAGAGATGCAGAGGCATGTATTGCAGGTCATGGTTGAGTATTTGCAAGATGAATATTTGAAGAAGAAGACATGTTGTCCCGCTGATTTAATGACGATTTACAAAAGAGCATTTTCGCCTGAAACTGGAATGACTGCCTTTTCTCTCGATTTAGCTTTATTGCTTAGTAAACAAATCACCTAGTTTGCAATTGCCAATGAGAGAAGTGCCCCAATGTTTGTTCCAAAAGTAGAAATTGCTGCCGCTGACGGAAACCCAGCGCGCACGATAGAAGCCCATTATACAGCGTAGTTTGTGCATGTCCCTTTTTCTAGACAGGAGGTAAATAATATTAAGCAGACGATCCCTGATTTTAGGAACAATCTGGCAGGATTCTATAAGGAAATGGAATCTGTTTTGAATTCCTCTGTTTTTACATTGAGTGATATTGATCTATTGTATCCCGTGATTCTTCCTATAGACATATGGAAACAGGTTAGAAATATAAATGACCCAGATATGTTGGGTGATACATGGGAGAGTTTGACTAGAATTGATGGTGAGAGAAAAGCTGGAGAAAAAACGCCGCCGGTCATGTTGGCTTTACCTGCGCGAATAGTACAGAAATTGAAAACTTTGATACCTGAGAAGAGAATAGTGTGGGATAAATTAACTGCTTGTTTACAGAGCAAAGATGAAGGTGCGACAGATTATTTTAATCAATTTGAAGAAGTATTTGCAGATTTTAGTGGCCAAGACCTGAGTACTGAACACGGGAAGAGGTTGTTTGTTGATAAGTCTGTGCAAGGGTTGTTACCGAAAATTCTAAATTTAATAATGACATCTGAAAGTGCATGGCAAGCGAAATCACAAAGTGAAGTATTACACATGGCCCAATATTATGACAACAGAGTAAATGCAGAGAAGGAGAAAGTAATGAGGGACAAAGGGAATTTGAAAACAAGGGTATTAATGCAGCGAGTAGTAAACAATAATAGAGGTGGCAGGAACGCACAAACCAGAGCACAACTCTCCAACATGCAAGGTGGTCCAATAGGGATTAAACAATGTACCTATTGTAAACAAGAAGGCCATTGGCGAGCACAGTGCCCACAGATACAGAATCAGAATGGGACTTTCCCGAGAAGGCAGAATAGAGGTCACCCGGGAACACAAGGACAGAATAGAAACAAAAGAGCGCCACAATTTCAGAACAACCAAGGAAATCACAACCAGAATCAGAACCAAAACCAGCAACAGCAGAATAGCACAGGAGATGAAAATGTTTTTGATAATCAGTCCAATGCATATTACTCTGGCGACTTTACCTCTGATGATGTATTGTTTTACTAGGACAGCCCAAGACAGGGATTGGAAACAGTATCTATTCCCGTAGACCAGGAAGGGCTCTACCTAGAAATGAAGGTTGGGAATAGAGAACACATTTTTCTAGTGGACACAGGTGCGCAGAAATGTTCAATTGACCATCAGCAGGTTCCATAAATACCACTGTCAGGGCAGAATAATGTCTCAGTAGGGTTCTCAGGTACACCAGTAATAAGTCCAGTTTCACAATCAGTACCTATAACACTAGGTCCATTTACCAAGTCTTGGCCATTTCTTTTGACAAAAAATAGCGGTGAAAATTTGTTGGGTTTAAACTTATTGAAGAAATTGATTGTGGTTATTTATTGTTCTCCTGATGGAGTGTATTTGACCATATCACCACAAAAGACTCCTGTATCACAATTTGTATCTAAACCATTAATGACTGAACTGAGTAAAGTACCAACTTGTATATGGGCAGTGAATGATAATGACGTTGGTTGTTTGAAAGTAGAGCCAGTAAAAATTGTTTTGAAAGAAGGAATTACATTGCTGCGTATTCCGCAATATAAAATCTCGACAGAAGGGGAGAAAGCACTGAAATGCATTGCGTCAGATTTGATTAATAGAAACGTAATTGAAGAAATTTCTGGTAGTACTTGTAATAGTCTGATTCTTCCATTGTACAAGAAAGGAGGTAATGACATACCGTACCGTTTCATAATTTATCTGCGCGGATTTAATAAAGTTGTTGATCCACAATTTCCATTAGTCCCGGATTTGTCTACAATTTTGACTAGGATTCCAGTTTCCACATTGTATTTTAGTGTTATAGATCTGAAGAATGTGTTTTTCAGCATTCCAGTACATCCAGACAGCAGATATTTATTTGCTTTTACTCTAGGAGGACGTTCATTTACATTCACATGAATTCCGCAGGGTTACACTGAAAGTCTGAGTATTTACAGTAGAGCATTGAAGGAGCAACTAGATATGCTAGAGCTTCCAACAGGTTGTGTTTTGTTACAATATTATTGATAGCAGCAGACACAGAATACATTTGTAAAGAAAGTACAGTTGCATTGTTGACACATTTGGCAGCACATGGACACAAAGCCTCGTTGAAAGAATTCCAGTATTGTCGAAAGGAAGTGGCCTACTTGGGCTACCTCCTTTCGAAGGTGGGAAGGAGATTGACACCAGAAAGGATAGAAAGCATCTCTGGTATGCCTATTCCAAAAACACAGAAAGAAGTCAGTGCTTTAATTGGCATGGCTTCATATTGTAGGCAGTGGATCACAAAATTCTCCATGATTGCGAAACCAATAGTGGCATTGACAAGGAAGGATGTTGGCCTGCCTTTGCCATGGAGCATGGAATGTCAAGAAGCATTTGACCTGCTCAAAGCTGCATTATTCTCAGCTCCAGTTTTGGGCACACCAAATTATGACAAGAGTTTCAAGTTATTTGGGCGTGAAAACGATGGTTGTGCTTTGGCTGTTTTGACCCAGGAACAAGGAGGGAGAAATAGACCATGCGGTTATTTTTTTTCTTCGTTGGATCCTGTTGCATGCGCTTTGCCACGCTGTTTGCGAGCTGTTGCTGCAGCTGCCGCGGAAGTAAAACAAACCGAGGGTATGGTTTTAGGTCACACTTTAACTGTCATGGTACGCCCACACAGTAGACGCTCTTTTAAATAGAACGCAGACACAACACCTTACATCAGCCAGGCTGACAAGGTATGAAACAGTTCTATTTGCACCAAATATTCAAATTATGAGGCGTTGCGCTTTGAATCCAGCTGAGTTAATGCCTCCTCTCAATGAAAAAACGGGTGAAAAATAATTCCCCCATGATTGTTTAATGGTTACTGAACAAGAAACAAAAGGAAGAATTGATCTAACAGATACCCCACAGAAAGAGCCAGATGGAGAACTGTTTTGTGACAGTTCTTGTTTTAAATTACCCAATGGTACATCAACTGCTGCATATGCCATCACTACATTGAAGAATATTTTAGAAAGCAAAAGAATACCATACAACTCAGCACAGGCTGCAGAGATAATAGCATTAACCAGAGCATGTGAAAGTTCTGAAAACCTAAAAGAAAACATATACACTGACAGTCAGTACGCATTTGGGGTGGTACACAATTTTGGTCTACTATGGGCTGAAAGGGGTTTCCTGACATCACACGGAACTAAGATCCAACATGGCACTTTGAAATTAAGACTGTTGTCTGCACTTGCGCTTCCCAAACGATTAGCAATAATGAAATGCGAAGCGCATAAAAAGGTAACATGTAACGTTGGAAAGGGAAACGCCTTTGCAGACAGAATTGCGAAAACAAACTGCCACTGATTTACACACAAAAATGTACATTGAGAAGTTGAAAGAGGTACCTTGCATGGTAGAAAATGGAATTGCCACAGTTAAAGAAATGCAAACAGACGATACTGCGGATGAAATAAAAGCATGGTCTGAGGGTCCAGCAGAATTAGACATAGAAGGTTGCTGGGTGGACAAAAAGAATAAAAAATGGATGTTGCCAAATGCCTATGAAAAAGCGAGGGTCACTATGGCTCCTAGTCCAACACACATATGTGCTTAGAAAATGATCGAACATCTAGACAAAGTATGGCAGAATCCGCACATTAGAAAAGCCGCTGATTGGCTAGTTCAAAACTGCATGACTTGGAAAAGGAACATCGACTCCAGTAGGAAGTTTTGCCCCCCCTCTCTACGCCATTTGAAGTAATCCATTTTGATTTTATAGAACTAGAAAGGTGTCTAAATTACAAATATGTCCTTGTGGTGGTCTGTGCATTTAGCAAATGGGTGGAGGCCTATCCCCTAAAAGACTGTACCGCAGCTAAGGTGATTCTAAAAGAATACTTTTCCCGCTTCGGCTTGCCACCTGTCATATGGTCAGACAGCGGTCCGCATTTTATTGCAGCCGTGATACTACAGATTTGTGCAGGCCTCCAGATTGATAAAAGATTCCACTCTGCCAGGCACCCGATGAGTGCCTGTCTTGTGGAATGCCAAAATTGTATTTTAAAGAATAAAATCAGTAAAACATGTGAAGGGAGTAAGTTGAGGTGGCCTGACACATTGCCACTAGCTCTGTTGTGCATGCAAACCTCTGTGCAGGCAAAGACTGGACTCTCCCCCTATGAAATTGTCATGGGGAGACCAGCAAATGTTTGGAGTGCCCCACAGCCAAAGCGATTGAAAGACATTGAATACCCTTTGCTCATTACATACTGCAAACTGTTAACTAAGAACTTGCGTTTAATTCATCAGCAGGTGAAGGAGGCTCTTCCTGTCAGATATACCGGACCAGGGCATTGTCTGCAGCCTGGAGACTGGTTCCTCGTTAAGAACTTTGAAAGAAAAATCTTCACTTGCACCACAGTGGAAGGGCCTTATCAGGTCCTCCTGGCAACAAAGACTGCAGTCCGAGTGGATGGCCGCAAGTCATGGATACATGCCACGCATACGAAAAGAATTGCATTTCCTTTGAAAGAACTGCCTAATCCGAACACCGAAAGAAATAACAGCTGCACTTGACCACAAAGATACCATCGCCAGTTCTCTGCCAAGAGTGCTTCCTAAGCCTGAGAAAGGGCCTGGGGAGATTGCAACAAAGATCGAAAGGCAAAAGGTGCCTCAGCTTTGTCCGACTGCTGCCGCATCATCACTCATTGCATCGCAGTCTGGCATTGATCCTGCCTCTGGAAATGAGAGTGCATTGTTCATTGATCATACAGTACCTGGAGCAATAAGGTACAACCTAAGTTCTCAAAGTCGGAAATGATCTGCGTGTTTGTTTTGCCTCTGTTCCCAACACGGATGAAATGGGAAACAGAGGCCTAGGGAAATGGAGCATATGAGCTGTATCAATCCGCATCAAATTGAAAGCTCTGAAACGCAGTTTCCCGGTGCTACCTTTGAAAAGTGAAAGACCAGTGCGACCCCATAAGGACAAGCGGTGGGCATATGGTACCAACACAATTGATGCTTGTTCCTGCCTTTTTGGAGCACAGTGCAAAAACACATAAGCTTGCTATCATTTATTAAGCAGGCTGACCTGAACGCTTTGCTGCTACTTGAACGTTTGCTGTTTTATGTGTGTTGCTGTGGAGAACACTTCCGCGACAAACATTGAAAACCTTTCCTGAAATAAACGTTACAGAAAAATACCTACACTCGCCCCTGTCTACCCCTCCTCCTCCTGCACCAATACTGCTTTGCATTCTGATCATACTGGTCCCTATATTGTGGTATCTGGAAACTATACATCCTTTGAATGTTCTTTTGCCCCCTACCAATGCGCCTACCACAAATAGCCCAGTACACGTGCTTTCTTATACTCTCCCCTCACAAGAAGTGAGACATAGAAAAGGATATGATAATAACACATTACTTCTGATTATGAATATGACGCATGCTATCTTGAATATATCCAATTGCTGGGTCTGCTCCCATTTACCCCAGCATGGTGGAAAAGGAATAGGTTGGTATGTACAGCCTGTTCCACTGAATACTGCATGTTATGCATCAATGAAAGCGTTATTTTATGGAACATGGAACAACAGTGATACTGGTCAATTTGAAGATACAAACATAGACGAAAGGGTAGTATTAAGGCCGGTGGGTTGTTTCATATTTCAAACAGCAGGTGTAAATAAAATAACAAAGCACCAACACATCCAGTAGATAGGCTTTCAATACCTTCTGAATCCCTAATCACTTTTAATATGGCTACAGTAGAAAACAAAGATGCTGTGCCTCCCTCCTATACTATTAACCACAGTCCACAACCTGTCTCATTTTGTTTACAGAAAAAGGGCTCCTATCCAGTAGGGACATTTACTAGATGTATGAATACTGCCGTACTTGGACAAGAAGAAAAACCGTTATACATAGGTGGTCCTGTTTATTTTGTATGTGGAGATCAGGCATATCCATGCCTACCTAGAAACTGGGATGGGACCTGTTATTTAGGAATATTTTTCCTGGTGTATTTCTCTCCAAAACATCCGAAATATCAAAATTATCTAGATCGAGGCCATGACGAGATGATACTGCAGGACTGATTGCAGAAGATATAGCAAAGTCATTTATACCATTTTGGGGGACAAGCGATAAATTCATGGAATATAAGGAGATTGTCTAGAGTGTTAGAAAAAACGATAAATGGAACTACAGATATACTCTATAATATGACACTAGAAGAGAAAGCAGTTAGGTTAATGACACTTCAAAATAGAATGGTCCTTGACATAATTTTGGCTGACCGTGGGTGGGTGAGACTCCTCCCCCACGATATTTGAAGCAATAAAAAAAATGCATGTCCTAAGTACTGATCTTCGTGTTCCCACAGGTGGTTAGATTCTGGATATAAGTTCATGGTTTTGGGAACTATTATGATCATGGGGATGGAAACTAATTGCAATTCTGGTCACAATATTAGGAATCCTCATGTTCTGTTGTTGTTGCATACAATGCCTGCCAATCCTTTGCTCCCAGATTACAAATGAATGTGCACAGGCTATTAAAACAAGACACCCTCAAATATTGAATGAAGGTACACACAATGAAAATGAAGCAATCAAAGAATTCATGGCCATTAATGTTTCTGATGATGATTATAGTAGCATGCATAGCTCAGAATTAGACACGTGGTCAGATGAAGATGTGATGTATTGGATGATGCTCTAGGCTACGGCTAAATGGACGGTTTTGTTAGTTCAGAAATTACCCTATAGATTGTATAGCATATATATATATATATGGGATACATTACTCACCGTAATCGTATTTCTGATGCTTGTATCTGCTTAGATTCACATGCTGTGCATAGGCCGACATCTAGTGGAAGCTGCGGAGTATTACAGTTTGTTTTTCGAAACTCGAAAATGGGCGTCGACACAGGCGTGCCAGTAATACTATCCCTAGTGTGACGTCCACTGTACCCAAGATCCCTCACGCGTCTAGGATCCTCAGATTGTATTTTTTCTGACATGAGGAAGCATGAGGAGTAGCGCGAGTACAGATAATCCAAGCAGATAGACAGAAAGGTAAGACTACAAGCAATCATGCGCCTTCTCTCGGAGGGGAGGAAGGGTGGGTCGCATGTGAATCTAAGCAGATACAAGCATCAGAAATACAATTACGGTGAGTAATGTATCCCTTCTGAGGCTTGTGGAATCTGCTTAGATCACATGCTGTGCATAGATTAGCGAGCAGTACCAGAAGAAGGAGGTGGGATGTGAGAAGAGTCATGAGCAAACAGGTGTCTCAGAACCGCTTGTCCCACTTGTGTATCTGTCTTGGAATGAGTGTCAATGCAGTAATGCTGAGTAAAAGTGTGAATAGAGCTCCAAGTAGCTGCTTTGCAAATGGTGTCGAGGGGAACATTTGCAATGAAAGCCAGAGTGGCCCCAATGCCTCTAGTAGAGTGGGCTCTTGGCGTAAAAGGCAGAGTCTTTTCAGAAAGAGAGTAACACAGCTGTATACAGTTGATAATCCACTTCGAGATAGCGCCTTTAGAGACGCAATCTCCCTCTCTGCCTGTAGCTACGGAGACAAAAAGTTGATCTGTTTTCCTTAGCGGTCTGGTTTTATTTACATAGTAGAGGACTGCCCTACGCACATCTAGGGTGTATAGTTTCACCTCAGCCAAGCTTTGCGGGTTCTGGAAGAAAGCCGGAAGCTCGATGGACTGGTTTACATGGAATTTAGATATAAATTTAGGTGAGAACCTAGGGTGTGTGCGTAAAACCAGTTTGTCTTTGTGGACAGTAAAGAAAGGATCCTGCACTGACAGAGCCTGAATTTCACTGACCCTTCTTATAGAGGTAATGGCTACTAAGAAGGCAGTTTTAAAAGTCAGGTGTTTGAGACTACTTTTATGCATGGGTTCGAAAGGGGGCCCCATGAGCTTAGCTAGCACCACATTAAGGTCCCATCCTGGCGGTGGGTTAGAAATAGGGGGGTGAAGTCTCTTTACTCCTTCCATGAAGGCTTTAACTACTGGTACTTTCCACCACGACACCTTGTTATGGGATGTGGTGTAAGCCGAGAGGGCAGCCAGGTGTACTTTCAGAGAGTTAAAAACCAATCCTGCATCCAGCAGGTGGAGCATGTATGTCACAATGTTGGAAGGAGTGCAATCAACCGGGTTGATTTGTTTATTCTGGCACCAAATAACAAATCTCTTCCACTTTTCAAAGTAACAGTGCCTTGTGTTTGGTTTCCTGGATTCTTTTAGTATGTCCATACACCTCTGTGGTAAATTGAGATGTCCAAACTCTATGACCTCAGGAGCCATGCTGCCAGGTTCATTGAGTTGGGTTGCTGGTGCACTGTTTGACCTTGTTGCTGGGACAGTAGGTTGTACCAGGCTGGAAGTTTGATGGGCTCGCACACCGCCATCCTGCGTAGGTGTGGAAACCATGGTTGTCTCGCCCACATGGGAGCAACTAGGATGAGCGTCATCGATTCCTTGTTCATCTCTTACACTACCTTCCTGATGAGAGGAGTTGGTGGAAAAGCGTACGCAAACATCCCTGACCAGTTCATCCACAGGGCGTTCCCTTGGGAGTCTGGCTGGGGGAACCTGGATGCAAATCCTGGGCATTGTTTGTTTTCGCTTGTGGCGAATAAGTCTATAGTGGGGAAACCCCACTGAGAGAAGAGATCTTCTACGATCTCTCTGTGAAGGACCCATTCGTGTTCTTCTGGGAGGGAGTCTCTGCTTAGAGCATCCGCTAGGGAATTGAGCTCCCCTGGAACATGTTGCGATGACAGGAAGATGTTCCGTCTGAGTGCCCATATCCAGATTTTCTGGGCAAGCTTGGACAGATTTGGCGAACAAGTCCCTCCTTGCTTGTTCAGATAGAACATGGCTGTCGTGCTGTCCGTCCGGATCTGCACCGACAAGTTTATTAGATGGGGCTCGAACGCCCGAAGCGCTCTGAATACTGCCAGAAGCTCTAGCAGGTTGATGTGGTTCTTGGCTACTGAGTGAGACCAGAGACCCTGAGCTGTGTGGTGGAGATGGTGAGCTCCCCACCCAGTCAGGCATGCATCTGTAGTCACCACTGCCTGTACTTCGGGATCGTAAAAGGGTTTTCCCCTTGCGAGATTCTCTCTTGTCCACCAGTGTAGTCTCTGTACAAGTGTTGGCGAAACGACCACTAGATCGTCCCACTGACCACTTGCCTGAGACCACTGTTTCGCCAACCATTCCTGCATAGGACGCATGCGCAGTCGCGCGTGGGGGACCAGGTAAATGCATGACACCATCATGCCCAGTAACCGCATTGCTTTGCGTACCGTTATTTGTTGACCGGACTGATAATGTGGAATTTGCAGTAGTAAATTCCGAATTCTCTCTTCCGAAGGGAAGGTCAACCCTTTCTGAGTATCTAGGATTGCTCCTATGAACTGCTTTGAGGTGCTTGGCACTAGGCTTGACTTCTTCTCGTTGATTGAAAAGCCTAATTCGTGGAGGAGGTTGATAGTCCTTTGAATGTTTGTCCTGCAAATTCCTGGGGTTTCCCCCGTTATGAGCCAGTCGTCCAGGTAAGGGTACACTGGAATTGCCTCCCTGCGTAGGTGTGAAACTGCCACCGCCAGTACCTTGGTGAATACCCTTGGTGCTGAAGCTATCCCGAAGGGCAGTACCTTGAATTGGTAGTGGCGTCTGTCCACCTTGAAGCGCAAGTACTTTCTGTGCGCCGGGAGCATGGAAATATGAAAATAAGCATCTTTCACATCCAAGGTTGCCATGTAATCCCCCTCTTTTAGGAGGGGGATTACCTCTTGTAGCGTGGTCATACTGAATTTTTGGGGCTTGACATACTTGTTGGCAGGCCGTAAGTCCAGTACTGGGCGCATTGTCAAATCTTTCTTTGGCACAAGGAAGTAAGTTGAATAAATACCCTTGTTTACCTGGTGTCCTGGGACGAGTTCTATCGCGTCCTTTTCTAGCAGAATGGCAATCTCCTCGAGAAGGATCTTCTGATGTTCTAAGGAGTGTACTCTTTGTCGTGGAGGATGGTTCCGGGGACGCTGCAGTAATTCTATACAATATCCTGTGGACACTGTTGACAGCACCCATCTGTCTGAGGTGATCCCTTCCCAAGCCTGGGTGAAGTTGGAAATGCGTCCCCCTACTGGGGTTGCGTGAGAAGGGACCCTGAACTGAGCGTCACTGCTTTGGTGGAGGCGTGCCACCTCCCTTGTTGGGGCTGCCTCTGCCTCTTCCACGCCCTCTTTTGTTACCCCTGCCGTAACTTTGGGTAGACTGATGGCTGTTGTTCCACTGTGTACCCTGTCCCTGGGCATAGTTGCCTCTTTGTGAATTTTGGCCGCGTGGGCGACGAAAATGACTGTTCCCCCTCTGGTTAGGGGGTTTGTTGGTTAGTTGGCCAAGGGATTTCAGTGTCTCGTATTCGTCCTTGGCGTTTTTCAGTGCGTCTTCGACCGCTTTCCCAAACAATAGATCGGGTTCCACCGGCTTGTCTATTAATGAAGCCTGAGTTTCTGTTTTGAATCCCGACTGCCGTAACCACGCATGTCTTTTGATAACAGTACCTTCTGCTATCAATCTTCCTGCGTTGTCTGCGGCGTCGAAAGTTGCTTTTAATATGCAACCAGACACGGCTCTCCCTTCTGCCGAGATCCGAGCCAATTGGCCTTTTAACGGTTCAGGAGCTGAGGCTATGAGCGCCGCGACCTCTTCCCATTAATGGCAGTTGTAGCTGGCCAACAGGGTGGTGGAGTTAGCAATCCTTGCTTGGTAGGCGGACGTTGAGGCTACCTTCCTGCCAAACCCGTAAAGTTTCTTGCTCTCCTTGTCGGGAGGAGCTTCAGATGAAGATAAGGGTGTTCCAGCCCTCTTCCGAGTGTTGGTAACAACTAGGGAGTCTGGTTTAAGATGTCCTCTTATATAGAGAGGGTTAGAATGGGCTGCCCGGAAAAGCTTTTCGACCCTGGGGTTGACTGCTCTGGTGAGGTTTGGGTTCACCAGGGACGGATCTATTCTTCGTTGGATGGATTTAAGGATAGGGATGGTCTGAGCGACCGGCCTCCTTTCTCCCACCAACTCTTCTGCGAAGTCCCTTTCCTCCTGTACACTGTGGGTGTCGATGTGAAAATGTTCTGCCGCGCGAGCGAGAACCTCATTAAGGAGGGGCTGGTTATCGACTGGCGAGTCGGTAACTGGGGCTTCATTCTCTACCGGGGAATCTACTCTGTAAATTTCCTGCTCATCTTCTCCCTCCTCCTGATCCTCATCATCCGCATAGTATTCCGTCCCGGTTTGTTCCTCCATAATTTCAAACTCCTGGTCCCCCTCAGGGAATGGAGTAGAGTAAGGCTGCACCTCGAAGGGTTCAGTTCTTTCGAACCGGGCCTTTTTACTTAGGGGGATAGGATCAGTGGAACCTGAGGGTGTGGCCCCCTGAGGGTCATACGAGAGGAAATGCTCTGGATTCTTGTCGTAGAAATCAGCCAAGGAAGACATCCTTGACATGACCCTGTCTATGTCTTCACTGGACCATTCTTTGGAACAGGGGATGACTTTAGTAGGCAATTTAGGGGACTTATCAAGGGTACCCTTGCTGGATGTTGATCTCTCAGTAGACTTGTATTTGTCTGTCTGCTTAGGGGGGAAGGATGGTTGTACAGGAGTGGAAGAATGTGCTTTCCGCTGTTTCCCCCCTTCCCCGTGCGTGGAAAAATGTTTTCCCTGTCCCTTGGAGGCCCCGGAGACTTTCGACGCCTGGCGTCGAGGATCGGGAGAGGTATTTGTGTTTTTCGAGCGTGGGGCCTCGCTGGTGTTAACTGCGGGCTCCGCCTCTTGGAGCGCGGCCTGGGGGTGGAAGTCGTTTTCGTCCTCCGACGATCGAACTTCCGTTAGTCTAGGGAGCGAGGCACTCTTGGAAATAGTGGATGATTTCCTTGCGTCATGAGGCGATCTCGATCGAGAGCGCCCAGAGGACACCGAGTCGGACCGTTCTATCTGTGCCTCTTTCCGAGAAGTCGACGTCGTCGAGGTTCGGTTGGACTTAGTGTGCTTAGTGTGTGTAGGGTGTGTAGCGCTTGCGTCGCCGGGGGTCTTCCCCATAGCCGCCCTGCCGGACGACCTTCCGAGGTCGGGGACCTGCGCTCGGCTGTCTTTCGACGCCGTAATGCCCTCGCCGTCCGAAAGTACGGCGTCGCTGCCATCGCTGAAGGCGCCCTCCGCTGCCATGGCCGCCTGCCTGGCGTGGTGGGCCCAACGCTTAGTCGAACGGTCCTTAAGTGTCTTAGGTTTAAACCTACTACACGCTCTGCAGTTCGCTTCGGGGTGGTCCCTCGGCAAGCAGAGATTGCACGAGGCATGCCTGTCGACCCAAGGGTATTTGCGGTTGCACTTGGGGCAGAATTGGAAAGGGGTACCCTCCATACGCACCTAAAGGCAGCGGGCTGGTAAGTGTATGAAATATATAAGATAAGGTGTACCTATATACCAAGAGTGAAGAGTATGTACCACCCCCCACTCTCCCTACTTGCAGGGCCGAGGCCAGCGGCCTACCAGGCCTGGGCCGAGGCCAGCGGCCTTCCGAGGCCCAGATCCGTCGTGCGGCAGCCGACGGTCGATGTCTTCTCCAGCCGTCGTCGAGTGTCGAGGGTCGACGTTGGGGTGGGGAAGGATGTCAATAAAGAATTATAAATTTAAATTATTAGCAAAAGTATGGCTAAGGCCAGGGGACTCCGCAAGATGCTTCCGACCAGTATGGCGGAAAAAAACAATCTGAGGATCCTAGACGCGTGAGGGATCTTGGGTACAGTGGACGTCACACTAGGGATAGTATTACTGGCACGCCTGTGTTGACGCCCATTTTCGAGTTTCGAAAAACAAACTGTAATACTCCGCAGCTTCCACTAGATGTCGGCCTATGCACAGCATGTGATCTAAGCAGATTCCACAAGCCTCAGAAATATATATATATATATATATATATATTATATTGGCCGAAAACCAATCACATCATGTGAAATACATGTAACAAACATTGCAAAGAACCGTTAATGGAATCAAAGGGCGTCCATTTTGTGAAAGTATTCGCCATTTGCTTTTTTCCTTTCTGTCTAAACTGCTTTGCAAATGTATTCTATGATCCAAGCTCTTACACGGTGCAAGGCCACAGCTTGCATGTTGAAAGATCAACCCAGACAGGAATGCCAAACAGTACAGAAATACTTTGTTTTCCTCCCTCACAAAGTCCTTGGATGCAAGCAAAAACTGCATTTATTCAGCGGCCCAGGTGCCGGCCTGTCTTACCAAAGCTGTAGCAATAGGCAGTTAAAACATTAATTATATTCTTTTAGCGGTCCTCCTTCGCGGATCTGCCTCAGAACAGGCTGACCCCTAGTTCACGAATAGAAACTGGTAGATAACATACTAAGGAATGTGTCTCTCTTACGAACATGATATCCTTGCTGAACAAGTGCTTTATGTTCTCCATAACAAAGAACTGTCTCTGCAACTGTTGCTAGAATAAGTATAATTAGATTGAATAAGAACCTTGTCATAATGTGTCATAATTGTCATGATTGTCAATCACCGAACCCTAGCCATAGAAGATACATTATGGCCGGTTTGATTTGCCTTCAATGATTGCATGTTTGTATATATGTTGCCGCCTGAGCGATGCTCGCGCACTTGCCTCTCACGAGGTCTGGGTGACACACGTGGCGAGACATTAGACCCCAGTCGACCGACTGAGCATACTTTGAAATAAACCATATTACTTGGAAAATCGAACCCTGTGTCTGTCGTATCACTAGTATATGGTGATTGTGCCTTAGTTTCCATATGCAGGGGTCTTCACTGCCTAGCACGACTACAGCAGCAGACAGTCAAACAAAAGGAACCAGGAGGCAAGCATTCTTCCTCTATGCCGCAAGACTGTTTAACCTCATTCTTGTCAACCTCAGACTTGCAACCACCCTTATGTAATGTAAAAGAGAAATCACGACACCTGTTCAAGGTGCACCCTCTTCACACACCATAAGAAGCTCAAATGGTGAGGGATTATAGGACTCATAGTACAAAACATTTGGGGAACCTCAGGTTAAAGACCCATGCTTTACGCAATCTTTCTAGCCCCTATATTTCTTTTCATGCTGATCTTTTTTCAGCATCATTGGTGTTCAGCTTGAAACTTGAAGCAGTTCTTCAAAAATGATCTAACTCCCTTTACCATTACCACCCCCAGACATTATAGTGGGATGATAATGCTGATAAACACCAGGAGGGCGGATGTTACCAATAGGTAACAGAGCCAGAGCCGCTTTCCTATTATCTCAGGCTGGGAGGCCAATGCCAGCTGGTATGACACACTTACGAGGTGGTTATTGCTTCACTAGCACCCGGTTTGGAGTGTGGACCAATCATATTGCTCAGAACATGGGCTGTATCTACTGGACAAGCCTGCATTCCAAGCAAACTGACAGCTACTCTCTCTGGATCCCCTCAATCCACACCCCCCCGATCCTCATTCCTCCAGCCCAACTGCAAAGTATGTTATTTTTTAAATGTACCTGATGCCTCAATTCCTCAGTCCCTTGCCCCAGCCGTGCATTCTCTGTCCTTTTCTAGGCCACCATGGAAAGAGAAAAGGTGTTCTTTCAAGGGCACCTTTAGCTTATTTTTTTTAAGGCAACCATGTTTGAAAATGTGTTTTTCTTTATTGGCAGGTTTGTGCCTCCTAATCAAACCTCTTGATAAAAGAAAAAACAGTTACCATCGGTCCTACCTGGGGCTAATGGAGATTATGTCCTTGAGGGCCTGGCAGCATGCTTTGTACTGTGGGGAAGGGAAGAGGGGGCTATAGCCCCGGGTCTTTTGGTTGTAGCCCCAGATAGAAGCTCAGGGTCTACAACCAAAAGACTATAGCTAGCCCCGAGTCCCACCAGTCACGACATTGGCTTAACCCCTGATCTTTTCCAGACCTAGCAACACCCCTGAGCCCACCTTGTTGGGCTAGCAGGCCTTTACCAGCCAGTAGGACCACCTTGAAGGTCATCATCACTTAATTATACCACCAAAATGTTGGCTCTATCGTTATGCACAATGAGGCATGGGAGGTTCTTAGCTACTGTTTTGCTGGCTCCTGTGTTATGATGTGTTAATGTTGCGCTGTCCTTGCTGACCATCTATGAATACTGTGAGAATGTTGGTAATAGGAATGATTGGCAGCTCAGTGGAATGTTGGTGAGTGTTGCTGTGTGTGAGTGCTCTGAGAGTGTCAGTTGGGCCTGAGCTGGGTGTGCTAGATGATGGCCGGTGGGTGGTCTGCACTATGTCTCTCTGTCATATATATAGCTTAAGAGTAACAGGAACCCTGCAATGTAAATATGTAAATAAAGCGTACCTGGTTTTCCATATCAAGTGCAATACCGCTGGTCTTTGTCTAGACTCCATTTCTGTCCACCAGCTCTCAACATTCTGCTACTTCTCTCCCGGCATGAATGTTAAGCCGCTTCCCTGGCAACCATTCAACCTTGAGAATGCTCACTTTATTGCTCCATGCCCTTTCCCCAACTTTCCAAACTCTTCTGAAGCTCCTGGGCCCAATCAGTGTTTTGACATTAGTCTACCAGCGTAGAAAAACTGAGATAACGTTTTTCAAATATATATTTATATTGGTCAATATAAAGAAAGAAAAACAACAGCTGCCCGAGGAAGTCCCATCAGTAGAGGTCTGAACGCCATTACAAGCAAGAGTATAAAACAAGCCGCCAGTGAGAGAAATCCCAAGCTTACAAAATATGCACATGAAAAGTAGCACATTAGTAGGGGGGAATGGTGTCCTCCCCAACACAAACTATGAGGGTAACAGACTCAATAATACACAACAAAATGCACTAGGCCTAAAGTATCCAGCACAAACGAGAAACCCCACAAATTAACAAAACCCTTGGGTTCCTCCACTCCCAGGACACGTTCTATAGTCCCCTATCCACAGCCCTGTCACTGCCCCATAACCCTTCTCAGCATCTGGGCACTGCTCACCTAAGCCACAGGGTCCTTCTCTACTGCCACTATGCGGCCTGGGTCTTCCGTGCCCCTCAACCAGCAATTTCTCTGATAATGTCAGCCTGAGAACTCTGGGAGTTTTTTTTGGATTCGACTTTTTGCATTCGACATTATGACTGGCTACCGTATGTCTTTACATTGATGCAAAAATAGATTTTCAATTAAATAAACTAAAGAACGAACATTAAATTGTGTTTGTAAAAAAATATGATTACTCTTTTTAAACTCCTTCACCTGTTAGGTGTGATATCATCACTGGAAATAAACATCGAGGGGGAAGCGGTATATTTGTTAAGGCATTAAACACTTTTCCCAACATATTTTAGGACCGATGCAATTATGTAAACAAACCCAAGTCCTAAAATATTAGAGGAAAGTGTTGTATAGTAGCTTAAAGAAACATATTGTTTCCCCCTTGATGTTTATTTCCAGCACTGAAATCCCTGGGTACCCCTTCACCGACCTTAATATCGCCCTGTAATCAACACCAACATGAAATCTGTTTTCTTTGTTTCGCTGCTCTCTTGAATTGAGAGATGCATACTGTTACTTGTCGGTCTTGGCGTGCCATCAAGTGGATCTTTGTAGTTCTGTGTGCTAAATTATTTGTTTCCCAAAAAAATATAAATTATATATATAATACGTATACTCACTGTCCTACAAATCAATTTTTACCCATAAAGCCTCCCCACACATTCCCTTCCTTTTATATTAAAATTATTTCCCTACACTTCAACACTTTTTTTCCAGAAGAAATCCAATACAATTGTTATATTTCCTTCTCTGTTAATCAGTTCATTGTTTTAACACTGATTATATGACTGCACACACTCCTGGTGGAACACAATATTCAGGAGGTAACACAAATGTTTAAAATGGTATCCTTAGTTATGCAGCACTGGGTCCCCTTAGATTATGGGATTGCAATAATAAAGCTTTCACGCCCCGGCTGGAGGGCGTACATGGGCTTTAACAGCCCACCAGCCTGGGCTTTGGTAGGTCCGAGCGAAGCCAAGGCGCTAAAGTTTTTTTTTCATCCAACGAGAGAACAGCTCTGCGCGAGCCCATCTCACATCGGAGAAAAGAAAATTGAAAAAATGCCATTGAAATGGAGAAGGGACTAGGACCCTTTTCGGGTGACGCAGCCATGGAAAACATGTTCCAAAATGGCTGCCACCATCCAAAAAGGGATCCCTTTCTATTTCGATGGTGGCAGCCAGCCGAGAAGCATCGGGGACCAGAGTGCAAGACTCCAGTCCCGCAGATAAGTTGAAGAGGGGGAAGAGGAATTGGGTTTTTCTAACGTGGGGAAGCAACCGAGAGAGCCTTCATGTTGCCTCCCATTAGAAAAAAAAAAGGAAAAAAAATGTCACGCGGGGAAGGGCCTCGGGTGGCTGCAACAACGGGCAGGGATTGTGTATTCTCGCCTGCTGTTCCAACCACCTGATTGGCTGAGCGCCCTTCCCAGGGTACGAGTATTACTTTGTATCCATGTTATTATAGGATACTTCAAATACGTCAACATATGAGAAACATTAAAGGCTGACTGATGGAGCTATATTACAATGATCAGCGCCCTCCACGACACATCTTAAAATTAAGTTCCAATACTTTACATCATGGTCATTTGACAACAAAAATGAAGACGAGCAGCATTAAAAATAAAGCAGGGGCACAGAATTAGGTAAAAGGTTTCCATGGGCCTGGTAAACTTAAACAATCGGCAGAACATACTTAGTACAATAAAAATACAAAACGAAAAGGGTTTCCGAGGAGTGGCCACTGCTAGGACACCTAAAACTCAGAGAAATGCTATCATTGGACCACATCAATGCACCATTTAATCCTGCTAATGGAGTTTCAGACACAATAGTGATTAGTGTTACCATTGAATGGGAGTGAACATCATTACAGAAATAAAGGGCTTCGTTAATTCTTTGAAACATGATAGACTCCGGGATTAGATAGGAAATGAACCCTTCTCCATGTAGCTGAGTGGGCGACATAAAGGGCCAGTACATCGGGATGGTTCCTGCAAAACATTGATTAGAAACAAGACTTCTCCAGCCCAAACAGTCTCACTTTGGCATTGTTACAGCACACACGAACACACAAGCAGACGCTAAGTGTCGTCACACCGACGCGTTGAGAAGCGCCAGCTCACCGTCAGGCCTGATTGTTCAAACAGGGATAAAGAAAAGGAAGGATAAAGGAAAGGATACAAACGAGGAATGAAGCAACCCATTTGCTGGGTCAGGCTAGAGGAATGAAGAGCCACGCATGATGAAAAGACATATCTACTGACACTAAAAGAGACGCAGTAATCTGGGACCTGCACATCCGGAATTCGGGTTTCTTCTTCCTACCACTCTCCGTCCCCCCCCCCACACTACATCATCTAAGGAAGAGGTGTAAAATAAAGAAAGAATAAAAGAAAAACTCAAGTGCCCTGAACTATGAACAAGTGGCTGGGGCAATGAAAACAAGAAATAGTCCACCCCACCCATATGATTTACCATATTTGAAAACAAGGCCACACCCGTCACATACCCCTGTCCAGGATACAGGGACTATGAGGTGTACTCGCCCTGAGGAAGGCTCGACATAGATGCCGTAAACACAGGCAGGCCAAAACATGTTCTAAATGCTTGTTCTGTTTAAAGAAATGTATATGAGCATTGTCTTTAAATGTTTAGATTTGTAACACACGTAGGCAGACTACAAACACGATCATACATTGATCGTCGATGTAGAACTCACAAAAGAATATACAACTTATCAGGAGTATACTAAGCGGTACCCTGGTTCCTTTTGTCTGAATAGTAATAAGCCTAATGTACATAAGCATTTTTTCTTGTTTTGATTTAAATTCGTGTGTTTCTGATACCTCCGATTTTTTCTTGTTTTGTTTATTTCCTATTCACAATTTGTATTTTATACTCTATGTAATTCTTACTACGGTTCTTTTACTCTTCACGAAAAATATGATTAAAAATGTTGATAACTTAGACACTTCTCCTTGTTTTTTTACCTGTGACTCATTGAGCACAAACAAAATAATATTTTGGGTGAATACAAATGAATAATAATACTATATGGGATAATCCATCTTTTTTGTTTTTTGGCGGTTGATCTGTTGTAGGGACAATATCATATGAACACACATAACAAGTACAGATCAACTACCCCTTTCTCAATCCGCCTTCTTCTGAACTTTAGGTGTAGTATTTTGTCACTTTCATGTGAATCACAGAAAATGCCAGACACAACAAGGTAAAACTATTATTAAATTACACACATTTTTTATTCAATCAAACATGTCTAAAAAAGATTTTAAAACAACTGAAGAACAAAAAAAGTCCACAGTAATTTTCATTAATTCAATTCATAACAAACAAATGTACACGGTGAGGTTAGTGTGTGACAGAACCACTGTTTTTAGTCAACAGGTATAATTTTGTTTATAAATTATTGCGGTATAAACTTTCCAGATACGTCTACATATGTGCATATGTTTCGGCCTTTATCAAAACTACTTTAGAAACCATCTCTGGTGTCGTAGTTTGATGCATTTTGGCCATCTTCAGGACAGGAATTCACTTATTTTTCAACTGTCATCTCACAGAAGCTGTGGTGTCGGGATAGAGCGGTCGGATTGGAACTTTAATTATTTATTGTTCAACAAGAGCTTTGTTTCCTGTGGTCTTTTATTTTCCAAGATGTTTAAATCGCAGGTGTTTTTAAAATGTTCCCAGTCTGTTTTTCTTGATCTTCCATTGTCATTCCTTAGTTAATTTTGGTTAGATATTTCTTAGTTTTTCAGTTAGTTTTCTCAGAGCGTTATTTTATTATCTCTGTGTGTTCGCTCCTCTCCGTCTCTGTCCGCATCAGTGTATACAACCGCCAGCTCTATTCTGACACCACAGCTTCTGTGAGATGACAGTTGAAAAAATAAGTAAATTCCTGTCCTGAAGATGGCCAAAATGCATCAAACTACGAAACCAGAGATGGTTTCTAAAGTTGTTTTGATAAAGGCCAAAACATATGCACATATGTAGACGTATCTGGAAAGTATATACATATATATAGTATTGAAAATTACTGTGGACTTTTTTTGTTCTTCAGTTGTTTTAAAATCTTTTTTAGACATGTTTGATTGAATAAAAAATGTGTATAATTTAATAATAGTGTTACTTGGTTGTGTCTGTCATTTTCTGTGATTCACATGTAAGTGCCAAAATACTACACCTAAAGTTCGGAAGAAGGCGGATTGAGAAAGGGGTAGTTGATCTGTACTTGTTATGTGTGTTCATACAAATGAATAATGACAGCAAACTGTGTTGTCGACAGTGTGCACCCCTATCTTTTTCTTTAATATCACTTTGATTTACAGCATCTAATTAGAATCGAGCTTGAAGGTTTCTGACACCCTGCTTCGAAGTTCCTCTGGTTTGTCCTCTCAGTATCAAGCTTATACGGCTCCTGCACCCTTCTTCTCACAGACAGTCTAATCCCTCGTCCAGTTATCGAGTTTACAGGTTTTTCAGCACTCTCTTTGTAGTTGTTCTCTCGTTTGGAGTGCTGCTGTAGACATCACTCAGGTATCTCCTCTAAGCTTCTGGAATGTACTAAATGTACCAAAAGGACAGAGTAAGGAACAAGGGACCAGTTCTTCTCCCACAATGTAAGGCTTCAGAAGTAGGGCCTTGTCACCTCCCTCACCCAGGATCCTGACCTTTACCTTACTCATCGCCTCACTGTGCCTTTTTCTATTGCCGAACTTCCACAGCGTTCTTCCATAAGCTTGTTTCTCCCCCCACTGCTTGTCCAACCACTTCGGAACTGAGTCTTTTCCCTACCCCCTTCCATGGGACTATCTTGCATCCTTGATCTTTCCCTTGCTGTCGGGTTTCTTGCTCCTGTCATTCTTACCCATCCTTCTCCTTGTCTTCCTCTACCGCCTCCTTCTGATATTCACAGTCCTCCTGCTCTTCTTCTGCTACTACCTACACTTAATGTGTTGCCTACTCCTTCTCTGCTCCTGCCACATCCTTTGATGTTCGAAAAATCTCCCCCTTATTTTCTCTTACCATCTTCTTCTTATGTTCACCCACTTCAATCTGGTCTTCTCCTACCAGCTCTTTTACCTACCTCTATTCAGCCTACTTGCGCTCCACTCCAAACTCCTGCTATCCGCCCATCCTAATGTCATCAGCTCGCCCCAAACGCCTGCAACAAACTTCTTTAAACACCCACAGTGTCCGAGTGAAAGTCTGGGCTTGTATAGGTAGGCAGTGCATCCCCCTGGTTCGGGCTTTCTGTGAGTATCTGCATCTGTGGTGACAAATAAGTGAGGGACTGTGATTGGCTTCCTTCAATAGATGTACTTTTGTGTGTTAATTGATTGGGTTAGTGGACAATGTCTTCAAAATAGCTAGTCTGCCATCTTGTATTTCATATCTGTTATGATTTGTGTTGTGGCCTGCAGGGAGCCATGGGAGCTATGGTATGCTGCTTCCTTGAAGCCAGTGCTTCAAGATGCCGAGGAGAGTGAGGTACGTGTGTGTAGTTTCCTGCTTCCTTTGTGGTTGCACCATTCACGGAGCAGGAGTTGTTGATATTGTCAGAGTGGATCGCAATCATGTGTAAACTTGCTCCATAGGCAACGCGGGAGGTTTCCTCAAACTCTTGTCTGTGTGAGACTACAAGCAATGTCATGCAAGGATTTGCAAAGAGCGCCTGAGGTTTGGGTGGGTTCCAGTGATGGACAGAAATTCTCCCACATCTGCTACATTTCTATGGGATTAACTGACGTCCCAATTTCTTAAAGGGACATTGTGGCTAGGATGAAAATTTCATAAAGAGGGGGTTTGTTTTCCAGAGTACTGGGGTCATAGGGCTGATATAAAGGGGTGGCTTGTTGACCCTTATTTCACCAACTTGGCCCTTTGTGGTGGTTTAAAGGGCATGCATAATGTATTGCTTTGCAGTTGTCCCCGGCTCTCTGATGGGGCTAATTAGGAGTGACCAGAGGATCTTCCCCATACTGGTCCTGACTCCATTATCCTCTAGCTTGGTGATGTATCCGGCCCCTTGTACATCCCAGTAATAAATCCCCAGAATCGTGCAAGGAACATTGTCACACTTTCTACTCAAAAGTAAACCCAAGAGGTAGGAGTGTCTACTCCATGCCCCGTTTTAGGTACTTGGCATAAATGGGATGATGTGCGAGTCAAGGTTGAAAAGTACACATATACCAATATACAAAACAATTCTAGGTCTACCTTTAGAAGAGCACGTTTATTGGCTTAGCAGGAAATAGTTTTGCTAAAGGTTTGTAACAAGCATTCATGGGTCAAGGCCAAAACGGCTTCTCAAGATGCTGGGGAGTGTGGGGTAAGTGTACTTACCCCAAACATTTTACTGTCCAATACTCCGAACATCCACTACCATTCGAATTAGTCAAATGCCTTGACCGCATCTAATGAATCCAATTCCATGTCCACTGTGGACCACTTCACCAAGTCCATCACGTGATGCAGGTGGCGCATTTTCATTGTAGTATTGTGACCTCCCACAAATCCACACTGATCAGGGTGTATCTGACCCGGCGCTACTTTCAAAGGTCTTGCTGCTAAGACCGTCCCCAGAATTTCTGTATCTACATTTAGCAGTGAGCGGGCGCGGTAGGATTCACAATGATGTGGGTCTTCGTCTTTCTTTAATCAGTGCTTCCTGCATCGACTCCGGACTCCGGGAGGAGTCCCACCTCCAAGGCATGATCACATATTTTTTTAGTTGTGGTACCAGTATTTCTGAGATCCTGAGGTAGAATTCTATGGGAAACCTATGACCCGATGGTGTCATATTTCTTTGCATACAACTGACAGCATTCAACATCTCTGCCTCCTCAGTTGGCGCCTCTAGGCTCTTCCGTAGTTCCCCCAACAATATAGGAAACTTCACTAGCTCCAACAAATCCAATGCTTCCTCTTCTGAATATGTGCCTCCACTGGTATGTAACTGTTCACAGCATGCTCGAAACTTTGTGTTTATATCCTGTTGCGTCATTACTATATCCCGTGTTACAGTTGTAAATAGAGTAATTTAGGCAATTCCTGCCGTAGAAGCCCCTGCTAAGCGGCATCCTGCGCTTATCCCCCTCACTGTGATACCCCCCTCAATGTGAACCCGTACATTATACCGCTGCCATTCTAATTTAGATAAGGACTCCCGAGGTTCCTGATGCTCCTTCATGGCTTCTGCCAACTGCTTTCCCACTAATGCTCCACCCGCTAGTTCCCTCTCCAACCTTGTGATCTCCCTCTCAATTTTCTTTAAAGAATCCTGTAGAGTTTTTTATACACTAGTTATTTTTTTTATACAAATACCTCTCATGCACACTTTAAATGCCTTCCATTTCATTTCCGCGTCCTTCACAGAGCCCTCACTGAGGTCAAAGAAGGAGGACATTTCACCCTGTAATGTTCTGCTTAAGGTATGTCAGGCTGTCCGCTTTTAACCTCCATGACGGAACTAGTGATCTAATTCTCGGTTTACGGAGGGTTGCCAACAGTGGAGAATAGTCTGACAACACCCTGCCAAATACTCAGGGTTTGTGAACCAATGTAAATGCTCCATCTCTACGAACAAGTAATCGAGCCGTAGAATAATAAGAGTACCTCTGTGTCAGGCTGTGGTTTTCTCTCCATAAATCCACCAAATCTAGTTCTGTCACCAACGAGTTTAATGAAGCCGCTGCCTGCTGCTTGGAGGGGCCCAGTCTCCCAGTTCTGTCCAATTCCTAATCCATGGGACAATTAAAGTCTCCCCCCATAGGAAAACGCTCATTCTATATCCTCCTGCCAGCTCCGAGGGGGAAGTAATCCCTGTTGTCCATGTTCGGGGTGTATGAGTTGAAAATACACATTTCCTCCCCTTCAATGTTACCTATCACCATCATTGTCCGTCCTTTCTCGTCCCTCACTACTTTCTCCACCGTTATTGGCACGCTCGAGGCTATACAAATAAAAAAAAAACTTTGTGAAGGATGAATATGAGGAGCCAAATTCCACCCCCACACATTCTCTGTACAGCTTCCAAATATTTCCACTTCAGATGTGTCTCCTGCAATAGTGCCAACTGAATCCCTGTGTGATTCAAATATTTGCCCACTTGTGCTCTTTTCCCACCTTTACCCAGGCTCTGCACATTAAATGTGCCCACTTTCAACAGGTTATTCCTCACCTCTGCTCAATTCCCTCCAAATGTCCCTCGATTTCTGGCATACAAATACATGCCACCACTCCCCCTCCAAGTTCCAGTCCCACCTCCAAGAACAACTCGATGATTTGGCAATTAACCTTTTAACTGTCTACCAACTCCCCTCCCCCCACCTCCCTTCCCCCTCTTCTCGTCCTTTCCAGCTGCACTCAGTGTCCAGGTATCCAACCGTTTCCAGGCATCCTGTGGTGACGTGAAGAAATGCATGTCCCATCCGCCACCACCTTCAGTTTCACTGCGAAGATCATCATGTAGCACAGGCTTTCGTTGCATAGACGTCTGAATACTGTATCAAAGGAGCGCCACTGTTTTTGGACCTCCCACGTGAAGTCTGGGAATATGAGGATCTTAGCGTTCCCAACCTCAAAGCGACCTTGTTTGTGGGATTGCTGAACAATCGCGTCTCTGTCATGATACTCAAGCATCTTTGCCACTATCGCTCTAGGTGGGCTTCTCGGTGGTGGGGTCTGCCTGGGATCCTGTATGCCCTTTCTACTGTGAACAGCTTTGAGAGTCCATGGAGCTTCAGCATGGTCAATAGTAAGTCCTCCACAAATAGTTCCATGTTAGGACCTTCCTCACCCTGTGGTTCACCCACCAGGCATATGTTACATTCTGCGGGAGCGCCCTCTGCACCCTCCGCTTTCAGCTCCAGGGCTCACGTTGCCCTCACCAGGCCCTTGACCTGGTTCCTCAATGGTGCTAGCTCATCCTCAAAATTGCTAACCCCCTGTTCCACTTCTGTCACTCTTTCTCTGACCTTCAATAGGTTGACCCGCACCAAGAAGACATCGATCCCTACTTCTTGAATTTTTCCCTCCAGCGATTTCCTGGATTCCCATATTGCTGTCATCAGGTGTTCCATATTGAAGCCCCCACCCACACCATTTCCGAGCATCTGCATTCAGTGTTCACCACTTTGTCGTAGATTGTCCTGCCTTAGGCTTTGCGCCCGTATATTGATCCATCTTTTGTTGCCCTCACACCATTATGATCTACATGGGTGGTAAGTATGTGCCCCCTTCTCTTATGGCCAAGTCCCTTCCCAGTCTGCAGGACTGATTGAGCCCTCGACTGAAGTCCACACAGGTATTGGGGGGTCTATGGTTTCAGTACTTCAAAAAGCTTCCATCCACCTTATCTCTCCTTGGTAAAAGCGCTCTTCCAACGAGGGAAAGCTCCAGGCTCAAAAACCTCTCACACTGCACTCATTCAGCAGCGGGTGGGGGAGGGGGAGACCTCCGTGTCGTACCCCGACAGTACGGCCAACTCACTGAGCCCACCCTGCCGACTCCCTTACTGCAGTGTCTGCGCTCTCCCTTGTGGCCAGGTTGCGTACTGCTCTCACCCCTTCAGGTCTGTCATGGCCTCATCTGTATTCTGTAGTTCTCCCACCTGTGGTCCAATTCACCCAGACAAAATGGCAACCAGATGGCAGTCGAACCGTTCCCTGCTCTCCACCGAAAGGTATTTAAGGATAGTTATATCAGGATTTTCTCGGGGCGGCTCAGGAGCCCAGGTCCAGCACTTCTTCATCAGACGGCTGCAGGCCACGCCCCCATCCTTACAGTTGATAAAAATAAGTACCATTTGGCTGGACAACAGTAACGGAATAAATAAATATATCTCACTTGGATTATGTGGGGCACTGCTCTAGGCCCGCCTAATAGTGAAATTGGTGCTAAACATCAGACGTCATTACTAATAAGCTTTAATAGTAAAGTGGAAGTTACACCCTAAAGCCGCTATTTCTAGCATACTGGGAGAAGGCGGTCCCATCTGCCCTACTTGGGGCCCAATGACTGGAAATGCCAGAAGGCCAAACATTGCATAGGATAATGGGCCTAGCAATGGCCAATCGACTTTATCTTATTCTTAAAGAATCTGGTTTGCCATGGTCACCTCCCTGTTGACCTTAGTGAGAGAAGCAGTGTTTGTAATCCTCCGAGAGAGTAAACATGACTACATGCAGCGTGTTCTATTGCTCTTGCGTCAAATAAATGGGGACATTTAGACACACATGGGATATCCTTCGTTCGCTTTTAAAACAAGAGAAATTAACATTCTATCATTTTCAATCGCAATTAGTGCCCATAAGAAACTATTTCATATTACATGGAGAGTTACCTTATTAAACTTTCATGCAGGCATGCTCAGCACAATTTCATGAAAGTTTAATAATCAGTTACTAATTTATCGAATTTTGGATCATTACCAAACGGAACCATACCTTCTAGCATTCTGTAGAGTCTGCAGAAGCATTAACCAGCGGTTTGCTAGTAAAACATGCAGCAATATTGGATGCAGCATTTATCACTGCATGCCAGCACACTGTCATAATCTGTGTGGGATTGATTATGGCTATGAGTGTTGTCTTGTGAAGGACGGTGATGTCACTAACATTCTAGGTGGAGTGTTGATGTGGTGATGTCACTGGGACTCTAGAGGGAATGTTGATGTATGTTTGATGTGGAGGGTTCTACTGATGTCAGTTGGACCTAAGGTACTGGACTAGATGGATGTCCCAGTGTTTTCTCTACTTTACAACTAAGAGAAATAAACCTACATGTAAACTACTTACCTTCTGGTGTCCATGATTGGGAAGGAGGCGTAGTTTGTATCACTGGCGACGAGGATGGGATAAACCTACATGTAAACTACTTACCTTCTGGTGTCCATGATTGGGAAGGAGGCGCAGTTTGTATCACACACCGCATGATTCAGTCGTAACCGACATGTCTGCTGTAATGGTCAACACAGCATGTAAATAATCCGGATTTCTGCATGCGGGTTTACCGGAAACAAGTCACCACATGCTGAAATGCTGTTGCCAGAAGCAGAAATAATGGAAAAACACACTACACAGGTGGCATGACTGTGGCATACAAGCCACGCAGCATCACTGCTCTGCAGTCCCACCCAACCAAAATGACAACCGATCAGGGCTCTGTGAGCAGGAGCTAAATCTCCTCAGTGAGGAATTAGCCAAGGAGAGGCCCAGGCTGGTGGGGCTCCTCATGGACAAAATCCAATTAAGTATTAGCGACCAATGTGGGAGAGAGTGCATAAGACCACGAACGATGGGATGACCTGAAGTGTCTTGTCCGTGACCCTAACAGTAGATCACAGGAGTGAATGCAGTTCCACAGTACCACAGGGGGAGGCACAATCCCAGATCCCTTCATGCACCCTGGTGAGGTGGAGGTGTGTAGCCCAGGACTTTCTATTCAGGCCCACTGGCCCACTGGCGGGCCATAGCCATTAAGCCAGGGAGGGGCCACGACAGTTCCACCTCCCTCCCAGTCTAACTGAAAAGGAATAAAGAATACAACTAACAGGAGATGGGCTGCCACCCTGAGCTTGAGGAATAGCAGTTCCTGTGGCCCAATTAGCAGGTACATCTATCAGTTGATGTAATTGCATAGAACGCAAGACACAAGGACAGGTCGATGTATATTTCTGGCAACCTTGTGACGGCATTGCCTAGTACAACATCAATCACCAGTGCTGCTAGGTCTACATAAACACAGTGCCTACTTAGGAATTACCTCAAACACACTCTTCCTAGCTCGAGACATGCCAGGGCATGTCAAGTATTACTGCCCTCCATTCCCTCCAGGCCTTAAACAAGGCCTTAGCTGTCAGCACCTACTGCGATGGAGCTCTATGTGAGCCCAGGGACTAGGGGTGGACTGGCAACTAAAGGAGGCCCTGTAAATAGTTTTCAAAGTGGCTTTATAACACACATTTTCAGCAAGCCCAACCCTTTTCCAATAGGAAAATGGGAAAATAAAATAGGTAACCACACAAAAGAGTCCCAGGGTGCAGAGGTCTACTGGGAAATCTCCGTAGTTCCCTAAAGGGGAATATATACTCCGCCATAATGTTCTAATGTTCTTCTGAAACATGATGAATGTGTCCACACTCCTACCTACTGCCCTAATCAGCCACCTCAATCCTCAAACCTCATCCCCGCCACCGCCCTCTTGTTACTCTCTGTGCTAAGAAAGCGTCTGCCTCCCTTTTTGTTCTAATAACACAGCACCTACTCATTCCCACCCTCTACACCTCTACTATCTATAGCAGCCTGCCAAGACATCATATACCTCTCCATTAACAGCACTTCTACCCTACTACACCTGAATGAGCCTCTCCTACATTCTCTATGTGCCCTTCCTGCAAGATTCTATGCACCATGCACGTGTTTACCAACATGATGTTTCATTTTATCCATGTTCCTAGCTATGTTCAGATGTTTTGGGGCTCCTTACGAGTTAATCCACCCATATACTGGCAAACTGCCAAACTGTATTACAGTTACTGCGACTTAGTCCCACGGTATTACCACTGGATTACAAGTGGTGGTGGTGGTGGCGGGGTAAATCCCAATTTTATTGAGTTTGTAGGACTCAATAGTGCATTTTCAGTGGAATTACTGCTGTGGTAATTCCACTTCGGTAATTCCACCGCAATTTGGCAGAAAGCTGGCATATTTACCCCCAGTTTATGGCTGGAGGTGAATCCTCCAACTTCCTACCAAACCTATAGTTGGGCGGTGGAGTAATGTAGCTAGATACAGTAATACCACTGCATTTAACCAGCACTGCCCAACTTGTAATGAGGCCCTTGTATCCAGCACTCTGAAGCCCTCCGGCGAGTTGGCGCTCGTAAATAAAACACCTAATTAATGACCAAGGTAACTAACTGGGCCCAATAACAGCTGAGGAAGGTAAGCTCTGGCCCTCCTAACAACCTGAGAAATGCACATGTGAAATCAGCTTGGAGAACATCACGTCAACACATGAAACAATTATTCAGATTAAACTATGTCACACCATGAATTTCTTTTCAGCACAGGACTGAGGTGGGGCTACATCTGCCAGCCTTACAAGAGGCAGAGAGTCTGCGTCTCAAGCAGCTGCTCTGCTGAGGAGGCCCACGCTTGCTTCGCAACTTCAGCAGGGGATTGGATGACCCATGCCACGAACCCGGGTAAGGGCATTGAACATTTCCCGCATCCTTCCAGCATTGCTGAGCCCTGCTACTGATGGCGCCTCACACCTTACCTTTGGCAGAGCCCTCCCATGTCACATGTCACTTGCATCTTAGCCCTGGCCAACATCTCCCTGAGAGGAACGCTGCATCAATCCTGCGGGAGAAGGTACTTCCCTTAGGGGGAGGGGGTTCCTGTCGGCCTTGGACTATGCCTTTGAGCATCACTTAGGATGAGCAGACCCACCCAACCTACCCATGTCGGCCCTTGGCTCTCATCTTTGCTGTCATCCCTTACCAAACTATCACTGCATTGGGGCAATCGCCTCAGTCACACCATCTTCAGCAAGCCTGCAGAATGCCAGCACTTTCATGCCTGCCCCACCGAGATCAGGAGCGTGAGGGCAATCTTTGATGTCTCCCCAGGCCGCGCCTCCACCCGCAACTTGAGGGTCTTCACTGGTGCCGGTTGTACCACCGTTTCTTGGCATTGTTCTTCTTCCTGGGTGTCTCTGCTAATGCGACCATGGGGTCCTAGCTCCCTCTTCACCCCCGGGGCATTCCAAGCATCCACATGAAGGCCAAAAAACTAAAACAAAAGGCTTCCTTTACACTAGGGACCTACCTGAAGCAGCCACCCCTAGGAGAGCACACAGTATTCTCCCTCTCCCCAAGTTTCTTAAAACATTATTTTTTCATCCATTACTGTCCAATCTCTTCCAGGGTCCACATGCCAGGTAGGCCCACTGACTATCCTTACAGATGACCGAATGGTCCAATAATTCCTACTGCTGACCAACAACGCTGAAAACCCTGACTCTCCTTTAAACAGCACATAGCAAGGAAGACAAAAACAGCTTGGTACCAACGGAGGAAAATCAAGTCCTTCATCCCAGAAAACAAATTCAAATCTGCTATCCATGCCTTGGTCCTATCCCAACTGAATAGTGGCAATGCGCTTTCGGAAGGTCTTTCGGTGACTACATTGGCACCCCGGAGATGTGTCCTGCATGCTGCTGCTGACTCGTCAAAGGTCTCCTCAAATTCGACCCCATCACCCCAACCCTCATCAAACAGTTCTATGTCTTTTCATCACCAGGCATTTCTATGCCTGCATTTCAAACGTGTATAAAATAATGAAAACGTTAATCGTTTTTTTATTGGGGGGGGTGGTCTACCCAAAAACCCCTCCTCCCGCACCTATTTTTAATTATACCTGACCCCCAAACCCTTATCTGCCCTTTCCCACACCCCCAAAAATTCGATGAACTTTCTCGTTAATTTGTACACGTTTAAACTGCAGCCATAGAAATGCCTGATGATGAAAGGACGTTGTACCCATCAAACTGCACTGGCTCCAGGTAGAAATACTTATCATCTTCAAAGCATGCTGCATCATCTGCAAGGCTGTTGCCCTGAAGTTCCCAAGCTACCTCACTGAGAAACTCAGCATCTCTGGAGGCCTACGACCTACCAGAAGTAAGGACGTGTGCAGGGTTGAACTCCGCCGGTAAGGGAAGGAAAGAACAAGAAGATAGGTATTTTCTGTCTATGCACCCAGACTCTGGAACCTCCTCCACATCAACACCAGATTCGTCCCCTCACTTCTACATTTCAGGAAGGAGCTCAACACCCTCCTCTTCAAGGAACAGCTCCTCCCTAACACCTAGGTCCACACACTCCACCTAACCCAAGATTGGGTTATCGCCTCCACCCGGTTTCCTCTCCTGATTTATACATGATGACAAGTTGTGATGTCCATATGGTTTGTCAATTGACAACTTTTCTTAAGACATTTTCAAGGCATAATTAGTTTTTCTTCTTTTGATACACATCCTATAATTGGCTTCAGAATCTCACCTTTTGAGATCCGTGCAGCGCACAAGTACAATATTGTGTGCATGTAGGATGATGTCACCACATGAGGCTGTCATCAATGACATTATTGTGTGCCTGTGAAAAGTAAAATATGCAAATTGTGTGCCTGTGAAAAAGTTTATATGCAAATTAGCCCAAACGCAAACCTTTTTCACCAGGAAATTGTCTTTGTCTAAGAGGGCAGTGCTACTCTATTACATACCAACAATGCCTTGCTGTTGTGGCTCAGAACTGGAGGTGAACTTCCAGCAATGGATACTAGGTGGCGCTGGGGAATGTGTGACTTGGCTCAAATGGACTTGCACATTTCAGGTGAAAGGTTGTTTTTTTTTCAAACCTTTTTAAACCCACCATAACTTTCTTGGTGTTGTGAAAACATGGCCAACTGCCCCAACCAAGAGGCTGTCAGTACTATACTGCACCTTTGATCCCTAATAAGGGTCAAACAAGGTATGTTGTTGCCCTGACAGCATTGCAAATGTCTATCTTGGGTTGATCAAGCTATGTTCAAAGTAGCGCTGCCCTCTTAGACAAAGACAATTTCCGGGAGAAAAAGTTTTGCATTGGGGCTAATTTGCATACCCTCAATGCCTTGCTGTTGTGGCTCAGAACTGGAGGTGAACTTCCAGCGATGGCTACTAGGTGGCGTTGTGGAATGTGTGACTTGGCTCAAATGGACTTTCCTACTTTCACATTTCAGGTAAAAGATTTTTTTTCAAACCTTTTTAAACCCACCATAACTTTCTTGGTGTTGTGCAAACCATTCTAATCAATTCACAAAAATGTATATATGCATATATTTTTCGCAATTTATAAAATCAGGACACTGATCCTCTGTGGGCCTAACATACACACATAGATATACATTAAACAAATTCAGATATAATTATTTATTATGGAAGCAATAATCAAATGAACATGAAATGTAATGGCCAACTAAAGGTTTTTTTGTAGATTGATTTCTTAAATCGTACAAGTCAAACACACCGTGTAAATTAAGACATGGAAAATGAACTGTGTGGTGCATTTAAAGGCCCCAAACAGAAGTCCCTTTCACCTGAACATCAGCATTTAACACTGCAACCAAAAACGGCCCTGTGTTGCCTTCCCTGTCACATGAATGTCAAGAAGTTATGCATTGCAACCAAAAACGGGCTGGCTTTTGCTTTCCCTTTCACATGAACAGCAGCCCTTTAAACACTGCAACCTAAAATGGTCTGGGTTCTTCTTTTGTGCTTATTTAAAATTAAAGAACCATGTGGAAAGGGGCCTACCCATCATCATCGATGGACAAGCAGCAATGTCAATTCTCCCAAGGAGGAGGAGGAATCAAAGATTCCTGTGACCGGCAAGACAGGATTTTTAAACATTAAAAGCAATAACAGACTGCACTTGTATTTGCAAATAAAAACGGCTTTAAAAAGCCACAATGGAAAAAGATACCACTGCTCACAGAAAAATGTCAGGTAAACATGATGTGGGGGGTGACCAAAGCAAATGTATATTAGGTTTCACCCACAAAACTCCTGTAACCTGTGAAGAGGCACTACTTCAGGAAAAAACAGTTCTGGCTGAGGGCAAGAACTTTACAATGACAAGCCCCACTTCCAACTGGATATCACACCTCTCCTCTAACAACCCTGCAATAAAATGTGCTGCAGGAGGCATCATAATTCCCTGTTCTGCAGACATGATGGCAGAAATGCAGGGATTTCTAAGAAGGCAATCTTTGGCTAAAACATGATGAAAAGGTGTGAGTCATTGGAGCACACACTTCAAAGACCAAACTGTCAATTTCAAAGAGACTTATAAAAACCCTCTGGTCACAGGCTGACCCGGGGGAACAGATGTCTGTAGGGGATGAAGTGGCCCTCCCATATGTTGAACAAGACTCTCCCAATTAATATTAAAAGATTATTTCGTTTTAGGCATTTTTCACAGCCGTCAGACCGAGAAGTCATGTGATTTCATGCCATTTCTGCATGCAATTCTCAGGTTTAAAGGATATAAATTGCATTTACCTGGGAATCTGGGAACTGTAATGGCCAGTTAGGTCAGGTTTCTGGCTGATCTGAACATGTGACAATTATGAGATTTGATGAAAAGGTGGAAAATAAAATTAGGAACATGCTTGAGAACTTACATATTCATAACTGTTGTACATTTTATGAAAACGACAAAAAGGTGGCACATGGACATGCTACATTGCACAGATTTTTCGGTCGGCTTATCTAATTCCCCATGACCAACTCACACAGAATAGATGTTGCATATGGCAGTTGCTAGTACAATTATGAAGTTTTGCTAGATAACTAGATTTTGCCAAAAAGTTGAGCTGAGAACAAAGCAATGTAATAAAGGGGAAAAACAGATGGTGCTCCAAAATCCCTGATCCAATCCTGACGGCAGGGATAATTACAGGGTACTCACCCTAGACTGTAAAATGAGTGATGTCATTTCTGCTATATAAGGGGGATTGCCCAGAGGATCACGAGGACTCCTCAGATGAAGGGTTCCCAGGCACTGTTCCTGAAGCTCAAAGGTACCTCATCGGCTGGCCCCTGAGGTCTGCTGCCCAACATGTAATCAGTAAGTTAGAGGAGAGAGGTACAACTTGAGAGACTGCCTCACCATTGCCTCAGAGGCTGAATGTCCTGCACTTCAGAGCCCTAGCATTGTTGGTCAGGCATCTGAGCTACATTAACCTAAGCAGTCTATCAATGTTGAAGGGAATGTTATATGTGACGCTGCACACGTTTGTCACTCTGCGTGCTGCTGCGTCCCTGGCCCTCACATATGCACCACACCCGAGCGGTGACAGTGTGACGTTTTGGCTTTTCAGTAACGATCCCACGCGGGACACCAAACCAGGAGTTGAATTAAGCTACACGTGCATGTCTCTGCCATGTAGATGTACAAAGAGTGCAGGAACATGACAACCAATATGCAGTGAATGTGAGTGCATAGGAGCATCAGTGAGGTGGGATGGGAGGGCTTTCTGGGAAATCTCCCCATTTTCACTGTAGGGCAGTAAGTCCTTGCACATGGTAGGGTTGTGTATATAGGGTCTGTTTAGGACAAAAGGATAGTTTTCCTCAGGCTGGAAGGGGTGGATCGGTGTATTTTTTTCAACCTCTAGGATTCAATCTGCAAAACTGGTGACCACATAATGATGCCCTCAGCATCATCTTCTTACTATTCTTAACACTGAAGAACCTAAAATATTGAGTCAAAAATAAAACAATGAAAACACAAAAATATCATAGAGCAAACCCCAACCCCACTGCATCTGAGGAGAATTCTCTGTACCCCATTGTCCCGGACTCGAACTGCAGATGAAAGTCATTGCAAGCATCTGCTTCTTTCACCTCGAAACCATCTGGCGCATCATGAATTAACCAACATGTATGCACAGAGCCATGGCAATGGTTGCACTAGTGTGCCCAAGACTCGTCTATGCCAGCAGCCTCTACCTAGAACATTGTAAGCCATCCAAGATCTGGCTAGTGGACTCCTGCTAAGACTTCAAGGACGTGAAGTCATCAAGCCCAGGCTCTCCAGGCCTCAACAGGCCTCAGATCAAACGGAGGATTCAATTCAATCCCTATGCATCCTTCATGCAGACCCGGTCTCCACCACAGGGAAGTCCAGCCACTGTAAGCTTTAGACCCAGTAGCGCGCCCTTAGTAATGGTGCCAAGCTCCCATCAGGGTGCCACTGAGGATCGCCCTCCTCTTTTCACTGAAATAAGTCCTGCAATTATATGCCTGGACGTCTGCTGTCAGGATTCGCCCGTGGAGGTTGTGGAACATATGGCGTCTCTGATCACACAGTACACCGTCAGGTCTAGTCCTCACTCAACATGGCGGCCCTTCACTATAAGACAGAACCATGCCCCCCTTTTCAGCACGTTGTATCTGTTTGCTTTCGGTCTCATTCAACGCTGCTGCGCTGTTTAGCGGAGTTCCCTGCTACTGTTCCTTCCTGTGATTCCTGCCTTCCTCCCGAATTCATCGCTGATTCTACTATTGTGCTCTCTCTTGGTTCGTTGTCCCAATCTATCTATCTGTCCTCATTCCGCCTCTGTAGCTTTCCTTTCGCCTGCCGCCCGTGTTCTGTTACGCTTCCTTGCCTTCGCTCTTGTTATTCTGTCTGCTCCTCTTATACTATAGACCGCACTTTCCTTGGTGGTATTACACGGCTTTCTCGCTGTTCTGAATATTCTTTTAGCTCGCGGTTGCAATTCAGCCTTTCCTTTCTTCACGCCACGACTCTTTGTGTCTGCTCGCGGTCCCGGAGCTGTTTGCTCTGTTTTACCGCGACCACGGCTCGGGTACACTCACCCCCTCCCCCCCCGGTTTCTACCAGTATTCTAGGTAAGTGGGACTCTGCTGATGCTTTCTTATTCTTTCATATCTTTGGTGTTTTAGTCCATACTTCTTCTTGTGTACTTCCCCTATTTACTTTACCTGTTGCCCTGTTATCTACTCCTCCCCCGGACTCCATTGAAGATCGAGCTTCCGGTCTACTTCTATCTACAGACTATATTACTCTCAAGTGGACAGACCTCTCTCAAGACTTCAAGTCTTCTACCGCTTTCTCCAGAACTATGAGGACTACCATTGCCTGCATACCAGGGTTTTTTCTGCCTACCAGGCTTTTTCCCTGCGACTCGAGGTCTGGCTCCTCGGGGTTCCCCTTGATCAGGTGCCCCTTCCTGCCAAGGTGGCCTCTGAGGGAGCCAGGCCTTATTTACACGAAAAGAAGAAGAAGCCTTCTCAAGGGCAATTGACTACCAAACCCCAGAAGTCCAGGAGAAGACCCATCTCGGAAACCAAGGACAGCTCATCAAAAGGCTCAGGTGAGGAGGAGGTTGGGAAGGAAAGGAGTTTATCTGGCAATCTTGACAGCTGCACACAGAGGAAGTCCACCCAGCCTTCAGAAAATCCCCAGAACTGACACTACTGTGATATCAGCTGCATCTGAACCGAACCCAAGTGCTTTGGGCCAATGTCAACCGGCAGACAGCCATTCGGCTGTACCTTCCTCTGCCTGGTCACACAAGCGGACCTGCACACCAATGATTACAGGAGATCTGACTCATTTCAGCCTGTCTCCCTGTGCCCTTTCAACGGTACTGGAATGATAGACACTGTACACCCCGATTGAGAACAATTTACAATGTTCAGGTTTCCTGATATTAATATAGGGAAGTGGGGAAAAGGAACTAGTACTCTCGTTGCACCCAAAAAGGACGGTGTGTTGGATAGCGGAGGAGAGGGCAGGTTTAACGTAAAGGATACATCTTCAAGACTTCTCTTCAATCTTCTGTCACAGAATTGCTATGTTGGAGATTATGCAGGTTTAACGTAAAGGATACATCTTCAAGACGTCCCTTCAATCTTCTGTCACAGAATTGCTATGTTGGAGTTTATGCAGGTTTAACGTAAAGGATACATCTTCAAGATTTCTCTTCAATCTTCTGTCACAGAATTGCTATGTTGGAGTTTATGCAGGTTTAACGTAAAGGATACATCTTCAAGACTTCCCTTCAATCTTCTGTCACAGAATTGCTATGTTGGAGTTTATGCAGGTCCGCCTCTGACAAAGTAGAGCAAAGCCTTCTGGAGGATGTAGTGGCAGAATCCCTTGAGAAGACAATACGAAGAACAGCAGCAGCAGAGTCTCCCGCGGCAAAGCGGGATTCAGGGGACTTGCTGGGTGCGCGGCTTTGTGTCACCTTTTCACTTTTTCGCGATCTACGATGAAAACCTTAAAAACCGGCATGCCAAAAACTTTCAAAATTGGCCTAGAGGCGCAGACGCCTAAGACTACAAAAGTGAAGTCCACCATATCTGCCTCCACCCCGAAGTCTCTCCGCGGCAAAACGGGAGTAAATTTAACGCTTGGGAAAGCGAATTCCTCGGACATCCGCAAATTTTGCAAGGAGAGCACTGCTCAGCCCTTTGTGCCTCCCAAAGCACATGACCATCTGGATCATCATTGCCCCGTTCAACATGCTCTACTAATGCAAGAAATGAGAATTCAACCTCGACAAGCTACCTCCAATGCTAGGGAGGCACCAATAACAACTGTCGATCACCAACCTGCCATAAGCTCAAAAAGTGTCTCAGCTGTACCATATGGTTTGACTAACACAGATTTAAATGGACTTAATGCAATCACGGATAACAGCATTCTTGCAAATGTACCTCCAACTGCAGAACTTGAGTGTAAACTTGCCTCTTTGTCTGCGCACATTACTGATGTTGCTCGATCTTAACATGTCTAACTCCTCTTTTTCTCCGCAGTTGAAATCTGATAATCTGTCAAAATCCCCTATCATGTTCTCAAGTTGTTGTTCCTCCATTTCTAATATTTCTTTCTGTGCCCCAACGCCTCGTAGACCTATTCCCCCACGTGACAACATAGTTCCCATCGTAATCACGTCAACGGTTACTAGCCAGGAACCAGATCCGTCCCGAGAATGCATGTGTAAAAAACAGCAATTTAATTTTGCTGGTAAAGATCAACAATGTCCTCCTATTGGCAATCTGGCATGGTCTGCACAAAACAACCAGGCAATTACCCAATTTGCTTTTGATGCCCTCCATGTTTCTCTAACTGCAATAACAAAGCTATACGGCTCCCTTGATGCAAAATTACAATTTCAAATGTCGTTGCTAGAAAAAATATCCGCTAATCAACTTAATTCTGCTGCCAAGCATTCGGCTATAGAGTCACTGCCGACTACTATTGAGGTGGCTACGCAAACTTCAAATATTGACACACATTGTCTGCCCCAATTTGATCACATCATGCACCTAATTGGTGATAATGTAGAATTTGTGTGTCCTGATACAGGCTTGAATAGTGACCAAAATGAAGCCCCAATAACACAGATTGTTGACCCCTCACAACCTCTTGCCGATAAGTGCCCTGATGAGCACCCTGCAAAGCGAAAAAAGGCCAAAAAGTCTGCTCAAACTCGCTCGGTCGCTCCTGCCTCCACTAATGCAGAAGCAAAGGGCACTGTTAAACCTTATCCCTTGCAACTCCCTCAAACTCTGCAGGTTTCCCATAATGTGCAGACATATTCCATTTTTGCGAAAAACCATCAGAAAACAGATCTCTTCTCTTTATCCAAATTACCTAAAACTTTGCCACAGAACACCAAGAGTACTACTGCTAAAACGAAATTGGTCATCAAAAACCTACATTTAGCGAAAAAGAACTCACTTGCAGCAGATTGCAAAAAAGTACCTTTCACAGAAACAGTCTAAAACTAACAATGTCAAGTTTGATGTGCCCTGCCGCCCTGTTGTACAAGAGTATGCACCTTTAAATCAACTAGTAGAAAACATGATGTCACTAGTGCAATCCAAACTCCCCACGCCTCAAATTGGAGCTAAGGTAGCTCCTGATTTAAATGCCCCCCCCAACGAAGTTCGCACATGCCGCAGCATCCTCTTCCCTAGAATCCACAGCCGATGCATCTCATCGCCGGGAAATCAGACTGGCCGTTGAAGCGTATATGTCCAATTTTTCTTGTGATCTGCCGATATCCACTACATCAGTTGTTGCTCCAACATGTGACTTGCCTTGCCCAAAGCCCTCTATTAATCAACCTCTCTCTGTAGTGAATACACCTGTGTTTGTTCCAACACATGCCAAAGTGGCTTCTGTGTCTGATCCGTATGAAATTCTAGCACATATTACTCCTGAGATGATTGAACTGCTGCAGAATGCTGCAAATTCCAGGGCTCCGCTACCTAATACTGCTCCTAAACCATTTACTGTCCCACCACTAAAGTAAATTACAAATCATCGAAATTGATGGGCAAACCACCTGCACATTTTTCACTGCTCTTGGCCTGTAAACCTTTGCCGGCCTTCCAATACAGCCTTAATAGAGGTTCTCTTCTAACCATCTTCTCAGATATTCGATCCTTGGAAGATATTAGCTCAGAGAATATAACTCTGATTGAATTCTTTGTTCCACAACAAACAACGTCCATCAGAATTTGGCTCCAATCTAGAGTCATACAAATCTTATATGGCAAGCTAGGTCTGAGCTCCAATCTCTTGGCTTTATATTATCAATTGACTCACTCACTGCCCTTGCTCTTCAGCGAAATGCCTTATCTACTCATAAAAGTGATAGTGCGCATAACAAGCAATGCGCCCCTCAAGTCACTTCAGCACTTGGCTTGCTCCCACAATCAACTTCACAATCACATTAACTAGTCTCTGCACCCGTGACACAACCCATCTCTCTCATCAGCTGGAACACCAGAGGGTTCTCCCATTTGATTAATAACAACAATAATATTCTTGCATGTCACGACATCTTATTGTTTCAAGAAACTTGGAGGATGACTACCCCATTGTGGGACAATCATATCTTATTTCTTAATCCTGCTCAGCGTGGCATCCAAGGTTGTCCTACCTCTGGTCTACTGACTGCCATAAAAATGGGCTCTGGCATTTCTGCTCAGCACTGGCACACTCCCAACCAGTTTCTTCAAATGATCAGGTTATCCATTCACAACATTAATTATGCCTTGATTAATGTATACTGGAACGCGGTTGGCATTTCTGATGACTGTTTCCTTAAGGCCGTAACGAATTTGTTGAATTTGGTTGCTCTTGATTCATCAGTTGCAAACATTATTTTGGCGGGCGATTTAAATTTAAATTGCTTTCAACCACACTCAACTAAACGGCACAGAATATTCAAGTGGCTGTCATTAATATCAAATTATAACTTTGTAATGCTTAATGGAGCTTTTTCATCAGACTCGCCTCCAAATTCCACGTGGTCTAGAGGAAACAGTTCTTCCATAATTGATTACATTTTTGTAAATGCTGATATTGATAACTTCAAGGTAATCGTTAATGCTAACAGTGATCATAATCAACTTGTTGCTGAATGGATGAATCCTGGGCCATGCACACAAATTCCTAGGTCTTGTTTTCATCAAAACTTAACTTTGAACAATGGGGGAAACCGACTATGATGGTCAGCTCAATCCTTAAGTGACTTGAATGGTGCTTTGGACCATCTCTCTAACAAACAAATTACGCAGTACTCTACGCTAATGCAACATTTTCAACCTCGCAAACCATCAAATAAAAATAGAGTGATTGGTCCTAAGCTCCATGCTTTTAACCCAAATGTTCATCAGCTCAAAATCCATACTCGGGCCCTAAAACGTCAGGCCATGCTCGGGCCGAGAGTTTTGAGAGCTGATTTGTTAAGAACTATTAAAACCAGGCATAAAAATGCACTAAAATCCCTTAAAGCCCAAATGTACCAAGTGGATGGTGAACTGCTACTCCAGTCTGCCTGTGCTAAAAATGCAGCTGGGTTATGGTCTCTTATAAACAAAAACACCAACAGCCTCCATCTGGTATCACAATCAAATTGCTTTGCTGAACAATTGTGGGCAGCCCACTTCACGTCTCTATATGCCTGTCCTCCTCTAAAACAATCCTTAACAGATCTTGATCCGCAGCCTTTTCATCTATCTTTCGACTTAGATGATATCAAATTTTACATCACCAAAGTCAGCAACTCTGGTGCCTGTGGTCCAGATGGTCTATCCAATCGAATGTTTAACCAACACCCACACTTTTGGGCAGAAATTCTGAATAAGATCTTCACCACCATTAATGAGACGCAGTGTTTACCCTCTAGTTGGACCCCTTCAATAATAGTCCCTATCTACAAAAAGGGTGATCGATCCTTACCATCTAGTTACAGGCTCATAGCGCTCTTAGACGCTCCAGCTAAAATATTTACGAGGATCATCCTACGGGACTTTAATTTCTGGACCAAGCAAAACAACCTGAGAGATCCCTTTCAGACGGGATTTGTCGCGGGCTTGGGCACCTCCCCAAATCCTATTGAGGTCTAAGTATGCTGACAAAAATCAAGCCTTATATCTAGCCTACATCGACTTCAAAGCAGCTTTTGACTCCATTGATCGAGCTATCCTCTTCCATAAATTGAGGTTACATAAATGTCCTGACTCTCTTCTCTCTTTAATTATACTTCTTCACACTGATACTACTATACAGGTTCGTCTCTCTATGGCTGGTGTACTTTCGTCTTTCATCAAAACAGCCCGAGGCCTTAAACAAGGCTGTATTCCAGCGTCCCAGATTTTCAATTCTTTTATTTTCGATCTTGGTATCTGTCTCCAGAACACTGTGAGTGACTCTCCGAAACTTGGGCCCCACACCATAAGTTATTTAGCATATGCTGATGACTTAATTCTTATTTCTCAAACCCCCTCAGGGCGGCAAAAACTTCTGAACACTCTAGCCACGTACGTAAAGATAAATAATCTTACAATCAATACTCAAAAAATGCACGTTATGATTTGTAAACCACAGAACAAAAAAAAAAAAATTAAACAATCCACCTGGTATTTTCATAATGATCTATTAACCCAAGTAAGCCTGTACAAATACTTGGGTGTTCATATACAGGACTCTTTCTCGGCCCTCGATCAACAAACAGATTTTTTCCAAACTTCGCGTGCTCATTGCTCAGGCCAAGATCTTGAAAAGTAAATTTGGCAAATTTACGTTGAAACATATTTTGCTATTCTATCAACAGAAAGTAACTCCATCCCTTTCTTATGGTCTCTATACCATGCTCCCAAGAAAATCCCAATGGTGGCGAACTATAGAAGCGACCTTCTGGAAACAATTATTACAATTGCCCAAAAGCACTCCACTTCCATTAATCAGACATGAACTAGGTATTACATCGCTAGAATCTCAAATTAAATGGAAGATGTGCGCTTTATTAAGGAAAGCTACCTTGGGCTTGACCTCTGGCGGCTTGCTGACCATTTTAGCTCAACATCTGTTAGCACAAGATCATGTCTTTTCCAAAACGTGGTGCAATATTGTTTTGAACGCACTTGCAGACGCAAGCATCACATTTGAACTATTGTTAACAAACCCAGTTCGAGTTAAACAAAAGCTGTTTGAATATGAATGGATTCAAAATCGCAACTTGTGCCTCCAGTATAAAGATTTTGATACACGTGTCTTTGGCATAAAAGCCTTAAACTTAATAGAACCCTATTTATTAAAGTGCCCGAGCCCATACATACACCAACAATTCCTAAGGTTTTGTTTTAACCTCTGGCCCACAACACAGATTTTGGCCAGAAGTAAGCTTATTCCAAAATGTGCAGATTTCTGTCGTTTTTGTTTAGATAAATCTCAAATCGAAAACTTGGATCATTGTATTCTATTCTGTCCAATGCTGGTATCTCAAAGTTCGAAATATTTTAAAAAATGCAACTTGACCAAGTTTATGTTTAGGTCTACAAGCGACATTTGGTCAAATATAAATAATTTCCCGAACCTGGACATGCGTGTGGCAATCATTCGCTTACTCAATTCGATTTTCCCGAGATCGAATGATTCCCATTTGGGAGAATATGTAGGTTAGTTATTTATTTCTGATTTCTGTATTTCTGTATTTAACCTTCGCATTGCTTTGCTTTTAAATGAAACGTTGCTAAATTGCATTGAAAAATTGTTAAATGTTTTGTATTATTTACCTGTATATTTGAAAGGATGATTTTATTATCCATATCAAATATAAAATTAAAAAAATTTAAAAAATTAAAAAAACATATAGGGCTGACTTTTCTACCTACAAAGGAAATATTGAGCATTAGGGAGCGATTAGACCAGGAGACACCATAGTGTAGATTCTACAAATTACCAGGTACTAATGAAAACCTTACACATCTGCTGGTACAGAGTATAGATTTGTAATCTCAAAGAATTGAAGAATTTGGGAAAGGTGTGCCCTGTTAAGAGAGAGTGGCTGGGGAACTGTTGTGGCTATGTTGAATGGGGCCTCAACCACTAGGATCTGATAGGAGTAAGATATTTAGAAATGTGTAAACTTTGTTGACAATGGATGTTTCATAAGAAAAAATGTGTTCTGAGTTTTGAAGATCAGCAGACAGCGGTTATATGATGGTTTTTGTATATTTAGTTGCGTTCTATTTTCTGTTTTTTGCTTTTGTTGCTTTAACGTTTTTAATTTCTGCGGTTTCTTTTAAATAAATTGCAACGATTTGAATTGTTTTAAACCAAATACAATAACATTTTTAAAAGTTTTTTAAAAAAATGTTCATCGCCACTTGAATAATAAGTGTGAACCAAAATATATATTTTTTGTAAATCAATCCTCTCGCCTTCCCCCATTGACTGCGGTGTCTCCATTCTCATACCTCCTTACACAACTCACACAATCATCCCTTCCACGCGGCAGCAAATTGCCTGCAAACGTGCCACATAAACAGAGCAAGTCCAATGCTCACTTCTCTAGTCCTAGCAGACATTGCCATCGCCAGCGGCTAACCTGGACTTTGCAGCACGGACGCCCAATAAACAAACCTTCTGCTCACCCCTCCTCTTGGTGAAACACACATCAACGTGTCTCCACACCAACCATTCTTCCGGTCTCTCTGAAAACGGGCACTTCCGGCCGCCAGCGTGAATCGGCATCTCGTTACCATACCATATTAACATTCAAAATGCATCGCACCTTGCATGGCCAAGCCCAGGGAGCCTGCCAAAATGCGCTACAGAAGGCCACATTACATTACATCCCCCTACCCACCCCCCGCCCCATTGCCTAAAAAACACATCCCCATGCGCACCGGCCTTCAATTTGCCTCATTGTAAAATACAATTCCATACCAGTTCAGCTGTTCAATGTGTTTTAACTTTATTGGCATTTATACCATTACTCCTGTAAAGTATGGTACTTCTGTTGGATGATGTTATCACTTGACACATTTTAATAGTTTCCTCATACACTTTAGCCAGGGTTAATGATCAGATGTTAGGTTACGGGGATAAAAATGGGGAACCTCCTTCAGCTCACAACACAACGGCTGTTGTCAAGGAGCCTAATCTGTGGCCTAATGCTGACCTCTTGTGGCATTTCCCATGAATGGCGTCTTTATGTTCACTGGTATTTGAATCTCATGACACCCGTACACGGCGATAGATTTATGTATTATGGTGATCAACGTTTTCCTTAAAAAGATAAGCAGTTGCTACAAATTATGAAAGTAATGAAACTAATAAAATACAATTCTGATGCACGCACATACCTCACAGTACTGCGCTACTGTTAAAAGATGCCAGCCCAAATGCTGGCTACCCATACCCTGTACAGCGCTCTGCTGCTTTACATCTAGGTCCACGCTTTAAACAATAACAACAAATACAATCCATTAAAATAGTTTAAAATCCAAATGTATTTGTTCTAAATCTAATCTTATCATTATGAACATCTCAACACAAACGTTACACACAGGCAGCAGGGGGAGGCATCTGAACGGCTAAGGGATGACATTAGAAATGTCAAGTAGTTCATGACAGTTGCAAACACAATCTATTCCAATCAATGGGTGCTTATCCGTTCCCGTTTTTCCTTTGCATTCCGAGACCTGTACTCTGAGTTTTGTAGTAGGAAAAGAAGTGCCAGAATGCAAAGAAGTTACCCAACCTGGATAAACACTTAGGAGCTCATTTTGTTCCAAAGAGTAATTTGGCGGCAGAGAACAATTACGTGTAGGCATACACATAGGCAGCTCCCTGACACCAAATATTGGTCATTGGCATGGCAGAGGCCAAATGTGCAGAGCGAAAGGCAGCGTACATGCATGTACATAGCCTTTTGCCCTGTACATTTTCACTCTGCTGTGCAAATGGGTAAACACTGCTTACCATGCTCGCATAGCAGGCAGCATTAACAATTATAAATAAATGCTACCTGCCATGTGAGCATGCTAGGAAGGGTGTAATTGTAAATGGTGTCTCCCAAGCGTGTATGGTAGGCAGTGTTTAATTGTACACGCATGTCATGCAACGTGTACAATGGATCCCTATGGAGGCTTCTGCAGGCCTTTTATGCATTATCTTTACGGTACGGCGCAAGGAAAATTAGCCCTTTTCGTATTGGAATGCAGCATGTTGGCAACTATGCATATTCAGTGCCTATGCAATGTCATGATGCAGAGGCCTCAGATTTCCCCAATTCGGGTTTGGATAGACCATTCAGTCCTGGTTGTTCCTTTCAATTGTGATGCTTATAGTTTTGCATTTCTTATTTTATACATCAAAACAACAAATGTCAGTCATTGAACTACTTGTTATGTTAGGTAATGAACCGTGTTTCTCAATCAATGCTATGAGCATAAGCACTGTCAGGACTTACCCATGTTTTTGTTTGAATGCTTCTGGGACATTTCATTTTGGTCCGGTTTTTATAAATGGAATATTTGTACTAAATGTTGGCAGTGGGGGAATTATGGTTAAAGGAAAAGTTCTCTCAGGACTTTTATTGGCCCAATGGATAAAGCATGTATTTTGAGCATATATATCGATCAATTATATGATATGGCATTTATAATGCACCTATACACAAGTGTTTCAAGGCGTGACACGGCAAGGGAGGGGAAACAGAGTGAAGACAGAGACCGCGATCCTACTAGGCCAAGTGTCATTCAGATCGTGCAAATGCAGAGGAAGGGGGAAGAAAAAGAAAAGTGCGGAGTGGGGGTGGTGGGGACAGTTTAGTACAAGGGGTAATGAAATAATAAAAACAATAAGAGAAGTAGGGACAGCTGGTGGCAAGTGCAAGGGTAAGTGCAGACATCAGGTGTCAAGTGCTGGTGGGGGACTGTAGGGATACAGAAAACAGTCTCCAAGTGTGGGCGTTGCCAGAGAGGCAGTGCAGGTGTTGCCAGGGAGGCAGTGCAGGTGTGTAACCGGTGGGGGAGGGGACCTGGGCCCAAGATCAGTGGGTGGCCAGGTAGCCAGTACAGTTTCAGCCAGGAATTCAGCAGGGGAGAGAAGGAGAGAAAGCAGAAGCAAAGAGGAAGGTTTTTAGGTGCTTCCGGAACCAGAGATGGTGCTCCTCAAGTTTCAGGGAGGCTGTTCCAGAGGGAGGCCCCAGCCGAAGAAAGAGATCTACCACCAACTTGTTGCTTGGAGAAGGGACTGACCCTGAGGGAGTTGGAGGCGGATGGGCAAAGAGCTCGAGAAGGAAGATATTTAGGAAGAGAGAGTTGAAGGTATTGAGGCCAATGAAGGCCCTGTGGACAATGGAGAGGATTTTGAACTTAATCCTTGCAGCCACTGGGAGCCAGTGCAGAGATTTCAGTCCTGGAGAGATACGATTCCTGGCCTTGAGACCAAGGACAAGTCTTGCAGTCCTGTTCTGGATGAGTTGCAGAGGGCAAAGAGTAGAAGCAGGCAGATTTAGAAAGAGGCTGTTGCAATATTCAAGCCTAGAGAGAACCAGATCTCTAGAGACAGTGAGTTTCTGGGGGAAGCAGAGGAAAGGAAGAATACCTCAGAGGAGGTGCTGCTGGTAGTGTGACTTTTTAGAGACGTCAGAGATGTGAGGAGAGAAGGGGAGTGTGGAGTCGAAGATGACCGAGAGGTTTTTAGCCTCGCAGGTGGGAGCAGGAAGAGGGTCAAGAGAGGCCGGCCAGAGAGTGACAGAAAAGGAGGGAGTGGGTGTGCCAATGAGGAGAATCTCAGTCTTACTGGCATTAAGGCAGAGATAATTGGCGGCACACCACTCCTGGATAGCAGAAACTCAGTCAGAGATGAGAGACGGAGAAGGGGTGGCCGAAGGAAGCCTGAAAATGAGCTGAGTGTCATCCGCATAGCACTGAAAGTTGGAGCAGAGAGTGGCAATGCAGTGATTAAGAAGTGACAGGTGTAGGTTGAACAGCCATAGAGAGGTTAGACCCCTGGGGGACACCATAGGTAGAGATAGAGGAGAGGATGGACTCAAGTTGGACCTGGGAGGGTCGATCAGAGAGGAAAGAAGTCAGCTAAGCCAGAGCCTGACCGATGATACCCAGGTTATCACAGAGACAGTTGAGCAGGAGGGCATGGTTGACAGTGTCAAAGGCAGAAGAGAGATCAAGTAAGATGAGGACACAGGGGGTTTTGGAATCAAAGTTTGAGAGCAGGTCTTCACATGTGGCTTCAGAGCTGCCAGAGGCACGGAAACCGCTCTCCCAAACACCCATGAAGACTTGCTCTCTAATCTCAATCTTCTTGAACTTTCCTCTGCCTTTGATACGGTCAATCATGCTACCATGATAAATCGGCTCCAAGTTACCCTTGGCATCACAGACCTGGCTCTTAACTGGTTGACCTCTTTCCTCTCCGACTGACCTTACCAGGTTCAACTGGACCCTTTTCTCTCCATCTCACTCTCTACCTGCGGTGTCCCTCACGGTTCTATCCTCTCACCTTGGCTTTTCAACATCTACCTGGCCCCGCTAGCCATGAGTGCACGCAGGGGATGACAGTCTGACTGAGATGGGCAGGGGAAGACGGGTTATAGGTAAGTGTGTGTTTGTGTGCGTGCATGTGTGCATAAAAGGGGACAGCGTTTGTGGTGGGGAGGGGTTTGGGGAAAGGAGTGTGTCTTTGTGAGTGTGTTTCTAAGTGTTTTAGTATTTAAGGGGGTGCTGGAGAAAAGGTGTGTCTGGGTATGAGACGGGGTAGCGGTAAGGGAGAGGTTGAAGGCGGGTTCAGGGGTGAAACGCCCAATTTCAAAGGACAGGAGGGGTGGGATTCAAGTATTTCAAATATTAAAAGCTGCCCAAAATCAGCCAAAAAAAGAATTGGCCTTTTTTTGGTGCAGCCTTCAATATTTGATATAATGACATAAAACCAACAATCTCTGCCTTAATGCCAGTAAGACAGGGATCCTTCTCATTGGGACCCCCCTCGCTCTTTCCCTCCCACACTCTGGCCGCTCTCCATGGGCCTCCTCCCCTCACCCTTCTGTGAGGCAAAAAACCTTGGTGTCATCTTCGACTCCTCTCTCTCCTTCTCTCCACACATCACAGACCCTGCCAAGAAGGCCCACTTTCTGCTGCACCTCCTCAGCGGCATTCTCCTTTTCCTCACCTTCCCCCAGAAACTCAATGCCTCATGAGCTCTGGTCCTCTCCAGACTGGACTATTGCAACAGCCTCTTCCTCAATCTGCCTAATTCCTCCCTTCGTCCCCATCAACTCATCCAGAACAAGACTGCAAGACTTATCCTTGGCCTCAAGTCAGGGTCTGCATCTCTCCAGCCCTAAAATATCTGCACTGGCTCCCAGTTGCTGCAAGGATCAAGGGGCTTGGGACCCCGCTACACCAAACTCTCTCTCCCCAAGTACCTCCCTACTCGAGCCCTTCGCTCATCAAGCTCTAACTCTCTGCAGATCAGACACTTTTCCAAACAGTGAGTGGGGGGTAGATCTCTCTCCTCCACAGGTGCCTCTATCTGGAATGGCCTCCCTGCCCCTCTCAGACTTGAGCCGGATCTCAATTTCCCAAAGCTACTCAAGACCTTCCTTTTCTTTTCTTCCTTCCCTCTCCCCCCCTGCTAATGTCAGTCTGCCTCTTGACTGGCTGCCTGGTTCTTTCAGACTCTTACAGTGCTCCAGTCCCCCCTAGTCCCATCTACCCCTGCACTTGGTTTACCCTGCCTCCCTCCCCCCTCTAATCCAGTCAACCTGCACTTTCCCTTCCGGGCCGCTTCCCTCGCACTATCCTCCCTGGGCTTGCACCTTTGTAGCCCCTACAGTCCTGTACCTCGCACTTAGCTCATGGACCTTCCTTCCCCTGCACTCTCTGCTTTCCTCTGTCCACCTCGCCTCCAATGGCCCTCGCCTTTTCCTCACTGCCCCTTCCGCCCTGATCAGCACTTGCCCTGCTTTTCCCTCACCCCTGCACTTCTCTTTACTACACTTGCTTGATCCGAATGTCACAAGGCCTAGTAGGATTGTGTTTGTTTCGCCCTCCCTGTTCACCCACCCTCTTTCCTTGTTGCGCCTTGAAACACATTGTGTATAGGTGCATTATAAATACCCAATAAAAATAAAATACATTTCTTATTGCAGTGTTAACAGTTAATTGCATTGAACTGAGCCATTAAAACTTTTTTCCGCACAAAATGTAGGAACAATTGTTTACTCCTGTCCATTGTAATCATGTTTAGGCAGGGTCAGACTGGGGCAAGAAATAGGCCCAGTCACCCAAAAAAAAGTGGCCCAGTCACCCAAAAAAAAAGTGGCCCACCCCTCGCCTCACGACTCTTGACCTCTGATGACATCACCGGAAGTGCTGCCATTTGACCCCACCTCAAATTAACATCCCGGGAAGCGATGAAACACAGCCTTTCACCCCTTGACAAAACAGAAAGTGGCATCAAATAGCATTGTTCCTGAGTACACTAAATTACAGTGAATCCAAGCCGATGTCCTAGGCCAAATGGTAATATGTTATTGTATAGCACTTACGCTTAAGCTCTTTTTTATAGAACAAATATGCATACAATATCACCCAACCTGTGTTGGTACTCATTTATCGACCTAAGAAGGTTGAAAGGCTTTTTGAAAAGAAAAAAGAATTTGGAAAAAAACATTTTTTTTTTCAATTTTTTTTTCTCCAAACCGGCCGAGGCATGGCTAGGAACCGGACCCACTCCTCAGGAACGATTTTGGCCCGACCACGGGCCGAAAGGCCGAGAGGCCAATGCGACCCTGTGTTTAGGTCGATGGTCACATTACGTGAACTCTTTCAGATTTCAGTCTTCAGTGCTTTGATCCCAGTACTTGAATTGTGCAAGGAAACGTTCTGTGGACTGAAATAGAATTCAAAATAGTTCCAGCATCCATTTTCTCTCAGAGCACCTGGCATTTCATTTGACAGAAAAAATGATTTGTTGCATATCCAAAATAAAGCATTGCTCTCTGCATGTGTTAATTGATGACATGTGGGCATGTCCTGGTGGTGGGAACAGAAAATGGGCAAACAGCAGCTTCACAAACATCCCAGAATATCAAGGTTATATTCCTGTTAGTGATAGTGATAGTGATGTTCCAGTTTTGGTTGAAGAATCTATCCAATGGAAGATGTGTTCAATGGCAGACACACATTTTTAGGACGTAACTATTTAGATGTAAAAAAGAAAAAATATAATTTAGTACCCATTGTCAAAAGAAGTAACACTATTACCTACATTTAAATAAAGAATTTGGAAGATACAAAGGAATCATAGAAATTCATCAGAGATTGATGTGTGCTTTTCAGTAAATATATGTGTTATGTGTAAATCCATTATTTGCAGATTGTTCACATTTACTGCATACCTCACAACTTTCCCAGTTACATAGGGGTGTATTCAAGCGAGTCCTGTGTTTTTCTTTGCACCATATGCTGCCCCGTTTGGCATAGTTATTACAATGTGCAAACTAACCTGCAAGTTCCATCATTCAATACGAATCCAAAACAACGAAGTGCAATAAGACGGCCACATGCAAGTTCAAACATTTTTAAGACTTGGGTCGTGATTTATTCCCTTTTTAAAAATGATTTCTACACACTGGGCCTCATTACAACCATGGGGTACGGTAACAATGGTGCCGGTTAGCTACCGGCACTGTTGCTACCGCACCCCCATACTACAAGTTCTGCTCATGAGCCATCTGCTTGCCAGGTCTGACCTGTCAGGCAGATCGGCACCCGCGAGCTAAACATGATTCGAGTACCGGTACCGTTATCAACGGTACCGGTGCTACCTCCCTCCGCCTTCCCATTGAGCGCTTTGGGGCTCAAATGGGAATGGGGAAGAATTTTTTAAGGGGGCTCAGAAAAGTCAATTACCGGCTCCAGCAAGGTTGTAATGACCCAGCAATTGCCCTTTTCTGGGCGCCAGAAAAAAATGAATACAGGCACGGCTACCGCCAGCCTCGTGATGAGGCCCACCATCTTCTAATAAATAAGTTCCCTGTCTTCGCGCCAAGTCGTAAATAAATGTACATTGGTTTGCGCCAAGCACACAGTTACCCAATTATTATAATTATGGAAACAATACGCGTACATACATTTTTGGCTGTCCATTCTTACAATGTAAAATGGAGTTTGTTGTCTTTCGAGAACTATTGATAAATGAAACTTGTATTTCGGGCGATGTGTTGCTTTAAAGTTCATGTTATCTATTTGTTTTCTGTTTGGGCTCTAAATGATATCCTTGAATCTTTTTATTCTGGCCATTCCAGGGACGCCTTAAAATGACACTCTTCTTATATCCCCGATAATTCCAAGGTTCCCCAGGCTTTCAGTTTCGATTTTACCGCAGAAATAAAAAATATTATGTTCCTATTTCTATTTAGACATCGAGATAAAAAATGAAGGAAATTGATTTTTCTCATCACCATAATGTATATATTTTTTAATGTTAATATTAACATACATATTTTGTACCAAATCATGTTAAAAAATGAATAAAAAAAGATACAAGACTAAATGCACACGCTTGAGAGTCTTGTGTTATTTCTGGTCTGACACATTTACACAGCAAAGAGATTAGTGTTGGTTTTCCCAGTCAAATAGTTTGGGTAAAATAAATGACAAGCAACTTCTTTGTAGCCCAATGAAACCATGTTCCTTTACTAACAACGATAAATTAATAGAATTGTTACTGGTATTTGAATAAAATAGTTAGGTATCACAAAATGGAGTCATCATGGTCGACAATTGCAAATACCAAGTACTCTCTTATATTGTCAAGAATATATAGAGGGCGCCTGGCGGAGTCCTGATATGCCCAGGAGGGTACCTGTATGTAAAGTGCTAGAAATCAGGGTGAGAGATCCGTAGACAGCTGTCAAGTTTTGAAGCTAATTTATTTTGCCTCCAAAACGATTTTGCACAGATGAATATATTTAAACATTTACAAGACTTTCGATAAGCACAAAAGTTTTTTGGACAGACATTTCTTTATCAAGGGAAATACAGGTGAGTATCGTCCTCTTCTACTCTCGAGGAACAGTTTCCACAGTGATGCACGAGTATGCAGTACAGGTAAGTGGTGACATAGGATTTTTACAGGGTGCGACCCAGGACTGTGGTAGGTCCGGGGGTACTAAACACAATAGTGTACACAACACTATCTATAAACACATATACACAGGGGTTGTGCAACAAAACATCGACACAGAAGTGTTTTTCGCCAAACAGGGCTTGGTAGGAGCCCGAGGATGATCACTAGGTAGTGGTGCTGTCCGTACAGAAAATCGTCTGCAGTGGTGCAGCGGGGACGCTGTGCTTGGAGTCCTGTTATGGGTGACGGACTCTTGGAAACATGTCTATATTTGACATGGGAAGACTCGTACAAATCGGGTCATTGCGGCAAATCAGGTGATCCATTGCCATGAGGAGTGAAATCGCCATTGATAGGCATCGCTCCTAGAGACCTAAGGCTGTACTGATTTGCCGCAATGACCCGATTTGTACGAGTCTTCCCATGTCAAATATAGACAGGTTTCCAAGAGTCCGTCACCCATAACAGGACTCCAAGCACAGCGTCCCCGCTGCACCACTGCAGATGATTTTCTGTACGGACAGCACCACTACCAAGTGATCATCCTGATGAAGGCCACTACCACCTCGGGCTCCTACCCAGCCCTGTTTGGCTGAAACACTTCCGTGTCGATGTTTTGTTGCACAACCCCTGTGTATATGTGTTTATAGATAGTGTTGTTTACACTATTGTGTTTAGTACTCCCGGACCTACCACAGTCCTGGGTCGCACCCTGTAAAAATCCTATGTCACCACTTACCTGTACTGCATACTCGTGCATCACTGTGGAAACTGTTCCTCGAGAGTAGAAGAGGACGATACTCACCTGTATTTCCCTTGATAAAGAAATGTCTGTCCAAAAAACTTTCGTGCTTATCGAAAGTCTTGTAAATGTTTAAATATATTCATCTGTGCAAAATCGTTTTGAAGGCAAAATAAATTAGCTTCAAAACTCTCTTATATTGTGACAGAGACAAGTAATGGACGGGTGGAGTCCGATGTGGGGTGACTGGGGCAGGGCGAAGGAATGGAAAGTTACTACGGAGCAACAATGTCTCTACATAAGCTGAACCTGATTGATACAGAGAACTGAGGCTAGAGTCATATATGAACCTATGAAGTCTGAACCGTGCACTCAAGAGTTTTGGGGGCAGAGTTTTACAAACAGAGATCGACACAATCAAACACAACAATTCCGACAGATGTACAGACAGATAGACAAATATACAGAGTTTTAAAAAAGGTGCATAGATGTAGAGAGAGTTGGATAGACAGAGATGGATAAAGCTATGATATGGCATTTGTAACGTGCCTATACACAAGTGTTTCAAGGCGCGACGAGGCAAGGAAGGGGGAAACAGAGGGAGGACAGAGACAATGATCTTACTAGGCCAAGTGACTTTGAGATCTCGCAAGTGCAAGGGAGGGTGTAAGGGGAAGGGAAAAGTGCCAGGGGAAAGGGGAGGAGGCAGTGCTGTACATGGGATCAAAACAATAACAAGAAGAGCGGTCAGCAGGTGTCAGGTGCAAGGGTAAGTGCAGACAGCAGGTGTCCAAAAGTGCAGGGAGGGGGACTGTAGGGTTACAGATACAGACCCAAGTGCAAGAGTTGCCGGGAGGCAGTACGGGTGTGCTACTGGGCGGGTAGGGACCTGAGCCCAAAATGGGTAGCCAGGTGACCAGTGCAGTATCAGACAGGAAATCAGCAGGGGCGAGGAAGAGAGAAGGCAGAAGCAAAGAGGTGCTTCCAGAACCGGAGATAGTTCTCCTCGAGTTTCAGAGAAGCAGGGTGTCTGTCCCAGGGGGAGGCCCCAGCCGAAGAAAGAGATCTACCTCTAACTTGTTGCTTGGAGAACCGACTGACCCTGAGAGAGTTGGAGGTGGAGGAGCGAAGAGCTCGAGTAGGAAGGTATTTATGAAGAAAGAGTTGGAGGTATTGAGGACCCAGGCTCCAGAAGGCCTTGTGGACAATGCAGAGCAGGGGTGCACAACTGATTTTGACAGAGGGCCGAAAGTACCTTACATGATGGCTATAGTGGGCCAAAAAGTAAATGTGGGTGGGGCGGTAGGCGCGGTGGGGCGTGGTGTGGCAGGAGGCTTTTTCAACCCCCTATTTTTATTAAACACTATGCCCCATAGCCCCCACCCCTCAAGCAAACACTATGCCCCATGGCTCCCACCCCCAAACACTATGCCCCATGACACCCACCCCTCATGCAAACACTATGCCCCATGGCCCCCACCCCTCATGCAAACACTATGCCCCAAAACACCCACCCCTCAAGCAAACACTATGCCCCATGGCTCCCACCCCTCAACCAAACACTATGCCCCATGACACCCACCCCTCATGCAAACACTATGCCCCATGGCCCCCACCCCTCATGCAAACACTATGCCCCAAGACACCCACCCCTCATGCAAACACTATGCCCCAAGACACCCACCCCTCAAGCAAACACTATGCCCCATGGCCCCCACGCCTCATGCAAACACTATGCCCCATGGCCCCCACCCCTCATGCAAACACTATGCCCCAAGACACCCACCCCTCATGCAAACACTATGCCCCAAGACACCCACCGCTCAAGCAAACACTATGCCCCATGGCCCCGACCCCTCATGCAAACACTATGCCCCAAGACACCCACCCCTCAACCAAACACTATGCCCCATGGCCTGACCCCTCATGCAAACACTATGCCCCAAGACACCCACCCCTCAAGCAAACACTATGCCCCATGGCCCCGGCCCCTCATTCAAACACTATGCCCCAAGACACCCACCCCTCATGCAAACACTATGCCCCAAGACACCCACCCCTCATGCAAACACTATGCCCCAAGACACCCACCCCTCAACCAAACACTATGCCCCATGGCCCCGACCCCTCATGCAAACACTATGCCCCAAGACACCCACCCCTCAAGCAAACAATATGCCCCAAGACACCCACCCCTCAACCAAACACTATGCCCCATGACACCCACCCCTCATGCAAACACAATGCCCCAAGACACCCACCCCTCATGCAAACACAATGCCCCAAGACACCCACCCCTCATGCAAACACTATGCCCCAAGGCACCCACCCCTCATGCAAACACTATGCCCCAAGACACCCACCGCTCAAGCAAACACTATGCCCCATACTCATACAGACCCCAACCCCCCCACCCCTGCATACAAACTAACAAGTATACACCATGCACCCATACAAACTCAAGCCCCCCCAACTCAGCACACAAACTCGCAAGCATGCACGCATACAGACTCGGACCCCCCACATCTCAACACACACTGAACGTGCACACAACAACAACAAACATTCAGGCAGACCCGACCTCACCCCCCCAGTCCTCCCACCCCCACCCTCCCAGCATCTCAACATACACTGCACTTGCACACAAACACATTCAGGCAGACCCGACCCCACCACCCCCCCACATCTCAACATACACTGCACTTGCCCACAAACACATTCAGGCAGACCCGACACACACCCCACACCCGCATCTCAACATGCACTTTCACACAACAACAAACATTCAGGCAGACCCGACACACACCCCCCGTCCGCATCTCAACACACACTGCACTTGCACACAAACACATTCAGGCAGACCCGACACACACCCCCTCTCCGCATCTCAACATACACTGCACTTGCACACAAACACATTCAGGCAGACCTGACACACACCCCACCCCCGCATCTCAACATACACTGAACTTGCACACAAAACACATTCAGGCAGACCCGACACACACCACACCCCCGCATCTCAACATACACTGCACTTGTACACAAACACATTTAGGCAGACCCGACACACCCCACACCCGCATCTCAACATACACTGCACCTGCACACAAACACATTCAAGCAGACCCGACACACACCCCACCCCCGCATCTCAACACACACTGCAGACATACAAATACAAACACACCCATAGACACCCAACACCCCCCCACCTCCGCATCTCAACATACAATGCAGACATACAAATACAAACACACCCATACACACCCGACACACGCCCCCACCTCCGCATCTCAACATACATACAAAAACAAAAAACACAGGACGGAGCCGAAACAGACACAAACACAAACATACAGCCCCCCCACCATGTACTTACCCAGACGTCCTGGAACGCTGGCGAGGCTTCTGGCACTGCCCAAATCGTTTTGGGTTGGGTGTACCTCTACATCTGTGCACCCCATGTAGAAATATACCCAACCCAAAACGATTTTTAGAAATGGAGGGACAGATGCAAAACAAGAGCCTCTTGCTTTGCATCCGTCCCTCCATTTTTAAACATCTTTTTTTCTCCGGCTTTTACCCGGGCCGCCAGAGAGAGACAGTATGGATGGAACAAAGGGCCATCCATACTGCCCCTCTTCTGTGCGGCCCGTGGGGGGGTGGGGATTGCTCAGCCCCGACTTCATTCTGCCGGGGGCGGGGGGGAGGAGGGCCCCGCAGCCCCCCCTACTCTGCACCCCTGCCAGGGCAGATTAGGTCACTGAGCCCCAGCTTCCCTGGCAGCATACACACACACACACACACACACTGTGTGACTCACGGCCCGGCAAGGAAAACAAAGACTTTCTTAATGGAGGGCGACCTTTGCTGCTTGCGGGCCGCCTTCCATTAGGAAAGTCTTCAACCCTGCCGGGCCGCATCCAGCAGCATCACGGGCCGCACTTGGCCCGCGGGCCGTATGTTGTGCACCCATGATGCAGAGGGTCTAGAACTTAATCCTTGCAGACAATGGGAGTCAATGCAGAGATGTCAGTGCTGAAGAGATACGATCCCTGGGCTTGAGGCCATGGACAAGTCTTGCAGTCCTGTTGTGGAAGATTTGCAGAGGGCGGAGAGTAGAAGCAGGCAGATTTAGAAAGAAGCTGTTGCAGTCCAACCTAGAGGGAACCAGAGCTCTAGAGACAGTGAGCATGTGGGGGAAGGAGAGTAAAGGAAGAATACCTCTGAGAAGGTGCAGTTGGTAGTTTGACTTCTTAGAGATGCCAGAGATGTGAGGAGAAACAGAGTGTGGAGTCGAAGATGACCCTGAGGTTCTTAGTCTCACAGGTGGGAGCAGGAAGAGTGCCAAGGGAGGCCAGCCAGAGGGTGACAGGAAAGGAGGGTGTAGGTGTGCCAATGAGGAGAATCTCCTTCTTAGTGGCATTAAGGCAGTGTTAAGGCAGTGTTCGTTGGCGGCACACCACTCCTGGATAGCAGACAGTCAGAAATGAGAGAAGGAGAAGATGTAGAGAGATATGCATAGAAGGAGATGTATACAGCGATATGGATATAGAGATATAGAGAGTTGCATGCAGGGAGATGGATAAAGGTAGATGGATAGAGAGTGATCAATGGATAGCTTGATAGACAATGAGATACACAAAGTTACATTTGCAGGGCAAGATGAATAATGAGCCATAGAGAAATGAATTCATATATTGAGATGTGTAAAGGTATATAGATAGAAAGAGATGGATATACAGATTGATATATTATAGATAAAGCGATACATAGAGTAACATGTATAGAGAGATATGGATAGAGAGAGATAAATAAACGCATTGATGTGGATGTAGATAGAGACAGAAGATAGATAGATAGATAGATAGATAGATAGATAGATAGATAGATAGATAGATAGATAGATAGATAGATAGATAGATAGATAGATAGATAGATAGATAGATAGACCGGTAAATATAGAGGGATGGATAGGTAGATATAAGAAATTATACATAGAGGGTGCTCGATATAGACAGATCGAGACATCCAGAAACTGAGAGAGATGGATAGATATATCGAGAAGTAAACAGATAGATGTATATAAATATGCATGTGGACATAGCGAGATGGATGTAGATTGAGAGATTGATAGGGGGAGAAGTATGGATACATAGATATGCAGAGGCAGAGATGAATGGAGGGAGATGGTGAGATTCATATACATATGGAAAGACTGCTAGAGATGGAGGGAGAGAAAGAGAGAGAGAGAGAAGGTTGGAGCTAATCATATAGCGAGATAGAAATACAGGTCGGCATGGAGAGAGATAGAGAGATGGATAGAGTGAGATATAGAGATGCCTAGATAGAGAGGGATAAAAAGAGATGGATGGATATTGAGAGATGGATATAAAGGGAGATCATTATAAATAGATACAGTAAAGTTGTACGCCGACAAACAGCGCCTGGACCATGAACGATAAAGTTTGTGAAAATGTTCTGAATAGTAAAACTTATTAGTCATCAAAAAATGTATGTTCAAACGCTTTCTTTTTTAATGATACGGTCTTGCACAGCCGACACGTGTTTCGACCTATGGTCGTCCTCAAGGCAACTTGTCTCCTCGGTTGGTTTCCCTGACTATTGTAGCTGTCAGGTCTTCCTCCATTGATTTAAGTAGTATTCGATAGGTTCTATGCGTTCACCACATCAAATGTGATTCTAGTGCCGTTGTAGTAAATCAAATTGTTTTCCATATGGATAGTACGGATTCTCAGTCTTACAGTATTTATCCTTTTCTAACCAAATGGGATCAGAAAATCTGGTTTCAGATCATCCTTTCAGAGTGGATAATGTGATGGACATCATTGGTCCTTTTTTCTTTTTCTCTGGTCCCAATACCATAAAGTATTTGTGCTAAGTCTCCGGGATAGATCATATCTCTCCTATCCTCTCCAACTGTACATTAGAGAGGATTGGGGCTACCTTTTTGTTCTGATACTGCCGCGAAGTGACCTAAGTTTACTGACTGGAGAGCAGCGCATCTATGCTAGGTTACACCCCATTTTTACCTCATTATATATAGACAAGCGCAAACGGGGGATATCATAGATGTATTGAAGAAGAGGGTATGAAGAGTCAGTCATTAAGAGAAAGAGTGAGGGTGATGATTGTGAATGGAGTTATAGTGAGATGAATTGATAGTGACTGCGAATAAACTAGGTTTGTATTGGTAGGGGCAGATCTATAGCCAAAACGGAGGCGTCATACATGCGTCTTGGTCAAAGGACGTGTGGCTGTGAAAACAGGTACACGTGAAATACAAATGTAAATACTAAGAAATAGAGAGATATCCAAATTATTTTAAGCAATACCTATCAATATCAAAGTGAGTACTATATAATGGAAAATAATTTATGGTGGACATAGGTGGCCAAATATGTAAACATAGACCACGGTTGATCTAATAACATACTATTATTCCAGGAGTCCAATGACAATACATGCAAGTAAAAGGAAAAAAGCTGTTGAAATGATAAAATGACCCATGTATATTTTGTCAAAGCGACATAGAAACAGGGAACAGAAGAAATAATGAAATATAAACATATAAAAAACAAATAGATACAAGTGACAGATTTGCATAGAAATTTTAACATGGTGATTTTTATGTATATTTGAAACCATAGCCAGAAACGAATTAAAACATCCAAAACAATTAAATGTAGTGAAAAATAAGTATAAACCTACGACAAATCATGAATACCTAATGATCAATACCTGAGCGATACATTCTGACAACATAAAGTGATTTTGTGATTGTTTTTCAGCAATAGGTATGTGCAGGGCTGATCTGAGAAGAGTTTTTAAGGTGGCAATGGCACCCAGTCTTATTTCGGAAATAACCCCAGTTATCTCTTGCATCGAACAAAAAAAAAGGTGACTTTTTCATTTCTGAAAAGCTTCTCTGCTCCAAAACACCTTGGTAGATATAGCTATAATGTTGTGAGAAGGGGGCACAACCTTCTCAGTCAAATATTTTCACAACTACTGGATGAAATAACCCCAGACCACCGGCCGGAAATCGAGTCAACGCTTTGCACCCAAGTTGATTGGTACTTGGTCCAATTCCATCCAGCATTTTTTGTTATGCGCTGTGCAGAAATGTGAACTTTTTCTCTATGGGGGAAAGGAATGGGAGTAGGCCAAAGACAGAATTTTAGCTTCCTTAATAACTGTTTTATTTTTTAACAAATCTTTCATAAAATGTCCAGTCTGTGGGAAGGGGGCAATTTGTAGGCGTGGCTAATTTGTTGTTTGCAAAATATCATCCAAATCTGTCATGCGAGTGAAAAGTTGTTGGCAATTAAATTTTTAGTTTTCCTATGGAACTTGATAGTCAACTTAATTATAGTGCTGCGACCGCAGAAATATAGAAAAATATACAATAATCATTCATGGTTTCTACTCAACTGACTGTGTGTGATGAAACACAGTTGGAACAGCATTGGGAAGTAACTTACGAGTAAGTCTGAGGTGACCCTTGAGGTGACCCTTTTTCATGAAATTTGATGTTTCATACATATTTTCAAAGAAGTGCATGATGTAGACGTGGAATTGATTGCCCATTGCCTCCTCCAAGACATCCTTGGCTTTGTTGTCACTTTTGGATACTGGAAAGCCACAGTTGAGCAACCATGTTCGGCCCTTAAATTTAGTTGGTTGTTGTTCTTTAGGTGCATTATATAGTATCGGGACATAACCATTTTTGGGTATGTGTAAAGATTGAGGAAGCTGAAGGATGGATGACGCACATTTCATAAAAGAACGTGCGCTCATGCGCACTACCATTGCAGGCAAATGGCCCAATTGAGAACCACCATTGGTAAGGGAGGGTGTGGATAAGTACGAAACTAGCATAATAGGCCTGGTACCTTGTCAAAGGACACACAGATATGTTGATTGCAGAGATGAGGCCTTTAAATGGGGAATATGGAGACACTGCTCACCAACTATTAGGTACCAGACAGCCAGACTTCAGGCCTCAACATGGTACCGAAACTGCGCTTATCAATCTCAAAACCCAAGTCGATGAGCTGAGAGATCTTGGAAAAACTGCCCTACTCCTTCTGCTGTTCCTCTCATCGGCATTTGACTTGGTGGATCATGATGTGCTGTGTACCCACTTGGAAACCGCGGCCCCCTTCTCCACACATGCCATTGCATGGATCAGGTTGTTCCTAAGCGGCAGAACCATGAGGGTTTTCTCCACCTACGCAGCGGCTGACCCAGTACCTATCACATGTGGCATCCCCCAGGGATCCTGTGTCTCTCCGACTATGTAAAACATCTTCACAAAATCCCTGTTCGATGACCTGGACTTTCTGGGTGTCACCTACACAAACTATGAAGATGACACTCAGATTCTCATCTCACTTTCGGGGGATTATGAACAGGATTTGGCCTTGGTGAACAGAATATACCTCACCATCCAGGCATGGATGGCCCGTCATGGTCTATGCCTGAATGATGACAAAACGGAACTCATCACACTGGGGAACACACAAAATATCAAAAGACTGAACGATGACTACTCATCATTTGTCATAGATGGCAACACCATTAAAGTAGCGAAAGAAGTAAAAACACTAGGTTTTTACCTCGACTCTTGCCTGTTAACTGAAATGTGTAACTGTAACATGTAAGCTTAAAGTATTCTTGAACACGCGCCCGGATACCCTCGGGTCTGGCGCACGCTATAAATAAATAAACAAACAAACTGCGTCTGGGGTGGCCAAGTGACCAATGGTGCCTAGAGGAGAGAGCCCTTTGAGTTGTTAATGGTATTTGGTACATTGTGTATAGACACCTACCCATCCCCATTGCACGCGCATGGCCCAAGTGAGAACTGCCTTTGACAGACAGGTGGATAACTAGGAAGTGAGCGCAATTACCTCGGCGCCTTGTCTTCAAAGGCGAGTATGGAGATATCGGGTCTATGGTGGCCAAGTGTCGATAGACGCAAGAACACGTTGTGTTGTACATTCAACACAGTTGGAGCTGCTGGCCCAAAACACAACCCAAATGAAAAGGCATGGACAAATTGATAACAGTGCTTTGATAAGGGAGAAGTGTTTGGATAGATTATGTTCGAGTGTGATTAATGTTGGTAACATTTTCAGGGCTGTCCCAATAACGTGTCGATCTTGCTGGTATAGCATAACATTCTTATAAGTAGACTTGGTGGTGTTGGTGACTTGGACAAACCCTTTCATTCACGTGTCGTCATATTACTTCATTGTTTTTATTTCCTGTGAAAGTGTTAGAAAAGTAAGCATTTAATTAAAGATTTGTGTATCCTTAAATACAATTGAATGAAATTTAGAGTACTTGAAACAAAGAAGTAACACATGAAGAAATAATAAGAATAAGAAATGCAATACCCCTTAGAATGCAAATATTGAGTATATGGTTTTTGGACTTAAGGGTTTATGCCTTTTTGTATGTTGTTTGGGAACAGATAAGAAAAGATTGAAAGTCATTGGTAAAACGAAAAACTTGATATGAAACAAGCCAACTTGAAATAATTAGAAAGTACATAATTCCTAGCTATTAGTGACATTATCTTTTTTTATTGAAATTAACATATTTTAATAAAAACTGCATTTTTGATTTTATTTATGGCATCTACAAACTACAAATTATACTGATCTGGTAGTGGTTCTGTCTGTAAAAATCCAATGTATTGCCCAAAGCACTGGGACATTTTTCATGGATGGCACGAATGACACAGGCAGGTATGACACGTTGAACGAGGAATCCCAGTCTTACATGTATCCACCAGGTAAACGCTTGATAGGCCAGAAGCTTGTACCATCTGTGTAAAAGATAGAGAATAGTTTTGTTGAATGAATTAAATAATTGAATGTATCTTTTTTGGCATAGCTTGTGTGAAAAACCAGAGGATGTTTTACAACCTAGTCCCCGGCGATCCCGCACTCAGGTAGCCAGGGAAAGGCAATTACTTTTGGATCTCGACCCTGCAGGTGGAGAAGCGAGGGAGGATCACCTGGGTAGTTGGTCCTCAGGGAGTGGGGGAAAAACACCCAATGGTGAGACATGGTATCCCCCTTTTTTCCACAACCCATCAAACCCCATTCCCGCTTATGTTATGGGAAAGTACAACTCCCATAATTCCTTCCCACTTCTCCGGTATCCCTCTTTAAACATGGCATCTCCTCTCTGAGTGGCTCCTTTCGCTGTGTGGGTGTATGTGGCTGAATAATGCTGCTTATGCGAGCCCGTTGGCTTGGTGTAGAAGTGTGCTGACACTCAGAGCCTGGACTCAAATTCCTCGAAGGGGAGATGAGGAAGAAGGGGGCTCTACTAAATCAGTCCTGCATTGGAACGTGGAGTTGTATGGGGATTGGAATACATGTCTCTTGCACTGCCAGGCCAATTCAATGTAATCCCAGAAAATACCAGATTTTTTGCAATGCAATGTGACGTACGCTTCATCCGTCACGCCAGCTTCTAATGTAGCCTTTGTTTCTTACCCAACTGGCAATGCATCCAAATGGCCAATGCCCTTAGTTTCCCAGAATGATACTCTTCTCTATGACTTAACTGGTTTTAAGGCAGTTATAAAAAAAGAGGTTTTATCAGAGGCAAGTCTCCCAGGTGGCACATATTCCCTTTGTGGGCAGGAGCGGGCCGGCAGGAGAGGTGAGGGGGTTTTCTGTGTAACCATTTTTTGGGGAAATACGATAAAACCCTAAACGCTGTTTTCATTACATATAACAAGACATTCCTTGACTGTTGCGGGAGAGGGAAATGTATTAGAGCACTGAACATCTGAAACATAAGTACAGGTTGAATTTTTGACACTGAGCCTAATAAGGGTAGTGGTGTCCTGTTGATTAGATTCTCAGGTTCTAGACCACAACATACCTGGTGCACCCCAGAGCGGACAAGTCCCAAGATAGCTGCTGGTACCAGACCGTTGAGGGCTGCGTATAGCGTAGTGTGGCTAAAGGATGGCCCTGAATTGGAGGTGGTCTTCAGAACTCAGTTGCTAAAGTGCTGTGCTGTCCATTGTGGCAGGCAGGTGAGGAAAAGTGACCTTCGGTGAGTGCAAACCGAAACTGTGTAAATTGTGGTTTTTACTTTCTTCATTTACGCATGAGCACCGCTGTGCGACCCTACTTTGTATATTGTTAAAAAGAAGTAAAAATGTGCGCTTTGCGTTTAAAGAGGCCGCCCACAAAGGGATGTCTACCTAGATGCTCGGCCGCGGCCCAGACTCTTGGACAATGGCGGCTCAGCATGAGCAGGGAAAGCTGTGTGGTGCGGACGACCCTGAAGCAAAAAATAGCAGGGTATGTTATCCCAGATGCTGCAGACAAATCCCGAAGGCTTGACAATCCCACACATCATGATTAAGGAAATAACATCACTAAAACGTGCAACGACGAAAATAATACTTTAAAGACGCATGATGAAAGAAACAATATGAAAAGGATGCACAACCTGCGGCTAACATCTCACTGTTGTCAGCAGTGGATAGCAATTCCCTGCTGAATGTATGCTACTCTTTGCAGAGTGAAATTGCAACCTTCATGACAACCTCGGAAATGAGGCTGTAATGTCCTGTTTATATGACGCCATGCCCATTTCTCTATTTCCTTACCTTGCTTTATCCCCAAGTTCTGTATTCCAATTCTGTTGATTGGTTCTGGAATTGTTGTTGTTAGGTGCTCGGTTGATGGGCGACAGCTGAAGCTGCGATTTGGGAGCTGAATAAAAAGGACTTGAAAACCCATGTCGGCACCATCTCATCACTGGCGACGAGGATGTCCCTGTTCAGGCAGCAGTGTCTGCGATTTGTGCTGTGGAAGGCACACTAACATCCCAGACAGCGCAGAGGAGAACCCGGAGCTCACTGGGGAATCATCTCGCCCTCGATCGGTGCCGGCCTTTGCTTTGGGTCAAAACATGTTTTTTGGGCTCAGCAGCCCCCACCCAGGCATGCCGCCTTAGTTGCACCCTCGTGCATAACACATGCTGGGTGCTCGCGCTGGCATTAAGAACAAAGGATCGCTTGGCGTGCTCGCGAGCATGTCCAGCCCCTGCAGCCTAGCAATGGAGGAGCAGTGCTAGGCCCTGCACTTGCAGCGATCTGCTGAGTGGAGAAGAAGCCTGAAATCGACTCTGCTTCGTTATGTGAATGCCTGAGCATTCTAGTTGAAGTGGCCACAGGCAGGAGAAGTTCCTCTGAGGGAGTGAAGGAAAACATTTCAAAAGAAGACCTTTAAGGAGGTCAACTATGAAAAGAAGGGTGTCAAGGGAATCAGAGGCAGATGTAAGGAATTAAAAGCGGATTTATCAATTCACCAACAGGATTGCAATTTCGGGAAAGGCTGCTGCAGGAATTCCTCCTCCCCCACCTTTTCTGGCAGAACCTGGCACTCATCCATTCAAGTGGGACAGATGGAGGAAAATGTTTGAAACGTACATGCTGGCAATGGGAGGGTACAAGTTTGCACCTGCAAAGAAGCAGGCCCTCTTGCCCCACAATCGTGGCACGGATGACACAGTGTTTTTGATGGACTGCTAGAATCTGAGGGAGTTGGGGCTGGTGACCTAGATAACTTCACATTTGCAATTAAAAATCTCCAAGATCACTATGAGCCTTGGATAAATCTGACCTTTGGGCGTCACAGATTCTTCCAGAGACGCAAAGAACAATTAGAACCAGTCGGGAGTTATGTAGTGGCTCTCCGCACCTTAATCCACACTTGTGAGTTTGCCTCCTTAAACTATTTGCTCAGGTACCAGCTAGTAAAATGCACCAATAGCATGAAGGTTCAAGAAAAACTCCTGGCCAATGATCTTTCCTTGGAGCAGGCCTTAGAACTTACCTGCAGTGTTGAGCAGACAGCTCATTACATGAGGAACATGAAGTTGGAGCAACCCAGCTAGGAGTTGTGTGCCATCAGGAACAGGAGAGGGGAAGGTATGGGAAATGGAGAAACAAGATGCTTGAAGTATGGCAGCCCAAGGCACCTGTCCTCGAGTCTGTTCTGTCTGGCCCGTAATGCCAACTGTATTAAGTGTAAGCGCAAGGGTCACTTTGCTCAAGTTTGCAAAGAGGGAGGAGTGAATGCTGTGGAGCAACAAGCGGCCCCAAAGGTGAACAAGAAGTTGCGCAATTGTCTCAGGTGCAATTGCCTCAAATGGAGTCCAAACCGGCAACCGTCCACCTGTGTTTGAAATTTTTGCACTCAACTGGGGCAAGAGAGGTCCCTCAAACCAATTTACTATTGACGGAAGACGCTTGACGATGAAGGTTGATAGTGCATCTCCTTGGATCATTATTGCAGGAGATACCTTCACGGATACCATTGGTGGAAGAATAGAGAACCTTTTAGAGAATGATATCTCCCCACATGGTTACGGTGATGTGGAGATTGAGATGCTTGGTGAATTGAAGGCTGTGGTAGGATACAAGGGTCAGAATTGTGCTGCATAGATATATGTAGCCAAGAAAGGTTAATTTCTCTTGGGATGGGAGGAGCAGAAGAGCCGGGGAATTCGGTTTCAAGTGATTGGGCCAGCTCAAACATTTTGAACATTGCATTAGATTAAAAAAGAATGCTACTCCAGCGGTTCATAAAGTACGTCCTGTTCACCACGACCTTCGCTATCAACTCAAGGAGGAACTTGACAAATTGTTGCAGAATTGTGTCATCAAAAGGGTTGAGGGCAAGGAATGGATATCTCCTGTGGTTCTGGTGGCAAAGGCGAATGGAAGCCAGAAGATGTGTGTTGATCTTAGAGACTTGCAAATAGCAAAAATAAGTGGGCACCACTGTACTATTAGAAGGTCAATATATGAGTATTAGGCACTCAAAAGAAATTGAGTCAAAAAATAATAAATTGAAGCTCAAATGGATGCTTACAGGAGCTGGCTGCAATAAGTCTGGAGACACCCTGACTCATGAACTCAAGAACCAAAGGAGACTAGATAAAAAAATCTAGTCAAACAGCCGCTCTCCGTACAAACCCCAAACGGGTGATGTAGTTTAAACATAGATTCCAACGATAGAAATGTAAGTTCTTTTCTTCTTATGTATGAGTTCAATAGAGAAACACTGAATTCAAAGTAGTAGTGGGGGTAATATGTTTATCAAAAACATGGATTCAAAAAAATGTAACAAAGTGAAAAAAAGGAGGAAAGTCACTAATTATGTCTTAGTGAGGATTCAGCTGCCACATCTCATATTTTAAATAGACTTCTTTTACCAATGCATTTCGGAGCATATAGCTCCTTCATCAGGGTAAGTCTAATCTAATCACATAGAATAGAATAGAATAGAAATATATAACGCAACACGTGAGAAATAACACAATATATAATCATGAATCACAAAAGAAAAGGTAAAAATTGAAAATCACATACCAAGGAAACGATGTGGGTTCAGGATGGAATATGTAATGAAAAAAATGAAAAAAATGAAGAATCAATAAGTGAAAGTAGCGTGGGAAATATGACCATGTGAATGAAGGGAAAATAATGTAAATGGACTCACGAGACGTGTTTGGCCTCGTAGAGACGAGAATCCACAATCAAAAGCAGATGTGTGGTCTGCTGTCGGTAACAGCAGCGTACAGAGTGCAGACAGATCGATAAAGCTGTCGGAAACAAAAGTGTGTATTAAGAGGAGTTTCGGGAGCGCAGTGGCGCTATGATTACAAAGGACCGTCTTCAATGGTTACCTGGAAGACAATCAGGGTCTGTGTCGGCTAGGAAAACGCCGTTCTGCATCGCTGTAAGCAAGCGTTGCTAATGGTAACGCTGCTATAAATACCCACGTGATCGCATCGCATCGGGAGAGCAGCGCGATGCGGCACGTACATTTAAGAGACTGCATTAGAGATATATGGGCATGTGTGGAGCTACAAATACAATTGTCAACACTCAGGTGAATGAAAGAGGAAAAGTGGATAAAAGAAAAATGAATGTGCAACAATATGATAGACATAGAAAAAATACTATAAAAAAATGGACAACAGGGATAGTAATGGAAAGAAAACATACAACAACACAGGCACCAAAAGTGGCAGCCCATGGAAAAATAAGAGATAGTAAACATGCATCCCAGCCGTGGTGGGTGGCACCGGAGGTGTCACCTTGGGTCCCAGACGGGTGTCCGGGAAAGGCTGCCATGATGCATGGGCATAATTCGTGCAATTTAGAAAATTAGCAAATGCTAAACTAACGACTTAGATGATCCAGAACACTATATGGATATTATCAATACCTAAGGATACCGGCGTTGGCAAAGTTGGTCCTGACAAAATGTCAAGGACCACATTAGTTGTCCATTAACAGTCAGGCCATTACGTGTAACATGCAAAATCATCAATGACACATGCAAAAAACATTATATAATGTCACATGAAGACATAATTAGTGACTTTCCTCCTTTTTTTCACTTTGTTACATTTTTTTGAATCCATGTTTTTGATAAACATATTACCCCCACTACTACTTTGAATTCAGTGTTTCTCTATTGAACTCATACATAAGAAGAAAAGAACTTACATTTCTATCGTTGGAATCTATGTTTAAACTACATCACCCATTTGGGGTTTGTACGGAGAGCGGCTGTTTGACTAGATTTTTTGATCTTAGAGACTTGAACAGAAACATATTGGTGGACAGGCATCTCTTGCCTGTGATATCAGAGGTTTTGGCTATTTTGGGGGTGCCAGACATTTTACAGTGATTGAGCTTTCTTCGGGTTACCATCAAGTGCCACTTACACACAATTGTCAAGAACTCGCTTCTTTCATTACACTGGAAGGGACCTTCAAGTACCGCAGAATGCCCTTCAGACTAGCATGGCGGGTGCTGTCTTCCAGCGAGTTATGGAAAAAGTGCTTGAGGGTGTGGGGAGAGTGATTGTTTTTCCAGATGATGTATTAATCCATGCCAGCACTCCTGAGGAGCATGACAAAGTGTTGAGAGAAGTGTTGTGCGAATTGAGAGGCAGGACTTAATGTCCAAAGGAGTAAATGAAAAATAGGTGTGCAGAGTGTGGAATATTTGGGTAATTGTGTATCATTCCTTTTTAGGTTTGTTGGAGTATTATCATATGTTTGTGGAGAAATGTGTAGCTTTGTCAGCACCCCTTAGAGCGTTGTCAAGGAAAAGAGTAAGATACGTATGGGCAGAGGAATGTAAGGAAGCATTCGAGGAAATTAAGAGGTGCATTGCCAATGCCCCATCCTTGGCAACGTTTTCCACTGGAAGCAAGACATCTTACAGTCGACGCTAGCATTTTGGGCTTAGAAGTGTCGCTGACGCAGTGTGAAGGAAAAGGGGAAGAACGTGTAGTGGATTTTGCTTCCAGGGCTTTGAGAGGTGCAGAGAGTAACTGTTGGGTAGTGGAGAGGGATGCAGTAGCTGTGTATTGGGCTGTGTTACACTTTAAGTTCTTCTTGTGGGGCCAGCATTTCATAGTGAGGTCAGATCACAAATCTTTGGTACAGATGTGATCTAGTGTGAGTTGGAGTAGAGGATCCCCTCGAGTTTCTAAGTGGTTATTAGGCCTGCAGAGATATGATTTTTCAGTGTGTTATTTGCCTGGCTAGAGTAATTCGGTTGCATATTTTTTGTAAAGATTACCAATGAGTTTGCATGAACGGGTGGACATGGTCTCCACCGAAGGAACAGTGATGGCGAGCATTGAGGGTAGTGCCATTGATGAGGCAGAACGGGAACATGCAGTGGCAGATGATAAGGTTTTAAAGACGATTTATGAGTGGACGCTTAAGGGGTGGCCCGAAAGAGATGTGTTGGACAGGAAATGTCAACATTATTTTGAAGTGAAAGATGAGTTGTCCTTGGTGGGGACAAAGGTGTAGAGGGGCACAAAATTGATTCCCTCTGAGGGGCTTAGGAGGACATTGATTGATTTGGCCCATCTAGGTCACGTGGGGGTGAATGCCACAAAAGGAGGTTACAGCAAAGTTTTTGGTGGCCCACCATGGACGGTATGACAGAGTAGTGAGAAATTGTGAAGTGTGTTTGTTAAGTTACAAGAACAAGGTAGTGCATTAAACACTGTTGATTCCGGTTGAAGTGCCTACCCAGGCTTGCCAGAAAATTGCAGTGGCTGTGATGGGGCCTATTCAGGGATTGGGAGATCAATTTAGATTTGTGTTCATCATGGTGGATTATCACTAGGAGTGGGTGAAGTGGGAGTGTGTAAGAGAGGCAACGACTGTTGAGTTGATCAGATGTTTGGAAAAGTGTTCTTCAGAGAAGGTTTTCCAAGGAGTTTGGTGACAGAAAATGGTGTGCAATTCACATCAGAGAGGATGAGGACGTTTCTGGAAGAATATTGTATATACCATGTGTACACAGCACTATATCATCATAGAGTGACTGGCCTAGTGGAAAGGGTCAATAGATTAATTAAAGGGAGAATTCAATTGGCATTGAAAGCTGAATTGCCGTGGCGTGCAGTTTTGAGACAGCTTATTTGGGGTTATTGTAACACCCCCCATCAATGACCAAGGTTTCACCTTTTGTTTCGTTAAAGGGCCTTGAGCCAGGAACAAAGTTATGCCCTGGTTGGATGGGCTCAGCGGTTCCGGTTTGGGTGGATTGTGAGAAAGTGATAAGGGTAATGAGAGAGGGGCACCATCATAATAAAAACGTTTTGATGAGTGCCATGGTGTGAAGGATCACATGTGGATGGTTGGTGATTTGGTTCTGGTAAAAACCCCAGGCTGGGTTCCAAATGTTGTGAAAGTACATTTCTGGATCCCCAAAAAGATGACAGCTGTAAGGAATGGTGTGGTGGTAGTTGAGGGAGGAAAGTTTGGTCAATGGGTAGACTAGCTTCTTTCAAAGAGGGTATGTTGGAAAGTAATAAGGTAAGGAAAGAGGGAGTCAATGATGAGACCAGGCTCAGGAAGGATGTGCTGATTTGCAGAAGTGTGGGGCGGCCGCAAGCGATGGTCGCAGTGGTATCAGGTCTACTGGAAGGGCGAGGAAAGCCCCAAGATATCTGAAAGGTTTTTTTCAGTAACGTTGCATTCTGTTCACTGAGACAGCTAATTCATGTTGGTCAGTGTGCACCAGTGTGTTCACTATCATACTTTATCAATTTGTTAATCTCCAAGTTTTTTTTCCTTTCGTTGTTATTCTCTCCTTAGGAGGAAGATATGTTCTGTCCTGTTTATATTATGCCATGCCCATTTCTCTATTTCCTTCCTTGCTTTCTCCTCATGTTCTGCATTCCAATTCTGTTGATTGGTTGTGGAATTATTGTTGTTGTTGGTTGGTTGGTGGTTGAGGCCACAGCTGTTTGCTGTGCTGGTTGTGGTTACTGTGTATACTCCTGTGTCTGTGGTGTGTACACCATGGGTTGTTGTGACTGTACTGGTGTACCTTGCATCGGCACCGGTCATGGCGCATATGTCTGCGTGTGACATAGGGCATGCTAGTCTGCCTGATCCATCTGATATGCTGGCTGGTGTGTCATCCAGATGGGGAGCAGTGCAAGTGCATCTAGGTCACCTGGCCTAAGCCCCGCCCACCTGGTGCCTTCCTGCCTGCCTCTCTTTTTCACCACTTAGCAAGCCCCGCCCACTTGGTGCCATCCTGCTTCCCGTTCTTTTTCACCACTTAGCAAGCCACGCCCACCTGGTTCCTTCCTGCTTGCTGCTCTTTTTCCCTACTTAAGGAGCCCTCCAGCTTCTTTTCCTTTGCAGATGGGGAGCAGGTGCAAGTGGATCTAGGTCACGTGGCCTAAGCCCCGCCCACCTGGTGCCTTCCTTCCTGCCTGCCGCTCTTTTTCACTACTTAGCAAGCCACGCCCACTTGGTGCCTTCCTGCTTCCTGCTCTTTTTCAGCACTTAGCAAGCCACGCCCACCTGGTGCCTTCCTGCTTGCCACTCTGTTTCCCTACTTAAGGAGCCCTCTAGCTTCTTTTCCTTTGCAGATGGGGAGAAGGTGCAAGTGGATCTAGGTCACCTGGCCTAAGCCCCGCCCACCTGGTGCCTTCCTGCCTGCTGCTCTTTTTCACCACTTAGCAAGCCCCGCCCAACTGGTGCCTTCCTGCTTGCCGCTCTTTTTCACCACTTAGCAAGCCCCACCCACCTGGTGCCTTCCTGCTTCCCACTCTTTTTCACCACTTAGCAAGCCACACCAACCTGGTGCCTTCCTGCTTGCCACTCTGTTTCCTACCTAAGGAGCCCTCCAGCCTCTTTTCCTTTGCAGATGGGGAGCAGGTGCAAGTGGATCTAGGTCACCTGGCCTAAGCCCTGCCCACCTGGTGCCTTCCTGCCTGCTGCTCTTTTTCACCACTTAGCACCCCCGCCCACGAGGTGCCTTCTTGCTTGCCGCTCTTTTCCACCACTTAGCAAGCCCCGCCCACCTGCTTCCTTCCTGCTTGCCGCTCTTTTTCCCTACCTAAGGAGCCCTCCAGCCTCCTTTCCTTTGCAGATGGGGAGCAGGTGCAAGTCTATCTAGGTCACCTGGCTTAAGCCCCGCCCACCTGGTGCCTTCCTGCTTCCCGCTTTTTCACCACTTAGCAAGCCACGCCCACCTGGTGCCTTCCTGCTTGCTGCTCTGTTTCCCTACTTAAGGAGCCCTCCAGCCTCTTTTCCTTTGCAGATGGGGAGCAGGTGCAAGTGGATCTAGGTCACCTGGCCTAAGCCCCGCCCACCTGGTGCCTTCCTGCCTGCTGCTCTTTTTCTCCACTTAGCAAGCCCCGCCCACCTGGTGCCTTCCTGCTTCCCGCTCTTTTTCACCACTTAGCAAGCCACGCCCACCTGGTTCCTTTCTGCTTGCCGCTCTGTTTCCCTACTTAAGGAGCCCTCCAGCTTCTTTTCCTTTGCAGATGGGGAGCAGGTGCAAGTGGATCTAGGTCACCTGTCCTAAGCCCCACCCACCTGGTGCCTTCCTGCTCGCTGCTCTTTTTCACCACTTAGCAAGCCCCGCCCACCTGGTGCCTTCCTTCACCATAACCGTCTTGTGGCCAATGCTGGATTTGACTTTTATGGACTTCATTCATTCACGGTGCGTCACTCTTTCTCAACTCTCATGCTGGACTTCCTTTGCATCTTGTACTCATGGTGGCCCTGAATCATGCTATTCCCATCTTCATCTTGTATCCTGGGTTGCAACATTATGTGTTACTACTGACTTCTGCAATTGTATTCGCTCTCCACTCTTGCTTCTCCACTCTTTTTGACTCCTTACTCTCTGTTCTCTCCTCATTTCCTTTCTCCCTTCTCCCTTTTCCCTTTTCCTATCTCCTCCCCTTACTCTATGCACTTACTCTATCAGAATTGTCCCTGGACCTAATATGATAACAACCTCGTCTGTTTCCTCCACCCTCCCATTACTGTTTTTTTTCCTCCCCACCACCCCTCCAGCACTATCTGAAATGTCGTCAGGCCTAGTATGATAGTCGCTTATTTTGGTTCTCCCCTCCCTTTCTGCACTCCTCTCCCTCACCTTTTGTTTTTCTCCGGCTCTACCAGAAATGTCGTCAGGCCTAGTACGGTAGTCGCCTGTCTGTTTCCATTTCCTTCCCACTCTCCCCCACCCTTCCTTATCTATGTCTTAGCTCTTGCACTATCTGAAATGTCATCAGGCCGAGTACGATAGTTAATTTCACATCCTTACTGTTCATGGCCTGTAAGAATGTGGTTGTATTTTCCCTTGTTCCCTCCCTTGCCTTGAAGCGCTTTGAAACACATTGTGTATAGGCGCTATATAAATAAACAATCATATCATATATCCCTCCATGTTGTTGTGCTCCATTCCCACTTCTGCAAAGTCGTGATATGTGACCTATTCTACCACACATCCAGCATTGTAGTGGATCCTGCATGGGCCTCTGTTATCCTCCGTTAAACCCATCTCCACCCTGCTGAATTGGGTGTCCAAATCCTCTTCCTCGGGCACTCCCCCCCTTCCTCATGGCCAATAATTGGCATCACCTCTTCCCGCAAAACATCCCCCTGCCACCTGTTGCCAGTCTTGCGCATTCTGAGTAACTTTGCCCTCTCCACTCGCCAACTTCGCCCCTTCCATTGTATACTTGCATAGCTTCTTCTACACTAATTTTGCTCCTTCCTACTTCCTCTCTTCTTTCTCACGTTCACCTGCATTAGCCGGTGAAAATGTACTATAGTCAGCTGAATTTCTGACCACAGCTTCGCTTCCATCCCCACTAATTTCTTCAATTGCTTCTGTACATGCTCTGGTAGCCCTTGGCTTAATATGTGGTAAAGCAACCACACTGTATTATCCCACATCTCTCTCATCTCGAGATGCCAACATTCTTGTATCTCCTGAATATATTGAAGTGGGTCTTCGTCTTCACACATTTTGTGTGCCATAATCGTGCTTATGTCAGATGTGTCTGGGTACTGTAACCTGAGAGCCTGCCATATCAATCGCGCTTATGTCAGATGTGTCTGGGTACTATACCCTGAGAGCCTGCCATATGGCTACACTGTAATTATTAAACAGTGCACCATAGTTCGCTGTATTCTGTGCCGTCACTCCGGGATACCCTGCCCGTTTCCAAACATCGTCCACTAACTCCCATGAATGGCTGTGAGTAAGCTCTTCTTGTCGCCCACGGTTAGTGTTGTTCCTGCCGTCAACCTCTCTAATTCATATATTCACTTCCGCGCTCCTGCGGTCAACAAGGGCAACTTGCACCTCAGATTGTCCTTGTCCATCTGTTGCCATGGCATATATTGGGGTCGTCCGCCACTCTTTTCTAGCAACGGTAACTGTGTCAGTTGCATCCCCCTGTCATGTCTCCCTATGTCTTTGCTCATTGTAAATAAAATGCTCATTGTAAATGCTTTCATCATACTCGCTCTTTTCTGTCCCGGTAAGGCTCTTAGCCTCTGTGCATATGGGAAAAATGTGTCTGCACCCCAGGTGTCCTTCGGGTTCTCCCTTATTTTTCTCAGTGTCGTCCTCTCCTCCTCACAATGTCTGGGGCTTGTTTCCCTGGAGGGGCGGCAAGCCCTCCTCCCTTCGTCATTGTCACTTTCCCATAGGTATTCAACTGACCCCATGGTCTGATGCTGTCATCGCTGTACTCTTCTCCCTCATCTTCAAGTTAAGTCTCCTCAACATGCGTTTTCCCTGTTGTTTCCCCGTCACCTTGTCCAACAAGTCACTTCCCCCCAGAATCCCTCAATGGAGGCCGGGTGTGTTCCTGCTTGTCCTTGTGCCAGAGGCACTATCCCTCCTGCTCCTATATAGTATCCCTATTCTCCTTTGTATCCCCTCTTCCTCATCAGCATTTAGATGTGTTGGTCCCGTCATAATGTCTGCTACCTCCCTGAGGCGTCTCACTCTACTTCTGTCTCTTTCCTTTCCTGTCTCTCATCCCTCTCTTCTTCCTCTCTGCGTCAACGCTCTTTAACGAGTCCTTCAATTTCCAAATTTCTCTTTTCTCTCGTCACTTGCAATTCCTTCTCTTTATCCTCTACTGCCTGTCTTTTCCTCTCTCTTTCTTCTTCCACCTTCTCCACCACTCTTGTTCCCCTTTCTTTTCCCTCTCTCGTCTCTCCACTTCCTCCATCATCTCTGCCCATTCTCTGTCCTCTTCTTCTGTCCCCTTATGTTTCAGAGCTTTCTCTCCCATAATCTTAGGCTCATCTGTAGCATTTCCATCCAATTTTAGCCATATTTGTTCCCCTAACCACTCATTTGTGAGGACTGTCACTTCGTTATCCTCATTACGTGCTGATATCCCTTTATCGTCTCCCCTCAGTTTCACTTACAGATCACTGCGCTCTTTGCGTTCATCATGTATAGCCTCTATTCTCTTGATTGCCTGCTTTGCACCGCTAAGCGTGTCCTAGCTGCTATACACGGGTGGTGCATAAACAGGGTTGGCGTATCCTGCTGCTGCTTATAATTCCTTCAAGTGGTAAAATCCCTGGCTTTCTGTTGTGATGTGTGCGGTATGAGGAAGAGGAGGAACTGTGGGTGATTCGCCCCCTGTGCTGTGTTGGCTCAGCATCCACTTTTTCTTGGGTGAGCCCTCTGCCCCATCCTGAAACATTTTCCATAGCTCCATTATAGCTAATGGGTTGCTCAATTTCTTCCCTTATAGGTGGCATGTAGGTAACGTGGTCATGTGTTGCAGCATTGGAAAGACTGCCCTCCTGGGGCCATGGCTTTGCCATTTTGACCTCTGTATCGCAAGTCCATTCCATGCTATACTTGCATATTCTTTCTTGATACCACGGATGAGAGTTGCCCAAATGTTGAAGGGGTGTGTCCGTCATGGCGGCACAATAGAATTCTCCAAATCTGTGATATTTCTCAAACCTCTCCGCCAGCCTCTCTGGCTCACCACTGTCAATAGGAATGTGCTCTGTGCATTGCCCACACTGTATTCTCCGCCCTTAAACGCCAAACCACAATTTCTTCATGTGCACCTCGAGCCCAGCCAAAATGGCATAACACTCTTCAATAATCTGAACATCACTTCTTCAAGCTAAAACCCACTGTCTTCTGTTTCTCAGCACTTTCGTCTCTCTCCGTTTCCGCTTTCTCTTACCAGCACATCTGTACCCCACTGCAGGACTTCACTCCCACAGGCCTTCACTCCCACATAAATGCACCAAGTCCTATTCAACAACCTTGCATGTGAGGTTGCGAGCTTAAAAGGAAAACTCCAATACTTCAAATACACTCCCAATTCTTACGGGCACCCCAAGACACAACAACACAAACAACATAACACACAGTCGTCTTCCTGCCTTTTCAAATCACAGGGAATACCAAAATCATGTGGTCCTTCTTCTATACCGCAGCATATAGGAATATATCTCAATGAGATAAACTAAGAAACCACCTTCCGCGCCCTAAGCAAGCTACGCTAGCACCTGAACACAGGGATACATTCATATGTTGTCCATAAACCAAGCTAACTGCCGAGAGTACAGGTATCCTTTTTATTTATTATTTATTTGCATTTATAAAGCGCACAGAACTGCCCTGAGGGATCGTGGCACTGTTACAGCAGGATTGATCGGTTTATAGTCATAATGTCGACAACAAAAATGTCGACAGTCAAAAAGTCGAAAAAAAAATGTCGAAAAAAAAAATGTCGACTTTTTTTTTCAATGCATTTTTTTTTCGAAATGGGGGGGTTCCCCCCCAGCCCCCCTTTTTTTATTTTTTTTTATTTTTCCCTTTTTTTACTCCCGAACCCCTAAAATAAATATATAATTAAAAAAAACGAAAGTCGACATTTTGTCGACATTTTTGTCTGTCGACATTTATTTTTCGACATTATGACTCCCCACCGGATTGATCTTAACATAGGTATGATGTAACATTCGGTTGCTATAGTAAAACAAGAATAAAGGCTTTGAGTGCAGTGATGACTATGACAGGTGGTAAGAGCCCGAGTGGGTCTAAATGCAGAATTATATGCTTTGCGATGGTTACAGTGCAAGCATAACTATGCATGATGGTTTGAAGCATTAGCGGAATAGAAAGGTTTTTAGGTTTTTGCGAAAGGTGGTGTATGATTTTTCATTCCTTAGTGAAGTGGGCAAGGCATTCCAGTTCTTGGGTGCGAGGTGTTGGAAGATAGACCCTCCGGCTTTGGTTCTTTTGAACGTAGGAACATAGATCTGGTTGGCGCGGTGGGCTCTAGTGGGTCTGTTAGAGGAGCTGATGGTGATTCTTTCTGAGGGATAGGGTGAGGCATCTGATGTAAGGCATCTGTGTGTGATGGCCGTGTCTTTAAAGAGTATGTGTTCCTTTACCGTTAGCCAATGGGCATCTTTCCTTGCTTTTTATTGTCTTTTTTTCTTTTTGAATCGTAAGCTAAGCTGACCGCCTAGAAACAGGGATCCTTCACAAAAACAGATACACAACGACAAACACCACTTTACATCCCCAATATTTGTGATATGGCTAAATCTGTAGTTACACTCTGTGGATCCGCTGAAGCCCCTCGGGCACCACCTCTCCCACAATCTGCCACTCTGCCATCTGGTCTGCTTGGCATCCCACGGGGAGTGGCAGGAATTTCTCCAAGGTGGCTTCAGATTAAATCAGTGTCCATGTGAGGTTTTATGATCCCAACCTCGCAGGTCGTGACGCATCCCTTTGGGCACACAGCAGGAAAAAGACAGCCTTAATACTGGGCGGTCTTAGCAATCGTTCACTGCTACCATTTGTAATAGAGTGGCAAGGGAACTATTATCAGTCTCCTGGGTTACTTGCAAGAGGAACTGGGCCTTGGAAATCCCCTGCCCCAAGAACGGAAGACCCAGCCCTAGGACAAAGTTCACTGTCTTTATTAACAATTCAAATGACAGGGATCGCAACATGAACAACACAATATTCTCCAAGTGCTTTCACTCTCCAGGTGCCTGTCATCTAGCTTTGTCGGTTTCTGACCTCACAAAACGTGGTTACATCCCAAAATCCGAACAAGGGAAGGTATTGGTTAGTGAGGTAAACTATATATGTATTGTAGCGGGATTAGTATGATCATTGGGTAACCCCTATGTGGTGGCTCCTCCCGAAACCACCTATATGTGTCATGAATACAAAGTTACAGGTTAGTGTAAAGGTGATTGGTCAGTGCAACACAGTGTGTGCTTAGCATGGAAGGGATTTAGGGATTGCACAGGATGGGTCTTCTCAGCCTTGGCGCTTTGGACAGTTACCAGGCCAAATGCAACTATTCAAAGGTTGTGGAAACAACCCCAAAGGTGCTGCATGTTCCCAATAGTTACCATCTTCGATCTCCTAAGCCTCGAGACAGAACATTCAGCTTTGAACCTGTATAACTGTTGTATCCTTCTGTCTTTGGTTCGATGGGAACAGCCTCCTCAGTCTGGCTTGAATGAATAGGCTGTCTTGTGAGTTCAGATCACGTGTGTAGGGCCCACGAAATGGAGCTCCCTTGCTTGTTATTAAGAGGATTTTTGACTGTGTCCCTTGCAGGTGTCCTATCTCTTTTGTTACCTTGAAACATTCTTTCCCTAAGTGTCCTTGACAAGGCTATGCACAGAATCTCCGCTGGTATCCTGGTCTGCATGCTTCAGGAGGATCAGTCTGTCAGCCTTTCCCTGTATTCTGAAGTTGGTCTTGCCTTTCTCTTTCACTCAAATGTACCTATGGCTTCCATCTTTATTCGCATGGCCGTAAATGTTAGTTGCGATTAAGTGTCGGCAAGCTGTTCCTATGTATTCTTAGACAACTTGCAGTTTCCGCGTAGCAAAAGGTATGTGTGTTCGTCCTCTAACTATTTGAGTCATAAGCATTTGCTTCGTGTCCATCGGCAATAAACTAAAGTGTTCATGTAGCTTTGTGCATGGATCCCTATGTGCTTCAGGCCTAACGTATCTATGTCTTGATGGTCATCAGCGTTCTTCGAGGTTGCAGTTAGTCGACTTGTTCAATCGATAACTGTATCTATTCAATACTGTCATCTCGTTATGGTCTGAGCAGCGCTTATCACATTGGTCATACATCAATGATGGGGAGCAGGGGCCCAAGAGTGATGTACACCTCTCAATTCTCTGTCGTCGGGCTGAAAGTGGGATGGGCATAACGAGGGCCACATTTGGGTCTCCCTCTTCACCCAGCAGGGGGAGCTGAACAGTGTAGAAAGGGGCCCCTATACCATCCCTGGTCCCTGCAGACCTGACATTTTAGAACTGTGGCATGCTGGGATACTGGGAGTATTGCATACCCAAGGAAGAGGCATGCACACAAACCGAGGTAAAATATGGATGAGGGATTCCTTTGAGAGAGGTGGGTCATCTCACATTTAAGTACTCAGATGAGGAAGAGGGATGTGGAGGTATAATGAGGTGGTCCACAGTGGAGGGTGCCTTCAATCTGGAGATTTACCCAGGGGTAAAGTATTACTTGCCTATTAAATCTTAAGTCATGTTTGCAATAGCAAGCAATTAATCACAATTTGGACACCAACACATCAGTGTTGGAGTGGTCCTTAAAAGAGAAGATCTCTCAGGAATATTATTGGCCCAATAGATAGGGCATGTATTTTCTTTTAGCATAAATCGATTGATCACATGTATTCTTCCAATACCACTTACCTTTGATTTTCTGACATGAACCGCAAGGCCTAGAATCCGCCATCTTGTGATAATCTTATCCATCGATCAATCACCCTAAGTTCAAATGCCCTGGCAGCAGTAAATCCTAACACATGCCCCTCAAGTTGACACCAGCAGATGCTAACTTTAAGATTACGCCCATTGTCACCACAGCAGTGCATGTCTCATTCAAACGTCTTCTGTGCACAATCTATTGATGTGTCTCTGTGGAAATTCCAAGACGTCTCTTTGCTCTATGAATATCAACAAACCCTTTCCGATCCGACAACATTGGAGTTTCTCCTGACTTTGTGTCTGTCTATTTCATTCCAAGCTTTTCTCTACAAGTGCTTTCATTTTCAATAATCATTACATAATTGACAAATATCTTTGCTAAACAATCAGTTGATTTTTTCATGTGCCAATGAGAAATTTCCAACTTTGGCCTATTCCTGTTGTCTTTGCAATATGGGTTATGTCTGTTTCTTCTCATAATTTTCTTATACATGCCATTTTAAAATAAAACATTGATTCTGTTATCCAAATTACTAAATATAATTTTTTCTACCACTGTTGATTTTCTCCTTCAATCCTCAATAATGAGTTCATCATTCAACCATACATTTACCAGCCTTAGTAAATTGAAGAGGAAATGCATGAGAGAGAAACCTGCCGAAAATATGGTGAATCAAGTAAAAATGGCGACGATCGCTCGCAGGATCCTGATCCTCATTGCATGGAAGACATTTCCACTTGGTGTACGTGCCATCGATCTGAAGTAATGCCAACTTTGGTGGAAAACCGTTTCTGCCGAGAAAACTCTAGCTGCCTAGGCCTACATAGCTGAAGAAGAGCCTACACCACTATGCGTGACCCAGTTGTAAGATCTGTGTTGAGAATGCTGATAGTGTAGATGCACAAACATATAGCAACTGTTCGCCCTCGTGCTCCCAGTAATGAGTAAGTATTGTATCCATCCGTTTTATCTGTGCTCACCTTGCCCTATAGCATATGTTGTTCTACAAGCCCATTGTGATATCAGGGGTTCACTCACGATATATATTTTTATATATTTAAAAATGTATTGCTCTTTGTTCATGCCAAACGATTCCAGCTTCTATTTTGAGAGTCAACAAAATTACCTTTTTCCAATTTCAAATGATGACAAAACCGAACTCCTTATAGTAGGCTCTCCATACTGCCTTAAAAGGCTAGACCCCGCCTTTTGCATCCTTCTGCATTGACGGTAACCCCATCAACGTCGCAAGCCATGTGAAAACACTGGGTTTTCACCTAGATGCAGAACTATCTATGCATAAATGTGTCAAGGCCCTTGCCTCCTCTGCGGCCTACACCACTAGACTCATCAACCTCAGCAGAAAATTCCTATCCACTGACAACTGCCTCACCCTTGCCATAGCAATTACAGGCAGCAAACTCAACTACTGCAATGCCATCCTCGCAGGCACCTCCTCAAATAAATCTGGTTAAACTTCAACTTATCCAAAACAATGCACTCCGGGCTGCCTGGGCCTCAAGCACTCAGACCACATCTCTCATGCCGGACGGGACGCTCACTGGCTGCCTATCAAAGCGCGTTTGGATTTCAAGATTCTCTCCATAATACACAGATGCATCCACAATACGGCTCCCTCCTTCCTCACCTAACGCATCTCCAAAAGAACCAAACTCCCCTGCTTGCGGTCCTCGTCCACCCCATCATTAGCCACCCCCAGTTTCTGAAGAAAAACAGCTGGGAGCACTTGCTTCACGGTCATTGCCCCCACCCTGTGGAATGCCCTACTTCTCCACATCAAAGCGCAGCCATCCTACCTCAATTTCCGAAAACTGCTAAAAACCTGGCTGTTTGATAAATATGACTAACCTGAAATTGGGGTATCACCACTACTTGACTCTCCGCATCATTTACTATCACGCTTATGTACCTTATTCGTGTTTTGTCTTGTTTACCAATGTACCAGTGCCGTGATACTCACCTGCCCAGGCGCTGTCAACAAACACAATAAATAAATAACAAGCTATGAACAAATTATCCCGCAATAAAGTCGCAATTTGGGCAGCAGAGGCCCCCTAATCCCATAAAACCCAAGGATTAGCGTGGAGTTCACACGATGTGCGGCAGTGTGAAGTCGCAGTTTGGCAGGAGAGGTTGGCTATCTGGTATCTGGTACTTGGGAGTCTTTCTTCAGTGACGGCTGTTCTTGGATCTGAGCCGTCCCCCTAATACCATAAAACCAAAGGAATAGTGCAGGTGCACGCAGTGTGAAGTCGCAGTTTGTCAGTTCAGCATGTTCGCCAACATGAGGTACATTCAAAATCTTTCCGCATGTTCAATCTAATGCCATTGCTTTACTGCGAGGAGTCCCTCTGTCATTTCACCACAGAGCCTTTGGTTGTAGCTCATTAAGCGTACATCAGCCACTTGCACTCTCCTGTTAAGACATTCTAAGTGTCTCTCGGCATTTCTCGCAGTGGATTTTATTTATTTTTAGCCGTGATTGGTAGGCTGTAGTTGCTGTAGGATCTAAAGTGTTTGGGCATTTAATAGTATGTCCTACTACGGCCCCCAAAGTAAGGGCAGCCTAACTTCCCCCCCACTGGCATGATGCCCCTGTTTAGGGACCTACAGGTGGGGATGATTTTAATTTTTTGCCCTCACCTCCTACCCTGAATGCAAACATTGATAATACTGTGATCTGTAAGACAATTACATCTGTTACAGACACGGATTTGCATAGTGCCTTGAGAGTGTCTTCAGGAAGAGTGTGTAACAATGCTCCACCAGTCACTGTACCATCAACCTCCCCCTCTGTCCCTTTTATGACTGTTTTAACTGCCCTTTATGGTCAACCTAGTGTTGAAGATAAGGGGTCACCTATCTTGCAATTATGTACAGGAGGGGTTATTCAGGGGTTATGACTATCACCCTACAGTACCTTGCCCTTCATGCCAGCCTGCATGACTTTGGCTAAGTCTCAGTTTACTAATGTCTCTTAAGGAATGGTTGCCTCAGTTGGCGAATCTTTAAATTTGGCACTTTCAGACCTGCTCAAAATACATGATAAACTGGGAAGTGCTTGAGTGAACAGCCACCTTTACTAGCTTGTTGTCAGATGTGCTTTTATTGAAGGCTTTATTAAGGGTAGTAAGTGTGATGGTAATCACGACGTACCCATGACAGATGTAGCAGCGCAGAGAGATGGGTGCTTAGACAAGAGTAACTTAGTAGCGCACACTGGAGACGATGTAGAAGAAATAGATATGTTACAGCTTTCTCTTCCACTTGTAAACTACGTTTTTTTGGTGCTTGACAAGTAGCTTGTGTAGCGTTATCTCCTTTACACATGAGTGTGGTGCAAGTGGTGGAGGAGCTTATGGCTGAGAGTGGGAGGGGTAAGAAGTGTTGTGGTGGATGAGTTAGTAGGAGAGAGTACATTCCCGATATTCCAAAAGAAAATATCTAGAAAGAGCAAGAGAGGAGTACCAAGTAAAAGAAAAAAACAAAACAAGAAGTCTGAAAGGAAGAATATCTCAAAGGGGTCTAGCCAGTTCTTGCGTGACCTGCCTATGCCACCAGTGTCCACTGCTAATGTTGATACCCACTCCGTGTTTATCACCCCCGAAGCTAGTTCTAATGTGGAAGTGGTTCCTTCAAATAAGGAATCAAGCCCCCCTCCAACTTTCTTAGCACAAGCAGCAGTTGTCTACTAAGACTATGGTAACATCTGAGGTTGTTATTGAGGCAGGATTTTTCCCTACTATGGTGGGGCCGATTCATAGGGAAATTATTCCACCCTTAATACCACTTGTGCAGGCAATGTGTGTATCTACTAAGACTGTTATAGTGACCAAGGTGTCACTGCATGAGGGGCGGGTGAAATCCCTATGGTGGACAAACAAGGGATGATAAGGAGGATCTAGTCACTGACAATGGTCCAACTGCCATACCTTCGAAAACTATACAATGCCACGAACAGTCAGTGGTGCCTATCTTTATGACTTTAGAAGAGAGAAGTTGGTTAGCATGCCAGGCCCGCAAACCTAATAATTCTCAAGGAAATGGTGAGGTAAAGTCTGGCCCCCAATCTTCAAATAGTTTAATTCTTGAGAAGCTACCACTAGACTAGGAGTCAATAGTTTTGTAAAGGGACAATGTCTTACGTCTTTTGAAGAGGAGGGTCCCAGTGCTTGCTCATATTAACACTAAAGATATCTCTTGGGTGAAATTTTGAAATGATTATTGTCTAGACAAGGTTATTCTACACTTTACTTCCCGTTTAGTTTTGGAACAAATTGTTGCCGCCACAGGTTACACTCGGTCACTGGGGTATAATATTTCTATTTTTGTTCCTAAACCCACTATGAATAGCCAGAATAGAGCCGAATCAAAGCCGAACCAACAGGGGTTCTGCCTTGAATCTGCCTTACCATTATAGCTTAAATGTTTTAGAGAAAATGGCTTAAAAAGGCAGATAACAAACACTGCCGCTGGGGTGCAGAATTTTGTTGATATCCAGAATTGGTTATTGGTTAAAAAGCTGGCTTGCGGGCGCTCTGGATACTTGTCTTTCTTATTCTCAATAACATAGTGCTAATACAGAGTAGTTAATTTCCTGGAAAAGTAGGGGCTCTGCTCACCTTTTCCATGAGGAAAGTGTTGGCTTGTGTGCTGCAGGTGTGTTTTGTTTACAGGAGATTAGGCTCCAGGAAGTCCCCACCTTGGATTGTTTTACCCTTGTGCTTTCTCCAGCATGTAAAGGGGGTAAAGGGCGTCCCGCCTCTGGCTTGTTTGGTATTCGTAACAAACTCCCCGGCTGCCTTCACTTTATGCGCAGCCCAATGCGTTTGTACTGATGGTGGAACTAGAGTGGGCCGCTTCATTGTATCCCCATCTACAGTACACTCTGGTATTAAATCTATACTGGAATCCGGTGAAGGTTACACTGCATGATTCTCTTGATGTAACAGAAAACATTATTTTTAATTAGTAAATTCGAAGAAATTCTAAATCCATTCTTCTCTGTGGTGGCTTGAAAGCTGTGTGTCCCAACTTTAAGAGGTGATGAGTGCTGATCTCTTCGTAATGCTGTGAGAAAACGGAGTAGAGCATGAATGTCACTTTTGGATGCGTGGGAATTTTGTATTTTTAATGAAAATATATTAGGTGACGAACCCCCTCACCATACATGGTTTTGAGGACCGCAGACCAATATTGTGGATGAATTGATTGTATCCGAGGAAATCTTTTAAATGTTAAATCGCTGCACATGGAGTCAGTTACAGTCAGTGATCATTTTCCTCTCTACCAGAAATGGAGGCAGTCTGTGGATCAAAAGTTATATCCCATTGATTTGGTTATAAACCAAGGTGGGAATCACATATCTTGGAACAGTCATAACATAAAGGTTGTTTTGTTTTTTTTAAATCATGTTTTATTAATTTTTGCGTTATAACATTGCAAAACATAATTAAACATGGGTTAACATAGAAACAGTTATAACACATCCCCCCCTTTCCCCCTCCCACCCACCTCCAGTTTGAGTTCTTGTATACAGTTTGCCCAACGGGTTCTTAAACAGCGTAGCAGTGTTATGACGATTTGTCACTTAGCACGCAAAAGTTTTGGGCCAAGCATTAAGCAGCTCTCAGTCCAGTGGACGGCGGCCTGTTGCGTCTTGGGGGTTGCCCCCAGTGTGAGTTTGTCTCACTAGGCAGGGCGTCCGTATTTATCAAAGAAGGGGAGCCATATTTCCTCGATATTTGACTTGGACTCGTCAATCAGATGCGTGAGGAATTCCATGTCGTAAATGGCCTGTACTTTAGTGACCCATGCCTTTTCCCCGGCATACCGGGGCTTTTCCATTTCTGTGCTAGACAGCACCTTGCCGCCACCAACATAACCTGTAGCATGTGGTCTTGGGTGCCCTCATGACCACCTCCAGTGTCAATCCCAAAGAGGAGGAGCCAGGGGCAAGGCGACGTCTTGACTCCGTCGACCCCTTGATCCAGGATAATACCTTTCCCCAGTACGTTTGGACCACTGGGCACCCCCACCACATGTGGATGTAGTCCCACCCTCACCGTCCTGCACTTCCAACAATGTGGGTTGTATCCTGGTCTCATTCTAGCAATCCTCTGCGGGGGGTAGTGCCATCAGTGTAATACCTTGAGGGCCTGGTGACGATATTGGAGCGAGGCTGTGGAACGATTGGCCCGCCTACACATTTGTAACCACCTTTCATCATCAATTTCCTCCCCTAGGTCCCTCCCCCATTGTGTGCGTGCCGGATCTCTTGGGGCAGAGAGCAGAAAGAGTCTGTAGAGGTGAGATATCACCCCCCTAGAGCCCCGGGCGGAAAGGAGGAGTTTCTCAAAGTCTGCGAGATCTCTCCTGAGGGTGTCTCCCCACGATGGTTCAGTGAGGACTCCCTTGAGTTGGAGGTAACGGAAGGGGGACAGGGTACCTATTCACAGTGCCTCCTCCAAATCTCTCAGGGGTAGAAATGAGCCCCCCCACCCCACCCAGAGATGGCCGGTCCTACTGAGGTCGGCCTTGAACCACGTTTGATACACGGCTGGGTCTGCTATTTTGTCTATGAAGGGGGGGGCCCAGATGCAGCTCAGTGGGGAAGGCCAGGTTGTGAGCCAGTGGTAGTAACCTTCCTCCTTCCATAGGGACCACAGCACCTTTAGGACTGGGTGGTTCAGGACCCTTCTAGGGATGTTTTTTATTGGGACCCAAAGCCATTCCTCTACTGTAACAGGTGCAAGGACCCTGTTGTCCATGGCCACCCATTGTTTTTCTGTGCCTGGGGTGAAGTGGTCGATCAAAACCCTCAACTGGGAGGTTCTATGGTATGTTTCTAGGTCCGGGTATCCCACCCCACCATCTTCCTTTGGCCTGGTCAATACCTCATAGGAGATCCTATGTTTTCTACCCAACCAGAGGGAGTTAAGGAGGACTCGCTTCGTTTCCGTGAAGAATGTCTTGGGGATCTGTACTGGGAGCATTTGGAAGAGGAATAAGAACTTGGGGAGTATTACCATTTTTATAAGATTGAGGCGTGCCATCCAGGAGAGGCCCGACCTTGCCCATCTCTCTATGTCCCTTCTGATTGCGGACCAAAGGGGGGGGGAAAGTTGCCTGGAAATAAGCCATCGGGGTCACGCGTCACCTGGACCCCCAGGTAACGAAACCCATCCTCCCGTAGTCTGAAGGGGAGCCCACTCACATAAGTTGCCTCTGGATCCAACAGATCTCCTCCTATGAATGCCACCAATTTCTCAAGGTTAACCTTGTACCCTGATATTCCCCATAGCGAGACAGACCTTGGAGCATCCTAGGGACCGTCTGGGATGGCCTTGTGATGTAGAGTAACGCGTTGTCCGCAAAGAGGCAGATTTTGCATTGTGTGTCTCCTATTTGTACCCCTCTGATGGCCTCATCGCTGCGGACAGAGATTGCCCAAGGTTCCATCACCAGTTCATAAATTAAGGGTGATAGTGGGCATCCCTGTCGTATACCTCACTCAAGGGGGAATATTCTTGACTCTGTCCCGTTTGCGACCACTCTAGCTGAGGGAGAGGAATAAAGCGCTGGCATCCAACCAAGCCACCTCGAACCCATCCCCAGAGTCGAGAAGACCTCCCCCATGAAAGTCCAGCTGACCCCGTCGAAGGCCTTCTCTGCGTCAAGGGCCAATAGAAGTGCGCCCTCCTCGCGAACCACCCTGGAACTGAGCACATGGAGAGTTTTCTGCATATTGTCAGAGCCCTGTCTATTTAGGACGAATCCCGCCTGGTCAGGGTGTATTAAGCGAGGGAGGCAGCCCTCCAATCTGGAGGCCAGGATTCTAGCGAAGATCTTGGCATCTACGTTTAAGAGCGAGCTGGGTCTGTACGACCCGCACTCTGTCTGGTCCTTGCCTGGTTTGGGTATTATGATGATTACGGCCTGTAGGAACGTCTGTGGGATTGAGTCTCGGTTTCTGATTTGGTTAAACAGTTTGGCCAGTGGCTTCACCCCTGGAGCATTTCCCGCCTTTAATCTCTTGATGGCGCCCTCCACCTCCTCCCCCTCCAAGGCCTCGAGCTCAGAGTCAGACAGCCGGGGCAGAGGGTGATCTGCCAGGTAGGACCGGATATCTTCCAATGATTCGCCCTCCTGTCTGGAATAGAGTTTGCTATAATAGTCGGCGAAGCACTCTGCTATTTCCTCCTGGCCTCCACAGATCCGACCCTCCCCGTCCCTAAGGTGGGTGACCCCCCCTCTACACTCTACAACCTCGGGCCCTTTGCGCCAGAAGGGTCCCCAGCCTGTCTCCCCAGATTATCTTTGGAGATTCCCTTGGGTGCTCCCCCCTTCACCGACCACCAGTCCAGACGGAGGTCCATTATAAGGTTGAAGTCCCCACCAAGTATCGTGGCCCCCTCTGCCCTTCGTCCATTGCACTAAAGATCTGAGTAAGGAAACGTACCTGGCCGGAGTTGGGTGCGTATAGGGTGGCCAAGGTGACGCGTTACCCCTCGCAGGTACCTTTAACACCCAGGAATTGTCCACCGAAGCCCCTCTTGGTTTCTACTCCCGTGAGGCAGAGCGCTTTGCCCAGGAGATTGCCCACCCCCTCCTTCTTGGAACTCCTGTGAGAGGCCCAATAGTTACTACCAATCTCTTTCCCCTTTATTTTCGACTCCTTCCCTTGTTTGTAGTGTGTTTTCTGTAGGAAAAGAACCATTAGGCGTTGTTTGTCTGTCTCCCTTCCCGTTTTGTAGGGCGTTCGTCGCCAGCACCCCAGGTGGGGTTGAAGCAAGCAACGAACCGCCAGGGTTGCTACCCTGGCCCCGGGAACATATTTGGTGTGAAGCTTTCCGTCATGCCCTTCCCTATGAAGTGTTAGCCCCTCGTTGCTGGGGGTGGGGACCCTGCAATGGCACCCCATCCCTTCAATTCCCCCCAAACCTTGGCATATGGTCCACTCTGCTTGGCCAACGTGGCAGGTTTCGTGGCGCGGGGCTGCAAACCATTACCATTTCTCAAGGGCAAGTTGACAAGTGTCACTCTACACAACAACAAAACAGCCTCTGGGTAGGCAACATTGCAACTTTGACCTGGGTCATTTGAACAAAAACCCGCCAACTGCAGAAAAAACATAGGGCGGCAGCGCAGTCCTCAGATCGCTGAGAGCCCCTGAGGGTCATGAATTGAGCCTCGGCGTGGTGATTAAGCCTTGAATGCTACACGTGTGATCATGTGTGGCCTCTCCGGTCCATTGGGGGATGTCTGGTTTTCTGAAATTTTCGAGAGCCCTTAAATTTTTAGCTTTCCTTGAGAGAGATCTGGGCCCTGAGGGGCACGGTCATGATCCCTGTCGCCTCAGTTCTGGTCTCTCGATGTTCCCGCAAGGTCTCCCGTGAGGTCGTCTCTGTCCCTCTGAATGTCTACTTCTGTAACTGGCTGGTACCTCTGACCCTGCCATTCGAACGCCAAGTAGAATGGATGCCCCCAGTGGTAGCAGACCCCCTTCTCCTGTAGCCATCTAGTGATGGATCCACATTTCTTCCTCATCTTGAGTGTGAGGGCTGAGAGGTCTTGATATATTGTCACCCTGGAGTTCCCATATTGAATGTCTCGCAAGGTTCTCGCCCTCTCCAACAACCTGGTTTTGTCTCAATAGTAATGGAATCTTGCCAGCACTGAACGTGGGCCCCTGGCGCCCCCGCCCACCCGATGGACCCTGTCGAGCAGGAGCGTCTCACCAGAGTCCGACCCCAGGACGATCCTGATGATGTCTTGAACTTTGCTTTCCAATCCCGCCTGATTCTCCCCCTCCGTCTCCACCAGGCCGAAGATAGTTGTTCCTCCTCTCGCGCTTTTCTATATCATCAACCTTGAGCCGCAGATCTTCCTCACGGCACTGCAGCTCCTTAAATCTAGTTTCCATTTGGGTTTCAAGGAGGTCCGTTGATGACTGGTTGTTCTCAACCCCTTCCATCTTCCATTCGGCCCTCTAGCGTGGAGACCTTGGGCGTGAGGTCGGCCACCTTGGCGCCCATATCTGTCCTCATACCTCTGATCTCCTCAAGGATCGTCTGGATATTACTCTGCATGGTATTCATGTCTGGGGTCTGCGTGGTGGTGGGACCAGTCTCCATTTTAGGGTGTCCTGGGGTGAACTGGTATTTCGCCAAAGTTTCTTTCCAGCTCACGGGATTTCAGTCGTCTTGGGGTACAGGAACCTCTCGGGGCGCCCCCTGGCGTCTTCCTAGGACCCAGGGTCGTTTGTGCCGTTAATATGCCCAAATCCTTGGGATTGTCTTCAGGTGTACAAACTTTCTGTCAGTCCCTGAGCTCTGTTCCGTGGCCCACCACGTTGGTCTCGCCAAGAACACACTCACCCCTGTCCCGGCCCTGGGTCGGTGGAGCTTTTAAATCTTCTTAGGTGTCCCTCACGGGGGGTCTGGGTGGGCCTTGGTTAACGTCTGAAAGTCTGGTGTCGGGGGTTCCCCTCCGAGGGTAGGTCCAGCCTGCTTTGCTCCCCTGTGCCCCCTTGATGCAGTGAGGGGGGGCAGTGATTCCGTGTGGCCTCCTGCGTAACCCCCGGTGCTGATTGTTGATTATTGATTACAGGGGGCTGCTGGTAGGTGTGTGGGCTTCAGCTAGGCCCCCTGGGCAGACAATGTCGCACTTTCTCACCTGGAGTAGCTTCAGTCAAGCGGTTGGGTAGGGCAGCACCCCAGACGTGAGGCAGGGTGTTGCGAGTGGGCCTCCTTGCAGTGGGGGGCCTGGTGTGGCTTTGTGGTGTGGGGTGAGGAATCTGCAGCCCCAACGCTCGTAGGGCTAACTCCCCCGTGTGGGCCCCGCGCTGGCCACTAAACAGGGGGAAAGGTGGGGGGCCCAGGCGCGCTCCTGCGACAGCCCGAGCTCGCCCCAGTGTTGTCGTGGGCTCCCCTGCCCTTTGATGTTGCTCTTTGGGGGTTATTCAGGGTGGGCCGCAGAGGGGGGGCTCAGGCGCGCTTCCGCGTCGGCCCAGGCCAGCTTGTGTTCGTGGTGCTGCGGGTGGGGGGGGGGGACACGGCCTGTGTCCGTGGTGCTGGGGCGTGCGGCAGGCCACAGCGGGCCCTCTGGCCGCCTCCCTCGTTCTGGTGGCAGCACGCCGATTGTCTCCGGTGGCGGGGGGGGCGGGGAGAGGGCTGCCGGCAGAGACATCTGTAGGGCCAGCGGGTCCCCGGGGGTGGAACCCGGTCCCGCTGTGGTGTGTCGGGCACCACTCCTGGTGTGCGCGAGTGCGGGTTTGATGTCCGGCTCCTCCTCCTTTGGCGCGGCGGGCCTCTGTGCAGTCCACACTCGGAGCTTCTGCGGAGGTGCCTTGGGGAGGGGGGGAGGACCGAGGTCCGCAAGCTGCCAGTGAGGGAACGAAGGCATCTCGGGAGACCGCTCCAACTCCCTCGCGTTCCTCACCGGGTCCCCTTCAGGAATTTTGTTGGTAATTGGGGCTTGTTAATCTTTAGGGCATGTTCCTTGGCTTGTTTCCTGGGGCCATGTGGGGAGCTTGAAGTTCAGGCAGCCCTCTTGCCTGCGCCCCCTCACATAAAGGTTTTTAATAATGTTATCTGTTATGTACCCAGCAGATGGTTTTTATGACTTGTTAAAAATGGATCAGTATTATAACATATTGAAAGAGGTTTATGGTTTGATACAGCACTCTAAAAAGCCACAGGTTGTCCATAAGCATGCTTATGATCCTGAGATACAACGCAAACAAAAGAAAATTACATAGAACTTTGCGGCGAATCACTGTGGCCGACTTAGTCCAGCGTAAGAGAACTAGCAGTATGTTTGGAAACTGGAGTCGTCTACATAAGTATAAACAGCTGGTGAACGGTTCGCAGAAAATTATTAAAGCTCTAATTAATAAGGATACTTGGGAATTCTGGCATTTAATGAACGCTGATGCAAAGTCTTAAACTAACGGCCAAGTGAACTCCATTTCTGAGGATAAGTGGATAGGGCATTTTCAAAGCACCAATATGAGCAGCGACTTACCTCAAACCATAGTCCCTACGGAAGAGCCCTGGGTCCTAGAGATAGCCTTTGATGTCTGAAGTATTTTGATCGCACGTTGTAGTAATTCTATGGGGCCTCAATGGCCTGGCCCTGATGGCCTGCCCACCATGGTTTTGAAAGGTTCTATAGCTTTCTGGGCAAATTCCCCATTTGAAATCTTCTGAATGGTGTAAGAGGATTTGTAAGAGGATTTGAAAGGTTATATAGCTTTCTGGGCAAATGCCATGGCACCGTATACACAAGATTCACCACAAAAAAGCAAAACAAAAAACTTTGGGACCTAGATTGGATCTTTACGATCCATGAGGTCTGTAAATACCACTTGTACTTGGATATTTTGTTGGATTCGAGGACATTGGGTGTCATACCTGATTCTTTGAACAACTTCCTAAGTACCTTTTGACGCTCCAAATTTCTTCAGTTATGACTAAACCTTTTCCATACAAAAAACATCCTTGGAGCTCGGGAGAATGTGGAGCATGAACTTAGAACTTGTAGATTTTGTCAAATAAAAGCCTTTGAGACAATTTACCATTTATTATTAGAATGCAAGGTTTTAACTGATCAGCGTCCGTTTTACTTTGATCATCTTTGACAAGATTTTAAGATATTGTCAAGTGGTTTAGTATGGCAAGATATAATGACCTCAAGGATGAACGGCTGGTACTTTGCGGCATTGGGCTTCCTGAGAGAGCTATTCCCTTGAGTGTATTATTGTCTATTTTTTGTATCATGTTTGTGTGAATATGTACCTGTTTTCATATATTTGATTATGTGGGAAAGAAGTCTTTATTTTTTCTATTTTAATTTTTGTAGGTTATGTACTATTTGTATTGAAGTTTTTATGTGTAGTGAAAAAGTTCCTGATGTGAACAAATTTCACCAATAAAATGTTTTAATGATCTTCCCATCTTTCAGAAATATTGGACTGTGACTCCTTTCCGGCGGTCTTCCTCAGATAAACCAAAAATATTCCATCCATAACTGGCTCCTCACCCCACCCCCAAATCGCTAACTTCACATGGTGTCTTCTTTGCCACTCCCGACCTCTAGCCTAATGTAATTGCTATTGGTATTTATATAGCACCTACAGCCAGTCCATTTAAACGCTGATGTTCAAAACAATCTGTGTTCTGATGTCGAGAACGTTATTACACTCTGTAAGGTCATCACAAAGTTCATTCCAAAGTTTGATGCCATCCCTTTTCCTTCTCCAAATAGCATTTTCAGTTCTTTCATTTTCAGCTTCTCCTGGTAATATTGTGGGAATCACTTGCATCAAGCAAAAACAAATAGTGGCTTTTAATATCTGAGTTATTAGCTTCTCTCAGCCTCTCTGATGCCAAGCACCAAGACTGGTGTAGCATTCCATGTATTAGTACCCGGCGAGGGCACAATCAGAATGAAAGGACCATCCTTATTGGCCCTCAACAGGGCATTACCTGGCTGGGAATCCCTAGATTCCATGCCTTGTCCCCGGCCGGGGGCGTGGCAGCCCCTCAGCCAATGAGGAGGCTCAAAGCAGGTCCATCCCTGCTCCGGGCCTCCACACGGCTGGAGGCCACCTTTGTTCCCCCGCCGGGAAATCGGGTATGTTTTTTTTTTGTCCTCGCCACCCTCCCACCCCCACTTACCTTCTGCCTGCTTTTCCCCGGTGGGAGACGATGGCAGCCTCCAGCCGTGTGGAGACTCGAAGCAGGGACATCCCCGCTCTGAGCCTCCACATGGCTGGAGGCTGCCATTGTCCCCCGCCGGGGACTCAGGTGCGTTTTTTTCTCCTCCCAGCCCAACTTACCTTCTTCTCTGTGGTCTTTTGGGAACAGGCGTGCTGGGGCCTGTTCCCAGTGCGTCCGCTCCCGATGGCCGCCATGGAAAGGGAAAATGGACACCGTTTTCCCTTTCCCAGCACCCATTTTCTTGGTCATTTTTGTTTCTGTCCTGAAACGCCACAGCGTTTCGGGACAGAAAAAAATGCTTTCAGTTCCCCGGTCACGCAGTTCTTGCAGGCCGGGGTACTAATAGCTATATGCCCTCGTGGCGGGGGCAATACCAACTCTGTTAATGCCCCAGGGCCTTCGTTACCGCTGCTCAGTGCATATTGCTTAAATGTAACTCATGGAATTTAGAATTTGGAACATGGAGTTGGGAAGAAAAATGCCAGAAGAAAAAGCTGTTTAGAGAGTTTGAGGAAGCTGTCAAGAGTAGCCGGTGGCGCTAACGCTTATACTTCAATAAAGAGATTTCATGATTTACCTGTTCCTTCAATCATTTCATTGGCGATGAGGGAACAGCACTGCAGCCCACCGAGTAGCCATTGCTATATGAACCGAATTGTGTGCTTGCTTCGCCTCCTGATGGTCGTCTCTACTGCCAGCCACATTTCCATCACGTCTCCTTGAACTAAATGCTTGTTTGCCACACATAAAGGGATACAGAAGCATGAGGTGAGGAGGCTTCTTGGAGGGTGGCCTGCTGGCCTGCTGCTCTGCTACCGGTGACATTTCTGCTTTGGCTTATTGAATCTGGTGCAGGGAGGGGAGCGTGGTTGCAGTGTTCTTGCGCTCATCAGGAAATATAAAAGAAAAAAGTACAATATAAAAGGCCTCCAGGCAAGGATTAAAGATTTGGAGCCACTGTGCATGTGCGCCAAGTTACTACACGGCGCAAGCACAGCGGGTACAGGAGGGCACGCAGGAGAGTGAGCAGTCTCTGTTCACTCGAGACTAGAGAAAAGGACCCAACCAAACCTCATAGCATGGCTCAATTTTGGTTGCCACAGCAACTAAGAAACAATATCTTGCCATGCGCCTCACCAAGACGCAGAGGGGGAGTTTACTGTGGGGAACCACTGTCAGAGCAACGAACAAACGATCCTTGCAACAGTCACTTAACAATAATAAAGGCGATATGGCAGCAAGCATTGTGCACAGAATCGTTGCCACGAAAGTGAAGAAGACGTGTGATTTGAGAATAATTAAGCAGCCTTACTTAAAGGACAAGGAGGGCAGTTCTAATTTCATTTGTACATCTACTTATGATTCTTGGATTGGTTGTGATTCTTAAATGTGTTTGAAGTTACACGTATTAGCCATCAAGAATCGATTACGTGGTAGAAAGCACACAGAAATACTAGTGCACAAAAGAAGCCATGCAAGGAGTACCTCCTCCAAATAAAGTTTTGGACAACCTATGGGAGCCCAGGATACCTTGGAAGCGTTGGAAAAAACATTTAAACCATTATGGGATTGCAGCCCATGGTTTAAAATGCGAAAGTGAGTGGAAGAAGTGCCTTCTCACTCATTGTCTGGGCAAATATGGTCAAGATCAATTTGAGAATCTGGCACAGCTCTCTGGGAATTAGCAAATCTTTCTGAGTATAAAAAGTGCATTAAGATGCTTGATAAACACTATGATAAATCTGTGAGCATCTTACTAGAAAGGTTTCATTTGGGGAAAAGGAAACAGGAGAATGGTGAGTCTGTAGAACAATACATTACAGCTCCCAAGGGCTGTGCGGCCTCTGGTGAGTTTGGGAACACTTTAAATTAAAGACTGTGAGACCAGTTTATGTTACAGTGCAGTAACGGGAAGTTGAGAGAAGCCTTACGGTCAAATAAGTAATCCATCTATTGATGAAGTGATTAAGGTTTGCGAAAGAAGTGGAACAAATAGATAAGTGTCTACAGGAATTCAAGAAAAGAACTGAACCAGAAACAAAGAAAGTGGAAGATCTGTAAATAATGGAAGTGTTAGGAATACAAGGAAAAAACAAAGTTGTTGTGAAGAAAAGTTTGGGGAGGATCAAAGAAAAGAGATGAAAGCGAAAGGAAAAGGTGTTTCCATTGTGATAGTTTGTATCACTTTGCCAGCAGTGACAAACGTCCTGACATCAGGGCCTTGTGCAAAAGGTGCAACAAACTAGGGAATTTCACTAACTGCTGTAAAACAAAGTCTGAGAATATTGATTGTGTTGACAAACTGTGTAAGGATTTGGAAGAATGCACATGTGTTATTGATGGTATGACTGATGGTAATGTTGGGGATGCCGACATTGAAAAGCCTATGTCTACCATTCAAATTGGAGGGATATAGATATGATAATTGACTGTAGCATAAGGAGGAAAACAAATTGATCTGGAGGGTTGGTTTTGGGCCTTCATGCAATTCAAGGAAAGATCTGCTAAAGGGAAAAATCCCAAGTTACTCACCATAGCTTGCCCAGCTTCCTTCTGGGTGTCGCTCAGAAGATTTTTAGCAGTGCACAGAGACAATTCTCACCTAGTCAAGAAGTTGTAATAAGGCACAAGCCACAGCAATTACTTGAAATTGTCTTTCTCTTAAAATAAGCAACTAGTCTTGATATTCTGCTCATTTTCATTACACTACTATGCAAGGGTGGCCGTAAACACCTAAAATTCCTAACAGCAAAATACACACATAAGAGGTTTAAAGCGAACATGAAAAACTGGCTCCATGAACAGATGAATCTAACCAAGATATGCCTGCAAACATTAAGCAAATAATGTTCCCTCCCCACCCATGACTCCTAAGATTGATTCTACCACACTTTTCCCTTCTGACTCAAACTTCTGCCCCAGAACATGTTAAGATAGTATTCTGATAACCTTGACCCTTCCTCTCTTGGCTCTGCGAAAGGTTAGCAGACGTGTTTGTTGTAATATGAATAATTTGAATAACATGAATATGAATAATATTCACGTGCCAGAATTTCTGTTACTCATTGTGCTTTACCAAAAGCGTCACCAATACGATACACTCGAACTACCAGCTCAAATATCGGATACTGACTGTAAGTAAGTGTCATGATCACTGCTTCCAAGGGGCTAGGACCAGCCCAACGTCCTTGGAAGCAGGCCTCTAACCTTCATCCTAGGCACCAGCCGGTCCCCATTGAGACCTTTTGGACCCTGTCCTGGCGCTGGTGGCACCAGGCTCATCAAAGTCACTGGTCCCGGCACTGGAAGCGCCGGGCTCATAACATGTATAAAGATGCTTGGGTGGACTTACCTGCAGCAGACTATGCTGCTTACTTACCAGCCATATGGGAATCCTCTACGAGCCGGGACTAGTTTCTTACCTGGGTAGGGCAGGCTCCACTCTCTGGATACAACACTGGAACTCTTCTAGAACAGGAACTCTTTTCTTTCCTGGGCGAGGCAGTGGAGGAAGATGCCTCATCACTCCAAGGCTATTTAAACCACACCCGATTGATGCAACGTGCTTCGCGTTATTCTGCATCTGCAGCAGAACGCTCACTGTGTCGGTTCCAGTCTTCATTCTTCCAATCCTGAACCTGTGAGAACAAAAGCTTACCTTTCTTGTATCCAGCCTTCAGAAGCACCTGCAAAGACAAAGAAACAACAGGTTAGCACAGCAACCTTCACTCGCAGCGCTTTCCTCACCTGATCCATCGGCAGTTACCAACTCTTCGCGCTGCTCCTCCACCATTATAAAAGCCTGTGAAGACAAAAGCATAATTATTCCTGTGGGGAATTTACTTACCGGCACCCCTCGAATTCCGGTTTTCTTCAACGCTGCATTCCTGCACCTGAAAGAGAAAAGGAGAGACATTAGGCAGGCTATTTACTCACGCGCCATCGCGCCCTCCACAATTAGGCGCCTTCAAATACCCCAGCGTTTTCCAGAGTCTCTTCAGCATCCAAACTCATACCTGCAAAAGAAAAGAGACAGTTGGAGTGCATTTCGAAAGCAGGCAACAGGCACTTGCTTACGCACTCCCAAGCGCTTCATTCCTATGCGCTGGCTCGAACTCCGGCTCTCTTCAAACCACCATCTTCCGCCTCAAGAGCCCTGCAAGACAAAAGGCACCATTTGAAAAGAACATTATGCAGAGCCCTATTCCATACTAACGTGCCCACGCACCTAAAGACTGTAAGGACATTCAAGGTGCCCGGAAACTCACTGTTCGTGCAGTTAACGACGGTTAGCAATCCTCTGAAGTCAAGAGGCCTACGTTTCAACCCAGTGAAGGAACTGGTAACGGCACCCTGCACCAGACGCAGATGGAGAGTCCAGCATTCACCTATCTAAGGTGAGCACGTTGACCTTGGGGTTCCATGGAAAAGTGAGAGGGGGAGAGAGAGACACCCGACAATCCCAGGTCATTAACCCCATATTCTTTCACCTGCAGACATCTTACTCTTCGAGTTAGACACACAGTGCGAAGAGGCCCAGCCCCGGAAGCCAATCGAGTCCTGCACTTCACTTTTCAAGATACAGTTACCACCCTGCCAAGACCAGCGCCTCCGTGGGAATCAGGTGAGCGTTACAGAACGCGAAGCCCACCGCAAAACTCCTACCCAGGCGCAATGGAAACCTCAGATACCGATCAATTGGCCCAGTTACTTGGGGAACTAAAAGTGGAAGTGCATGCAGCTCGTCAGGAAATGAACGCTCTAAGAAGAGAGCTGATTATATCCAAGGAGCGAACAGATGACCTCGCTAGGCAATTGCTACAAACGCAGGCAGGACAAACACCTCTGCCCACTTCAGGAGGAAACTATCCTTCAGCATCCTCCACAAACCCAGTGCAAATCAATCTACCCGGTAATGTGCCCTTGGCTCCGCCCGAACGCTTTTCTGGTGACCCAAAGAGATTTGCAGTGTTCATTAACCAGTGCCGCTTACACTTCTTATGTAGGCCAGCAGTCTTCCCAACAGATCAGGCCAAGGTGGCCTTCGTGCTTTCTTATCTCAGTGGCAGTGCCGCAGATTGGTCGATCCCTTTAGTCACTCAGGATGATCCGGTTCTTCATAATTTCCAGGCTTTCCAGTCCAGCATGGAGAAACTGTTCGCAAGACATTCACAAGGGCAGGCCTTGGACAATGAACTCCTTTCGTTACGACAGGGTAATCAAGACCTTTTGACTTACATCGCATCATTCAACAGACTTATAGTGGAAACTCAATGGCCTGAGGATAAGAGAATTACGCTTTTCTACAGAGGCCTGCGTGGAGAGCTCAAGGATGTGTTAGCTCAAGTTGTGAATCCTCCACAAGACTGCTCAGACTATATTGACCTAGTTGTTCAATTGGACCACAGATTACAGAACAGGAAGGCTGATCGTTCCAAATTTGATACCCGAGTGTTTTCCAAACCGCAGACCTTAGATAGGGGAGTTGACACCGTGGAACCCATGCAAATAGGGGGCATGAAAGGACCATTAACCCAAAAAGAGCGAGAAAGGAGAAGACAGCTGCAATTATGCCTCTATTGCGGAAACTCGGGGCACTTTCTTCGAGACTGTCCAGTGAAACCAGCTAAGAAGGCTGTAGGAGCTGCAGTTACCTGTACCACAAATTCTGAGCAGGGAAACGACCTAGCCCGACAAGTGTAGAGGTCCTCTTGCCGAGCGTTAAAATCTGTTCCGTGACCTCGCATTTCGTGGTGCCTATGGTCCTCATTAGCCCTGAACGTCCGGATTGTTTGCATGCAATTGAAGCTTACATCGACAGCGGAGCAATCGGCAATTATGTGGACCGTGAAATGGTATCAAGGATGAATCTACCTCTTTGTCCTAAGGCAGTAAAAGACGTCATTACTACAGTGGATGGCAAGGAGATAGCCTCCGGACCAGTAACTCACACCACCCAGGAAGTGACGTTAGTGAGCCAAGATGGACACCGGGAGAAAATCGTGTTCGATGTGATCAAGGCCCCTCTGTTCCAGATCATTCTAGGAATTCCTTGGTTAGAGAAGCACAATCCTCAGATCGATTAGCGAGCAAAGACGGTTCAGTTTCCTGAATGTATCCCCACTTGTTATCCTCGGCCCGACGTTTCACTGGCAGCAATCTCTTCTGAGGTTCCCCAACTACCTCCTGAATACCAGGAATTCCAAGACGTCTTTCAGAAGGACCAAGCTAACTCCCTGCCTCCTCATAGGTCGTATGACTGTCAAATAGACCTGATACCCGGATCTACTCCTCCTTGCAGTAGGATTTATGCCCTCACCGAGCCAGAGAATCTCCACCTCAGACAATATCTGGACCAATACGTAGCTAACAGGTTTATCCGTCCTTCAAGATCCCCAGCTTCTTCGGCTTTGTTCTTCGTTCCGAAAAAGGAAGGAGACCTTAGAACTTGTATAGATTACCGCGCCCTGAACCAAATCACCGTTAAAAACAGATACCCGTTGCCTTTGATCCCTGAACTCCTGGACCAAGTCAAAAACGCATGTATATATACAAAGTTGGATCTCAGAGGAGCCTACCATTTGGTACGAGTAAAAGAGGGCGATGAATGGAAGACGGCCTTCCGCACCAAGTATGGGCTGTTTGAATATCAAGTTATGCCCTTTGGACTATGCAACGCTCCGGCCACCTTCCAGTATTTTATGAATGACGTCCTCAGAGAACTCATAGATGTGTGTGTAGTTGTCTATATTGACGACATCCTCGTCTATTCACCATCTGAAGAGGAACATCGGAAACACGTTAAAGAGGTCCTCGAGAGATTGCGTCAACATAACCTTTTTGCTAAGCTTGAAAAATGCGTTTTCAACGTAACTGAAGTTGAATTCCTGGGATTCATACTGTCGCCTAACGGAGTCCATATGGATTCAAAAAAGGTTGATGCAATCATCAAGTGGCCTTCACCAACCTCTGTAAAAGGAGTTCAAAGCATGTTAGGCTTCGCTAACTTTTACCGCAGGTTCATTCCCGAATTCTCTCGAATAGTCCAGCCCATCACCGCTCTGTTAAAGAAAAACAAACGTTTTGAGTGGTCTACAGAGGCGGAACAAGCTTTCCAAGACTTAAAAGCTAAATTCATCTCTGCACCTGTTCTGAAACATCCCCGCCCAGAACTCCCCTACATCGTTGAAACAGATGCTTCTATTCTTGCTATGGGGTCAGTTTTATCACAAAGGGATCCAGTTACACACCAATTACATCCTGTAGCCTTTTGGTCCCGCAAATTCTCGGCTCCCGAGATCAACTATACTATTACAGACAAGGAACTTCTAGCTATCAGATCGGCCTTTAAGGCCTGGCGGCATTACCTTTTGGGAGCCAGACACACAGTCACAGTAATGACAGATCACCGCAACTTACAATATCTGAAGACGGCCAAAGCTCAGTCTTCCAGGCAGCTCCGCTGGGCTCTGTTTTTGGCTGAGTTTGACTTTATAATTACTTATCGACCAGGCAGTAAAAACGGAAAAGCAGATGCCCTCTCCCGGATGGGAATAGATGAACACTTGACCAATCCTGAACCAATACCCATAATCCCTGAACAAAGAGTTTTGGGTTTGGTCAGCGCTCAATCCCTTGAAGACATTGAGACAACGGTCAAATCACTCCTAACTCCGGCAGAATTACAGGACTGTCAACTCAAGGGGAAGGACTTCTCAGTGGATCAAGACCTACCATATTTCCGAGGACGATTGTACTTGCCCTGTGAGAAAATACAAAAACAGGTAATCTCCTGTTATCATGACTCATTAATGGAGGGCCACCCTGGCATTACCAAAACCATGGAAAAGGTCAAAAGACATTTCTGGTGGCCATCATAGAAGAAGGACATTAGAGACTTTGTAATCTCCTGCGGTGTGTGTGCTCAGAATAAAAGCCAGAAGGAGAAACCAGCCGGCCTCTTACACCCGCTTGACATCCCTCCCTGTCCATGGCATACCCCGTCCATGGATTTCATCACTGACTTACCTCCATGCTCAGGGTATAATACCATTTTAGTAGTCGTGGATCTATTCTCCAAGATGGCTCACTTCATTCCCCTAAAGGGCCTACCTTCAGCTTCAGTGTTAGCCCGAGAATTCCTAGAAAACATTGTTCGGTTACACGGTTTTCCCTCGGTTTTGGTCTCCGATAGAGGAAGTCAATTCATCTCCCACTTTTGGCGAAGTTGGTGTCGCTTAGCCCAGATTGATGTGAGACTTTCAACTAGTCACCATCCCCAAACTGATGGACAAACCGAGAGGACAAATCAAACTCTGGAGCAATATTTACGTTGCATGCTCCAACAAACTGAAAACCCTTGGAAGGACATCCTTTGGATCGCTGAATATGCTTATAACAATTCGATCCATTCTGGAACCGGGAAGACTCCCTTCTTCCTGTTATACGGAACCCATCCTAGGACCTCTAACCTGGATCCTCCCCAAAAACTCGAAAACACCTGCTGTGGATCACTTGCACTCGGTGATCACTCATGCTTTTAAAGAAGCCACTGCCCATCTGCAAAGAGCTAAAGCACTATACAAAAAAGGAGCGGATCTACACCGTAAAGAGGCCCCTCTCTACTCTGTGGGAGATCAGGTCTGGTTATCCACTAAGCACCTGCCTCTAAAAGGACCCCGCACTTTCATCCCGAGATACCTAGGACCCTATCTCATCTCTGCCATAATTAATCCGGTGGCTGTCAAATTGGAATTGCCTTCTCATATGAAAATACATCCAGTATTCCATGTCTCCCTACTAAAACCAGTACAACCAGAAACCCGATTGACCAAACTCCCAGAACCTGTTCTAGTGGATGGAGAACTTGAGTTCGAAGTAAAGAACATCCTAGACTCCAAAATCTCCAAATCTAAGTTATACTACCTGGTTGATTGGAAAGGATACGGCCCCCAGGAAAGGTCTTGGGAACCCTCAGAACATGTCCATGCACCTCGTCTGGTCAAGAAATTCCATCTAAATCACCCCGACAAGCCAAAACCCCCGGAGAAGACGCGCTTGGGAGGGGCCTTGAGGGGGGGGGTGCTGTCATGATCACTGCTTCCAAGGGGCTAGGACCAGCCCAACGTCCTTGGAAGCAGGCCTCTAACCTTCATCCTAGGCACCAGCCGGTCCCCATTGGGACCTTTTGGACCCTGTCCTGGCTCCGGTGGCACCAGGCTCATCAAAATCACTGGTCCCGGCACTGGAAGCGCCGGGCTCATAACATGTATAAAGATGCTTGGGTGGACTTACCTGCAGCAGACCATGCTGCTTACTTACCAGCCATATGGGAATCCTCTACGAGCCAGGACTAGTTTCTTACCTGGGTGGGGCAGGCTCCACTCCCTGGATACAACACTGGAACTCTTCTAGAACAGGAACTCTTTTCTTTCCTGGGCGAGGCAGTGGAGGAAGATGCCTCATCACTCCAAGGCTATTTAAACCACACCCGATTGATGCAACGTGCTTCGCGTTATTCTGCATCTGCAGCAGAACGCTCACCGTGTCGGTTCCAGTCTTCATTCTTCCGATCCTGAACCTGTGAGAACAAAAGCTTACCTTTCTTGTATCCAGCCTTCAGAAGCACCTGCAAAGACAAAGAAACAACAGGTTAGCACAGCAACCTTCACTCGCAGCGCTTTCCTCACCTGATCCATCGGCAGTTACCAACTCTTCGCACTGCTCCTCCGCCGTTATAAAAGCCTGTGAAGACAAAAGCATAATTATTCCTGTGGGGAATTTACTTACCGGCACCCCTCGAATTCCGGTTTTCTTCAACGCTGCATTCCTGCACCTGAAAGAGAAAAGGAGAGACATTAGGCAGGCTATTTACTCACGCGCCATCGCGCCCTCCACAATTAGGCGCCTGCAAATACCCCGGCGTTTTCCAGAGTCTCTTCAGCATCCGAACTCATACCTGCAAAAGAAAAGAGACAGTTGGAGTGCATTTCGAAAGCAGGCAACAGGCACTTACTTACGCACTCCCAAGCGCTTCATTCCTATGCGCTGGCTCGAACTCCGGCTCTCTTCAAACCACCATCTTCCGCCTCAAGAGCCCTGCAAGACAAAAGGCACCATTTGAAAAGAACATTATACAGAGCCCTATTCCATACTAACGTGCCCACGCACCTAAAGACTGTAAGGACATTCAAGGTGCCCAGAAACTCACCGTTCGTGCAGTTAACGACGGTTAGCAATCCTCTGAAGTCAAGAGGCCTACGTTTCAACCCAGTGAAGGAACTGGTAACGGCACCTGCACCAGACGCAGATGGAGAGTCCAGCATTCACCTATCTAAGGTGAGCACGTTGACCTTGGGGTTCCACGGAAAAGTGAGAGGGGGAGAGAGAGAGAGAGACACCCGACAATCCCAGGTCATTAACCTCATATTCTTTCACCTGCAGACATCTTACTCTTCGAGTTAGACACACAGTGCGAAGAGGCCCAGCCCCGGAAGCCAATCGAGTCCTGCACTTCACTTTTCAAGATACAGTTACCACCCTGCCAAGACCAGCGCCTCCGTGGGAATCAGGTGAGCGTTACAGTAAGCAGGCTACCTGGATGTGTAACCTTATCCCATACTTCCTCTTCTTTGTACATATGTCACACAAGTGCTTTGAAGCGGTCCCCTTGCAATTAAATGTATTATAAAACCAATATTAATTTGTCCTGTAAGGATTTTAAGAAGACCAATGTGATGCTCAGTGTCTCCTACTGTTGCTTTACTAACCTTACCCTATAAGTGGAGAGCAACATTGCAATATCATTTACTTTGCCTAAAAGGGATAATGGGTGTGGACCATGCCTGGGATTACTCGTCCATAGTATCAAGGCACCGGATATTCAGACAGGAGAATGCTTTTCACACAAACTGCCTCCTTTCCAAGCGTTCAGAGTTCCTTTGGGCATAGAACTCCACACATTATATGGTAACTCGCTGCTATACAAAAACAGTTTCACTAAGCAATGTGTAATCCTACACAATGATATACGGGTGGGGTATGTTGCAAACAATCTTGTATGCACTGCAAAAGAATTGTGTACATGCAGAGTCATGACATTCTTAAAATGCACAAATGCTGAAGCATTAAATATGCCTTGCTTGAAAAGTATTGTGGGTCTGCAAATATCCCAGTGAGTGTTTACTGCTACAATCCCTCACTTTTTACAGTGCTCTATCAACTAGTATTGGAGGCTAGCAAAGGGGCCGTGGAAGGGTATGGATGGAAGAGCACAGGTCATCACTCCTTGCGGGAGATTAACAAAGTAGCAAATTTCAAAAACCAAGTCAGACATTTCGGCAGTACAATGAAGGCAAATCGTCTCTAGCATCCATCTGCATCTTATTTAACAGATAACAAAGAATTACAGATGAGGGATCCATAGTTGCAGAAGAAGGCACTCAATCAGTTGTATGTCTGATGAATTGATGCTATTAACTTAAAAGGCATATATTTGTGATATTCTTCAGCATGGCTCCATAATAAACCTCAGTAAGGCACTTATTTAATTTTATCTAGGCTGCAGTGCGGAAGGGTGGGTAAAACTTTAGACTTTATTATGTGACCTGTCATTTAACTTCCTATGTCAGAGGTATAAGTAGCGCTCTAATCAGATTTTGCTCCCTACTTTGAGTCAAATGCATTTTTAGAGAGTAAAAAAGTAATTAGCTTTGCCAAAAGGGATACTTTCTGCTTATTAAAAAATGTTCTTGCCCTTAAAATTCCTGTTGAGATCAGGTATTAATATTATTAGAGCTCTACTTGTCACTAATTCGAAAAAATATCAGTGGAGTTTTGTAGGTTGAAGCAACAACATTTTCATTGTTTCTCATTTTTGTTGGGCACATTTTCATTTTTTTAGGGAGTAAAAATGGATGGTGTATATGTCTCTTAGCTGTAAGGCTGGTTTTATCAATACCCACAGAACAATGTAATAGTAAGCAGAGGCACAGGAACATTTGATCATCATATTCTGAAGTGCAGTTATTCTGATGCAATTATCATCCTTAAACAATTTATTAGAAGCATGGTATCCTGGCCCTTGAATTACTTAATTAAAGTGGCACTTGAACTGCTATCAGCATGTTTTTTTGACTAATTGCTTTTAATTGCCATTAATCTATTGGCAAAGGTTGAATACTGTCTGAATTTCTCGACTTCCACGTCAGTATATGACAAAAGATATTTGTGTTTTGTAGTACATATTAGTGATTTTCCAGTGGCATAAAACGTTTACAAGGTACTGTGGCAGATGTTGAAGTCTTGGACTGGTTGATGAGTTTTCTGTTTAATCACATATGACATTTTATTTTAGCCTATGTGTTTGGAAAATGTGTTGTAGGATTTGTCAAGAACTGCAGTGGCTCGGAATAGGAAATTCCTTTCCAAACTTTCTTCTGCACTAAATATGCATGCTCACAAAGTGGCTTACCTCATTAGTCAGTTGCGCACATGGAACATAATGTGTGCACAACAGCCAACCAGTACCGCACATGGAGAAAAATATTTAGAGGGAACATTGGTCCTTAGTCCCCTTTCCTCCATACTGCATGGGCGTCCCTTCCATGGGACGGGGGACAGAACCTTTTTCACCAGAAAAAACATTCTTCCCCTTTAAATTTAGAGGCGGGCGGGAGTGCAGCCCTGGGAGCATGCGTTGCTCTGACTCTGCCCTCTGGCGCCACCCCTCAGTCCCCATTGACCCGTCAACAAAAGATTTAACATTGCCTAATGACACCTGTATTATTAGGGGGGGGTGGTGGGACGTATCGAGGAAAGGGGGGACTAAGGACTAAGAGTATGTTAGTCACTACGGTGAGTAACTTATCATTACTCTTACGTCCCATACCCTTTCCTCCATACTGCAGGGGCGATTACAACTGAATGTAGCCCCAGGGTGGACAGGAGACCCTCCTAAGCAAATATGTTACAGAGAGCTGCCTGTCCGAAAGCCGCATTAGATCTAGAGCCGGAATCCAAACAGTAATGCTTGCAGAAAGCTGAGGGAGTAGCCCAAGTGGCCTCCCTGCTTATGTTTTGCCAATGGACATGGTGCTGGAATGCGATGGCCGTTGCCTTGGCCGTAACTGCGTGGGCTGCATTTGGCCGGGAGCGGCTTGTGCTGGCCATCGTATGCTTCTTTGATGGCCAAGACCATCCAGCGGGAAATGTAGGCCTTGGAGGTGTGATAGCCTGGTCTTTAGCCTCCAAAGGTGACAAACAGGGCGTCCAATTTTCAGACGCCCTTGGTCCTGTCCAAGTAGAATGTCAGGGCATACCTGACATCCAGGCAGTGCCGCACTCTCTGTGCTTCGTCCGTAGGATCGGCAAAGAACGTAGGAAGGACTATTTCCTCATTCAAGTGGAAAGCAGATGGCTCCTTGGGCAGAAATGCTGGGTGTGTCCGCAGGACTACCTTGGCCCTGTGAAAGGTAGTATATGGTTCCGAGGCGACCAGCGCCTGGATTTCGCGGACTCTACGAGGTGAGGTGAGGCCGACTAGTAAGGCCGTCTTGATGGTGACCATCCTAATATCCGCAGATGCCATTGGCTCAAACGGCTTGTGCGCAAGTGCGCCCAAGACTATATTAAGGTCCCACATGGGGTGCGGCCTATTGATGGGCGGGTAGAGCCTTGCGAGCCCCGTCAAATGTTCCTTGACGATAGGATTGGAGGAGGAGAAGAACCCCTCCTCTGAGTTTCTGTACGCCCCGATGGCTGGGAAGTATGTACGGCAGCTATCTACCTGCACCCCAGAGTGGGCAAGGTGTGCCAAGAAGGAGAGAACGTCATCCAAAGTACATGCCGGGGGGTCGATTTCCCTGGAGTCTTTCCAGTGGCAGAGCCTGGTCCATTTACTTCTATACTGGGCCCTTGTAGCCTTGCTCATTGCACCCTGTATGATTTCCAGATTAGCCTGGGAGAGGTTGAGGTGCCGTAGCGTTACCCGCTCAAGCACCACGCTGTGAGAGCTAGTTTCTGTGGCGCAGGGTGGATGACCCTGCCCCTCTGCTGTGTCAGATGATGTGCTGGGCCCGTCGCAAGGTGAATCAGAGGCATCTCCAAGAGGCTGAGCAGCTCTGAAAAACATGGCCTGGCCGGCCATCAGGTAGCTATTAGAATGATGTTCAGCTGGCGAGACTCCTTGATCTTGCAAATCACTCTTTGAATCAGCAGAGTGGGCAGGAAGGCGTAAGCCATCATGCCGTTCCATTGAAGCCAAAATGCGTCGCCCATGGAGGGCCCTGTCCCTGCCAGGAGGCAAACTGAGGGCAATTCTTGTTGGGCCAGGTGACAAAGATCCACCTTGAGATGACCCCACCTGTTGAAGATCTCCTGAATAACAAGGTCGTTTAGCTGCCACTCGTAATTGTCTGCTCCAAACCTGCTGGGCCTGTCCACCTCCAGGTTGGATTCCCCCAGGAGGTGGACTGCCATGAGATAGATTTAGTTTTCCAGGGCCCACTCCCACATACTGATTGTCAGTCTGCACCGAGGAGGGGATCTGGTGCCTCCCTGCTTGTTGACATAGTACATGCTGGTCGAGTTGTCTGTCTGGATGTGGACAACCTTGAGAAGTGCTCTGAGCACTAGCCAGATGGCGTTCAGCTCTAACCAATTGATGTGGTATTCCTGCTCCTGTCGAGTCCAGATGCCCTGGACTGAGAGATCGTCCAGGATGGCTCCCCAGCCCTCAAGCAAGGAATCTGTGGTGATGGTGGCCTGTGGGGGTGGGAGGCCGAAAGGGCTTGCCCGTTCGTAGGTTGCAGTCCCTGGACCACCATCTTAGTTCCGGGTAGAGAGATGGAGGAACATTGATCATCTCGGATTGAGTGCCCCGCTCCTAGTTTCATGAGGCCACAAAGTGCAGCTGAGTCCTCCTCATCCTCAATCTCGTGTGTTGAACGGCTAATAGGACCCCCGCCAAGAGACCCAGGAGATGCTGGTACCACCATACTGAGGTCACCTCTCTGCTGAGGAAGTGGGTGGAGGCCCGCTTGATGGCCGAGATCTTGTCCTCTAACGGAAATAACTTCTCGGAGCACGTGTTCCAGATGAGGCCCAAGAATGTCAGAGTCTGCGTGGGCTGCAGCTGCGACCTCTTGAGATTGCCCAGATTGTGCAGTGTGTTCATAAGGGCATGGGAAGAGTGATGAACCGCTTCTGGAGATGTAGCCCTGACGAGCCAGTCGTCTAGGTATGGGTAGATGTGGAGGCCCTGTGCTCTGCGGAGGGCAGCCATCATATTCATGAGCCTGGTAAAGACCCTGGGCGCCGAGTTGAGGCCAAAAGGAAAGACCTTGTATTGTACATGGTAGCCCATGATCCTGAACCGTAGGAAAGAATGATGGGGCTACCAAATCGGGATGTGTAGGTACGCGTCCTTCAGATCCAGGGAGCACATAGAGTCTCCCTTGCACAATGTCTCCGCTATAAAGCTGGCGTAACTATCTTGAATTTTTGTAGGAGTAAGGAGAGGTTGAGGGTGGAAAGGTCCAGCACAACTCTCAGGCCCGCCTTGTTCTTCTTCTGATTGGCGAAAATCTTGGAGTAAAAGCCCAAGCCTTGCTGGGAGGCTGGGACTTCCTCTACTGCCTGGCTCGCTATGAGCGACCGGATCGCCGCCAGAAGAGTTGCTGTCCCAACTTGAGGGAGTGGAGGGGAGGCGGGAGTAGAGGCTGGGATGGGTAGATAGTACCCCGTGGATACTATGGAGAGGATCCAGGGGTCCGCAAAATTCTGGTGCCAAAAATGTGCACTGAGAGCAAGCTTGCCCCCCACCGGAGACACAGATGTACCCGAAAGGGGGGAGGGGGCTGGAAAAACCCCTTACTCCCCCACCCCTTTTTTGCTTGCACTGGTTCTGAGATGGCGAGCGGTCAGGCTGCCTGGATCTCCATTCCTGGAAGCTGCGGAACCCTCCATACGTACGCCCCCTGTCAGAGCGCTGCTGTGACTGGGTGTACGACTTGGGCATGGTCTTTGTTAAGATGGATAAAGACTTGGCCGTTTGTGAGCTGTTTTTCTTCTTGTCCAGCTCTTCGTCTGTGGTGGAGTGGAAGAGGCAGATCTAATATGTGTTCCTGGACGTCGGGGTTGCAGTTCATTGCCCGGAGCCAGGCTGTCCTTATCATGTCCTTGGCGATACAGATGGCACGGCCAGAGGTTTCAATATGGGCCCCAGTGGATTCCATGAGGTCCTGCAACACCAGCTTGGCCTCAGCCAGTCCCGCCTTAAAACGTGACTGGCTCTGCCTGGGGAGTTCCGTGAGGAAGTCTGCAATTTCCCGCCATAACCTTTGGTTAGCTGCCATCGGCATTGGCCTGACGAAGATGTAAGGATGCGTTGGAATACAGCTTCTTCCCGTACGCCTCCAAGATCTTCTCCTCCTTGCCTAGTAGCATCGCTGCTGCCGAGGTTGATGACAACTGAGGCATGGAGTATAGTGATGCCGCAGCAATCACCGAGGAGTGTGGCTGAGGATGGGCTGATAGCAAGAGTGTATCCCCCTCCACCTGCCTTTACTTGGCGTCCAGGCGTCGATTGACCGGCTCGACCAAGTGGTGCTTCAGCCAACCCTTCTTGGCCAGGGAGACTACATTGGTCTGCAGTGGAATCCCCATTTTGGCAGAGTGGCATCGCGTGAGGACTTCCACCAGAACCCCCTCTGCCGGCTGCTCAACCTCAGGTTGGGGTAGGCCCAGGTACTCCGCCAGCCCTGCAAGACGTTCGTGGAAGGCCCTGGCTGAGGATGGCATGTCAGGATCCTCCTCCTCATCCGTATCCTGTGGACCGGGAGGATCCTGCAGAGGTGGAGGAGTAGCTGGAGCCGCAGGCTGGGGAATGGGGACTGCAGACAGAGGCTGAGGAGGACGCGAAGGCTGATACGGAACTGCCCAAGGAATTGGCTGGGGAGCCAGAGGCAGTGACTGCGCACCAGCCGGGAGCGCCGGCGGAGGAGCTTGTGGTGCCGCTAGCATCGTAGAGAGGACTTCCCTGATGGCGTCCTTGAGGAAAATCCCAATACGAGGTGACTTCATGAGCCCGAGGAACCTCTCAAAGAACCCCTCTTCACTGGCCGTAAAGGTGGTAGGGGGTACTGACGAGGTACCCGGGGGCTGCTGGAGCCGCTGCATATACTGCCCGTGTGGATGCAGTGGGAAACTTCCCTGTGCATAAGAAGGATAGACTGTAGGCCACGTACCTGGTTGAGGCCAGTCCCACCTTGGCACTCGTTCTTCACTAAACTCCTGGAATGGCGTTGGACAGGTGCCTCGGTCTGGCACGGTGGCCATCTTGTCGGGCTGCCTGCCACGTGTCTGCGACGTGTTGCTCGGCTCGCTGGGCCCAGCCTCCTCCACGGCTCTTGCATGTGTATCACAAGGCCTACCCTGCACCTCTGGCTTAGACCCGGTAGGTGTGACACCCTCGACCCTGGAGGGGGGAGGGGGGAGGGGGTCGGTAGAACTGCATTTAGGTGCCCCCTCTGACGTATTGCCGGTACTAGGGCATATCCCCTCGGCCATACTGCCGGTACAATAGCGGAGCCACTCGGATGACAATCCGGTACAAGAACCTTCCGGTCCCACAACACTGTCACCGGGAGGCTCCAAGGATCCCTCTGCCCGAAGGCCGGGAGCTGCAGCAGCCTCGGAACACGTGCTGGGACAAGGACTTGAGCGGTCCCTCCTGCTTAGGCGATTCCTTGGGAAGGAGTCTCCCTTGTGGGGTGCGATGGAAAATGGAGACCGTACCTTGGGCCTGGCTCGATGTTTCACCAAGTTCTTGAGGTCCTCTGGAGGTGACTTCCGGAAGAGCTCCCTCCCACCTGGCTATTCTGTTCTTCAGCGATTTCGACAGGGCATTGCACGCTGAACAAGCTTACCAACCGTGGTCTGGGCCAAGGCAATGTAGGCAGAGGGCATGGGGGTCTCAAGTTGGAAAGAGCACGTTGCAGGATGGACACCTGCTGAACCCTGCAGAACTGCAGAAGTTGACATGCGCTGGGGAGGAGCGTGACGCCTGAGGGCCGAGTACCTGAATGATTAGAAAGACAAAAAAGACAAAGAGAAGAAGTATCCGCGCATGGAATTACATGACCAAAGCCAAACCCAGGAGCACTGGTGAATTCAGCCTGTTCCCGTTGACACGGAAAAGGGGACTGGGGTGTGGCGCCGGAGAGCGGAGTCAGGGCAGTGCATGCTCCGAGGGCCGCAGCCCCACGTGCCTCTAAATTTAAAAAAGGTTTTTTTCTGATGAAAAAGGTTCCGTCTCCTGTCCATTGGAAGGGACGCCCATGCAGTATGGAGCAAAGGGGACGGGACGTGAGAGTATGTTGGTTGCTAGCCAAGGGAGTTATCCACTTTTAAGCTGGTCATATCAGAAAAGACTAAACCTAAAACTTGATCCCAATGCTGAGCAAACAGTTTATGCTGTGAATTGTGATAAAATGCCTGAATTGTTTACTGAACATGCAGTTTTCTGAGAGGAACTGGGTAACATGAAAGGTTTTATGCACAGAATTCGAATGAAAACCAACTCTGTTCCAGTGGTACAAAAAGTATGAGCAGTGCAGTTAGCCAACAGGGCTGCTGTAAAGGATGAGTTGAATCAGATGGAGAGATAGGTTGTGATCGAAAGGTTTGAGTCTTCTGAATGGGTTGTGCCGTTAGTAGTTGTGCACAAACCAAATGGAAAACTGAGACTGTGCCTAGATCCAAGACCTGTAAAGTGATGCATAATACCTGATAGACATCCTTTACCTAATATAACGGAGATGTTGAGCACAATAAGTGTTGAAAAAGTCATGAGTACCTTACATTTGTAATCTGCCTATCAATGCTGTTATATTCCTGGAAGCTGGATGCAACACAATCTGGTGTTGCATCCAGCTTACAGGAATATAACAGCATTTATCACTCCAGGGGGGTTGTTTCAATGCAAACGCATGCCCCTGGGTTTGGTGCCTGCTGCAGCTGTATTTCAGCGTATTATGCATCAACTGTTCCATGATATGAAAGAGGTGTTGTGCTTTCAGGATGATGCGTTGGTATATAGCAGAACTGTTAAAGAACATGATGTTAGGTTAAAGAAAGTTTTAGACATATTCAAAGTTGCTGGTTTAACACGAAGTATGGATAAATGCAAATTCCATAAATCTGTTATACAATATCTAGGACATGAGATATCTGAACATGGTATTCAACCTAAAAAGCATCTAGTGAATATTGTAAACTTTCCTAGTTCCACTGACAAAGACGTGTCATTTCTGGGGGTGGCCAAATATTATTCCAAATTTATTTCTGAATTAGTAAGTAAATCTGTTAATATGAGAATACTTGTAAAACATAAAAGTGGTGAGGTTTCAATGGGATGATGAATGTGAACAAGAGTTTGAGGAAATCAAACTAGCTGTGGTTAAAGCTCCTACTTTTTTTTCCAATATACTTTATTAGTGAATTGGCACAAATAGAACAGATTTAAACAGTGTTTTTTCTTATGTGCTTTTCTAATCCCCCCAAGAACTTTTAACTCTTTCCCAACCACCCCCCATATGCCTACCCACACCTTCTCCCCCTCACCCACTCTCCCCCTTCATTCTTATGCTGTCCCAGGGTGGCCACTTCGGCTGACTTATTGGAGCCTGCTGTTCCCAAGCTCCTTTAATCAATTACTCAAACATTTAATTAGAGTCTTTCCTCCATGTGCACTTGTGGTTTCTGCTATATCTCTCCAGGGTCTGGGTTGAGGTCAGTTGACATTGTTCATTTCCACTACCCCCCCGTCTCTGGTTCAAATAGTCTCTCTCCTCCCCTTCCCACCACTGGTTCTGCTAATTGTGTTGGTTTACACCCTCTCCACAAGCCCCTCTGTAGACTCCGGGCCCCCTGTTCTATCATCTAAGTGTGGCTTCTACGGATCATACTTCTTGAGAAAGGCTGACCACTCCATTTTCATTGATGTGGTCAGGTTGTGTAATTGTCTAGAGCTTTCAAGGCCCATAGTCTTTCACTTGGCAGTTCCTCTCTCTTGCTAGGCAAGTCCTTGCTGCCAACAGTAGGTAGTGGGGCATATGCAGTAGATTAATCCAGTCCCCTTCAAGTGTCTCCATACCAAACAGTACATGTAAGGGGTCCAAATGTCTGTCTACCCCATCCAGGCTCCTTAGCCATCTCAGAATCTCCTTCCAGTAGTTCTGTACCTTCTTGCATGCCCACCACATATGCCAGTAGTCTGCTGCTTGCCCACATTTCCTCCAACAGCGGGAATCAGCCCCTGGGTACATCTTTGACTGCCACCTGTATAGGATTTTGAGTCTGTGCGGTTTATATTGACAGGCTACTGAGGTGCAGTGTGCTTTCACACATAACCTTCTCCACTGGTCTACTTCCATTTCTATTCCCATGACCCTCTACCATCTCTTCTTAAATGCTTCAATCTCTCCACCCTGTGCCTCCAGTAGAGCCTGGTACAGTTTGGATATTAGACCCTTTGTTCCTTTCTCTATGTTCAGTATCCTTTACGTACCAGTTAGTTCCCTTTGCAATTCTTCCTTCCATTCATCTGACATCAGCACACCTTTAAGCTGCAGATATTTGAACACCAAGATTTTACCTACACTCAGAATCTCTTCAAGCTCTCCCAGATCTATAAATACATCTTTCTTTAGGACTTGACCTACTCTCTCCAGCCCTGCCTCAAACCAATCTTGGAATCTCTCATGGTTCAGGATGTGATCTCTTATCAGGGGGGCCGATATATGACTTAGAGGCAAAGGCCATGTTGTGACCCCTGCCATTTCCCTTTTGATCCTCCACAGACTCCAAAGTGGACCCAGAATCTTGTGCGCCTTTACCCTTCTCGGGGCTGCTTCCAGCATGGCCGGGCCAAATAGATAATTCTCAATGCCCACCCATTACTTCTATTTGTCCACCCGCAAGTGCGGGACCAGGACGCTGAATTGAGCTGCCCTATTATAAGTACGCATATCGGGCAGACCCACTCCTCCTTTTTGTTTGGGCTGCACCAGTAGGCTATAAACTACCCTTTGTTTCTTCCCTTGCCATAAAAACATCACTATTCTTCAAGTCTGTAAAATGCAGGTCTGGCAACTCTATTGGCAGTGCCTGGTATAAGTACAACACCCTGGGGAGAAGCATCATCTTCAACACATTCAGCCATCCTAGACAAGAGATAGTGAGTTTTGACCAGGTTTCCATCTCACTAAAGAGCCTGTGCAGTAGTGGGGGGCAGGGGGAATGTGCCGGGTGGTGGGGGAGGGGGTTTAGTTCCACTCGTATAGATTGTCCAGTTCTTTGGGTATTGTCACTCCCAGATACTTTATACTGTCCTCTTCCACTGGTATTCCTAGCCCTCTCCATTCTTCATTTTATTCCCCAGTTACCCCTTTAAGGGGAAAGAGTACTGACTTATTAACGTTTACTTTGAAACCCAATACCCTCCTGTACTCTTCCAGTATCTGAAGCACCCTTGGGACTGATCCCATTATCTCTGAGATATAACAATATGTTTTCTGCATCCATGCTAATTATATGGCTCTCTTCCTCCACCTGAATACCTTTTGTATGGTCCTCTTTGTGTATCTTCTCCCCCAGTGGTTCCATTGTCAAGGCAAATAGAGGGGGTGACAGGGGGCATCCCTGCCTAGTACCCCTACTAAGACCAAACTCCCTAGGCTTTGTCCCATTTACGACCACCCTTGCTGCGGATCCTGAGTAAATCGCTCTGATACCTCGTCACATCCTGTCTCCCACCCCTATCTTCCGTAGTATGGCAAATAAAACCCCCCATTCGACTCTGTCGAAGGCTTTTTCTGCATCCAAGCTCAATAGTGTGTAGCCCCATTTCCCCCCCCCCCAACATAAGATCCAAGGTCTCCGGGATTGCATCTGGCCCCAGTCTTCCTGCTATGAACCCCATTTGGTCTGGGTGGACAATGCAGGGCAATTTCTCTTCAAACCGTGTCGCTAATATGCGTGTGAATATTTCGTCATCCTCGTTTAAGAGTGAAATGGGACGATATGATGAACATTGGGCCGGATCCCTCCCTTCCTTTAGGATTACCGATATTAATGCCCTACTGATCGTGGCCGGTGCCTCTCCCGTGTCTAGGGTGTGATTATATAGCTTCACCATATGTTGCAACAGGAACCCAGCATATTTTGTATAGAACCCTATGGTGTACCCATCCTCTCCCGGGGGCCTTTCCATTCAGGAGGTGCAATATCGCCTCCTGTACCTCTTCGGCTGTTATTGGGCTTTCTTGGTGTTCCACCTCTAGACTTGTGAGCTTATGTTCACATTCCTTAGGAATTCCCCCACTGTGGCTTGCCCGCTGGGGGCTTTGGATTTATAAAGCTTCTCGTAATATTGGGCAAAGCCTTCTGATATATCCTTCGGCGTGTCCCGGCTGCCCTCTTCAGGGCCTCCCAGAGTGGACACCCATCTTTCCACTCTCTGCGCCCAGAGCCTTGGGCTCGTAGTGTGTCTGCCTTGTCCCCTTTTTCGTAATATTTATGTTTGAGATAACTCAATTTCCATATGGTTTCCCCCATCCCTAGGGCTTTCAATTCCGCTCTCTTCGTTAGCATCTCCCCCTGTATCTTGTCTGTGTTCCCCTCTGTAGCATGCATCCTTTCCTCCCCCTTCACCAACTCTTTCCTCAATCTCTTTTCCTGTAGGGTCATTTCCCTTTTCCGCCATGCCCCCTCACTTATCAGTAGCCGGCTCCAGGTTGCCTTTCCTGCATCCCAGATCACATCTGTGCGTACTTCCCCATTGTTGTTAAATTCAAAGTATTAGCCAGTTGGTCTGCGAAGAGAGGGTCCATCAGAGCAATCCATTACAGCGCCAGCTACTGCCCGGCCTATGGAACCCTTCTATATCTAAGGTCATTTGTACCATACCATGGTCAGTCCACCGGACCACCCTTGTTCTCTGGTCATTGTTTAAAAAAAAAGTAATCGATCCTAGTGTGGGTTTTGTGCGGGGCTGAGAAAAAGAAGGTGTACCCTTCCTCTTGCAGATGGTGCAGTCTCCACACGTCTTAGGCCGCATGCCTCTATTACCTGCCCAAAGTGTCCCAGTCTATCTTCTCCTCTCTTCAGTCCCTCCTCCCCTCCTTCCCTCCCGTCCCGTGTTTCATTCACGCAGGAGTTAAAGTCCCCCCTATGATATATACAGATCGTCTTCCACCCCTTGTATCGAACTGAGCACACGGAGCGTAAATTGTGCTTGCCCTTTTCGGGTGCGTATACTACCGCCAACAGTACTCTTGCCCCTTCCAAGGTACCTTGCAGTATCAGCAACCTTCCTTCCAGCAGATTCGCAGCTACACACTCCTACAGCCTACATGGTTTATGTAATACAATTTTGACACCACCCCTCTTGGTGCTCACTTACGCCCAGTAGACTTGTCCTATCCCCGCCCCTCTTAGTGCCTGCTCTTCCCCTTTTGTTAGGCACGTTTCCTGCAAACATCACGTCAAGGGAGAGCCTACTGAATTCCCTTGCGACTAGGGACCTCTTCATCTGGGAATTTAGACCCTTTACATTCAACGTACCCACAACCAGACCCCTGTTAGCTTCACCTCGCTCCATTGCAATTGCACCACTTTGCCCTCCTGTTCCTCATTCGCATGGCTAGTGACTCTTCCCTTCCGTCCTCTTCCCTGTCTTGGAGACTACTTTTTCAGTGGCCGTTGCCCTTTTCCCTGGGCTACACCCATTACAAAAAAACCCTATTAACTGCATAACTGTTTGTAACTTTAACTTGTATTCAGTAAAGGTTGTTGAGATGCCCTGTCTCCCACAGAGGGCCACCTTGGAGCTGAGACATTTATCTCCCTCCAGCAATCCATTTTCATACCTTTCTTTGCCACTCAGTATTACGTTTATCTCCTCAGCCGTCACACTGTCGTTTCTCTAGTATTATTCTCCTGCAGCTGCTCTGGCATTGTGGGTGTCTTGTGAGGTGATGGTCCATTAAGCCGCATATATTATCTGCCCGTTTGTCGTTTCTGCCCGTTTGTCGTTTCCACCTCCTCTGCGGGCCCGGTGCAGAACTTGGTCTTTTTCCCTGCTCATATTCGGTCCCCTCGATTTGGTTTCCATGTCCACTGTGAGGTGACATAGATCTTCCTCCGTGGAGTTTATGCGGTAATCCACCGCTTAGACTTCAAATTGCAGCGAGAATGGGTAACCCCATCTGTATCTGATGCCCTTTTTCTTGCAGCCACCTTGTAAGGGGCATGCAGTCACCGCGCCTTGAGATCGTGAGGTTAGATAAATCTTGATAGATCGTTACCTTGGAGCCTTCAAAGTCCAGTTCCCTTCGTTGCTTTGCCCTGTTTAGTACATCAGTTTTGTCCTTGTAGCTCAGGAATTTTGCTACTATGGAGTGGGGGCCTCTCCCTTATGGTTTACCTCCTCTGTTCTTTCAAGTTGCACCGTTTTCCCCCACTCTGCTTCGAATAGGTGATGCACTAAGGCCTGTACTCTCTCCTCTACTTATCCCAGGGTTTCTCTCGCCGTCTCCTTCCGGTGCAGTATCCTTATGTTACTCCATCTCTCTCTGTTTTCTAAGTCATCCATTTTCAACATACTTCGTCTCAGAGTTCCAGCTCTGTCATCCTGGCATCAAGCCTCATTTCGACCATGTCTGTGTTGAGTTGGTTGTGCTCTAGGCCCTCTACCTTGCTCTCTACAGTGGTCATCCTGCTAGTTAGGTCAGTCAACGAGGCATGTGTATCTCCCCTGAGGGCCTTAATTTCCGCCAAAATATTTCCCGAGTCCTCCTTTGTCGAGATTAGGGATATGTCAATCTCCGTCATCATTTTCATCGCCGGAGTCTTCCTTGTTGACCCTCCTTGCTTCCCTGGATGGTGGCATCACTCCATCCATCCTTGTCTTGTCGCTGACCCAGGAGCCCTGCTTTGCTCTTTCCGGGTTCTTCACTGTGTGACCAACCTCAGCTGTTGACTTATCTGCCTTCGTTCTCCCCACAGGCCCCCACAGTCCTGCGTTCTTCCACTCTGCACCACCTTTGTTACTTTTATTCTCTCCCCACAGTGATTTTTAACTACCTTCACTGCCTCCTCAGTTTTGGGCATCCTACACTCCATGTCGTTCCTTGGGTCGGTGCACTGGGACCCTGCTACCGTTGATTAGCAGCCACATTTCATACCTCCTGTTCTTAGCTTTTGTCTGTGTTGGCCAGGCCCCTGTCCCTCTTGTGTGCATGCAATAATTATGGGGGAATTTCCAGTCCTGGGTACGTCCCTCCTCCTCGCCTTTATGTTGATGCCTGTAAATATTAGCGCCGGTAAATATTGGCACCACTGGTGCTGTTCCAACTTCCCTACTATTCACTGTCACATTGTTCCAGACCGCTCTGCCTGCAGTCCTCGGGTTGGAGTGTGTGCCCCTCTCCACTTATTTCTCGAGATTTCACCCCTCACGCTAACTTCGGGCGCCTTTCTGGGCTTCTCCAATCCCCTGCCATGTGTTCTACCTGTAGTCGCCTGCCACAGGGCCAGGGGGTATCGGAGGGGAGTCCCCTGCCCCACGCTCACTCTTCAATGTCCTTTTCTTGTCCTCCTGGCTGCTCAGGTATGTAGCCGGCTCTCCTCGCTTTGTGGTCTTCCTGCCCCGCTGTGCTGCTGACTGCCCCCCTCATACAGGGGCTTTTGTGCACTTTGCTGCGGCCTGCTCGCTCTCCCTGGGCCTTACTGGTGCCGGTGTCTCGTGCGGTGTGTGCACCCCACTCTGTCAGTGCTTGGGGGTTCCCACGGATGTGCTTCCACCCCCCTGCCATGTACTGGGCATTCCTTGGGGTGTGTGGTCCCCCCGTGGGTCATCACTTGGAGGCCGGGTCTTGTCTGTGCCTCGCCTTATCTCCCCGTGCCCCCTGCTCCTCGGCCGCACCTTCCGTTCTTCCAACTGCTTACGCTGCGGTTTGTTGGGAGGGAGACAGTGCTTTGGGGGGGCTGGTCGCACTGTAGGCCTCACTCTGCACTTCTCCCCCACCCAGATGCCCTCTTCTTCCTCCTCACAGGGTCTCCTCCTCCTCTCTCTGCGCTACTCCAGGGCGGGTGGGGCTCTTCTCTCCCGCTGGGACTAGTCCTACCTCCGACACTTGTCCTCCTTCCTGCCTGGCCTGCAGTCACAGCTCTGGCTCCTCTTCCTCTCTGGGCAGTTGCATCTCGCGGTCTACCCCACATTGCGCCTGCCTGGGTCTCTCCACTAGCTCTCTTCCTGCGTATCGGCATGTGGGACACTTGCCTTTGTTCTTTCACTCTTCCACGGGAGCGCCCTGCCCCACTTCTCACCACTGCAGTCCCCACAGGGCACCTGAACTGGCACACTGCTTTACTACAGAGTGCTGTCCGTATCAGGACACGGACCTTCTCTCCTCTCCGTCTGCCAGAGGGCCTCTCCTTCGCCTCCCGCCACTGTTTGCTTCCCACGTGCCACTTTCCCTCTTCCCACTGTAGTTGTTCAAACTCTGTATGCCGTCTTAGCAGTGCACGGTGGTGGCGCGAGTTATGGTTGCTTAGCTTACCATAACTGGCGAATTTCAAGGGTTTTTCGGTTTTACTTGGAACCATAACGTCCCTTTAACAGAGTTTTTTCACTGAATTTCATAGGTTTTTAGTAGTGCAACTTAACCATAACGTCCCTGTAACATTTTATTTTTACTAAATTTTAAAGGTTTTTATTAGTGCAACATCACCATAACATCCTTTTCAATAGATGAAGACCACTAACATCTTATGTCCTCAAAGTGGGAACGCCAGGTGGTAAAAAAAACAAAAAGATTTTCCTTCCTAGGAAGGAAAATCTTTTACCAAGATGGCTGTAGTGATACACAAAATTGCAAATTTGCCAATCAGGGCTTTAGATGACAGCATTAGCCGCTGAAAGCCAATAGTTTATTCAAAGTATGTGCCAAAAATGCTGACAGTAGTCTGTTGTAGCACTTCCATTATGCAGTAGTGAGCTACAAGGAATATGCAGGCCTAGTAGGGGTGGTAGGTCACATTATGCATTCTAGATAAACAGGCAGGGCGAAGGACCCAGCTCTGTAGCTAATAGACATTATTGGAGTGTTTGGAACATTATGGCACCTATATAGCGCTTAGATAGCCAGTCTTAAGCGCTATGAACACTAAGCTATGAGTGCATGCCTTTTAGAGCTTGCTCACATGGGGTTAATTCATCTCAGCTTCTCTTAGAATATTCTGCCTTTCTAACGGTAATCCTGCATGGCTTCGTAAACAAATCCTCTTTCTCTGAGAAGGCACTGATAAGACATTACTGAGCTTTCGCGCAGATGGGCTCCAAGTAGGGAGGGGCACAGAAAAGGAGCACAGTGGAAATTCACAGAGTTGGGTTTTTCCATGAGCAAGCCTATATTTTGCACAGGGAAAGTTCTGGAACTGTGCGTCATGGACTGACAGCACGAGATTATAAAAATGCATGCCCACATGACTCAGGTGGGAGATCGATCTGTGGACTTGGTTTGAGCAAGATCAAGTGTCCGGAATTTGTGGCTCTGTCGGCACCCTACAGCGCTGTCCTCTGAGCGGGGCTTGTTACAGCTAGCTTATGAGGGCCAGGGTCTCCCAGTGCTGATTGAAGGGGCGCAAGACTGTGTTTCTCTAAGTTCTATGTTCCTCTATATTTTGCATTTCTCTAAGTTTTGTGCTTTGTAATCTTCTCTAACTTGAATCCCAAGATGTTGCTGAAATTCACTGTTTAGAATAAATACTAAAACATTTTGAAGGTGTCATTTGTCACTAGCATGAGTTCACTGCTCGGCACAATAGAACCTGTATTTTGGGCTGAATTGGGTAATTTTTGCTCCCAAGGGCTGGTCCCGAGGAAGATTTGCCCAATATCAAGACATTTGGTGGCAGCTTGGGGATTTGTGCAGAGCAGTGCCTTGCTGTGAAATGACAAATTGTGTGAGAGAACACAGTGCAGAGTGAGGAGCAGGCTGTCACTTTTCCTTGGTGGTCTCACTGCAGCTCTGAGACTTCAAAAGACAGCAACGTTGTGTCAGCTTGCCATGGCCGATAGCTTGTGTGGTTAAGACTCCCTTCAGTAAATCAGTTGTGACTGACTTATTGCTTGGGAATGGAGCCAGGGAGCACATGGCGATAAACAAGCGGGAAATGGCTATGTTTAAAGCGCTCCGATGAATGGTCAAGAAAGATTTATGTTCAATTAGGAAAGAATTTTATCATGCGGTTTAAAGTTGTGATTTGAAATGCAAAGTGAGACGGAGTTCTCAACTCTATTCTGTCATGAGGGCAGGAAAATAGTTGCGAGGATTTGATATGCAAATTGTGAACAGTAATTCTAACCATTGACTCAGCCCCAGTGTGCTAGCGAGTGGGGGGCTGTAATGTAAGGAGGCGAAGGTTCGCTTTTTTTTAATGTATGCTTTTGAAGTGCTCACATTCCTGAAGATAACGTGGGAAGGAGCCGTGTTTAGGAGAAAGCGTAACATCTGTGTTGAGAGCCTAAAGGGTTTGTTTTTCTTTTGGCAACTGTAAATTCCACGTGCTGGTGGTGCATTCTGTTTAAAGGAAACACACTAAAATGGCTATATTGCATTTTTGCTGTGCCATGCTTACAATGGGTGAGAGACTCACTTAAAAAAGAAAGTGAGTGAATGGTATTTGGATTTCCGATTTTTGTGTATTGATTTGGAATTGCAGAATCAGTTTGCAATGGTTTGGGGGGAAAAGACAATTTATATTTTTCTAAATTGCCCCTAAATTGCCCCTGGAGTATTTTTTGACTGTTCCCACGCTATGCCATGGATTTGTACTGTTGCGTTATAAGTGATGTATGTTTTGGAAATAGTGACCTGTTGATTGAGGTACATGGTGAAAAATGTTGTTGACACATTAACAGCCCACAAGCAATATAGAGTGTGGGTTGCTCTTGCAGAGAAAAAAAAACGTGCAGGAAGCTGCACTACACATGGCATGTTTTAAATGCACTGAAATAAGTGGTTATATTCTGGCAATGGTACAACAGAATGAAAAATCTGTGTGTGATAAGACAGCACAAAGATTTAGTGGGTTGCGGGTTCTTTTTAAAGATCGCACATTGCATTGGAGTGAGTTTGTGAAGCCAAACTACAAGGTTACGAGGAAAAAGAAAAGAAAAATGTATGCCTTTAAATGGAACATTGATCAGTTCAAAACAGGCTAAAAGAAGCTTTGACATTTTGGCAAAATTACATGGAGTAGAATCTGAGGACAAGAAAAAGTGCCTCTTTTGAAAATAAGAGTCTTGCTGTGTAGAGCTTGTGCCTTGAAGATAACTTGCACTGTCTTGGGCGAGGTGCGCAAAAGAAAAAAAACTGTTAGAGGAAGGCAGGAAACAGTTAATCTGGATGAACTGTCTGAAACGAGTGCCTTTCATTGAAGCCGCCCCAATTTAAGAGTTATAGGCAAAGAGATAAGTTTGCTGCGTGCTCATGGCGCTGCCATGTGCACATGAAAGATAAACAATGACATTCCTGCATTCCATCTCCTTTGAGAGACACCGTCAGTGTGAGCAAAAACTGAGGAGGGGGGTGCAAAGACAGAATGCTGAAACAGAACTGAAGGCAATAATTGCTGTGAGTGAGAAATTGAAACAGAGTGCAATCTACCTTACATGCTGATGTACGTATGCTTTCTAACAGCATGCAATAACAGAGCTGATCAGAAGTAAAGAATTTGCCCAGGATCAACACTGGAAGGAAAACAAATGCTGCATGCAGGATGGCAGAATGGGCACATCGCATCTGAACATTTGGGGAACCTGTGCATCTGTGAATGGGCTAAGAAAAGACAGCTGCCCATTTCAAGAGACATTGCCGTGCAAGCTGCATCCCCATGCGCCATGTGATGTGATGTGATGTAAAGCAACATTGCCGTGCAAGCTGCATTCCAGTACTCCATGTGATGTGAACTGAAGTAAAGCGCTGTGCACTGGAGAAGCAACTAGGCGCTTTGAGAAGTGAAAATACACAGCTGGCAAAAATGCAAGCTACATTGCCAAGGCTGGAGTAACTGACAAAGACATTATGGCGTTCCAGATGGAAGCAAAACTGACAAAGGTAGCCGTTTTGCAAGAAACAACATGCAGAGCGGGGCTTTGGAGTATAACATGAACACTGCACATTAGCCATGATCCAGAAGCCTCACGGCTTAGTGCAAGAATGAATGATTTTGTTGAAGGAACAAAAGAAACTGACTTAGACTATTGCTCTCAAAGGAGTGGGCCACGAAATCAGCAGACACCCTTTGGGAAAATGACAAGTGGAAAACCAGAGGCTTGAAAGACACTAGCTGTATGGAGAAAAAATAAACAAAGCTGCTTGTGCAACTAACTGCAGGCGGTATGGGACTGAAGGACTTTACCTTTGAAATATGGAGTGATGCCAGCAGGGCAACCTAAATCAAGATCATGAGACACTGGAAGCAAGTTGGCGCCTGACATTCGTGATCGCTCTGGTGACAAAGAAAAGCATTGATCTATTGAGAAGTGCGACCTGGGTACTTATTATATGGCTTTTGTAAAATCACAGACCAGTCTGAGGTACCATTGACCAACTATGATCGCATTGCACAAATGAGTTTATGATTAGGCAGTTACACCCCGTATGGTTGAGTGCAAATAAGCCCCCAGTAACATGCAGAAGGGTGACAAATAATTGTGGTAGCAATGATAAAGTGTGTAGTTACCTGATGAGACTTCTGAAGGTGGGGGTGGTGTTAAGGGAAGGGGTGGATAACGCTGATATTGAAGTTTTGATGACATCCTAACATGAAGAATAATGACATTGTACTTTTGATGAAATCCTAACATTTCTGTTTGTATTTTGCCTAGGCAACAAACCAAGACAGTTGCGTGCCATGATTGGGGTATATGTGTGCAATTTGCGGGTGACACTGATCAGTCAAGTAGACGCATTCTCAGAGAAAGCGAGTCACTGCGAGATGATATGTGAACTTTGAACCTGTCCTGCACCGCACCGCACTCAATGCTGCTAACATGCATGACGTATGAGGACATTTGTTCTGCAACCTGCGAAAGGTGTCCAACAGAGTAATAACTTTTGCTGAACTGGCACGGTGCAGACTTGGCTAGTTATCAAACATTTGATGCTGCACATTCCAATGATTCAGTTGCTGGAAATAACCTGGTTGATATGTTTTGCCTTTCTTGGTTAAAGGACTGTGGACAATGGGTTGTGAACTGTAACATCATGCACCACAAACAGCTGTGTGACACAGCACTTGAATGCTAACACATTGAAAAACGGTTTTTAAATGCACTTTTTGAGATGAATCTGAAAAAACGAAATGTTTTGCTCTTCCAACTGAAATGCTTTAACCAGAGATATTTTGCCTTTTCTAAAACTACTACGTTGCACGCAGGCAGGAAAATGATTTATGAATTGTGTGGGCAGCAGGATTATGCAAGCAGGAGCGTAATTTATTTTGAGATAAAATTAGTGCGCACACCAAAGTCAGCTGTGCGTTGGTTAAGGTTCTTAATTGGAAGTAATGCTGCCAAGTGTGTGAGCTCTAATTTGAGATGGTAACCTTTGAAACACTGGATACTTTTACAGCTAGCCTTAAGGGTAAATGAAACCATGACGGACTTGATATTTGATTTTATAACACAGTGTGTGACACGGTTTTTGTTACACCAACCAGTTTCATGTTTTTGTGGGGACAGCTGTCTCCAGCACACTAATGCAAAGAGTCACCTTTTGATTGTAGACATTTAGAATAATTCTTTGGAAAAGCGCTACAAATTAGTATCCACATGGAATTGCTAGCAGACTGGCCTGGCACATTGTCGGGCATCTTTTGTCACTGACTCATATGACTGGTGCGTATGAAATCCTAGGCCCAAATGTTTCAGTGAATGGATCCAACGATTTGTTTTTCTGACCAAGAACTGCAGCGAGTGTTCTCGCCAAGATTTTATGGACTATAATTTGACTAAATGCATTTCACACAATGGTGTGATGAAACAGCCACTGCCGGATGGTAGTATGGTGTTTGTAGCTAAAACTAATTTTGTATATGGTAGGCATCCCACTTGGAGAAGGGTATTCTCCAAGCCACACAAGGTAGAAACTGTGAACATGTTAGATTTTCCAGTAGTAAGGCAACAATTAAATTGTAGGCTGGTAATGCACACCTCTATTATTACAGTGATACACTTAGACATAGATTTATCAGGAGGCAATGTTTCCTTAGTACTACCAAGCTGCTACAAATGGAGTCCATTTCTATGGCCCATCACCAGATTGCGCGTAGCTAGGGAGCTAGATTCATTAATTGCGGGAGCAGCGGGGAGTAACAGGAGCTTTATACGCTTTTGACATAGAAACTGTGCACAATAAGCTAGCCACTATGGGTTCTGATGCCAGCTCTGCTATAAAACTTCTGGCCTAGTGGGGCCCATTGATACGCCCAACACTGCTACAAGTATTGGCCACCACCTCAGATGGCAAAACTTTAGTTATGAAGACACTTTTTCTGCCATAGGGCAGGTCAACAAGACTGCTAAATACGCACGATGCATTTTATGGCAAACATTGTTTAATCAGCAGGTGTTGGCTTTTTACTGAGTGGGGGGCGACCATCCTCAACCCACTGGCACACAGAGCTACAGTTACCAGCAAACACATGGATCAAACCGCTTGCTTTTGATTGCATGAATAACACATGCCATGTTTTAATGCAAGTTAGTAGAATTGTTTTTATTTTGATAACCTGGTGCCCATGGGTTCACCTTGCTCATGAAATTAGATGGTTTTTGGTTTGGTTCCACATACATGGGGGGGAAGTGTCTAATCACACAGCCCATAGTCACGTTTGAATGCCCTGGGACCAGGGGGAGGGTAGGCCCTTAAAGTGAAAGGCTGCCAGGTTTAGAATTGGTAACCATACATAAATGCAATAGTGCATTGTAGATTAGACTACACCGGATTGCCTTGACATTCTAACTGCATGCTGCTTTTTAACTGACAATCAGTTATACAATAATTATTTAGGTATTTTTGTGTAGGCCAGGTTTTGGCTAGAGTAAATGTCCATGTTCGCTTTGTGTAGGTATTTTTGTGTAGGCCAGGTTTTGGCAAGGGTATTTGTCACTGTTCACTTTGTGTACATTTTTGTTTAGGTAGTGTTTTTACTAACCTTGCATGCCACGCTGACTAACCGCTAGAAGATAGTTTGCTTAAACCTCTTGCAAAGCCCCAAGGTCTTTATCACTGCACTACATACTATGTTGATGGGTATTAGTCAGCATTGTCGCACACACTTTGAATAGGGGTGGAGTGTAGTGATACACAAAATTGCAAATTTGCCAATCAGGGCTTTAGATGACAGTATTAGCCGCTGAAAGCCAATAGTTTATTCAAAGTATGTGCCAAAAATGCTGACAGTAGTCTGTTGTAGCACTTCCATTATGCAGTAGTGAGCTACAAGGAATATGCAGGCCTAGTAGGGGTGGTAGGTCACATTATGCATTGTAGATAAACAGGCAGGGCGAAGGCCCCAGCTCTGTAGCTAATAGACATTATTGGAGTGTTTGGAACATTATGGCACCTATATAGCGCTTAGATAGGCAGTCTTAAGCGCTATGAACACTAAGCTATGAGTGCATGCCTTTTAGAGCTTGCTCACATGGGGTTAATTCATCTCGGCTTCTCTTAGAATATTCTGCCTTTCTAACGGTAGGCCTGCATGGCTTCGTAAACAAATCCTCTTTCTCTGAGAAGGCACTGATAAGACATTCCTGAGCTTTCGCGCAGATGGGCTCCAAGTAGGGAGGGGCACAGAAAAGGAGCACAGTGGAAATTCACAGAGTTGGGTTTTTCCATGAGCAAGCCTATATTTTGCACAGGGAAAGTTCTGGAACTGTGCGTCATGGACTGACAGCACGAGATTATAAAAATGCATGCCCACATGACTCAGGTGGGAGATCGATCTGTGGACTTGGTTCGAGCAAGATCAAGTGTCCGGAATTTGTGGCTCTGTCGGCACCCTACAGCGCTGTCCTCTGAGCGGGGCTTGTTACAGCTAGCTTATGAGGGCCAGGGTCTCCCAGTGCTGATTGAAGGGGCGTAAGACTGTGTTTCTCTATGTTTCTCTAAGTTCTATGTTCCTCTATATTTTGCATTTCTCTAAGTTTTGTGCTTTGTAATCTTCTCTAACTTGAATCCCAAGATGTTGCTGAAATTCACTGTTTAGAATAAATACTAAAACTTTTTGAAGGTGTCATTTGTCACTAGCATGAGTTCACTGCTCGGCACAATAGAACCTGTATTTTGGGCTGAATTGGGTAGTTTTTGCTCCCAAGGGCTGGTCCCGAGGAAGATTTGCCCAATATCAAGACAATGGCCACCATGGAAAGGGAAGGCGGGGTGTATAAAGAAAACAGGGCATGAGCGGGGGGTGAGGAGGAACAGGGGAGACACATGGGCATGAGCAGGGGGTGAGAGGGAACAGGGTACAAACGGGGCATGAGCAGGGGGTGTGGGCGAAGGAAGGAAACACGGGGCATGAGCGGTGGTGGGGGGAACACGAGAGAGACACAGGGCATGAACAGCGGGTGGGGAGGAACATGAGGGAGACACGTGGTATGAGCGGGGGGTGGGGAGGAACACGAGGGAGACACGGGGCATGAGCGGGGGGTACAGGGCACACACGGGACATGAGTGGGGGTGGGGGGAACACGAGGGCGACACGGGGCATGAGCGGGCGGTGGGGGGAACACGAGGGCGACACGGGGCATGAGCGGGCGGTGGGGGGCAACAGGAGACAGATACGGGGCATGAGCGGGGGTGGGGAGAACAGGAGACAGATACGGGGCATGAGCGGGGGTGGGGAGAACAGGAGACAGATACGGGGCATGAGCGGGGGGTGGGGGCAACAGGAGACAGATACGGGGCATGAGCGGGGGGTGGGGGCAACAGGAGACAGATACGGGGCGGGGGTGGGGAGAACAGGAGATAGATATGGGGCATGAGCGGGGTGGGGAGAACAGGAGACAGATACGGGGCATGAGCGGGGGGTGGGGGCAACAGGAGACAGATACGGGGCATGAGCAGGGGGTGGGGGCAACAGGAGACAGATACGGGGCATGAGCGGGGGGTGGGGTGAACAGACACGGGGCATGAGCGGGGGTGGGAGGAACAGGAGACAGACACGGGGCATGAGCGGGGGGTGGGAGGAACAGGAGACAGACACGGGGCATGAGCGGGGGGTGGGAAGAACAGGAGACAGACATGGGGCATGAGCGGCGGGGTGGGAAGAACAGGAGACAGACACGGGGCATGAGCGGCGGGGTGGGGGGCAACAAGAGAGAGACACGGGGCATGAGCGGGGGATGGGGGAACAGGAGACAGACACGGGGCATGAGCGGGGGTGGGGAGAACAGGAGACAGACACGGGGCATGAGCGGGTGGGGGGAACTGGAGACAGACACGGGGCATGAGCGGGGGTGGGGAGAACAGGAGACAGGCACGGGGCATGAGCGGGTGGGGGGAACTGGAGACAGACACGGGGCATGAGCGGGGGTTGGGGGGCAACAGGAGAGAGACACAGGGCATGAGCGGGGGGTGGGGGGGAACAACAGAAACAGACACGGGGCATGAGCGAGGGGTGGGGGGCAACAGGAGACAGACACGGGGCATGAGCGGGGGTTGGGGGGCAACAGGAGACAGACACGGGGCATGAGCGGGGGGCAACACGAGAGACACAGGGCATGAGCGGGGGTGGGGGGTTCAGGAGACAGACACGGGGCATGAGCGGGGGGTGGGGAGAACAGACACGGGGCATGAGCGGGGGGGTGGAGGGCAACAGGAGACAGACACGGGGGCATGCGCGGGGGGTGGGAGGAACAGGAGACAGACACGGGGCATGAGCGGGGGGTGGGGAGAACAGGGGACAGATACGGGGGATGGGGGGAACAGGAAACAGATACGGGGCGGGGGTGGGGAGAACAGGAGACCGACACGGGGCATGAGCGGGGGGTGGGGAGAACAGGAAACAGACACGGGGCATGAGTGGGGGTTGGGGGGCAACAAGAGAGACAAGGGCATGAGCAGGGGATGGGGGAACAGGAAACAGATACGGGGCATGAGTGGGGGTGGGGAGAACAGGAGACAGACACGGGGCATGAACAGCGGGTGGGGAGGAACATGAGGGAGACACGTGGTATGAGCGGGGGGTGGGGAGGAACACGAGGGAGACACGGGGCATGAGCGGGGGGTACAGGGCACACACGGGACATGAGTGGGGGTGGGGGGAACACGAGGGAGACACGGGGCATGAGCGGGGGGTAGGGGGGTCAGACAAGGGAAACACGGGGCATGAGCGGGGGGTGGGGGGAATACGAGGGAGACACGGGGCATGAGCGGGCGGTGGGGGGCAACAGGAGACAGATACAGGGCATGAGCGGGGGTGGGGAGAACAGGAGACAGATACGGGGCATGAGCGGGGGGTGGGGGCAACAGGAGACAGACACGGGGCATGAGCGGGGGGGCAACAGGAGAGACACGGGGCATGAGCGGGGGGTGGGGTGAACAGACACGGGGCATGAGCGGGGGGTGGAGGGCAACAGGAGACAAACACGGGGCATGAGCGGGGGGTGGGAGGAACAGGAGACAGACACGGGGAATGAGCGGGGGGTGGGAAGAACAGGAGACAGACACGGGGCATGAGCGGGGGGGCAACAAGAGAGAGACACAGGGCATGAGCGGGGGATGGGGGAACAGGAGACAGACACGGGGCATGAGCGGGGAGAACAGGAGACAGACACGGGGCATGAGCGGGTGGGGGGAACTGGAGACAGACACGGGGCATGAGCGGGGGTGGGGAGAACAGGAGACAGACACGGGGCATGAGCGGGTGGGGGGAACTGGAGACAGACACGGGGCATGAGGGGGGTACAGGAGACAGACACGGGGAATGAGCGGGGGGTGGGGGGCAACAGGAGAGAGACACGGGGCATGAGCGGGGGGTGGGGGGAACAGGACTCAGACACGGGGCATGAGCAAGGGGTGGGGGAACAACAGAGACAGACACGGGGCATGAGCGGGGTGTGGGGGGCAACAGGAGACAGACACGGGGCATGAGCGGGGGTTTGGGGGGCAACAGGAGACAGACACGGGGCATGAGCGGGGGTGGGGGGAACAGGAGACAGACACGGGGCATGAGCGGGGGGTGGGGAGAACAGGAGACAGACACGGGGCATGAGCAGGGGGTGGGGGGAACAGGAGACAGACACGGGGCATAAGCGGGGGGCAACAGGAGAGACACGGGGCATGAGCGGGGGGTGGAGTGAACAGACACGGGGCATGAGCGGGGGGGTGGAGGGCAACAGGAGACAGACACGGGGCATGAGCGGGGGATGGGGGAACAGGAAACAGACACGGGGCATGAGCGGGGATGGGGAGAACAGGAGACAGACACAGGGCATGAGCGGGTGGGGGGAACTGGAGACAGACACGGGGCATGAGCGGGGGTGGCAGGGTACAGGAGAGAGACACGGGGCATGAGCGGGGGGTGGCGGGGTACAGGAGAGAGACACGGGGCATGAGCGGGGGGTGGGGGGAACAGGACTCAGACACAAGGCATGAGCGGGGGGTGGGGGGCAACAGGAGACAGACATGGGGCATGAGCGGGGGTTGGGGGGCAACAGGAGACAGACACGGGGAATGAGCGGGGGGCAACAGGAGAGACACGGGGCAAGAGTGGGGGTGGGGGGAACAGGAGACAGACACGGGGGCATGAGCGGGGGGTGGGAGGAACAGGAGACAGACACGGGGAATGAGCAGGGGGGGCAACAGGAGAGAGACACGGGGCATGAGCGGGGGGTGGGGAGAACAGGAGACAGACACGGGGCATGAGCGGGGGGTGGGAGGAACAGGAGACAGACACGGGGCATGAGCGGGGGGTGGGAGGAACAGGAGACAGACACGGGGCATGAGCAGGGGGTGGGAGGGGAACAACAGAGAGACACAGGGCATGAGCGGGGGGTGACACGGGGCATGAGCGGGGGTGGAGGGCAACAGGAGACAGACACGGGGCATGAGCGGGGGGCAACACGAGAGACACAGGGCATGAGCGGGGGTGGGGGGTTCAGGAGACAGACACGGGGCATGAGCGGGGGGTGGGGAGAACAGACACGGGGCATGAGCGGGGGGGTGGAGGGCAACAGGAGACAGACACGGGGGCATGCGCGGGGGGTGGGAGGAACAGGAGACAGACACGGGGCATGAGCGGGGGGTGGGGAGAACAGGGGACAGATACGGGGGATGGGGGGAACAGGAAACAGATACGGGGCGGGGGTGGGGAGAACAGGAGACCGACACGGGGCATGAGCGGGGGGTGGGGAGAACAGGAAACAGACACGGGGCATGAGTGGGGGTTGGGGGGTTAACAAGAGAGACAAGGGCATGAGCAGGGGATGGGGGAACAGGAAACAGATACGGGGCATGAGTGGGGGTGGGGAGAACAGGAGACAGACACGGGGCATGAACAGCGGGTGGGGAGGAACATGAGGGAGACACGTGGTATGAGCGGGGGGTGGGGAGGAACACGAGGGAGACACGGGGCATGAGCGGGGGGTACAGGGCACACACGGGACATGAGTGGGGGTGGGGGGAACACGAGGGAGACACGGGGCATGAGCGGGGGGTAGGGGGGTCAGACAAGGGAAACACGGGGCATGAGCGGGGGGTGGGGGGAATACGAGGGAGACACGGGGCATGAGCGGGCGGTGGGGGGCAACAGGAGACAGATACGGGGCATGAGCGGGGGTGGGGAGAACAGGAGACAGATACGGGGCATGAGCGGGGGGTGGGGGCAACAGGAGACAGACACGGGGCATGAGCGGGGGGGCAACAGGAGAGACACGGGGCATGAGCGGGGGGTGGGGTGAACAGACACGGGGCATGAGCGGGGGGTGGAGGGCAACAGGAGACAAACACGGGGCATGAGCGGGGGGTGGGAGGAACAGGAGACAGACACGGGGAATGAGCGGGGGGTGGGAAGAACAGGAGACAGACACGGGGCATGAGCGGGGGGGCAACAAGAGAGAGACACAGGGCATGAGCGGGGGATGGGGGAACAGGAGACAGACACGGGGCATGAGCGGGGAGAACAGGAGACAGACACGGGGCATGAGCGGGTGGGGGGAACTGGAGACAGACACGGGGCATGAGCGGGGGTGGGGAGAACAGGAGACAGACACGGGGCATGAGCGGGTGGGGGGAACTGGAGACAGACACGGGGCATGAGGGGGGTACAGGAGACAGACACGGGGAATGAGCGGGGGGTGGGGGGCAACAGGAGAGAGACACGGGGCATGAGCGGGGGGTGGGGGGAACAGGACTCAGACACGGGGCATGAGCAAGGGGTGGGGGAACAACAGAGACAGACACGGGGCATGAGCGGGGTGTGGGGGGCAACAGGAGACAGACACGGGGCATGAGCGGGGGTTTGGGGGGCAACAGGAGACAGACACGGGGCATGAGCGGGGGTGGGGGGAACAGGAGACAGACACGGGGCATGAGCGGGGGGTGGGGAGAACAGGAGACAGACACGGGGCATGAGCAGGGGGTGGGGGGAACAGGAGACAGACACGGGGCATAAGCGGGGGGCAACAGGAGAGACACGGGGCATGAGCGGGGGGTGGAGTGAACAGACACGGGGCATGAGCGGGGGGGGTGGAGGGCAACAGGAGACAGACACGGGGCATGAGCGGGGGATGGGGGAACAGGAAACAGACACGGGGCATGAGCGGGGATGGGGAGAACAGGAGACAGACACAGGGCATGAGCGGGGGGTGGGGAGAACAGGAGACAGACACGGGGCATGAGCAGGGGGTGGGGGGAACAGGAGACAGACACGGGGCATAAGCGGGGGGTGGGGGCAACAGGAGACAGATACGGGGCATGAGCGGGGGGTGGGGGCAACAGGAGACAGATACGGGGCGGGGGTGGGGAGAACAGGAGATAGATATGGGGCATGAGCGGGGTGGGGAGAACAGGAGACAGATACGGGGCATGAGCGGGGGGTGGGGGCAACAGGAGACAGATACGGGGCATGAGCAGGGGGTGGGGGCAACAGGAGACAGATACGGGGCATGAGCGGGGGGTGGGGTGAACAGACACGGGGCATGAGCGGGGGTGGGAGGAACAGGAGACAGACACGGGGCATGAGCGGGGGGTGGGAGGAACAGGAGACAGACACGGGGCATGAGCGGGGGGTGGGAAGAACAGGAGACAGACATGGGGCATGAGCGGCGGGGTGGGAAGAACAGGAGACAGACACGGGGCATGAGCGGCGGGGTGGGGGGCAACAAGAGAGAGACACGGGGCATGAGCGGGGGATGGGGGAACAGGAGACAGACACGGGGCATGAGCGGGGGTGGGGAGAACAGGAGACAGACACGGGGCATGAGCGGGTGGGGGGAACTGGAGACAGACACGGGGCATGAGCGGGGGTGGGGAGAACAGGAGACAGGCACGGGGCATGAGCGGGTGGGGGGAACTGGAGACAGACACGGGGCATGAGCGGGGGTTGGGGGGCAACAGGAGAGAGACACAGGGCATGAGCGGGGGGTGGGGGGGAACAACAGAAACAGACACGGGGCATGAGCGAGGGGTGGGGGGCAACAGGAGACAGACACGGGGCATGAGCGGGGGTTGGGGGGCAACAGGAGACAGACACGGGGCATGAGCGGGGGGCAACACGAGAGACACAGGGCATGAGCGGGGGTGGGGGGTTCAGGAGACAGACACGGGGCATGAGCGGGGGGTGGGGAGAACAGACACGGGGCATGAGCGGGGGGGTGGAGGGCAACAGGAGACAGACACGGGGGCATGCGCGGGGGGTGGGAGGAACAGGAGACAGACACGGGGCATGAGCGGGGGGTGGGGAGAACAGGGGACAGATACGGGGGATGGGGGGAACAGGAAACAGATACGGGGCGGGGGTGGGGAGAACAGGAGACCGACACGGGGCATGAGCGGGGGGTGGGGAGAACAGGAAACAGACACGGGGCATGAGTGGGGGTTGGGGGGCAACAAGAGAGACAAGGGCATGAGCAGGGGATGGGGGAACAGGAAACAGATACGGGGCATGAGTGGGGGTGGGGAGAACAGGAGACAGACACGGGGCATGAACAGCGGGTGGGGAGGAACATGAGGGAGACACGTGGTATGAGCGGGGGGTGGGGAGGAACACGAGGGAGACACGGGGCATGAGCGGGGGGTACAGGGCACACACGGGACATGAGTGGGGGTGGGGGGAACACGAGGGAGACACGGGGCATGAGCGGGGGGTAGGGGGGTCAGACAAGGGAAACACGGGGCATGAGCGGGGGGTGGGGGGAATACGAGGGAGACACGGGGCATGAGCGGGCGGTGGGGGGCAACAGGAGACAGATACGGGGCATGAGCGGGGGTGGGGAGAACAGGAGACAGATACGGGGCATGAGCGGGGGGTGGGGGCAACAGGAGACAGACACGGGGCATGAGCGGGGGGGCAACAGGAGAGACACGGGGCATGAGCGGGGGGTGGGGTGAACAGACACGGGGCATGAGCGGGGGGTGGAGGGCAACAGGAGACAAACACGGGGCATGAGCGGGGGGTGGGAGGAACAGGAGACAGACACGGGGAATGAGCGGGGGGTGGGAAGAACAGGAGACAGACACGGGGCATGAGCGGGGGGGCAACAAGAGAGAGACACAGGGCATGAGCGGGGGATGGGGGAACAGGAGACAGACACGGGGCATGAGCGGGGAGAACAGGAGACAGACACGGGGCATGAGCGGGTGGGGGGAACTGGAGACAGACACGGGGCATGAGCGGGGGTGGGGAGAACAGGAGACAGACACGGGGCATGAGCGGGTGGGGGGAACTGGAGACAGACACGGGGCATGAGGGGGGTACAGGAGACAGACACGGGGAATGAGCGGGGGGTGGGGGGCAACAGGAGAGAGACACGGGGCATGAGCGGGGGGTGGGGGGAACAGGACTCAGACACGGGGCATGAGCAAGGGGTGGGGGAACAACAGAGACAGACACGGGGCATGAGCGGGGTGTGGGGGGCAACAGGAGACAGACACGGGGCATGAGCGGGGGTTTGGGGGGCAACAGGAGACAGACACGGGGCATGAGCGGGGGTGGGGGGAACAGGAGACAGACACGGGGCATGAGCGGGGGGTGGGGAGAACAGGAGACAGACACGGGGCATGAGCAGGGGGTGGGGGGAACAGGAGACAGACACGGGGCATAAGCGGGGGGCAACAGGAGAGACACGGGGCATGAGCGGGGGGTGGAGTGAACAGACACGGGGCATGAGCGGGGGGGTGGAGGGCAACAGGAGACAGACACGGGGCATGAGCGGGGGATGGGGGAACAGGAAACAGACACGGGGCATGAGCGGGGATGGGGAGAACAGGAGACAGACACAGGGCATGAGCGGGTGGGGGGAACTGGAGACAGACACGGGGCATGAGCGGGGGTGGCAGGGTACAGGAGAGAGACACGGGGCATGAGCGGGGGGTGGCGGGGTACAGGAGAGAGACACGGGGCATGAGCGGGGGGTGGGGGGAACAGGACTCAGACACAAGGCATGAGCGGGGGGTGGGGGGCAACAGGAGACAGACATGGGGCATGAGCGGGGGTTGGGGGGCAACAGGAGACAGACACGGGGAATGAGCGGGGGGCAACAGGAGAGACACGGGGCAAGAGTGGGGGTGGGGGGAACAGGAGACAGACACGGGGCATGAGCGGGGGGTGGAGGGCAACAGGAGACAGACACGGGGGCATGAGCGGGGGGTGGGAGGAACAGGAGACAGACACGGGGAATGAGCAGGGGGGGCAACAGGAGAGAGACACGGGGCATGAGCGGGGGGTGGGGAGAACAGGAGACAGACACGGGGCATGAGCGGGGGGTGGGAGGAACAGGAGACAGACACGGGGCATGAGCGGGGGGTGGGAGGAACAGGAGACAGACACGGGGCATGAGCAGGGGGTGGGAGGGGAACAACAGAGAGACACAGGGCATGAGCGGGGGGTGACACGGGGCATGAGCGGGGGTGGAGGGCAACAGGAGACAGACACGGGGCATGAGCGGGGGGCAACACGAGAGACACAGGGCATGAGCGGGGGTGGGGGGTTCAGGAGACAGACACGGGGCATGAGCGGGGGGTGGGGAGAACAGACACGGGGCATGAGCGGGGGGGTGGAGGGCAACAGGAGACAGACACGGGGGCATGCGCGGGGGGTGGGAGGAACAGGAGACAGACACGGGGCATGAGCGGGGGGTGGGGAGAACAGGGGACAGATACGGGGGATGGGGGGAACAGGAAACAGATACGGGGCGGGGGTGGGGAGAACAGGAGACCGACACGGGGCATGAGCGGGGGGTGGGGAGAACAGGAAACAGACACGGGGCATGAGTGGGGGTTGGGGGGCAACAAGAGAGACAAGGGCATGAGCAGGGGATGGGGGAACAGGAAACAGATACGGGGCATGAGTGGGGGTGGGGAGAACAGGAGACAGACACGGGGCATGAACAGCGGGTGGGGAGGAACATGAGGGAGACACGTGGTATGAGCGGGGGGTGGGGAGGAACACGAGGGAGACACGGGGCATGAGCGGGGGGTACAGGGCACACACGGGACATGAGTGGGGGTGGGGGGAACACGAGGGAGACACGGGGCATGAGCGGGGGGTAGGGGGGTCAGACAAGGGAAACACGGGGCATGAGCGGGGGGTGGGGGGAATACGAGGGAGACACGGGGCATGAGCGGGCGGTGGGGGGCAACAGGAGACAGATACGGGGCATGAGCGGGGGTGGGGAGAACAGGAGACAGATACGGGGCATGAGCGGGGGGTGGGGGCAACAGGAGACAGACACGGGGCATGAGCGGGGGGGCAACAGGAGAGACACGGGGCATGAGCGGGGGGTGGGGTGAACAGACACGGGGCATGAGCGGGGGGTGGAGGGCAACAGGAGACAAACACGGGGCATGAGCGGGGGGTGGGAGGAACAGGAGACAGACACGGGGAATGAGCGGGGGGTGGGAAGAACAGGAGACAGACACGGGGCATGAGCGGGGGGGCAACAAGAGAGAGACACAGGGCATGAGCGGGGGATGGGGGAACAGGAGACAGACACGGGGCATGAGCGGGGAGAACAGGAGACAGACACGGGGCATGAGCGGGTGGGGGGAACTGGAGACAGACACGGGGCATGAGCGGGGGTGGGGAGAACAGGAGACAGACACGGGGCATGAGCGGGTGGGGGGAACTGGAGACAGACACGGGGCATGAGGGGGGTACAGGAGACAGACACGGGGAATGAGCGGGGGGTGGGGGGCAACAGGAGAGAGACACGGGGCATGAGCGGGGGGTGGGGGGAACAGGACTCAGACACGGGGCATGAGCAAGGGGTGGGGGAACAACAGAGACAGACACGGGGCATGAGCGGGGTGTGGGGGGCAACAGGAGACAGACACGGGGCATGAGCGGGGGTTTGGGGGGCAACAGGAGACAGACACGGGGCATGAGCGGGGGTGGGGGGAACAGGAGACAGACACGGGGCATGAGCGGGGGGTGGGGAGAACAGGAGACAGACACGGGGCATGAGCAGGGGGTGGGGGGAACAGGAGACAGACACGGGGCATAAGCGGGGGGCAACAGGAGAGACACGGGGCATGAGCGGGGGGTGGAGTGAACAGACACGGGGCATGAGCGGGGGGGGTGGAGGGCAACAGGAGACAGACACGGGGCATGAGCGGGGGATGGGGGAACAGGAAACAGACACGGGGCATGAGCGGGGATGGGGAGAACAGGAGACAGACACAGGGCATGAGCGGGTGGGGGGAACTGGAGACAGACACGGGGCATGAGCGGGGGTGGCAGGGTACAGGAGAGAGACACGGGGCATGAGCGGGGGGTGGCGGGGTACAGGAGAGAGACACGGGGCATGAGCGGGGGGTGGGGGGAACAGGACTCAGACACAAGGCATGAGCGGGGGGTGGGGGGCAACAGGAGACAGACATGGGGCATGAGCGGGGGTTGGGGGGCAACAGGAGACAGACACGGGGAATGAGCGGGGGGCAACAGGAGAGACACGGGGCAAGAGTGGGGGTGGGGGGAACAGGAGACAGACACGGGGCATGAGCGGGGGGGTGGAGGGCAACAGGAGACAGACACGGGGGCATGAGCGGGGGGTGGGAGGAACAGGAGACAGACACGGGGAATGAGCAGGGGGGGCAACAGGAGAGAGACACGGGGCATGAGCGGGGGGTGGGGAGAACAGGAGACAGACACGGGGCATGAGCGGGGGGTGGGAGGAACAGGAGACAGACACGGGGCATGAGCGGGGGGTGGGAGGAACAGGAGACAGACACGGGGCATGAGCAGGGGGTGGGAGGGGAACAACAGAGACACAGGGCATGAGCGGGGGGTGACACGGGGCATGAGCGGGGGTGGAGGGCAACAGGAGACAGACACGGGGCATGAGCAGGGGGGTGTGGGGCAACAAGAGACAGACACGGGGCATGAGCGGGGGGCAACAGGAGAGACACGGGGCATGAGCGGGGTGTGGGGGGAACAGGAGACAGACACGGGGAATGAGCGGGGGGTGGGGAGAACAGACAGGGCATGAGCGGGGGTTGGAGGGCAACAGGAGACAGACACGGGGCATGAGCGGGGAGAACAGGAGACAGACACGGGGCATGAGCAGGGGGGTGGGGGCAACAAGAGAGACACGGGGCATGAGCGGGTGGGGGCAACGGGAGACAGACACAGGGCATGAGCGGGGGGAACAGAAGACAAACACGGGCATGAGCGGGGGAACAGAAGACAAACACGGGCATGAGCGGGGGTTGGGGAGGGAGAGAGACACACAGGGCATGAGCGGGGGGTGGGCGGGAGTGAGAGAGACACAAGCGGCATGATCGCGGGTGGGCGGGAGGATTGAGAGACACACGGGGCATGAGCGGGGGTGGGCAGGAGGGAGAGAGACACACGGGGCATGAGCGGGGGTGGAGGGGAGGGAGACACACGGGGCATGAGCGGGGGTGGGCGAGAGGGGGAGAGACACACGGGGCATGAGCGGGGGAGGGGGGAGGGAGAGACACACACGGGGCATGAGCGGGGGTGGGGGAAGGGGAGAGAGACACGGGGCATGAGCGGGGGTGGGGGGGAGGTAGGGCGAGAGACACACGGGGCATGAGGGGGGAGGGAGACTGACACACGGGGCATGAACGGGGGAAGGGGAGAGAGACACGGGGCATGAGCGGGGGGTGGGCAGGAGGGGGAGAGACACACGGGGCATGAGCAGGGGGTGGGCGGGAGGGGGAGACACACGGGGCATGAGCAGGGTGGGGGAGGGAGAGAGACACACGGGGCATGAGCGGTGGGGAGGGAGAGAGACACACGGGGCATGAGCGAGGGGTGGGGGGAGGGAGAGAGACACGGCATGAGCGGGGAGTGGGGGGTAGAGAGAGAGACACACAGCCTTCGTGTGCAGGTGGCAGATCCCGCTCCTCGGCCCTCCGCCCTCCGCTGGCCACCGTGTGACGATGGCGTGAGCGGGGGGCTGGAGGAACAGGGGAGACACAGAGCATGAGTGGGGTGGGGGGGACAAGAAGGACACACGGGGCATGAGCGGGGGTGGGAGGAACAGGAGACAGACACAAGACTTACTGTGCAGGCGGCGAGGAACAAAGATGGCAGGCGTCTCTGAAGCCAGACGCACTGCACGCTTTCACCGCATCCAATGAGAGAGCATGTCAGATGTCCGTGGACATCACGCAAGGTGCTTGCCCAATCACCGTCCTGTCCGCAGAGCGAACAGGGAAGTGTGTCCGCGAAGCGAACACAGATATCACTAATTTTTTTCACTTACATTTTTGTCATTTTCTTTTTAAAACTACTGGACGGATTTACACCAAATAAAGCAAAGCACGCTTTCGGGACCAAGCCGCCGCTCCTGCCGCAAATTTGGTGTAAATCCGTCCAGCGGTTTGGGCTGTAGGCGTAAGCAATGTTTTTTCCCATTATGTCTATGGGAAAAAAATAAGTTTTGGGACCCCCCCTATAGCTTTGCCCCCCCTGGACGAATCCTCACAAAACTTTGCAAATGAATTCAGAGTGACCCATAATACTTTTTTTGCAAAGTTTGGTGAGGATTCATCCAGGGAGAGCGAAGTTATAAGCCGCCCAAAAAGTGCTCTTCCTATGGAAACACCAACTTAACCATAACTACATGGCCACTACCGTGGCCATGTGATGGGATATATATATATATATCCCATCTATGCATGTAGTTATCTCTCTCTATACATGTAACTATGTATCTCTTTATCCATCTATATCAAGCTACATATCCATCTCGGTCTATCTTTTACACATCTCAATGTATGGATTTCTCTATGGCTCACCATCCATCTCACCCTGCAAATTTAACTCTATGTAATGTGATAAATTAGAGGCAATTATCCCAAGTAACCTGGCCTGGGACCCTTCTCATGTGGCCAGGGAAAGGCTGACGCGTCCAGACCCTGAAGGTGGTGTTCTGTGGGAAAATCTCATGAGAGGGGACTCGGGTCTGGAAAATTGGGAGAACCCTCTAAATATTCCCCTCTAAATATTCCCCAGAGACCCTACGGTTTTAATGGAAGAGGAACTCAGAGGACCAAAACTGCAAAGTGCAGGTAATTGATTCTAATGATCCCCACCTGAGTGGGACTTGCAGGAATTTAAGAACCCCTCAGGTGCAGGCCATGAACCCAAGAAGGCTGAGCAGGAGTAGCAGTAGCCAGCCACAGTTGCAGCTGCAGAAGTCGAGGAATGAAAACGCCAGAGCCGCCTCTACCTTTGATGTGGAGATCGGTCCTGAGAGGGCCTTCACTGTAGAACACCTGAATTGCAGAGGTCGCTCAGCGGGGAGTGGCAAACTGACAAGCTGTCCCTTGAGAGAGAAAAGCTATCTGTATATGGTACCTGAACCCAGTGGCTGGAGCGCACCAGAGTGCAGGAGGAGGAGCAAGGCAGGCTCCTTTCCCAAGCGGCGCGGGCCTTGCAAATGCGACCGAAGCAGTGAGGCATCCAGAAGAAGCAGTGGTAGTGGTTCGATCAGACGCGTGTGAAGCAGCCGGTGAGTTTGCCTTGGATAGGAAACCTCGGGACGCTGCGTGGCCGAACACTGCAAGCTGAACATTATTTTGAATACCAAACTAATTCAAGGAAGTTAATTACTTTGAAAGGAAGCAAGAACTTAAGAAATGTTACGATCGCTGTTACTTAAAGATGTAGCATTATTAAAACAGAATAAAAACCAGCATTGCCGAAGAGAAGTCAATATTAAAAGGCAATAACCACCATTGCCAAAGTAAAGAGAGAATAATATATCAAAAAACCTCTAGCTCACCGTGGCAAAATAACCAGAGAACAATATTGCAGAGAAATTGTAACTATTTCCAGAGTGAGGAGGAGGCAATTGTTAAGCCTTGTACAAGCAAGCATTACCTAAGCCAAGGAAAGGCAAATGTGATAAAGAGACATTGGGCCTCATTCCGAGTCCGGCAGTAACCCTTCCGGTGCTACCGGTGGGTTGCCTCCAGACTCGGGATGAATTACTGGCACCTGACTTCCCGGTGCCACCAGGATATTACAAGTCTGGTGGCCGGGAAGTCGGGTGCCGGCAATTTCGTTAATCCCCATTCGTATAGACTGCTATGGGAATGGAGACACAGGAGCACTAGCACCGTTAACAACAGTGCTGGTGCTCCCGTGACAAGTCTGCCTACTGTGGCCGCTGCATCCATTAGTGTCAGACCTGTCGGGCACAATGTTTGTAGGCAGACTTGTAGTTTGCCGGTCCAGATACAACAGTGTCTGTAGGCTTAGTGGCACAGTCGTTTCCAGACTGGCAAATTTATAATGAGGACCATTGTCAACAATTGTTGGACGTGGAGTTGGGAAATAAAGAGTGGCAGGAGACAGATCTTCCTTCTAAGAAGCATCAAGGAAGAGAGGACTATAACCTACATTGCCTAAGGTAAATGAACCAGTGGAGCAAACAGCACCAATGTGTATTGTATCCTTGCAGAAGAGACGATGAATCTCGATATTGAAAGTCAAGAACTTTCCTGAGAGTGTGAAGAAAGCCTTACCACAAAGTACTTATAGTAGCGTTAGGAGTGTGTGTCCTGGCAGGCGAGTAAACTAGGAAAGAGATTATTAGTGGTAGTCCTTGCAGGTTAGTGAACCTGGGAGAAGACATTAAAGTACTATATTGTGGTTGAAGGTTGTGAAGGAAAGAACGTGGCAAGACCACTGTTGTGTTTGATGCATTGTGGCAGAAGCCATTCTGAGAAACTGTTATGAATTTAGAATAATTCTGGAAGTGTTTTGTCTTTCAAGAAGTAAGCCATTCTGACAAACTAGTATTGTGAATCCAGAAGAATTGTGGAGGTGTTTGTTTTTCCAAGGAGTAACAGTAGGATATATTGCGTTTGAAGATAAAGACTTTTTCTTTCATTTTGTGGGAACTTTGCCAAGTGAAAGACTTTTGAAGTAAGAAGAACTTTGTGAATAGACATTGGCTATATAAATAAAAGGAACTGGGGAAGGGGATCCAAACCCAGCTACAGATACATCAGTATCAGGTTCATGTTGAGAATGCATGTTAGTTGTGTTATACTTGACTTGCCATATTTAACCTTTATAACCTTATTATATGTACAAGCGGGAGGGACAGATTCCTTTTAGAGTCCTCTTTAGGTTATATACAGCGAGGTATTTATCATACCCTTTTGAGTTAATAAAATATCTACTTGTGAAAAGCCTTTACAAAGTTGTCCGCCTCGCATTTCTTACCCCTCACAATACCTCTTTAAATATCTATCAATGTCTCAATGACTCACTCTCTATCCATCTACTTTTATCCATCTTCCTGAATGCATCTTTCTATTAATTGATCTGTATGCATCTCCTATGCATCTCTCTCTCAATCAGTATGTATCCACCTCTCTCTATGCACCTGTCTATCTCTCTATCCATCTCTCCCCCAAATCTAGGCACATTATTTTTAACTCTGTATATTTGTCTATCTTTTCACTGAGTGATCAAGCACTGTGTGAGGTGCGAAATGTGTTGCTAGTTTGTTTTTTCTTGCTGCCTGATTTATTACAATTGCACAGCATTTTTAATATTTTCCATGTGTTGGTGTCTATGAATTGGAGTGGAGCTGCAGTTTTCTGCCCTGGTGCCTTTTTGGTGTATTTATATGTTCTAACATCTCCCTCTATGCAAACCTCTCTGTGTACATCTTAATCTATCCATCCCTCTCAGCATCTATGCACCTTTTTTAAACTTGGTCCTACCTAGTAGCCCTATCACACCCACCCTCTTTCTGACTGCATATCTGTAGTGTTGTGTTTGATTGTATCAATCTCTGTAACTCTGTATCCCCGCCAACTCTCGAAAACATGGTTGTACAGACATCACGCAAATGTCTCTCAATGAATCTAGCCTTAATGCTCTGCATCAATCATGTCCAGCTCTTATACACACATCGCTGCCCCGTAGTAAGGTGCCATAACTCCACCCGAACCCCATCTGACACCACCTATTCCCTCATTGTCTATCACAATCTAAGACAGTACTTAGTTTTTGCAATATTCGACCAAGAGGACGCTATTTTGTGATACTTTCCTATTTTATTCAAAAACAAGAAAAAATTATATTCAATTATATAGCAACATTCGTTTTCCCAGTGCTTCCCATTCTATGGTCAGCAACTCCATTGTTCCTTTTTCTTGGGATGCCTCACTTCTTAAGTCCCTCTTTACAGTCTCAAACTATCCTTAAGCAAGGGTGGAGTTACGTGTCCAAAGACACGATCATCAAGCAAATTGGAGATCATTTGAATATCGCTCCTTGGCTTGATCATGAAACCCTCTCAGATACGTTTGTTTCTGTGGCTGATCTATTGGCCCCTTTTAAACACTCTAGGCGGCGAGCTCACCCTTTGGAGCCCTGGTACACCAAGGACCCAGGCAAACTGAATGAAAATGGCACCTCAACTATAGTGCCTCTGCTAAAGCAAATTTTCAGAAAGTCTCCTGGGTGTATCATCAAGCTATTTTTATTGCCAAGCAGGTCTACTTTTGTAATCATATTTTGTGAAATCCATCAACAAGTCCAAGGATTTGTTTAAGGTTGTTTGTTCTCTCTCGTCTGCTCCCTTAGAGGTGTTGGTTGCTTCGCAGGCCCTCTGCAATTCCTGATCAGTTTTTTTGTGTGGATACAATTGGAAATGTTTGGGCAGATATTAAATCTACCAGCCCCCAGTTCGTGGAGGCTCTTGCTTTAATTTCATCTCAGCCCTGTACCGTTTCATGGTCTGAATTTCCTGTGTTTATGGTTGAAGATATTACAACTGCAGTCAAACTTAAATCGGCATCCACTCAGGACCCATTCCTCTTTCTATTTTGAAAGTTATTCTTCCTTAGATTGCCTTCCATCTTCAGCTGGCCATTAACCACTCATTTCAGACAGGTAGCATTCCTTCTGGGCTGAAACATGAAACAGTGATTCCACTTTTCAAAAAATATTCAATGAATCATTCTATTTTATCAAATTTCTTGCTTATTTCTCTCCTTCGTTTTATAATGAAGCTTCTGGAATCGCTAGTCGGCCCTCTTCTTTGTTTCCTCTTGGAAGAATCCACTTTTTTTCATCCTTCACAATCAGGCTTTTCACCAGGCCGGGGGACCGAAAGCATGCTGGTTTCTGTACTGGACGATCTGGCAAGGCTGCATGAGCAGGGCGGCCTGGGAGCATTGGTTCTACTTGATCTCTCTGATGCATTTGACACCATTGATCATGCTATCATACTGTATCGCCTGACCGGAGCTGGCATTGCTGGGACAGTTCTGGCCTTGTTCTCCTCTTTTCTTTCAGACCGTCAGCAAACTTTATCTCTTCCTGCTTTCCTCTCTTTGGGTAAGGCTCTCACCTGTGGTGTCCCTCAAGCGTCTGCCATCTCACCGACACTGTTCAACATCTACATTCATCCTGTGTCCAAGCTCATCCTCTCCCACAGCTTTGTTTGCTACTCTTATGCAGACGATACCCAGATCCTGGTCTGCCTCGATTTCATGGTTGACGAGACTGTGACCAGGTTTATGGCCTGCCTTGAGGCCATGGGAGAATGGATGGGCTCCGATTGGCTAAAGCTGAATGGTGCAAAGACAGAGGTGCTGGTGGTGGGCCCTTCTGCTTCTTCCTTCTGTACTGCTGCATTTTGGTCTTCCTCCTTTGGCCCTCTGCCTACTCCCTCCACCATGATTAAAGACCATGGTGTGAAATTATCTGCGTCCCTTTCTATGGAGCCTCAGATTGGGGCTGTGTGCCAACGGGGCTATTTCCAGCTGACACTTCTTCGTAAGGTATTTCCCTTTATTCCAGCTGTGTTTCGAGTCCCTGTGACATCTGCACTGGTGAGCTCTTCTGTCGATTACTGTAATTCTTTATTCTTGGCGCAAGCTGCCTATCTTTTGCAAAAACTCCAGGCCCTTCAGAATTCTGCACCCAGTCTTGCCACATCTTCCTCCTGCTACTTATGTCACCAGTGCTTCGCCATCTTCATTGGCTGCCGGTTTCTAAGCGTATCAAATTCAAAGCTGCGTGCTTGGTACACTGTGCCTTTTATGGCTAGGGGGCAGAATATTTCCAGGATAAACGCTGTCCTTTTGTACCACGCTGTGCACTTCGCTCTGCTGATGCCTGTCTGCTACTAGTCCCTAGGTACAGACGTAGTCAGATTGGTGGCTGGGCTTTCTCAATCACAGCCTCTGTGCTTTGGAATTCTCTGCCGTTTAAACTTCCCAGTATGCCTAATCACTTTCTTTTTCGGCGATCGTTGAAAACTCATCTTTGCAGAATAACTCCCTGTTCTGCTGAGTAGAGGCAAGATGCCCCTGCGGCGAATGTTGCGCTCTACAAATAAACAAACATGTTTTCCTTGGTTTACAAACAGGTTACTTGTTATTCATGTTGCCAAACAAATGTGACTGAAAACCAGCACTAATCTTTTTGCTATGTAAAAGTGGCAGACCAGAAATACCACAAGACTGTCCTGCGTTTGCATGAAGTATTGTATCATTATTTATTAAAAGTTTACTCATGTTTTGATAAAAAATATGTATATGAATAGTAACGTTTGAAAAAACACTATGGTGAGGTTAAAAACAATGGTCTTCATTTTTTTCTCAAGGTCTATACAGAAATAGAAACATAATATTTCTGCAGTAAAGGCTAATCTGAAAGTTAAGGAGACCTTGGAATTTTCAAGACTGAAATAAGCGTCTCATTGTAAGGCGTCCCTGAAATGACAAGTGAAAAAATTCCAAGGATAACATTTAGCCATTAAGCAGAACAGAATGAGATAATATGAACTTCAAAGTAACATATGGGACTAAATACTACTTTCATTTATGAATAACTCTTGAAAGAGGAGATGGACCTGCATTCTATTTTGGAAAAAATGGAGGGACAGCAATTCATGCTCAGGGTTTGGCTTGGCAGACCCATTTGCTTAGCAACAGGGCTTAGACAGTTGTTCTCGCCCCTTTTATATCTGTGGCTAAACCGGTTCCCTGCGATGCTCCTTAGGGATCAGCCTTAAGCGCCTTTCTATTTAATCTGTATATGAAACCTCTAGCAGACCTAATTGGATCTCTCGGTGCTGGGGTTTATATCTATGTCGACGATGCGCAGCTGATCTTCCAGACGGGAGAGTCATTGGGTGATCCTGCAGGTGATATGAAGGGTTGTCTTTGAACAGAGTCATGGGTGGATAACTTCCAATCGACTGAAAGGTAACACCAAAAAAACAGAACTGTTGTTATGCCCCACCTTGTCACCAGTTTAGCTATGGGACGAGCTGGAAGATGCAAGGGGCCCAGAGCCTGATTTACCCCTGCTCTGGCCGCAGGAACTGAGCGAGTGCCAAATTCCTGTGTCCTGGAATCTTGGTGTATGGCTTGATTCTTCCCTTTCCTTAGAGAGCCAAGTGGCCTCGGTGGCTAGCTCTTTTTTTTTATCCTCATTCTCTTATGAGATTTTCGGACTGCTTCTCATTCCCTCATAAGATTCAACTACTTAATTCATTAATCTCGAGTAGGCTTGGCTTTTGCAATGAAATCTACCTGGGTTTACCCAAACTGATTCTCCACAGCCGGCACATTATTCAGAACGCCTCTGCAAGTCTTTTTCAATTGAATCGCAGAGACCATATTTCATCATCATTTCAAATGCCCTCTCTATACGCTGCGACTACTCCACTGGCTGCCTGTTGCTCAACGGGTCAACTTTAAGGCACTTTGCTTGATGCACAGGGTCTTCTATAAAACTACCCCTCCTTTTGTTAGGGCTAGATTTCTTTGGTGCATCCGTGCCAGATCGCTGCAGTGTTCCTCTGCTGGACTCTTTGTGACACGTAGATTCAAATATGAAAGATAGGGAGGCCGTTCGTTCACTGTCCAAGCAACCAAACTGTCGAATGGCCTCCCTGTCCCTGCGCCTGATCAGCAGAGGCATAGACAAGGCAGGGCCTGAGCAGGCAAGGCGCAACCAAAATATGTAAATGCCCGCTCAGCAAAGCTGAGCGTGCATTTACAGATGTTAATGTCACTGCGGTGGGCCCAGCTACATTAGCTTCAGACCCCACTTGTTAGACAATCCTGGACACGCCTCTACTGATCAGCAACCATCTGGAGTTCAGACAAGGTTTGAAGACCTTCCTGTTCGCCCAGTAATGTTGCCTGGGTGGCTTTGTAAGTGTGGCTTGGCTGCATGGAGCCTTTACAGTGCTGTGATGCCTTTTCAAGGTGTGTGATTGTGCTCTAGAAGTCTCATTTCCATACCATGTGTAACAAATCATTTTTTCTCCCAAACGGAACACCCTGTGCTTCAAGACAAAATGGATAATGGAAATGGATTTAAATTATATTTTACTCCACTGGACTTTCCATTGCACAATTGAAGTACTAGGATTAAAACATTGAAGAATGAAATCTGAAAGATTGTACTGAATGTGACTATCAACCAAAAAAGAGCTTGGAGTAAACAATTTGTTCTTCCATTGATTGTGTGAAAAAAGTTATAATTGCTCTGTTGGTTATATTTAACAGTTACCGTTGCCATAAGAAATGGAATGACTTAGTACATTACCGACTACAAGTAATTATTGAAAAGTGTAACTTGTTATCTTTTTTGTGGAAAGCAAGTGTTTGTGTATCTTCTGCATTTTGCATTAGGTAACGTGATGGTGTAGCTGCTGATAGCAGACGTTTGGCTGCACAGTGCACCAACGTCATGACAACTGGCGTTGCATATTGGTTTGACATTGCGATGTCAGCTGAAGGGTGCGTGTTAGGACTTACTGACCCCACGCCACTTGAATTTAGGGCAATTGATCAACGGATAAGATTATTACAAGATGACGGTTTGCGTGCCTAAATGTCAGAAAATCAAAAGTAAGATGTATTGGGTGAAAAAGATCTGATTGATCCATTTATGCTCGAAAATAAATGCCCTCTCTATTGGATCAATACAATTCCTGAGAGAAATTCTCCTTTAACATCTAAGAAGCATCAGAAATTCACTAGTACGGTAAATGAGAAGGCGCCACTCCCAACTACATTTAACAGGGTTGGAGGAGGTGGGTCAGACCACCCTCTGGCAATTGGCGAAGCAGCTTTCGTACCACTATCAGACAAGGGTCACTTCTTTCTGGCCCACTCCACCCGACTCAGTAAAGACTCTCCAGTCTCCAAGGCTCCCAGGTGCTTCCGGCCAGCTGAGCAGAGCCAGAGGAGAGCAAAGGATGAGTCACTCTCAGGCAACAGGGGCTTGTTAGAACACGGCAAGCCTAGACTGGCCCTGGAAACCCTTGCCCTATGCGTCACCTGAGCCACGCCTCATAGGAATGCACAGACTCAACTTAATCAGCTGAAAAAGTAAAGAAAGTAGCAGGAAACGAAAGGACACGGGACAGGTAGAACAAGGGAAATGTAGAACAACGGCAAGCAAGAACGAGGAAAATCTACAACGAACGAAACATATGGATACGGGTCCAAATATGATTGCAAACTAGCGTTGGACATGTACTAGTAAATTGGTTCATTTCAATTACAGACTTGTGTCATTTCAATTCTGAGTTGAAAAAGGCTTCCTGTGGTGAAGACTATTACTGATATTTTGTAACAGCAGCGACTGCCTTTAAGAGTTGGAGTAAATGTTCTGAAGCAAACCGTTAACAGGAACATGTACCATGGCCTCATACATGGCAGAGAGAAAGAAGCCTGCCAACAGGAGTGCTCGTTTTTTAATCTATTTAACTAGATTTCACTCGGCTGTGGGTGTGCTCTTAAGTCGCTATTCATAATATTTAGGAGTGGCTCTCAACGCGTTCCACAGATAGTGCTATAATAAGCAGTTGTTTTGAAATCCTCAGGTTTACGATGACAGTGCTTAAACGCTCGAGTCCTCGCGCCGTTTGAGTTTGCAGTTATACTGGTTTTAGAAACTGCTCCAATTAGCAATATGCAGAATTACATTGTGCGTCCATATTGGTTTTATTTTGTGTTCACTGATTATCACCTCAACCTTGTAATATTTCCAAAGCCAGCAGACACCTAGACCTGACAGCACCATCTTGCGTGTCTACATAGACGGTCAGTGCTTTATGTGGGGTTGGAAATTGAGGGGAGGGGCACATTTGGGTGCGTGGCTTGTCTGATGGGCATGGTTTAAGATGTGTTGGGCGTGACCTAAAGAAGAACTTATACAAATTCACCGGGGTGGTCTGGCCTAAGTGCATATCGCAACACCATCTGCTTGGTACAACAAAGTGTGTGATCCTGGGCAAATCATTTGCACTCTGTCTTATCGGCAGCTCTGCGATTCCGATTCGCTTCATAGCTTATGCTAATATATCATGCTTTTATTCAAAAACGAGAGTTGCTCCATATATAACAATAGTGCAATTTAGTTATTTCGCACCACAAATTTATTTGCCACTTGGCTTACTTATGGCAATTTATTCTAAAGTCATTTCCATGATGCCTCCAAGTACCAAAGACTGATGATTCTCCTTGAAATGTCATTTTCTGTGAAGTCACTTCTGTTGGTGCAATCCATGTACAAAATAGGAGGTTTGCATGTATTTTTCCCCGAGTGCCCGGAGTGAGCTCCAATAGATGAATTTTCTTCATCTGTAATGGTCCTGCAGTTTAATTTTTTTTGTTTTGTTGCCAAAAGAGTCGATTGGGCCGGGCGTGGACGGTTTGAGTGCATGAAGGAGATCGTATGGAATTGCGCGCACTGCATTTGGGGGGGGGGGATTTTCCGTGCCTCGCCCCTCCCTCCCTCCCTCATGCAATGGTGGATACTCCCCTGCTTACACGTACGCACACATTTTCTTTTTTTATGTCAGTAGTTTCGCTTTCTCACTGTGACAGAAAGAGAAACTGCCATAAAGAAAATGTATGTGTGTGTGTACGTGTAAAACACAAAGCACACACTAATAAATGTACAAAGAAAAGGAATTTTGTGTAACTTACCTGGTCATGGTTCATCTAGTCCGGAAGCAGCATGGGATCCCCTCTTCTCCTCTCGTCCTGAGCAGGGTCTTGAATTGGCATCCACGTGCAGGAGGCAAGGCCACTTCAACATGGCACCCCTTTTATCAGAGCTGGCTGCCTGGGCTTGGCGCTGCAACTTCCTCTCGCACTGCTTACAGACCTCGCGAGGGGTCACCAGAGGAAGTTGCTGCAACTTTTTTTACTTTATTACATTTGTACATCACAGCCATAGACCCGTGGTTGTGAGGGCGCGGACAAGACTAACATAACATAAAACAGAAACCAAGCTGTCCCAAAAAGCCAGAGAGACAGAAAGAGGATGAAAAGCAGGGAGAGGCGACTAGTTAAAAAGGAAGGTTTTGAGCTCTTTTTAAAGATGCTCAAAGAAAATGAGCTTCTCAGATGAGTTGGCAGAGTATTCCAGAGCCTAGGGGCCACACTGAAAAAAAGGCACCCAATTGCGCTTTCTTAGATTTAGATCTAGGCTGGTAGAGGAGATTTTGGCTATTAGAGCACAGGTTTCTGTGACATGGTTTTTCCCCAAAGTACCTTTGTAAATATGGGGGCATAGTTCCCATACGGCATTTAAAGGTGATGACCAGAAGTCTGAAGGAGATACAAGCCTCCACAGGGAACCAGTGCAAGGCCTGTCGTGCTTCGGTCACATGGGAACAAAAGGAGAGACCAGCTACGACTCTTACCGCTCCATTCTGGACTACCTGAAGTCTGCTAATAGTGACTTTGCTAGCCCCCGCCAGTAGACTGCAACAGTAGTCTAATTTAGCACCTATAATGGCTCGTGCAATCGCCTCTGCGTTCTGTTGGGAGATGAAAGGTCTCAGATGAGCCAGCAATTTGATGTAGTAGGAAGTGGATGCGACCGTGCTACCCACATAGGCCTTCAGGTTTAACAACTGGTCTAGTACCACTCCTAAGATTTTTACTTTTGGGAGGGTGCGGATGGTGCTTCCTCCTACTGCGATGCTGTTGGCTGCCACCGCTGTGACTGATCGCAGTACCAGCCACAGCGTCACATAAACTGCAACTTCCTCTTGTGGGTCATGAGTTCCAGTTTGAACAACACTGCACCTGGCACCGCTCTCAGTCCAGCATTTTGCATCATGGCAGCGGGCAGCCGCACAGCATTGTGGGACTGGGGGTCCCCGTCGGGTGTCCCACTTTTTGGAGACTGCCGCCGCTTGTCCCCCAGCTGGCACCAGCCCACTTAAAGCCCTATAGGCGGTCATTGTTGTGGCTTCTTTTCCCTATGTCGTGGACTTCTTTTCATTCATTACTTCGAACGAGGACGCGATATCTAGGACGTTTGACCTCTGGACTTCAACTGGAAAATAAGAGCGGATGATATATGAGCTATTGTTTGCCTGAACTTTTATTTTTGAAACCTGCATGTAAAGTAATATAACTGGCCCTGGTGTAGCTGAACTTCCTCCTTTTTGGCAGCCTCTTGGCGCTCAGACCAGCAAGAGGGAGATGGGGCTGCCTATCCTTGCTTATGGAGATATGGTGGGAACATAGCACAGCCAGGTTTCGTTCCTTGCTTTGCCCTTGCCCCCAACCGGGAGCCCATTTATTAGACAGAGCAGGATGGGGGGGGGGGGAAATGTGAAATTGATCTGAATAGGGAATGGCAACGATAGCCATCGGGCCAGATTAGAAGTTTGGTGGAGTGGTAAAACAACTTAAACAGGCGTGAAACTCTTCCATTCTGCCTGCTTTTTATCGGCACACAAAAGCATTGCTGTATGTGGTATTTACCACATGCTGCAATAAAAAATCCCCACGAAGGCCTAAGGAACTACAAAACGGGCCAGCTTGACTCTGCGTTATGCAGTCGTAAAATCACTGCAGGTTTACTGCATGCAGTAACAGTAGTACTGTTTTGTAGTATTTCTATATGAAGTACTACCAACTCGTAAAACAGGACCATGGAGTATGGAAAAATATTACAAATATCTAGGAATTCATTTTAAAGTGAATTGCAGTTTTTCCAGGGACTTTTCTTTCTTTAGCAGCCCTGCCTCGGGGGATTTTGGGAGCGTTACACCGTCGCCGTTGCGTATTCCGCTGCCTCCCTCCCGGTTCCTTCACGTGGGGACCTTCCGAGGAAGAACAGTTCCGTTAACCCTCTGAACACCATCAGAGTTCCAAGACTTTCCCTGGCACTGACCATCTCTAGTTATATATCAGAAATTCCGAATTGGACCCTAAAATTCAGCCATCTGCCACGCAGGATCCTTAACCGGAACATTGCCAATTTGTACGACGGTGTCTCCAGTTCCATACACATAGCAACCGCAACAGGAGTCAATCCGTTGTATTCTAAGACAACTACTTGTAATCTCCTGATGAAGACGTAACAAAACCAACGTTAATACGTCGAAACCGGTAGAGAAACCTAGGATAAGGCCACTTGTGAAGATTCTCTTTGGCCTATCCCAATTGCTGACCACTTATAGAATCTACTGTGGCTATGCACTATGTGTTGTTTTGCACAAAAACTTTTTGTACAATAGTTAAATTGTGGATGAATTGTTATATTTGTTATGGTTTTTTATCTTGTACTTATTGATGTGTTGTATGAGTAGTTTGATGGATGTCGTATGGATGCGGATGAATGTATGAATGATTAATAGGATGATTTTTATCAAATGTTTTTAAATATTCCTGCTATGTTAAATAAATAACTGCTTGAGTGCAGATTAATTTGTGATTAAACTCACAGAGTAAATGTATTAGGTACAATAAAACCCTTAATACGTCTTTGCAAATTGTTTCCTCTGGATTTTCTTTCTGAGATGAACTATTACGTTAATACCCTGATCTAGAGAGTGGGGTCTCCTGTGCCTTTCAGAGACAGAGAGATTGGGCATGTGACATGCACGCTGATGAGACAGAAAATTGAAGGAGTGCACAAAATTGAGGGGGATAGTGAGGGGCGGCAGGAGGCGAGGTGAGTGAAGGGACCGGGGTGAAGGTAAAAGGGTGAATGAGGGCAGGAGAATGGGGCAACAGTTAATGAGGCACATGAGTGAGAGGAAATGCAATTCTAATGAAGCTAAAAGGGAACGGAAATGAAGAGCTGGGAGTTCAGGAGTGTAAGGAGAATGGGGAATAAAGGAGGCCCAAAGAGTCAAACCCAAATTAAGAGTGAGTGGGCAAGAGAAGGAAGGCAAGGGAGTGAGGAAACAGGAGCGGAGTGGCAGCACAGGCAAACAGTGCGCGACGTGGTTAAAAGAGGGACAGAAAATTGATAGTGCAGGGAGGCAGGGGAGTATGTGTATAGTAGCAGAATTAGAGAGAGAGCGGGATCTTTTTAAAAAGAACCTTTCGCAGAAATGGAAAGAGAAAAAAGCAGGCGGATTAAGGGAAGAGGCAGAGACAACATAGTGGGCAAAAAGAGCAGGAGAGGGGAGTAAGAAAATGAAAGTGGGATAGCAGAGAGGATAAAACTAGCAAGTATGGGAGAAAGGAAAAGGAGTGGAAGGGGAGCAGATTTGTAATGCAAGGTGGGCAGGTGCTTGCCCTGAGCTGCGCACCTATACACAGTCACAGCTGCAATAAATGAACAGGGAAATAATTAAAAAGCAGTCACATAGATGAGGTTATATTGAAATGGGCTAAAAAAAAAAAGATCCACATGGGTAAGGAAAAGCCTCTTTGTGCGAGTTCTCTTTGTTCACCTTGTACCAAGTTCAAAGCTACACAAGCCCAGGTGAAGCCCAAGGTGGGAAAACAGAGCAGGGTGTGTCTGTAGGGCGGCCAACCATCCCGCATTTCACGGGATTGTCCCAATTGCATGGCCCGCGTCCCGTGTCTCGCACACAGCCAGCTCGGGACACAAATAAGCCCAGACTCTGCTCATCTGAAGCAGGATCAGCTGTCCAAAGTGTTCCTAGCTCACACTTTTCATGTGACAGTTGAGCACAGGTAAACACAGCACCTTTCCCACTGCTCCTCCACCGCCCCCCAGTTCAGCTTTGTGACAACCTCATTTCAATAAACCGAAAAGAGGTTGATGACCTAGACCCACGTTTGCCTGGGTAAGGACTGTTGTCCCGTAGAAGGTGCGAATGGTGGGTGATGATATACGCGAGAGGTGTGAAATATTAGCTCAATAAAATGACCTCATATTGCATTCTCTTCAACGTAAATACATTTTATTAAAACCAAACAAGATTGTTTTTGAGTCCGCATACCTTTGCATGCTGCTACTGCACTTTTGCATTCAGGATCGTGATAAAGCTGTTATGTCATTTTGCTTGACCTCTTCCTAGAACAATGTATATAATGTATGGTTGGTTTCTGATATTTGTATACTTTAAGGTATTGCTAGAAAACAAATTATTACATTTAAACAAATAATTTTAAAAAATACGTATATGCCCTATCACTGAGAAGTTATGCAGTAAAGTGCTTAAATTGCAGCCTGGGTCGAAAAACTAATTATTACTTTAACAAAATGAGTGATCCGGGGAAAATCATTTAATCTCACTGTGCCTGATCTGCTGCCAATGGGTGTCCCTAGAAATGATTCAGTATTGCTATGAGAAACACACCTCATGTTTACTAAACTATTGAGTTGTTTCAGGTTAGTGATAGTGACTATTGTAAGGGAGGCATGGTATCACAAGTATGACACTGAAACAAAAATTAGGTAAAACCTTTAATTCTCGGTGTTTGGAATAACTCCTACCTTGCCCTATAGCTAAGATGGGAGTAGTCTCTACCATCAAATAATAAAGAAAACAGTCCTAGTCAGTCTCTGTCAAATCAAAACGGCCTATACTAACAAATCCTATTGCCTGCCACATCTCTTATACAAAAGTGTGCAAAGAGGAATATGCATGCAAAGGAAAATCAATGTTGCAATATAAGTATTTTTTTTAGTATTTTTTAGTATTTTATTTATTTCTATAGCGCACCAGGCCCAGGGGCAAAGGGCAAAGGGGCACTTTGATTTAAAGAATCAAAGTGGCTGAGTCAGCTGATCATCCCGCACTGGTCCACACCAGGGTCTGGATCCAAAGGCAATGCCAGTGCCCTGGCCACTCAAGAGAGATTCCTGGGGACTAGTAGGTGAGACACCCCTTGGCTTCTCACACTATTCATATATTGCACACCACATTCTCCATATGCTAATTAGGGTGTCTCCAGATCTTTTGCTGGACAGGCCCGTATAGGTCTGGAAGACTAATCGAACAAGTCAGTGCTATGTATGCCTAACAGTCCCACAGTGTTGTGATTTTGTTGGTTGTGCTGGGTTTGCGATCAACTAACTTAGAATAATATTACCAGAAGAGTGGATTGGGAGAAAAAAAGAGTTTTGTGTATGATGCCATACTGAACAGTGTGCTCCACAACTGCTTTTGATGTGCCACTTTGTAAAGTTAGCCATGCTGGGTAGGGAAGGAAGGGGCGAGTGAACACAAAAGCCAAGGCCCCACGATCAGGGAATGTAGATGGGGCACATCATTGGACAATAAAGTATGGAAATCAGGGCAGGGCCCCAGGTGAGTCAACGACTGGACCTCTCTCTGCTTGAAACAGGGACGAAACTCAAGATTAGAACCCAACGCTTCAACTAAATCTCTCGTTTTCTTTCATTTCTTTCATTGATTCCTCATGTTATCAAGTAATTCATGATCAACTATCTCGGCTTAGCAGAATCTAACATTTTCACTAACCTTTTGCCTTCTTGTCTACATTAATTAAACAGAAACCTTCAAAAGAGCATTTAATTTGGCTGAACGTAGGTGCAAAAGAAATTGATTCTGTTACACCTATTCTGAAATAGTTATATTGGCTCCCCCCTGCATTCACACATTTATTTTAAATTAGGTACATTTTTAAGGCACTATGTATAGGTCACCATTCATATCTTTATTTGCGAGGCAGAAATAAAAACTTCAGAAATTCAGGCAAATTACTGTCGAAGTAAAGTCGTCTCAAACTCAAAAAAAGGCCTTCTCTATTGCGCGCCATTTTCTTTCCTGGAATGATTTACCCGTTCATATGTACACTACAAATACCTAGCTTAAGTTCAGTAAATTACTGTTAACATAACGTTTTCTGAAGGTAGGCCTTGTATCCAACTGTATTTTCTAAATATCAATTCCTATTTTAGGAAGTTCTTATGATGTACTTTTATTATTTACGTTTTACTATAGTTTTATGCAATTTCTCTGTTGTTAAAGGCGCACTAATTAAATTAGTCCATAAACTAAATGCATTTAAAAATAAACAGACAACCACGGGCCAATCCTAGTAAACTCCTGAATCACTGCTGAATCCTTGTATGGGGAACCAGGGTCATATCCTTGGGAATCTTTCCTTCAACTGGGAACAAAGGTTGCAATCTCAAATCAAGGTTATTTTTTCCCCCCAGTAGACCGTACTGAACCGTTATTTTTGTCAGGTACTCCCCGCATAAGGTCACTTTAAACTCCTGCAACCTAGTATGACATGAACACAAAGCAGTTGAGTTTCTTCTACCTATTGGGTCAAGGCGTCTGCTTCATGTACAGTCTTTATTGAACTGAAATGTCTACTCCTACTCTATCCAGGATCGGGGATGTATAATAAAATGCACACGAAATGTCCCAACAGGAAAAATAATGTTGTAAACAAAACTGAAAACATTCTACGAATTCCTTCATGTCTATATCTCTTTCAGACAGTGGTGCAAAGAGTTATTCTTTAACTTCATAGGACATTGAAATAATTGCAGGTAAAAATGAAGCTGCCAGGGAACTGCAGATACATTTTGTATTTAGAAATAAAATGCAGGATGGTTGTGGCCATTCCATTTTAAGCATACCTGAGATAAATGTGAAACAGACCTTGCCCCTAAATTGTGCTTTTAAAAAATTAAAAAAAAAAAAAAAAACCTTTTCATTTGAAGACGTTTCTAAAATACCATTAATACATTTTTATTTTAATGGGTCCCACATTCAAATGGATTGTGCCTAACTTCATGAGCATATTAAGTGCAACATTTTTGTTTGAATACTGTGTGCCTTCTTATAATCAAATTCACAGCACTGCTAGAATTGGGTATTGTTGTCAATAAGTATTTTACGACTCTTCCTTGGTGCCAGATGGTGTCCAGTCATATTTTCTAATGCAATATTTTCGAAAGTCAAAATGTTGAAAATATTAATTCGAAAATAATAATGTCAAAATACCAAAAATGTGAATATTTTTCGATTTATTTTCGAATAATTTCACTTCAATGTATGTATGTATATATGTTTTATTAAACATTTTTGAACATTGATAGTATTTTCCATGAGGTATTTTTAATATATATATTTATAGGTTAAATAATTATATATTTTCTATATATATATATATATTAAATGGTAATACATAAATAAATTACAAACTGGTAATAGTACTTTTAACGTTGAACATTTAGTCTACTTTTTGTCCAATAGATGGCGATATTATATAAGAAATAACATTGTTCATTTTGTTGATATATGTTATTCATGTCTACGTTAGGCTGCGTAACTCTACGTATGCGCCATTTTTAAAGTTCATTCTTGCATCCGTTTCCATCGCGTTCGGGTCTCCGTGTTTTCGCTTGTTTTTTTTTTTGTTTTTCATGGATTTTCACCACATTTCATGGATGCAATGTTTTTTTTTTTTTGCTGGATTCGATGGATGTTTTGGTTTTTCTGATCTATGGATTCTTTTTCCTGGCCTTTTCAACTTTTTTTCATTGCTGGATTTCACTGTTATGGATCGCAGATGTGGATTTCTTTTGGATGTTATTTTTCCACGGATTGCCTTCAGGATTTTGGGTTCCTTGGATTTTGCTGTTGGGTTATATTTTATGGTTACTGCTTGGATTTCTCATGGTGAGTATTTTTAACATTTTAAATTATACGCTATTGAATCTAGGTAGTTCTCTTTGTCATCTTGGTTAAAATTACGTACCATTTTCTCTAGTCGCTGTTCATAGTCTCTGTATTTTTTCTTTTTTAACTCTGTGTTTGCGAGTGAAATCGTTTGTGATACTCGAAATTCCTGATGCGATTGTTCATTGTTTAATTCTTTCAAAAAAATGCCACAAATCGGGGTTATTTGTGTTAAACGATTTATTAATACGGCTGTGCCATCCTTCTAGTGAATTGTTTGTTCTAGGTCGCCCTTCCAAGGTGGCTTTGTAGCAATTCCATAAGTTTATACTGTATTTTGGCCTTCTTCTGGTGCCATTCCTAGTTAATTGTCCAACCAATCCATGTATTCTCCATGTAATCTAACATGTCCGAATTTTCTTGCTCATGATTTTTTAAATAGTAATTGTCTATTAAATGTTCGTAGAAATTTATAACCTGATCTTCTTTTACAAATGCTAATCCGAATAGTTTTTTTATATGTTATGTTGGAAAGTGCTGTTGTCTGTGTATTTTGTACTTAGTCCGAGTTTCTGCAGTTTTTTCCATATCGACTGAGTAAAATGATAAAAGCACCCTTGTATGCTAGAATCAGTGTATATTGTAGAAAATGCCTTGATCTGTGCAAATTCAAAATCCATGATTATGTTTTTGGGTTTCGAATCTAGTACAGTGTCCTTGATTTTGTTCAACATGATTCTGTAGGTTTCTTCATTTTTATTTGGGCATTAAAACAAACAAGTGGAATCAGTTTGTTATTTATCGTTCCATGTATTGAATAAAATTGTTGGAAGGGTTGTGGGCATGCTTTGAAGGTTGCGTCACTTTGCCACTGGGCACTTTCACTTATATGCTTGAAATTGGTCGCAGTTGAAAATATCAATATGGTTTTCATCTCTTACTTCAATGGTAGCATGGTGGACATTTTTTCCATTAGCTGTCACTCTACACTTCTGGTATGGTGATGTCATTGTATGTTGTAGGTGCTGGTGGCAGATTTTCCTTTTGCCGTTTAGTGCGGTTTACTGTCCGTTGCATCTGTTTTTCACTAGACATCTGCGCTGATATGCGCGAAGGTAACGTGTCACATACCGTTGATATTACCAAACCGCTTGCCTGACCGGGGTTGTCTATTGCCTTCCTTTTTAGTTCGTGGAGAGTTTTTTTTATTACTATACTTTTCTTGTCAGGTAGATGGTTGTGTTCTCCCTTTATTTTTGTATTGGAACACTCAACTATAACTCGTGCGGCACATTTTGATCGTCCATATTCAATGCACTTCCAGTACGTGCGTTCATTTTTTTCCAATTCCTTATTACAAATGTATCCTTTCAAAACTAGCTGTTTTCCTCCTTTTTGTGAGGTTATGTATTCAACTGTTTGTCATCTTCAATCTAAAATAATGGAAAAAAATGTTTTACTATGTTTGTCATACACTAATAATATATTTTTCGAATTACATATCTAGTTACATACTTTTTATGTTTATATTACCTGATTGTTTGCCTGACGTAGCCAAATCGAATCCACTGTAGTTCGCTCTGACTCTGGTTCTGTCAGGTAATGACAGTTGTCCACAACCGTCATCTGTTCCTTGGTGTTTAGGCAAGGTTCTTTACTCGTGGGTGTCAAACCCTTACTACTATTCATTTTATGGGGTTTTCGTTAGTCATAATGTATTTTATTTACAGATAGGCAAATGGTTATGTGTTGGTGGGCGAGAGGGGGGTGGGTGATTGCGGGCGTAAAGGTAAGGGGGGGTTTGAGGGGGGCTATCCCCCCCCATAAAACCGGGACTATTATCAATACTTCACATTGGTATGTTAGTACGGTTGTTCGACTTTTTTTCCGACTAATTGTCTTTTTCTATTATATGTATACATTTTCGACAGATTTGTTTTCGAAATTTTCTTTGACATTTTTGTATTTCAGCATTATGTTTTCAATATTATGCCTATAAACCGTGCCAGATGTATGCATCTTTAGATAAGGCAGCTGTCGCAGGCCTGCATACTCTTCCTTCACTCAACGAAGGTTAAAATTGAAGATTCTCTTTCTAGTATAAAAAATATCCAGCATGTGTATATTGTGACTAATTTCATTCTGTGATCTCCACCCAAGGAAGAAATCTATATGACATGAAAGCTAATGCAGTGTACCTTCTCAGCATAATATTTTGTTAGTCTTGGATTTTGTGTCAATTCTACCACAAATATGCGGCACATGGTCATTCTGTGTATTTTATTTTGAATCTAAATGACATTAAAGAATAAAAATAGGCTTAAGACATCATTGAAAATCCTAGGCTGTAACTTATGCAGACATGGAGCACCAACAGGTTGTACATGCAAATGTCGGCAGCACTGGATGTCCAGCCGACAAGTCATACACAGGACATTGTGGCAAACCCTGGCTTCAGTCATCCACTGCCCGTGTGTCTATGCCAAGCCGCTGCAGAAGATCCATTCATGCTGCTTTCCTCACTGGTCCTCTTTAGAAGAAGGATGGTATTAGGGAAGAATTCCCGTGTAAGACATTCTTGCAAGAACACTGTGCGAGGAGGAGATGGGGGAGGGGGGGGGGGTTCAGGGACTGCTGATAAAAATGAACAGTGCATATATGAGCGCTTGATCAGTTTATTCTAATGGTCAGCAAAACACCAATAATTGACTTCATACTTGAGATTGGTTAATCATACAAACTTGCAGTGGATGTTTGAAAGCCACACATTTGATTTTGCCATTTTCCATTTTAGTAACAAAACTGATGCCTTAGTGGAGACCCTGCGAGAATTAAGGCCATTGTGTAGCATTTAAAAAACAAAAGTAGTATTGGCACAAAATAAAGTAATATTGGCACAAAATAAAGTGACTGAACATATTGGCATGTGGTGACTTTACTCCATGGGTGAGCATCGAATTGCCACACAGAAGGGGGCGAGTTTGGACACAGTAACACAAGACACATCTACATCAGAGTAAATACTTAACGTAAACATGTGCAAAGTGACTTTCCATCCAAGTGGTGTTATAAACACTGGCTCTTAAAGATTATCAAACTTATGTTCAGAAAGACTTTCAAAATAACTTTTTGAATCTGTCATGCAGCCATTCTTAAGTCAGAAAACGTCTTTGGTCAATTATTGTTTGCATAGCAGCTATAAACGTGGTCTCATTAATTTGACGCCCACACGATTGACGCATTGCAGCATCACATCAAAGCCTGACAGTAAACAATGACATACGGTGACCTTACATCAAGTCATCAGTGTAAACACATGCACCTGATAACTTTACGTCACCATGTGCAAATAATGGTTTGTGGGGACTCACCCCAAGGCATGAATGTGAAGGTAGGTGTATAGCAAGCTATTTTCCGCGATAGCTTTGTATGACATGACTTTACATCAGGGAGGGTTAACACAGACATGTGCTGATGTGATCATGGTAGTGCGAGTGGCCACTAGCATGGTCTTCACACCAAGGAACACAACTAAACACTGGCAGGTATCTTACAGTATGCTCAAGAAACCCACTTAATAATTGAAGTTCTATGTGGTGAAAAAATGCATTAAAACCCCCTGAACACTTGTACTAGAGCGTTGTGCTCCGTGTGAGAGCGAACACTGACAGAGATTGTCTTTTCCACCCACATAGTGGCTTTACGTTAGGGTAGACACCCACACAAACATGTTGACCATCACACCAGGGTATGATAAAAAACAATGCCATGTTATTACATTTGGCATCAACACTTGTCATTTACACCAAGCAGTGAGCACACGCATTGGCATTTTTGGACTATTTATCCTAGAGTAAGCAGTAACCCGGTCATTTGCAGTCTTTAAACCAGGGGCCGGAGTGCAAGCATAAGCAATGTTTGTGGGGAATGACTCGTACACTGGTACAAAGTGTATGAGTCACAAAGGGAGAACAGCCAAGGGCACAAGTAGCAATACTATAGCGTGGAGTGACTTAGAAGACTATCACAGATCAGCGTTATACCAGAGTATAAGGATGGTCCATCTAAGATTGGGAATGTCGCAGACCAAAAGGGGATGGCTGACCCTTCACTGGAATGTTCCGGTATGACGTGGAGAAACTCGGGGACCTTGTTCTTCATGCAATTTAGGGGCCTATCAAAGCATTATTTCTCCATGACATTGAGAAATAATGGTTCATAGCTTAGAGTGGTTCCCTCTCAGGAAAGAATGTTCTCTTGGTCGTGGGGTGAATCAAAAAAGCAATACTTTGTAAGTGGGGTGTATTGGCCCTCTACATTTCCCAGAGCGACAAACTGACACACCAGTTTTTCACAGCTGAAGTAACAGGGTGTTTTAGGAAAGGAATGCATCACGTGTAGTGATGGCACCCACGCACAGAATGTTCCACACTTGTGGATAAATGGGTCAAACAAAAAATGGAATGATCTTAAATGGAATGTTCCACATACAAGGTTAGACCGAGCTTTACGAAAGGGAATACTACATGTGCTAGCATTCCCTTTAAAATGAACTCTCTCACGAAGAGGAATAAAGGTATACACACATTGTGTACCACAATCAGATGGCTCTCAAAGAAAAACGATATAGAATAATGAAAAAATAAATGAGGGGTGAAGACATAGGGGTGAAGACGAGACCTGTGAGACAAGCTCATTCCCTTGTGGCACAAGAAGATTGTCCACTCAAAAGGGTCAGTGGGTTACCAAAGAAGTTGAGCTTTCAAGTTTACCAACTCCATGCCCCAATTGAGTCAGGTTTTATTCGTCATCATTCCTAGACTTGTAGTTTTGTCTTTTCCATTTCTGAAAGTTAGGACTACAACTAATTCCAGGGAAAAGAAAACTGGGACAGGACGGCTTTCGCATTCATGGAACGGAAACACTTGCCTGCAAACAGCCACATGAAAAGGTGACATCAAAAGCATCTGCAGAAATCGCAGTCTGCAAACTAACAGCAGACCCATCTCTTGTACACAGATCATCACACAATGATGCCCACATCAGCTTTCGTTGGTCCTCCTTGCTGCTCCTCCAAATGAGCCAGCTCCCAGAGTAAAGGAGTCATCTATCCACATCCTCTCCCGAAGCAACCAACGGGAAGCAGAAATGCCATTTCACACAAAGTAGCAATAGACACCATGAACACTGGTGGCAACAGCCATTAGTCCTAGAATGGTAGACAGTTACCTCATTCAGTGTCCCAAATTACCACAATTCCTGTTCAAATGGCCTTCTTGGTCTCACTGTTACCCACTTCCCTAGACATTGTCATAATGCCCTCCTCCTAGTGCACATCCACAGCAGCCCTACGTACAAAAACCAAAGACATACCACCCAAGATCTCAATTCCCCTTCATTGGAGAAAGCAATAGGGGCACCTCTACATATGCCATGCAATACCCTGCAAGATTAGAGGAGGACAACCTAGAATTAAGATTATAGGAAATACCCCTAACACCAGTATACACGTTTAGGCACAAGCATACAAAGAGTGTGGAGAGATGTGACCCGTAGCTTCCTATAAAATATTTCCCCCATATTAGGCCGCCAGTTATGCTATATATAAATGCATGGGGTGATATGTTTAGCGCATACATGGCATGCCTGCCCTCTCTACAACATGCTTGTGACAGCTTAGGACTTCAGTTCAACAACAGCTGTTGTATAGTGTTGATTCATGGAATGAAGATCAGAATGACACATCTGACTCATTTGCTACTATCCATGAGCTCAACCATCTGTTCCACTGTGAATGAACGACCAACTAATACCACACCCCCCCTCTACCCCTTCTACCTCCCCTCCCCAAGTTTCCAAGGTGAGACACCACCCAGAAAATGTCCTCAGGTGCACATTAACGCATCCCAGAACCCCCTTCTAGAGCAAGCTGTTTCTCGTGTTGAATGGTTTTCACCAGTTCCTCGACAAACTTCATCTCAGAGGCCATCTGCTTGGCAAGTGCCTCGTAACTGTTCTCTAGCCTCCCAAAGCGCCTTTTCAAGCCGTTGGCAGTCAGCAGCGTACTTTTCACTTCCTCCTGTGTTTTTCTTTTAATGGACTTAGTCTTTTGCAGCTCCTGGCGGATCTGGCAGAGGTCTTGACCAATGCTGTCATTCTCTTCCTTGTACCAGGACTCCTTCTCCTCATAGATTGATAGTAGTGCCTCAACATCCTCACGGAATGAGCGCTTGTTCTTTTCCAGCTCCCGAAAGCTCTCCTCAGCTGCCCCAAGCTCCTCCATTACCTTAGAAAAACGCTCAAAATTAATATAGGTGTTGTTGGGGGGCATGCTAGAGTGCGATTTGATAGTGTACTCCTTCAGCCGGGTGGTTTTCAAGCGCCGGCGCTCTGGACGCTTGCCGTTGTCCTCATTACGGACATTCCTCCTCTTGATAACCTGCAATGCAATTAGAAAGAAATGCATCAGAATGAGAAACTAAACCTATATCGCGCAATACCATTTGTTTTATTTCACCAGCGTCACAATGGGGAAGCAGAGGGCCAGAAGTGACACACGTCTCCGACCACCACCCCCTGAAGCAATCGCACTTTTGAACCCAATGCACCCCAACAACTTGTGGTGGGGGAAGCAGAATGACAAACCCTTCCGATTCCCATTATATGCTTCTGCTCTGCTCCCAATACACCTGCCAATTGGTTCTAATTAGGGTTTTCTTAGTGGGACTGGTACACAGAAACAATCTGATCTAAACTTCGACAGTTGCTATAGACTCCGGAGGCAGCTCATCTCAGGAGCAGAGCGATGGCAAGGTATTCCATGGAGGTTGAAATTGCAACCCTGCTAGGAACCCAGTAAAAAATACTTTACGGACAGGAATGAAGGATTAAGTAAAAGCAATTAAACTGTACCTTTATCCACGGGTGCTCCAGGCTTTGCTCTATAGTCATCCGTTTCCTAAAAGGAGAAATGGTCAATTTCCTGCCAACACATTAACAGGTAACACCTTACACACAGAAAAATCATTTCCTTGCATATTTACAGTCTTGATTACCTCCTCAATGTCTACAAGATAGATTTTTACCACTTCCTAATCTTTGTATTGGCATCAGAAATTGCCGTCCACCCTTCGCCTTTCATGGATGTTATGCTGGGACTTTAATGGGATGTGCTTATTAATGCGTACATCATTCTACGGAGCCAAAAGGACTGTTACTGAGTTTTCCGTTCCTTTTCCTATCAGTTTCAGTTTGCTGGTGGAAACATAGGTCGATCATGATCAAATTGAGGGTATCCGTTTAATAAAGGGGCAGGGATATGTAGCACAGACATTTAGTCCACAATGCATAACTGTTGCAGAGGCAATTCCATGCTATTTATTTTACTCATTTATTATAATTATATTATAACTCATTACTATGTTACTCACTTGGGGTCTTTCACCAGCAGCCGACGGATGAAGTCCTTGGCAAGCTCACTGGTGTTGCTGAAATATTCCTCGTCAAAGTCATAGTTGACACCCGAGATGTTCGTCAGAGTTTCCTGTTTCGTTTCACCCAGGAAAGGAGAAGCACCACTCAAGCTGCAGAACAAAGACATGGCTGCTTCAGAATATATTTGTTTCGTATGGAATTAAGAGATTCATTTTTATAATGAAAACACATTGAAGTAGCAATAGATAGTAACTTGGATAGTGGCTTCACCCATCTAGTAGTAACACAACTCAGACCAATACCTTTCACTAGATTATACAATTGGTAGCAAAGACAACTAAAGAGGCTTTAAAACTGGAATCTACATCTATGTTTGGCACTGGATAACTCAAGTCATTGAAGGAACTCCACAACAACCTTTACCTGGTGCAGCGTCCATCAAGGAAACGCCATGTTGGCCAGCTTTACTATAGAACACATCCCATTAGAAGGCAGTATAAAAAAGGTAAAAGTTAAAAATATTCCCCAATATTTGCAAGAACACTACACAAAAAGAAAGCCCTATTGAAGGGTACTTACAGAATGTACGTGATAACACCAATGCTCCTAAGAGAGAGGGAAAGGATGTTAGTTATTTCAATAACACTGCACTCGCTCAGCATAGATTACAGGGAAACAAACAGCAATCTGTTTTCTCCAGACTTCCTGGTGCAAGACTAGTTAGGTAGAAACTCAACAAACATGCCATTTAGGGCAGACAAAATCTCAAACCATCTAACTGTAAGGGAGAGGTTTGTCCTGCCTCAACGATTAAAGCTTGTGCAGCTGCGCTCATCCCCACCCTCTGCAAGTTTGTCAATGCTTCTTTCAGGCATTCTGTGGTGCCCACTTGTATCAAACACTCATGGGTGACACCCATCATCTCCCCCGACGACCTACTTAAATATCGTCCCATCTCTAATTCACCATTTCTTCTTAAGATTCTTGATAAAGTTGCCAATATTCAACTACTGGCTCATCTGAGAAATGGTAACATCTTTAATAAGAGACAGTCTGTTCGGGAAAAGTATGGTACAGAGTCCGCCCTGCTGGATTTGAAATCTAGGCTCCTCCGACATATGGACCAAGGCGACCCCAACATGCTGAAGCTGTTGGACCTATCCGCCGCCTTCGACCTGGTAGACCACACTGTATTGGTCTCAAGGCTGAAGGAGGTGGCGGGTTTCTCAGCGTCGGCGGTTGATTGGGTTAACTCTTTTTTGAAAGATCGCCATTGGAGAGTGAGCAGTAATCTGGCAGATGCCAACATCAAGGAGATGACTCAAGGGATGTGGTCGAACAGACCGCATCCAAAAGTTTGCATGGACTAAAAGTCCAAGAAATGCTACAACCAAAGGTTCGAAACACCAAATGTTTGAACCTTTGGTGGTAACATTATAGGAAAGTATAAAAAGAAGGAAAACAAACCCAAAAAAACAAAACAAAAAAACCAAAAAACGGGGCTGCGGGTGTCCCCTGCAACACCCCGCGCACTATACTTTACAGTATAGTGAGCAGGGGAAACCCCTGCAGCCCCGTAAAAAAAAAAAAAAGGACCCTGCAGCGCCAGTTACCGATCACGGAAGTGAAAGGGAACTGGTGCCGCAGGAAACCAGCATGAAGAAGAAGGTAAGTAGGGTATGTTTATGTTGGGGCTGTGGGTGGGGGTGTGCGTATGCAAGTGTGTTCGCATGAGAAAGGTGCAAACTTTTGGTAATTCGCACCTTTCTCATGCGAACGTTCCAGCCGCAGTAAATTCAGCCACGGCCGGATCACTTAGATTCGACTCAAGGCGTACCTCAGGGAGGCCGTCTTCCGACCCTCCCTCCCCCCATCTTTTATAACATCTTTACAGTGCCCTTTCTTGACAATAATAACAGAGTTTACTAATTACGCAGACGATACTCAGTGCATTATACCCATCACTGGTGTCTTTTTGGATAATGAAATTAACATCAACAGGATTTACCTGCTCATCCAAAGTTAGATGTGCTCCAACGGATTGGGTCTTAACACAAGCAAGACAGAACTCATGCTTGTGGGTACTGATCCTAAGCTTCGTAAACTTGAAGGGCAATACTCCAAACTGGTTATTGATGAATGTGTTATAGTAGTCAGAAAAAAGTCAAGACTTTGGGCATCTATCTTGACAGTAATCTTAACATGAAAACACAGATTGGTAGCCTCATCCTCCTATTATATTAAATTGCTTTTGCGTGCCCGCCCTTTCCTCTCACAAACTAGTAGGGAAACGCTAGCAAGAGCTCTGATAAGCTCCAGGATAGACTATTGTAGCAGCCCGTTGACTGGTCTCCCAAATTGCAAACTGAATAGACTGCAGGTGGTGCAGAACAACACTGTCAGGGTTGTTCTGGACAAGAAAATGTCAGACCGTATCTCTATGGCTAGAAGGGAACTTCATGGACTCCCTATTAAAGAACGAATTCTCTTTCGGCTCCTATCTATCTCCTTCAATTGTCTGAAGAATTCTGGCCCCACCTATCTCAATGAGGAACTAAGGCGAGTAAACACAATCTCAGATCCAATAATCAATCCCAGCTCATTATCCCGGCATGTAAACTATTGCAGACTAAGGTCTGTGCCTTTTTCTCTGCAGCCCCCGTGGCTTGGAACAATCTCCCCTTGAAACTGAGTGGAAAACTCCAGTCGTGTTTTCAGAAAGGGACTGACGACACAGCTGAATTAATCACCCAATGACTCCCCGACTGCTTGTCCATCTTTTCTCCTCTTCTCTGTTCGCCCGTTTTTCCTGTGTATGCTACTTGTTTGTCAGCGCCCTTAAGTATTTGGGTCAGCTGTCTTTGCGCTATACAAATGTTTAAATAAATAGACGTTGGTTCAATGATGACCAAGTCATAGGTAGGCATTTTCCCTTGCATGTTGTGAATTATTTAACTTTCCAATACATCACAATGTATTGGGTGTGGACTTTATTTTTTAATGTTGCAGCGTTTGTTTCGGAGGAATGCCTCTGTAACATGTAGTGTGCTGTGGACACGACATTTATAAATGAGATTTATAAATTACAGATTTACAGTTTAAAACAATTTTTGATTTGCAACAATACATTTGCTACAAGAAAAGAGCATTTACTCTATGAGAACGTGCTCGTTTGGAAGTGAGAAACACTTATAATTCCAACTGCTTCATTGCAATATAGAAAGCCTAAAAATCCTCAAGGTACAGCTCATACAAAATGCTGGACAGGATTTCGCCTTTGGATGGAAGAAGGGTGTAGGGGGAAGACCAGATGCAGTCTCTCCAAACCCCAGTGGAAAGAGCTTCACAACACAGCTAAACAATGCTGGACACAATTCACTTTTGGGTGGACCAAAAAGTGGGTGAGGGAAACCAGATGCAGTGTCTCCAGCCATCAAACACCAAACTCTTGACATGCTCATCAAACTGCAGTCTGATTTTCACTTGAAGCTCACACCCACCACTTTCTACTGCTCCTAGCTGTACCGTCTCCTCCAACCTCCCTACCTGACCCCACCCACCACTGCCTTTAGCGTCACTTAATAATGTAATGTTGTACATTTAAATAGTACTCCTCTTTAGTTTAAGGAAAGTGCCCCCTAAGGTTCATTTTACAATTGTCATCTATTTTCTTACATATTTGTTTCTGTTTGTTTTGTGCTGTATATTGCCCACCTTTGTACACCTGCAAGCTGATTCACTGCTTGTTTGCATCCATCTTTGTGCTATTGCAGAGGTACGCTTTATGGGAATGCCTCCACTATCTGAAATGATTTCTTTTAAGTGATTTCAGATCGAAATTGGCATCCTTTTTTTCAATTGTTTTCATCTTTAAAACTTACCACTTCCCCTTCGTTGTGAAAGTCCAGATATTCCCCATCCATGGTTTAGCCCTTCCATGACTCAATCATCACCTTCATACCCACAACTGCCCAACTATTAATTCCCTCTGTAACTCTTCTTGCTCACCCGGTGATCTTGAAAGGATTTTAAGGAGTCCATTTTGGTACGATACTGAACTGGGGGGAAAGCAGGGGTTGCCTTCAAAGGTCAGTCTTGGGCGCTTAACACCCTCGGTTTACCCTTGAAATATAGATGGGAGATTCTCCTTCTTCCATAAGGGTAAGATAACCAGAGGAGGAGGAACCTATAATATCTTCAGGCACTCCGAACAGTGGGAAACAACCACACTAGCAACTCCCAAAGTCAGAGCAGAAGGGCAATCCAGTAATTTTGTCAATTGATATATGAAGGGCAATCCAGTAATTTTGTCAATTGATATATGAGATGATATGGCATTTATAACAATATACACAAGTGTTTCAAGGTGTGACGAGGCAAGGAGGGTGAACGGCGGAACAGAGGGAGGACCGACAACGATCCTACTAAGCCAGGTGTCATTCTGATCGCGCAAGGGAAGGGGGAAGGAGGAAAGTGCGGGGGTATTGGGGAGGGGACAGTGCAGTACATGAGATAATAAAATAAATAACAATAAGTAAAAGTATGGCTAGCAAGTGCAAGGGTAAGTGCAGACATCAGGTGTCAAGTGCTGGTAGTGGGACTGTAGGGATACAGAAAACAGTCCCCAAGTGCGGGGGTTGCCAGGAAGGCAGTGCAGGAGGGTGACTAGCAGGTGAGGGGACCTGGGCCCAAGACCAGGGGTTGGCCAGGTAAACCAGTGCAGTTTCAGTATCAGCCAGGAAGTCAGCAGGGCAGAGGAGGAGAAAAAGCAGAAGCAAAGAGAAAGGTTTTGAGGTGCTTCCAGAACCAGAGATGATTCTCAAGTTTCAGGGAGGCTGTTCCAGAGGGAGGCCTCAGCCGAAGAAGGAAGCTATTTAAGAAGAGAGAGTGGAAGGTATTGAGGACCCAGGAGGCCTTATGGACAATGCAGAGGGTTTTGAACTTAATCCTCACAGCCATTGTGAGCCAGTGCAGAGATTTCAGTCTTGGAGAGATACGATCCCTAGGCTTGAGGCCTAGGACAAGTCTCGCAGTCCTGTTCTGGATGAGTTGCATAGGGCGGAGAGTAGAGGCAGGCAGATTTAGAAAGAGGCTTCTGCAATAGTCAAGCCTAGAGAGAAGCAGAGCTCTGGAGACAGTGAGCTTCTGGGGGAAGCAGAGGAAAGGAATACCTGCGAGGAGGTGCCGCTGGTAGTGTGACTTCTTAGAGATGTGAGGAGAGAAGGAGAGTGTGGAGTCTAAGATAACCAAGGTTTTTAGCCTCACAGGTGGGAGGTGGAAGAGGGCCAAGAGAGGCTGGCCAGAGAGTTGGGGAAATTAGAGAGACAGTAATGGAGACAAAAAAGAAAAGGAGCACAACACAGTGAAACAATGGACAGATCACTTTGGTGAAAGTGTCTAATTCAGAGGACAAAGATTTTATTCTAGGGGGAAAAGGTTGCTTCGTTATCCATACAACTAGACATGGCTAACTATAACAGGAGATCCAACATTAGAATAACTGGCTTTCCAGACGAAAGGGAAACCTTCGGAATTCCTGCAGACCATTTTTCCTCGACTTTTGGATCTTCCTCCATGAAAACTACTGAAGATTGAACAATTTCCTAGGGCTCTGGCTCCTAAACCACAAGCTGGCCAACCTGTCAGAGCAATCATAGTAGGCGTTCTACGAATCCCAGTTAAGGAAATCATTATTAGGAGAGCGAGGACAATGCAGAGGATTATGTGGTGAGACGATTGGGGGATTATGTTTTTTAATGACTATGGAAAAGCTGGGGTGGAACAGAGAAGAGATTTAACAGTATCCCGCGATTACATCGCAGATTACTTCGAGGCCCATTACATCACTTTTTTGGTTTGTTTTTTTTTGTTTTTTTTGTTTTTTTTTACACACACATTTCACCGCAAAGTGGGTGGGATTGCAGAGGGGGTGGCTGCGGGGGTCTCCCACTGCATTGATTTTCTGTGAAAAGTGTTTCGAAAACCCCCAATAAAATCCGATGCAATGGGCCTCAAAGAAATCTTTAATGAAATCACAGATCTGATTTAACTAAGTCAAACAAAGAGCTAGAGAAAGGAAAATACAATACTACATGTTACACCCAGCTACACTACAACTGGTGCTTGGAGACATGCATACCTTTTACTAAATATGAAAAAGCTGTAAGATTGTTGGCTACGAATAAGTCATAATGTTAATTCTTCTCCGGACTATTAGATGATATTAATGTATTCATATATGTTCCCTATATTGAATTGAGAATATAGTGAGTGTTTGGCAGTCCCCAAGATAACTTCTCTTTTTATTAGATAACTATTATTAATATCACCCCCCCTTTTTTCTGTTATTGTGTCAACACATCATTTATCAATTCATTGTTCTTGTTTCCTAATTCAAATTAGCCCCAAATTATAAATACAGAATGGGTCATTACGTTTTATTCCATTATTTTCACCCCGTTCAAAATGGCGCCAGCGAGCAAGGGCGGTTACCGTTAAATTAAAGGCCATTCGGACTGCATAACTGCAACCGGACAATTAATTAGTATATGACGTTAGCGTGCCTTCGTACAGGGATTGGGGAAGAGGTCCTGTATACGTTAGTGTTCTTCCATTAAGGGCAGCTGAGAGACTAATTTCTACCTTTTCGGTCTGTGCTGGTGCTGTGCGTGAAATATGACATAGCGTTACTGAAGGGAGTGAAACGCTAGCACAGACAGACAGACACTGTCACGGTAAGGTGTGTTAAAGGGCCGATAGCATGAAGAACAATGAATTATTTTACGGAAGAGTTGTACATTCGTGGCCAGAATATAATTCATTATAAAAGTATAATGAATATCAATTTTAACAGTGATCTAAGTGCAGTGGGACCATGATATGGATTTAAAATTCTATTTAAGATGACATTGTTTCCGATCTCGTTGACATGCATTAAAATGGAAAACTATTAACATATTGTGCAGCATTTAGGCAAAGCAGCGGTTCTGTCAACTTTACAGGCTAATTCAATTCTGTAACTTTAGTTGAATACTGCAAATAAGTAAAGACTAAATGGGTTTCAACTAACCTTGTGAAGTGGCCTCTCCGGATCCAGTGGCAGGCAGTCTACGTCTAATACTGTAAGGTAACTCTAGTAACAGTTTAGCTACTGATATTTTATAGACTTGCGCAGGGCCCTATGCATCCTTATTTGCATTTAGCACAACCTAACTGTTTGCATGCAATATGGGACCAGGAATAGTGAACGACGTGAACTGACCGAAATAGCTCTTCTTTCGCCTATGTTTTTTTCACACACTCATTGACCGATTCCCCGTCAATGTAGATTGTATTATGGTCTATTATACACTAATTTAGTAGATTAGATTGATAATGGAATTCAACACAGCCACATCAGCTGATAATTGTGTACTGTCTCAGACTTAATGTTTTCAGGTGTTAAGGATGCAATGCCATGCAAAACTCAGTGAAATCCCTTTTGAAAAGGATGCAGATAGAACTATAAATCGCACACATTTTGGGGGGCAGCTTCTAATAGGATATTATAGCAACTATGGTATATATGGCAAAAGGGAGGTGGTGAGCAATCTCTTTAGACTATTCCGAAGCATGAATGTAAAATGGTCAATTCCCAACCTAGAAATGAATATAATGTTACATTGCTTGTAGATAATAGAGCATATATCAAAAAAGTCATTTGGTGTGGCCCCTATACATGTTCCCTTTTAATGTGTGATATATGAAATAGTGCTGCAGCGGCAGACTGAAATACTGATATTTTGTACTGAAGCTGAAGTTTCTATCCTGAAATGTTAAAGGGGTTCACAATTATGTGAAGAGCAGAGAGATGAACGAACATACATACATACATACATACATACATACATACATACATACATAGGATTAAGGCTGGCATAGCTTTCATGAAGGAGACTCACTCAATGAAACAAGACAGTATATTTTAAATAGTAAATATAATAATGAGGTATCTAGCTGTTATCATCAAAGATCAAGAGGGGCAACTATATTGTTTAGGCAAAATAGAAGCATGGTCTGGGTAACAAAGTAATAGATGCAGAGGGTTGATACATAGTCATGGAGATTACTTTATTCTCATGAATATGCATGTCTGAAACACAGATCAAGGTCATTTCTATCTAGAGATGGGGAAAATATTAGAAACATTAGAGAAGGAGAACCAAGTATTCCGGGAGGCAACTTTAATCTGGTCATTAATAGTACCTGGGTAAAAGGGACAGGGTAGCCCACATCAGCCTCAAGGTAGGGCTTGGGAGGATTCACTAGTGAGCCCTTCTCTGTGAAGATAAGGGGGGGTGGAGGGAGGGGAGGGGTTGGGGTGTGGCTGCTGCCCAATAGTCCCCCCTAGGGGTGGTAATATGCGGAAGGACTTCATAGGGTGGGCCCTCTCCCCCTGGGGAAAAGCCTCCCCAACACCCTATCCCAAAATACCTTAACCTGGTTGTCTCCTCCCCAATTGACAGAAATACCATGGGCCTCATTACAGTTTTGTCAGTGCGGTAAATGTGCCGGTAATTTCGACACCAGCACTTTTACTGCATTTGCATAACACAAGTTTGCCGGTGGGAGCATTGATTTACCTCCAGAAAAATGCCGGAATTACTGGCACCGGTAATTCTGGCAATCCCTTGGACTCCATGGAATGGGAATTTATCTGCGTTTTCAGCCACTTGGAATATGATGGTAAGTCAGTCATTCTGAGTGGCGGAAACGGCATTACCGTTTTGGTGGCATCCCGCCGGATCAACCAGAAGGATATCACCAAAACTCTGAGGCTCCATGCGTTATGCTAAAGCCACGACTGTCACAAGTATGGAGACTTTTGGGACAAGGAAGAGTGGAAGAAACATGTGGATTAACAATATGCAGACTTATGATGAATACTGTGACAAGGTGGCCTTTGAGAGGCATGAAGATTGCCACCAAAACATTGTAAAGGCAGAATCAGCTTTATAAAATGGAAAGCAGAGAGAGAGAGAGAGAGAGAGAGAGAGAAAAGCAGCAGAACGCCAGCCAAGCCTGGGGAATTCAAACCAGGAATCTTGGAGGCACGCTGAAGCGGTCCCTCAGAATGAAAGACGCAGAAGCTGAGACACCACAGAAGGATTCGCAGGAAGTCTTCTCAAACCAAGACTACAATAGTCGTGGTGGTTGCGTAACCACAGACAGGTGAATCGTTTTGTCCAGAAACAACGCAGACACAGCCAGCCAAAGAGCTGTGCAGAAATCTAGAACCACACAACTGAGCTCCTGAGTCCCTGGAAGAACTGGACTCATATCTGTAAGCAGATGCAGGTATACCAGCTAGGGGTCCAGGGCAGTTCCCACGCAGTAAGAGTAATCTTCGTCTCAGTGGTGAAAGAGAACAGAGTATCAAGCAAGAGGGCATCAGAAGTAATCTTTGTTGTCACAGTAGTGACAAAAAAAGGTTATACCAAGCAAGAGTGCATCAGGAGTAATTATCCTTCATCATAGGGGTACCATAGACGATACCAGGAGTCCAGAAAGACTCAGGAACCATCTCCTTTGTTACAGTGGAGAATTGGCAGAAGACAGATTGCCTCAGGAAGAAGTAGAGAGTCTACCAAAAGGGGAATAAAAGCTGGACACTGACATTCAGAGGTTTGTGGGAAGAACTGAAAAGACTGGTTTATAAAAGGAATCATCAAAAGCCAGTTTGAAGAATTCTTCCATGTTGACCAGGAGAAGAAGGGAGTCATTCCCCTGGTTTTAAGGCACTGGTAAATTGGACCCTAACCCAAGAGACAGTTGTGGAAACTACACAAAAGTGGATCACATCACCAGGACCAGGAAAAGGGAGACATTGTCCTGGTGTTGCTCGAAGAATTTGACTGAACATTGTTTAGGTTTAGTGGCAGGGACAGAGTAATGGATTCGAGACAGAATATAGTATATATTTTTCTTTTGACTGACATCCTGATGTGCACCTAAGCCTTCCCCTAGGTTGAGGCAGGGGAAACTCCTCTAGACATAGGGAAAGCTAGGTTTGTCTTTTTGTATAAATATGAGTCTATAGCCCCAATTATGACACCTCCAAGTAAGAGTCTCCACTCTGCCTTGCCACAGGCTGTAAATTAAATGAGACATGGTGCAAACATGGGAGATGATAGACCTGCAGAGGACTCTGAATCAAACTAGTTATGTAATATACTTTATTAGATTCTCATAATTCTTCATCACTTATACATTATTTTTTAATTCTAAAAGGTTGTTACTAGAGATCTTGAGTGCTAATGTGGGGAACGTAGTCATTTCAGATCACGAAGATAATAGCACATTATTAGATTGTTCAACCGCGGGGCGGAGAACAGAAATGGGTTGGAGATTTAGTACATTCTTACTCTAAGACATCGCTTTTAAGGAGTGTATAAGAGAAGAACGTATACACTATAAACATCAAAACAGTCAGTTGAAGACAACTTTGTGTTTGAGATGCTTTGAAGGTTTCCATCAAGGGAAAGATCATATGTTTTTCGTTGCATCTTAATAAAACGTGAGTAAAGAAGAAAAAATAATCTGTTCACTAAAGTGGAAGAGAAGGCCATTAAGGAACCATCAGATAGACATAGGGAAGCAACCTTTAGAGCTTGGCAGACAGATTGCTGGCTCACTGAGAAGGTGGAACAAACTATTGTATACCATAAAGACCTATTGTATAGCCAGTCGACTTAAAAAGGTTGAGGAAAATAAAAGCATTATATCCATCACTACAGAAGATGGAGTAGTTTTGACTAAAAGCGGGGACATCACTGATGCCTTAGGGAATTTTATTAAGCCTTAAATAAATCTGAGGATTTTGGTATGGAAGAGGACAAGATAGCTTTTTTGGAGGGGATAGGGAAATCTAATCTGCAAGATTCAGATGTGCAAATGTTAGATGTCTCACTTTCTATGGATTCCTATATTAAATGAAATGATGAATATGCAACAACAACAAAAAAAGTCTGGATCCTCAAGGGTTCACAGTAGAATTCTATAGTACATTCAATGACTTATTGAGCACAATTCTACTGAATGTACATTTGGAGATTATGAAGAGAGGTGAATTACCAGAATCTATTCAATTGGTCTTAATCAAATTGATCCACAAACTTGGCAAGGATCATACGAATTGTGCAAATTACAGGAGGTTTTCCCTACTAAATGTGGGTGTCAATCTAGTGGCAGCAGCTTTTGCTAACAACTTAGGTCTTATAATGCCTCAAATAATTCCCCAAGAACCAAACAGGATGTACTTAAAGATGGTGTGGTCATGATAATATGAGGGAAGTGATTGATGATATACATGTAAACAATGATTCGCCAGAAACCCTGACGGAAGGGGGTGTGGACACAGAAAAGGCATTTTGAGTTAATTGGGCATATTTAAAATTTATACTAGAAAAATGCTGTTTGGGTCCTGGTTTTGTGCAGTTTTTCCAAGCTTTATAAAGCAGAACAAAGGTACAGATTCTGGTAATTGGGTTAAAAATCAACTGCTTTTGATATTCAACGAGAAACCCGTCAGGGATGCCATAATCTCTCCTCTTCCTTTTAACATCTTTATTGCATCATTAGCGATAGCAATTAGACCAAATGAAATTGTGCGGGTGAATTAAGCGTGACAAATATACATCTAAAAAAGGTATTATTATATGCACATGATTTGTCACTACTAGTCAAATCCTGAAGATTCCTTCAATAGCATAATGAACATATTTTTTAGATTTGGTAAAATATCGAACATCAAAGTGAATAAGTCAAAAACAGAAATCTTCCAAATTACTATGGCAAGCGTCAAAGGTTGTCTTCCTAGTCGAGAATTAAATTGGGCCATGAAGGGATTCATATTTATCAAGAGGCATTACACACTTAATGTCCGTTTCAAACTCAGGGAAATGATTTGTGAATCTAAGAGGTGGTCTGAAATAAACCTTACTATATGGGGGAAGATTGGTACGATTAAGATGACTCTGACAACCTGAATGACAGAGCGCTAGTGGAAGGAGATTAAATCGATACAAAGAAATGACTCAAGGAAATTTGTCAAGTTTTTAATGATTTTTTTGTGAGGAAATGGCATGCACCCCAATAATCCCAATGTCTATCCTTCTGCAATCTGTGGCGGAGGGAGGATTTGGCTCCCCCATTACAAGAACATTTCATGCTTAGTCTTCACTGAATGGCCTTCATCACTGGATGAATGTAATCTCGAAAAGCACTTCCATTTGGGTGAATATAGAAAAGAAAAATATGTATTTATCACTTTGGATTGCCCATCAGTGAATAATCATCTTAAAATAGACAAAATCCAGTTTCAGTACACCATGTATTAATAGACTGGGAATATGCAAACCACATCACGAATGTAAAAAAAAAAAATTAGAGTTATGTATATGGAGAACTCCAAAATTGCATCTCTCCCTCGCCCCACACCCCCCCCCCAATCTCCCCTCCCATCCCCTCACCCCCCTCTTCCCTCCTCCTTTCCCAACCCCACCCCCCCACCCCAATCGGATCTTTGCTGGTCTTGCAAAAAAGAAGTTGGTACACATATGCTCTGAAATTGGGATACTGGAAGAAGTTCTTTGTCAAATGGAGAAGATTATGCAATTTAAGATACCACATACTTCATTGTTTTGTGTATTGGGACATCTAGCATCAACTCTGGATATATCTCTCTATATACAGCACTATTTATAGCAGAAAAAAAAAAACGTTTTAAGGAAATGGAAAAGCAGCGAGAAGCCTCAGCATGAAGACTGGATCCAAGTATAACATTATCAGCCAGGGAGCGCATCTCATTTTGAAAAAACAAACAAATGCTAGACGAGTATCAATTAATCTCGGACTCTTAATGATGTATATGCTTAAAAACCATATGTGTTGCGTCTAATCATATTATGGAATCTATTTGACATGGCTGAATATCAAGGTTCCTTCCTTACTTTCCTATCTGTTCCCTAGTTAGTATTGTTCTAGTCTTGTCCCCCCTCTGGCTTGGATGATTAATAGTGAGATTGGAGAAATGGTGCATAACAATTTTTGAAATATATTTAAAAACAATCAATAAAAAGGACAGTCTTGGGCAGATAACTGCTCAAGTGTATGTTCACTTCTTCTAACTCACTGGGCACTCAATCATTTTAACTGTTCCCTTCAAACGTGCTAGCATGTTTTTCTCCACAGATTAGTCAGAACTTTAACCTACTAGTATATCCCTGGTGTGGGCATTCTGTCACATCTATGAGTTAACCATCATTTGCCAGACATTAAGATAATACTTTTCTCGATCCAAAACATTACTTAAGCATCAACCACTTGGGGCCAACATGAGCAAGGTTTTCCAGGATGCCAATACGTTTTTTTAAAGTTGAGAAATGGTGCGTTACAGTTTCTTAACTTTAAAAAACTACAAAACAAAGTGTTCAAGGCGCTGGTGAAGGGCAAGGAAGCTGCAGGTAAGGGGGTGTACAAATGGGCAAGCAAGGTGGAAATTGGGGATAGGGGAAAGGGAGTGCGAGGGGGAACTTACCTGCTGCCCTGCTGGTGAGATGGTGTCCTCCCACTTTAGAGGAAGCTCAGAACATGGGCTCTACCAGGTGGTAAAGCCCCATTTCCGAGCTTCCAAAATAGCTGGTTGGCTGCCAGACCCACCCCACCGGGGTGCTGATTAGCAATAATTCAATTACACCCCAGAACCATCGTTTTCACCAAACATGAGAAAAAACAAACACTTGCCCTAAGAGAGTAAACTACTGAACAACGGTACCAACTCATTGCTCAGTGCAAACAATTAACTTCATTTTGGCATAGTAACACTCTAATGGTCTGGTAAAACTGTAGTGCCATGCCAACCAATATAAAATGGACTGTAGTTCCAATATTAAAATCAGCTTTTTGCCTAGGAGTGACATTCCCCCGAACTTTGGCATCCAATTTCTTTTTCATTCCTTGACACCTGTACAAGTACATAAAAAATAATTTTCTTAGTACTGGGCATAATAGTTGTCCTCCCTTTGCACTCACCACATATCCGCTTCGAGCCCGAGGGGCTCATAATTCACAATTTCAGGAGCTTTGAGGAGGCAAGAAAAAACATAAGTCAGGTTCTGGTCAAACAGCTCCCAAAATATGATTCCACCTGGAGCAAAGGTGTTTGTTATGTAAGAGCACTCACCTACAAACTCTGGGGTTCCAAAGATGTTCTTGAACTCGTTACCCGCCTCAATCCTGTGGGCAATTCCAAAGTCAATAAGTTTGATGCGGGGGCTGGGCACGTTCTTATCCAGAAGCATGATGTTTTCAGGCTTTCGAGAAGAAAGGTTTGAATCAATCATCATTATTCAGGAATATGAAGATCCAAGCATGCGATCAGCCTCATGCCCATTTAATGACTCTGCTTGCCCTTCCACTAGTTCGCTTGAACTCACACAATCAAGAGCCCACATTGGCAGCACATCAGACCAAACATAAGCGGTCCAAAAATAAAGGCCAGACTTCTGCTAGGTATTGGCCAGAATGCAGATTCTGCATGCTGCTCCCTAAAAATAAAATAAGTCCACTACAGAGCTGCCCGGGAAGGGACACAGAAAATGAAGAATACCTCCAGTGCTCTGGTTTGAACCACCAACCTGAGATCACTGGTGTGGATAAGTGGATTTGCATTCACAAACACACTTGATCCCCAGGATTACTGCATCGTAAGCGGACCTTGTCAAGAGAGGAAGGGGGTCCCCCTCTCATACTGGGGTGGAAGGCCTACCAGGTGGAAGCCAGAGCCATTTCTATAGGGAGAAGGTGGCAGTTGAGAAGGCCCCATTTCCTGCCCCCTCCCCAAGTACATGTATGTGCGTGAGTGGAGCAACTGTTAATCACCCCATACCTCTGCATGAAAATGCTGTGCAGTTTTGTTTCTCATTTCAGGCCAATACAATCATCATGAGATCCTCCTCACTCTCACAGGTAACTATGACACCGACTCCCTGACCCTCAACAACCTCTACAACACCATCCAAGCCTGGATGGCAGACAACAGACTATGCCTCAACTCTGACCAGACGAACTCCTCCTGGTAGGTTCCCCCGACACGCTAAAAAAATCTAGATGCCCAATTCAGCCACTTCACCATTGACTCCATTAAAATCCCGGTCTCCGATTCTGTCAAAACTCTGGGAGTCTACCTGGACTCCAGCCTATCCATGGATAGACAAGTCAACGCAATAGCATCCGCAGCTGCATATCATGCCAAACTTATCAACGCAATCAGGCCCTTTCTCTCCAAAGAGAACAGCACCAACATAGCCAGAGCCATCACCGGCTCCAGGCTAGACTACTGCAACGTACTCTTTCTAGGAACCTCCAACAAAAACTTAGAGAGACTACAAGTAATACAGAACAATACTCTCCGGGCAGCCCAAGGCATTGCTAAAAGAGAACACATCTCTGAAGCCAGAAAACTAGCCCACTGGCTCCCAATAAAGGAAAGGATCGTATTCAAAGCCCTAACACTGACCCACAAGTGCATTCACTTCACTGCTCCAGCATACCTCTCTCAAAGGATCCACCCTGTCTCCACTACCAGGCCAACCAGATCACCGTACACCAACATGCTCTCTGTGCCACTAGTAAAAAGAGTAAAAGCGGGTGGATCCAGCTTCCCCTATCTCGCGCCCACTCACTGGAATGCCCTACCTCCCACTATCCGTGGTGAGGACTCCCTCACCACCTTCCGCAAAACACTGAAAACTACCCTCTTCACATAAGGACCGACACATCAGCATGAGATCATATATGTTGTAATATACGACCAAATGCAATATTTGTAACAACAGTATGATTCCTTGTACTATTCATAATGTGTCAACAATCGCTATCATGTGTACCATGTAACTAGGTTATTGCAAGTAACAGCGCCTCAATGCCCCTGGGCTGCTTGCGCGCTATATAAATATAAATAAAATAAATAAATCAGCGTTCAATATGGGACACCCGCAACATAGCCACCCACCTGTGCCTCCAGAGAGACTGCTCCTGTCATACTGGGGAATGGAACCACTATGCCTCAAGCAAATGCACACAGAGACAGAGCAGCTGTGGTGAGGCTCCCCAACTAACATAACAGCAATGGAGCGGCTCCCAAACATGACTCAAAAATAAAGTACCTACGATTCAGCTGCGGTGCGGATCCCTGTCACAAATGGGAACATTATCTAATGTGAGTCGCCATTAACCCAGCACAGCGGCCCCGTGAGAGAAAAGAGGGAGAGGGCGGCTTAGAAACCGTTATGTATTCAAATGTCTGTAATACCTCCATGATAGGGCCAGATTGGCCTGAGGAACCAGTGGGAAAAGGAGGGGGGGGGAGGGGGTTAAAGATGGGGACAAGAAGGTGCATATTGTTCAGGTGAGGCCAGAGGAGGAAAGGCGGCAGAACAGAAGGGGAAATACGGTAGACCGAGTGTGGAGATGAATTTCAGCAAAGGTGTGGTATTGGTTGCTAAGAGCAAGTGGTACTGTGTTGTGAGTGTGCGTGTAAAGTGGGCGAGTGAGAATGTTAGTGAAAGAGTGAAAGGTGACGAGAGTGAAAGGAAGGTGACTGAGTAGATGGTTTTGTTGAGAGGGAGCTTAGTAGTGGTGTAGAGTAGTAGTGGAGAGGGGAGGGGAGTGTAGTAAGAGAGTAGGCATGACCACCATCGGGGGTGCAGTTAAGTTGTAGAGCGATTTAGAGATATCAGAGACAGAGGAGTAAGACGCAGGGAGAGAGAGGAATGAAAGGGTAGTGGAGTTGGAGTAGCTGGAAGGAAGGAACGTGGTTGAGAGATACAAGGAGAGGAATATCAGGGTGTGAAAGGAAGTATATAGAGATGGCTTGAGTATCTGGAAAGCATGACCCAATGACCCTTTTGAACTAGCACGAAAGAAGAGTAGGTCCCACCTAGGATGTTCCAGGGGGAGCTTATTTAGGCCAGCACTATCAGAAAAGTAGAAATTAGATGGGCGACAGTGAGAAAACAAGACAGAGACCTTATAGTCTCTTACAAGAAAATGTATAAAAACCCTGAACTATCTTTTGGGAGGGTGTGTTATTGAGGCAGTCTGTGACAATAAACGGATGGATTCTATTTAAGTGGATAAGGGAAATAAAGAATGAATTGCATGATATAGGCGATTAACATGGGCATGCCCCCATCTAACATTCAGAGGCACAACTGCCAATGATTTGGATGCCCCAGCCTGTACTAGAGGTTCACCCATTTCCACTAGGAGACAGGGAATGAAGACTGCCTCCAGTAGGCTCCAAATGAGCCAGGCCAAAGGAATTCACCCTAAACCATAGACCTTTAATTGCCCATATTTCCGTCACTCTGTAATTGTATAGCCTTTTTTCCAGGCGAACAGTCTATGCCTACACTATCCTTTGTCAGAAAGTCGAAAATCAGTTAATTGAGCTTGTTGAAGCGCAAATAAGATTTTGCGATTTGACTCTGTTCGGACTCCCTGCTAAGCTCATCCACTATCAGCAGTTCGCTTAGAACACATATGTGCATCTGGCGTGCAGCCTCAGAAACAGACACGAGTTGGCATGTTACTCCTTACGCTGGTGGTAGTTTCAGATTGTTATCAGGGTAAACTGTTGCACAATATTCACAAGTGCAGGAAAGGTAAACCACCCCTCTACCTACGTAATATGTCCGACTACATTCTGTTAAAGTCACTAAAAGGTGCATGGTCTGCTGGGCCTACCTCTTCACAACATATAAGGGGTCATGTTTCCAGCGCTCCAGGACCCAAGTTATGCCATGCCACAGTGTATCAGATTGCAAGATCAAACCCGATCTCAAAAGCTGCTCACCCATCTCACCCCTCCTACAAAACACAATGTTCATCGTTGTCCCCTCCACCACTTCTATTACCCTCAGGTTTCCAGGAGAGGGGCAAGAGGACAATTGGGCTTTTTTTCTAAAACAAGATACAAAGGTTTTGAAAGAAGAACATAAAAAAGAAATCATGACTGCATTTGTTTATTCAATCACACATTTAACAATGAGCTTTATATAGTTATTACGAGGGTCACATCTCAATACCTCATAGTTGCTCCACATAAAGTTCTAATCCAATGCGACCAATCAGTGATTGGAAGTTGGAGAAATGTTACCTTCCATTTCCAGGTAGTGAGTAAGGTGCCATGGCGACAACTTGGAAAACAGATATATCAAAACATAAACCGGTACAGAAGATAATATTGCTACACAGATATGAGAAAGCCCAGCACACCAGACAAGCTACCAGCAATTGGCAACCAGAGTGCAAGTAGCACACAGCAAATCCACGTTTGTTGGTAAACAAAAGCGGTCAAGTCTCAGGAGGACTTAGCATTTTAAGGTATAATCGAGGCAAGGGAGGATCTTATACTAAAGCAATTGTAAAATATTATGGATGTTTATTTCAAATCGAGGAAACAGTCTACGAGTGAAGAGAGAGTATATCCAGATCTGGGAAGTCTGAGGCCCACTTAAAGATACTGTATATTATATGGCCAGGCTATATTGCCCGGTTTTTGAAATGTTAGAGAATCAGGTTTGCCAATGGTAGGAGAAGTGTGCTTGAGACTTCTTGCTTGGCGCAATGTAAAGAAGGGTGTTTCTGGGCAGACCAAGTACTCTGGTGTTGAAAAACAGTCTCCCTGCAACTTCTGAAAGCAGGCGTAGATGGGATAGTTCATATCTTCAGAAGCGCATCATGCAAGATAATGGGTAATTCAAAGTATTGCCACATAGGCATGTTTACTTGATACACAAGTATCCTCAAAGCTTTCCTTAGACTAAACCCGTGATCATTCTACCTAGATTTCTGACACCTGAAAGAATCTGACATTATTGAGTTTGGTGTGCCCCTTTATGTCTAATGTATTTGAGAATGCAAATGTGATGGGGAGGAGGGGTCTTTAGGGTAGAAAGAATAGATATTTAAGCTGACTGACTGACACCCAGCAGCATCAGGGTTGATAAAACAACTGCTCCAATAGCAAATCTGGCCGGAGTGCTAGATAAACTGGCCAATGATGGTTGATTTCCACAAACTGTGGTTAAAAGAATAAAAGAGCCATCAAAAAACACACACTTGGGTATTGGGGTTTACTTTAAATAGAGGACTACGGCCAAGCAAAAGGTAGGGAAGATGTGCCCATCATTCAAATTAGTGACTGGCCCAATTAGTGATAGATTGCATTTTAGATCTATACACTAGAGAAGAATCATGGAAGATCAGAGTATCCAAAAGGTGCCTACCGTCTGACCAAAAAGTTATCGATGTACCAGAATTTCTTGAACGTAAGTTTATAGCAAGTAATATTCACAACCTCTGCAAGTTGAATGGATCATTTATGGATAAATAATCCAGGTTTGACCATGAAGACCATCAAATCACCCACATAGTCACAAGCCTGAGACTGAAGCAGCTGCGGTAAGGGGGCAATTGTGATGAAAGGAAATCATGTGCTGGATCAAAGGCTCTCTAAATAGTGCAAATAAAAAAGTGTTGACAATGGACACCCCAGGTGGGTACCAAGTACAATCATGGGATAGGACAATTAATGTTACCTTGCGAGGACTATACTGGCAGAGAGTTTGGTATATAACACATGAAAAAAATCTTTAAATGTATTTTCTTTATTAAACGTTGAGCTGCGAGTGGGCCACTAGCTCAAGCTGACACACCCAAGCATAGCTAAGAGGGAATACAATGTTTTTCAACACACGGAATAACATTTGAATGACACATATCCTTATTAGTGCCAGAAGATGAGATGGAGACACATACCAGTAGGTAGATTGATGAATGTAAACAGTTGTAATAATTAAAGATTTACAGAAACCAAGCAAAGCCCATGCGTGAGTGTGGGGGCAGTGGGGAAGAGAACTGGTATGGATATTAATAATGCATAGCAGGAATGATGGGTGCCCTTATTGTTTGTATATTGAATGTTCTCCATGCAGTGTAGATGAAAAATCACAGTTGGAGCCCAAGCAGAATGGATGCAACGCTGTGATTTTGCACAGCCGAAAGCAGCCAGAAAGAAACTATGCTCATGAAAGTTTCGCAAATGCATGGATATCATCCTAAGTCCAAATGGTAAAAGCGGTTACCCAGACTGACTCAAAACAAAAGGAGGGAAGAATGTTCCTTGACTGGAGATGCAATTCATGTCACGTGGATTGTTGCAGCACTGCTAGACACTGCCATAAGAGACCGCTGAACACCTTTAGTTTCATAAATGTGTCGAATATAATGAGTTTTCTATACAATGGAAAATATATTTTTGAAAAAACAAGGTTTTATATGTGATTTAGCTTGCTCCAAATAGTGTTCAATATAACAGGTTAGGCGCAGGAAACAAAACAATTGTTAAAACGGGAATAACACAAAATGGATAGCAAACAATTCTTAATGCAACAGGAATAACAGATAAAACTCTTCCTATTAGTGGAAGATGAGATTTTGAGAAAACCTTCTAGGATACATTGTCTTTTCTCTAGTGGAGAAGGTTGCAGGTTTCACCAAATATCTATATTAAGTACACTATAAGAAATTACCTCATACGCAGACTCACGGAGGCACCCAAAAACCATACAGGAGGCTCAACAACTACCAGTGAAATGAAAACATGCTTACTACTCTTAAGACTCCTCCACAATGGGTGGGCCTCATTTTAAGTATGCCGGTCCAGTAACAACAATACCGGTAAGCTTGCCAGTACCGTTCTTACCGGACCGGCATACTCGTGGGTGACCGCGAGCAGACCATGTCGGATCCACCGACACCATTCCTGAATGGTGCCGGTATGATATACGTTATTTATAACACGCTTAATACCCAGAGGCTTCTAAGCGCGGACCCGGGGATCGAACCTGTGTTGCTCTGTGCCAGCTTGCTACCAAGACGAGCATGTTGCTCCTAAGCTATCCTCCCGAGTGCATTCGAGTGCATCCGGCCTCCCTATTCCAATGGGAATGGGGAGCATTTTTTTCCAGCGCTTGGGAATGGGCAATTACCGGGTGCGCCGGGGCAGTAATGCCCCCCTAATTGCCCATTCCCAGGGGCCGGAAAAAGTATGATTTAACCGGCACGGCTACGGCCGGTCTCATAATGAGGTCCAATGTTTTTTGTGGGGTGCATGATGTTTGGGAAAACTGGGTCACAAATGTCATGTTGAAACCTTTCAGACTCAGACACTTGCACACGTAAGCTTTCAGAAGAGGGATGGGGAGATGAACCACGAGACAGTAACATTTTCCAATACATTTGCGACTACCCTGTCCTATAGTGAATATCTATGGTTGTTCTGCCATTTGGCAGCCGACAAATTGGCATGTATGAAGTTTGTCTATAAGAGCAGGGGCACCATGGAAAAAGTTAAGAAATCCGTTTGGTCTGAGGCTATGTTTTTGTGGGTGTGTGTATGCGTGAAAAGGCTTTGCGTTGGGCAAAGAGGGTATTATGTCTGTACATCAGGTCATGTTCTCTCACTCTTTTTAACATTCGTAGTTCCAAGTCAAGCGAAGTCTTTGTCCCTTAGCAGGCCTTCCACTCACACAGTGGCATCTATGTTAAGCCTTTGTGGACGCACAGCATGCAACGGTCTCTTTTTAGAGTAAATGGAGCAGATTTGTGGGGCCACTGACATGGGATGTTCTCTCTCTGATAAGCAAAAGAGGCAGGATAACCAATGGGCACTGAACCCGAGCTCTGTAACTCATACAAAGAAAGAAGAAATATGGCCCTTTTTCTCACAACCAAAGTGTTCAAGCATTCCGACAACTGAAGACTACATTTAGAAAAATGAACGTAGCTTCCAATCAGTTCCACTCACCTTACCTGCCAATCCACGATCCTTGTTGCACACTGAAATATATTATCTATATGGGTACAAGCAAGAGTGCGAGAGAGGCGAGAGAGAGAGAGACGAGGGGAAGGGTGCGAGTGAGAGGGGTGAGGGGAAGGGTGCGTGAGAGGTGAGGGGAAAGGTGCGTGAGAGGTGAGGGGAAAGGTGCGTGAGAGGTGAGGGGAAAAGTGCGAGAGAGAGGTGAGGGGAAAAGTGCGAGAGAGAGGTGAGGGGAAAAGTGCGAGAGAGAGGTGAGGGGAAAAGTGCGAGAGAGAGGTGAGGGGAAAAGTGCGAGAGAGAGGTGAGGGGAAGGGGGTGAGAGGAAAAACGACAAAGGCAGAGAGAGAGAGAGAGAGAGAGAGAGAGAGAGAGAGAGAGAGAGAGAGAGAGAGAGAGAGAGAGAGAGAGAGAGAGAGAGAGAGAGAGAGAGAGAGAGAGAAGGGGGAGAGCGACAAAGGCAGAAGGGGGGAGAGCGACAAAGGCAGAAGGGCGAGGCACAGAAATGGAGGCATAAATAGAATGAGGGACTGAAAAATGGAAAGAAAAGGGGGAGAGCGAAAGTAAGAGAAAGTGTGTGAGAAAAAGTGCTACTAGTTGGCAACATGTAGCACCTCCAAGCCATGGCAAAATGCTAACCAGCGATAAAGAGTGTGCAAAAGAAAAAATAAAAAGCCAGAAGGAAGGGAGGAGATGGGAGTTGGAGGAGGCAGAAGGGAAGGTAGAGACGGGAGCAATTCGCGTGGGGAAGAGACAGGAGGAGCCAGCAGGGAGGGAAGCGAGGGGTAAAAGAAGGGAGGTGGGAGACAGAAGGAAGGGGATGGGGAATAGTCAGAAGTGAATGGGGAGATGAGCGTGGATTTAAGAGAAGGGAGAAGAAGGAGGAGCCAGAAGGAGGATTGAGACAAGGGATCCGATTTACAGTGCTGCTCAAGTTAAAAATCCACTGGCGGAAAATACCTTATTTTCAGTTTGCATTAAACTGGCTTTACACTGGGACTCCGGCATTGGAAAGCTAGAAGAAAGTCCTCCCGTCTATTGTGGGAGGTGGAGCGCAATAGAAAAGGTGCTATGCACATGATATGGTGGCGGGGAGGGCATGCATCAATTAATGGTGAAATTTGGGAAGTAAAGTGTGATCACGCTAGTTTCTTTCGTGATATTTCAGAGGAGTGGTGGTTGAGGACAAAAGAAGGATTAATGCAGTAACAGTGGACCTTTTGTTCCAGGTCTTTTAAACTGGCACATACTTATATTTAACATGCTAAGGATGCCAAAATTGAAATCCTAGCTTAGTCCTGTACTTTTAAAATTCATTTGGTCACCTTGAGGTCAAAGTGCGCAATACGCTTTGAATGGAGGTAATCAACTCCATCCAGGATCTGCTTCAGGAACTGTGTGGCCTCCTCTTCCGTCAGGGACTCCTTTTCTGCCAAGAAGTCAAAGAGCTCCCCGCCAGACACCAGCTCCAGGATCAGTATCACATCAGTCTTGTTCTCAAAGATGTCATGCAGGGTGATGATGTTAGGGTGCTGGATCTCCTTGAGGATGCTCACTTCACGCTCTATCTCCTCGCGGCTCACACCACGCCGGCTGGAGGACAGGCGACGTTTCTTTATGAACTTAGCTGCAAACTCACACTTGGTCCTCTTCTCGTAGCACTTCCGTACAATGGCGAATTGGCCGCTGTTAGAGGATGGGTAAAGTTAGTTTACAAACCTAAACAAAGGCAACTGTTCTCAGTCTAAGAACAAAATAGTTTAGATAAAAAAGAAATAAAGCAAATAAAAATGGTGGAGGCAGGGGGTGGTTGTCCAAATTACTGTAACCTTATACAGCAAAATGGTATCATACAACAGGAAAGAAATTTGACAATACATAATTCATGATAGGTCACTCATAGTTTGAGTAGTCCAATAGCTTTAAGAGATGTGTTATTTGCACCCAGACTTGACACTATTTTGGATGAGCAGGAACAATCAGCACAGATATCCACAAACACATTTGCTTGTAGAACAGCTTTAATTTGCTGCCAATTTATCTTTTAACTTAATCATTTTCATTTGCTATTTTCAGTGCATGGTTTTTTGGGAAAGCAGTGTAAAACACGGCACATGGGAACAAAATGTTGTCAAGTTTGGGTGCACATAGCAAATCTGTTAAAGTTATTAGACTTCTCAAACTAGGAGTGACATACCCTGAATAATGTACCATTTTGTTGTACAACTTTTCAGCCCTTCATCCTCCCACATAGAGGGCAGTCCATTTTGTTACCTTGTTTCAAGTTACTGTAACCTGCAACCTCCCCTTCAACAGGTGTCTGCTAACTGCAAATTACATGTACAGCGTTCCATTGCCTCCTAGATGCGTTTGTGCTATATAAACCCAAATACAAATGTGGCCAGATTGGAAATGCTCCACTGCATCTGCCCCCCAATACACCCAAATGCATAGCTGACAAATGGCCCGTGCCCAGAGGATCTTACGCCAGCCACCCCCAGACAATCAACAGCACACTGCATACCAGAATCATGGATACATTATCGGAATTGGAGCAGCAAAAACAAGTCACAAAATCTAAAACTTTGTGGACTTTAAAACATGGAATGCGTGAATGTGGCTATCATAGTATGGGGGCCCTAAAACTACCTACAGAGGTGTGGTCTGCCCTTCGCTTTAGAAAACCTGTACTTCTGCTGAGTAAATATTTTTTTATTCATCTAAATAGTGTTTGGCTTGAGGCCAAGAAATCATACTGGTATATACGGCCTATGCCCTTCGCGGTCCCATTATTGTACTGGATTCCCATGTGATGCTGGAATACATGGCAACTTCAGGGTTGTCTAGTGACGATGTTGCGGTCCTTGGAGACCGCAAACAGCTGTTCGATTCCGGCACATGTATAAAATAGTTTGCACTAGAATATAAAATAAAATGTACAACGTGCCAGTACTGCGTCAATTACACGGTCCATCCCCTCTCCCTTTAACGCCCTGGCTTGTGTACATCACTTTTAGAGGTATTTTTCTACACACCAAAAGTAGAAATTAACAAGGGGCGAAGGAAAAGAGGATTCTTGGCATTCAGTTCTGACAGATGGGAAATTGTTACAAACACAGAAACAATGCAGCGCCACAGCATTGTTTAGAAACGAATACTTTCCCCGTCTTGTCTAGGCCGAATGCCCGCCCACCCCAGCCTACAAGAAGTCGAGCGGCGCAGAGTTTACATTCTTAGGTGGTGACATCACTGCTCGCGACTGAGGCAGGAAATGCACGAGGCCCGAATTATTCACCACATAAGGCTTAACGGCTCCAAGGTGAATGCTGCTCAGACACGAAGCAGTCACTCAGGTCCTCCCAACCCCCAAACCAGCCTTATGCTGCTGACTCTACAGCTGGACGGAAAGATAGCCAGTTCAATGAGTTTACGAGCCTATGTGGAGGAGAGGAAACGCTTATGAGTCATGGGCGCGGAGAGGAGCCAGAGAAGAGCGTTGCCTAATTGGAGCATAGGGAGAATGTATACACCCTCCTCCCGTCCCTGACTCACCCCGAACCCGGCCCTCCCTCCCTTCCTCCCACCGAACTCCACGGCTTTGAAAGAAAGCCTTCACAACCGGTCGGACATCGGCCTCTGCCCAACGTAAAAAGATTAAAAAAAATAAAAAACGCACTCACGCATGCGGTTGCCTGGTCTCACCTGCCCAGCTCCTCTCCCATGTCATAGTGCGACTCCACGTTATCCTGCTTGAAGGTCGTCATCGTTTCGAAGGGCTTCACATCAGCAGGAGGCTCACTTGCACGTCTGCCCCCCTTCAACGATCACAGATCGCCCTGGAAAGACAAGAATCACAACCCAAATGAATGCCACCTGGTGCATCACATTTCCCCAACCAACAGATTGGTTGCTATTAAGCCTTCTCCTACGGATAAAAACATATTCTCCAATACCAAAGAGGTGTGCCCTTTATTCCACATCTGTATTGTCTATAACTATTTGTATATTATGTATGATCTTGTACAGCATTGTAACATAAACTGAACAACCCTCTTGATGCTTATTGCACCCTGGCGCACATTACAAATATGAAACTAAACTAACTACAAATTTGTGCCCAATGCATCCACCTTCCTTCCCTCCTATCCTTCCATCCTCCCTCCACACACTGGCTATTGCTAACTCCTTCACATGCAATGTGTGCATCTCAGTTCTCACTCTACAGTCTGGCTTCCTCTTGTATATTACCCAAATGACAAACCTGACAAGGTTGGGTTAGTGATCCAATGCAGGGCTTTATACTGCAATAATCGCTGTAGTAGCGGCCTCAGAGGATTGTATAGACATTGGCGTGTTGTACCCCACTAGGTTAACCGGACCGCAGTCTGAAGAAGAATAGGAAAAGGGATGGAGCTCTAGGGGCAACGTGAAGAGTGTAAAGACTACAAGAACTGGGATTCAAAGCAGGTTAAGGGAAGAGGGATGATGTTTGGGGAGGGGAAAAAAAAAATAAAAAATTGCTGCGTCTTGATACAGCCAAAATGGATCATGGATCCGGAGGGCAGAACATTTAAGAAAAGTACATTGAAAAAAGGTGTCAGCAGGGAGTACTTTAAGGGAGTTTCAAGAAAGTAAATACAGATTTCTAGATTGAGTTAAGGGCACACTTCAAAATACCCTTAGACATGCCAGAATATCTGTACTACTAAAAAAGGGCAAGCCTCTTTTGAATCCTGGGAGTTAGACCTATAAGCCTCGTAAATTCTGATAGCAAATCTTGTCAACAGCCTTGGCACAGAGATTGGGGTGGTCTTACCAAGACTGGTGAATCCCGATCAGTCTGGTTTCGTCAAGGGGAGACACTCAGCGACCAATATGCGGAAACTGTTAACATTATCAGAAGCCAACAAACTAAAGAGATTGCTGCAACACCAGTCTTCAAACGCTGAAAAAGCTTTTAACCGTGTCCTCTGGGATTTTCTATTCTTGACTCTAGAAAATATAAACTTTGGGGCAGAATTCCTGGGCTGGATGAGACTTTTGTACAAGGACCAGACTGCAGAGGCGATGGATGACCAATGGTATCTGCTGAATTTAAACTGCATTGTGGCAGTCAACAATGGTGGCCCCCTCTCACCCTTGCTTTTTGTTCCATCACTGATACCATTGGCAGCTGCCATCAGATCAGAGAGCAGAATTGTTTGGTGCATTTTCATGGTGTTCTGCAGAAGGTATGGCTATATGCTGAAATCCTCCTTTTGGTGCTGGAGGACCTGCCGCCTTTGATACCTTATTTAATGGATCACATTGAGAGATTCAGTCATTTTTTTAGAGCGAAATCACAGGCATCATGAATCCAATTCTTGGTGTGGACAAGAAATAGGACTTTGATTTTGGGAGAGGATACCGATTTGGAAGACCCGTTGTACTCGCAGGCAACCTGGCTGTTTAGGGCATCTATGGTGGTCCAAAAAACTATTCTACAAAATTGAAAATCTACTGTCATCCCAACCAAATCTATGCAACTTCAGGAAATGTACTACTTTTCAGATAGAGAGAGGTGTCCTGCAGAGCCAAAAGAAAACCAATTTCTTCGAGGGTATATGGAGCAGATTTCTTCAGTTAGATTTGGAGCGATTCATGGCTGGTGCATCACCAGAGGGGTTCGGGAGTATTGTGGTATTTATTTTATTTATTTCCTCTTTCCTTTACCTCGTTTCACCATCTTTTTTAGTTGTGTTACTATGTATTTATTGTATATGATGGTATTGTAAGACCAAAAATATTGTTTTGAAACTACAGATAAACAATAGCAGTGTGTGGCTGGGTGGAATCTAGATGGCCATCAAGGGGACCCCCCCTTGAAGAACGGATGTTTTGTTGTCAGGAAATACATTTAATTTCTCCCTGACCAAAAACACTACAGAATAGTTAGCAGTATTAGGCTGGAGCCCAAGAGCAGCCAAGTCAAGTGATAGACTTGATAGACGAATGTGAACAGAAACAGACGAATGTGAACAGAAACAGAAGGAAAGAGTATTGCAGAAGACTAGTGAAGCAGGGTATCGCGTTTTGAGCCCAGCTGGGTAACAGCAACAGTGCCTGCTTCATCAAGCTGAAATTGCAACGGTTCCGCCCTACAATGTCTGGTCTTGTTGAGAAGCAAGTGTTGGCGCAGCTCAGGTACCATTAGCCACAGTAGTAAGTCTCAACATCATCACTGAGGACTCGAAGCAGCAGAGGCCAAAGCCATGAGATTAGGGAACTGTGGCCAGTACTGGGTCGTGTTATTACATCCACTATGCTGAGGGATGAGTCTGCCAAAATGTCACCTTAAACTATGCTCAAGCTGCCACTTCTGCAACAGGGGGCAGCACCACCAAGAGACAAGGAAGTCCAGCAGCACCTGCAAGTAGCCTTCTTGCTTGCAAACCCGAGTGGGGAAATCACCAGCCACCATACACAGAATAGCAGCCACAGTGTTTCCAAGACACTACGACCTTATTCCAATTCTTTCCTACTCACTTAAGGCTCTATTAAGGGGCAACTGCAAACCACACATCATGCACCGCTCCCTACTCCGATGACTTCCGCTGCTGAATCCTAGTGCCATGTATTTTGCCGTCCCAGGGAAGAGTCAACTGCAATCCCCTGCAGACCTTGCCACCCCGAGCAATCAGTCCAGCAGAGCCTACAGGGGTGCCCCATACTCACCAAGCCAGAGATAGGCCTTCCCTCCCGAAGTGCAGGCCCATCAAGGTTTGAGGGAGCAATCAAAAACACCAAAGCCCACAGACCCACAAAGCCCAGCAAATGGGTCAAAGTCTTCAGGAATAGACGAGACCAGCACAGAAGGCCACTCCCAGGTCCACTTACCAGGAGAACAGAAAAGAAAGAGGAGAAGTATGGGACCGTCAGTGGCTTTATAACCCGGGCTACGAGGGGAGAGGAGCTACAGAAAAAAAAGAAGCATTTTGGGAAGGGGTTCAGTCGGAAAGAAGATGGCCTCCATATAACAAGGACGAGGAAGAGTGGGCGCAGACGTAATGAAGGATAAACTAACGAGTGTCTCAGCGTGCTTCAATTACATCGGCGACAAATAGGTGGACTTCACTCAGTCTCAACAGAACCATTATGGTGCCTCCACATTCTCCTCCAAATTGATTTCTCACAACAGCTCTCCAAATTAAATACCCCTTACTCTGACACCCATTCCTCTTTGCACAGATCGGTTCTCCTACCGCTTGGTGTGCATATTTGCACTTGAAACATTAAACCATTTGGATATAAAAATATTCTCCTTACGTAGTGTATTATGGATGTAGAATACACAAACAGGAAAAAGAAAGGGCCAGAACACCCTGTTGGTTCCTGAAGAATGCATACGTTTTAAAGTACAGTCGATCTAAAAACTACGGTGGAAATAAGTCCACGTCTCTGGTGTAGCCATTTCCCTAGTGGACTGCTGTAATCTGTGCAGCAGCAGATGACAAAAGAATGGCACTTGTGCTATGACAAGATTAAAGGGCTTAGCTGACCAAAATGTCACCAGAAAACCTCTATTCTAGAGCTGGGTTCAACCTTTAAAACTGGGGTCGACTAAGATTACAGCTCTCACAATGGATTTATAATCCCCACCACCATTACATGACCAAAATGACCACTTAGATATTCAATAATTAATACTTCTTTCACATAGTTATATTGTTTACCCATTTCATATTCCACTTGTCTGTTTGCATATATTACTTACTGACTGTATTTAGATTGTTTTCAGTGTTACATTTTGTATTACTTTCGTTTTTTTTTTAACTTAACATGGTGGTAGGGTGGGGGCTGTTCCATCTGCCCCCAAGCAAAAGACATGCAATTATTTTAACTAACAAGCACTGGCAAAGACCACAGTTTTGGCTTTTGTGTAGGTATTTGCAAGGCACTGGCATAATGGTACTACCTGGCTCTAAGATGGAAACAGCTTAATAACGGTAAAGGTTCCCGGGCATATGATACCAGAACCTGCCAAATGTCGATCTAATACTTATACACAAGGCAAAATCATTGGCTTTGACACTACTGGTTTGTAACAGGGCGTCAGTGAAAGGAATAGAGTGGAGTACACACCTATTGCTTAGAAAACAGAGTCAGACTTCTTTAAGATTTTTAATTACATCAGTAGTACATTTACAAATGCAATTAAGGTATTACCTCTCAAAAAAATGCTTAGAAGTAACATTGGTATACCTTACACAGCACAATTTGATGTTACAACTTGGTAGAGCAAGCTGAAAGAGATCCAAGGAGATTGGGTTTTGGGTGAACAGGAGGCAGGTAGTGGGCAGGAAATGCCACAGGGAATAGCATTGCCATGGGAAGTCAATGGCTGGATGATAAATAATCAAACGAAACCCACAAGATGTGGGTCCCTCCTTACATCCCATCTCCCTCTTCACATACCATCTCTTTTCTTTCTGTGGTGTAATACAATCGTTTTGGCTAACGTAAGAAACTCATGGTGCAACAGTAAAGACAGGCACGTGATCTTATTAAACTGTATAGATAGGTTGGAAAATGCCTAATCTAAACCTAAGATGTGAGCAAGCTACGACCATCAAATAATAATAAGGCATTCCTAGTGACGTCTTGTCAAATAAAGGCCTATACTTAAAATAAAATAAAAAAATTTAAAAAAAACACTTTTGCCAATCCTTACAACTAAATATAAAAAGTGTTGGATAGGGTTCACAAGAAAGAAAGGTTCACAAATGATAAGTCAGGATGTTATAGCCAGGGGTCTCCCTATACCCCACAATTTGAGCACGGGACAAGGCGCGATTCCTGAGCATAGCACACTCTCTGGCTTTCCCAGCACGAGACTACTGTTCCGGTCTCAGGCATCATGCTCTAAGCTGGTCTCTTTTCTACCAAAAAAGTCTCTTGCCTCCGAGGATCTGATGTGTTAAAAAAAATAAAACAAACATTTCCTTTCCATCTGTACATTAGGTGATGACTTTTCAGCCCTGGACCCCACTCTTCCGGGCTCAGGCCCCTCTCGAATAACAGCCTCCCTTTGTCAGGTTTACTATGGACTTTATTCACAAGATTTCACCTGCTGCATTCACGAGTCCTTGGCTGATGGCTTTTCGCCCTTGGATCCCCCTCTCTTCCGGACTCAGACCCTTCTAGAATGTAAGGCTCCCTCCGTCGGGTTCACTATGGCTTTTATTCCAAAAGATTACTTTTTTTGCATTCACATGTCTTAATGTCTTTTTAAACAATCCACTGTGGACATCCCTCCGTCAGGTTTACTCTTGTCAACACAATGTTCATTGGGGCATCATGCTTTGCCCCATTTCAGTCGGCATCCCTCTGTCGGGTTCACTCTTGCCAACCACACAGTTCCTTTCCCTTTCTCACTATGTGGAATTCATCTCCCTTAGCTTCCCAATTAAGTGCCGGTCAAAGACTCTACTGTACAGGGTTTTGCTGGACCCCTATAGGACCACTTCACCCCTTCTGGGATGAGTAATTTCAACAATAGGGGAATCACCCAGAGTCTATTGAGTGAGCACCCACGTGGTGCCAGACCCCCTCTCTCCTTAGTTTACCATTCGCAACTTCCGCTCAACACAGTTCGGTTTCTTATCGGTCCTCCCTTCCACTCACCGGCTGTGAACAACCGTTTGGCTTTTCTGGTCTCTGGAGTCAAGGACGGTACCACGGTAGCAAGAGTCTCTTCCTGCCCTGATCATCAGTGTAGGAGGGCTTTGTGTACTGTATACATCTGCTGCAACACGCTGGCTTTTGTTTGCAGTCTTAAGATTTCCCTTCACAAGGCTTTGTGGGTCTGGGTCGAAAAGGGCAAGGTCGCTTCTTTCCTTGTCGCCCCTTCGGTTGTCGCTGCTTTTCTCCTACTCTTGAACTGCAGCTCTGGGATAGCTGTCTCGTTGTGCGGTTTGCCTTGCTCGTAGTGTACTCTCATGCTCCACCTTTAAAGTGTTTGTGTCGGAAAAAGTGAGTGGGAGCGTAGAGCGAGTATCCTGGTCCACCGCAGACCCTGGATGCAATGGAGACGACAGTGTCCTGTCACCTGGTGACAGATTTCCCCCCCCCCCCCCACACGCGACTAGTAAGTGAGACACCTTCAGGTTTCTCACACTAACAAGTGGTACTTGAATGCAACCTAGGAGTGAGATTAAACTGACTAGTAGTGGGATAACTGAAGATGCAGTGTTCTAAATTGCTGGGAGCTGGAAGCTATTTAGCTCCTACTTGTAGCTTGAAACCAACAGCTACCAGGAGCTACTTTTGGCTCCCCAGTCTTGCTGATGCCTTACAAACATACATATGTTAGAATACCTTTGAATATTTGAGAATGTTAATAAAGTATTGGGACACATTTAGTACACAATTAAGCATAATGGAAAATACATAATGGGCAAAAAGATTGCCTCTCATGTGGAAGTAGATTTGCAGTGCCCTTTGCACTCGTCCCTGGTTGCACAGTGGTAGCTACTGCCTACTGGTTGATGCCAGACACCAAGGAGCTGATTTTCGCTCCTGCTCATTTCGCACCCTGCAGCCAATTTCGCACCCTAAGATGTATCCCAAATAACTTGTTTGTTAAATGAGAGACCAGGACTGGGAAAGTATTAACTCCGTGCTATGGGGATTAAGCAAGGTGCAACTGATCAACCTCTAGTAATGGAGAATTCTTTGCAAACCAGTACAAGGTTTTGCTGCAGTAAATAAAAGAATTGCTTTCGCATATCGAGGTCTATATGTACCAAGTGACTCCAGGACATGACAGTTTGAGCCACCCCAGATTTCACTGCCATACAAAATCATGGAACACCTTTGCCTTATATACCCCCAGGCAGTTGTCCAATGTGAATGCCTCAGGCTTGAAATAAAAATGTAAAAAGCTATTTAATCCTTAATGGTACGCTTTCAGCTGTCTTCTCAAAATTATTGACCCAAGCACCGCTATTTGAGAAGAATAGGCACAAATAAAAATGAGATTACCTCCTCATATGAACATTCAGCACTTGACACCTTTTGTCTGCACTTACCGTTGCACCTGCCACCAGCTGACCGCACTCATTTTTCTTATTTTTTGTTTCTATTTAATTACTGCTATCCTATGTACTGCACTTCCCTTCTCCCCCCCCCCTCAAGCTCCCCCGTCCGCTCCCCCTGGACTTGCGCGATCTCAATGTCACCTGGCCTAGTAAGATTGTTGTCTTTGTCTTCCCTCTGTTCCCCTCCCTTGCCTCGTCACGCCTTGAAACACTTGTGTATAGGCGCGTTATAAACGCCATATCATCTCATGTGTTAAAGTTTTAGTCACAAAAACTTTGCAAGCCGGCACTAGCATAACCTTTCCTACTAAAAAGACAAGTCCAAGCTTACCAAGTAAGGATTCGGTAGGCGTCGCCGATGATTTGGAGTCACCTGGCAGCTATGAAGGTCCAGCATGCGTATGCAAATTTGAGTGGTGGACTTATTCACGGATACTTGGAAGCTCGGATATATACATTACTAGGACAAGGTAATGGGAGATTTCCTACTCTAAAATGGAATCAATGATTATGCCTAGAAATATCAGGTGAAAGAGGGTCAGAGTAGTACATGTATTAGTCATCAAGCAAACCATTAGACTGTATGTCATTACAAACAACAACTGTGTTCTACAAGACGGTGTTCATACAATCAGGGGGTCTTCTAGAGACCATCAATACTGGGCAGACACCTAGAATGCACCAACAGGGAAAACCAGATTGTCTCTTGGTTGCAAATGCTACCCGCATGCTCATGGGGTAGGTTGGGAAACTGTCAATTCGCCTAGGGTGGCAAAAACCCTTGCACTCGCCTTGCCTAGGAAAAACATGTGCCTTTTCTGTACTGAGAAATCAATGGTCTGTACAATATTAAACTGGAAATGTATTCCATCATATATGCAAGAAGGGCAGATGTGACAGCTCTTTTCTGAAGGATGGCTCACCGCTCAATATGAACTAGCATTTTCCCGAGGCTAGACCCAGGTAGGTAACTTACGGTCTCGGCATTGGAAAAGAATAATGGCCAATAAAGGTTGCCTGTTCAAGCGATTGAAATAGCAAGAGATGGAACTCTACATTTGCTGGAAACTGGTCACTTGAAAATTGCTATGATTTTTTAAATCACCAAAAGGACAGTGTAAAAATTTGGTCTTTTGTTGCAAATACAATTTGTAGGGTTTTAACATGAGAAGTTTGAAATGCATTTTAAATAGGGATTCGTATTTTTTGTAATCTTCTAAAAAAAAAAAAAAACCACCTTTTTAAGTCCACTTATTTGTATTGGAGTTTGTTATCACGCCATCAAGCAGTCTTTTATGTGCTTTGATGAGCTTTTAGACACGGACGCATACTGCAAAGCCAAAATAAAGCCGGGATTAGATAACTGCCAGAAACAAAAGCAGCATCAGTGGAACACAGACTGCACCGAGATACACGGCCCAAGGGCCCAAAGATGCCCCCCCCCCCCTCTGCCCGGTAACCCCTCGAACAGCCTACTCTATAAATCGGGGACCTGGGTGGACCCGAGAACTCTGAGGGAAGGGAAAGATTACATTTGAATGTTTTTAACCGACTCCCATTTCTCTTTGCCTGCACTACCCACACCCCTGCTTTACCTGCCCGTTTCCTTTGCGGGATCCTGTGTTGTTGAGAAGACAACCCCTCTTCTGCCAACGCTAGGGTCTTTTGGGAATCATCTGCATATACCACTACTCCCAAACCTCTCTCTGAGCTGCAGATACCATTAAAAAGGCGAGAGAAGACCAACTAGCAATGTGTGAAAGAGGTGAAAGGCAAGTAGAATTACAATGGTATTAGACACCAGATGATATATGGTGTCAAATATGCTGTAGCATGCACTAAACAGCTGGGTAGGGAAAACGTTCTATTCATGGGAAGCTTTCTGGAGTGCTACCTGTCATTTTACAGCTGCTTCAAAACGCTCCTCTAAAGAAGACCGTTCTAATGCAGATAAGCCAGCATGATTGTACGAAAAGTCCAAACGAAAGTTTGTCAAGGGTACCAGGGGAACACGTGTTCTATAAATAGCATCCCTTCTCCTGCTAAAGTAGTCCTCTGCAAATCTGAACATCCCAACTGCTGCTGCTTTTCTAGACTCCCAATCGCAAAGACACTGAAAAAGGTTGGGTCTTTTAATCTCTTCCTATCGTGAAGCTAATACTTCCCAGAAACAACTGAATTCAAACCCAGAAGTGGGAGAGAGACGGATTCTGAACATCAGATGACACTTCACAGACTAGCAGCAATGCAAGGCATTTGCACTAACTCCATTAGACCGCCAAGCAGCGTTCAACGCCACGGAGGACAAAGTGTTGCTTGACTGTTTTACAATATCACTAGGCATAGCAGGACTGCACGTACCTGGTTCACACTGAAAGAGCACCGACCAAATCAAAGTAGGCACTATACTCTCCAGGAGTGCCACTAAAACCTCATGGATCAACCCTTTCCCAGATCCTCGCATCATGATAGAGGTCATTCTTCTCCTGCTATTGCAAAAAATCCCAATTCTAAGCACCAGTTAACTACAATTTCTGATGATGACTTTTTGGTAGCCATGTACAAATACTTGGAAGTAGTGAAGTAGTGTACATTGAATAATTCCAAATTCACAGAGCTCAGGTCATCTTTGGCTTGAAGAGCCATACACTTCAAGCCAGCTCAAACAGAGTTAAATTCAAAACTAAGCAGAAGCGACAACTGTACTCCAGGATAACTGTAGACGATCTTTACACCTTACCAACCATCTCAAGCACAAGATCGGCTAACCTGAACCTATTCAACATCTTCTGATCCAGAATCAAGACCTAAGGTCACAGATCTCTGCATGCGTAAGGCTTCACACCTTCTCAAACTACGCCTGCATGCAAACGTGGCTTCATCAAATTCCGGGAGTCGTAGGAAGGTGAAAGACTTTCCTCCACTCTGCCTATGGCAGTGACACTTCCGTACCCATGAGACTGACCTTTTCTCAAGCCAAGCATATTCAACACAGTATTTTTTATTATTTTATTTTTACAATTATAAAGCACACAAAGCAGCCCTTGGGCATTGTGGCGCAGTTACAAGCAAGGCTTACTTAGCTCATGAAACAAGAGGGAGAAACCAAAAGACAGCAGGTCGGTGGTTCTTGGTTACACTGAGTCTAATATCAGACAGTTAACAGTTAAAAACGTGCAGTGTACAATGGTGATAGGGGGACTCTCTGGTTCAGAGGTTACAGGAGAACTAGATAGAGCTCAAGTCTCTACTGGATCCGAATCTAGGAGCAACTATTGGTGTAGAGATGGCAGGGATAGTTAAAGAGCATGGTTTTGAGGGATTGCCGGAAAGACATGTGCGAGGTCTCATTCCTGAGGGTATTTGGGAGGGCATTCCATTGTCTAGGAGCAATGAAAGGGAAGCTGGCGCCGCCTGCTTTGGCCCTTTTGACGGTGGGGACGTTAAGCTGGTTGGAGTAATGCGATCGCTTGGGGCTGGAAGAGGTGGCTCTGACAACATTTTCAGAGATAAGAGGGGGCTGTGAGCGCGAGGGACTTATTGCTCACACACGGACACTGGTGTGTCTTTCTGGTTAGATACGCAAGGCCAATGCTCTTACAACCCTTAACCCGGGTGTTGGGCCTCCATCAAACTAGTCCCATTGTTTCAATCTGTAACATGAAGGCAATCCATGCCACAATGTATCCCAGCCCCTCATGCGACTGGCAGTATGATGACCATCTGGCTAACTCGTGCTTGCCGTCTCTCGTTCATTTGCCTTTCCGCTCCCCCAAATCCTGTGATGCCATTAAAAAGAAAATACGCAATGACATCCCATATTGAAAAATTAGCTGAATCTCTAAAGTAGGCGTGCTTTTCCTGTTTTTACTTGCTAGTCATTTCTACTCCAAGGTGCTAGATACCAGAGTTGGCCGAATATACCTGAATTGCAGTCTCCACTGCACACAAAAAGGAACATCCGCCGACAGGTGTAACAGTTACCCCAGAAAGTACTTCCAGGTAACGAAGGTGGAGGAGCTGAAGAGTGTTATGAATGCCCCATGGAGATTTTTATTGGAGATTTATATTGTGCTTAACGCCAGGCTCCTACAGCTTCTAAAAGGCAAACTAAGCATCAAACCTATGTATGGAGGGAATTGTATTGCTCATCAACGATCCTCCCAATTCAGGGTTTGAAATTGCTGGGAGCTATTTAGCTCTTGCTTCTAACCTAGGAGAGCCTGGATAGCTTGAAATGGCTCCCATGAGGTACCCTGTGCCAACTTGTGCCTTACAAACATGCATATGGTATGATAAGAGTATTTGAGAATGTTAATAAAGAAGAATTAAGATACATCTTAACATAATGGATCATACATAAAGGGCAAAAAGTTAAACTTTTCCTCTCATTTAGCAAGTTAGATTGCTGTGCAATGTGTATTCGCTCTTGGTTCCCAAGTAGTGGCTCCTGCCTATGTGTTTATGCCCAAAAACCAGGAGCTAGTTTTAGCACCTGCTCATTGAATCTTAATTATAATATTTAATCAAAATAGTTTTTTTATAACGCGCTTAATACCAAATAGGTTTCTAAGCGCGGGTCCAGGATTCAAACCTGTGTTGCTCTGTGTCGTCTTGCTTCCAAGACGAGCGCGCTGCCCCTGAGCTATACTAACCCTGCCGTTTAATTAACTATAGGTCCACCCGAATAATTTTCCCCTTTCTTGTCCAGGTCTGGGAAAGTTGGCCAGTGAGATCAAGCCCATGGACACATTTACCTAGCGAGATCTCCTTTTAGGCCTTTTTATTTTTCAAATTGTTTCACAAATGGGACTATAGTTTGGGATGGAGTTGACCGATCAATTAAGAACATTATCAATCAATAGCAAACCTCGGTTAGTCTTCATGTGTCCACACTCCCTGCTCAAAATACTCAACAGGGCCCAAATCCTTGCCACAAAAAGAAAAATAAATCTACAAAAGGCAACTGAAAAAGCATCGTACACTGAACAATCACATATAGGCAAACTACCCCTTCATCCATGTCACAGTCCATTCCTCCTCACCAAGCTTCCAACTTATTTTTGACAAGATTATCTCCTTAGAAAGGCTACCAAGATGCCCTCTTAAGAAAAACAATGGTATCACATCCTTTACCCATGAAGAGGCTCAGCCTCCGACAAGCTTACTGTAGTTAACCAAGCCATACAGGCTGGTTGCTGCTCCTTGTAAACTGGCAAGAACAAACTCCGCTAGGTATTGTGGGAAACACCAGGTAAGTCATTTAATAATTTCCATGGACTCCTATAAATAGCATGGTCAGGCCATAATTTGACACCCATCTATAGCTTACGGGCCCAGCTAATTTGCTGGGCAAGACCATGAAAGAAATTAATATATATAGCTCCCTGGTTGGTTTTAATATTAATTATGCACCATCTTGTTTCTTGTCAATATGCAGAAACGTCCACAAACGAGGACAAAACTTTCCTCCAGTCATTGGCTTTCAAAATGTATAATTTCTTGAACATTCCCGGTGTTCCCTTCCAGATCCAAGTGAGTTACACATTTCTTCTATTCTCTTTCCAGGCTTAGGCAGGTTTGGATGAGAGAAATATCCTCCAAGTATTCTGATAAATTTGCTGGAGCTTAAAAACTAGGATAGGGTGGGGTACAAGACGGCAGTGATGTACAATCTCTGGTTATCACTTTTGCTTTGAATTCCCTCAGAGTAAGAAAAATAGCTGGTGATCTTCTGGTCTTAAACACTGAACATTCATATCACCACTTCTCACCTCTCCATTCCAACACTTCCAAAGTTATAGGATATCTTAAGTTTTCCCGTTTGACACAGAACTAGTCAACAGAGGGGTATCATCACATGTGTCCGATTAAGACAATATGGATTGTGATCTATGTTGTTGATTACATTGCTTGATGTTTGCAAAGCCTTGAGGGGTTTTTTCTGTACTCCTGCCCTCTGTAAGGCAGAGTAGAAGCACAGAGCACCCCAGCCAAGATTCTCCATTTGGCAGCTATGGATGAGCAATCAAGGCTTAAGCAATCAGGAGGCGATGCAGGTTGGTTCTTAAGTACAGCGTAGTCCCCAAGCCCCCACAAAGGAATGTCCACACACTATGTTAGTGATAACAGTTCTTTATATAAATAAGGTTCAAATTATATACACATACAATAACACTTTGTGTTCAGGCAATACTAGAATGATAAATGTGCAATTTCTATGTGGTACCACAATTACTCTTTGACTCCATTAAAATGCACCAACTGCTGACAGTTTCAAATGGCATACAAATCAATAGCAAAAAGGTATCAACCATAGACTTAGGAGAAAAACAAATTGGTTAAACAATTGGCAGAATACTTTGTCCCGTTACCTACGCACATGTCCCGTTACCTACGCACAGTTCTGTGCGAGGATCCCCCCACCCCCTTACCAGGGCAACCTGTAAATATATTAAGCAAGCCACGTCCACATATTGTTTAGCAGAGTCTTATTTCCATGTTCTACTACCCCAATGTACATGGTTTAGCAGGGTTAGACGTCGGGTCGTCGACGGGTCCTTCATGAGTGGACTCCCTTTAAGGCAGGAGCCACGTATCGTCGAGATCCCTCGAAGAAAAGGGTGAACAAAGGCGTTGAAGCAGCATCGTCGGTCCTGTCGGTGCTAGTCAGCGACCTTGACTTTCTCCGGCGGGACAAAGTGGTCAACAGCGATAAGCAAGGGAGTCCTTGATTCAAAGTGTCTTATGCAACGGAGCGGTGCGGCTCAGGTCGACCAGGTGACAGAGGTCCTCCGGACCACAGTCACAGTGGCAGTCATCGATGGCCTCGACGTCCTGGCGCTTTGCTTCAGATTCCTCGGTGGTCCCCGCCTCCAGTCGGCAGCCTTTTGATGACCGACTTCCAGGGAGCCTTGGTGAAGGTTAGCTGGTGCATGATGCTCCCTCGTAGCTCAGGAAGAGGTCTTCTACCCAGGTCCTCTTGGATCAGTCCTCGAAGGCACGACAGCTTTCAGATTGCGTCAAAGGAAAGCAGCAGCAATTCCTCTGCCCGCTCGGTTTTGAGAGTAAGCATTCACTCTGCCGGGTCACACTCGGGCAACCAATCATTCAGAAGGGCATTCATGCAGGCAGGCAGGAAATCAGGCTCATAGTGCATTCAGCCAACTCTTCTTCCTACAGACACTCACAACAAGGAATGTGGATTGGGACAAGCACCCAGCCATTCAGCACTCTACACTGCATTCATACCATTTTCGGGCAGGGCCGTTTCATTCTTTGTGTTACACACCAGAAACCAGACACCCATAACATGAAATGTATATTGGTCACACACTCTAATCACCCAGTTCCCACCCCAAGGGCATACCCACAACATACAGTCACTGGGAAGGCTCCAGCCAGTCTGGCCTGGACCTACCCACAATACCATATATGGAACTTCCGCCCAACAGCCTGTCAAGGGAAGGGACAGAGTCAGGGCTTCCCAAGACTTTGGGAAAACAAGGTAACAGGTAACAGAAAGCAAGAGGCCACGGGGGCCATATTGTCTCCTATCTGGAATAAACTGATACCAATGGCAGGGCCTGGGTATCCCAAAATGGAGGATACTCAGAGCCCCTGTCAAATTCAGCATGCAGCTGCCACCAGCCCATACCCTGCTCTGTGGGCCACACACAGGTGCCCAAAAACATACACTAGGGGTACACGGTTGTACCCCCTCCCATGGGTGCCATAAGGGTATCCCAAGTGTCTGTACACCAAACCAAAAAAGAGGAAGCGCTGCACTTCCAGGAGTCTCACATGGACGCCTGTGCAGAAAATAACACAGAACACACATGATAAAAGGACTACAGGACATGGAGGCCCTGTCCCTCCAAAGCATTTCCAGCATCACAATGTTGACTCTTCCACATAAGGAATTTGGAGGAAAGATAACTTTATTTTCAATCAGTTATTGGAATCATGGACACAACAGTGTTCACATCTTTAAAAAAGTGTTTAATGGAATTATTAGATGGCGTCTAATTATGAATTTGAATTATCTGTTTTGCTAATGTAGAATAAAAATTGATGACATTGACTAAAGTATTGGCCAATGTAATGACCTTTTGTTAGAGTGACTGGGTTTTCATCAGTGTGTCTGATGATAAGTTTTGTGAATTGGTCTTTACCGTGACAGGATTTGACCCATGGCACCAGAAATCAAATGATCAACGTACCTTATGAAGTAATAAGTGTTTGAACATTTCTAACATTGTCGTGCATCCTATTCCAACCCTTTTACAGTCAATTATTCACAGCAGGTATGATTGCATCAAACCCACATTTCTTAGCAGGGCTGCTAGGTTTTGGGACAGTACTTGAATTTCTTAAAGAGCTGCTGAAATGACAAAGCACAAACATGCGTTGGCATTTTCTGCGGCCAGCTAAAGTACTGAGCAAGAACAGTGTCTGAGCTCCGCCTACCGGTTTCACTACAAATTTCACGAATCTCATTACTGCAATGTCGAAAACCTTGCATGAAAAACAAAAAACTTTCCCCAAAGAATAGATGGGGAGGGGCGTTGGGCACAGGGTGTGCTGCGAGCGGTCTGCCATCGCTTTAAAAATACAGAAAATGTGTTTTACATGCAGATTTTTCGACCCCTCAGTAAGAAATTGGTATTTTTACGTAAATCCTTCCCACCCCCCCTTCTGAGCTGGTGCGATGCCTTGCGCTTTTCAAAACTTCTTCTCCAAGGTCACATTACGGAGTCCCACTACCAAAAATCTAGCACATTTCAAAGCCTCATTATGAATCTACTGACTCATGTAGGATAGTCCAAACAGGCGGAGACGTTTTGACAAGCCAGTTATGCAAGGCAAGCCTCACATTGAATTGCCAGTGCCTTAACCCTATTTGCATTTCCAAGTCAACAGCTTGTTGGGAAAGGTAGCATTTTTGGTGGTGGCAGTAAAAACACCACAGTGATCACATATAGCCCCTCTCATCAGGCCTGCTATATTCCTAATGGTTCAGGACAGACACACTCAGTCAGGGCTGCAGTACCTGTAATGGCTCAGAAGAAGAACATCCCATGAGGGCTGCTAAACATGTAATGGCTCAGACCACAAACATTGCATCAGGGATGATCTACCTGTAATGGCTAAGAAAAAGCACGTCCCATGAGGGCTGTTAAACTTGCAAACATTGACTTAGAACACAAATCTGATCTGGGCTCTTACACTTGTAATGGCATACAGTGCTGGTAAAGCATCTGTATTCAAGCAAGTACAGCATCGGGTGAGACACACCTCTAACTCTATAATTCCCAGCCTAATGCCCAAAAGAAGGTTTGCACACATCTAAAAAGGAGCACCCAAGGGTAAAGCTGCACTGGATTTAAAAATGGAAAAGGCATTTTCAGCTTTTTAAATATTGATTAGTGCTATGTCAAAAGACAAAAAAGGAGAGAAAGAACAACTCTGAACCTAAGCAATACAGGAGAACAAAGTGAGGGGTGAGGGATAGGCCGTGAGAACAAAGAACGTATTGCACACTCCAAAACCGGAATTTGAGCAGCAGGAAGAGAGAGAGACCAATGAGCTACATAAGAGAGCAACAAAGAAAGTGAGAAGGGAAACAGAGGTAAATAATAGAACACACAAACAATAGGAGTGAGGGATAGAAGCAGAGCAAAAGAGACATCTAGAGACAGCAAAACAAGAAAACACAGATCAACAGCATATGGGGAGATCTGGAAATAGAAAATCCAGATTAGAGAAAGGCAGGCCAACAACATAAAAGGAGGTGCTAGAGAGATAATCAAAAGGAGTAGCAACCACAACAAAGAAAATGACAAAACAGAAAAACGTAGGAGGGAAAAACCAATAATAGAATGCAGAGATGGGAGAGGAAGAGTGAGAGCAACAGACCTCAAAGCCTGGCATAGCAAGAGTGAGAGGCAGAACATCAGAAAGTGAAAGACCGGGGAAACAGTAGCAAAGAGAAGGAGAATGGAGCAAAAACATGAGTGGCTGTCAAGCAGGTATTAGCAGGCAGCAACAGTAGGCCCAACAGGCAGAGAAGTGATGCTGGTAGAGTGAGGGACTTTATTTATGATGTAACCAGCTGGCATCTGGCTGGCATCTGTAGTAGTTCTTAACAGAGTTTTGGTGTCCAAGTATAATGAAGAAGAAGCTGAGTAGTACACATTGACAAGTCCTTTGTCACTAATGTTTCCGAACACAGTTCATTTTACGCACCAATTGAATAGTTGTCAGACACTTTTTTTACTCTTTCGAAGGAGGAAACTCATTTTTACTCTTGAAAATTGGATTTACTCTCCAATTCTAAAAACTGGGAGTAAAAAACTCAAGCAAAATTCCTATCTGGAGCACTGCCAACACTGGTCAGAACAAACAATACTACCAACACGAAAGGGAAATCAAGCAAACTACACTGCAGCCTCCTCAACGTTAGATCCATGCCAAAAAACACATAAATCAATGACCTAAGCGAAGGCGGCACAGACGTGCTCTTCCTTTACAGAAAACTGTCTATCAGACAACTATAAAGCCATTGCGAACAAAGCAATACCCGACAATTATAAATTAATACACGCCAACAGAGAAAACCAAAGAGGAGGTGGAATCGCAATTATACACAAAAAAAACACGCCCGAGCATCTCGAATCACCACAACAAACTCGGAAAACTATGAATCCCTCCTAATCAAGATAGAACTCACGACCAATCCAACATAGTATTCCTCCTGATCTATAGACCTCCTTCTTACAACCCCAACTTTGCAACAAAACTAGCGGACGAGGATGCCATGCTACTAACCCACAACCCACCATGACAATCTAGTCATACTGGGAGATTTCAACATATGATTCGAAAAAGAAAATGTATACACAGCAAACTCACTCTGCACACTCCTGGAAACCTTGCAGTTCAAGCAAATAGTAAATGGATCCACCCACCACGCCAGACACATCCTGGGTGAAATGTTCTGCAGGGAATAACTATGTGCATCAGCGCCACCTACACCAATGGTGTAGAGTGACCACTACTGGATACCATTCTACATCACACCCCAAACCCGCCTACTGGCCAGGAAGGAAATACTCCACACCAGCAAGAAAAGAAACGTGAAGAACATGGACCTAGATTCCCTAACAAACCTTCTAGACACAACCATCCCAAGCGAAAGAGATCTCACTGATACAAACATAGATACAATGACCAATTAGCAGCAGCTAAAACATTCAAAGCAACAGCAAAACAACTGGAAGCAAAATGGAGAGAACAATACACCAGACAAGACCAAATAAAATACCAAAGACAACAAACTGTACAAAGCAACAGTCCCCAAAGCAGAAAATAAATAAAATAAATAAAATAAAAACCCTCCTCTACTACACCACAGGAATAGAATCGGCAAACAATCCACAGAAAGAACTCTTGAAAACCCTTCGTGCAAAAATTCCATCACCCCTACACAAACACTTTGTGACAAAATCACCAACCACCTGAGAGCAAAAATAGACAATACAGGAGACCATCAACCTAGCTAGCTGGGGCAAATACAACCACAGGACCACAGGCACCAAATGAAACACAGATTACAGCAAAACTTATCTGCATAGAACCAATCACAGAGGAAACATTTGCCACACTGATCAAGGACACCACGCTTACAGGATCTCCAAGGGATCCTGCCTCCCGGATGTCTTCAAAGGAATCCTCAACCACAGAACCCCAGTGACACTTCCGGAACTAATAGTACCATCCTTTTTCAAATCAGCATACATCAAACCACTAAAGAAAAAGGTGCGAAAGCGCAGAAGACGCAAGCAACTACAGACCGATATCCAACCTGCCCTACCCAGCGAAGATCACGGAGAACCACGTCTACAAAATCCATCAAACACATTAAAACAAACAGAATACTTGGTCAATCACAAGTTGGCTTCTGACAGATGAGAGTAACAAAATCAGCACTCTATCGATATAGGACCACCTGAACATAAACACAGACAACACCCAATCAGCCCTCCTTCTATTGGAGTTTTCAGTGGCTTTTGACACAATCAGCCATGCAACATGAATAAAAAGATTGATGGAATGTGGCAGGAATCCACCCTAAAGTGGCTTACCTTATTCCTAACAAACCGAACCAAAAGAACCCTTCCTACCACCGTTCACTTCAATCACCGAAATTATATCATACAGAGACACACAGGGTTCCAGCCTCTCCCCTCTACTTTTCAATATGCCCACTGATGAAAATCATTCGATCCCACAGACTTACAACTACGCAGACAACACAACAGAATGTGAAAAACCGACCACAGGAACAAAATAACAACCCTCAACAACTGCCTCACAGACATATACAACTGGATGACAACGAACAACCTCAAACTGAACCCTGTAGAAATGGAAATTATGCTCAGGGTTCAACAGAGGGAATCCACAATTGGACTGGCCAAATCAGCATGGGAACGCAACCAGAGACTACCAATGTAGTAAACAACAAAGGAATACTCATGGACAACGGACTATCACAGGAACCGCAGGTTAACGCAATTGCCAAAAAAATGCTTCTTCCTCCTAGAACTATTCAGAGGATTACCCACTACCTCTCCTTTTCCCACAGAACCCTCACAATCATATCCCAGATACTCACATGAATTACCTGCACCAACAGCCAGAAAGACTCACCATGAAACCCCAAAGGGTGTAAAATCCCAGGATCCTACTAAGACTAAACTGAAAAGACCACATCACTTAAGTACTGGTTACCAGTAAAAAAGCACATCAAATTCAAAGCACTCTGCATCGCCCACAAAGTCTTGCACAGACAAGGAGCATAATTCCTCAAAGACAAGATTAGCCGTAACGCCCAGGAAGGGAACTAAGATCCAGCAACGACCTACAAATAGAGGCAAAACATAACAAAAAAAGGAAATTCGACAGAACAGTGTTCTCACGTCTAATTGCTAACAACTGAAACAACTTGCCCAAAGTAATTAGAACCACAGAAGACCACATCACCTTCAGGAAACTGCTCAAAACCCAACTATCCACCAGACAAACCTAGAATGGACACCAACAACAACACTGCAGACAAACAGCTAGAGAGGAGAGGAGAGGGGCCAAAGAATCGCAAACAAGAACCTGGCTAGATACCATCAAGCGGTATCCAAAGGGCCGCCCCAGAGAGAGACCACAACAAACTGACTGACTTTACTAACCCTCTTCCCTTCCTGCTCCTCCTACACAATTGACGCCTCTACACCAGATCTTGGACTAGACACACAAAGATACAGAGAACCATTACTATGCCAACATCCAGAGTGAACCACCCACAGAGCCCAATACCATCTAAAATGCAACAACACGATGCCAGACTACCTTATAGCAACAACCACTTGTGACTCCAGATCCCTTATGGACACTATCTAACAGTGCATACGACCAATCATAACCACACAACACTAACACCAACACAAAACACACACTATCACACACCCGAGGCATGGAATCTTACCCATATGGTTACAATGCGTGAGGCCGCTCACAGTGTCTATATGCAAAACATTCAAATGCCAGTTCCTCCTGGTTCTGAACCCATGCTCTCACCCTTTTCCCCACTAACCCCATCCCACATTTTTGCAGAGCAACGCGAGCACCTGGAGACTGACCATGGGTGGTAGCGGCGCGGTACAAATCAATTTAACATAACGCCAGTAATTATACTATAAGAAAACATGCCCACCAGGGCTCTGCCACACACTTCTGTTGGTTTTGCCTTTAAAAATGTCTTGTCACAACCAGAAAACATGTCCAAACTGGCTGCACAATGTGGGTGAGTATAGATGCGTAATAAAGCTCATCATGTGTGCTTTCCTGTGGATACCCATTGAAAAAAGCCATGCCACAATAAGAAATGGCTTGACTGGCGGCCTTGAATGCCAGTCTAGACACATAACACTCACCATGCTTGCTTTGTCATAGAAACCCAGAAAAGAAAAAAAAAAAAAGAAAAAAAAAGAAAAATAAATTAAGAATACACATTAAAAAGTCATGCCGCAGCAAAGAATGGCGAGACTGGGTGCCCCAAAATGCCAGTGCAGCCACATAAAAGCATGTATCATTTCTATAAAAAAAAAAAAATTTATCATTGAAAACAGCATTTTGTGCTGGCATCCATGATGGACACCCATTAAAAAGTGCATTGTGATTGGGATTCCAAGATGGCCACAGAGGGGAGAGGAGCGTGATCGTGGAGCTCTCACCCCATGGGGCCAAAGACAATAAAGATAGATTAAAAGAGCCTTCCCCAGGCAGAGATTTATCAATGTAGGCTGCAGTGGTGGAGTGCAACAGCCCGGATCACTGGGAGACTTCGGCAGAGGTGGGTGTACGGCCTAGGCCTTCGTCTCCACATTGTCTGAGGTGCGGGGGCACTGAACCCACGGCGGGTGCAGGCCAAGCTGAGAGACACGCTCATAGACCACGAGCAAGAAAAACCACTCGGAGAGACCCAGGGCGGTGGAGGATCCTGTGCGGCTGTGAGGTGGGATGGCGGAAAGCATCCGCTGTCAGGCGGCGGAGGAGCCCGTCAGGAAGGAGCTGCCTGTGATATTGGAGGCCCACCGGGGCTGCATTTGTGGAGCTCCCCTGATGGTGCGCACAAGCGGGAAGATCGAGGAGGGACTGAACCGCCCCCGCGCTGGAGAAGAAGCAGCTCATCAGAGAGAGATCAGGAGGATCCGGAGGGACCATACCCGAAGCCCACCGCTGAGAGCTGCGCAACAGAGAAGGGCACCCGGAGCAGCCAAGAGGCCCAGGAGGGGCCTCACAGCAAGTGTCAAACATCAGGAAGGCGGCGATCCCGAGGTGCTCGACGCCCCCTCGCCTCTCCTTGGGGGGAGAACCATCACAGGTCAGTGTGCGCCCTGGTCCAAGCAAAGGGTGCCAGCAGGCAGAGGCAGGCCAGTGATCAGCAAGCAGTTATCACCAGCTTTAAGCACGTTGAGGAGTGGGGGAGCTAGTCGGTAGGGTCCTTGCCCAAGCTTTGAAGTCAGCTATATCCGGGGCAGCTGGAGGCCCTTTTGAAGTACATTTTGGAGCTGCATATAGTGCCTCAGCCAGTGCTCCCCCATCCAGAAGCGCAGCAAGGGAGCAAGAGGCGCCATGCATAGGAGACAGTGACCAGTGGGGCACTAGCATCCCCGGGCCAATCGTGAGGCCGAATAGAGGGCTAAAGAGTCCATCTACATCTGTGGTGGCCAAGGAAGAATAAGGGAGAGGCCATTTGGTCGGGCTCAGGGCAGAGTGATCCTGGTACCAAGACCAGGAGGAGGGTCATTTGAAACCTGACGAGGAGGACAAACAGTGGCTCACCTGCGCACAGTTAGAGGGGAGTTCATACCCCCTGCACAGTCAAGAGCAGACCCACAAAGCAGCAGAGGGAGGAGATTCCTACGCCCTGAAAAAATGGCCAAAAGAGGTCCAAAGGAATGCAAAACAATATAAGGGAGATCACCCCCCCCCCATCAGACCTGCCTACGCACTATGTCCAAAATCAAGGGGAAGGACATGCAAGCTACCCCCAAGTTTGTGAAGAAACTACTGGAGGGCAATCTGCAGAGAGTCTGGCGCAGAGACAGCAAGGTACCGGCTGGGTGAGATGAGGGGCCCGGGGCAGGAGAGGATTTGGAGCGCTGGTAGGCACTGCAAAAGATTAAGTGGTCACACAGGAGGTCCTTCACCAATGCTTTCAGGATTTGGGGGACAAGATAGCAAACACCATTCAGTCGCAGTTGAGCATGATGCGAGCTGAACTGTTCCAATCGTTGCAAGAGGTGAAGGAGGACATAACGAAACTAGAGGAGCGGACCGATGCAGCAGAGAGCGCAATACAAGAGGTTGCAGGGGACACAAGGAAGATAGACGAGCTGGTAGAGCAATTAGCAAGAGACACCCAGAACCTCGAGACCCAGAGTGAAGACCTTGAAAACCGCTCGAGAAGATCTACGCACGATGGTAAAGCAAGTCTTTGCGGACCTGATAGAAGGGGTAGACTGGTCAGGGATAGAGCTGGACCGCATACACAGAGTGGGGCCAAAGATGGGAGAGCCAAGGGCCAGGACCAGAGATGTAGTGGCGGCCTTACACGAGCACGGGCAGAAGGAGAAGGTGCTGGCAGCTGCCAGGAGGGCCAGATCAATCAGCTATAATGGCTCGGAACTTCAGCTATTCCAGGACCTAGCCCAGACCACCCTGGTGAAGTGTAGGATGATGGGCCCGGTGGTGTGTGCCTAAATGCGAGCGGACCCATGTTATAAATTGGCTTTTCCCTTTGAACTACTGTTCGATTGGTAAGGGAAACAGCATTGGGTCACCACCTGCGAGGAAGGTTTAAGGGAACTTAAAATTGAGGATGAATGGTCACCAAGGCAAGAACAAATACCAGCGAGAGAACCGCTCAAGAGGTAAATGTGACAGTGGATGAAGTTTTTGACAAGGGACTAAAATAAACAGGGCCTAAGGGGCCTAGTTTAACCCCCTCCGTCCCCCCCGACGAGGGGGCAGGAGTGGAAGGTGCCCATCGACACTGGAGTGCCACACTGAGGGAAAAGGGGTGGGGGGGTTACAGGAAGGATTGTTGTAGTCCGCCTGGGGGAGGTAGTTAGGGGAAAGGTACCATGAGGAGGTGGGTAGAACAGGATGTCTTGGTTATCTACATGGATCTAGGGGGACCCGCACAGGTTTACTTTGGGTTGTTACAGGGCTCAATTCCAGAGATGATGGGTCTGGGGAAGCTAGAGGCTGAGGCGGGCGGTAGGGTGAAGGGAATTCGGGGTAGGATCCCTACGGCAGCAACTCATTAGTGCGAGCCGCACGATAAAACGACTGTGGGAAAGATGAAAGTGCTTCGGGTGACCGCCCTTAACACCAGGGGGCTCAATTCCCCGGTTAAGAGAAGGAAGTTGTAACAGTTCTTGGGGGCGGGGAAAGTCGTTGGAATTGTAGCCCTCCAAAAGAGACACGTTCGCAGGTGAGACAGGCATAAAAATCAAGGGGTACGGCCATATGTTCCAATCCAACACCACTGAGAAGACGGGTGTGGTGTGTTAATCACTATTCGGGACATCCCCGGCTTCCAGGTCATTGTTACAAAGGGAGACACAAGACACAGAGGCTAGGTATACGGCAGCCTCTTTCCAATGGGAAAGGGGGAACATACAGTGGCAGCAATCTACGCCCCCAATACGAGGCAAGATGGGTTCTTGCAGACGACACTGACCAAATCTGAGACTTTTGCCAAAGGGCAGATAATATTGGTAGACTACTTTAATCTGCTCTGGGATCCAGGAGAAGACGGAGCGCAAGGGTGTTGCCCAACCAGGTGGTGCCATCTACCTGCTTGAACGAACACATGGGCCAATTGGCGTCAGTAGATGGCTGGAGGGAACTGAGGGGGAGGCTACACATGTTATTCCCACGTTCATAGATCCTTCTCAAGGATAGATTACTCCTGGATGTTGAGGTCACTATTGGGTAGGATTGCGGGGTTTGAGCTAGGAGTGATCGCCCCGTCACACCATGCACCCATAGCGATTAACTTAAATATGGAGCAGAACGACCAGGCCTATGGCGATGGAGGTTCCCTAGCCACACCCTTAAGGGTGAAGTCCTATGTGAGGACAAAGAATAGAATCTTGGGTTAGTTAGCACTTAAAGCAACAGAGGGTTTACAGGACCTGGTGGTGTGGGACGCGTTTAAGGCTACATTGAGGGGGTTAGGTGGAGCTCATCATGATGTAGTGCCAGAGGGACAAACAACGAGGTCTCTACAGGAGGAATTGGAAGCTAAACTTAAACAAATAATGGCTCAAATGGCAAATAACGCTGGAGTATGCTGCAAAGGGAATATTGGCTGATTAGGGGCCACTTAGATGTTTTGCAGACTAGAGCTGCAGAGCGTTCATTGCTCTAGCTCCAGCAGAGGTATTATGTCAAAACCAATAACGTGGATCGCCTGTCAGCGAGGTTAATTAGAAAAGAAGCATCAAGGACAATCCTTAAAATAAAGGTGGGGGGCAAGAAAGCACTGCTCTAACTGACATAATTTAGGTCTTCACAGAATCAGGTCTTCTACCCATCAGATTCCCCTGAGGATGGAGCCCAAATGGAATAATTACGCCTGAAGAAGCAAGGGCGGCTATAGCTACCTTGCCATTAGGAAAGGCTCTGGGCCCGGGCGGCTTTCCAGCGTGCTTCTACAAAACCTTTAGAGAAGCAGTGATACTGTGCTTAGTCAAGCGCTTCAATTCTTTTTTGGGGGCGGGTAGGGTGTATCACCCCGACAATGGAAGAAGTCAAGAGTGTGCTGCTCCCAAAGCCGTGTAAGGATGTCACTATGCGGTTTGTACCGGCCGATTGCCCTTATTAATCTAGACACAAAGATCTACATCAAGGTTCTGGCATCACGCCCGGATAAGCTCCTCCCCAAACTGATTGATCCAGACCTCGGATAACATTCAGTGGGTCTGTCATCTAATTGAAAAAGTAAATAAATCTAGAACCCCTGCACTTATACTAGCATTGGATGCTGAGAAGGCATTTTATTGGGTCGAATGGCCATTCCTCTTCCATACCATGGAGGTTATGGGATTCAGTTCAAAATTCCTTTCAATGCTAAGAGCTAACTACCAAACTCCCTCCTTGCACCTGGCAATCAACAGGCAACTTTCCCAGAAGATCACAGTCTCACGAGGCACTAAGCAGGGTTGCCGCTCTTATGCGCCATCCACCTGGAGCTGCTCTTGGTCAGCATTAGAGCCTCCCCGGATATTAGCGGGATTCCTTTTGGGGGTGAGGAGCATAGAGTTGCAGCGTTTGCTGATGACATGCTCCTGATGATCAGAGAACAAGAAACCTCATTTGCAGGGATCTTACAGGAACTTCTATTTAGGGAGGTGGCAGGGTTAAAAATAAATGCCCACAAATCAGTTATTAAATGTGTCAGCCCCCTCAGAAAAGGTTCAGGAATTGCAGGTTATACTACCCTATAGATGGGCAGAAACTGGCATTATATATTTGGGGGGTCCAGATTACTGGTTCTCTGGGTGCTCTTTACCGTGCCAACTACCTGCCATTAGCTGAAAAGCTGCACCGGCTGCTGGCGGAATGGGTGTCCTTATCAATATCCTGGATGGGGAGGATAAATGCCGTTAAAATTGTGATTTTGTCAAAAATCCTGCACTATTTCACGGCCCTGCCAGTGAGGGTTCCCCAAGGTTTCTTCAGGACCATTTATGTGGGGGTCATTTACTTGGAACCGCAAGAGAACCAGGGTAGCTATGCAGATGCTAATGTCTCCCAGAATCAAGGGAGGGCTGTGAGCAACAAACTTCCGCCTCCATTTCCATGTGGCTCAAATCAGAGTGAGCCGGGATTGGTTCAGGGGCGACCGCGGGAAGTTCTGGTGTCGAATGGACAAAGCGGTGGTGGGCTCACCTCTGGACGAGGTGACTTAAGGGGGATAGATATGCAAACAGGTATCACAGCAGGATAGGGGCCGTAATGGGGGACTCATGGTATGAGCTGGTGTGGAGGGTGAACTTGAACACCTTCCCCTCCCTGCAGACATCTAGGTTTAGGAATCCTCAGTTCACACCGGGTATGGAAAGGGGTGCCTTTAATGAGTGGAGGCAGCAGGGTGCCGCAAACTACGTGGCATGTTCTCTGGTCAGGACATTAAATCCTTTGCACAGTGCAAGCAGGACTTCTGGCTAGACGAGGGGGGAGTATCACTACTCTCAACTGAGGCACTGGCTTACAAACCCAATGGTCAGGTCAGCAGCCACGAGGGATCTCGCACCCATTGAACGGTTCGTAACGATAGATGGGACAGGCATTTTATGGGATTAAAGCAGAAGGGGCAAGGTTCCAGGCATGGCACTATATGGAGCAGTGGGAAACTGCAATTGGGCAGCCGATGGAGGGGGAACTTTGGACTCAGTTATGGGCAGATATCCCCATGCTCACGCAGGCCATCCAGATTCAGGAGATGTGGGTTAAGATAATGGTCTAATGGCATCTCACCCCAGAAAAACTACATACATTCTAACCAACTGTGTCAGCGCTCTGCTGGAGGGGGATGTGGGAAACTGGGATTGTGGAAGCATATCTGGTGGGAATGCCCAGTCATACAGCCTTATTGGGACATGACCTGTGCAGCAATGAATAGTATTTTTGGGAGTCAGATGCCAGACAACAGAAGGATGGCCATCCTGGGAATAGGCAGGGTTCTGGAAAATCTACCCTCAAAAGCTCAAAGAAAGACGTACATCATCCTGATGGTGGCGGCAACGCTTGTGGTGGCACACAAATGGAAACAAAGCTGGCCCCAAAGAATACAAATGGGTTAGTAAAATCTGCAACTTTGTGGCACTGAACTGGGTGACCTATTCGATTCAAGGGGATCACCAAAGGTTTCTCTCAGACTGGGATATTGTCCTGCATCACCTCCAGCAGGACTCGCAGGGTGCAAGGTGCCCAAAGAAAATGAGATTGCCGGGGCTGGTGTGAATACTCACTCCACAGGAAGTTGCGAGGAGATATGGCTGAAGTTTCTAGGAGAGACTACGACTATGGGGGGGGTTCTCAAATAGTGCAATGGCCCATACAACAGCTGGCGAGAGAGCTGGCCACTCACAGAAACTTGGGACCAGGCGCCATCTACATAGTTTATGTTCTAAGGGGTGTGTGCGTTATTAGTTACATGTGTTGGGATCAAGGGACGGGAAGAGGGGAGAAGGGAAGGGGGTGACGTGTTCTTACTGATTCGTTTTTTGTATTTTTTTTTTTTTTTTTTAAGCGCATTGTTACTGTGTTGCCCTCACCAGCCAAAATCAGCTTTGTGGCCCAGCACGAACATACCCACATTATTTGACTCAACACTCGCTTATACACACACAGCATTCGCTCACTCACTGCATGAGAGGATCATAACTGACCTACCCATACATTTTATATCCCCCTGCACCTGTTCCAGCTAGGCACAGGGAAATGTTTTTGTGCTTTCTTTGAAAAGTGCACCTCTTTTGGATTTACTTAAAGTGCCCAAAAAACCCTTTCCACCCTCTGCCTTGCGCTGTTCTGCATTTGGTGGGAAAAGAGCACCTCAATGTGCACAACTATGATGCACACATTTAATTGTCCTTGTGCACAGTTCACCACCTTTTTGGCGGAAGCGAAGTGAATGAGCATCCCATCAGTTGCACCAAACACGTTTTGAAAATCGTGGCACGATGGTTTATCCCTAATGATCACTTCTTTACGCTGTACATTCATTTCAGAGTGTGGTTCCAGGTGTCAGAGGTGAATTAGGAATGGGAAAGGACACACGAGAAGGAAAGGATGCATGGGGTTTTTACTGTTTCTTCTGTTATTAACCCCAGATTTGCTGATGAACAGGTATTATGTTAAATACCATTAGCTCCAGAGCAGATACTGCGACTGGAATAGTTAGCCCCAAAGTACGTACTGTGGAGAGCAGGCAATGTGTCTGTAGTCATAAAGCCCAGGGCAGGTATCCTGTCATATGTAACGGATTAGGAGGTACTGTGTCTGGCATCGGTATCACAGATACGGTACTGGGTCTGGGTCTGCAATTATTTGCCCCAGGGCAGGTAGTCCGATGTAGCTTATGAGCAGGTACGCAATGTATGGGAAGTCATTAGCTCCAGCGCAGGTATTGTGCCTACACTCAATTCACTCCAGCTAGAGGGTGTGATGGACCTCTACCATTAGCGCTAGAGATGGTAGTGTCTGCCGATATTCATCGGGGTGTTGTTTCTGTGTCTGCAGCCATTAGACCTAGAAGAGACACTGTGCCTACAGTTATTATCCACAGAAGGGTCATTAGACCCAGGGAAAGTACCAGATCTACAGCCATTAGCCCTGGGGAACTATTCTTTTCAGAGTAGGAACTGAACCGGAGATAGTAGTACACATCTGCAAGCATTAGCCTGCGCAGGTATTATATATGTAGTCACTTACACCAGAGCAGGGTCTGTGCAGTTACTGCATCTGCGAGCATTAGCCGGCACAGGTATTATTACACGGCACGCGCTAGCGGCCGTGTAGTTATGGTTAAGTTGCTAAACCCATAGGTAGTCCACTTTTTGGGCAGCTTATAACTTGCTCCCTGTGGACGAATCCTCACCAGACTGCAAAAAAAAAAAAAGTATATGGCCTGCTCTAAATCATTTTGCAAAGTTTGGTGAGGTACGTCCAAGGGGGGGCACAGTTATAAGGGGTCCCAAAAAAGTTTTTTCCATAGACTGAATGGAAAACAACTGCTCAAGCCTACAGCCCAAACCGCTGGACGGATTTTCACCAAATTTGCGGCAGGCGCGGCAGCTTGGTCCCGAAAGCATGCTTTTGTAAATTTTGTGGAAATCCGTCCAGTAGTTTTTTTTAAACGACCAGAAAACAGGTAAAAAAAAAAAAAAAAGAAGTGTGATATCTGGGTCTGGTCAGTGAACTCATTTCCCCGTTTGGTCCACGGTCCAGACTCCGATTGGCTTAGAAGGCAACGTGCTGTCCACGGACATCAGACGCGCCCACTAATTGGATGGTGAAAAGCGTGAAGTGCGTCAGATTTTTGGAAACACCCGTCATCTAGGATTCGCGGACTTCGACCACTGTCCGCAGACATCGCAGTAAAAACATATTAAAAAAACACAACATTGCACTTGTCAAACTTATCAAATAATCTCTGGGGAGGTTAGGGGTGATGAGGATGGGATAGGCTATGTCTGCAAGAAGCAAAAAAAAGGGCATTTTTCACCGTAAAAGTCAGCGACCAGTTCGGATGTTCGCGAACAGTCCTATGAAGTTCGCCGACACCTGTGCATTACAGGGTTGGTGACAAGCAGTTCTTGGATGGCTTATAACTTTGTCATGCAGTTTTAAGTGGCGCCATTTTGCAATTATATTTATGACCTGATTCCGAATGAGTTTGCAAAGTCTGGTGGGATTCTGTCAAGAGGGGGCAAAATTAGAGGGAGGGATCCCAAAATATTGTAAAGGCTTATAAATGTGGTGCCATTTGAAAAATCTACACAAAGGTTTGCAAAAAGATTATAGATCTAGATATACATGTTTTCGTAAAGTCTGAATGGATTTTGTCAAGTGAAGGCTAGGTTTTATGACTATTGTATGTGCATACATTTGACACTTTTGAAAAAATAAAACATGGGTGCATTTCCAGCAAACTTGTGTAATTGGCAAGGACCCGAAAGCATATAGTTTTGCAAATGTGCCTGTGTTTTATTTTTTGACAAGTGTCATAATGTAGGTACAAAAAATAGTGATATACCCTTGGTGACTGAGGGGTAGCCTGTGGCCATGGGCAGTGGCCAGATTGTCCGGGTCATGGAATAAGGTCATGATCCGGACAATCTGGCTACTGGCCATAACCACGAGAGACAACACATGGGGTTAAAGTGGCCATGACAACCTAGGACTGGCTTTGTCGTAAAGTTATTCAAAATTGGGATAGGTTTGAAAAGAAAAATGTGCTTGTGGTAATATGGTCATAGGGTTCTCTTTTCGCCTTCTGCAGGCTGCCATGGAAAGCGAAGAGGGGCCCTGTATGGAACCTCGCCTTCCCTTTCCATGGTGGCCATCTTGGAAAAGGATTTTCCTTCCTACACCGGGACGCCTCATCCCGGCGTAGGAAGAAAAATCCTTTTTTAGCACCCCGGGTTCCCGCTTTGGGAACCTAGGGTGCTAATGGCCTTCATCCCCCATTACAGGGGCTGGAATGGGGGGGGAGGGGGGGAGAGGATAATGGTCTGGAGACATTATCCACCCATGTTTCGACTGGCTGATAACATGGGCTGCCGGGCCGTTATCTACCGTTCTAGTCCCTGGAATGGGGGTGGGGGGGGGGGAAACGCCACAATATTACCACTAGCATAACACAAAATGCAAATGGAAATGTTGGAAAATCTTATTGAGTCCATGTACTTTACTGAGAAATGTTAAGTAGATGGAGCCTATAAGATTTTTTTTAGTTCTATTTTTTAACTGTGAAGGGTGGTTCCTAAAGGAACATTTTCGGATGTATTTTATTTTTGCCAGGAGAGCTTAGAACGAAAGGTGGGGAGGGAAATGAGGGAAGAGGCACCAAACACTAATATGGAGGGGCAGGTGAACAGGGGAAAATGTTGCACGGGTGTTATTTCTAAGTTAGGGGGCAGTGTTTCTCATGCTCCTCGATTACAGCAATGGTGGTGGCATTAGCTGATGCCATTTTAAGATAAACAGCAGTTTTGTTAAAAGTATGTACTGTGTACTAGATTGTTAATGGATAATGAGTAGGAATAGATGTAGGAGTTGTGCAAGGGAAATTTTGAAGTTGAAAGTTCCTAGATCAGTAGAAGATGCAGTTACGAACTGTCCGCGAAGCACTGATTTTATCGTGAAGTGCAGGCGGCTTCTCGGACACGTCATCATGCCGCGCGCCAGCGTATGGTCATGTGGCACTGTCCGGAAGGTCCGCAATGAAGTTAGATGTTCGTAGACGTCTACGGATGCAAAACCAGTTGAAATAGTTGCAAAAAGTGTATAGAAGTGTTAAAAATGATTCTAGAAGGTGGGAAATGGCAGAGTTTTAAGGTGACACTGTAAATTGCACACAAATATTGCTATATTGAGTAAGCATGATATTAGTAAGTTTTAGGAAAATAGCATGCACTGGTAAAAACCCAAAAACCTATAAAATTCAAGGAAAATAAAAGGGACGTTATGGTTGCAAGTAAAACTGAGGAAAAAAAAAAACAGAAATTCACCAGTTTTGGTAAACTAAGCAACCATAACTCGCGCCACCACCGTGCACCGCTATGGCTAACTGGACATCAAAGACGATATCACATGTGAAATAATCTTTGATGAAGAGTCCCTGCACGGAGTTGTGTTTTTTTATTGTTGGTAATAAGATGTCACGGGTGATCGGGAGACCTATCATGAACTACTTAATCTATTAAAGAATGTACTCATCTAAAATCATTGTATTGGAGTGTTGTTGTTAATACAGAAACCTAAATCATATATAAACATAGGCAATGACTGCAGGATGCACCATAGAAGTACCCTATATATAATCTTGTAATTTTGGACAGTACAATAACGAATATCACCTTATCAGAGTTTTGGGTAATGTTAAACATGTAATAACTAGCTAACAATTCAAGACTTACAACACTTGTGCTGGTACAAACAACGCATACGAAGAATCACAATGCATACAAATCAGAGGCACATGCAGGGAAACTAAAGCAAGGAAGAAAGAAACAGCATCATCAGTAAATGTCAATAACATTAAAGTTTATCTTCATGTATACAAATGAATTGTGCGTTTGAGGCCAGCTCATTTCCCCCATGTACGTGCACCATGAGCTGCGACCAAACCCTAAGGAAAGTACTTAAAGAACATATGACAAGGTTTACGTCTAGATATATAGCACCTTTTCCATTTTAATATTCTGACTGAACAAAACCACCTAGCCTATATATGTCAGTGAACAAAAACAAGTGGCCCAGATATGTGATGTCATCAATGACATTTGTGATGTCATCTTTGATGTCCTGGGTGTTAGTCTCAGCAGTGCATGGTGGAGCACGAGTTATGGTTGCTTATCTTACAATAACTGGGGTTTTTCAGTTTTACTTGTAACCATAAGGTCCCTTTAACAAAGTTATTATATATATATATATATATATATATATATATATATATATATATATATATATATATATATATAGTCACTTTCACCAGGGCAGGTTCAGTGCAGCAGCTGCACAGCAGTTACTGCGTCTAGAAGCATTCCAGAGTCTGAACTATATGTGCTTCGGAGCAGCTACGGTGTCTCATACCAGCCTACATTTGGCATAGGAAAACACGGATGATGACGTCACCGGATCCCTGCCCCCATTTTGGCAAACTGGAGATCTAGTTTTTTAATAAGTCAGAATCTGCAAGGCTGTAGAGTTAAGACAAGCCACTCAGAAAAAACAATATTGCCTGTTTATGGTGTTCTAAGTAAAATAGCTGCAGTTTTCTGTTTGGCTTTATTATTCTGCAGAGCCGTTCTCCCATTTGCTGCGCTCGCCTTCATCAACACCCTTTTGAGGGGCCAAACATTCCAAGGGTGGGGCCTGACCCATCCTGAGAGCTGGGGGTGTCTTCATTTGTTTTTGCAATGAAATTAATCTGGCTGAATATTGCATAGTGGCCCAGGTACTTTCTCGAATGGTGTGGCCCCTGTGCTGCCCCTTGAGGCGTACATACCTCTCAACTCACATGCTTGTGGCTGGTGTCACCCAACCATTAGGCAGCTCCATTACCCGGCAAGCTCACTACACACCCATAGGAATCAATGGGCTTTCACCCGCCAAATATAAAATCAGGTGTTTTCACCCGCCCAAGGGCCATGAAAGGTTGAGAGCTACGGGCATAGGAGTAGAAGGTGTTCTATTGTTATTGATAAATTCAGCGCAGTGGGAGAGCGACTAATAACGTGCCCCATTAGCAAGTCTGGAAAAGGAACAGAAACCTAATCTGCAGCTTTCCTTTCCATCAGCGGTGGGCCGTCTGTAGTCTCCCGAAAAACCGGAGACTCCACAGGTATGCTGTATCTACAATACCCACAACAGGCTGCCCAGTGGCATTTCAAAAACCAGATGTTTAGAAAGTCAAGTACTTACAATGTTTAATTTCAACATGTAATACCTACAATACAACGAACTACAGCTTCAACGTGCATTTGCAGAGGTTGCAAAGGGGCTCCTCTTACTGATATAACAAAGGGGTGAGAACGTCTAAGTTACCGGATGATAAAAGAAATGCATATTAAATCCACAAGAGCTAAAGCGCGCACACTCACCCGATGCTACCTGGAATCAGCAAGTGAGCGTTTCATCAACTGAGGTTTTGCTTTCATTGCGTTCCTTATCAATCACACCCCTAAAGTTCCTATGAGACCCGATTGCATTATGTGCTTGTTTAAAAGTATGCCGACACTTTTTCAAATGACTTTCCTTTTTTATGACGTTTTTCACGTATTTCTGTTAAGTCGTCGTGACGTTTCCACGTAGGACGTCTACGGTTAGGAAGAGAAACATGGAGGAAGGAGTACTCGATGCCGGTACAGGGCCGTTATTTTCTTTTTTTTGTTGTATTTCTAAGGCGCTTCTACATCTCGAAGTGTTTCGAGGCGCCAGGTATATTTAGGTGCCGGTGTTTTTGTTCTTCCTCTTTTGATTGCAGCAACAGTGGATCTTTGTGTGTCTTCTTGGCTGGACAGGCTGGTATCTCCCCGACCCCAAACAAGTGATTTACGGCCGTGCCGTGCACGCCGAGTAAATTTCAGGAAATATTTGGCTGCCACCAGCAAGTTGCATTATACACCATCTTTCTTCACCCCTCTCCGCACAACACGGCTTTGGCTTTCACTGTTAAAACCGCAACGAGCTCATCCAGTTGGAAATTAAGCCCATACCTGCCTACATTTCAAAAAGAAAAACCCTGAGATTTGCGTCACACAATGCCACGCCCACATCCACTGAAGACTCCGCCTACCATCATGCTGACTTTTGCCCGCCAGCCCTGCACCTACAAATCTTTTCTCCCTGCCCCTCGGTTCACTAAAAGTCTAAGCGCCCAGGGGCCGTCCCTAATTGCGTCAACCCACCTACATGTGTATCAAGTTCACCCGCCAGGTGCGAGTAGTTCATCTAGAGGCCTGCCTTTTCTCTTTCATCATCCATTTTCTCTTCAACTGTTTTATGTGTACTCTGAATTTCCACGCACATGTTGCTATAATAGAACTATTCGTTTTGGAAGCTGTGAAAAACTGCAATCTTTATTTGGACAGACCCCCTGCTACAAATTAAATGAAAGGTGTTTTTTTAATTTAGTGAGCAAGACAGAAATTTCCCACTGTGTGCTACTTTTAAATAATGTACTTTGTTTTTGGGGTTCATACATTGTTTTTTTTCGCCTTTACATGAAACCACAAGTTTCCCAAGACTGCAAAGCAGTCACTTGCTCGAACCTTTGTAATGTAGAGCTTGAAGGCTAGCTTTCACACCCTCTGCTTTGTATCCATGGTGATGGCCCATAAAGGGCACTTTGCCTCAACACACTGTCATACAAAGTTAACTGGTGGTGTTCTGTAATATTTGGTATCCCATACCGATCCGGTATCCCCTGGTCTTCGGCTGATCGCTGATTGGCTGCATTAAACCTTAGCACCACCTCTGTGAGCCTGAGCACGGGCTCTCTTCCGAGCTGACACAGACAAAAGCAGTAGAGCACAGAGCGAGCTGGCTCCGTTGCTGAATAGATAAAACACTGTTCATTCTGAGAGAAAGCTTTGCATTAAAAAGAGAGGCTGTCTTTGAGGAAGCCGCTGATGTAAACCTTTCTCTCAGAATAATAAACCGTGATTAATCTATACCCACACCGGAACGAAGCTCGGCATTGCATAAACTTTAACTTGTCATTAAAATACGAGGCTTCGACTGAAGCCATTAATGACTCGTTACAGTTCATGAAATGTCGAGCTGCGCTTTGTGGTAATAACAAGACAGTTACATCTTATGAAAAGCCTCCCTATATTATCCTGTAAGTGGAGTATTCAGCATTGCAAGATGTGGTGAGGGGGACAGCCACGGTGAAACGCCTACTACTTTCTGCTCAAATGCAGTTGACGCATTTCCAGGTTGTCTCATTCGCGCCCACAAACCGCCCACCCCTGCCCCAATCAATTTTTTTGGTAACATTACTAGTGGCATCTCGCATTTTAACACAACAAAAAAAAAATGGCAGAATAAATACAGATGCAGGGAACTCATCTATTAAAGATCTGTCCAGGCGCTCTGGGGCAAAATACATACATCCATATGCATAGCTCCCAACTCACACGCTTTTGGCGGGTGTCATCCGCCTTGTAAACAGCGGACTCACCCGCCAAACCTCATGCACGCCCATTCATTTCAATGGGCCTCTCACCGCCAAAAGTAAAATCGGGTGTTTTCACCCGCTTTTGCGACATAAATGGTTGAGAGCTATGCATATGCAACTAATTTGCATATGGATTGCACCAACAGAAATTACTTCACAGAAAGCAAATCGCAAGGAGCATCATCAGTCTTTGATACGTGGAGGCAGAATGCAAGTGACTTTAGAATAAGTTGTCATAAGTAAGCCAAGTGGCAAATAATTTTGTGGTGCAAAATACCTAAATTGCACTGTTATATATGGAGCAAGTCAGGCTTTTGTTTTTAATAACAGCATGATATATTAAAGCTTTGAAGTGAATCACTTACAGAGCTGCAGATAAGACGCAGTCTGATTACATGGTCTGCCCAGGATCACACACTTTGGTTAAATGGTGAAACTGGGATGTGGACAATTTAAGCAACTGAGCACATCTTCACAGTTTTAGTTTATATAGATATTTATTAATGTTTCCCTTTGCATTTCATCTGCTTAAATAATACTTTATTTATAGCAATGCCTTGGAAGCAAAGCACATTACATAAGAAACTACCCTTTCATTATTAACTTTAACTATACACCATTATATAAATATGTTGAGGAATAAGAGGATGGATTTAGTTTTATTGTCCCCATCCTGCATGCAAAGTCACAATAGTATCATGCACATTAATGTGAGCCTAACAAACCCCCCCGTTGGGTAAAGCAATACTCATTATTTCATAAAGCCTGCAGCATTATGCAACCGTCTTACACCTGATCACTCCCTCCCATGCACATTTCTAAAGGGACAAAAGTCCCTGCTAATAGTACCCCCTCCGTCCCATCAGTGCCTAATGGCTCACATTGAAATGCTCTGTTGACACAGAGCAACTTGCGAGCCCCTCTGCTGCTGCCTGGAGCTCCTTGGGACATTATCCTGGCAGAGGCTTCGGAAAGGGTAAGGTGTCCCGCTGCCAGGACAATTACTGTGCTGAGCAGGAATTACTCAGCACACATTGTCCTGCCAGGGGGACACTTTCCCGTTTGGGCACCTTCATTGAGGTGCCGAACAGGAGAGGTGGCCCACAGACGAAAGTCCCAGTCAGGCTCTCAAAAGAGCATGTGGGGTGGCAGTGTGCCCTCCCCAGCCCCCGCTCGGTACGCCACTGTGTCCAGGTGTTCTTCAGCCGATCAAGATATGAAGCTTTACAGTCCCTGGTGCCACATCTATGAGTTCATGAGCCACCCTTGTGCATTTCACCCATCCTCCTGATTGAAGGGCTTTAAAACACCACATAATACTTCCTCCATTAGGTTCTACACTTTTTTTGTCAAAATGTTATATTCAAGAAAGAGCGTGAACAGTAATTTCAACAAAGTGATACATACTCATCATATACCAGATTCCTTACATAAAGCAAAAAATGCAACCTTTCAAATACAATTTTCCATCAAAGAGGCACTAATAAAAACAACCACAAACAGCAATACATAAGGAAAGTCGGTGGGTACAAGGTGTGTTTGTGACAGACAGCAACAGGAACATCTACAATACAGAGCACACTGATACAACAAGCATTAGCAATGCAAACAGTTTGGGCTTTTTTGTAGGCATGGCAAAGGCACTTGTCAGGCACAGACATATTGGTATTAACTGCCCATTGGTAGTTGCAGGTGCAAAATGGTGGCAGTACCTGGGCATCTAAGCAGTGCCCGGCAAGTTCCTAATATTATACACAAGCCAAAACTGTTGGCTTTGCCAATGCTTGTGCTTAACAGCACTTCAATGAAATAAACACAGACTGCTTATAAATTAAAGGATAGTTCCGGGACTTTTTTTTTATTGTCCCTACGGTTCGGCCATGTGTTTTTAAGCATAACTCGGTAGATCGTAGAAAACTTTCCTATGGACCTTACCCGACTTTTCGTCCATTAACGCACTCGAAATCAGCCGCCATTTTCTGATAATCCTATCATTTCCCCCCATCGACCTGGCTCACCTGCTTTTGCGGCACTAAATCAAATCCCCCGCCCCTGAGCCTGACATCAGCAGACACGTACCGCCCATTTCCCAACGCCAAAGCACGTTTCGTGTCAACAATCGCTGCGACTCAGCTAATGAAGTGTCGCCATGGAAATGGCAGGACGCCTCTTTCCTCAATAAGTATAAACACACCGTTTCACAACACACAGCAGCAGATTTTCGATTCCATTCCTCTCTCTGTGTTACTTTGAGTATTCTGTGACTCGTTTCTGTGCTCTGGTCAGCTACATTCGCCGCTTCTAGGCCTTGTGAACACCTGTACCATCTCTGTAAATTATTTTACTTTCTTTACCACACAATGGCTACAATAATGCCGTATATGTACGAGCCTGAGTACACCGAGGAGGAACTACTGGAAAGGCAAGCACGCGAAAACGATGGGGATTCGGACGGCAGTTGGGAGGACCAGTCAACGGATGAAGAGCCTGGACCATGTCGCATGGACGGCGTCTCCACCTGGTGCACGTGCAATCGGTGCGAGCTAATGCCAACTGAGGAGGAGAACTGCTGCTGCCGTGAAAATTCCGGGTGCTTGGCCTACATTTCGGAAGGCGAGCCAAGTCCGCAATGCATCACCGAGCTGCCAGAGTTCAGGGAAGCCTGCCTCTCACGGACCGTGTTGAGGATGATGATGGTGCTTATGCACGAACTTCGCGGCACTGTTCGTCCGCGTAATCCGAGTAACGAGTAAGTATACTCTGGTTGTGATGTCAGTGATGCCACTACTATTTCATGGTCGTCTCCCACATATAAAATTACATCTACATATCATTCGAACGCATGTAAATTGGTTCCATATTGTGCATTTTCTAGATAGAATTTTTTTCAAAGCAGAATGACATTTTTTTACCTGAATCGACAGTGATAAGAAAGTTTTGTCATTTTAATACAGTTTGCATCTTTCATTTTCACAGGTGGTACAGGCTGGTGGCCTATCGTTGCTTCACTTGGTGGCTTCACGGGAGGCTCGGACACCGCGTTCGGAGAGTAATACCTGCCTGTGCGGTACTTGCCATTAGACAACATTTCCCCAGCGACAGTGGACAATACCGCAGATTTTCCCTAGATGTGCTACAACCGGAACTTTACAGTGTGTAATGTTTATTATTTATGTTCAATTGAAATTAAGATCTAAAATAAAACCCAACATATATTTTAACAATGGTTGTTTTGATTTTTTAAATGAATCTAGTGTGTCTCCATTGAATAGTCTTCCTGTGCCTTGTCTTGTCACACCACATGTCTCCGGCCAGCATCCTCCCTCACGCTGGCCGCCCACCTTCAATCCACATAACCGTTGAACCCGTATGCAGCAGACATACATATGTTATTTTGCGGGTTGGCATCAAGCCTCCCGGCCTTGCCTCCTCCCCCAAAAATACTTACCACACCACTTTGTTCAATCGTTGGCAATAAAAGGCCGTTGGATTTTATTGATACAAAACATGGTTATAGGTAAATAATCAATATGGTTGATCATAATAAATCATCCTTTTGGGCACCGGGTACAGAGATGACCCCCTCTGGCCCGTGCCGCCTTGCCACCACAGGCCAGCCTGCTGCTGACTAACTGCCTAGGCATCCAGGGTCTCCAGGGTGAACTGCACCCATATATTCTCCTGGGAGGGTGAGGTATTTATAAACTCACCCCCTTGCCTTCCATGTACTAGATCCTGCAGCCTGCCTCTTACAAGCAGTTAGATGGCCTCTCCTTGGTGAGGCCCTGCGGCAAACGAGTCTTGTCTGCACGACCACCGCCCCAATCCACCCCCCCCGCCCTATCAAAGACAGTTCGCACCGGGGTACTTGCGCTGGCAAGTGGAGCTGTCGGGGAGCGATAAAGGCCAAGAGGTGCCAAAGACCATGTACACTTCAAAGTGGTCTATAGAGAATGGGTTGTTGTTCCCATGTCTACCTCCAGACCCCGTGTCTCCTGCCAAGCATCCCCCCTCACACTGGACGGCCCCCTGCAATCCACATAAGTGTGTCTCCATTCACGAGTCTTCCTGTGTCTTGTCTGCACGACCACCGCCCCAATCCACCCCCCGCCCTATCAAAGGCAGTTCGCACCGGGGTACTTGCGCTGGCAAGTGGAGCTGTCAGGGAGCGATAAAGGCCAAGAGGTGCCAAAGACCATGTACACTTCAAAGTGGTCTATAGAGCATGGGTTGTCTACCTCCAGACCCCGTGTCTCCTGCCAAGCATCCCCCCTCACGCTGGACGGCCCCCTGCAATCCACATAAGTGTCTCCATTCACGAGTCTTCCTGTGTCTTGTCTGCACGACCACCGCCCCAATCCACCCCCCGCCCTATCAAAGGCAGTTCGCACCGGGGTACTTGCGCTGGCAAGTGGAGCTGTCAGGGAGCGATAAAGGCCAAGAGGTGCCAAAGACCATGTACACTTCAAAGTGGTCTATAGAGCATGGGTTGTTGTTCCCATGTCTACCTCCAGACCCCGTGTCTCCTGCCAAGCATCCCCCCTCACGATGGACGGCCCCCTGCAAACCGCATAATGCCACGACATATACACGTCATTCATTCACAAACACACCCCTGTTTCGAATTCTTTATAACCCACTTCATATTTCTAATGAGAACTTCTTTGCGCTTTGCTAGTCAACCCGTGAAGGTGCTGGTTATCTGCTCTTCGTCTCTGTTAACTTCCGTGACCACTTCGAGGAAACTCGTCAGTTTGCAACCTGTGAACTGCTCCCTGTTCTACGACAAGAAACTACCCTGATCCCTGCATCTAACTGTTTGTTCGTCAAGGTAAGGCCATGTACCATAATCATTTTGCGTCCAATTTCTTTTCGTTCAAGACAGTACATGCAAGGAACCAGTCACATGTTCTGAGTTTAGTGAAATTATTTTTCTATTTTTTTAAAGTTATTCAAATACTTATCCGCATGTGAATAACGTGTATAGTTCCAAGAACCAAAAAGAACCTTGCATTGAACCTTTTATGTGTCATTTAATTTTTTAACACATTGGTATTCATAGAGAATTGTTGATCTTTACTTTTCAGAACTTTCCACAATGCCTGCCTGTTCCATTGGCGGTTGCCCTTCGAAGACCCATAATAAATCTGAAGGTATTATAATGCATGTTTTCCCTAAGACAATAGATCAGATAAGAGAATGGGTCCGATATTGCGGATATCCACCGTCTGAGCTTGAAAGTAGAGTCCTAGAAGTCTTTGCGGACAAGAGGGGTGATCGATACCGCATCTGCAGCAGGCACTTTAGCTCAGACATGTACTCCACATCATTGCTAATAAAGAAGAACACACCGCGAGCGAGGCGAAAATTGCTCTCAACCGCTATTCCCACTCTATTCGTCCACATCCCTCCACTGGTGAGTCAAGTTTATGTATTTATCTCTCGGCCTTGCGGTAGTGTGTAGCATTAGCTAATAATAATTTCCCCATTTATGTATCCACTCAATATGAAGGCGGAAGATTCTCCATCCGTGTCGTTATTGCAGTCATCAGCCACTTCAAGCGCCTATCGGGTAATCTTACTTGGCTATTCTGCCACTGACTTGTTTTAGGCATGTAAATCAATAGTTTTAATTTATCGTGTAATTATTTTACCTAATGGTACACCCTTGTACTCGTCCTCTAGTCTTTGTTTTCAGTTATAATTATTGTTATCCAAAATAATGCAAGTACTGTCTTTCAGGGAGATACTGAGGAGTCCAACGTATTGACGACAACCGTTGATGTCACTCAGATGCTCGAGGTACGTTTCTGGACAGTTCCATCGATGGAGATCATCAGATCTTGCATTCTTGTAGCGTGATTGTTACACACAATGTTTCTTTCGTTTTTAGCCATTGATATGTCCTTCTGTCGTCGCCCTCCTATGTGTCTTCTTTTTTCAATATTGTGTTAATTACTAATGAAAGTCCTATGTTTCAGGGAGTCGATGGAGCATTAGTCCAAGAAGAAGGGGGAGCATGCAGTTACGGGTCGGCGCAACAGCTTGCAGAAGTGTGCACCGCAGTTACATCGTCCCTTGATGTTCTTATGCATTTAGAGGTATGGATACTGACAGTTTGATCAAGTGAAATCATATGACGTGATTACATCCGCTATACTTCCTTCTTTATTAACGCAAATACTATGTTTCAGGGAGATGACGGAGCTTCTTCTACAAGAACATCACCCCTAGTAGTTGATGCAGATCTCTGGGTGGTGACACTTCCAACGATCGAGCAAATCGAATCATATTTACATATCCATTATTTATTTTAGACAACTGATCGTTTGTGCAGGTCTATTTAGATGAGCCGTTGACGCCTGCACAAAGTTTATGTTCTTTTTAACAAAATAGAAAACCCTACTAATGCAATTACTGTGTTTCAGGGAGTTACTGAAGCATCATCTTCAATAATATCATCAATGGAAGTCTATGAGGAGCCCGAGGTATGGATCTTGACAGTTCCATCTAACTAGATCAACAATGCGTGAATAATTGTCGTTTGAATGTTCTACACAAAGCGTTCATTCGTGTTTTGCTATTGAGATGTACGTGGGTATTGGTCCCCAAGTACATTTTGTGTTTTCAATATTATTATACATACTAATGAAAGTTCTATGTTTCAGGGAGTCGATGGAGCGTCAGTGCGTGATGGATGTGCTTATCATGAAAATATAGTCGTTGCAGCGCAAGAGGAAGTGGAGACATGCACACACGAGTCGGAGCAACAGCGTCCTGATGTTGAAGTTCGAGGCAAGAAAGTTTCAAAGAAAAGAAAGCAAAAGAAGGTTAGTGTCCTGGTCACTATATTATGTTGTTTTTCACTGTTAATAGTTCAATACTGTAAGTTGTGTTTAAACTGAACATCCCTTTTCCAATCTGTCCTCTAGTTGCGAGTGGGTGTACGAACTAGATCTACACAGACAGTGAAGCGAACGAGAGATGTTGCTTGTCAAACCTTTTGGCAGGGACTTGAGACTGGAGATGCATCGTGCCAATGGGAAGAATATGAAGTGATTGACAACGGAGCTATACCACCACCAGCCATTGATAGTGAATGTCCTCCTGGTAGTTCGGATGCAGTCAGAGATCAATTCACAGAATCCACACCCGCAAAAACTAAGACCGCAAGAAAGTTGAAGAAATTGTTTTATTCACCCATCGCCGGAGAAGGAACAGATGTTGCAATGGAAGAGAATGAAGTGGACGACAATGAAACACCATCAATATCACTGAACATAGCGGAAGACGATATCAGAGATTCTACCTTTCATGTGAGTGACATGTCCTCAACGTTACAGGCCGAACCAGCTGGGATGCAGAGTGACAGTATAAGGAAAGAGGCCAAATTCATTGTATTCGATAGTTGTTTGATTGATATTATTATTCGGATGAAATGTGGGCATTCGGTTGGTGGGGAAGTATGTGGGGAGCCATTGATTAATGTGACTCGTGCAATTCGAGGCACTAACCTTAAAATACATGCCACCTGTACAAAATATCATCCTTTCTCATGGTCTGCACAACCCATGCTGGGGCAACTGCCAGCAGGCAATCTACTTTGTGCAGCGGCTGCACTTTTTAGTGGTTCAAGTTTTAAAAAGTTAGAGTCTTTCTTTCAGTTTCATTGCGAAAACTCAGTTATACAAATACCAAACCGATTATCTATTTCCAGCCATTAGCGAAGCTTGGAGAATGGAAAAAATGTCTATTGATAGTACATTCGCGGGCAAACGGTTCAGGCTAGCCGGTGATGGACAGTGCGACAGCCCAGGATTTTCAGCCAAGTACTGCACCTACCACTTTCAGGACATGGAAAGTAAGAAAATTGTGAGTTCGGTGGTCGTGCAGGTGTCACAAAGTACATCCTCAGTGGCCATGGAGAAAGTTGGCTTTGTAGCATCATTGCAAGAACTATAATCGCGGGGAATGGTGATCGACCTGATAGCCACGGACAGACACGTTTCAATTGCCAAGACAATGAGAGAAGAGTACAAAAATATAAATCACCAATTTGACGTTTGGCATCTTGCAAAAACAATCAATAAAAAAATGTCGGCTGCAGGTAAAAAAAAAGATATGCAAGGTATTTCACAGTGGTCCAAGTCAATCAGCAACCATCTTTGGTGGAGCTCAAAAACATGTGGAGGGTCGTTGGAAATTCTACTGGAAAAATGGCGGTCAGTAATGCTACACTGTAGCAACTTTCACCGCTGGAACACAAACCAACATTTCCACAATTGTGAACATGGCCATTTGTCCACAGAGGAGGCACGGAAGAAGAAGTGGTTGATTCCTTCATCACCCACTCACAAAGCCATTGAAAAGATTGTATTTGATAAAACTATAACAAGAGATTTGAGGGGACTCACGGAATTCTGCCACACAGGAGATTTGGAGGTGTTCCACAATATGTGCCTAAAGTACAGGCCAAAACGATTGCATTTTGGCATGGAGGGCATGATAAATCGGACTCTTCTAGCGGTCTTGGCACATAACCATAATGTTGGCCGTCAACAAAGTAGGACGACCGGAACTTTAGGGACGCTTCGCTACAATAAGGCCTTCACTAAAAGAAGTAAACAATGGGTGATCAAACCAGTGTTTGAGGATATGCAATATGAGTTTATTGAGAGACTTATTGTTGATGTCCTAGATAGGCACATACATGGAGTTGTGAACGAACCTGTGCAGGGGACAACTGCATTGCCACCCAACATTGCCTCTGTTCCATGTCCACCTAAAGCAGAGCTCATTGAGAAATACACATCACGGTTTAAATGATTGTAATTTGATTGTCTGTTCTCTCGAGTCTCCTCATGTTGCAGGCCCATTGAATATGTGTATCTATGTAATGTGTAAATAAAAGTGATTGCTCAGTGTACATGCAATGTGTCTCTCCACCCTTGCCCCTCCCTTCACCGTGCAGTAGTGCAAACCACCCGGTTGTCACCTGTGACTTTGCTCTCGAGTCTCCTCATGTTGCAGGCCCATTGAATATGTGTATCTATGTAATGTGTAAATAAAAGTGATTGCTCAGTGTACATGCAATGTGTCTCTCCACCCTTGCCCCTCCCTTCACCGTGCAGTAGTGCAAACCACCCGGGTGTCACCTGTGACTTTGCTCTCGAGTCTCCTCATGTCGCAGGCCCATTGAATATGTGTAGCTATGTATTGTGTAAATAAAAGTGATTGCTCAGTGTACATGCAATGTGTCTCTCCACCCTTGTTCATTTGCGCATTAAATTAAACCAAACAGTAATATAAATCATTTTTCAAAAAATATAGAATGTCTCCGTATTTATGGTTCGCTGGGGCTGCAAATGCACGCAGACAAAATACAAAGATGGAGTGTAAATTTCAAGTCCTGTGAGATGGCCTTACACTGAATGTAGCTAACTAGGAATGTGTGCTCGTTCAAAGTGAAGGTCGGCTGCTTTGATTTTTTGCTCGGGTGCCGGAATGGCCCACGACTCAGTATAAGGTTCTATTGTTATTTGACCTTGACAGGCCGGGACCATCCCGAAAGACTTCTTTTTGGGGGTGTGGGGCAATAACGTAAGAAACGATAATGAATATAATTTCAGAAACGAAAGCCATTTAATGTTCGTTCATTAGAAGAAATAACGTCGGCATAGAAGGAGTGGTATTTCGGGGCTGCCCTACGCACAGACACAATGGAAAATGCAAACATAATGTAAGTAACTCTTTAGATGAGTTTATACCGCAATTTAATTACTATACAGTAGCTTTAAAGACGGGTTAAGTTGTACTTGTTCGTTCAATATGGCATATTGTTTTGTACCGCGCACTATCTTGAGGAGAACAATCTCCTTTTACGGAAGCACCTCAAAACCTTACTCTTTGCTTCTGCTTTCTCTCTCCCTCTCCCCTGCTACAACTGGTCCACTGTCTGCGACCTCAGTCCTGGGCCCTTCCACTCTCCACCTGCACTGCCTCCCTGTCAACCCCTGCACTGGGGGACTGTCTCAGTATCCTACAGCCCCCCCTTCCCAGCACTTGTTCTGCACTTACCTTGCACTCGCCACCAGCTGGCCCTATGTATTTATTATTTTATGCTACTTACCTTGTACTCCACTTCCCCCCTCCCCTTCCCCTTGCACTTTTACCTTCCCCCTACCCCTGCACTTGCGCGATCTGAATGACACCTGGCCTTGTAGGATCGTTGTCTGTCTTCTCCTTGTCCCCCCCCCTCCCTGCCTCGCCACGCCTTGAAACACTTGTGTATAGGCGCGTTGCAAATGCCATATTATATCATATCAGTGACGAAGTGGTCCACTGGCGCTCAGGCGGCTCTGAAAAAGGCAGAGGAGAGGGGGTGGGTTACTGGAAATGACGTATAATACCCAGTTGCACTGTCCTAGCTATGAAATAATTTCCCGACCTAATATATAAAATGAATAATTTTAATAAAGATCTGATGGTGAGACTAATTTCATTTTTTATGTTTTTAAAACAGGTACATCCTTCATTATTGTATGTGTCACGAGTACCAGACACCGGCGGATGGCTTTTTCAACCGCCAGTTGCTTCTCCGCGTGAACAACGTTACCGCCCTGACCATTTTATGGGACGATCGCCAAGTACAAGTATGCCCTTACGCGGTACTAACGGCTAGATGCAACATACAGACCGTTGTGGTGGCCTAGTGCCTCGTTGTTGGAACAGCCATGCGATTATCAGTGCGACCGAAGAGCTTATTTTATCGTAAACCAACACCCTGTGTACTGCACACGAACATCGCTTGCCTCAAGACGAACTATTTTGGATCGAGAGCAAAGAAAAATGCAAATCGCTGAATATTCTCTAAACATTTGATGTCCAATAAATGTACTTTGCCAAATGTACAATCTTGCCGTTTGCTTTTAAACCACAGTTTCATATTCCGAATTGTGGCGCTGTATTGTGAGATGATCTAAGATCCTGTGTACAGCAAAGGAACATCGCGTGCCTCAAAACGAACTTTTTGGAACGTGAGCAAATAAAAATGAAAATCGCTGAATATTCTCTAAACATTTGATGTAAAATAAATGTACTTTACCAAATTTACAATCTTGCGGTTTGATTTAAAAGTACAGTTTCATATTCCCAATTGTGGCGCGCTGTGTTGTGAGCTGATCTGTGTTGATTTCCGGGTTCTGTGTGGAGTCGCGTAGAAGACGCCTGGGCGCGTTTGCCTACGCAGCACAGTCACGTCACGGATAGAGGCGGGGAATATGAATGTTTTGATAAAGTCTTTCAGGGGCGGGGGATTTGATTTAGTGCCGCAAAAGCAGGTGAGCCAGGTCGATGGGGGGGAAATGATAGGATTATCAGAAAATGGCGGCTGATTTCGAGTGCGTTAATGGACGAAAAGTCGGGTAAGGTCCATAGGAAAGTTTTCTACGATCTACCGAGTTATGCTTAAAAACACATGGCCGAACCGTAGGGACAATTAAAAAAAAGTCCCGGAACTATCCTTTAAGTGGCTGAATGCAGACCTGGCTTCAGCATTTTTATTACACCAGTAGCGTGTTTACAGCAGCAATTAAGTCTGCAAGCTGTGTGACCCTCCTCATATGCTGACACCTGAAGGGTTTCTGTCAAAGAGGCTGATACCTTAAAAGTAGGTACTGGGACAAGGAGGAGGAACATGGAGGTAATATGCCTGAGAGATATGTGTAGAAATGAGCATTTCTACACATAAAGTTGACTTACGACTGTGCCAGCCCGGTAACAGCGGTGCCGGCAAGCCTACGGGCACTGTTGTTACCAGACCGGCACAGTACGACTCTGCGGGCAGGTGCCGTCCCGCCCGCAGAGTTTCACAGAAGCACCAAAACCGTTATTAACGGTGACGTTGCTTCCTTGGTCCCCATTCCCATTGAGTCCTCTTGGACTCAATAGGACTCAAGGAACTCAATAGGACTTGAGTTCCTATTGGACTCAATGGGAATGGGGACGAACAGAATTACCGGCGCCTGACTTCCCGGCCACCAGGTTTGTAATACCTTGGTGTTACCGGGAAATCAGGTGCTGGTCATTTTTGTCGGGTCTGGCGGCAACCCGCCAGTTTTACCGGCAGAGTTACCGCCAGACCCGTAATGAGGCCCATAGTCTTGTTATTGTTAACAAGATACAGTATTATTCTTCATAAAGTACCTATGCTGCTATCACACCCGGCTGGTGTGCATAGTGTAGTTCACTCCACAAGCAGGAGAGCCCCATGGGAGAAACCTCTCTGCCTGCCGCTCTGTGCTTTTCTGTGCAGCGCCGTGCGAGACCCTCACACGCCTCCTCAACCACGAACAGCGTGCCCTTCTGGCGTGGGGCAGAGCGATGCGAGCAACACAGTAGGCTGTGCAGAAACATCAACACAGTAGGCATACATGGTTGTGCTTCTCACCCCTTACAGCATCTGCAGGTAAGAAGCCCTCAATTCCGAACACAAGTGGGATACTGCTTTGGTGCATGGTTGCAGCAGGCACGCATTATGCTGCCTCCCTTTTACAATGGCCTGGGCTCAGACCCTGAGCCAGGAGATAAGTGAGATGTTGTGCTGCTGCAAAGTGCCACCTCTTCTCTCCTGCATGTCCTTTGGTCTAACGTCCTTAGTTCAGAAGATGTGCATGAGTGGAGTACTGTACTGATGGATTCCTCTTTTGTGCAGATCAATACAGAAGCCCTGCCGGATTATTTGTCAGTGAGTAGGATTGATAAAGCCTTCCCTTTCAAACCCCACTGCCACAAGCTTGTTAAAGCATGTTCGCTGCTTCTAGTGCAGTTCTCGGTGTAATCCCTTGGTTAGGAAAGTCTTCCATACCAGATGATACTCTTAGAAAGTGGAACTGTTCCTATTTCATCAACCTTGCGGCAGTGGAAGCTGTGAGGCCTCATTAGAATATGTTTCACCATGAAAATATTTTAAATAAATAAAATAAAAATTGTCCCTACTCCTGCTCACATGGAGATCACGGTAGCAAGTGTATTAATCCTCTCCACAGCAATATTACCAGTCTACCTATCTTATAGGCTTTGTATATCATACATTTGTTAAGAATGAGATGCATACAGCAGGCGCAGGCAGTATGTAAAAACAGATTAATTGGCATGCTTATTAATGCCGTTCAAGGGTGCCCCAGTGATTGGTGGTGTTCCACAGGTGGGGATTATATTTATAACGTGTTTATCCCTTCCATGATGATTTTCTGGATGCCATATTGGGTGCTGGAATGGTAAGTCTTTATCTCTCTCTACCTGTCTCTCTCACACAATCTTTGACAAAACACCCTCCATAAACTAAATGCACTCTTGCCACTTCAATAATACACCTTGACCATTAACCTCATATAACTTCAAGGTCTTTGATAGACCCTGAAAGTATAAAAGGTGCAGTCTAGAGGTGTTCCTCAGATCTCTGTGGTGGGGACTCAACCCACAGAACAACCTTACTGTCTCAACAGATGGCTATAGTCGGCCATGGTCCACAATCGCTGTCCAAGATCGGCAAGACTTAACCATGATTGGCGATGCTTGGCAATGGTTAGCTATGATTGGGGATGGTGGGCCATGGTTGGCAATGATTGACTTGGGGATAGGCAACTGTGGTTGGTTTGGACGCTGGCGAAAGTCAGCAATAGCCAACTGTGTTTAGCAATGGTCGCATGCTGTCTGATCCTAAAAAACGCTTGGTAATATGAATATTGGAAATGCGAACCCTTTTAACTGCAGATAACCAAGACAAAAGACAGTTCAGCCAAACAAAAGCCAGACTCTATATCTGCCTCTGCCAACCCTTATGTCATGCTTTCGCCTACTTGGCGCTCATCTGATCAGGTTTAATTTTGGAAACGCTTTCAAATTGTGTCTCGATCCAAGATGGCTCCCAGACGCTCTTGCCACACGGTGACATCATCGCGTTCACGTGCTCAGCAACATCTGATACCCGGAAATAAATAGAGGTAATTCAGAAGGCTTCTCACATTGCAATTGTTTTGTATTGTGGAACGCTAGTTTGCCTTGCAACCTTGTGCTTTCTACTTGTTCCTGGTTCCTGTATAGACAAATTCCCAGAATAACAAATTTACCTGGAACGTCTTCTCAGCACCTTGTTCTTTTCCCCCCTAAAGGTTTTTCCCCCCCTGGGACCTGGCTCCCGGGGTAGCCGTAGTGCTTACCTGTTATCCTGTAATCGGATTGCATGGTGGCTACCTGAAAGGACAGGCCTTACCTCTTTCCAGCAAAGGAGTCCAGAAGCAAAGAGGTAAGGACTGAACCTGACGCCTTATCTCCTAGTCATCATTTAGGGCATTCATTTTGGCTCACATGCAGAGGGGAACTAAACCACCACCTCATGGAGCCAAAACTTAAAAATTCAAATGTAATCAGTACTCAAATAATTCTACTAAAACAAAAAGTCAAATAAAAAATGAATCAAATAAGATAAAAGTAAGGTTGAGTCCGTGTAATGTAGCCAGGGGTGTTAATGTCTCTGTTACAGAGATATACTTGTATCCTACAGGTCCTAATTTCCCATTCCCAGTTAGATTGCACAAAGGGTTAATATGTCTGCTGTGATTTGTCTGTTACATGCACTGCACATACCTACCATTCTAAACAATGGAAGAGCAGTGGCCCCTGCAGCCCACACCTGAAAAACTGAAAAATATATTACGATTTGCTTCTCATAAAAACAAATGTCCCTTCTTCTGGGTGCTCCAGCACGGGAGCAGGACTTTTTTTCATTTCAATAGGGCACTGCTGCTACACCAGAATGGGACAGCCTTTGAAAGACTGCCCATGCTGGTGTGGCAGTGGCATACTAGTTAAGTGATAAGCTCTCCGCTCGTACACAGCAGCTTGGAGCTGTTCATTTAAATAGGACGTTGCTGCTACACCAGTACAGGGTAACTTCTGAAAGGCTTCCCTGAGCTAGTGTGGCAGCGGTGCCCTATCTCCCACCTGATACAGAGGGACGCCCTGAGGCAGACCGGGCTTACAGCCGCCCGTCTGCCTCATGGGGTAGAGCTTGCTGAGGTGGGTCGTAGCAAGGTTCTGGAACGAACTGGGACTTGCCTGTACTTCAGAGACCTATTCTAGAATCAGAAGATGCTGCTCTAGTATTTGTGTGAGTGGGTGGTGGCTGTGCATGAGGGATGTAGCCGCTTCCCTCGTGTGCTGAGGAGGGACACATTGAAACAATCAGTGAGGGATCCTAGCAGTCTCAGTGTCCCAGAAACAAGTCTGTTTGGGTTGTAGCTGAAGACTGTGATGGGAGGCAGACCCAGTTCTCAGTTGTCAAACCCTCAGAGGAAGCCACTCCCCAGGGTTATGATCAAGCTGGGACAACTTGTCAACTAACTGCCAACTCACCCTAGTTTTGGCAGAGCCTCCATTGTTTGTGATTGCCCAGATACAATTCCCTTTCACACTTTCCCTTCAACATAAAACACATACAGTAGTCACTCAGTGGCCGATTAAAGCTTGCACCCTATGCCTGTTTAACCGCGGTGAGAAACCTGCAGGTGTCACCCTGGCTAAATTCCGGAGATCTGTCGTCCAGGTGGCCGGGACATGGCCATCGCTATTGGATCCTGTGGGTGGACTAGTGAGGGAGGATCACCTGGATGGGGTGTCCTAGGGGAGTGGGAGTGGGACACTGACGGGTGAGACGTGGTATCCCCCTTCCTTGAACACCTTTTCCCCATCCTCTTCCGTAGTACATTCAAAAACACTGCCCCCCCCTTTTCCAACACGAACACTTTCGTACAACATGAAAGACAATGGACTAACACCAGAGCCGTTTACCTGACTTGTCCCAATACCAGGGTCAGGCAAAAGTCAGGCAATTTATCAGAATCACACACACCTGACGGCCCTTTCCCTTCCCCAGAGGGATAAAAAGGGGAGCAAGAGAGCTTAGAGAGCACAGTACGAGCGAGGCAGACCGCACAATGAGACAGCTATCAAGACCAGGCAGTTCAAGAGGAGGAGAAAGGCGACAAACATCGAGAGGCAGACGAGGAGAGACACGACCTTGCCTTTCTTGACAAAACCCAGTGAAACCTCTGCAAAAGGAATCGTAAGACTGAGGACAATAGCCCAAGTGTCCTGCAACAGATGTCAAAGGTACACCGAGCGTATTGACACTGATAAGCTGGATCGAGGGAGAATCCTGCTACCATGGTACCGGCCTTGACTCCAGTTGCGAAGAAAACCAAGTGGTTGATCACAGCCAGTGAGTCGAAGGGAAAACTGATAAGAACCGGGCTGTGGGGAATGAAAGTTGCAAAGTGGCAAAGTAAAAGAAGTTCAAAGAAAAATTGTAAAGGGGAGACCAGCTGCAGAAGGGGACCTGCAACACGTGGGTGCTGCTTCGAGAAACTCTGGTCGACTCTGATTGATCCCTGAGTGAAACTACAGATACCAGAAGGCCGTAGGAGAGCCGTCGAGATAGCTCAAAGTGGTCATACAGGAGGTCAAGCAAAATCCCTGTGCAGTCGAAAGCCTTTGACCTAATAACTATATGAAAGCAAGGGAAGTAAGGAACAAGTTACTTACCTGTAACTGTTGCTCTCCAGCATGGGTCTGGGATGGATTCACATGCTCATGAATACAAGAATACATAGCAGTACACACATGCACAACCATGGGAGGTGGCAAGGCTCAATATTAAGCCCTGTCGTCGGGCTGGGAATCCTCGGTAAAGAAAAAAACAGTTTCAGTTTCGTTTCTGAACTGTCTTTCTAGTAGTAACCAATCCCTGGTCTCTGGGTCATATTGCCCCCAACCAATGACTGTGCTCAACCTAAGCCCCTCCTCTGGCAGCCATCTTCAGATTTGGTAGCACTTAAAGTGGCAGTAGGACCAAGAGAAGAGCAGCAGAGGGGTTGGAGGGAGGGTTCACATGTGAATCCATGCCAGACCCATGCTGTAGAACAACAGTTACAGGTAAGTAACTTGTTCCTTCTCCAGCATGGGGTCTGGTATGGATTCACATGCTCATGAATACAAGAATACATAGCAGTACATACATGCACAACCACGGGAGGTGGCAAGGCTCAACATTAAGCATTTCAACAACTCAACATTAAGCATCTCTTACCTCCTCACCAGGCTCACCTTCAGGCGAACAGGTTGCGCAGCACTGCCTGGCTGACTCTGGACTCCTCCCTGGAATCCCGGTCGACGCAGTAGAATCTCGTGAAGGTATGCGTCAACCTCCACATAGCAGCCCTGCAGATGTCCAGCAGTGGAACACCAGACAGGAACGCCATGGTAGCAGCAATCGCTCTGGTTAAATGGGCCCTCGGACGGCCGGGCAACGGTCGGTTTGCCAACCGGTGACAGACCATGATGCAGTGGATGATGCAGCCGGAAGCCATCTGGAAATGGAAGCCTTCGAGAGGGCATTCCCTTGGTTCACAGGTCCAAAGTTCACAAACAGCTGTGATGTCTTCCGAAGACTCTTTGTGCGGTCCATGTAGAACTTCAGCGCTCTTGCCACATCCAGCGAGTGCAAAGTCCTCTCAGCTGGCGACGAAGGCGACGGGAAGAAAGCAGGTAACACCAAAGGCTCATTGAGATGGAAGTCCGACGGCACCTTGGGCATGAAGGAGGGGGTGCATCCTCAGCACTACACTCATCTCGTGAAATGTCAGGTATGGAGGTTTACAGGAGAGGGCCTGGATCTCTCCCACTTGTCGTGCAGAAGTGATGGTCATAAGAAACACTGCCTTCCACGACAGGAACTTCAACGGTGCCAAATGCAGAGGCTCGAATGGCGGCCTCATGAGCCTGGTCAGCACCATGTTGAGCTCCCACGCCGGGGCCAGGGCCTTCACCGGCAGGAACGACCGGAACAGTCCTTTCATGAACTCCTTCACCAGGCGATGAGACCACAGAGATGACCGCTCCGGAGTTCTGGTGTAGCAGGAGATAGCCGCCAGATGGATCTTGATAGAGGCATGTGCCAGCCCCGCCTTGGCCAGCGATAGCAAGTACGGCAGCACTTAAGGGGCTGTAATCCGCAGAGGGTTAATCTTCTGTGCACGGCACCAGACAGTGAACCTCTTCCATTTGTGTCCATAACACTTGAGAGTCGAGGATGCCCTGGCCTTTGCAAGCAAGCACCTCCTTGCAGTCCACCGGGTTATTGTACCCTCCGAACTCTAGTGCTGCAGGAGCCAAGCCTGCAGGTTTAGCGATCCTGGGTCGTGATGGAGGATGGCGCCTCCTTCACTGGCGAGAAGATCCGCGTCTGTTGGTAGTTTGACCAGGGGGATGCTGACATGTCCAGAAGATCCGGGAACCAGATCTGCCTCGGCCACGCCGGTGCGACGAGGATCATCCTGCACCAGGACCGTCTGAGTTGACTGAGTCACAGCAGCAACGGCAACAGAGGGAACGCATACAGGAACAGGCCGTCTCGGGAATGAGAAGGCATCGCCCATGCTCCCCGGCTGGGGAAACCTGCTGGCGAACCTCCAGCACTTGGCATTCGTCGTCGTCGCAAATAGGTTGATCTGGGGATTGCCCCATCGTCGGAATAGGAGATCCACTTGATCCTGCCGAAGCTCCCACTCGTGGCACGAGCGCAGCTCCCTGCTGAGTGAGTTGGCAATGGTTTTCTTTATTCCTGCCAGATGGAAAGGTACCAGGAACATCCCTTGGGCAACGGCCCAGTGCCACAGATCCTGCTTCCTGATGTAGAACATTGTGGTGGTGTTGTCGGTGAAGACCCTTACCACCTTGCCCTTGAGGGACGGAAGGAATGACCTGAGGGCCCAGAACATGGCTCGGAGCTCCAGGACGTTGATTTTTAGTGACCTCTCCTCCGGGAGCCAAAGGCCTCTTGCGTGGAGATCTCCGGTGTACGCTCCCCATCCTTCCAGGGAAGCGTCCGTTGTCACCGTTTCCTGATGTGCCGGGATCTAGAAGTCCATGCCCGCCGCTAGATGCGCGCGGGTGCCCCACCGCCAGATCGCTTGGTGGAAAGTCTCGCTGAGTGAGATCCTGTCTTTGAAGCTGCCCGCCGTTTGCATCCAACAGGCATCGAGGAATTCCTGCAGTGGTTGTATCCGCAACCTGCATAGATGCACGCGGTAAATGCACAATGACATCATGCTGAGTAGGGACTTGATGGACTTCACCCTAGCCACGTCCATGGTCAACACCCGTTGTACCTTGCCCAAGATGGCCTTCGTCCTTTCCTCCGACCGCGAAGCCAATTGCGCCACTGTGTCGAGTCTGGCTCCCAGGAACAAGGCGTCTTGAGACGGTACCAAGTGGGGTTTTGTGAAGTTGATCGAGAATCCCAGATCCGTGAGCAGTTGGACGGTCTTCACTGTGTGATCGACGGCGAGTTTCCTTGACTTTGCTTCGGATGAGCCAATCGTCCAGGTAGGGGTAAACGTGGATCCCCTGCATGCGCAGCCGCGCCACCACCCCCGGTGCCAGGCACTTGGTGAAGATCCTGGGTGCTGACTTGTTATGACCGGCTCTTGGTCATAGGGTTCACTCCAAGGGACACTCAGGATACACAGGCCAGGTACGCATAGTGGTTACTTTATTAGCTTCTTAGGTTACAAGATCAGATGTCAACAAGTCATTAGGAGATAAAGAGGAAAGGGACAGGAGCCCACTGGCTCCCACCACCCAGGCTCACATAATCTAACTGCCTGGGTTAGAACCCATTCAACCCCAAACATTCTAATCTCACACTCCAGACTCACAGCCTACATTCTGATGGTGACATCAATCCTGGCTCAGCACACATGCAAGTATAAAAGCCAACCCTAACACCTCCTTTCCTACAACAAACAAACACACCTCAAACACACACTTAGAGAAAGCAACCCTAACATGACTTCAATCCGAAGGGAAGGGCCTTGAACTGATAGTGTTGTCCTTGGACCACGAATCGTAGGAACTTTCGATGTCCTTTGAGAATGGGGATGTGGACGTAGGCATCCTCCAAGTCCAGCGACGATAGGAAGTCGCCTTCCTCCTTCTGTACCAGCACGTGCTGGAGGGTGACCATCCGGAATTTCTGGGACTTGATGTGTTTGTTTAGACGACGAAGGTCCAGGATGGGTCGCCAACCGCTGGTCTTCTTTCGGACGAGGAAGTACCGCGAGTACACTCCGGAGCCCCAGAGCCTCTTCGGGACAAGTTCTATCACACCCTTTTTCAGCATTGCTCGTACCTCCGAAGTAGCTGTGGGACGTAGTTTTCCTTCCTGGCCACAGGTGGTAGACGGGGACACTTTCTTTGGAATTCCAGAGTGTGCCCACGGCCCAGCGCGTCCAGCAACCAATAGTCGGTGGAGATGGACTCCCACACGCTGACGAATTTCACCAGCCGGCCTCCCACTGTGGTGCTGCAGTGGGGGCCCGATGACGTGGCCGGTTCAATCCTGCTTTGCCGAGGCCTTGGCGCCTTGACCGCCCTGGCGACGACGATGTCCTCCGGCCTTGCCGCGGCCTCTGTAGGCCTCCTGCGGCGATGAATGGGCCGCTTCGCGGTACGATGAGGAACCGCCACCAAATCCTTTGGAGACACCTTGAGACTTGCCTCCGGAGGTCCGAAAGGGCGACCGTCGTTGTTGGAGAGAACCCAAGGCCCGGGCCGTCTCGGTGTCCGCCTTGATGGCCTGCAGAGACTCGTCCACTACCTTGCCGAACAGGTAGTTCCCGTCGAAGGGCATGTCCAGTACCCTGGTCTGCACGTCCTGACGGAAATCGGTGGCCTTACGCCAACCGCGCGGACAAAGGCAAACGCTGTTGCCCATCTGGCGAAAGCTGGTGTCGGCGATGTCCGTGGCCACCGTGATGGCGTGGTCCGAAGCCACCTCACCTTTTTGCAGGATTTCAAGGGCTTCTGCCCTCTTGTCGTCTTGGAGGAAGTCCAGGAGGGGAGCGATCTTGAACCACAGCTCCCTGTCGTAGCGCGCCACGATCGCGAGGGCGTTAGCCACTTTGATGGTCGTCGCCGCCGATGAGATGACTTGTCGCCCCATGGCGTCCAGCTTCTTCCCCTCGCCGTCTGGTGGGGAAGTGGAAGCTGATCCTGTCGCCCCTGCCGATTTCTTCTTGGCCGCTGCGCAGACCACCGAATCCGGGGATAGCTGAGCTCTGAGGCACATCGGGTGGAATCTGGGACCCAGTACTTCTTCTCATAACGGTCCCTCTTCGCAGGAGCTGTGGACGGGTTCTTGAGTAGCGACAGTCCTTCGTCCCAGATGTCGTCTAGTAACGGTACTGAGAGGACGTTCTTCTTCTTGGCCTCCCGTCACTGGTAGAGGAAGCCCTCCTTCTTCTGTTCTTCGGTACAAAGTTGGAAGAGCTCCGAAGCCCTGGCGATCATGGTGTGGAAAGAGCCAATTTCGTTGGGAGGGGAGGCCCGGGCAGGAGGTGATGGGAGATCCGTCCCGTCGTCACCACCGCCGTCGTCCGTCCCTGTTGTCACTGTCTCCATTCCAGTCTCATCCCTCGGTGGAGGGGAAGGAGGTGAAGGCTGGAAAGGAGGGGGGAGGATGGATTCACCTCCGCTTGTTCAGTGGGCTTCCCGACGATCCAGGCGCTGCTGGATCATCCGCTGGGGTTAAGGGCAATCTTGTCCTTATCTCCATACACAGGGCCTGGATAGCCATCAAGATTGCTCCTGAGTTGTCCTGTGGCATGAGTTGTCAGTTGCGACGGGAGCGACGGCTGGGGAGTAGGGTCCTCCGTCTGCTCCACGGTCCACGGCTCCTTGTCGGCTCCACCGTCTCTTTCTACGTCTGCCTCGTTGGGATCCCTCCCGTAGGACCGGACTTCCTCAAACCTCTTGTCCAGGATCTTTGCGACGCCAGCCAGCTCATCTTCAGAGGTGGTATCTGTGTCTGTTATGGCTATGGTGCCCCCCCTCTTTCTCCACCCGGGGTTTCACGGGGGTCTTATTGATAGGCTGAAAACAGGACTCCCTCCGGGGTGGCAGGGAAACTAGGCCCGGATGTCGTCTCTACTGGGTTAACCTCCACAGGCTTTGCCAGGGCCGCCACGACTCCTTCGATCGACGCATTAGCCGGGTGAATCTGGGCCTTTCCGACTTTGGGCGCACCTGAGGCCTTCACCTTGTGGGGAGGGTCGCTGCCTCGCTCCCCCTCGGCTGTCGCCGTCGGGATCGACCGGGGCTATCCCCTCCAGCCAGTTGGCAAGTCTGGTACGACGATCCCTCATTGTCCATTCCGACATGTTCTTACAAAACGCACAGTCCTTCTCCATGTGCGATTTGTCGTTGTGAAGGCAGTAGAGGCACTGGGAGTGCTCATCTTCCTTGAAGACATTCTGTAGTCCGCATCCAGGGCAGCTTCTGAACAGCTTGGGTCCTGGAGTCGTGTTTCCCTTGTCCTGGGCCATGACCACGCGGTGTAGGCCTCAAAGGTCCTCCGGAATCCTCCAAGAAGTGAAATCTCAGCGAAAATGTGCCCTTGAGGGGCATAGAAAATTCCGAAACGGGTCCCCGTTGATCGGAAATAAACTCTTCGAAAAATCGCAAAATGCAGTAAAAGCTTGAGAGCTATAGCACGAGGACTCTTGAACGTGTGGTAAAAATCTAAAGATGGCTGCCAGAGGAGGGGATTAGGTAGAGGGCAGTCACTGGTTGGGGGCAGTAATGACCCCGAGACCAGTGATTGGTTACAAGTAGAAAGACAGTTCAGAAACGAAACTGAAACTGATTTTTTTTTTACCGAGGATTCCCAGCCTCACGACAGGGAATATTCATGAGCATGTGAATCCATGCCAGACCCCATGCTGGAGAAATCCTGCAAACGTTGAAAGTAAATGTGGATGTGAAGTTGGCCAGAGTGAACCCGGAAGTGTGATGCTGACTAAGAGGGGACAAAGTCTAAAGTCCCAAAAAACAGTGCTTTGACAAATGTGAACCTGGTAGAGGGATGTCCACTATGAACTGTTAGAAAAGACATTACGATTTGGGAACCAAGAGAAAGCCATATTGAACTTGGTGGAGGGAGGCTGAAAGCAAAGAGGGGTCTGCGCCCGGAAGAGCGGCACCCAGGGCTGAAGCCATCCCTGTAAGGGAGAATTCTCAAATATGGCGAATTTCCCTCACCCAGTGAGTCCCCCAGCAGCTTTGCTCGACTTCTGGAGTTTATTTTTCTCCACTTGGTAAGAGTGAGAGCTTTTCCCTCACTCTTACCTGTGTTTTGCTATGTGTTTCCATCTGTTTTTGTGAGTGTGGACTCTGAAGTACACCACTTCGGTTACCCCCTTCTTTGTGTGTGTCACACAGCACCTTCAGTGCCGTGGCACAGGGTTGTCTTTGAGACTTCCCTCGACTCCATTTCTGAGGCGACTACTGTCCCCCAGAAAAGGGTAAAGTTACCATTAACTTTACTTAGTCAATCTACCACAGATCCAGTACACCCCATTTTCCATGGAGTACTGGAAAGGGTTAACTCGTATGCCTTTTTATCTGTACCTCCTAGAGCATTGTTTCTCTCTTTTAGCATTTGGACTTGGCTGGTGGCAGTGGTATCTACCCTAACTTTTCTACCGCGATTATATTAGATAAACGTGGTACTGTTCTTGGCTATTATATTAGCCTCGAACATAAACCCGCTTGACCAAATCGTCTTTCTTTTTGCTCCAGTTGGGTTTATTCGCCATTTCTTTTTGTTAAAGTCCTTCTTGTGTTTTACTTTGCGCGGCAAACCAGGTTTGCCTTCTTTGTTCACTGTCTTTTGGCAGGCTTCTGCTCAGAAGCCCTCCTCAAGGCGCCTGGGTGTCTAGGTGGGCTGAATGTGAGGGAGGGGTGTAGTCACCCCCTGCCCAGGGTATCCTAGGAAACCCAAGTTGCACTTTGTCATGATTGGCCAGGGTAGTTGTCCGGGCTGGACAACCCCCCTGCTGGGTGATTGACAGCCAGGCTGCGTGAATGGGGTTTTTTCGCATAAAAGGCAGGTCTCTTGGGCTAGAAGTCAGAGAGTCGCCACTGGAACTACAAGGAACCGAAGGAAAGCAGACAGAACAATGGCTGCTGCAACTACCCCATCCCGGTGAAGCCCTGCTGCAGTCCTGAGCTATCTGCCCTTCAACGACTCAGAGAAGATCCAGTCCGGAGTCTTCTTCCCTTGAGCTTGGTGGGGATAACCAGCTCATCTTCTTCAGCCAGAGGATCCTCTTCCATGGTCGAAATCGCTGCACACTGCTGTAGTGGTCCGGATAGCCACCGGAAGAGCCTCGCCTGTTTTTAAGGAGCGCACCTTTTATTCCGTGTCGCTGCTGCCGGCCTCATCCCTGTGTGGTGCAGACCCCCTTCAGACGTCCTTCCTTCTCGACGAAGCTCCAGGAATCGTGGGTCTGCAGGAAACCAACAGGAACAACTGCCAGGGCACCAGCTGCACCATTGGAACAAGATACTGTGTTCTGTTGAGGAAACTGGGTGAATCCCTTTTCTTCATGATCAAGGCTTGCCCTTGTCTTCTCTCCTTCTTATAACTTTTGATTCCAAACATTGACAATATCGAAGTACTCTTGGCTGCGTTGAATCGTGAACTGTCTGACCGTGTGATCTTCGGCAACTGGCCCCGGCGTCTTTCGACCCTGGCTCCAGCCCTTTGACTTTTGAACTCCTGTCTCTGAGTGTTTCTTGATTCTGCCTGCCTAACCAAAATATTGCCTGTGATTTTTGCCTCCAACTCCCTCTGGGTATCTCAGGTGCTAAGTGTGTTTTTGCCCTGGTAGCATTTCATGTCACGGATACACGTTTGTTTAGTAGACCGAACTGTCAAAAAGTGATCGCAATCGTATTCGCGGTAACGTGTTTTGTGCCTAACACCGGTTCATTCCAACACAGGGTACTTACCTTGAGACTTACTGTACAAAGTGAATTGGTTAGTTGTTGTATATTTAATGTGTGGTTTTTATTGCAGTTTCATAGAAGTGTTGTGTTTATAACGAATGGTTTAAAAATAAATGTACTTATATTTTTCTACCTGAAACCTTGAGTCAGTGTTTGCTTGAGTCACAGTAATTGTGGTCCCTTTGTGTAATCTCTGCTACTGCTCATATACTCTTGTGATAAGCCTGGCTGCTCCGCCACTGCTACCACTATGACATAGTAGTACAGGCTTGTACCAAAGGTAAAACTTGTATCACCAACTGTAGTCTTAATTGTGTGTAGTGGTCCCTAAGGGCACTGCACAGGATTCTGCCTAACAATCCCCTGAGGAATACGTAGAACAGAACTTTGCGTTTGTTAGTCATTTAGTCTATCAGGCCCTCGGAAACAGTAGACTCAACCACTGAAGGCCTTGATATCGATAGGAACTGTTTTAGGATCCAAGCCCAGAAGAGGGGGTTCCCGGGGTGGAAGTCATCACCCAAGACCCACTGAAAGGGGACTGTATATATGATTTGTGGAAAGCGATTGGTACCTGAAAAGGAACTTTGTGTTTGTTATTTTACTCACCCTAGAAGGCAAGAGACTTTTTGAAGATAAAAGAGACTTGGCCATCGAGGCTCCTGATAAGCTAAAACAGAACTGTCGTATCATGCTGGGAGAGCTCGAGACTGTGCTGTGCTCTAAGATCCCACCTTACCCCATGCTCAAAACGTGGGCAAGGAAGACCCAGGCTACCATATCCTGACATATTATTTGTGAACACTTCTTTCTTTTTTTGAAAATTATCCCACACCCTTTTTCTATTAGTTAGAAGGCTTGGCAATAGGTTTCTTAGTATAGGCCCTTTTTCATTTGACACAATGCCACTAGGACTGCCTTATTTTCGTTTGATGGTCGACGCTTGCTCCTATCTTAGATATAGGTTTAGATTAGGCGTTTTTCCAACCTGCATACAGTTTAATAAACACCCTTGAACTGTGATCACTTGTGTCTGTCTTTAGTGTTGCCACCATGAGTTCCTTACACCGCCCTCCCCCTTTTTCTATCTGCCCCCTCATCCACAGAACTTCCTGACAAGAGTCATATCTGCCAACTAGATATATGCCACCACACGTTGTGCTATGGGTCTATAGGAGGCACAATTAGTGGGGTCGTTCCTGGGCTTCAGGATTAGCGTAATCATGGCTTCCCCATAGAAGGAGGGAGGGAGCCTTGCTGGAAAGCTTCTTGCCAGACTTTAAACAAGTGCATGGACACTTTAGGACTAAATTCGTTAAAAAAGTAACGTGGTTAAACCATCCGATACCAGGACTTTTGAGGTGGGTAGCGCTGCAATGGCATTCATTATATCCTTTTCCGTGATTGGGGCATTTAAGAGTATAGGGTGCTCTGATTTAACTTGCGCATTGGCATATCGCATAGGTTTGCTTTGAGTTCCATAGGGAATTGTGTATTCTTCCTAGCATACAGTGTCTTGCTAGAAGTATGAAACATATACACTAAGTCACTCAGATCTGACATAAGTGTCCCTTCATCATTCAATATGGTCGCTATGTTGGTAGGCCCCCGTCGTTCAGAATGCAAGTACCTGCTTGCGTATGCCATTTAGCCGTACCTGTGGTTTTTGAAGTAGATGAACCCCTCTGGCCAACTGTACCTGCTTGCACATGCCACTGTAGCCGCACTTTTGGACATGGTTGGCTTGGTACGGCAATGGCTTCTATGAATTTTGAGAAAAGCAATGCTCTGCTACATTCCCCCGACTCTTGCAGTTAGGAGAGCACACATTTTTTGTAGTGTTTTACAAAACAAGCAATACCACAAGCCAAACACTGAGCCATGGTACACAGGTGTTTTACGCTCACAGCCTGAACAGACGCATTTAGCATGTGTAAATCGGGAAAGCCAATGTTGTGAGGAATGGCAAGCATACATTTCTTGAAAGAGCACAGACAGACCTTTTCAAGGGTAGGTGACTTTTGCAGGTTACAAAAGAGTATGGTGCCTAAAGCAGCGACTAAATGTAGGTCACATTTGGGAAATGAAAGGGTTGTGAGACAAAGGGCACCAGCAAATAGGTCAAAACGTTATGAAAACCACACAAACACAATACATGGCCTACCGTCCCGCGTTCCCACAGGTGTCCCGATGAAAACGGTACCTCACATGTGTGGGTGCACCTACCTGGCCGCCAAGGAGAAAGCCTAAAACACAAGTAACCCCAAGTCTGTTTTCAGACCGGAATTTCAGACGCTCTGCCGACCGGCACAACATACAGATATGGGCCTCGGGTGTCCAAGCCACCAAGGAAAACAGGGAACCCCATGCATTTCCGAAAAGAGGACACCCGTGGGAATCCGCAGAGGTATGATTTGCGCACATCGCCCCAGAATGTATTACCCAGACACCCCTGCAAAGTCCGAAATGTGGGAAAAAAAATGCATTTTCCGCACATTTCACTCGGCTCACCCATCGAAACACGCCCCCAACAACCATTTAGCTTTAAGACCATCTCAATCATTGATACCGAAAAGGTTATTCTTTCCTTGAAACCCTCCAACTGTAAGGGTGATAGTTGCCCAGCTCAAATAATCAAGGGCGCGGCCAGAGACTTAGCCCCTTTCATCTCAAAGCTAATCAACTCCTCTTTCAAAACCAACACGGTACCTACCAACCTGAAAGAATCTTGGGTCCTCCCCTTACTGAAAAAATAAACCCTCGACCCTTCAATACCTACCAACTACAGACCCATCACCACTGTACCCTTCTTACTCAAAATCATAGATAGGGTAGCTTATCTACAAATCCAAGACTACTTAGAAGCAAATCATCTGTTAAGCTCACGACAATCAGGATTCCGACCGCTCCATGGTACCGAAACAGCCCTGTTAGACCTTAAGACTAAAATTGAGGAGTTAAAGGACAATGGCAAAACCGCCCTGCTACTACTACTAGACTTGTCAGAAGCCTTTGACTTGGTGGACCACGCAGTCCTATGTAGCCACCTAAGATTCGCTGCCAACTTCACAGAAGAAGCCATCGCTTGGGTTCAATCCTTCTTAGCCAACGGACTATGAGAGATTTCTCTACCTCCTCTTGCGCCAAACCCATCCAAATAACATGTGGAGTCACACAGGGATCCTGTATTTCACCCATTATGTATAACTTCTTCACCAAGCCACTATTTCGGCCAACTATGAAGAGGACCTGGCTCTGGTGAACAAAATATACATCCTCATTCAGGCATGGATGGCATCCAATGGCCTCTGCCTGAACGATGACAAAACCGAGATCTGACTCATCGGATCTGACTCCAACTTAAAAAAAAAACGAACCCCTAACTACACATCCTTTAACATCCATAATAACATCATCAAGGTTATGCCGGTGGTAAAAACTCTAGGATTTTACCTGGACTCCTCGCTCAACCTAAAAAAACAAGTTAACTCTCTCTCCTCTACCACCGCCTATACCTGTAAATTAATCCGAGCCGCCAAACCATTCCTGTCCAATGCTAGGTGCATTACCCTGGCCAATGCTCTCATCATGTCTAGATTAGACTACTGCAACACCCTGTACTCAGGAGCCAACAAGTATGTCACTGACAAACTCCAAACTTACAAAATAACGCTCTAAGAGCAGCTCTGAACATCCCTCACAGAGAGCACATCTCTAAATTCAGGAAGGAAGTCCACTAGCTCAAAATAAAGGACAGAATCCTCCTCAAAACCATATCCCTCACTTCCAAATGCCTCAACACTCTAGCACTTCCCTACCTATCGGAAAGAATTACTAGGAAACCTCCCGACCACTTAGATCTGCCAATACCTTCCTGCTTGACATCCCTAGATTCAAACTCACCACGGCTGGAGGAACCAGCTTCCCAGTTAAAGCCGCTCAAGCATGGAACACACTACGTATCGACCTTAGACGTCCCTTACCATACGTTAGATTCAGAGTCAATGCTCTGAAATGGCTCAGTTCGAATGATCCATAGTCTCCTCACTTGCTCATAACTACTATCGAAGAACTTGTGACTTACCCATCCTCTTACTCATTGCGGTAACCGTAGGTTCTCACTTACCTACTACTACTTTCTAGTCCTAATGCTGCATGAACAGTAAAGACTACCCTACCTCACTTCTGTAACCACATTATACCAATTGACTGTACAACTGTACAATTGACTGCACTGTATGTTGTATTGTAATTCACTTTGTAATCACATGTATATACTATATTTTGGACAGGCATTGTAACTAAGTTTTGAGTATTCTTGTATTGCTGCGCCCAGCTGCCCACGGCTTGGTGCGCATTATCAAATAAATAAACAAACAAACAAACAAACAAAACAAAAGAGGTGATGGCTGGAAGGTTTAGAATTAATCTTAACTACTGGCATTGCTCTGGGCAACCCTCCAGGCCATTGTTCATTGCCTGCCAAGCCATTACAAAAGGGGAAAGACCATATGCAAATCAGGCTTGGTCCCACCCCAAAAGGGGCAGTCTAGCCTGAACTACTAGGTCACATCCCTTCTGCACGAGACCACAAGCATCCACAAACATGTTTTGGTCTTGTTAGGTCTCATCAGTGAGGAGTAGCTTGGGTCTCTCGGCCCAGCAGTCACGGGACCCATGTCTGGGCATACCCATCCCACTCGGGTTGACTACAGCAAAACAAAAGAGGTGATGGCTCTTTCAGAACACAACAGTAAGGCTAGTAAGTGGCAGGTCTTCCGTCCTCTCCATATTTCGGATCTGTGTCTGGGCAGAAACTAATTTCACCTCCTGATCTGCCAGAGAGCGGAATTGGTCCAGTTGAACTTTTATGGATGGAAGCAGGATGTTATTGCTGGACCTGATCCATTTCAATCTCAAGTTGTCTGATCTCTACCTCGAGTTCCATCAAACTCCTCCTAATGGCCTTATGGACTCCATTCTCTATGCCTATGCAGCATGAAGATAAACCTTGACTGTGTCCCAGATAGTAAATATTCAGGGGGACCAAGCCGATATTAGTTTAAAAAAAGGTGTTAATGACCACGTTGATGTCACTTTTAAATGCTACATCCGACAGTGCATGCAATTTAAAATGCCAGAGAAGTTGCTCAATCACATTCTCCTCAAGAAGAAATGTCCACAATAAGCGGGGGTGTTCTGATAGAGTCCTGAGGAGCAAAATACACTCCCGAGACCTATGCAACAGTCCCATCCCGATTAAGATACATTCAATCCGTGACTGCATTTCATGGACCGAAGAGTAATATGAATATCCCCTATCACTTGGATGGAGTGTCCGCCCCGGGTCTAAAAGCTGAAAATCATACATGCCCTTGTGAATTTCCTGTGCAGAGAATGAAAGAGCTCTAGCAACTCTGCTGGATCTACCTAGGGAGGTGCTTAAAATGGTGTTGAAATCTCCAGCCTTTATAAACTGGGTATGAAGATGATTAGCACATTTACTGCTGTTTTTGCTGCCTATGCTCACGTGAGGTGGAGGAGAAGGAGCATTGAACCCTAATACAAGCGCGGAGCGTGGCGCGGAGGTGACGTCAAGGCACAAGTGATTATTGGTGGGGGACTGACAGCCTTTCCAGTCTGTTTTTGCTGCCTATGCTCATGTGAGGTGGAGGAGGAGGAGCATTTAACCCTAACACGAGCGCGGAGTGCTGCACAGAGGTGAAGTGGAGGCACAAGTGGTTATTGGTGGTTCGTGGTGGAGCGGCATGGAGGGGGTTATTCCAGTCACCAAGGTCTGCAAGTCAGTCATTGGCCGACCTCGGTTGGTAACCCGGGTTTCCTCACCCCTCTGCACTTTGGTACTTCCGCATGATAGTGGAGTGCGGAAAACCTGTAACCCGAAAGTGGGAAAGTGAAAGCTGGACTGTTGAAAAACTGTACGTGAATATATTTGCACTGCCCTCCACTTTTGCCCGGCATTTGGATAAGGAGGAGTGTGCCAAGCTAGAATCCCTCCCGTGAGCCGTGTGTCACGGGATGACACCCTGTAAAGAGAGGCACAGGACACCCAGGAAGGGCTTTGGGTGGTTGTGCCGAAATAAGGTGGACAGATAAGTACACACACAGCTGAAAGTAATGAGAACGAAGAGTAGGCAAGTGTAGCAAGGAATAAGGTACAACAGAATGGATTCCCTCTAGGGGTGTATGCAGATATAGGAAAAGAGTATTCCACAGACCTTAGGAAAACTCTAGCCTTCTGCACAGTTTGCTATAACAGAGGCCCACGCTGTTTGCTCATGGCTTGGAACAACAGCTATGGGTGTCTGTAACGTAGAAACGAGACACGGGAAGGGGCAGAGGTTGCCTGATGGAAACCAACAGACAAGCTCTGTACAAAAGGGTCTACAAACAGTACAAGAGAAGATACTTACAGACAAATCCAGGAAAAGGAAGTTAGTAGCAAACTAACAGAAGGAAATGAAGGGAAAGTTGTATAACAGGATTGGATAGCAGAGGACAGTATGAAACAAGGTTGAGAGCTCAGAGGAGCAGGAAAGCAATGAGCATGCCCACAGGAGCAGGGCTGAAAGGTAGGGAGCCCAGAGGGAAAGGGCTTAAGGCAGTGGAGTAAAGCAGGCTGCATGACAAGGAGCCCAGAAGAACCAGGCAGCAAGGAGTGAGCCCACGGGAGCAGGGCCGCTGACTGTAGAAGGCTGTGGAGGATTGTAGAGGGCTTCTAGGCTGAGAACCCAGCGGACAAAGGCTGTAGGTAGCAAGCAGCGGAGCGTGATCGGCTGCAAGGTCGGAAGGCCCGAGGACAAGGGCTGTTGGCAGCGGAGAGAAGCGGGCTGCGCGGCAAGGAGCCAGAAGGACCGGCAGCAAGGAGTAAGCCCAGAGGAGCAGGGCCGCTGACTGTAGAAGGCTGCAGAGGACTGTAAACTGCAAGGTAGGGAGCCCAGAGGACAAGGGCTGTAGGCAGCCGGAGTGAGGCAGGCTGCAGAGCTGGAGCCTGGAAGACCAGGGCGGAAGGTAGCAGCAGAGCGTGATCGGCTGCAAAGCAGAGAGCCCGGCAGGGCAAGGGCGGGGGCTGGAAAACAGCAGAGCGTGATCGGTTGCAAAGCAGAGAGCCCGGCAGGGCAATGGATCCAAAGCAGGAGTACTGAGGAACCGCATACAAGATCCGTAGCTCGAAGCAAAAAGGTGCAGGGAGGACTCTTTATGCAAGAGACTGAGCTCCTGCAGGCAGCAGCTTTTATACCGCCCCTCCCAGCAGAGGCAGGCTAATTAGTCGCACCTGGCTAAGCACACCTGCAGACAATCGGCCACCTCCCTCTCTGTTCCTGAGCTGGTGGAAGCAGAGGAGATCCCTAGGGCTTCTGGGGATTGTAGTTCCAAAGATGGCGAATAGGAATGGCCAGGAAAAGATGGTTATAGCCAAGTGCATTGTGGTAAGTGTAGTTTGTTGGGAAAAATAGAAAAGCACCAAAGTCTCGCAAATGGGAAATAAGGTCCATATTGATCGTAAATGTATGCGCCCATGGCGCAGGCATGACATCGTGCTACTGGTTGACTATTGATTTGCCGCTGAAATCTATCGCTCTCCAATGCCTCTGACTGTTTCAAGTTTTGTGTTTATGAGAGTGGGGTTAGGGGGAGACAGACAGACTAAGGCTGCTCCTTGAGCCATCGGGTGTTCCCTGTCCCCCCTCTCTGGGTCTCTGGAGGTTTTTCGTGAGGACTGGCTGCCGGTGGCCATCTGTGACCATGGGTGTTGTGGCTGCCTTTGGAGCCGAACAGTCCTTACTAAGCTATCAATCCAGGGTGGCGGGTGGCTGCATTTGTCCCGCAGATGGTTGTGGTCCTCTGTGGCCAACAACCCATTACTATTTGTTTTTTATGCTCTGGCGCATGCCAGAAGGTCCCACTGCATAGTCACCATTTAGACTTTGACGTTTTAGCGGTCTGTTTACTCTTTTTAACCAATTTTATAATGGCTCAATTTTACTGTTCTTAGGTGCATTTCCACCATAAGCAAGGGATGATCGGAGACCGGGGGCGCTGACAGAAAGGGCAAAAAAAACTAAACAAATTAAAACGGCCCAAGAGCTTGCCAAGGTTAAGCCCCATCTTTTGCAACACTCCCTAGATTCATATTTGGAATACATGGCCAACAAAATAGTGAATCGCATTACTGTTACTGGAAAAGCAACATGGGATGCTATTTCAGGTTCAGGAGGGAATCCCAAAGGTAGCACCACTGAAAAAAAAAAAAATAGTTGTATTGAAGGGATGGGGGCCTTAGGGGGCACAGTGGTTCAGGTAATGGCTCTACAGGAGCAGTCGCTTGGGGTCTGTATGCCTCAGGATCCTCTGCACCCTGGTATGGAGGCAGATAAGGAAGTAGAAGTGGAAGGGGAGGGGGTGAGACTAGGGATGGGGGACCGGATGGTGAGTGTTAGAGGTTACAGTTTATCATATTAGAAGTTATTATATTTAAATATCTATGTATTGATGGGCTTGTGTGTGCAATACATCTTATTCACAACTTGGTTACTGTTGTCATAATATGTTCACTGACATCGCCTCCTGGAATGTGGAGTCCCAGCATCTGAGGGACTCCACATTCCACTAGGTCAGTTGAAAAGATTTCCCCTGGCTGGGGGTCGTTGCTGTTACTAACTCAATAAAGAGTTAATTGTAACTTTGCGCAGTGTAGATCCATCATTATGTGTCTTAACAGTGAGGGGGTGTAGTAACGGATCAATTGGTGAATAGCCATATGGGTGGGAGCCCGGAGAGGGAACTGAGACAGGATCTCATAAACTCTGGCTGGAATCACTTCTAGATGTAAAGCTCAAGCCCCTTTAGACCATCCTAGAGTCATTGCAGATGTTTAAGTCTGGGGTAATGAACACACTGGCTATCCTGGATGACTCTGTGTTCTAACAAAAAGAGTGTCAGAAATAAGTACGGTTGGGGTTGGGGCAAAGCCAAATGGTAAAATAGTATCGGGGGGTGTTGAGTGGTGAGCGTCCTATCCCGGTCACTGAGGTTGGCGGGCTGGTGATGCCGGCAAAGGATAATGCAGTAACCACACAGTTAAGCTCAGTAACTGTTAACTCAAATTTTACGGGTACTGGGAGGTCCGACTTAAGCTTTAGGACTTTCATAGGGGACACTGGGGCTAACATGCATATAGAAGGGCTGTAGAAGAGCATTTTGAATTTACTGCATGCAGCAGCCCCTCTTATGGGGATTATCATGGGTGTACCGGGGCTCCCTAAGTGTGGATTTGAATTAACTATTTCACTAATAAATAAAATGACCTATTGGATCAACGCCAAACTGATTGGACCGAGCACTGACCCAAGCCTTATATTAATGGCAAGAAGGGTAGGAAGGGTAGGCCAAAACCCAAATGTATGAAGGGGGACAGCATTGTGGTTTCCTTCTCAGATGCAACAATGGTTTGTTATTTGGTCAACTCTAATTTATCCAGAGGCCTAAAACCAAACAGCTACAGTCTCCATAGTAGGCTGGTCTCTCGGGATTTGTTTTACGGTTGTACAGGGAGGGTGGCTGATTCAGGGAACCGCTTGAGCAAATTTGTTAGGAGGAGGGAAGCACAGAGTACCCCATGCACAGGGGCCTTTGTATCCACCTCTTGGCCACAGATTACCCTTGGATTGGAGGTCCAACCCTAATTTAGAAAGATTGACCCCACAGAAGGGAGAGGCGCACACTATTGGGGTTGAGCTAGCTAATCGGTATGAGGCCCTAACCTCATCTGAAGATCTGGACTAACGTACGGCTGACCGGCCCAGCCCAGTCGACTGGGAGCTTTGTGAGGGGGGCGGGGAGGGAAATGAAGAATGCAGGTCTGGGTGTACTCCTAATACAAGAAACTAGAACAGTGAAAGGGGAAGAAAGGCGCATTCCAGGTTCACATGTGGGCCAGATATTCTGGGCATCGGGCCCCACCAAAAAGGGAGGTGTTGGGATCCTACTCCGCAGAAACCTTAGGCTAAGTCGTCAGTTTGGGGTAGAGCAGATGGAAGAGCGGTGGTGGTCTCGGGAAACCTGGAAAACTCCAGAATTACCATGGCAGCCATTTATGGCCCAAATATGGGTCAGATGCAATTCATCAAGGAGGTACTGAGGGGAGGTATTGGATAGGGCCGAGGGGCTCATCTTCTTGGGAAGCGATTTTAACATGTGGGCGGACCGGGGATTGGATCATAGTGGGAAGCTGATCCCCACAGGTAGTAGGGGGGGGACAGCCATACAGAGGGTTCTTGGACATAATGTGGAACCACAGGTTGGTAGTTCTTTGGAGGGAGACTCACCTAATTATGAAAGGCTATACATTTTACTTCGCAGTCCATGGCTCCAGAACCAGGATTGATTATATATTTCTGGAACACCAGCATATGAGCAGAACTGATGCTTGTAACCATCACCGGGTTAGTGTAACGCTCACCTGATTCCCGTAGAGGCGCCGGTCTTGACTGGGCGTATACCGTATCTTCAAAGGTGATGTGTAACACACGGCTGGCTCTTTGGGCTGGATCTCTGTGCACTGTATGTCTGACTCGAAGGGTAAGATGTCTGCAGATAGAAAATATGGGATTAAGGAACTGGGTTATTGAATGTCTCTCTCTTCTTCCCTTTCTCTTCTCCTGTAGAACCCCAAAGGTTAACTCTCTCACCTTAGGTAAGTGAACGCTGTGCTCTCCATCTGCCTCGGGGCAGGGTGCTGTAACCAGTTTCTTCACTGGATATGGGGAGCAGGCCTCTTGACTTCAGAGGACTGCTGTCCGTCGTTTACTGCTCGAACGGTAAGTTTCGAGTAATTCTAATGTCTTTAAAGTCTTTAGTAATGATGTCTCTTGTTTTGCAGGGTTCCGGCGATGGCGGATGACGGGCTGAAGTGAGTTGAAGATGGAGCCCGTGTGATGAATAGAAGCACCTGGAAGCACGTAAGTAAGCGCTTGTCGCCTGCTTCACGATGCGCTCTAACTGTCTTTTTATTTTGCAGGTACAAGTTCGGAGCGGCTGCAGGGTGCCGGAATACCCACTGGGTTAGATGTGGAAAGGAGTAATGGCACGTGAGTATTAAAGTTCCCCAATGTCTTTAAACGCACCTTGTTTTGTCTTTCAGATGCGGGATGCAGCGCCGAAGGCCTCCGGAGCGTGCGAAGAGTTGGTAAGCTTTTGTCTTTCAGATGCGGGAATGCAGTGTGAAGACCTCCGGAGCGCACGAAGAGTAGGTAAGCCTTTGTCTTTCAGATGCCGGAATGCAGCGCGAGGCGTTGGTGACAGCCGATGGACCAGGTAAGTGAAGAGCTGTCACTGAAGACCGTAATGCTAACCTGTTCTTTCTTGTCTTTATAGGTGTTGCTGAAGACTGGATTCAGGATGGTAAGCCTTTTTCCTTAGGCCCAGGATCAGATGCAGAAGACACGATGAGCGTTCTGCTGCAGAGGATGCAGAATAACGCAAAGCAAGATTCATCCATCGGGTGTGGTTTAAATAGCCTCCTGTAGTGGTTAGTGGCTCCTTCCACAGCCACGCCTAGGTAAGAAAAGAGTTCCTGCTTTCCAGAAGAGTTCCAGTGTTCTGAATCTAGGGAGTGGCTCCTGCCCCACCCAACAGGAAAAGTAGTTCCAAACAGAAGAGGATCAGAGGCTCAACTGGCAGGCAAGTAAGCAGCATGGTCTGCTGCAGGTAAGTCCACCCAAGCATTATGAGCCCGGCGCTTCCAGCGCTGGGACTGGGCATATTTATGAGCCTGGTGCCACTGGCGCCAGGACTGGGTCCAAAAGGTCCCAATTGGGACTGGTTGGCACTCGGAACCTGGGTTATGGATCTGCTTCCAAGGGAGTTGGGAAAACCCTGACCTTTTGGAAGCAGAGATCATGACAGTACCCCCCTCAAGGCCCCTCCCAAACCGGGCTTCTCCGGGGGTTTTGGCTTGTCAGGAAATGTTCGGTGAAATCTTTTGATTAGGCGAGGAGCGTGGACATATTCAGCAGGTTCCCAGGATCTCTCTTGGGGGCCGTAGCCTTTCCAGTCAATTAGGTAAAATAGTTTAGATTTGGAGATCTTGGAGTCCAGAATGCTTTTGACTTCAAACTCGAGTTCTCCATCAACTAGGATAGGTTTTGGAGATTTAGTTAGTCGGGTTTGAGGTTGCACGGGTTTTAATAGAGAGACGTGGAAGACCGGATGTATCTTCATGTGCGGGGGCAAGTCCAACTTGACCGCTACTGGGTTTACTATGGTAGTGATGGAATAGGGACCAAGGTATCTTGGGTTGAATGTGCGTGGCCCTTTTAGAGGTAGATATTTGGTGGATAACCAGACTTGATCCCCTACTTTATATTGAGGGGCTTCCTTCCGATGTTGATCTGCTCCTTTCTTGTATTGTTCTTTAGCCCTTTGAAGGTGAGAAACAGCTTCCTTAAAGGCTTGGGTGATTGTAGAATGCAGGTAGTCTACTGCTGGTGTTTCAAGATTTTGGAGGGGATCCAACTCCGAGGTTCGAGGGTGACTGCCGTACAAAAGAAAAAAACAGGGTTTTCCCAGTTCCCGAATGGACAGAGTTATTGTAGGCATATTCGGCTATCCAAAGGATGTCTTTCCAAGTTTTTTCAGTTTGTTGCAGCATGCAGCGTAAATACTGTTCCAGAGTTTGATTGGTCCTCTCGGTTTGTCCGTCGGTCTGAGGGTGGTGACTGGTCGATAGTCTCACATCAATTTGAGCCGACCGACAGCAACTTCGCCAAAAATGAGAAATAAATTGACTACCTCGATCCGAAATTAGAACCGAAGGAAAACCGTGCAGTCGGACGATGTTTTCGAGAAATTCTCGGGCCAGAGTTGCTGCTGTTGGCAAGCCTTTGAGCGGAATGAAATGCGCCATCTTGGAGAATAAGTCCACGATTACTAGAATCGTATTGTATCCGGAGCATGGAGGTAGATCGGTGATGAAGTCCATAGAAAGCGTATGCCAAGGGCGAGGTGGGATGTCAATAGGGCGTAAGAGGCCTGCTGGTCTTTCCTTTTGACTCTTGTTTTGGGCGCATACTCCACAGGACATTATAAAGTCTCTGATATCTTTTTTCCAAGACGGCCACCAGAAGTAGCGCTTGATCTTTTCTGAGGTCTTGGCCATACCGGGATGTCCTTCCATTAAAGAATCGTGATAACAAGAGATTACTTTTTTCTGTAAATCTGTGCTGGGTAGGTATAATCGTTCTTAGAAATACAATAAGTTGTCCTTTACTGTAAAGTCCTTTGCCTGCAGATGCCAATTCTGTATGTCTGCTGGAGTTACAAGTTGCCTGGCTTTATCCTTAACTTCCTCTATGGATTCTGTGGCGATTACACCCAGAATTCTTTGTTCGGGAATGATTGGTACAGGTTTAGGGTTTATCAAGTGTTCTTCCACTCCCATCCGAGAAAGGGCATCAGCTTTACCGTTCTTTGTACCAGGTCGATTGGTAATTATGAAGTCAAACTCGGCAAAGAATAATGCCCAACGGAGTTGTCTAGAGGATTGGGCTTTTGCGGTTTTCAAATATTGCAGGTTTCGGTGATCCGTAATCACAGTAACGGTGTGTCGGGCCCCCAGCAGATAATGCCGCCAAGCATTAAAGGCAGACTTGATAGCCAGAAGTTCCTTGTCAGTAATCGTGTAATTGATTTCAGGAGGCGAGAATTTGCGGGACCAAAATGCCACGGGATGCAACTGATTGGTTACCGGGTCCTTTTGTGATAGAACTGCCCCCATGGCAAGGCTTGAAGCATCAGTTTCCACGATGTAGGGGAGTTCGGGGCGAGGGTGTTTTAAGATTGGTGCAGAGATAAATTTAGTCTTCAAATCCTGGAAAGCTTGTTCCGCCTCGGTAGACCATTCAAAACGTTTGTTTTTCTTTAACAAGGCAGTGATGGGCTGGACTATTCGAGAGAATTCGGGGATAAACCTGCGGTAAAAGTTAGCGAAGCCTAACATGCTTTGCACACCTTTTACGGAGGATGGTGATGGCCATTTGAGAACTGCATCGACCTTCTTTGAATCCATACGCACTCCGCCAGGTGATAATATGAATCCCAAGAATTCAACTTCAGTCACGTTGAAAACACATTTTTCCAACTTAGCGAAAAGTTTGTGTTGACGCAATCTTTCGAGGACCATTTTCACGTGTTTCCGATGTTCAGATTCCGATGAAGAATAAACGAGGATGTCGTCAATGTAAACAACAACACACACATCTATGAGCTCTCTGAGGACATCGTTCATAAAATATTGAAAGGCGGCCGGGGCATTGCAAAGTCCGAAGGGCATGACCTGATATTCAAATAGCCCATACTTGGTGCGGAAGACCGTCTTCCATTCATCGCCCTCTTTTACTCGTACCAAGTGGTAAGCTCCTCTAAGATCCAGCTTTGTATATATGCATGCTTTTCTGACTTGGTCCAGGAGTTCAGGGATCAAAGGTAACGGATATCTATTCTTAACGGTGATCTGGTTCAGGGAGCGATAATCTATACAAGTTCTAAGGTCTCCTTCCTTTTTTGGAACGAAGAACAAAGCTGAAGAAGCAGGGGACTTGGAAGGACGAATAAACCCATTTGCCAGGTATTGATCCAGGTATTGTCGAAGGTGAAGGTTCTCAGGCTCGGTGAGGGCATAAATTCTACTACAAGGAGGAGTAGATCCAGGTATCAGGTCTATCTGGCAGTCATAAGACCTATGAGGAGGTAGAGAGTTAGCCTGATCCTTCCGGAAAACATCTTGGTATTCTAGGTATTCGGGAGGTAACTGGGGAGTCTCTGAAGAAATTGCTGCCAGTGCAACACCAGGTGGAGGGTGACAAGTAGAGACACATTCTGGAAACTGGACCGTTCTTGCTCGCCAATCGATCAGAGGATTGTGTTTCTCTAACCAAGGTATTCCTAGAATAATCTGAAACTGAGGGGCCTTGATCACATCGAACACGATCTTCTCATGGTGTCCATCTTGACTTACTAGCGTCACCTCTTGAGTGGTATGCGTTACTGGCCCGGAGGCTATCTCCATACCATCCACCGTAGTAATGACGTCCTTTACAGCCTTGGGACAAAGAGTTAGATTCATCCTCAAATCCATTTCATGATCCACATAATTGCCGATGGCACCGTTGTTGACGTAAGCTTCAATTGCATGTAATCGATCCGGATTATCAGGGCTAATGAGGACCATAGGTATCACGAAATGCGAGGTCACGGAACTGGTTTTCACGCTCGGCAAGAGGACCTCTATTCTTGTCGGGCGAGGTCGTTTCCCTGCTTAGAGTTTGTAACTTTGGTAACTGCAGCTCCTACTGCCTTCTTGGCAGGTTTCACCGGACAGTCTCGAAGAAAGTGCCCTGAGTTTCCGCAATAGAGGCATAATTGCAACTGTTTTCTTCTTTCCCGCTCCTTTTGTGTTAGAGGACCTTTCAGACCCCCTATTTGCATGGGTTCCCCGGAGTCTACTCCTTTGGAAGGAGTTGGCGGTTTGGAAAATACTCGAGCATCAAACTTGGAACGATCGGCCTTCCTGTTCTGCAGTCTGTGATCTATTTGAACGACTAAGTCTATATAGTCCGAACAATCTTGTGGGGGATTCACTACTTGGGCTAACACAACTTTGAGCTCTCCACGTAGACCTCTATAAAACAGCGTAATCCTAGACCTCTATAAAACAGCGTAATCCTTTTGTCCTCAGGCCATTGAGTTTCCACTATCAGTCTGTTGAAAGATGCAATATAAGCCAAAAGGTCTTGATTACCTTGTCGCAACGAAAGAAGCTCATTGTCCAAGGCCTGCCCCTGTGAATGTCTTGCGAACAGTTTTTCCATACTGAGCTGAAAAGCTTGAAAATCATGGAGGACCGGATCATCTTGATTTACTAGAGGGATCGACCAGTCTGCCGCATTGCCACTAAGGTACGAAAGCACAAAAGCTACTTTAGCTTGATCAGTTGGAAAGGCTGCTGGCCGGCATAAGAAATGCAACCGGCACTGATTGATAAATACTGCAAACCTCTTTGGGTCACCAGAAAATCGTTAGGGCGGAGCCAGAGGTACATTCCCAGGAAGGTTGATCTGCACTGGATTCATAGAGGATGTAGAAGGAAGATTTCCCCCAGATGCGGGTAACGGGGCCTGTCCGGCTTGTGACTGTAGCAATTGTCTAGCGAGATCATCTGTTCGCTCCTTGGAAATAATCAGTTTCCTTCTTAGAGCGTTCGTTTCCTGACGGGCTGCATGCACTTCTGCCCTTAGTTCCCCAAGTAACTGGGCTAGCTGGTCGGTATCCGAGGTTTCCATAGCGCCTGGACGGGAGTTTTGTGGTAGGCTTTGCGTTCTGTAATGCTCACCTGATTCCCGTAGAGGCGCCGGTCTTGACTGGGCGTATACCGTATCTTCAAAGGTGATGTGTAACACACGGCTGGCTCTTTGGGCTGGATCTCTGTGCACTGTATGTCTGACTCGAAGGGTAAGATGTCTGCAGATAGAAAATATGGGATTAAGGAACTGGGTTATTGAATGTCTCTCTCTTCTTCCTTTTCTCTTCTCCTGTAGAACCCCAAAGGTTAACGCTCTCACCTTAGGTAAGTGAACGCTGTGCTCTCCATCTGCCTCGGGGCAGGGTGCTGTAACCAGTTTCTTCACTGGATATGGGGAGCAGGCCTCTTTACTTCAGAGGACTGCTGTCCGTCGTTTACTGCTCTAACGGTAAGTTTCGAGTAATTCTAATGTCTTTAAAGTCTTTAGTAATGATGTCTCTTGTTTTGCAGGGTTCCGGCGATGGCGGATGACGGGCTGAAGTGAGTTGAAGATGGAGCCCGTGTGATGAATAGAAGCACCTGGAAGCACGTAAGTAAGCGCTTGTTGCCTGCTTCACGATGCGCTCTAACTGTCTTTTTATTTTGCAGGTACAAGTTCGGAGCGGCTGCAGGGTGCCGGAATACCCACTGGGTTAGATGTGGCAAGGAGTAATGGCACGTGAGTATTAAAGTTCCCCAATGTCTTTAAACGCACCTTGTTTTGTCTTTCAGATGCGGGATGCAGCGCCGAAGGCCTCCGGAGCGTGCGAAGAGTTGGTAAGCTTTTGTCTTTCAGATGCGGGAATGCAGTGTGAAGACCTCCGGAGCGCACGAAGAGTAGGTAAGCCTTTGTCTTTCAGATGCCGGAATGCAGCGCGAGGCGTTGGTGACAGCCGATGGACCAGGTAAGTGAAGAGCTGTCACTGAAGACCGTAATGCTAACCTGTTCTTTCTTGTCTTTATAGGTGTTGCTGAAGACTGGATTCAGGATGGTAAGCCTTTTTCCTTAGGCCCAGGATCAGATGCAGAAGATACGATGAGCGTTCTGCTGCAGAGGATGCAGAATAACGCAAAGCAAGATTCATCCATCGGGTGTGGTTTAAATAGCCTCCTGTAGTGCTTAGGTGTCTCCTTCCACAGCCACGCCTAGGTAAGAAAAGAGTTCCTGCTTTCCAGAAGAGTTCCAGTGTTCTGAATCTAGGGAGTGGCTCCTGCCCCACCCAACAGGAAAAGTAGTTCCAAACAGAAGAGGATCAGAGGCTCAACTGGCAGGCAAGTAAGCAGCATGGTCTGCTGCAGGTAAGTCCACCCAAGCATTATGAGCCCGGCGCTTCCAGCGCTGGGACTGGGCATATTTATGAGCCTGGTGCCACTGGCGCCAGGACTGGGTCCAAAAGGTCCCAATTGGGACTGGTTGGCACTCGGAACCTGGGTTATGGATCTGCTTCCAAGGGAGTTGGGAAAACCCTGACCTTTTGGAAGCAGAGATCATGACAGTTAGCTGGTCAGTTCATGACCTGGTTTGGGCAGACATTATTATATCTGGTTTAAAACGAGGGAATCATTGTGGAGGTGCAACAACCTCCTATTGAGGGATGCGGTTTTTAGAGAGCAGATGATGTTTTCAGCCATTAGAGAGTACTTTGAGTTTAACAAGACTGGTGAGGTTCACTTGGAGACATTATGGGAGGCGGCTAAAGCTACATGGCGGGGTAGATTGATTAGTGAAGGGGCGGCCAAGAAGCGAACTAGAACGCTCTTGGCCCACAAACTAAGATCTGAGATACGCCTATTGGAGAGAGTCGAGGGGAAGGAAGAGGAAGAGAAGGAGAGAGACCTGGGGATCACCAAAACCAAGAGACAGGAACTTAGAGAAATGGAGATGGGTAAAATTGTAGCAGGCCTTCAACACCTGAGACAGAAATATTACAAAAAAGGGGATAAGGCGGGTGCCAGGCTGGTGGCGAAGCTCCGCGCCCAGCGGCCAGATAGATGGGTGGCAAAGATCAAGAATGGGAAACAGGGGGAAAGATCGGACCCAGAGGTGATAGCAGGAGAATTTGCCAGTTTCTATGAGATATTGTACGAGAAGGAAGGAGTTATAGGAGGTGAAACATTAGAATCCTATTTGCAGGGAGTGACCCTCCCGACCCTTAGACCTGGAGAAGTCTTCACCCTATAGGCCCCAATAACAGATGTGGAAGTCCTCCGGGCAACATCAGGTTTGAAGCTGGGGAAGACCGCGGGAGAGGACGGGTTCACGGCAGCCTTCTATAAGGCATTTGCAGGCCAACTGACGGATTCCTGGTAGATCTGTTCACGAATATTATGTCCACAGGGAGGGCCCCTCCGTCATTTGGGAAAGCATTAATCACGGTCATCCCCAAAGAAGGAAAAGACCCTGCAGACTGCCAATCTTATAGACCAATCTCCCCCCTGAACGTGGATGCAAAGTTGTTCACCAGAATAATTGCAACAAGACTAGAGGGCCTCCTTCCGGGGCTCATCCATTCTGATAAGGTGGGCTTCATACAGGGGAGGCAGGGAGCAGACACCCTCAGGAAGACTCTACATCTTATGAGGGAGGCAGTACCCAGGGGGGGCAACCCAGTCTTGGTGGCCATAGATGCCGAAAAGGCCTTTGACCGAGTCAACTGGGGGTTTCTACATGGGATACTAGAGAAATTTGGTTTTGGAGAGGGTGCCTGATGAGCGATCAAGGCTCTGTACCCAGAACCATCAGCCAGAGTTACGGTAAATGGGTGGCTATCATGTAGATTTAATCTTCAGTGAGGGACCCGACAGGGCTGCCCCCTCTCGCCCCTATTGTTTGCAATGACCATGGAGATTTCGGCACAATATCTGAGGGGGTCCCCTGATGTGATGGGTATAGATGTGGGAGACAGAACTTTTAAACTCGGTCTCTATGCAGATGATATAATGCTCCACGTGAGGCAGCCAGCCCAATCTGTCCCAGCCGCCTTGCGGGTGATAGAGGAGTTCGGGCATTTTTCCGGATTGAAGGTGAATGTGGGCACATTTGGTCTCCACTGGTGAGGGATGCAATCCCTGGCCATGAACATTATCAGTCCTGGTTTGAAGCGGGGATTTGCAGGGTGGGTCAGTTGGTGAAAGAAAATACATTCATAAGCATCCAGGAACTGGAGGAAGCATTGGGCATTGGCAGGCTGTCCCCACTCCTCTATCTAAGATTGAAGGGGGTATTCATTGCAGGGAAATGGAAGCAGCATTTACAGAGGCCACTGACCCCAGTAGAGAAGGTCTTGGACACGCATGTAGATATGAAAGGTCTCATCTCCCTCCTGTATACGGCGCTTTTGTCCCACCGTATAGGAGCAATCAGGGGTCGAAGAACGAGATGGGAGAGGGACTTGGGCTCTGAAATTGGGGATGGTTTATGGGTGCGACTCTGTAGTATGGCATTTAAGACCTCAATTTCATGTCAATATAAGATGCACGCCATAAAACTGTTTCACAGGTGGAAATATGACCGGGTAGTACTCTCCAAGATGTTTCCAGCGGTGATTCCCCGTTGCTGGCATGGATGCGGGTAAAAAGCCAATTATTGGCATATGTGGTGGACATGTCACAAAGTGCGCACATATTGGACAGAAGTGTTGAGCTGGATCAAAGAGGCGGATGGAGGATCCCACCCACTAGACCCAATCTTAGTATTATTTGGACTTGAAAGAAGGGATGAGCAGTTGGACAAGCTTCCACACCTGTCACATTGTTTACTTTTAGCGGCCAGAGCCTGTCGAGCTAGAACTTGGAAAAGGACCTGCCTCCCCATGAAGAAAGAATGGGTGGCAGTGGCCAGGGATATTTATCTTATGGAAAAGATCACAGAAGCTATACAGGGATCCATCGTTCTGATAGAGACTGAATGGCTCGGGTTCTTTAGTGCTTTTAGTAACATGGAAAGTACTGGTTGAAATTCCCGGAGAACAGTGACTCGGCCCCACCAAATAGGTAACTTGGAAAACACAGACTTTAATTTAGAGGAATCGGCCCATTTCTGACGATCTAGTGCCCGGTCGGGACTGCCGACAACGGATTGAACAGTATAAGTGAAAGCAGCGATCAGAGACTGTGCCTTGAAAGGGGGTGAGGGTAGGAGGGAGCGGAGGATGTATACGCCAGGGAATTATCTAATTTATTTTGTATAAGGTTTATAGGGACAAAAGTCCCTTTCATGTTTGCTCCGAAGGTTCTCTGTTGTTTCATAAAACCTATAAAAATAAATAAAATAAAAAAAACACAATGGCCCTCATTACGACCCTGGCGGAGGTCCATGGTGCAATTTGCACCATGGACCATGGCGCAGAGCTGCCAACCCCGCCATGGGGGTTGGCGGACTTACCACCCCATTCCGACCTTGGCGGGGCGGTAAGTCCCCAATCCCCATTTACCCTTCCCCATTCCCATTTTTGCCCCATAGGGTATAATGGGAGTGGGGAAGGCGTTAATTACGCCACCGTAAATTACGGTGGCGTAATTAACAACAGGTCCCGTAGCGCCATGGATTTTTCCGCCCGGAAAAACCAGGCGTGAAAACCGCCATGGCGCTACGGGAACTCGTAGTAAGGCGGAAGGGTACGCCATGCATTACGCTGGGGTAGTACCCCTTCCGCCAGGGTCGTAATGAGGGCCAATGTCATTCTTCTGCAAGAGACCTGGGCTTTGGAGACCACACTGTTAGATGGCTACACATCGTAGCGGATCTCAGCGAAAAAAATGCTACAGTAAGATGTTATGGGGGTCTGGCGATTTTCATTCAAGCCTCCTTAACCTGTAGGTTTAGAGTAGTGGAGACTGACATGGACTACCTACAGGTGCTCTGTATTTTACCCTCTAGGGGGGACCCGTTAATCATTTTGAACCTCTATAACAGCCCCCATAAGGCTGAGGCAGACAGGTTAGCCAAAGTCAAGGCGTTTATTGATGAGTTATTTTTAAACAGGAGGAATCGTAATGAGCAATGCATATGGGGCGGAGATTTTAACCTCAAAATGGGTGTAGGTCTGCCAAAGGATCTGTTAGATCCGCTGGAGGACTGGTCACTGAACATCCCCTTGCCCACAATGAAATATGGACGGGTGTGTGCAAAGGGTCTCCAAATGTGTTTATGGCTCATCGAATAGGGGCTGCGCACGGTAAATGGATGCAAAGCACCCGATAAAACGGGTAACCTTACCTTCAATAATCACCAAGTTTGGAGGGGGGTGTGGCCAGCAAGCGGGCAATGAGGACGTGAGTCCTCACTGCTCCCAGTCCGCCAGCTAGATCCTGCCTTTATCCTGACAATTCATGTTGTTAAACTCACGAAAATAGCTTCCAAAAGCAGCGGAAACCTTCTGCAACGGGTCGCTGCACTATGGACCTGAACCGACGTGTGGTTCCGGAGATACGCGCTGTGGAATCCAGAAGCGGCTGACTGCGTATGCCAGACAAGATGGCTACTGAGACTGCGAGCTAAGAGGAAGGTGCGCATTACGTTAAAGGCTCCACTGATCCAAATGCCCCACAACAGCAACTACCATCACATCGCTGAGGCTGAAATCAGGAAGACTAAACACTGATCCCGACCCCAAACAACACTGCGAGTAGGCAGTCGAGCGCGTCCATGAAAGCAGGCAGGCACTGGCATCCCCTGCTACGATACGAGGTGGAGCAACCCTGCTTGAGGACGACAGAGAGGACCAGCCGACGTTTTGATCCTGATCACTGCAGCGACAAGGTGAGCCGCGCTATGGGTCCTCCCCCTGATGGGATCTCCAAGTGCCAGCTTGGCTCGGCTCCTACCTGCTGCCCCGGCGGTCGATGGGGCGGTCCAATCTGAGGCTGCGAGAAGCTGCTGTGGGCCCCTGGGAACGACGCGACCCGAGCTAGCAGGCAAACCGAGGAAGGCTGCCTGAAGGAGCTCTGGTTGCAGGAGAGCCAGGCCGACAGCGAAGCGAGCAGCGCCTGCGACAAGGAGTGAGCGGGGGCAACCAAATCAAACATGTCTCCTACCCAGAGACGGTGCGAAGAAGCTAAACTGCCTACCAACAACGATACGCAGCAGAATTATCCCTGGACCCCAACCGCTCACAGTGGGACCCTGAAGTGGAACGCGACCCGTGGTTTGCAACACACGTGCCACAAAGCAACCGAGAATGGAAGGTAAGCTGCCTATGCTGAGGGCATGGCTGTTATAAGGTGAATGAGAACTGCGCACTGAATCTACAACGCTCCGAGCTCCCAATAAAGTAGGGATGTGGCTGAGCGCTGAGTGTCCCTGGTGAACCCAATAAGACTAATATCCTGTGAATACATCACCTAGCCGCCATAACATGCAGCAAAAAACAAGGTTTACACACTTAAAATCACTTGTGAGCCCAGACCGTTATCAAAGCGAGCACCTGCTGGGAGGCGAGCTTGTACACAACCGGTGCGCCGACTTGAGTGGCAGCACGCACTTCAGAAGCTGCAAGGATTTGAGAGAGCAAAACAACATTCTGATATCACCGGCCCGATCAAAGACTACTACTGAGGACAACTGAAACGAGCACATCTCCCAGGAAAGGAGGCAACTGGAGCACTGGCCTGCTTGTCCGTGGCGTGAAGCAGCAACACGGCCCCTAATCCTGCTCTATACGAGTCTAAGATACACGTTTAAACTGAAACTAATAGAAACACCTCCTTCCCGAAAGATAGGGTGCCGACCAAGCCAATCCTCAGGCTCACAAAACAAAGGAGGGAGAGGGCATAGGTGATAAAGCAGCAGACTTCTGGGAAGAAAGCCACAAAGTGGACAGTGCATATAAAACCGTAAGAGAAACCAAAAGGAGGGAAGAGGTGTTAGAGATTACAACGGCACCTCCCTAGCGAGATAGAAGCCAAGGCTTGTGGGTCTGCCGTCTTCGGAGTACCGCAGCCGGGTGGTTACGGACAGCACCATTTGTTAATAAACGTTGGACAGTGCACCTGTGAAGGCGGAACAAGTGTCTCTGGTGAACCACTTGACCAGTATCCACAAGATCCTGAACCAACAGCAACAACTGGATGGTGCCTTGCCGAATCGTTGCGCCCGAAGCGAGCACCCCACTGACCTAAACAGCTGCACAAACATCGGCTGAGAGGGAAGGGAGCAACTGCAAATCAACACTGGCTTGACCACAATGGGGAAAGACAGGGCGAAGAACGTGACAACGCAGAGCAAAATGGAGCAGTACACAATCACTACCCAAGATCCCCCGCAGGAGCAGGGCAACTCTGGTGATGCATTGGGACCGAAGGATGACAATATATCCCTTAGAGACATCATGAATGCTATCACCAACTCAAGGACTTCTATGGAAAAAAAGATGAATGGCATAAGTACTGAGGTGTCGCTATTGCGCCATGAGCTGCAAAAATTCACGTCTCGTACCGTGCTTTTCCGTGCTATGGAGCTTTTCCTAGAGCAATGGCTTGTGGATCTATTCGCTCCCAAGATCCTATCAAAATTCTTCTCAGTTGAACGTGCTCACCAACGGGCAGACAAATACCCGGAGCTCCCCCGCGCACGCTAATAGCAAATCTCCTGAACTATAGGGGTTGGGACGCCATACTGCAGATGGCCAGAACTAAGGGCTCGATTACATTTAATGGCTCCAGAATCGCCTTTTTCCCAGACTTCACCAGGGAGGTTCAGAAAGCGGGGCAGTCCTTCAACCCACTCAAGAAACGCCTTCAAGCTGTTCACATAAAATATGGACTTCTGTTCCCAGCACAGCTGAAAATATACCACAACGGTACGACAGTGCATTTCACGGATCCCAGAGAAGCATGGCGCTGGGTGGAAAGAAACGTAGAGAGTGACTGGAGGCCGAATCAAAGCCAAGACATCGACAGGAGCCGCCCACGACCAGAGAGAGCACCACCTGAGCTCCAACAACAGGAGATGGAAGCACTGCCAAATGAAGGCAATGACTTCTGGAAGCAATCACATCCTTTTTTTTTAAGGGGATACCAAATATAATGGCTAATACAGAGTTGTAATATTTGGTATCCCCTTGATGTTGAGGGGCAACATTTAACAAAGCACTGTTGAACTATCCCTTGCATTCGGAAGGGGAGCACATCATAAGCCTTCACTGTGACAGCTTCTGGAAGCCATCCCATTCTTTTTTTGAAGGGGATACCAAATATAATGGCTAATATAGGGTTGTAATATTTGGTATCCCCTTGATGTTGAGGGGCAACAGTTAACAAAGCACTGCTTGAACTATCCCTTGCATTGGGGAGAGCAGTACATCATAAGCCTACACTGCGACAGCTTCTGGAAGCCATCTCATCCTTTTTTTGAAGTGGATACCAAATGTTACAGCTAATATAGTGTTGTAATATTTGGTATCCCCTTGATTTTGAGGGGTAACATTTAACAAAGCACTGCTTGAACTCTCCCTTGCATTGGGGAGGGGAGTACATCATAAGCCTACACTGTGACAGCTTCAGGAAGCCATCTCATCCTCTCTTTGAAGGGGATGCCAAATATTGCAGCTAATATAGTGTTGTAATATTTGGTATCCCCTTGATTTTGAGGGGTAACATTTAACAAAGCACTGCTTGAACTATCCCCTGCATTGGGGAGAGGAGTCCATCATGAACCCACACTGTGACAGCTTCTGGAAGCCATCTCATCCTTTTTTTAAAGGGGATACCAAATATTACAGCTAATATCGTGTTGTAATATTTGGTATCCCCTTGATTTTGAGGGGTTACATTTAACAACACACTGCTTGAACTATCCCTTGCATTGGGGAGGGGAGTACATCATAAGCCTTCACTGTGACAGCTTCTGGAAGCCATCTCATCCTTTTTTTGAAGGGGATACCAAATATTACAGCTAATATAGTGCTGTGATATTTGGTATCCCCTTGATTTTGAGGGGTAACATTTAACAACACACTGCTTGAACTATCCCTTGCATTGGGGAGGGGAGAACATCATAAGCCTTCACTGTGACAGCTTCTGGAAGCCATCCCATTCTTGTTTTGAAGGGGTTACCAAATATAATGGCTAATACAGGGTTGTAATATTTGGTATCCCCTTGATGTTGACAGGCAACATTTAACAAAGCACTGCTTGAACTAACCCTTACATTGGGGAGGGCAGTACATCATAAGCCTACACTGCGACAGCTTCTGGAAGCCATCTCATCCTTTTTTTGAAGGGGATACCAAATATTACAGCAAATATAGTGCTGTGATATTTGGTATCACCTTGATTTTGAGGGGTAACATTTAACAAAGCACTGCTTGAACTATCCCTTGCATTGGGGAGGGGAGTACATCATGAACCCACACTGTGACAGCTTCTGGAAGCCATCTCATCCTTTTTTTTTAAGAGGATACCAAATATTACAGCTAATATAGTGTTGTAATAGTTGGTATCCCCTTGATTTTGAGGGGTAACATTTAACAACACACTGCTTCAACTATCCCTTGCATTCGGAAGGGGAGCACACCATAAGCCTTCACTGTGACAGCTTCTGGAAGCCATCCCATTCTTTTTTTGAAGGGGATACCAAATATTACAGCTAATATAGTGTTGTAATATTTGGTATCCCCTTGATTTTGAGGGGTAACATTTAACAAAGCACTGCTTGAACTATCCCTTGCATTGGGGAGGGCAGTACATCATAACCCTACACGCGACAGCTTCTGGAAGCCAGCTCATCCTTTTTTTGAAGGGGATACCAAATATTACAGCTAATATAGTATTGTAATATTTGGTATCCCCTTGATTTTGAGGGGTAACATTTAACAACTCACTGCTTGAACTATACCTTGCATTGGGGAGGGGAGCACATCAAAAACCTTCACTGTGACAGCTTCTGGAAGCCATCCCATCCTTTTTTTGAAGGGGATACCAAATATAATGGCTAATATAGGGTTGTAATATTTGGTATCCCCTTGATGTTGAGGGACACAATTAACAAAGCAGTGCTTGAACTATCCCTTGCATTGGGAGGGGAGTACATCATAAGCCTACACTGTGACAGCTTCAGGAAGCCATCTCATCCTTTTTTTGAAGGGGATACCAAATATAATTGCTAATATAGGGTTGTAATATTTGGTATCCCCTTGATGTTGAGGGGTAACATTTAACAAAGTACTGCTTCAACTATCCCTTGCATTGCGGAGGGCAGTACATCATAAGCCTACACTGCGACAGCTTCTGGAAGCCATCTCATCCTTTTTTGAAGGGGATACCAAATATTACAGCTAATATAGTGCTGTGATATTTGGTATGCCCTTGATTTTGAGGGGTAACATTTAACAACACACTTCTTGAACTATCCCTTGCATTGGGGAGGGGAGTACATCATAAGCCTTCACTGTGACAGCTTCTGGAAGCCATCCCATCCTGTCTTTGAAGGGGATGCCAAATATTACAGCTAATATAGTGCTGTGATATTTGGTATCCCCTTGATTTTGTGGGGTAACATTTAACAACACACTGCTTGAACTATCCCTTGCATTCGGAGGGGAGTACATCATAAGCCTTCACTGTGACAGCTTCTGGAAGCCATCCCATCCTGTCTTTGAAGGGGATGCCAAATATTACAGCTAATATAGTGTTGTAATATTTGGTATCCCCTTGATTTTGAGGGGTAACATTTAACAAAGCACTGCTTGAACTATCCCCTGCATTGGGGAGAGGAGTACATCATGAACCCACACTGTGACAGCTTCTGGAAGCCATCTCATCCTTTTTTTTTAAGAGGATACCAAATATTACAGCTAATATAGTGTTGTAATATTTGGTATCCCCTTGATCTTGATTTTGAGGGGTAACATTTAACAAAGCACTGCTTGAACTATCCCTTGCATTGGGGAGGGGAGTACATCATAAGCCTACACTGTGAAAGCTTCTGGAAGCCATCCCATCCTTTTTTTGAAGGGGATACCAAATATAGTGGCTAATATAGGGTTGTAATATTTGGTATCCCCTTGATGTTGAGGGGTAACATTTAACAAATTACTGCTTCAACTATCCCTTGCATTGGGGAGGGCAGTACATCATAAGCCTACACGGCAACTGCTTCTGGAAGACATCTCATCCTTTTTTTGAAGGGGATACCAAATATTACAGCTAATATAGTGTTGTAATATTTGGTATCCCCTTGATTTTGAGGGGTAACATTTAACAAAGCACTGCTTGAACTATCCCTTGCATTGGGGAGGGCAGTACATCATAACCCTACACGCGACAGCTTCTGGAAGTCAGCTCATCCTTTTTTTGAAGGGGATACCAAATATTACAGCTAATATAGTGTTGTAATATTTGGTATCCCCTTGATTTTGAGGGGTAACATTTAACAACGCACTGCTTCAACTATACCTTGCATTGGGGAGGGGAGCACATCATAAACCTTCACTGTGACAGCTTCTGGAAGCCATCCCATCCTTTTTTTGAAGGGGATACCAAATATAATGGCTAATATAGGGTTGTAATATTTGGTATCCCCTTGATGTTGAGGGACACAATTAACAAAGCAGTGCTTGAACTATCCCTTGCATTGGGAGGGGAGTGCATCATGAGCCTACACTGTGACAGCTTCAGGAAGCCATCTCATCCTTTTTTTGAAGGGGATACCAAATATAATAGCTAATATAGTGCTGTGATATTTGGTATCCCCTTGATTTTGAGGGGTAACATTTAACAACACACTTCTTGAACTATCCCTTGCATTGGGGAGGGGAGTACATCATAAGCCTTCACTGTGACAGCTTCTGGAAGCCATCCCATCCTGTCTTTGAAGGGGATGCCAAATATTACAGCTAATATAGTGCTGTGATATTTGGTATCCCCTTGATTTTGAGGAGTAACATTTAACAACGCACTGCTTGAACTATACCTTGCATTGGGGAGGGGAGCACATCATAAACCTTCACTGTGACAGCTTCTGGAAGCCATCCCATCCTTTTTTTGAAGGGGATACCAAATATAATGGCTAATATAGGGTTGCAATATTTGGTATCCCCTTGATGTTGAGGGGTAACATTTAACAAAGTACTGCTTCAACTATCCCTTGCATTGGGGAGGGCAGTAGATCATAAGCCTACACTGCGACAGCTTCTGGAAGCCATCTCATCCTTTTTTTGAAGGGGATACCAAATATTACAGCTAATATAGTGCTGTAATATTTGGTATCCCCTTGATTTTGAGGTGTAACATTTAACAACACACTGCTTCAACTATCCCTTGCATTCGGAGGGGGAGCACATCATAAGCCTTCACTGTGACAGCTTCTGGAAGCCATCCCATTCTTTTTTTGAAGGGGATACCAAATATAATGGCTAATATAGGGTTGTAATATATGGTATCCCCTTGATGTTTAGGGGCAACATTTAACAACACACTGCTTGAACTACCCCTTACATTGGGGAGGGCAGTACATCATAAGCCTACACTGCGACAGCTTCTGGAAGCCATCTCATCCTTTTTTGAAGGGGATACCAAATATTGCAGCTAATATAGTGCTGTGATATTTGGTATCCCCTTGATGTTGAGGGGTAACATTTAACAAAGCACTGCTTGAACTATCCCTTGCATTGGGGAGGGCAGTACATCATAACCCTACACGCGACAGCTTCTGGAAGCCAGCTCATCCTTTTTTGAAGGGGATACCAAATATTACAGCTAATATAGTGTTGTAATATTTGGTATCCCCTTGATTTTGAGGGGTAACATTTAACAACGCACTGCTTCAACTATACCTTGCATTGGGGAGGGGAGCACATCATAAACCTTCACTGTGACAGCTTCTGGAAGCCATCCCATCCTTTTTTTGAAGGGGATACCAAATATAATGGCTAATATAGGGTTGTAATATTTGGTATCCCCTTGATGTTGAGGGACACAATTAACAAAGCAGTGCTTGAACTATCCCTTGCATTGGGAGGGGAGTACATCATAAGCCTACACTGTGACAGCTTCAGGAAGCCATCTCATCATTTTTCTGAAGGGGATACCAAATATAATAGCTAATATAGGGTTGTAATATTTGGTATCCCCTTGATGTTGAGGGGTAACATTTAACAAAGTACTGCTTCAACTATCCCTTGCATTGCGGAGGGCAGTACATCATAAGCCTACACTGCGACAGCTTCTGGAAGCCATCTCATCCTTTTTTTGAAGGGGATACCAAATATTACAGCTAATATAGTGCTGTGATATTTGGTATCCCCTTGATTTTGAGGGGTAACATTTAACAACACACTTCTTGAACTATCCCTTGCATTGGGGAGGGGAGTACATCATAAGCCTTCACTGTGACAGCTTCTGGAAGCCATCCCATCCTGTCTTTGAAGGGGATGCCAAATATTACAGCTAATATAGTGCTGTGATATTTGGTATCCCCTTGATTTTGAGGAGTAACATTTAACAACGCACTGCTTGAACTATACCTTGCATTGGGGAGGGGAGCACATCATAAACCTTCACTGTGACAGCTTCTGGAAGCCATCCCATCCTTTTTTTGAAGGGGATACCAAATATAATGGCTAATATAGGGTTGTAATATTTGGTATCCCCTTGATGTTGAGGGGTAACATTTAACAAAGTACTGCTTCAACTATCCCTTGCATTGGGGAGGGCAGTACATCATAAGCCTACACTGCGACAGCTTCTGGAAGCCATCTCATCCTTTTTTTGAAGGGGATACCAAATATTACAGCTAATATAGTGCTGTAATATTTGGTATCCCCTTGATTTTGAGATGTAACATTTAACAACACACTGCTTCGACTATCCCTTGCATTCGGAGGGGGAGCACATCATAAGCCTTCACTGTGACAGCTTCTGGAAGCCATCCCATTCTTTTTTTGAAGGGGATACCAAATATAATGGCTAATATAGGGTTGTAATATTTGGTATCCCCTTGATGTTTAGGGGCAACATTTAACAACACACTGCTTGAACTACCCCTTACATTGGGGAGGGCAGTACATCATAAGCCTACACTGTGACAGCTTCTGGAAGCCATCTCATCCTTTTTTGAAGGGGATACCAAATATTACAGCTAATATAGTGCTGTGATATTTGGTATCCCCTTGATTTTGAGGGGTTACATTTAACAACACACTTCTTGAACTATCCCTTGCATTGGGGAGGGGAGTACATCATAAACCTTCACTGTGACAGCTTCTGGAAGCCATCCCATCCTTTTTTTGAAGGGGATACCAAATATAATGGCTAATATAGGGTTGTAATATTTGGTATCCCCTTGATGTTGAGGGGTAACATTTAACAAAGTACTGCTTCAACTATCCCTTGCATTGGGGAGGGCAGTACATCATAAGCCTACACTGTAACAGCTTCTGGAAGCCATCTCATCCTTTTTTTGAAGGGGATACCAAATATTACAGCTAATATAGTGCTGTAATATTTGGTATCCCCTTGATTTTGAGGTGTAACATTTAACAACACACTGCTTCAACTATCCCTTGCATTCGGAGGGGGAGCACATCATAAGCCTTCACTGTGACAGCTTCTGGAAGCCACCCCATTCTTTTTTTGAAGGGGATACCAAATATAATGGCTAATATAGGGTTGTAATATTTGGTATCCCCTTGATATTGAGGGGCAACATTTAACAACACACTGCTTGAACTACCCCTTACATTGGGGAGGGGAGTACATCATAAGCCTACACTGCGACAGCTTCTGGAAGCCATCTCATCCTTTTTTTGAAGGGGATACCAAATATTACAGCTAATATAGTGCTGTGATATTTGGTATCCCCTTGGTTTTGAGGGGTAACATTTAACAACACACTGCTTGAACTATCCCTTGCATTGGGGAGGGGAGTACATCATAAGCCTTCACTGTGACAGCTTCTGGAAGCCATCCCATCCTGTCTTTGAAGGGGATGCCAAATATTACAGCTAATATAGTGTTGTAATATTTGGTATCCCCTTGATTTTGAGGGGTAACATTTAACAAAGCACTGCTTGAACTATCCCCTGCATTGGGGAGAGGAGTACATCATGAACCCACACTGTGACAGCTTCTGGAAGGCATCTCATCCTTTTTTTAAAGGGGATACCAAATATTACAGCTAATATAGTGTTGTAATATTTGGTATCCCCCTGATTTTGAGGGGTAACATTTAACAAAGCACTGCTTTAACTATCCCTTGCGTTGGGGAGGGGAGTACATCATAAGCCTTCACTGTGACAGCTTCTGGAAGCCATCCCATCCTGTCTTTGAAGGGGATGCCAAATATTACAGCTAATATAGTGCTGTGATATTTGGTATCCCCTTGATTTTGAGGAGTAACATTTAACAACGCACTGCTTGAACTATACCTTGCATTGGGGAGGGGAGCACATCATAAACCTTCACTGTGACAGCTTCTGGAAGCCATCCCATCCTTTTTTTGAAGGGGATACCAAATATAATGGCTAATATAGGGTTGCAATATTTGGTATCCCCTTCATGTTGAGGGGTAACATTTAACAAAGTACTGCTTCAACTATCCCTTGCATTGGGGAGGGCAGTACATCATAAGCTTACACTGCGACAGCTTCTGGAAGCCATCTCATCCTTTTTTTGAAGGGGATACCAAATATTACAGCTAATATAGTGCTGTAATATTTGGTATCCCCTTGATTTTGAGGTGTAACATTTAACAACACACTGCTTCAACTATCCCTTGCATTCGGAGGGGGAGCACATCATAAGCCTTCACTGTGACAGCTTCTGGAAGCCATCCCATTCTTTTTTTGAAGGGGATACCAAATATAATGGCTAATATAGGGTTGTAATATATGGTATCCCCTTGATGTTTAGGGGCAACATTTAACAACACACTGCTTGAACTACCCCTTACATTGGGGAGGGCAGTACATCATAAGCCTACACTGCGACAGCTTCTGGAAGCCATCTCATCCTTTTTTGAAGGGGATACCAAATATTGCAGCTAATATAGTGCTGTGATATTTGGTATCCCCTTGATGTTGAGGGGTAACATTTAACAAAGCACTGCTTGAACTATCCCTTGCATTGGGGATGGCAGTACATCATAACCCTACACGCGACAGCTTCTGGAAGCCAGCTCATCCTTTTTTGAAGGGGATACCAAATATTACAGCTAATATAGTGTTGTAATATTTGGTATCCCCTTGATTACGAGGGGTAACATTTAACAACGCACTGCTTCAACTATACCTTGCATTGGGGAGGGGAGCACATCATAAACCTTCACTGTGACAGCTTCTGGAAGCCATCCCATCCTTTTTTTGAAGGGGATACCAAATATAATGGCTAATATAGGGTTGTAATATTTGGTATCCCCTTGATGTTGAGGGACACAATTAACAAAGCAGTGCTTGAACTATCCCTTGCATTGGGAGGGGAGTACATCATAAGCCTACACTGTGACAGCTTCAGGAAGCCATCTCATCCTTTTTCTGAAGGGGATACCAAATATAATAGCTAATATAGGGTTGTAATATTTGGTATCCCCTTGATGTTGAGGGGTAACATTTAACAAAGTACTGCTTCAACTATCCCTTGCATTGCGGAGGGCAGTACATCATAAGCCTACACTGCGACAGCTTCTGGAAGCCATCTCATCCTTTTTTTGAAGGGGATACCAAATATTACAGCTAATATAGTGCTGTGATATTTGGTATCCCCTTGATTTTGAGGGGTAACATTTAACAACACACTTCTTGAACTATCCCTTGCATTGGGGAGGGGAGTACATCATAAGCCTTCACTGTGACAGCTTCTGGAAGCCATCCCATCCTGTCTTTGAAGGGGATGCCAAATATTACAGCTAATATAGTGCTGTGATATTTGGTATCCCCTTGATTTTGAGGAGTAACATTTAACAACGCACTGCTTGAACTATACCTTGCATTGGGGAGGGGAGCACATCATAAACCTTCACTGTGACAGCTTCTGGAAGCCATCCCATCCTTTTTTTGAAGGGGATACCAAATATAATGGCTAATATAGGGTTGTAATATTTGGTATCCCCTTGATGTTGAGGGGTAACATTTAACAAAGTACTGCTTCAACTATCCCTTGCATTGGGGAGGGCAGTACATCATAAGCCTACACTGCGACAGCTTCTGGAAGCCATCTCATCCTTTTTTTGAAGGGGATACCAAATATTACAGCTAATATAGTGCTGTAATATTTGGTATGCCCTTGATTTTGAGATGTAACATTTAACAACACACTGCTTCAACTATCCCTTGCATTCGGAGGGGGAGCACATCATAAGCCTTCACTGTGACAGCTTCTGGAAGCCATCCCATTCTTTTTTTGAAGGGGATACCAAATATAATGGCTAATATAGGGTTGTAATATTTGGTATCCCCTTGATGTTTAGGGGCAACATTTAACAACACACTGCTTGAACTACCCCTTACATTGGGGAGGGCAGTACATCATAAGCCTACACTGTGACAGCTTCTGGAAGCCATCTCATCCTTTTTTGAAGGGGATACCAAATATTACAGCTAATATAGTGCTGTGATATTTGGTATCCCCTTGATTTTGAGGGGTTACATTTAACAACACACTTCTTGAACTATCCCTTGCATTGGGGAGGGGAGTACATCATAAGCCTTCACTGTGACAGCTTCTGGAAGCCATCCCATTCTTTTTTTGAAGGGGATACCAAATATAATGGCTAATATAGGTTTGTAATATTTGGTATCCCCTTGATGTTTAGGGGCAACATTTAACAACACACTGCTTGAACTACCCCTTACATTGGGGAGGGCAGTACATCATAAGCCTACACTGTGACAGCTTCTGGAAGCCATCTCATCCTTTTTTGAAGGGGATACCAAATATTACAGCTAATATAGTGCTGTGATATTTGGTATCCCCTTGATGTTGAGGGGTAACATTTAACAAAGTACTGCTTCAACTATCCCTTGCATTGGGGAGGGCAGTACATCATACGCCTACACTGTAACAGCTTCTGGAAGCCATCTCATCCTTTTTTTGAAGGGGATACCAAATATTACAGCTAATATAGTGCTGTAATATTTGGTATCCCCTTGATTTTGAGGTCTAACATTTAACAACACACTGCTTCAACTATCCCTTGCATTCGGAGGGGGAGCACATCATAAGCCTTCACTGTGACAGCTTCTGGAAGCCATCTCATCCTTTTTTTGAAGGGGATACCAAATATAATGGCTAATATAGTGCTGTGATATTTGGTATCCCCTTGGTTTTGAGGGGTAACATTTAACAACACACTGCTTGAACTATCCCTTGCATTGGGGAGGGGAGTACATCATAAGCCTTCACTGTGACAGCTTCTGGAAGCCATCCCATCCTGTCTTTGAAGGGGATGCCAAATATTACAGCTAATATAGTGTTGTAATATTTGGTATCCCCTTGATTTTGAGGGGTAACATTTAACAAAGCACTGCTTGAACTATCCCCTGCATTGGGGAGAGGAGTACATCATGAACCCACACTGTGACAGCTTCTGGAAGGCATCTCATCCTTTTTTTGAAGGGGATACCAAATATTAGAGCTAATATAGCGCTGTGATATTTGGTATCCCCTTGATTTTGAGGGGTAATATTTAACAAAGCACTGCTTGAACTATACCTTGCATTGGGGAGGGGAGCACATCATAAACCTTCACTGTGACAGCTTCTGGAAGCCATCCCATCCTTTTTTTGAAGGGGATACTGGCTAATATAGGGTTGTAATATTTGGTATCCCCTTGATGTTGAGGGACACAATTTCACAAAGCAGTGCTTGAACTATCCCTTGCATTGGGAGGGGAGTACATCATAAGCCTACACTGTGAAAGCTTCTGGAAGCCATCCCATCCTTTTTCTGAAGGGGATACCAAATATAATAGCTAATATAGGGTTGTAATATTTGGTATCCCCTTGATGTTGAGGGGTAACATTTAACAACACACTGCGTCAACTATCCCTTGCATTCGGAGGGGGAGCACATCATAAGCCTTCACTGTGACAGCTTCTGGAAGCCATCCCATTCTTTTCTTGAAGGGGATACCAAATATAATGGCTAATATAGGGTTGTAATATTTGGTATCCCCTTGATGTTGAGGGGCAACATTTAACAACACACTGCTTGAACTACCCCTTACATTGGGGAGGGCAGTACATCATAAGCCTACACTGCGACAGCTTCTGGAAGCCATCTCATCCTTTTTTTGAAGGGGATACCAAATATTACAGCTAATATAGTGCTGTGATATTTGGTATCCCCTTGATTTTGAGGGGTAACATTTAACAACACACTTCTTGAACTATCCCTTGCATTGGGGAGGGGAGTACATCATAAGCCTTCACTGTGACAGCTTCTGGAAGCCATCCCATCCTGTCTTTGAAGGGGATGCCAAATATTACAGCTAATATAGTGTTGTAATATTTGGTATCCCCTTGATTTTGAGGGGTAACATTTAACAAAGCACTGCTTGAACTATCCCCTGCATTGGGGAGAGGAGTACATCATGAACCCACACTGTGACAGCTTCTGGAAGCCATCTCATCCTTTTTTTAAAGGGGATACCAAATATTACAGCTAATATAGTGTTGTAATATTTGGTATCCCCTTGATTTTGAGGGTTAACATTTAACAAAGCACTGCTTGAACTATCCCTTGCGTTGGGGAGGGGAGTACATCATAAGCCTACACTGTGACAACTTCTGGAAGCAATCTCATCCTTTTTTTGAAGGGGATACCAAATATTACAGCTAATATAGTGTTGTAATATTTGGTATCCCCTTGATTTTGAGGGGCAACATTTAACAAAGCACTGCTTGAACTATCCCTTACATTGTGGAGGGCACTACATCATAAGCCTACACTGCGACAGCTTCTGGAAGCCACCTCATCCTTTTTTTGAAGGTGATACCAAATATTACAGCTAATATAGTGCTGTGATATTTGGTATCCCCTTGTTTTTGAGGGGTAACATTTAACAACACACTGCTTCAACTATCCCTTGCATTCGGAAGGGGAGCACATCATAAGCCTTCACTGTGACAGCTTCTGGAAGCCATCCCATTCTTTTTTAGAAGGGGATACCAAATATAATGGCTAATATAGGGTTGTAAATATTTGGTATCCCCTTGATGTTGAGGGGCAACATTTAACAAAGCACTGCTTGAACTATCCCTTGCATTGGGGAGGGCAGTACATCATAAGCCTACACTGTGACAGCTTCTGGAAGCCATCTCATCCTTTTTTTGAAGGGGATACCAAATATTACAGCTAATATAGTGCTGTAATATTTGGTATCCCCTTGATTTTGAGGGGTAACATTTAACAAAGCACTGCTTGAACTCTCCCTTGCATTGGGGAGGGGTTTACATCATAATCCTACACTGTGACAGCTTCAGGAAGCCATCTCATCCTTTTTTTGAAGGGGATGCCAAGTATTAAAGCTAATATAGTGTTGTAATATTTGGTATCCCCTTGATTTTGAGGGGTAACATTTAACAAAGCACTTCTTGAACTATCCCTTGCATTGGGGAGGACAGTACATCATAACCCTGCACTGCGACAGCTTCTGGAAGCCATCTCATCCTTTTTTTTAAGGGGACACCAAATATTACAGCTAATATAGTGTTGTAATATTTGGTATCCCCTTGATTTTGAGGGGTAACATTTAACAACGCACTGCTTGAACTATACCTTGCATTGGGGAAGGGAGAACATCATAAACCTTCACTGTGACAGCTTCTGGAAGCCATCCCATCCTTTTTTTGAAGGGGATACCAAATGTAATGGCTAATAAAGGGTTGTAATATTTGGTATCCCCTTGATGTTGAGGGGCAACATTTAACAAAGCAGTGCTTGAACTATCCCTTGCATTGGGGAGGGGAGTACATCATAAGCCTACACTGTGAAAGCTTCTGGAAGCCATCCCATCCTTTTTTTGAAGGGGATACCAAATATTACAGCTAATATAGTGCTGTGATATTTGGTATCCCCTTGATTTTGAGGGGTAACATTTAACAACACACTGCTTGAACTATCCCTTGCATTGGGGAGGGGAGTACATCATAAGCCTTCACTGTGACAGCTTCTGGAAGCCATCCCATCCTGTCTTTGAAGGGGATGCCAAATATTACAGCTAATATAGTGTTGTAATATTTGGTATCCCCTTGATTTTGAGGGGTAACATTTAACAAAGCACTGCTTGAACTATCCCCTGCATTGGGGAGAGGAGTACATCATGAACCCACACTGTGACAGCTTCTGGAAGGCATCTCATCCTTTTTTTAAAGGGGATACCAAATATTACAGCTAATATAGTGTTGTAATATTTGGTATCCCCTTGATTTTGAGGGTTAACATTTAACAAAGCACTGCTTGAACTATCCCTTGCGTTGGGGAGGGGAGTACATCATAAGCCTACACTGTGACAACTTCTGGAAGCAATCTCATCCTTTTTTTGAAGGGGATACCAAATATTACAGCTAATATAGTGTTGTAATATTTGGTATCCCCTTGATTTTGAGGGGCAACATTTAACAAAGCACTGCTTGAACTATCCCTTACATTGTGGAGGGCACTACATCATAAGCCTACACTGCGACAGCTTCTGGAAGCCACCTCATCCTTTTTTTGAAGGTGATACCAAATATTACAGCTAATATAGTGCTGTGATATTTGGTATCCCCTTGTTTTTGAGGGGTAACATTTAACAACACACTGCTTCAACTATCCCTTGCATTCGGAAGGGGAGCACATCATAAGCCTTCACTGTGACAGCTTCTGGAAGCCATCCCATTCTTTTTTAGAAGGGGATACCAAATATAATGGCTAATATAGGGTTGTAAATATTTGGTATCCCCTTGATGTTGAGGGGCAACATTTAACAAAGCACTGCTTGAACTATCCCTTGCATTGGGGAGGGCAGTACATCATAAGCCTACACTGTGACAGCTTCTGGAAGCCATCTCATCCTTTTTTTGAAGGGGATACCAAATATTACAGCTAATATAGTGCTGTAATATTTGGTATCCCCTTGATTTTGAGGGGTAACATTTAACAAAGCACTGCTTGAACTCTCCCTTGCATTGGGGAGGGGTTTACATCATAATCCTACACTGTGACAGCTTCAGGAAGCCATCTCATCCTTTTTTTGAAGGGGATGCCAAGTATTAAAGCTAATATAGTGTTGTAATATTTGGTATCCCCTTGATTTTGAGGGGTAACATTTAACAAAGCACTTCTTGAACTATCCCTTGCATTGGGGAGGACAGTACATCATAACCCTGCACTGCGACAGCTTCTGGAAGCCATCTCATCCTTTTTTTTAAGGGGACACCAAATATTACAGCTAATATAGTGTTGTAATATTTGGTATCCCCTTGATTTTGAGGGGTAACATTTAACAACGCACTGCTTGAACTATACCTTGCATTGGGGAAGGGAGAACATCATAAACCTTCACTGTGACAGCTTCTGGAAGCCATCCCATCCTTTTTTTGAAGGGGATACCAAATGTAATGGCTAATAAAGGGTTGTAATATTTGGTATCCCCTTGATGTTGAGGGGCAACATTTAACAAAGCAGTGCTTGAACTATCCCTTGCATTGGGGAGGGGAGTACATCATAAGCCTACACTGTGAAAGCTTCTGGAAGCCATCCCATCCTTTTTTTGAAGGGGATACCAAATATTACAGCTAATATAGTGCTGTGATATTTGGTATCCCCTTGATTTTGAGGGGTAACATTTAACAACACACTGCTTGAACTATCCCTTGCATTGGGGAGGGGAGTACATCATAAGCCTTCACTGTGACAGCTTCTGGAAGCCATCCCATCCTGTCTTTGAAGGGGATGCCAAATATTACAGCTAATATAGTGTTGTAATATTTGGTATCCCCTTGATTTTGAGGGGTAACATTTAACAAAGCACTGCTTGAACTATCCCCTGCATTGGGGAGAGGAGTACATCATGAACCCACACTGTGACAGCTTCTGGAAGGCATCTCATCCTTTTTTTAAAGGGGATACCAAATATTACAGCTAATATAGTGTTGTAATATTTGGTATCCCCTTGATTTTGAGGGGTAACATTTAACAAAGCAATGCTTTAACTACCCCTTGCGTTGGGGAGGGGAGTACATCATAAGCCTACACTGTGACAACTTCTGGAAGCAATCTCATCCTTTTTTTGAAGGGGATACCAAATATTACAGCTAATATAGTGCTGTGATATTTGGTATCCCCTTGATTTTGAGGGGTAATATTTAACAAAGCACTGCTTGAACTATACCTTGCATTGGGGAGGGGAGCACATCATAAACCTTCACTGTGACAGCTTCTGCAAGCCATCCCATCCTTTTTTTGAAGGGGATACTGGCTAATATAGGGTTGTAATATTTGGTATCCCCTTGATGTTGAGGGACACAATTTCACAAAGCAGTGCTTGAACTATCCCTTGCATTGGGAGGGGAGTACATCATAAGCCTACACTGTGAAAGCTTCTGGAAGCCATCCCATCCTTTTTCTGAAGGGGATACCAAATATAATAGCTAATATAGGGTTGTAATATTTGGTATCCCCTTGATGTTGAGGGGTAACATTTAACAACACACTGCGTCAACTATCCCTTGCATTCGGAGGGGGAGCACATCATAAGCCTTCACTGTGACAGCTTCTGGAAGCCATCCCATTCTTTTTTTGAAGGGGATACCAAATATAATGGCTAATATAGGGTTGTAATATTTGGTATCCCCTTAATGTTGAGGGGCAACATTTAACAACACACTGCTTGAACTACCCCTTACATTGGGGAGGGCAGTACATCATAAGCCTACACTGCGACAGCTTCTGGAAGCCATCTCATCCTTTTTTTGAAGGGGATACCAAATATTAAAGCTAATATAGTGCTGTGATATTTGGTATCCCCTTGATTTTGAGGGGTAACATTTAACAACACACTTCTTGAACTATCCCTTGCATTGGGGAGGGGAGTACATCATAAGCCTTCACTGTGACAGCTTCTGGAAGCCATCCCATCCTGTCTTTGAAGGGGATGCCAAATATTACAGCTAATATAGTGTTGTAATATTTGGTATCCCCTTGATTTTGAGTGGTAACATTTAACAAAGCACTGCTTGAACTATCCCCTGCATTGGGGAGAGGAGTACATCATGAACCCACACTGTGACAGCTTCTGGAAGCCATCTCATCCTTTTTTTAAAGAGGATACCAAATATTACAGCTAATATAGTGTTGTAATATTTGGTATCCCCTTGATTTTGAGGGTTAACATTTAACAAAGCACTGCTTGAACTATCCCTTGCGTTGGGGAGGGGAGTACATCATAAGCCTACACTGTGACAACTTCTGGAAGCAATCTCATCCTTTTTTTGAAGGGGATACCAAATATTACAGCTAATATAGTGTTGTAATATTTGGTATCCCCTTGATTTTGAGGGGCAACATTTAACAAAGCACTGCTTGAACTATCCCTTACATTGTGGAGGGCACTACATCATAAGCCTACACTGCGACAGCTTCTGGAAGCCACCTCATCCTTTTTTTGAAGGTGATACCAAATATTACAGCTAATATAGTGCTGTGATATTTGGTATCCCCTTGTTTTTGAGGGGTAACATTTAACAACACACTGCTTCAACTATCCCTTGCATTCGGAAGGGGAGCACATCATAAGCCTTCACTGTGACAGCTTCTGGAAGCCATCCCATTCTTTTTTAGAAGGGGATACCAAATATAATGGCTAATATAGGGTTGTAATATTTGGTATCCCCTTGATGTTGAGGGGCAACATTTAACAAAGCACTGCTTGAACTATCCCTTGCATTGGGGAGGGCAGTACATCATAAGCCTACACTGCGACAGCTTCTGGAAGCCATCTCATCCTTTTTTTGAAGGGGATACCAAATATTACAGCTAATATAGTGCTGTAATATTTGGTATCCCCTTGATTTTGAGGGGTAACATTTAACAAAGCACTGCTTTAACTATCCCTTGCATTGGGGAGGGGAGTACATCATAAGCCTACACTGTGACAACTTCTGGAAGCAATCTCATCCTTTTTTTAAAGGGGATACCAAATATTACAGCTAATATAGTGCTGTGATATTTGGTATCCCCTTGATTTTGAGGGGTAATATTTAACAAAGCACTGCTTGAACTATACCTTGCATTGGGGAGGGGAGCACATCATAAACCTTCACTGTGACAGCTTCTGCAAGCCATCCCATCCTTTTTTTGAAGGGGATACTGGCTAATATAGGGTTGTAATATTTGGTATCCCCTTGATGTTGAGGGACACAATTTCACAAAGCAGTGCTTGAACTATCCCTTCCATTGGGAGGGGAGTACATCATAAGCCTACACTGTGAAAGCTTCTGGAAGCCATCCCATCCTTTTTCTGAAGGGGATACCAAATATAATAGCTAATATAGGGTTGTAATATTTGGTATCCCCTTGATGTTGAGGGGTAACATTTAACAACACACTGCGTCAACTATCCCTTGCATTCGGAGGGGGAGCACATCATAAGCCTTCACTGTGACAGCTTCTGGAAGCCATCCCATTCTGTTTTTGAAGGGGATACCAAATATAATGGCTAATATAGGGTTGTAATATTTGGTATCCCCTTGATGTTGAGGGGCAACATTTAACAACACACTGCTTGAACTACCCCTTACATTGGGGAGGGCAGTACATCATAAGCCTACACTGCGACAGCTTCTGGAAGCCATCTCATCCTTTTTTTGAAGGGGATACCAAATATTACAGCTAATATAGTGCTGTGATATTTGGTATCACCTTGATTTTGAGGGGTAACATTTAACAACACACTTCTTGAACTATCCCTTGCATTGGGGAGGGGAGTACATCATAAGCCTTCACTGTGACAGCTTCTGGAAGCCATCCCATCCTGTCTTTGAAGGGGATGCCAAATATTACAGCTAATATAGTGTTGTAATATTTGGTATCCCCTTGATTTTGAGGGGTAACATTTAACAAAGCACTGCTTGAACTATCCCCTGCATTGGGGAGAGGAGTACATCATGAACCCACACTGTGACAGCTTCTGGAAGCCATCTCATCCTTTTTTTTAAAGGGGATACCAAATATTACAGCTAATATAGTGTTGTAATATTTGGTATCCCCTTGATTTTGAGGGTTAACATTTAACAAAGCACTGCTTGAACTATCCCTTGCGTTGGGGAGGGGAGTACATCATAAGCCTACACTGTGACAACTTCTGGAAGCAATCTCATCCTTTTTTTGAAGGGGATACCAAATATTACAGCTAATATAGTGTTGTAATATTTGGTATCCCCTTGATTTTGAGGGGCAACATTTAACAAAGCACTGCTTGAACTATCCCTTACATTGTGGAGGGCACTACATCATAAGCCTACACTGTGACAGCTTCTGGAAGCCACCTCATCCTTTTTTTGAAGGTGATACCAAATATTACAGCTAATATAGTGCTGTGATATTTGGTATCCCCTTGTTTTTGAGGGGTAACATTTAACAACACACTGCTTCAACTATCCCTTGCATTCGGAAGGGGAGCACATCATAAGCCTTCACTGTGACAGCTTCTGGAAGCCATCCCATTCTTTTTTAGAAGGGGATACCAAATATAATGGCTAATATAGGGTTGTAATATTTGGTATCCCCTTGATGTTGAGGGGCAACATTTAACAAAGCATTGCTTGAACTATCCCTTGCATTGGGGAGGGCAGTACATCATAAGCCTACACTGCGACAGCTTCTGGAAGCCATCTCATCCTTTTTTTGAAGGGGATACCAAATATTACAGCTAATATAGTGCTGTAATATTTGGTATCCCCTTGATTTTGAGGGGTAACATTTAACAAAGCACTGCTTGAACTCTCCCTTGCATTGGGGAGGGGTTTACATCATAATCCTACACTGTGACAGCTTCAGGAAGCCATCTCATCCTTTTTTTGAAGGGGATGCCAAGTATTACAGCTAATATAGTGTTGTAATATTGGGTATCCCCTTGATTTTGAGGGGTAACATTTAACAAAGCACTTCTTGAACTATCCCTTGCATTGGGGAGGGCAGTACATCATAACCCTGCACTGCGAGAGCTTCTGGAAGCCATCTCATCCTTTTTTTTAAGGGGACACCAAATATTACAGCTAATATAGTGTTGTAATATTTGGTATCCCCTTGATTTTGAGGGGTAACATTTAACAACGCACTGCTTGAACTATACCTTGCATTGGGGAAGGGAGAATATCATAAACCTTCACTGTGACAGCTTCTGGAAGCCATCCCATCCTTTTTTTGAAGGGGATACCAAATGTAATGGCTAATATAGGGTTGTAATATTTGGTATCCCCTTGATGTTGAGGGGTAACATTTAACAAAGTACTGCTTCAATTATCCCTTGCATTGGGGAGGGCAGTACATCATAAGCCTACACTGCGACAGCTTCTGGAAGCCATCTCATCCTTTTTTTGAAGGGGATACCAAATATTACAGCTAATATAGTGTTGTAATATTTGGTATCCCCTTGTTTTTGAGGGGTAACATTTAACAACGCTCTGCTTGAGCTATCCCTTGAATTGGGGAGTGGAGTACATAATTTCTGTGTACTCTTACTCTGGGCCAGCCCAACAGGTGCTCGGGGCACCAACACAAAATTAATGTGGCAGGAATCACCCTGATCGTCGTGGTCACACAACAAGACCGCAGCTGCCGTGGGCTCCCGGACAAGCAGCTGTTCTGCGATCACACAGAGGGCCAGTGGCCTGGAGGCACCCCGTTACACATGCTGATCTGGGGCACCCAGACCGCACCAGACTAGCAGGGCCGCAGGCCTGTGATCACACGGGGTAGGCCTGCAGGCCCTACACAGTGAGACACAGAGACAGAGTGCCATTACATTTAGTCTACCACCGTGGTATTGCACGTGCATGCGGAGGCTCCTTCTTCCAGTCAGGTATGAGGCTGTCATGACACATCCTTAAATGGTGTGAGAAAATGGGGCGAGACCCTCTTTTTTGTGAGGGGGCCTGACTCTAGAGGGTGTAGAAAGGAATGTCAAGAGAGGATTAGAGTCAAAGGCCTAGAACAAGGGTAGGTTTTGACTCTAATCCTCTCTTGACATCCTTAGTGGGGCAATACATGTTCTTAAAAGAGAAACACCACAAATACTCCCACTATGCTATGATATGTGTAATATATATTTTGTCAGTCTCGTTTATTGTGTGATTTATCTGCGTTTCATGTCAACCCTGTAAAATGAAATATTATTTGTATGTGTTTTACGTGCCTGCCATGATGACTGCACCGCTACACAACACACTCTTCAGTGAACCCATCTATCAGGTCAATTTCCCTAAGGAGGTAGTATTTCGGAGTATTTTTTCAATTTCCAAGCGTAGTTTGTGTACCCATTTCCATCACTGTTGGCAGCTTGCTACTAATAACCAAATAATCCACCAAGTGTTGACAGCTGTGAGTTTTTTAAGCTACAAATAACCATATAACCAACTAAGTTTCATTTAACTCAATGCAGTTCAGCTGACTGATCAAGTAACAGTGCCATACAGAGCCAGGGGTTGGGGCGGGGCACGTTGCCACCCCACATGCTCTTTTTAGAGCCTGACCAGGACTTTCATCAGTGGGCCACCCTTCCCGTTCGGCACCTCAATGAGGGTGCCCAATGAGAAAGGTGTCCCCCGGGCAGGATAATGCGTGCTCAGCAGGGCTTTAAGTGGGTCGGGGCCTGCCGGGGCTGGGCCCCGGCAGGCTCCGAAATTTCGTTTTGAGGCGGGGCCCTGCCGGGGCCCACTAATCTCCCCTGGCAGCCCCGGCCACTACACGAAAAGGCGTTTTTTTTTACAGCCGGCAGCTCTCGCTCGTGTGCGAGAGCTTCAGGCTTCAGAAAAAAATGCCTTTCAGCCATAATGGTGGCGCCCCACCTGCGAGGCATCCCTTTAATCAAGTGATGCACGTGGGCCGGCGCCACCATTATGGAGAAAACGTGAGGCCGCTGGAAGCAGAGGCCTTGCTTTTTAAATACTGAAGCTCCCGCGGATTCGCGGGAGTTTCAGTCTTTAGGAAAAAGGCCTCTGCTTCCAGTGGCCTCACCCTTTCAGCCTTAATGGTGACGGTTGTTAGAAGGTTGCATGCTGCAGGCTTTATGAAATAATGACTATGGCTTTACCCAGGGGGGATTTGTTAGGCTCACATTAATCTGCATGATTCTATTGTGACTTTGCATGCAGGGAGGGGAGAATAAAACAAAATCCGTCCTCTTATTGCTCAACATATTTCTATAATGATATATAGTGTAAAGTTAATAATGAAAGGGACGTTTGTTATGTAATGTGGTTTGCTTCTAAGGCATTTATATAAATAAAGTAGTATTTAAGCACATGAAATGCAAAGGGAAACATTAATAAATATCAAAATAAACGAAAACTGTGAAGACGTGCTCAGTTGCTTAAATTGTCTCCATCCCGGTTTCACTTTTAACCAAAGTGTGTGATCCTGGGCAGACCATGTAATCAGACTGAGTCCTATCTGCAGCTCTGTAAGTGATTCACTTCAAAGGTTTAATATATCATGCTGTTATTTTTTTTTAAAAAGCCTGACTTGCTCCATATATAACAGTGCAATTTAGGTATTTTGCACCACAAACATTATTTGCCACTTGGCTTACTTATGACAACTTATTCTAAAGTCACTTGCATTCTGCCTCCAAGTATCAAAGACTGATGATGCTCCTTGCAATGTGCTTTCTGTGAAATAATTTCTGTTGGTGCAATCCACATGCAAATTAGTTGATGTGCATGTAGTTTGCCCCAGAGCGCCTGGACAGAGCTCTAATAGATGAGTTCCCTGCATCTGTAATGATTCTGCCGTTTTTCTTTGTTGTATTAAAATGCGAGATGCCACTAGTAATGTTACCAAAAAAATTGATTGGGGCAGGGGTGGGTGGTTTGTGGGCGCGAATGAGACAACCTGGAAATGCGTGCACTGCATTTGAGGGCAAAGTAGCAGGAGTTTCACTGTAGCTGTCCCCCCAGCCTCTCTGGCAATGCTGAATACTCCCCTGACTGGACAATATGGAACTCGGGCGTTATGCCGGTGTTGTGCAACATTTGGTACCCCATACCGAGGCTCGGAACTCTCCTACTTTGGTCTGCGATCTACGAAGACAGGGGATACCGGATCGGTATGGGATACCAAATATTACAGAACAGTGGCAAAGCGCCCTTCCAGCACTGGGCTGCACATTCACAGAGAAACGCACAGCGTCTTCACTGCAGCTCTCCCCAGTTAACTTTTAACCTGGTCTTTCACGTGAAAACAGCCTGCACAATATATCCGCGCTCCTTCCCATCTCACAGAATCCAGGGACCTGTCACAACAGAGAAACCCAGAGACTCGATGCTCGTGGAAACCCCTAGGCAGGTATGGTTGAGCCTCATGTCAATCCCATTTTTACCACAGCCGCATGCTTGCTTCTTTTTCTGCACTGCTACGATGGCATGAAGTTCCCATGTCATCATTTCTGTAACTTTGCTGCCTATACGAGGTGAGGGGTTCTGATTTGAGTTTTGCAGGGAGATATGCCTAACTTTACCGCTCACTGCTGCTAGGCAGTGCACAGTGTTGCCAGGTTGGAAGAAAAAAACAAGCTGAATGTCCCTTCAAAACAAGCTGACTCCCATATGAATAAACTGAAAAAACAAGCGTGTACCTAAAATGCAGCGGATAAGTCACAAAAGTCAGAATCGCCACACTTTATTATAAGCATACTGAAAGGACACAGACCTAGTATTTTACAACTAGAAAATACTTTATTTAATCTTGATGTTTTTGGCACTGTCTCAGCTCCTCTTTCCTTGCAGTCTGCCACTACTTTGGCATTTTATGGGTAATCACTGTCTTCAGTTCTTGTGATCTGTGCCTCCTTTGGCAGTTGTTTGGCCCATCAAATCTCCAGTCTGTCAGTCATCTGGTCCTCTGGCCCATCACCTTTCGGGTCCGCTGGTCGTCTGGTCTGTCACCTCTCTGGTCTGCGGTTCATCTGGTCCTCCGGCCCATCATCTCTGGTCATCTGGCCCCACAAGCTCTCCAAGTACAACAAGAGGTTTAGCATGCAAGCCAGTCTTTTTAAATATTACTTGCACCAAGGGTAAGAAAAGAAAACGTGATAGGGCATTCAGACATGTGTGAAATGAATGCTGTCGTCTAAATCACTTAACAGATCTCTAAAAGTATGTAGCATGCGTGGTTCGTTTGATCAGTTACTTCAGCATGCGGATAGTAATTTTGATCAGTCTTACTGAATAGATCTTCTTTAAAATGCAGAATTTGCATCACATTTTATCCGCCTCCCCCTAACCCCCCCTTGTTACTATTCAAAGAGTCCGTCACACAAGGAATTAATTGCCATTTGCAACGGTGGGCCACTTTTTAATTGGTGCCTAAGACAATTTATGCCCCAATCCCACTTAGGCTGCAGGCAATGAGGACTAGGTCCACCAAGAGACCATGAATATGGCAGAGGACGCAGTATATATAACCAACAAAGAACACAAGATATCCACTGGAGCATGTATGGCCAGAGAAAACAATTTTTATTTGTATTTTCACTCATCCACAACTGACTCCATCTCTCCAACCCTGGCTTGACGTGTGACATATGGTATGGTCTATCGATGTATTATTGAAAATGTTCTTGCAATGTTATTACAATTCCGTCATTTGTTATGTCTATAAATATTTAATGGCACCAACTACTTTGGGAACCAATATACCATTACATTTTTTGTTTGACCTTAATATGCACAGCCATGACTACGACCAGGGGTCGAAACACGTGTTGGCTGTTTTCTATCACTGAAGAATAAATATAATATACTTCAAAATTGGATTTCCTGGATTATTGCAACATTTAGATGGACTATTTATTAATCCTACAACAGACTGGCCTTGAGCGCAAGACACTCTCCCGAAACACATCATTTGTGCGTATTTATTTACAAACTCTGTGGGAAGTTTGAGGGAGTTGGCTTTTCTCGCTGCCAAGTGACTTTTCTGATGTTTTGATATTGCATGTTTTTCTCCCAGAGTGGTGACTAGCGCACATCCAGAGATCGATACGACAACTCTAATTCTCACACTTAACAAGAAACAAGTGCAATAATAAGCGGACAAAAACCGCAACAAGCGCCCTGAAAAAAAAAATACGCGACTTTGGTCAAACCTACGTGGCAACACTGGAAGTGCATTCAGCTGTACCGCCAGAGTCCGTTTGGGCCACAAAATGCGTTTCTTCCGCGGTCTGTCTTTATAGGACAGAGTTCCTTCACTTCCCTTCATTATCTCACTGACTAGGTGCCTACATGTTCATGTATACAGTGAAAATGAAAACTCTTATGTAGTCTTGCTAGAAAAAGAACAACAATTGAGTATTTCACCTTTTAAAAATAGACATTCCGTAGGCACAGGTCTTCAGTCTGTGGGGAGCGTGATCCAGGACGGCGAGAAAAGAGAACATATTTATACCTCTCTTAACTGCGCATGGCGAGCCACTAGCCCCCATGCACATGCTCAGTGTGACGTGATGGGGACGTAGCCACGAAACAGGAAATAAACGCAGCCTGGACGTGAGCTTTCCTGCATTGGATCATACGTCCAGGCTGAGTTGTTGCTTCCTGCTGGTGCTGCCAGTGTCTTCTTGGCTCAGCCCCCACATCACAGTTGGAAGGGGTGGTGGTAAGCAAGCGTTTCAGGCCTTTCCCAGTCCCTCTGCTTCCCTCTCCCCCTGTGCGCCCACAAAGGCAAACGTGTAGGGCAGGAGGCTGGATCACTGCAATGCTAGTCCCCCTGCGCCCCTCTCCCTCTGTGCCCCCCACCTTGGAGGGCCACGGGGGAGGAGGAGGCGAGCGGGGATGGAAGAACGAATTGCCAGTGTTGTATGATATCCGGCTGCCCCGCGGCAGATTGCTGGGCTCCAGCAATCTGCCGTGGGGGAGCCGGATATCATACAACATTGCCCCGCCTGCTTTGGCTGCCCCTCTGCCTTATCAACCCTCTGGTCCATGGGACGGCTCTGGCTGGGTTCGAGATCTGGCATCATATGTGTGGCTGGATCTCAGGACTCGGCCTGCCTCAGCCATGGCCAGGCTTTACCAAGCCTCCAGCTTTGCAAAGGGATGCTGGAGGCTCGGTGACCTAATCTCTCCAGTGCTCCTTTTCCCCAACCGTCACTTGCGCATTTCCTGGCTGTATTTGCTCATCCTGTTTGTTTTCTTCTTGCGTGAAGGGGACACCACGGGACTCAATGGGCCATGAACATCACTGTGGCAGTGCGGGGGTGGGGGGGGCGGGATCACTGTTGAAAGCAGGCATTCTACACGCTGGACACATTATTGTTCACATGTGCATTGTACACGTTCATAGGAAAGTCATTTCCAAACTGAAAAACACTGCTGAAACTTGTGTCCATTCGTTTTCTTTGAGATTCTTTTTTCTTTTTTTTTTTTTTTTTTTTTTTCCAGAGCACCACACTGTTACTCTGTAATTGTCCCTTGCTTTGTGTTTTATCACAGGTTATATTTATGAAGCTGGTTCATTAAACTGGTTAATCACAAATAAATGCTTCCGTTGTGCTTACAGCAGTTATTAGAAATTAAACTGTGTTCATGGGGTCAACTTTTCACAACAGAGGCAGAAATACCCCAACCCATCCCTTGGACAAACACATTCTATAGCACTTCCTTTTTTATAAGTAATTGCCAAAAAAGTCAATGTTTTGTGCCTAAATTTTGTTTGTATTGTTTTGGTTAAAATCAACCTTAAACACATTAAAAGAAACAACACTATATCAATACACATAATTATATTTTGCATATTAACATCTCAGCAACGGTCTGTCAACCTGCTGAGCTACCCCGGTAGCATATCTATGCATCCCTAAATGTACTAAAATCACTGCATTACCAGCAGTACTTTGGGTGCACCACTGCCATATAAGTGATTTAAAATGGAATTAATCTATATCTTCCTGCTGTGGTTGCCAGGCCTTCGCCTGCATGGGGTACCATATGTTGGAGAGGAGCCAGGAGCCCTCATGTCTGGCATGGCAGCCACGGCAGAGTCTGCTGCTACTTCAGCTAAATGGCTATTACTCGATGTTAACTCGGCGGGTTAAGCACTACCATGTTGTATTCTTTGTAAGCTACGTAGATGAATGATTGGAATGCCAGCAGCCTGACCATCTCAACTATTCTAGACCGGGAATAGAAAGGGTAAAATATAACAAGCTGATACTCTTTCTCTCGCTCTATTTTTTTGTCTGTGACCGAGTATGAGTCACATTTTCAGGTATGTGCTCTTGATTGCTCTCTGTTCTGTCGGCCAGTTGGGGTGGACTGGCCTATAGGGAAATTTGGAGATTTCCCGGTAGGATCCTGCACCTGAGGTCCCTTTTTTTGTGCGAGGGAGGATGTGCGCTGACAGGCATAGTGCGCAAATATTGGTTCGGTCAATCGGGTAAGTCTAATTTTTTTTAATTGTACTTTTCAGTTGCAAGAGTACAAAATGGCTCCATCTTCCCATCTAGGACAGCAGCAGCAGTGGCACATTAACAAATCCTGACATCTGTAGTAGGACTTGCTGACCTTAAGAATGCCTTTTTTTTAAATGACTGTATACTGCTGTGGGTGATGGACAGGCAATTTTAAAGGTATAGTTAGGAGTCACAATCAGGGATTTTAAACCTATTTTTGAGGCTTTTCCTTTCTCATGTCCAGTTTGGGACGGTACTGAAAGTTCACGTCCATGTGGCAGTTGCATTTACAGTGCACTGTGTACTCTCTCCTGGTTTCCCAGCATTGGCTACTGCTTACTAGCTGATGCCGAACACCCAAGACCTGGTGGAAAGACCTCCTGAAATTGTCAGCCGCTGAGACTGCAGTTTGGCAAGAAGCAGCACGACGGGGCCAAGGAGAGCAAAACACAGATGTAGACTCTTGGAGGCTATTACTACAAGATCTGCAGGCCTCTGTATATACCTCAACCCAGGTGGAAGCAGTAGCCCTGTTGATAGACGTGGAAAGGTAGATATGTATATTATGTACGGTACGCTCAGACAATGGTACTGGAAAGAATATAGGTGGCATAGGCTGTTGAATGGGAGGGGGAATTTGGGGAAGGGGGTTAAGGTTGAGACTGAAGCAGACTTTAATGTATGTACAAGTGAATGTCCACAAGATTTGTGAAACCAAGACTTTTGCTGATCAGTCTGATCGCTTTCAAACCGTTGCCAAGTAAGGGATACATACTCTACTGGCTGCCCCTCTCTGGCATTAATGCTATTGCTTCTCCAATGCCCCCACAATGTTCCACATGAATAGGTTATGCCTTCCTCTGAGGTGCATCCGACCCTCTAATAAGCTATCTACATGTATCGGGCCATGGCACATGTGTGAGAAACCATACCTCTGCAAAATGTACCCATGGGTTCTGTCCCTGCACACCCTCCTATTTCCGGTCCCTATCCTTTCCTGTATATGTTGCTGTCTGCAAGCTGGGACTCTCTATGGTTGATATTTACATTCAAGAAACTGAAACAGGTGCTTGCCTTTTAACCCTTTAAGCGCCATTGGTTTTCCCCCCCAGTGCCAATGCCATTTTTGGTGATTTCGGTATGTTGCCATTCAATGCCTTGTAACTTTTCTGTTACATGAGATATCTCGGCCAAATTTGACCCCTTTTTTCCCCCACATGTAGGCGGTCGTAACACCACCCAGGAATCCTAGGTTGCTGCAGGGGGGGCGGGGGTTTGTGAGAGAAAATAACCAAAAAGGGGGGACATTTTGGTTTTTATTTCAAAAAATGCCAATAAAATGATGTACAAAGAAGCCTGTGTTTTTTTTTCCTTGTAAGAGCTAGGAACAAATAGTTTGCTGTGCTGAATTCCCCAATTTCCTGGCTTTCATGAACAGTTTGAGTGGAAACGAAAAAAAAATATTTTGATGTGGTTATTAACTGTTTTGTGAGAGATAGGCGATTTTAGCCATTTTTGCCAATTGGACATGCGTGGACAGAATGGAAGAAAAGGGTAGGAAAGCCGATTTGGAGGACAGAAAGGCATACATTTCTGAAACGTAGACACAATTCCAAGTTTAGGAAGGTGTGGTTTGTGCAGGTCAGGCAACAACTAGGTAGGGGAAAATTCCATAAATTGGTGAAAAAGCGGGAAAATGACAGAAAAAAAGGTACGTGGTGGACATGGTTGGCCTGGTACAGCAATGGCTTCTATGAATTTTGAAAAAAACAATGCTCTGCTACATTCCCCCAACTCTTGCAGTTAGGAAATAACACATTTTTTGTAATGTTTCACAAAACAAGCAATACCACAAGCCAAGAATCAGAGCCAAGCAATACCACAAGCCAAGAATCAGAGCCATAGTATGCAGGAGTTGTATGCTTATGGCCTGAACAGGCGTCCTTAGTATGTGTAAATCAGGAAAACCAATGTGGTGAGGAAGGGCAAGCATACATTTTTTGAAAAGCCACAGGCAGACCTTTTCAAGGTTAGGTGACTTGTGCAGTTTACAAAAGTGTATGGTGCCCAAAGCAGCGACTAAATGTAGGTCACATTTGGGAAATGAAAGGTTTGTGTGACAAAGGGCAGCAGCAAATGGATTTAAACAATATGAAAACCATGCAAACACAACAAATGCCATACCTTCAGGCGTTCTGACGAAAACGGTACCTCACATGTGTGGGTGCACCTACCTGGGGGCAAAGGGGAGAGCTAAAAATGCGGCTACCCCCAAGTCTTTTCCGACAGCTGAATTTCATGATTTTTTCAGAAGGGCGCACCATACAGATATGGGCATAGGGTGTCCGAGCCACAAGGAAAATGGGGAACCCCATGCATTTCCGGAAAGAAGACACCCGTGGGAATCCGCAGAGGTCTGACTTGTGCAAATCGGCCCTGAATTTATTACCCAGAAAGCCTGGCAAAGTCCGAAATGTGGCATAAAAACCCCCCAATTTCCGCACATTTGACTCTGCTCACCCATCAGAACACGCCGCCAACAACACATGGCCTACCTTCCCGTGTTCCAACAGGTGTCCCGACGAAAACGGTACCTCACATGTGTGGGTGCACCTACCTGGGGGCAAAGTGGAGAGCCAAAAAGGTGGCTAACCCCCAGTCTTTTCCGACAGCAGAATTTGATGAATTTCGTGGAAGGGCGCACCATACAGATATGGGCCTAGGGTGTCCGAGCCACCAAGGAAAACTGGGAACCCCATGCATTTCCGAAAAGAGGACACCTGTGGGAATCCGCAGAGTCTGACTTGCGCAAATCAGCCCAGAATTTATTACCCAGAAACACTGACAAAGTGAACATTGTTTTTTTTCCCCCCACCAAATATCACACTTTGTCGGGGATTGTGCGTAATAAATTCTGGGCCACTTTGCGCAAGTCGGATCTCTGTGCATTCCCACGGGTGTCCCCTTTTCAGAAATGCACGTTGTTCCCAGTTTTCCTTGATGGATTGGACATCCTAGGACCAAATCTGTATGGTGTGCACATGAGTTGAAATCCTGCAATCCTGCGTTGCAAAAAGAGTTGAGGTTACCCGTGTTTTTGGCTTTGCCCTTTGTGCCCCGGTAGGTGTACCCACACATGTGAGGTACCGTTTTCATCGGGACATCTGTGGGAGCGCAGGATGGTCGATCATGTGTTGTTGGCGGCGTGTTTCGGTGGGTGACCAGAGTAAAATGTGTGAAAATTGTGTTTTGTTCCCCCCAAATTTGGACTTTGCCAGGTGTTCTGGTTATAAATTCTGGGGCGATTTGCGCAAGTCAGACCTCTGTGGATTCCCACGGGTGTCCTCTTTTGGGAAATGCATGGGGTTCCCTGTTTTCCTTGCTGGCTTCGACACCCTAGGCCCAAATCTGTAGGTTGTCTCCCCAAACCCTTTGGGGGTTACAAGTGGTGTAGCCTTTTTCCTTTTGCTCCCCGGTAGGTGCACCCACACATGTGAGGTATCGTTTTGATCGGGCCACGTGTGGGGATGTGGGAAATTAGGCCATGTGTTGTTGGCGGTGTGTTTCGGTGGGTGGCCAGAGCGAAATGTCTGAGAATTGTCTTTATTTCCAGCCAATTTCAGAGACATTTCCCTCTGTCCACTCACCGAAACATGTCACCAACAACAGATGTCATACCTTCCCATGTTTCCACAGGTGTCCCGACGAAAACGGTACCTCACATGTGTGGGTGCACCTACCGGGGCGCAAAAGGAAAAGGGTAACCCCCTGGTAGCCCCAAGCCTTTCAGAACAGCACATTTTGTTCATGTGGGCAACCTAAAGATTTGGGCCTAGGGTGTCAAAGCCAGCAAGGAAAACGGGGAACCCCATGCATTTCCCAAAAGAAGACACCCGTGGGAATACACAGAGGTCTGACTTGCGCAAATCGGCCCAGAATTTATTACCCAGAACCCCCGGCAAAGACCCACATGGGAGAAGGGTGCCCAAGGCCAATGATATTACTGCCGACTTTGCTGGAGCTCTGGCTGCCCTGCGTTACAGCTTCTCCCCACCACGGGAGTCCCGGCAGTGAGCCAATACCTTCTCAAAGGGAAAAGCTTTAATGCAGCCCAGCCGCAACTCCAGGACGGTTGGAGGTGATGTCCTTGGCCTTGGACATCCATGTACCATGTTGGTGTACCGTCCCCTAAGCACAGCGGCAGCTCCAGGGAGCCCCGGCAGGATCCCCATTCCTCCCCGGAAGTGACATCTGTAACGTAGCACAGCCAGAGGTGGAGCCTGGGCTTGCAGGCGGACAACCCATATGGGAGGCATCCGCTCCCAGGGAAACGCCAATGTTCTGCTGGCATGGGGGGCAATTTGTGGCCTGCCCCTGCAATTGTGTCCCAGCCCACCAAAATATCTGCCCAGGTGGCCCATTCCCACCCACACCATCAACAATCCAGCCCCAGTCTCACCCACTCCACTGACAGTGGACCCTAACCATAGAATAATAAAAAACAGTACTCGCCTAATGTTGCAGCTGCTCGCGTAGAAAAAGCTGTAAACAAAAAACATGTTACATATGGTCACCCCAGCAAAAACATACTCATACTTTCCAAGCATGCCCCCCCCCTTGCAAGCTGATGGTCTACTGAACCTCACCCCTCCCAGTGAAAACACATTTGCCCCTTCCTATAAGCAGATATCTGCCCCCAGGGAGGGCTGCATGAGGTGCCCCCCACTCCATTTGGGGTGGGGGGAGAATTCCACACTAAAATGTCGGACAGGCTCCCCCAATGGATGGGGCAGTAGGGACTGGGCACCCTGGGGCCAGATTGGCACACCAATGTGCCCATCTGCGCCAAAGCAAGTTTGGTAAACAAAGAAAAAAAATGGAAAATGGCAGTCTGCACTTTAGGGTGGGCTGAGGGGTACCCTACACCGCCGGGGAATTTTCCAATGTAAAGGGGGTGGCCCTCTTTCCCCCTCCCACACCAAATGAAAGGGGGCCATCTCAATCAGCCCTCCCTGGGGGCGGATAAGAGAGGGGCTTCTCATGCAGCCCTCCCTGGGGTCAGATGCCCTTTCCTAGGACCAGATATCTGCCCCCAGGGAGGGCTACAAGGGGTTCCCCATTTCCCCTTGGGGTGAGGGGAGAGGGCCACCCCCCTTTTCTGTAAAATAAACCCCTGGTGGCTAGTGGTCCCCCTGACCCCCACCCAAATCTCCCTTTTGTGTTATTTTTTCTTTCGTTTATTTTTCATTTTGCCCCCTTCCCTGGGGGCAGCTGATCAGCAATCTGCCCCCAGGGTTCTGCACATATGTGCCCCCATGCTTTGGGGGCTAGGGAGGGGGAGAGGGCTGCTTACAGTAAGCTTTTCAGAAAGATCCCTGGTGTCTAGTGGGCATTGCTGAGCGCGGATCGAGCGCTCTGCGCCCGATACACGCCCAGCAATGCTTTCACAAAAGGTGTCGTTAGAAAGGGGAGAATCTCCCCTTTCCAACGACACCTCCCGCAATCTCCGGCTTGAAATACAGCCGGAGATCGAGGGTGAGAAAGGTGGAGACTCACCTTTCATTTTCACTGCGGCAGCCCGAAATGGCTGCCGCTGTGACAATTACTTTCACTTCGGCTTGCTTTATGCACGCCGACGTGAAGTTGAAGGTAATCCAGCCCCCGGGCAGTGAGGGGGACCATAAAGTAATGTCAAGGACGAGATGACTCGCCCTTGGCACTTAAGGGATTAAAGGGCACGCACACAAAATGACTCTGCAGCATTTTAGGTACAAGAGCTCTGCAAGACGCATTACCTCTCCAGGACACCCACCTCTAATTTTATTAGCGAGCAGATACAACCAGTTGAAGCCACAATGGGTGAAAGTCTTGGAGGAAGTTACCAGCTTCACTCATAAATTGGGACACTTCGGGCAGGAACATCCATAGCAAGCCCACAGTAAATTAATGGTTTTGGGTACAGACACGGTTCACAAATATTGGCGCATACTAAATTTACTTTTTTTTTCTTTTAGGCAATAACTCAAATCATGGCACTCTTTAATGTGCTTTTCTCTGATTCCAAATTTGAGCCTTTGGCAATTGCCGGTGTAGTTAACTGTAAATGGCTGATAGAGGGTCTTGATGAAAGTAGAAGAGATATGTGAAGAAAGGGATTTCAAGACAGTGCGTTTCTAGTCAGCAGGTAAGCAATGTTGTGCGTTTCTAGTCAGCAGGTAAGCAATGTTTTTTTTTAAAACATTTTTTTTAAAAATCTCTTTGATGTTTGGGAGAGGAGGGTACATCCGACGTCCCTACGTGGATGCATTCATTTTTTTCACAACATACAGATGAGTGCTGCACAATGCCCACAACTGTATTACAGCATCTTTCCTCTTTAATAATACTCTAGTTTAGATGGTCTACATGATTTCTCTTATCTTATTGGCAAAGCCATATGGGTTATACGCCCTCGGGGACCGTAGTCCAGTTCAGAGTATGTGTACAGCTAGACTGAGTTGTGGGTACGTGCATGAGGAGGGAGGGAGAGTGCCAAGAAGTGCAAAGATTCAAGGAGACAGATAGGATCGCACTACTTACCCCAGTGTACAGCTAAAACAAAACGTTTGTTGAATTGATAGTTTCATTATGAAGTTTCAACTTGCCTTTTTTATACCCACAGCCAAGAAACTGTGTATTAAGACACAGAAAACATTTAATAATGAAAACCTATTGTAATGTAGAGGGACTAATTGAGGCCTTAAAAAGAAAGGCAGAGTAGAAAAAGCAGATCCTGGTGGAACTTGGGAAGCGCTGGAAAACATAAGTGTTGCATGAACTACAAGAAGATGCAGTGAAAAAAACAAGAATTATATTGTAAGAGCTGATGGGTGGAAACTGACTGTTCCAAACTTATTAATGGCGTTTCACAAACAAGTCTTTTGGCAGGGATGGCTAGTCTTCTTGATTCCTCTGACATGCCTTCCTCAGAACCCGCTTCTGTTACTTCACCAGACCATTGAAAGACAGCAGTAAATCGGCAGATGTCTCTGTTTAATTTTGCAGTTCCCAAAGCTGTAGCTGTGCAACGACTATAAAGTAAATCAATTGTCTGCTACAAATGTTTTGTCTGACAAATCTCATTTGAAAAGCTCAACTATGACCAGTCTTCTCAACAGTGTGTCGTTGTTACAGTATGACTGGCATGCCTGTTTGGTCAGTGAAGTGACTACACTTGCCCACACACCTACTCATAGTTCAGATTACGGTCTAAAAACAATGGCATTGGAACATCCCCACAACCGAGTTTGGTTGCCATGTCCGCCCCTGCTACTAATCGACAACGTAATTGTAGCTCACACGCTGCTCTGTGAAACTGAAGATGCAAGTGCTCTTGTGTGTAGCACTATAGTTTTTCTGGTGAATTGTAGGTTGGTGCCAACTTGTAAATTGTACATGTTTTGTGCTATTGATTTCTGGTGGGTGTCAGGTAGTGTTTTATTGGGTGTGGTGAATGGTCAAAATAATTGCTAGCTGCTCATAGTGATATTGGCTGAAGTGACTGGCAGTCTGTCATGCAGGTAGGCCTATAACGGACTATATTTAGGTCACTAAGTGTATTTTAGTGCAGTGATTTGTAATTGTGGGAGTGTATTGGGTGGGATGCCATGTTAACTAGAGGTGAGAACTGAAATGAGGGAGTTTTACAGGTTGGTTCGTGAAATTGTGGGGTGGTTTTGTTTACTAAATCCGCAAACTTAGTTAATGACATTTGAGTGCTCTAGCAAAGATGGAATGTGACAGCAGCAAATTCCGCAGAGGTTTTCCAGTACACTATCCATAAGTCTAACCCTATAGTAATACCACCCGTCTTACACACAAGGAATCTAAACCCTTTTCCTAAATAGTTTGGAAGCAACATTAAAACTCTTCCTGAAGTTCTGCAGTAATCGTTCACAATTCCAAACTCATCCTACAGTTGTCACAGGATCATTATGGAGTAATCTCCCACCCATCCTGATGTTGTCATGGGGTCACCCTGGAATAATACAAGATCATTACTGGAAGTAAACAGAACTCATCCTGGAGTCGTTTCTGTGACAACTCAAAATATTTCGGCCTATACACCTACTTCAGGATGGTTTTGGATGATCTCCCTGAACTAGCCATGGATGACTCTAAGGTGGAGTCACCGGATGACTCCAGAATGATTCCAAGACGATCTTCCTTTTTGACAGACAGAGAAAATGTATTAGAAAAGAGATGTAAAAGATCCAACCGCATTATACATGTCTGATACAGGCTGTTTATTTAGTAGTTCTCTACATTTCTGTAAATCTTCATTTTTGCAATGTCCAGAAAAAGGGGTTTAAAGAAGGGTAGGCATCGATACGGGGGAGGCCTTGACAGTAGGGCAAGGCTCCCCTTCCTTATCGGTGATCGACCTCCCACACTTGAGTGGGCCCTTATGAAAGAGGGCCAAAGCAGCGGGTCTTCAACACATGCAAAATCTTATAATTTCCTTATTCCACTCTGGCTGCTACACCCACTTAGTCCGAATAGCCCAAGCAGCCTGCATGTTGATGTGCCGTTCTTTAGGAGTCACTTGTAACATTAGTTCACATTACCGCCAGCCACGAGACCACTCTGAAGGGTTCTGTTCCCACCAACACTGTTCCTTTGGAGTAGCTAATCACATTGGCTCACATTGCTGCTAGCCACTAGGCTGCTTATAAATGCTCTGTTTCTCAGCACAATGCTCGATATTAAGCAGGCGGACAAAATAGCATCTGGGCTCAGCCACACGCACTGGCACTTTGTCCCTTTGGAAACACGCAACCATTGTCCACTTGTGGGTGAATGAGATATTGTCCCATTCTCTGGGTCTCTCGTTTTTATTGGTCGCATAGATCCGTATTGCTCAGTCTCTTGGATTAATGCCCAGCCAACCAAAGAGATAATACTGTCCCACGGATACATGCCCGAGTCATCCGCCTAAAGTATTGCCACTGGAGCCCCATCCCCCCCTCATACTTCTATAATCCACCCGTCCTCTTCGACATCAGTACAACCCACACCAGCCCGACTGTCTTCCCCTGCCGGCCCACCAACCGGACTAACTTAGTCGACGAAGTACCTCGTTTCACAACTACAGATAAGGGTGATAATTCCTCTCGTACTACTTCCTATTTACTACATTGGCCCGCATCCATCCAAAGGAGTGGCTTCTTTTCCCAGATTTTAACATAAGGGAGACGGCCATTTGTTTTGACAGATTTATAAATATAAATAAATCTGTCAAAACAAATCGCACGTCTCGTCACTGTGCATGATCCCTCCCTCTTACCAGGACTTGATCGATAGGTTCCCCTTTACCACCTCCATCTGTCTCCGCTGGTGTTTCAAGAAATTCTTGAAGGAGTCCCGGTGAGTCCCGCTTTGCCGCAGATGACTTTCCCCGTACGTGGAGTGCATTTTGCAGCGGATTTCCTCTGTGAAGGACTACTGGCCCCACAAGGCAGTGCAAACGCTGTGGGAGGTCCTATAAAATCGTGAACGCACACCACACGCGCCCACCAAAGGAGTCCCGGTGAGTCCCGCTTTGCCGCAGATGACTTTCCCCGTACGTGGAGTGCATTTTGCAGCGGATTTCCTCTGTGAAGGACTGTTGGCCCCACAAGGTGAACAGACCTCAAAGACTGATCAAGAAGGACATTTATTCAGTCTAAAGTGTCCCTATATTTTTATGAACATTGATCTAGCTTATCTTTCTGTTTAGGCAGTGCAAACGCTGTGGGAGGTCCTATAAAATCGTGAGCGCGCGCGCACACCGAAGGAGTCCCGGTGAGTCCTGCTTTGCCGCGGCGCAGCGGTGGAGAGGCTCCAGGGCCCCTACCTTCCCAAAAACAGCTCTTGGCCTCTAAGTAAGAATGCGTCTCACCTTAACATCGGGCATGCAAGCCTGAAGTACCCTCACGAGAGGGAGTGTTGGGGGCTCAAGAGACCACGAAGATGCCTCCATGATATGTTCTACTTCTAGAAGGAGACGCGTTAAACTCCTGGCCCCAGGTAATGTGGACATCCGTAAATTTTGTAATGGGTCTCTGTCGGCCTTTCGGGCTGAGGCCGGGAACTCACCCCAGGCCCTTCCCGAGAAAGGGATCTTGGGGGCCGGGGGGTAGGAAACCGGCCCGAGTCAATTAAAAAAGGAATTAACACTCAGGACAATTTTTTAATAGAGGACCCTTTGAAAAACCAGCATCTGGTGTGCCCCGGGAAGCATTGTTCCATATCTGATACAGCCTTGTTGGAATCCTTGCCTGTGTCGGGCGCAGTGGCCCAGGGTGTTGTTGATTTTATGGGGAGTGAGCCTCGAATAGGGGACATTACGGTGATTGATTTAGAGGCTAATGACTCTGTTTTTTCGGACAATCTCTTACCTGATAACCTTTCAGCATCACCAGTAATGTTCTCAGAGAGCTCAAGAAGTGTCCCTCACTCGATTGGTAGTGACCAGGGAAGGTTAACAGCCTCTTCAAGCTCTGCAATTGAATCCTTATCCACGACTCAGCATGGGAATGCGGGCAATGTGTTAACCCACAATCAAAGCATGAATACATCTGTCATGGTATTTCAAAGGGAGAATGATTGGGGGATTGCCTTACATGCTATGAATCTTGCATTAACGACAATGTCTAGAGCTCTTGTAGCATGCGAACAGAAATTAACTTGGCAGGCTGAATGTATGGAGAAAATTATGAAAGGGCAACTCGCCAATGACGTCTCTTTAGCGAAAATATGGGAGAAATGTGTGTCACCAAAAGTGCGGAAACCAATCTTGAATAATGTAGCTGCGCAGACAGAGAATGATGTTGATACTAGTACACGATTGGGGGGTGTCAAACATGGGAACCCAAAAACACAGGTGGTGGAATCTGTGCTTCCGTGTTTTGTGGAGGTCATCTATGAAAATTCAAAGGGAGGGGGTGGTCAAAGGGTACAGGGGGAAGATTGTTTAAAGCTCCCACACGCTACACTTGAGGAAATGGATGCGGAGGAATCAACCCTTAAGATGTTAGATGCAGCTTCTCTGGGGGAAAAGCAAAAAAATAAACCAGAGAAACCCCCTTCAAAAACCATCAAAATTGCTGCAAAAAAGCTACCAAGGAATCAACAAATACCCAAGTCGGTGGGGAAATCATCTGTTAAACACTTCTTTAAGGTGATCTTGGTCCCTAAGCGTACAACCTTGGCAGCCTCTGAGGCTATTAAACAAAAATACATAGCCCGTGCCATTGATAAAAGAAAAGGGGCAGCCTGCTTTTGCCCCCTTCAGCCCTTAGAGTACCCTCCTTTGGATATTCTGGTGGAAGAATTATCAAAGACATGCAATGGTATAGAGCAGGCGCCACCCCAGCAGAAATCCAAAACAGTAACAGATCCCCCGAAAGACCGGATAGACGAGGTGGGGAATAACTCTCAGGTTGACCATCAGCGGGCAGAGATCCGGAAAGCGGTTGATGAGTATATGACGAAGATACGCCCTACTCCTCTCCCGCTACCCGCTAAGCCGTCTGCTTTTAATCAGTCTGACTTGGCACAAAAGGGGAAAGATAGATCAGGCTTGGATAGTGATGTACAAGCTGTGCCCTTTTACTCAAGCATTGACCCCCGAGTAAACCCAAAACTGGTGTTGGATTCCCTGAGGGCTCCTCAATGGAGTGGTGAAGTGGAAGTTCCTCAGCCAGCTGAATCTGTTAATCAACCGAAAGGGGCCATGGTACAGATTGATAACATTGGAGACTTATCACAGATAACGCGGCCAATCATCTCTCTAATAGAGAAGGCTTTGAAGAGAATGCAGAGCCCGAATACACAATTGGAAGAGGTGCCCCCTCAGATTAATAGCAACCAATCTAAGGTTAAGCAACACAAGCCCCCATTGAGAAACACGCATGCCGAGTTTCCCTTACTTTTATCATGTAGAAGACCACCCTGTACTCAATATGATCTCAACAGGCGGGCGATTTTAGCCATTTTTTCAGAGATCCTCAATTTACGAGATGTGGTTTCTGCTGATATGTCCCAAGTGGAATTTTTAACCAAATCTAATCTGAATGCAGTGATTTTGTGGGTGAAATCAAGAGTCGTCCAGAATGTAATTTGGCAAGCTAGAGAGGAGTTGTTCACTTTAGGGTTCGTCCTAGAGCCTTTAAGCGACAGAGCATTAACTCCCCAGCAATCGCCCCGGTATACCAATGGGGTGAGGAGCGAGATTGAGAGAAATCCTAAAGACCAACCGCTCCGTGAAGCCCACTCGCTTGGCGGAAGGCCTGGCACAAACATGTTGAAGTAATGCGAGAATGGGGGGAGGGAGGTGCTGATGTCAATGGCAAGCTGGAATACCAGGGGGTTTTCGCACCTTTTAAATAGTGATCAGAATGATTTGGTCAAATACGATGTTGTTTTTCTACAAGAGACCTGGCTCACGGATGCGCCTCTTTGGGATGACCATGAAATCCTCCTAAATCCGGCTGTGAAACCAGTTTGGGGCCGCCCGATGTCAGGGCTGGTAATTGCGGTTAAAAAGGGGAGAGGTATGACCTCTGAGCTTTGGGCAATGCCTAACAGTTATATGTTATTGGGCAAGTTAATAGCTGGGTCGGAAGTGTATGCTTTGCTAAATGTATACTGGAACCCAATTGCCATGTCGGATGACACCTATTTTAACGATCTAAATAACATCCTAGACTTAGTGGTTATGAATCCCAGGATAAGTGGATTGGTATTGGCGGGTGATTTAAATCTAAAGTGCTTGAGCGAAGGAAGTTGTCAAAACAAAAAGAGATGGAAAAGATGGGACTCTCTTGTAAAAGCTAGAGGGTTGTTTATGCTCAATGGAGCCTTTAAAACGGATATCCCACCAGCTCCGACATGGCAAAAAGGGGACAGTGAGTCGATCATAGATTTCATTTATGTGAATGTGGATCTTTGGCTAGCTGTAGTCCACTTTAATGTTATAAAAGTGGACTCCAGCGATCACAACATTTTAGAAACCCAATGGAAGTGTGCTCCTTTAAGTGGGCTAAAGGATATGCAGTACGTAAAAGCTTCTTGTGCTGTATATGCAGGTGGTAAAAAGCTATGATGGGGCGAGAAGGAGGTGATTAGCCTTAATCGAGAATTAGACAGGGGTCATGCAGATTACTCTTTGTTGCTAAGAGGTGATAAGCACGAACGGCCTGATCAAATTCAGGTCTGTCGGAAACAAGGTCCTTACAGTAAGAAACCTTCTCAGCACCTTCACATCTTTGATAAAGAAGTTAAAGAGAAGAAAGCGAGATTACGTAGGGATCTCAGAGCGGTCCAAAGGGGTTCTCTTGCGGATAGGAAGACCCAGGCAACTAGATTGAAAACCACCTACAGAAATTAGTTAAGAGAGCATCGGGCAAGGATGTTTCAGGAAGATGGGGCAACCATGCTGAAAGCATTAGCAGGGAAAAACATAGCAAAAATGTGGTCAATTATGAATCACGCTACCTTAGGCTCTCAGATAAGTTTTCAAGTCATCAGAGTGCAAACTCAAAAATGGATTGACCATTTCACTCAGTTGTATGCTCGAGATATCCCAATTGGTGGCTGGGTGGAGCCCTGTCCCCGGGGACAGTTTCACATGAATTTTGAATTAGACACATTATGGAACTGATAAAATCTGCCTCGAACCAAAAGCCTGCGGCCCAGATGTGCTGTCAAACTTTGAACTTAAAAAATACCCTGAGGTGTGGGCGGCGGTTCTATATAAAATCTTTATGATCGTAAATGAAACTCAGCGCCTACCCTCTACGTGGACTCAAGCAATAACAATTGCGATCTATAAGAAAGGGGATAGGCTGGAACCAAGCAGCTATAGACCCATCTCACTGCTTGATGTTCCAGGAAAGCTGTACTGCTGACTAATCCTGCCGGAACTCCAAGCTTGGGCGAGCCGAATGAAACTGGCAGACCCCCTACAGGCTGGCTTTGTGAAGGGGTTGGGAACAATCCCCAATATTATGCTACTTAGGGTAATTAAGGCACAGCAAGCTGAGAGATCCCAGCCCCTATATATGGGATTTATCGATTTTAAGGCAGCATTCGACTCTGTTGATCGTGAGTTGCTGTTCCGAAAACTGAAGGCCTATGATTGTCCTACGTCACTGTTGTCCCTGATCATCCTGTTCTATACTAAGACAACTATGCGCGTACGCATTAGCCTGGATGGAAAACTGTCACCGGAAATCGTAACCCAACGTGGCCTGAAACAAGGCTGTGCGTTAGAAGCGTTCCTGTTTAATTTTTTTATTCTCGATATTGGGAAAGAATTTGTTGGTTGTAATGGGGATCCCCCCAGGTTGGGTCTTCAACAAATCCCGTATATGTTGTATGCGGATGATTTGGTGTTACTGTCGCAAACTCCACAGGGGCTACAGTGTATGTTGGGGAAGTTGGGGGCGTATGCCTGCAAAAACGGCTTGAGTATCAATGTGGGTAAATCCAAGATATAATGCTAGAAAAAGTTTCTGAGTATAAATATCTGGGAACTGAGAAACACAGGAAACTTTTTTATTTCACCCTTAGACCTCCGCGACTTCCACTAGTATCACAATGATTTTAGTATCTTTAGTGTCGCATTGGTGCGTGCAGAAACCGAAGAAAAAGAGTTTCTGTTGAAATGTGCACGGGCACCTGTGGAATGTTGAAAAGTGTTTAGCAGTCAACATTCCACAGTGGCAGTTGAGAGGGACGCTGAGGAAGAAGGCTGGGCTGTGGGGTTCAGACAATAAAGATTATATGTACACGCCTTACCTGTGTCCGGTGAGACTTTGACATTGGCGACGAGGATTTGTCTGAACCCCGGTCCCACGTGTGCGCTGGCCTGGTTTCCCTGTGCCGTGGCCCGTCCCCGGCGTGATCAACAGCGGTACGCGGACGGAATACCTGCGCGAGCAGCTGCGGGCCCTGTGGGGTGTTGGAAGTGCGGCGCCGCCTGCTGTTGCCTGGTGCCCCGCTCACTTTCGAGGGGCAGTGGCGGTTGGAGCAGCGGCAGGCTCTGCGGGTGCTGAAGATAGCGGCTGAGGCGGTTGGAACAGCTGCGAGTCGTGGGTGCAGGCGGGCCCCGCCTTTGTTTTCAGAGAGCAGCGGTGGGTGCAGGCGGGCCCCGCCGGCGGGTCAGCAGTTCTCCTTTGGCGGTTGGCTGCCCAGGGTCCTGTCGGCATTGGGGGAGGAGCGACCGCTACGCTGCAAGGAGGTGCCAACCCCGCCAGCCCCGTCTGTCCTGCCCGCACGGCAGCGTAGGCACATCCAGCGGCCAGTGCTGTTCTCCCGAGGGGGAGGAGGAGGGGCTGTGGCGGCGCTGCGTAACGCAGCTGACAGCGGCCCTCGGGTCAGCTGATCGCTGTCCGCCTCGCCGGGCGGAAGCAGCAGAGGAGAGGCGGAGGATTGAAGTTGAAGTTGTACTATCCTGAGCAGCGGCGCTGCACAGCGCAGCGCAGCTGACAGCGGCCCTCGAGTCAGCTGATGCAGCAGGGAAGAAGCAGAGGTTTGGGGTTGCACTGCCCTGAGTTCCACGGGCTCTCTTGCAGAGTGGATCGAGTGCAACAAACCTCTCGGGCTGTGCCACCTGACTGACAGGGAGGCTGGGGCACACGGCTGGGGAAGAGGCCCGGTAGGTGGAGATCAGTACATTCTGGCTGGGCTGTGACAGGTGGAGGGTTCACTGTGGATCAGCTGGGCGTCATTTATATGAGGAGTGCGTTTTCCAGCCTGTTTTGACTCACCCAGTGCCAGTGACTGCTGGTTGTACTGTGTACTGCAATTACGTGTGGGTGCACGTGCACAAGGTGACTGAGTGGGGACAGCTAATCATCAGAAAATCCCAGAGGGTTGCTTGGTGTTGGGCAAGTTCTTGTTGGGGGCCAATTCCAGGGTATCCACTTTAGACATGTTGCATACGGCTGCCAGGCCTCCGCCTGCCTTTCTCCCAAACCCTGGGAGCCTGCTGTCCCTTGGGAGCAGTGGGTGGATGCCTTCAAGGTATACCTCAGGGCTGCTGGTGGGCCAAAGTTCAACGATGATGAAAAAGAGGCTGCATTGCTCAATTGTATTGGTACTGAGGGGTTTAGGGTTTTTCGTCACCTGCCTGGAGAGAATGTAATGGTTCAAGGGGGAGGTGAGGGAGAAATGGTTATAAGTACTTATGAGACTGCTTTAAGGAAACTGCAAATGCGTTTTGGTAAGAGAGTTAATGTGGTTTTAGAGCGGTATAAGTTCTTCTCTAGGGCGCAAGGTTCCACGGAAAGCATAGATACCTATGTTACGGCATTACGTGCACTCATGGCTACATGTGGGTTTCCAGGTAATGGGGATGAACATATACGAGATCAAATTATGATGAAGACATCCAATCAGAAAATCAGAGAAAGGTTGTGGATTGAGAGTGATCCATCATTAGAAAAGGTCTTGCAGATCGCCAGGGTAATTGAGGCTTCTAAGGCGAGCGTACAAATAGTTACTGAGAGGGATATGTCTAAGGAGGTGGTGCATGTGGTAATGTCAAGGAACAAGAAAGGTGTGGATAAAGCTGTTGGGCAAGGGAGTAAGGGATCTAAGAGCAAGGATGGGTGCAAAAACTGGATGGTCCAGTCATACTGCTGATTCTAAGTCTTGTCCTGCTTGCAATGTGGAATGCAGGAAATGTAAGCGTTTGGGCCATTTTGCACGCATGTGTAAGGGGCAGATCGTGGCTAGTGTGGTTCCAGACGATTCCACCATGTTGCTAGAGGGTGCATCGGGAGGTGGATCTAGTCAAGGTGTTATACTGCATGTGGAGGGTGGCGGGCGGAAGGGTCCATGGTTGTCGGTATTGGTGGATCAGCACCCTGTGGATATGCTGGTGGATTCGGGGTCACCCTATACACTGGTGTCCCCGGAAGTCTATCAGGAAGTTTTGGGTAAACAGGTTTCAACTTTGTTGGCTTCGGACATCGCACCATGTGCATACGGGCAAAGTCCCATTGAGGTACTAGGGTACAATTGGTCCAATTTTTCTTTCAAGGGGAGGCAAACCTTGGGTAAACTGTATGTGGCCTCAAAGGGCACGAGTGTGTTGGGTTGGGATGAGCAAGCTGCGGTAAAAATACAGATTCATCCTGGTGAGAAGGTGCCGGTTCTCAGTGTCGAGGAGGGGGCGTGGCAAAATGACATGAGGGTTAACCCCACAGTACTCATGAGGGAGTTTCCTGAGCTATTTTCAGACACCCTGGGAAAGCTCAGAGGTTTTACCCATCGCATTGTTTTGAAGAAGGGAGCAGTTCCCAAAGTGCATAAGGTCAGAGGGGTGACAGTAGCGGCGAGGGAGGCATTGAAAGCGGAATTGATTAAGTTGTAATTGAGCCTATCGAGTCTTCAGAGTGGTTGTTTCCTGTGGTTTCGGTTAAGAAGGCAGACGGGAGCATCAGGATGTGTGTAGATCTCCAGGAGCCGAACTCTAGCATATGGGTGGATCGGCATCCTTTGCCGAATATCAACGAGTTGTTGTTGACTTTAGGAGATGGCAGGTATTTTTCCACCTTTGATCTGTCAACAGCGTATCATCAAATTGATCTGCACATTGAATCCAGACCCCTGACTTCATTTGTGACACCTTTTGGGGCATACAGATTCTGGCGCATGCCATTTGGCCTTGCTTCGGCTTCTGCTGTGTTCCAGTGGTTGATGCAGCAGATGTTTGGAGGGGTGCTAGGCGTCAGTTATTTTCAAGATGATATCTTGGTTTGGGGCAGTAGCAGAGAGGAGCATGATGTCAGGGTTAGGAGCGTCATGCAGATTCTTAAAGAGAGAGGTCTAACGGTCAAGTTAACGAAGTGCCAGGTGGGTGTGGAGGAAGTGACTTATTTAGGACATACACTGAGTTCGCAAGGTGTGAAGCCCAAAGGGGAATTGGTAAAGGTGTTGAGAGACACACCAGCTCCGGTCAATAAAGAACAGCTCAGGGCTTTTCTGGGCCTTGCAGAGTACTATGTTAAATTTGTGTCCAATTATGCTGAAAAAACGGTGGCCATGAGGGCCCTCATGAGGAAGTCGGCTAGGTTTGTGTGGTCTGAGGAGTGTGGGGCGGAGTTTGAATTAATCAAGAAGGATGTGGAGAATGCTCCTTGTCTGAAATCATTTGACCTGAAAAACAAAACTGTTCTGACGGTGGAGGCGCGTGAGGTGGGTCTGGGTGCAGTGCTAGAACAATGGATGAATGGTGAATGGATGCCGGTGGCTTTTGCCTCGAGAACATTGACAGATGTAGAAACCAGATACTCGGTAATTGAGAGGGAGACCTTGGCCGTGTTATGGGCTTCAAAACATTTTAGGACATTTCTGTGGGGCATACCGTATATTGTCAGAACAGACCATAAACCGTTGGTGCAAGTGTTTTCTACCAAAGGAGTCATGGCAGTATCCCCGAGGATTGCGAAGTGGTCAGTGCAGCTACAGGATTACAATTTTTCTTTGCAATATTTTCCTGGGAAGTTGAATGTTGTGGCGGACTGCTTGTCCCGTTTGCCTATTATGGAGGCGGACAGTCAGATGGGGTTGGTGAAAGAGGAGGATCTGCAGGGGTGTCAGGTTGCTTGTGTGACTTCGGCCGTGGAGAAGCCGTTGTGGGATGTGGAGTCTGAGACGGATCTTGAGTTGAGATGGATTAGGGAAGGTCTAGTTAGTGGTTGGCACACTGTCAAGGATAGGCCTGAAGGGAAAGAATACGCTCAAGTTCTTCAGGGGTAGTAGGTTGATTCCCCCGGTAAGTTTAAGAGGAAGAATGGTGGAATTGGCGCATGTTGGTCATTTGGGTCGATCTTTGACCAAGAGGAGACTTAGGGAGGAATACTGGTGGCCGTCAATGGACAAGGATGTTGAACAGGTGGTGAAAGACTGTCAGGCTTGTGCTGTCAGTGATAAAAGCAAAATACTGCACCCACAACCCGTACATCCCGTGGAGGTTCCTGAACAAGTATGGACCAAATTGGCTTTGGACATCATGGGTCCTTTTGAATGTTTACAGCCTGAGTCTAGATATTTGTTGGTGTTGGTGGACTATACGTCCAGGTGGATTGAAGTGGCGGCTTGTTCTAGCGTCACTACTGATTCAGTTATTGCCTTCTTGAGGAAGGTATTTGATCGTGAGGGATTACCTGCCAGTTTAGTTACTGACAATGGTGTGCAGTTTACATCCAGGGCTATGGGAGAATTTTTGGAGCAGCATGCTATTTCGCATTATCGGACGGCTTTGTATAATCCGTCTGCTAATGAATTGGTTGAAAGGGCCAATGGTACGATTAAGTCGGCTATACAATTGGCTTTAGCCAACGGTTTGGATTGGCAGGAAGTTGTGTCACAATACTTGGCTGCATATAGGAGAACCCCTGCCGTGGTTACGGGGGAGATCTCCATTGGGGCTCATGAGGGGCAGGAAGGCAGGTACAATGTTGAGAACTTTGGCCATGGGTGGTGGTGGCCCATGTGATATGGATCTGCAGGCTATACATCGCAGTATTGTGGCGCGTCAGGAGGCTGCTGTGTCATCACAAAAGTTAAAGAAGGAATTGAGCCTTAAGCCGGGGGATTATGTGCATATAAAAAATCCCAGGAGGGTTCACAAAGGCTACAGCAAGTTCCTGCCTTCGAGGAGAGTGGTTAAGGTTGGGAAGGGCCATGTACATTTGGAGGGAGGTTCAGTCTGGAGTAAGAGACGGGTGGTGATAGATGGCTGCAAGGGTGATGATGTGTCAAATGCTGGGTCTGATCCGGAGTCTGAGGAAAGTGGGTTGGACTATGATCCTGTGGGGTCACCAGTGGTCAGGTTCGAACGGGAAGAGGTTGTTCCAGCTCCAGGTCCTTCGGGCTCAGATGTGAGCGTGGAGGGTCAGAATGTTTCCAATCAGCAACCCGAAGTGGGACAAGAAGGGGGCCGCCTTGCCAGGCGGTGTGGGCCCCCCATAAGGTTTAGAGATTACATTTGTTAGATGTGTCATGGTGTGGTGAGGTTTATATCATTCTGCATTTTTTAAACTAGTTTTGTATGTAAGAAGTTCACATGTCTAAGCGTAACGTTACGTCCATTGTTCATTTCTTGTTCTGCTTCGAATTTTGTTACAGGTTGTTGTTAATTTTTCATGTAAGGGAAGGGGATATGTTGTAATGTGCACGGGCACCTGTAACGTGCACGGGCACCTGTGGAATGTTGATGCGTGTTTAGCAGTCAACATTCCACAGTGGCAGTTGAGAGGGACGCTGAGGAAGAAGGCTAGGCTGTGGGGTTCAGACAATAAAGATTATATGTACACGCCTTACCTGTGTCCGGTGAGACTTTGACAGTTTCCCTACTTCGTTTGTCATAAGTAGAAAGTATTTGTCTGCACACATCTAGTACTACGCCACTAGGAAGTATTCAATATCAACCAGAGTCAATTTCATAATTTTCTTCCTGTATTTTATTTTCTTGCCCTTTAGGATGACACGTGTTTCGACACTCTTAGCGTGCCTTTATCAAATCCGGGCATTTTATAACCTATCGTCGAAGTGTAAGTTCCTATCTAATGTCGTGATCATAGAACGAGTCCCATCAGACTCACAAGCGCCTATAGCACTTCAAAATCCAGGTTCCTGCTTCACGCGTCATAACCCTGGCTGCAAAATTTAGACTCCCTGCTAGTGATTGTATTTCCTTAATTGTCCCTTTTCCCCTAAGTGATCTGATATTTCTGAGCAACTCCAGTATCCAGCTCAATCCCCAGGAAAATGTTTGGTTTTGCTAGGGGGATTCCCCAGTGCTCTGCCATCGCTATCATTTTCCCCAGTGACTGCTCGCATTCAGTATTTCCTGGCTGCCCTATTAACAGGAAATAGTCTAGGTAGTGCGCCATATTGGCCCCTGGTTTTTCTTTTTAGAAACGCCCACTGAAAGAAGGAACTAAATTGTTCAAAGCATGCGCATGATATTGCACACCCCACGAGTAGGCACTTATCTGTGTACAATTTATTGTCGTATGTGAAGCCCAACCACGGCTGTGACCTGGGGTGGACTGGCAGTAGTCTAACGGGAGATTCTATGTCTAGTTTTGCCATTAGTGCGTTTTTGCCACAAGTCTTTATCATCCTGAGCGCCTCCTGGAAGTGTGTGCAAGACACCGCTGTTTCTGAGGGAGGTATCCCATCGTTAACTGACTTGCCCCTTGGGTATGACTGGTGCTGTATTAATCCATACTGCCATGGCTCTCTTTTGGGTACCAGCCCCAAGTGGTGAGCATATGTACTTGCTGAAAGGCATTTTATCCCATGGCCCTCCAATTCTTCCTAGCTTGCAGTTTTTAAGTTTGATGGTATCACATTTAAAAGCCTGCTTGTCTGGGATGTATTTCTTTGTTTTTTTGAAGGGGATAATAAATCATTCCAAAAAGGCTTCTTTTATTGCCTGGCTTATTTCTTTGTCCTGGTAGGTTTCTAATAGGTACGTCTTACCAGGTGTTATGCTTTCTGCGGCTATGGCAACACCGTCCCTTTCGCCTCAGTATTCTAAATTTCTGTTGCCAGATGCCCTTGTTCTTTTGCAGCTTTCATGGTTCCTCTCTCTTTGTGGTCTTACTGGGTAGTTTAGTACACACATTGCTGCTATGTTTACCCCTGCATTTGGTGCATGTGTGTTTATATCTGCACTCCTCCACCCCCCCCCCCATGAGCAGTGCCCTTTTTAAAACTTCCAACATGTAACATTGCTTTTAGTGTTATTATATGGTTTGTTTGTTCTGGCTGCGGGTATTTGTCCTAGCCCCCCCGTGGCTGTTTTTTACGAAAGGGATGCCCGCCCTTCTTCTTGCGCTCTGTAGCTGTGCTTTATACACTGTTGCTCTGTGTGTTCTTTGTCTGTGCTGTGCTTTTCTCTGTGCAGCATGGTGATTTCGTTTGTAACACTTTGTGGATGATATGATATGATAGTTTATTTATATAGTGCCTATACACAATGTGTTTCAAAGCGCTTCAAGGCAAGTGAGGGAACAAAGGAAAATACAATGACATTCTTACAGGCCATGAACAGTAAGGATGTGAAATTAACTATCGTACTCGGCCTGACGACATTTCAGATAGTGCAAGAGCTAAGACATAGAAAAGGAAGGGAGGGGAGAGTGGGAAGGAAATAGAAACTGACAGGCGACTACCATACTAGGCCTGATGACATTTCTGGTAGAGCCGGAGAAAAACAAAAGGTGAGGGAGAGGGGTGCAGAAAGGGAGGGGAAGAACAAAACAAGCGACTATCATACTAGGCCTGACGAGATTTCAGATAGTGCGGGGGGTGGGAGGGTGCAGTGGAGGGAGGAAAAAAACAGTAATGGGAGGGTGGAGGAAACAGACAAGGTTGCTATCATATTAGGTCCAGGGACAATTCTGATAGAGTAAGTGCATAGAAGAAAGTAAGGGGAGGAGATAGGAAAAGGGAAAATGGAAAGGAGGAGAGAACAGAGAGTAGGCAGTCAAAAAGAGTGGAGAAGCAAGACTGGAGAGCGAATACAATTGCAGAAGTCAGAAATAACACATAATGTTGCAAGCCAGGATACAAGATGAAGATGGGAACAGCATGATTCAGGGCCACCATGAGTGCAAGATGCAAAGGAAGTCCAGCATGAGAGTTGAGAAAGAGTGGCGCGCTGTTAATGAATGAAGTTCATAAAAGTCAAATCCAGCATTGGCCACAAGACAGTGATGGTGAAACCAGAATGTATCGGGACAAACTCCTGCAGAAGTAGGCTGGAGGAGTGGGGGGAGCAGTGTAGAAGAATCAAGCAAAACAGGCAACACCTGTGTGCGAGAAGGGGGGCACAAGGGAACATGTATATGCTAGCCTGTACCTCATCCCATTCTATCTCCGGGCATGCTGCCATGGCCCTTCTGAACTGATCATCATATGTAAGCCTTGCATCTCCCTCCTTACCTGTTTTATCCTGGTATGCAAACAGCGCCCTGCCCTCATTTGGGAATTCTTTTAAATTACTGTTGCCATGATGTTGAAAGCTTTTGGCCAGTTGTCATAGTTCTGTACCGCCTGTGATTTCCTAGCTATGTTCTTTTTCTTCTATCTTCTTAGGGTCCCTAAATATATCATACCCTTTCTGCTCGCCCTCCCAAAAGTGAGAATATGTTAATTCTTTCTTCCATATTTTCTCTTTAGCTACTTGGTCAATATTCCAACCTCTTGAAACGGTTTTGCATCTCTTTCTCTATTTCTTTAATTATTGCTGGTATTAGTGACTGTGTGATCCCCGTGCTCCCCTTTAAGAGCCCCATGTTAGCGGGCTCAGTAATGGTGGTAGTTGTTGTTGCGCCCCTGTCCTCTGACGTGGGTGCTGTTGTTGTGACCCCATTTATGGATGCCCTGTCTGAGCTGCCTTGGGTGTCGTTGTGTTCCCCTAACTCTTAAATGGCTGTTTTCTTGTGTTTGGAGGTGTGGCATGTCTGGGGGGAAAGCGCCAAGCTGCCTTCATAATTTCTGCATCAGCTACCCATCATCAGCTACCCAAAGCAGCCCTGTTTGCGTCCCATTGCCCTGGTCCCCGGATTATTCTCCCGTGCCTGCAAACTCCATCAGTGCCCCATTCCGCGCCACTGGCCATATTTTCCATACTAAGGTAATAGAAAGTCACGATTCTCTTAAAGTCACAAAGGTGAAGGATTGTATTGCAAGACACGTGGCTTTATATTATTCAATTTTACTTTACTACTTGACACCACAGCAGCAAAGAAACCAAAAGCAAACTTTAACATAAAACAAGTTTAGTTTTAAAATAACATTTCTGTTGGTAACTTTAATTTAAGGGGAATGCCCCAAACCAAAATGGAGTACAGGTCATGCCCCAGCAACATCCAGTAGGCATGGGTCTTCACTTATATAAGTCCATTCTTCTAAGATGATATCCTCTTAATTTGATGCTGACGCAACAAACTTAAGTCACTCCCTCATTGCTTGTGATACTTTATCTGTATCATTTGTTTAATGCTCAGTTACTGGGCCTCCTTACACTGTTTCTGCCGCCTGACTTCCCGGTGCCACCGGGACATTACCAATCCTGGTGGCCCGGGAAGTCGGACGGTGCAAAATGTTAGTCCACATTCCCATGGAGTCGGATAGGACTCCATGGGGACTCTGAAGCATTGGCACCATTGCTTCCGTGAGTACTCTGCTTTCTGAGCGATTGCGCTTGGCAGGTCAGTTCTGCCAGGGCCAACGGCTATGGCAGGCAGAGTTGTAGCTTGCTAGACCTGAAAGGGTGCCGGTAAGTTGCTACCAGCACCCTTATTTCCAGACAGGCAAACTCTGAATGAGGCTGACTGTGTGTCGCTGTTAGAGGTGCATTTCAGTGCCCACCGCAGCATTACCACACCTTGTTATATTGCAGTTGCTTCCCGGCTCTCTGGCCCCTTTTTTAAACTTTTTAATTTTTGTAAAAAGAAATTTCTTTCTTTCTTTTCCTCAGTCTCTCTTTCCTTTGTCCCTCAAGCGGCGGCGTCATCGGCTAGTATACCCGGCCATGTTTTCCAGAACCACGCGTGCTTCAATCCTGTTGGACCGTGTTTTTCCTCTGCGTAGTTTGCCACGCCTGTTCGGCAAGCGGCTTACCCCCACCTACAAAGGCAAGATTTTTACCCTCCCACTACGTGGCCACTCAGGCCTCCCTTTTGTTGAAATGGGTGGTGCCGGCTCACCTATGCTCTGCCTGCTGGGCTTTCAGGCACAGCCTGTTTCTGTGAAGAGGTCTGCATTTCTCCTCATGAACGTGCCGGTAAAGCAAATTACAACACTTCAGGTGGTTGTGTGCTAACCCGTAGCCAGTGTTTATGCAAAGCCCTTCCCTGGTGTCTTTGCACAGTAAAAACATGGTTGAACATTGGCAAGATGGCTATTAAAGGAGGCAAGGGTCCTTCGTCAGCAGATGTTAGGCCTTCAAAGAAAAGTGTTCGGGGTTAGGAGCTGAGGAGTTCCCTAACGGGGTTGGGGGAGATATCTTTATTTGCCCCAGGGCTAGTCACACATGTAATCCAGGATACTATTGATTCAGCTCTGCAGGAGCTCAATTCTACTCTGGCCTCTGCATTTGATTATTTGCAGATTTTCATCCTCAACCTGTCCCTGAACCCATGTTGCCCCCTCAACTCCTCATAAGTGCAGGGAAAAATCCAAGAGTCAAGATGGTCCCGACCCTACTTCCCAGGCCCCGGTAGACTCCCCTAGAAGAGCTTTAAAGAGGAAGTTTGATGAAAGCCCTGCAATTTCCCTTTCTTCTTGGGCAGTCAGGGGGGAATTGGTCCAACTCCCAGGGATCTGTCCATATCCAGGTCATCTCAGGATAGTTGGAGGACTCCGATTCCCAACCTAAACGGCATATAAAGAAGGGGAGGCGAATAGCTGCTTGAATAGTCTCCTGCTTCAGTTTGTTCCTTCTATTTAAAATTCAAACTAAGCACTCTTGCCTTTATTCTAAACAACAATTTAAAAATGAGACAATGGACCCTTCCTCAGCGAACACAAGTTTCTTTCTTTTTTCCTTGTCTGAGAAAGCTGTGCTGGAAACGTTGCACGGCTCTGTGCAATGTTAGTGTTCGTTTAGTTCTGTTGAACTAAACCCTCAACTGCTACTGCAAGTCAATTTCTCAGTTCCGATGCCACCGTAAAAAAACCGCGCACATCCCTTTGAAAAGACTAACGATACACTTGTCAGTGTTCCGAACTGAAAAGAAATGCGCGTGCCACCTATCACGTTTGTGTGTCCTTTCCTCTAATGAAGATCTGTCGGAAAACTGCACGCGGATTCAACGCCGGTAAGACTTTAATACGCGAGTAGCTCATGTAACTGTTTACTGTTAACTCGCAGTATTAACGTATTAGTAAACTATGGTCTGTGAGTGATGAAGCTTATCTGCACACAACTGTTACACGTGAGTTGGATAATCGGCAACTGGCAACAATTACTCCGTACTTTCAAACTCAACACTTGTACATTTCACGAGCTATTAAATAAACTAATATTAGTTTGTTCATTTCCTGGTTATCAAGTTTATATATCACTTCAAGTACATTTCTCAGTAACTCAATTGAATAAGATAAATTCACTTAGCTTACTTCTTCTGTGGCCGCATACTTGGTTTCACTTCCTCTAAGCGCTGACTCCTGAACTGGTAGACTCACAAAATCTTTAATCAGGAACTTATTTTACGGTTAACTCCTTCAGAGAAATATAACTAGTTCTTAATAGATTTTGAAGTCTTTAGTTGCTAGAGCTGTAGAAACTGCGACCTGCTCAGATGTTAACTAGAATGAAAAGCAGTTTAGAACTCTAAAAAGAATTCCAAACTATCAACTCTGCTTCACAGAACCTCCATCTTGCCCTGGGGAAACAAATGAGTCCTGAATGATATATTAAGGACATTTCTCTATCATTGTAACCCTTGCCATTTCCACTAACAATTGAACTTCCCTTAAACTTTGGACAGCCCACCTCCCCAGACAGAATGCCTCAACCGTGAGAAGTATGGGACCCTGACATTGGCTCAGACGGCCTCTACCAAAGGAGGACAGGAATAAGCTCTGCTCGGCATGTCCCAGGACAATGCTCCCCGATAAGGTAGCCCTATTCCCAGATACAGACCAATCTGTGTTTTTTTTTTCCTGTCCCAAAATGGGAAAGACCCAAAAAAAAAAGGTAGGTAAGGATTTGAGGGGCTGCCAAGACAGGCTTTTAGATATTTTATGGCCCCTTACTCAAATATTTGAAATGGCAGAGGACACTGCTCTCTGGTTCCCCTTTCGACGTGCACGCCCTCCGTTGGTGGGTGCAAAGATCCATCGGCCTGTTCGGCGTTACTAATGCTGCAATTTTCAAATAACGCTGCAAGGTGCTATGCGTATAGACTCAGAATTAGCGGATATGGCTGAGGGCGAACCAGGCCCTAAGGCCCAAGGAAATCTCTTTGGGGAAAGATTTGACCTATGTCCATACCTTTACGGCTTTAGACAAAGCACAGGCCAATATATGCAAAGTTTGTGCCCCCAACATTTTTGACAAGGCTGGAAGGGGCAGAGCCTGCTCCTCTTGCCACCCCTCCCAGGGCTTCTTCCCGCAGATTTTTTGGAGTGAATGTTGTCCAGGTTAGTTCCCCAATGGGAGGAGCTCATGTCAGACCCCTGGGTTCTCCACAGTGAAAGGTTTTCAAATAGAATTCTACTGCCCACCTTATCAGTTGGCACACCCGGTTCGCTTCTCCTTTGACCGCGCCAAGCAGAAAGCAGTCACTTCAGAGGTCCAAGACCTCCTCCATAAGGGTGCAGTGGTTCCGATTACGTTCACCGCCTCTCAATTCCTCAGTACCATTTTCTTATTTCCCAAGCCAGAGGAGGATTTCTGACCTGTTATAAACCTAAGAGCACTACATTTCTTTGTGGTTTACCAACACTTCAAGATGGAGGGCATTCACCAGGGATACTCTTCTCCCTTCAGATTGGATGGTCAAGATAGACCTCAAGGACACTTATTTAGTGGTTCCTGTCTATCCTCATCAGGGGTTTCTTCTGTTCCAGTGGGGGTCTCTCACTTGGCAGTTTGCATCTCTCCTCAGCCACTGATGCGGCCAGAGATGGCTCACCTCAGGGCCAAGGGGACCAGAGTGATCGTCTATCTACATGCTCCTTATGGCACATGAGTTTCTGACTCTTCAAGCTCATCTGGCAATGGTGGTCTCTCTCCCTCAGGCATTGGGTTTTGTGATGAATGTAAAAAATCAATTATCCAATTTCTGTACTTGAAAATAGATTAAAAGCAGTGCATCCTCTTGGTTCTGGACAACAAGTGGTCAGGATCCGCAAGGAGATCTGCCTTCTGTTAAAGAAGGGAACTGGCTCCCTCAGACAGTTGGCCACAGTAGTGGGGATGCTTTCAGCCTCCATTCAGGCTATATTTACAGCCCCTCTTCATTACAGAGCTTTACAGCAGCTAAAGGCCAGACATCCGTCTTACTCTCAGCTAGTGAAACTGTCCCCAGAAGCCAGGATTGGTGGCTCAAACACATGACCGGTCAAGTGGCACAGCGAGTAGAGCGCTCGCTTTGACATCAGTGCAGAGCCTGCGAACGCAGGTTCGAATCCCGGCAGCGCCAAACTCAGCGTTTCATCCTTCCGAGGTCGATAAATGAGCACCACACACCGTGGGTAATAATAAGCAGCGCTCAGATACCTGAGGGTTCGTAGCGCTATATAAATGCCAAATTATTATTATTATTATTATTATGACCGCCTGGAATAACAGGGCGACGTTTGGTCCATCTCCCAATGTTATTCTGGAGTCTGATGCCAGCAACGAAGTCTGTGGTGCCAGGATAGGACAGGTATGCACTGGGGGAAAGTGGTCAGAGTGGGAACTGTTTCTACATATCGACTGTCAAGAACACTTAGCGGGTTCTTTTGCGGTCAAGAGTCTTCTCAAAGATCAGGAAAATTGCTGTGTCCTCCTTTCGGAAGGACAATGGGCCTCATTACGATCGTGGCGGTCCGGAAATAACGGTGGCGGTAAACCCGCCGCCACCGTTGTTTCCGGACCGCCTGATCCCGACCCCTGCAGGCGGGAGGTGATGTTCCCGCCAGGTCTGACCTGGCGGGTTTAACACCGCCCGCCTGCAGGCGGACGAGGAAACACCGACAGCATTACAAGATGCTGCCGGTGTTTCCATGATCCCGATTCCCATTGAGTCCCATAGGACTCAATGGGAATGGGGATTTACACCATTCCGCCTCCGTGATTCCCGGAAAACCGGGGTTGTGATGCCCCGGTAATTCCGGGAGTCACGGAGGCGGAATGGTAATACGAGTCCGGCGTTAACCAGGCGGTTTTACCGCCTCGGTTAACGCCGGACTCGTAATGAGGCCCAATATCACATTAGTCCTTTACAACAACCATATGAGGGGGAGGGGTGGACTTGGCGAGAGATTTTTGGCATTACTGCCTGGACAGAAGCCTTCTGTTAAAGGCGGTGTAGCTTCCGGGGTCCAGCAACGCAGTAGCAGACTGGAATTCCAGGCAACTGCAGGTCAGGTGCGACTGATTGTTGTACATAGGAGTCTTTGCCTCTGGGGTCCATTCCAGATAGATGCATTTGTGTCCAGGCTCAGTTGCCAAGTGCCTCACTTTTGCAGTTGGAGGCCAGACCCCCAGGCATTGACAACCGATGCGTTCCTTCAGAACTGTGCCAACCACATGTTGTACGCCTTTCCTCTGTTTGCCGTGATAGTGAGGGTCCTAGTTCAAGTGTAGACAAGGCGCGATGCTCGACACCCTTTTGGCCCCCTAAAGTGTGGTTTCCAACCCTCTTAGAGTTAGCAGGCGATGTACCTCGTCTTCTTCCTCTTCGCCCTCATCATAACAGACCCATTGGGTGTCCCTCACAACCTGGTCCTTCATGAGCATCTTGTAGGGATTTGGTATTATCCTGCCTCCTAATGGAACCTTTGGTCAGTGTATTGATTGACAATGGTGTGTTAAGGGTTAGAATGTTTATGTGTGACTGGGGTTCTATGTGGGTCAGTTGGGAGATGTAAGCCTACCTGGGAGGATGCAGGTGTATGTTGCCCTGAACCCAGATGTACCTGACATTACATGACTATCATAATGTACTGGAACTAAATAAATAAGTTACCGGAACTTCACCTGAGGTCATGGTCATCTGTGGGGAACAAGGAGTTCTACATTGGCGACGAGGATGCTGGCTGTGCTGGGGGGACAGCATTGAAGATGGCACATACACCTCCCCCCAACCCAAGAAGAAGACCTCCCAGGTAGGGCGAGCGCTTAAAACTGTAGGCGCAGAAGGGCCCAGCGCATGGAGCTCAGGGGCAGAAAGTAAGGGGCTGCGCCAGAGCCAGGGGCCAACTGGCCTGTCACTAGAAGGACAGGTCAGGGAAAGAGGAAAGCAAGAGACTGAGGAGGGGCTGAGGGCCCAGAGACTGATGGCTTAAGGGGTCTGGGACCACTAGCTGCAGCATGGAGGGCTTGGTGCCCATGGCAGTAGCAATTTGAAGAGGCCTGGGGTCTAGTTACGCCTGGAAATTATGAGGAAGCCATGCTGGGCAGCTGAGGGATATAGCCAAGGCAGTAGCAACAGGAGAGGCTTGGAGCCTAAGCTGCGCCTGGAAATTAAGCAATGAGGAGGCATGCTGTGCAACTGAGGACTATAGGCCCAAGGCAGTAGCAACAGGAGAGGCTTGGAGCCTAAGCTGCGCCGGCAAAAGAAACAATGAGGAGTGAAGTTGTACAGCTTGAGGCCTGGAGTTGGGGCAGCAGCAATAGAAGAGGTTGGGAACCTAAGCTGCGCCTATATGTTAAATAGAAGATTGGTGGCGAATGTGAAAAGCGCCTGGAGCAGAGGAGGGTCCTGGGGGGCCATTCCAGCGTTTGAGGGGGCTTGGAGCCCATACCTGCACCTAAGAGACTTGTAGCCCGTGGCAGCACCTTAGGGGCTTAGAGCCCAGGTGCAGAGATGAAAGAATATTGCCCAAGACAACATGTGTAGTGCCTGGAGGGGCAAGGGCCCATTTGCAGCAGCGCTAAGGAGGTGCATGTAGGAGCTATCACTTATATGAGGTGATGAGGATCTTTGAGGGCATGTTGTCAGTAGTTCCTGAGGGGCTTGGAGCCTACTTAAGAACTGAGAGATGCGGTAGGAGGCAAAGGGAGTACAATTTTATAGCAGGCGGCTGGCAGCAATGAAAAGCAGCATTATGAACATACCAGGAAAGGAACGCTTCGGGAGGTGATATTTACAAAAGGAAGTGTGGCAGATGGATTGGTAAATCCATTTCTGTTGCGGGCGGCTGCATTTCCGCCCGTTGGAATTTTTTTTCAAAAAGGCCTAAGTTGTGAATGATCTTAATTGCCGGAATGAATAACAGAGGTATTTTTAAGTTAAGAGATGATGCTTTCACGAGCATAAGTAAAGGAAGCAATTTGGTCTTGCCTTCATTGAATTGGTTAAGTAGTTATAATTAGTTATTGATTCAGAATCTGTTGTCATGTGAGGCCTGAATGGCATTTGGACAGCGTGAGTGCATGAAAGCGTGAACCTGTATGTTGTCAGGTGTAGTTTCTTGTGGGATAGGTTGTCCTGTAATAGGGGTACTTCATGGAAGTTGTTGAAGCTTAAGAGCAGAGAACAAAGTTTATAGTTTTTTAGATTGGATTTAGGTCTCAAGGGTGTTTGTAATTAGTCAACCAAGGGATTAAGTGATCCAAATGTGAGGTTTTATTAAGTAGGTTAAAGTTGCATATTAGTAGAAAGAGATTGAGATATGCGTAGTAATAGTGTTTTCTGAAATGCTATTTGGTATTTATGTTGTAGGTACATTGGTATGAGAGGTATCTTGCAAGTGGTAGTTAGCATGTTTGATAGGTGTGCACAGATGGTGTGTAAAAGTCGTGGCCTCTGTTACCTCTGTCAACAAATACATGGTAATGTTATGATGCAAAGGAAAAAATTGTGGTACGGTCATGTTTAACTAACACGCTTTTCCTTCCACAGATGGACATTTAATGAAATATAGGTTGCATTGACAGCATTGCTAGAATTTGGTATGTGGAATCTGAAGTATAGTTATGTGCACTAATGTTTTATTTCCACAGGTGGGACTTTTGTAATGCAGATGTATTAAGACCTTATTTAATGCTAAAGTTTAGAGTGCTAAGTGTCAAACAAGGTTTTTGTTTGGTTGTTTGGTTTAGAAACCTTTCAGAGTTTCATGATGATACAGCAAAGACTATAGTAGAGTCATTGATGTTGGTATGATGCTGGTGTGAATGAAGTGTGGTTTTCCCTAATAGGAGCTGTATTGTATTTAGGAATACTTTCAACATGGGCAATTTAGGGGTAATGGTGTCACAAGAAGTGAAGTAGTTACCCGGGTATCTGGGATACTCAGTCTAGTTGGAGGTGGTGTGTATTTAGGTACATACCGGTTTGCATTGTTGGGTGTGAGGGAGATGTGTGTGTGTTCTTTTGTGGGACGATGAAGTCAAGTTTAGGAAGAGAGGTATGGGTGCCTCTATTTGTAAAAGTTTTAGTAAGGATGTTAGAGCAGTTGGGTGCCTTTTCCTCACTTGGTAGAAAGAGGAAGGGGCATTGATTGTAATTGTGTCCCATGGCTGTGTGGACTATTTTGGAATATGTAATGAGACTAGCAGAATGTTCTCAGTTAGGAGTGATGAGGCAAGTGCATTGAACGTGGGGTTGTTTGTGTGCGTGTTGTTATTAGCCATTATGGCTAAGTTATCTACTTGTGTTTTTATGTCCCTAAGGAAGGGAGATATGTAGGGATTTGGTATTATCCTGCCTCCTAATGGAACCTTTGGTCAGTGTATTGATTGACAATGGAGTGTTAAGGGTTAGAATGTTTATGTGTGACTGGGGTTGTATGTGGGTCAGTTGGGAGATGTAAGCCTACCTGGGAGGATGCAGGTGTATGTTGCCCTGAACCCAGATGTACCTGACATTACATGACTATCATAATGTACTGGAACTAAATAAAGAAGTTACCGGAACTTCACCTGAGGTCATGGTCATCTGTGGGGAACAAGGAGTTCTACACATCTCTCCCTAATGACATGGAAGATTTCAGCTCTTCCTGGTGCTTCCGAGGGCTTCCAGAAGACACTTTGTGTGTCATCGAAGACGCATGGGCAGCTTCCACCAGGTCTGGCTACTCCTCAGCATGGGGTTACTGGGTGAGCTGGTGTGTGGCTCAACAAATTGATCCCGTTTCTGCCCCTCCTGTTGAGGTAGTACATTTCTTAGTGGAATTGTTAAAGGAAGGTAAAGCATACAGAACAATGAACGGGTTGAGATCAGCTATAGGCGAGCCTGTGGGAAGACACTTTTTGATTCATAAAGCTTTGTATCAAGGTTCCCCCTAAACCATATTCCTTCATGTAGGATGTTAATTTGGTGCTTCAATTGTTTCAATCTTGGCCTCATAATGATGAACTCGCTTTACAACAACTTTTCTCCAAGTTAGCCATGTTATTGTGCCTTATTGTCATGATTCCTGCCCCTCATGTCCCCAGCCCTCCAAGATGTCAGGCAGGAGCCAGGCCACAATCACCTACATGGCCCTCAAGGGCCTCTCCATCCCTCCAAAGACCCACTTGGAGTCAGACTTGGCGCTTGTGGCACCAGACTCACTCACTCCCATAGGATAACATTGGGGATTGGACTTGTAGTGCATTGATGGGGACAAGATGGATGCCCCCACATATTTCGGTTCCCAGAACTGCATGTGCAGTCTAGTCTTTTAGGTGTGGTTCAGCCCAGAGACACCTGGGATACCCAGAGACTATTTAAGCCACACCCAGGCTGAGAAACATGCTTTGCGTTTTCTGCACCTGCAGCGTGACACTCACCGTGTTCGGATCGGTCTCCAGTAGGCCTGCATCTTTCTTCTGCGCTCAGCTCCTGCAAGAACAAGAACACCGTTAGGAACAGCCTTACCTTGCAGAGCTTCTGCCCATCATTCATCGCTCCTTCTGTTCTGCGGACATCTTCGGCGGTGTCATTCCCATCCCGGAACGTCGCTTCCTAAGGAAAAGGGAAAATAACAGAAAAAAGGCATTAGTAAGTATTCAGCAAATCTTCGCTTATTTTTAAAGACTGTACGAGCTTCAAACGCTTACCTGAATCTCAGCCGCTCTGGGGGAACTCTGTCTCCGGAACTTCTCATCCATCTGCAAGAGGGAAAAGACACTCCAGGTTAGCGTGGAAACATCTAGAGGCGCCGCATACCGCGCTTACTCACCGCATTTCTTCTTCATAACCGGCATCCATGCTGAAAACGTTGCGACACCTAAAAGACACAGAAAAAATAACTCGGTTCAATACAAATACGAAAGGGTCGCATCGCGCATCGTGCTCTCACTCACCTTCAGCGCTACTCATCTCAGCAGCACGTCGCCATCCCCGGACGCCGACCATCATCTAAGGAAGGAAAGGAACAAAGTTAGAGAACTGTTCAAAAGACTCATTATACTTACTTGTCGGACTCTTGCCAGTGAAGTAACTAGGCAGCAACGAGCCCGCATCAATGAACGCGCCCCTGCGCTGAAAGCCGGACGGAGAGCACTCTTACCTAGAAAACAAGGTGAGCTGTGGATCAAAGGGAAGAGTTGCACCCCGGGGAAGAAGGGGTTCAAGCACACAGAGACAATAGGGAGTTAAACTCTACCAATCATGTGTTTTAGGCCCAGTCTCCAGTCGAGTAGACTCCAGGGAAGGGTTCGAGGTCGTAAGAGGTCAGAACAGGCTGAGTGACGTCCCCGTGGATACCAGGTGAGCGTTACACTTATCTCCATTTAAAAGCGTTTCGGATATTGGAGCATTGGATGTGGATACTCTCCTCAAGGGGTATCCTTCATTGTTTCTAGATGGACTAAATGTATGATATCTTCAGTGTCTTAACCTGCCTTTCAAGAAGATTGCAAGCTCTGTGTGGTGCATTTTCTAAAATGTTTTGAACAAAGGACTGTGGGACTTGAGTTCCAGGCTCCTCTAAACTGATCACTTCTTTCCATAAACCCCATAAACCGGTGTCTCCGGCAACTATTGCCAGATGCGTCATGGGGAGGCGTGTCTCTTTTTTCGAGATCCATTCGATTAAGGGCTTCATGGCCTCTAAGGCGGCTTTCTTAGGAGGAACTTTGGCGTACGTTTTAAAAGTGGCCCATTGAACATGTTGCTATTGATGTAATGCAAGGACTTTAAACTTGCATTGAAGCCTTCTGTCTTGCAATTGAATGAAGAGGGGGTTTAGATTCTATTAAAGACAAGGTGGTTAGTATTATCCCACCCACCGACCCGTGTGTTTTTGTCTTTTTTTTTTTTTGGCAGCTTCGGGATGAAGTGCAATCCACTCGTAAAAGAGCACAGATGTTTTGGAAGGCATACTTGGGCAAGCTAACGCTGGATTCAGCCCTCAGCTCAAGAATATACGTGGCAGTGCTTTGTTCCTCAGGATGGTGTCTACAGTGCAAGCAGCTACGAAAGAGGATGTCATGTTAGAGGAAAGGACTTATAAAGGAGGACCCATGCATACTGAATGTTCCCAGGGTGTGACCTGTCCTCCTATTTTGGTTTGGGGTATTAAACAGAACTCTATTTGAAAACTAACTTGTTTAGTTTGTTTTTGGTGTCTTTGCTGCTGTGGTGTCAATTAGTAAAGAATAATTGCATAATACACGCCTTCCGGTCTTTAAAAGACTCAAAACCCGCTCTAGTGGTGGTTGGGGGGATTATTCATTGTGCTCAACTCTTCACTTCTCAGGCAGCATATGTAAATAAACATAACCATTGCAAACTCCAGAAAAAACTACTCCTCCCATGAAGCAATGTCTTTTTTTTGTAGTTTGAACTTGATAGGCTTCTTTCCTCCGTGTGATGCCTCCAGCCAGTTACACTCCTTCACCGCTTTGACCTTCCATATGACTTGCTTCCTGCTCTTTCTTTTGCTTCCTCAGCGATACAACAGAAACTATGCGCCCAACCTGTAGACGCTGCAACTCTGACTATCGATCCTGGCTCTTAAAAACCAGGCTGCTTTCCTTCCATGCCTGCAGGGTAACATAAAAATAATAATAATGACATTGAGTGTAAACCAGTTAGAGGGCGGGCAATCGTGATCCTACCTAGCCGATGCGTTCTTGCCTAGTCGTTGACCATGCACCCTCATCTTGCACTCATTCACAGCTTTGCGATTGCCGAGGTGGGAAAATCCTCTTCCCCTCGGAGTCTTTAATAGAATCATAATGTTCTATTACTTTGGTATGGAAAATCTGTTTTCTATGTCAAGACCGAAGGCTGTGATTGTGCTTGTTTAAAGCGTACTCGCCACTAACCAGGACACCTGGTCGATCAGCTTAAAATAATTCTTTAACAAACTCGTTCTACCAGTCTGCAGTTTTCAGAATGTCTTCCGGACACGCTCTGATGCTGAAAGCTTTAGATGCCATCGCACCTCTAGCCAAATGTGCACAGTACGTCCCGATGTGGATTCCTGCTTGCTGCATGCACCAGCGAGGAAAGACTGTGGGAAATGGTTTCTTCAAAGCAATGAATAGCTGTGATTCCCCAGGCGGTCGAAGCTACTGTAGTATAAAGCTTAAATGCATTGGCATAGGTGCATTGACCCACTGAGATAACTATATTGCATATTAGGTCTACAGCTTGCTGTATTAACAGTTAAGACTAATAGCTTATTCGAAGGGTGTTCCAAATGCTGATAATCTGAGCTTCATAGATGGCTTAGTAATGCTTAAACAGCACCTAGATATCAAGCATAGTGAGCTATATTAAACGTGAGCCCTTGTGTGCTTACAAAGGGTTAACTGCAAGCCTGGTATTTCAGCACGCAGCTTCTATTTTTCGCAAAAGGCATTGCAGTACACAGACACTGGGTTATGCGAGAAAGGCACGACGCTGGCTAGTACAGGTGCAGATAAGAACCACATTCTTAAGGAAGCCTGAAGGCTTCCCAGCTATAGATGTCGGAGGGGGAAGAGCGCAGAGCAGAAATTGATTTTTCCATCAAAACATGTTTTGGTTTTGCTGCAAAGATTCTAGCAAAGTGCGTCACATTGATCAACAGAACTGCCCAATAAAAATGCATACCCACATTAATCGGTAGGGACTCCTCCGTTGGGCTTTAGTGGAGTGCACACAGCGAAGCGCCCGCAACCAGCAACTCCAGGGCAGAGGTTCCTAGCAGTCATATCCCACCTTTGTGCTGGAGGGGCAAGGCCAGTCCCGCAGAGGCGGGCGCCAGGCGTGAGGGGGGTGGCTTGGCTCCTTGATGTGACAGATCATGCCAAGATCAACGATTTCTAGGAACGTACGCTTCTATTGTGTTCAAAGTGCTTGTGATGCTTGACTTGTATTCTATCCCATTTTGCTAAAACATGAATTGGCTTATTATGAAACAAACGCAAGTGTATCAAATTTTTGGTTGAGTTTCTTTCAGAATTAGTTCATTTTGTCTCGCATAATATTCAAACCTGAGAGGTGAGTGGGCTATATTAAACGTGAGTTCCTGCCTGATTCTAAGATGGCGGGCGCTACACGGTGCCAAAACGAGGCTGGCTTCTCTCTGTTGCTAGGAGATGTTAGGAAAGATTTCATAATTGTATGTAATTGTCCCTCCATGTGTACACCCCTAAACCTTTTGCTGCTGTTTAGACACCATTGACTGACTTTGCCAGAGAAGCACAGCCTTCAGCTGCACTCCTCTGGGCTTTCGCTCACTTTTTATGGGGAAGCAGACATGCCCTTAAGACAGTCAGTACTGAGAGTCCTTTTCCCATTTAGCAACTTTTGTGCAACATGTAACAAGTGTGCAATGTATCTTACCATACAGCATACTTGGGTCTATAGTTATTTTCCAGAGGCCCTAGATGCTCTCGTTGGACTTTTTATGAACTGTGCAGGTGTGTCATGGACCGGACTGGTAGCTTATCTTTTTGCATTATTTGTAACCCTTTCCTGCCATGTTAACCGTGTTTGGCACAAATAGGTGCCCTGGCTCCAAAATGGCCATGCCACGAGGGTCTTTTGTCCTGTCCTTTGGCCATCTTGCCCCTTCACCTTCCCCATGTCGAGCAGACCCAGGTCAGTCCTTATTTGGTCATGCACTTTCCCGCGAAACCCAATGCTTTTGCGGGCTTCTGCATGCTTTGTGTGTGTGCCTCCAGGATGTCGGTTGGAACGTCTGAGTCCAATACACATCCTGGGTGCCAGAGAGTCTGGAGTGCCATGAATGACTGGTACCACTGTGGTCTGTGATTGGTCCACGTATGGAGGGTGTGTTTGTGAGCAGATCTCCCATTGGGTCCTCTCCGTTTTGGCACAAAGGGAACTTTGCATTGCGGTGCCCGTGTGCATCTGATCTGAACTTCCTGCCTGCTTCCATGATGGCCGCTGCTACACAGCGCCAAAACAAGGCTGGCTTCTCTCCTTTGCTAGCAGACTAGAAGCTTTATCCTTGTTCCACATAAACGCCGGCTCAGCAGAAGGCCAGCAAAAGGTCCTGTTTGCGCCTGTTTGCCTCAGGGCTCAAGGAGCCCACCCTCTAGGATGTTCTCACATGATCTGTCTCTGTGATTATCACCGCTGCACAATCTCTACATTTCACCTCTCCAGTGACTGTTCCTAACGTTCCAAGAACTACCGTGCCTGCTCGTTATACTCCAAAGAGCAGCTTCTAGTAAGTCACTGAGCAGAACTTTCTAACCACTCTGTATGCATGCTCAGAAGATACCTAATGCTCATTATGCGTCTACTGCCCATTGTTGAGACCTGTCTAGTATTCCAACCTACTGGCAAAAAAACATTTTTAGCTTGCTAAATGCATCTAGGCCCTTTGTTGAGAAGTACACCTGAGCTCCTGTTAAAAAATTGTGATTTGCTCTTGCTGAAAATTGCATTTGCTTTAAGGACTGCTTTTAGATTCCTATTGAATAATGCATCCAGGTCCATTGTTGAGAAGTACATCTGAGCTTCTGTTGAAAATTGTGTTTTTGGCCCTTTGTTGCTTCCTCTCTAACCCCAGGCACATTCAGCCATGCTAGGTTGGTTAATCATCACTATGTTCCCTTACTGTATTATTCAGAATGGCGTACCCTGCACAGGGAGCCACTATGTCAGCTACAAAAATGGACCATCCAAACTAGCCTGTCCCCGGCATCACCCTATCCCCCGCCCCGCCCCCTTCCTACCTTCCATGTCGCCCTTTCCACCTATCCCCGAACAGCTACACTCTACTAGCTCCAACAACAATACTCATGGTGCCAAACCCCCCCACTCACATATGGGAAGCACCCACCGACCCACGAGCCCTCAGAGGATCCCCACTCCCTTCCCATCCTGGGCAAGACCAGACTCCACCGGCTACGGTCATACACCATGCATCACGTTCACGGCCTTACATTAGCTACTAAAATTCCCAGCCAGCCACTGCCCAAAATACACCCATGCTATTTTAAGCCCAAAACAGACTCCAAACAAGTACCCACTACACCGCCTTTAAAGATGCCCACGGCTGTAGCTGTCCCTAATCAGGAACCCCCTTCTAGTTTCCAAGGTACCCTCAACCCCTGAGTCGCTAGGAGCACAGGCCATTGTAATACACAATCTCCTCACTGAACAACAACTTGACTTCCTAATAGTCACAGAATCCTGGCGTCACCAAGCCTCAGGGCCTCTATTGTCACTCGCCATTCCACCAGACTACACCATCCTCAGGACTGATGGAACCCACTCCCATGGAGGCTGCAATGAAGAGCCTCTCCCATTGAAAGTATTGCTGGATATGAACTACTGTTAGTTAAATTTGCTACTAATGAAAAAACCACAATTAACATTGTGGTGGTCTACAGATCGCCTAATTCCAACATCCATCCTGAAGTAGACATTGCGTTGTTACTAGCTCCACTCATCAAATCCAAAACTAAATGCGTTATCCTCGGAGACTTGAACCTAGGATTTAATGATATGCTAGACCCCAAAGCAGAACCCTTACACTCTTCACTTAAGGATATGACCTTCACACAACTGGTGAATGCTTCCACCCATATTAAAGGGAGAACATTACATTGGATCCTCTCCCTCAACACAGCCATAACCACAGACTCAATCTTGCCTTTAGACTGGACCGACCACTACAGCTTTAAGTGATCGGGTCCCCTCAAAACCATTGCAACAAATACTTATGAAACCAGAAACTTGCGTAAGCTTACACCCGATAATCTTGCCCCCATACTTAGTAAGGCGCTAGACACCTTTTCGATTTCCAGCGTTAACCTCTGAATTCTTGTAGAATACTAACACAATTGTCTCACCACCACCATTAATGCCATAGCACCGCTAACCACTAAAACGCAACGCGCCGATAAACAAATCTGTTTCTGGTTCAGCAAAGACCTAGTACTACTAAGAAGAACTAAACGTGCCCATAGAAGACATCCCACATCTGAATCTGAAATTGCCTTCCTGGCAGCAAACACACATTACAAATCTGCAAACGCCCATAAAGCCAATGCATACAATAATCGAATCAGCAATGCAGCGGCAGACTCCAAAGAACTTTTCTCGATACTGGGGGAACTGGAAAACCCCACCCAGATTCAGCCAACTCTAGAAAAGTATGGTGCACCACTATTCAAGATGCCCTAGCCGCTAAGATTGCTCTTCTGCAAAATAAAATAACATCAAAAAGGAAACTATTAGCTGACAAACCTGCCACCAGCAACCCCCTCACGAAGTCCAACGAGAATACCAACCCTCTATTCTACTTCACCCCAGTCTCCCAAGAACTTGTGCTCGACACAATTACCAAACTCAAAGCCTCTAATTGTAAGGGAGACACTGTCCCAGCTCAAATAGTCAAATCATGTGCCCATACCCTCACACCAATCATAACTAACTTTGTTAATGACTCCTTCAACTCCAATATGGTCCCAGCCAGCATTAAAGAAGCCTGGGTCACCCCTCTACTAAACAAAAAATAAAACACACTAGATCCAACCGTACCAGAAACTACCGGCCAATAATGACAGTGCCGCTTTTTCTCTAAATCTTAGACAAAATAACCTATACTCAAGTCCAAGCCCATTTGGAAAGTAACCAGCTCCTTGGAACAAGACAATCGGGCTTTAGGCCTAACCACAGCACGGAAACAGCCCTCCTTGATTTGAAAATCCAGATGGATACCATCAGAGACACAGGAAAACTCTGCATTCTCCTGCTGTTGAGATTTATCCGAGCGTTCAACCTTGTCGATCACAATAACTGTGCTCCACCTTAGCCAATGATTTCAATTTCTCCAATAGTGCTACTATGTGGGTGAATTCATTTCTAGCCGAACGAACAACCAGGGTGTCTATAGGTAAAGCAGCTGCAGATCCCATCCCCGTCCCCATTGGAGTACCCCAAGGATCATGTCTCTCACCTACCCTTTACACTGCTTATACAAAGTGTCTCTTCTCGGCTTTAGACGACATGGCTGTTGTCTACACAAACTTTGCAGACGACACCCAGTTCCTTATACCATTTTCTGGCAACTATGCCTACGACACGCTAACCATCAACAAAATCTATGCCATAATACAGAATTGGATGGCACTGAACAATCTCTGCCTCAACGATGAGAAGACGGAGATTCTCATTGTGGGCTCCCAAGCCAAAATAACTACTCGTCACCCAGATTACTCAGTCAACATTGGCGTTACATCGATACTCGTACTTAAGCAAGTAAAAACTCTAGGTGTCTACGTTGACGCCAACCTCACAATGTCCAAACATGTAAGCGCTCTTTAATCATCCACCACCTACACCGCCAAACTAATGGTCCTAAGCCGCCAATTCCTGACACCGACCAACTGCATCACACTGGCCAGAGCTTTGATCTTATCAAAGCTTGACTATTGTAACGTTCTGCTACTCAGAACATCCAACTCCAACCTTAATACATTACAACTTATTCAAAATAAAGCATTACGGGCAGCATTAGGAATAAAATAATTCGACCATATTGCCGAAATAAGGAGAGATGCCCACTGGCTGCATATCAAAGCCAGAATTATCTTTAAAACACTAAGCATCGCCTTCAAATGCCACCACAAAAAAGCACCCATTTATCTGAACAATGCCATCACTAATGAAGAATCCACCAGATCCTCAAGATCTAACAACCACCTACTTATGGCAACTCCCCGCTATAGAAACACCAGAGCTGGAGGTAGTAGCTTCCAATGTCTAGCTCCTAAGCACTGGAACACCCTCCTGCTCAACATAAAAAAAGGAATCCTTCCTGGGCTACAAAAAATTGCTAAAAACGTAGTTATTCAATCAAGACCAACAAAGTCACCTTCCCAGAACTTGTAAATATTTCTGCATACTTGTTGTATAAATGATCACTGTTATCCTCTTATCTCAATGCTCACATTTTGTATATTTTATTCATGTTTACATATTGATAGTTACTTCTCCTGACCAATTATTACCAGGCTGTCTGTAACCTCGCCGTGATACCCCAGGGTCTAGACGTGTAACAAATGTAATACATAAATAAACTGTGTCATAGTGATTGAAGGGCTGGTCCCAGAAGTGTGCAAAAACCCTTCATACAACAGCTGCTCCATCATGGCCTCGTAAACTGCCAGGCATTTGACCGAACAAAGCTTAGGCTGCACTGGAAATGCTGGATATCTTTGTTCTCCTACTAACATAGACGGTAACTCCTATAAGGGGAAAAGATCTCTGATCAATCTGTAGAGCTCTGATGGCTGATACTCTTTTACAAGAAATGAGACCAAGCCAGGTTGTAAGATTGGCTGAAAGAGTTTTCTTTGACAGGGCCTCATTTTCAGACCTATTTTGGTCTTGCGACGTCAATAACATCTGTAAGGAACTCATGGTGACAACAGTAAAGACAGGTGCACATGATCACAGTTCAAGGGCGTTTATACGCGGGTTGGAAAAACTCCTAATCTTAACCTAAGTCTAAGATGGGAGCAAGCTACGACCATCAAATAAGGCCGTCCTAGTGGTGTCTTGTCAAATAAAAGGGCCTATACTAAGAAAAAACTATTGCCAGTCCTTGCAGCTAAATGCAAAAGGGTGAGATAGGATTCACAAGAAAGAAAGAAGTGTACACAAATGATAAGTCAGAAGGTGGTAGTCTGGGTTTTCCCCACGTTTTGAACATGGGACAAGGCTGGACTCCGGAGCACAGAAAATGCTCAAGCCTTCCCAGCACGAGGCTACAGTTCTGCTCTCAGGTATCAGGACCTTTGGTGGTTATGTCTCTTTTCAACAAAAAGTCTCTAGCCTCCGAGGACCACCAAGTTTTCCCAAAAAAATAACAAAGTTCCTTTCCATAGGTACGTTGGGTGATCACTTTTCACCACTGGATCCCCCTCTTCCGGGCTCAGATCCACAAAAGCACCTAGCGATATCAGGACCTTCAGTGGTTAAATCTCTTGCTTCCGAGGGCCTGGTATGTTCAAAATCATAAACAAAAGTTCCTTTCTGATTATACTTGGGTGCTTATTTTTCACCCATGGATCCCCCCTCCTCTACTGGATTCAGACCCCTCTCAAATATCAGCCTCCCTCTGTCGGGTTCACTCTGTCCTCTGTTGCTTTCACATGTTGGTGGGGTGATGGTTTTTCACTTTTGCATCCCCCTGCTTACAGGCTCAGACCCTTCCCTAATGTTTGCCTCCTTCCGTCAGGTTCACTACGGCTTTTGTCAACTCAATTTCACTTCTGGCATTCACAAATCTTAATGTCTTTTTAAACGGTTCACTGTGGACATCCCTCTGTCGCATTCACTTTTGTCAACACACTGTTCATTGGGACTTTAGGCTCTGCCCCTTTCCATTGGCATCCCTCCGTCGGGTTCACTCTTGCCAACTTTACATTTCCTTTTACTTTATTTTGATACAGGATTCACTTCCCCTGGGTTTTCACTGGTTTGTCGGTCAAAGGATTTTGACAGTACAGGGGATTTTGCTAGACCCCTGAATGACCACTTGGAACCTTTCCTTGCGACTTTCCTATGGCTTTCTCTTATCAATTAGTTTCTACAAATGTGGGTTCAACCAGAGTCTCTTTAATGAGCACCCTCGAGGTGCCGGACACCTCTACAGCAGGTTTTCCCTTAATGGTAACAGTTCTTTGAACTTCCCTTATTTTGCCATTTTACAACTTTCATTCTTCACTGTTCGGTTTATTATCGGTTCTCTCCTCGACTCACCAGCTGTGATGAACCGTTTGGCTTTTCTTGTTTCGGGCGTCAAGGAGGGTACCGCCATAGCAAGCGTCTCTCCTTGGCTTGGTTATCAGCGGAAGAGGACTCCTTGTACCGTTTGCATCACCTGCAACAAACGCTGACTATTGTTTGTGGTCTTTCGATTCCTTCCACAGAGGTTTCGCAGGTCTGGGTCGGAAAGAGCAAGGTCGCTTCTTTGTCACCTTTTTGGTTGTTGCTGCCTTTCCACTCCTCTTGAACTGCCGTGCTTGGGTAGCTCTCTCGTCGTGTGGTCTGCCTTGCTCGTAGTGTGCTCTCGTGCTCCACCTTTTATCCCTGTGGAGAAAGGAAAGAGCCGTCCGGTGCGGGTGATTCTGGTCAATTGCCAGAGTTTGCCCAACACTTGGGTTGGGACATGTCAGGGAAACAGCTTTCATATTAATCTGTTGTCTTCCATGGTGTAAACGTGTTCATGTCATAAAGCGGGGGGCTGGGGGTGTTTGGTAGATTTTAGGGGGGAGATTGTGGGAACAGTAGTGTTTTGTCAATGCAGATCGGTAGTTTGGGAAATAATAACCAGATGGACGTTGAAAAGAATGACCGGGAGTATTCGTGTAGGCAACAGAAAAACTGTGCTTTTGAGAGTTTGTTGTTTCCTACTGTAACAGGGTTTGGGCTCTTAATAGGTTTGCCAGAGGTGTAGGGATGGTTGGATTCTGGTAGGTGAGACACATTGGCCGGAAGGGAGGTTGAGTTGGTACAGCCTATGAAGGCCTTAAGGACTTTGTTCTTGCTTTTGTTCTATCCCGTTATAATACTGCATCTCCCGTGGGAGATTCTCCCAAACCTAACCCCGGGCTCCCCTACCCAGGTGATCCTCCCTCGTTCGTCCACCCCCAGGGTTGGGATCTGAGAGCGCCAGCTCGTCCCTGGCCACCTGAATAAGGGATTCTTGGTATCTACTCGGGAGAATACCTTCAGGTTTCTCACACATCCCACAAACGAGAATACTTTTGCTCTGGGGGTCGCAAGAGCCTTACTCCCCTGAGCAGCCTGCACACTAAAGGATGATCTCATACCAGGAGACCCTTTGTGCGTGCCCACCCTGCTGAAAACGCTTAACTAAAAATATTGTTCTGTACGCCTTGCCTTGCACCGCCATGGTGGCCGGGAAGTTGACCACATGTACATATCCGTTCTAGAACGATGGACGTCGCTAACCAGGCACCTGCTATGCCACTACTCTCAAGCAGCTCTGTATAGTTTCTTGGTCCCTGGTGACCATGACTCTCCAATGAAGTGTTCACCTTCTCCTGAAGGGCCTGGCATGGACCAGGTCCCCTGAAAATCGGCCAAGATATCGGATTCAGGCTCCCTAGCTGGACTAGGGGATGTAGCTTGCCTGCTGTGCCTCGGAGGTTTGCTTTGTCTTGGGGGAAGCAGTATACAGTATAGGAATCTCGAAGGATCTCTCTAAGAAGCTTGGGGACCAAGCTTGCCCTTTACAGTCTGGCGTCACTAGCACCAGCTTCGCCTTCTGCCTTTTTGCCTGCACCGGCATCCTCGATATCATGGCAAACGATGGAAAAGCGTATTCCGTGCATGGACCGCCACACCTGCAGGAATGTATCGGTCGTCACTGCTTCCGAGTCCGGACTCCAGCTGTAAAACCTCAGAAGCTGCTTGTTCAGCCTCAACAGGAAGTTCCCTCCAGCAGGGGCCCCTCCAGTTCATGAGCTCAGAAAACACTGCTGATTCCAGCTGCCAATTGCTGGAATCCTGCAGGTGCTTCAAATTCCAGTTGACTACCTGATTCTGCAACCCTGGAAGATACTCTGCTGTCACACTGATATTTTTCAGGTGGCACAAGTGGCAACAGTCCTTTGCTAGCTCATCTACCATTGTGGACCTCGTTCCGACTAGGCGATTGATGTACCTGACTGTGGAGTCGTCCATTTTGAGCAGTTATACAGCACTGCGCTCTCTCGTGGGTCCAGCATCTCGCGGCAAAGGAGCCTGCTAACAACTCCAGACAGTTGATGTGTAGATTGAGTTCCCTCTCCGACCATCTGCCCCACATATTTTATTTCTCCTAATCGGACTCCCCAGCCCCACTGGCTCTCATCCAATCTGATCACTATGTCTGGGGAGTATCAACAAATGGCTCTCCTGTTCCATGCTTCCATGTGGTAGAACCACCAAGACAAATCAGTTTTCACCTATGGGGGATAGAGTTACCCTCTGCTCGTATGAGAGACCATTCCTGAAATGCTGTATCTGTAGATGCTCGAGAACTCGATAGTGATGTGGTCCTGGGAAGAGAGCCTGGATCAAGGGGGTGAGCTGACCAACCAGTCTCGCCAACTCTCTGTGATATCACCTTCCTTACCATGACTGCCTTGATCTCTTTCTTGATCATATTCACCTTAGCTAGAGGCATACTGTGTGTCCGTAGGGCCGAGCCCATATGAATGAGTATGTGTAATGCCATAAAGCCCTGTGTCTCATACATCCTATCAGTGCGAAAATTGAACAGCATTGTTAAGGTCACATCATAAGATCCTAGCGGCAGAAACATGTTATGAAAATACAGATTTTCCATACTAACGTTACGGAAAGTCATGATTCAATTAACGACATGGAAGCAGAGGTTTATGCTGAACTCTACTCTTTACTCCTCGAGCAGCAATTTAGTAAACACCAAAAAGTGCAAAGCACAGGAAAAAAACTACAAATTCCATGAAAATCTTTTTCATAGCTTTCAACTTGAATGCTTCCAGTTACCCTTACTCTGCCAATCCTGGTCCTGTATTTTCCTTAAGCTCTCCTGCCCTTCTACATCCTGCTCTTTCTTTTACTGCTGCCGTCCTAAAAAAGAACTCTGCATCCCAACCAGTAAAAGCTCCGCTGTATTTTCGTGCATATACCGCTTCTTCATGACCCAGGCGGCTTGTATTCTGTGCCTGCAGGGCAAACATAAGACAATCCAAGACTGGTTATTTCTCTGGGAGGGCAATCGTGTCCTTTACCTGCTTTTGCACACCCGTCATGCCGCTGCTTGCTTAACCTCGCTTGTGCGGTCGCTTTCTCTGCCTATAGCGATTGCGTGGGTGGGATAATCCTTTGCCATGTGTCTTTAATAGAATCATGACTTTCCTTATCGTTAGTATGGAAAATATGTATTATATGTCAAGAATGGAGGCTCGGATCATGCTTGTTTAAAGCTTAAATCTATCGAGGATACTGCGTCGATTGTTTTAAAGTAAAAGGTCTTGAACGCTGACTTGTTCGACCAGACTGGCATTTAATGTGTCATCCAGACGAGCACAGACATTAAGGGCTTTGGAGGCCATAGCGCCTCTCGATCAGAGTGCTCCACACATGCTCATATCTATGGCTGCCTGCTACATACTCCATCTTACCCACTTAGCCAGTGTGGCCGCAGAAACCGCCTTAACACATTTCCGCAAGGCAATTAGCAGATGTGATTCCCTGTGCAGCTGTTCCACCAAGGCCTCATAAGCCACAAGACTCCTTACCAGAGAAAGCTTAGGCTACTCTGGGAAGGACGGATAAGTGTCTGACCTTATGGCTGTCTTTGTCCTCTTGGTGATATAGAAGGTAATTCCTTCCAGAGAATACAATCTGCTGCTAACGTCTAGAGCCTTGACATCGGATACTCTCTTACATGACCATAAACATAAGAGTCATCACTTGGCCGAAAGGGCTTTCCAGGACAAATGTGCCATTGTTGGGCTACCTTTGGAACAGCTGTAGGACCTCGTTAACATCCCACATGTGTGTATATTTCAGTGTAGGAGACCTCGGAAGCTTGGCCCCTCAACAGCCTACATACCAAGAGGTGTTCCCTGGTGGGCAGACCTTGAGTATTGTATTGTATTGTAATTGTGATTTATATAGCGCCTTTTACCATTTATCATAATCTCAAAGCACTGGTAGTGGGAACTCCCTCATTGGACCGAAATCCAGAGTGTTGGAGATCATGGAGTAAGGTTAGAATGCGTGTGTGTACTTGGCCATGATAAGTCTTAGCAGGGCTGGCCAGATTCCAGTAGAAACAACTCACAAAGATCAGACATGGGGATGGGTGGTGAGGGAAGTCAGGAGATAGCGAGTCTCGCTATGTGTTTGGCGTGCCCGAATTTGTCATGGGTCTTCACTGCATGCTGATGTCAGGGTGTTGAGGCATAGTCTGGTATAAGTATGCATCCAGCTAGCCCGAATGTTGTTGTAGGTCGTATCTGCACACTACTGTGAGTGGATGGATGGCCATGCCTGTGGAAGAATGTTCACCTAAGTGGTACATTTTATACGTACCAAGAGCACCGATCAAGCTTATCTTTCATGTTGCTGTGTCGTAGGAATCTGTGGGAAATAAGACCAGCTACCCTTGTAGACTCTTCTAGGCATTTTAGGGGTCAGAGGGGGGGAATATCCTCAAGTGTTCTTAGCACAATAGACTGGCTGACCTAGTTTATCTACTAGGCAGATACCTTAGGATTTAAGATTGTATGGTTCTCTAGGCGCCATCGACAGGCTACCTTTTTATAGTCTTATTAGCTATCTTTCTGGTTCTATGTACGCCCCAACAGCTGTCTACTAACTGCGATATTGGGATACCAAGACTGAGTTAGTATCTTTAAGTGTAATGGAGGGATTAACAGCATAGATCTGGGATTTAGAGGCGGCTATCCTCTTTGGCGCAGCACAAATGGCCATTCCCAGATCAATTTAATGCGCACACTGGCCATACGGGTGCCAGTCTAAGTTCTTAAAGCGAAATGAGCCTACTAAAACTACACTGTTTTTTCTAATGCAAGCATGTGCTAAACTTAAAAGTTCTTAAGAGGAACACATTCCTCTAACAATCCATCTTAGTGTAACTCATTGCTTGTTTTTCATAGATATGTATAACCCATTTTCTACCTCAGTAGCCTATCTAAGTGTAACACAATTCCAATCCCTCACAATCTAGCTATGACAGTCTAAGTGGTTACACATTTCCTGCCCCAGCAGTACATCTGAGTGTACATGCATTCCTGCCCCAACAATCCATCTAAGTGTAACACATTTCCTACCCCCAAAATACATCTGAATACGGCTCATTTCTTACCCCCAAAAGTGCAACTAGATGCACCACTTTTCCTAACACCCCCTCCCACCAAGATCCATCTAATCAAACATTCTGAGCACTTTTTGAATGTACAGCAGTGGGAAATATGCACCTGGATTCAAACTTGCAGTAGTGGTGAATAAGCACCTAGATTCAAAACTTTCAAATAGAGAGTAGTGGTAAAAACACAAAGATTTCCAATATACAGTAGTGGGACAAAAACACCTAGATTTAAAATACACGGTAGTAGGAAAAAGCACCTGGTTTTAAAATGAACAGTAGTGGAAAAATGCACGTATATTTATAGTATACAATTGGAAATTGCAGCTAGATTTAAAATCTACAGTCGTGGGAATTATGCTCATTCAAGGTCAATGTGGCCCAAGCTGCTCTGTAAGATTTCACTGTTCCGGGTGCCCATGACTCTTAAATGAAACGTTCAGCTTCTCTTAAAGGCCCTGGCCCATGGCAGGCTCCCCTGAAATCGATCATGCTATTAGGGTTCAGGGTCCCTTCCAGAATTAGGGGATATGACGCCCATGATGGATTTCAGAGAATCTTCTGATCTTGTGGGAGTAGAGTGTGATTCCTGTGAGACATCTCCAGCAGATCCAGAAACTAGGCTTGACCTCACCCGGCTGGCGTGACTAAAACTAGATTTGCTCGCCTTTTTGCCTACGTCAGCGTCATTGCGATGGTGGATATGCGTCTTTTACTTGCAGCCCCCAAGTCTTCAGAAAAGCATCTGTCACTACTACTTTTGGGTCTGGCCTTAAGCTATAAAAGTGAGCGAGTTGTCTGTTCAGCCTCGACACGGAGAGATTCGCCTGGCAAAGAACTCTGTGGCACATAAGCTCATGAAACACTGCTTCGTCCAGCTGCATCACTGGAATCCTTGAGGTACCTTAAATTCCAATCTGCTACCTGATTGCCTAGCCTCTGGAGGTATTTTGCTGTGACGCTGATGTTCTTTGGAGGCAGAAATGCTAACTATGCCAATACTGTGGACCTCTTCCCCCCCAAACCACTTGATATACCTCATTGCGGAGTCGTCGTCCATCTTGACGAGAATACATTCCACTGCTCTCTGTATCAAGTACCTCCTTGCAAAGGAACCTGCTAATAACTCTTGGTAGTTGATATGCAGGTTGAGCTCTTTATTCGACCATCTCCTCCTGGTCGACATCTCTTCGCATTGTATCACCGGCTGGTGTACAATTCGATCATCAAATCCGGGAAGGATCCAAAGATTCCTCTCTCATTGCATGCATCCATATAATAATTCACCAGGATAACTCTGTGTTTGTCTCCTGTGACAGCAGAATATTTTGATCATACGAGAGCCATCATCTGCAGTGTTTCATCTTCAGTCGCCTTTGTGCCCGATATTGTGGTGAACCTGGGAAAATTGCTTGAATCGACAATGCTAGGTGACCCTCCAGCCTCACCAGCTCCCTCAAGAATACCAAGTCCTTTGTCATGAATGCTTTGATTTTCTTTTTTTGATGCCTTTTGACTTTGGCTAGAGGAAGCTTTAACTTCCCCAGTACTGCATCTACGATAAAGCCCAGGAACTTCAGTGTCTAGGTGGGGGTGGTCTCTGACTTTCCCGCTACTTCACTAGGAAGCCCTGATCGTTACATGGGCCACTTGAGGCTGCAGAAAATGACTGTCCTGGGACATAATGCAAATGTCCATGTAGGCTATCATTCTGATCCCCTGCTTGCGCAGTTTGATCACCACTGGTTTCAGCAGTTTGGTGAAGAACTACGGCACCACACAGAAGGAAGACCGGTAAACTCCCATCTCTGCTCCTGCCAAAGGAACTGGAAGAAGTGACGATGGGGTCCGTAAATCAGAACATGGATCAGGGCCAACCAGTACCCTTTATTTTTTTAAACATTCTTTATTATTCCGTCACAAATATTTCAAATATATGGTGGGCTTATTACAACCATTATCTAAACAATACAGTTCCAATTTTTGCTAGATGACCATGCTTATTTCCAATCGTATATCCCCCCCTTCCAAGCCCGAGTTCCGAGAACAAGAGAAAGCAAACAATAAACGGGTATGGCGCATAGTCTCGCCGGGGGATCTATGTGATTATTGCGACGGCCGAAAATGCAGACTTTCTTTTTTTGTAACCCTTTACACCACATATATATGCAGGGGGGACCCCCCGCATGGCCCCCCCATATTAATATTATACTCTGTAAGGGGGGGGTTTAAAAAAATAAGTCGCCATTTTCGGCCGTCGTAATTCCCAGGTCTAACACAAAGAAAAGGGGGGAATGATCCCATAAGCAGTGAGGAGAGGGATTAAGAACTAGACTAAAACAAGAGGGTCTGCACTGCTGTGGGTTCAATTAATAATTAGTTCAAGTAATAAGTTATTTGTCAGGGTGTACCACAAGGGTATCACTCAAATTTGTAGGCTGTAGCAGACTCTGAAAGCAAACAGGGTAGTCTGATGATTGAAAAACCGTAAAAGATATTTATTTAACAAAGAAATAACTGTGTAAATAATACATAAACAACTAAACATAAAGCAATATAACAAACATATAAATGCATTTGTTTGATGGTTGGAAGGTTGATAGTCAAGCGACACCAAACACAAAAACCTAAATATAGGTTTTTCTTCAAACTTTTGAACAAAATAGACAAAAGAGAATTCTAAAAGAAACTGGACAACAAACTGCCAACTGCATGATTCTGATTATCAATCCAAACTCAAATTCGCCTCTGTTAGATTGGATTTCTTTCCACGTATCCCCCATTAACCATACTGTGATTTCCCCAGTAAAGTTCTCAAATGCAACATTCTGAAGAAAAAATAAACAACTGGGGGACCAACAGTATCCCCAACCACATAGCTCACTGTGATCCTAGTGGATCATCACAGCACATCTTGGCAATGTAAGGCTTTTTACTCAGCCCTATCCCCCGCAGTTCCGCCCTTTTTTCCCCTCCCTATTAATCTGGGCGTGAATCTTTACGATTTCCCCTACTTGTGCCCTATATTTGAAATCTCCCTCTCCATGTCGATTCCCTCCCATTACGTTCTTGTATTTCAGCTATTGGTAGGCCCATGCTCGCTCAGCCCCAAGTATCATCCCCCAGCTGTGGGCCTCTGCCTCTTCCTTTTGAGTAAGAACACCCCTGGTCACCATCCTTCCCTATGAGCGTTACACGTTTGTCATTTCTCCCCCTCCTCCTCAGTCAGTCTCTTTTGGTTGTATTCCTCCTTCCTCAGCCATTATGTCCGTCATTTCCTCCTCTTAGTAATCTGGTATGACTTATCCTGGAGTGTAAATCACAATCCGCATGCGAAGGTCCATTGCTATTTGATCTTTGTCTCGTAGCTAGCCATTGACTAGCCTCAATCCTTTCCTCTGCATCAGTGTAGCTTGTGCGACGTCCTGGACTAGGGTGATGTGGGAGTTGCAGAATGTAATCAGTTCCTGTTGCCTTGCCGCTTTCATAATTTTCTCCTTTGTCTGGTAGAATTTGACTCTTGTGAGGATATCTGGGGGTTAGGTTTTTCCGTTGATAGGCAGTGTAGACCCTGTGGGTCTGGTGCAGCGTTATGTCCTGCTCGGTAGAATCCCCCAGAAAGTGTTGGAGCAATGCATAAGCAGCCAGGTCGGAGTCTGATATTGCCATGGATGTACCTCGAAGCCTAATATTGTTCCTCCTTGATCTATTGTCTACGTCTTCCTGTCTGACCACAACCCATTCCATTTGTTGCTCCATTGATTCCATCCTCCTGGCCAACTCCGCCTGTTCATGTCCTTGCTCGCATAGTGCCATTTCAGATTCTTCCACCCTTTTTTCCACTGCCAACATCTGTTCAGTTCAGTTACAGATTTCGTGAAGTTGACGACAGTCCTTTATCTCTTTTTTTTATTTCCACTAGCATCTCCTATCGGTCCGAACATCTCATGTGGGGGGTGGGGAGGAATCTCGTCCATGTCCAGCTGTGGTATTTCCTCCATTGAGTTGTGGATTTAAGCCTGTGTTTGTTGGGAATGCTTTATATTGTCTTGGGCTTGCATCAGGGCCTTAATGTCTCCTGAGATGGGATCTTTCTGTTTTGCTGCTTGTTTCGCCATTTTTGTGAGTAGCACTTAGTTCGGGTGATACTTTCCGCAGGGTTGGGGGAGCAATGGCCTTGTGCCTTTGTGTCCCAGTGGGTTATGTCAGTGGGGTTTTAATGGCATAATCCTTTATATTGACTGCTGTGTGTGTTACCGGCTGTTACCTTCATGATCTGGCCGCCGCGGGAGTGGTTTCCAAGTCATCCCTGCCTCCAGAGTGTATTCAGTGGGTCCTTGCTGAAATGGCCACCCGCAGCCCTTCGCCGCCGCTCTCCTACCTTGCTCCATAGGCGTTTCCCTTGCCGTCCAGGGATTTTCGGATCTGGGGTGGGGCGTTGCGCCGGTGACCCGCCGCCGCTTTCAGCGTACTCCCGAGTGCTGCAGGGTGTTCTCGCAGTGGTCCTCAGCACCGCTCTTCTATCCCTGCCGCCATTGTCTACTGGTGCCGATGGCATTGTAGGGTCGCTGCAGTTCTGCCTTCCCGCCCGCCATCTTGGCCGCCTTCCTTCATGATCTTGTGTAGACAGGTCGTGCTCTGCCTTTGCAGCGGCAGACTCGCAGGGAAAGCTCAAGTTGGGATCTGACCTTTATGTTGTTAAATTCTGGCGAGTTAAGCCATTATGTGGGGGGGTCAGGGACTGCGATGACTGCCTCAGGCTGAGGAGCTCACTGAGGCAACATCCAGCCTCATCCTTGGCTGGCCACGCCTCCCACCAGTCCCCTTTCTGCACAATGTCTCGCAGAAGGTGGATCCCTTCCATTGTGAAGTGCTGATAGAACAGGGAGGCGGTGAGCACTCAAATATTGATGACTGGTTTCATCTTGAGCTTTCTCTTTACTAGAAACATGTTGCTCACTAGGCCGCATGAATCATACTCTGCCAGTGCGATCGCAAGCTTGTGGTGCAGCTTGGCCATTTCTTCTCCCTACGACAGTATTCTTGTGAGAATGCAATCTGTAGTGGGGGACCTGCTTTGACTGTTTTTTTTATAGAACTCTAACCGGAACCCTTTGATTGCAAGACCCAGGCATCCCCGTAAGGTCTCGCCATCTCTGTGCATGCAGCACTAGCCTACCCCCTACAGTGGTAATCGCTGCTCAATCTAGCGTGCAGTGCAGCTGCTGCTCTCACCTGAGGTGGAGATTTTGTTGTCTGCCTAAGCAGCTCCATCTCTTCCTCTGCCCCGTGTGATGATCCTTCCGATGGTGTCACTTCTTCCCAAGGGAAAATCTCTTCTCATGAGGCTAGGGAGGTGAAGCCACTAACCAATAGTCCCCCAAGCGGAGGTAACATGCGGAAGGATCTCATGGGGAGGACTCCTCTCTTGGGGATAAGGACACAGTTGGGAGGCACAACTCCTGTGAAATCTCACCATGCGGGCTGACGATAATGCCCAAATCTTGTCAACATAAGCTCACCTCCGAAACAATGTGTTACTGTAAAATATCGAACCCATCTGATGACAAAAGTACTGAGATGAAGAAGCGCTCAAAAACGTGATGTTTGTGAGCACATCAAAGGCTAGAGCAGCTGCTGGCAATTCAAAGGATGTTACACTCGGGCCGTCCCGCTATTTAAACTGAACAGCAAAGATGGACTGTATTTTTCGTCATTATCTGACCGATCCAGCAATGGCCCATGCAGTTCTGGCAAGCTGGAAGCTGTAATATGACCAGAGGGAGAACCTGGTGACACAGGAGGCCGCATTGAAGCCTGGAGAGCAGGTGCAGCACTTCCAGAGACTGCAGCGAGGGACATATCCAAGGCTGAGAAGAGGAATAGCGAGGCGCCCGAGAAGTGTCTTGTGAGTCAGTTGGGAACTGGCATGACAGACTTGCAGAGATTGAGAGTGGTGGCACGACCTTATAGGCATACCATTCTCAAGAATAAGGATGGATGTTGTTGGCCTGTTAAAACCATCCTGACTAGGAAAACAGTATGTTCTGGTCATTGTTGGGTTGCAACCCATTACCCAGAAGCATTCCCAATGAAGAGCAACACCTCTCAGAAAATCTTCAAATACTTGATACCTTTTTTATTTTGTAGTGGGTGGACCGTTCGGTCTGACAACAATGCAGAGACCGCCTACCGTGGCTCACAGCCAAACCGCTTAGGTGAGTGGCAGGAGAGGGCGAGAGACAGTGGTGGAGGTGTAACATGTCACAGTGGGACCGAGGGGTCCGACAGCTACGCAGAGATGGCCACAACAATCCGAGGGGGCCAGGAAGTTACAAGACTGAAAAATAAAGAAATGGAGAAAATCATAAAATCGTTGTGTGATACAGTTCCCAGGCCAGTTCCACAAAAGTGTGGTACTGGAGAATCGAGAGGAACTTGAGGAACAGCTTTGTCCCAGTGGCGGTGGATAACAAATTCAGCAAAACATTGTTTGTGTAAACCTCCCTAAGAGAGCTGCAAACCTTATTCAGACCTGTGAAAGGTAATGGGGGACCAGCTAGGAGAAGGGAGTCATTCCCTTAACCCCACAGGAACTTTTGCTTTGAAAGAAACATTTGCTATGAATGGAACCATTTGCTTTGAACAACCTGAGAGGCATTTGGAATATTTGAATTCAGGAGAAGGGAGTCATTCTCCTGGATTATGGACGGTTGCTAGATTTTATGGTGTTTTGTTGTAGTGACCGGGATAGAGTAGGAGCCTTTATGACCAGGATGGTGCCTTTATGTTTTGACACACACAGACTTCCTGACAAGCACCTCAGTTTCTTTAGTTTAGGTATGGAAACCCCCTTAGTGTTAGGGATAGACAAGTTTGATTTATCATTTAATAGAAGTCTGTATCTACCACTATGGCACCACTTGGTCAGTCTCTTCATTCCTTGTCGCCACAAATGGTGTCAGAGTGGCATCCCGCCCAACTTACAAAAATTGGGGGACCCTTAGATTTACCAAGTTGTCCACTAGAGCCTCCGACCTTACAGTAGCCACCCCTGAGTCCATTGGATTTGACCTAAGTCTCTGAGGATAGCTCAGGGGCAACGCGCTCGCCTTGGAAGCAAGACGCTGCAGAGCAACAAGGGTTTGATCCCCGGGTCCGCGCTTAGATGCCTCTGGTTATTAAGCGTGTTATAAATAACCAATTACAAGTAGTTGTCGCAACCTATTGATTGAAAGGGGTGAATGACAATCGATACCCACAGGCTTAATCTTGTTCCCACCAAAAGGCACATACGTACAACTTGGTGTGGATGGATGGGCTAGATGAGATAGCAGAGGTGGTCAACCCAGATTACTGCGGGTGTGTGCAGACTTTGCTCCATGTTCAGTGTAAGAAATCCTACCACATAAAAATTGGAGACAAAATAGCCCAGGGTGTGCTGGAAGCGGCTCCAAACCCGTAGACGTCCCCAAGCAAAACATTACAGAACGGGGTACCAAGGGTTTTGGTGAAGCCGACAAGCCACTCCTTGGGGAGATTGTCCCATTGATAGACAAAGACTGTTCAGTTAGTGGGGGAGTGCAAGGTCCATTTGATAAAGACACAGGAGTAATTTCTGATCTGATCTAGCATTCGCACAACAGAACTATCTGATATTGACTGAGGCTTTTCGTCAGGCCATTTCTGAGGAAGAGTGTAGAGAGAAGGGAGGCCCCTTCTTTGTAAATTAAGGTCTTTGTAAATAAAAGATGTTAGCCTGGAAGGAATATCAAGAACAATATTGGTGGTGCCTAGAAGTCGTAAGCTCATTGTTTCAGAAATGGTGCATGCCCACCTAACTTTAAACAACAAAGGGGGACTGCAGGAAACACTGCCACATGGTCACTCCCGGTATGATATACAGTTCTTTAAACAAGACCAGACCCAGGGCATATAGTGTTAAAAAATATTTTGTGACGTAGGAAGTGAAACTAACAGTTTGAGTAAATGGAGAAACACAATGACAAATGAATCAATCTATAAATTTAATATACAAATATAAGAATTTGTTAATGACTAAGATGTCATATAAAACCTAATCTTTTTCAACAACAATTAAGTGAATATTGTAATACATTCCACTCGACCTATAAAGTGACTAGTGCAATTTAAAAGATCACGAAACTTAATATTTCTCAAAATATTATCACTACATATAATCGTTGACTATCAAAGAACCACATGAAAAAAACACATAAAAACATATACAAAAATGGGTAGAGGAGAAAAAGTTAATTAAGAGTGTAATTCACTAAATTTAGTTGTCTTGATTAAAACAATTTTTGTTTTACAATCTACAAAAATACAACACTTTCTCAAAAGCCACAATACACTGAATTACATTAACAATTATACTAAACCCAACATGGTTAATTCCTCCAAACAATTTAATTATTCTTGGTAAATTCTTTAGGGGTGAGCTAGTGGTCACCTAGACTGTCAACTAGCTGTTCTCATATATTGAGTATCAGCCCCTGAAATAGCTAGACGGGTCTGAGATGCTTATTAGTAGACTCTGTTGACCTCCAACTGAATGCAACCGTATATTCTTGTCTCGTTCCCTACATCACAAAAAACACATAATAAACAGCTATTAGTATTGCTGCTAGATTAACCCTCTCAAACACTTTGTAGGAGGGAGTACATATCACAGGTTACGCTAAATAATATGTACGCTTACCTCAGGCTATAGCAAAAAGAAGTCCGGTAAGCCAATGAACGGAAACTCATTCATAAAAATGTGCGAAAAAAGAACACAACATAGTTCAGTAAGATCCTCTAACCTTCAAAATAAACTGGCATAAAATAAAGAGCAGAGGCTTAATGGCCATTCATCAGAGGTTACTCAAACTTAGTGGTTCTGGCTGTCTGTACTTCGTAACTCTGTCAATAAATGAGCTATCTTCCATATACGTCAGTCGAACGCAACGTGGGTGCTCTAATAGTGACACAATAATAAATGGTCACTAATTGGAGGGAAAATAGTTATGTTGCACAACATCAATAGTGTTTAATAGCCGCTACCTACTAATATTGCATTGCTTGCTGCGGCGTCCCCATAATGACTTGTTAATTCAGTCACTCATAATTATTGAGCTGGAAAAAGAGGGTGAAAACTAGATCCGAGTGACACATTTTTGATTGTACAAACCATATGTTCACAACAATGCTCAGCCTGGCTGCTGCTCGTGCGGTAAAAACTCATTATCGTGGCTGGTTACCAATGTACACAGTGTAATTATATATAATCGGCTAGTGCAACGTTGACCGCGCATAAAATGGCTCCGGGTGCACGACAGACTTACCTCCTAGATGGAAACATCAGTGTATCCAACTGCGGCGGTCTTTGGTTTGGGTCGACAGCGTGAGTGGGAAATATGTGTATTTAGCAGAAATTCTATAGTCTCGACTATTGTGCCCCACTTAGACTCTATGATTAACTCTGTATCAGAAGTCTGCTATCTTAGTCCAGTCAACATATAAATTAAATAGATGGACATATAGCTGGAATGTCGCTTACTACAAATACTAGTCTTGCTTAATGAGAGAGACGAAGAAATGACAATAGTAGATTGAGGAATTAGTCCAACCACATACATGATGACTATAACGTGACCTGGATTCGGATCATTTTAACATGTCCATACTTGCATATTCAATAACCGCATATCATGGTATTATAACCACTCTTCGAAGGGATTGTGTCCTCCAACGTATTCCTTATCTTTGATGTTACCCATCCCAGCTTGGTGGCCTCGGAAATGTTTTCAGTAGAGGGCGCTGCGTGTCGATGTCCTTCGAGTTGATGTCCCTCGACAGCCTACGTCTCGGCGCCGACGGCACCGTGCGTATAAATAGACTATATAATAAGAAGTTGCAACCACAAGGGGAGATTTACTGCAGGGATGGATGGGAGGGGCGATAAGGAATACGTCGGAGGAACATCCCATCGTAAGAATGTTACAAGGTAAGATCTAACTTATTCTTCGAAGGGATTGTGTCCTCCGACGTATTACTTATCTTTGATAGACTCCCATAGCAGTGGTGTGAAAGAGGAGGTGGGAGTAAAATTTAATATTCCCTTTAAGAATGTACAGAATGTAACACAGCTTTGCCAAATCTTGTCTCCTGGCTAGAGGAGGAATCCAGGCTGTAAAAGTTTGTAAAAGTATGTGCGGACGACCATGTGGCAGCCACACATATGTCCCGAATCGGAACTCCTCTCTGGAGAGCAGAAGAGGCTGAGATACCCCTGGTTGAATGAGCCCTAAGATGTTGAGGGGGCTCTTTCCCAGCCAATTTGTAGCATTCTAGAATGGTTAAAATAATCCATCTTGAAATGGTCTGTTTCGTGATTGGCATTCCTAATTTGTGTCCTGTATAACCTACAAACAGTTGGTCTGCTTGTTTTATCAGCAAGTCTGCTGATATAAAAACTCAAGGCACACCTTGGATCCAGCTTATGTAACTTCTCTTCCTCTTTCCCTGGATGGGGAGGAGGGTAGAATGAAGGTAAAGTTATTTTCTGAGTAATGTGGAATTCAGAAACCACCTTTGGGAGAAAATTAGGCTTCCCTTGTAAGACAACCTTGTCTTTATGAAAGATTGTATGAGGAGGGTTGCAGGATAGAGCTTGTAATTCGCTCACTCTTCTGGCAGATGTTAGAGCCACAAGAAAGACTGTTTTAAGAGTGAGAAATCTTAATGAACAAGAATGGAGTGGTTCAAAAGGAGTACCCATCAGAAATTCTAGGACTAGATTTAGGTCCCACAATGGAACTTGGAAAGGCTTTGGGGGATAAACATTAGGTAACCCTTTCAGAAATTGGACTACCAGAGGTAATTTGAAATATGAAGGCTCCTCTGTAGTGCGCTTAAAGATTGATAGCATTGCGAGGTAGCCCTTGATCGTACCAACTTGAAGACCTGAATTTGCTAAATACAGTAAGAAAGATAACACCATAGGTGTACTGCATGAAAAGGGTTCAATATTCTTTTCTCTACACCAGCTGCAAAATTTGTTCCAACGGCAGCGGTATAAAATCTTTGTTGCTGGCCTTCTAGTCGAAAGCAACACCTCCATGACGTCATCTGGGAGATCCCAATCCTTGTATCTCAACCTTTCAGAAACCAAGTGTGAAGGTTGAGGGTTCTGATGTCTGGATGGAGAACCTGACCACCCTTCTGCGAGAGAAGATCCTCTCTTTGCGGAAGACGAATTGGAGGGCAGATGTATATTTCCTGAAGGTCCGGGTACCACGTTCTCCTGGCCCAATCTGGGGCAATTAGGATCATGGTCTTCCGGAATTTTCTCAACCTCCTGATCATTTGAGGAATGACAGGGACTGGAGGAAACGCGTACGGGAGTGGAAACTCCCAGTTCACTACGAACGCATCTCCTAGAGCTCCTCTCGGGGGAAATTCCTTTGAACAAAACTGATCGCACTTCCTGTAGATGCTGGTGGCGAACAGATTCACTTGAGGGGTTCCCCAAAGGGCGAAGGTCTCTTGAAGGACTTCCTGAGCTGGCTCCCACTCGTGGGAAACTGTACTCTGCCTGCTCAGAGCGTCCGCCGTCAAGTTCTTCTCTCCGGCTAGGTGAACTGCCGATAGAGAGATTCCTTCCTGAATTGTCCAAAACCAGAGCTGCATTGCCTCTCTGCACAGTGGCAGTGATCCTACGCTTCCTCTTTTGTTGAGGTAGTGCATGGCCACTGTGTTGTCCGTCATTATCAGGACATTCTACCCCTGTACTGATAGCAGAAAAGCCTTCAGTGCTAGTCTGATTGCTCTCAGCTCCAACAGGTTGATATGTAGTCTGGACTCCGATGGAGACCAACGACTGCTGATGGTCAAGTTGTTGGCATGGGCTCCCCACCCCGTGAGTGAGGCATCCGTGACTACCGTTATCTCCGGCCATGGTTGCCAAAACAGTTCTCCTTTCAAAATGTTCCCCGACAGGCCCACCACTGAAGGTCTCGAGCCACTCTGTCCGGGACTTGAAGGAGATCTGACATTCTTCCTGAGAATTGCGACCATTGGGTTCTTAGTGTCCACTGGAGGGATCTCATTCTCAGGCGAGCCTCTGGCACTAGGAAAATGCAGGATGCCATGAGGCCTAGCAACCTCAAAAAGTCGAAGGCTGGAAGACGTTGGGCATTTTGAAACTTGTTGACCATATACAGAATATCTTGAGCCCTCACTTCTGGTGGCGAGGCTTTTCCCCGGGAAGTGTCCAGGACTGCTCCAATAAACTGGAGTCTCTGTGATGGTATCATCTGTGACTTCTTTAAGTTGAGAGAGAAGCCCAGCTTGTGAAGGAAGTGGCAGACATAATCCAGATGGATCTGAGCTTGTTCCGAAGATACTGCTCTGATCAACCAATCGTCCAGGTAGGGGTAGACGTGGATCCCTTCCCTCCTTAGACTTGCAGCCACTACCAACATTAGCTTGGTGAAGACCCTCGGGGCGGAGGTCAGCCCAAATGGCAGAACTCGAAACTGATAATGAGAGTTTCCAATTGCGAACCTCGGGTATTTCCTGTGTTTGAGATGGATTGGCACATGGAAATAAGAATCCTGAAGGTCTAGAGATACCAACCAGTCCTGAAGCTGGAGGGCCTGAAGAATCTGAGAAAGAGTTACCATCTTGAACTTGTCCTTCCTGAGGAATTTGTTCAATTCTCGTAAATCCAAGATGGGTCTCAGTCCTCCGTCCTTCTTTTGTACTAGGAAGTAGGGGGAATACCAACCCTTGTTCCTCTCCGCTGCAGGTACCAGTTCTATGGCACCTTTCTCTAGCAGGTCTACAATCTCATGCATAAGGTGCGGATCTGGAAACTTCAAAGAGTAACCTTGGGCAACTGTCTCCAATGCCCAAGCATCTGACGTACTAGTCTGCCATTCTGCCAGATGTTGTTAACCTGCCCCCTACTGGTGTCTTGTGAGAGAAGACCTCAGAGGAGTTTAAAAGCGGTTGACGCAGCTGCCGAGGCTAAAGTGGCACCTGCTGCTGTGGTTTTTGTACCTTTTCCCCATCCACCACGGGTGAATCGTTTCTGGCCCCTTTGAGCTGGCTCTCCTCTACCTTTTCCGAATGCGGAGTAAAAGCGAAAGGACCTACCCCTCTAGTAGGTTCCTGAGGGGCGATTTCAAGTCTGTCGGATTGCAGCCCCAAAAGATTTTGCTGCTGCCTTGGATGTCTGTAATCTCTCCAGGCTGTCATCAGCCTTCTTACCAAACAAAGAAGTGCTGTCAAAGGGCATGTTCAAAAGTCTAGCTTGTACATCTGGAGCAAAACCAGACTTCCGCACCCACGCAAATCTGCGGATTGTGGTACTTGCCGCCATGGCCCTGCTGATAATGTCAGCAGAATCAATGCCTGTTTGAAGAGACTCGCACATTGCATCTTTTCCATCCTTGATGATGTTTAAAAATGCTTCTCCTTCTGGGAGACAGTCAGCCGCTGATGAAGCACACTCCCAAAGTGTATGGCTGAAGTTTGCAAGCGTGCAAGTGGCGTTAATAGATTTAAGCGCCATGCTACATGCTGACATAGCATCAAATCTTTTATCATCCCTATACTGTGGAATAGTAGGGTATGCAGATCTACTGTTTGATGAAGGTGCTGCTTGTACAACCAAACTCTCTGGAGTTGGATGTTTGCTCAAATATTCAGGATCTGTAGCAGATACCTTGTATTTAGCAGACAGTCTCTTGTTAACTGCAGGGATAACTTCAGGAGTTTCCCAATTTGCAGAACATTTTCTTTTGCAGAGCAGAATGAAAGGGGACAACAGGATCCTCCTTTATCTAAAATATCAGTAAGGTCATCCTGCTGAAAAGAGGGTGTAGGTGTAGACCATCCCATGAATTCGATCATTGTGGCCATCAGAACCCTATAAGGGGGTCTCAGCATGTTCCCCAGGGTCTGGTTTAGCAGACTCTACTTCTGTAGAAGTATCTAAACCACTTGCCTCATGAAGGTCCTTCAACCTGTTCTCTTTAGAGATAAATTCCTCTGGTATGGGTGTAGTGGTCCTTTGTAAACCGAAAGGTCTCTCATGATCGGAATCCTCACATTCCTCATATATTGAGGACAAGACTCTAAAATAGTCAGACCTATGATGTGGTTTAAACCCCATTTCTAGAGCAGAAGGAGCCAAATTTGTTGGCACTGGTTGTGAAAACGTCGAGGTTGTCGACGTGGAAGTCACAGGCTTCGATGAACTCAAAAAAGGCGTCGAAAAAGTTTGAAGAGACCTTGATGTACTCGAGAGGATCGGAATCCTACCCGGTGTCGTCGAAATAGTCGATGGCATTCTCAACGTCATGGTCGAGGTCCTCGACACCTCTACTGTAGTGACAGTTGTAGGTCTGTCCTTTATCGGAGTCGACGGTGGCGTCGAAAAAGGCGTCGAGGCAACCTATTTATGCGTCGAAGGGCCCTTCGACAAAGGCGTCGATGACAGAGATTTATGAGTCGAAGAAACCTTTGACGATGGCGTTGACGACGCGATCTTACTGCCTTTACTCGAGGGTTCATGACGCTCTCGGGTAGTTTCTCTCGCCGGGTGCAACGGCTCGCAGCGTTTTGATTTTTCGGGTCTTTCACCCGGGGTATCACCTTTAGACGTCTCCGAGGGGGTCGAGGCCGTTTTCTCGAAGACGCTAAGCATTTTCTTACGGAATTCCTCCCACTTAGCTGGAGAGCTGTGTTTCGTGGGGCAGGTGACCCTTTCCGGAGAGACAGAAGAAGACGAAGAAGAGGGAGATCTACGACACCTCTTCTTAGAGTGTCTCGATCTCGAAGACTGATGGGAACCGCTTCGAGATCTTGAACAGGAATGTTTCTTATGACGACGAGGAGACGAAAGTCTCGACTCTGCCGAAGAAACTTTCGAGGGAGTAAGAGATTTAAGAGTCTTACCTCTTTCTAACTTCCCCTTACGCTCCTTCAAGGCTTTCGCCGTCATGGACATACAGTCCTCGCATTCCGAACAGTGATGCTCTGATCCCAGGCACCACAAACAGATCCTGTGAGGATCCGTCATCAACATTTTCTTCCCACAGTCGCAACACTTTTTGAAGCCGGACCGAGGGGTCGATAGTTCGGATAAAGAAGCCATCGAAATAAGATGATCTCTTTTAAGAATAAGTCTGAATCTTCTTGAAGAAAGAACTGAGCAACACGTTTCCGAGGCCCACGAAGCGTGGAAAAACAGAACTGAGCAACGGACGCTGCGCAAGTCTATTTATATGCACGGTGACGTCGGCACCGAGACAGAGGCTGTCGAGGGACATCAACTCGAAGGACGTCGACGCGCAGTGCCCTCAACTGAAAAAATTTCCGAGGCCAGCAAGCGGGGATGGGTAACATCAAAGATAAGGAATACGTCGGAGGAACATCCCATCGAAAGAATGTTACAAGGTAAGAAGTAACTTGTTTGTCTAGAATAAAGTCTGTTTTAGTGCACGCTATTAGTTTGTTAGATGCCATTCGATAATCTCATTTATGCCGACTTCATGGCTCTGTGTAAGGAAAACTAGACTGGTTTATATCAGTGAGAGGGTCCTCTTACTCTCATCTGGACTCCGCTTCACTAAAATAGACCATCTTAATTCATCACTGTCATGTCCTGCAGTTTCAAAGTGTCCTACCGATGGAGCTGTCAATATGCCATTCTGGATACAACTTTTGTGCTCTGTAATTCTTAATTCTACTTTTCTTTCAGTTTTTTCAATGTACATTTTCCTACATGGGCACCATATCACATACACCACCCAGCTAGTGTTCAATTTTGTGAAGTTCAATTGTTTCCAAGGCTTCTTTAAGCCTATATCGACCTTTATTTGTCCACAACACTTATATCTGACACAAGGGTTGTATCCTGTCAGTTTGGGCAAACCCCATGTTTCTGTTAGTGTCCTTTCTGTTAATGGTTTAATGTAGACATCATTAAGTGTTACCTACTTTTAAGATTCTTGCATCTTTTAAATGTGCATCTTGGTTGTGTTAGAGAATTATCACCCTTTGCCAAGATGTGCCAATTCTTATGAATAATCTTTTGTATTTGGTTAGCGTGAGAAACCTGAAGGTATTCTCCTGAGTAGACCTCGAGAATCCCTTATTCAGGTGGCCAGGGAAGGGTTGGCGCTCTCAGATCCCAACCATGGGGGTGGACGAGTGAGGGAGGATCAGCTGGTAGGGGAGCCCCGGGTTATGCCTGGGAGAGGGGCGGGGTTTAATGCCCCAGGTGAAATGTGGTAGTATACTGCAAAGAGGACAAGATCCCAGTGACCTTTGTAGGCTGTACCAAACTCTTAACCGGATCCAACAAACCCTCTCAATATGAAATATCCCCTGGGAACCCAAACGCTGTGGCACGTGGAAGTTATCTCTCCCAGAATCCTCATTTCCATGTGTCCTACCTGAATACTCCCAGTCGTTCTCCTCCACATACCGTTGATTATTATTTCCCAAACTCACAATCTGCTTTGACAAAACACCACTGTCCCCCTACTCATTTCACAAACCCTACCAGACTCGCTCTTCCGAATTCACCTACCCCCCTAGGACGAAGAATATGATTCCTCATGACACTTTTTCCCCATCCTACCCAGTAAGATACTTAGAAACTCTAGCACCCTTCTTTTCCAACATGAACACTAGAGTTGTTTACCTGACATGTCCTGGCAAGGGTCAGGCAGAGTCTGTCAATTGACAGGAACCACGCACACCTGACGGCCCTTTCTCTTCCCCACAGGGATAAACAGTGGAGCATGAGAGCACATAGTGAGCAAAGGCTGAACGCACGAGGAGACGGCTACACCAAATCGGCAGTTTAAACAGAGGAGCAAGGCGACGAGGTCTGAACGTACGATGAAGCGGGATTTGCTCTTGCAGCTCATACCCGCAAAGCCCCCGAAAGGGAAAGCATAAAACCGGCAGTTACAGCTGGCGTGCGGAGCAACAGATGGCAACGGTACACGGGGTCCTCCTGCATTGATAATGCAGGCGGAGAGGAAAGCTGGCTACCGTAGTACTATACTTGACTCCAGATATCGGAAAAGCCAGCGGGTTCAGCACAGCCGGTGAGTCGGAGGAAACTGATAGCAAGCCAAACTCTATTGTGACCAGGTTTGCAAGTAGCAACCTTTTGAACGCAAGGAATGTGCAAGAGAACCAACTTATGTGTGTATTTGAACTTTAAAAGCCCAGTTGAGGTCCATTTGCAGAGTGGGCCGGTGCCACGTGGGTGCTCATTCGAAAGACTCTGGACTTGTTTTGAAACTCCAAGAAGCAGAAGGCCCTAGGAAAGGGTGGGGTAAGGCGTCAGTGGTCCTACAACGGGTACATCAAATCTCGAGAAGGAGAAGGAAAACCTTGCTTTCTGATGAAAATGAGCAATGTAAGCTACACTTGAAAGGCCGTAGTGAATCCGACATAAGTTGCAAGGAGGATCCGAGCACGGCGGATGGAGTTCCTAGGGGCAAAGGGCAATCGCCGAAGGTACAAGGCTACCTAAAGAACGTTTGTTTGTCATTTGAGCAATACATGAACTCTGTTAAAGAAAGGCCATAGTGCACCCGACAGAGGGAGGCCCAAACTGTGTAGAAGATCTGAGCCCGACTGAGGGAGATCCTGGGGGCGAAGAGCAATCGCCCAAGGTGCAAGGTCACTGAGAAGTTTTGTTTGTTTGTCATTTTGAAACCCCACAGGCCTTATAATGCAAGATACTTTTTGCAAGGAAGAGAATTTGCTGCTGAAGTTTTTGATATTGTTGAAATGAACTGTGAACCACGTGCTGACGAGGCAAAGGAGTGTGCGGTGCACAAGAATTCTGCCTTGTTCCGTACTTCAAACGTGGGGAAGGGAGACCCAGCCATACTATCCTGACTTATCATTTTGTGAACACTTCTTTCTTTTTTGGTGAACAGCATCCCACACTCTTTTTGTAATTTAGAAGTAAGGCTTGGCTATTTTCTTTTTCTTTTTTAGTATAGGCCCTTTTTATTTGACAAGACTCCACTAGGACTGCCTTATTATTTGATGGTCGTAGCTTGCTACCATCTTAGATTTAGGTTTAGATTAGGTGTTTATCTCCCCCATTATAAAGTTCAACAAACATCTTTGAACTGTGATCACTTGTGTCTGTCTTTACTGTTATCAGCATGAGTTCCTTAAATTAGATAATACATTAAAGTGCTAACAAACGTGATGTATCATTTGCATTTAACACTTCTTTATTGTATTCTAACATTGCTTCTCTATTATTTGCTGCCCGTTTCCACGCTCTTCTTACAAATTTCTTCGGGTAGCTCTTTTTTGTATATTATCTTAGTTTTCAAAATGCTCCCTATTGGTACTGTTTTGTTTCGGATGTAAAAATTGTCTGGTAAGCAAAGGAGAGGGTTTTTATCAGTAGTTTTGTGGAATTACTTAACTTTTAACTATAAGCGATTATATTATGAGGTGTATTTCTTTGTAGGTGAGGAACAGGAAGATGTGCTGTAACTTAAATACAGCAGTAGCAATACTTGGGATTGCAACTTGGTGAAAAACGCAGAATCAACGACACTGCACAGGTAGATTAAAATTAGTCTGTGTGTTACCCTTGGGGTCTGGGGGGGGAAGGGTGTTGTTTGTGCCTCTACATAGACTTTTTGTAATACATATATGTTTACTAATTGTGTACCCATCATTGTAGGTATCTTAATGAAAATTACACGGAAAAGAATAGTGGTATCCATCGCAAGCTACTCTAAAGATTCATGGATGTGAATACTAGTCATTGCAAGATACACATACGTAGCCCCTGAAGAATGTACGACATATTACAGCCTCTGTGGACAAACGTTAAGTAGGGCAGCAACCATGGTCGAGGATTTAGGGTCAGAGGATCAACACTATGGTGAATCTTGTGATAGAGACTTGATTTCTACACAGTGTATCATTACTGTATTGATTGTACTTTGTGTTGCATCACCAGATTCTGAATACTGATTTAAACATCTTTTTAGATGTGTTTATGAAATTGTATAGTGATTGTATTGCTAAATTGCAGAATAAAATGATTTAAGTTTTAAACTATAACAAAGGAGGTGTGAAGGAGACCTGCAGGTTTGTCTATTTATTGGCATGGTGCACTGTTTTTATATGGTTTGAGACTTTCTTTTTGCTTGATACAATATTTGGCTTCCCACTGAGGAAGAAGGTTCAATTCCCCTGAGTGGGAGGTGCCCTAATGAGATTTGAGCTTAACTTTTAACGTACCACTCACGTCATCCACAAAGATATAGTAAGGTCCATAAAATTAATATGAAAGTTATTACAATTTTTGGTAAATTCAAGATATGCATTCTGCTGGTTTAGCCTTTCAAATAAAGTAGCAGGTTCTGTGTTATCACCTTAACTACTAGGACATCATCAATGTACCTTTTCCACAGTCTAATCTAATGTTTAAATGGATTATTGTGTGATGATATCACATATATCTCCATACTATCCACATATAAATTGGCAAGTGCCGGGGCTATTGCAGACCACATGCAGTACCATGTATTTGGTGAAAGAAGACATTATTGAAAATAAAGTAATTTTCAGTCGGGGTCATCTCTGTGCACCAAAGTATAAAAGAATTAGTAGTACATCCTTCCTGTCTTCTACTCTGTAGTAGTTCTTCTATCCTTCTCTAATGTGGCGGGTTGAGGTGTTTTGGTGTACAGAGAGACTGTATCAAAGCTAACTAGTCATTTTGATTGTCTATGAAATGATCTTCAAACAAATGTATTACTGCCGTTCTGTCCTGTATAAAAGATGGCATTTCCTTAACAAATGGCTTTAGAAAAGTGTCAGCAAATGTACCCAAAGGCTCAAGGGTAGATCCAGTACCTGAAACGATTGGTCTTACCGGTGGGTTAATCAATGTACTTTAGGAAGTGGATAAAACGTAGGTGTACCTGGATCAGTAGTAATCAGAACATCAACTTTTTGTTTGGTGAGCCACTTTCTACTGACAGCTTTTTCTACCTTAATTGTGATCTCTTGTTGGGCATCACCAAGAAACGGAACCAAATAGTACCCAGATACTACTGGCCAGGTGTACATGTGCACGTTAAAGACATTGTTGCCCCATGCACCCTAGGCCAGAAAACCGCTCTGGCCAATGTTCCAGCAGCCCCATTAAAGCCCCATCTGATTATAGACATCCCCTTCTCAAGAACAGGGATGGATATTGTTTGCCTGTTAAAACCATCCCAACTAGGAATCCATTCTGGTCATGGTTGACTACGCAACCTGTTTACCCAGAAGCGTTCCGAATGAAGAGCAACACCTCTCAGAAAATCTTAAACTTGATAAATTTTTTATCGCGTGTCAGTTTCCAAAAGGAGATTCTAACTGACCAAGGGAGTACCTTCATGTTGAGACTTATAGCTGAAGTTAAAGAATTCCTCCACATTACCACACTTCGCACCTCTGTATACCATCACCGAACAGATGGGCTTGTGGAATTATTTAATCAGACCCTAAAGAACATTCTTAGGAAGTTGGCCGAAATTGGGATTTGATGGTGTCTTGGGCTCTTTTTGCAATCTGCAAATCTTCCTAAGCTTCTTTAGGTTTTTCTCCCTTCAAACTCCTATATGGGTGCGACCCGAGTGGCGTCCTCGATATTCTTAGAGATACTTGGGAGGAGTGTGAAGAGGCTATCTTAGCCTTATCTCAGGCAGCCCAACGTTTGAAGGAACATACTGCAGTGGTCCGGTTCCTGGTGTATTAACACCTAGAGGAAGCCCACTAAGCATATTATGACCAGAAGACCATAAAAATATTGCTTTCTATTGGCCAGAATGTTTTGGTATTAGTACCAACCTCGGAGCACAAAATGACTTCAAGGTGGCATGGCCTGTATGAAATGTTAGTTAACTGGCCCTGTTTATTCTATCGGTTGTCACAAAATGAAAGAAATATGAAAACCCAGGTTTATCATATGAATTTATTAAAAAAATAGAAGACCCAGTTGAGAAATCCTCACTGGTTATGGCAGCTCTCTTGTCGAAAGAAACTGCCGCGCATAGCGTAATACCCCAGGGGCTATCACCCAAAAAACAACTTCCAAGACCTGCTTGTTAGTTTCCCGATTTATTTAGTAAAGAGCAGGAAGAGTCATGAATTTCCAACACTATATAGGAACTCCTCCTGGGAAAGTGGTTAACCTTTGTCCTTACAAGATTCCCGAATCTAGGAAGTAAGTAATCCTCAGGGAGTTGGAGTAGATGTTGAAGGCAGAGGTCATAGACCTTCTGAGAGTCCATGGTCCTGGCCAATACTCCTGGCCAAGAAACCATAGCAATCCTGGATATTTTGTATAGATTTCCGCAAGCTCAATGCAATATCCCAGTTTGACAATTATCCCATGCCTCGGATCGACCATCTTATTGACAGACTGGGATCCACGTTTTTCATTTCCATGATTGAGCTGACCAGGGGATATTGACAGGTGTCATTGAACCCCCTCCCGACAAAGAAGAAATGGTATCGCTACATATTATCCCCACAAAAAATATCGCCGTATATATGGTCGTCTGGAATGGCCATAGGCGATATTTTGGGGGGGGGATAATTTTTGGGGTTTTTGGGAGCGGGAGTTGCGGGCGTGTCCCCCGCAGCTTCCATGCCTCAATATCGCCGCAAAAATATGGCGATATCTTTGTATGGCGATATTTTTGTGGGGATATTAACACATGCAACCGGAAAAATTACCTTCATTCCTAGGGCATATTATTTCAGTTCTGAGTCCTACCTTTTGGGCTCCACGGTGCTCCAACCTCTATGCAACGACTTATGGATAAGATATTGCGACTCGATTCCAGCTTTTGCGGCGCATATCTTAGCTACATAGTGAAACCTGGCTCGTCCTGACTTCCCTTCTATAAATCCAGCAAATTCCCACCTCTGCCCTAGATTTGGGGAGCCAAAAAAGATGCAGAAACTGCATTAAACAATTGTTGAAAATATGGTGCTCAAATGGCTGTCTCTTTTCTAAAGAGTTCTGCAGGAAGTTTTGTCTGGACTACCCCTCCCTCTTAGTGTACATTTGGTTCCAAACACTTCACACTGTCCGCGCTCAGTGACTATTACCGCGTACCACTGTGTCTGTTGTAAAAACCACATATATGTTTTTTATTGAGAAGTATTTGAATAAATTAACACTATGAAAAAGAATAGGTTATATGCAGTATTTGTCTTTACAAACTGCGTTTTTCCCAGAGATGAACAAACTCACCTGTGCACTAAGAGGGAGCGGTAGCCCAACCCTTGCTTGTTTTATTTGTAATTATATAAGCCCCATGTCTGAGTGAGCCCCGCCACCCTCCCCTATCAACAAAAAATAGGGGTTGACCCATTGTGTAAAAAGGAGTTTATCTAGGCCAGGAGGGGTTTTCTCTTTTTGAGTGGTAATGTTTGTGATCTCTTGTTCCATGGCACCACAAAGAAAAGTCTCCTTTATAAAAGATGATCGGCGTTCTTGATATAAACTGCAAAAGTGTTTTAGCCACTTGTGTTCTGGGATACTGCCCTGTAATTTATGGGTATCTTTATTTGCACTGCTGGAGATCAATTTCCAAAATGTTATAATCTTTCACATGGTTGCACACATGAGTTTATGCCAATCGTCCTGAGCAAGGGTTTTCTTTTTTTTGGTTAATCGTTTTTTTGTAAGCTTCTCTCAGTGTAGCTACTTCATATGGGGAGTGGCATTGGGGATTTTTGACTTTGTTCAAAAGATGTTTTTTTGTAATTTTGCATTCCTTATCAACCCATTTGGTAGATGCGATAGATTTGCCTTTTATAACCCTACGCTTGTGTTAATAGCTCCATTAAGCGATTTATTTTAAAAAGGGAGGGCAGTGGAGGCCACCAGGGGGCGCGCAGATGATGGAAGCCTCTGCGTAGTTCTCCCCGTTCAAGGTCCCATATAAGTGGATTGAGCCCTCACTTGTACCCCCCAAATAGACGGGACGGGAGAGGTGCGAACTATCCCAGGACCAACAGAAAAAAGTAAGTTGCTGTCTCCCGAGGGGCAGTGCTTGGAGGAAGACACATGCGTTTCTGCGGTTTTAGGAGATGTGGCAGCTGGAGGCAGGAGACCCAAGACAGATCAAAGATCTCCCCGCGTAGTGCCGGGACCCACTCCTAGGGGCGGAATAGCTTGTGGACTGCACCACTGGCCCGTCTCGCATAACGCAGCCAGTGAATAGGGGTGGCCGGACGAACTGTGGAAGCATTGCAGGGAGGCACGGCACAGGTGCTGCGGGCTGACAGTAAGAGGGAGTACACAGGAACATAAGCCCTCCCGGACCGGAGTGTAGCAACGATCCAGAGGTCTTCCCTCAGCAGGGCGGACCGTGGAAATTGGAACGAGTCCGTGAACTACCGCAGGCCTTGCCCGGGGCCCCCGACTCCACAATATAGTACGTTGGCAACCCAGCAGAGGAACCGCGACGGGGACCGCATTTGCATGGTGCGCGTGCCCGTAGCACACTGTTACTCGACAGGGATATGAGCACTCGGAGGAAGGCCCACCTACTGCCTACACTACCAGGGGGCTGAATAAGGGGCACTGAGTTGCGGCCGGGTGGTGGGCCCCCACGTAGGGTGATATCTTGGAAGTAGTTATTGGCCAAGCGGGGCAATTCCAGGCTAAACCACTACGAACTTCGCTCAAGAGCCTCGGACCTAAGCCCTGCATAGAGGGAGTTAACCCCTGGCCCAGGGGCTGTTCACAGAGATGAGGTCAGGAGAGTGACTGGCGCAGGGGAGCAAGCTAACTTGGCATACTTCTGGGGAGTTCCCCTCACCACGTGCCACTTTTCCTCCACGCCCTGGGAAGGAGGGGCCGCAGCAGCAGCATTGGGTCCCAGGGCCTGGCTCCCACTCAGGAAAAGCGAAGGAGCCCCACACGACCAGGGAGGGTTGGGCCCCTGACTCCGGGACGTGTGCCCTCCTCCCTGCTTCAGGGGACCCCAGCAATCTGTCCCAGGGGAACTGACTCGACTGGACGGGTCCTCGCCCTGCTGGGCCAGAGGCTGAAGTGTAATGGTGTGAGCCGACAGTGGTCAATGGAATAGAATCTAGTCACCGTAGTTAACCATATAGTGCCCAGGAGACGGGGCCGAGGCCCTTGTAAAGGAGAACCCCTATAATAGAAAGTGGATCAAGGAAATCTCGTCAGGGAGGAGCCACCCCCGCCAGGAGCCAGCGCTGGGGTGTGTGCCTGCCTTGGTAGAAGCCATCACTCCATTTATTTTGAATTTGTTTATTGGCATTTTTGGTAATATCACTTACAAGTTTTGCAAATGTGTCTTGTGCATACTCTTTTACAGTGCTTTTCGGTTTAGCCTTAGCAATATAACAAACAACAAATAACGAGTAACAGTAACTGTCTCCTTGCCATGTCCATATGTTTCAGCATCTCTTGTTTCGGGGAGGAGGGGGTATAGGGAAGTTGGGTAGCAGACTCAGGGAGGGTACAGGGGTGATACCTTCCCAGGGCCATCCTCATTTCCAGTCATACATCCGGGGTTGCCCTTTCTTGTCTTATAGGTGAGTTAGTTTCGGGTCATGGGCTCATGGGGGCTTGTCATCCGAGGGGAGGAACATATGCCTAGTGAGTTCTTTCCATGCCTCGAGAGCTCTGCTGGACTCATCCGTAGATCTAGTGACACTTTCTTCCCAGGCCTTGGTCTCAGCCGACACCCATCGCTCTGCTACACTATGCCATGCTTTGTATTGCGGTCCTGCGGGTCTTTTCCAGGACATGGCTATGGTTCTTTTGGCCAGGATGCACGCTATGTCCATGAGTCTGACTATGTGTTTCAGTTTGGCTAGCCTAGGGTAGGTTCTGAGTAGGCATTCCTCAGGTGCCCATTTGTAGTTGGTCATGCCTGTTTTCTCACATGTCTGTTTTACCCTATCCCACAGTGTCCTGGACTTGGGGCATTCCCACATCATGTGGATTAGATCCGCTTCCTCCCTCATACACCAGGTGCAGTGTGACTGCGATTGTTTGTTAAACTTAGCTATTCGTTTCGGGGTTAGGTAGGTTGGTGCAACACATTCATCTGTATTTGTCGAAATCTATGATTCCTGGACACCTCTTTGGGGAATGCAAGTGCCCTATTCCACTCCCCCTCTGTCATTTCTCTGCCTACGTCTGTTTCCCATTTAGCCTTCATTTCCACGCTCCGGGGGTTGGGTATGTCGCTCAGGTGTCTATATATTTGAGATATTGGTCTACTGTCCTCCCCCATATTGTATAACAGCGTGAGTAGTGGTTCCGGGTCCGGTTCCTCAGGCCACGCTTCCCATTTACTTCGTGCTGTGGAGCGGACCTTCTGGTACCAGAGGAACTGGCCCGTGTGGATGCCCTCTCTGTCCTGTAGTGTGGCAAATTCTTTAAAGATGCCCTCTTCATAAAGATCTCCCCAGGTGTAAACCCCTCCGTTTTCCCATAATCTGAGTTGTTTTAGATCAGTGACCGTTGTGTGCAGGTCTGCGAGCAGGGGTATTTCCGATGCATAAGCGTTCTGCCTGTGGGTGAGTGTCCTTGTTCTACGCCAGATCTCCCTCCCCAAGGTGACTATGAGGGGTGTCGCTCCTAGCAGTTTCGTAGGTACCCAGACCAGTTCCTTCAGAGTGAATGGGAGGCTCATGGTCTGTAGCAGGGGTGTTTCATCTGTGGGCTCATCGGATAACCATTTAATTACAAAGCTAAGCTGAGCTGCTAGGTAGTACTTTTCTAGATTTGGGAGTTGGATGCCGCCTTGTGTGTATGGCAGGGTCAGTGTCGACAGCGCTATCTTATGTCTGTTGTCCCCCCAAATGAACTCTCTTATTAGCGTCTCGAGCAGCCGGAAGAAGGGTTTATTAATATAGTAATGTACATTCTGGAACCCATATAGGAATCGCGGTAAAACAATCATTTTAATTATGGATGCCCTTCCCATCATAGATAAGGGGAGTCTCGACCAAAAGTTCATGGATCTGCGCAGAGCCGGGAGCGCTGCTTTTGTGTTATGTTCATGCATCAGTGGTGGGGTGTGCATTATTTGGATTCCTAGATATCGGAATGTGGTGGTCTGCCATCTTATCCCAACCTCCGGGAGTGTTTCTACATCCTCATTTTTTAGGGCCGCTAGTGGGAACAAGCAGGATTTTGCCTTGCTGAATTGGATCCCAGAGACTCTGGAGTAGTTGTCCAGGACTTCTAGTATAGTTGGCACGTTGATGTGTGGGTCCCTGACATATATAAGAACGTCATCTGCATAGAGCGAAATGATGTGGTCCACCCCTCCCAGTCTTATGCCGGCGTCAAAAAACTGTTTCCGGAAATAAATAGCTATGGGTTCCAGTCCCAATACGTACAACATCGGGGATAGTGGGCAGCCTTGTCTAGTCCCTCTTTGTATGCTCCAGGCGTCTGACACATGCTTCCCTGACTTTACTCTTGCGCTTGGCTTGGCGTATAGTATTTCAACCCATCTGATAAATCCGGGTCCGAAGCCAAATTCCTTGAGCACCGCCAAAAGCCACTCCCAGTAAATGGAGTCGAAAGCTTTTATGGCATCGAGGGATAGTAGTGCACTGGGACTCTCATCTTCACTAGTTTGCGCTATAATGTGTTGCAGCCTGCGCAGGTTCATTGACGTGTTGCGCCCTGGTATAAAGCCGTTTTGATCAGGATGTATTATATCGCCTATTATTTTAGACAGGCCCTTGGCCAGTATGGTGGTTAAAATTTTCACATCATAATTTAGCATTGCCAGTGGGCGATATGAGTCGCACAGGTCTGCCGGTTTGTTTGGCTTCAGGATTGGGACCACAAGTGTTTCTCTCATGCTTTCCGGTAATATCCCCCTCTCATATGCCTCTTGATATACTTTATGTAGCAGGGGTGTGAGGGAGGATTCATAGCTTTTATAAAACTCTGAGGGCAACCCATCAGTGCCAGGTGCCTTACACGTGGCTAGGGACCCAATTGCTTCGGTTATGTCCTCAGGTGTGATTTCTGTGTCTAGTGCCATGGCCTGTGCAGTAGACATTTTATGGAGCCCAATCTCGTCCAGCGTGTCCATGATCAGTTCCTGGGGGACCTCTTCCGCGTGTGAGTATAGGCGTGCATAGTATTCTTTGAAGACTTCATTGACGCCCTGCTGTGTGTGGTGTATGGTCCCTGCGTCGTCTCGCAGCGATGTGGTAGGGTGTCTGGGGTGTTCCCTGCGGCATAGCCAGGCCAGCAGCCTGCCCGGTCTGTCCGCTTCTATATGTGTTCTGTTCGTTTTGGCCGTGTGGTCAAACTTCTCTAGTCTGCGCCATGCTTTTTCATTCTCCTCCCTTAGCCTTCGAAGTTCTGATTCCCTTTCCCGGGTGTCTATGGGGGCCGCTTCCAGTTCTCCTATCTCCCTGTCCAGCTGGTCTAAGTCCTTCCTGAGCAATTTCCGGATTCCGCCAGCCTTCGCAATGGTCTCCCCCCTTATCACCGTTTTTAGGGCATCCCATACCGTGCTACTGTGTTCCACGCTTCCCACGTTGATTTCTATGTAGCTATCTATGGATTCTTGCAGTTCTTCTCTAAAGGCAGGGTCTTTAAGAGCCTCTGCCGGCATTTTCCACATGGGAATTGGGGGTCTGGGACCATTGTGGTTCCATGTTACTAGGAGCGGGGAGTGGTCGGAGATGGTCCTTCCTAGGTACTGCGCTCCCTCCACCTGAGGTAAGTGTTCCCTGCCGATGAGGATGTGATCTAACCTCGTGTAAAGGTTGTGCGGGGATGAATAGTATGAGTATCCTCTTACGGCTGGGTGCATTTCTCGCCATATGTCTGCCAGGTCCAGTCTATCTATCACTGCGGTCAGAGCTGTTGTTGCTGCTGACGGACCTTTCGGGAGGGGAATGGATCTATCTAGGTTCGGGTCGCATATGCAATTGAGGTCGCCCCCCCAGATAAACAGACCATCTCTGTGTTGTGCAATTTTGGGGTATAACGAGTTCAAGTGGGCCGGTATATTGCTATTAGGAAAATAGGAGTTCAGGATGCATACTTCCGTCTGCTCTATGTGTCCCCATAGCATTACGAACCTGCCTTCCGGGTCTATTTCTGATTTGGTCAAGCGGAAGGGGAGCTGTGGGTGTATCCAAGTATATACTCCCCTAGCATATCTGGACTAAGCAGTACCGAATCCCTGCCCTCCCCAGTGTGTTTGGAGTTTGGCCATTGAGTCCACGGAGCAGTGGGTCTCCTGTAAGAGTGCTATCATCACCCCCTTCCTGTGCAGATAGGTCTTAATTCTGTTTCTGCGGAGATATGTCCCCAGGCCTCTCACGTTCCATGTCAGTATTTTAATTGCCGTAGTCGTCATGGCGGTCTAAGGTGGGTATGGTAATTATTCTGCTTCTCTCTGTTAAATGCCTGTGGTTGCGGGCCTGTTGTCAAAGGTCCCTTCCCTGTGTGGGCCGAGGCACTGGTTTCCCTTTCCCCTCGGTCGGCCCCTCCTCCCCCTCTTTTCTTTCCCTTTGGAGACTTACCAACAGTATTGACGTTCATTCTGGTGAATGAGAACAGTAAACAGTGCAACTTTGAACTGCCCCCAGCAGTTGCTTCCAACTTGCAGCGCTCAGGGGCTCCCGAGCCTTCTGGGCCTTTCCAGGCCTCCCGGTGCGGGTGTTGTGTCGGCAGTATGCCTACACGTGTCTTAAGGGGGTGCGTTGATGTCTTGTCGTGTAGGTTGGTGTGCTCCTGCCCATTATTGCTTCTTTGATGCTGTAGTTTGTCCTGCCGTGCTTTGGTTTGTTTCTCAACCTGTTGTGCTGACATCAGTCCTTCCCGCCCGGTTCTTCGGGCGTTCAATGTCCTGTGGTTCCTCTTGCCATTCCTTCCTTACCATCTGCAAGGTTGTTGTGTTCGAGCCACATGTTTGCCGCCTCCGGGGTGTCCAGGAAGACCGCTTTACCTTTGTGTATCATTTTGAGGCGCGATGGGTACATCAGCATATACTTCAAGTTGAGCTCACGTGGTCTTGCCTTCACCGGGATAAAGGAATTTCTCGTGCGTTGTACAGTGGGGGTGTAGTCCGGGTACACCACTATTTTGGCATCTTGTCTCCTAATTTCCCCTCCTTCTCTGGAGAATCTTAGTATAGTCTCTCTGTCTCTGAAGTTTAGGACTTTGGCAATCATTGGGCGTGGGTGTGAGCCCGGCGGAGGTCTTTTTTGTAGGGACCTGTGGGCTCGTTCTATAGAGAATCCCTGGGACAGATTGCCGGCCCCGATTTCCTGTTGTAGCATCGTCTCTATGAATTCTGTTGGGTCCGGGCCTTCCATGCCTTCCGGGACACCAAGGATTCGGATGTTGTTGCGGCGGGCCCTCCCCTCCGCATCCTCCGACCGTGCCTCCAGCCTTGCCACCTTTAGCTCGAGGTCCTGTACCCTGGATTTGAGTTCCGTCGTGTTGTCTACGTTGTCCTGTAGTGTAGCTTCCGCTGAGGCCACTCTTTCAGTGAGGTTGCGGGCATCTTGTCTGATCAATTGTATGTCCGTTTTGACCTCATCGATTTTGGTTTCAAGCGATGTCTGTAGTGCCGTTATGGCCTGTAGTAGCTGCATGTTTGTTGGGTCTCCCTCTTGGGTCGTTTGCGCTGCTGTTGCCCCTGTTTCTTGTTGCTGCTTGGGCCTAACTGTTGTGAAGGAGTCCATTGTTGCAGCTTTCGGTTTGCCTTTGGGAGGCGACATACCCCGCTCCCGGGTACCCGGTCCTGCACCCCTCCTCAGGGCTCACTCGCTTGTTCTCAGGATGTAGGGTCAGTGGCTTTCTTCGTTGGAGCCTACGGCGGCGCTTCCCCTCCCGGCAGTCCTATTCTCCTGCGCTGCTGGCGCTGGCCCGCCAGTGGCCCCTATTATTTGGTAGTTGTGCAGTCGCGATGTTAGCCTCCCGCCGTGTCGGGTGTGGGGCACTGTGGCTGGTGTGCCTTCCCCCCTTCTTGGCCTTTGGCGACTCCTGGGTGCTCAGTTGTCACTGTGCCTTACGCTCCGCAGCGCCTCTTTTCCCTGGACCTCTATTAGTCCGGCTTGCAGGGTGTCCTCGCCTGTTTTATGCAAGGGGGTGTAGGGCGCTAGTGCATTTCGGGTGCCGCCTTCTTGCTTGCAGCAGGGACCTCGCGCCCCTCACCCCGTTTTCGTGGTGTGCTGATGCGATGCTTCCAGGGGGCAGTGTCCGAGGTCGGAGGTCAGTTCCCCCCACCAGCGCTGCAGGATTTATGGTGCTGTGCTGCTTTCCCCCCCATAGGCAGGAGGTGGGGGGATGTCGCGTCCCGTGGCCGCCGTCTGCAGGGTGCTTGCTGGGGCTCAGTGGTGGTCCAGGGCGCCCAGATCGGGTCGCCGCGGACCGAATTGTCCGCCGAGGATGGGCGCCGCCGCCGAGCTCCAGGTAGGGCCCTGATGTCCCCAGAGTGCTCAATGCGCCGCTCCGTACGGCGTTCCTGGCTCTCCCGGAGGCCCACTGCAGCCCAGGCCTCCCGTCCCCGCCCGCTCCCCCTCACCACTCGGCAGCGGAGCTCCCCCGGCGCCCGTCGGGGTTCAGAGGCGGTCCAGGTCGCCCATATCGGATCACCGCGGACCGAATTATCCACCGAGGATGGATGTCGCCCGGCGGCGGAGTCCATCGGCCGCCGGATTCCAGGTAGGGCCCCGTGCAGCGTTCCCGGCTCCCCTAGGGGCCCACAGCAGCCCAGGTCTTCTGTCCCTGCCCGCTCCCCCTCACCGTCCGATAGCGGTGTCTCCCAGTCGCCGCGCGATCATCTCCGCGCAGGGGGGGGGTCAGGTGTCCAGAGGCTCTGCTTTCTCCGGGGCCGCGGGCACCGCCTCCCTCAGTTCTCGGCCTCCCCTCGCCTCGAGGCTCCTGACGAGGTTGCGGCCGCCATCTTTGATTCCGGGGGGTCGGAGCGTGGAGGTCGCGTTTGTGCGCTGCCGGTTTCCGTTTTGTTCGGATTTCACCCGCGGGCGGTGCAGGATCGCCTGGGGCAGCTGGGCATATATTTATATGCGTCGTCGGGTTAGGTTGAGTGTGCTTTTGGAGGATCTGCTTCAGGATCGGGGCAGGAGCTCAAGGCAAGCACGTCCTCAGTCCATGGACCTAGGCCACGCCCCCCAAGCCATCACTCCATAGAGCTTGCCTCAGTGGGAGTAATTGGAGAAAGACAGACTCTGCTAAACACAGGAGAGGCCACAAGAGTGCATCCCGCCCAGCCGGCGGCCACACATCTAACGCACCAATAGCGGGTACGACAGAGCTGCATGAGCTGGAAAAAAAAACTTCAGGAATTCCAATTCTGAGAGACAGAGGTCCAGGGTAAGCCAGACCTGGATAACGGGATGGACCAGACCGAGGAACCTGCGGAGGATACCACGACCATGTAAATGTGCTTCGCCGCCGTATTGCAAGAAATAAGGGGCATGCGCTCGGGCATAAGCCAAAAACTGGAGAAAATGGACCAAAGAGTGGACAAGGTAGAAGACAGGTTACACCAGCTGGAGACCAATTTGTCATCCATCACTCGTCCATTACTGTCTTGGAAGCACAAATAGACACCAGATTGTCGACCCTGGAAAAGGACGAGGAAAGAGCCCTGCAAATGGATGACTTCAAAAACAGTGAGAGGAGGAGCAACCTCCGTGTTTTCGGTGTCCCAGAGGTGGATGGGGAGACTGAGAGGGATATTTGCCGAAAGGTCAGAGATGTGATCAACCTCCTGTTCCGGAACGAGGCAACAACGGAACCCACGATAGATAGGGCACATAGAGCGGGTGTAGAGCTGGGGGCCCCCGCTCCATTCTTGTACACTTCCACTACTATGTGGAAAAGAAAAACATTTTGGAAGAAGCCAGGAAAGCCAACCACATTACATATAACAACGCAAGAATATCGATCTTTCAAGACCTCGCCGCTTTCACGCTGGCCAGACGTAGACTGTGCCGTCCACTGACTTGATATTTACGGGAGAAAGGGGTCCGGTACCGGTGGGGCTACCCCTTTTCTGTCTCCTTTGAATACATGGGCCAAAGAACTTGCCTGGTCACCGAAGACTATATTAGAGGTGCGATCCAAGACTATGTGGAAACCGCTGACGACCAAAGACTGCCCAATGGGGAAGCAGCTGGTGCAACAGGTGGGAAATGAAACGTGAGGGACCAAAGACAAATACCGGGATCCAGAAAGTTCAAGAAACTGAACGCTTCCCCACCACCCCATGGTGATGGCCCGGGATGTTCCAATGGGTGATAGAGTTCTTCACCTGGACCAAAGAAGCAGTTTGGGGACCAGGATACAAAAAGGGGTACCTGTATTAATGTCCCTAGTCCTACAGGTCATAGAGTCAGAGCAAATGGGGGGGTTGGACTAGTAGACAGAGGATGAGGGGATACACAGATATTTTGTAGCTTGGTTTATGTTTCCAAGCATTTCATTTTATTCAAAAAAGCTTAAAACAATTATTAAACACAATTCTAATACTACGTTATGGCTCATTTACTATCAAACATTCACATTCATACTCTCTTCAACATACTGTCACGAATATTGTCAAAACATTTTTTTAACAGTCATAAATCTGTAGCATCTTAGACATTCACGATTAGTAGAGAGATCCCCATATCAATTTGAGGTAACAAAAGTCTGTATCATGTTATTCCCACAGATTTATGTTTGGGGACCAGGGCCTGGTCAAGGCTAGCCTCCCCTGTGAACAGCAAGGAGAATGAACTCGCCCACGAAAAGATCCTTACTTGGCAGGGAATTCAGACAGGCCAAACTGGACCTACTCTTCCTCCAAGAGACTCACGAGGGAAGGGGAAAGAACGGAGAATCCGGGGTGGAGAGATAGGGGAGGTATTTCACGCTTCGTAAAGAACTGAAAAAAGGGGGGTGGCAATCTTAATTGCCAATGATCTGGGCTTCAAAACGGAGGTGTCATTGAGGGATCCAGAGTGGCGATATCTGTTTATTAAAGGAGGGCTACAGGGTTTAAATCACAGCCAGGGCTACAGCTGACCCTGGCAGTGATTTATGGCCCGAACAAAGGTCAGGCACCGTTTTGGGAGGAGATAAGAGACAAACTAAGACTCTTTGTTGACGGCACCCTAATTGTAGGAGGGGATTTCAATATGGTGATCAATCTCTCGAGAGACAGGAAGAGAATGGCACTGTATGCTCCCCCAGTGGCGGATGACCCCACATCTCAGAGTTTCTGCAGAATTGACCACGAGCTGGTCCTGGAGGACACGCTCCAGAGCTTGGTTAAGGGGGACCCTCCGCCCCCCATATACACATACTACTCCAAAATTCATGAAATCTTCGCAAGGATTGACTACATTCTGGTGGATAGTTCCCTACTAGCCCATACGCGCGATCTTAGACCCTGTCCCCTGGTCCAATAACGGTCTGGTGAGAATTACCCTGTTGGGTGGTTGGGGCCAACGGCAAAGGGGGAGGTGGAAATGCAATTATGCTTAGCTGAAGGACACAGTAATGGCCAAAATGGTGCTGGATAATATAGTAGAATATTTTGATCTGAATGATAACGGTGCGGTCAGCCCACATATAATATGGGATGCGTTTAAGGTGACATTACATGGGGTACTGATAAAAGCAGGGGCACACAAAAAAAGGGACAGGGTTGACCAGGAAAAAGCTCTGGGAAAAATAGCAGAGCTCCAACCAGGTCACGTGCCATGCTCGTCCATTACCCTAGACCAAGCGGCGGCCTTGACCAACATAAGACCCCACTAAAGGATCTTTTGCTGAACAAGATGGAAAGGAGCCTCCAGTTTCTCTAAATATTATGAAAAGGGGGACAGGGCAGATAAAATTCTGGCATGGAAACTGAGGGAAGCCCAGAAAAGAAGAATAGTCACGGCCATGAAATCTGATGAGGGGACGTTTAGTCATGACACCCCGGGTATAGGTGGGGCCTTCAAGCAGTATTATGGAAGGCTATATAAATCTGAATTCAATGACAATGACACCATAATTGAAGATTTCCTTGTGAAAATACCTATACTGGGCCTGGCAAGGGACATGGCAGAAAATCTAGAGGCCCCAATAACGGAAGAGGACATTTTCCAGGTGATAAAGGGAATGAAAGGGGGCACATCACCAGGGGAGAATGGGTTTTCAGTGAAATTCTACAAATTGTACCGCTCTACCCTCGCGCCTGGCAAAGGTTTTTAATGCATTCCTCAAGGGGGATATCCTGCCGAGACAATGATGGGAGTCATCATAGTGGTGCTACCAAAGGAGGTAAAAGACCCGACCGAGTGCTTATCGTCCAATATCTTTACTCAAAACGGACTTTAAGGTTCTAGCTAAGGTACTCGGTAAAAGGATGGAGGGTGTTATGCCCTCCTTGGTCCACAGAGGCCAAGTGGGCTTTATAAGGGGACAAACACATCTGTGTTATATGTTAATAGCAGCTAATCTCAATCCAGAGATAGCTCCAGCTAGCAAAACCAGGAACGGGGACCCCAGGGATCGGACAACATCCGCAAGACTATAGACCTGATCCACTATACACAGGAATCTGACCTCAATGCCAGTCTGCTTTCCCTTGATTTGGAGAAAGCCTTTGACAGATCACATGAGAAGTTAAGTAGGTGCCCTGTACAGGGTTCCCACAGCGAAAGTACATGTAAATAGGGAGCTTACGGCTTATTTTACTCTTTCCCAGGGTACAAGACAGGGGTGCCCCTGGCCCCCTTGATATACGCCCTTACGATGGAACTCCTAGCTATAGCAGTGAGGACCCACCCAGGAGTAAGATGGATTCAAAGAGGCCAGGTGGAATTTAAACTCTCCCTCTTTGCAGATGATATCTTGGGTTATTTAGTAGACCCTCACTTGACACTCCCGCCCCTTCTTTCCTTGATCGCCTTCAGGGCTTTTTCCAAAACCATGCTGCTACCCCTCCAAGCGCTCGACCCGATCCTGGACCCCCTGGACACTTTTCTAGGGGCTAGGGTCGAGAAACTCCCACTCCAATACCTGGGAGTGGGACTTACTAGTAGTCTCTCGGTTCCGGGCGACAGCCAATTATGACCTGATATTGGCCAGCATCAAGATAGATCTAAAACGATGGAGCAACATGATTCTGTCATGGTATGGCCGTATGACGGCGGTTTAGATGAATATCCTGCAGAGGCTATTATACCTGGACACGGCCCTCCCCACGAAAGTACCCAAATACATTTTCGAAGAACTCCAGACAACAGTACAAAAATGTATCTGGCAAGGTAAGACCCCGAGGACCAAGAGATCCACTCTCACCCTCCCCAGGGAGGAGGGGGGTTTCAGCCTTCCCGACTTCCCTCATCCTAGAGCAACCTAGCTTCAGGTTCTCCTAGAACATATGCTACCTGGACCTATCTAGAAGATATGGACACACACTCAAAGTGAGGGACCTACTCTGGGCTCCGCGAAAGGCCATCCCGGGCCGAATACTTGACCATACCACCCTCGGGGTATTATGGTCCTTGTGGAGCGAGGCCACACAAACAAGGCACTTATCAACATGGCCCACACCAATGGTCTCGCCATGGGGGCCATGTGCTCAGACTGGGGGACAGGGGATTCCAGAATGTGCAGAACTGGTGGGATAGAGGCCTGGAAAGGGCGGGAGAAGTATTCTAGGAGGGATAATTCCTGACATACGATAAAGTGGGTGAGGCCCTGGGACCTGACATGATCAATATATTCGAATACCTTAGGCTGAAAGGCCTCTATGTGACCAGAAATGGGGAGAGAAGCTCAAGAGCCAGCCACGGAAAGGGATGGTATCAAAACTGTACAAAGTCATAAACACTAACAACATAAAAGAGAGACAAGGGTTCTGACAGTACTGCAATGTCCTGGCGGGGGAGGAACTCACAGAAGAGGTATGGGGCAAGGTTTTCAGAATAGCTTTCCACAGGAACCTTTTTATAGTTGGCATGGAACATAATTTTAAAGTACTCCAGGGATGGCATAGGGACCCACTCAAAATATCTAAAATGTTCACAGGGGCATCTCCACGAAGCCCGAAGGGATATGGCTAGGTGGGCTCAAGGGACCACATGTGGCGGCACTGTCCACTGATACAAACATACTGGGAAGATCTGCAGGGGTGGATGGAGGTTGTCACAGGGGAATTACTCCCACAGGACCCGCTAACGATGTTGCTGGGCCTGCCACTGAGAGACTCAGACACGTATAGATACCCCAGAATGTGGGAGACGATGCTGCAGTCGGGAAGGGTGGCCCTGGCGCAGAAGTGGAAAAGCCCAATGATCCCAAATAAAAATGAATGGCTGATAAAGTGAAAAACATGTTCCTAATGGATAAACGAATGGCCATGGTGAACGATGAATCTGGCACCTTCCGTGCAGCCTTGGATGGGGTGAGACAGAAATGGGGATGGGAAGTGCATTGAGGGCAAGAGGCCTACCACATGCCATGTGGAAGGGCGGCGGAGACACCATGGTAAGGACAGAGGGGAGAAGGGAGGGACCACCGCTACATGAGCGTGGGGAGGGAATGCGAGAAGGTAGCAAGCTTGTCACAAAGTAACTCCAGGACACAGTGGGATGAATTACTAGATCGGTATCCTAACACCGGGAATAACGTCTCTAGAAGTGGATGTGGACTTGTAGCAAACTTTTCACCAACTTGGACAGATTTCCTAGGCACAAGAAACCGCTGTTGAAGTTTGTTGGTTATGGAGCTAGGGAGATATGTTATGTTTATAAGGACGGATGAGACGTTGAAATGATGTGTACCAATGGTCCTTGTTATGGTTTTGCCTAAATGCTAATAAAAACAGTTTAAAAAAGAAAGGAAGGGCAGCTCTGCAGATTTGGGAAATCAGCGTTTTCCTATCAATGGCTTCCCGATGGACACCAGACAATTAGACCTCCCCTATCTCAATTGAGATTCTGTGGCATTCATGTTAGTGGAGGGAAGAGAGAGCCTTGGGTGCAGTGGCAGATGGCCACTGTCTTCTCTACAAAGCACCTTGAATTCCTGTACATACGACCAAGCCAACAAGTTGTATAAGATCTGATCAATACGACTTGAGTTACTCCTGCTAATAAACAAGAATATCACCAGACACACCCCTTTAATCTCATACCCAATGGGAGCCATGTTCTTGCCATTTAGAGAGCATTCTGATACTGCCTTTTGGGAGGTGGTGACACAAAATCAGGCATATCCGGAGCTTCCTTCTCCTAAACTGCAATGCCCTTTGTTTGGGAGAGTGGCTCAAATTGCGTGTTTCAATCTCCCCATTGCTTCCTCCAATTTTTAACAGTAGTTGTTAGTTGGATACATATGATTAATTAAATTGGGGTTGAATAAAGAGTGGTAATTAAAAGTATCCTGGCATGAGTTGGAAGGTAGAAGTGGCGGCCTGCCAAAGGCCATCTAGGGTGAGACCATCCACTGGGGTCATCTCGTTGCCCTCCTCCACAGTGGGTGGTGGCAGGTAGTGAACATGGGGTCTGTTTCATCAGTGCCACTGTAAGCTTCTAGCTTTGTCCCCTCAAAGGGTGGTTGGGCTGACGGAACAGATCTCTCAAAGGGAGATCCCACTGTGGCAGCTGAGAAGGTTTTTTTTTTAGCGTGGGAAATGTTTAATGAGGTATTATAAAAAGAGGGCTCTATAAACAATCCACCTTGTGTCTGTCTAGCATTATAACAGAAAGGTAAGGAGGGCTTGGTCATGTATTGAGCCATCACTAGGCACTTAATAGTTGAAGTGTCTCTTCATGTTTTGTGTACAGTCTCAACATTGGCAATTCGGTGCATAAACTCGGTGGCAAACACATCCGGGGGAAGAACGACCCGAGGGACATCGGGAGATATTAGAAGGGGAAAAAATCATAAATCAATTAACTAAGGAGAAAAACAGATTCTGTGAGAGTGCTTCCCAGTGCAGGCCGAGCAGCCAAATTAAAAGGGTCATGCTGCAGCTGCAAAATGGCAGGAGTGATGTGACCCAGGAAAAACAGGAACCTGTGCCAGAACAAGAGCAAGGACTGCGAGGCAACGTGGCACGGGATGGTGTGTCGCGGCCAAAGACAAAGGCCCAACAGCCATTTTTAGAGGTGTAGGGGGCTAGTACCTACATCAGAGGAGATGCCCAATTTACAATTAACACTGTTAGGGCTGTGGAGACATTAACCATTTTGCAAGGTTTGATGCAGTAACCAAACATGAGGAAACGAAAGTCGTTATGGACAGCAAGGACTCTGGCAGAGAAAGGCAAAGAAGTGGCAGGAATGAAAGATCCATTGCCGGATAATATACCAGATCCGCTGGCGGTGCATGATGAAGTAAAACGCTGGCCTGTTTGGCATCTGGACCAGGTTGAACCTGGCAGCATAGTTTACTCCGCAACTGCGTACCTGTCTGACAGCAAATGGACACACATTTCAAGTGACAGAGAGGCATCAGTGAATGTCATGTCAGGTGTCGCAGATCTACAGATTTTGACACAGCCTTCGCTGGGCGCTGCTAGCATGAGCATCTTCTTCACCTATGGTAGTACATTTCCTTTACGCCTCTGTTGCCATTTCAATCCAGTTGTTCCGAAACCTGGATGATCCATTGAGGCAATGTGTTACATATCAAAACAAGGGAAAGCCATTCTCATTGGCTACAGAACAGATACACAACTAGAACCCAAAGAGGAAGCTTGCCTGAAAAATTCAGAGCAATAGGGAAGCTGCAGAATAAATAGATGATGCTGCACACAGATCAAAGGAACGGTATGCCCAATAGCTACCTCACACAGCAGGGAAATTTCAAGGGCCAGCTTAACCCCTTAACTGCCAGGCTATTATGCACGTCTATGCAAAAAGGACGAGCATACTTGGCACTTGGAGAGCCCTCTTCCAGGCCAGAACCTAAAAGGTCTTCCCCATAGCTGGTGAGATATCCGTCTGCAAATTATTTAGGCCCTGGAATTTGCTGATGCCTGTTTTACATGAAACTCCTAGCAATGCATTGTGATAACCTAGCTTGCCTACGTCTATGGCCCAGGCTACTGCTGCAGCATTTTGGTCACAGCAGGGACGCAGTTGTTCGCTCATTGTGACAACATAGCTAACTGCCGTGGGGGCGGACATGGCTTTGGACCCCGAGATGGCAGCTAACTGCAAAGGTGGTTTTATTTTCTAATGCAAATGCAAATCATCCGAACAGCTTAAGCTTACCCCCAGCTCAGAACCATGAAGCCGTGCATTGTGGGCATGCAAATCATCCGAACAGCTTAAGCTTACCCCCAGCTCAGAACCATGAAGCCGTGCATTGTGGGCATGCAAATCATCCGAACAGCTTAAGCTTACCCCCAGCTCAGAACCATGAAGCCGTGCATTGTGGGCATGCAGATCATCTGAACATCTTGCATTTATAGTCTCGTGTGAGATAATTATCATCATCTTACAAACAGCACTATTTCATACATAGCTCTATCAACCCAAGACAGCTCTCAAGGATGCAGACAACCCCATGCACATTTCATCCCTGATTGGGGGACATCAGTGTGGTGCAGTCTGGCATCCTTGGGATTGGAGCACTGGTGCATGGTCACCAAACACCATTATTATTATTGTGGGTTAAAAATGCAAGAAAATAACCCCTTCTACCCGTAATATAACAATAGAATAGATAGTTCCCGTTAACAACCATGAAGTGGGAAAAGTCAGCCTCAAGAATCTTTGATGAGGGAAGATGTAGAACAATCTCTGATCGCCAAGATGTCTTTTTCCCCTCAATAACAAATATCATCCTTCCCTTGGATTTTGGATCTCAGTATGAAACGGAGTGTTTAACACAGTTAATGTTATATATCTCCCTACATCATATTTTATTCAATTAGTAGTGTGGTTATCACTACACTTGGATAAAGTGTGTTCACCTTATATGGTCAATAAGATCTGTTATGTAAACTGCATCTTATTTGCTACTGTTCTCAATAAACTTGTTATGATGCTATTGCCATGTAAGGGCATAAACATTTTGGTAACTCTGACAAACAAACATGTTATGGTTCTGGTAGTGAAACCAAAAAAAAAGTGATGGGTGGAAGATTTTGAATTAATCTGAACCACTGGCATTGCCCGTCTGCAAATCAGTCAGGTACTGCCACTAATGGGAGCAGCCCTGCCCGAACTGTTAGGCCAGGCCCTCTCTGCACAGAAACACAAGTAACCCCAGCCATGTTTCGACCTTGTTGGGCCTCCTCAGTGAGGTGCAGCTTGATTCCCACGGTGCAGTGAGCCAGGGACCCACGTCTGGGCATACCCTCTTGTCCCGACATGTTTTGGCCCTATTGAGCCTCCTCAGTGTGGTGCAGCTTGGTTCCCTATGGCGCAACGAGCAAGGGAACCACGTCTGGGCATACCCTCTCACATAGGGAGACAAGCTGAAACCAAAAAAGTGATGGGTGGAAGGTTTCAAATTCATCTGAAACACTGGTACTGCTCTGGTCAACCTTCCACACCACATTCTTAGCCTGTTTGCGCCATTGCAAATCAGTTGGGTACTGCTACCAATGGGAGCAGACCTGCCCAAACTGCTAGGCCAGGTCCCCTCTGCACAGAAACACAAGCAACCCCAGGCATGTTTTGGCCCTATTGTGCCTCCTCAGTGAGGTGCAGCTTGGTACCCTATGGCGCAACGAGCAAGGGACCCACGTCTGGGCATACCCTCTCTCACATACGTAGACAAACTGAAACCAATAAAGTGATGGGTGGAAGGTTTCAAATTCATCTGAACCCACTATCATTGCTCGTGGCAACCTTTGTCATGATGCCTACCCCCCGGGCATCCGGATCAAGCCCATCAGCCCCGGGAGCAGGCATCCAGGTATTTAATAAAACCCCAGCAGCCCCGGCTGGGGGCTGTCTGGGTTCAGTCCTGGCGCCTTAGGCGCCAGGCTCATAATAGAAATCAGTCCTGGCGCCATATGCGCCAGGCTCATAGACTTTACTTACCTCATGCAGACCATGCTGCAAATGAATCCAAGCCAACGTGAGGCCTTGATGGGACTATTTTTCTACTGCGACTATTTTTTACTCGGGTGTGGTTCTAGGGACTTCTTACCTGGAACTACTTTGGAGGCTATTTAAACCACGCCCGAACAGCAGCACATGCTTTGTGTTATTCTGCATCCAGCAGCGTAACACTCACCGTACCTGCAGTCAGCATCCAGTCTTCAGCCACGCCCGTCTCGAATCCAGAGCTCCTAGCAATAGAAGAAAGAAGAAGGAAAGGTTAGAAAACAGATATTATTATAATCCTTACCTGAATTCCGGATCCATCACGTCTTCGAACTTGAAAAGGACATTATTCTACATGCGTCGCATCGCCAGCTGCAGCGCCGCGCCATACTCACCAGTCCTCACAGCATTTTCCAATCCGGCGCAGCCTCCATCATTTTCTCTGCCGAATTCCACCATCTAGGGGACAAAAGAAACATAAGGTGAGCCGAGAGAGCCAACAAATACAACCTCTCCACCATAGACTTACCTGATGAACAACCGGAGGCATTATTCTGTAACAAACCGCAACTTCTTACGCCGCACCTGTAAGGAGAGAGAAACCAGCAATTTAAACACATGCATCTTTTGCCGGACAGTGTTGGGTAATACAGACTCTTACCTCAACACCATCAGCTGCCACAAGACAATCTTCCCTTGGACCCAGCTGCAACACAAGAAAGGAATGTACAAGAGTGAACATCGGACATATTGAACTCTTTGAACTTTATACTTACGGGTTCTCGTCTGGAACCTCGGAGTCAATATTCATCCGGAACTCTTCCAACGCCCTCAAACCAGTGAAGTAACTGGTATCTACGCGCCCCTGCATTCCACGCAGGATGGAGAGCTCATCCTTTACAAACATAAGGTGAGCTTACAGAAAGTGAATATCGGTGGTGATTAGTGGGGAGAACAGTGGGGTGCCATTACTAAAATCCATGGGTGGCTGAATCCCTTTCTCCACTTGCAGGAGAATATTTATACGGGTCAAGCTGACGAGATTAGGCGGGTCAGTCCAGTCTGTCATCTCTGCACTACGCTTCACGTTGGAGGAGGCCACAGCTGTCCGGGTCCGATCGACGCCCCTGTCGGAGCCAGGTGAGCGTAACAGAACACAAAGCCTCTCTACAAATTCCCATCCGGGCGTTATGGAAACCTCCGAAACAGACCAACTAGCCCAATTATTAGGGGAACTTAGGGCGGATGTGCACTCTGCGCGCCAAGAGACTAATGCCCTCAGGAGAGAACTGATTGTGTCAAAGGAACGCACAGATGATCTTGCTAGACAACTGCTGCAAAATCAAGCTGGGCAAACACCCCTACCTGGACTCGGGGGAAACCCAGCTCCTGTTTCATCGAGCAATCCTGTGCAAGTAATCCTACCAGGGGCTATTCCTTTAGCTCCACCGAACGCTTTACTGGGGACCCAAAAAGGTTCGCAGTTTTTATGAATCAATGCCGCTTGCACTTTTTATGCAGACCTGGAGCTTTTCCAAATGGCCAAGCCAAAGTAGCCTTTGTACTATCATATCTTAGTGGCAGCGCAGCTGACTGGTCAATTCCACTAGTCAACCAGGATGACCCTCTTCTTCGGGATTTTCAGGGTTTTCAAAGAAGCATGGAAAGACTATTCGCCAGACATTCACAGGGAAAGGCCCTGGATAACGAACTTCTATCCCTTCGACAGAGTAATCAGGATCTGCTAACCTATATCGCAACCTTCAATCGGTTGGTGGTGGAAACCGGATGGCCTGAGGAGAAACAAATTACATTATTTCATCGTGGGCTTCGGGGAGAACTCAAAGATGTTTTGGCTCAAGTTGTGAACCTACCTCAGGATTGCGCAGAATATATAGACTTAGTGGTCCAGTTAGACCACCGACTTCAGAATAGAAAAGCTGAGCGAGCTAAATTCGAGAGTCGGGTATGGGTTAAACCCAATGTCACCCCCAAAGGAACAGATGCATCAGAACCTATGCAGATCGGGGGGGTTAAAGGACCCTTAACTCCAAAGGAAAGTGAAAAGACACGGCAGATGCAATTGTGTCTGTACTGTGGAACCGCAGGACATTTTCTACGGGATTGCCCTATAAAACCACCCAAGAAAGTAGTAGGAGTTGCTGACAAAAGTCAAATAGAGCCTGATTCAGGAAATGACCATGCCCGACAAGAGTAGAGGTCCGCTTGCTGAGCTTAAAGAAGGACACGCAGACCTCCCACCTAATTATACCAATGGTCCTAATTGATCCAAGGCAGCCATCACGTATGCATGCAGTAAGGGCATATATTGATAGCGGGGCTGTAGGAAACTACATGGACCACGAATTGGCCTCAAGGAGGAATCTACCCCTTTGCAAAAAGACCGCTTCGGATGTCATCACCACAGTCGATGGAACTGAAATTGCCTCTGGGCCTGTAACTCATTCCACTACTGAGCTGACACTGTTGGGTCAAGATGGGCATCGAGAAACTATTGTGTTTGATTTACTCAAGGCCCCGCAATTCCAAATAATTCTGGGAATGCCATGGTTGGAAACACATAATCCTTGTATTGATTGGCGACAGAAGAGAGTGACCTTCCCAGATTGTGCACACACCTGTTACCTGGAAAAAACCTTGAACAAAAGCCTGGCCACCGTTACTAATCCAGTTGTGCAGTTACCTCAGGAATATCAAGAATTTCAGGATGTTTTTCAAAAAGAACAGGCAAATATCTTACCACCTCACAGATCATACGATTGTCAAATTGACCTAGTAACCGGTGCACAACCTCCATGCAGTAGAATCTATGCCCTTACGGAACCCGAAAATCTTCACCTACGACAATATCTGGACCAATACCTTGCTAATGGCTTCATTTGTCCATCCAAATCTCCTGCATCCTCAGCTCTATTCTTTGTGCCTAAAAAGGAAGGTGACCTTAGAATGTGCATAGACTACCGCGCATTAAATCAGACTACAGTAAAAAAAATGATACCCATTGCCTCTGATGCCCGAATTACTAGACCAAGTAAAGGATGCTTGTATCTACACTAAGTTAGACCTCCGAGGGGCATATCATCTGGTACGTGTAAAGAAAGGCAATGAATGGAAGACTGCCTTTCGCACCAAGTATGGGTTATTTGAGTACCAGGTGATGCCCTTCGGGTTGTGCAATGCACCAGCAGCCTTCCAGTATTTTATGAACGATGTCCTTCGTGAACTCATTGACGCCTGTGTTGTCGTATACATAGACGATATTCTAGTGTACTCCTCCTCAGAATCAGACCATGTGAAGCATGTTCGTGCAGTCCTAGAGAAACTACGGCAGCACAAGTTATACGCAAAATTGAAGAAATGTGTTTTTCATTCTACAGAAGTTGAATTCCTGGGATTTATCCTGACTCCAAAAGGAGTTCGAATGGACTCTCGAAAGGTGGACGCAATCCTCAAGTGGCCATCACCCAGTTCTGTTAAAGGGGTACAAAGCATGCTTGGATTTGCTAATTTCTATTGCAGATTTATTCCTGAATTCTCACATATTGTACACCCCATCACAGCACTTTTGAGAAAAAACAAACGTTTTTTGTGGACTGAAGACGCTGAAAGAGCCTTCCAAGAGCTAAAATCGAAATTCACGTCTGCACCTGTCTTAAAGCATCCACGCCCTGAGCTTCCATACATAGTTGAAACCGATGCATCCAGTTTAGCCATGAGAGCTGTCCTGTCCAGAAGGATCCCGAAACCGGTCAACTTCATCCAGTAGCATTCTGGTCAAGAAAGTTCTCAGCACCCGAATTAAACTATGCGGTTACTGATAAGGAGTTATTAACCATCAAGTCCGCCTTCAAGGCTTGGCGGCATTATCTTCTCCATGCCAGGCATACCATCACTGTAATCACCGATCACAGGAATCTGCAGTATTTGGAAACAGCCAAGGCCCAATCATTGCGTCAACTTCGGTGGGCATTATTCTTTGCCAAATTCGATTTTTTGATCACTTATCGACCAGGTTGTAAAAACGGCAAGGCAGATGCCCTATCCGAATAGGGATGGGAGAAGTATATTCGAACCCGGAACCGGTGCCTTTAATTTCAGAACAAAGAATTCTTGGCATAACTACTCTACAGACTCTAGAAGACGTTCATTTAAGAATCCAACAACTTTTCGATCCAGCAGCCCTGCAGGACTGGGTAAAGAAAGGCCAAGATTATTCAGTCATCAATGACCTGCCTTACTATCAAGGACGTCTATTTCTACCACACAAGGAACTACAAGAACTAGTCATCTCCAATTATCATAACGCCCTTATGGAAGGACACCCAAGTATCGCAAAAACTGAAGCTAAAATTAAAAGACAATTCTGGTGGCCCACCTGGTGAAAGGACGTAAAGTCATTTGTGATGTCTTGTGGTATCTGCGCCCAAAACAAAAGTCAGAAGAAAAAATCAGCTGGCCTTTTACAACCTTTGGATATTCTACCTACACCATGGCACACCTTGCCTTTAGACTTCATTACAGATCTACCTCTGTGTAATGGATTTAACACCATTCTAGTTATTGTGGATCTTTTTTTCAAAATGGCCCACTTTATTCCTTTAAAAGGATTACCTTCCGCTTTGATTTTGGCCAAGGAGTTTCTCGAAAACATTGTTCGAATCCATGGATTTCCTTCCGTATTGGTCTCTGACCGAGGTAGTCAATTCATTTCGCAATTTTGGAAGAAATGCTGTCAATTGGCGCAAATCGACATAAGGCTATCAACCAGTCACCACCCCCAAACTGATGGTCAGACGGAGAGGACCAACCAGACTCTTGAACAATACCTACATTGTATGCTACACCAAACCGAAAGCAATTGGAAAGATATTTTATGGATTTCCGAATACGCATACAATAACTCCGTACATTCAGGAACCGGACAAAGCCCCTTTTATACCATATATGGACATCATCCTCGAACCTCAGAACTCGATTCGCCTCAACACTTAGAAATGCCTCCAGTGACTCATCTGCATCTTACACAAACCTTTAAGGAAGCAATAGAACACTTAAAACAAGCAAAGGAAAAATACAAGAAAAATGCTGATCTACATAGAAGTGAAACTCCACAATACCAGATTGAAGATCAAGTTTGGCTAGCTACAAAACACATACCTCTAAAGGGAACTCAAACTTTCAATCCTAGATATTTGGGACCTTACACCATTAAGGCCATTATCAACCCGGTGGCCGTCAAATTGGAATTACCCTCTAATTTGCGGATTCATCCTGTCTTTCATGTTTCACTTCTAAAACCAGTTCAACCTGGGACAAGATTAACCAAACCACCTGACCCCATCCTAATAGATGGAGAACCTGAATTCGAGGTAAAGAATATCCTGGACTCTAAGATGGTTAAATCAAGACTTTTTTATTTAATCGACTGGAAGGGTTACGGACCACAAGAAAGGTCATGGGAACCTAGTCACCACGTTCATGCACCTCGGTTGGTGAAGAAATTCCATCTGAACTTCCCAGACAAACCAGGACCAAGGGGAAGAGCAACTTTAGGAGGGGCGTTGGGGGGGAGTGCTGTCATGATGCCTACCCCCGGGCATCTGGATCAAGCCCATCAGCCCCGGGAGCAGGCATCCAGGTATTTAATAAAACCCCAGCAGCCCTGGCTGGGGGCTGTCTGGGTTCAGTCCTGGCGCCTTACGTGCCAGGCTCAGCGCCAGGCTCATAGACTTTACTTACCTCATGCAGACCATGTTGCAAATGAATCCAAGCCAACGTGAGGCCTGGATGGGACTATTTTTCTACAGGGACTATTTTTTACTCGGGTGTGGTTCTAGGGACTTCTTACCTGGAACTACTTTGGAGGCTATTTAAACCACGCCCGAACAGCAGCACATGCTTTGTGTTATTCTGCATCCAGCAGCGTAACCCTCACCGTGCCTGCAGTCAGCATCCAGTCTTCAGCCACGCTCGTCTCGAATCCAGAGCTCCTAGCAATAGAAGAAAGAAGAAGGAAAGGTTAGAAAACAGATATTATTTCAATCCTTACCTGAATTCCGGATCCATCACGTCTTCGAACTTGAAAAGGGCATTATTCTACACGCGCCGCATCGCCAGCTGCAGCGCTGCGCCATACTCACCAGTCCTCACAGCATTTTTCAATCCGGCGCAGCCTCCATCATTTTCTCCGCCGAATTCCACCATCTAGGGGACAAAAGAAACATAAGGTGAGCCGAGAGAGCCAACAAACTCTCCACCATAGAATTACCTGATTAACAACCGGAGGCATTATTCTGTAACAAACCGCAACTTCTTACGCCGCACCTGTAAGGAGAGAGAAACCAGCAATTTAAATACACGCATCTTTTGCCGGACAGTGTTGGGTAATACAGACTCTTACCTCAACACCATCAGCTGCCACAAGACAATCTTCCCTTGGACCCAGCTGCAACACAAGAAAGGAATGTACAAGAGTGAACATCGGACATATTGAACTCTTTGAACTTTATACTTACGGGTTCTCGCCTGGAACCTCGGAGTCAATATTCATCCATAACTCTTCCAACGCCCTCAAACCAGTGAAGTAACTGGTATCTACGCGCCCCTGCATTCCACGCAGGATGGAGAGCTCATCATTTACAAACATAAGGTGAGCTTACAGAAAGTGAATATCGGTGGTGATTAGTGGGGAGAACAGTGGGGTGCCATTACTAAAATCCACGGGTGGCTGAATCCATTTCTCCACTTGCAGGAGAATATTTCTACGTGTCAAGCAGACGAGATTAGGCGGTCCAGTCCAGTCTGTCATCTCTGCACTACGTTTCACGTTGTTTCTTGCCCCTTTCACCATGACAAACCTACCTCCTGACTCTGCAAAACACAGATGAAACCACAATCCCCTGGGAGACATGGAGGGTTGATTTCTTAAATTATATTATAGCCATCCACAGCCCAAATTTTAACATGGAAAGGCGCCGAGCGCTCCTCATGCATTGCGTGGGTGACGAGGGCAGACGAATACTGAAAAGTGTCCCGGACTTAGCTTCTTTCACCAAGCAGCTGGCGAGGGGTCAGATATACCCACGCCATATAAGATTATCCTAAAAAACCTTGATAAACACAATGAAAAACGAATGGGCATAGATCTACAACGTTATCACTTCAGCACAAGGGAACATTCAAAAGATTAATCCATTGAATCCTTTATTACAGCACTTCGAGAATTAGCCAATACTTGCAACTTTGTCTCAACTTGTGATGAGCGAATACCTCATCAATTCATACATAAAGTTAAAGAGTTAAAAATAAGGAGGAAATATGGGCAAAAGGTGATCCGTCAGAAGCTTTAGACATTGCGAAGAGAATTGAACTTATTTCTGGCATGTGCCAAACAGCTGGAAACTTAAGAGGTCAAAGAGTCAATTTGTACCGTATACCCTTCTTAGCCCAAAAGGTGTGTACAAAAAAAGAAACCATTATTAAGGGCGATGACAAGAAACCTTATGGTCCAAAATCTTCTCCTCCATCAAGAAATGTTTCAGGTGTGGCAGCTCCTCACATTTAGCAAATAACGCAGCTTGCCCTGCACTTAATGCTCAATGTGGAAAATGTGGAAGGAAAGGCCATTTCACAGCCCAAATAAGAAGGTTGTCAAGGAAATGGTAATACTGAAAATTAAGTTTTGAAGGGCAATCTTCTGGAGGAGAGTTGTCTGAGGTCACATGGTCGATATGCAATGTTGGGCGTAGGACAGATGAGAAACCACATCCAATATTCATGATTAATGAAACTCCAGTGAAAATGCTCATCGGCTCTGGCTCAGACTATACCATCATCAATAAAGAGACTTGGCAATCCAAATGTGTTAATGTGAGTCTAAGACCATCTCATGTTAGAGCCAGTGCCTATGGTTGGTCGAAAATTACAATGTTAGGATGGTTTCATGCAATGTACTCTTACGTCCTGTCCCCTTTCCTCCCTACTGTATGGGCGTCCCTTCCAAGTGACGGGAGACGGAACCTTTTTCACCAGAAAAAAACCTTCTTCCCCTTTAAATTTAGAGGCGTGTGGCCCAGGGATCATGCGCTGCCATGACTCTGCCCACCTGCGCCACACCTCAGTCCCCTTTTCTGCGTCGACGGGTTGGGCCGAATTCACCAGCGGTCCTGGGTTTGGCTTCAGCCATGTAATTCCACACGCGGATGCTTCTTCTTTGTCTTTTGTTTGTCGTTTCTATCATTCAGGTACTCGGTCGACACGCGTCCCGCTCCTCCCCGGCGCATGTTGACTTCTACAGGGTTCAGCAGGTGTCCATCCTGCAACGGGCTATTCCAAACTTCAGACCCCCACGCCCTCTGCCTACGTTGCCTTGGCCCAGACCCCAGTTGTCAATCATGTTGAGCGTGTGACTCACTATCCTCGAAGGTGCTGAAGAACAGGCTAGCCAGGTGGAGGGAGCTCTTCCAGAAGTCACCTCCTGAGGATCTCAAGAACTTCCTGAAACATTGCAAAACAGCGGCTAACTTCTCGAAGAAAGCCACAGCTTGGATTACTTCCTTCTTGGATAATAGATCTATGAGGGTCTTTTCCTCCTCCACCACTGCTGAACCTTCCCCTGTTACATGTGGTGTCCCCCAAGGATCATGTGTGTCCCTGACACTCTACAACGTTTTCACAAAACCTCTATTTGTCATACTGGATCGCATGGGCGTCACATACACTAATTGTGCTGACGATACCCAAATACTTATTGCTATCACAGGTGACTACAAAACTGACTTCCTAGCTATCAATGCCATTTATCAAGTCATCCAGGCTTGGATGGCGCAGCACGAACTCTGCTTAAATGACGAGAAGACTGAGCTCCACATCTTAGGCTCACCCCAAAAACTGAGTAAACTTGACTCCACATTCAAGTCCTTCACCATCGATGGTAATTCCATCAAAGTGGCCAAGGACACCAAGACTTTAGGTATTTACCTTGACTCTACACTCTCCTTATCTAGACAAACTAATACAGTCTCTTCAGCCGCATCTTACACATGCAAGCTTATCACAGCTTGCCGCCCATTCCTGTCCCCTGCCAATTGCACAACTTTAGCCAGGACTCTAGTCCTCTCCAAAATTGATTACTGCAATGCCCTCTATCTGGGCACCAACCAATGCAATATTCGAAAACTTCAAATCATCCGAAAAACAATTCTATCAGAGCGCCCCTGAACATTCCTAGAACTGCACACATCTCCGAATACAGACAGAACCTCCGCTGGCTCTGTTACCCAAAGAGTCTCTCTTAAAGCCTTGACACTCGCACACAAAAGTATCGCTAACCTAGCCCCTAGCAACCTGTCCAACAGGTTCACTTCGCACTTCGCGAGACCTCTCAGAAGTGCACATTCTACTTGCCTTGTAATCCCACTGTTCAACCTCCAAAAATCAGGAGGTCGCAGTTTCCCTGTCCTTTCAGACAAGTTGTGTAACACACTACCTAACCCACTCAGAGCTGAACTCTCCTTCACTGCCTTCAAGCGTAATGCCAAAGCTTGGCTGTCCACCCTCGACTAGGTATGACCTTTGACTGGATCAATATTCATGGCATCATAGACTTTTTTGCACTATATTATGTCAATGCCATTGCATTCTGCTCAGCCAGTGTAAAATGTATACCTGTATACCTGATATATGTGATTATGTATATTCTAAATGTAAATATTTTATGTAAGCTGACTGTAACTAAATAATGTGCCCGGTTGCCCTTGCCTTGTGCGCTATACAAATAAATAAGATACAAAAAAAAAAATACAAAAATTGTCCCAGGTCCAAGGTAGGGTCGATATTTTCCAGCGCACCCCGCAAGGGAGACTCCTTCCCAGGGACTCTCCCGCACGGGAGGGACCGGCCAGGTCTTTCCACCGGCACGTGCACCGAGGCTGCTACAGCTACCGGCATTCAGGTCGAGGGGTCCTCAGATCCTCCCGGATGCAGTGTCGGGGGACCGGAAGGTTCTTGTACCGGGTCTACACCCGAGGGGCTACACCCTTTTACCGGCACAATGGCCAAGGGGCTACACCTTAACACCGACAATATAGCAGAGGGGGCGCCTAAATGCAGCTCTACCGACCCCTGGTTCGAGGGTGTCGCACCTACCGGGCCGAGACCCGAGGAGCAGGGTAGGTCTTGTGATCCACATGTGAGAGTCTTGGGTGAGGCCGGACCCAGCGGGCTGGGCAACAGGTCGCAGGCACGTGGCAGGCAGCTCAACAAAATGGCCACTGCGCCAGACAGAAGCACACGTCTGACGCCATTCCACTAATTCAGCAAAGAACGAGTGTCAAGGTGGGACTGGTCGCAACCAGGTACGTGGCCTACAGTTTACCCTTCATATGCGCAGGGCAACTTTGCCATGCGTCCATACGGACTGGGCACGCAGCGGCTCCAGCAGTCCCCCGCTACCCCATCGGTACCCTCTGCCACCTCTTCGGCCAGTGAGGAGGTGCTCTTTGACAAATTCCTCGGCCTCGTGAGGTTTCCTCAGATTCAGGTTATCATCAAGGACGCAGTCAGGGAAGTCCTCCCCGCCATGCTAGCGGCACCACAGATGCCTCAATCTGGCTCCCTGACCCCGGTGCAGCCACCTCCTCCAGCTCCACAGCAAACTCTGCAACCTCTGCCGCCTCCTCAGCCTCCGGCTGCAGTCTCTGTACCCCAGCCTCCGGCGCCATCTACCCCTCCTCCTCCTCCACAAGATCCTCCAGATCCGCAGGACACGGACGAGGAGGAGGATCCGGACATGTCATCCTCAGCCACGGCCTTCCATGAACATCTTGCTGGCCTGGCAGAGTACCTAGGCCTCCCGCAGCCCGAGGTCGAACAGTCGGCAGAGGGGGTTCTGGCTGAAGTCCTCACAAGACGCCCCTCTGCCAACACAGGGTTTCCACTGCAAACCGATGTAGTCTCCCTGGCCAAGAAGGGTTGGCTCAAGCCCCACTCAGTCCAGCCGGTCAACTGACGCCTGGACGCCAGGCACAGGCAGATGGAAAGGGACACACTCTTGCTCTTGACCCATCCTCAGCGGCACTCCTCGGTGATCGCTGCAGCATCACTTTACTCCAAGCCTCAGTCGTCCTCAGCCGCCTTCTCTGCGGCGCTGCTAGGCAAGGAGGAGAAGATCTTGGAGGCTTATGGCAGGAAGATCTACTCCAACGCCTCCTTGCACCTGCGTCAGGCCAATGCAGATGCCATGCTGGCTGCCGCCAACCACATTATGGCGGGAAATTGTGGACTTCCTCTGGAAACTCCCCTCCCAATGCCAATCACGCTTTAAGGTGGGGCTAGCGGAGGCCAAGCTTGTGGCGCATGACCTCATGGAATCCACAGTGGCACATATCAATACCTCGGGTCGTGCCATCTGCATTGCCACGGACATGATGCGCACAGCCTGGCTCCGGGCGACGAAGTTCAACCCGAATGTCCAGGAGCGCATTCTAGATCTACCGTTCGGGGGGGGACCTCTTCCACTCCTCTACGGATGAAGAGCTGGACAAAAAGAAGAACAGCTTACAAACGGCAAAGTCCTTGTCCATTCTTACAAAGACCATGCCCAAATCTTACACCCAATCTCAGCAGCGCTCAGAGAAGGGTTGAACATATGTAGAGTTCCGCGGCTTCCAGGAACGCAGATCCAGGCAGCCGGACTGCTCGCCGTCTCAGAGCCGGCGCAAACAACAAAAAGGGGATGGAGTAAGGGCTTTTTCCAGTCCCCCTCCTCGGCTTCAGCCTCCGAGGGAAAGTAGGCATGACACGCCCCTTCGGGTCCACATGTCTCCGGTGGGGGGCAGGCTTGCTCTCCATGCAAATTTCTGGCACCAGAATTTCGCAGACCCTTGGATCCTCTCCATAGTATCCACGGGGTACTGCCTACCCATCCCTGCCTCTCCTCCCCTCCACTCCCACAGGTTGGGACAGCAACTCTTTTGGCAGAGATACGGTCGCTCATAGAGAGCCAGGCAGTGGAGGAAGTTCCAGTATCCGAGCAAAGCTTTGGCTTCTACTCCAGGATTTTCGCCATTCAGAAGAACCAGACGGGCCTGAAAGTTGTGCTGGACCTTTCCAACCTCAACCTCTCCTTACCACTGCAAAAATTCAAGATGGTTACCCCAGCCTTTATAGCGGAGACATTGGACAAGGGAGACTGGATGTGCTCCCTAGACATGAAGGACGCATACCTACATGTTCCGATTTGGCAGCCCCATCGTTCTTTCCTACGGTTCAGGATCATGGGCTACCAGTTCCAATACAAAGTCCTCCCATTTGGCCTCAACTCGGCCCCCAGGGTCTTTACCAGACTCATGAATGCTTTGGCGTCCCTCCTCAGAGCGCAGGCCTCCACATCTACCCATACCTCGATGACTGGCTCGTCAGGGCTACATCTCCAGAAGTGGTTCACCACTCTTCCCATGCCCTTAGGACCACACTGCACGACCTGGGTTTCTCGCTCAACCTCAAGAAGTCACAGCTACTCCATACGCAGGCTTTGACATTCCTGGGACTCATTTGGGACACGTGCTCCGAGAGGGTTTTCCCGTCGGAAGACAAGATCTCGGCCATCAAGAGGGCCACCGCTCACTTCCTCAGCAGAGAGGTTACCTCGGCATGGTGGTACCAACATCTCCTGGGTCTACTAGCAGCGGTTCTGTTAGCCATGCCGCACACGAGACTAAGGATGAGAAGGATTCAGCTGCACTTCGCTGCCTCATGGAGTCAGGAGCGGGGCTCGCAATCCGAGATGATCAACGTTCATCTCTCCACCCGGACCTAACTTCGTGGTCCATGGACTGCAACCTACAGACGGGCAAGCCCTTCCGCCGCCCTCTCCACAGGTCACCATCACCACAGACTCCTCGCTCGAGGGCTAGGGAGCCACCCTGGACTATGTGTCAGTTCCACGGCACCTGGACTCAACAGGAGCAGGAATACCACATCAATTGTTTGGAGCTGAACGCCATCTGGCTAGCGCTCAGGGCATTCCTACCACTTCTTAAGGGCAAGGTTGTCCTCATCCAGACAGACAACTCGGCCAGCATGTACTAAGTCAACAAGCAGGGAGGCGCCAGATCCCCTCCTCTGTGCAGACTGGCGATTAGCATGTGGGAATGGGCCTTGGAAAACTGAATTTATCTTGCGGCTGTCCACCTCCCTGGGGAATCAAACCTGTATGAGGACAGGCTCAGCAGACTTGGAGCGGACAATTACGAGTGGCAGCTTAAGTACCTCATTATTCAGGAGTTCTTCAAAATGTGGGGTCACCCCCAAGTGGATCTCTTTGCCACCTGGCAAAACAGGAAGGGCCCCTAGTTCGCATCCTGGCAGGGTCAGGGCCCCGGCTCTCTGGGTGACGCATTTCACCTCCAGTGGACAGGCATGAAGGCCTACGCCTTTCCGTCCGCTCCCCTGATTCACAGGGTAATTTGCAAGATGAAGGAGTCGCGCCAACTCCTCATCATTCTGATCGCTCTGTGGTGGCCTGCCAGACCATGGTTTTCAGAGCTCCTCAGCCTCTCGGAGGGACCCGATACACCTCCCGACGGGCCCAGCACATCTTTTGGCACAGCAGGGGGGGCAGAATCATCCACCCCGCGCCAGGGAAACTAGCCTTCACAGCGTGGTACCCGAGCAGGTAACGCTTCGGCACCTTAGCCTCTCACAGGCCAATCTGGAGATCATAAAGGGTGCCAGGAGCAAAGCCACCAGGGCCCAGTACAAGAGCAAATGGACCAGGTTCTGCCACTGGGTAGACTCAAGGGAATTGACCCACTGGCCTGCAATTTGGACAACATGCTCTCCTTTTCGGCGCACCTCGCTCATTCAGGCATACAGGTCAACACCTGCCGTACATACCTTGCAGCCATTGAGGCTTACAGGAACTCGGAGGAAGGCATTTTTTCCTCCTCCAACCCTATCATCAAGAAACATCTGACTGGTCTCACGAGGCTCTACCCACCCATCAAGAGACCGCACCCTGTGTGGGACCATAATATAGTCTGGGGCGCCCTTATTAGTTGGTCTTACCTTGCCTCGCAGAGTCAGCGAGATTCAGGTGCTGGTCGCCTCTGAACCATATGCCACCTTTCACAGGGACAAGGTGGTCATGCAGACGCACCTGGCATTTCTGACCAAGGTTCCATCGGCATTTCACTTGAACAAGGAAATAGTTATTCCTACGTTCTTTACCGATCCCAAGCACAGAGAGTGCTGCACTGCCTGGATGTCAGGCGTGCCCTAAAATTCTACTTGGACAGGACCAAGAGCTTCCTCAAGTCAGACGCCCGGTTTATCACTTTCGGCAGCTCGAGGCCAGGCTACCAGTCATCCAAGGCCTCCTTATCCCGCTGGATGGTCTTGGCCATCAAAGAAGCATATGAGGGCCATCACAAGCCGCTCCCGGCCAACATGCATGCCCACGCAGTCAGGGCTAACGCAACGGCCATAGCATTCCAACGCCATGTCCCTTGGCAAGTCATAAGCAGGGTGGCCACTTGGGCCTCTCCCTCGACTTTCTGCAAGCATTACTGTTTGGATGCCGGCTCTAGATCTGATGCAGCGTTTGGACAGGCGGTTCTCAGGAACCTTTTTGCTTATGGAGGGTCTCCTCTCCACCCTGGGGTTACAATCAGTTGTAATCACCAATACAGTATGGAGGAAAGGGGACGGGACGTAAGAGTAATTATTAGTTACTCACCGTTGTGACTAACATATTCTTAGTACATACTCCCCTTTCCACCATACGACCCACCAACCTCCCCCGTAATAATACTGGTGTCATTAGGCAATTTTAAATCTATTATCGATGCGTCAATGGGGACTGAGGTGTTGCGCCGGAGGGCGGAGTAAGGGCAGCGCATGCTCCCTGGGCCGCGTGCCTCTAAATTTAAAGGGAAGAAGGTTTTTTCTGGTGATAAATCTTCCGTCTCCCGTCCCTTGGAAGGGACACCCATACAGTATGGAGGTAAGGGGAATATGGACTAAGCGTAGGTTAGTCACTACGGTGAGTAACTAATAATTTATAGTGTAAAGGCAAAATTACATGAAATAAGTTGCATGTCTCTGACAGAGGTGGGCGTCTCTTGGGGGTGGTACCAGCAATTAAATATGGGATTGACAATCGACCCAAAAGTTCTGGGTTGTGTCGCTACCATATCCACCACTCGAGAGGAGAACATGGGAAATTGTATTCAGAGATGAACTTGGTTGCCTTAAAGGCAAATGTCATGTGATGAAGGCTCGGTTACCAGTTATTGCAAATGCAAGATGTGTTCCCATTGCATTAATGGATGAAATCACAAAAGGAAAGAAGACATGCTATTATTGAACCCATAGAAGCATCAGAATGGTGTTCCCCAGTAGTAGTGGTGAGAAAACCAAATGGAAGTGCCCGCCTTTGTGTAGACCTCAGGGCACTCAATAAATGCATAGTAGTGGATCGTTCCCGTCTGCCAAATATTGGGGAAACTGTCAGCCTCACAGAAGGAGCTAAAGCATTCTCCACCCTCGATCTGGCGTCAGCCTATCACCAGATTTTATTACACCCCAATTCCAGAAGTCTCACTACATTCATTACACAAGATGGTACATTTCAGTTATAAGATTGACATTTAGATTAATATCTGCTGCTGCATTTTTTTCAAAGAATGATGAAAGAAACATTGAGTGATATTCCGGGAGTGTTATTTTACCAAGATGACATCTTGGTGATCGGTTCATCTACCAAAGATCATGATACCAAGCTCAAAATAGTATTAAGCAGATTAAGTGATGCTTATCTCGCACTGCAAACATCCAAATGTTGTTTCAGAACATCTCATATTGATTATCTAGGTCACCGGTTATTAGAAACAAGGATATTCCCAAGGGAGAGTTTCATTTCATCAGTACTGCAAACAACTCCCCCAAAAACAGATAAGCGATTGTTGTGGCGCCTTGCACAGTACTAGCATATGCCGATGACTTGGTAGTATTTGATAACACCATTAGTGGGCTTCGGCACTCCGCTACCACTTTATGGGAATATGCTAGATCTAATGGTCTATCAACCTAGACAAGACCAAAGTGCTCAGATTCACTGGGAAAAGAGCATCCCGAGTTAACCTGATGGTGGGTAAAACAAATATACCTTACGCACCCTCCTATCGTTACCTCGGAGTAGAAATTGAGCCTAACGGTGATTACCGTTACTGCAGACAAGGATGCACAATCAGGGTGGCACAAGTTACTGCACTGATTTCTGCATTCTCAAACAAGCAGAGTGGTTTCACGCTCTGGGGGACACGGCACCTATACATACAAGTGTTTACACCCATGATCACTTACGGCCTTGGGGCCCTCCTCTCTTTTGATTTATCTTGGCTTCAAGTGATGGAAGGTAAATTTTGGCGTCGGATATTGGGGTTGTCCCCAGGAGTGCCAATGGCCTTGATAAAACTAGAACTGGGTCTCCCATCACTAAAAGCAACAATACTCAAAAGGAGAGCTAGGTTCTATCTCAAAATGACCAGTTGCTGTTCAAATACCTTATTGTCTGTGATACATCAGGAAGTGGTTAAAAAACATACCACCTCACCCCTATTTAAATCTATGACAACATTTCTTGCTGACATAGGTTGGACACACAGAGGGGTAGCTTATACTAAGGTAGTTCAAAATGCACTTGGGAAAAGGGTGGGCCTCTGGGATTGGCTTGAGAACTTTGCACACCTGAGTACTTTAAAGAGCCTTCAATTTATCAAATACAGATTGTACACCTACATGAAGCCCCAAGCGTATTTGAATCTTTGTCCTACGAAAAGACTCAGACGTTTCATCACTCTGTTCAGATTGGAACAACTACCTACTCTGAGGAACCTGGGAGCCAGGGAAAATATTCCTGACCTAGAGCGAGTCTGTCGCCTTTGTAAGTCATCCGAATTCTTGGAGACAGCCAAACATCTTACGGAATGCCAGACATTAACTAGTACAATAGTACTTCACCTTGGTGAATTTGTACATAACCCCCAAACCATCTGTGAAATGTCATTCTGGCTATATTGCACAAACACCTGTAACATGCATCTGTTTATAGCCCTCTACAATATATGGCTAAAAATTGAATTAAAGTTGGGCCCATTGATTTGAGTAACTTGAGAACAGCAATGTGAAGAAAATATATGCCATTGTGGGACTTGTTTTAGGTACACTGCAAATCTTATTTAATATATGATCTCGATGTGAGTAGCTCTGGAAATATGCATACTATTACTCCAAGTGTATAAGTCTGTACAGCACTTTGGGAAAAGATAATATTGCTCATTCTTAATTTGATATATGACACACTATTATTTGTTCATTGAATTTGTTTTCCTTTCTTGAATATTATTTGTTTTATATGTTTCTTTTACTGAATTTAATGTACAATTGTTTATTATGTGTAAAGTTTGAATCTTCTTTCAATCTATATCACATTAAAGAATAAATAAAAAGATAAGAGGTCATGTCCTTTCTAGGACTAATGGAAAATATTCAATATTAGGGACCTATGTAAGAAAGGTCAAAGTTTGGAGTGGAACGCACTGTGAAAATGAATTCGCTGAGATAAAGAAGTCCATAGTCACAATGCCCCCATTCTCTCGTCTTTTGACTCCAGCAAGGCCACCTATATTTTGACGGATGCCAGCAGTACGGGGTTAGGAACAAAACTTAGGCAAGTTTCCAATTGTGGGGACAAGGCATTTGCCTCTAGAGTTCTTAAAGACGTTGAACAGAGGTACTCTGTTATAGAAAAAGAGGCTCTGCCTTTGTCATGGGCAATAAAGGTTTCCATCATTACCGAACCATAAACCACTAGTCTCTGTATTTATATAAAAAGGGCTAGATGATGCCTCAAGAAGAAGAAGAATGAATTTGGTAACATCCATACAAGGACATGACTTTACCATTCGTCATGTTCCAGGTAAGGAAAATGTTATAGCAGATTATCTTTTGAGGTTTTCAGTCCACATACATGATGAAGAACCACCATTATACGAGGTATTCTGTGTATGTGGAGAGTCAATAACCCAGGAGGAATCGCAACAGAGTTGCAACAATGATCTTGAAGTTAATAAAGTAAAAGAATTTGTACTCAATTAATGGACCGGATGGACACCTGACGAGGGTTTAGGAGCATTTCATAAAATAAAAGACTAACTTAGCATTGAGGACATACATGTGTTAAGAGCAGGGAGAATCATCCTTCCAAGTGGTGTAAGAAAAAAACTAATTGAGTTGGCTAATGAAAGTCACATGGGTATGTCTAGAACAAAGGGTACAGAGGTCAAGAAATGTGTTAAAAACTGCACCACATGTTGGTCATCAGACAAGGTACTCAATACGTGCATATATCCCTTAAAACCCATAGAAATGCCCAACACCCCCTGGGAATATGTTGCCTTAGATATTTTGGGTCCCCTGACATCTAGGGACTGAAAAAAGATGTATGTGATAGTAATAGTTAACCTTTACTCCCAGTGGGTAGAAGTACGCTCTGTATTTGAGGCAGATTCAAGAGCCATGATTACATTTATCGATGATACATTTCAAAGCTAAAGCATACCAAAATAAATACTTACCGATAATGGTGTCCAGTTCACAACCAGACTCATGAAAATGTTTTTAGACAATATGTGAATTGAACACCATAAATCATCAATATTCCATCCCTCCGCCAATGGTATAGCGGAGAGATGTAACAGAACGTGAATGCAAAGTATTCACATGTCAATTCAGGGTGGTAAAAATTAGGAGAATGACATTGAGACACTTGCCTTAACTTACAGATTATCACCACATGCCACAAAAGGTTTGATCCCATTTGAAGTATTAAGGAGGAGAAAAGCTGCCACTCATGTGTGCCCCCCTTGGTTGGGGAGAATGAGATTTATTGAATGGAAAGAGTTGGAACAAAAAAAGAGTTCAAAAGAAAAGTGAGGCATTAAAGGAATGGTACAATAAAAAATTCAACATTAGATTGACAAGGGTAGCGCATGGAGATCAAGTATTGGTGTGCAGACCAGTAGGTGTACTCAAAGGAGAGAGTACATTTGGTGGTTCATTCCAGATGATCCGATTTTGGATGATGCTGTTCTACTAATTGATGAACAAACCTGGAATAAAAGTAGATTAGCAACTCACCCTAAGTGACAGAGGTATAGAGGAAGGAAGGTGTGTTATATATCTCCCATACATCATATTACATTCAATTAGTATTGTGGTTATCATTACACTTGGATAAAGGTGAGTTCTCCTTATGTGGTCAATAAGATCTGTTATGTACGCTCCATCTTATTTGCTACTGTTCTCAATAAACTTGTTATGATGTTATTGCCATGTAAGGGCATAAACATTTTGGTAACGCTGACAAACATGTTATCGTTCTAGTAGTAACTGTATATGTAAACATGTTATCTCATGCCCTATTTCAACGTGCATTTTGTGGTTGTTGCCATACATATGACAAATCACAAAAAACATGTTTTGTAGTCTCCAGGTTCCACGGCAAAGTATATATAAGTGAACATCCCCCCGGTGTCAGTTTCATCTGCAGCAGGAGGGGCTCTATCTTTTATGAAAATAAATGCTTTTGAAGAAAACTCACCTTGACTGCTGGAAGTCCCTCACTTCAGTTAGCTATATAAAACTTGCTGAAGATCCCATACTCAGAATTCAAAAAGAGATTCACTAAAAGGGTTAGTACAGTACAGAGGAACTCAGTGGTACTATTTCAATGCAGAAGGCATTATTTTGTAACACACGCACTCTCATTTTTTTATACATTGCCTAAAATACAGAAGAACTTACTTGAACCTCCAGGCCGACCCATTCTTTCTGGAGTAAACTCGGTATTAGAACCCCTATCCAAACATGCCAACTACTTTCTTAGACAGCAAACACCCAATATGAATTCATATGTGAAAGGCACCTAACATATTGTAAATTTAGTGAAAGGGCCGGAATGTAACCCTCAAACATATTTAGACATTGAGTCCCTTTTATACAAGTAGTCTGAAGTAACTACCAAGGTGGGGCTCTTCTCTCAAGTACAGCACAGGACACCAGGTAAGTTCATAGGTAAGATTTATTGTCCAGTTATACACTTAGCCCAGGTGTAATGCAGGAAGAAACATTGGCCCATCCACACACCAGCTCAGGTCACTCTAACTGTCCACTTCACACATCATCATTCAAACCTCCCAGCATTCCATGTGACACCATCGAGTACCACTGACACCCAGATCACTAATAAGTAATGTGCAACAAGAACATTATTACAAAGTCCACAGGCCACAGTTCTGGAGATTGTACAGCAACATGATGAGAACCATTTCCATGATTTAAAAACCAACAATAAGAATTTCATAGTATGGTGTACCCAAATGACACTAACAAAGAACTGTTTTTGTTTCCAGGAGTCACTCTATCAACAAGCCGAGGGGGCAGCTATGGGATCAACAGTGGCACCCAACCTAGAGAAACCATATTCCAAGCCCAGCAACAGTAATTCTTTGCTTCATTTTCTTAGGTTTCACCCAAATCTTTAAAAGAGAGAATTTACCTTATGGACTAATACTTTCTTTAAGAAGGAGTAGCACTAACTTGGTCAATTTTGAGAGCTCAGCTGAGGATCTAACCAAAAGACAGATACAGAAAGGGTAACCAAAGAAAATAGTTTGCTAGGCATGAAAAAGAGCACAAAATAATGACAGGGAAGCACTCGTGGAACATTATAGACCAAGAGACAAATCAGAAAGGTTGGTATGTGTGACAACCATGTTCAATCTTTCATTAAAACTGAGAAAGATTATTAAGACACATTGGCACCTTCTTGAAAAAGAGCCCTTTCACACACCCTCAACCTTTGTTAGCATATAAAAAGAGTAAGTGCATCAGAAATGTTTTGGTAAAGACAGATCATAAACAAAGTATCACAGCAACAAATGACTATCAGTGAATCGTGGGGGCTTCCTAAGATTCGGGGCATCACCCACGTGGTAGCTGCACTGCATGTGTGTTTACTACAAAATCTACAGAGGTAGATATTGGTGCAGACACACTGGGGCTCAGTTTGGAGTCCCAGAGTATAAACAGAGGTGTGAAAGGCAGGCAGGCATAACAATGTTACGCCTGTCTTAACGCCACCATTCACGCTCTGCCAGATTTTCCAAGGCATACAATAAGCAGTGTCGTATAGCAATTTCCTTTGCAATTCTGTAGTATTCATAATTAAATTGACACTTGTGTAGCAAATATATCTATTTAAGTTACCCTGTTCAATGAATGCACAGCTCACCCTGCATTCCTCTCTTGCCCTGAGTCCTCTCTGCACCCTTTTTTCATCTGCTCACTGCAGTAATCATCTCCTCTACTCTTAAGTGCCAAAGTCCTGTGTGGGAGTGCTAGTCAAGAATTTGTTTTCTTCGGATAAGTGTATAGCAGAAGTAATCGGGATGACACTTTTATTAAACCAACTATATCCTGTCTGGCAAAGAGCAGTATGTGTTAACTATATATTTTTTAAAAGACGGTCATGCAATTCCATTCCTTACATAATGCATAATTGCAGTATTGCTATTGTAAAACACTGCAGTGTCTCCATGCTTTACAGTAAAGTTTAGGTTAGGATATCTAAATCTCAGTGTTAACTAGATTTCATTTTATTGGTGAAGTTGCATCATATTGACGAGTGAACACTTTTGAAAATGTATATGATTACACGGCCAAATACATTTGATGGCAAACATAGTTCTGTTATCTAGTGGTTGCATTAATCTGCAACTGGTGCTCAACCCATGAGCTGGACTCATACTTCTGGACATTGTATCTTATCACCCTACTTTATACAAGCTACCCTGAAAGTGAGATGGGTCACAAACTACAGTTTTCCACCTAGTTTGTCCAGTTCTCTGTCTGCTACACCATACACTCTGCTTAGTCACCTTACTCTTATATAATGAATACCCCAAAGTAACTAGATATGTACACAAAGTAGTGATCAATAGTTCCATCAGTCTGTACAACTACAGAGTTGCAAACAAAGTAAATATTAAATAAAAGTGTGCTCCATGATACTTATTTTGAGCTTCCTTATTGTGTTCCCAATGTACCATCTATTGCAAATGCATCTTATTCCGTATACCACAAATTGTGTATTGCAGTTGATGAAGTCTGGCATTCTTCTGTATGTTCTGTTGGGTGAGTGTATTTCTTTGAGTTTATCCATGATGTAAGGACAAATTTTACATCCTCCAAATTTGTGGTTCCCCGTAATTTCCGGCATTCTCGAAAGTGACTGGATGGTTCCTGTTTTGTGTTCCTGAGCCCTCATGTAGCTTGGACTGGTGATGGATTTTAATGATTTTGCTTTTCTAAATGTTAGCAATGCTTTTTTGTCTAGATACTTTGTAAGGATGGGGTCGAGTTGGAGAATATTACAGTGCTTTTTCAGTATTTTTCTTATTTTACAGACGTCGGAGGTTTAGGTGGTGATGAGACTTATTTTCATTTTTTCTGTTGTGTTTTCCTTGGTTTGATCTTTGTCGACTAGTAGTTCACTTCTGTATTTCTTTAGAGCTTTAAATTTGGCTATATTCAGATTTGAGATTGAATATCCTCTTTCAATAAATTTGTCTCTGCTTTGCGCTGGAAGTTCTTTAAATCCCATCTCTTCACTGCAGTTCCTTTTTATACGCAATAATTCTCCATAAGGAATATTTTTAATGGTGTGTGCTGGATGATTACTTGAGGCGTGAAGCGTACTGTTGCCAGCTGTTGGTTTGATTTACATTGTTGTGTGTATTTCCCTGTCCTGTACTTAGATTTCTAAATCCAGGAAATACATTTTTACAGTACTTTCTTCCATTGTTAATTTTAAATTTAAATTGTTAGAATTCAAATATCTAGTATATTCCAGGAGAGAGTTCTTGTCTCCATTCCAAATTATTAAAATGTCATCAATGTATCTGCCCCAATACATTATTTTTTTTGTGTCTGTAAAGAACATATGTGTCCAAGCATGTTCCAACTCGAAGTAACACATGAATAAATTGGCATATGATGGGGCAAATTTAGCCCCCGTAGCTGTTCCTTGAATCTGCCTGTAGATGCGAGCAAAATAATGTGTTAATTAGTGCAAATCTTAGCATATTGATTAGCATTTTGTTCTGATCCGAAAAGGACATTGATCTTGATTTAAGAAAATGATCTGTTGCTGCTATTCCTTTTTCATGTTCTATGAATGCATAAAATGATGTTACATCCAAGTGACCAACCTGTAGTTTCCTTGCCACATTATTGATTCGATTTGCTGAATGACTTGTTTTGTGTCCTTTATATAGGAGTCAAGGCATTGAGCTAGAGGGTTCAGAAATATGTCTATGTATTCTGAGATTTTTTCTGTTATAGATCCAATCCCATTGATTATAATGTTGGATATGGTCCATTGAGAAAATCAAATTCTTCATCACTTAAAAGGCCTTGAATGTGCCATTGTTTGCTTAGGTTTTTCCATTCTTGTCCCTTTTGCTTTATTGGGTTTGGTGATCATTTTTTCAATGTTTCTTATTCAATTCTCTTTTGGCTTCTTTTATGTAGTCTTGTTTGTTGAGGACTACTATTTTTCTTCCCTTGTCTGCTGATTTTATTTTTAATTTCCTTGTTTTCTTGTATAGCTTTAACTGCTTCTCTTTCTGTTTTGGAAAGATTTTGTTCCTTAGTTTTTGCAGCTGATTTAGATAGCTGTTTCTCAGAACTATTGTGACTGTTTTATTAAAGGTGTCAACCACATTGTCTGGTGGAAATTGCGGTATACATTTTGATGGTCGTTTTAGATGGTTGTCCTCTATTTGAGAGGGGTCTATATTTTGTTTGTGAATTAAGTCTTCCATCGTGAATGTATCCTGACTTGAGTCCAAATTAATTAATGTAATTATATCTTCTGCTACATCTGAAGACATTGTTGTGGGAGGTAAGTTTATACTTCCGGTTGTTTCCTTTGTGTTTTGTTGTTCAAAGAATTTCCTAAGCTTAAGATGCCTAAAGAATTTGTAAAGGTCTACATAGATTGAGAAGTAGTCAAAGGTATTAGAGAGACTAAATGACAATCCCTTGTTTAGGTGCCGATATTAGATCTTGATTCAGTATTGTTTTAAAAAGGTTTACTACTAGTTCTACTTCGGAAGTGGTTTGTTTATTTTTGATCTTGTAGTTACGCCTGGTTAGTCTGTTTCTTGATCTCCTCCCTGATCTTTTGCCTCTGTTACGGGTTTTGATGCTATTAAAGTATGTGGTCTTGTGTGTAAATTTGATCTTTTGCCACACTGAGATTGATTCCTCATTGTGTTTTGCTTGTGTCTTTTTAGTTCCTCTAAAAAAAGGACATTCAATTGCGGATTCCACTTGGTTTTGGTTTGTTGTTGGATCCGTATCACTGTCACTTTCTGAGATTCCAGTTTCTGATGATGAGAAAGACGAAACTGACGATGTCAAGACTGCTGTTTTTACTCCTGATTTGAAAGATTGTTTATGAAGACCAAATTGTTTCTGAAATAGATTCTTTTGTTTGCATATTCTTGTTCATCCCACTTGAATTTCTTTTGCTTTTTTAATTTTAATTCTGTTGTAAATTGCATGAGATATTCATCAAGAATTTGATAGTTCTTTAAGGAAGCTTCAGGTTGATTAAGACCTATATCTTTTTTAATTTGTTCAATTTGCTTGAGAATGTTTTCATGTGAATTAATTGCTTGAGTTATGACTCTTTGGATCATTTCAATTGATGTGCGAGTTAGCATTTCTTCCCACTCATTTAGGGCTTGTTTATCATCATCATCAAATGTGGAAAGATACAGATCCTTACGTCTCTAGGTATTCTTCCAACTTTTAAGTACATCTTGAGTGTTTTAATTTCCCACCATTTTGAAAGTTCTTTTTTGCTGAGATTCTCCAGTTGATCAAACATTTTCTTTAAAGATATGGTTTTGGGTTTGCTACTGGTTGTTGGTGTAGACCCTGATGATTGAAAAAAGAGTTAATCAGCTTTTTTTTCTCTTTGGTCATATGTATGCCCCATGTTTAGACTTTAATCACTTGTTGGGTTTATTCAGAAAACTCAGCCCAGATTCGGAGCTGTCTGAGATAATTTTAGGTGTGTTTGCAAACATTTGTAGGCAAGTTTTTCTGTGGATTTATTTTTGGTTTCCTTGTCGCTTGATCAAATATACACTGTTGTGTTTGCCCAACAGTAATTAATTCACAAAAATGTAGCTCTTCTTAATACATGCACTAAGGGTGAGAAAGATATTCAGAGTTTTATATTTATTTTTTGTGCAAAAACCTCAACATGTGTTTCAACACTTAAATGTGGATCCTCAGGAGGTGAGTACTGTTTCTGTGCTAATAACTTGTTCTAAAAATAAAATTAAACATTATATATAACATGTGTACAAATCCAAAAAAATGAAAATCAAAAGCTTCATGTCAATATTGAAAGGCTTACCCTTCTGATGATTTTGCTTGATTTGTTAATTAGTGCCTCAGCATAAATCCTTGAATTTGGAAGTCTTATCTGAGGTGTTTTAGAATTCAATTTTCTTGAAAGCTGATAATCATGGATCCGGTGGGAAAGAAGAAATTAGCGAAGTTTAGATTGCATAAATGGGTTTTATGTTACATTTTCACTACACCTAAAGATTACTGATAAGAAAACTGAGGTTGGTAAATCCATGTATTAAAAGACTGTATTCGTTAGCTCCATGCTTTTATTTAAGGATAAAAATGTTACTGATTCTAATTCTAAATGACTGCCTCTATATTTGCTACAACAAATGGCAATGTGATAGCAAGTCTTAATACAAGGAAAGGATGATTAGACTCTAAACTTACTTTATTTTCTCAAAATCGCCTGCGGCTGCCTAACGGTCCCAAGACTGAGTTTTCTTTAAGCTGTAAGTCCACATTTAAAAAAACACTTTTTACTTGAAAGAAGCCTCCATGGGCATTGCAAGAGAGCATTATACTGCTTTTTATTTTCATTTTGTTTTCTCCTATAGTAAAGTGAAATTAAATGTTCGAGACGAGGAGCCAGCAGGCCAGTTGCATAGCAACCACCTGGACAGCAGCACCTTTAATGTTTCAATTTGGCCAGCTGCGGGACTCTAAAGTACACATTAGTTACCGCCTTGCAGCACACTTTGCAAAAGTGCTGAGCCTGGACTGAGGTATCTTATTTTCGGGCTCTGGTGGATTCACTGCACTGGCTTTTGCCTGTCTTGCCAACAATCAGAGCGTGGGTACTGGACTCCAAATTACAGCCTGCCCACCAGTGATTGCTAAGTAAAGTGCGGCATGAACATTTTCAAAAATGGGACTATGGTCTGACCACAAACCTAAACGTGGCTTCTTGCTAGGTTGCCTCCCCTCACCAGAGTGCTGTGTTGGACTGTAATGGAGTAGACTAACTGCGCATGAAGGTATGTGTGGGTGCTCGGGGCAGGCTGTTATCATTTAACACTCATCAGAAAAGGCCCTTTTTTTCAGAAAGTCTTCTTTACCAGCAAATGTGAGTTATGTTGCATAGGTTTTCCTTTTTCATCGGATGTTTACATTTGAAGCCATGCAGGGTAAAAAAGAAGCCTGCAATTGCACGAGATCATGAAAAAATATAACTAACATCATGTCCCGCTTTTGAAAGAGTGGGTGTCCAATGAGTGACTGCCAGGGATGATCCATTATCTAGCTGTTTTACGGGTGCCCGAAGAGCCGGCTGAAGATGCTTGGAGGCCCATTTCAAAATGTTATTTCGGGAACCCATTGTCTACAGCTGGAAAGGTAGGCCTGAAAATGTTTGCAACAAATATGTGGTGTTAATTTGTGGTTTTCAAATGCAAAAGGGCAGTGGAAAATGTTTATTTTTTTTGTTCAACCAGTTTCAGGTGCCACTGTTTTATATCCCTGAAGCACATACTTCAGTGGTCTGCAAACTACAGCTCTCTTGATGTTTTGTGCTAAGCCCCACATGATCCCTCCCAATTGACAATGCTGACTAAAGTTGATGGGAGTTGTAGTGCAAAAAACATCTGGAGAGCCAAAGGTTGTAGACCCCCCCCCACAAACCTATTCACAAAATCAATAAAGTATAATGAATAGGAAGAGCTCATTCAGTGCAACATAGGTAAAGAACTTCCATTGGGCGAGTCATCTGTGTAGTTAATAAATGATCATGGATTATATTACAGATTGTCATGGATTATAATGACGAATGGGTTTTTTAATGCATATTGCAATGAGTGAAGTTCCTGGTTTTATCGTTGAATTTGCACAATATTATCCACACGTTGAATTTAAATAATCTCCACAAATATTCACTGCCACACTACACTAAATCGCTGAAAGAAGGACAAAAATGGTCTGTAATTATGAATCACCTTTTGGGGAAATTTACCTGTGACCAGTAAATCTACATTTGCAGTGAGACAGACCTTAGTTTATGATAATAAATGCATAACACCAGTCGTGATTCTGTACTGTATATATTCTAAAGGAACTGGCCTATTGCCCTCTGAACTGCACTGCAGAACAAAGAAAGATAGCCTGCATGGGTGGGTGGGATGAAATCCTAAATGACCACTTAAGTAACGCTAATACGCTTTCTTTGTCAGAGTAACAAGGCCTCCAAAGACTTGGAGGAATATTTCATTTGAAAGAGCTGACATTCCTGCCTACCCTTGCCCTCACCCAAGCTCACTTTGTCCAGCATAGGCGCAGGGCTTCTTTTCCCTTGTGATGTGTGCCGTCAGTGTCCACTGTGCACTCAGGGCAGCCACATTGCGATCGGTAAAGGAAAAAGCAAGTTTGGTTTCCCTTGTTTAGTCCCCGGAGATGTGTTGCCCACTTTCAACACATTTATATATATTGATGTTTGGGGGTGTGAGTGTGACAGTTTGACTTTTCTTTTAAAAAGTGGTATATAAGGTAATTAAAATGTGTGCTTTACAGTGAGAACCATGGGATGCCGCCATTTGGGAAGAAGGTTATAATACTGTCAAGCGATCCATACCGTGACACCCCTAGGTGAATCCCAATAGTCCCCAAAAAACCTAGGATGCCACAAAGTCAAGCCGCGGCCCAAAGAACAACCACACAACAGTGTGGGGCCCAACACCATATCCACATTTTGGTGAGCAAGAACACCACTTCAGTGCAAAGGGAATTACCTAGAATTGTTGACAACTGTTCCTTAGTCATAGATGGTGACTGCAGCATGGAATCTAGTGCCACCTAATGAAACAGTGGAGACGAACGCCACCATTAACCCTTGCCAGTACACTAGCAACCAATTTGTGATTATGTATAAGGAAAGGAATCATCTTAATATATTACAGTTCCACTAACTATACTTACCACAAACTTCTTATTGATGACATGGGTATATTCCTATATTGTACAGGACCCCTATATGCTTTCTTGAACTTTACTAAATCTGCATGCAGCAAGTTTCGTTCACATGGAGCGGTTAACGATCTTCAAAAATACGTTTCTGTTAGAACAAGATGGAACACGTGAGGTGCCCTATTGGGTTGATATGTTTAAGGCAAACGCAGCGGAAATACTACCTTCACCCAAGCTCTCCATTAATATGTTTTCAAGTATCTTCTCTAGTTTTATTCTATTTAGCCGACATAAAATCTACTTAGTTCGATCCTTCTGCATCGCATAGCCCGTACTGAATAAATCACACATGTCCGTAACCGTTCACCGACGCAACCCCTTAGGACACATATATACCCAAAATGGATGTAGTTAACACTATAGAGCACCCAGTGCATTTACTTGTCACTGTATGTTACTGCTTCTGCTCCAGCAAGGCCAGCGTATCCTTCACGCACCCCAGTTGCTTCAACGTTATGCCTGTCTGATCAGATCACCTTTGTACAGCACTGTTTTTAGTTCGACGTGCCCAAATCACTCGACCCAGGCGTACCAATTTGCCTCATCTTGTTTGCAAATTAGTGAAAGTAGAAGAAGAGCGCCTATGCAATTAATCCATGAAAATGGAAGGCAGGCTCCTATTCAAGCTGACAAGACATCAACATTTTTAACATCCATATTAGTATATGCAGAAAACGGGGGATATATCCAATTGCCTCTCTGTGAAAAACCAGCAGGTGTTTCACTGCCTAAACCCTGGGGATCCCTTACCTGGGTGGCCAGGGCATGGCCATTGCCCTTGGACCCAGACACTGGGGGTGGACAAGTACTGGAGTATCACCTGGGTGAGGGGTGCTCAGGGAGTAGGGGAGGAATGCCTGGTGGCGAGACATGATATCCCCCCTTTCAAAATACTCCTGTCCCATCCTATTTTATAGGATATTCCAACTTCCCAGATCTCCGCTCCTTTCCTACACAAACACTGAGCCGAGAAAGAGGTCTGAGGCTAAAAGGAGTACCACCCATGCAATACATTGGACATGTTCCACTAATAATGTCAGGCACTTGATCTTAATTACATACACCTGGTACCTATTAGCCCTCCCAAAGACAACAGGAATAGGCCCAAAGTTGGAAAGTTCTTATTGGCACATAAAAAAACAACTGATGTAAATATACAATTTTACAATTATGTAATAATTATTGAAAGTGGAAGCGCTTGCAGAGAACATTTATTAAAGCTAGTGCAAGTACCTTTTTCGGTTCTATTCATCAAAGTTGTTAGATTGCTGATGTGAGGAACCTGAGGGCGTCCTCACTTCTTTTCCTCATGGATCCTTCTCTAAGGTGGCCAGGGAAAGGCTGTTGCTTTTGGATCCCAACCCTGGGGGTGGATATGCGAGGGAGGATCACCTGGGTGGAGGGGACTTGGGAAGTGGGGAGAGGACAAACTTAGCTGAAACATGGTATCCCCTTTCAGAATGAACCCTCTATCCCTTGAGCTTACTGTCAGCCTTTTTCCCTTTCTTCCCCCCAAAATGTCCCACAGAAATATTACCTTAATACTGGGACGAGGAAGAGACCAAGTAGGGGGACACATCCTCATTTGGGTAAGACCAATAAAAATCAGTCTTCAATTATTAACACAGACACTTCCTTTAATTTAAACCTCCCCAAACACCACTCAGGTACTGAGACGAAGATGAGGGCTATGGAGGATTTCAGAGGGAACAGCCAGGCATGTCCAGCTAATTGGTTTCAACATGGTCAGGCAATTGAATTCAATGATCCACACCTGCGGTCATTTAACATTCTCAAGATGTATTAATATGGTGGCTCTCCAGCACAAAGGGAGAGACTGCCTGAAGAGAAAAAAGCAGGCTGGAGAGCCACAGCGGGCTGGAGAGGAACAGACTGAAGAGGAGCGGTGCCAAGCAGGAGCAAGAGAGAGATGCCCAGGCCAAGGCTGGCCATGAGGCGGTCTAGAAATCCTGCTGCCCTCCCTGCCAGGTACATGCAGCAGGAGCTGTGGGGCGCCGAAGCCTTCCGGTCACCGCAGGGATCCAGGAGAGTGAGCAGTGCTCTCTGTAGCTGCCGCAGAGGAAGAGCAGAGCTATTCGCTACAGGACACGCAGAGAGCGAGCAGTGTTCGCTGTCGCTACTGCGAGAGAGGAGCAAAGCAAATAGAAGCCGGAAAGCAGAGCAGAGAAACCTGAGGGAGATGCCGTATTCACCGGGTGAGTGAATAAAGTGAAACACTCCTACCGGGATGCTCCGGGGACTGGAAACAAGCACGTTTGAATAATGAACAAGTCGAAAGTTGTTCTAAGCATTTCTGAAAGTTGAAACAAGTAATGTTGAATACCAAACAAACCAAAGATCATTGTAAGCACTTTTGAATGCCCCACTGAACAAAAGCAAGTTATGAGTACTTGTGAATGATGTGAAAGCAAGGTGGTGCAAATAGCAGATACCACTGAATGAATTGTGTGAGACACTAGTAGTGGCAAAGCCAAAAGAATACTAAGAAGGGCATGAAATGAGAAAGTATTGGCCATAGCTACAGGAGTTCACAGAACTGCAGGTTAAGAGGAAATCTGTGTTGGCAAGAGCCAGAAGAATACAGAATGTGTAACAAAGTGCATATGAGTATCGGTTGCGTGACCTGTAATGGGTGGACCGTGTGGTCTGACAACTGCACCTAGACTGAGTGCCCCCCTTATGGAAAGAGCCAATGAAAGTAAATTTAAAGAAGCTTGGGTTTTGCAACAGCGTTTTATGTGACACTGAAGTCAAGAAACAGACTTACCTATGTGAACCAGTAGAAAGTATTGATGACAAATGATATGGGAAGAGTCCCAAGGAAAAGCTTGTTGTTTTGAAAAACTGGAAGATGTGTACTTGGATTGTTTTGGCAAGCTGGAAGATTTGAACTCTTGGGAAGGAAACCCCAAGACATTGTGAACGGTTTTGAACTTGTGGAAGAGGAAGCTGATTACAAGCCAAGAGGTGGAAGAAGCTCAGAACATTATTTTCAACACTATTCATTTAATCATCTGACATCCCTATACATTGTATACAGTTAGTTGTGAGGACAAGTATAGATTTTGGACACAGGCAGACTTTTGATTCAGACTTCATGACATGGACTATCATTAGTTTTCTTTCGGTAGGGAAATCCCACCTTAGCATAGGGCAAGCTAAGCCTTACTCCATCCTGCCTTTTTAGTTAATAAAGCCTTTTGAGAACCAATCTTGACTCGATTGATTGATTGATTGATTGATTGATTGATTGATATTTTCTTTCTATCGCGCTCGTACACAAGTGGTTCAGTGTCAAATTGTTTGTGTCACCTTCATGATGCCTTCACACTGAACAGAGGAAAAAGGAGTAGTGGAGGATCTGAATGAAATAGACGGACATGAAGGTAGCAGAAACTCCAATGTTGTCTGATGAGAAAGGGTATGTTGATATTTATAGAGCAAAGAGGCGTCTTGGAATTTCCATGGAGCCACTTCAATAGATTGCTCACAGACGACGTTCCAATGAGATGTGCAATAGCGTGGAGACAAGGGGCGTAAGCTTAAAGTTAGCATCTGCTGATGTCAGCTTGAGGGGCATGTGTTATGATTTACTGGCACCAGGGCAATTGAACTTAGGGAATTGGGTATCAGGTAATAATGTCCCTATATATATATATATGTATACATATATATATATGGTTGCCGTAAATAATGTTGCTGGGAAACGTTTGTGGCGACATTGTATAGGTGAGCATATATATAGGGACAGGGGGAGCAGGGGATGCAGGAGTGTCCCTCGCTCCCCTTGAAATAAAAAGGTTTTGGGGGTTGCAGGGTGTTCCCCGCATGTTCCATGTAATAATGTCCACGCAAAAAACTGTCATTTTTCAGCGATTTCTTTGCATGGCGATATTTTTCCAGGGACATTATTACATGGAACAGGAATTGATCAATGGATATGATTATCACAAGATGGCGGTTTCCGACCTGTGTGGCTCGCATGTCTAAATGTCAGAAAATCGAAGGTAGTATGCATTGGAAAAGAAATTGTGATCGATCTATTCATGTGCTCAGAAATACATGCCCTATCCATATGGGCAATACGATGCCTGAGAAAACTTCTTTAAGTTCTTGTTTACTACAAAATAAAACTTTATTTTTATTGTGATTAAGTTAAAACAATAACCTTTCAGAACAGTTCATCAAAGATCAACATTATAACACATTACCAAAATTCTTTAGTACACCACAATTTCTGCAACCAATTCCACAATATAAAACCACAATAAATCAGAATATCAATTTCTCAGATTAAACCAGAGGTTAATACAGAGTGGAAGCAGAAGTGCTGTCAGAAGTGTACTGGCAGTCGGCAGCGGAGAAGTTCCTGTTCTCATTGCTATGTGGAAGAGGGTTGCTATACCTTTAACAGCCAGAGGAGACTGTACCTTTAAAAACCTTGTATGGCGCAAAGTACCGGCAGAAGTGCTGGCAGAAGTGTGCTGGCAGTCGGTGGCAGTCAGCAGTTTGCACTGGTGAAGGTATTGTAAGCTACCCCTGCTTATGGTGAGTAAGCCTGGTTTGGATGCTTGCGGGTTATAGTATGAAACTTTTGCCGATGTTCATGAAGGAAACTGACTACCCACCCTGCGTATAGCTTCTGCCTTGATTTGGAACTTTGTGAGAATTGGCCTCAGTTTTTATTGTTGTGCTTGACAGAGTATTGTTTTTGTTCATAGCACAGGGATTCGCCTCAGCGAATCGGATTAAATCGTTTTATGCCCTCTGGAGTCACTCTGTGGGTGAAATGTCTGATCTGTACTGGGTGTGGGGGGAAAGGGGGGCCAGCGGCAGAACAGTGGGTAATGCTTTAGCGTCCACTCCAAGGCCTTGCAGCCAAATGTTTAGTTCTGCTTGGGCAATCTTAATGTAGACATGGCTGTTTTAGTGGTCTCTGCTAGGGCGGATGCCCTTATATCGATTACTCCGGGCTGTAAGTTTTACTTCGAAGGGCATTGTTCTCCCCTTGTAGGGTGGCTCCCTGAACCCTATGAACATGTCCATGCGCTATGCAATGTCTCACTGACCAAGGAAATAACAGATGCGGAAATGTTAAGTGCAGCGTTGGTGGGAAACTCTGGATCTGTACCTTTTGCATCTAACCTTGGTGGAAATAATTTGCTCTTAGGGAATGAGCCCTCGCAAATAGTTGAGCAGAATAAGGTTCTGATCTGGGGCCCAGTCCGAGGCTTATGGAAGAACGGTCAAGAGCTTTGAGTTAAGAGGGGGAATCAAAAGTTGGATAGGCAAGATTACTGTTCTCCAAATCTACTCTTTGACTCTGATAGCAGCTGGTCCTCAGAAGAGTCTGTAGTGGAAGCCTCCAGACATTTCATCCCATGATACAGGGCCCCTGATTTGCTGCCTTCAGGATCACACCTACTAACAACATTGGTTTTTGTACCTAAATCATTTGTGGGGTTATTTTATATGGTGAACACAAACCTTATGGCTGAATGTAATTTCATAGTCCAAATGAACGTTAAAATTGCTTTTCTCAAAGGGTACTGTTGGGGGTGGTCAAATTATGGGGGCCAAGAGCAAGTATTCTGATAAGGCTTCAACCATGAATAAGGTTTGCCAAACAACGATTGAAGTGGGGCCTGAGCTGGTCCCTTCTGTAATTGTATATGATTCCCTGAATAGGGCTTCAATTGAGGAAGAGGTAAATGTGAGGGGGCAAAGAGGGTCTCGGTTAGTAATCAATACTGTTAGGGAAGAATCAAGTATTTCTCAGGAAAAGGAGAGGTGTGAGGTTGTGACCTTTAAACATGCCTTACGACTGGAGCAGGTAGAACGTGAGGATAACTTGTATTCCATCTTTCAGAAGACAAAAAAGACAAGGGGGCATAAAAGTAACAGGCCCCCATTACGACCCAGGCGGTAAGTAATCGAAATTACCGCCATGGCGTAATGAGCGTTAACGCCATGGTCCGATGGAGATAAGAGCGCCATATTACGACCCATCGCGCACGAGCATTACGCCATGGCGGTAACGTAAACTACGCCATGCCGTAAATAGCCCTTACCGGCCTCGTTAACAGCTCAGGGTGACCTACCGCCACCCATCATTGCGCCGACCGTAGTCAGCGGTCACCGTAATTAGCGGTGACCGCAATTAGGCGGAACCGGAAATAGCGTAATCGCGGCGGAACGGGAAACAGCACAGCGGCCATCTTAAAAAACACAATCCATTGCCATCCTACCCAACCACACCACAACCAACCCTCAAACCCTGTCATTCCCATAACCCACCCATTTCCTCACCCAACCATGCCGAAAGTTGTGAAGAAGGCATGTGACAGGCAGCGGCAGGAGCGCTACAGTCATGAGGAACTGCAAATGCTTGCAGACATGCTCCAGGAGAAGGCCGATGTTGTCTTCTCCACTGAGATGACCCGGCCAGCCATAGGCCGCAAAAAGGAGGTGTGGGAACTTGTGGCACAGCGTGTCAGTGCTGTTGGAACCACCCCACGCACCTCCAAACAGTGCCGCAAGAGGTGGGACGACCTGCGGATCAGGGTCCGGGGCATTATGTCTGCCAACCGTAACCTGGCCCTGGGAACTGGCTGGGGAGCACACTCCCCACTGAAGATGCAGCCATGGGAGGAGACATGTGCCTCTCTGATTGGCATTGAGTGCATCGAAGGTGTCGGCGAGATGGAGAGAGGGGTCCCGACATCTGGAGACACAGGTAGGTGCCTCATATCCAGCCTTGCAAGACACCCTGATACACTTGCACGTGACAATCACAATGTGGCAGACGCAACACATCAGCAGATGAGCCACACCCTGCGCACATGCAGCATGTACACTGTACAGTAGGCAGACACACACCTGCATGCAAAACCGAACCTAAAGGGAGGCAACCTGTATGTCACGGGCTACTAACTCCACCATCTATCCATTACACTCTTCACAATGCCTGCTCAATGTCCGCTGAGGTTTATAGTGAAAAAACCGAATTACAAAATCTCGAAAAAAAAAATCTCGAGTCCAAAATCTCGAAAAAAAAAATCTCGAATTTTTTTTTTAATACGTTTTTATTTCGAAATGGGGGGGTTCCCCCCCAACCCCCCTTTTTTTTTTTTTATTTTACCCTTTTTTTTATACTTACCTGAACCCACAAATACATATAAATAAATAAATAAATAATTCGAGATTTTTTTTTTCGAGATTTTGGTTTCAATATTTTTGTGATTCGATATTTTGTTTTCGGTTTTTTGACCGACCACCGTCCGCTGAACCATCAATAACAGTCACCCTCCTCTGCTCCACCACAGGCTCGCAATCGGACACTGGCAGGGACGACAGCACCAGCACCCCAGCCAAGAAGGCCAGGAAAGTGGAAGAAGGGAACCATGCATCCACCTCTGCTGGACCCAGGCCGAAACCACGCCAGGCTGAAGAGGCCAGGGCAGCAAAGTCCCCCGAGGAAGGGGTCGTGACAGCTCCTGCAGCCCAACAACACCCACTGTTGCCCACTGAGGGCAATGTGTCAGCAGGGAGCAGTACTGTTGGGGAGACTGCAGCCATCGCTGCCTGCTCCGATAGTGATGTGGAGGATGACACTGGACTTGCCCACAACACGCAACTTCACTCACCACACCTATCCCCAATCAGCCATCATGGAGATGACACCCAGGGCCAATCGCCTGCTAATTCATGGCCAGCAACTCCAAGCCCAGTGGGAGTTGGGGAAGATGGGAGTAGTCCCATTGGTCCCCCATTGGCACCCTCCATTGGGCCAGATTTCCAGCTGTCGCTGGAGCAGATTGCCAACAGGCAGGAAGTACTGGGCACACTCATCACGCAGCATGTTGCAGAATGTGGAAGTGCCAGTGCAGCCATGGAGAGGAGTGCTGATGGCATCAGGTCTGCCATCCAAACTGCCAGCAGGGACATATGCACCGAACTTGCTGCAGTGCGGCAGATGCTGAGCCAGCTCATCCAGACAATTGTGGACACATGCCGTACTGAGCAGCCCGGTACATCCTCAGCTGCAAGTTCAGCACAAGCCTCTCCCGTCCGCAGGTCATCCAGGACCCTGAGGAGCACAGGCAGGGGGGCCCCAGGTTCCGGGAGAGGGGGCAGTCAATAGTGTGCAAAACTATACACACTTCACCACGGGCACTGTCACATGTTTGCAGGGTGTTCAGGGGGAGGGGGAGGGGGGAATTGGGTGTGTTGGAGTGTTCAGGGGGAGGGGGAGGGGGGAATTGGGTGTGTTGGAGTGTTCAGGGGGAGGGTGAGGGGGGAATTGGGTGTGTTGGAGTGTTCAGGGGGGAGGGGGAGGGGTTCTGTTATACCTATTCAGAAGAACAATACACTTTTTCATTTCTCACAAACGAAATGTGTGGACATTGCTCATTGCGTATGTGTGCTTTATTGTTATACAGTCCACAGTGTTGACATACCAGACACACACAGTGCCCCATGTGCCATCCATATGTTACACACACGCTGTGTGTGCTAGAAGTACCGGTCAATGACATTCTGACGCATTATATGTCCCTCCTGTGCATCGCTGCCTCCCTGAGGTGCTGCCCCATCCCCATCATCATCATCCCCATCATCAGGTGGTTGTGGTTCTGCGTCAGGGGGCAGAGGCACGTTTCGTCTGATGCACATATTGTGTAGCATGACACATGCCATGACGATCTTTGCAACCTTCTCATGGCGGTACAGGAGTGCCCCGCCAGACCTGCTGAGGCAGCGGAAACGTGCCTTCAGTAGGCCAAAAGCCTGCTCTATCACCACACGGGTACGTGCATGGGCACGGTTGTAGTCCTCCTCATGCTGGTTCGATGGGTTCCGCACTGGTGTGAGGAGCCACCTCTTCAGGGATAGCCCGCATCACCTGTAAAATGTGAGAAATGAATGTGTCAGGAACGAGATTGATTTGTGAACATGACGCACAACCATGCCTTGATTCCGACTGTTACTGTGCACCAATTAGAGTTGTACTAATGGATTTACACTGTGCAACCAGTATGTGTTCATGGCTCTCATGTACTGTTTTGCATGCAAAAACACAATGCAGGGGGGACGATTGCCTTGTGAATGGCCATCCACTGTGTCTGTTCAGGCCGTCATTCATGTGACCTTGCACGTGTCCTGTGAGCTTGAAGCTCACATGATAGCAACATTGATGTCTGGCTCATTATGACCCCAGTGAGCATTACTGGTGTCAATGGGGACAGTTTGTGGGTCTTGTAGTGGTGCATTGATGTTCCTGTCTGTCATGTGCCTCCTTTGTGCGCAGTTGTGGGGGACAGGCCTTTCAGTAGTTGATGCATGGTGACGTGCATGTTGGTGGTTTTCTTTAGGGTCAATGCGGTCACAATTTGCACAATGCACTTGCAGATGGTTGTGTCGTTTTTGGGATACACTTTCATTCACATGTTGGGATGATTAGGTCAGGCATAATGTGTACACTACTCTGTTGACGTCAGTGCTGCCACAGGGAATGATCTGGCTACTGCTAGTTGCACCCATGTGACGTATGCATCACCCCCCTGTATCTGCCAGATGAAATATGCATTGGTACGTCATTCAACACCCACTTTGCATTTCCATGCTCATGACATTAGACTCACCGAGTAGGTAGGATCTTGGGCCTGCATGTCGCTCCATGTAGCGTGGTATTGTGGAGTTCCGAAGGACCATTGAATCATGGGTTGATCCGGGGTATCTGGCAGAACAATGTGTGATGATCCTGTTGGAGTCACAGACCATTTGCACGTTGATTGAGTGGAAATGTTTACGGTTGCGGTACGGTACCTCCATGGCATGTGGGACCACCAATTCAACATGGGTGCAGTCAATGGCACCAATGCAACCAGGTATGCCGGCCAGTGCATGGAAACCCACTTTGGTGTTGGCAATCTCCTGGGCAGACCGTGGTAATGAGATGTGGTCATCTGTGTGCTTGAGGAGGGCATCGAGCACTTGCATCAGTGTACGCGAGAATAATGGTTGTGATATGCCATGCAAGTGCCCCACTGTGTGCTGGTAGGTGCCTGTGGCCAGGAAGTGGAGCACGGACACTACCTTCAGTAGGGGGGGGTGGCAGTGGGTGTTTCAATCATGCTGACGATGTCGTTGTGTATCATGTCCACAATGGTGGTGATGGTGTCCCGGTCCAGTCGGTACAGGGTGTGGATCTGCTCAGCGGTGAGGTTGATGGGCTGGCTCTGATGCGTGGGATTGGGGGCTGCCTGCGTGGTGGCACTGGCTGTGCTGGTGGGGCTTGCTGGGCCTGCCTTGCCCTCCTTCTCCTCCTGCGTCTCCTCTGTGCAGCCTGTTGTTGTTGTTGTTGTTGTTGTTGTTGTTGTTGTAGTTGCTGTTGTAGCACTCGCATTGCTATCAGGTCCTCCAGCCCCAACATTGCTAGTCCTATTGGTATCATTGTGGAGTGTGACTGGGTGTGGGAAGGGGTGGGGTGTGCTCTTTTTGTACTTCCTGAGTCTGTATTGCCTTCACCTGTGCTGTTTCTGTGCACCTGTGGCAGCTGCATTCACTTTACATGGCCCTTTACGGTTGGTTCGCGATGGCTTAATTAGCACCATGGCGGTAAGGTACTTAACGGGCTGGGTGATGGCGTTAGGGGCATGTTCGCTTGGGTCGGCATTCGCGTACCTTTCCGCCATGGCGCTAAGTACGGTGTGGATGTTCGCGTGCGCGCGCCCTTGGCGCAGTCAGCGGCAGCGTTAGCTACGATGCCGCTAATGACATCGTAGTTTACGGTCACGGGTCGTAATCGGCCCTAGCGGAAGACGATGGCGGTAATCGTTTACCGCCATCGTTTTTCACTTTGCGCCAGGGTCGTAATGAGGGCCACAATGTTTTTAAGGAATCTAACCACTCCCAAGAGTAGCTCCAACAAAGTAAACTCAGAAAGTCTACCTAAAGTTGGACAAATGGTTCTCCTGGGTGTGCAACAAAGTGGCCCAAGAGCTACCCTAAAAAAAGGGGACTTTAGGAAAAAAGCAGACTGGGGACATGTCTCAGCACAGTCCATCCTGTCAAAATGACGAGTCTGTGGATGATTATTGTGAGGGGTCAGAAATGAGAGGTGAACACAAAGTGGTAATATTCTCAACATCAGCCAATTTATTAACAGAAGGGAGTTTGGCTAAAGGCCTAACTTTCCCTATTCCAAAGTGAATGTCCCTTCCTATGAAAAGAAAACTAAAGCTGGCAGACCTTGTGTCCAAACTAAATCTGCCCCTCACACTAATGTGCACAAGCTAAAGGTGCAAGGTAAATGTTTCTAATTGCAATTCAACAAAAATGTGCAAGAACTTGAACATATAACTTCAACAAAACAAGTATTTCAGGAACCTTTTTCAAAATGTTCTATTTCAACAATAATCTATTAAAGGCAATACAATGGTCTCTTTCACCTAATACTTTCCTCAGGATGGCAAAACAAATGTCTCTTTTACAACTCTGGTTGGAATATAACAAAGAGAAAGTCTCTCCTAGTGTTTCCTGATGGCACAACAGAATATCTTTTCCACAACACTGGTTGGAATATGGCAAAGGAAAGTCTCTCCTAATTTTCAGGATGGTTAAACAAATGTTGTTTCTCCAATATTGGTTGAAGTATGGCAATAGGCAAATCTTGTCTAATTCTCTGATTGACAAGATGTTCAATTTAAGCAACAACTTGATATGACAAAAGTTTCTCTTTAACATACAAGTTAAAAATGGGTCTCCTGGTATGTTCTCCTGCCAGGAAACCTGTCAACTGATTCTCTTGATAGCCTGGTTTACTCCCCAGCCAGACATAACCCCCTTTTGGGCTGATACAGATCCACTGGTGTACTCTTCTGCCCGGTATCTCTACCCAGCAACGTTCACTACCTGATGTTCTTATTAGGTTTCTCTGTAGCATTAATATCCCTCTTAGATGTAACTCAATTATACTTCTTCAATGATACACCTTTGTTGACTTCAGGTATTACTTTTTACAACTTTCCCCATACTGACATTCCATTTTTAAAAATGTATTTATTCATAACATTTTTGTAACGCCCAAACCCAGGGGTATCATGGTGTGTGGTGCAGTCAGAAACAGTAGGGGTCAGTACAAGAAGCAATCATTAGCCAATACGTATCAAATAGCCAAGTTCTTTAAAGTTTTTTTTAACGTTGTGTAGGTTTGTTCATTTCTGATGGCTGTCGGAAGAGTGTTCCATAAGTTGGTGCATTAGCTGCAAAGCTGATCCGCCCCTGCTCTTTTCCTCTTATAGTGGGGGGTGAGCAGTGAGATGCTAGAGTTAGATCTTAGAGAGCACACCGGTAGTTTCAGAGTGCGGCAATTGTTGAGGTAGGAGGGTGCTTCTTTATATACGCACTTATGTGCAATGGTTAGAGTTTTAAAGTCAATCCGGGCTTTGATTGGAATCCAGTGTGCTTCTGGTCTTGTTGCAGAGATATGATCGTATTGTTGTAGTTCACGGGCGGCATGCAGGGCTTTATTTTGCAGATGTTGTAATTTAGCCAGGTTGTGTGCTGAAGTGCCCACGAGGAGAGAGTTACAGTAGTCTAGTTTGGATAGAATAAGAGCATGTGTCAAAGTTAGGCAGTTGTCAGGTGACAGAAATTGCCTGCTTAGAGATACAAGTCTGGCAGTGGATGAGACTAGTGCATTGATGTGCCTTATCATGATTAATTCTACATCCAGGTAGGCACCCAATGTTGTAACCTGTTTTCGGACTGGGATGGCTGTGCCATCAATGCATAGGGTGCTAACTGTGTCTAGGTTTTTCAATCGAAAGAGGGAGCCCACAATGAGGAGTTCAGTTTTATCATCATTTAGACAAAGATTGTGGGTGGCCATCCAATGTTGTATAGTGCCGCAGACTGAATTGATCAATGCAGTGTCTGTGGCGTGGTTTCCTGTGATGGGGATGTGTATTTGGCTCTCATCAGCAAAGTTGGTGTAAATGATTCCCAAAGCATCCAGGAGGTCAAACATTGGCTTAGTGTAGGTGTTGTAGAGCGTGGGTGAAAGACAGGAACCTTGTGGGCAGAGGTGTAGCCAGGATTGCCTAACAAATGGGGCCTGAAGCTAACATAGTTGGGCCCACCGCAGGGACATTAACCACTGTAAATGCCCACACAGTGCTGCTGAGTGGGCATTTAGAGATTTTGGGTGGGCCTAGCCTGCTCAGGCCCTACGCTGCCTGCGCCTCTATTTGTGGGACACCTAAGGGAGAGGGCATCGGCTCTGCGGCGACCTCTCGAATGAATACCCTTGTGTTACGTTCGCTGAGGAAGGTTTGGATCCAAGAGGTGGCTTTGGGGGAGAAGTGGAAGGGCTTACTGAGAAGCTACAAAGCGTGTTGTGGTCGACCAGATCGAATGCCACAGATAGGTCTAGCAGGAGAAGAATGCCCAGGATCCCTGTATTTGTTTGTTTTTTATTTGTCTTTTATTAAGCGCCTTAAGCCAAAGTGCTGAATATCAAAATGAGACACAGTACAATAAAAAATGAATAAGCAATTAGGTCCAGGAAACCATCACTCAGGAAGGTTGAAGTAGATGAAATTTTAAAGATCCACATAAGAGAGACTAGACAGATATAGAACGAAGAGAAAGTGGAAGAGCATTCCAGTGAAGGGGGGCAAGAAGTTCATAAGATCGAAACCGAGACTGAGCACAGGTAGGATGTGGAGCCAAAAGTCAGAACTGAGAAGAAGGCCGAAGAGAGCGAGAGGGAATGTAAAAAGATATTAGTGCAGCAAGGTAGCTAGGGGCAAGACCATGAAGAGACTTGAAAACAAGACAGAGAAAATTAAATTTAATTTGAGAATGAAAGGGCAGCCAGCCGAGTGCTGCCCTAATCACGGATGCTGTCCATTCGTAATTTAAGGTCAAGGAGGGATGTTTCCGTGCTGTGTTTTATGTAGAAGCCTGATTACCTTGTTCCAAGCAGGTGGTGTCGCTTGAGGACTTGTTGGACTTGAGCATAGGCTATCCTGTCTACTATCTCAAGTGAAAATGTCACTGTGGTTATAGGGCGGTAGTTTGTAGAGGTGGAGGGATATAAGGAGGGCTTTTTAAGGAGTGGGGTGATCTATGCTGCTTTGTTGGCTGGAACAATGCTAGTCAGGAAGGAGGCATTGACGAAGTCTGTGATGATGTGTGCCAGAGTAGATGCACAGAGTTTCACTATTTGGGCGGGACATGTGTCACCTTTGAAGTTGGTGGGTTTTAGTGACACAACTGTAGCTAGCACTTGTTCTTTTGTGACCGGTTCAAACTTGAAGGGTGGTGGAGAAGGGGTAGGGACAATGTTTAGGGGGTCAGGTATGTTTTGTGGGAGGGCTTTAGTAGCCAGGAGGGCTTTTTGTGTTGATCCTGTTGCATAGTGTCTCCATTTTATTGCAATAAGGTGTCTTGTATGGTAGTACACTAGGCCTTATCGATATGTATGGAAGACTTGTTGGGGATGGGAGATTAAAGTTCCCTCAGCATGGTGAATAGTTTTTTAGGATTAGAGCATGCTTTGGAGATATGAGTGTTGTAGGAGTTGGCTTTAAGAGTGACTATGGCTGTCTTGTAAGAGTGGGAAGCAAAGGCGAGAGCTTTGCAATTTGTAGGGGAGGGGTGCCTTCTGTATAGATGCTCTATGGCTCTTTTGTCCCTGCGTGGACATACAAGCTCCTAAGTGAACCAGGACTTGTTGGGCTTAGGTATTTTGGAGGTGAGGGGGGGTATGCTGATCTATAACATGGAGAAGGCAGGTGTGATACTGGTTGGCAAGGTCATGTGCACCTAGAAACACGTGTGTACTGGCGCGTTATAAATGCCACATCATATCATATCATGTGGATTTGGGGTAGTGTACAAAGAAGTGACGTTAAGAGACTCCTGTAGTCTACTCTTCGGTGTGTCCTGGGTCAAGTTTTGAGTGTTTGCGTCAAGCACTGCGCTCAGCGCTGGAGTATGGATGATGTGTGGAGGGGAGAGGCTGAGATTAAAATGAATGAGGGAATGGCCAGACCAGGGTATGGTGCTAATATATTCGTGATGTCGATATAGCGTTACCAGTGAGAATCCAATCCAGGATTTGACCTTTGTTGTGGGTAGCAGAGTTAATAAGTTGGCTAAATCTCATGTCCTCTTAGGCTAGTGCTAGGGCATCTGCTTTGGTGTGTGAGACCTCACTATAACCAAGGTTGAGGTTATCCAGGTTGATGAACTTTGTTGTTGGTTTCATGAGGGGGGTAATCAGGAGGGGGATGTCAAGTTCTGGCCAGTTGCGTCCATTATGCTGGCAATAGGATAGAGTAGAAGCATATTGTATGTGGTGAGTGGGTTGGCTTGCAGCTTGAGTAGTAGCATTTTGAATTCTGGTGTGAGAGGGATGGGGATGAATCTAATCTGGAGCGAGGACTTTGCTATGAGTGCTAAATGTAAGAAATGTGAGAAACCTTAAGATGTCTCACTTACTAGTTCCCGGGGATCTGTCATCCAGGCGGCCAGGACACGGCCATCCCTATTGGATCCAGTTGCTGGGGGTGGACCAGTGCGGAAGGATCACCTGGATGGGGGGGGTCCTCTGGAAGTGGGACACCGAGAGGTGAGACGCGGTTTCCCCCCTCTTATGACACATCTTCCTCATCCTACCACGTAGGATATTCAGAAGCTCTAACCACCCTTTCCAACATAAACACTGTTGCACACCACGGAAGACAACAAACTAACACCAGAGCTATTTACCTGACATGTCCCAACATAAGGGTCAGGCAAAGTAAGGCAATTGACCAGAACCACACACACATGATGGCCCTTTCCTTTCCCTACAGGGTAAAACGTGGAGCCCAAGAGCACACCAGGATCAAGGCAGAATGCACAACGAGACAGCTATCCCAGGGCGGCAATTCAAGAGGAGGAGAAAGGCAGCGAGAACCGAAGAGGTGACAAGGAGAAAAGAGACCTTGCCCTTTCCGACCCAGTTCCGCGAAGCCTCGGTGGAAGGAAGCATAAGACTGTGAACAACAGCCAGTGTGTGTTGCAGCAGATGTCAATGGTACACGCAGCAGCCCTACACTGATAATCAGGACAGGGAGAGACGCTTGCTACAGCGGTACCGTCCTTGACTCCAGAAACAAGAAAAGCCAAGCAGTTCATCACAGCCATTGAGTCGAGGGGAGAATCATCAAGAAACCAAACTGTGTTGAACAAAAGTTACAAATGGCAAATTAGGTGGAGTTCAAATAACTGTTAAACTTTTAACAGAAAACCAGCTACAGAGGGGTCAGGCACCACATGGGTGCTCATCCGAAGGGCTCTGGTTGATCCCACGTTTGATGAAACTAACGATACCAGAAGGCTTTAGAAGAGTTGCAAGGAAGAGATCAAAGTGGTCATACAGGAGTCTAGAAAAATCCCCTGTACAGTCGAAAGTGTTTGACCGGCAAACCATTGGAAAAACTATGGGAAGTGAATCCTGCATATGTGAGAAAGTAGAAGAAATTGCCAGGCTGGCAAACATGTACCTGATGGAGGGATGCCTGCAGAAGGGGGCGAAGCATGATACCCCAATGAACATTGTGTTGACAAGAGTGAACCCGACAGAGGGATGTTCACAGTGGATTGTTTAAAAAGACATTAAGACTTGTGAATGTGAAAAGAAAAATTGTTTTGGAAAATGCCATACTGAACTCGACAGGGGGAGGCAAACATTTGAGAAGGGTCTGAGCCCAGAAGCGGGAGATCAAGGGGTGAAAAGCCAACACCCACCAACACGTGAGTCAACAGATAAAACATTACAATACAAGCCACAGTGAACCCGACGGAGGGAGGCTGATATTCAAGAGGGGTGTGAGCCCAGAAGAGGAGGACCTAGGGATGAAGAATCATCACCCCGGGTGCAATCAGAAAGGACTTTTTGTTTGTTATTTTGAACATAGCAGGCACTCGGAAGCAAGAGGCTTAACCACTGAAGGTCCTGATATCAGTAGGAACCTTTTGTGGATCTGAGCCCGGAAGAGGGGGATACAGGGGTGAAAAATCATCACCCAACATACATATGGAAAGGAACTTTTTGTTTATTATGTTGAACACATTAGGTCCTCGGAGGCAAGAGACTTTTTGTAGAAAAGAGACTTAACCACCGGAGGTCCTGATACCTGAGAATGGAACTGCAGTCTCCTGCTGGGAAAGCTTGTGCATGTGCTGTGCTCCGGAGTCCCGCCTTGTCCCGTCCCCAAAATGAGGGGAAAGGGAAGGGAGACCCAATGAAAACAATACCTCATATGTGTGGGTGCACCTACCTGGGCGCAAAGGGAAAGTGCTAATCCACTGGTAACCCCAAGTCTTTTGGCAGAGTAGATTTTGCAGGATTTTGTGGACAATCTACAGATTTGGGCCTGGGGTGTCACAGCCACCAAGGAAAACAGGGAACACCATGCATTTCCGAAAAAGAAGACACCCGTGGGAATCCAAAGAGGTCGGACTTCACCCGAGAATGTATAAACCACAAGCTCTGGCAAAGTCTAAAATTTGGCCAAGAAACCCACAATTTTCAGACATTTCCCACCGCCAACCGACCGATACATGCCGCCAACAACACATGTCCTACCTTCCTGAGTTCCCAGAGGTGTCCCGATGAAAATGTGTGGGTGCACCTACCTGCGCGCAATGGGAAAAGGCTAAAACACTGGTAACCCCAAGTCTTTTCGGCAGAGCAGATTTTGCAGGATTTTGCTCCTACAGATTTGGGCCTGGAGTTATGGCTGGCCTGTGTTACAGCTTTTCCCCACCAGGGAGTCCCGGAAGTGTGCCAATACCTCCCTGAAGGGAACAGCTGTAACGCAGCCCAGCCAAAACTCTAGGACGGTTGACGGTGATGTCCCCGGACTTGGGCATCCATTTCCTATGTGGGTGTACCATCCACAAGCACAGTGGCAGCACCAGGGAGCCCTCTGCAGGGTCCCCTTCACTCCTCCGAGGGATATTCTGTAACAAAGCCCAGCCAGCGGTTCATGGTGGTTGGGGTGATGTTCCTGGCCATGTCTCCCATGTGGTTTGACTGTCGCCAAGCCCACCAGCGGGTCCAGGGATACTAGCAATCTGCCCCCAGGGAAGTCTACATGAGATTCCCCACCCTCCATTTGGGGTGCGGGGGAGAGGGCCACCGCCTTTTCATTCGGACCATCACTGGTGGTTTAGGGTGCACCCCCAAGCCCACCACAAACATATTCAAATGTCTTTTTTGTTATTTGTTTTTTTTGTTTTGCCCCTTCCCTAGGGGATGATGGGCACATTAGTGTGCACATCTTGTCCCAGGGTGGGCAAAACGTGCTGCCCCATGCTTTGGGGTGTGGGGGGGGAGGGCTGCTTACATAGTAAGCGTCTCCCTCACACCCCCACTTCAAAAACAGATCCCTGGTGGTCTAGTGGCATTTCTGGGCATGGATCAATGATTCAAAGAAGGTGTTGTTGGAAAGTGGAGAGTCTCCCTTTTGCAACAACACCTCCCTCGTTCTCAACGGCACAATAATGCCAGAGATCGAGGGAGAGGAAGGTGAAAACCTACCTTCACTTTCACTGCGGCAGCTGCCACAGTGAAATTTACTTCCAGTTTCACGTCAGCGTGCATTACGCATGCTAAAGTGAAACTGAAGAAAATCCAACCCCCGGGCCGTGAGGAGGAACATCCTCCTCACATAGCCCGGGGGTTGGATTTCACTTTTGTGCAAAAAAGGACGAGGTATCTTATCCTTGGCAATGCAAACGTAATGCCAAGGACGAGATATCTCGTGCCTGGCACTTAAGGGGTTAAAAAGTGATATCAGCCAGTTTCTCCTGATGTTGGCATAGGCTGGACAGAACAGGATAAAGTGCATAGTGCTCTCTTCTTCCTTAGGACAAAAGGGACAAACTACTGGATTACTTGGGTTCCAGATGTACTTTAGACTAGCCAGGGGCAATGCACCAATATGCAATTTCATGTATAGAGCCTTCATTAACTTCCCCTGCATACTATCCAGATAACTTTCAAAGCTAGGTGCAATTTTCCTGGATAGAAAGGGAGCCAAACTAGCTGAGCATACAAGTTTCGCCCTGGAATCTGTCTCACATCTAACTACATTGACCATTTTGAATAACACTTTGAAATTAGTTGGGATCTATTTGGGCTGCATCCAGTAGCCTTCCATCCCCATTGCAACAAGCTCTTTTCTTATGGCTCGAAACCATGGTAGATCACGCCCTGCTGGGGAGTCAAAACATCCCTAGCAGCCCTTATATAGTGATTCAGATTTCCATTTGACCATACTCTAGCGCATAAGGATAATGGCCTTGTTCGAAAGACAAAGCTAATGCCCTGTAAACCCAATTCCCACAGAACCGGGATATTGGGCGTATTGGCCGACTGCCCTGATATGGACTTACAAAATGTCAACGCCGCCACCTGGAGCATGCCTACATTACACATTCCCCAAAGTTCAGCCCTATAAAGGGCTTCCTGCCGTACCTGGCTCATATAAATCTGTAGAATGACACTGACAGGACCTACCCCATGGGCCTGCGTAAATCTGAGTACAGCCGCAGCAAACTTAGTCCATTTTAGCCCTGCCTGCCCCACCTGGTTGTTCCAGGCACAGTTGGCCGTCACTCAGACCCCCAGATAGTCATAGCTCATTACCTGCTCGATAATGCCACCTCTCAGACAATATTTTTAGCCTGGTAATTTTCCTGGTCCCCTTTTTGCTGAAATTGACTGTGTTTTCTGCATGTTTATTGCGAGCCCATTTTCCTTGCAAAAATGTTCAAAGGTTGCCAGTTGTCTTTAGAGACCCCTAGGAGTCAGTGAGAGGTGAACCTATCATCGGCAAATAGGAGAATAGGTATTGGCTCATAGGCAAGCAATGGGGCATTGTTCTGCTCGCCCACCAAGTAATCAATAACCCCATTAATAAAGAGGCAAAACAAGATGGGTGCAAGAGCACAGCCCTGTCTGACACCCACATCTATATTAATTCTTGAAGATGTCTGGCCGTCTGGTGATTACCTATTTACCGCCCCATTATTATTATTATAAAGTGGCGGTATGCCTCTTAGAATACTGATAGGAAGATCCTTATTAATCAGCGCATTCCACAGTTTCGCTCTGGGTACACTATCAAACGCGGTCTTCAAATCCGCAAAGACTGCATATATGTTCATTAATTTTAATGCCTCATACTTGCCCAAAATCAGCTGGAGCCTCAGTACTTGATCTACTGTGCTGATACTGTGCTGGAAGCCGGCCTGCAGATGATGCAAACCCCCCACCTCCACACGCCATGCCATTAAATGCCAAGGACTGCCCTGGAAAACACTTTGCCCCTGCATCCAGGAGGGAGATGGGTCAGTAGTTAGCTGGACATCCCATAGCCCCTTCTTGAAAATAGGGACCAAGATTGCTTGGGTACATGAGTAGGGCAACCTATTGGCTGCCAGCAAAACTTTAAAGAGCTTGTGCAAATACGGAAGCCTTATGGTGACCTCCTGCCTATACCACTCTGCTGGGACCATATCCGGACCCTGCGCTTTGCACCATATCTGCGATATTAGGGAAACCTCAATGTCACTTATGGTCAGCACAGGGGGAGCAGTGTCCCCCACCCTGGATCCTCCAGAGACTGTGCCAGGGTCCATCCGAGGGGCATGGCTTGTTGCCTTGTAGAGGGGTCCAAAGTGATCAACCCAGGCAGCCTTTGGGATACTTCCCATTGCTAAATTTCCGAATGCTGCTCTTCCCTACTTGGAACACTTGATGGTGTTTCTTTAGGAGGTGGTCGATTTCTGTTGGTTAGACACTGAAGGCGAACTGAATCAACTGCAGTTTTTCTGCTGTTCTGCATCTTAGGAGCATCTCACAACCTGCGTCTACCATGTAGATTCTCGCTTGGCAAGAGGTGTTTTGGTATGAGAGGTCCAACCAGAATGATCCCTGTACTGGTAATGGTTTCTTACAGCCGTAAGCAAACAGTTGCAATCTTCTGTCTTGGAGCGCCGGTTTAGGATGGAGTTTGTTAAATGCATGTGTGTGCATCACATTGATGGTTGCTCCCGTGTCGATGACTACCTTCATGGGATTCCCATCCGATGTGATTGTGCAGGATGGTCGTTTCCTTTGCATTCTTTTTTTTCCGTGTGTTGATTTTAGTGGTTTTACTGCAGAGATCATGTGCACCTTGTGGTCTTTCTTTCCCAGTCTCTTTCGCCTCTCTTTCCTGCGTCTGTCTGGTGAAACGCTTTCCTCGCGCTCTTCACTTTCACTGCTGCTGGGTAATTTTTGTGAGCTGTCTACTGCTCTCGCTCTCCCTCTGCCCTTTTGCTGGCAATACGGCTCACGTTGGGTGAAACTCCTCTGGTGATCTTGATGTTGTTGATCTCTTTCTCTCCAGTTAGGTGGGTGTAAACATTTGGCTGAAAAGTGGTTTAGGCGCTTGCATTTTCGGCATGTCACTCCCCAAGCGGGGCACCATTTGCACATGTCTTGCCGTTGTGGTCAGGTAGGTCTGGCAAGGACTTCGCTTTTTCCTTCTTGTTCACGGGTTGCTTACCGACCTTTGATCGCTGCAATTGCTTTTTCACTGCGTTGTCTAGTGGTAGGCGTTGGATGGCGGCCTCGATTTCCGCCACTTGGTCGTCCGTGCGTTCTCTGAGATGTCCCATTTCTAAGATGCGGGACAGTAATATGTTTTTCTCAGTTAGTATGGCTCTCCTCAGCTTCTCGGATGATAGCCCATTAATGATTTGGAGGCGAATCGCGAATTCTTTATCGGGGAATTCACAGCCGACGGCTAGTTCCCGAAGTCTTGCATGGAAGTTGTCCAATGTTTCATTTCCACGTTGTCTTGCCATGCAGATATGAAACCTCTCATAGTCCGAGTTGAGGTCTGGATTTGAATTTGTTTGTTAAGACTGCTTTAGCAGTGGAGTAGTCATCAGCAGTCCCATTGTTGGGGAGTGTGTTGAACAAACGCAGCGTTGCAGACTCAATATTGAGCAGGAGAAGCGTGCGTTTTTTCCTGTCCTCAATGACTTCTCTGGCCTCCAGATGCAGCTTGAATTGCTGCAGCCAGATGCCCCTGCGGATTTCAGCACCAATGGCATACGGGTCAGAAGGCCATATGAGAGTGTTCTGTGCAGGGTCCTGTCAATCAGGATTGAGGGAGATGCTTCTCCTGTCAAGGGTGCTGGCCCCAGCCCTTGTTGGGCTTGAGTTAGTGCTGAACATGCTGCTGGTCTGGTGTGAATGTTGCTATCACACCACCTGTGGGCTTGCTGTGGCACGTGTGTGCACGTATTTACTGGATCCTTTTTTGTAGGAGGTGGGCCTTGTTTTTCCTTTTGTGAGGAGTGGCTGTGCCCCTTGTACAGCGTATGTAACAGAGTTCTTGTGCTTTGCAGTGCAGTAGCGTGTGACCAGAACGTTCAAAACTGCTTTGTAATATTCACCGTGCAGTCTGTGCGGTATGTGAAGTGACTGCATAGGCTGGCCGTGTGGACTTTGGTCGGCTTGCACTGATGTGTATAAGCGGAACGTTCGCTTTTGTGTGGAGTGTTCAAACGCACTTGTTATGCTTACCGGAGCTGTCGCGTCTTCAGGAGTGATTAGCACGCTTGCTATAATGCATGGAATACAGTTGTGCGTCTCCGTTTCAGACAGCATAGCAGTAGCTGTCTTGATGTATGCAGGCACGCGAGATGGAACGCGCCGTCCTCGTCGCCAGTGTTCTATCTGGGAGGGGGTGTTATGATATGACATGGCATTTATAATGCGCCTATACACAAGTGTTTCAAGGCACAAATACACAAGTGTTACAAGGCAGCCTTCCCGTTCTTCCAGAAACCCTCCGGCTCGGAGATGGTACCAGTAGGCCCGCGCGGGCCTCGGGTAGCAGCGAAACAAAGAACCACACAACATGCTGCTTGGATGCATAAACCCGGACTGCCCCTTAGTACACAGTTCTGGTGATTCCTTTATTTCTCCCGGCTCTGCCCTATCACGTGACCCCAGTCTCCTGCAGTATACGTGACATCACAAATGGTATATTAATATACGCTCTCACTCTAAGGCTAATGTATGGCCTTGTGTTCTTTTCTTTTATTCTTTTTCTTGTCTGTGAAAGGCTCGGTGAAGCCAAACACAATAAAATAAAAATATTTACAAAACTTCCAATTGAACTTCCCAGCTAGGAGAAGAGGAAAAAAAGAGAAACTCAAAAGAAACAATACCTAATAGTTTAAGTAATGGCCACCAGAGGGCAGTGTTGCTCTACAATGTCCCGTCCGCATTGTCTTCGGTCTGGTTTTTGTTGAACGTTTCCATACTCACCGAGCCATTTTTATAAAAACTCTACGTGGATTTAAAATAAAACAAATATTCGTGGCAGAACTCTCAAACACTAGACAGCCTAACAAAACTGGGATATCACTCTACTGTGGGGGCCTGACTTGACATACTCTTTGGGGCTACGTCTCTATTTCACAACCCAGCCTCTCTAGTATAACCTTCTTAACTCTATGTCAGGTTTCTTCTATGTTGTTGGCAGTTTGGTGGGATAACAACTATGTTACCGCGCATGCTTATAAGACAGTGTAGCACGTATGATGCGTGGAAGAACGCACATTTAAGTCACGTGACGATCATGTTATGTTGGGTCCATTCCTCTGATAGGAACCGATCTCCTATCATGAATCATCGCTAACTCTGTTTAAACATGGCCTTTCGTGTGCTCTTGCTATGCGCCGTGCTCTTCTGTGTAGCTTCTAGTCATGATTCTCCAGAGAGGGCATTTGCTCTGAGCACAACAGAAGGCAGCCGAGCGGAAGAAGACTTGACCGGGGAGGCAGTAGTGGAAGATGAGTTGGATCCTGAAGACCAGCAGGTCTTTCATCCCACCCATGAGTGGCAGGTGGTGAGACCTGGCCAGGCTGTTCCCGCGGGGCTGCACGTCAGGCTGAACCTGCAGAGCGGAATAAACGAAGCCAGACTTCCAGACACAGAGGCTACTGCACAGAAACGGGTGAAGCAGGAACACAGGCTGGGACTGGACCCCAGTCTCTACACCCCACAGGGGCTCAAGCGGGCTTTGGCCAAACTCAAAGAAGATATGAATGCAGACGCCCCCGAGGAGAAGACACGCAAAGAAGACCTGAAGCAAAGGTTTCGCCCCATTGAGGAGCTGAAGCAGGAGTTTGAACGACTTCACATGAACATAGAGAGCGACTTTCAGATCATGGCCAGGCTCATCAAGATTCTGAACAGTTCCACGTCCACCGTGGAACAGAAATCGGCGGCCTTGTATGATCTGGAGTATTATGTCCATCAGGTGGACAACGCCCAGGACCTGCTTCCGCTTGGTGGTCTCCAGCTGGTCGTTAATGGCCTCAACAGCACAGAGCCCTTGCTGAGAGAACGATCTGCGTTCGTCTTAGGATCTGCCCTATCCAGTAATCCCAGGGTCCAGGTTAAGGCCATGGAGGGCGGTGCCTTGCAGAAATTGCTGGTTATTTTGGCAACTGAACAACCCTTACCAGTAAAGAAGAAGGCTCTTTTTGCCCTGTCTTCCATGCTCAGACAGTTTCCCTATGCCCAGCAACAGTTTCTCAGACTGGGGGGCTTAGATGTTCTTAAAGGTCTCAGTAGGGAACGGGGGGCACAGACCCTCTCTGTCCGTGTGGTGACTCTGCTTTATGACTTGATGGTGGAAAAACAGATATTGCTGGATGACGGAAAGTACAATGAACTTGGAAGTGAGAAAATTCAACAGTACAGCCAAGTGGACCTGGCCGAGGCGATACAAGACCAGGGTTGGTGCACACTCATTTCTGATCTCCTTGGTGTGCCAGACCATGACCATCGTGAAAAAGTCCTGCAAACCCTCAATGTGCTGCTGTCCACCTGCAGGGAGCCTTTTAGAACAAATGGGCAGTTAAACACAACTTTGGATATTCTCAGAAAAGAATATGAAGATCTTGTTAAAGAAGAGAAAAATGATGGGGACGATGATGGGTATTTTAAAGAGCTTCATAATCTTGTAATTGACTTTACTGAAGGCTTAAGATGACAGCATTTTGAAAGTCAAAATGCTAACTTGCCTGCACTTTTTTCCGTGATAAAGCCTAAATGATCGTTTTCTGGTATGTTAGATCCTGAAGCTTCACTGTGTCTCCCAACAAACTCGGCTTCTCGATAGCCTTTCCTGCAAAGTGAGAATGGTACATTGTATTAGGGGGCCCTGGAGCCCAAGAGTACACAACACATCCTATGAATTCCACATTTTTCTGCCAAATGTTTTCATTGACGATTTTACACCATTGTATGGGAAGAAAGAAATGTCAATAGCCAACGAATATTATAAGATGCAGCGCTTGGGAGAAGTTCGCCTCTTTTCAGATGTGAACATTGAAACATAGTTGACAATTCTCATAGTGCAACGCTGGCTTTCCCCACTGCTACAATTCTTCAGGACTCGTCCAACTTTGGCTTCAAAGGTTTCCACAATATTGGACCATGAATTACTAAACTATTCTTACTTTCCGAGACTTTTGTGATGGAGCAACTGCCTTTCCTCTGTTTCCCTGGCTTGTATGTAAGCGCGATTGGTCAAAGCTTTGGCAGAGCGTAGAAATTGTAGATTTCAGTGATCCTTTAAAATTGTTGCTGGAAGAACAATTTTAGCAGATTATACCACCATTTCTGAAATGCAGCATTAATTGTCACCAATTGTCCAAGATGGTATAATTAGATTATGGTGCTGTGTGCTTTCTTTAATTGAAGGTTACTGAATATAGTTGTCCAGTCTCTTGATAGTGCAGTGAAAGCACCGCCCCCAAAGCCACGTTTGAAACATCAGCATCCACATGTTTTACATGCAGGTGTAATAAAATCGGGGCTTTTGTGAAATGCCCCTTTATTTGCTTAAATGTGGTCTTCTTTGGAAGTCCAAACAAATACGACTCCCTATTGGTGTTTTGCTGCTTTTCGTTAATATCTTTTATCTCCTAGTCTTTTGTTCCCAATACTCTCTGATATAGAACCAGAATCCTTTCTAGGTATACTCGATGGACACACAAGTGATAGATGCCAAGTGTTTTGTAGTGTTTCCCTCATTTCTCATTCTCATACTATTGGTTGGCTTTGGAATTCTTCATTTTTTTAGGGGACCGAAACACTGTAAGAAACCTGCAGCAATAGATGCCTGATTTTGTGAAATATCTACTGCTCCAAACAAACCAAAATCTTTATTGTGCTTCAATTCTGGGTGACAAATGATCATACTTAATTATTTGGGGGATAGACCACGTTTACTGTTATTTCTGTAAAATGTACAGATTATTGTTTGAGTGGCCTTATTGAAATGAACATATTTATTTTTCTGCAGTTTGTCTGTGTTATTTCATGACTAATCATAAATGCGTAGTTGTGCGAGTGTTCCATGTGGAGTGTAAAATGTATTGTAGTCTGGGATGCCACGGGGAATGTCTTCAGCATGTGAGCATAATTTATTGTAAGACACTCTGGTACATTAGAAGGTAGTCGGGTGAAAACAGAATAACGGGGCATCCTGTGAAAAGCATAGCTGCTAGTAACTTTCCCAACTGTCGGGCATAGATGCGTCACCTCGAACACTGACACAAGGACTCCACAAAGCTGTCACTCACCCAGGGTTCCATACAGCGGACTGCAAGCATGACAAGATGCACCACCGCTTCCCTCTTTGGACTGACAAAAGGGAAGACCACAGGAAATAGAAGAAAAGGAGCTGAGGCTGGAAATGCATGCATTTTGAATACACAAACAGGAGGTGAGGTACGAGACCATTGTTCCTCATAGCCAGCAAGATGGAAGGCACTGGGAAGTGAAGAGAAGAGGAAATTCACTAGAAGGTGCACACAAGTCTGTGTATCCTCTACTTCACCAGAGAGAAGCAGCAACTAACAGAGTATGCTACATGATAAAAGGCAAAGCACAATAGGAAGACCACAGAGATACCAATCTTCACAAGAATCTTCCTCACCCCTGCTTTCAATGTGGGTCAACAAAGAGAAGGACCCACATTGGTGCTTCACATCCCAGATGCCTCCATCAGTCACCATCAAAATCACTTGCAGAAGGGACCAGGTATGCAGCCTGATCCACATGCAGAGCAGACCAGCTACACTGTCTCTACCCTCGGGCCCCACATTCCAGTCTCTGCCATTGCAAACCAGCAACTGGGCCTGAACACAATACATCCCCTATAGGACCTCGCACCAGCCCAGCCTTTCCGGTCTCAATGCCTGTCAGACGGTGCCACTTCAAATCTGTCTTTAACCAAGCGAGCGCTGCTCCACTGTCATCTGCTGATCGCACCCTCTTAAGCAGTCTACTCGATGGACACACAACAGTTGGTTCCACTCTAGGCTACCCTACATTCCCAACAGCAAGTATGTATCCATAGGTAAGCACATATTTCTGCTTGTCCTTTAGCTTTCTGTCCCACACCTTGGATCAAACCAGCAGAGACACTTGCGCGCTTGCCTGCTGTGCCACCTCTGAATGCCAACCACACAACTCGGGAACATTTCGACACCGCCCGCTCACCTGCCTTTCCTATGGACCATACTTCTGTCATGTTTACACAGGGCCAAGAAGGAGGCACTTGTCACTTCAATTCACGTGCCCCAGCACTTTTTCGATAACCTTGCCATGGCGTTTTGTCATAATGACGCTGGGATTCCTGCTCGCGGTAGTGCGTAGTCGGCATTCCAGGTGTGAGAGAAAAGATGGTTGAAGAGGGCTGTGGGGCGGTGTGGCCACAGGGTCTGTCATATAAATAAATACTTACCCAGCCTCCTGGATTACTTCGCTGGTGACAAGGAGAAGCAGGGACAGACCCTATGCGGCGGCTCACGGTTGCAGGATTCAGCGCACCGGCTGCTTGGGTGGCCACAGCTGATCTGGATGCGCAGTGGCCGGGGGAGAGGACTAAGAGCTGCAGCGTGTGTCCGGGCATAACAAAATAAAGAAAAGAAAATGTTGGGCCACACCAGACCAGAACTACCTTGCAGGGGAGCTTGACGATGACGCCAAGAGGCTAGAGGAAGGCACCTATCTGTGTCTGTACACCGGCAGCCACTCCCGGTTGCTGGGCAACGGCTGTCAACTCCTAACAAAGGCAGCAACAGTTAGCAAAACAAGGAGAAGGAGATCAAGCACACAAGGAGGAGTGAGCGAAACCAAAAAAACAGACCAGGGGTCAAATTACAGATATTTGCAAACATTTTGTTAGAAGGGACAGTGTGCACTCCAAGCAACACAGCATTACTTGCAAACATTTCTGCAAACCCTTTGTGGTTGTTGCAGGTGAATAAAAATGCTAGCATATCACCAGTAGTAGGGAGGCCTACGTAATATTCTGACATCAACTGGTGCAGTAAGCACCGGTGACTTTCAGAGTGAGAGGCACAGGCATATCTTACACGACGGTCAAGGAGTACTGACAAATTGGACTGGCCGAGCACATGGCCAGCACTAGTAAAGGATTTACTGGCAAATTGGACTGGCAGAGCACACGGCCAGCACACGGTCAGCATGCAGCATAGCAACGCAGGCCATCTCCAGCGTTTTTGATGGTCCCAGGCAAACCTCCTGTTCCATGGGATTTATGGGTGGATGCCTTCAAGGTGTACATGAGAGCGGCAGGGGGGACGAAGTACAGCGACGACGAGAAAGAGGCAGCGTTGTTGAATTGCATTGGGACCGAAGGACTCAGAATCTTCAGACATCTTCCAGGAGAGGAGGTGTATTTGCCGGGTGGCAGAGAAGGAGAGAGAGTATTGAGTGTATACGAAACAGCTCTTAAAAAGTTGGAAGGGTGGTTTGGAAGGAGACCTAATGTGGTACTTGAACGGTATCATTTCTTCTCCAGGGCACAAAGAGTTGGGGAAGGGATTGACGCCTACGTCACAGCACTGCGGATGCTTATGTTTACGTTTAAATTCACAGTTATCCTGGACGAGTACATTAAGAACCAAATCATGATGAAGACCCGCAACTAAAGTCAGGGAGAGACTGTGGATAAAAAGAGACCCACCACTAGACAAGGTGATAGAGAAATAGAGCAATAGAGGAGTCACGTGCCAGCGTCCAAGTGGTTACTGAGAAAATGGACGGGCATAGCCAAGGGGAGTTGGTTCAAGCGTTATTGCCATCATTTACGAAAGGCACCAGTGAGGCCAGGAAGAAGTTGGCCCTGAGGGGAAACCCAGCAGACCGAGCAGGGTGAACTATGGTGGTGGAGTGAGGGAAGCATGTAAAAAGTGTGGTTGGTCCAGTCACCCCACTGGAGCCAAGGAATGTCCTACGTGGGCTGTGGACTGCAGGCGGTGTAAGGCGAGAGGACTTTACGCCAGGATGTGCAGAGCGAACATGGATGAGGACAATGCACAAGGAAGAAGGAACGTTAGAATGATAGAACTGGATGGGAGTCCTGGGTATTCTGGAACTCTTGATAGCAGTGGGATGAGAGATAGGGTGATTTTACATGTCGGTGGGGAGGCCAAAAAGGGAACGTGGGACAGGTTGACTATAAATGGTGTGTGTTTGGAAATGTCCCTGTGTACTATGATTTCGCCAGAAGTGTATAGGGAGAAATTTGGGAAAGAGGTGTCTAATCTCAAGCCTCCCGACATTTGTCCAAGTGCGTATAGCCATGCACCAATAAAGGTTGTGGGGTATGAATGGGGGCAAATTCAATTTAAGGGGCCTAGCACACAATGTAAACTGTATGTGGCTCACAAAGGGGCCAGTGTGTTGTGATGGGATGAGAAGGCCGCGCTTGATAATCAGATACGCCCTCGGAAGAGTGTGCCTGTATTGAGTGTCGAGAAGGGGTCGGATGAGGTCATTTCAGTGCAATATTTGTGTGACAAGTATCCTGCGGTATTTGCGAAGTGGCTGGGGTTGTTGCAGGGATTTTCTCACCGAATTGTTCTGAAGAGAGGGGCGGTGCCAAAAGTACACAAGGTCAGAGGGGTGCCTGTTTTGGCCATGGAAGGTTTGAAAGCGGAATTGGAAAAGTTAAAATAGGCAGAGATTATAGAGGAGATAGAAAGTTCTGAGTGGTTATCTCCATTGGTTTTGGCTCGGAAACAGGATGGGGGATTGAGGATGTGTGTAGTTTTTAGGGAGCTTAATGCCAGTATTTGGGTAGATCGTTATCCCCTTCCCAACGTCAATGAGTTGCTTTTGACGATGGGACACACAGAGTGATTCTCTACTTTTGATTTGTCTTCAGCGTATCACCAAATTGATTTGCATGTGGATTTGCGTCCCTTGACCTCATTTGTGACACCGTTTGGGGCATATAGATTTTGTCGTATGCCGTTCGGTTTGTCCTCAGCATCAGCTGTTTTCCAGTGTCTGATGCAAGAATTGTTTGGGGGTGTACCGGGAGTGAGCTATTTCCAAGATGAAATTTTGGTGTGGAGTAGGAGCAAAATGGAGCATGATGAGAGGGTGCATCAGGTTATGCGCATTCTTCAGCGGAGTGGGTTGACGGTGAAGTTGACCAAGTGTCAGGTGTGGTCGCCCAGCGTGATATATTTGGGGCATACACTGGGAGCTGACGGCATAAAACCGATGAGAGGGGTTGGTGAAGGTCATGAGGGAGGCTCTGTGCCCTGTCAATAAGGAACAACTCAGGTCGTTTTTGGGCGTGACGGAGTACTACCTCAAGTTTTATACAGTTTTATGCAGAGAAGACAGTGTGCAAGAAGACGGTGTGCATGCAGGCTCTGTTAAAGAAGAATGCCAGGTTCGAATGGTCCCGGGAATACCAGGCCGAATTTGTGAAATTGAAGCAGGATGTGGATGGGGCTCTGTCTTTGATGTCATTTGACCCAAAAAATAAGACGGTACTCACTGTGTACGCCAGCGATGTAGGCGTGGGGGCAGTTTTAGAGCAGTGGCAGGATGGTATATGTAAGCCAATTGCTTTTGCATCTAGAGCCCTTAGGGATGTGGAGAGGCGGTATGCGGTTATAGAGAGGCATTTGCTGCGATGTGGGATTTGCTGCGATGTGGGATTTGCCGCGATGTGGGCATCGAAGCACTTTAGCCCTTTTCTATGGGGCATTCCATATTTTATCAGGACGGATCACAAGCCTTTGGTGTACGTGCTCACGACCAAAGGGGTGGCATCAGTGTCTCCAAGGATAGCCAGGTGGATGGTAGATTTGCAAGAGTTTAATTTTAGGGTGGATTATCTTCTGGGAAAAAGAAATGTAGTGGCAGACGGTTTCTCACGGTTGCCGGTGGAGGTACCGGAGGAGTTTGATGTGGCTACTCAGGTGGCATGCGTGCTTCCTGCGGTGGATAAGAGTGAGTGGGAGGCGGAATCAGCCAAAGATGTTGAACTTGCTTGGATTAGAGAAGGTCTGCAGGAAGGTTGGGAAGCGGTTAAGGATAGGGCGGAAGGTAAGGGGTACATGCAGGTTCTGAGTGACTTGGCAGAGGGACCATGGGGAGTGACGAGGGGAGAGAGGCTGGTGCCTCCCGTGAGTATGAGAACTAGGTTGGTAGAGCTGGCCCATGAAGGGCATTTGGGCAGGTCTTTGGCCAAAAGGAGGTTGCGAGAGGCCTATTGGTGGCCAGCCATGGATGAGGAGGCGGAAGTGGTAGTGAAGGAATGCATGGCATGTGCCGTGAGCGATAAGAGTAGGTTGGTGCGTCCGCAACCAGTGTATCCCGTGGATGTGCTCAACGATGGCCCCATGGAGTGTTTGGAGGGTGGTTTGAGGCTTATGGTGGTGCTGGTGGATTATACTTCGCAGAGGGTGGAGGCTGCCGCCTTTGAGTGTGTGACTACTGACAAGATCATTGGTTTCCTTAAGAGGATATTTGATAGGGAAGGGGTGCCTGCGAGTCTGGTCACGGACAAAGGGGTGCAATTCGTGTCCCAACAAATGCAAGATTTTCTAAGGAACTATGGCATTAGGCATCATATGACTGCTTCGTGCAATCCATGTGCGAATGGATTGGTGGAGAAAATGAATGGTTTTGTGGAGGGAGCTTTTCAGCTGGCCATAGCCTATGGTTTGCCATGGCAGGAGGTGTTATCAGAGTTATTGACGGCGTATAGGAAGACACCTTTGGTGATAACTGGTAAAACTCTGTTTGAACTGATGAGGGGTAGGAAGGCAGGACAGCTGCTCTGGGTGGGGGTGTGGCAGTGAAGGTGAATATTTGTGAGGTGTTGCAGAGAGTGCAGGCTCATCAAAATCTTGTGAGAATGTAGCAACGCGGGAAAAGACCCATCGAAGTTGGTGATCGGTTCTGCTTGAAAAATCCCAGGTTTGTTCCTAAGGGGAGGAGTGCATTTATGTCCCCTTGTGTGGCGGTAAGGGTGGGGACAGGTTACAAAGTGCTTGATGATGGGTCAAGGAGGAGCAAGAGAAGTGTTGTCGATCTGGGTGAAGCGGCATCATCTGTACAGCGGGAAGCCGGGTTGCACAGTGCATTATGTGATTTCTCTGTGGAACAGCGTGTGAGTGGGTCCGGAGGAGGTGGTAACGAGGTGCCCATGGGAATCGGTCATGATGTTGGAGTTGATGTGGCGCCAGGGAAAAATATTGCCTGTGCAGTGGGTGTGAGTGAGGGGCGCCCATCGAGGGTGTGTGGGCCTCCAGTGAGAATGAGGGATTATGTATGGCAAGGGCTGTGGTGCTTTCACAGTCTATTTGTAAGCTTTACATATATATTTATTAGTACATATTGTTTTCTTTTAGCTTTGTACATTTTCAATCTTTTCAGGAATCATCCTTTGTTATTGAGTTTATGAAATGTTTTTATTCGTTTAGTGACAGTTACTTCATTGTGTTTCTTCGTGGTGAGTGCCAAGGAGGGGAGATGTGTCACATTGGGATGGGCCAGAGTTCCATTGCTGTAATTTGGCTGGATTTTCACTCTATGCCTCGGTCGCTGAACTGTCTTAACATTCCAGCACTGAACATCAAAGTTACTCACTCTTGTAGCATTCCAGGCCAGCCCGACAAGTGAACAATCTTCACTTGTCCATACGAACACGAAAGGGTGCTCCTTACACATCACTCAGACTATGTATTGTATCTGCACGGATCAGCCTGGGGTTGCTTTATTTTCACATGCCAATTTCAGACTGTATCTGTGATGTCCAATAATTCCGTTGCGATTACTGCGTCCAAATTCATTTTATCAATGTTAGTGGTTATATTTATTTTATTCGTTTGATACAGTGGCACACCGCACAATTGAATTTCTGTACCTCTTGTGAATTACATATATCGGTGTCACACACACACACACACACACACACCACACTAGTACCATTGTTTCATGCTTTCCACCCACACATTAACTGGCAACATACATGCTCCACATCCTTCACAGGTCAGTATATACTTGAATTAATACATTTATACATTCATTTTGTGCATGCTCAAATTAATGTAGTCTTTGCTAACACAGGCATTCGTTTGATTTTTGACAAGCATTCGTTCAGTTTTGCATGTAACATGCACACGTGCTTTATTACTTGTGCTAATGCTATCTTGTTTCATTTCACATGCTGATATATAGTATCATTGCACACATCAGCAGGTACTCATGTACGCTCCTGCCACGCTCTAGGACACTTTAGCTGCATCCTCCATCGCAAGTCACATCACACTTCTTACCTGCATGCACATTTCATTATTCTGTGCTCAGTACATAGTTCAATTTTATTCACTTGTATGGCACAGAGGAGGGGCGGAATTCAACTTGCGTTTTCGTTGGCTCTCTTCCTCTCTGCCATGCTATGATACGGCATTTATAACGCGCCTATACACAAGTGTTTCACGAGCCATGCAAATACTCCAGCATTTCTTCCGACATGGATTTTCATGCCGGTGCAAATGTTGGAGATCCCTATTAGGTCCGCCATCTTTATGCACCAGCATAAAGCAGGCAGACCATAGAGATCCATTCCAAATGCCGCCTGCCATATGGCACGGTAAGCAGTGTTCACAAATTAAAAGTAATCATTCTCCAACATGTAATCATGTCGTAGAGTGTTTAATAGTAATTGTGAGCGTCGCTTGCCATGCAGGGATGGCAAGTGGTACTCGCAATAAAAAGTAAACCCTCCCAGGCATGTCAGGCAGCAATTACTCACTTTGCACTGCAGAGTGCAAATGTGAAGGCCAAAAGGCGGCAATACAAGTGTGCGTGCTGCCTTCCGTTCTTTACATTTCCACCCGCAGTGCAAATGACCAAAGTTTGGTGGCGGAGACCCGCCTGCATTACAGTGTAAATGCAATGGGTCCCAGGTATCAAATTACAGGGATTTCGAAAATGAGCTCCTCTGTGTTCCTACACTTGTGAAAGGTATTGGATACGCACAGGCTCTTATGGGCTTGGACAGCACAGCAGCACTGCTGCGCTCCTATCGTTCCCTTTGCCAACAGGTAGGCACTGGTCCACCAGTCTCCCCCAGCAGCCCAGTTCCCACTGGTTTCCGGTTTACAGGCCTCATACGTTTGAACATCACCATATGACTAATCTTCATTCTCTTGCAGGTATCTTGAATTGGCCTGCAGTAGTCTCATTTGCCTATTCATATCACATTTTCACTAATTGTTTTTATCAGGCAATGTTACCTACAGTACTATGTAGTAGTCTGCAGGTCATATAGTATGTATGCTGGTGCCTGGGTGCATGCATGGAATCTTGGAATGGAATTTTGATGGAGTGCTGGGTGAGTGTTCTCTAGAATGACTGTTGGAGAGTGAGCTGGCATGGGTGTGAAAGGACCAGTGATTGTTACTCTATAATACTTACCTCATTTATCTTAAGTGACCATCTGGAACAATAAGGTGGAGTACAATGAGCTTGCCTTCATAATTACCTGAGTATCCAGAGTAGTGTGTCACTTCACTGGCAACGAGATGGTCTTCTGGGGAGAGAAAGCGACATGGGGAGCAGCAAAGATCTTGGCAGCCATTGCACTCCAAAGCGCCCATCTACACACCAAGTAAGGATTGGGGCGCCATCTGGGGACCATCTCAAAAAGTGCCAGCTGCGGGGAGAGTGCCAGCTGCTGCCTTAAACCCACAAGTAAGGCATGGGGCCGGCTGAGCACATTGCTAGCTGGGAGTAAGGAAACAGCTGGGTGCAGAGTACTGGGAAAGAGCAGCCTAGAGACATTGGTCATTCTCCTGTCCATGTGATGCCTGTGGTATAAGGACATTCTGATGACGGGGTGACGGTTGCTGGCATGGCCCTGTGCGTTTCTGCACCATAAAGGGTAGCAGTGACTTGGGCTGGACTGTGGCCACCATGGAATGTAGGAGTATGGGCAGCAGAGTGCTAGGAGCTGCGGCTTTGGAAGGGATCATCACAGTGCGGGAGGAGGTGGCCTTGAGGAATGAGGGGTGCCAAGGGATCATCACAGTGCGCAAGGAGGCGGCTTTGAGACATGAGGGATGCCATCCAAGTTCATTTAGATTCCCACCAGGGGGGTTCCCCTCGTCAAAACAAGCTGCGGCAGGCAAGCAGTCGTAAGGACTCTGTCGATCCTCGCAACAGTGTAGGTAAATGGGCCAAATCGGTGCCATAGAACTGGATCTGTCGGAGAGAGTGGTACAGCAGAGGAAGGTTCTGTATCTGTTTTTTGAGCTTATATGGGAAAAATGCATGGACGGCAATCATGGCAGAATCACTTAACAGCATGTTTGGCTGTTCTGCAGGATTTTGGCCCTGTTCTGGTGAAGTTTGTTATGGTCATAAAAGGGCTGCAACTCACAGAATAGTAGCACCTTTGAAGATTTACTGTTATGTTAAGGTGATTTCTTGATGGGCGCGCAGGGATCAATATTAAGGTTGGAGAAGTAGGAACTAAAAGCAGATCCTGGGTATCTGGCAGCAACCAGTGAGCATGAGCTACCACTGGGGAACAAGGACATGATGTTCTGCAAATCAAACTTCCATATAAGACACAAACCTAACATTATGTCCATTATTTATGCCCCCTTATGCTTTACATATCATATAGATGTGTCCTAATGCTCCTTTATAGCCTGTTCTAAATTCGCAAAGTTAATGTCCCATAGGTAGCTTTTGGGGTTAAGCTAACCAAGCTCTTCTAGGATAAAAGCAGGAGCTAAATGGGCCACAGCTCCCCTAAATTTCGAACACTGCTGTGTTTTTTTATTCATGCAGTTGTTATATATTGTGGCCTCACTTTGTAGGGTAAGGTTGTTCTCTTCTATCTACTTTGGTTGTAGAGTATTAATGTTAGGTAATACTATTGGGCCAGCATTCGAGGTAAGCACTGTTGTGCATGCCAGCCCACCAGGTTTTACAACGGTAGGGGGCTTCTCCCGAGCTTGCACTGCATGGCAGTGCAATTTGATCAAGGATAACGAGACCACATCAAAATGGCCGCCACCATTGCCACTACAAGCCTTGGACTGAGTCTGCCTACCTTCATCATCTCCGATTGGCCCCAGCTGCCTGCAAATGGACAAATGGAGGAGTGCCGACTGGCAAAGCCGGCCCTCTCCAAAGGCCCACTCACAAGGCTGCTTCCTGTCAGCCACTGGAGGCCGGGAGCCTGCTACTCTGCATGAGCAAGTTGCAACACTCTCGTAAGAACATTTTAATCCCAGCTCAGCAAATGCCCACACGGCTAGCTGGTCCTTTCAGTTTACCACTCACCAGCTTCATACCCGATGCACACCACAGCAAAGAACAAAACGTAACACAAGTGCGACCGAAGCCGCTCTTCAGCACCAGCGCACCCTACAGGAACTAAAGGATCGGCTATCACTACGAACTGCTAACACACAACCCCCTGTGACCTGTCCACACCCTCTTAGGTACTCGGCTGCACGTCCCTCAGGCCACATCACGCATACGCATGCAAGCCTTTGGCACTACTCACTGCTCTTATCAAGCCCACCTTATGTGTATCACACAGACATACTGTGTATGCGCCCTATCTAAATGAACCTAATGAGGATACTATGTATGCATCCTCCCCAAATGAATCATGATGCCACTGTGTATGTGCCTTGCCCAAATGAACCTAATGCTACAGTGTATGCGCCCTGCTTAAGTGAATAAAATGATGCCACTGTGTATGGGCCTTGCCCAAGTGAACCTAATGCTACAGTGAATTCACCCTGCCTAAATTAACCTTATGAGGATACTATGTATGCGCCCTGCCCAAATGAACCTAATGCCACAGTGTATGCGCCCTGCCCAAATGAATCTAATGAAGATACTATATATGTGCCCTGTCCAACTGAACCTAATAATGCTACTGTGCATGCGCCCCGCTCAAATGAACCTGAAGAGGATGCTATGTATGTGCCTATGTGCCTTTCCTAAGTGAACCTAATGATAACGTTCGTGCCTTCATAGCAAATAACAACCATTCACGAGCAAACATCCAAGGAGGGCCAATCAATGCCAGATCACTAATAGCCCATGCCAATTACATCTCAGATCTCATCACGTCCAACCAACTTGACCTACTAGCTGTCACAAAAACCTGGCTGCATGCAGCCGCGGGCCCGTCCCTCTCCCTAGCTATCCCAGAGGGTTATACCATCCTCAGAAAAGACAGTCCGCTCGCAAAAGGAGGTGATGAGGCCCTTATCACCAGTATGCCCTTGTCTATCAGAGAATAGCCCAGCCAAACTGGAGAACTGCTTTCAATCAAACTCTCACTCCCTGACACTGCCTCACTGACCTTCCACATCATTTACAGGCCACCGGGCCCACCCCAATCCTTCGATGAGGACATAGCCTTCCTCCTCGCTAACCATTCTAAACCCTCCTCCAGAATTATTATTCTGGGCGACTTCAAACTAGGTCTCAATGACCCTGCAGCCGCTAATGCCACGGCCATCAACAACGTGATTGCATCCCAAGTATTCACCCAGAGCATCACCCACCCCACACACAACAAAGGCTGAACACTACATTGGTTGGCGGATATGAACGGCAAGACTAACATCATCTCCAACCATCCATGCACTTGGTCTGATCATAATGTCATTACCTTCTCCATCCCAAAATTCACTACACTTAAAACCCCACCGCAATTAGCTTTAGCCTCACGGTCAAGAAACATTCACAACGTCACCCCCGAGAACATGCTTCTAATCTACGACCGATCACAGACCATCTGCACTTAGCATGTGACCGCAACTCTATGGTAGAGCTCTACAATCATACTCTCCTTGCGATAGACAAAGTCGCTGCGCTGAACATCTGCAAACCAAAACCATTACTTCATCCTAATTCCTGGTTTACACCTAACCTCAAAAACGTACGTTCCACTGAGCGAGCCGCAGAGGCCACGTGGAAAACCATGCCTTCAAAAATGAATAAAGACCAGTTCCTCATTGCATCAAAAATGTACAAACAGGCAATTTTCAGGCAAAAAGCCAAACGTATAATGAGCGGATAGCGGATGCCAACAAAGGCACAAAAGAATTATTTGCCATTTTGCTGGAACTCGAATACCCGGTCAACCCTCCAGAAAGCTACCTTACGGACACCTCTTGGTGCACAAACATCCAAAAGGGCCTCCTAGATAAAATCACCCAATTACAAATCAAAATTGCCGACCAAAAAAACAAAATACTACTACCAGTTACTACCACTGACACCAACAACCTGCCCAAACCTAACAATCTGTTTGAGCTTAGACCAGTCTCGATGCCAGAAGTCACTAAAATCATTACAGGCCTGAAACCCTCAAGGTGCCAAGGCGACATCTGCCCTGCTCCCTTTGTCAAGGACTGCGTGACAGAATTCGCCCCCTTCATCACATCACTCATCAACAACTCTTTCACTCGGGGTATTGTCGCAAACAACTAAAAAAATGCCTGGGTCCTCCTGCTCATGAAAAAAACTTCACTAGACCCTATCGTTCCAAGTAACTACTGTCCCATCACCACCGTCCCCTTCCTCCTTAAAATCTTATACAGAGCAGCATACCTGCAAATACAAGAACACCTCGAGGTGAACAACCTCCTTGGCCTACGCCAATCAAGCTTCCTCTCGAAACCTGCCACAGAGACTGCTCTACTAGATCTGAAAATCCAAATGGATGAGATCACAGATAATGGGAATCTAGCCATCTTACTCAGGATCGATCTCTGTGCAGCATTCGATCTAGTGAACCACAACATCCTATGGCAACACCTCTCCTCTGCAGCCCACTTCTCTACCAAAGCCATAGCCTGGATCAAATCCTTTCTATCCGATTGCACAATGAGAGTCTTCTCCAATATAGCGGCTGCCACGCCAGCCCCAATACCTTGTGGCATGCACCAAGGATCGTGTGTATCACCTACACTTAGAACAACCAGGTCACTTCACACTACTTGTTCTCTGGCATTGGCGATGTGTGTGTCGCTTCTGTTGCTTATAGGGGGAACTGGTTTGGCTATGCTGCATGTCAATGCAGTTGCCTCTGATGTTATGGTGGCAACATGTCTTGCTGGCTGTCCCTATCAGATTTGCCATCCTCTATTAATTGATGTTTCCCTCTGGCGAAATTTCGAGTACAGTCACTCTTGAGTGCACCCTCTGACGTGATTCCTCTTCTCTTCCTTTCCATGCCTTCCCTCCTGATGGCCATTAGTAATAGTTATCTTGTACCCTACCGCCCATTTGTGTATTACAGCGCATGCATTTCCAAGGCATTGTTCTCAGTTTCTCCCTCTGGTCGCCGACTCTTTTGCTGTCTTCCTCTTTTGTCAGTGCAAATGACTTCTGCCAACACTGTTCAAAATGACAAACATGTCCTTCAGTTGCTGCTCTCCACCCGATAAAAATTGCCCCATAGCCAATGACAAACGCAGAAGGACTCCACACAGCTTTCACTCACCCAAGGTTCCATACACTAGGCAGTCAAGCAAGACAATATACAACTGTGTTTGTCCGTGGGTCTGGGGCAGGTTGTTATAGAGATTACGCAGGATAGTATCTGATGGACAGGTTCATGTTTCACCAGCAGCAGTCACTCCTTCCCCTGAACGTGAGTGCACAGCACTCTTGAACAGCGAAGAATAGCTTTGAAATAGATCTGTGCCGAAGGTAGGTTGGGTGCAACCTTTTGATAATTTGCAGAGAAGTCATAGCAAGCTCTGAGTAGGAGAGGGTTAACTTGGAAGCAATTCCATGTTTGAGGAACCCTTTGAGATTACGCGCACTTTTCGTGTGGCACACAAGGGGCTGCGAGCTCAGAGGTTTGAGGAAAGGACTTATTTGTACTGCTGATGCAAGCAAGCCACAAAAGGTGGTGTGGAATGGGCCCAGTTGCACCACGCCCCCATGGAAGTGAGTGGTGCTTGAGGAGTGGCTGAGGGTGCAAGAAGAAGAGTGCCATTAGAAGGTCCAAGGCACTATGGTAACAAAAGGGTAATTGAGGGTGTGAAGGTGCTGAACAATATGCCGTAACCCTCATTCCTTCTAAGGGAGGCAGTGTGCCAGGGTGAGGAGGGGGGCTTGAATTGACTGTCAGCACAATTAGTGAGTGGTCTGTTGGAGGGGCAATGCGTGCTGTGGTATGCCGCAGACAGGATATTGAAACTCACTGACGATACGCCTGTGAGCTGAGCGTAATCTCATTCGCTTCAATGTCCAGTAGGGCTGGCACAGATGGAAGCTGAGATAGGGAGAGCAGAATTGTGAAACAGACTCCTCTTCTGAACTGCATGGTCCCTATGGAAAAGGCAAAGTGAGACGGTGGGGTAGAGGTCATAGGCATGGTCCCTCAGTTGCAGAGTCCACTGTGATTGCTTGCTTGCACAGTGCCAGTGGGTTGCAAGGTGTAGATGAGAGCCCCCTCTTGGTTGACCCCACCTCTGGTGGCACTTGTAGAGTTGGTTGGGTGGAAGGCATAGATGAGACCCCTCAATCAGGTGACCATTTCTGTGTCTGTGGGAGAAGGGTATAAAGGCAGGCCACTCTCTTTGTTCACCCATACTTAAGGCACGCTCAGAGGGTGTGTATGCTTCGTGGGAGGCAGGGTAAACTGTGTTGTCTGCCACCTCACACAGTTTCTTGTCTCTAAAGGCTGCAGGTACCGCAGGCCATTTTCAGCTCATCAACAGTGAAATACGCAAGGGAGGCCAAGAATGACGAGAGATGTCTACTGTTGACATAATATATTGTAGGATACTCAGGTACATCAGAAGGTGGGTGAGCGTAGAGGAATCGTGCATCCTACACCCAGCATAGATGAAAGCAACTGCCCCAACTGTACGAAGAAGAACCTTCCCTAAGAACATTGGCACAAGCTCTCCACAGAGCTGTCACTCACCTAGAGTTCCAGGATCTACATGAAATATTTGAGTGGAAAAAGAACGCGGCTTTCCATGATATGGAAGCAGGTGACACCCCTGCAATCCCAGAGCCATTAATGCCGAGCAAGGGGAGCGGAGAACACCCCGCAACACCCGCTTCCCTTGTTCAACATTATGGGATTTCAGAATTTTGGTCCAGGCCAAAATCGAGTAATTGTCCATTCGACCATTTATTTTCGGGCACTTCGGAGTTCCATACACCAGACAGACAAGCAAGACAGGGTACAACCGAGTGTCTGTGTTGTCAGGGTGGATTGTTGTGGAATGTTGGTGTGTGAGCTAAGTGAATTTTCTAAGTTGGACAGTTGGAGTAAGAGCTGAAAGGGTGTAGATGGGCCAGTGGGTCTTCCTCTTTGCAAAGTCTATACTGGTAAAGTTTACACGGCGAGAACTTGTGTTAATTCATGTAATTTTCCTTAACTGGGGGTGTCATTGTTAATCAGTCAAGGCGGCACCAGAGTGGGACTATAACAAGTAAGCGCTCTTCATAGGTTCACTGTGTAAGTAAGCCAGGATGCAGTTCAGACTCGCCAGTCTTAGACATAAATGGGTGTATGAAGCACGCCCCTGCTATCTCTTTAACCCATTTCAAACATAACCTTCAAACCTAACAATTGAAATCTTCTGACTCAATTTTACTTGCCCAAACAGGTCCTCTTCAATGGGATCCTGTGCAGAGTACAAGTTGTATGGTGAAGGGGGTTTTGCACTAGATCTATCCGGCCATGCCTTCCTAGAGAAACCCCCACGAATCCCAGCATCCAGCCGTTCCCAACAATGCGCAATAAGTGGAGTTCGCTTTCGAATGGGGAGTGATAAGTTCAAGGCCATAAGGATAAATACCAGAGCCACTCCTTTATTTTCGTTATTATTTGGCATTGCAACTTTAACCAAACCGTCATAATATGCCCAACAGAAGACATTCCTTGTTGCAGAAATAAGCCTAAGTGAACCGTCTGTCCTCCCTGACATTGCAGGATTCAGGATGCAGCAGGCAGACGTTCTCCATGGTCGTGGACAATCCCTCCAGCAGTTATCTTTGCCTGTGTTTGGTAATATCTTGTGTCTGATGCACTTCCAGTCCTTCCTACTCTTTGGCTTTCTTCGCAGCCGCAGTATGGGTATCAGCAGAAACAGACTGAAGACGCAGCTAACAAAGTTTCACTGAGTAGCGATTATTCATAACAGGCACTTTAACCTTTCAGTTCTCAGGGCCAGGCTCTCATTTATTGCTGAAAATACTCATATTTTGTCTCTGTTCACTATGCGGTCCCATCCCAGGGAGTCATCAAACACTTGGAAAACCAGAACCAGTGGCGTAACACAAAATGGGGGGCCCCTCTGCAAGCCATGCTGAGGGGGCCCCCAAACTCGGCAACAAATCACGGGTCGCGCCACACTCTGGGCCGGCCTAGATTGTCACGCTTGCTCAATACACATGAACGTGCTGCTGAAAGGGTATGCTGCCCACTGAACTAGGAGAAAGATATAAATATGTGTTTTAATGCAATATACAGCACACTTTCTGAGATAAATTGGCTATAAAGCCAGAGTGCTTGCAATTGTTTTGTAGGGTAACACAATCCAATACATGCAAGTCACCAACAGTGCACAGGAACATTAATGCGTTGCTATTAAAAATGCCATGCCACAATGAAAACATGTCCAACTGGCTGCACAATGTAGACCAGTGTAAACACGTAATAACATTACAGTAAAGCATGCCAGGCCACATTTAGACATACCTAGACTGGTTGCAGCAAAATACCAGTCGAAGCAATAACACTCATCAAGAAGAGAGCACACATTAAAGCATGTGTCTCCACGGCCTCTAACAACACAGTCAAACTCTTTAAAATCGGCAAGGAACTGGTCAATCCTGTTGTAGTCTATACCTCTCCTGTTCCCTCCCAGGCCCTCTGTACAGCTCTGGCCTCTCACTTCTCTGCTAAATCTCAGGACATCCTGTCCTCTATCTCCTCTTCCTCTCTCGGCCCCTTTTGGCCATCTCTACCTCTCCTCCTCCTTTTTCCTCTTTCTCTCTGACAACACCTGACAAGGTTTCTAGACAAGTCTGATCTATGAAAGTGTCGTCCAAACAGGTGGTCCGCTGCTCCTCCAGAACCATCAAAGCCCATATTGACACCCTCGCTCCAGCCTTGGCCGATTTCTGTAATCACTCTTTCGCCACTGCAATGTTCCCCTCTCCCTTTAAGCACTCCCTTGTGCACCCACTCCTCAAGAAGCCGTCTGCTGATCCTACCTGCCCGGCAAACTATCGCTCAATCCCCATCACCCCTTTCCTGAGCAAACTCTTGAAAAAGCTTGCCATCTCCCAACTTACTCTCCACACTGAATCTGTTGGTTGTCTCCATGACCATCAGTCTGGCCTCAGAGCTGCCAGAGGCATGCAAACTGCTCTCCTTAACACCTGTGCTGCCCTCTAACCTTGATTCCAGCATTCCTTCTGTTCTCATCCTTCATCTTTTGTCTGCTTTCGACAGGGTCAACATCTCCATCCTGATCAATCGACTCTGTGAGAACCTGGGCATCACGGATTAGACCCTAAAGTGACTGACCTCCTTCCACTTGGACCACCCCTCTGCTCCCAGGTCCATCTTGGTCCCATTCTCTCCGTCACCTCTCTCTACCTGTGGCATTCCCCAGTGCTCTATCCTCTCATGCTGGTTTTTCAACCTCATCTTGGCCTCCCTGATCTCTACCCTCTCCTCTAACTTTCAGTGTTATGCAGATGACTCAGCTTTCCTTTAGGCTCCCCTCAGCCTCCTCTCCTCTCTTGCTCATTCCTGACTGTCTATCCACGATTCAGGATTGGTGCGCCTCCAACGATCTCTGCCTTAATGCCAGTAAATTGGGACCCTTGCCTCTGCGTTTCCTCTCTCACTATAGCAGACCGCCTTGGGCCCTCTTCCTTTGCATTCCTGCGAGGCACAAAACCTTGGTGTCATCTTCAACGCCACACTCTCTTTCTCTCCTCACATCTCGGACATCACCAAGAAGTCCCACTACCAGCTGCTCCTCCTCAAAGGGACTCTTCCCTTTCTCACTCTCCACCAGAAGCTCACTGTCTCTAGGCTGGACTACTCCAACAGCCACTTTCTCAATCTGTCTTCCTCTAGTCTCTGTCATCTGCAACTAATCCAGAACAGGACTGCAAGACTTACCCTTGGCCTCAAGCCCTGGGATTGTATTTCTCCAGCCCTGAAATCTCTCCACTGGCTGCAAGGATCAAGTTCAAGAACCTTTGCATTGTCCACAAGGCTTTCAGGGGCCAGGGCCCACACTAAATCCAATGCTTTCTTCCAAAATACCTTCTTTCTCTAGCCCTTCACTCAGCTACCTCCAACTCTCTAAGGCTTAGACATTTCTCCAGGCAGAGAGTGGGGGTAGACCTCTCTCCTCTGCTGGTGCCTCTCTCTGAAATGGCCTCCCTGGCCCTCTCAAACCTGAGGCGGACAACCTGAAGTTTCGGAAGCAGCTCAAAACTTTCCTCTTCTCCGCTGCTTTCTCTCACTCTCCCCCCCCTGCTGACCTACCTGTTTGCTGTACCCACTGGCTGCTTGGCTACCCTCAGAGTCCCTCTGAGTCCAGGCTCTTTCTTGATTGGTCACCCTTGCACTGCCTCCAGGCCTACCATGCACTTAGGGGCTGTAACTGTAACCCTGCAGCCCCTTGTTCTCCTTGCACAACCAATAGCCGCTCTGCCCTGGCTGCACTTACTCAGAGAATTGCTGCCCTGTTTTCCCCTCCCCTCTCACTTGCACTCCCCCCTCCCTTTCCCCTTGCACTTCTCGTTCTCGCAATGACACAAGGCCTAGTGAGATCGTTTGTCTTGTCCTCCCTCTATCATCCCTCCCTTGTTTACACTTGTGTACAGGTGCGTTATAAATTACTTGTATCATATCATATCATTTTATCACAGATGCCCAGAAAAATATACAATGCCGCAATAAGAAATGTCTGGACTGGCAGCACCCAAATGCCAAACTATCCATGTAATTAAAGTTAGCAGGACTGCTTTATCAGAAATGGCCAGTTAAAAGAAAGACATACCAAACTGAGGAATGACTAGACTGGCTGCATCAAAATGCCTCTCTAACCACTAATACCACATATCATGCCTGGACATGGACAACCATTATGATTTATCACACAATCCCGCCCCCCCACACATCCACTCTCCCTCCCACCCACTACCCCAACCTCCACAATCAGCTCCTTGGCCCAGAATTACCTCCACGTCCCTCTTCCTTGTCCCAGAGCTTACGTATGAGGCTCCTTGTCTCATAGGTAAGTACTGGGATGAGGAACAGTGGGACTAGGAGTGATGAAGATTACAGGTAGCTAAATCAGGCATTACCTCCATGCAGAGTGCCTCACACACAAGTACTGCCTTATACATAAGTACTGGGACGAGGAAGAATAGGGCTAGGAGTAAGCAAGGCATTAAACACAAGTAGTAGCGCAACACCATTGAGTTGACTGGGCTTCAGCACTACCCCCCTGACATTTTGGGCTATATTGACTCAACCTGGCTAACCTTTAGAGCAGTTGCCGGACCGAACAGGACACAGATCTTAAACGGCACCTGGTTTTTGCTGTTAACAAGAACCCAGCAATTACCAAATGAAAGCATTTCACTGTTAGTACCTGCATTCAAATACCACATTGTTTAGGCAACTGAAATCGTGATGTGGGTTTAGACTTGCATGCCAGGGGAGTGAATGGAAGGGTAGAGAGGGAACAGGAGACTTATAGGAGAGAGTTAACTGCTTGTAACATTGAATTTGCACTAGAATAGTCTCATTAAAATGCGTAAATAATTTAGATGCGCCCACACAAATAAGTTTCCCCCTCCCCACCGCCTGTGAAGTTAGCGCCTCTCCCAACATTTGAAGGGTTAGCCCCCCCGAAATGAAGGCTTTGTTGTGCCCCTGTACACAAGCACACACACCATTCACCATATACACACCCAGTCATCCAAACATTTAAGTGTGCACCCTTTCACCATATACTCACACAGGCAGCCTGCTATACATTTGAGTGTGCACCCTTTCACCATAGACTCCCACACACACACACACACGTCATGGAGTTGAGGGGAGCCCTATTACTTCAAAAAGAAATTGGGCTCATTACGGGTCCAGCGGTAACCGTGCCCGTGCTACCGACGGGTTGCCGCCAGACCCGTAAAAAATTACTAGCGCCTGACTTCCCGGTGCCACTGTGCTATTTCAAGGCTGGGCCGGGAAATCAGGTGTCAGTAATTTCGTTAATCCCCAGACTCCACGGGAATGGGGACTCTGAAGCACCTGCACTGTTGTTAACTCTGCCGGTGCTTCCGTGACGGGTCTGCCTACCGTGGCTGCTGTGCCTGGCAGGTTCAGACCTGTCGGGCACGGCAGCCCTACCAGGCAGACCTGTAATATGCCAGTCCGAAAAAAACAGTTCCTGTAAGCTTACCAGCACCGTTGTTTCCAGACTGGCATGGTCAGAATGAGGCCCATTGTTTCTTTTTTTAAGTCACTATAACTTCATTAAGAAACTATTTCAGTTAAGGACCGAACCATAACCAAAATAATTTCTTTATGATGGCTGAGTGACTTCAAAAACAAACTATTTATTTTTGAAGGCATAGGGCTCACCCCACCCCATGACATGAAGTCCACCAGCCTAGGGTCTTCCATGTCATGAGTGGGGGGCCTTCGTAATTTTTTTTTTTTTAAGTGGGGCCCCCTCCCAGGACATGTGCTAACGGGGCCACCCGCACTGTGGGGGCTGCGGGGCCCCTGTTACGCCAGTGACCAGAACCTTATTGTCTAAGCGACTTTAAGAAGTTCATTGTAGGATAAGTTACATTTGCAATGACAGCTACATTTCTCTCTACAGCAGCACACTGGCTGACTTTTGGCAAGTAAAAAGTGTGACTGCTGGCAGGAAGGAGTACTGAACACTCGTGACTTACCCGCAAATCCAGAGAACTTCAAATCCCAGTGTCCCTGGTGGTGGCTGCAGGCCTGGTCCCCTTTGAGCCTCCAGGCTTAAAAGCTGGGTGATGCACTGAAGCGGCACCCGCAAAACGCATCGCCGTCCAGCAGGCTAGCCGGGTGACACGCTGAATCAGCTCTTATCTTTCTGTCACGTTGATATCGGAGGCCTGTTAGCCTCATTATGTGGGAGGGGCCAGTTGGGTGGCAGGAGGGAAAAGGAAATGACGGGTTTGAGGGGAACTTAGGGCAGTTACGAAGAATAAAGAAGAGTGTGCAGACGTGCCGTGGCTCATCTCTTTGTTCACAGAAGCCCGACCTGTTACACAGGCGGCGGGCCCCTGCAGTCTGCCTTTCACACTTTCCTTTTGTGACTGCTGGCAGGAGGGAGTGCTGAACACTCGTGACTCGTTTGTTTATTGAATTTCTAATGCGCACCAGACCCAAAGGTAACAGGGTGCAGCAGAGGAAGGTGCAAGGCTTACAAAGTTACATAATGAATAACAATATGACATAATAAGTGAAATACAAGACAGGTATAGCTATGAACATTCAGGAAAAATAAAATTTCAATACAGTTACAATAATGTACAATAGTTTACAGTAATTTACAGTGATGGGTAGCGATATATGCTATTGTGCAAATGTCCCAGTTTACACTAGCCTTCAGTCAAGTTGAGATGGGTGATATAACTCTTTCACCTTCGCGGTGAAACTGTTGCCACCAATCTTGCTAGATTTGAATCTCGGTACCACAAGACAGTTCGTATTAATGACTCTAGTAGGCCTGTTGGATGTTCTTCTCGTCAATTTGTCAGTTAGGTAACTAGGGGCAGCATTGTGTAATGCTTTGTGTGTCAAGGAGGCGATTTTTAGCTGTATCTTGTTGTGGGTGGACAACCATTTGTACTGACGTCTGATGGAGGTCATGTGCGCTCGTTTGTTGATGCCTAGTGCGGCTCTAAGAGCGTTGTCTTGTAGTATTTGTAATCTTTGGATACTAGCTTTGTTGGCGCCACTGTAGAGAGCATTGCAGTAATCTAATCTGGAGAGAATTAATGCTCTGGCCAAGATAATGCAACTGTCGTTTGAGAGGAAAGTCTTGCCAGCTCTGATAATCTTGCACGTGTAGGCTGTGGTATAGGCCAGGAATTTCACTTGTTTATTGAAGGACATGGTGGTGTCCAGGTAGAAACCCAAGGTTTTTACCTCCTTGGAGACTATGGTGTTGTTACCATCAATGATGAATGATGCGTATTCATGACCTAGTTTGGTGATGTTGGAGGGGGTGCCTAAAATGATCAACTCTGTCTTGTCATCATTCAGGTAGAGTTTTAGGTGGCCATCCATGCCTGAACGATGAGATCCTGTTCACCAACGCGAGGTCCTTGCCATGATCCCCAGAAAGCGGAGGAGAATCTGTGTATCATCTGCATTGTTAGTGTAGGTGATACCCAGAAGGTCCAGATCATCGATCAAAGGTTTGGTGAATATGTTGTATAGAGTTGGAGACTCGCATGAACCCTGAGGCACCCTTCACATGATCGGGGTGGGGTCAGCCGCTGCCGATGGGGAGAACACTTTCATAGTTCTGTCACTCAGGAATGATTCTATCAATTTGACAGCATCAGTATAGAAGTGGGCTGCTGAGTCAAGGTGCCCGCAGAGGACCTTGTGATCCACCAAGTCGAATGCAGCTGAGAGATCAAGTAATAGAAGTAATGCTGTCTTCCCTTTATCTCTCAGCTCATCAACCTGGGTTTTCAGATCTATCAATGCAGTTTCCATCCCGTGTAACGGTCGGAAGCCTGGTTGTCTAACACCTAGGAGCTTGTGTAGCTCGAGGTATTTTTGAATCTGCGTGTAAACAACTTAGTCCAAAATTTTAAGTAGAAATGGTACCGTCGTGATTGGGCGGTAGTTTGTGGCGATGAGTGGATCTAAAGTTTGCTTCTTTAGAAGTGGGAGAACCCAGGATTGTTTAAGGTTGGCTGGGACGGTGCCAGTGGAGAATGAAGCGTTGATCAGTTTAGAGATAAATGGAGAGAGGTCTCTGGCGGCATCTTTTATAATGTGTGCTGGGCAGACATCTCCTTTACAGTTAGATGGTTTGAGTGATAAAATAGTTTCTTCTACCTCTAGAACAGATATTTTGGTGAAATGGAATCTATTGTTCTGATCAGTAGTCACGTCACTAGGTGGGAGAGAATTTCCCGGCTGTGGTACGTTCAGAGCATCTTTCTTTGTTTTTATTTTATTTTGTACAGTGTTTATTTTGTTGTTTAGAGCCTGTTGGATCTCTGATCACCAGGTCTTGTTTTTGTTGTATATGTCAGGTGTAGGGATCGGGGACTCCAATTCTTTTAGTATGGTAAATAATTCTTTCATACTTGAGTTGGATTTGGCAATGCGTTCATTGTAAGAGTTTCGTTTTGCCAGACAGATTTCGTTTTTGTAGTGCGTAGAGGTGGTAGTTAGCTTCTTTTTGTTCTCGCTAGAGGGGGATAGTCTCGAGGTGGTTTCGCACTTTCTTTTCAGTACGCGTAGGTCCTTTAGTTGTGGAGTGAACCACTTGTTGAGGTGTGCTTTGGCTTTGCTTGATCTCAGTTTGAGAGATGCAATTTTATCCAATGTGAAGAACATAATTTTGTTATATTCCTGCACCAGGGTGCTTGGGTCAAGATTATCCGGCAGAGAATTTAGGATAGGTAGATTATCAGGAATCACGTTGTTCACTGTGATATTCTTTTTATTCATAGTTAGACAAGGTGGCGCTTTTTGTGAGACCTTGAGTCGTGGTCTGGTGGTTGATAGAGTGATGGACACGAGGGAGTGGTCAGTCCAAGATAGAGGGGTAATAGAAGTAATGATTGCTGTACAATTGTAGTTGGCTACCCAGTCCAAGGTTCTACCCTTAATATGGGTGGGTTTGTTTACTTTTTGCGATAGTCCGAGTGCATTAAGGGAGTTGGTGATTTCCAGGGCATGTTTATCTGCTGGATCATTAAAATCTAAATTAAAGTCGCCTAGCAACAGTAATTGGGAGGTGGGTTTGAGGTTATTGGCAAGTATATTGTGCATGTCCTCCTCAAACGTTCTGAGGGGACCGGGAGGTCTGTATATTACATGCATGGTAAGTGATTGGGAATTATTTAACAGGAGTTTGACAGAGAGGATTTCACATGATTGCATAGTTTGCGGAGGGACTAGTCTCATTGATAGACTCTCTCTGGATATGATGGCTATTCCACCGCCTCGGGTTCCATCTCTATCTTGTCTGGAAATGGTGTAGCGTTCTGGGATGGCTAGCATAAGTGCAGGTCCTGCAGCGTCGTGTAGCCAGGACTCTGTTATGGCTAGGAAGTCCAGGCTGCCTTCTGTGATTAAGTCAGCTATGTCAATGGCATGTGCCATGAGGGATCTCGCATTGAGAAGAGCTCCTTTGAGGGGGTGATCTATTTTAACTGGAGTCGGGCGTAGAGTGTGGCTAATAGGAGCCATAGGCTTGGTAAGGGGTATAATAGTCTGATTTGCAGTAGCACAGAGAACGGATGGGGAAGTAGGCCAGTTGGCAGTATTAGTGAGCATGCTCCGGTGACAGTATGTTTTCTTATTAGTAGGTGTTAGGGTTCTGGTCAGAGGTTCGTACTGTTTGGGAAGTCTGGCACGCAATTTGAGATTTCAATTGATCGTAGTACATGGGGCCATAGTATAGTCTCTTAGTGACATACATAGGAAGTGATTAGAGGAGGCAGGGCTGCAGGTATTAGGATCCATGTTTAGCAGGTTGTGTGGGTCTAGTTTAGTCTCCTTTAGTGTAGTCCCGTTAAGGTGGTCTGAGAAACTGGTGGTAAGGAGTAGTAAGGCAACGAAAATGAGGTAAGTAGTACTTTGGCCTGGCATGTTTATCAATGAGTCAGAATGTGGCAGCGAGTGGAGCGGGGTTTTCCAGGAATTCAAATACAGGTTATGAACATGAGCCAAATGTTACTCAACAAGGGCGGGTGTTAGCGCATAATCATAGTCTGGAGAGGATTCAGGTGAGGAATATATGGAAGTAAGTATTCGATGATAGCGAGGCTCACAGTTGGCTAAAGTATTAGCTACCACCAGTAGTCTGCACGTAATCACTAGTTCAAAAAGCAATACATGGAGGTAAATAATCAATAATAGCTAGGCTCACAATTGGCTAAGGTATTAGCAATCAGTGGATTAGTCAAGAAGGCGTTTTAGTCAGCATGTAATAACTGGCCTAAAGAGACATAGGTAAACACTATGATCACGTTACAGTGTAGGAGCATATTGCAGTGGCCTATATGGGCATAAAGCGTAGTTGGCAGCATATCTTTGAATCATACAATATGTATACAGATGATAGTGCGCAACAGACGTTCGATACAGTAGATTTATAGCAGTGTTCAATGGTGCAGTTGGTACTTAGAGTAGCTGCAGTGCCAGTACATGCCCAGAGTAATGAAGCACACAGGCGAGTACTGAGTGGATGACTGGGCTTATGACGGTGCTCTGTGTCCATAACTTTACAATGTACTCTGGAGGGTGGAGCGGCAGCAATGTCATTGGGACGCGGGAAGGCAGAGGCGGTGACCAGAGTAAGGTCAGAAGCGAGTTACTTGATATGGGCGCAAAGTGTTACGCATCACCAAGGTGCTGGTGCTAGCTCTCAGTAATCATTTTTCCCAGATAGTCGCTGTCGCAGTGGGGAGGCAGCAAAACATGGAGGTTAGTGAATGACAGCAGCAAGGTGCATTACGAATGCGCAGCATGTGAGATGGAGCTTGGGAAAGGTGACAAGCTTCACATGTAGTGTAAAAGATGAGGCTCACTGCTAGCATAGTTTTTATATGCCGTTATGAAATGGTGTTACCTTATAGTCGGGGTCGGCAACTGGTTGGGCAGGATTCCTGGCGATCGGTTTTAGGAAAAATTTCATAATTGCAGGTAATTTTCCTTCCATGTGGCAACCCCCAAACTTTTTTCTGTTGTTTTACACCCTGATCTAGACTTATGCCGCACTCCTCTGGGCTTTCGCTCAATTCTTTCGGGGAAACTGACATGCCCTTAAAACAGTCAGTACCGGGAGACTTTGTTTCCCTTAGTCCTTTCCTCATGTTGCAGCTTTTGAGCAACATGAAACAAGAGTGCACCGTAACTTACATTACCGCGCTCTTTATTCTCTAGTCATTCCAAAGGCCCTAGAAACTCTCTCTGGACTTATTATGAAATGTGCAAGTGTGTCATGGACGGGACTGGTGGCAGCTATCGTTTCTTTGTGTTTTGAACCCCTTTTTGCCATGTTAACCGCGCTTCCTGCGTTTGGCCCAAATGGGTGGCCTGGCCTCCAAAATGGCCATGCCACGAGGTTCTTTGTCCTGTCCACTGACCGTCTTGCCCCTTCACCTTCACCCAGGTCGAGCTGACACGGGGCAGTCCTTATTTGGTCATGCACTTTCCCGTGAAACACAACACTTTTGCAGGTTTCTGCAGGCCTTGTGTGTGCCTCCAGGATGTGGGCTGGGATGTCTGTTCCCAATACACATCCTGGGTGCCAGAGAGTCTAGAGTGTCCTGAATGCCTGGGACCACCGTGGTCCGTGATAGGTCCACGTATGGTGTGAGTGTGTGTGAGCGGATCTCCCTTTGGGCCCTCTCCGTTTTGGCGTGAAGGGAACTTTGGATAAGAGGAGGCTGAAAACACCACTACCATGTCGATCTCCTGAGTTTTCACGAACAAAGGATAAGGAGCCAAGTATCCTGCATCTAAGAAGCTGAGTCGAGGAATCGCTGGTGACCCACTGAAGGTTTGGCACCCTGCACTGCTGTCGTCCTGCGAGACCACTCGGCCTCTGATCGAACGAGAAGGTCTGCAAAGGCGCTTCGACCCTTTAGAATAGTGGGAACAACTATTCTCGGCATCTTCACCAAATCCTGTACGTAAGCCTTTGGAAGCGTCCCTGGGCCATCCAGTGGACTGACCAGCCTACACAGGAATCTTGCTCTGCCACCGCTGTCTGGCTGCTGCTAATCCCATGTCCTCAGCACTCTCACACGATTTGTACACTTGGCGTTCCCAGGTCTGAAGTGAGACGTGTGCTTTGGGACCGGAATACACGCAGTTGCCGAGTTGCCCAGGTCTGGTAACAAACCTGTGCGGGTTTGCTGCCTTTGGGACACCCTCGACCCTGACTCCTGCTGTCGCGGAATCTACACAGTGTCGAGACGTTCCTCTGATCGCATCTGAACCTGCCAGTACCGAAACGGAACCGGAGAAGCCTGCGTCTGCCTGCATCGGGAACCGGTGAGTAGTCAAAACCCTAACCGGTCGCCCTCCCGCAGGAGCCTGTGGCTTTCCATCACTGTTGTAAACAGCAAACCCTTTTCCGCACTCACGCCCTGCTTCTGCCCACAAGTGGAGGCCGCGCTTGAGTAGCGGGGATCTGTTCATCATTGTTTTGTTCACTTCTCTGAACTGCCTGATTTCCCTGAAGAGACTCTCCTTTGCCCGTTGGCACCCGCGTATGCAGGTACTTTTAAGCACAAGGCTCCACTCTTCGTAGGGCTCGGACTTCCTTCTAGTTAGGTGGCCTCTGATGTTGAACTGAGTCTAACGATTACTTACACTGCCTGTTTTCCTCCCCATCTAGGTGGTCTGCATATTTCATGCTTCTAACTCTTTAGACCCCTCGGTCTTGTATATATATTGTATTGCTTGTGATGTGTTGGTTTATTGGAATTTTACCGTGATTCTTTACTATGGTCGATGTTACAAAGGCCTTGTAATAAATGTGTCTATATTTTTAATATAACACCTGTCTGGAGTAATTTGTAAGCGTCATTGCTTTGTGTGCTCATTGCAGGCTTTCAGTCACCCTCACCCCTCTTGAGACCTAGTCTTGACCGCCGCCATTGCTACCCTGATTGGTCTGGCTTGTCCAGAGGTTACCCTGTTCCAAGAAACTAGGCTGGCCTTTTGAACCTCTGCCCCTCAAGGACAGAGTTCAGAAATCCATCTTAACAATCGGCGTGACAGCTAGTGACAGGCTATGGACAGGAAGCAGCCTTGTTTCCTGGGTCTGGCTGAGGTGGGCCGGCTTACGCCTGCCGGTGCCTGATAGGTGGTGATGTAGGCACCAGCAGCCAATCCGAAGCCTGGCAGCAGAACTTAGGCGTGGCTGGGTGGAGGGTGCTAGGCCATCAAATCTAGGTCGGCTATCTTGGAAAGTGCACTCCTCGTTGTGCTCAATGGCGAATTTGGTATTCAGGTGGCGCAATTCAATTTTAGAAGCAGATTTCCATTTGAAATGCAGGCGGTGGTGCTAGTTACATGCACATCTGTAAATAGATGTTGTAGTGATACACAAAATTGCAAATTTGCCAATCAGAGCTTTAGATGACAGCATTAGCCGCTGAAAGCCAATAGTTTATTCAAAGTATGTGCCAAAAATGCTGACAGTAGTCTGTTGTAGCACTTCCATTACACAGTAGTGAGCTACAAGGAATATGCAGGCCTAGTAGGAGTGGTAGGTCACATTATGCATTGTAGATAGACAGGCAGGGCGAAGGCCCCAGTTCTGTAGCTAAAAGAAATTATTGGAGTGTTTGGAACATTATGGCACCTATATAGCGCTTAGATAGCCAATCTTAAGCGCTATGAACACTAAGCTATGAGTGCATGCCTTTTAGAGCTTGCTCACATAGGCTTAATTCATCGCGACTTCTCTTAGAATATTCTGCCTTTCTAACTGTAGCCCTGCATGGTTTCGTAAACAAATCCTCTTTTCTCTGGGAAGGCACTGATAAGACATTCCTGAGTTTTCGCGCAGATGGGCTCCAAGCAGGGAGGGGCACAGAAAAGGAGCACAGTGGAAATTCACAGAGTTGGGTTTTTCCATGAGCAAGCCTATATTTTGCACAGGGAAGGTTCTGGAACTGTGCGTCATGGACTGACAGCACGAGATTATAAAAATGAATGCCCACATGACTCAGGTGGGAGATCGATCTGTGGACTTGGTTCGAGCAAAATCGAGTGTCCGGAACCTGCTGCTCTGTCGGCACCCTGCAGCGCTGTCCTCTGAGCGGGGCTTGTAACAGCTAGCTTATGAGGGCCAGGGTCTCCCATTGCTGATTGAAGGGGCGTAAGACTGTGTTTCTCTATGTTTCTCTAAGCTCTATGTTTCTCTATATTTTGTATTTCTCTAAGTTTGTATTTTGTAATCTTCTCTAACTTGAATCCCAAGATGTTGCTGAAATTCACTGTTTAGAATAAATGCTAAACATTTTGAAGGTGTCATTTGTCACTAGCATGAGTTCACTGCTCGGCACAATAGAACCTGTATTTTGGGCTGAATTGGGTATTTGGGTAATTTTTGCTCTGAAGGGCTGGTCCCGAGGAAGATTTTCCCAATATCAAGACATTTGGTGGCAGCTTGGGGATTTGTGCAGAGCAGTGCCTTGCTGTGAAATGACAAATTGTGTGAGAGAACACAGTGCAGAGTGATGAGCAGGCTGTCGCATTTCCTTGGTGGTCTCACTGCAGCTCTGAGACTTCAAAAAGACAGCAACGTTTGTGTCGGCTTGCCGCGGCCGATAGCTTGTGTGGTTAATACTTTCCCCTTCAGTAAATCAGTCGTGGCTGACTTAAGCCAGCGAGCACAAGGCGATAAACAAGAGGGAAATGGCTATGTTTAAAGCGCTCTGATGAATGGTCAAGAAAGATTTATGTTCAATTAGGAAAGAATTTTATCATGCGGTTTTCCCAAGTTAAAGTTGTAATTTGAAATGCAAAGTGAGACAGAGTTCTCAACTCTATTCTGTCATGAGGGCAGGAAAATAGTTGTGAGGATTTGACATGCAAATTGTGAATAGATCTAACCATTGTGATTCAGCCCCAGTGTGCTAGCGAGTGGGGGGCTGTAATGTAAGGAGGCGAAGGTTCGCTTTTTAAATGTATGCTTTTGAAGTGTTGACATTCCTGAAGATAACGTGGGAACGAGCAGAGTTTAGGAGAAAGAGTAACATCTGTGTTGAGAGCCTAAAGGGTTTGTTTTTTGGCAACTGTAAAATACATGTGCTGGTGGTGCATTCTGTTTAAGGAAACACACTAAAATGGCTACATTGCATTTTAGCTGTGCCTTGCTTACAATGGGTGAGAGACTCACTTAAAAAAGAAAGTGAGTGAATGGTATTTGGATTTTTCAATTTTTGTGTTTTGATTTGGAATTGAAGAATCAGTTTGCAATGGTTTGGGGGAAAAGGCAATTTATATTTTCTAAATTGCCCCTAGAGTATGTGACTGTTCCCACGCTATGCCATGGATTAAAGTACTGTTGCGTTATAAGTGATGTATGTTTTGGAAATAGTGACCTGTTAACTGTGATATATTGTGAAGAATGTTGTTGACACATTAACAGCCCACAAGCAATATAGAGTGTGGGTTGCTCTTGCAGAGAAAAAATGGGCATGGAGCTGCACTACACATGACCTGTTTTAAATGCACTGAAATAATTGGTTTTAATTTGGCAATGGTACAACAGAATGAAAAATCTGTGTGTGATAAGACAGCACAAAGATTTAGTGGGTTGCGGGTTCTTTCGAAAGATCGCACATCGCATTGGAGTGAGTTTGTGAAGCCAAACTACAAGGTTACGAGGAAAAAGAAAAATGTATGCCTTTACATGGGACATTGATCAGTTTAAACAGGCTAAAAAGACATTTTGCAAAATTACATGGAGTAGACTCTGATGACAAGAAAGTGCCTCTTTTGAAAATAAGTCTTGCTGTGCAGAGCTTGTGCCTTGAAGATAACTTGCACTGTCTTGGGCGAGGTGCGCGAAAGAAAAAAAAACTGTTGGAGGAAGGCAGGAAAGCAGAATGCCATGCTCCTGTTCAGTAAAATGGTGTTTACAAAAGCTGGCAGATATGGGAGCTTTTCTGAGTTGCTGAAGCAGTGCAGGAAACAGTTAATCTGGATGAACTGTCTGGAACGAGTGCCTTCCATTGAAGCCGCCCCAGTTTATGAGTTATAGGCAAAGAGATAAGCTTGCTGCGTGGTATGGCGCTGCCATGTGCACAGGAAAGATAAACAATGACATTCCTGCATTCCATCCCCTGTGAGAGACACTGTCAGTGTGAGCAAAAACTGAGGAGGGGGGCGCAAAGACAGAATGCTGAAACAGAACTGAAGGCAATAATTGCTGTGAGCGAGAAGATGAAAAATAGCGCAATCTACCTTACACATGCTGATGTACGCATGCTTTCTAACACTGGCATGCAATAACAGAGCTGACCAGAAGTAAAGAATTTGCCCAGTATCAACACTGGAAGGAAAACAAATGCTACATGCAGAATGGCAGAATGGGCGCATCGCATCTGAATACCACAAAATCAATACAAATCACACAGCTACCACCAGCCTATCTAGGCACATTGTCAAAGAAACCCAAAAGCCATTATATAAAAAGTTGGAAGGATACAAAAAGTATCCTAACCTCCTTGCACTGTAAGATGATGTGTGCAATTGTAAAAATACAATAATCCATAAAGAGACATATGGGCTCATTATGAGCATGCCGGTCCAGTACAAATTCCATAGAAACATGGCGGTAATGCCAGCTCTGGCATTTATAATGGACCGGCACACTCAGAGTTTGCCGGTAGGAGTCTGATCTACTGGCAGGCATGACCTGCCGGTAGTTACAGCTCCTACTGGTAAATAATTGCTGCAATCACAAGCACTGGTATTACCGGGGCTGGTGATTGTGGCAAACCCATACCATGGAGTCCTTCTGGACTCCATGGAATGGAATTTACTGCCGTTGCCGGCAGCAATAATATCCCAGTAATAATGAGGTATCGGGCACTGGTAACGGTAAGGCAGGTCTGCTGGTAACCCGCCGGAATTACCGTCGGGTTACCGGCAAACCCGTAATGAGCCCCTTAGTTTCCCAGTACTAACACTCCCAGGGACTGGTTAGTGACACCGTTAGAATGAGCAAAACAGGCAAGAGAAGTAAAGCTGAAGGCTTTACTGACCTCCACAAGTCAGGGCAGAGTTAAAAAAACAAAAAGAACTTGGGGTCCCATAGAAATTTATGGAGGGAAAGGTGCAAAAAGAAAATCTTCCTTAACAGTACTCTAAGGAGAGAGTAACATACTCCAAGTGGTGGTGCCAAGACAGCAAGGATAGGAAGGTCTGGCAGACTCTGTCTGTCCTAGGCAGGATGAGACATGGACAGGAAGTTGGGTGACCATCAGGACAGAGAGTTAATGGGAAAAGAGGTCCAAGGGTACAATCCTGAAGATGGAAAGGGGTCCAGGATACTATGGAGGTAGTGGGGGCGCCTGGCTCCAACTCCAACTTGAGTAGCACCTACAGTTGCTAGAGGCAGCAGAGCAAGAATTTAAACAGCAGTGTCAAGCAGCAGATTTGGGACTTGGACCCTTGGTGGGAGATCCAGAGTGTGGAGATATCAAAGTCAAAATCCTCAACAAGGCCTACAGCACCTCAGCCAGGCTGACTTTAATTCTTGCCACAGGCTCCAGCTTCCTAGGGTGCAGGGTCATGGGGGCTGGATTTCTGCACATGTTGTTGGTGTGCTGGTGTGTCTGGTAGTCCAGAGGTACTTGGATTTAATACTTTCGAAGTTGAGGGAGGTCTTATGGATAAACCAGAGCTTGATGCAGGCGTAGTCCTGCTTCAGGGCTATTGTGGCTTTTCTAAATATGCACTGAAATTCACGTCTGCATCATTAATAAGCAGCAAGCTAAGCAGTTATCTTTCCTGTCTTCACAATGCAAGGAGTAAAAAGAGAACTACTGCAACTCATTGCTCACACAACACTGCCTGCGAGATGTCTAGGTCCTTCTACAGCCATTCTCAGCCAGCAGTGAATCCGACTATGTGCCTACAGCCGCACAAAACACTTGCGAAGTCAGCTCCCCACCTGCCAATCAGGAAGCTCATTCATGTGGCCTATCAGGCAACTGTGTGACCTTTGGAAGCCGCCCATGTGCGCTCCTTTCCAGGTTTATTGAGATGGGAGTGCATGCTTGGAGTTAATGGCTCTCCGATTAGTTATTGCAGGGCGCTGCCTTCATTGAAGGTCAGCATCTAAATATGCTGTGATGAATAAAATCATTTAAAAATAGAAAAGGATACTCCCAGACAGGCTAATTATTACATTTCCTGAGGGGCAGGGGCCTTATGACAACATCTTTACCCTGGTGATTGCATGGGAGGTGTCATCACAGGAAATTGCATCACAGGAAGTAAAATAATTGTCTCACACTTGTGGGTGTCGTATTGCCTACGCCTCCTTTTCTTTAGGGTTTCAAGTTACATACAACAGGTCCATTATGGGCATCAGTAGTGCAGGACTCCCACCCATAAAACAGAAGCAGCAGTCCAGGCTTCGAACACACACAACCTGTCCAGATCACACGGCAACCATGCAAAGTTCCTTCCAACACAATGGCTTTAGTGCAGGCAGCTGCATTGCAATTTTACATCCCATAGACTGTTGTGACAGTCAGGAACTTGATCCTTTCAGGGTGGGGGAGGGACAGGGACAGGGACACCTCCCAACCTGGAATAGACGGCCTACGAGGGCGTATGCCAGAGCTGATCCTGCCCCATAGGCAGGGTGAGGGAGTTGGGTGGTACCCGGTCCCTGAACCCCCTGATTGTTCCAGGCATACTTGTGACCTTGGTACCAATGTCTGCCACAACATGCCTTTTGCCACGTATCTGGGCGGAATTCTTGTTTGTTTCTTGCAGAACTGCTAACTTCAGAATGCAGTTCATCACCAACGGGAAATCCATGAACAGAAGAACTGACGCTGAACAAGTGTCTCACCACTCTGATCACCTACATATTATCAACAAGAGCAACGACTTCCCAGAACAGCAGGAAGGAAACACAAGCGGGTCACAGAAGCGGGACTCTGCTGTGGCAGGACAAAATGCCTACAAAGAAAAAGGGGACAGGGCGAAGAGAGGTTCTTAACAATATGGGCCACTGTAGCTTGCCCACCGCAGAAAAAGGAAGAAAGATTGGACGAAGAGGTCAGGTGAAAGCAGGGACCAATGGAAGGTGGAGGGAACAGTCAAAAGGGAAGGCACAGATATAAAAGACCTGCACGGCCAGGGAAGGATGAGTGGTGTTCTGGTGAGGTCAGGAGGAGAGATGGTGGACTGAGAGACGAGGCAGAGGACAGAAGGTGGAGTAAAGTACTAAGGACGTGTTGGAGATTGTGGAATAGACTGCAGGTGAGTTATTGTGTGTGTGAGAGTCCTAAGAAACACTGTAAGCTTCCATTCCCCATACTGTTAGCTATATTACTATCAATCACTGGCTTTGACTCATACTCCATGCTAGCTTTGTTTGCCCTCAGACCACCATGAACCCTGCGAACACGCGCTGGGGGAAAAAGCAAGATAAATGCAGTGTTTTAACTTCTCAGTTTCATAGCTTATTGTGGTTTGTTTGGTATTTTTGGACCCTTGGATTGACTTTTTGACTGATTTTGGCTTACGATTTTGGTGTGATCTTTATTCATGTAACTGTTCTCTCTTGTTAACTGGACTCAGGATTGCTTATGGACTGGGATGTAGATTTTTCTTATTGGAACTGTTGCTGGGCATTTTGTCTGGGTCATTGCTGCATCAAGGACCTTACCCCATTTGATGGGCTGCTGGAATTTTGGACCCTGTGACTGGATTGCTACCCGTGGGTGCTAGATTTATTCGGGTTACTTTTGTTCCTCTTGCTGCTTCCTCATTCTGTCCGGGACAGGCCCACTGCTCTTCCTTGGATTGTATTCACCCCTGTGTGTTTCCTTCTGGGCGGACACACCTGATTACTGTACTCTTAGAAGGTTCTACTTGTGCCTGCCTGTTTTGAATATTTTTATTGATAGTGCACAGGTAATATTTTGTAATCTTGCACTAGTAACAATTCTACCTTTCTAAGACTCACCACAATCTAACCTTATGGTCAACCTCCTAAAGGGACTCTCTGTGGTCTTTTTCTTGCATGTCACAAATACGTACGTCAATTTGTTTAAGTCAAGCGAGAAATAAAACATTATTTTTAGAAAAACATGGAACTCAAGTGCTGTATATCCAAACTTTCCTTGCAAAAGAAGATCCTCTGTATCCTTTGTTTACAACTCTAACAACTCTAATAATGGGCGAAACGTGTTTCACACAACTTGTGTGTAAAGATGTCACACAAGGTGCGTGCTTTCCCAAGGCCTAGTTTCTATTTTTACAACATGCTAATTGTAATTATAAATCATTTATAGCAGAAAATGTGTTATATGCACAAAAGGGTGAAATAAATGGAGTAAAGAAAAATGTTCTTTGTCGTATAATATTGCGAGAAGGTAGTATTGTCAAACTCGAGTTCACGTCAGATAATTAGCTAATCATTGGATGTAGCATATCTATATGGAACGTCCTCCACATTATGTATATTGTTTTAAAAAAAAACAATTCTGACTTGATTTAAACACATAATCCTACAAAATGTACTTAATTGTGACGTGTACAAAAAAGTACAGAGGGAGTTCCTTTAAGAATTATACTGTGTTTAATTGTGTTTGATGTTTTGGGGTTAAAAAGGAGATAAGAGGATATTCGATTACCTTGAGAATTGGAAGACTAATAGCAGTGTCTTCTTCTCCAGCTCTGGAAAAGAGCAAAGAAAGAATTCCTTCAGTCTTTTTAATTGGTTGGCTACGGGGAGCTTTTTCTCCTTCATTCTGGTTGGTCGTTTGGAGAGAAGGAACTACTGCTCACCTGGGGGATCACATCCCATGATTGTTACAGGTTGGGAAACCGTACCCCCCACTCCTATCACGGCCAGAATCATCCTGGATGCCTCGGCTGATCCAGTGACTGCCTTAATACAAGCCATGACCACCTTGCAGGCAGGCATGACCGTAGACCATTTGACTATTAATCAACAGCTGGTCACCATAAAGGGCGCTAGGCATCCATTGCCACCAGAGACTTAGTTTGATGGTACACCTGGTCTAGTCCCTTGTGCCCCCTGGTGGTTCCTCCACCAGTTGCTGGATCCTCCATGCCAGTATTTGTGCCCACTTCTTTTCCTCTCAAGTCACCAAAGCGCTTTTTGGGTGACCCCACAAAGTATAGTACATTTATTAATGAGTGAAAAATGAACTTGATGTGTCGACCGCTAGCCTTTCTGGATGCTGCCACTAAGGCGGCCTTCATACTCTCCCGCTTTGGGGGCATGGGAGCAACTTGAGCAAATGCAATATTGGAGTTAAACGATCCAGTTTTGCTCGACTTCAATGCATTGTTGACTGTAATGCATCAAGTCTTTGGTAAATTGGACTTCAAATATGTTGCCCGGTTCAGTTACTCGTCCACAAAAACTACGTAGCGCACACAAATCAAGGCAGCTGTGTTATACAGAGGGCAAAACAATGTATTATCAACGCGTGTTTTGTGTCATCCTGGCCATTCCTAGCTCTCAACAACAGTGGTGCCCTAAGAATTAGGGCTCCCGTCCCATGCATACCTATACTCTGCTAAAACAGCCAACTGTTCAAATATATTGTAAATACTGATTGTAGACGTGGTGTTTCAGGAATAAATTCACAATGCAGACTTAAGATGCTAATAAACAGCTTCTTTATACTTTAATTGTAAGACGCTCAACGCATATCTGGGTGTCAACACCTTCTCGAGGAGCAAAAATACAGTTGTAAATACAAATGAAATTCCATTACACTCAGTGGTTCATGATACCTTCACACATAATGAATTCACAGAAAAAACGTCACATTACAAACAATCACAATCCAACAGACCTGATCTCCATCTGGTGTGTATAGTCAGAGGCATCCCGAAATTCAAACAAAACACTGCCAAAGAGTCATGCAGTTAGAACACCAAGTTTGTGTAAATAAAGAGGAGTAGCCCCAAGAGATACCGCGTGACTAATCAAGGAGAAAGTCTATCACCCTGTGTGTCCTAGCGTCAAGCATAGCCTATCTATTGAATTGAGTCACACGAAGCAAGATCTCGTGAAAGAACCAGTATGTACTAGTGGGTAAGATTTATGATAAATCCTAGTCTGCTGTATGGAGTAGTAACCAGTGAAAAACGTGTCTCACTTACACCATAAAGTGATGACGCAACTCATAGAATTCTTAGGTAAAGGATAACTGCCCCAGGTGGGTAAATCCAATGTGTAACACAGTTCTGACAAATATAACATACAGTGGAGCCCATACGAGGAATGCAATGCTAAACGATCACAAGAGAGAAGGCGAAGCGTGTTCTCTTATCTTACCAATCACCTGATAGTGTACAGTGTCCTCTGTCGGAGCAAAACGTGACCGTGCTGGGTAAGCCTTAGAACGCCTCCAGGTTCCGATGCCGGTATAGGAAGCCTGGAATTCCACGTAATCAAAATAGAAGGCGGACTGACCGTCCAGGAAGTCGAGTGTACTGTATGGCAAGTAAAATAAACGGTGGCCATTTGCAACAAGGAGAGTTGACTACAAATCGAAATGCAATCAGTGTAGCTGACTACAACCAGAACCAACAATCTAGATTCTAACCCCACAGTGAGTCTCACAACAATGTACTGCACATCATACTGCAATATATATTAAAGGCCTCGGGGGTCATTACAAGGTTGGCACTAAGGGGTTAATGGCGCCGGTAAAGGTGCTGGTGCGTTATCCCCTTACCGCCGCATTACGAGGTCCTTTAGCGAGCCGCTAAAGGACCAGCATGCTAACAACGGGCCCCGTTATTAGCATGGTCCCCATTCCCATTGAGCTCTATGAGAGCTCGAATGGGAATGGGGATGGGTTCCCTGAATGGGGAAATACCGGGTCCTATTTGTCTATTTGTTTATTTCTTACGCGCACCAGGCAGAGAAACTGCATTCAGGCGCAGTTGTTAACTAAAAGTCGAGTTCTAGCTGTGATGGACTATTCATACTTAGAGTTATTTAAATAGAAAGGTTTTCAGTTCTTTCCTGAACCTTTCCAATGTAGTGTATGATCGTATACCAACAGGTATACCACAACTGGTTCCACAACTTTGGTCCAAACACAGAGAACCTCCTGTCGCCCTTTGAGGTGCTTTTTTCGTCCGGGGGACGTCCACCAAGAGTTTGTCTCCTGACTGAAGGTCTCTAGTTGGATGGTAATGGTGGATTCTATATTCAGATATCTAGGTGCGAGTTTGTGAAAACATTTGTACATAAGACACGCCACCTTAAATTTAATACAGTCCTCCACCATAAGCCAATGGAGTGCTCTCCAAGATGTAGAAACATGTTCCCTTTTTCCTAGATGGACAGTTAGCCTGACTGCCGCATTCTGGGCCCTCTGGAGTGTCGCCATCTGTTTCACAGGGATCCCTGTCATCAGACTATTGCAGTAGTCGAGATGGGAGTTTACCAAAGCTCCTACAACCATGAAATGATCTTGAGGTGCTAAAAAAGGGAGTACATTCCTAAGCATACGCAAGGAGTAGTACACTGCTTTTACTTTGGCCCCTACCTGGGCTTCGCTGGCCAGATTTTCTTGCCAGATACACCTAAGGTTTTTCACTCTCTTTGAAAACGGAATGTCTACACCCAGGATCTGCAGTGTTATATTTGTTTCTTCCTTTCGTTTTTTTTTCTCTAATCTAAATAATATTACTTCTGTTTTGGCTGCGTTAAGCTGCAACTGGTTTCATGCCATCAATTTTTAATGTCTTGCATGCACCGGTCGATCCCTTCAAATGCCTCAGACAAATTATCTGACAGACAGATCTGCGTGTCATCAGCATATGAATGGAATCGTAGACCGTGTTTCCTCAAAATATCAAACAGCGGTCGGATATACAGATTAAAGATCAGAGGTGAAAGCACTGAGCCTTGGGGGACTCCACATCTCAGTTGTATTAGCTCTGAAAGAAAGGCTTCCAATATCACCTGCTAGGTTCTGTCCTGTAGGAAGGAGTCAAACCAGTCCACCACTACTTTAGCAGCTCTCCCTATTTTTCCAATCCGTTGAAGGATGATCTTATGATTAATTGTGTGGAACGCCGCCGACAGGTCGAGCATCAGTAATATCGTATCGCTGTCACGACCTTAACCCCTGGCCCGGGAACTCAGGGCCTCTGGCCCTCGCCACAGTATTCCTGCAAGGCCCCAAGGGCCCAATCATGCCCCTCTCGGCTGTCCTGGAGCCAGTCCTGGCGCCTTTGGAGCCAGACTCATATGGAAGGTGGCGTTTCCATTGGGGAATGGACCAACATGGCTGCCCCCACATATTCGACGTGGAACTGCATCATGCAGTCTAGCATCCAGGGCGTGGTCGGCCCTGGAGGCACCTGGGATACCTGCTGGCTATTTAAGCCAAACCCGAGCTGAGGCATGCGCTTCGCCTTGTTCTGCACTTGCAGCGTGACGTTCTCCAAGACCTGCTCGCAGCATCCTCGGCCTGCATCTCCAGGGAGAAGAAGAAAACCGTTGCTCCTCCTTACCTGTTCTGCATCCAGCTCTTCGATCACTCCAGAACCTTCCCTGGAACTTGTCGTATTCAGCTAGCAACATCCTAGAGAGGAGAGACAAGAAGAGGACAATTTGTAAGCGTTCGTTTTCCGATTCCATCGTCTCCAGACTCCGCTTACTTACTGAAACTCTCCTGGAAATTCAACCACTGCCCGGACATCTTCCATTCTACGCTCCGCTCCATCTGGCCGCATTTCTTCCAGGAACTTCTCGGCGACCTGCAAGGAAGGATAGCACAGGTTAGCCTTATTCAAAGACGCTCATAGCGCCGCGCTCAGCGCATTCTCTTACCTTCTCGAGCACTGCCCTCTCCATCAGCTCGACGTCTCCATCACCCTTTCTGCATCAACAAGAGAAGTAGAAGGTTAACAGGGCAACAACAATTGCGGACACTCATTCTATTAAAAACTAAAGACTTACCTCAAGAGTGGAGTCGCAGCCTGCCTGGACTCCCGGGCCCACGCCAGTGAAGTAACTCGGCAGAAAAGTGCCCAGCCACGACGCGCCCCTGCACAGAACGGCTGGACGGAGAGCGCACCTTATTGAAATTCAAGGTGAGAGAGGCTCCAAGGGGGTCGCAAGGGGAACACTTGGGAGGCGGGCCCCGAGAGAAGGTGATTGTGGCTAAAACTGAACTCCTGTCTTCCAGAATAAGCCCATGGCAGCGCGATGTCCTCGGGGGAGGTTAATCTGTCCCAGAAGCGCTCTGGACCAGTCGGGTGGCGTCCCTGTGGATACAAGGTGAGCGTTACAGAACGCGAAGCCCAAACATAATAATCCACCCGGTGGCCTAATATGGAAAACTCAGAAACCGACCAGTTGGCCCAGTTGTTGGGGCAGTTACGTGCAGAGGTACATTCAGCCAGACAAGAAACAAATGCTCTGCGGAGAGAACTAATTGTGGCCAAGGAACGAACTGATGATCTTGGCAGACAACTCCTTCAATCGCAGGCCGGACAAGCCCCGTTGCCAGGAATTAGCCCATCAATGCCAACTCCCACAAGTAATCTGGATCAGATCAATCTACCTGGGACAGTTCCACTAGCTCCACCGGAGCGTTTCTCGGGGGATCCCCGAAGATACGCGACTTTCATGAATCAGTGTCGCCCCCACTTTTTGTTCAGACCTGGGGCGTTTCCCAATGACCAATCGCGTGTGGCCTTTGTTTTGTCCTACTTGAGTGGTAGTGCAGCAGACTGGTCGGTGCCGTTCATCAGCCGGGATGATCCACTGTTACACGATTTCGGGGGCTTTCAGCAGGAGCTGGAAAATCTATTTGTCCGTCACTCCCATCGACAGGCGTTGGATAACGAACTTTTGTCCCTTCGACAAGGAAACCAGGATCTGTTGGCATACATAGCCACCTTTAATAGGCTGGTGGTCGAAGCAGAATGGCCAGAGAACAAACAAACCACCTTGTTCCATCGGGGTTTGCGAGTGGAGTTAAAGGAGGTACTGGCCCAAGTAGTGGACTCACCCAAGGACTGTCCCGAGTTCATTAATCTGGTGGTGCAACTCGACCATCGGTTGCAAGATCGGAGAATAGACCGAAGCAAACCGGATGCACGCCCCATGTTCGTGCGCCCCAAAGAGCATGCCCAGCGGGGATCAGAAAGCACCATTGAACCAATGCAACTAGGAGGGCTTAGGCCTCCTTTAACCAAAGCCGAACAGGATAAGAGGAGAGAACAGCAGTTATGCCTGTACTGTGGAAAGGCAGGCCATTTCCTGAAGGAGTGTCCAGTTAAACCACCAAGAAGAACCGTAGGAGCCACAGACAAGGAGAAACCAAGTGAGGAGGCCGAAAAAGCCTTTCAGGAACTCAAGGCGAAATTCACCACCGCTCCAATCTTACGACACCCACGCCCGGACCTTCCATATGTGGTGGAGACTGATGCTTCCAGTATGGCGATGGGTGCTGTATTATCACAAAGGGACACACACACCGGCCAGCTACATCCTGTGGTTTTCTGGCCACGAAAATGCTCGCCACCTGAGCTCAACTATGCCATCACGGATAAGGAGCTGCTGGCCATAAAGGGTGCCTTCAAGGCCTGGCGACACTATCTGATGGGAGCCAGACACACTATCACCGTGATAACGGAACACCGCAAATCTACAATACCTGAAAAGTGTAAAGGCTCAATCTTCGCGACAACTACGCTGGGCCCTTTTCTTCGCAGAGTATGACTATGTGATCACGTACCGACCAGGAGTCAAAAATGGCAAGGCTGATGCCCTTTGACGCATGGGCAACGATGAGGTGGTGTATATGCCTCCTGACCCCATGGGCATCATTCCGGGGGACAGACTCTTGGGCATTACAACTACGATGACTCAAGATGAGTTGCTGTATGAAGTCCGGCAAGTATTAACTCAGGAGCAGCTACGAGAATGGGGTTCAAGAGGAGAAGACTATAGCGTTAAGGACCAACTGCCTTACTACAGAAATCGACTATTCGTGCCTGTAAAGGAACTTCAAGAACAGGTCATCGTGGAGTATCACGACTCCCTCATGGAAGGCCGCCCGGGAATTGCCAAAACCCTGGCCAAGGTGAAACGAAGTTACTGGTGGCCAACGTGGTGCAAAGATGTAATTCAATTCATCACTTCCTGTGGTATCTGTGCTCAGAATAAATCATCAAAGCAAAGACCCGCTGGGCTCCTACAACCATTGGACATTCCGCCGGCCCCGTGGCACACGTTATCACTTGATTTCATCACCGACCTACCCTCCTGTCAAGGCTATAACACTATCCTAGTGATCGTGGACCTGTTCTCCAAGATGGCCCATTTCTTCCTGTTCAAAGGTCTACCAAACACATCAGGTCTCGCTAAAACCTTCCTTGAACACGTGGTACGGCTGCACAGGTTCCCATCAGTCTTGATTTCAGATCGAGGTACTCAATTTGTGTCTAACTTCTGGAGGAAGTGTTGCTCGATGGCCCAAATAGACATCCGATTATCCACTAGCCATCACCCCCAAACGGATGGTCAAACGGAGAGGACGAACCAAACGCTCGAGCAATACTTGCACTGCATGCTTCACCAGGTGGAAGGGAATTGGAAAGATCTATTGTGGATCGCTGAGTATGCCTATAACAACTCACTACACAGCAGCGCCGGGCAAACTCTGTTCTTTACTGTATATGGCAGACACCCACGCACGTCAGAACTGGACATCCCTACGACTCTGGAAATGCCAGCCGTCACAAACCCGCACGTGACCATTTCGTAGGCCTTCACGAGAGCCAAAGAACATTTGCATCAAGCCAAGGCTCGCCAGAAGAAGTGCACAGGCCAGCATCGCACAAAAACCCCGACTACCAAATAGGGGACATGGTGTGGCTAGCCTCCAAGCATGTACCTCTAAAGGGAACCCGGACATTCCGTCCATGGTTTTTAGGGCCATTCCCCATCGAATCTATCATAAACCCAGCTGCGGTAAAGCTGACGTTGCCAACCCACATGCAGATCCATCCGGTGTTTCATGTAGCCCTCCTGAAACCAGTTCAGCCTGGAACCCGAGTAACTACCCCACCAGGGCCCGTGATAATTCATGGAGAACTAGAATTTGAAGTAAAAGACATCCTGGATTCCAAGTATGTTAGAACGAAACTCTATTATCTAGTGGACTGGAAAGGATATGGTCCAAAGGACAGAACATGGGAGCCCAGTGATTACATTCATGCTCCACACCTGATTCAGCGTTTCCACCAAGAATACCCCACCAAGCCGGGACCAGACAGAAGGACCACCCTGAGAGGGGCCTTAGGGGGGAAAGTGCTGTCATGACCTTAACCCCTGGCCCGGGAACTCTGGGCCTCTGGCCCGTGCCACTGGGCACAATCATGCCCCTCTCGGCTGTCCTGGAGCCAGTCCTGGCGCCTTTGGCGCCTGTCTCATATGGCAGGTGGAGTTTCCATTGGGGAGTGGACCAACATGGCTGCCCCCACAAGGATCGACGTGGAACTGCATCATGCAGTCTAGCATCCAGGGCGTGGTCCACAGGGATACATGCTGGCTATTTAAGCCACGCCCGAGCTGAGGCACGTGCTTCGCAGTGTTCTGCACTTGCAGCGTGACGTTCACCAAGACCTGCTCGCAGCATCCTCGGCCTACATCTTCAGGGAGAAGAAGAACACCGGTATTACTCCTTACCTGTTCTGCATCCAGCTCTTCGATCACTCCGGAACCTTCCCTGGAACTTGTCTTCTTCAGCTAGCAACATCCTAGAGAGGAGAGACAAGAAGAGGACAATTAGTAAGCGTTCGTCTTCCGATTCCATCGTCTCCAGACTCCGCTTACTTACCGAAGCTCTCCTGGAAATTCAACCGCCGGCCGGACATCTTCCATTCTACGCTCCGCTCCATCTGGCCGCATTTCTTCCAGGAACTTCTCAGCGACCTTCAAGGAAGGATAGCACAGGTTAGCCTTATTCAAAAATGCTCATAGCGCCGCGCTCAGCGCATTCTCTTGATTTCTCGAGCACTGCCCTCTCAATCAGCTCGACATCTCCATCACCCTTTCTGCATCAACGAGAGAAGGAGAAGGTTAACAGGGCAACAACAATTGCGGACACTCATTCTATTAAAAACTAAAGACTTACCTCAAGAGTGGAGTCGCAGCCGGCCTGGATTCCCGGGCCCACGCCAGTGAAGTAACTCGGCGGAAAAGTGCCCAGCCACGACGCACCCCTGCACAGAACGGCACGATGGAGAGCGCACCTTATCGAAAATACGAGGTGAGAGAGGCTCCAAGGGGGTTGCAAGGGGAACACTTGGGAGGCGGGCCCCGAGAGAAAGTGATTGTGACTGAACTCCTGTCTTCCAGAATAAGCCCACGGCAGCGCAAGTCCCTGGGGGAGGTGAATCCGTCCCAGAAGCGCTCCGGACCAGTCGGGTGGCGTCCCTGTGGATACAAGGTGAGCATTACAATCACCTCCCCCCGTCTTCAGCTTCCAACAGGTCATCCTGGACTGCCAATAAGGCAGTTCTGTCCCATGGTTTGGGTGTTATCCCGATTGATATTCATCTAAGATGTCTTTACTGTCTACAAACTGCTGGAATTGGTTGCAGACAATTTTTTCCAAGATTTTACTGGGCCAGCATAAGTTGGCCACTGGGCGGTAGTTTTTCAACAACATAGGATCTAAGTTGTGCTTTTTCAATAGAGGTTTTACCAAAGCTCTCTTAAGTGAGCATGGGACATAACACTCTTTTAAGGATTTATTAACAAAGGTGGTTATAACTGGGGTAAGGTTAGCTGCCAAGCGAATGGCAGTACATGCTGGCATAGGAAAAGCCAGATCCTTTGTGGGTTTTAATTGGAGTATTAGTGCTTATACTGCTTCCTTCTCAATGGATTGGAAGCAGAAACTCTCCTCTTTTTCCTGGTTTTCTACCACTTCTAGCTCTTCTCTAGATTCTTCCCACTCTTCCGCAATCATCACTTCGTTAATACTCTTCTGAATGTCCACAATTTTTTGTTCAAAATAACCATTGAACTTATTTAGGATTCCTAAACCTTGTCACTACGTCAAATAGAGCTTTAGCCTGATTACCTGCCAGCTTGATTTCTCCTTGAAGGAAATCCTTTTTTGCCACAAAAATGGTGTTTTTATATTCCTTTAGGCGGGCTCTCGTCTTCTCAGCATCTTTATCTAGTTTGGAGGACCTCCAAAGTTTGTTAGCCTGGCGTACCTGTTTATGCATTGATGGCACCCACTATGTCCTTCCAGATCCTCTTCCGTCCTTCCTTGTCAGCGCGCGATGGTGTGAAGAGGGCTTCATAATGCCCCAGGACTTGCTCCACCAGGATACCAACTTCCTTTTCACTGAAGTTGGCAGCCCTCTGCCTCTCTGCTGGGGGGTTGTCACTGGTGCCGGATGGTATTGCGTTGGACAAGGCAACCCCCTTGGGCAGGTGTGGGTGGGAAACTGGGTCCTGGGGCTGGGCTGTGGTGCGATGGAACACCAGTCGGGAGTCTTCTGTTCCAGCAACTGGACCCCTGCAGATGGCTGATGTGCAGGCATCAAATGGCAGGGCTCTGTTGGAAGCAGGCAGGCAGGCAGCAGCAGATGGCTTGTAGGAGGCTCCCCAGGGCTCTGGGGGGCAGGAAAATGGTCTTCTGGGCAGGAGCATGGTCTTCCATGTGTTGTCACGTGGCCAGCTTGATGCAGAGTGAATTAGCACGTGAAAAAACAGCACGTCAGCATGTAATTCGAAGAAAAGGGCCTTAGCGCGTAAGAGACATAACGCATGCTGCCATTTCCTTCTGCACATGTTAATGGTCCGCACGGGTCTGCCATGCATTGTACGTGCTTTCTGTGGAGACCAACGCGTGTGTTTTTTCTACTTTGGGGTTCACACGCGATTACTTCACAGTGGTTACAGTGCCTACGCGTATTTCTTTTCTACACAAGGCAGACGGTGAGTCGCGCACGCTACTGCACGCTATTTTTCCCACTGTGGGTGCCCCTGTTTGTCGCGTACCCCATTTATTGAGGTCATAGTAGCCCACGTGTTAATCGCATATGCTTTTTTGTGTTCCTGGGTGCCACAGCATAGTGCATGAGGTTTTTTTACACGCACGTGGGCTACAGGGGTTGCATATACGTTCTTCTGTATTTTTAGGGTGCCTGAGCGTTGTGTGACCGTCATTTATCCCCAGGGTCCACAGGCAGCCTTGCAGGAGCACAGGGGTGCATCTACCATCACATACCCTGCCCCCTTCACCCCAATTTACCAGGACAATTGTTCCGTGCACCTCCCATTGGCATTAGTACATCTGTGCCATGGTTGGGAGGCCACCAAAGGTTAAGGGGGGCTCAGCTGGGCGTCCTGCCAGTGTTGGGAGTGGTTGACCACGTGTCCGGGGTTACCAGGGAGTACGTGGAGTCCAGGGTGGCCGTAGAGCGGGAAGAGGCTGGGATGCATCACAGGGGCAGGATTTCCAGCCACGTGCTGGTGCAGCCATGCCACCACCCCCTGCGGCTCCAGGTGATGCTGCTGTCGCACCCGACCCTGGCACCTTTGCGACCCGACAGTAAGAAACATGTGCTGACACAGGCCCACCGGTAGTGGTAGCTGCAGGTGCAGCTGTGGCGACCACTACACAGCCCGCCACGTAATATGGCAGTACAGTATGGACGGTGCCAGTGACGTACTGGCACCGTCTATGGCGTACCACCATACTCATAATGACCCCCCTTGTATGTGTGGGAGATTTTTGCCAAGTGAGTTTATCAGGTTCCATGTCAGGTGTGAATGTCTCATGCCTGTTTACATTTCTCACGTTGCACCTAATGACGATAGTGTCATGTGTTGTGGATTTGGTTGGCTGTTTAGCTGTTGCATGCCATGGCATGGCATGAAGGACAGGGGTCATGGGGGTTGGGAGGGTTTGGGTGACATACCAGTGATTTACATGGCCTGTTTGCAGTGGGGGGGTGGGATATGCACCTTGTATGTGTTCCCTTTGGTCACACCAGATTGGTTATGTTTAAGTAGCTAGGGATGCACACAATGTAGCACTTCCGTGAAAACATTCTCAGGGTGGTAAGGTTGTGACAGTTGACTGTCTCTTTGTGATCATCGATTGTCACCTGGTACGTGCCAGGCCTGTGTGCACTCTGCAGGGGTGGGATTTTAGGTGAAAAATGTGGCCACAAGCTGGGTCCCGGCTGCCTCGCCACGTACCCTTTCCCCTCCCATGGGCAGCGCCTGTGCATGAGGTTGGGGATGTGAGGGCACCACCATGTCCACCGTTACCCCCCGCCGTGTTGCGACATTGTGCAGGGCACATGCTGCCACAATGCTCCTGCACACTACTGGGGGTGCATATAGTAGTTGACCGCCAGAGCGGTCAAGGGAGCGTAAGTGTGACTTGAGCACTCTGAATGTACGCTCCACTATGGCCCTGGTTGCAATATGGGCTGTGTTGTATCTTACCTGGGGTGGTGTGGTGGGGTTCCGTATTGGCGTAACCATGTGGGTGCTCAGAGGGTAGGCACTGTCCCCTGGCGAGGTGATGATGGTTGTCATTAGTTGGGTTTGTGTATTTGTCTGTGTGTGACATGCATGCATGTGCACAGGCATTTGTACTCGCCTATGAGCCATGTGTCGCCATGCTTCCCAGCTTCCAGGGCCCGGCTCAGGGCAGACATTCTGTACATGAAACTGTCATGGGTGGACCCTGGATAGTTTGCATAGACAGATGTGTTGATTCCCTTGGCATCGCATACAACCTGCACGTTGATGGAATGCCAGTGATTGCGGTTGCGGTAGATGTTTTCAGTGGCCCTAGGTGGACGTAGAGCCACATGGGTGCAATCTATGGCACCAAGCACTTTGGGGAAGTGTGCCACCCTGTAGTCCTGGACCACGGCCTGCCTTTCTGCGGGTGTTCTGGGCATGTATATGTGCCTGCAGACTGGGAGGCGTGCAGTGATGATTGCCAACACCTGGTAACTGTGTGGGCTGTGAGATGCCCCCCACTATGGCAGTTGTCCTCTGAAATGACCCAGTGGCCAAAAAATGCAGTACATTGAGCACCTTCTCCAAGGGGCTCAATGCTTGGGAGCACAGGGTGGGTGATGTGAGTTCATCCTCCCACCTATACCTGCCATAGACCTGGTCATCAGGCATCCCAAAAAGGCTGGTCCTGGTCAAATAAATGAGGGGCCTGGCTATTCTCCTCCTCCTGCGGTGTCCCACGATGTTTGGACTTGCGCGGGTTTTCCCTATTCGATTCCATGAATACGTGTTGTTCACTAGCATGTGGGCGTTGCGTGTTTTTCCCAGCAGTACTTCCCACATTACGCCTACATTTTCACACGTTGTTCCCCTTTCCCTGTGTTCCGCCCCCTCTTTAGGTGTGTGCGCGAGAAGCTGTGCGCTTTCCCCGTTCCTGTCATGCACGCGTTTGGAAAGTCGCAGGGCCGTGTAAGGTAAGCGCGGATTTGGCGCACATCCCGAGAAAAACATGCACAGGGCCTTCCATGATTTGCACGCATGCGCTAGCTTTTTAACGCTTGCACCACATATTTCGGCGCACATTTATTCCATGAATTGCCCCCAAAATGTTGGTAGAGTAAATAATATTCATTAACATATAAGCACCTGCCTGCACACAGAAACATTTAAAATTCACAAATATGAAAGGAAAAAAAAGTGGTCCATTGACCAGGAGGAAATAGTGTATAATTCAAACCACTCGTCAATATATGATCAGTCAACTCGAGAGGAGTCAATTTATCATGTAGTGGTAACAGTCATCACCTAAATTCAATGAACATCAGTGTGATGGGTCTTGAGCTATATATGACAACAGTGAATAAATAATACATACACCCATCAATGAGGAAATAACTTAACACATGATGGACTTGAAGAAAGTCAATAGATGCATAGGAGACATTTCATAAGAAACAATGGAGGCTGAATTCCTCATTGAGACCTCTCAGAAAAAGTGTGTCCAACAGGTGTATCCAATAAATCTCTCTTTGGAGTAGTCATGTGGTGCTGTCCCCACCCCCCATAAGGTTTCTTCACAACCTCAAGAATCGAAAACCTCATTTGGGAGATGTTATGATGCTGTGTTTGAAAATGTCTTGCAAACGGTGGCTTGCTGTTGTTTGTAAGAATGTTGGACTTAAGTTCTAACCAGGGTTGCCTGGCTGTTCGTGAGGTCTGTCCAATGTATAAAAGGCCACAGGTACATTTGATTCAGTAAATTATCCCAGATGAGGCACAGGTTGCATAGTGCTTCATTGCAATCTTTTCACCAGTATGGGTGTGTGAAATTGTACTACTCTTAATAACATTGTTACAATTACTTCACGAAAGTCAGGGGAAAGTACCCTTCTTACGTGCATGTATGGTTCATTGTGAATCTGGTGGTGGCTTCTCTGCCCTCACACGTTTGTCTCTTAAATTCCCTCCTCTTTGGTATGCTATCATAGGTGGCTTAGGGAATAGTTTCAAAAGTTGAGGGTCTAGATGTAAGCATTTCCAATGTCTTTTGCTAATACGCGATATGTATGCGCTCTGTCTAGAAAACTCAGATACAAATAGCGGTTCTTTCCTTGTACCACCCCAAATCCCAAAGATATCGTCAATGAACCGTCACCAGAAAAATATCTTTCCAGACTAAATAGTGTTATCCAGCACATGTTTCTTCTCAAATAGATACATACATGAGTTGGCATATGAAGGAGCCATTGCAGAGCCCCTCAAACTTCCTGATGCTTGGGCATAGAAAGTTTCTCTGTATCTAAAATAATTATTGAACAATATGATTTGTAAAAGTTAAATTACAAAGGTTCTATTGGCTCTTACAGAGTCATAATGTAACAATAACCACTCAACTGCTTCAATGCCTTCACTGTGTGGAATTGACGTGTATGGCCTACCCACGCCCATAGTGAATACAATCCAGGTGTCACTCGGATTAGGCAGAGCATATAGGGTGTTCATAAAATGTGTGGTATCTCTTAAATAAGTATCAGTTTGTTGAACCAATGGTTGTAAAATGTGTAACAAAATTGTACTAGTATCATGCACTTTGCACATAAGAATTTAATATGTTGTTGATGTGGAAGAGCATTCAGCTTGACATTGCAGTGCGAACAGCCAACACGTGTTTCAACACAGCTTATTTCTCAAGGCTAACAAACAATCAAAGTAATAACAAAAGATAAATATATAGCCATTGTTTAGATAACATGACATTTTGAGTAAATATGCAGTTAGCAAGAAAAAGAAACATACATGTACATACCATAGGCTCAATAGGTATGCATATAAGGATTACAAACGAGACACAGGAGAAAAAGAAACCAATATTGAGAATATTTACACCATAGTAAAATTAACTCATCAAAACTAATCTTAGTATCTCCTGAATTAAACGTGCTTACTGCTATGGTTCAAAATGTATGACATGCATGTTAGTCTTGTTTGTACACACGTGGAGCACTCTAATGCTGGTACATGCATATGCATTTCGTTTATGCAATGACATTTGATTGTGTAATCGCCTTCCCATCACCGTAATGGTTGTGTATTTATCGACTATTAAGTAGAATGGTATCGGTTAGTGCCTGGTTGGAATTGAGTGTGGTGCTCGGAATTTGCCATGATCACATTGAAGTGCATATGGGGAACTCACCCTTATCTCAAAATTAGATGTCTCTGCAAAGTGAGTTTCAGAAAGAGGTGTTGTTTTACACTGTTCATGAAATATCCTCAAATAAGGCTGGTTAAAACCGCTATATATATTTATAGGCTTACCCCGTCCGTCTGTGTTGGTTTCAAGTATATTGCAACTGTGGCGGTTTCTCTAATGATCTACAAATACTATAAAATTAGAAAGTTGTTACTGATTTGGTATTGGCATTAATAGCCCATACTAACTGAATGTAGGAACTTCCCTTGTTTTATCTCAAATTAGATGATATCTGAATAACCCGTTCAGGAAATTGTAGTTGTATCGTGGCCTTTCTAGGTGATGCTCAATCAGATTTCAAATATATGTCTGAAACTACAGATTCTCCCATCAGTTGTGTATATATATATAATTCATTAATAGATATGTTGCTCAGTGTACTGACAACATATAGTACTAAATAGTTATGAAAGAAAATTAGGATACATCTAAGAAAGTGGATAACCTCCACATAAAATCTCGTTATCAGGATCTGTCTCATCAGGGATGGCTTAGTCGTATACCAGCTTCTTACTTGACCAAACTAAGTGATCTTAAACGATTTTTATTATGCTTACGTATGTACTACCTACTATGGAGTTCATAGGCTCCAGGTCAAAAATTCCTTACTCTGAAAGATTATGTAGGTTTTGTAATAGTGATGTTGAAACTTGTCGCCATGTTCTGACAAGCTGTAAGATATTAGAGTATTCCTACGTACTGGGATATGCAAATGTTGTCGCTAATTTTCGAAGACTGTCCAAGAGATCAATTTTGATCTAATATATATGGTGCAACATCAGTTGTAGTTAGTACAGCTGTATTTGATGCATGGAGAGAAGTACAGAAGAAGATCAACTTGTATTTTCAGGAATTTTGAGTAAATGATTGTGGAATTAGACTTGTATGAGCGTATATTTTATGATATTTTGTAAGTATTAATATGAATTGGGAAAGGCTGAATGAAATTAAGATTAGTAAGGTTGATATAAATGTACTTGTTACTTTACTTTTTATGTTACTGTGCAAATTTTTCGATTTTTAAGTGGAAATTGTATTTTAACTTGTTGGTATGTTTTATCTTTTTCTTAAATGTGCTTAAAGTTTTGTATTTTGGAACTAAATGCACAATAAAAAAAGATATTGGAATCTGGCCCAGTATCTCGAATATGGTGCTTGTTGCACTTTAAAAGTAATGGCGCTTACCTCAAACAATATTAGATCAGATGTCCTGCGTATCTCAGCACACACGCGCCATTAAACTCAATTATTTATACCTATCGCGTAATTATTTATACCATTGCACGTGACATGCCGCGACGTCTGATAAGCAAGATAAGAAATCAGCAGTTAACGTCTGCATTGGTCTGAAGTGACAAGTGGTCTATCAAACGCATGATGCTGTTGGCAACTGTTTTGAATATTAAATGTTAGATAAATACACCCATATTTTTGGGATCTCAGTAATAATGTAGACTGTGATAATACCGGCATGAATTATCCAGCATTTTGGTTGCTTCAAAGGTGCATTAATACACTTTTAAACATAATCCGAGACAGTAGGTTTGGCAATGTGATATGATATGATAGGTTATTTATAACTCGCTTAATACCCAGAGGTTTCTAAGCGCAGACCCGGGGATCGAACCTGTGGTGCTCCGTGTCGTCTTGCTTCCAAGGCGAGCACGTTGCCCCTGAGCTATCCCCTGAGCTATCCTTCCATGCATATCAACATTATAACATATTGTGTATATGCACAGAGACATGTCACCTCTTAATATTGGGTATCACAATACCTATATAAAGTTGACAAACATGAAAAAGAAAATGGACATTAACTCTGAAAATGTTCAACTTTAAAAAGACATGCATCTCATGGTCTGAATTGAGGCCATCAATGGTGCTGCGTAATAGACATATATATTTGGATTCTAGACGTCTCAGGAGAAGTGCCAAGTCTGCCCCTCATTTGCCGCATTTGGCTTTGATAAGCCGTATGAATCTGATGCCCATTTTGTCATGTATCTGATGATCTTTTTACCAATGTTGTGCTAGAGGTAGCCTGACATCTTGACTACTCAGACTATGTAGGTGTTCTCTGATTCGTATTCTTGGTGGTCTAATGGTACTTCCCACGTATAATTTGTTGAAGACACAAATAATGGCATAAACTACATGTGTGGTTTTACAAATGATGATGATTACAATACCTTCTTTGTATGTTAATGTGTCACTATCTCGATAAGCTTATTGGCACATAATACAGGTGCCACACTTGTGAAACCCTTTCTTCGGTCGCAACCAGTCACCAGCACTGGTTTTATCAATTCTAGTGCTATCTAAAAAAGATGGACACAATACGTTTCTAATCCCCGGTGCCCAACTAAAAACAAATTTGGGCTTGTCGGCTACAACATTTTTACATCAGCATCCATGCACAAGAGGTGCCAATGTCTCTGTACAATTCTGTATACGATGTGCGCATCTTTAGAATATTTGGTCACAAAATCCACAGTCTAATTAGTATCTGTGTTTGGTTTTCACATGGATTTAAACACATCTGTCCTGTTTAAAGTGAGGATTTTATTGCAGGATTCTGTGACACTGATGTGTGAATATCCCCTTCTTCAGAATCTCTCTCTTATAAGCTCACATTCTTTAATAAACTGTATTTCTTCACTGCAGTTTCTGCGTGCTCAGTGGAATTCCCCCCTGCGTATGTTCTTAATGGTGGTGTGGTGCGCCAGTGACAGCTGCTAGCATGTAATACAGAGTTAACTTCTGTGGGTTTACAAAATGTGGTTGCTTCAATTTTGCCATGTTTAATATAGATATACAAATCCAGAAAATCAATACTGTTAGAGTCTCTGTGTCCAGTAAGTGCGATACTAAAATCATTTTTGTTCAAATAGTTTGTATATTCTTCAAATAGATCAGCTGATCCCTTCCATATGATTAGAATTTCATCAATATTTCTCCATCACACAATTACATTCTCGTCAAAAACGCTGTTAGGTAGTGCATGAGTCTCTCATATTATCCCATGAACAGATCAGCCAGTGATGGAGAGTATTTGGTCTCCCTAGCGACCCCACCCCATAAGGAATGCATTGTTGTCTAAGGAAAATTGAAGAAAGGATTTCAACATATCAACATGGATGGTCAGGCGTGTCATGTTTCTCCCTGATGACAGTACTCCGAGCTCTCTCAGCGGGATGATAAAGAAATCCTTCAGGAAAAGGACCTACACTCCAAAGAATGTTAACAGCATTATCGTGCCCATGCTGCCAAAGAGTTGGGGCAGGAGGTGTTCCTGATACTTTGAAGGAAGACAGGGTTTTCGCCCAGTTCAAAACTCATCCCAAAAAATAGCCAGGTGAAAAGACCAGTAGTGATAACACAGTCTCATTTTTGGTTGCACTGTGGCCTAAGGGCGATAGTGCATCTGCTTTACAGTTGCCCACACCGCCTCTAAATGTGAGGGCAAATTGGTATTCAATGAACAGCTGCATCCAGAGTAGCTGTCGAGGTGAGAGGGCTCTGACTGATCGTAGGAACTGTAGGTTTCAGTGATATGTGTAAATGGTCACAACATGCTGCGCTTAGAGGAGGTAATGCCACCACTCGCTAAATGCTTGTTTGATGTCTAACAACTCTTGGTCTGAGTAATTCTGTTCTGCTGTTGAAAATGTTTTGGACCAATATGCAACAGAATGTATTCCCTGGATGTCCAGGTGCTGCTGGGAGAGAATCACCCCCATGGCAACACTGGAATCATCAGTTTCCACAATGAACAGCAGAGCCGGATTGGGATGGGTCAACACAGGTGACATAGTAAATAACCTTTTCAGTGCGCAGAAGGCTTGCTCGGCTTCGGGTATAAACCGGTAGTAGAAATTCACAAAACCTCAGAAGCTGTGGACTTCTTTCACAGAGGATAGGTACATCCACGATACCTTGTGGGGCTAGCACAAAACCTAAAAACGAAACCCAGGTCACGTGAAAGGAGCATTTCTTTGGCAAAGAGATGGTTCTTCCACAACACTTGAAGGGCTCCTCGGACATGATAAAAATGTCGTCTATGTATACAGCAGGTTATAAATCTTGGAATTACTTCAAGACTTAATTTATGAAGTACTGGAATGTGACAGGGGCATTACAAGGCTCAAAAGGCATCACCTGGTACTTGAATAATCCATAACAGGCAAGAAAGGTGTTTTTCCACTTGTCGCCTTTGGTACTCCTACAAAGTGATAAGCTCCTTGCAGATCTAGCTTTGTGTATATCTTGGCCTCTTTCAATTGGTCTAATAGGATCAGGATTAGAGGTAATGCGTTTTTATTGTAGCTGTGATCATGCTCAACTCTCTGTAATCTCTGCAGGTCCTTAAGTCTCTCTCTTTCATGGGGACGAAGAAGAAGGGAGAAGCTGCCCGAGATTTGGAAGTTCAGATAGGGCGATTCACCAGACACTGGTCTAGGTACTTCCTTAAATGTTCATTTTCGATTCTGTGAGTAGATACACCTGATTTCAAAATATGCTGGCATCTGGAATCAGGTCTGTTTGGCAATCATATGAACGGTGTTGTGGCAGTGTGTTAGTGATCTCCTTACTGAACATTTCACAGAAATCCTGATAGACTTGTGTTAGCACCCTCACTGCCCCTGCAATCTGAAGCTGGGGAACACTTTGTGAGAGCTGCTTTACCTTCCTTGTTTTCTCTGTGGTTTTTATTCCCTCTACCTTTGGCCACGTGGAACATCAGGGAATGTTGTACCTAATCAATCCTGGGGTTATGTTTTACAAGCCAGGGCATGCCTAAAATAATCCTTAACTGTTGGGTGTCGGTGAGATCAAGCACTATTTCCTCAGTGTGTCCTCTTCAGTGTGTCCTCCTGGGCTATGTAACCACAGTGGGCTACTTCGCCAGTCTATTGGGCCTGAGGTCCGTTCTGTACCATATGCGGCCCTTACATGTTCTACATATCATTAACTCAATGTGCAAATAGTCAGTTGTGTTCCATAGACGAAATCTAAATCATTTCTGGTGGCTCCACAGTCTGTGAAGGCATGTGTGGGTATTGGCTCTCCCCTTCAGCTGTAGACTCACTGTGAAATATTAGGTGCGAGTGGAGTCCTCCATTACTTGGGCAAATTCTCGGGCTCCGAGGCTGTCAAGCATTCTAGTTTTCTGTCTGGATAGGGGTTGACTTGTTGTTGCTGACCTTACTGTCCACCGCCCCCAGGGATTTCTGTGGGTTGGTTGGCCAAGTAGGACACTCTCTTAGGATATGCCCTGAAGCCCCACAGTATAAGCATAACTGTTTGTGGCAGTGTATGCCTCTGTCTGCTTTGCAAATTGGTCCTCATATACTCCCGATCCGCATGGGTTCAGGATTATCCTGCAGTTTACCCCCAGACAATGCACCTTTTGGTCTTACTATCAACTGACAGATGTGGGAACAATCCCCTTTTTGTTCTGATAATCTATGACCTAACTGTATTACCAAATCAATGAAATATGCACAGTCAGTTTGCGGATTGCCTACTTGTACTAGAACGTCTTTTGGTTCCCCCTTGAGGCTATGATAGAACAGCAATTTTTTTTTTCTTCTGGCCAATTCTTCTACACTACCAGTCAGTTATATATCATGATATATGAGGGTAAGTCCTGAGTACCCTGTTGGAAAGTTAGTAATTCTTTATCTAAGTCCATGAGATTTGCAGGCAGTTTTTCTAGTTCCATCTTAAACCCATAGTAATTCTGCAACATGGGTTCGCCCCTGTCTACCAAAGGAATATACCAATTGGCGGCATTTATACCTAAATAATATAATACAAAGGCCACCATGATGCTATTGTTAGGAAATTCCTGTGGCCGACAAAGAAAATGTAACTGGCACCGATTGATGAAAATAGAATCCTTCAATGAATCTGTGTAAAATTTCTTGGGGGGCCAGTGGGACTCTTGTAGGAGTAACTACTTGGATGGTGTGAGCAGGGGCTGCTACTGCATCCCCATCACAGTGCCATTGGCCTCCTTTAGAATTTTGGTTTTTAGAGCATTTACCAAAGCCCCTAATGCATTTGTGGCCTCCTGGGTGGTTACTTCGTCCTATTGTAGACCGCTGGCTTTAGTCCTACTGGCCTCTAAATTCACCCATAGTTCCCCTATGAGAAGAACCAAGTCATCCTTGGCAGGAAATCAGATTGTGGGCCTGGCGTTCTGTCACTCCTTACCTTGTCTTCCATTGGAGTTGTGATATACCCAGGGGATGCAGTGGTATGAACTACTATTTGTTGTGGGATGATAGTGCGAACCCTCCAAGTGAAGCTGCTCAGAGGATATGGTACACATATGCTCTGCACAGCTCCCCAAAAGGGCGGGCCAACAATGCTCCTCAAGCCTAGATTCTCCCCTGCTCAAAATTCCGGTCCGTCTGGATTCTCTGCAACATACAATTAAAATAATCAGCAACTGATATATAATTGTTTCCCATATTTTGCTGCCAATCTTATGTCTCCCCTACTCATCCTTTGTGTACCTATATGACCTCCACCCTGGACACAGGGTGCCCTTCCAGGGCACCCTGAAGTTGCGCCACTCCAAGGTTTGTTGAGTTCCTTCATATGGCTGGGAATAGCCATAAGCGGCCATCTGGCGTTATATCGGAAAAGCTTTACATTTAGTATGCAGAATCACACATGCTTGGTTTCCATGCGCGCACTTATGGTGAGTCACAAACATGTTTGTTTCTTCTCTGCAGATGCTGATACCGGATCAGGATGTCAAATCACAGAGTTCCACAGGAAAAGGTGAGCATGAGGAGCCACATGCAAGTTTTAGGTGCAAGCTCTTGTTCACTGGTAAGTCACCTGGCGACTTTGTCCCTCTTCTATCTTTCTTATTAGATGCCGGACCAGAATGGCACCACGAAGCGGAGCAGAAGGACAAAAGTCTGTACCACGACGGGTCTCAGCAGCAACAGGAAGGCATATTTCCAAGCACATGTTCATGCTAGGCTTTAAGAGACATGGCTCCCTGGATTTGGCCGCTTGAACTACCAGGATGCTGATTGATGTCATTTTTTCTCTTCATAAGTCTGTTCTGTTCTTCGGCGGTACTCTTTGGGTACTTGTTCTGCTTGGAACTCCCTCCTGCATGCTTTGGGTCCTGGATGTACCTACATATGCCCCTAGTTAGTTGTTTGGCATAACTGATGACCATGTCTTTTCGTGTCTGATCTCTGTGGGCCTTGTGCATACGCCATGTGTGTGTGTCTGCTTTTGTCATGCCCATGCCAATCCTGACATTGTGCAGCTGATGCCTTCATGTATTGTAGTAACAAATATTTTATCCGCAAGTGTCCTAGTAAGGCCAAATATTTTAACCCATGAGTGTCCATTAAGACCTAAGAAAATGGCGGGAAGTGCCAAGGTTCGTCCACAGACGAGGTTGGATGGGTGAAACCTTTACAGGATGAAACCCCAAGGGCACCCTCTACTGCTGCCTATATCCACATTTACTTACACAAACAACTTAGAATCTCTGCCTTGGTTGATTCTGGGGCCTTGGGTATCACTTTTACATGGATATCACTTTTGCCACTGAAGACCATAGAAGATATATTGAAACCCCCCGTGACTTTCTGGCCTCTTCCCCCGACCAAAGTGACATCTCTAAGAGCAAGGATAAGCAACATATACCTTTTACTGGGGACTTTCTATTTTGACATCTTGCCCTTTGCGACTTTCCTGAAGCCTGTGGTTTGATAGATGTCAGTTTTAAGGGTTACATTAAAAAATGTTGAAGATCATCGTTGTTAGGAAAGATTTTCTTTTTGCTGCTTCCCCCCCATAGACATCCATAGAGCCCCAACATTTTGCTGTTCCTTTATACCTATCTCAACTTTTGGAGGCAAGTAAAGCCTTCCCAACACACTTGCCTTGCTAAGCTATTCTGCTTTGGGGGCTCTGATGAGTCCTTATGGCTATCAGTGCAGAAGAACCCTATTCTCCACGGTGAAGTACTCTGTTTATGTTATACTGCTCTCTTCAACTTACAGTGAGATTCAGTATGTGTACTTTGCGACACTGTAACTTTGTTTTGTTGTAACTTTACGGTTACTTGCATGATATACCAAGACAGGCTGGTGGCAGCAGATCTTTTTATACCATGTTTCTTTTATTGTCTCATGCATTTTTGCATTTTACTGCTTTATGCTTTTAGAGTACCATATACTCTAAAATGGCCGTGCCATGACTTTGTTGCCTGTCCTTTGGTCATCTTGTACTTTGGCCTTCTTCGATTTGGCTTATATAGTAAGCCCGTTCCCAGGGAAAGCCTCACCTGGGCAAGATGGTGATGTGTAGTTGTGGCCATATGTGGGGGCTGGGACGATCTGGTCCCAGTCCACATCCATGCCAAAATGTGTCTGTTGCCGGGCAGATATGGTGGCCGGAGACTGTCCATGATTGATCAGCCCCTGCAAGTTTGCATGGTGCAGAACCTTACCATTGTTGGGCTTGCAGGCGATTACAGCTTCAGTCCTGGATTAAAAGGGTGACTTTTGCAACCATTCAACATATCAGGGCCAGGAGCCCTATGAAGAGGAGCGCTCTAATGATGAAGGCCCAGAACTGGTTGTTGCAGCCAACCAGCATTGCCTTTTTCAACTGTCCCAGAGAAGCTATGCTCCTTTGCTGATCTCCAGAAGGCCTCCATCAATGCTTCAACCCACAGACTGGTGGGAATAACCAGTCTTGACTGCTGCTTGAGCATCCCCTTAGAAACCTTCAGTAGTGTCCTTGAACCATTGTATGGGCTGACCAGCATCCTTGTGGGCTACCTTACTGCATTGGTCACCATCTTGAGTTCAGACTTGGGAATACACACACCCTTAGGTTATGTAACAAGTGGCAGCTTTCTGCAGATGCAGCTCTCCAGCACAAAACAGTGCTTGCAGCACTAGCTTCTTTGTTTCCACCCAGAGAGTCTTCTTTTACCATTTTCTTCAAGTGGCCATTGCTGATTTCAGCCTGCATCATGTCCATCTAGGTTGTCAACAACGTAGTGTTCCTTTCTTCATCGTGTCAGCGTCATCCAGGTGTCCATTCCCAGGAACTGTTTCACCAGAGCACAAAACCGTTGTCTAGCCGGTCCTAAAAATTCTGACATTGAAAGTGACCTCTGCATCTGAGACCCCTGGACCTCCTTCAAAGGAACCAAGACACAGAGCACGGGGGATCAGCAATGTTGCCAAAGTGGTCCCTGAGTCAATCTGAGTATAGGAGGTGAATAAACATACCTGTTCCTACCCTCCCCCTTGCAGGGCTGAATGTGTGTAAATGACTCACCCTATCTTTCCCTTGCCTGACCATGATCGGTCAATGATCATTCCCTGGGCTTACCCTAATGTAGTTGAATTGGGAGTGCACCTGCTTAGATCTTTTTATTTTCTCTACTACTTTGAAACTCTCACAAACTACCAACTCCTGTTCAGACTCTTACAAGGACTCCTAGCCTTCTGAAAAGAACTGCATTGAGACCTGTGAGTCTAAGGGCACTAGGGCCCCTTTGTTCTATATAGGCAAGGGCTTTTTAAGGTGTAGTGAGAAAAGTCTGTGAGCCTCATTACAAGTCTGGGCCAGAATCACTTGTTCTGTAGCAGAATTACCGCTGTATTCCAACATGGCGGGCGTGCACATACAACAATAGCGGTAACAGTAATTCCACGCAGTGGATTTTTTACTGAAAAACGAGGCTGCAGTAGTAATTCTGCCAATAATCAGCAGAATTACCATTATCGCTGAGTTGACCATGGGAATTTCCATCGACGGAACTTCCGGCAACAGAAATTCTGCCGGTGGAAATTCTTCATTGCGTGAAAATGAAGCACTGAGCAGCCATTTTGTAAAACACAATCCATTAGAAATCAGGCCATAGGAGCACCATCCGAACCCCCTGAAAAGTGGAAACATATCACAGGGAAAGTGGAAATTCAGGGTACCTGATATGGGGATGAGGGTGCCAACATTTACAGAGCCGGAACTCAGCGTACTGTCTGAGCAGGTGGTGGCCCACTCTGAAGAATTATATGGGGCCCAACACCGTAAAACAAGCCAGCAGCACAAGAACGCAATCTGGTCAGAAATCAGGGACAAGGTGGTGACCATAGGACATGTCCAACGCGACGCAGAGGACATGAAGAAACGTTGTAATGAATTGAAGGCCAGGGTATGGAGCCTGATTTCCATCCACCGCAGGGCGATTGCGCCAATGGTGGTGGTAGCGTAGAACCACTCCTGCTCACTCCCTGGGAGGATATGGTCAGGGGCATCCTCCACATGATTGGCATAGAGGGTGTGGGCTCGGTAGAGATTGGAGCAGGTACCTGGAGGTATCTGGTGAGTACCTGAGTGAATGATGGGTCTGTTGCTGAACAACCATAAAGGCATATACATATACAAAGACTGCCATGCATGTATGCGTCGTCAACCCCAACAATACATGAAAAATCCACATGAGGCTGCAGGCCAAAACGACATGAGTCAGTGAAGCCATGACACCCCTTACATGACAACCAGGCAGGATGGGGAGGGGAGGAGATGACATAGCCAAGTAACACCATTGCACTGCAAGGTTGAAGGAACAATGCACATTCATGGCACCCATCACAACCAACCCTTGCCCACACACTGGTCACCCATGCACAGTCAACACAGCAACCGTTGAATGAATCACATAGCCCATGAACATCAATGAACACCAGTGAACGTGTGTGTCAGACCAACGACCCCAGCAACTGCAACGTATCACAAAGGCCCACATTGACAAAATGATGTCTGACATTTTGTCAACATGACTCTCACATATCCGTACACCAGTCAGCTGACGGCACAAAATGCAAACCAAGGATCAACCTTTCAGACGTACATGTGCACAAGTGACCATGAAGGACATTCAGGCCCAGGACTAGATGCCCAAAGCAAGGCTCCCCACACTTACCATAGGGTCACCCTGAATCAATGCATACGACTTCCATACTGCCAGTCACATGAGGAACGTCCCCCTGGAGGCCCAACACTCTGTGACGCCATAGTAAAAGTGACAGTAAATGTTGAACAGCCATGTGCATCATCACCAATGTATTAAAGCACATTTAAATGTCTCCCAACAGGCACTTAAGACATCCAGGAAACATATGATGCAGCCGGAACTTCCACGACACCAGCACCAACAGGTATCACAAAGCCCAGAGGCCAAGATAGGTTTTGGAGCGAGCCACGCAAAAAAGGCCTCAGGAAACCGTGCCATCAACCACCACGTCCACTGGTCCTACAGGTAGAATAGCTCAGTGGCAACACGCTCGTCTTGGAAGCAAAATGTCGCAGAGCAACATAGGTTCAAATCCCAAGTCCACGCTTAGAAGCATCTTTGGTATTAACTGCGTTATGAATAACCAATTATAATTATAAGGACACGGCCACAAGGCCTCCACAGGACACAATTGTGCAGCCAGCTCCACTAGCAACAGGGGCAACCCCCACCACTGCTGGGGTAACTGCTGACACAAACACACACAAGCCAGAGTGGGGACGACATCCTGCTATGTCAGCCGCCCACAGCAACTACTGCAGACGTGCTGTCGGAGTCATCTTCCCCCACATCAACCACAATCACCCGTTCGGTAATTCTCCCTTGAATCCTCCCGGCTGCAAATCCTCTCATCAATGCACTCGTCACCTTCGCACCTGTCATCCCTCCGTGCACTTCAATACCCACAGGAATCTTCCTCTGATGAGCAGGCTGACCCAGCTCGACGTTCATCATACGATGTGGGTCTTGGGCGTAGACAGTCCCACAGCCAGTGCTGGGCCCCAAGCTGCAGGCCATTTGGGATCGGCTTGACAGAATGGAACAAAAGCAGGCCGAAATGCATGCAATAGTGCAGGAACAATTGGACCATTCCTGGGCCATGCAGGATATTATACAGGGGGAAGCAAGGTGGGTGTACCGATCTATTGATCGACTGTGCAGCCGCACTGTCCACAGCAATGCAAGCAACAGCCTTGTGAGCCAGAGGGCGAGGAAGCTGGCTGAACAGTTATCGGCCTCACATGAGACCATGTCCAGGGGCGTTAATCTCTCTATTGAACACCTCTGGGCCAGTGTGCTAGGAAGTTCGGTGTCCGCTACCCCAACTGAGGGGTCATTGGTAAGCACCCCATCCAGGCACTCACAGTGCCGCATGCCACATGCTTCCAAGCCTGTGTACAAAGGGAACAAAAGGAATCGCTAGTGGGTGGGGGCTGAGGGTGTGGGGTGGGTGATGGTGTTGGGGCTGATGGTGTGGGGTGGTTGATGGTGATGGTGTTGGGGCTGAGGGTGTGAGTGCGTGATGGTCTTGGGGCTGAGGGTAATTAGTTCTGAAATTAAACACAGTTGGTTCTTGATCAATTGCTATGTTTTTATTAATTGATCTTGAATATGTGCATTCAGTGCATGTACAGTGACAAATGGTGTGCTACGTCAGAAGATATTGTCCATGAGTTCCAGGCGGACCATTTTTCCTCCCCTCACTTCCACACCTATGTCCTGTGGTGCCCTGTAGTTACCTGCAAAGTCTTACTCATCTGGGCCCGGGGGGAAATGGTCATCATCTGGAGGCATTTCTACGTTCCTTCATATGCACAAGTTATGCCACATAGCACATATGATGACTATTTTGCCTACTTTCTCAGGGCTGTACATGGGGGCCCCTGACTCTGGCTTTCAGCAGTGCGAACGTGCGCTCAATTCATGACCTGGTCTTCCTCTGGGCCTCCTTGGAGGCTGTCTCATGTGGTGTACCAGGATTCCTCACAGATTTCATCAGCCATGGTAATTGTGGATAGCCTGAGTCACCAGAAAAAAAGAAGACCTGTGGGAGACACGTGAGGGTTCCGTGACTCTGACCAATCAACTCTCATTCTCAATCTAATCCAATCTCAAACCATTAAAACCATTCTCCTCCTGCAGGAATATACCCAAGATCTAATGTACAAAAGCATAGGCCTATACTCTAAACTAAATACACAAAAATAAATGTTTTTATTACATGCAAAAATATTATTTACTAAAAATAATAGTCTTGTGTCCACTGTGAGTGGACTCTTCTTCACAAATGAGTGTGATGGGGTTAGTAAAAGTGAATGAATCTACTGATGTCACATAAATTATAAACAGTGGTGGCACAATAACCACAGATGTTGGCGTGGACTTGCAGCCTAAATTCCTCTCGCCTGGCCATGTACAATACTTATAAACATCTTGGACGTTTCCTTCTGGCCAAATGACATCGGCAAACACATAAGATATAAACAGCTAGTAAACCTTTATGTGCCCTGTCTCCGATCCGCATTAGTATACTCATTGCACTGTGTAACTATAAAACAGAAAGATGTCGACAAACGTGTGTTTCAGCCTTTGAAATGGGGGAGAATTGACTTAAACACCCCTCAATTTGTCTAGGCCTTCTTCAGGACAACCAGAATATTAGAATCCCTGTGATGAAACTGTAGTGTCTGGCGTAAATGGACCCTTTTGTTCTTGAGCTGCCGGTCTTGGGACCCTTGGCACTGATGATGATTTCTGTCTCATGGTCCATGAGTCAGCATGGCTAGAGTGAAGAGCTCCTTGAAAGCTGCCGGCTCTAAGCGGTGAGGAACAAACATTTTATTTTTACAAGCTGAACTTTGTGAACATTCACAGGAGAGATTCAGCAATTATAAGGGAGCTTTGTGATCTAACAAGTCTCGAAAAAGCTTGCATCTGTGAAAGGCTGTGCTGACCACATCCACAGATCCAGAGATCTGTCGATCTTTGAGAACCTTTATGTGAGACAGAAACCATCATTGTTAAATGAAATAGAACAATACAGGTAAAATATCAAGAAGAGCATTGCTACGTTTGAGAGGGACATCGTTCAAGGGTCCTGATAGCAAGCTGGAACAAGCTAAAGTAACAGATCATCTGAGTCAACAAAAAGTCCTAGCCCTGTTGAAATTGAAACAAATATGCTAGTGGCCTAGTATAAAATGGACACCATTAAATATGTGGTGAGCTGAGCTATTTGTACACAGGGCAAGGCAAGGGCTGGAGAGGGAAAAGGGGGAAATCTCTGGAGTTGGTTCAGCCTAAGCCTAGTCCACATAAACCGCGGTTAATGATAACCATGCATTTAATCACTGATTTACCCAAATTTGATAACAAGCATACTAACTGGGTAGAGAGGACTATTTCTCTAAGATGGCTAGGTTCCTCCCATGTGCCAGTGTGCCTTCTGCCCCTGTGCTGGCTGAGATGTTTTTTTCACAATATAATTTGCTTTCACAGCCTTTCACTTGTGATCATGTCTGACCAAGGAATACAGTTCACCTTTCAAATCTGGTATTCCTTAACCACTTTACTGGGCATAGATGCAGTTCTCATCTGCCTATCACCGACAGACTGATGGACAAACTGATTGCATAAGTCAGCCCTTCTAGCAATACCTTTGTTTCGGTCTACATCATCAAAGCACTTGGATTTCCCTTATAAGTACTGCAGTGTTCTCATATAAAAACACTCTACATTCTTCTACGGGTCCTTCAATATTTTGCATAGTATATGGGTTGCTTACTAGAATGTTAACTGTGCGAGTCAGTTCCCCTGCAGCAATTCCAGCAGCAAGGGCGTGCGATGATCATCGCTGTACTATACAAACCAATGTGCGAGAACATCTTCAAGCAGCACAAGATCACTCCCATCAATTTGCAGATCAGCAATGGCAGAATTCCCCGACCTGTCAGCACAAAGATCAGATTTGATTACGAAACAGTATGTACACTAAAGTGGATCAAGGAAGTTATTGCCCTGTTACGTGGGACCCTATAAAGTACAAGAATGGATCAATCCCATAACATTCCGATAAAACCTGCCTCAGTCCTGGTGTATCCACCCGGTATTCCATGTAAACCATATGCGCCTGCTACCTCAAGACAAGTTTTATCATGGACTACTGAGGTTAAGGGAGGTTCATGAGAATATAAGGTGAAGACACTATAGGATTTCCAGGTCTACCAAGGCAGTCTCCATTAGCTGTTCGATTGGAAAGCATATAGTCCAAGGGAAATATCTTGGGAACATTCTTCCAATGTCCACGCCCCTCGCTTGATCACCAGATTCCACTATCATCATCCAGATTTCAGTCTTTCTCAATCTGCCTAACTCTACCCTTCGCCCCCTTCAACTAATCCAGAGCAGGACTGCAAGACTTATCCTTGGCTTCAAGACGAGGGACTGCATCCCTCCAGGCCTGAAATCTCTACACTGGCTCCCGATGGCGGCAATGATCAAGTTCAAGACCCTTTCCATCTTCCACAAGGCTTTCTGCGGCCAGGGCCCGCACTATATCCAACTCTCTCTGCCTAAATACCTTCCTTCTTGAGCCCTTCGCTCAGCTCCCTTGAACTCTCTGAGGGTCAGACGTTTCTCCAAGCTGAGAGTGAGGGGAAGATCTCTCTCCTCTGCAGGTGCCTCCCTCTGGAACAGCCTCCCTGCCTCTCTCAAACTTGAGCCGGACCACCTGAAGTTCTGGAAGCTGCTCAAGATCTTCCTTTTTTCCTGTGCCTTCTCCCACCCTCTTCCTTGCTAACCTTACTATCTGCTTGCCCTGACTGGTCTCCGGGTACCCTGAGAGTCTCACTGGGTACCAGGCCCCTCCATGGCCAGTCTTCCTGCACTGCCCCCGGGCCTACTGCGCACTTAGGGGCAGTAACTGTAACTCCTACTGCCCCCTGCCCTCCATGCACGTAACCAGAGCTGTGCTGCCATGGCTGCAATTTCCCCTTCCATCTGCCCTGGACTTCCCTCTCTCCCTTTACTCTTGCATTTTAATGCCGAACTTGCACAATCCGAATGACACAAGGCCTAGTAGGATTGCTGTCCTGTCTTCCCTCTGTCCGCCCTTTCTTGTCTTGTGGTGCATAGAAACACTTGGCACCACAACATGGACCTTATAAATACCAAATCATATCATATCATGTATCATATCATATCGGACCGCCTGCGTAAATATCATGCCATAAGGAGGTGGACTGTCAGGGTCTGCGGTGTGCCGCAAGCAATGTGGTGCCTCCTGTTGTGAATGGGGAGTTCCAGTGGCTTTGAAGACTTCATGTCCCGGCTTTCCATTTTGGCAATCACATAAAAACGCAAGGACATATTCTAGGAATCGGGTGGCATGCACTGAGTAGTTTAGCACTGCTGGAGTCCATGAACAGAAAACTGTAAGTGTGGCATTCACTCTTCTCCGCCATTCATTGTGCTAGTTGTTGCAACGCTTATTTTAGTTTACTTGTTTGCTGTTTTCTGACCATTGGATTGCCTTCAGGACTCATTTTGTATTACAATGTTAGTGTAGTGTGATCTTTATTTCTGAAACTGTTTTCTCTTGTTACTGGTCTAAGGATTGCTGATGGGCTGGGTTGTGAATCTTTCTTTTTGGAATTGTTGCTGTTGACTTTGTGGCTGGATTGCTACCGGGGAGTGTCAAGACTCTTTCGGATTACTTCTTCCCCTCTTGGTGCATCCTCATTCCTCAGGACAGGCACCCTCCCCTTACCTGGAGTTTTTGCACTCATGTGTGTTTCCTTTGGGGCATTCGGCTCTGTTCTCTAGGAAGGTCTTGGAAGGTACTAGGTGTGAAGAGGCTATTTGATTACTGCGAGCTTGGATTTTGGGCCTTGTGCCTGGATTGCTTCCTGGGAGTTGTGATTTAATGAGTAGTTCTCTGCTGGAGTACAGGAATGAGTGGTGGTTTCTAAAATCCTACTCAGCCCCATACTACTACTAAAACAGCAGTGATCTTAGTCATAAAGGTGAACAGGCATGGAGTGAATGGTACAACGCCTTCCCCTCCAAAGGTAGCATGGTGTAGGGCAAGCTATACTCTTCAAGAGAGTTTGAGCAAGCATATGAGCATCCCAAACTGCAATAGTGCTGTAAGTACCTTAACCCCTTAAGTGCCAAGGGCGAGGTATCTCGTCCTTGGTATTACCTCCCTGTTGCCAAGGATGAGATACCTTGTCCTTGGCACTTAAAGGGTTAATGAAACAGAAAACGTTAGAAAGCATTGAATGGCAAAATACCAAAATCACCAAAAAAGGCCTTGGCACTAGGGGGGGATCCCATGATAGTTTTAATAGAAGCAATGTCCAATCAAGGTTCTATAAATATAAAACTGTAACCAAAATGATAGACAAACTATTAAAATCAATAACAGCACGCCTCTGTAAGTAGATACACAGTAAATGCAGACTTTGGGAGAACAAGGCACTCTGGGTATTGAACAATAGAGATCGGCAGGTAAACTGTCAGAAAAGCATAACTACGTTCAAGAGTATGTCGTTAAGGTATGAAGTGGGGTCTTAAATGTCACTGGGGCCCACATAACAAGGCCAGAAGAGCGGGCCAACAGTTAAATTCCTTCTTGTCTTCTTTCAGGAGCTCAACAGCGTCACATCGGGTATCTGGGTGCTTTCCGGGACATCAGATTGCGCTCCAGATGGTTGAGCTGTTTCAGTGGAATTCATCAATGCGGTGCAATTAAACAGGGCAACGGCTTGAGGCTCAAAGAAACATGGAACAAGCTGCAATGCTTGAATCCATGCCATTCAGAGGTTGATTGGCTCTCAATGAGTCTTAACAATGTGATGTGGATTGACAAGCAGCAACAACTCAAGCCTCGAAGAAGCTTAAGACAGGCACGTGATGTTCGGATTGGTGAAGCTCGAAAGGTGCTCAAAGTGGTTCAAAGTGTCAAAGGCAGCGCTGTTGGATCTTTCCAGTGGCTAAAAGGTGTTTGGCGCACTCATAGTGGCTCCAATCAGCTCAAAACCTTAGAGAGGGCCAAAGGCAGCTTTTGGTCATTGTGGTGCTGCCTGAACCTCTGCTGGTTCTCTGGGGAAAGGTAAGTCTCACTTCTGCCCTTCCCAACCTGCAGGGTTGCAAGGGAAACTTTCACAGCTTGCTATTTCAGCAGGCAGAGTCATGGGTACTGTTGTAGCTGAATAGAATGTGGAATGTTTGGTGGGTAGAACTTAGGAAGGAATGGAATGGAGAGGAGTCAGTTATGATATGGGAATAAAAGAGTTCAGACATGCAGGCTGACTCCTGTTATTATTTGATGAAGATATAATAATTAAAGTGGTGTCCATGAGGCACACAACAATTGGCGATGAGGTAGTGATTGACCCACTGAAACACTGATGAGCTATAGAGATGGTCAAGAGAAAGCAGCCTGTGAAACTATTTGAAAGAATACAGTGGGAGTGGCTAATGAGAAGACAGAAATAAAGATAAAGGAAACAGAAGCCAAAGGAAGGAAAAAGTAAGAACAGAGGAGCAACGCTGCGTGGAATTGACTGGTATGACTTGCTAATATGGCATACATGAATACATGAAGGAGAAGATTGTCAAAGGGCTGTTGTGCAGGAAAGGCATTTTTCAAAGAGAAAAAGGAGAAACTGGTACTGTGATATTCACGGGTGTGCAAGGTCTAAGACTGTTGGAGGTGTCAGAGTCACTGGCTGGGACTCTGAAGGAAAACTAAAGGAAGGCATTGAAAGCAAAGTGATGTGGTGCGAGTGCAGCCAAATGAAGGACATTGAGCAAAGAATAAAATGCTGCCATCTCATGAGTGATTGCACAAAGAGTGTCAAATAAGGAACATAAGATCGAGACACTAACTAAATGTGAAATGAACTAAAATGTGTCATGAGTGCAAAATGGAAACTATGAAAGTTCAATTAATTCAAAGTGTGGAATAAAGAGCACCGTGGTGAGGCATAGACTGCAACAACAACACAAGAAGTGCCCACACTGGGAAATTGTTTTCCATACTGGCTGCAGAACGGAAAATATAACACAAAATTAAGGTGGCAAAGAAAGATACAAGTGAACAGCCCACACCACGGCAGGTGAATGTGCGAATCTGAATGAAAGTGAACAAGTGGAATGCTACACATATGAGCTAGTGGCACAAGGTCTGCTATCTCCCTGTATATAATCACAATTGTGCTGTTGTATGACCTTGAACAGTACACTTCATAGGTGAACCAGCAAGGGATTGGCATAAAAAAAATTAAGTGGTTAAAGTGGTGCTAAATTGTAAGGTGCGCCTCATTTGCACTCACACACGGATGCATAGAGCAACCATATACTGTAACAGCCTGAGCAACTTTATACTATAACACTGTTCAGAAAGAGATCATAATTTCATTTATGGTTATCCTGGTGCGAGAGCAACAAAACAAGATAGAACTGGATAAATAAAAGTTGCACAGATTAAATAATATTGACCAATAAAGGAAATAACATTATGCAATCAAGCAACAAAGGCAAGTACTGCTGATGGAAGAAAGAGCGAAGCAACTGGGCCAGAAGTGAGTGACCATGTTCCTGAATATCACAAGCAGGAATACAAGATCATTCGTCGTCGTGACCCAGATTCAGTAACAGTCATGGCTGTCAAAAGGCCCATAGCAACTGTTGTGACGGAGAATGGTGTAGTAACAGGCAAGATAGAAGATGCTTCACTCTTTCATGCAATGTTCCAGGAGGAGTAGGAAGAAGAAACAGGGAGAAATGGGGAACCTGTTAGGCGTATGTCACAGGATTTCTCAAATGGAGAACTGTATGGGGAAAGGTGGAGTGAAGAACCTGTTAGTCTCCTGTCCCTTATAGACTCTGGACATTCACCACCTTATTTGACCGGCAGTGGGCGCCCTCAAAGGACTATACGAAAGCCTGTATGTCTCATTGAATAAATGTAGAGGTGACCCTGTCAGACTGACGGTGAGAGTGAACTTCTATGATAAGCAAGGGAGAGGTGTTGTAGCTGAATCTTGGATGGCTGAATCTTCTATGATAAGCAAGGGGGAGGTGTTGTAGCTGAATCTTGGATGGCTGAATCTTCTATGATAAGCAAGGGGGAGGTGTTGTAGCTGAATAGAATGTGGAATGTTTGGTGGGTAGAACTTGGGAAGGAATGGAATGGGAGAGGAGTCATTTATGATATGGGAATAAAGGAGTTCAGACATGCAGGCTGACTCCTGTTATTATTTGATGAAGAAATAATAATTAAGGTGGTGCCATGAGGCACACAACAGGTACCAGTGTCCAGCAGCCGTCAAGTCCTTTCAACGGCAGGTAACTTCAGATGTTCCACTAAAGCGGTTAGAGAGAAGGTCTGCACTCTCCTTGGAAGTCCTTAACTTCACCCCAATAGCTGGGGGCTTTGGCCAGTCTTTAATCCAACAAGAGCCAAGTGAAATCATTTAACAAGATTCAGTAAGGTGAGTCCATGAAGATGATTCAAAGAAGATTCCAATAAGGGGGGCATCTCAGCCCTTTATATACTCATTTTGCCAGATTGGATTGGTCCATTCCAAGCCTTGTGTAAGGGGTCAATCCTTTCTGTTTTAACAAGGATTATTACCTGTGATGTCAGCTCCCAGAGTGCCTGGTCTGCAGGATGTTAGAGGGTGAAGGGTCTCAGTTAGGGGTCTCAGGAAGGAAGTGCAGCCTTGACATAGCAAAGATGGCGGGACCGTTTTCCTGTGTTATGTCCTCTACCCAGACAGATGATACTTTCGCCTCTCCTGCCTGTCTGAAGTCAAAAGGACGCCAGTAATGATCCCTCTGGTGTGACTTTCGCCTTTTGTTGCAGACATCCCTTGGAAGTTCCCAGCCCTCAACCCACAGGGAAAAGAGGTATGTACTTCTCTCCCAGGAAGGTGCCAAGCCTTCAAGGCAGAGAAGAACAGGCTTCCTTTGCAGGTGCACCATCTTTTGTGCGTGGGCCTCCCAAAACCAGACGCAATACGCAAATGGCTCTGCTGCGAGAGTCACTGGAAACGAGTTAATTAAAAAAAATGGCATTGAATTTGTTTTTGGTGTCACCTCATATGCCACTAGATAGAGTTGTGGCAGTTGACACAGCCCAGCAAAGCGGGAATGTACTATATGTTTTAGCATGGAGAATTTGGAAAGTGAGGTCTGTTCAGCAGAGCTCACTTTAGGAGAAATAAAAGAGCTTTGTTTTGAATAGCAAAAATAAAAAAAGCTCAGCATTGCGCACCGTGAAAGGTGGCATTCTGGAAACGCAGCAGTTGGCTCCTCCAGGTTGCTTCTTCTCCTTCCACATGGGATTGGGGCAGACACCTGTGGAGGTTTCTAGTGTGCCTGTCTGTTTTCAGTATTGTGTCAGGTATTACTAAAACACCAACTAATACCTGTGTCTTCTTGTGCAGGTCTGCAAGAGAGACAAGGTGGCATTTATCCAGCCTTTTGTCGAATTTGATGGCTAGGAGGCAATTTTCTCCTCTTTGGCTGGCCGATTGGATGGAAGGCATTACTGCTCACCCGGGGGCTCACAGTCCAAGCGGATTGTTACACGTAGTAGTAGTGAAAAACATTTATTTAGGGGAAAATATTAGCATATTAGCATATATAGGGGAAAATGTAATTGCTATATACAAAAACATTTCTGCACGTTTTTTTCCCCACACTTTTTACTGTGCAAGTACCAATCCCACTGTTGGGTTCCCCAATTACAACTTTCCCAAATTTAAATATTGTCAGGGCCATCATACCCAGCAGTGCTGGTTAGCCCTGGCCTAGGACATGGACCCAGGAATTGTGTGGTGGGAGCCACTCTTATACTGATCCTCATTTCTTCAGGACCCACAGAAGGCATTTGTGGTCTAAATTCTATATTAGTACCCCGGAAGGAGTGTGGGGGTAGGTGGCGGCCTCCCAGCCATTATCAGACGGTACAGCCTGCGTGCCCACGCGTTACATCCCACACCCACCCCCCTTTTACACACATTCCCAACTACTCTGTCCCCACTTACCTTCAGAATCCTTGTTGGTTGCCAGCGCCAGGAACTGTTGTGTTCCTGACGCAGCTCTGATGTCTGAATGGCCGCCTATGGAAAGGGAAAAGAGACTTCGTGAAGTCCCTTCTCCCTGATCCATGGTGGCCAATCATTTTTATTTTTTTTAAGTTGCGAAACAACAAATCCATAATTTCACAACTTAAACACTATTAGTATCCAGGTACAACGTGCCGGGATACTAATAGCAATAAACCCCTTGCTGATGGGCCATTACCGCATCCGGTAATGCCCCGGAGCTTCGTTAAGGGCCTTGCTTTGTTTGGGCCTGTAGCTATGGCCCGGGGCATTACTGGACGCGGTAATGGCCCCCCAGCTCGGGGATTTTTGCTTAAAGAAGACTTGTATCTTTTACTTCTACAGCTGCCCCCACTTCTAAGACTTCCATGCAACAGAAACTAGCTAATTGAAGCCTTCAATGAAATATAATTACGATGTACAAAAGAAGTTGGAAGAAATCATAAACAAAACTTCATCTAACTTAATGATGAACTAATACTATGTTTCAGTATGACTTCATTTTACCACACAAAGTTTTTGGTCATTAATCACTTAAATTAAACTTGAAGTCTCTATTGACTGCAACGCCTCTGCAAAACGCATGTGCGCGAAACATGTGCCATATGACGGTATTCTTTGTGATAAAATATGGCAATGTTTGTGGCAAGGCACCTTTTGTGATAAAATATGGCCATTATCGTGGTAAAATGCATGCAGGCACATTGCTCATTTAAAAGCTATGATGGCTGTTTGCATTTATACTTTCTTACATTGATGTCTCAATAAACTTCATAATACATATATATACTCTTGCTATATATGGTTCTAGTTAAAATATTTAATCCCTTTCAGAATTATTACTGTGTTTGAATGTTCTCATAATTACGTTTGAAACGTGTGTGGCTCACATAGACAAAAGAAGTTTAACATTGTGTCTTGGAATATACACAAACAACCACAGTAAAGAACACACAATCAAACATCACAAAAAGAGCAAAAACAAAGTGGAGCATGATCAAAATGAGCCAAGCAACTCGGCACACAGGGAGCTGTGCACATTCAGGCAGCAGTGTGGCTCCCGTAGAGCGGACGAATGGTGCTTTCATTAAGCACAAGGTGTCTAATGTGTAGCCTTGAGCCCTCCCAAAGGTGACAGCCGAAGGCCTGTAGGGATTTACCACTGATTCATCCTCAAGCACACCGAACTTTAACCGATAACGCTGTCCTTTAATTGACATTTGAAGGCCGTTGTTGTAACTGAGCCACATTGCGGCTACCACTGTTCCAACCACTGCACACACAATTATAACACTATCTAACATGCACGTATGTCTATTGCCAAAGTTAGGTAACAAATTGCTGATTGCATCCGTCTGTTTTCTGCCCCACTGTTGTGCTGCCACGGTTGCCGATTGCATCCGACTGTTTTCTGCCCCACTGTTGTGCTGCCACGCTTGCCGATTGCATCCGACTGTTTTCTGCCCCACTGTTGTGCTGCCACGGTTGCCGATTGCATCCGACTGTTTTCTGCCCCACTGTTGTGCTGCCACGCTTGCCGATTGCATCCGACTGTTTTCTGCCCCACTGTTGTGCTGCCACGGTTGCCGATTGCATCCGACTGTTTTCTGCCCCACTGTTGTGCTGCCACGGTTGCCGATTGCATCCGACTGTTTTCTGCCCCACTGTTGTGCTGCCACGGTTGCCGATTGCATCCGACTGTTTTCTGCCCCACTGTTGTGCTGCCACGGTTGCCGATTGCATCCGACTGTTTTCTGCCCCACTGTTGTGCTGCCAAGGCTGCCGATTGCAGCTGACTGCTCTCTGCATTATTGTCCAACTACATCACTATGGTGATTCTCGAAATGCCCAGCCACTATAGCATGTGCTGCTATACACTATATTGCCTGAAATTAAGTGTTAAATCTATGACCTTACTATACATAGGCATAGTCTGTTGTACACCAACCGTACATAGTGCCGCCCAGCTGCCACATAATAGAATTGCTGCTCACCTCATCTTTACATTCTATGCTTGTACTGTGCACTTACCTCTGCCATTTTGTTACCATTAATGCACTGACCTTTGCCATCTTGTTACCATTGTTAGTACTGTATAACTTGACCTCCATTTGCTGAGCACAACTGCCCATCTCCACCTATCACCTACCACCGTAACTGGTGTAATCTGCTACTAGCTGAACTGCCCTAGGAGCCCCCCAAGAATTGCAACTCTACCTAGTGCAACTATGTCCCCCATGAACACCCAGCTGTACATACTATTGCTTACCCTACTTATAACTATCCTGCAATTTACAGCCTCTACAATGTCCAACACAATGTGCTTACACTTCCCCCTACCCGCTAGAAACAATAGACTTGGGGCCAGACTACCCTGCCTCTACGAGCCTAGGAGTAGTAAGAATATGAACCCTCACCTACACTGTAAGAAAAATGCCACCTGGCTCAAATCCTCCTTCAGTCTAGACAATGCGAGCCCATCCAGAACCTCGAATTCTGCAACTAACCTCCCCCACAAGATTAAAACTAAAATGAATCCACCTAAACCTGAACCCACCGCATCTCAGGACCCTAAAAACTGGACGATTTCTGGAGCACTAATTAATGCCAGATCTCTAGTGGCACATGCCACCGAAATTGCTGACCTGATCTCTATTCATGACCTTGACATTTTAGCCATCACAGAGTCATTGGTAGTCCCTGGAGGATAGCTCAGCGGTAACGTGTACGCCTTGGAAGCCAGACGACATGAAGCAACCCAGGTTCGATCCCCGATCCCCGGGTCCGCGCTTAGAAACCTCTGGGTATTTAAGCGCGTTATAAATACGCAACTAAGACAAAAAAACAATGAAGCAACCATTCCTGTAACAGCACCTCGATGCCCGCGGGTTGTGTGAGTGCTTTAAAAATGCAATAAATAAATAAATGAAATAAATTTGTGCACGACGCAGCTGACCCAGCCTTCTCTTTAGCAGTGCCTGACAAATACCAATTACTTAGAGCTGATAGAATGAACACCAGAGGAGGCGTCTTAGCCATTATCGCTAAACCCAACCTTGCTATAAGACTTGCGCCTTCACCCTCTTTTAAATTGTGCGAAATTCTCACCACCAAACTCCCAATCTCCAACTGTCGCACTCTAACTATCCACTTATTACTTATTATATAGACCCCCGGGCACTACGGGTACTTTTGAGGAGGATATATCCAGCATCCTAGCAAATAACACCAAAGACTCTTCACAGGTACTAAAACTGGGTGACTTCAACCTTGGATTCAATGATCCTGCGGACAAAAACACTCAGGCAGTAACCAACATCCTCGCAGAACAAGGTCTGACCCAAAGAGTATCCACTCCGACCCATATCAAGGGACGGACCTTAGACTGGGCGGCTGATCTGAATTGCGAAACCTCTATCACCTCCATAACCCCACAACCATGGACCGACCACCACCTGATCGCCTTCACCACAGTAATAAATTGACAACTGACCAAAGACAAAGTCATGGTACCACCTCTCCCCACTAGAAGCAAAAAAAACATCTCGGTGGATAGATTACTACCCCACATACTACCAACACAAAACCAACTTACAAGTGCCTCTGACTCCAACCTCCTAGTCAAGGCCTACAACAATACAATGTCTGATGCCTTAGACATTATTGGACCGATCAAAATGCGCAGAAGTAAACAACGGGCGCATCTCATTGCCTGGTTCACACCACAACTTAAAGCCCTTAGATTACAAAAAAGAAAGTTGGAAACCTTATGGCGACATACCCCTCTGATGAAAATAAGGCGCTCTTAACCAATTTCGCAAATAACTACAAAAAAGAAATAATTTGTACAAAAAAAGACCTCTATAAGGAAAAAATTACCAATGTCAGCTCCAACACCAAGGAACGGTTCGTGATTCTACGAGAAATGGAAATGCCTATTCCGTCTACAGACAATGTGCCCAAGGACAAACCTTGGTGCACACATATTCAGAATTTCTAAGCAAATAAAATAACTTTACTCCAAAATAGGATTGCCAACAAGAAAGCCACTTTGCCTAATCACGAGTTGGAACATTCTAGTGCTAATGCACCCCTCAGTACACTAGATCCATTCAGATTCTCTAAAATATCCATCCTTGAAACAGAAAAAATAATTTCCTCTTTGAAGCCATCTAACTGTCAGGGCGGCAAATGTCCAGCCCAAATAATCAAAGATGCAACCAGAGACTTAGCCCCGTTCATCTCAAAACTTATCAATGCTTCTTTCGCAACTAACACTGTCCCAAGTAACTTAAAAGAGTCTTCGGTCCTACCCTTGCTAAAAAAACAGACTCTGGACCTCTCCATCCCAACTAACTACAGGCCCTTCACAACGGTGCCCTTCCTTCTTAAGATAATCGATAAAGTAGCGTACCTGCAAATTCAGAAATATCTTGAAACTAACCACCTGCTAGGATCTTGCCAATCTGGTTTCGGGCCACAACACGGTACGGAAACGGCACTTATCGATTTAAAAACTCAAATTGACGAGCTCAAGGACAAAGGGAAATCTGCCATGCTACTCCTCCTTGTCCTGTCAGCCGCCTTTGACTTGGTTGATCACTAAATTCTGTCCAAACACCTGGCCCCGGCCGCCCACTTCTCGAAGGACGCAATAGCATGGGTCCAATCGTTCTTAAGCAACGGAACCATGAAAGTGTTTTCAGCATCAGCAGACCCTATCCAGACAACGTGCGTAGTTCCACAAGGATCTTGTGTATCTCAAACTATGTATAATATAGTTACAACACCTTTGTTTGACAAATTGGACAGGCTGGGTGTCACCTACACTAACTATGCAGATGACACCCAGATCCTCATATCCCTTACGGGCGATTATTGTGAAGACACGGCTTTGGTAAATAAAATCTACCTTCTCATTCAGGCATGGATGGCAGCCGATGGCCTATGCCTGAATGACGACAAAACAGAGATCCTAATCCTGGGAACAGCTGCCAACTTAAAAAAACTGAACCCCAACTACTTAGCCTTTAACATCGACGGAAACACAATTAAGGTAGTCAAAGAAGTGAAAAGTCTAGGTTTCTACCTCAACTCCACCCTAACCTTAAGTTAACAGGTAAACTCCATGGCATCAGCATCCGGCTATACATGCAAGCTAATCAAGGCCTGTAGGCCATTTCTATCCAAAACCAGTTGTATTATCCTTGCTAATGCCCTGATACTTTCTAAATTGGATTATTGTAACACACTATACTTAGGCACCAATAAATATATCCTTGTCAAAAACCAAATCTTACAGAACAATGTGCTCAGAACTGCTCTAAATATACCTAATAGAGAACATGTATCAGAACGTAAAAGAGAACACCATTGGCTGAAGATAAATGACAGAATCCTGCTCAAAACAGTCTCCCTTACTTTGAAGTGCCTTAACAATGCAGCCCCCCCATACCTAACAGAGAGAATAGTTAGAAAATCCTCCACCCGCCCCTCCAAAGCAGCCAACTCTTTTTGCCTGAACATACCCAGATTCAAGCACAATAAATCAGGCGGTAATAGCTTCCCAGTTAAAGCCGCTCAATCCCGGAACGCACTACCGCTGTCCCTCAGAAAGGATCAATCCTTCTTCAGCTTTAGACATAACACCTTGAACTGGCTGTAATCCAATGACATTTGATTTCTTCTTTACCTACTGTCTTGATTATGCTTTACTTACCTGTTCTGTGTCGCCTATTGTATAATGTATCTGCACTCTTTATGTACAAATCTGTTGCCTAACTGTCTTAACTGTGTAACCTAAGCTTAAAGTATTCCTGTACTCGTTGCGCCCAGCTACCTCTGGGTTCGGTGCGCCTTATAAATTAATAAACAAACAAACAAACAAACTGAAATGTATACACTGACAGCATTGCTGATGTGTTTGAACAAAACACTTGAGAATGTTCCAAATGTGGCCATGCCCCGAACTTGGATCTGACCTTTTATAGCAATCCAGCTCACAGTACATTGGGTTTCAGTCACGTTTTCAACTTTTTTCAACAAGAAGATGACAAACAGCTTGATTTGTGCTACTTGAAGTGTGCCTAAAGATTTGTTTTATCAATGCCTAGATATGAGGTCCTACAGTACTGCAGCCTTGGCATTACTACTGCTTGCACAAGCAACTTGCAATGATTTCAGTAAGTGGGTTACCATCCCTACTGATGTTAAACCGGCAATAGTGACGAGAGTTTCTTACTGTGTTGACCTGAGGTGAGAAGGAAAACCAGCTGCCAAATATGGCCCAAGATTCCAGACCAAATCAAAAGGAGCTGGTTGTGGACCAGAATGGGTAGGCCATTGGAAAGGCAGTGTGCCCGTGGACTGCACCCCAGAAGCAGGACCTCCATTTTATCACCATTCAGTTGTCCTACATCCACAGCTGCACTACCCCAAGGTGATCACCCACCTTCAAAGCATCACCAGACCCACTGTAGAGATTATCCAGGCTATGGGCGTCATCAGCATTTATATGACACCGATGACTAAAGCTCTATACCACCAGGGCTAATGGCTACGTACACACTTTTAAAAGGGGAGGAGAAAGAGATGAACCCTGCGGAACTCCATGATTCAGTGTGCAGCTGGCAAATATCATCTCACCATGCTGCACACTGGCTTCTCCCCCAAGGAAGGAGCCAATAGAGACTCCTTTATCCCCATATAGTAATGTAGAAGGTGGAAAAAAATGCCATGGTTCACGGTGGCAGACACTGCTCGTTGATCTAATAATATCTAATAATATCAAAGCAGTCCCTCTAACTCTGTCCCTCAGGTCTACCAACCTCTCCCTCGTCAACAAGGTTGTTGTCCCAATGCTTGTAGATGTGAGAAAGCCTGACTGACAAACGGACAGGAGATTAGACAATGCAGCTGTTACCTCCTTTTCTAGTATCTTTCCTATGAAGGGGTTTTTAAAATAGGTCTGAAGTTAGCCGGAATCATAGGTTCCTTAGTGGCCTTTATTTTCAAACGAGGCACATCTACCACCTTATTGAGATGGCCCAGAACGTGCCCTCTCCATTTGGAGGCATTGTTTAATATTGCTAAAATGTGATCTTTCGGCAATTCTTCTGAAAAGGGATCCAACAAAGATTAAAATGGTTTTAGGGCTCTAACCCTTCCAATTACTTCCTCAAAATGGCCAAAAAGCCTTTAGGCAGCTTAACTGAAATACATACGTGAGAGTCATAAACCCTAACTACTGCTGCACAAACAAAATGAAAACATCACATAGGGCCTGAGTGTACTACATTTTGTGTCTTCTCTTGAGCTGATTAAATTTCACAATACATTGTTGACAGATCTACCATATTGAATGAGTATCACTAATTTCACTGAATAAATGAGATTTACCCTGTGGCAGTACTTTTTTATAGGTCAATCAATGAGATCGACAGTTTCTTAGTGCAAAGCCCTCATTACATAATTGCTAAAGCCACACACAGACCCATTAGTTGATGGTTCATGTAGGCCCTTGCCATTAATCAACACATATGTGAACACTTGGCCAAGGTTCTAGCAGACAAGCTATTTAAATATATGCCTTCATGGGATTTGCTGACCAGTCGGGTTTATTCCAGGAAGGTCTTCTACTGGTCTCAGATTCAGCCTTCTCTTCTGCATCCTTTCCCAACTTAATTCCTGGACACACACTTTTGCCACTTTATTGATACAGAGAAAAATTTTAATCATGTATCATGAGAGTACCTGTTTATGGTCCTGTCTTGGAAAAGAAGGAGATACAGGGGTACTTCCTGCAAGCAGTTTCACTTTTGCGATACCAGGCCAAGTGCTTGAGCGTAAGTGGCAGTCCATTATTCAGACAGATTTGCTTTGGGTCGTGGCAGCATGACCACTATAGTGGCCGCACCCCTCTAATTCCCAGGTAGCTGAGGGTCTGTTACAATACGAAGGCATAACCTCAATCACTGTGGCTGCCTGGGCATTGCCTGCAGACAAACAGAGCTGGCTGTTTGATCTAGAGGTAGAGTTTCACTGTGAACTCTTTTATCTATTACACCCTGGACATTGTAGCCTGGCCATGGGGTCGGTTAGAGATTCAATATATACAATTATTCATAAACAATGCATTCCCACATCAGGGGAAGAGTGGTTCTTATGGATCCTTACATGTTATGCCCAATTATCAGGGAAATCAAGTTATGTATTTGAAGGATAATCCCCAGCCTCCAGGGTTCCGCGAGGGTCTAACAATGTGGTTACAGCTAATTATGCTTACAGCATAATAGGCTGTTTCTCTGCTTGTAGGAAAACGTTCAGCACTAGTAATAACCCTTCAGGCACTGAAGAGAAGTGGTTTCTGTATTTCTTGCTGCAGATTTCCCTCAAACCTGCTGCCACATCTATTAGCAAACCTTTGGTAACATGTATGCCATCATGCCACATTCCACTCGGAAGATAAAAGTCAAGACCTGGTTTTAACTGTGCCTTCTGGGACATGAAGTCCTGGGTTTATAATGAAAATACCCATTGTAAAAGTCCCAAAACCCAAAGTTAAAACTGTGACTGGACTAGCATCTCCCAATTGGAATGGAGCATTTGGCATGTCTGCGGTTGTGATGATTTGCCATCTGGCAAGGGTGTCAAAGGCCTGGCTTTTTTATTTTAATGAAATAATAATATGATGCAGGTAATTCCATCTCTGAAAGGGTAATCTGCTGATCAGCTTCCCCTTTCATGTACTCCATGCCAAACGCAGAGGGTGTATCTGGGTCCTGCTGCATCAGTAGCCTGATTTGCAGAATCTGCTCTACCAGTGGCACAGATAAGGTTCAGAGGTCACAGTTGCCCATTTGACAGCTACAGTGCCAGCCAGGTCTCTGCACCGCAGGGGCTGAATTTAAGATACCCCCCTTTACCAAAACTATGATGTAGACCATGTAAGTGGCAGGTTCATCTCTAAAATAAAGCTAAGCCTGAGTTAAGGCATGGTGTGTGGCACTACTTATAATCATTGCAGCCACATTGAATTTGATATCACACATTTCACCTCCCGTGGGCAAGCTCCAGCTATTAAAGGGGATGTGTATTCTGGTCTGACAGGCTCAGCTTGTCAAATAACAGAAAAGGAATCTGAATGGCCATACATTTTCTCTTTGTGAGGGTTGGTAGTGCCCTCTGTCAGAGACAGCCAGCCACCAGGAAGCTGTTCTGAACCCAGGCATCAAAGAAGCACACCCATTCAAAGGAAGTAGTCTCACACCAGGATACTGCATTTTTAAAGACATTTGATCCTTGTGAGAAAGGAATGGGTGGGGTTAGAGTACCTAGGAGGGCTCTGTACAGTGGAAGAAGATCATCTTGTTTCTCTCTGCCCCCCTCTCTCCTTCCTGCCCCTTCCACTTCCTAAGGAGCAAAGTATTTTGGGTGTGATGTAAAAAGGGCAGCTCTTTCAAGAACAGGGATTGGACCACTAAGGCAGGCTAACTTTGGTCTAGTCACATGTGGACATTTACCTTTGAAAGAAGGGCTCCCCCACCACTTCTTTGACTCACTCTGGAACAATACCTGAGAAGGAGGCATTGGATCTCTTTTGGGAGAGTTAATCACTGAGGTGAAGAAGGAGCAGACCAGGGCAGAGGAGAGTTTTGCCTCTGCCGAAGAGGGCACATTAAGGGTGACATTTGCTGTGGACCAGGACCTGCCATTCTGCCCCAGATTATCCCAGGACTGGGAGAGCAGACCCTGAAAGGATTCGCCCTGTCCTTGAGCCCCTGAATTGGGCCCAACAGCATCTGGAGGACCATATCTGCTACAGCTCCCTCTTCCACCACCTTGAAACTGCTCTGACTGCCGTCAAAGCCAAACTCTACACCACTGAGGCTGAGCGCAACGCCATTGATGTTGAAGGATCCCGCCGATGGGAACTTCTGATACTTCTCTGAATCTCTGACACTTCTCTGAATCGTCAAACAACTGCTTGCATATTGAGCCACGAGATGCTGCATCATGCTCTCGATGAGCCCATCACCTACAAGGCTCAAATCAACCGCTCAAAGCCAGGACCCGACATGAACTGCTGGAGAGTCACCACTAAAAGCCATCTTCGAGATGCACAGAGCTAACGCATTTGAACCTGATCAATGGCCACTTGCCGCTTTGGACACTTACGATCCACCATAACCAAACTGAGTTTGATTTATTTGCACCATTGCTCGAAGCCAATGTGCGGGGCTGTGGAACCACTTAAGAACCGAAACGAGGCACTGTTGACCAATAACTGCCCCGTTGGTCCATTTGGGCCCTAGAGATTGGTTAGATCATGTTTGCGCTTTTTTTTTTTATACAACGACATAGCCTTTTTGTGGTTATTAATCTGCCTATCAACTCTGTATTCATACTCAGAGTGCTACATTCTTCTATCTGTTGCATCTTCTCTATTGCTTCCACAGGGGTGGGATTTCTACAGTGTTTTCTAGTAGTTCTATTTCAGATGGTGTGTTTGATTAAAGTATACAGGTTTTTATGGAATCTTGATTGGACATTCCCTTTTATTTGTGCTGTATCACTGGGTCACTACTGGATCACATTCAGACCCCTTAGCCTTCTATCTGCGCATGTTACCACACAAAGCGAAGGTGGTATATCTCTTAACTGTGCCTGTTGCATCTTTAGAATTGTGTTGATTCTTGGTTTGTAGACGTGCAAGGGCTGATTTGGCATTTATGCCCCTACTCCTCATTGAATCCAATTAGTCACAGTGGTGACTCATTGTCTATCAGCCGAATATCTTAGTATGGAAATGCCATCCTGAATACTACCAGACTTTGCTTGTTTTGCGCTTGGTAGTTAAGCAAGATTGGGCAAGGTTGCTACTGGGTTTCTGATTGCTTGGTGGGAGACCAGTTACTAGTGAGTGACGAGACAGGGAAACTAGGAGTAATGAGAATGACTGTACGCAATTTGCCATTTATTTTGCTAACATAGGCCATTTCTTAATGTTTTTGCAGTGCCTCTGAACCTTCCACATGCATGATGCATGCAATGTGTGTTAAATGACTGTAGCAGACATGGCTTATTTAAGATATGTAACTTTTTGTTGGTCACACTACTGATGTCTGATGTTTTCTGTGAGGAAACTCCCATTCCAGGATATCAGGAAAGTCTATGTCCCAAAGCCTGCAAGACTTATATGACCCATTTTGCCTCTTGTTAAACAGAAGTTGACGTAAGTGCCCAAGTGATCATGAAGGACATTTCGGCGTGAACCCTTCTGGTTCACAGAAGCGGGACACAGAACAATAAATGAGATTCAAAATTGATCAGAACAAAAGATATAATTTGGGGCTCATTATGAGTTGGCCCGTGAGGAATGAACATCCTGGTATTAACATACACCGGCACAGTTGTGCTCCGGCCAACTACAAGTTGGCCGGTGAGGTGGCAGGTCATTCCGGCACCTTACTGGCATGAATCTTTGGTATTACAGGCGCCAGTAATACCGGCAAACTCCCCTATCGGGTCCTATGGGACTCCATGGAATGTGGAATTACACCGTCATACAGCACTCGTAATCCAGTGGACATTCCACCCGACAGAGTGCCAGTAACAGTAATACTGTTTGCCGGTATCCTGGCAGATTTACTGCCAGGATACTGGCAAATTTATAATGAGCCCCTATAGTGAGCTGATGCGATGAAGCAGTAAAATTACAATCTGAATGGCATGCTATATAAGTGATGCCTCCAAATGTACATATGAGGTAGGAGCCCCAATTATAACAATCCATGCATATAGGCAACTCATTCATTAGAAAACCCCAATACCTCAAAAATAGTTTATTTATTAACAGGCAGGCGCCAAATCACAGAACCTATTAATATGCACACTAAATAATAGACATTGTTCCAGTTGCTTTCTTTTAGGACAAAAGAAACAAATTAATTAGCGCAAGGGTTTCTGGGGGAATAAATACACACATAAGAACTAGCCCAGCTGTTATCTTCTAACTGATCGTACTCTGTGTGAAGAAGTACAATAAAACCTCAGAGCGGCGCTCTAATGTAGTATGACAAAGTGCCCTGCCTCTCACTGGGAATTTCTAATCTAGTGGGGTGACTAAGGATGCTGGGGCCTTACCACGTTAGTGGGTGATGGGCAGAGGAGAATTATGGGGACAATTCCCTAGTCGACCTTACTTAATTCAAAGGATCGAGCAGGGGACAGTCACATGCAGCCCATAAACAACAATGGACCTTTAAATAGACCAATTACTTGCCCTTTACAAGCACACATATTTGCATAACAAATCATGTCCCTGCATGTAAGACTACTACTGACCCTTTAATCAGGGTGCTGCAAGTCACTCATTGTTTTCAAGACACTCACTAGAACCGCAGGGACTGTGATAGAATTTGGGAGGTCACATCAGTCACCAAAAGTGGCCGAAAAGATGCAGCACAGATCCAAGTACCAAACACTCTTGCTTACACGCAGTTTAATGTGTTGTTCCCTACCAAATTAGCAGACCACGCTTTTAGAACCTTGGTCCACACAAACAGAACAAGACCCGCCCATCCGCCAGTCCTCCAAAATCAGATACACCCATTACAGTCAGTCAATACCCTACCACCACTGAATCCATGCGACTACAGGTCTTTAGTCCAAGCCTGGTCCAAGTGGAATTCTAACAGTGAAACTCTCACTCTAGGCCGGGGTTTGCCAAACTGTAACCCTCTGGATATTTTGGCCTGCAAATCGCATGATCTCTCACCGTGGCATAGACTATGCTTGGCTGAGGGTGACGTAGCTGTATGTAGACCAAGAAGACTGGAGGGTCACGGATTGGCTTCCGCTCGCTCCCTTCTACCTAATTCAATTTTCTTCTTACAATCAACACATACATTCGGGATTGGTATCTCAGATCTTTGGGCAGCCAATCTATCATGACCTTCTCAAACCTTGCCAACAACATACTTTGAACACATCCTTAGCCCCTCACAGACCCAAACTTTACATGTACTCACTGCACCTCAACACCATACTTTGAGCAATCGCTTACACAGTTACCCTGTTTTATACACACACAATTCCAGCCACAACACACTCTATTGTCTCTTATACCCCACTTTTTTCAGTCAGTTCCTTCCAGCAGACTGGGGCCTGTGTTCCATGGGTGGGACTGAATGCTCCTAACTTAAACAAGATTAACAGGCTTTGAGACCCCTAAGTATAAAAAACAATAATAATAATAACAACAATATGAGACCATCAACGGTCGAGGGAGTCCCAGAGACTTTGAGCCACGGCCATCAGTTTATTCTGGAGGAAGATGCTCTACTTTTCTTTGGAACATTGAGTGTGAGTTTTCATCGGAGTCCGGATGAAGTATTGCTGACACTCCGAGAAGAATGTTTGCTTTGAGAACTGTTGAATTCCCCATAGAACGACGGGGAATGGCATTATAATTAAGGGGCCAGATTAACAGGTGGATGGTGAAAGAAAGACAGCATGCCTCCACAATCTTACCCAGATAATTCATAGAGGATGCAGCACTCCATTAAGGATTCATTGCATGCTCTTTGTTAAAAATTGAAAAACACTTTCCCCTATAATATTTGAACTCATGAATAGATCTTCAAATTTGGAAATCAATCAATTCAGCTATATTGAGCATGCCAGATTTGACGAGGATCCATGCCCAGGTGCAAAAGTTCTAAGAAGTTGTAAAAAGTGAAAATATTCCCTTCTTTAGAATGGGGATTTACATATTAGAGCTGGATTTTTCCAAGCTGATTTCTCAAAATTTTATAATTACAAAAAGGAAATGCTTATGTTAATGTTAAAGATCATTTGTACCGTGCAATATCACCACCGGAGTGGTCCCATAGTGCTCTTGTGGATCTAAAAGTTAAGAGTGTGGGGGGTTGGGGGGTGAGTTAGTAAGGTATAGCGAGAAAAGGTATAGCGAGAGTTGTGATGTCCTGTTGACAGCATCAGTTTGGTTTGCACCGTTCGCTGAGCTTGGGTGTGATTTACGGCTCAGTAGATTCCCATGTGCTGTTGTGCAGGGCTATGCGTGGTTTGTTCTGTCACTGCAGTGTGGTGAAGTGCATGCATATTGCTGTGCAGATAGATGGTTGTGTTTGTGAGGTGTATGCAGAACTTGAGGTTTTATGGTTGGGTAAGTGGGCCTTTTCTTACTTTGTTGCTTCGTTTCTGTCCGTGCTGTGCGTTTTGTAGCAGTTTATCCTCTGACTATTGTGTATGGTAGTGGCTTTCCTCTGTAATTGTGTAGCGGTTTGTGTGCAAGAGGTTGTGAGGGCCCTCCCCCATCCCTGGGCTGGAGATGGCTAAGGTTGGGGGATTTGTTTTCCTCCATGGGTTTCTTGTGTGGGATCCCCAACCTCCAAGGGTCAGGCGCACTAAGGCCTTTCAGGGTGCCATTTATCAGTTAATGCCCACCCCGTCTGCAGCTGAGTTTCATGTCCCTAGAGCAGTGAATAGGTTAGGGTATTGTAGGTAGTGGTTCTTTCTCGGTCTCTCTCCCCTGGCTTGTTCCTTCCATGTATGCTTGTGGAGGTGTGCTCTGTTTCCAGTGGACTCTTCCTAGTCATTGCCGTCTGATTCTGAGGTGAAGCGCCAAGTTTTAAATAGTTTTCTGAATTTTTGGTGATCCTTTGTATTGCATATGTCTTTTGTGAGGCAAGTCCAAGTTTTAGCTGCCTATCTAAAAATGAGTAACATTAGCCAAAATATATAAGGCACAACACAGCCTCATCCACTTCACAATGTACCCTTTACTATGGGAGTCATTTTATTGCAAGTGTAAATTGCATGCTGGGGACGACCAGTGTTAGTACTCGTATTTGTTGGGGTTCCTGCATGTCATTTTATCATTTGCAAGGCGGAATGCAAAAGCAAAGAGTAAAACCAGACGAAATCACCTTTGCTTCCCTTCAATAAAGTAAAAAAAAAAGCGCTTAACAAAATTGGGGCCAATTTGTAATTGTTTCCCTCCAACTCTTAGGTGCAAGAATAAATAGGCTGATTTTCTGGAGAAAAGTCCACTTAAAGGATAGTTCCGGGACTTTTTTTTTATTGTCCCTACGGTTCGGCCATGTGTTTTTGAACATAACTCGGTAGATCGTAGAAAACTTTCCTATGGACCTTACCCGACTTTTCGTCCATTAACGCACTCGAAATCAGCCGCCATTTTCTGATAATCCTATCATTTCCCCCCATCGCCCTGGCTCACCTGCTTTTGCGGCACTAAATCAAATCCCCCGCCCCTGAGCCTGACATCAGCAGACGCGTACCGCCCATTTCCCAACGCCAAAGCACGTTTCGTGTCAACAATCGCTGCGCCTCAGCTAATGAAGTGTCGCCATGGAAATGGCAGGACGCCTCTTTCCTCTATAAGTATAAACACACCGTTTCACAACACACAGCAGCAGATTTTCGATTCCATTACTCTCTCTGTGTTACTTTGAGTATTCTGTGACTCGTTTCTGTGCTCTGGTCAGCTACCTTCGCCGCTTCTAGGCCTTGTGAACACCTGTACCATCTCTGTAAATTATTTTACTTTCTTTACCACACAATGGCTACAATAATGCCGTATATGTACGAGCCCGAGTACACCGAGGAAGAACTACTGGAAAGGCAAGCACGCGAAAACGATGGGGATTCGGACGGCAGTTGGGAGGACCAGTCAACGGATGAAGAGCCTGGACCATGTCGCATGGACGGCGTCTCCACCTGGTGCACGTGCAATCGGTGCGAGCTAATGCCAACTGAGGAGGAGAACTGCTGCTGCCGTGAAAATTCCGGGTGCTTGGCCTACATTTCGGAAGGCGAGCCAAGTCCGCAATGCATCACCGAGCTGCCAGAGTTCAGGGAAGCCTGCCTCTCACGGACCGTGTTGAGGATGATGATGTGCTTATGCACGAACTTCGCGGCACTGTTCGTCCGCGTAATCCGAGTAACGAGTAAGTATACTCTGGTTTTGATGTCAGTGATGCCTCTACTATGTCATGGTCGTCTCCCACATATAAAATTACATCTACATATCATTCGAATGCATGTAAATTGGTTCCATATTGTGCATTTTCTAGATAGAATTTTTTTCAAAGCAGAATGACATTTTTTACCTGAATCGACAGTGATAAGAAAGTTTTGTCATTTTAATACAGTTTGCATCTTTCGTTTTCACAGGTGGTACAGGCTGGTGGCCTATCGTTGCTTCACTTGGTGGCTTCAGGGGAGGCTCGGACACCGCGTTCGGAGAGTAATACCTGCCTGTGCGGTACTTGCCATTAGACAACATTTCCCCAGCGACAGTGGACAATACCGCGGATTTTCCCTGGATGTGCTGCAACCGGAACTTTACAATGTGTAATGTTTATTATTTATGTTCAATTGAAATTAAGATCTAAAATAAAACCCAACATATATTTTAACAATGGTTGTTTTGATTTTTTAAATGAATCTAGTGTGTCTCCATTGAATAGTCTTCCTGTGCCTTTTCTTGTCACACCACATGTCTCCGGCCAGCATCCTCCCTCACGCTGGCCGCCCACCTTCAATCCACATAACCGTTGAACCCATATGCAGCAGACATACATATGTTATTTTGCGGGTTGGCATCAAGCCTCCCGGCCTTGCCTCCTCCCCCAAAAATACTTACCACACCATTTTGTTCAAGCGTTGGCAATAAAAGGAACGCTGTTGGATTTTATTGATACAAAACATGGTTATAGGTAAATAATCAATATGGTTGATCATAATAAATCATCCTTTTGGGCACCGGGTACAGAGATGACCCCCTCTGGCCCGTGCCGCCTTGCCACCACAGGCCAGTCTGCTGCTGACTAACTGCCTAGGTGCCAAAGACCATGTACACTTCAAAGTGGTCTATAGAGCATGGGTTGTTGTTCCCATGTCTACCTCCAGACCCCGTGTCTCCTGCCAAGCATCCCCCCTCACGCTGGACGGCCCCCTCCAATCCACATAAGTGTGTCTCCATTCACGAGTCTTCCTGTGTCTTGTCTGCACGACCACCGCCCCAATCCACCCCCCACCCTATCAAAGGCAGTTCGCACCGGGGTACTTGTGCTGGCAACTGGAGCTGTCAGGGAGCGATAAAGGCCAAGAGGTGCCAAAGACCATGTACACTTCAAAGTGTTCTATAGAGCATGGGTTGTTGTTCCCGTGTCTACCTCCAGACCCCGTGCCTCCTGCCAAGCATCCCCCCTCACGCTAGACGGCCCCCTGCAATCCACATAAGTGTGTCTCCATTCACGAGTCTTCCTGTGTCTTGTCTGCACGACCACCGCCCCAATCCACCCCCCGCCCTATCAAAGGCAGTTTGCACCGGGGTACTTGTGCTGGCAACTGGAGCTGTCAGGGAGCGATAAAGGCCAAGAGGTGCCAAAGACCATGTACACTTCAAAGTGGTCTATAGAGCATGGGTTATTGTTCCCATGTCTACCTCCAGACCCCGTGTCTCCTGCCAAGCATCCCCCCTCACGCTGGACGGCCCCCTGCAAACCGCATAATGCCACGACATATACACGTCATTCATTCACAAACACACCCCTGTTTCGAATTCTTTATAACCCACTTCATATTTCTAATGAGCACTTCTTTGCGCTTTGCTAGTCAACCCGTGAAGGTGCTGGTTATCTGCTCTTCGTCTCTGTGAACTTCCGTGACCACTTCGAGGAAACTCCTCAGTTTGCAACCTGTGAACTGCTCCCTGTTCTACGACAAGAAACTACTCTGATCCCTGCATCTAACTGTTTGTTCGTCAAGGTAAGGCCATGTACCATAATCATTTTGCGTCCAATTTCTTTTCGTTCAAGACAGTACATGCAAGGAACTAGTCACATGTTCTGAGTTTACATTGGTATTCATAGAGAATTGTTGATCTTTACTTTTCAGAACTTTCCACAATGCCTGCCTGGTCCATTGGCGGTTGCCCTTCGAAGACCCATAATAAATCGAAAGGTACTATAATGCATGTTTTCCCTAAGACAATAGATCAGATAAGAGAATGGGTCCGATATTGCGGATATCCACCGTCTGAGCTTGACAGTAGAGTCCTAGAAGTTTTTGCGGACAAGAGGGGTGATCGATACCGCATCTGCAGCAGGCACTTTACCTCTGACATGTACTCCACATAATTGCTAATAAAGAAGAACACACCGCGAGTGAGGCGAAAATTGCTCTCAACCGCTATTCCCACTCTATTCGTCCACATCCCTCCACTGGTGAGTCAAGTTTACGTATTTATCTCTCGGCCTTGCGGTAGTGTGTAGCATTAGCTAACAATAATTTCCCCATTTATGTATCCACTCAATATGAAGGCGGAAGATTCTCCATCCGTGTCGTTATTGCAGTCATCAGCCACTTCAAGCGCCTATCGGGTAATCTTACTTGGCTATTCTGCCACTGACTTGTTTTAGGCATGTAAATCAATAGTTTTAATTTATCGTGTAATTATTTTACCTAATGGTACACCCTTGTACTCGTCCTCTAGTCTTTGTTTTCAGTTATAATTATTGTTTTCCAAAATAATGCAAGTACTGTCTTTCAGGGAGATGCTGAGGAGTCCAACGTATTGACGACTACCGTTGATGTCACTCAGATGCTCGAGGTACGTTTCCGGACAGTTCCATCGATGGAGATCATCAGATCTTGCATTCTTGTAGCGTGATTGTTACACACAATGTTTCTTTCGTTTTTAGCCATTGATATGTCCTTCTGTCGTCGCCCTCCTATGTGTCTTCTTTTTTCAATATTGTGTTCATTACTAATGAAAGTCCTATGTTTCAGGGAGTCGATGGAGCATTAGCCCAAGAAGAAGGGGGAGCATGCAGTTACGGGTCGGCGCAACAGCTTGCAGAAGTGTGCACCGCAGTTACATCGTCCCTTGATGTTCTTATGCATTTCGAGGTATGGATACTGACAGTTCGATCAAGCGAAATCATATGACGTGATTACATCCGCTATACTTCCTTCTTTATTAACGCAAGTACTATGTTTCAGGGAGATGACAGAGCTTCTTCTACAAGAACATCACCCCTAGTAGTTGATGCAGATCTCTGGGTGGTGACACTTCCAACGATCGAGCAAATCGAATCATATTTACATATCCATTATTTATTTTAGACAACTGATCATTTGTGCAGGTCTATTTAGATGAGCCGTTGACGCCTGCACAAAGTTTATGTTCTTTTTAACAAAATAGAAAACCATACTAATGAAATTACTGTGTTTCAGGGAGTTACTGAAACATCATCTTCAATAATATCATCAATGGAAGTCTATGAGGAGCCCGAGGTATGGATCTTGACAGTTCCTTCTAACTAGATTAACAATGCGTGAATAATTGTCGTTTGAATGTTCTACACAAAGCGTTCATTCGTGTTTTGCTATCGCCGGAGAAGGAACAGATGTTGCAATGGAAGAGAATGAAGTGGACGACAATGAAACACCATCAATATCACTGAACATAGCGGAAGACGATATCAGAGATTCTACCTTTCATGTGAGTGACATGTCCTCAACGTTACAGGCCGAACCAGCTGGGATGCAGAGTGACAGTATAAGGAAAGAGGCCAAATTCATTGTATTCGATAGTTGTTTGATTGATATTATTATTCGGATGAAATGTGGGCATTCGTTTGGTGGGGAAGTATGTGGGGAGCCATTGATTAATGTGACTCGTGCAATTCGAGGCACTAACCTTAAAATACATGCCACCTGTACAAAATATCATCCTTTCTCATGGTCTGCACAACCCATGCTGGGGCAACTGCCAGCAGGCAATCTACTTTGTGCAGCGGCTGCACTTTTTAGTGGTTCAAGTTTTAAAAAGTTAGAGTCTTTCTTTCAGTTTGTGGGAATCCATTTCATTGTGAAAACTCAGTTCTACAAATACCAAACCGATTATCTATTTCCAGCCATTAGCGAAGCTTGGAGAATGGAAAAAAATTCTATTGATAGTACATTCGCGGGCAAACGGTTCAGGCTAGCCGGTGATGGACAGTGCGACAGCCCAGGATTTTCAGCCAAGTACTGCACCTACCACTTTCAGGACATGGAAAGTAAGAAAATTGTGAGTTCGGTGGTCGTGCAGGTGTCACAAAGTACATCCTCAGTGGCCATGGAGAAAGTTGGCTTTGTAGCATCATTGCAAGAACTACAATCGCGGGGAATGGTGATCGACCTGATAGCCACGGACAGACACGTTTCAATTGCCAAGACAATGAGAGAAGAGTACAAAAATATAAATCACCAATTTGACGTTTGGCATCTTGCAAAAACAATCAATAAAAAAATGTCGGCTGCAGGTAAAAAAAAAGATATGCAAGGTATTTCACAGTGGTCCAAGTCAATCAGCAACCATCTTTGGTGGAGCTCAAAAACATGTGGAGGGTCGTTGGAAATTCTACTGGAAAAATGGCGGTCAGTAATGCTACACTGTACCAACGTTCACCGTTGGAACACAAACCAACATTTCCACAATTGTGAACATGGCCATTTGTCCACAGAGGAGGCACGGAAGAAGAAGTGGTTGATTCCTTCATCACCCACTCACAAAGCCATTGAAAAGATTGTATTTGATAAAACTATAACAAGAGATTTGAGGGGACTCACGGAATTCTGCCACACAGGAGATTTGGAGGTGTTCCACAATATGTGCCTAAAGTACAGGCCAAAACGATTGCATTTTGGCATGGAGGGCATGATAAATCGGACTCTTCTAGCGGTCTTGGCACATAACCATAATGTTGGCCATCAACAAAGTAGGACGACCGGAACTTTAGGGACGCTTCGCTACAATAAGGCCTTCACTAAAAGAAGTAAACAATGGGTGATCAAACCAGTGTTTGAGGATATGCAATATGAGTTTATTGAAAGACTTATTGTTGACGTCCTAGATAGGCACATAAATGGAGTTGTGAACGAACCTGTGCAGGGGACAACTGCATTGCCACCCAACATTGCCTGTGTTCCATGTCCACCTAAAGAAGAGCTCATTGAGAAATACACATCACGGTTTAAATGATTGTAATTTGATTGTCTGTTCTCTCGAGTCTCCTCATGTTGTAGGCCCATTGAATATGTGTATCTATGTAATGTGTAAATAAAAGTGATTGCTCAGTATACATGCAATGTGTCTCTCCACCGTTGCCCCTCCCTTCACCGTGCAGTTGTGCGAACCACCCGGGTGTCACCTGTGACTTTGCTCTGGAGTCTCCTCATGTCGCAGGCCCATTGAATATGTGTAGCTATGTATTGTGTAAATAAAATTGATTGCTCAGTGTACATGCAATGTGTCTATCCAACCTTGTTCATTTGCGCATTAAATTAAACCAAACAGTAATATAAATCATTTTTCAAAAAATATAGAATGTCTCCGTATTTATGGTTCTCTGGGGCTGCAAATGCACGCAGACAAAATGCAAAGATGGAGTGTAAATTTCAAGTCCTGTGAGATGGCCTTACACTGAATGTAGCTAACTAGGAATGTGTGCTCGTTCAAAGTGAAGGTCAGCTGCTTTGATTTTTTGCTCGGGTGCCGGAATGGCCCACGACTCAGTATAAGGTTCTATTGTTATTTGACCTTGACAGGCCGGGACCATCCCGAAAGACTTCTTTTTGGGGGTGTGGTGCAATAACGTAAACGATAATGAATATAATTTCAGAAACGAAAGCCATTTAATGTTCGTTCATTAGAAGAAATAACGTCGGCATAGAAGGAGTGGTATTTCTCAGCTGCCCTATGCACAGACACAATGGAAAATGCAAATATAATGTAAGTAACTCTTTAGATGAGTTTATACCGCAATTTAATTACTATACAGTAGCTTTAAAGACGGGTTAAGTTGTACTTGTTCGTTCTATGTGGCATATTGTTTTGTACCGCGCACTATCTTGAGGAGAACCATCTCCTTTTACGGAAGCACCTCAAAACCTTCCTCTTTGCTTCTGCTTTCTCTCTCCCTCTCCCCTGCTACAACTGGTCCACTGTCTGCGACCTCGGTCCTGGGCCCTTCCACTCTCCACCTGCACTGCCTCCCTGTCAACCCCTGCACTGGGGGACTGTCTCAGTATCCTACAGCCCCCCCTTGGCGTATAATACCCAGTTGCACTGTCCTAGCTATGAAATAATTTCCCGACCTAATATATAAAATGAATAATTTTAATAAAGATCTGATGGTGAGACTAATTTCATTTTTTATGTTTTTCAAACAGGTACATCATTCATTATTGCATGTGTCACGAGTACCAGACACCGGCGGATGGGTTTTTTAACCGCCAGTTGCTTCTCCGCGTGAACAACGTTACCACCCTGACCATTTTATGGGACGATCGCCAAGTACAAGTATGCCCTTACGCGGTACTAACGGCTAGATGCAACATACAGACCGTTGTGGTGGCCTAGTGCCTCGTTGTTGGAACAGCCATGCGATTATCAGTGCGACCGAAGAGCTTATTTTATCGTAAACCAACACCCTGCGTACTGCACACGAACATCGCTTGCCTCAAGACAAACTATTTTGGATCGAGAGCAAATAAAAATGCAAATCGCTGAATATTCTCAAAACATTTGATGTCAAATAAATGTACTTTACCAAATTTACAATCTTGCGGTTTAATTTAAAAATACAGTTTCATATTCCCAATTGTGGCGCGCTGTGTTGTGTGAGCTCATCTGTGTTGATTTCCGGGTTCTGTGTGGAGTCGCGTAGAATACGCCTGGGCGCGTTTGCCTACGCAGCTCAGTCACGTCACGGATAGAGGCGGGGAATACGAATGTTTTGATAAAGTCTGTTTCAGGGGCGGGGGATTTGTTTTAGTGCCGCAAAAGCAGGTGAGCCAGGGCGATGGGGGGAAATTATAGGATTATCAGAAAATGGCAGCTGATTTCGAGTGCGTTAATGGACGAAAAGTCGGGTAAGGTCCATAGGAAAGTTTTCTACGATCTACCGAGTTATGCTTAAAAACACATGGCCGAACCGTAGGGACAATAAAAAAAAAGTCCCGGAACTATCCTTTAAAATACTGCTGTCAGTTTTCTTGTTGAATACTGACCTGGTATTTCATAAACACCTGAATTGGGTGGACAGAAAAATCAGCACATTTCGCCAAATACCGCTGACTTAACTGTAACCACCCTCCTCTAAATGAACCACTAAGCATGCGATAATTTTTAATTTTCTTGTCTGGAACAACAAAAGATACAATACGAGTAAACAACATATTCACATATATTGATACATAGTCATATGAACACAGATACATCCTTCCACATATAAGTAACACAATCACAAATACACTAAAACACATCACCACAGTCACACAAATCACAACATAAACACAGACACACACTCCTTCCTTGAAAACACAAATAAACATAATAAGTCACACTTACTCCATTGCCATCACTATAGCCCAGACAGAATTCCCTCCCAGTCCCACCTGCTTCCATGGACTGCAATGTACAGCCGACTTTCCAAGAAAGTGCAACTTGGAGGCACAATAAAAGCCAAGTCCCCTCTGTGTCACTCGCTCCTCATCGTCTGTGTGCATCCCACAATTGCCAGCAAGACCCCCCGACCACAGCTTTTTGTCATGCCTGGCAGAGGCTGACTGGCAAATCAAGGTAGTCTACTGTCTAAATGTGAGCTAGGGCAATGAAAGGGGGAGAGTGGCAAGGAGTGGGTGATTGAGCAGTGGAGGCAAGGGAAGGGTGTGTGTGCAAGGTAATGGAAGGGAATTGGCTTACGGGATGGAGCAAAAAGCGGAACAGAGGTCTGAAAGATAATTGTAAGAAAAGGGGGGTGAAGAGGAATCTAAGTTGTAATGCAAGGCAAGGAAACCGGAGCATTGTAGGTGAGGAAAATAGGCTAAATGTAACTGAAGTACACATCTAGAAAGGTAGATAAGCAGATTGAATGACTGTTGCTGAGAACTGTGCCTGACCTGCATGCCACTGCACCCGATTGCGGGACTGGCTCGATCCCTTCCTTTTTTTCTGATGAAGTGACGTATATTTGATCTGCAAGCAAGTGTTTCAGTTAAGGACTTGCTTATATTTAGTCAGGTTGCTTTATCATATGACTTAGTGCTTTGAAAGTCTGATTTGTTGAACGGTGTACCTGTAGAGGCCTTGAATAACAACTATCTCCTGCTGTTTGAATTGGGAACTGTGCTAGCTATGGCTCAAATACCTGCCTTCCACCACACTTCACACATTATGCGATCCTGAGCAAATCATTTTTTAATCATAGTTCCCTATTTTCCTTAACTATCTGTATGGAACGTCTCAATCATAGGGGTTTATAATCTATATTGTTACGCCATAAATAATTCTAATACTAACCATTAATATAATGCATACTGATGGGGAGACAGGATGCAAAGTGAGGGCCTTCTCTTGTGGGGGCTAAGGAGAGGTCGATAGACAGTGTGCCAGGTATGATTTCTGTTTGTGGGCTGGAGAGGCAGAATGCCAGGTATGGGTATTTTGCCTTGGCAGCAGATGTTTAGCACTTAGAGTGAAGCCAGACAGCCAGGTTCAGCTATGGCTCTACCAATAAATCGTCTAGCTTCCCCACCTCTTCAAATTGGTCTAAAACTAAAGCTGGGGTGGAATGGGAACTCGCTGACTCAGCAAAATCCTTAGGCTTCACCACTGACAGCAATCTTCCCTTCCAGAAACATATAGCCAAGAAGACCCAAATAGCCTGGCTCAGAATCTATACGCTTTGAAAAATCAGACCCTTCTTCCTGCCGCAGGACTTCCGGACCATAGTGAAGGCCCTTGTGGTCTCACACATCGATGGGGAAAATGCTGTCCTGACAGGGCTCCCAGCTCCTCACTTGGCTCCCCTAAAAGCAGTCCACTGAGCTGCAGCACGTCTTATAACATGAGCATGAAAATTTGACCAAATCACCCCCATCCTACACGAACTACATGACTTCTACTCCAAGCCAGGACACTGTTCAAGACTGCATATATCATCCACAAAGCAGTCACGAGTAGCACACCAGTGTACCTGGCGACTAAGCTCCACATGTCTGGTGGCACACGCTTCTCGCGCAACAATTTGACCAACCGTCTTGAAACACAACTCTTCCGTAAAGAGAGGACCCGCAAACAATCCTTCTCTTGTCATCCACCCGCCATCTGGAACTCGATCCCGTTGTCCGCTGGGAATGCCCCCATAATTCTTCAATTTTGCAAATCTCTCAAAACATGACTTTTTCAACACCTTGCCAAGGACGAATTCCAATGGATGCACATACCCATACACAGACCTCACAGTACTGCGCTACTGTTAAAAGATGCTAGTCCAATTGCCGGCTACCCACACACTGAACAGCGTTCCACTTCTCGAGCTAGGTCTGTGCTTTAAACAATAAAATTATATAAAAAATAAATATGGGATCGGAGGAGATGTATCCTGCTGCCAAATTACAAATTGGGACACAAAGAAACCTAGGCTCAAACCCCATGACACCAAATTATATTATTTTGGTGAAATCATTTTGCTATTTTTGGTATGTGAGAGAGGTTCAATGGGGCCCAGGTCTCTAGAAAACCACAAACATAACTAAAAGAGATGTTACATAAAATAAAAGAAAAATAATGTCAATAATGTCTACCATATAGACGTGAGAATGTGTGGATAATGGAAAGATTGGTCTTGAGTTTAATTGTTCTGGAAGTTGCGGCCGCCTCATTGTGGGCAAATACCACTGCACCGTGGTCCAGAAAAATATACTTTCCTCCAGTCTAAAATGTGCCTACCCTCTCCTGCACACTACTACTTCACAACACTTACGTGAAACATAAGGTAGTTAACATCAGGATTATACTATCTTGTGAAGTGTTGGTGTGAGTTAAGGTTTGCAAAATTTTTAAGAATTGAAGAATCTGACATAAATAAATCAAGCGATTCTAACTCGTTATCAGTATCTTAAATGTATGTCCATCTGGTAAACAAATGTTCCTGTTTTGATAGTTTATTTTCTGTTTGATTATTACATCATGCTATATGCAATGCAAAAACAGTACCCAACTAGTTAGAACTCCCGTAATTGACTGAATCCTCTTAACATTTCTATGGAACGACAAACCACCTCATATCGCTATGAATAAACTTAGATTACCCAAATCACAAGGAGATGTTGCTTTTCCTGATTTTCGTATAAATAAGACATCCTGTGTTCTTACACGTTTTAGACATTATCTATCCTAAGGATATTGATTTACCCCATTCTTTGTCAAATTCAACGATGAGCCTCTTATTAATTTTTTTTAGATGCTCACCTGTTTAAAACGTGCGTGGTACACCTGTCTTGATTTTATCAGTGATCATAAGCCTCAATCCATTACTCCAATTTGGTATAAGAGAGAGGTTACAATTGATAATAAATCAATATTTTGGCTCTCATGAGTTTGCAAAGGTGTTGTATTTACTGATTAATTATTTCAAGGGGGTACTCTTATTCCTTTGACATCCTTACAATCTAGATATCACCTTGGGGGCACTGATAATAATACGTTCACAACCTAATAAGTGCAATTCCCAATGAGATATTGAATCATGTTACCAAAGAAATTCTGGATCATATTTGGAGAATTTTAAAATCCACTCTGTTAAAAGCTTCAGATATTTACAATTGATAATTCAAAACAAAATTCCCTTTGACAAATTCAAAACTGGATTGGCATAGGAACCTGATGGTGTTTTTAATGTAGCTAATGAATATTGGGGAAACATTTGGTGCAGGATTTTTAATATATATATGGTTGAGCGTATCACTCAATCCATGTACTTTATAACGCACACCACTCAATGTATTTCTAGATTTTCTTCCCAAATTGCAGACATCTGCAGGTCATGATGAGTTACTGGAGCACCCTTTAAGCATATGATTTATACATTTGTTCATTCATTCATTCAGGGTGCATATTTGATCAATTTTACAAATTAATTTTTAAATGTCATGCCTCTCTATCACTATCTAAAGTGTATTTCTCAATTATTTGGGCATGTCAGATCTAATACACATACATTCACCACTTTTATTTAGTCTATTTATTTTCCTATCTTTACATATGATTTTAAAACATTGGAAAGATTGACATCATTTGAACAGCAATGGATGGTGGAATATTCCCCCTTTTTTTACCCTTTCTCTCTCTCTCTCCCTCTAGTACCCCTATCTTAGTTCTATTCATCTTCCTCCTTCTTTCCTATGACCTCCCTTCCTACGACTCACTTTACTCCCTACTCTCTCTCCCTCATCCTTCCTTCCCCATCCCCCTCCTCTCCTCCTTCTACTCATTTGCAAATTGTTCTTCATACTGTTTTTTGGTTTGACCCATGTATATTGTTTGCTTCTACTGTTCCATGTTTGATCTATTCTTGTTGTTAAACTGTAAAGAGCCTTGGATTAAGGCGCTATATAAATACAATAAATACAAATATGTTATGGTCCAGTCAGAGTTGAAACTTATATAGCAAAACACAATATTCAAATTCACAAATTTCATATTAAATGAGCCCCCTTTATTGAATTTCTTAATAGTAACCATCCCATTAAAGGATTCAACATTATGATCATATTTCTAATGTCGCTAAACCACCTTGAAATATTTCATAATGTTACTATATGTATTATGATTTATTCCCTCCTCCTGTCTCTGTCTCGTGGTTGTCTTGTTTTCATAGGCGTTATATTTTATTAGTTAAATGTCTACATGCAATTATTATTTCTATTTATATATGGTTAATACATACTTATTTATCAGTTAATTGATATTGTTGAAAAATGTCAATAAAAATGGAATTTAAAAAATAACTCCTGTTAAATAACTCCTGTATAAATAACCAATCATATCATGTTGATAAGACAAAGTAAGATAAAATGGCTTGCCTTAGGTAAGTGGTGAAATTGAGATTTCAGACCAGTCTGCAATGTAGGTACTTGCCCCAATATCTTCTCAAGTCTCATTTGTGGAAGTAAGTGTTAATGTTTGACTTCCTCATGTGTCCCTCTTGCATGCATGATCCCTGTTTTCACTTTATCTGCACAGGAAAGGGTGTGCTAGATGAGGGGACAGACCCACAGAGGGGAGCATCACCTGCACCTGCGGGGAGGGAGTGACTCACTGGTTGGTTTGAGAAACCTACATGCACTCTCCTACCTAATCCCCAGGGATCTTCTACTCAAGTGGCCAGGGAAGGGCCATCACTTTTGGATCCCAATTCTGGGGGTAGACAAGCGAGGGATGATCGCCTGAGTGGAAGGTCCTTGGGATTAGAGAGAGGGTGCCTGAGGGCGAGACATGGTATTCCCCCTTTACAACACTGATTTACCCTACTTTCCCTCAGTCTTTATAGGATATTGCCATTACTATCCTGTCTTACCCTCTGAAATGACATCAAGTACATGGACAGGGGATCAAGTCTCCTTGCTCATGTTATTGGATATCTCTGCTCTTTTTTACCTGGTTGCCCATGCTCTGCTCATTAAAAGACTCAAGAGTGTAGCTAACTTCAGTGTCAATGCAGCAATCTGGGTTAAATCCCTTTTAGAAACTAGGTCTATTAGGCTTTGCAGTGATACGGCAGAGGCGAATCCAATGGAATTGCAATATGGTGTACCTCAGGGGGCATGTTTGTGTCCATCCCTATATAATATATACGCTGTCCCATTGTTTCAGTTGCTTGAGGAAAAAGGCATTTGTTTCACTAATTATGCTGACGACACACAATGTGTCATCCCTTTATCTGGTGAGCATGAAGAAGATAGTCGATCTGTGAATGATGTCTACTGTCTGATTGAGGACTGGATGATCGAAAGTGTTTGTCACTTAATAGTGAAAAAATTGATCTCATGTTAATGGGTACCAATACCAGAGTAAATCATTTAGGATCAAAATACAAGCATTTCCAGATAGCAGGTTGCAAAATCGCGACCAAAAAGAAAGTAAAAACACTGGGAATATATCTTGACCAGAACCTAGGAATGCAAAATCATGTCAACAATTTAGTATCATCGGCAGCTTATTATATTAGACTGCTAGCTAATATGGCCTTTCTCACAACCAAAAGATGTGAGACAGTGGCAAGGGCTATTGTAGGTTCCAAAATTGACTGCTGTAGCAATTCTTTAGTGGGGATCACGAAAGGTGACTGAGTGGGGCTCCAAACGATTCAAAATAGCACAGTGAGTGCAGTGCTTGGACTCAATACATTTTTGAACATCGCCAAGGCAAGACAAAAGCTTCACTGTTACCAATAGAAGCGAGAATAGAGTTTACACTTCTGATAATCACATTTAAATGTTGAAATGGTCTTAACCCTTCATATCTTGTGGACAAAATAGCCTGGAAACCGGCACTGAAATTGCTCAGATCAAATAATATGCATCTTCTTGTGGTGTCCAAGTGCATGCTCTCCTCAGTCAGTCCCCTGGGTGGAAAAGCGACCCAGAAGTGCCTAAGGGCACAAACCGTGTGAGCGAAGAAGCAGCAAGATCCCACAGAGCAGCCGTTGAGTTTCATGTATTAAGAAACCTGGTGCCCAAATGAATTAAGCAAATGAATACAGTGTAGCAGAGTGGCCGCGTGCAGTCGGCACATTGTCAAAAGTCTCTGAACGAAGGCGAGAGACCTTAACAAGAGGATAATCGAGTATGACAATGATCTGAAAGCGAAAGTGAGTGAAACTTTGTATCAGAGTGATTGTGTACAAGGAAAGACACATGTTGGAAGGTCTCTGAACAATTGGCAAACCCTTGCAAGTATCAAGGATGAATAATGTGCATCAGAAAAGGGGAGCAAAATGAACTGTGAGCAAAATAGAAAAACGCAATGCACGCTGAAGAAAGGTGAACATTTGAGCAAAACACAATGAAGAGAGCGTGGGAAGCTAAGGGCATATGGTTGCATGACCTGTAAGGGGTGGGCCGTGTCATCTATCAACTGCACCTAGACCAGAGGGCCCTGACTAACAATGAAAGTAATCGAGGAGACCAACAAATCTGATGTTGAATATTGTGAACTGTCCAAGGTGCTTTGGGAAAGGGAATCCAGAGTTCCAGTCAAGTAGAGTTAGACCGCTAAATACTGTCACAAGAAACTTTGAACTTTGAGAAGGAGAGTCCAGAGGTTGAATACTGAGAACAGTTGTTGAACTGTGTGACTTAAAGTACTTAAAGCTTGGGGAAAGGAACCCTGAGAAACCTTGGTGAACTTTGTGAACTAATATGCTTTGAACTTGGAGAAGGGAACCATAGAAGAACTCCAGCAGAACTCTGTTTTTGCATTTTACTTTTGAACACTATTTTTGTTAAGCAGGAAAATCCTTACACTGTGTTTAGTTAGATGAGTAGGGCAAGCATAGGTTTTGTCACAGAAAGACTTTTGTTTTGGACTTACGGCCTTAGACTTTCCTAGTTGCATCAGTTGAGGGAAATCCCAAATCAGAGATAGGGCAAGCTAGGCCTTACACCATTCTGACCTTAAATAAAGAGGTTTACTGTTTAAAACTTAAACCATTGTAGTCTGTGTCATCTCTTGATAGCATGCCTGTTTCACAGCGGGTGGTGAGTTACTGTAGTATGTCTGGAAAATGAACCAGGGCATATGTAAAAAGGAAGTAATATAAAGAACAATTTAACTTGAAAATATGTAACCTTTGAAAATAAACACATTTTTATTTTTTGTAAAAACTGATATTGGATCCAAATATGTGCCTTTTTTGTTTCAAAATGTGTATTTGGTTCCGTGACATTGCAGAGGGCAAACTCCCCCTCTCCCTACTAGTACTCTTACAAAAAGTGAGCAGAGTGTTTTGTGTTTCGTGGAGCTGGAGCTGGTTGGTCCTTCCTTGGAGCTTCAAAAAAGTGTGGTGGAGTGAACTCTGCTATCAGCCACCAGAACACAAGTAAGTGCCCACTGCTGATACTTTTAGTTTGCTCTGTGAAACCAGTGTGTTGCATTTTGCCGGTGGTTTGAGACAGGTGGTATTTCCATACTGGATAGTGAAGCAGTGTGTCGACTGTGGGGGATATTCCTCTTTGAGCCGGCGGTATAGATCAGCGTGCAAGAGACGCCCTGACAATCGAAAGGGCGAACGGCTTGGAAGTAAAATTTTGAGCGACTGACGAAGATCGCAAATCCCCATTTGTGACTATTGGGGGACGTATCCCATTGAGCCTGCGGACTGAATTGTGAACTGGTGATTGAACCTGTTAGCAAAAGCAGTGGCAGAAACATTTGCTGCCGGAGTCTGCAGCTGGAGCGCTATCTTTAAAGAATCGACCTGGACTTCACCCTGACTGACTACAAGGTAGTGCTGTGGGGGGGGGGTTTAGTGATCCCTATCAGCGTTTCATTCTATTTTTAAACACTGGCCATTTAGTGCCTTGCAACACGTTGTGACCTGCAACCCTCCCCTGCTCCCCTTGTTGGACTGTGAACTGTGTCCTCCCAGCCACGAGCGAACTTGAGTTCCTGCAGACTTTTAGCCATGGTGGGGGAAGCGGAGAGAGGTTGCGTGAAGGAGCATCTTTTTGAGCCTTGGGATTGACTCCTGATCAGTGGGTGTTGGAGCAGGGATAGTACAAGTAGCACACGGTGTGTTTCAGGGAGCTGTGATGCCTGGAAAGGCCTCTTATAAACAGCGCGTCTACAACTTGCACACATCCAAGAATAAACCAACTAATAAACCGTACTAGAATAAAAGAACTGCAATGATGAGTTCACTAACAACGGTGGACAGTCAACATGAAAATGGGGCACTAGGTGAGAGGCGTTGACAACTCCTTTGACTGCAAGGGGCCCGATCACTAAGTATTTCCCATCTAAAAGTGCCAAAACTACCAGAATTCCGGCAGATCCTTTGCAGGAGGAAACTAGATTAAACAAATCTACAGGATTTGGTTTCCCTGGAGCTTCCATTGACTCTACTTTTGGGGATATAGATAATAACTCCCTATTACAGTTATGCTATCAGATGTGCTCCAGGGGGGTGATTGGTGGCTCAGCGGAAGCTGGACCAAGGGCTGTGTTGCACTCCACTGCTGATGGAGATCAGTTGACCATCTCATCTCACCTCCGCCCCCGTTCCCCCTAATCCCCTGGTTTTGCCTATTGAGCTCAACTTTCAACCCAGGAGTAACACCTCTCCTTTACTAGTACAGGTTGAAGAGTCTGATAAAGGCAGGGGTGATAGGCTTTCTACCACTCCAATATTGTTCCCCATTTCAAATCCTAACTCTCTGGAATCTGCGGAAGTGGCCGGAGGTGTGGGCTAAGCTTCCACTGACGAGAGGGTAATTGGAAACAGGAGTGGGAACCTCGGAGCGCAGTTAACTCAACTTGAAGTTGGTGTGTCATGGGATGTGTTGAATTTTGCTGTCAATATTCTGCTTCAACTATGTGGAAGTACCCATAATGACATTTTGAAACAAGCGGAGCAAATTTCATTGCTACATGAGGGAGTTGCAAAATGTATGGGGGCCATGCAGCAGATGGATGAAGCAAGACAGCCGGGTCCCCAAGAGGAGTATAATGGTATACTGTAAAATGATGACCCCATATCGATTCCCTCACAAAGTTTGGATCAAGACAAAGAATGCTTGGAGTCTTTTATTCAATCCCCTGCGAATTATCTTACACATAAGCAGCAACGAGTATTGAATAAGAAAAAGCAGAAAAAGAATAACAAAATTCCCAGGAACAAGGAAGTAATGGCAAGTGAGCTGTCTGAAGCTGACTTATTATCAAGCTCTACGGTAATATGAAGCAGGAGCCTGCCAGATGAAGCGCGCGTCACTGGGCGATGGAGCGCTGTCAAGATGTCTCCTTAAGGAATAGGCGGAAGTAAAATTGCTCTCGCAATCAGTGCCCACCCAAGGGCATCAAGATAGTGTGTGTGTGTGTCAACGAAGAGCCTTTGACTCCTAGTTCCCCATGTGATAGGAGAGCACATGTTCAATCTGGGAAAGGGAGGGCGCCTCAGCTGAGATCGACCGAGTCTGAGTTGGTCCCATCAAGGTCTCCCACCACCAAGCCCGAGCCTCTCGATTACGCAAAGTTACTATTGTGAGAAGCAAGGGCTCCCAGAAGCGACACATCAACAGAAGCGAGCTACTTACAATCTGCATCAAAATACCGGCCTTGCAGATTTAGTTCCACCGATTTCGATGTTGCCATTAGGAGGGGGGCTATATGGTGATGCGTCAATTCACAGTGGCCTTCCGTAACTGCAGCACTACTACGTGAACAGGCAGACTCCTTGACATTTTTAGGTTACACCTTACACAAACCTCTAATCCTGGGAAGTATTGTACCTGGGTGTAGGTGTAAAATGGATCTGAATGGAGCTTGAGGGGGTGAAGTTTGATAATGTACAGGGGTAGCGATGGCTGAAAGCCATGTTTGCGGGGAGCGAAAACCAAGCCCAATGATCTCTGGCCACGGTGGTGTGAAATACCAGGGGTCATTCCCATTTCTTGCAAACAGGCCCTTCCTTAAAGGTATTGGAACAACACAATGGGCCTCATTACGCGGTAGGTGGTAAGGGATTACCGGCACCAGTAAGGGCACCGGTGCCGGTAATCCCTTACCACCCTATTCCGAGGTCCCTTAGGGAGTCCCTTCCTTAACACCTGGTCTGACCAGGTGTTAGGGACGGGACCCGTTAAGGGACTTCAGAGCAAATTGCAGTACCGTTATTAGCTCCGTCCCCATTCCCATTGAGCCCTATGGGGGATCGAATGGGAATGGGGAATAGTTCCCGGAATGGGGACTTATCGGGTCCTCCAAGGTTGGAATGACCCGGTAAATCCCTATTTTGGGAACCCGGACCCGGAATGCGGTAAGGGGGTAGCCATGGTGCTAATAGCACCATAGCTACCTCCTACCGCGTAATGAGGCCCAATGTGTTTATGCTCCAGGAAACCTAGCTGATTGATACATTTTTACTTGACGGGTTTCAGATATATCATATGGAGGCTGGGAAGGGTCCTGTGGGGCGCCCCTATGGTGTTTTGTTGATTGGGGTTAACAATGCATTGGTATCTAGGCAAATTGCCCCGGTGGAGAACGAGGGGAAGGTGTTGATTGTTGAGGTGACCTGGGGGGGTCAAAATACCAGTAGACAGAAGGCCAGGATTCCAAACGCCACTCGCCGCAAAAGAAAACAGCTGAGAAGCGCTGTTTATGGTGGCCGGCGTTCTTTTTTGCAGAGTATTTCCTGATTAATCACGTGAGCGAGCCCTCACGGGATCACATGAGTGGAGCTGCGTGGAATCACGTGAACGGGAACGAGGAGCGAGGATGTATCGCGGCCTGATGCGGACGCCCCTCGAGATCCATGGCAACCGCCAACGCCATTGTGACCACAGCCGCCATGCCCAGGGACACAGTGATCTTCTTACAGACTGATGGCAGTGGCGAGGATTCTCTGGGACATGTTGTTGCTGCTGGGAGGGGACCGGGGTACAGGTATCGTGTCGTGATATGCATGTTGATGAGGGCGTGACAGTTTCTCCTGGTATAGTAATGTATGAAACAGATTGATTGAAGACCAGATTTCGCAATTGGGTATGAAGAAGATCCTGGGAGGCGAAGCAGGGGAACTGGGAACATCTGATTCAGACATTGACGACCTGTAAGGTCGGAGCCATTTGGAGGATTCTGACGGCGGCCTGGACTCCCTCCACATACCAGATCTTGAACCCCATTGCAGAGAGGTCTTGGATTGCCTATGTGAAAAGTAAAACGTTCATAGATATGGAGCCTAACTTGCGTGTTGAGCATTCTGAGTCTAGCCGGCCCATTCATTTTACCAGACATAACATCAGCCACCATTTATGTGCCCTAATAAATTCCAGGGCTCCGGGGCCGAATGGCCTCTCTTCAGCGGTACTGAAGAGTGAACCTTTAGTTCGGGCTGAAGCCTTGCATCCATTGTACACAAAAGTGTGCAGGAGTAAAAGTATTCCAGACTCTTGGAAAGAGACCATTCTGGTCCCGGTTTTCACGGCAGGGGATTGTCTGTGCCCCGATAATTTCAGGTTGTTGTCGCTACTCGTTGTAACCGGGGAGTTTTTTGCGACCTATGTACTGGGGCCTCTGCAGGCCTGGGTTGACATGTCTGAGATTTTGCACCTATGCCAGACAGAATTTAGACCTGGTTCAAGTACGGTTCACAATCTTCCAGTTCTGGATATGTTTATCTCTCAGGCTTGTACCGCGGCTGGCCCCTCTTTGTATATCGCATTTGTCGATTTCCGATCAGCAGTTGACCAGGTTGATCAGTATATATTGTGGGGTAAATTGCGCCAGCTGGGTTGCCCTAGTTGGCTCTTGAAGGTCATCAGGGCATTGCATGAGGGCACCACTGATTGGGTTAGATTGAATGATCAGGGAACCCTATCAGATAACATACCTATTAATAAGGGGGTCAAGCAAGGGGGTATGCTGGCCCCTCTATTTTTTAACATCTATGTGGCAGATTTATTGGCCAGATTGTTAGCAAGTGTGGGTTGTCCACTGAAGATTGGTAACATTAGGAACGGAGGCATGTTACATGCTGAGGATCTGATCATTTTTGATCATTTGGTGACAGGTCTGAAGGCGATGCTGGAGGAATTGGCTACATATGCAAATGAGTTTAAACTATCGGTTAACCTTGGTAAGATCAAGGGGATGCTGGTGTCCTCCAGGAAAATCTGTAAGGTGAAACTGGGGTCCTCTATGCGGACAATTGAGTATGTGGACAGCTACAAGTATCTAAGGCTGGAGATGTCCAGAGCCCAAGGGTATGCTGACATTATAGATACCAAGGTTGTTAAGGGAAGACTGATCACAGGGGTTTGTGGAATGTTTGTAAGGGACCACTCTGGTTTCACACTATCAGGTGTGATAATGCTATACACACACAATGGTTATGCTCAAAGGTATTATATGGGCTTCAGGCCATAGCTATGAAAGACCTGAAATGGCTAAATGGAGTGGAAGCTAGATTTTGGAGAGCTGCCCAGGGCAACCTGCCCAGGGCAACCTACCCAGGGCAACCTACGTATAATATGTTTGTCTGGAACTGAGACTTGTTTCCCTTAGATCCCAGTTTATAATACGAAGAGGTTGTTTGATGTTGAAAGCTCTCCCTCCTGTCCTTTAATAAGTATACCGGGCTCTAGCTATGAGTCAGTACTGGCGGGAAGCAAGTGTTGTCGTCATGTTCGGTTATTTGACGTGCTATGTGAAGAAGTGGGATGGTTCCCAGATTATGACCGCTGTTCCAACTTTGAAGGCTTAAAAGGTGCCCTCAATTGAAGGGTCCAGAAACATGACTGGATACAAAATTATGCTCAGCTTAGTACCCTAAAAAGCTACTCAAGTGGGGTGCCAGAGATTCATCAACATTTGAAGCCTGAGAGTTACTTAGAATTATGTGCCCTGATCCGCCGGCCAGAGGTTTTTATCTTCGGCTTCGCGTGAATCATCTTCCGGTACTGGCCATCTGTGGTGTACGGAAAATGACCCCCCGTGAGGCTAGATTCTGTACGATCTGTCATAACCCTATGAACCCTGACGGAATGCCATAGTTTTGGCTCTTTGTATATGATGGCATTGCGCCATCTAATTCACAATTTAGGCACTAATAAAAGCGAGGATTTTTAAGTGTGATGTTTTAATTCTACATCAGTAACCACTTTGTTGGCCCTTTGTACGGTCTGGATATCTGTAGTGATGTTGCTGGTGTAGACTGCCATAAGCACAGAGTATGACTGTGATAACTATGGCAGGAGTCTAGGGTTGGCAAATGTATCTAGCAGGGCCTTTAAGTGAGATGTGGGACGATTTGAAAAGGACTTGATCTTCCTTCTTTTAATGTGATGTTTTAGTATTTTAAGTGAAACACATGTTTTCTTTTTGGGTCTTGGTAAATGTTTTATTATTTATGAAATTGGAAGATGATGTATGTGTTAAATAGTGCTAAGTATCTGTAAATTTGTTTGTAAATGTTATTGTAAAAGTTCCGTTTCTGAACTATTATACAACGATAATGCATACATTTTTTTTAAAATAAGTGATTGCATGCAGGGGTACACCAACGTTTGCAAAAAAGGAGTGAAAAATGAAAAAGGGTAAACAGGCGAAATCCCTTTCGTCTCATTTTATTCTCTGTTCTGTAAATGTATTACGCTTTGCAGAAGGCATTCTCAATGCATTCCTATGGCATTCACCTGCTTTTAGCCGATGCTAAGTGCAGGCACATTTAATAGGAATCCATTTGTTTTACACCTGCATGAAAATGTGCTGTGTGCAGTGAGTGGTGACATAAGTGTAGACACTAATTTTACTGCTACTGCATTGCGGCTTGTGAAATAAGCCCATGTCTTTTGAACTTTTCTATTACTTTATGTCAAGGTATACACTAAATGTGGCTGTTGTTTGGTTATTTACCTACCTGTTGACTGCCCGTGGCATTGCTAATCCCTGTGGACTTTCACACACACTATATTCCCCTCTTTGTCTAAAACAAACGCCCCAGGGATTTGTTTGAGCTACCTCTATCAAGAAGTAACATGAAGCTTTGGCCTGCCAGTGTTATTTCTAAGTATTCTGAGAGTTCATTGCTTAACTGCAGATGTAAAGGTGGCACTGGTGTAATAGAAATATCTTAGCTAAATGTACCTTTAGTCGTTTCATTTATATCTGATCTCTGCACTGAATTCCTGTTGAAAACAAACACTGGCAAAACCAAAATGTTGACTTGTATTTAGGTATTAGATAGGCATTTGGCAAGACCTGTCATAATATGCCTATTAACTAACACCGTTTTCCAGCTGTTGTCATCCTATTACCAGGTAGTACCGTTATGGTGTGACCGGCAAATGCCTATCCCTTGCCTACACAAAAGACAAAACTATTGGCTTTGCCAATTCTTGTGTTTACTTTGTATCCACAAACCAGCTTTGCAGCTGATGAAACAAGTAGCAATGTATTTTTGTTTAAGGCTGTGACACCCTTGAATCAGCAAACGAGCAGGGGGCATGGGCAGACTAATGTAGCACCTGGCCAAATCAAGGCCTGACTGCATTGCTTGTCCCCTAAATAAAGGATGCAGACACCAGTTGTGGGAGTATTGTATTTAAGTGTAACTTACCTTTTGTGTTTCTTTATATTGATTGAAGAGAGGAACAATGAGCAAGCCCAGAAAAAGACAAGAACTGAGCCACTGGTGTGCTGCGGCACAGGCGAAGATCGGGGGCGGCCAGCGATGAGTCACGTTAGCAGGGTGGCCTGGTACCATGCATCGCCTGCATACCCACTACCCCTGGGACAGGCCGTTAAGATCACTGCTCCCAGGCCATGTATGTCGGGATGGACCTGGGAGTCAGTTGAAACATTGTGAGGAAGTCTGCACCATCCAGGGTCTGGTGGGTGGGACGGTGAAGAATCCCAAATCCCATGTCACAAGGGTCCAACAGCCCGGGTGAAGAGCTCCGACACATCTGCCATCAGCGCCAGAGCATAGGAAACTCTGGGGCGTGCCTCCCACCTGCACCGCACAGGCACAATGACTGATTGGGCAGGCACTGTCCCCAAGATCACTGATGGGAGTAGAAAGGTGTGCGCTGAGGGCACAGCAGTGAACAGGCAAGCCCCACAGGCATGAGACCGCCACGAAGATGAACAGATGAGCCGGCAGGTAGTGTGGGCCCTCAGCCACAGGGGGGCAGCTTGAGGACCAACGAGGCTGCGTGGTGGTGATTTCTGCACCCCACTTTGGGCATGGGGCCACCACAATAAGGTAACAGTTAGGAACCTACTTAATATATACATAAGACAAATCTATATAGTTTTTCATTTACTTGTATGTATATTGTATTCAGTCGTATGTATATAGTTATTTATATAGATATATTTATGGAGGTTGTATAGAATATGGGGGATATTTACGTAAGGGGGAAAGGTATATGTATGTGATATGTGATAGGTTATTTATAACGCACTTAATACCCAGAGGTTTCTAAGCGTGGACCCGGGGATCGAACCTGTGGTGCTCGGTGTCGTCTTGCTTCCAAGGCGAGCACATTACCCTTAAGCTATCCTCCCGAGACATGTACCCTGGTGTGATAGGGTAGGTAGAGGTGGCAGCCTGCCAGAGGCTACATAGGGGTTGGTTGGGTGGTATTAGAAAGGTAGAGAGGGTCTTTTCTGACAGTTCACCCTAAGCATGCCTCCATGAATCCATCCAAGGAAGGTGAGCTGTTGGACAGATCCCTGAGGGGAATCTCGCCGGGGTATGGGGAAAAATAAATTTATCAAAGGGGTGATGTTTTTATTTAAGATAATGTTGTTTGTTTATGATTAATAAAAAAAGGAGTACCCGTTAGGACTAAAAATCGTGTCCGGTGTCCTATTTCAGCAGATGAGGTAACCCATCTCCTGTTGCATAGGAAGGTTTAACAATTAGTTTGTGGTTACTATCACCCCTCTTGTTGCAGCTTGTCTGTGTTGTGGGGCTTGTCCCCACCCTGCCCTAGTAGCAATGGCCAACGCCGGTGGGCCGGGGCACAAATAAGTCTGGGGCTATACTAAGAAAGCCTGGAGTTCCTGCAGTTTCTGTCTCTTATTTTTCCATATGTTTAGGCATTTCTAAGTCACATCCTCACATTATGTGGTCAGTAAAATGTCAGACAGTCGCAGGAATGGCATCATGTCTTCGGGAGCAGACAAGCCAAAAATGAATGTCCGATTAATCCCAAAATAGTGTACAGCTACACTTCTACTCTTTCAAGGCAAATACGGTGACTGGGTGAGGGTCTCTACTTGGTGGGCTGAAAGAGCTTGCTGCTACCAGCGACCACAACCCAGGGTGCATGGAGACCCTGTCCTATGGGAAGCAGTGGTTCAAAGTGGTACATCTTACACAGGAGGCAATCTTTAGGAAGATGGTAAATGTTGTCTAACCGGCAAAGACTCATAAATGTCAAGTAAAAGCCCAAAGAGTATCAGACTGTTGATGAGCAACGCCATGAAGCGTGCTGCTTGGCCAACATTGCACCTCTCCCCAGGCTCGGACTGGGGTTAGGCAGTGCCAGTCTGTGCAAAAACAAGTGCTAAGGTGGGAAGGGAAAAGTGGAAGAGCAACGTTAGGGCAACGTCCGCACCAAAAACACAAAATGCTGGTGTGGGCCAGTTTCTTTGGCCAAAGTGGCCCACTTTCTGGGCCAATGTGGGTCGGTTTGATGAGTTACTTCCCTATAGCTAGTAGTTTTGACCAGTTTTGCCAAATGAATATTCTTTAAAATGCACAATTTGAATCACGTTTTACGTAAAAAAAACTGTCCCTTGGGCACTATTCACAGTCTGTCAAAAAAGGAATGAATTGCCATTTGCAACTGTGGGCCACTATTTCATTGGTGCCCGAGACAATTTTATGCCCCAGTCCGACCCTGCCGTTCCCTAGTTGCATCCAGGTCCTGCAGTCGAAATTCCAGTTCCCAGCAGAGCCAAACCACTAGTTCTTTAGGGGACACAAACTACCAATGTCTCAACCTGCTGGTGTTTCTGAGGGCCACTCAGCTCACAAACATATAGCCATGTCATTAAACTTGTGTATACCAACATTTAAAGAAAACATAATGGATTCGGGTTTCACCGCATTGACCTTTAACTATCATTTCAAAAGTAGCCAGAGTAGGGCAGGACAAGAACAAGTTAACAAGCCATAGCACTACACATGACTTATTCCAAGAGTACGATCATACCTGCTGGCAATGTTTGCTTTTCACACTGCATGAGATTTCTTGGCTTTTCAATATGTTCATGTAAACGAACCCAGCATACTGGTTGTATATAGTTCCCAGAAAAGTCAACACAAACCACCAATTATTTACTTTTATTTGTATTGCTTTATATGTCTGTTTCATGCGTCTATTTAGGCTATATGACCAGAGGAGGGGGCGCATTACCAATCAGTTAGAATTACCAATAGGCCATAGATAGAAGCCTGAGCGAAGCAAGGGCATTAACGCAGCCCCGGGGGCATTACCCGACTGGTAATGCCCCCTTGCTAGGGTCATATTGCCATTAGTACCCTGGCCCGTTAGACTGGGTTACTAATGGTCTTTTTTTGTTGCGAGATGCGTCACGTTTCCGAACCGAAAAAAAGTAAAACTATTCGGATGTCACAAACTGGGAAATGTAGTCTGTTTCCCCTTTCTGTGGCGGCCATGTTAAACAAAGGAAATGGCCACAATGAAACGGGAGAAGGGACTAAACGTAGTCCCTTGTCCCTTTCCATGGCGGCCATTGAAAACAAAGGGGAAAAAAATAAACAAAGAAAATGGCTGCCATGGAACAGGGAGAAGGGACTAGACCTAGTCCCTTTTCTTTTTCCATGGCGGCTTCAGTGAGTTGAAAAAAAAGAATGCTGGAGTATGGGGACTGGCGCGTAGGAAACGCAGGAACGCAAGCAGGATTACCAGCATGTAAGGGTCGCAAAACGCACCAATCAGTGCGTTTGTTTCATTGCTATTTCGGCGCGCCGGGTACTAATTATCATGAACCTGTCTGTCTCGCACGCTTACAAGGCAGTAAAGAGGCATCAAGTTCAGAACATCTTGTGGAATTGAAAATTCACTCCTTCTCTGGGATTTTCCCCAAATCTTTGTAACTCAGGACCAAGCCCTGATACTTCTTGGACATGATATTTCCCAACCTATCTCCCGTATATTTTGGAACATACTCAATCCCTCCTCACATGCAATCTATGACGAGCCCCAACTCTGCACTGGTCATTACACAGTTCTTTAGCCAGGATAAAGGATGAAACATACATTTAGGTGTACCCCATCATCCAACATCTCCACACGCAGGCTCTCGGGTGAGACAATGTGCAGTTCATTGCTCTAATGGCTCCCTCACAGAGGCTGTGAGGTGAGACAATACAGATTTCAAGACTCTGATGCTGGCTAGGGTGAGACTTAGCTAGAAAACTCACTTATAACCCCTTCCTCAGGCTCATTGGTGAGCAATCCAAGTTACACTCCAACACCGGCCTTGTCTGCCAGGAATGGGGTCAGATTTTCACTGACTTCTCCCGGCAAAGTCACTGGAAGCATGGGCTGTGTGAGAATGAACACCAGAAACATGTGCCAAACCTTTTTCAATTTTCTGGGTGGTGTTGGATTGCCTGTCAAGTTTTTGCATGGGCATTATATCCTTGCACAATTTTACAATCCATGTGTTATCTACAGCCTGTGGATACTCTAGGAGTTGGCATCAGACACTTGTGAAGGCCCAACTGGTTGAGGGGAGCATGTGAATGGACACATGTATGTTATGTGCTGTATGCGTTGGATGGTCGTGCACTGTGCTGGAAGCCGCAGGTCGCTATCTCCCTGGACATCTGTCAAAGTCTCCTCAGTCAGATTCAGTGACTATTGAAATTCCTATAAAGAACAGCGACTTTGTTCGTTTTTGCCTACATTAAGCCTGAACCCCTTGCCAGTGTAACCCCCAGAGTCAGGTTGCCTGTGTGCTGGATTCTGATAAACTCAGGCGAGAAGACGTTTATAGGAATCCTGAGTCAGCTGGCACTATACCAGCTCACTATAGGCCTCCCTGAATCTGAGACCCAAAGTAGCGGGTGGGCAGTCTCCTGAGGGAAGACAAAGTGCACCTCCTTGGACTTCCTCCCCTTTCAGTGGAGGTACAGCATTCTCACTCCAAACATAGGCCTGTTAGCCATTTTAGATTACCATAAAGGGCAGAGGCTCAAGTGCCACCCAGGCGTCAGTTTTCCCTGTACAAAGTACTGGAAAAGTAAATAGCAAAACATATGCAAAATCGCCTTTTCTCTTCACTTTTATACTACATGTCTGGAAAAGTGTACATTTCTCCCACAATTAACTATTTCAAATCTAGTTGCTTTTACCAATAAAGCTGCAATCATAGGTGTTCATTTTCCAAGTCCTAGGGAGTGGAAAAAGTGGTGGTAAAATGATTTGATGGTAGCTTTATTTCCCCTATCCTGAATGGAAGCCTACAAGCTCCAGAATGCAAATTAATGAGAACTCATACAGACACGAAACGTATAACAAAGTAATTGTTTGACACAGCTTGTTCTGTACCCACATAATTTCTAATCACTCAACAATCACACTTAAATAGCTTATTAAAAGCTTATATAATTTAAAGAAAAAGTACCTTTTCCCATCACTAATCACAACCTGTTTTAAATAATATGCACCAAGAAATGTTAAAAAGATAAGGCCTCACTGGGGTGGCCTGTGCAGCCCTGGCTGAATTTGAGAGGAGAAAGGCAGCGCCAGGGTGCACCATGGGGCATTTGTCCATTGTCTGACTGTTAAATCCATCTTGGATTGTATTCTGCAGGAAATATTTCAATACCCTTTTTTGGGTTTAACAGATGTGCACCGTTTATACTTTGCCAGAAATATAATTGGAAATGCTATTTTCTTGTGTTTTTTCAAGGTTTCATGATCAATCTTCTAAGAGGCAAATGTTTATTGGGGAGGGGAGCAATCCTCCAGCCGCCCTCCCCTTGTCACTGGTGCATCCCGCTTTAAATAACTTCAATTTCCGGCACTGATGAAACACCCAGCAGTTATATCATACTATTCAGACAAGACCCACAATACACATGAGGTATTCTGTTTGCATACAAACATTGTTAATTGTTACTCCAACAGTATGATGCTATCAAGGCAGTACTCATCTTTTCATTTCATGATACGTTCGGGCCAGGCAAGCTAGGTTTCCACACAGCAAAGATGCGTACTATTTAGGTCAGAGCCACAATGGATATTATGCATGAGACGAAGATCTGAAGCTGGTCCATACTTGTCATCCTAGCCTTGATATGTTCAGGTAGGTTCTTGTCGGACCAACTCAGTGAGGTGCAGTTTTATTCCCTAGGCGCACAGCAAACAAGGCACCCACATTTGGGCATATATGCTTTCACTTAGGGAGACAAACTGAAACTAACATGTATTGGCAAAGCCAACAGTTTGAACATTTGAATACACATGAGAAAGGCATTTGCCTCGCACTGCCATAATCGTACCACCTGGCAATAAGGAGGGAACATCTATAAAATGGTGCAGGTACCTCGGCATAGGATGTCATTGGCAAATGCATGTGTACTACTTATACACATCTCAAAACATCTGGCTTTGCCAATGCTTGTTTTAGGATTCCAGTGCAAGGAGCAGCTACAGGGACACCCATGTTGCTTTTAAATCTACTGGCTGAAAACACACATTGTTGAGGGATTGGGCCTCATTACGACCCTGGCGGTAAGGCAACAACGGCGCTGGTCAGACCAGACGTGCAGAGCGGCACCCGCTAGCAGAACAGGATGCTAACAATGGTCCCATCATTTGGGGCTCGAATGGGGATGTACCGGGTCCAAGTCCCGCAAATGGGAATTAATGGGCCCGCAAAGGTCAGAATGGCCCAGTAATTCCCATTTTTCGGGACTCGAGTCCGAGTTTGGGGGTAGCCATGCCGCTAAAAACGGCATGGCTACCTCCAAACTCGTAATGAGGCCCATTGTGTATTACAACAGGAGCTCATTTACTGAGGCATTTACTGAGGCAAGTAAGTCATTAAACATTCAAAGGAATGCTTAGATCATGGGTGCAAAACATACGGCCCGCGGGCCAGTTGCGGCCCGCCATGCTCTTTTGTCCGGGCCGGACAAAACACTGGCCCTCATTGGCTCAGCACACACACGCACCACATCGCTCCTACGAGCCACGTAATGCGTGTGTGCTGCACCAATGGAGGGCCAGCACTACGGCTGGCGTGGTCCATAAGGCTTGATGCCGGAAGGCATTTCAGCCTTGGACCACGCCAGCCGAAGTACGAGTCCAGCGTTCCAGCTTACCTGCCGCTTACCTGCCTGCCTTCCAGCACGTCTCCGGTAAGTGGTCTGTTTGTGTTTGTGTGTCGGGTCTGTTTTGCTTTGTTTGTGTGTGTATGTTGCGAGGGGGGGTCGGATGTGTGTCGGATGTGTCGGATGTGTGTCGGATGTGTGTCGGATGTTTGGATTTTAATGTTTTTTGTGTGTATGTTGAGATGCGGGGGTGGGGGGGGTGTCGGATGTGTGTCGGATGTTTGGATTTGAATGTATTTTGTGTGTATGTTGAGATGCGGGGGTGGGGGGGTGTTGGATGTGTGTCGGATGTTTGGATTTTAATGTTTTTTGTGTGTATGTTGGGGTGGGGGTGTGTTGGATGTGTGTCAGATGTTTGGATTTGAATGTATTTTGTGTATATGTTGAGATGCGGGGGTGGGGGGTGCCGGATGTGTGTCGGATCTGTATGAATGTTTGGATTGTAATATTTTTTGTGTGTATGTTGAGATACGGGGGTGGGGGTGTGTCAGATGTGTATGAATGTTTGGATCTGAATGTATTTTGTGTGTATGTTGAGATGTGGGGGTGGGGGGGTGTTGGATGTGTGTCGGATGTTTGGATTTGAATGTATTTTGTGTGTATGTTGAGATGCAGGGGTGGGGGGGTGTTGGATGTGTGTCGGATGTTTGGATTTTAATGTTTTTTGTGTGTATGTTGGGGTGGGGGGGTGTTGGATGTGTGTCGGATGTTTGGATCTGAATGTATTTTGTGTGTATGTTGAGATGTGGGGGTGGGGGGCTGTTGGATGTGTGTCGGATGTTTGGATTTGAATGTATTTTGTGTGTATGTTGAGATGCGGGGGTGGGAGGGTGTTGGATGTGTGTGGGGGGTGGGGGTTTGGGTCTGTATGTTTGCATGTTTGAGAGTGTGCTGAGTTGGGGGGTGGGGGTTCGGGTCTGGTTGGGTGCTTGTGTGTGTGTTCCTATTTGGGGGGTGGGGGTTTGGAGTTGGGAGGGTGGGGGGTTCGGGTCTGTATGGGTGCATGTTTGTGTGTGTGCTGAGTTGGGGGTGGGGGGTTCGGGTCTGTGTGTGTGCTGAGTTGGGGGGTGGGGGTTTGGGTCTGTATGTTTGCATGTTTGAGAGTGTGCTGAGTTGGGGGGTGGGGGTTCGGGTCTGGTTGGGTGCTTGTGTGTGTGTGCTGATTTGGGGGGTGGGGGTTTGGAGTTGGGGGGCGTGAGGGGTTCGGGTCTGTATGGGTGCATGTTTGTGTGTGTGTGCTGAGTTGGGGGGTGGGGGTTCGGGTCTGGTTGGGTGCTTGTGCGTGCTGATTTGGGGTGTGGGGGTTTGGAGTTGGGGGTGGGGGTTCGGGTCTGTATGGGTGCATGCTTGTGTGTGTGCTGAGTTGGGGGTGGGGGGTTCGGGTCTGTGTGTGCTGATTTGGGGTGGGGGGTCGGGTCTGTATGGGTTCATGTTTGTGTGTGTGCTGATTTGGGGGGTGGGGGTTTGGAGTTGGGGGGTGGGGGGTTCGGGTCTGTATGGGTGCATGTTTGTGTGTGTGCTGAGTTGGGGGTGGGGGGTTCGGGTCTGGTTGGGTGCTTGTACATGTGTGTGCTGATTTGGGGGGTGGGGGTTTGGAGTTGGGGGGGTTCGGGTCTGTATGGGTGCATGTTTGTGTGTGTGCTGAGTTGGGGGTGGGGGGTTCGGGTCTGTGTGTGTGCTGATTTGGGGTGGGGGGTCGGGTCTGTATGGGTGCATGTTTGTGTGTGTGCTGAGTTGGGGGGTGGGGGTTTGGGTCTGTATGTTTGCATGTTTGAGAGTGTGCTGAGTTGGGGGGTGGGGGTTCGGGTCTGGTTGGGTGCTTGTGTGTGCGTGCTGATTTGGGGGGTGGGGGTTTGGAGTTGGGAGGGGTGGGGGGTTCGGGTCTTTATGGGTGCATGTTTGAGAGTGTGCTGAGTTGGGGGGGGTTCGGGTCTGGTTGGGTGCTTGTGTGTGTGTGGGGTGAGGGGGCAAGGGGCATAGTGTTTGGTTGGGAGTGAGGGGGCAATGGGGCATAGTGTTTGGTTGGGGGTGAGGGACATGGGGCATAATGTTTGGTTGGGGGTGAGGGGGCCATGGGGCATAGTGTTTGGTTGGGGGTGAGGGCCATGGGGCATAGTGTTTGGTTGGGGGTGAGGGACATGGGGCATAGTGTTTGGTTGGGGGTGAGGGACATGGGGCATAGTGTTTGGTTGGGGGTGAGGGGGCCATGGGGCATAATGTTTGGTTGGGGGTGAGGGGGGCAAGGGGCATAATGTTTGGTTGGGGGTGAGGGGGGCAAGGGCCATAGTGTTTGGTTGGGGGTGAGGGGGTCAAGGGGCATAGTGTATGGTTGGGGGTGAGGGACATGGGGCATAATGTTTGGTTGGGGGTGAGGGGGCCATGGGGCATAGTGTTTGGTTGGGGGTGAGGGACATGGGGCATAGTGTTGCACTCCAAGAGTGAACCCAATAATAAAGCTAAAACAGGCACAGTTGGGAGATGTTTATCTTTGGCTTTTTGAGGAAACCTGACTCAATGAAGGCCATACTCCTCTTGGGCAACCCAAATAGCAAACTGTAGCAGTCCAAAATAACGGCATGTCCAATCTAGGGTCAATAAAATATATATAAGTTAACTAAACATGCGAGATAAAATAACTAAATAGAAATAAATTATAACAATGGAAAATGTGTAGTACAAAATGTAAGTTTGAAATGCAAATAAAAATCGTTACCTCTCAAAAACATTCTTTTTCCATGTGTTTAGTAGAAATTGGGGGTTTAAAAAGCCTCCTGCCACGCCCCGCCTACCGCCCCGCCCACATTTACTTTTCGGCCCACTATAGCCCTCATGTAAGGTACTTTCGGCCCTCTGTCAAAATCAGTTGTGCACCCCTGCTTAGATGTAACACTAACAGGCCCGATACAGCACAATGTTTGAGGTTACTTTGCAACAGAGCTAGCTCAAAGAGTACCCACCAGGGTATGTTTCAGCAGGGAGTGGGCCGGTAGTTGGTGGGCATACCATAGGGATTATCATGGATATGGATGGGTAAACAACCAAACGCGTCCATAGAATGTGTGCCCCGCCTAAAATCCTTTCTCCATCCTATCTGCAGTCCAATACAATCAGTCTGGCTTACACCTAATAAATTAAATCAAAGCCTTACATCAAATCACTTTGATTTTACTACACTCTCCCCTCCAGAACTACCAACTGTATTGTTTCACTTATACTCAAGTAGTTCATGCAGCAGAATATATACTTTGAATGTAATTTGGAAGGGCCGTCAGTGTGATGGATGTTAGTCTCTGAATCAATCATAACCACTGGCATTGCTTTGGTCAGGCTTCCATACTGTTGGCAAATCAGCATTGGTCTCCCTGCCACTAATGTGAGCATCCCTCCCCAAACTGCTAGACCACAAGGCCTAAAAATGCTTGCGGTGGCTTGTGTTCCAGTGAATGGAATTTGTCGGGGTCCTCACCCGTTTATGGACCTGGTGCAGAAATCTGCATGCAAGCATCATCACCTGCCGTTGATTGTTTGCTACAGTTAACCATCTTATTAAGCATGACGGGAACAACAGTTATACTCCCACACATAAAAACCTACTTTAAATTAGTGAAATCAACTGGATAAGTTTGAAAAAATGGCTACCTTGTAAATAAGAGGTAAATGTAAGTAAGATGAACAGTGCAGTTAGAAAAGCACAGGATCTTGCTAGATAGTTGTAGTCAGCCTACTTGAGCAAGTGTGCTACCTTACTTATAGGTGTGGATAGCCCTCCATCTCCCTGGTCATTTCTGCTTTCGTGGCTGTGGGCATAAATCATTGTCCAAGGTAAGCAAACAAATACTGACCATGCCTCCTGGAGTTCAGCCCCTCAGAATGCTAATCGCTAAATCCCACCTGCTTGCAACCCCCCCTAGTTTCCCCACCACTGAGTCCCAGTGGTGGTAACATTTATGTTGATTGTGTATGGTTAAAATACATTCAACCTTTTGCAAAAAAAAGAAAAAAGGAAGTATACAACCCACCACTGACAAGGCCGTCTTTATAGAGGGTGGGGGCAGAGGTTGGCCCTGGGGGGGGGCCCAACCCCACTGACCCCCCCCCGCTGCTGGAGCCGAGTCTGGGTGTAGCGAAGGCAGATCATAGCTGGGTCCCCTAACCATCCCCAGGGAACATTGGGGGTGACCTGCTGTTGGCTACAGCCTGCCACCCTGGTGGCAGCTCTGGAATCAGGCTCCTCACTGGAGGTCAAGGAACCCCTGCATTTGGAAGAACAGAGTAAAACGGACTCACTGTGTCCCTAGAGACCCTGGATTAGGCCTCCCAGAAACCCAGAAGTCAATGAACTACTCTGGGCCCTGATTCCCGCATTGATTTGCTTATGAGCTACATCGACCCAGTACATCGATCTGGACACTGTCCTGATTGTCCCAAGCTTATTAATACCACAGGCCGTTGCTACTTGGACCTCATCATTCGATCATCTCACCAACCCAACGCTGACTCACCACCTCAGGAAGTCCCTAGAAGCCTGGTACAATCCCGTTGAACTCTGAAAGACAAACATAATGTGGTGTGAAGAGGCCCTGGTCCACTTTCTGGGACCATAGTGACTTTGAAGCCCTCCTTTGGCACCTTGTCTTGAAAAGACATTGGGCCTCATTATAAGTTTGCCGGTCTGGTAACAACGGTACCGGTAAGCTTGCCGGTACCATTGTTACCAGACCGGCAAACTACGAGGTCTGCTTGCGGGTTCCTTTTCACCCGCCAGGCAGAGACGTCTTTATGGGAGGGCAAAGGGGGCACTTGCCCAAGGCCCCCACCTTGGAGGGGGCCCCCACAAGGCTGCCTGATCTAAAGTAAGATTCCATTGTTTACCAGACTTAAATAGCACACGCCAGGAGATTTTATGGCATGCTGCTGAAGTGCTAAACCTATTACCTGTCTGTTTTGACAAGTACATTCTGCCTTGATCAATTAATCATGTAATGCTTTCTGTGTTCACTGTGGAATACATAGTTTGTGTGTTCCATTTGGCACAACTTCTGTGGCATTCTTTCATTCTTGTGGGAATTATGTTGATCATGTGCAATAGCCAAAGTTGAAATCCATATTGATACATTGAGTGCCTCAATGGTTCAGAAGTTAGCACAGTGTGTTAAGCACTCATTGCAGAGATATGCGTTCATATGAAAGATTAGACGAGCACTCCAGCAAGGCTGGCTGAAGCTTTAGGATGTCTGAAGTTTATAAACCTACCTGCATAGCTACTTGGTTTTGCAGCACAAGAGGTGCTATTATCAGCAATGTTCCTGCATCATGCTATAAAAACGAATATGCCATTCATATGGTGAAGGGCTAGAAATTGGTTTGTTCAGATGGGGCGTTCTAAAAGCTAGGCAATCCCCTCCAAAGATTAGCATAAACTATTAGTCCAAGAGGTGAATAAAAGACTGTGGGACCAAAGTGTTCATGCTTGTATCCTGGCTTTGCCAGCAGACGATACAGTGATCCTGGTCAAATCATATATCTCTTGCATTACTGTGCTGTCTTCTGTGAAGTTTCCTTCTTGCATGCTGGTGGCATCGTTTAGCTCATTATTTGATCTTTCTTCTTTTATAGGTCATTTGAGTGGAAGGGGTGGTAGACAGGAGAGAGCAGACCAGATGTTGTAGGCCTTGGGCAAGCATATTTTAAGGTCTGCTCGTTTGACACAAAAAACATTTTGCTTTTTGTATAAAAGTCAAAGGTTTTTTTGCACGTTTATGAATGGCAATTTCACAAGCCATTGTTTTGGAAGTATTTCAAGCTTAAAAGTACAAAAGACATACCTAGATTAAATCTGTTAAATCACATTGATTGGTAAATCCTTCCCATTTTGCGTAACACCCTTCTGTAATATCTTGGTTTTAAAAATGGTCAGTTCTGGAAAAGTGATTTGTGTACTTTGCAAGTCAGTGGTAAAAGCTGGAAAAGAAAGTGTTCAAATGCAGAAATTGCAGAGTTGGCACAAATCCCAGCTTCACCCCTTAAGCAATGTGTGATCCTGGGCATCTCATTTAATCTTGTCTTGCCTAACCTCTCAGAATTGCCAGTCCCTAAACTTTTAAAAATTGTCAGCCCTTCAGGGCAATTTCCTTCTTTGGATATGATCTTCATAAAAGCCTCACTCATGGTTTCACTGGCTATAGGGTTGCTTCCACTATAAGAGTGAGCATTGATATACTGCACACCACATGCACATGTTCCCTTGATCGTTAATGACAACTCTATTTGAAAACCATGTCCCACTTCTAATCTCAGTCTGTCTGGATAGAGACACCTTCCTGGTAGCTTCTAATCTGCATTCACTATCTATGCTAGGCTATGTGCAGCTTTCTCCTTCCTTACGGTCTACTCTATCCATGCTTGAGCACTTCTGCATTTTCTGAGGCAGCTAATGTGAGTTCTCTGCCTATTCTGGGTTACATGTACCTTTTACATTCAATCCTGCATTAATACTTCAGGCTGCATACCTTCCCGGATGATATTGATAAAAAGTATCCTGTTTCTATACTGGACGAGAAGTAACCTCTTCGTAGATTGCTAATGTAGGCCTTCAAATGCTACTTGTTTATCATTCTAATTAGAGCAAGACTGAAGAGGATAAGGGGACTTAAATGGAGTAAATATGCTTATTTTTAATGCTGCAAGGCGGCATATCAACCTATGGGTTATGCTCATGGTTGGGGAGAGAGAGGGGGGTACCACCAGATATTCTTGATCACTTAATTCCTTTCATTTGGTGGAGGGGGCCCCAAAGATGTCCATGCCCAGGGCCCCAAAAATTCTTAAGATGGCCCTGCCGCCAGGTCTGACCTGGCGGGCGGAACGGCACCCGCGAGCAGACCCTGTCTGATGCACCGGCACCATTCACGGATGGTGCCGGTGCATCCAGCTTCCCCATTCCCATTGAGCCCTAAAGGGCTCAAATGGGAATGGGAAGTAATGCATTCCAGTGCCTGCCAATGGGGAAATACAGGGCCCGCCAGGACTGTAATGGCCCTGTATTTCCCCATTGCCAGGCACCGGAAAAATTCACAAGTTCAGAGGCAGCCTGCCGGTTTTACTGGCAAGGCTACCGCCGGACTTGTAATGAGGCCCATATACTTTGAAGTGACATTGTGGCAATTGCTTGCCTGATCACCCCTGCTCAAGTGCCCAGTGTGCTAGTGTCTACAGGCTCTGCATAGTTTGTGCTCTCTAGCAGGGGTGGGGTTTTGCATCTGCTTCCTAGTTTGCTATCTGCATTTTTGACTGTTTAATTAAAGTATCTATACTTTTCTATCGAACCTTGATTGGACATTTTCATTTTGGAGTCTTCATACTATTGCTGTTTGGATTGCGACTGTTATCACTTCAAACCCCTCCTGAGAGTATAGACTGCCCTCTGCCCGCATTACCACAAGAGGCGTGGAAGGTATGTCTTTTGACTGTGCCTGGTTGGGATCACTGTTGGTTTGTAGTAGCGGGAGGGTGAGCGGGTAAGTTAGCCTCTACTCACCCCTGTACTCCTGCAGAGCAGCAGTCATTTCGTCACAGTGGTGCTAAAGTGGAATGCAGGCATATCATCAGAATGCAATACACATTGAGGCTGGTGTGAGCTAGGGGAGTGGAATAGTACACATTTCCCTGCCGTGCTTTTTTAAGTGAGACGTGTATGGCTGAAATGGTTGGGACAGTGTTAATCCAAAAGAACGTGTGCAGTAAAGCTCTCAATTCCAGTTTCTCATGTGGGAGAAGTCCACCCAGCCTTGTTTTTTTCCCCGGGAATTCTGGGACTTTCGTTTTTTCTATCAAATGTAATTTTAGGAAAGTTACTCCTGACAGAATGCCAAATATATATATTTTTTTTTAAAAACAGGAGTGGATGCTTTCTCACGCACGGCAAGGGACGCTTGAGAGCTGCGTGCACTGTCACGGTGTGCGCGCGCGGACAACAGTGTCTGATTGCCATTCTGCACTCTGGCAGACTGCAGAAGCCTGACGTCGGCAAAGCAAGGCCGAAACCCGACACTGGGGTGAAAAGCAGCACCCCCACACCGAGGACAACATGTGTGTGCCATGCATAGAAAGGAGTCCGGGCTAGGCAACCTGGAGTGGGGATTTATGTAAGTTGAAACAGTATATGGCTGGCTAAATCTTGCTAATGGCAAACTCCAAGCAGTCAGCTAAGTATGCAGACTGAGGCGCGAGATCAGAGTCTGCTGAGCAGGCACGTGCTCTCAGGCTGCCCAAGCAGTGTAGGCAACCCTCCTACCCCCCTGCCATTTCCTTATACAGGTGACTTCGTCGACACTTTCCATGGCCCAGTACCGGCCCACCCCTCACGAGACCGCTCACATTGCAGTCAGAGATAAGGCGCATGCCCAGTATAGATAGCGAGTGTGATGGACGGTCTGTGGAAATGGCGCGCCTGCTGCGTTAAGAGGCCCAGGGGATCACTGGAGGAGGAAGAGGAGAGCCCCGCTGGAGCTAGCAGAGCTACTAAGCAACAGCAGGAATCTGCTGGGTTAGAAAGATAAGCACTGTTGTTTTCTTCTACCAGATAAAGGAGAAAGTGTTTTGGGAAGTGGGCAGCTGGCTTACACGAGGAAACCCCAGTGGCAAGAGCCGTGCGACATGAAGTGAAACTTTACCTTAGAAACTTCCATAATATGGTGTTCAAGAAGTTAGGCGCACTGCGACACTAGCACGTGCTAGTGCGGGTCAGAAAGGGCAGTGTTTCCTTGGTAGGTGAAAGGATGCCGTGTAGTGTCAGGTGGAAAGGCGCATTGTGATTTGTGGGCCAAAGAGGTTCAAAGCAGCTGCAAATTCATGAAAGAAATTAGACGTCATTCTTCGCCTCTTTTGGTTTGTTTGTTTGTTTTATTTATTTCTATAGCGCATCTTAACCCGGGGGTATCTGGGCTCCTTCGACGGTTGCAGGGGTTACAGGCATACAGATGATATAAGAAACAGAATTTACAGAGGTAAAAATAGTAATGACATAATTACAGCGTAAACAATACTAAGGATACTACGTTAGTCACGTTTTTGCAGTCATGGGTTCGGATTGGGGGTATAGATGTGGAAGGGTAGAGGGCAGGATTAAGGTTAATACTACTCGGTTAGCCATTTGATGAGCAAATGAAGAGAAGTGGTGCAAGGAACGAGAGTGTATGCCCACTGACACTCTACTCTCGCACTAATAGTCCCCCAGAACTCACACTCTCCACTCACACCAACATTGCACACGACGTGGCGTGCCCATGTCACACACCTAAATTAGAACCCAGGGCTTAGGTCACTGGGAATCAATTTGCCAGGATCGCAGGATGTACCTGCTGGTGCACACCTGTGCCCCAGGCAGCTTGTTGGCGGTCCCATCTCTCCTCAGCCTCTGCCTCCTGGGGTACACACCGCAGTGCATCCCCAAAGCTTACCTGCCTCTGCTCCCACGCCACACTTGCAGCCCACTTCTTTGGTCTTCCTTGGCCGTGAAAGGCCCATCTGCCACTTTCATGGCACACATCTTACCTGTAGTTTTTCTGTGTAGGAATGGAAGGGCCATGCATCCCAAGCAACCTTTTTTTCCTGAAGAAAATGGTAATTAATGGCAATATTGCCTTCCCTGGTGGGCAATACAGGGATCGTAAGGGCCTGCTGCCCTCCTTAAATGCACTCACTGCTTTCCGGATTATTAACTCAGGCAGAGCCCGATTAACACCAGCACGGCCACCATGGAGGCGGGCCTAAAAGGAGTAAAGGAGTATGCTTCCATTCAGGTGCTTTGGCCTGTGAAGGGATTGGTCAGTTTGCACTACATACATTTCGGTGCTGTGATTGAATTGGGAATTGACACGTGATTGACAGATTGCCTGGAGGGATTGCTGCTTGTTGGGAGTACGCGATGGAAGCTTGAGAGAGCCGGGGTAGATGCTTTGTCAACTGAAGAGGTGACCCAGAGGACTTCCCAGGGGTCACTAAGAAAGGGCTGCACAGGAGTTGAATGCAGTCACTTTATTAACTAATGGCAGGCTGGGAGCCCTTGGGCCGGATGTTTCACGGTTGCCCACGTCGCTCTGTTAAATCCGCTAGTCTTTGACGGTGTGATAGGGAAAAAGAGTTGATGGAATTGGACCCCTAATGGAAGACTTCATTGAATGCTTGTCCCAAGCCCTATTCTCATTTCCCTATTTTCTCCATGGTCACCATCCCACTGCCTTTGTCTCATTGTGTCCCAAATTCCAAATGTCCTATTTGGCCTATGGAAACGTAACTTTCCCTTATTGGTCTCATTCCAGGACCAGCATGTTTTTGGAGCCCTTATGCCAGTACCCACGTCGTTTTTCCTAAACCCTCTCCCTCTTTCCTATGCATCATCAAGTCCCACGACATTGCATGAGTCCGTTTTCTAAAGCCACTCATTTTATTTTTGTGAAAGGCATGTTGGCTGAAATCATAGGCATTTGTATTGACTCACTCACTCACTCACTCACTCACTCACTCACTCACTCACTCACTCACTCACTCACTCACTCTGTGGTTGTGTATCAAGCACCTTGCTTCAAGGGTGCCAAGAGTGTGTTGATGCTCAACTATAAGGGTGCCAAGAGTGTTTTGATGCCCAACTGCGCAGTGGGTAGCACTGCCCTAGAACCTGCTGAGAGTAGAATAGACCATTTCAGCTAACAGGACACACACAGCTCAGTACCACCTAGTGGCCATCACTGGAAGTTCACCTACAGATCAAAACCATACAGCAATGCATCATGGGAATGCACATTAGCTGAAAAGCTTGCTTTTTGCTCCATGCAGAAAACTGTAATCGTTCAAATTGCCTGTAGAGGTCCTTTTGCAAAGAAGTGCAAACATAACTTGTCCCCTCCGTGCAATTTAGGATTCAAAACAAAATTACCTGAATACTCTTTTTCATCAACCCGTTTCTAGAATGATGTACGTACATATTGTTGGGTTGTTTTATCATGTGTGGACCCATTTTAAAATGATGTTTGGGGTCCCTGCTTCCTTCAGCTGCGAAAACATGTCTGCACGTATTAGCAACGTTAATGTATTGTTCTGGTGTATTTTTTGGTTTTCAAAAGCAACCTAGTGGTGGAAAAATCATAAATGCTTTATTTTCAAAGCACAAGCGGTTTCATTTGGTTCAGTTTTGTATACCCGTTTTATACATCAGATCCCTCAATGCATACATTATAAAAACTCAGAAGAATGTTTTCAGTGCAACATAGGTAAAGGAGTTCTGTTGGGGGAGGCAGCTATGTTGTGCATAGATTGAAATGGAGAATATGTTCTCTCATGCAAATTCCACTGGGTGAATTTCCCACTGGGCGTTTTCTCATCGAGGTAAGCCTGCATCCCATGGGCCACGCCGTCAACACCATTATCAAGGGACAGGTGTATTGACTCTTCCAGGCTCCTTGTACAGGAACGAAGAAAGGTATCTAGCAGGAGAGCTGGAACCCCAGTGACAGCGATCCAAAAAGAAAGCGTGTTCTCAAGGGAATGCACCCTTCCAGTCACCCCTGCAGGCCGAGGTCATGGATGCCTGCTTCATACTGGGGGACACCCTGCACCTGGCATGTTTGGGTGCCTTTTATGTGAAAACAGTGACCCGACTTTGGCCTGTGTCACAAACGCGTGATCAGCTTGAGAAGTGTGCATCTGGATTACATAGCCGATCCATACCTACATCCCTGCTCACCCCTAAAGAGGCAAGCTAAGAAGTACTTGAAATGTGCTTGCATTCCTTTAATGAGCCACGTGTGTAAGATGGGGCTGTTATGCCAGGTCTGATTCTATTCCAAGTGGTGTGTGTAACTGGGAAGTCATGGTATGAAATAATGTCAAGGGCACAGCTTGTCTCCATGTGTAGAGATGTTACACTTTATGAATGTAAATACGATTGAACTCAAAGATATGCATATTGCAACCCAGCAACATTTCAATAAATCCTAGTAGCATTACGGACAGTACTGATCTGCATGGTTAACAGGGGGCCTGCAAATTGACAAGGGGGGTCCTGGGAGTCCCTCTGCCAGACATTAGTCCTGGTTACGAGGGACTTACCCAGAGTCTTTAGCTCACTATCTTTCACAGAGAAAAAATATCCTAAACATATCAGTCTTTGTCCTGCCCTGGGGCAGTCCAGCACCGAAATGCTAGGCAATTCTCCTCTGAACAAGAGTACCAACAGCATCCCCAGACACGTGTTTCGGTCTGGTTGGACCTCATCAGTAGGGAGGAGCTGTGCCTCTCTAAGAATAGTGAGCAAGGGGTCCACGTCTGGATTCCCCTAGTAACTTTGGGTGAGACCCAAAGTTACTTAAATATGCAAATTGACAAGGGGGGTCCTGGGAGTCCCTCTGCCAGACATTAGTCCTGGTTACGAGGGATTTACCCAGAGTCTTTAGCTCACTATCTTTCACAGAGAAAAAATATCCTAAACATATCAGTCTTTGTCCTGCCCTGGGGCAGTCCAGCACCGAAATGCTAGGCAATTCTCCTCTGAACAAGAGTACCAACAGCATCCCCAGACACGTGTTTCGGTCTGGTTGGACATCATCAGTAGGGAGGAGCTGTGCCTCTCTAAGAATAGTGAGCAAGGGGTCCACGTCTGGATTCCCCTAGTAACTTTGGGTGAGACCCAAAGTTACTTAAATATGCAAATTGACAAGGGGGTCCTGGGAGTCCCTCTGCCAGACATTAGTCCTGGTTACGAGGGACTTACCCAGAGTCTTTAGCTCACTATCTTTCACAGAGAAAAAATATCCTAAACATATCAGTCTTTGTCCTGCCCTGGGGCAGTCCAGCACCGAAATGCTAGGCAATTCTCCTCTGAACAAGAGTACCAACAGCATCCCCAGACACGTGTTTCGGTCTGGTTGGACCTCATCAGTAGGGAGGAGCTGTGCCTCTCTAAGAATAGTGAGCAAGGGGTCCACGTCTGGATTCCCCTAGTAACTTTGGGTGAGACCCAAAGTTACTTAAATATGCAAATTGACAAGGGGGGTCCTGGGAGTCCCTCTGCCAGACATTAGTCCTGGTTACGAGGGACTTACCCAGAGTCTTTAGCTCACTATCTTTCACAGAGAAAAAAAAATCATAAATGCTTTATTTTCGAAGCACAAGCAGTTTCATTTGGTTCAGTTTTGTATACCCGTTTTATACATCAGATCCCTCAATGCATACATTATAAAAACTCAGAAGAATGTTTTCAGTGCAACATAGGTAAAGGAGTTCTGTTGGGGGAGGCAGCTATGTTGTGCATAGATTGAAATGGAGAATATGTTCTCTCATGCAAATTCCACTGGGTGAATTTCCCACTGGGCGTTTTCTCATCGAGGTAAGCCTGCATCCCATGGGCCACGCCGTCAACACCATTATCAAGGGACAGGTGTATTGACTCTTCCAGGCTCCTTGTACAGGAACGAAGAAAGGTATCTAGCAGGAGAGCTGGAACCCCAGTGACAGCGATCCAAAAAGAAAGCGTGTTCTCAAGGGAATGCACCCTTCCAGTCACCCCTGCAGGCCGAGGTCATGGATGCCTGCTTCATACTGGGGGACACCCTGCACCTGGCATGTTTGTGTGCCTTTTATGTGAAAACAGTGACCCGACTTTGGCCTGTGTCACAAACGCGTGATCAGCTTGAGAAGTGTGCATCTGGATTACATAGCCGATCCATACCTACATCCCTGCTCACCCCTAAAGAGGCAAGCTAAGAAGTACTTGAAATGTGCTTGCATTCCTTTAATGAGCCACGTGTGTAAGATGGGGCTGTTATGCCAGGTCTGATTCTATTCCAAGTGGTGTGTGTAACTGGGAAGTCATGGTATGAAATAATGTCAAGGGCACAGCTTGTCTCCATGTGTAGAGATGTTACACTTTATGAATGTAAATACGATTGAACTCAAAGATATGCAAATTGCAACCCAGCAACATTTCAATAAATCCTAGTAGCATTACGGACAGTACTGATCTGCATGGTTAACAGGGGGCCTGCCCATGTCTTTTTTACCCTCCGTCAGGTTACTTTGGGCACATCGCCTGAGTTATCGCCACAGCGAAAAGGTTTTTTTGCCCCTTTGCCGCCCCACTAGTGCAACAACGGGCTTACTATTTCACAGCCTCGCCCTCTCAGGGCATCCTCCAAGTTCAGCAAAAAGAGATACCAACCTATGGCCGACAGGTGAACCCCCGTCCTTCTTGTAATACCCAGGCACTCCTAGGTTTATCAGCCCAAGCCTGATTGTTGAGAAACCAGCCCCAATGCAAAATGTGTCATGTTCAGCTTTTTTCTAGACTTCTCAACAGTGGAGTTTGAATTAGCCCCTTTCCATTGAACCCAGGAATCATCTCGGACAAAATCAACTCGCAAGCCCCCAGGTCCTTGCTCAATGCCCACAATATGCAGCGCATTTCATTCAGCAGTTGCCTTCTGCGCAGTTGGGCCAAATCATTCCGACCTAGATGAATTATTACTATGTCAGCGGGAGCTTCCTCCTTGATCAATCTCCCCATCGTTCTCTCCAGTTCATCCTCCCTCATGTCTTTCTTACCAACCCAAAGAATGTCGGTCTTACTCAAGGCCCTCTTCCTTCCAATCCTCCTGACGTTCACCCATACTGCTGCTCTCACTACGAATGAGGCCATTCCCCCATGCCATCTTTCTGCTACACGTGGTGCCTTCTCGCAGAAGGTGAGAAAGTTATATAAATCCATTATTGGCGCGTTCTACAGCTTATTCTACAGCATACCTAGGTCTCACTCCCCTGACCTACCTGAACCTCTCGCTCAGGGTCAATCACATTGACAGCTGCTGCTGTTGGGCTGCGGAGAGCCCTGTTATGCTTTCCTTTCCACAGTCCAGGCTGGAAGCGTTGGGTGCACCTGTTTATTCATCTCCAGTCAGCCCTCTTTTTCTCATTATCACTCTTTACTTAGCATACTTAGGTCTCACTCTGCCAACCTCCCTGGGCCTCCCACTCAGGACAAATGACATTGTCCCCTGCTGCTGTTGGGCTCCGGAGAGCGCCGTTAAGCCTTGCCTTCAACCAGCCAAGGCCGCAAGCTGCCAACCAAATGGGCGGTGCACCTCTTTATTCATCTCCAATCAGCTCTCTTTTTTACACATTATCAACTTTTTACTTAGCATATGATATGATATGATATGATATGGCATTTATAACGCGCCTATACACAAGTGTTTCAAGGCGCGACGAGTCAAGGGAGGACAGACAACGATCCTACTAGGCCAGGTGTCATTCGGATCGCGTAAGTGCGTGGGAGGGGGGCTGGGACAGTGCAGTACATGGGAAAAGATAACAATAAGTAAGTAACGGCCAGCTAGTGGCAAGTGCATGGGTAAGTGCAGACATCAGGTGTCAAGGGCTGGTAGGGGGGACTGCAGGGATACAGAAACAGTCCCCAAGTGTGGGGGTTGCCAGGTGGGCAGTGCAGGTGTGAGACGCTGGCGGGTGGGAGGACCTGGGCCCGAGATCAGAGGGTGTCCAGGTGGCCAGTGTAGTTCCGGTTACAGCCAGGAGGTCAGCTGAGGAGAAGAGGAGAAAAAGCAGAAATAAAGAGAAAGGTTTTGAGGTGGGACGGAGGCTGTTCCAGAGGGAGGCACCAGCCGAAGAAAGAGATCTACCACCAACTCGTTGCTTGGAGAAGTGACTGACCCTGAGGGAGTTGGAAGCGGATGAGCGGAGAGCTCGAGAAGGAAGATATTTAGGGAGAGAGAGTTGAAGGTATTGAGGCCTCAGGCCCCAGAAGGCCTTGTGGACGATGCAGAGGGTTTTGAACTTAATGCTCGCAGTCACTGGGAGCCAGTGCAGAGATTTCAGTCCTGGAGAGATACAATCGCTGGGCTTGAGGCCAAGGACAAGTCTCGCAGTCCTGTTCTGGATAAGTTGCAGAGGGCGGAGAGTAGAAGCAGGCAGATTTAGAAAGAGGCTCTTGCAATAGACCAGCCTAGAGAGAACCAGAGCTCTGGAGACAGTGAGCTTCTGGGGGAAGGAGAGGAAAGGAAGAATACCTCTGAGGAGGTGCAGCTGGTAGTGTGACTTCTTAGAGACGTCAGAGATGTGAGGGAAGAAGGTCTCAGACTTAGGTCTCACTCCCCCAACCTCTCTGAGCCTCCAGCTGAGGGAGAATCACATTGAAAATCACTGTTTTTGGGTAGCTGGGAGCGTCGCTGTGCTTCTACAGTTTATTCTACAGCATACTTAGTTCTCACTCCCCCCGACCTCCCTTTGCACCCTACGACGAGGCAACTGAGTCCAGTCTTTCTGGCCAATGAATTACTAGCAGTACAAACCAGGGTATCGTGGTGGGTGGGGGTAACATCTCCAGGCCACACAGCAGGGTGAAGAGGACTTCAGGGGTCGGCCCAATCTGAAAGGAACATCCAAGAATTCCTGGGTGGCTTCCGCCACGGGTGCCTGTAGAAGGGGTGAAAGTCATTGGGAATATGTATGCACGATCGATGGGCCGCATACCTGGGAAAGGGTTGCCGTGCCGGGGGGGGGGGGTGGAGGCGTCCCATAGGAGGGGGCGCATCAGGGAAGGGATAATGTGGTCTGGATGGTGTCCAGGGTGAAATGGGTTGGAGGTCAGGGCATCAGGCCATATTCGGTCTCAAGTGACGTGCATTAGTTCTGTTCTGGTATGTGTGGGGAGTGTTCCTGGCCAGTAGGCCAGTGGTCCTGTGGCGGTAGGTTGGAGCACATTGACTTGAGCAAGGGGCTCAACCTTTTGGGTCACTGGAAGGAAGATTTACTGCTGATTTTTGTTAGGGTCCTCGGTCCGGCGCGGAACGGTGAGGTGTCAGACAGGGGCTCTTAGAACGGTCCTGACCGATCCGACAAGGTTCGACAAGGGGAGAACAGGTCTCGGTGTCTGGTGTGTTTAGGGGATCACATATTTGCCTCAGGCCTGTCCCAGGGCATGGGGGGCGATGGCCATGGACACTCCCCCCACACTGTAGTATGTAATTATGATGTAATTGATGATGTGGTGATGTGATGATGCAATTGATGCCATGTGCAAAGAGGCTGCTCTCCCTGAGCAGGTACTAGATATAGGCACCCTTACTGAGGCAGCAGGCAGGGTGGGGGGGGAGCTCGGCCCCTCTGCCCTGTTATGCCTTGGTGCCTGAAGCCCACTCCAGGCCGTGCCATGTGCTAACCTGATGAAAAATAGCGAACACCTAATGGTGAAATGTTTAAAACATAGACACCTTTTAGCATGTTCAAACACTATTAGAAGAAAATATCCTCTCTGGGTTTTTTGTGAGTGTTGATTTTATGAAAGGCAAATGCCATTCGTCTTGTGCAAGTTGTATGATTAGGCAAAGCCAACTAGCGTAGCATATTTCACCTTGATATGCACATTTCTGGTGACGCCACAACGCATTGCGTATGTTAATGAGTCCCCCCACTTCTTTTTTTAGGACTTGACCCCTGAAGAGTATAACACTAAGTACATGATTGTATAATTTAAGAAATATAGAACGAGATACTAATTGTCGAAAAGGAGAAACCTGCAAATCTATGCACTCTTGCATTCTTTAAAGAATGTGATGTACAGCAAAGGATGCAATCAGAACCAATCGTAATGGACAGTGGCGTCTCCAGAAATCTGTTCCCTCTTCCTGAGGATTAATCCAATACAACACATAAGGAGTGAAGCAATGTTTTCAGAGTAACTCTGTGGAACTGAGGATTCACATTTCATTACTATCATTACTATGGGCCTGTCAACACTATTGTCTTTCTGCAGTATGTCATGTAGTTCTTATTCTTTAAGGTCCTTTGTGGTTTTAGCACAGTTCAGATGCCACCAGGAGGTCAGAACTCACCTGATTTGAGGCTGCATTCCCCTTGGAAGGCACCATGCTTGAATCTCAGATAAAAAGCACTGAATCTGACTAAACTGCATCTTTGTTGGGCCCTCTCCCTACCCAAGGGTAGAGAGCCTTGGCGGTGAAGCTCTAAAGAGTGTGCCTGGTCTGGAGTTGGCAGTTGTCTTCTTCTTACCTGGCTCTTCTCCACTTCAGGCCCTTGGTGGACCAACAAAACACATGACAACAGAAGCACAGTTTTAACCTTAGTTTATTAGTAAGCAGGAGGTGGTTAGGATAAACTACTATAGGCATTGAGGAGGGGAAGCATCTACAAGAAACCACTGTGTTTATCCCGGGGAACGTTTAAGCAAAAAGAGAGCTAATGGATCAAACTATAAGGTGTCAGGGCCCCAAGTAAGGCGAGTATACAATTCCTCTGCAGACTGACGTTTTTCCACACTCCGCTAGAATAATGTCCTCCAGTTTTCTCTCCTGGATAAAGGGTATATGGACGCATGCCAATTGGACCTATAGGGTGAATGCACATAATATTCCTATTTGGATTGCTCCAAGCAAAAAGGTATCCTGGTCTCGATTAGGCATACATTTCTCCCTTAAATTAGCTGTTCTCAACGTAATCTCAAGGGCGAAGCACCCACACGGTTCTTTCTCATTGTTAAAGTCACAGATATATAGAACCCAGCTACCTCTTGGCTTAATTCACTATCACAGGGATATAGTGCCCAGCCACCACTTCACTCGGTTCACAGTCCAAGGATGCAGGGCCTAGCAGTTTCTTTGCCACAATTCACCTTCACAGAGCTGTAGCGCGCTGCTCACTATTTATAATCTAGTCCAGAATGTTGTGCCAGTCCCACTACTTCCTCTTCTGGGGTTGTAGAGTCCCAGTTTGCTCAAAAGGTTTAAAATGCCACTTTCACTCCTAAGGGATATCATGTGCTTGCCTTGTGACTGTGAATAGATATATCACACTACAAAGGAATACCATGCCCTTCTCACCAATAAGGGCAATAGTGCTTTCTCATAAATCAGTGGTATAGTTCCCTTCTCACCAATATGATATAGTGCCCTTCTAACTAATTAGGAATATCTTGTCCGTCTCACCACTAGGTGATATCATGCACTTCTCACTAATAAGGGATATAGCGACCTTCTAACTGGCAAGCAGTCTTAGTTAGTCCCTTTAGGATTCTCAGGGGGTTCAGCTACTAGAACCTGTCACCTTTCTCAGCATCAGCAGCTTGGCCAGCCTGGACAATTGGTGTCCAGTCATAACATCGCCAGGGGCTGACATTTCCCCAAAAATGCATCCTCCGTAAAATAAACACTTTCCCCAAATATTCTAGGATTGGAGTTTATAATATAAAATTATACCCCTCGTAGAATATTTATTTGGGGAACGTATTTTAAGGGTCAGGAAAAAAAGTCACCTACCTGGCGACCTTTTCCAGCGACATTATCACATGGAACTGCACAGTTGGCTTTGTACTTTCAAGACTCTGTACTTCCTCAGTGCCCAGTCCTCTGTCTCTTCTACTCTGTTCCTTGTATCTTTCTCTCACTCGCTCTGCTGGCTTCTGGAGAACTGTTTATGCCCCTGATTTACCTCCCTCTGTCCTTGTACAGGCCATGCCTTCATATTTTCAATCTAATGCTGTCTCTGATTGGATTAGATCTAGCCCATATTGTGTCTGGTTCTTAGAATGGTTGAATTGCCATATGGAATTGTGTGCCCCAGCTGCTACTGTCCCATGGCTTACTGAGCAAAGATAAGGTCCTCCCACCAAATTAAATTCAATCAGAAGTCCTGCCACTGTTACCTGGCCTCATGCTCAGTGCTCTAGATAAGGTTTTGAAGAGGGAGTATGTTACTCCTTATTTATTTTAAGTTGAGAGTAAACATTTTTAGGAATTAAAAAAGTCCCCAGAGTATTTTATAAGCAAGCGAAACATGTTTTAACTGTGAAACAGAAATGTTATTGTAATAATTATTTATTTGGCCCTAGTTATTAATTCACACTGAACGATACATTTTACCTCTTTGAATCAAGCAGTAATAACAGATGTTTCTTCCTGTGGCACTACTTATGCTGCGCTGGCGCATACATATCCACAGAGCTGTGCAGCAAAAGCAAGGGACAAGCTCCTGTGTATCTGTTTTTGTATTGTTTGCTGCGAGTATTGCTTCTCCCTATTTTTACTTTTTGGGAGTATTTTGCCTATTCTTAAGAGAGTAAAAGTGCCTGACAGCCCTTAAATGTAGGGCTACTCACGCCATGCCGCTGTGTTTCGGTCTCCCATGTCATCCCAGGGATGCCCTTTGTTCATAGCGGAACCTCTGGTATCTTTTTTCGGGTGCAACATTCCTCAACAGTAGATAATCTTGGTGTAAGTCTTCCAGAATCCATAGGGTCATGCACAAAATAAACCCCGAGATTTTGGGTCATCCTCAACGATCCTGTAACTCAAGTGTTGCCTCCAGTCATGGTCTTAGCAGAGTCGGTACCTCTTTCCCCTAACTACAAGTAGGAATTGGAGATATGGTGTTGGCAAGCAGGTTTCGGTTTCACCTCACAACCAGAGTCTCTCAGCACTGATACCACATCACTCACATCAGAGAAAGGCCAAGAATCATATCCTGGACCTCCAGAAGGTAGCTCATGGCTTTGGGGATGCTGCCCTCATTGGCTGGCTTTCCTGGGTGACAATCTGTAACCAATAAAGTGATGGGTGGAAGGTTTGTAATAAATCTGAACCACTGGCACTACTCTGGGTACCCTTCCATACCCCCGTTTATTAGCCGGTTTGCACCATTACAAAAGTGGTTCAGCCATATGCAAATCAGTCAGGTACTGCCACCAATGGGAGCATCCTAGCCTGAACTGCCAGGCCAGGTCCCCTCTGCACAGAAACACAAGCAACCCCAAACATGTTTCAGCATTGCTGGGCCTCATCAGCGAGATGCAGTTTGGCTCAGTATGGCACAGCTAGTGTAAAGACTGGAGGGGGGTGTCTGTACTTCTGCTCTCTATATGGTAGAGGAGAGGCACAGAGGACCCCAGCCAAGATTCTCTATTATTGGTACGTGGTCAAGCAATCAAGGCCTAGCTTCTCAGGAGGTGATGAAGGCTGGTTCTTAAGTACAATGTAGTCCCCAAGCCCCCACAAAGGAATGTCCACACACTGTACTACTGAAAACACTGTCTTTATATAATTAATATTCAAAGGTATGTACACTATCACAATAACTCACTTTGTACTCAGAAGTCAACAATGGCAAATATATACAATTCAAAGTGGTACCACTAATATTATCAGACCTCTTTAAAGTGCATCAACTATACTGTTAAAATGTCACATGATCCATAAAAAGGAAAACCAGCAATAGAGAGAGGAGGGAAAGCAAGATGGTTGAAGCAATAGGCAGACTACTGAGTCAGTTACCTAAACACAGTTCTGTGTGGAGATCCCCCACTTGCGCAACCTGTAGAATAAAGATATATAGCACAAGCCCAGTCCATATATTGCTCAATTCTCATATTCTCTCCTATAATGTTTTACCCCCCAATGTACCTGGTGGAGTAGAGTTCTTCGAAGAAGCGTCAACGGATCCTTTTTGAGTGACCCTCTTTCAAGCAGGAGTCACGAATCGTCGAGAGGCGTAGAAGAAAGTGAACTTGGCGTCGATGAGAAGTTCGAGGGTGCCGAGACCACGGCGTCGATCCAGGCGGTGCTCGTCGGCGACGTCCTGCGAGGATGAGATCTGCGTGGCACCTCAGCGTTTGATAGTTCTGGACCGCAAAGAGTTTCAGAAGAACTGTGGCCCAGCAAGGGCGTCGAGTCGTCAAAGTCTTTGTGGCCTTCAGGTGGCGGGAAACCCACCGGCGGATTCTCCTTGGCACGTCAGCGGCCTCGACTCTCTCCGGCAGGGTAAAGTGGTCGTCGGTGTGGACAAGGGAGTCCTTCGATTCAGTACTTAGGCAAAGGAGCGGGCGGCTCCGGTCGTCGGCGGCACGGCGTCAAGCGGTCCCCTCTTCTGGGGTAACACGACTTCGACGGGTCTCCAGCGGTTACACAAACCTGTGAACCCTGGTCGACGGCAATGGACTTCGACAGCGGCGAAGTCCTGGTGCTTCACTTCGTTCTCCTCAGCGGTCCTGTCTCGGGTCGGCAGCCTTTCGAGGGTCTGACTTCCAGGGAGCTTCGGCGAAGGTTAGCAGTGCTCAATTGTCTCTCGGAGCACGGGAAGAGGGCGCCTTACCAGGTCCTCTCTCGGATCAGTCTTCGACGGATTCGGCAGCTTTCAGATCAGGTTGAAGCAAATGCAACAGTCGTCTTCTTCCAGCTGGGCATCGAGGATCAGCAGTTCCAGTTACTCTTCAAGTGTAGACACAGCTTCTGAACAATTTCCAGAGGTGAGAGGTCCCCAGATATACTATCCTGTCTCTCATCCACAGTGCTGGCTCACACTCAGCAGCCAAACATACAGAAGGGCATTCATGCAGCCAGTCAGCCAATCAGGCACACGGTGCCTTCAGGCCATCTTCCTCCCTCTCAGACACTCACAACAAGGAATGTGGATTGGGACAAGTACCCAGCCATTCAACACTACACAATGCATTCAGGCCAGCTTCGGGCAGGGCTGTCTCAGTCTTTGTCTCTCATACCAGAAACCAGACAGCCACAACAAGAAGTGCATATTGGTCACACACTCCATTCACCCAGGTCCCACCCACAGGGTGTACCCACAACATACAGTCACTGGGAAGGCTTCAGCCAGTCTGGACTGAACTTCACAACAACACCATATATGGAACTTCCACCCAACAGACAGTCAGGGGGAAGGGACAGAGTCAGGGCTTCCCAGGACTTTGGGAAAACAAGGTAACAGGCAATAGAAAGCAAGAGGCCACAGGGGCCATCTTGTTTTCCATCAGGAATCAACTGATTCCAATGGCAGGGCCAGTGTATCCCAAAATGGAGGATACTCAGCGCACCTGTCAAATTCAGCATGGAGCCCATGCCCATGCCCATACCCTGCACTGTGGGCCACCCACAGGTGCCCAAAAACATACACTAGGGGCACAGAGTTGTACCCCGACCCATGGGTGCCCTAAGGGTATCCCATGGGTCTGTACACCAAACCAAAAACAGGAAGAGCTGCACTGCCCCACACGGACTCCTGGGGAGAAAACAATAAAGAACACAAATGAAAAAGGACTAAAGGACAAGGACAGGGAGGCCCTGTCCCTCCAATGCATTTCCAGCATCACAGTGAGCCAGGTACATAACATCTGGGCATACCCTCTCTCACACAGGGAGACAAGCCATAACCAAATATGTGATGGGTGAAAGGTTTTGACAAGTGAGACGGGTATGCACAGATGTGGGTCCCATGCCTGCTGGGCCTAGAGATCCAAGCTACTTCTTACTGATGAGGCCAAAACATGTCTGGGGATGCTCGTGGTCTCGTGCAGAAGGGATGTGATCAAGCAGTTTGGGCTGGACTGCCCTTTTGGGGTGGGACCAAGCCTGATTTGTATATGGTCCTTCCCTTTTTGTAATGACTTGGCAGGCGAAGAACGATGCTCTGGAGGGTTGTCCAGAGCAATGCCTGAGGTTAAGATTCTTCTAAACCTTCCAGCCATCACCCCTTTTGTTTTGCTATAGCAATTCTGAGTGGAACGGGTATGCCCAGACCCAAGCTACTCCACAAGAATCTGAAACATGTCTGGGTATGCTTGTGGCGTTGTGCAGAAGGGATCTGACCATGCAGTGCGGTCTAAACTGCCCCTTATGTGGTGGAACCAAGCCTGATTTACATATGGTCTTTACCCTTTTGTAATGACTTGGCAGGAGATGAATGATGGTCTGGAGGGTTGCCCAGAGTAATGGCAAAGTTTAAGAATCATTCTAAACCTTTTATTTTGGTTTTCCTAGGCTGCAGAGGCCCCTCCTGTCCTTGGGACTCAGTCAGGGATTTGGATTCATTACATTCTGCTCCACATTTGGGAAAGTGCTGTATTCTTTTTTTCTTGTGGGACCAGCCTGGTCTCATTTGGCAAAGACCATCAGAGGTCTTCATCAAAAGCAATCTTTCAGGTACTTTTAGGGCATGCTCAGTTTTCTTTCCCACACATGTAAATAAGCATTTGGCTAACGGATACAAGCAGTATATTTCTAGCATGGCTACAAATACTAGCAGTATCCCGTGCAATATAGACGTGAGCCAATTGAGCCTATTAACCAAGACCACAGGGACCATTCAGCCGAAGTGTTATATTGGTGTAATATTGCTACAATGTTCTGGATTTGACTGATGATATTGGTCATGTTATCACTATAATGGGGAATAAACATACAGCATCTGATCCAACGAGAGCGGCAACACCCTCTTTGGAGGCCAAGATGGTGTCTTACACCATTCGATTTTGCAGCACTATTGTACAAATAGCCACCAGCTCATGAGTAATCGGTAGAAGGGACATGGTGGTGTCGTTAGCTCCTCTCTCCAGCAATAAGGACAGCTTGGTGAGTTTATTTCAATTCAGTTTCACACCAGCCCCAGGCATTATGTATCCCATGCTATCAATGAAAATCTCCCAACCAGATTCCCTTTTTTTGCTTGGGGCTGAGGCGAACTTTGAAGCGTGTCTGATATATCCCACATAACTCCCACTCCAATAAAGGGGCAAACAGAAGTAAGCATTGACCCCACAGATGTAGTATATTTCACAATTGCTTACATACCGGCATCAACAAAGGTGAATCCTTTGTCAAAAGAAAAGATCCCATTTTGATGGTCACTATAGTACTGGTGGGTAGCTAGTATCTGAATCGGCGTATTACAATAAACACAGATCCTTTCTTTGTATAACAAAGAAGACCTATAGCAGGGGGGGGGAGGTGTATTGAAGCAGGCTTCCTTGGAAGCAGATCTGGGGCGAGAACATTTGGAGGGCCTGAAAATGCCATTTTGGAATAGTAATCAATATAAGATTTAGGACTTCAGGTTTCAGAGACCAATCTAAGATCACTACAGCCACCCCCTCAATTAAAAGGAAGAGGAGCAACAGGGAACCCTGAAGCCAGATAATGGGTGAGATGAGCACAGACCCAGCAATAAGTAACATTCCAAATTCAGGCATGCTGCCAGGTTGCATGTAGGAAGGTGTTTATACGTTCTACTCAATGGTACACATCAGGACCTTGTGATTCCTGGCACGACGTGTTAAATGTAGTGATAGTAATGGTGAAAGGAAAGACAGAATAAAAAAATATAAAAATATCATCATGATTTAGTAGTCTGCTCGAGTGCAAGTATGGTATTTAAGTGGATAGTTCTTTGCATCTCTTTTCAAATGCAGATCCATGAAATTTGAAAGATACTCAGTGGTCCACCAACTAGAAATGAAGAACTGAAGGAGATCAGATTGAAGTTGGAGAAGGGAGTTCAAAGTAGCAGATATGAACGTAGGGATAAGAGTTGAGCCTGGAATGGCTACAAGTGACCATACATGCTCATTAGGATGATCAGACTGCTTATCAATAGAAACAATGCAGCAGCACCACTGTAAAAGGAAAACCAAAATGATTTCAAGCAAACAATGTTTTTCCAGTCCCTCTGGGGGTCCCTTCCAGTCTCCTCACTACTGTCTGGCAAGCCCAGCAGTCAATTGTCCTTTAAATCCTTTGGGTCACTTCCAGTATCATCCTCTGTGGGTTGAAGATTGCATCTTCTGCGGCTGTAGAGTTTCAAACTTGCAGAAGCAGACAGCAATGGTTCTTCAGCAAGACTGATATCTGCATCTACTGGGGGGGGTGGGTTTCTGCAGCTCATTAAAGCTGGCTGAAGAGCCTCTTCTGGAGTAGCTCCACAATTTTGAAGAGATGGGGCAGCCTGAGGTCACGCCTCTTAGTGTTTGCATGGAGGTATAGAGGAATATGTGGACGAGGCTGGCGTCCATGTTGCAGTATCAATTGAAGAATTGGGCATGGAAGAATTAGGGGTTGTTGCTGAGGCTTCTGGTGGGGACCAGACCCTTCTGCACTGGAACACATGTGTCCAGGATGGAATTACCAGATACTTCATAGCTGTCTGGGTGATGAGTAGCACTTGATGCGGCCCACGCCAACAGAGATGTATGGTGGATTTCTGGTATTGGACTTTCAGGTAGACAAATTCGCCAGGCTACAGTTAGTGCAGGGTCCAGTAGCTGGTCTGGCAATGCCTCCTTCACCTGTGAATGGGGAAATCGAATGGCCATCACAAGGGATTTGCAGTAGGTAAGTACCTTCTCATCCTCCAACTCAATATTCAAACTGTGTGCAGCCACAGGAGGTGATTCACCCATGATTTACCCATGCGTATTGGGCACCAAGTCAAAGTTTCATGGGGTGATAGAACATGCCTGCTATCAGGGTTATTGCGCATATTATATAGTAGTAAGGGCAGGGGCTCAGGCCATCTGAGACCGGTCTCCTGACACACCATTGAAAGACAGAGTTTAATATATCTGTTCATGCGTTCCACTGTCTGGCCAGACTGTGGGTGATAAGCACAGTGAAGCTGCTGGAAAATATGGAGAGTTTTACAAACATCCATGATTATTTGCCCAGTAAAATGGGTGCCTCCTATTGCTATCAATAATGAGAGCAAAGCCAGACCTGGGTATAAAGTCAATGAGGAGGCGCTTGGCTACAGTGGCAAAATCAGCCTTTCGCAATGATAGGCTTCCAGTCAACCAGTGAATACATCTACGACAACCAAACAATATACATATTCCTGACACTCAAGTAGCTATTTATCTACACATTTAGACCGGATGTGCCGATGACACCGTTTTTACCACTCTTCCCATCTATTGTACTAGGTGCAGAAAATAATTGCTACAATAAGTCTATGCCACATTGGGGAAGTAGGGAGCAAACCATTCTCGGTTCACAAAATCGAACATTGCTCCCTTCCTGGAATGAGCCACAGAATGTTCTAGTCTTGTATGATAAGTTAGAATCAATACAGGTGCTACCAGGTGGTCATCGAGTGAGCACCAAAGGGTGTCTGGATGCAATTCACAAATTCTCTTGGACCATAGCTCCTTTTCAGACTCTGGTGCTTGATCTTGCAGCACAGCCAGACTAGAAAGAACTGCAATCAGTGACTGTGCAACTTAAAAACAGATCAGGACATTGTTAGGAACAAGGGGGATGTTTAGAGCTGCATTTTGAGATGATTTGTCAGGAAGGTCAGTACACATGGCAGTAAGGGTTTGTTATATGTCATTTCCCTGGCACTTGACAATTGCCAATGCAAAGGGAAGCAAAACCGCTTGTAACAAGCAGAAACAAATATCCCATTTAGAACAAGGGTACTAGCAGAGATCATATAGCCCCTCTGCCTTGAAAGGATACCAAAATTGTGCACTACCCCATAGGTTTATCTAGAGTCATTATAGGTAGTGGCAGTTCAATTCTCAACAAAGATTCAAGCTGTAGTGAAAAAGGAGAACCCACACCCCCCTGGGACCGGCCCTTAGTGCAAATAAATCACTCCTAATCACCTTCCCACACAAGTAAGGTTATACGAAGCACAATGAACTCAGTCTGGAAGAAAGCCAATCACACAGAATACATGATGCTTGCATTTATTTCTATAGTGTCTAATGAGAACTAAGCAGCAATTTACAGTAATATGGGAATAAAAGTGCAAGCTGGATAATATCAATTGTCAGTCATAGATGAATATGCAATTATTATCTTACGCTCCTATAAAATGTAGATGACGATATGATCAGATCACACCCGGGACCCTTGCCGCTACAGGTGCCCGGCACTCCTCGAGAGAGGAGGGGAGGACTGGCCAAGCCCCCCACAATCCTACACCAGAGCGGGGGTGTGATGCTAGGAGTCTCGGCCCAGATAGTGCACAGCTCGTCGTCCAGGCACTGTTCCTCTTCGTCCACGCGTCTCACCAACAGCCGAGGATGAGTCCCTCCCTCACTGGCCCAGGTATAGTTCTCTTATTAGGGGCTGCACGTCAATCACTATGACGTACCAGCTCTTCGAGAAGCTTCTGGGCTCATCCTTCCGGGCAGTAAACATGTTTTCGCCTGGAAAGTTACAAGACTGGAAACAGTCAGTCTCGGCTCCCATACTTCGTGCACGTTGTTTTGGGGAAGGCCTGGCATTCTTGTGTTATCAGTGCACCTGACTCACAGAGCGAAGACGAGCAGAGCTGTGCAAAGCTGTGCCTGGCTCCCAAGGGCTGCGTAGAGCCTCTTGCAAAGGCTAGATGTTTATGTCTTCATGAAGGGCCTTCACAGTTAACCCCTTACAAGCATGTGGGCTCATCCAGTTCGAGAGGCCTGGCTGATTTCAGCATTTTCCTCCACGCTTCGAATAAGCTCTAATATACACAAGATAGCTCAGTAGGTTAGTGCAAGTGCAGGTTACTGCAAGCGCCTAGAAGCTTATCACGACATTCCACCCCTTTCAAAGTGAGGCCTGGAAATGCTGACTCAGTTCCATGATTTAGAAGCATGTACGGTGTGCTGTAGGCCGATTAAGTGTTTTTCTAGCGCAGTCATTCTAGTATAAAGGAAAGACATTCTGCGCGAGAGCCCAATGAAAACGATAAGAATGAATATTAGGGAAATCAGCAGCCACAGCAATGGATGCAGCATTAAATTAAGCAGCTTAGTGGAGGAGGGAGACCATCCAGTGAATACATTCCACCAGTGGTGAGTAGTAACTGATTGCAGATGGTCAGCAGTTTTGATTAATTGGTTCCTGTCTATCATCAGCTTGCACTCTGCAGAAATAACTGAGGTAGCTAGCGTCTGGAAATCTTTCCAAGCTGTTTGGGCAAATTGTCTAATAGCTTGAAGCCGGGCAGTAATCACCCCATAGGGTAGAGTCCAGTTAAGCAAATGCGTGAGCTTGGTATGCAAAGTAGTGTGAGACCACTGGGTTAATAAATATAAGGTGTGAGTAACAATGTCTAAGATAGTCACAACCTGATCTACGCAAAATACTTGAGGATTCCCTAATAAGCTGTAATTGTTAATAAGCAAGGAATGATTAGTAACTATGCAAGCTTTATGCTATCTATTTGGAAAATGTCAGTCCCATTAATGTGGTATTGCATCCAGGTGCACTCTCCTGTTACGGGATGCATGCAAGCGTCAGGAATCCTCCCCGTTTGGGGACACACCCACCCCTGATCCCAGGGCATGCAGGTGTGACTGTGGATGGTGTAGTTTTGGCTATGTAACCATTCCCCTCGTATTTGCGGCACCCACCAAGAACCATTGATTTTTATAGGCAATACTATAAAAGGACACCATATTTCTAAAGCATAAGCGGTTCTACTAACTTGCATTAAAGCATGGCATGTGTTATTCATGCAATCAAAAGCAAGCGGTTTAATCCATATGTTTGCTGGTAACTGTAGCTCTGTGTGCCAGTGGGTTGAGGATAGTCGCCCCCATTCGGAGCAGAAAGCCAACACCTGCTGATTTAACAAAGTTTGCCATAAAATGCATCGTGTGTCTTTAGCAGTCTTGTTGACCTGCCCTATGGCAGAAAGAATTTCTTCATAGCTAAAAGTCTGCCATTTTCATTGGTTACCAATACTTGTAGCAGTGTTGCGCAGGGTAGGGCAGGGCTTATCAATGGGCCCCACAAGGCCAGGAGTTTTATAGCGGCGCTGGCATCAGAACCCATAGTGGCTAACTTAATGCGCACAGTTTCTATGTCGAAAGCATTTAAAGCTCCCGTCCCCACCCCTGCTTCCGCCGCAATCAATGAATATACCCCCTAGCTACGCGCAATTTGGCGATGGGCCATAGAAATTGACTCCATTTGTAGCAGCTTGGTAGTACTAAGGAAACATTGCCTCGAGATAAATCTATGTCTAAGTGCACCTCTGTAATGATAGACGCGTGCATCACGTGTTGTCTAACTACTGGAAAATCTAGCATGTTTACAGTTTCTACTTTGTGTGACTTGAAGAAAACCATTCTCCAAGTGGGATGCCTGCCATATACAATATCAGTTTTAGATACAAACACCATACTACCATCCTGCAGTGGCTGTTTCAATGTACAATTGTATGAAATGCATTTAGTCAAGTTATAGTCCAAAAAATCTTGGCGAGTACACTCGCTGCAGTTCTTGGGACAGAAGAAACATGAAACATCAAACAAATTATTGGATCCATTCACTGAAACGTTTGGGCCTAAGATTTCATAAGCACCAGTCATATGAGTCAGTGACAAAAGGTGTCCGACAATATGCCAAGTTATCACTTTTGCAGTTCCATGTGGATACTCATTTGTAGCGCTTTTCTCACAGGTTACGGTGCGGTTGTAGTTATCACGCAGGACTGGAGCATCAGGTGTAGTGCATGCGATTCTCAGAGTCCATGTAGCGTCTTGCATCAACCCATTCTTTACAGAGAAAGCGTTTGCTTGGCAGGCCAGGTGCACCCACAGAAAGGTAAATCCCATCCCCTTCATACTGCTCTACGTTCGTGGTGTGAGCCTAGTAGCGGGAATATAAACAGGCATGTCAGAATTTTGCAAAAGTACAACATAAGTACTTCCAACACCTTTACTTAACACTTCCCTAGCCTCAGGTTTTTTGTTTGGATGGTGAACCCACACCTTTTTTCCCGTGCTACCGAAGCCTCCTTACCCCCTCAGTGTAGTGTCTGGGGCTTGCTTACTTTCAACCACTAGGGGAACAACTGCTTGCTTGCAAATCAATTGTGCAATTCGGTCATATTTGGTTAATGGTACTGCAGATGCACCAGCGTTATGTAAGAGTACCAAAACAGTCCCTCTATAGTCAGGATCAATCACACCTCCCAAAATGTCAATGCCTTTTTTCGGCAGGCTGGATCGTGCAGCAATGCGTCTATAAGTGCCAGCCGGCAATTTGATGCCAATACCCAACGAGATGGATTTGGTTTGCCCCGTTGGTATAACATCATCCTCACAGATAGATAGATCAAGCCCAATGCTGCCTGCAGTGGATTCTACCTTCTCACTTGTTAGTCTCACAAAGGGTGTCTGGCGGTTTCCCAGCGGACGATTGTTCAGTTCAAACAGTGCTTGTGCCAGGTGTTTGGACCACCCCTTGAGAGTGTGAGTCTTAGTCAGCTTCTTTATTTGTTGCTTGAGCAGCCCATTGCTGCTTCCACCAGAGCAGAGGATTCTGGGTACCGGCTGATGTGCAGTGTCCATTTGATGCCTTGTTCTAACGCCCAGTCTTGCACATTGTGTCCAGCAAAATGGCTGCCTTGGTCTGATTGGATTTCATCCGGGATGCCATGGTGCCTGATGAAGTATTCCATTCCTTGCAAGGTAGCCCGTTGATCTGCATGGGCGACTGGATAAGCTAACAGCAGTCCAGAGTATGTGTCTACCATGGTCAACACATAGTGCTTTCCATTCTTGGGCGGTAAAGGGCCAATGTAGTCTACTTGCCATACGCTAGCAGCTCTTTCACCTCTTCTCAAAGGGCCTTGAGGCTTCCTCTCCAGAGGGTAGTGCTTCACTTCGCAGCACACGGAACATTGGGAGGCAGCTTGTCTGGCTTGATCAATGGTAATGGGCAATTGTCTCTTTTTAGCCCATTGATATGTTCCTGTTTGCCCTAGATGCCCAGAGGCTTCGTGTGCCCAGCCCGCCATTTCTTGCAATACCTCAGCTTCTTCAGGTGTTGTCACTGGTCGAATCTTTGCCATTTGATCCACTTCGTTGTTGAACAGGGCAGCCAGTGAGGTGTCAGGGGGCATGTGTGCATTGACATGCCCAATGCAGATTTTGCACCTCTCACCTTTGCACCACATCTCTTCCCAGATGTCCGACCCTCCCTAGATTGGAGTGTTCTTGATCTGCCAGCCATCTCTTCTCCATGCCGGTGCCCAATACGTCAGGCCTTGATACGTGGCCCAACTGTCCGTGTATATGTATGCAGTCTCTGTCTCTTTCACCTGTTCAATCACGGAGGCCACCGCCTGCAGTTCAGCATATTGACTGGATCCTCCCACACCTTCTCTCATCAGCAGTGTTTCTCAGTGGGGCTGGAATGCAACAGCTTGCCAGTGTCTTTGCCCTTTATCATATTTTGCGGTGCCGTCCGTGAACCATGCATATTTTTGTTCTTCCTCTGTCAATGTATCATAGGCGGGTGCGACTTTGAAGGGAGATTCTGGCAATGTCACGGGGGTGCTTGGTTCAGGCATCGCATCCAAGTTCACTGCCTCCAGCATTTGTTCCTGCAGTCTGGAGACCCCTGTGCGGCCAGCTTTCGCACATTGCTGTAAATACCATTTCCATTTGACATGAGTGGCGTCTTGCGCTCTGCCACTTTTCCCACTTGCAGCAGTGTCGCGCACCCAGCCCATGATCGGAATTTCTGTGCAAATTGTCACTGGTTGCTTGCCTGTGATTCTTTCAGTCTCGACTAGAGCCCAGTACACTGCAGCAACTGGTTTCTCAAGCAGAGTGTATCTTGTCATAGGATCTGTGAGCTTTCTTGACCAGAACCCTTGCGGCACTCTTTTCTGTCCTTGCTTTTGCCACAAGCTCCACACAGCAACATCATTGTAGACAAGAATATCCAGTTCAAAAGGATCAGTTTTTGTCATGGGGCCCAGCGTGATGTAATTCTGCAAAGCGTCCTTAGCCTGCTGAAAGACAGACTGTTGCTCTAGGCCCCATGTAAAATCATGTTTCTTTCTGGTGACTTTGTAGATGGGTTTCAGTATCAGGCTTAAGTGAGGTATGTGATTTCTCCGAAAACCCATTAACCCAATAAATCTTTGTGCCTCTTTTTTATCTGCTGGTGGAGCCATCTGCTGAACCATGTCAATTACAGGGTCGGGAATTTTCTTTACTGACCCAGACCAGATTGCACCTAAATATTTCATCTCTTGAGCAGGCCCCTGTACCTTTTTGGGATTTATGGCCCACCCCCGGTCTTGCATGTGTGTGATCAACTTTTCAGCAGCTTTGTCTACATGTTCTTTCTCAGCACTGGTCAGCATGATGTCATCAATGTAATGAGCAAAATACACATCATCCAACCGCACCATCTTTAAGTCTCGGGCAATCAATGCATGACACAGAGTGGGACTCTGCAAATACCCCTGGGGCAATTTAGTAAAGGTAAAATGTCTGTCTCCCCAAGTGAAAGCAAATTGGTCTTGTGATTCAGTGTCAATATCAATGGAGAAAAATGCATTGGCCAGGTCAAGGACCACATGCCATTCACCCACTTCTTTCCTAAGGTTTTCAATCAGAGTAATGATGTCTGGCACCGCCGCAGCTAAGGGCGGCACCTTCTTATTCAAAATGCGGTAATCAATTGTCAGACGCCACGCCCTTTCTGGGAGCGGCGGACAGGCCAGATAGGCGAGTTGAATGGACTGACTGCCGGCCTCATTATGCCAGCTTTTACCAATGATTCAATAGTTTCACCGATCTCTTTATGTCCTCCTGGCAACCTGTACTGTTTCACGCACACTGGCTCAGCAGGAGCAGGTAAATGCAAGGGGGACCATTTGGCATGCCCAACCACCACGGGGTTAACAACTCTCACATGGACCTTCTGATTGCCAAAAACAAACTCACCTAAATCTGTAGTCACACTTTTGCCCAACAACACATCCATGCCAAGGATATATTCCGGTATATCTGCAATCAAGACATTTGCTGTGAAAGGCAATCCCTTGCCAATTGACATTTTTACATTAAAAGCTTTTGCAACAGTTTCTGCTCCCCCATACCCATTGACTAGGACTCTGGGACCAGATCCTTTACTGGGATTGCCATTCAAAATGGTTCCCTCAGCTCCTGTGTCTAATAGAGCCAAGACGTGTTTTACTTTCTCATCCAAATGCAATGTAAGTGGCATAAAAGGGCGTCTGTCTCTGGGACTGGTTCTCTTTATTAACCGTACCTCAAAGACAGAGCCAGCCCTTCAATCAAAAATGGGGTCTGGGACCTCCCACTTGTCCTTTGCTAAATCAGGGTAACATTTTGGTCGCACTTTGGGCTTCAACACATCTTCTTCAGGGGGTGCCGAGGGCTTAGTTTTTCCTGATCCCTGTTTTCTCAATTTCTTCCATTTCTCAAGCAGCACAGGTGTGGGTTTACCGTCTATCTCTTCCCTTGTAATTCCCGCTTTTAGCAGGTCCACCCACATTTGTATGCGTGTGACCTTGATGGTATCAGTTTTCTCTTTGGACTTTACATTTTTGCCACGCTTTTTCTCTGAGTCATTACTCGCAGCCACTGGGCGTGCCGCTTTGCGCACATCCAGCTCTTCTAATTGCCCTAACAGAAGTGCCACTTCACCAATGGGTTTGCCTTGCGCTGGTCCCAGCAATGAAAGCAATGCTCCCTTCATATGGCTCGGAGCGTTTCGCAGCAAGCAAGCGCGCATTCCAGCTGTAAATAACTCCCTGTCAGGACCTGCAAAATTTGCACTGTACAGTGCACACTGCAAACCCATCTCTCTAAGCTGATCTGTTGCTTCTGTTATTGATCCCCAAATGCCCCAATTCTCTTCCATATCCATCGGACTCCCATACAAATTCAATAGGGCAGTCTGAAACCAATTAAACAAGTAATGCGAGCCTTGCTGCCCGAGCGCAATGCGCACTATCTGCCCCAGCATTACATTAGTAGTGAGTGAACCCATCTTTAACAGTTCTTCTGGGGTTAAGAAGATCGCATCGGCACCCGTATCCCACAAACGAAGATACCACTTTAGAAGTGCTTCACCTACCTTCTGTCTGAACAATTTGGCAACCTCTAAAAGTTCAGTCTGTGTATAATCACGAACAATTCTAGTATTCTGAATGTTTCCACCGCCAGCTTGGCCTTTTGACTTGTTAGTGATTAACGGCCGCGCTGGATAAACACATTTCTTTGGCACACATTCCAGCTCCTCTTCATCAGAGCAGTCTAATTCTGCAAGCCTGACTTCAACAGATTCATCCCAGCCACATGTTTGTTCAGTTTCGCTGTCACTAACTTCACCCGACCATAAATTTGGGTCCCAATTATCTTTCCTAATTAGTGCCGAATCCTTATCTTTCACGGATTGCCCCTCCGCTGTCTGCGCTTGTGCGTAGCTACACGCACAGCTAAGGAGGCACATCTGTCCTCCATCTGATCAGCCCGCTTAACGGACAATTCAAGGGTCTCTCTCATAATTATTTGTTGCTCCTGGAGCAGGGAAATCTAATCAGTTAATTTGCGAATCTGCGCATCTTTAAGCAATTCATTCTCATGCAACTTCCTGAGCGCCTGCAGGAATTACCAGCCTATGTTTTCTGCTGCTTTTAGCTCCCGTCTGCATTTCCCAAGCGGCAAACTCTCCAAGCACTCACTAATTACCGCTGGGAAAACATCATTTTCAAGCATGTCCCATGCCCTCGGTGCCGAGGACCGATGCAAAATGTCTGCCACACCCGACTAAGCATTTGATGCCGGCCATCCTGGAATGTGACAGAGTGCACTATCTCCCACAATGCATTCATCTTTTGCTTGTTTTTTCCAGAAAGGCATCGTGCTCGTAAATCCTGCAATCGGCTACGCCAAATGTAGTGAAAAAGGAGAACCCGCATCCCCCTGGGACCGGCCCTTAGTGCAAATAAATCACTCCTAATCACCTTCCCACACAAGTAAGGTTATACGAAGCACAATGAACTCAGTCTGGAAGAAAGCCAATCACACAGAATACATGATGCTTGCATTTATTTCTATAGTGTCTAATGAGAACTAAGCAGCAATTTACAGTAATATGGGAATAAAAGTGCAAGCTGGATAATATCAATTGTCAGCCATTGATGAATATGCAATTATTATCTTACGCTCCTATAAAATGTAGATGACGATACGATCAGATTACACCCGGGACCCTCCCCGCCACAGGTGCCCGGCACTCCTCGAGAGAGGAGGGGAGGACTGGCCAAGCCCCCCACAGTCCTACACCAGAGCGGGGATGTGATGTTAGGAGTCTCGGCCCAGATAGAGCACAGCTGGTCGTCCAGGTACTGTTCCTCTTCGTCCACGCGTCTCACCAACAGCCCAGGATGAGTCCCTCCCTCACTGGCCCAGGTATAGTTCTCTTATTAGGGGCTGCACGCCAATCACTATGACGTACCAGCTCTTCGAGAAGCTTCTGGGCTCATCCTTCCAGGCATTAAACATGTTTTCGCCTGGAAAGTTACAAGACTGGAAACAGCCAGTCTCAGCTCCCAGGCTTCGTACACGTTGTTTTGGGGAAGGCCTAGCATTCTTGTGTTATCAGTGCACCTGACTCACAGAACGAAGACGAGCAGAGCTGTGCAAAGCTGTGCCTGGCTCCCAAGGGCTGCGTAGCGCCTCTTGCAAAGGCTAGATGTTTATGTCTTCATGAAGGGCCTTCGCAGTTAACCTCTTACAAGCATGTGGGCTCACCCAGTTCGAGAGGCCTGGCTGATTTCAGCATTTTCCTCCACGCTTTGAATAAGCTCTAATATACACAAGATAGCTCAGTAGGTTACTGCAAGCGCCTAGAAGCTTATCACGACACAAGCACAGGTGAGCGCAATTAGCTCAGCCACCACGGCTATTGATAGGCTTTCAGAACCTTGTGCAGTGTACATACAGCATAACCTACGTAAACTATGCCCCATTTATTACCAGATAGGCAAGAACTGCCAATTAACCGAATCATCTCACGGTTATGCAGAGGAGCATCTCTCAGGTTAGCTGTAGGAGTCATGAAATTCTCTATCACTGCTAGGCTATCATGGGGTTCCTTGATTGAGAGAGTTGGAACAGATGACAGGATTAAAACAGAATATCTTCATTGGGTAACATAAGCAGCCAAAATAATCAACGTCTCCTACTTAGTCAATCTCGGGTTTGAGATGTGTTGGGTTTTGCCCCTCAAAAGTAAAGCCAATATAGGATGTGCCACTGTGACATGGACTGGGTGGCCCTGAACCAAAGCATCAGCTTCTGCACCTTATAATGTAGTACCTGCAGCCGCTGAATGTATTTCTACGCTGTAATGTGCAATTTGACAATATTTATCACCATGCATTTGAGTTAGCACACCTTGCGCCACCCATTTTGTTAATCAAAAAACAAGGTAAACGTTTTCTGATAATCGGGCAAAAAAAAAAGTTTTCAGTGCTGAAACTTTGACCATTCCTGGCTAATTCTAACCAGGTCCACCTCAACTCAGTGTACCAGGGCAAGTGTTCACAAACCAAATCAAGGTAATATTGTGAAGAGGCTTAAATAAATGGTTCGCCCAAAAAACAAATTTATTTCAAAAATAGATAGGCAACATAAAAAAAACGATTGGCGGTTTTTTTTTCGAAGTCCCTATGTAAAATTTTGAGCAATTCAAGCTCAAAAATTGAAAAAGCAAGCACGTGAGCGCATCCATTTTGTGAAATGGCTGCCCGCCTGTGCTGGCTTTTGTGGCACTAATGAAGGAAAAGCAAGCCAGCTGTAGTAAACAAAAGCTACCACTGGGTGGCTTTTCCTTCATTGGTGCCGGGACTTGGAGGACGCGGACCGGAGACTACAGGCAGAAAAGCTGCAGCTGCATCTCGGTAAGTGTTATTTTTTTTTTTTTTTAAAATAAGCACTAGCTGCGTTTTTTTTTCTAAGTTTTCCGGGCTGTAGGAGCCCGGAAAACTTAGAAATAAAACCGCAGCTTTAAAAACGTATTTATGTTTGCGGTCGCTTTTGAAGCTCCCCACGTGGAGCCCTAAAGCCCCAAATTGGAAAGCAGATTTAGGCAGAAACACTGCAGCATTTAGCATTTCCCATTTGGGGCTCTCGGGCCCCCCGTGGGGAGCCCGAGAGCCCCAAATGGGAAATCAGCTGTAGGCAGAAACACTGCGGCATGTAAACACAACCGTGTTGTGTTTCTGCCTGCCTTTGCTTTCACTTTGGGTCTCCGGTGCTCCCATGGCGGGAGCACCGGAGACCCAAAGTGATAGCCACGGCAGGCAGAAACACAACGCGGTTGTGTTTGAAAACGCTGCGGTTTTTCTTTCTGAGTTTCTCAGGCTCTGCCGAGCCGGAGGAGCCTGATAAACTTAGAAAGAAAAACCGCAGCGTTTTCAAACACAATAACGTTGTATTTATGTTTGCGGTCGCTTCAAAAGCTACCGCTAACATAAATACAACGTTTTTAAAGCTGCCGTTTTATTTCTAAGATTTCCGGGCTCCTCCAGCCCCGAAAACTTATAAAAAAAAACGCAGCTAGTGTTTATTTTTATTAAAAAAATAGCACTTACCGAGAGCCAGCTGCAGCTTTTCTGCCTGTAGTCTCCGGTCGCCGTCCTCCGCGTACAGCACCAATGAAGGAAAAGCCACCCAGTGGTAGCTTTTATTTACTACAGCTGGCTTGCTTTTCCTTCATTAGTGCTGCAAAAGCCAAAGCGAGCACAGCGGCGGGCATCCATTTCACAAAATGGATGCCCCCATGTGCTATCTTTGAGCTTGAATTGCTCAAAATTTTACATAGGGACTTCGAAGAAAAAAAAACGCTGATCGTTTTTTTTTTATGTTGCCTATCTATTTTTGAAATAAACATTTTTGGGCGAACCATTCCTTTAACAATTGAATTATATCCCAAGACCCACTGGTGGTAGCCAGCCACCCCCAATAAATCACCTCATTTGCTTTCAGGCTTTGGGTCTCCGTGCTTGAAAAATCACATCAATACGGTTTTTAGACAGGTGTTTCTCCCCCACAGAGATATCATAACCTAGATAATGGACTCTGGTCTCAGACAACCAAAGCTTTTCATATGTTTCCTGTATGAGCAAGAGCTGTCAGTAGATTGTGAGAATCTTGCTCACAAGCTCTAAATGAGGGAGATGCCAATAAGATTTCCTCCACGTACTGGACCAAGACAGACTCCCCTTGAACACCAGCAAATCAAGATCTCTTTTCAGAATTTGGGAGAACATAGTTGGGCTTTCCACAAACCCTTGGGGCAGCCCTGTAAAGGAACATTGTCAGCTTTTATATGAAAACGAGAATCAATATTGACTATCAGGGTGCATAGATATAGAAAAGAAATGAGAGCACAAATCTACCAGAGTAAAATGAGGAGCAGATGCGGGAATACAAGACAAAATGCTAGTGTGGTTAAGAACTTGCACAAAATGATAGGTATCTTTACTGGGTTTCTTCATATGTAAAATAGGGGTATTGCAAGGACTGTGAGTAGGTAAACTAATTCCTTACTTAAGTATTAATTGAATAACAGAGCTAATGCCTGCCTCAGCTAGTTTTGAAATGGTGTACTGAGGGACATATGGAAGTGGTTTTTTTGGGTTTCATGAAATATGTACAGGTTCAAAACTCAGCATGCGTCCCACATCATTTGCATGTGTTCACCATCATTCTGGTGAAACTGTCTTTTAGTCCCTGTTACAATGAGGGAGTGTCACTCAATGGTTTCTCTTTCGAATTTAGGGTTTCTTGTAGCACAGCCAAAAACTCAAATTCTCTGTGCACAGGAAAATTCAGAAAAATACCATCAGGGGAACAATAAATGGTGCAGCGCATTTTACACAACAAATCCATACCCAATGCGTTCACTGCTATAGATGGGCTCAATTAGTAAGCGTGGCCCTCAGAGATAGGACCCAAAATGACAGCAATTGGGTGATTAACAGGATGTGGTATGGGCCTACCTCCAATACCTGTAGCATTAATCAATAGGGGGCATGTGGAAACTCAGAGGCTCTAAAGGTGGAGCGTAAATCTCCAGTGTCATCCACACATGAAACATTTTTACGGCTGATGGCATAGTTAACATGGGGGAAATAAATCCAACGGCCTCAACAGGGCAATAACCTTACAGACCTGTGGCTGTCCTATTACGTTGCACATATTAGGTGGCGGAAAGTGTTGAGAAAAGGAAGGATGGAATTGTGTCTGTTGCTCTGATTGCTTAACAGATAGGTTTGGGCACACAGACTTCCAGTGTCCAAACTCTTAGCACAGTGAGCAAGGGGTCTACTTCTGGATTACCCTGGGTAATTTAGGATGAAACGACAAGTCCCTAAACAGATATACAAAAGGTCTGGTAGTCCCTGTACCGAGAACAAACATGGCCAAATAACCAGTTACATGATTAGTTTCTCACTCAGGAGGGTTTACCACCACGCTCACTGAAGACCAGAACACATGTCTGGGATTGCTGTTCATACTCTTGTTCAGGGGAGACTTGCCTAGCATTTCAGTAATTGGCTACCCAGAAGAGTGGGACCAGACTGATATGCAAATAGTTATATTTCTCCTCTGTGAAAGGTACAGTGAGCTAAAACGTGGTTGAAGATCCTCCTGAGTGGGAACCTATCCATAAAACAGGTTATTTCATTGTGTTCATTCTCAGTCGAGTTGCTCCAAGACGTTTTGCATGAAGGCTGCCCCTAAGGTGAGAGGTAATTGCACCGGAAACATGAAAAATGTTATCTGACTAACTAGCAGCTTAGGATGTCACTGACTACATGGCCAAGTGCTGCTGGACACACAGACAGCTTGGAAAACCAATACTGCAGGGAATCATTGTCATTGGCAAACTCACAGGGGTCACTCAAATATGCATCTGTGTATCCCTAACACTAAATCTGGTTCTTCCATGCCCAGAAACATTTAAGAGTGCAGTATCCTTTTTTACTGGCATAAAAAAACATCTTCTACACTTCTTCTACATTCACTTCGTCAGACATTTACTTCTTCATGCAATTACTTCTTACCTTTACTTAATCTACATTTCCAGATTGTCACAGTGGCAATGGATTTGGTAAGGTTAGCTGTAAGGTTAGAGTTGTGGACAAAGTGGGGTTAAGGGGAATAACATGGGTGAGAAAAGAGGGGGAATTACAGGGAGTCTCCCCCTGTAATGACAAAGTGAATGTTATATGAAGCAACGAAATGAAGAGGTAAATGTGACAAAATTAATGTATGTTGAAGTGAATGCAGAAGAAGTAAAGACATCCATCCAAGAGTGTAGGATCTTGAAGCGAGTCACACAGGGTTGCATACCCATTATAAGCTGGCAATGTACGTAACATAGTTGCAGTGGAAAGGATTCTCTGCCAGACGAAGACAAACATCTTACTGGCTGTTGGGGATGCTCAGTGTTTATTGTTGACTGTACTTCAAGCCTCTGCTCTTCAAGCAAGTGATCTTGCAACCAACTCCTGAGTGCAGTCTTGCACATTCCAACTATGTATCATCCTACTGCAGACAATGTAGAAAGGAGCCCCTTTAACCTTCAAATGGGGGTCAACAAATGACGCCAAAGATACTCAATGTTTTCTTTCATGCATTCTATACTTGCGTCCTTCTAAAGGATTGCAAGCATTGCTCTCATCAGCTGTGCAATATCTGACTTTCCCATGTTATCATGTCCCATTGCTCTTTCGGTGACATAGAGCTTTGGCTCACACACTGTGTGACTTCCTCAAAGGGATGTAGCAAACAGCAGACATTGCACATGAGCTGCCAATGAGCCAGGGTGAAGAGGGCCCTATACAATGTTTGATTGTGACTGTAACTGTAGTCACTTACGGCATTGCTTTGCTTTTAAAGCCAGTTCTGCATATGCAATGGTGAATTATAGCGGGTACACCCAGGCATTTTAACTGGTGGTGTGGGAGCTTGTGCTGCACCTGCAATGCATGACTGTCAACCTATGACTGGCTAACATAAAAGCAGATCATATTTGCCACTGCAAGCATCACAGAGAGCAGAACAAAGGCTGTAAAAATATGCTACCACATTGAAGAGAACATGTGCAAAGACTGGTAATTGCATTGTTTCCCAGCCTTCAAGCAACAATGACTTTAGAGCCATTGTCTGCTGCCACAAAGTGCAATGCTAGTTGAAAGGGAGTTAGCCACTCTACCGCCATCTGCTTCACTTCATCCCAGATGTCTCTCCTGTGTGGCTCCTACCATTAGAGTCTTGCATCCACAAAGCGGCATATTTGCTGATAGCATGCATCTGCTCTGATGACTTCCGTTGCTTGCTAGTATGGGATAATGTGCCTCAATCTACTGTTATAGCCATGTAATCAGCACTTTGCCCACTTGCCAACATAACCATAGTGAACTGGACTTTTCCACCCTCTTACCTGTCCAAGTCCTTTCTAACTGCAAGAACGAATGCATCCTACAATTCAGGTACAGATTGCATGAAGCAGGGGAGTTGCTAGGTCTGGAAAAGACCCCAGGCTAAGCTGATGTCGGAACTGTTGGGACTGTGGGCTAGCTAGTCTTTTGGCTGTAGCTCCTGAGATTCTATCCGGGGCTACAACCAAAGGATCAGGGGCTATAGCCCCCTTAGACCCACCTAGCAACACCCCTGGCATGAAGAGTACGTTTAGCTGGGAAATTGCCAGCGGACATCAGCATTTAGCATCAGCTCTCTGAAATGTTTGTTTTTAACAAATCCATATGGCAGAAGGTCTTCTGCCAGAATTATTTCTAATTTAGCATTGAGCAGCTGTACTTTTGGGTTGTCACAATTGTATTTTTGGGCTACGCTCAAATGACTCACTAAGGCTCGGCTGGCACATAGACATTGTTCCCTACTTTGCTTTTGGGTGATGCTCATGGCACTGGCAGACACACTACTTTCTAAGCGACTGACACACTGCCCAGTTCTGTGTTCACAGCATGGGACAGTGCCAGCATGCTACTGAGCATTTGCTGGCTCCTTGGGATATGCTGTGAATATGTTGTACATGATGTCACTTCATATGGCCCAGCAATGATGGCCTGCCCAGATTTGTCCCTGCCTTCCCACAGGACACAATGTTGCTTTACTGGTGCAGGTAGCAAGATGCTTCTCTAGAACCTGCACAGAGAAATTCCATAATATAGACATGCACTGTCATAGGCTGCTGAGCAGAGGCAGAAGCGGGAACATGATGGTTGGTAATGGTTGCTGTGATGTCTGGTAGCTTCTGTCAGTGATTGAGGTACACCACTGCCACCTCCGGTCCCTGAGGTGTTGCTAAGAGTGTACACAATTATTGCTTTGTGGTGGCATTTCTTCATTCTGAACCCCTATGGGGGATGCACTGGTAGTATGTGCCCTTCCAGGCTGTGTTTGTTCCTCCGACGCTCTCTATTGACCACTGCTGGGGTTGGACTCAGTGTCAGTACTCGTGACCATAAGAAAAACCTGGCCATCATCATCACTACCATTACCATTGCCATCATCAAAATCAGAGGCCAAAGGAGTGGTCAGGGGAAACAGTCTCCTCATCTATCATTGACACTTGGGCATTGCTCTGCTGCCGCTGACCACCTGCAGAGATCTGCAAATCCATCCCGACCTCAAGAACATATCCTTCTGCTGCAGATTATGGGGCAGGCTCTTCATCTGGTACCTCAACACACTGCCTCGCAGCGCAGTGATCACATAGATCCGTATTTATGAGTAACAATCTGTAAAAATGGAAACCAGAGAGCCCTAATCATAATTGGAGTTGCTTTTCTGCCTCAGACACCACATACACTGGCAGCCCCATTTCAAAAGGAGGTAGTGTTGCATGCTCTTCCATCTGGCAACAACCGAACTACAGAAAGTAGCTGGATTGGTTACACCAGTGATATCAAGTTTCTCTTGAATCTTACTGCTTGCATCACAATGCCAATCAACCTGTCACAAATGCTCAATGCCTTGTTTCCAGCACCCCCAAACAATTGTTCGCTCAAACAATCAAACTACCTGTTTTGTCTGTGAGTGCACCTGTTCAAACGACCTGATCTAGCGCAAATTCCTCCTCCATACTGCTGCTAAGTATGCTGAGGCAGGTGATATGTTGCATCACACAGCCAATTAACCTGCCACAAATGTCCATTGTCTGTGGTCATCACCACCTTCAACAATTGTTTTCCAGCTCCCTAAATATTGTTCTGTTCCCCAAAAATAATTCAGCGGCTTATGTTGTGTGGCGGGGTTCTGCCAGTTCAAGCAAGCTGGCCCACGGCAGATATCTCTTCCGTCCTATACTTCTCAGTGCTCAATCAGGTTGTGTGTTGCATCACACAGCCAACCGACCTGCAACTAATGCCCACTGCCTGTGATCACCACCTCAAACTATTTTTATTTATTTATTTATTTTGTATTGTGCATTTGGTTAAAAATAAACCTTAAGCACCAATTTAATAACAATTATCAACTACATACAATTATTTAATACAATGTGAAAACACTTTTCCATCAAGAATAAAATATAATAAATGATTGATTTAACAATTCATCAACGCATGGACATAGTGTAAAGATAAGACATTAAAACAACATACAAAAATGTAAGATGATTCATGTTAATTAAGTCTTTATCAAAGAGTGTACCAAATCCTAACATGCATATAAATAAAAGTGGTAGACTAAAGAGGCGCGTGCAATGATAGAATGAGGAACCAGGTGGAGCTCACAAGTTTTTAAAGTGGTGAAGGAGGGCTAAGGTCTCCTTCCAAACTTGAAGAGTGGCAGTAGTGATGACTAGGGATTCAGCGCTATAAATACTGCTCCAGAATTGGTCAGATTCAATAAATCGTGCATTGACTGCCAGGTGCAAATAACCTTCTACATATCGGTTTCTCAATTGTGTACAAGCTGTTAAGACACGACGAGTCGCTTCCACAGTTGAATTACAAAGACCACAAGTCCTGTCTTTGTATTGGAGACCAATCCATCTTCCTGTGTGCTCACGCGTAGGTAAGATGTGAAAACGTAGATAAATAATGACTATACGGGTTTGTAAAGAGCACAACTTTGTGAGATAAGAGCTCAGGGTCGTTTGCCTGAAACTCTGGGAGCTGTAGCTCTGGTACATCTTTTTCCCAGAGAGTGCTGCAATGTTATTCACCATATCTCTAGTCTTCATTTTTAATAGGATGTACACATTAGGAGATTCGATTAATTTGCCAAAAGTGATACCGATTTGTGTCAAGTGATTACAAGCGGTCACACGTAGTCCGTCCAAAAAAGGGATACAGACAGACAAGTTTGTTCGCTTTGACTAGCTACAAGCTCCAATAAAGAATGTGGACAAAAACAGGAAGAGTTGAGAGATAGATTGAGCTTACATCTCTGCATTAACCACAACTACTTTGTAGTACCCCCACATTTCCATAGCTCTCAACCATTTCTGTCGCAAAGGCAGGTGAAAACAACCGATTTTGTTTTTGGCGGGTGAGAGCCCATTGAAATGAATGGGGGCGTGTAGGAGGCTTGGCGGGTGAGTCAGCTCTGTACAAGGCGGGTGACACCGGCCAAAAGCGTGTGAGTTGAGAGCTATGTATTTCTTTCTGTTCCCCCAAGTTGTGGAAAATAAATGTAATGTAACTGCGTGTGTGTGAGCCCATTCCCAATCAAGCATACCCAGTGGATAGGTAAATCGTAAAGGTGCCAGGCAGAGAAAGTAAAATCTATCAAAAAAATCCTAAAGGCTAGCATGCCTTTCTGTGAACTGTAAATTGCTTTTAAATGATAAAACATTAACATGATAGTATGTTGAGCACTGCCTAAAATCACTCTACCAAAAGTCTCTCCTATAGTATTAAACACAAAACATCCAATGATGTTTTGTTTTAAAGTTCAAAAAGCCCTTCCTAAAAATGAAAGTAAAAGGCTTCAGCTCTTAACCACTCAACTACGAGAGTGGGCGGAGCCTGCAATGGTTCCTTTTGGGAATTCAGGACGAACATACACGCCCGGAGCACTTAAGGGGATTATTAAACAGCAACAGACAAAAGCTTTCCCTCTTTTTTTTTTTAAATATGTTTATTTTTAGAACAAGGCAGGGTGGTAACAATACATATTCAAATCAAGGCATGTTATACATCATAATGAAATTGCATCTCATTTTCCCTCTGTCCCCTCTCCCCCCAGTTGTTTATCCCAGGTAGGTGTCGAAAGTCTCCGTTCATTCCTCTAGCGCATAGGATGTAAGTCCGTCCTCAAGGATCCTCCTGGCCAGTTGTGGTTTGTAGGTCAAGGCCGGAAATTCCTGGTCATAGTCAATTATTGGTCCCCAAATGTTCCGGAAGCGGTGGAGCAGACCCGCTCTGGCCGTCGTTACTCTCTCTGCTATCAGCACGTCCCATATTGTTACCCACCAAAGGGACATAAAAGGGCCATCCACGGATTTCCATGTGCGGGCGACCACTATTCTACCCGCTAGGAGGCATTGAGATAGTAACTTGGCTTTGGCTTTGGCTTTGTCTCTGGATCGTGGGTAGATTCCGCTTTCCCTCTTTTTAAATGTTCCTTCTTTGTGTCTTTTCTTGTAAATCCATTAAAAGCCCAAAAGGTCCTACAGAGAAAAGAAAGGAAAATGCTCCAGCTCTCAAACAGCAACAGACACCAGTCCACACCACCCACCTCCCTCCCTCGAAGATTCCCAGTGACTGCTGAAGATGCCATGTGAATCTACATGCCCGAACCCATTTACTTGAATGCCTTAAAAGTTTGATGGAACCCAAATACGGTGAAAATTAGCCACAAAATCTCAGAAATATCTTTGAGCGAGCAATCAGCTACAGGCACTCTTCCTCTGAGAATACAGTACCCGGCTCGTTTAACAAACTCTGGGGGCATTGCTACATATCCTGGTGCCCAGCGTGAAGCGCTTGCGTGAAGTGTTTTGGGCAACGTGTTCTGTGGAATGCTGGGAAGCTGAGACGAACGACTGGGATCAGACATGGTACCCGAACTTCAAATTACTTGATTATCTTGCCTCTCTGACTCTATTATCTTCTCGCTTGCGAAGGAGCGACTGTGGCCCACAGTCTTTTAGCTCCCTCGACAGATATAGACGCTCTGAATTACCCCCTACTTCCTGTGAATTCACTAAGCAGCGCTACAGCTAGAATCAAATCAGTCAATATTATGATATTGGTTTATTTTGTTTTTTCCCCTAAATAGTGCGACAGTGCCACAGGGGGGGTGGGGTGGAGGGGGGTTGCAAATTGATATTATCTTTCTAGCTGGGACACGCGATAAGTGTCTCTCTGTACTTGACGCAGCCAGCCCAGTGGCCTGGCCACATAAGTATTGGGAGGATAGCTCAGCGGCAATGTGCTCGCCTTGGAAGCAAGACTACGTGGAGCAACACAGGTTCGATCCTCGGGTCCGCACTTAAAAACCTCTGGGTATTAAGCGTGTTATAAATAACCTATCATATCATATCATAATTGCCATATCTGTTACTCATTGCAATTCTGTGCTGATAACATACGAAATACAAACCCAAGTAGGCCTGGTTTACACAGCGCCACGGTAAGTGCGGGGAAACGCCAGCAGAGTCCCATAAACTGCCCCAACTCCACTGTCAATGCCCCCTACACAAAGAAGGATAAAAAAGACAAAAAACTGAGTGCATCGGAAGCTAACCTCTTTGCAACTACCCAGTCCACGATCACAGGCTATTTTTCCACCATTGGTACAAAGCTGGCTTCAACATCGCCTGTTTCGCTGCCGGCAGATCAAGGCAGAGCTGATTTACTGGGCTCCGTCCCAGATCCGGCCGCGAGGTCTGAGGACTTACAGTACATAAACCCTATTCATGATGACCCAGTGGCTCTCGCTGAAGATTTTAATAAAAACATACTTGGCCCCCAAACTGTCAATAGATAACAATATTTCATTATTAAATATGTGCACTAATTTAAAACGTAATTCTCTCGGTCCTCATACTGTGTGCTATGACAACATTATAAGGGGTAACTTGTCTAGCAGCCCTTATCTGGAAGAGCTGGCTTCTAGCTCAGAATCATCGGCAGATGAAAGCTACTGTGAAGAGGCGCTGACTAATTCACCGAGAAATTACCTAGGACCTACTATAACACCTTTGAACTCAGAGATCAATAATATACTAGCTAAGATTGAAGTATTATTTGCCCTTTGTCTGGACATGGCTGCCGTGCAATACCATTTAAAGTCAAGCATAGCTAAAGTGGTTGATACTCTCTTGTCTATCCACCCTGAGTCTATTACTCATGTGAATGGAGATATGATAGGGGGAAAAGCTACCTGAGGGGCCCAATACAGACCCGGCCAGTATACCTCTAAACTTATTAAGAAGCAAAACACAGACGGACCGCCACATGGTGATACTGGATCAACAGGTGGAGAGCTCGACTTCCTCATGCTCATCCCTAATAATACAAGACTATGTAAATATAACCACCTGCAATGAAGATGACACTCTGGAAGCATTGTCCCCTCCCTTACCTTGTCGCGCTCTGAAACACTTGTGTATGAGCGCGATTTAAATAAAATATCATATCAAATATCATATCATTGTGCAATGAACTCTCCATAATGAAAAGCCTGCCCTTGTTAGACAAAATCAATGACCAACATGTTGTGGTTACTCAGGCCTCTCTTAAAACATCTAAGAAGGTCTCTTTTTCAACCCATCCCACTGCCCCATTGGTTAACCGTTGCACTGGGAGCGGAGAGTCCACCACTCCACACCAAAGAATAGTAACTAAGACACATGGAGACGTCTCTATGAGGCAGGTAACTTTACGAGGCCCAATGCACAAGTGGACCCATCCCAGCCCTAAGGTGTTTCTTCCTCCGGAGTCGGTATCCCTTAAGGCTGGGCCAAAACAGGCTGTGTCCAGCCATTGGTGTGGTGCCCAGCTTAAAAATCACGGTATATCTAGACCTGTAAATAACCGATTCGAACCCCCTGCCTGTCAAATGCCTTAGAGAAGCTCTGAAGCATGAAGCCTCTGACCCTTCAATGGCCAATTTTTACTGTCCTAATAGTGGGAATGGGGGGTAATACTGCTGCCCGGGCTAATTTCTCTTCCTTATGGCCAGGAGAGAGGTTCCCTCTTGATTGTCCAATGCCCAATGCCTCTTCCGAGATGCGAAATTTAGGGAACCTGGTGAAGTTAGAAGAATTGTATCCTATGGAAAATAGCCCCTTTATTAATCACTCTTTGCTACTACACATGTGGTCGAACATCACTAGGCTCTCTATGATTAGAAGCAGAGACATTATCCAAATTGAGCTCCCCAAATGGGATAGTATAACAAACTGGGCGTTGATAGCATTTTCATCACCTGTAGTGGTTTAGGTGTATAGGTGGATAAGTCCATTAAGTCGATTTCTATCGACTCCTCTTCTCTCAGTTCACGGATCTCTGGTTCTTTAATTTCCTTCTCTTTACCCAGTTTTCGTCAGTTTTTCTCTAGATCTGGTTTCTTTACCCTTTCTCTAACACTTACTCTTGACTGTGAAAGAGTCAGGTTTTTGATGCAGGTATGGCTGCTGTTGGATTTCTGTTTTGGAAGACTTGCTTGGTTCTTCAGTTTTTTAGCAGCTGTGTTCTTAATTGTTGCTTTTCTGGCTTGGTTTGCCTCCGATTTTTCTGAGGTTAATGTTGCCCCCGCCAAGTTCATACTTTCTTCTTTTTGGTGAAAATTTGACATATTTTTCAGTCAGATTTATCTTTGTCAGCTGTTTTGTTTTCTATTCGATGTTCTTGTTCAATACCATTGTTCTTTTCAGCCCCTTCATCTTTTGTTTGTGGTATTTCTTGTGACCGCTGTTCCATGTTTATTGCCGGTGGATGCTGGGGTCGTTGTTCATTTTCCTTTCTAGGATTCAGTGGTTTATACATTTTGTCAATTAAAATTGATTTTTCTTCTTGTGTTTGTGGATTACCCCCTTGCGTCCTCGCATTTAACTGCAGTGTCACCCAGTTTTCTGTTCCATTGAAACTGTTCGTTGCCTCAATTGTTTTGAAGCAGTCCGTGTTCCCACCTGTTTCTAAGGGCATAACGCCCAACCCTTCCGACCTTCGCAATGTTCTCCTATTCCTTTTTTCTTTGATGATGGGCACCAATATATTGGGAAGTAATTGCGCAACCCTTGCTGAGCTGTTTTCCATGTTGTCCTGAATGGCAGTGATAAAGCCTTCCACGAAGACCATTTTTGTATGAACCATCGCTATCATAGTAGTGTAGTCTTTTAATGTCTCGTCCATGGCCTTGTGTAATTTCATGAAGGGTGCTAATATTGTTGTCAAGGTTGATACCAAAAGAAAGTAATTTTCACTAGATTGGGGCTGTTCATGCAGTACTTTCAATACAAGCTCTGCTCCATCTCGGATCGCTATGGTCGTTGTTGAAGTTTCCTAACTTGGGCCTCCAACTATCATCTTTACTTTCATCTCTTTCAGTCATAGTTTGTGTAGCTTGACTTCTTTTTGTTTCACTTGAATTATTTCTCTTTGGTTGAAGGTGGTTTTCGAGGTTATTCAAATTATCTTCGTTGTGATCCTGGTTTGCTCTTTCTATACTTATTGAGCTTTCCAGTAAAATCTGGTCAGATATTTCTAGCCCAACCACGTTGGCCGTTATATTCTGACCTTGGAATTGAGGCTCATAATTTGCAAATTCACCCCTAATTGAAAAAGAACCTTCTCCCCTTCATGTCTCCCACCAGCGTTAGTCTTGAGGGCTTCCACGTGTTTCTTTTCTTGTATTGGATAGCTATACGTGTTCCGTTTTAGCTTGGTAGCTCCTCCTCCCCCAATCTTTTGCCTGTAACATCTATTACATCAGCTTCATTACTCAACTTAATTCTTTTTTCATTATGACCTTTCTGTGGATTAGTTGGATCCGCAGCTGCAGTGTTTACCACCTGTTCCAGGGCGGTGGGCGCACTAACCTTGATGCCAACTTCAACATCAATGAATTATTTCTTTTAGTAATTATTCCAGTCTTCATCATTTCTAATTTGGGCGACCTCATATTCCACCCCGGGAAATTGATCTCATGGGAGTTTTTCTCCGGATCACAGTGAACCCGGTTTGTCTAACTGCTCTCTAATTGCAGTTGTAGCCGAGGTGCCGGTCTCTCCTCCTTCTCCACCTCTTTGAGAGATTTGTTCTCAGTGCCATAGATCCCTTCTTCCAATATGTTATCTCTTTCGGGGTGTTGTGGGCCACACAATGGTTTGTTTCTGCTTCTCCCCGGAAGCTCTACCTCCTTCGAGGTGGCCTCCACAACACTTAGCTCGCTGATTTTACGGGCGTACAGGTTGTCAATGTACTGAGCCGTGCTAGCCCCAATCTGGACTTCAATACTGAACAGGCAGCCGACATTAATTATCATGAAATTCGGATGGAAGAGGTTTCTCCGTCTGGTCTGTCTCGTGGGTTTGGCTTTTCATAGGGCTGGAAGAGTTCGACATCATGTCCCTTTGTGGCTGTGATCAGTGTTCCCCACCTCCCGCTTCCCATCTTTATTAGGGGGGGGGCGGATCCTGAGTCTGACCCCCGTCCACAGTCCACCTTCCACCTGACTCCGGACACTCTGCAAGTACTCTGCTACGCTTCGCTAGGGGGGCAGATCTTGTATGCAAGCGTAGACAGAGGCGGAGCGTTTTCCTGGTGGAAAGCGAAAAGAGACTCATTCTCTTCACGTTTGCCCTTCACGAGCAAAAGTTTCAAAAGTTCAAATGTTCAAAGGTATCCAAAATAAAGGTTTCCAAGTATCCAAGGTAAAGCCAGGGAAAACGCTGTAGCCACTCCCACCACACCGGACACCCTGCAGGCAATCCGCTATGTTTTGCAAGGGGGGGGCAGACCTTGTACACGAGCGTAGACAGAGGCAGAGCGTTTTCCTGGTGGAAAGCAGAAAGAGACTCGTTCTCTTCACGTTCGCCCTTCACAAGCAACATTTTCAAAAGTTCAACTGTTCAAAGGTATCCAAAATAAAGGTTTCCAAGTATCCAAGGTAAAGCCAAGGAAAACGCTGTAGCCACTCCCACACCGGACATTCTGCAGAACTTTCGTTTTCACAGAATTGAATGTTAAATCCAGGTCCTTCAAATATGAATTACCTGCCACTAGGCTTCTTTGAAGACCTATGCCTGTTTGATCAAAAATGACTATATTGTCTGCATAAATAAGATATTGGGCCTCATTCCGAGTCCGGCAGTAACCATGCCGGTACTACCGGTAGGTTGCCGCTGGCCTCTGAAGAATTTACTGGTGCCTGACTTCCCAGTGCCATCGGGAGATTACAACCCCGGCGGCCCGGAAAGTCAGGCGCAGGTAAATTGTAATTCCCCATTGCCATAGAGTCCCACAGGATTCTATGGGAATGGGGAACACGGAAGCACCGGCACCGTTTTTAACGGTGCCGGTGCTTCTGTGACGGTTTGCATATCGTTGCCGCTGTGCCCGGCAGGGTCAGACCTGTCGGGCACAGCGGCTCCGGCAGGCAGACCTATAGTATGCCGGTCCGGAAACAGCAGTGCCGTTAAGTTTACCGGCACCATTGTTTCCAGACCGGCATACTTATAATGAAGCACATTGTATAGGAAATAGTCCTTGTCGGGGAGGGTACAAACTAAGATTTTTAAAAGCTACCTGTAGATCATGAACATAAAAATTAAAAACAAAAGGGCCTATACACATCCCTTTCTCTGACCACAATTTGTCTCAATCCAGTCACTGAATAAGCCTTTGTTATTAAGTCTAATACAGATCCTTGTCTCACTATGAAGGGCGATTAAAATAGTCAGCAAACAAAGAGGGTGTTTTTTTTATTTCAGATTAGCCCAAAGTTTCGTTCTATTAACACATTCAGATGCCTGAGATAAGTCTAAAAAATCAAGGAAGAGAAGTTTATTCTGTGCTCTGGCCTGGGAAATTGAAAGTTGTAGAATAAAACTATTTTTCGCTGTTCCCACTCCTTTTTTAAAACCTGTTTGTAATTTGTCCAGGACCCCCTTCTGGAGGATGGCCAAATGTTCTAAATCGTTTAGTAGGATTCTAGAATATATTAGATCTCCATCTCGAATATTGTGCTCCATCACTCAGTCCTTGATCATCCCCCTCTATTTGTTCAAGGTTTTTTGTATTTGACACCCATATTTGCAGGCTGTTTTTGCTGAATTAAAAGAAATATCTGATTTTGCAGTTGTTGTTGTGATCTCAGAATCACTATAAACTGAAGAGTTTGATTTTTAAAGTGCTATCGACATTACTTCAATGGATTCAGTTCATCATTTGTGCTTTGGTGCAATAGAAAAGCATATTAACATCGCGTGTCTATCAACCTCTAAGGCAGGCGAAGTCTGATGTCTGTGGTGGATATTCCCATTGGCATCTCTGGAAATTAATACTCTTTTGACTGGTAATAGTGTGTTCATGAGTGGGTCAGCCGATTGAAATCTATGGCGAGTAAGGCCAGATTCTCATAAAGTAGCGGAAATGAAAGGAGTGCAGAAAATGTTCTCCTTTCATTTGTACTACTTTCAGAAATACTCAGGGCACCTTATTCAGAAAGGAGATCTGAGCATGTCAGGATGTGCTGCCCAGCCCCTATATCACAGTCTCCGAGCACAACCGCATCTCATCCAGCATGCTCATTCAGATGTCCCTTGTAACTTTGGTTGCCACATTTCTTGGCACAAGTGAAGAGATGCACGTGAGATGTGTTCTATGTAAAAAGACCGATTTTTTGGCCTACATAAATCTGAAAAAGGAAATGTCTTCACCCCTCAGCCCCAACCCCCCACCCTCTCTTACGGCATTTACTCGAAATCGGGGAGTTTCACCCACCAAACTACCCCACCCTCAGCCCCTGCCGCCTCCCTCCCCTCCACAGAACTCTGCTAACACACGCAGAAACACGAACACCCAACACACACACAAACACACATGTATACATAAACGTACCCGTTCTATGTCGAGGCTGCTTCTGGGTCCGGGCGTGCCTGTCAGCCCCTGCGCGAACTCATGTGCCATTGCAGGGGCTGACAGTTCGTTTTAGAAAAAACACTCTGTGCGGTTACAGAGCGGTCCTTCTAAATCGTCTTTTTTTAAATCGCTGTTTTAGTTTTTGTTTCTTCTCTTTTCTTGAATGTTTTCTTCAATGTTGGTCTACTGTCCTGCGTCATTGTCATGTGGCCTGTATGCACTTTATGCCGAAATATTCTTTGTTTGGAATATTTTTTGTTTCAATTGATTTGCATGTTTTTCACTTTAACATCTATAGGATTGTTCTATTGATGTGGTAAGCTCACCCCATATTGGCATACTGAATGGTGATTGTAGTTTGACTATATGTGTTGATCAAATGAAACAGTAAGGCCCTGATGAAGGACCGAAATGCATTGGCAGTTTCTCAGCATCTACAAATAAATTATCAATTCTTTTTTTGAACCTATAACAAAAAGAACTACTCTTATTTTACTCACCAAGCATTACTGATGACCACAATTGATTAGTAACTAATGATCAACTTATGTATTGAAGCTTAAGTAAACCACTTGAGTGGTAGTTACGGTGTGCAACCCACACCGAAGGCTATTGAGCCTAGGTCTGTTTTTCACTATTAGTTCTATTTTGTTGCCTTTATAATTATATAAAGCTACCATTGACCCAAAAAACACACTTGGACTCTTAATTTATATAAAAGTCGACATTATCGAAAAGCTCTGAATAGTAAACACACATTTTGCACAAACTAATTCTTAGGAATTGCTGGGTATTCTATAGCTTCTATTCCACCAGCATGGCCCCTTACTATGTGATGTAATCAGGTACACAATGTTAGCACTCTAGTTCTTTCTTAGAACTGTACGGGCCTCATTACAACTTTGGTGGTGCGGTAAAAGTGCTGGTAAAAATGCTGGTAAATCCATTGCCTACACTTTTACCGCACCACCAAACTAGAGGCTTGCCGTTGGGGGTTACCAGATTTTTCTCCAGCCAAGAGCTGGAGGTAAATCAGGCCCCCACCGGCAATACTGCCATTCCCCTCCATGGAGTCAAAGACCGCCCTTTCCGCAACCTGTAATATTCCAGAAATTCTGGGATATCAGGCAGTGGAAACGGGTAGGTCAGTTTGTGGGATACCGGCAAACTTGTAATGAGGCCCATTCTATTCACCTTCATCTTAAAGCTGGGTTGCACTAACGTTAGCCTCCTACCCTGCAGGAACAGCTTCCAAGGGTGGTTGTGGAGGGTCATAACATGAAAAATAAGTGTCCTAGACTAGTGGACATTTGTGTCCCCTGCACACTGTATATACTAATATATATCATTCAGGTATAATTTCTATATAGACAGGTCAAAGAATACATTAATTGAATTACTCTTAGTGTTCCAAGTTTTTGGAACAGATCATAGATCACAGTTCATTCGTTCAGATTTATGATAACCCTTTGAAAAAAACAAATACAATTTAATGTTTGTGCTATACATATGAGGTATTAAATCCATACATCGTACATAATGATTTTTAGAAAATAAAATAAAAATTGTGCTTGACGCGTTTCGGGATTCAAAGCCCTTCTTCAGGAGCGTAAAGTTCATCAATTTCATGTACTTCATGAATTTTTTGCCACACTTATAATCTACACAAAGGGACTTGGAAATGATACATTTCTGTCATTAGAAATACTTAATGAAAGTTAAGTGATTAGATAGTATCACCTTCAAAATGGCTGCTTCTCAATACTTTTTTTTAAACACTTTATTTATTATTTTCATATAATATATAGTACAACCAAGCATTGATTCCGAAAAATAAATGGTTACAGTAAAAGAATATAAAGAAAAAATAAAATACATGCAATAGCAAATAAAAGCAAAGAATCACCCAATCATTACTAAATCTAAATACCAACTCAGATTCTTTAAAGTATCATGAAACACCACAGAGCAACAATACAACAAGACAAATCAAGACAAAGGACAATACATAAAACACACTCCCACATCCCAACCCCCCAAAGTCTAAAAAACTCACACCTTGATGTACAATCATTCACTTCCATAAAATTAATTGAAAGGTCCCCAAAGTTCCTCATATACTGTTTTTTTGCTGTCTACATAATAAGCATTTCTCATACCTTGAAAGAATCTTCATATCGCTTATCAATCCCTCCATAAGAGGTTTCTTCCTCATTTTCCACACCTTTAACACCTGTTTAATAGCTACTAGTAAGCATTTATTAATCCAAATTCTAATCAGATAAGCAATATTGCGCCCGCATCTTGGCGATAGCAGATGTACAGATAAGGGGCTCTGCAGGAAATTGATGGTCCAAATTGCATCAATCCTGTTCAACACATCTTTCCAATAGTCCATCACTCTATTACAGTACCACAACATGTGCAACAGAGAACCTTTCTCCTTCCGACACCCCCAGCAAACATCATTATCCATCAATCCAAGTTCATACATACGAAGCAGAGTCCAATAAATTTTACCCCACACTCTTTGATGAATATAACGCAAGTTTAAGTCAATTTTCGTTTTAACCGGGACCTTCCAGATTTGCTCCCACTCCTCTACCGAAATGTCATTGCCCAACTCTTCAGACCATTTTATTCTTAGCTTCTCCCACGAGGCCAACCAAGCACTCTCTAAAGGTGTAAAGGTCATGATATCTGACACTTTCTGCTGTATCACAGTAAACAACCCACATATCTCTGGCTTCTCCATAAATCTAGAGTCCAACTTCTGTCGCCGTTCAGAAAGCAAATCCTTCAGAATTATATACCTTCCTAGTTCCCGCCTACTTAGTCCATACTTAATACTCAGCTCATCAACGGAAACCATTCCATCATCTTCATTCCAAACATCTCCAATTTCTAGAACACCTCTATTACTCCAACTCTTCCAATGCAACATTTTATTTTTAACCTGCAATCCAGGATTACACCATAAAGAAGCTTCTTTATACATATGTAACCCCTGACCATTATCTGTTATCAACGAGACCAATGTATCCTTAGTAACAGCAATTGATTTCAGATTCATAGCCTTTCGAGGTAAGTTCCCAAGTGAATATAGACTCCTCGCATTGTACGGTTTTAACATTTCTGTCTCAATTCTCACCCACCAAGGCGCCGAGTCTTAATCACCAGTCGAGAAAATAAGCAATCTTTTAAGTAAGAAGCCTTTACAATAGTTCCTCAAAACAGGATAACCAAACACACCATCACAAACCTTTCGAGCCATAATATAACGTGGGATCCTAGCACTTTTTCCAACACCCCACAAAAATTCTTGAAAAACTTTATCAATACACCCTAGTACTTTCTTCGTGAACTGTAGAGGAATGGATTGTAAGAGATACAAAACCTTAGGAAGCAGCATCATTTTAATTGCATTAACTTTTGCCCAGATACTTAAGATGACACTTCTTAATAAATAATAGAGGTTCTGCTTCTCAATTCTTGATTAAGCTTGGTTGCGTAATCTCATAAACTTAGAGGTGGGTGGGGTCATAATGTGCCATACTTGGTCTGCGGCATAATTAGCCTGGAAGGTTAAGTGGGATCAGGAATTAGTCGGTAGTGGGGAAAGGGGAGAGGTGTGGCCAATGGTGCCCGTGTTCCTCTCTGTCACTCCACTGGCCTTTAGATCAGAATATTCTCCAGCTGCTGTGCTTTGCTTGCTTAGTGATGTAAGCCCTCTCTGAGGGCTAAAAAGGACTGGGATCTATTAAGCTTTGCTATTTTATTTTGGGATTTCAAACTCGTGTGGGTGAAGTTATTCAGGAAGGCATCGTCAGTTAGTAACTTTTTTCTGTATGTAAATATTGCTTAATTCATAATATATATTATATTTTTATAGAACACCACCGTGTTCATTCTTTGGTAAGTCGCCTAAAGCTTCCGGGTCAGCAGGATAATGGGGAGCCCCTGAGGAGAGTCATGCCTTCTTGGTGCTGGAAAGACCACCTTTGGATGTGGGTGCCCTCTACCACGACTGACTGAGTTAGGAGAGTAGTGTGGAGTGTTGATCTTGCGAGAGCAGCTCCGGCCGTAAACTTGCAAGACTTCAGGTGGCATGAGAAGGAGAGGCACTTAATAAGGGCATGGCTGCCACCAAACTCGGGTCCGGGTCCGTGGTCCATGAATGGGGAAATACCGGGCCATTCTGACTTCGAGGGCCCGGTATTTCCCCATTCAGGGAACCCGGACCATCCCCATTCCCATTTGAGCCGCCATAGGGCTCAATGGGAATGGGGGGCATGCTAACAACGGGCCCATTAATGACAGGCCCGTTGTTAGCATGCTCGACCCCTCGAGGGACCCGCAAAGAACGTCTGGTAAAACCAGACGTCTAGAGCGGGTCCCGCTAGGGGACCTCATAATAGGGCGGAATGGGTTTACCGGTGCCGTTAAACCCATTCAGCCAGGATGGTAATGAGGCCTTTTATATTACAAGGCAGTGAAGATAGCTCCCTCTACTTGTATATATGTTATTGTAATTTATTTTAATTTCAGTATGCCTATAGCCTTATAAAAGGCCTTATACACATTTCAAAGAAATCAACAACATCTAACTGAAATAAAACATAATGTAAATCTTTCAGGTATCAAAAGCACATCACATATCATGTAAATCCTTCAAGATATCAAAAACCACATCACAAAGTTTTACAATATAATAAATTAAGTTAAAACCGTGACCTTTTAAAAACTCCACCCAAAGTAATTGCATATCCAAACTCAAACCTTTATTACTATATTTTCTTTAAAAAGATTGCCGTAGGTGGTTCAAACTACAGCAGTATATAAGTTGTATGGTATTAAAGGCTTCATACTACAGTACTCGGTGCAGTCTTTCAATCTCAGTGCACACCATATTTGGTGATGAGGATGGAATACGTCCAGTCTCCACACTGATAGCTGCTGAAGGACCATTCAAGGAGCAATACCATCAGCAGCATTCTTGCAGACACCAGGTATGACAGTGATTTCATGGCTCCAGTGGGAACCACTATTCATTACGTATGTTGATGCCTTGAATGGGCAGATTACGCCCCAAGAAGGAAGAAGGCTATGCTGCTGAATGCTATGGGGGTGGAAGGGCAGAGAATATTTGCCAGACTGAAGCCTGAGCCAGTCGAGGATGAGGAAGATGATGTATATAAGGCAGCCATCAGGAGGATAGTCAAGAGATTCTCCAACAAGGAGAACACTGTGCTAAACAGAATATGATTTTACACCAGGAAGCAGGAGAATGTGGAACCTGTAGATGCCTATGTCACAAGAGTGCAAGAAATGGTGGCATTTTGTGAGTTTGGGGACGCAAAGAGAATATGATATAAGATATGCTGGTGGTGCACACCAACAGCAGGAAGGTGCAAGACAAGTAAATACTAGAAAAAGAACTACAGTTGGACAAAGCCATTCAGACACCAGAGCTGCGGAAGAGACTACACTCAGATGCAAAGAAATGGCAGGAAGCTTGCAGAGTACGGAGGTGCAGGTCCTTCAGTATCGAGAGTAAGGAGGAAGGCTTGTGAATGATGTCAGTGATGGAAGAGACAAACCGAGAGAACCTCTGAGATGCCACAGGTGTGCAATCACTCGCCGTCTCACGAATGATACGGCATGTCTGGCCAGGGGCAAAGGATGCACCAACTGCAAGAAAATGGGGCGCTTGCCAATTTAAGGTGTGTCGACGGCCAAGTAACCTTGGTAGAAGCACAGGAAGAGATGGTGGAAGAAGAGTTATCTGAAGATGATCAACCCAAAATTATCATGATGAACAGCACAAAAGCCAGAAGGGAAAAAAAACCTTGCTGCCGGATCAAAGTTAATGAAAATGAAACCAGAGTTATGGTGGATTCGGTCATAATGCCCATTTGCACCTAAAAAGAAATGGTGGGAAAACAAGAAGTAGGAGTTAGTAAGACCAAACACCGACCCAAAGTGTTTGAAGGTGCCAAAGAATGCCTGCTGGAGTAGATAAAAGGAAACATAAAGTTTAAAGGCAGACAGACATTAACATGAGTATATTTCTCGGAGGAGGGACCGGCAGTGCTTGGGTGGGATGACCAGATGAAATTGAATGTCAAGTTAGACCAGTCCCAAATACTGCGAGGGTGGCATTACAGAGTCAGCTCCTCAAGAGGATACGATTTAAGAGGTAGGATCATCAGAATGACGGCATCATGTTGTTCTGATACAAAAACAGCAATCCAATGACATCAGGATCTGCATAGAACTGTGCAGCCTCAATTTGGAGATAATCACAGACAGCTACCTATTGCCGAGCATCAATGAATTGATATTGGTGATGGGGGCAAAGTATTTTTTAAATTGGACATTTGTGATGCATATAATCAAATAAGTCTGCATAAAGAGTTGAGGTCACTTACAGCGTTTATCACTCAATTTGGCAAGTACCACTATATCAGAATGCCATTCGGCATATCATCGGCCGCTTCAGTGTTTCAGAGGACGATGGACTCTTTACTACGTAATATAGGAAATGTGCCATACTTCCAGAATGACATCATCATTTATGCGGAAGATGAAAAGACCCATGATGCAGTACTGAGGAATGTGTTGAATAAACTAAACTGTAGGATGTCAGAGTGAAGTTGCAGTATCGGAAGTGCATGATTAAGGTGAAGGAGGCAGACTATCTGGGGTACAAGATAGCACGTGAGAGCATTAGCCACAAGAAAAATCAGCTTCAAGTTGAGGTTGTTCTTAAGTCTGGCGGAATACTATGCAAAATGCGTACAAAGATTCTCTGAAATGACCACGCCTGTGAGGGAACTGCTGAGGAATGGGGTGGAGTTCTCGTGGGGAACGGAGCAGAAGGTGCATTTGAAGATGTACAACAAATGATAGTGGAAGCCCATGCCTTCGATCTTTCAACCTGATGTGGAAGACATACATCACTACCATGAGAGTGCCTATGGGCTGGGAGTCACTCTCACACAGAAGAGGGGATGTTGAGCAAGTTGAGGCTGAAAAAACGATTCAATTATAGAGAAAGAGATGCTCACGTATGCGTAGGCAGTGGAGTATTTCCAGACTTATGTGTGGGGAACCAAGTTTTATCTGGTCACTGATCACAAGCAACTTCTTTTCCCCACTTAAATCCTGCAATGAGTGTGGTAGTAGTTTGGGTTGGACTTCATAGGACCTTTGGACGCCATGAAGGCCGAGCACAGGTACGGAATAGTAATCGTAGTCTATCAAAGTAGAAGACGGAATTTGTACTTGATATCACCACAAGGACAGTGATTAATGTCCTCAAGTCACTGTTTCAAACAGAAGGGCTACCCAAACAGATAGTGACCTATAATGGAGTTCAATTCACACAGAATGAGATGGCCAAATTCATGCGCAACAAAAACATATGGCAGATGAAGGCAGCCCTATATCACCCTCAAGCCAATGGGCTGGTGGAAAGAGCACATTGTTTCATGGAGAGAGCAATGCAGTTAGCCATGGCATCAGGTATGGACCTGCATAAAACAGTGAAAGAAGCAGCGGATGCTCACAGGCTCACTGCCAATGGTACCACCATGGTGTCATCCTTCCACGTTTGAGAGGCAGGAGAGCTGCATCTATGTTAGTGCCCCAATGGCTGTCCAGAGTAAGATAGGATGACATCCTAAACATGGGAGAAGCGGTGTGGAGGATTAAGAAAAGTAAGGACCACTTGAAGAAGTGGCATGCCAACTGCAGGGGGGTTCAAAGAACAGGGGTAAAAGAAGGAGATGTGGTAAAGATCAGACTACCTCACAAGGATAAGGTTGCAGGGTCCTGGTAAAGCAAACCCATCAAGCTTATGACGAGGGGCACAAAATCATATGTGCACACAAGATGGCAAAAGGTGGAATTTAGAGAGAGTGGCATTGTTTGCAAAAGTTACTGTGGGAATAAGCAGTGCACTGCCTCGCACCCAACCAGACAAAAGAAGAGAGCAGTGAGAGATGTGAACCAAAACTGGGTGCTGAACTGATGGATATAGAAGTTGAAGTGAGGGGTCTCAGGGAAGATTAGGTGGAGCCTAGTAACATGATACACACAGAAGGCAGTGAAAGGGGCGACGAAGAACGCACACCCGCTGAAGTGAGTCAGGGTGGCCGTCCACAGCAGGGGAGAAGGACGCCGTTGAGGTATGAGCATTATGTGATGGAATAAGGACATCTTGTCTGTCGAGAAAAGGAGGTATGTGAAGGGCTAGTCTCGCAAGACTTCAGGTGGCACGAGCGGGCCGAGAAAGGAGAGAAAGGGAGAGAGGAGCTCACCGAGCAGTGAGCAGTCTCATGTGTGGCGCTCCGCCAGTTCAGGATTAACAGATATGAACTGGCTGAGGCCCAAGCTGCCTTTAGAGACTTCATATTAGAAGGCAGTGAAGAGAACTGTCTCTTCTTGTATATATGCTATATGGTGCTAAAGGCTTCATGTTACACTAATCAGTGCAGTCTCTCATTGCCAGGGAACAAGGAGCCACTGGAGGCAGTAGACCCCGCGGGTCTGGCAACAGACTCATGGATGGCCAATCACCTCAGGGCACGGACCCAAGGCTGCACCTAGTTCCCCAGTGAGTGAAAGAATGCTGAGGAGAGGCACTTGGACAATGTATCCTGGGGTGAAGTTATGGAAACAGAAGGAACGCCAGTTTACTTCACCCTTGTGGTTGCAACCAATATTGTTTAGAATAAAGGGAAGGCAACTTGACGTTTTGCACTGTGCACTTTATTGGTGTCAGCTGCTATGAGTTTTATTGGAAAGAGAAGCCCTATTGACCCCCGCACAGTGCCCTTTACCCATGTGACCTCTAGCAATATACTATGGCACACAATGGAAAGTTCTACTGTGCACTCTGCTTACCTTGTTTATTTTTAGCAGCAATTACAAATCTAGGAAATCTCCAATTAACCAATGCACTGAACTCTTCGTGTTCAAGGTGCTCCACCTCTAATGTCCATAATGGCACTATGCCACCGCCTCGTGCTGGCAAGTCCTCTATTCTTGTTGCTCAAAGCCTGTCGATAAGTATTTCGAAATGTAATTTACTTTAATGCAGTCGTTTACAATAATAAACGCTTCTATATATGTTATTTCAGGCTAGGTTAAAATATGCTATTATGTTAAAGATAAGAATGTGAAGTGCTACTTATTAAGAGTCACGTTGTCTATGCACGAGCTGGTATGGCTGCATGATACAGCAGAAAATAAAACCCGTTCTTGTCTAGTGAAGGCAGTAAAACAAAAGCGGTGATGGCTGGAAGTTTTAGAATTCATCTTAAACTCTCTGGCACAGCTCTTGGCAACCTACCAGACCACCGTTCCCACCCTAAAAGGGGCAGTCCAGCCCGAGCCACTTGGCAACGGGCCTTCTAGAAGAGACCAGACGAGAGGGTGGCATTTTTTTCTGAGTTGGTCTGAAGCCGAGGGATTTAGTTTCACTGCACACAAACGCTGAGTTGGGCACTGGCAAAACTGAGTTTCTGGGAGACTAGTACATTTCTGTGTTTTTTTCTGTAATTTCAGAGAGGCACAGATCCACCTCACTGATGAGGCCCAACAAGGCTGAAACACGTGTCTGGGGTTGCTGTTGGTACTCTTGTTCAAAGGAGGTTTGTCTGGCATTTTGGTGGTGGACTGCCCTTGTAGGCGGAACAAAGACTGATATGCAAATTAATATTCCTCCTTTGTAAAAAGTACGTACAGTGAGCAAAAAGCAATGGCTGCGGACTCTCAAAGTGGGAAAAAACCACAGAACAGGTTATCATGCCATGTTCTTTCTAGAGAGGGGCATCTGATTTTTAAAAAATATGTTTGCAAGGAACTTGTGGTTGGTCACGCTAAGTTACCTGGGCGAACCCAGACGCTGACCCCTTGCTCACTGTGCTCAGATAGGCACAGCCCCACCTCACTGATGAGGCCCAACAAGGCTGAAACAAGTGTCTGGGGTTGCTGTTGGTACTCTTGTTCAAAGGAGGTTTGCCTGGCATTTCGGTGCTGGACTGCACTTGTGGGCGGGACAAAGACCGATATGCAAATGACGCTGGGCATGGGTAGCATGGACCCCCCACACCGCAGGGGCTGCGGAGACCCCCATTACGCAAGTGCAATGGACGGGATCTCTTAGCAGCAGTCTCGAGGGATGATCTCTGGCACTGCTTTCATCAACTTCTCTGGTGACTGTGCAATTTTGGCGCCTTTTCTGCAGCACAAACAGAGGACGCGATACACCTGGTCAATCGTCTTTGGTTCCTGCAGTCCCACACTCTGATGATGGGGTCTGGATAAGTTGGATTGTGCTCCTGGCACTCTGGCAGGCAAAGGACAGGGGGGGTGTAAAACTCCTCCCCCACTTCCTGCCTGCCCAGAGACTCTGGAGCCTAGGCGGGGACACCCAAGGGTTTCTGCTAAAGGCAAAACACATTACAGGCCTCCACCTCCCAGCATGGTAGAAGAAGGGCTGACAAAGAACAGCCATGCTAGTAATGGTGAAAAAAGAAGGAATGCCCCAAGTTAGTACTTGGGTGCCCCTATTGTGCACTACCGTGGCTATGGACATAGCCTGCAGCAGGAAAATCACACAATAGTAGGTAGGACACGTCCACTGCCACACGCCATAACTAGGAGATTGTCTATGTGACTAAAAAGACACAGGAGCAGAGAGAAGGGGGTTCCTAGGTATCCCTTTGGCACATCGGGTGGTGTGTGCCAATCTCTCAGACTATACATTTTTTAATGAGATATACTAAGGGCCCGATTTATGGAATAATCTGTGTGGAAGAAACAGGACTTGCATGCGAAATTGCGCGCAAGTCCCCATTCGTCGATTCATGTAACACAATGCGTGGGACTTACCAGGAACTTGCGAGGAATCCACGCTGGTCCACCACATCACTGCGAGCCGACGAACGCCTTGCACAAGTCTCCAAGAGAAGGGCCGGCTGGGCCTGCGCAGTCACCTAAAAAGGGGGCGGAACACATGGAATGAAGAAGACTAAGCGAAAATGTGGGCGTTACGAGGGGCATTGCACCGTCAAACAATCACACCACACATACGCGCGCAAAACAAATGTATTAGTGGAATTGAACAGTGAACGCCAGTGCACAAGAAAACACACGCAAATCCAGAAACACCTACGCCACGCGTTAGCAGGCGTAAACGTCAATGTGCACACTAACAAATGCATAAAAAGCATGCACGGTCAACAAACGCACAGATACAGCCACGACAAATGCACCATTTGTTGCAGCAGTGATCCTGGGACGCTGCAGTAGGAAGAGGATGGCCAGGATCTTCCACCCAAGGATCAGCTTTTTTGGAATGCCCGACAACCAGGTCTATGGCAGGTATAGGTTCCCCCCCATATAATCCTCGACCTGGTCACAGAGTGGGAAGATGACCTCACATCACCCACCACGCTCCCAAGCACTGAGCCCCTCACTGTTCTGAATTTTTTGGCCACTGGCTCATTCCAGCGTACCACCGCCATAGTAGGTGGCATCTCCCAGGCCACACAGTCACGCTGCTTACACCAGGTGTTGGCAATCATAACTGCACATCCTTCTGTCCTCCGGCATATCTATATGCCCAGAACACCGGCAGAAAGGCAAGCAGTGGTCCATGATTTTTATGGGGTGGCACACTTCCCAAAAGTGCTAGGCGCCATTGATTGCACACATGTTGCTCTATGTCCACCTCAAGCAACAGAGCACATCTACCGCAACCGGAAACATTGGCACTCCATCAATGTTCAGGTTGTGTGTGATGCCAAGGGCATCATTACCGAAGCGTTTGCCAACTATAATGGCAGCACACATGATAGTTACATCTTCAGAATGTCCCTGCTACACCGGGCCCTGGAAGCTGGGAAGCCTGGCAACACATGACTCCTTGGTGAGTAAGAATGGCCATGCACATGCATGCATGTTGCACACAGATCAATAAACACTGTCAACAAATAACAATGACAACCATTCTCACCTCTACAGGGTACAGTGCCTACCCTCTGAGCACATACATGATGACGCCCATACGCAACCCCAACAAACCTGCCGAGGTAAGGTACAACACTGCCCATATTGTAACTCGGGGCATAGTGGAGCGCACATTCGGAGTGCTAAAGTCACCGTTTCTACTCCATTGACCACTATGGTGGTGTGTTGCTATATGCACCATTGGTAGTCTGCAGGATCATTGTAGCAGCATGTGTCTGACACAATGTTGCAACACAGCGTGGCATCCCGGTGGACATGGTAGTAGCAACCCATCCACACCCACAGGCACACCGCTTGCGTGTGGCTGGGCAAAGGGCACGTGGAGAGGCTGCACGTACCCAGCTTGTGCAATCTTATTTCACCTAAAATCCCTCCCCTGTGGAGTGCACACAATCCCGTAAAATTCCCACGTGCTATTTAATGATGACAATGGGCCAATCCACTGTGCCCACAAAACCACACTGAGAAAGTGACCTTTGAAGTGAAAATGTGTGTGCAACCCTTAGAACTAAAAGACATTTCATTTTGTGTCTCCAAAAGAAACAAATTGAGAGGGAACAACCATGCCAACCATTTAATTAAATGTATTTTTATTTATTTTTTCAATTATAAAGCGCGCATACAACCCGTAGGCATTGAGGCAACTCTTTGGCACCAAAACATCCCATATATAACGTTAAAGGATATTTATACTGCGCACTAGCCCAACCGTAGTGGTCCTCTGGCGCTCTGGCGGATCTGACTAACTAACATACCTGTCAAATGTCTAAGCAGTGATAAAACCTGAAACATCATGTCTGAGCTGCAAGCCATACATGGCCTCAACAATTTACATGGACACAAAATACAACAAGCACAATGGCATATAGCTGCACACATGTTCTAGAATGTGCATGATGTGCACACAAATGTCCCTCTTTTGGGGTGTACAAAAGTAGTGCAGTATCGGCCCACATGTTACTCAACATGGCAACATGACCACAATAAACCCCATCCCCAAAATAACTATTAAAAAGAGGTACTAGTCAATTTTGACAAAGAGGGCGACCCACCAGAATTACCACATCCAGACATGCAGCAACTAAGGTAGCCATTCCATAAGGTTCATGATAAATGCACATCTTACCCGTCTCCTTGGCATGCAGTCGACAGTCAAATTTCATCCCATGAAATAGCCATGATTCCCTGATGGAAGGATCTGCAAAATAAACAAAATGAAACAGAGTGCAGCTAACACATCCGTGCACCCAAAAACACAAGACCCATGGGCACCCCTCAGTGACAAACAACACATGCAAACAACCACTCACAAGTCAACCATCAACATGTGTCCCAGCACACATGCAGCAACACCTGCACACTGCATGCAAATTAAATGCACAAAACACACATACTGACAAACATCCCCCACACTGCCTGTCCCCCTCAATGACATGCAGCAAATATGCATGTCACATATCCCCATTCACTAGACCATGACACATACACAACGCACGCACCAGTCAACAAGCTGCATGAAAATGAGAAGACATCAAATATGCAGATAATTGAGCCCACAAAAAAGCGGGACACCCCTGGAAGACTACAAATGACATGACAAGGCATGCCATCACCTGCGTAGTATTTGGACAGTGCATTGAGCACAGTCATGGGAGCACATTTATTTATTCATTTATTTATTGGTCACTTGTTAGGCGCTTATACAATTAGCAAAACTGTTTCAAAGCGCCCACAGGGCAACAGGGTGGGGACAGGAGAAGGCAGACAATGAATTACAACAGAGATAAATAATTGAATGAATAGTACAAACAAATCATGACAATAACTGGGAGGGGAGACAAACCTACTATGCCTTGTGAGTGTTCAGAACATGCAAGTGCAGAGGGGAGGGGAGTAGCAAAAAAGGTGCTCATGGAGAAGTGCTCTGGGTGAAAAGCTAAGAAAAAAAAAAGAAAAACGTAAGTGCAACCTCCCGTGGTGAGCCTGAGCAAGTGTAGTATATAGACATCGGCTTGGATGAGAGATGTGGGGGATCAGGGCCCCGGGGATACATAAGGGCCCTGCACATCAGTCATGCTACTGTATGACTAGCAGGGAAGAGAGGACGAGAAGGAAAAGAGAAAATCTTGAGGCTTTTTTGGAAATTAAGAGAGGGGGAGGCTATTACACAGAAGGCAGCCCGCCGAGGAAACTGATTGTGCACCAGCTCTCTATTTAGCAAACCGCTTCACACGCAGGGAGTTGGTGCCAGAGGAACGCAGGCATCTAGAAGGGCAGGGTTTGGTCAGGAAGCGTTGAAGATAGAGTGGTCCCCGGCCCCAGATGGCATTGTGGATGATACAGAGGGATTTTAATTTAATCTGTGCTGAGACTGTGAGCCAGTGAAGGCTTTGTAGGGCAGGAGAGATGCAGTCCGTGGACTTGAGACCAAGGATAAGTCTTGCTGCCCTATACTGGGTAAGCTGGAGGGGTTGCAGGGTGGATGAAGGAAGATTAAGGAGGAGACTGTTGCAGTAGTCTAGCCTGGAGAGAACCAGAGCAAGAGCAGGGGTAACATTGAGTCTCTGGGGGAAGGTGATGATGGGTACAGTTACTTTGAGAAGGAAGAGAAGAAGGTGGGACTTCTTGACAACACCCTGACTATGCGAGATGAAGGAAAGGGAGGAGTCGAAGATGACTCCAAGATTCCTGGCTTCAGAGGAGGGGTAGGGGGGAGCCCATGGAGGAAGGCCAGAGTGAAGGGAAGAAGTAAGGTGCAGGGTATCCAATAAGAAGAATCTCTGTTTTGCTGGCATTGAGGCAGAGGTCATTAGCAGTGCACTAGGCCTGGATGGTGGAGAGGCAGTCGTGGATGAAGGAAGATACAAGGGCGTCAGTAGAAAGTTTGAAGAAGAGTTGTGTGTTGTCAGCGTAGCACTGGAAGTTGGGGGAGAAGGAAGCAATGAGTCGTTCCAGCAGGGAAATGTATGTTAAAGAGGCAGGGTGAAAGAAAGCAGCTTTGGGGGCTGCCACAGGTGGAGGAGGAAGTAGGGGAGGAGAAAGGGCCCAGGATGGTTTTGGAGGAACGGTCGGTTAGGAACGAGCTAAGCCAGTCCAGTGCCCGCTCTGAGACACCAAGGGTATCATGGAGCCTTTTTATAAAGAGGGAATGGTTCACTGTGTCACATTCAGAAGAGAGGATGAGGACAGCAGGGGATTTGGAATCGAGGGAGTGATGTGGCTGGGGCAGCGCCGGTGACACCAGGCTTGGCTGCTGCAGGTAAGTCAAAGAAGGTGAGGGTGGGATTAGACTCCTCAGCATGGCGAAAGACGCCCTGGAGTCATCCAGGTTGGCAAAGGGGGAGGTGGAGGAGGTGGCCGTTAAAGCACAGCCCATGGGGTCAGGTGGGGGGTGCTGATGTGGGCATGCATACTGCAGTCTGGCCCGGGGGAACGAGGATGTGCAGGCCACTGTGGAGGTGCTTGTGTAAAATCCGGTCCCTGGGTCATTGAATGCAGCAGTGTGCGCCTGCTGGGATGCCTCCACCCGGACCCATCCCCCATTATCGGCTGGTGTGTGCACCCAGAAGGACACCCCATTACCAATGTGATGCGCTCATCTGGGATTATGTGCTACCCCTGCTGGCCAGATTGATGAGGCGGACAGGTGTCATTTGTGATGATCTGCAGGCTACTTGTAGTCTACTTGCACATCATTACGGTGAGCTATACTGCCACGTGTCATGGATCGCAACATACCTGTTCCTTGTTGTACTCCGTGGGATGTTCCCTGATGATATGATATGATATGATATTTTATTTGTATCGCGCTTGTACACAAGTGTTTCAGAGAGCGACTAGGCAAGGGAGGGAACAAGGGAGAACACAGCATAACATAAAAACGATCTTACTAGGCCCAGTGACATTGAGAACGCGCAAGTGCATGGGAAAGGGGAAAAAGTTCATGGAAGGGGGAGAGTGGAAAGTGCAGAAGCCGAGGAGCGCAGATAAATAAAATAAATAGAAATTTGAAGCAAACTGTGGTAGTGCAGCCAGTAAGTGGCAAGTGCTGTGTTTAAGGCAGCAGACTGGGTAAGTCTGAATAAGTGCAGAAAAAAAGAAAAATGGGGGGGGGCTGTATAGGTACAAATACAGTCCCCAGTGCAAGGGGTGGCCAGGAGGCAGTGCAGGAAGGTGGCAGGGTGAGCAGGTACCTGGGCCCAGGGGACAGAGGGTGGTCAGGTGCACAGTGCCAAGAGTGCAGATCAGAAGGGGAGAAGGGGAGCGAAGGCAGAAGCAAAGAGGAAGGTTTTGAGGTGCTCCTGGAACTGGAGATGGTTCTCCTCAAGTTTTAGAGTGGCAGGGAGGTTGTTCCAGAGGGAGGCCCCAGCCGAAGATAGAGATCTACCCCCAGCTCGTTTCTTTGAAAAACGACTGACCCTGAGGGAGTTAGAGGTAGAGGAGCGAAGACCTCGAGAGGGGAGGTATTTGCGGAGGGATAGCTGAAGGTATTTTGTACCCAGACCCCAGAAAGCCTTGTGGACAATGCAGAGGGTTTTGAATTGAATCCTTGCATCCACTGGGAGCCAATGGAGAGATTTCAAAGCTGGATAGATACGATCCCAGGGCTTGAGGCCAAGGACAAGTCTCGCAGTCCTGTTCTGGATAAGTTGTAGAGGGCGGAGAGTAGAGGCAGGTAGATTTAGAAAGAGGCTGTTACAATAGTCCAAGCTAGAGAGAACCAGAGCTTGGGATACCATGAGCTTCTGGGGGAAGCAAAGGCAGAATACCTCTGAGGAGGTGCAGTCGGAAGTTTGACTTTTTAGAGACATCAGAGATATGGGCCGAGAAGGAAAGTGTGGAGTCAAAGATGACGCCAAGGTTCTTAGCCTCGCAGGTAGGGGTAGGAGGAGGGCCAAGGGAGGCCGGCCAGAGAGTAAGGGGAAAGGATGGAGATGGTGTGCCGATGAGGAGGATCTCCGTCTTGCTGGCATTCAGCCAAAGATCATTGGCGGCACACCAATTTTGAATGGCAGTTAAGCAATCGGAGATGAGAGAGGGAGAGGAGGTGGCCGAGGGCAGCTGGAAAATGAGTTGAGTGTCATCAGCGTAGCACTGGAAATTTGAGCAGAAAATGGCAATGCAGTGAGCGAGAGTTGCCAGGTATTGGTTGAAAAGCCAGGGTGAGAGGTTAGACCCCTGGGGAACCCCACAGATGGAGAGGAAGATAGATGATAGGAAAGACCCCAGTTGGACCTGGGAGGGTCGATCACAGAGGAAAGAGGTCAGCCAGGCCAGAGCCTGATCAGTGATACCCAGATTATCACAGAGACGGTTGAGCAGGATGGTGTGGTTGACCGTGTCGAAAGCAGAAGAACTACCTCCTCAACGTCCTCCTCTGCATGCCAGTCATCCTCCAGGGTGCCTTCCGGCCCAGGTACCAGTAGGGCTCCCTGGTAAATGAGTCCCACCCCCAACGCCCCGTCTGGTGGAGAGCAACTTCGTGCCCACATTGGGAGTCCAAGGCACAGCAGCTGAGGTGGCCAATGTGCCTACCCAGGCACCGACTGGGGTATAGGCAATGGAGGGACAGCAGGCACCCATGAACAGTGCAGGTGCCGTACGCCCCCGAGTACCATCATCAAATCGGAGGGCGTACCAAGATAGCAGGCACTGGAGCAGCAGCTGGAAATAAGGAGGAGGCCATTTTTCACAGGGCAGACCACCCAGAGGAGGCAGGAGGCAAGAGTGAGGCAGGGGCCTCAGGCACAGATTGTCTTCCATGTTCAGACATTATGACAGGCAGATCGTGGCAGAGAGGCATCGGGAACAGGAAGCTGGAGTGGTGATAGCCAGTTCTGATATTGTGTTGCGTCGTGCAAGGAGGCAGGCTGCCAAGCTGGAGGCAACTGGCAGGGAGGCAGAGGATATAGAGGCATGGATGCTGGAAGACCTGCAAGCCCTCCAGGCAAGAACGGAGGCCCGCTTGAGGGGGTGAGGGGTAATGTGGCATGGGACCCAGCCCTGGGGGATAGACTGATTAAGATCTGGAAGGAGGACTAGCCGCTCCTATGTAAATAGTCATTTAGATGTAGGCTTCCTTTTTTATTTATTATTTTCCCAGAACTTGCCAGACTTTCCTTCTCAGTTTTTAATGTTAGACATCGGATTTTTTTCAACTGGACTGTTTTCAACTTCCTTCCCTGTTTTTATTATAAATATTTCTATGCCATACATATTTGATTTTGTTACATTCCACGCTTCATGCAGTTCATTTGTGTGTGTGCAACTTTGATACTTTACTTTTCAGCCAGTGCATCTTGCCATTGCAAGTCACGTGTCTTGAGGCATGCAGTGATGGTTGCAGCTGGAAGGATGCACATGTGCATGACATGTGGGGGTGGGTCCATCAGACGGCTGTGTCTGCACTGTATGTTTTAATTTGCTTTTAGCTGTGCAGCATCACTGTGTGTTTGCCATCGATGTGGTTGGGGTGGAGGTAGGTGGGCTCACTGTGGAGGTGTTCCATGGTCCAGTTAATGGCCCTTTTGTTTGTCATTGCTGTGTTAAACCCATGTCATGCATACACACTGCCTTCTCTCATGTGTTGCTCGACCTCGGACACTGGAATGCAGTACAGAGCCATGTTTGCTATTTCGGAGTGGTGGCACGATTCTCTAGTCTCTGTGACTCATGCACTCTCTGACTGCCCTCCCATTACCCATGCATGACCCTGTCATGTTATTGTTCCCTGTCGGGTAATTTGAAGCACCTTCCGCCCAGGTCACTGATGCTCAGGAGCCGACGCACATGGCATTGTTTGTGTATTTTTCATTTTTATTAGTATGTTTACTTATGTCGTGGGCACACATTCAGTTAGTGTGCTTTGATGCCTTGGCAATGTGCCATGGCCAACATGCACATGTCACTTGCCATTGCATTCACTTGTCACATGTGTATGGGGTGGTCTGGTGAAAGTCTTGATGGGTGTTTTAGCAGATGCTCCAGTCCTGTATGGATCTACAGTGCTTCCAGTTGATCAGGTTTGCGGCTGACATATTGGTGTTACACTTCATGTAGCTGGTAGACCACAGAGCGTTAGTTAAGATGAAGACATGCATTGCACTGGTATTGTGGAAGTCTGTCAGGGGAGTGGGAATGCATGGGGGGTGTCCGCGCTGGAGGGGGTGTCCAGTCTGGAGTGGGATGCCTGGGTGGGTGTCCACTCTGGAGTGGGATGCCTGGCGGGGTGTCCAGTCTGGAGGGGGTGTCCAGTCTGGAGTGGGATGCCTGTGGGGGTATCCAGCCTGGAGGGGGTGTGCAGTCTGGAGTCGGATGCCTGGGGGGTGTCCAGTCTTGAGGGGGTGTCCAGTCTGGAGTGGGATGCTTGGGGGGGATGTCCAGTCTGGAGGAGGCTGCCTGGTTGGTGTCCAGGCTGCCAGGGGGGTGTCCAGTCTGGAGTGGGATGCCTGGGGGGGGGGGGTTAGTGTGGAGGGCCTGGGGGGGCCAGTTTGGAGGGGATGTCCAGTCTTGGGTTGTGGCCTTGGATTCCTTATTAAGGCATGCAATTTCGATGGGATGCAGCCTGGCCTTACGAGGGAAGGCACGCATTTTCTCTAGGTTGCGGACTGGGCTTGCGAGGGAGGGCACGCGTTTTCTCTGGGGTGCGGGCTGGCCTTGCGAGTTGACGCATGCAATTTTGCTGGGGGCAGTCTGGCCTTGCGAGGGAGGGCACACGTTTTCTCTGGGGTGTGGAACATGGGCTTGCGAGGTGAGGCGCGCCTCCTCACAGGGGTAATGGATGGTGAGCCAGGGATGGCACGGAGGCTTGCGCCGTGTTAGTCCTTTTGTTTGCTCTTTGCTGTGCTTGGGGGCATGTGGTGGGCGTTCCTTGCGCAGCTTGTTATTACTTGCACGACGACTAGTAATGCGTCTTTAAATCCATGAATAGACGCAGCGTGCAATGTTTTTTCTGCGCCACAGCCAGTGCAGGTTCCTTCTTGGTGTGCGGACTTTGCGCATTTCTGCACCCCATTCCATGAATCGGGCCCTATATGTATCTATCTATACTTAATAACTGTAGTTGCACTAGGATAAAGAAACTAATCTCAAAGAAGGACCCTATGCAAAACTGCCCATAAGGAGCTGTGTGCTCCAATAGTAAAATACAAATGCCTTTAATAGTTATGGGGGAAAATAAACTCCATAGGATAGGTAAAATACAAAGGGAATAGTGTTCCAAAAGACAGTGCCCCTAAGAATGAATGAGTGGAAAAAGGCTCCCCTCATTCAGGATTTCAGAAAAAAGTCCAGAGGTCCAGAAAAAAGTGCTCGGGGTCTCACTAGGAGAGGGGATGGAGGATAAAAATGATAAATCTCCCTAACAATCAGGTTGCTGTTCTGCTATAAGTGACACCAATTTGTAACTCAATACTTTCACTGTTTGTTAATTTATGTCTCAAGCCATGGCTGCATTCATAATGTAGAACTGGGTGAGCCTTGTGAGGCCTGGGCAGGCCCAAGCCAATATGGGGTCTCAAGCCAGAAGCATCTTTATGGCAGGGAAAAAGGGGCACATGCCCCAGGCCCCCATCTTGGAGGAAGCCCACATGCCTCTCTGATCTAAAGAAGTCAATGCCATTGTTCATAGGATACATCAGGATATTTTATGGCGTGCTCAGGAGTCTCTATTGCTTGTCTGTTGTTGACAAGAACAGCCTGTTCTGATCAAATAATACGGTAATGCTTCCTTTGCTGTTGTTGGCTGTGGCATACATAGTTTGTCGGTTTACTACAGCACAACTCTTGTAGCATGCTTACCTTTCTGAGAGAAATATATTGATCGTGTACAATAGCCAAAGTTTAAATAGCCAAAGACCACTGCAATGCCCTCTTTGTAGGAACCTCCACATGGAACCTAAATAAGGTTAAAATAATACAAAACAAAGGCTTAAGAGCAGCACTCAACATCCTGAAGAGAGAACACATCTCAGAGGCTAGAAAACAAGCACACTGGCTACCTATTAGACAAGGAATTATTTTCAAAACCCTGACAATCACTCTCAAATGCTTAAGCAAAACAGCCCCTCAGTACCTGCCACAAAAAAATACTGAGAGCAAAGCCAAACAGGCCTACCAGACCCCTCTACGCTGGCAAATTACTCACACCCAGAGTGAAAAGGGCTAAAGGGGGAGGAGTAAGCTTCCCCTCAGTCGCAGCACACCAATGGAATGCCATGCCAACGGACCTCAGAACATTGGAATCCTACTGGCCATTCCGCAAAGCCCTGAAAACCTGGCTCTTTGCCTAATCACTGCAAGACGTCTGACTACCCCCTTCACCAATATGTTTACCTTCTCTGAAGCTATACCTAAATGTAAATTGATTTGAAGCTCTGTAAAAAAATGTGTAACTGGTTTGCAATAGCACCCTGATGCCGGAGGGCTTGGGCGCTTTACAAATGGAGAAAATGTATTAAATAAATGCATTTTGATACTTTTGAGTGCTGTGATGGTTCCGCAGATAGCTCAGTGTGTTAAGCACTCATTGCCGAGAACATCCCAGCATGGCCCACTCAGCATTTTCCTGAAGCTGATAAACCTGGGTGTAAATGTACACCAATAAACTTGCACCAGATGGTGGTTGCTATACAAACTAACATAGCCTCAGTATGGTGAAGGTCTAGAAATGGGTTCCTTCAGGGTGGGGGGGATTATAAAAACCTACGAAGCCACCCCAAATGATGAGAATAAAGTGTATGCCCTAAGAGGTGATTAGGTACACAAATTCAAGACTGTGAAACCAAAACGTTCATGCTCGTATCCTGTCTTTGACAGCAGACGATAACGTGATCCTGATCACATCATCTCATATCATTGACATAAATAGCAACGTAAGCATGTACTTTGCAGGTCATTTTGAGCTTTACAATATTCTGTATCCCTTAATGTCTTTGTTTCTGTGGAGTGGTTCCCCAAACGTGTGTCTGCCCAGGCCCCAAAAGTGTTTAAGATGCATGGCCCTGTCTCAGCTCGACCATCGTTTCACACCAGTGCCTGCCCAATCAGGGGGCGGGGGGCGGGAATGACCCACAAGCCCTACCTCTGCCATAAAAAGTACTTGTGGGTAAAGTTTAAAACAAAAGGAGAATGGAAGTTGCCTTACGTGACCATGACCCACATAGACATACAGAGTCACCTGCTACCTGACTTTCTGACCAGCCCCTGTGCCTCCCATGACAGAGAGTGAACAACGAGGCATAGTGTGGCGCAGAGAGGACTGGCGAGAGTACTGGCGACTTGGGAACCATTTGTACAGGTAACTGTGCAGATGTGCTGTCGATGCGGGCTCTTCACAGTGTTCCATTCATGAATTTGAATTTGAATTTTGAGTCATTTATACAGCGCACCAGACGAACTTAATCGTGTTTGGGCGTAGATTCATGCTCTAGCCTATCTGCATTCTACCATCGTCCACGGTTCCTGAGTACAATTTCTGTTTCTCTTACGCACCACCTTCCTCTCCCCGCACCACTATCTGAAAACCAGCACTGGTACCTTTACAGTCGATACCTATTTCTAGGCCCTTGCCCCATCCCCAACATCAACATCTGGCACTGTCACCTGCTCTCATGGATCTACGTGATTCGACTGCGACTGATTTTACAGCAGCTGAAAGGTTTGCATGTGAAATGTACGAACCACAAAAGGTTTGTGCATTTCCCATGCAAACACACATACAAAACCCCGACATACCCACACCCACAACACACCCATGACACACACCCCACACCCACACCCACACCCTCAACACACACCCCCACCCACACCCCCAACATAAATAAACCCCACACCCCCACCCACACCCTCAACACACCCCCCACCCACACCCCCAACATAAACAAAACCCACCCACAACACACCCATGACACACACCCCACACCCTCAACACACCCCACACCCTCAACACACCCCCCACCCACACCCCCAACATAAATAAACCTCACACCCACACCCACACCCTCAACACACCCCCCCACCCACACCCTCAACATAAACCCCACACCCCCACCCACACCCACACCCTCAACACACCCCCCACCCACACCCCCAACATAAACAAAACCCACCCACAACACACCCATGACACACACCCCACACCCTCAACACACCCCCCACCCACACCCCCAACATAAATAAACCCCACACCCCCACCCACACCCACACCCTCAACACACCCCCCCACCCACACCCCCAACATAAACCCCACACCCCCACCCAGACCCACACCCTCAACACACCCCCCACCCACACCTCCAACATAAACAAAACCCACCCACAACACACCCATGACACACACCCCACACCCTCAACACCCCCCCCCCCCCACCCACACCCCCAACATAAACAAACCCTACTTACCTTCTCTTCATGCTGTCTCCCTGCGGCGCCAGTTCCCTTTCACTTCCGTGATCGGGAACCGGTGCCGCAGGGTCCTTTTCTTTTTTTTAAATTTTCTTTTTTTTCACGGTGGCTGCAGGCGATTCCCCTGCAAACCCCGCGCACTATACCGTAAAGTATAGTGAGCGGGGTGTTGCAGGGGACACCCTCGCAGCCCCTGTTTTTTTTTTTCTCAGATGTCCCCCACAACACCCCGCTCATTGTACCACACAGTATAGTGGGCGGGGTGTTGCGGGGGACACCCCCGCATCCCCAGCAGTCTTTTTTTATTTTCTATACTTACCTACAATGCTACCACCAAAGGTTCGAACTTTTGTTGTTCAAACCTTTGGTTGTAGTATTTTTCAGTCTTTTTGGACGGTCGGACCTTTTATTTTCGGTCCGATTGTACAATATCGCTCTGAGTGGCTTCTCCCGATTTCTTTCATTTTCCCCCACGCTGCCATTCAAAGACCTGCTCTCCCTCCCCCCACACCTATAGCTCCCTGGTGGCATGAGAAGGCCAGGAAAATAGCCAGGCAAATAACGTTTTTGTGATCAAAATAACGATGGTCAGTAGTATATGCCTCATTACAAGATCGAAAATAAAGACAGTGCTAATTCTGCCGGACAGGATTACCGTTACCATGACATCTGATGGAATTAGCACCAAATTATGAGTGCACATGTGTGCATCCCAGCCATCGGTGGTAACGATTATTCTGTTCAGTGGAATTAGTACCAAAAACAAACACTGATCGGTAAATCGTCCATTAGCGTTACCACCCAAAAATTGGAGTAACGACCAAATAGTATTAGCGCCAAGCAGAAATAGCATCATAACCAAAATAGGAAGCTGAGTGGCTGCTATCTTTGAAATCCAGTTTATATCACCCATTTCCTGTTGTCATCCACTGGGTGAGGAGGCAAAAATCATGTCTGGGGACAAAACAAAAAGTGTGGTAACAGAAATGAGGCTCAGAAAGTCAAAATCCCCATAAACTTAGCTAACCATCCCTGTCTGCAGACCAAGTCGTGGCACATGCTGCTGAGCTCTTGGGAGAAATTTGTGTTTTGTTGGCCAAAGAAAAAAAGCCATCTGGAAGGTTGTGCAGGAAAAGGTTGCAGCTGTTGGGACAGTGCCTCAAAACAATGAGGACTTTAGAAAGTGTTATTATAATCTAAAGTACAAGGTCCACTCACTTCTGCAATTCACCACGAGAACACAGCAGCCACAGGAGGAGGCACAACACAACCTCCTCCGCCGCCCCACCCCCTACCTCAGAGCTTATCCCCAGAGAAGGAGACTGTCCAGACCATCCTGAACATGGCTGAGGTTGGAGCTGCCACCCTAACAGACCTGGGGAGTAGATGAATGTCCATTTGGCAATTGCTCATGTCATATGAATGGAAAACCATGCACTGCATGAAATCCTGCTAACCCTGTGGCAGGAAATGCCTGCAGGATAGCTCAGAGGCAACGCATTTGTTTTGGAAGCAAGACAATGCATAGCAAAAAAGGTTTCAATCCTGGTCCTGCGCTTAGATACTGGTCTCCAGTATTAAGCATGTTATAAAAAAATGAATTAATTGATGCAAATACCCAATGTAGACAACCAATGCAGTCATTCCATCCATCAGGGCCCAAGGCAGTCACACCCCGAGAAGAGGACCTGCACTAGGAAATAACATACATGAAACATCAGTCACCTGAGATTGACAAGGAGCGCCATTTCCCTGGAGCATCTGATAGTTCCCTGGTACCTACAGTACCACCATTGCATGTCACCCCCACACACATGCCTAAAACATGGAGAATACTGACTTTCAAGTCTGAAATAAATTGTGTCTGCTAGCCTTATGCTGGGAAATTGTTATCATCTCATGCCACAAACACATTCCTGTCAGACATACAGGCTCCAGCTATAAATACACACTAGCAACAAGGCCTGCATAAGATGGATCCCTCATCAACAGTGGGCACAACATGACAAGTGTCACCACACAGGCCACAACATCACGCACCATGAACACGTCCGAGCAGAGATGTCCCCAAGGCAACTTACCCATAAACGCAATACATGCAAAGTACTGGCAGCCCAAGAAAGGGAAAGAGACTACATTGGGTGCATGCAGGCCGTGATGGAAGTGCCAGATGTCCTATGTAGGCTGGCCAGGCTCTTCCTTACACGAGCAGCAAGCCGCATACAATGAGCATGACTGAAATGTACAATCAGACACATAAGAACACTACAAGTGACAGCATTTTAAACTCTCCCAATAGGAGCACAAGTAGGCGAAGACGTTGCCAGCACATTCACCACATCAATGACTGCCACCTCCAACACTGCCCAAACCTCCAGGGATGCATAGTGCAGTTCCACCAGTAGCTTGAAAAAAAAAAACAATCAAGTCAACTACTGGCACCTTCTTGCTTGTGGCCACTAGATCAGCCACCACAGAGCTTGTGCCCACACCAATCACTGCACCATCCCCACCGGTTTATAGTGATAATTTCGACAACAAAAATGTCGAAAGTCAAAATATCGAAAAAAAAATGTCGAAAAAAAAAATGTCGACTTTTTTTTTCAATGCATTTTTTTTTTAAATGGGGGGGTTCCCCCCCAACCCCCTTTTTTAATTTTTTTTTTAATTTTTCCCTTTTTTTAACTCCTGAACCCCTAAAATAAATATATAATTAAAAAAAACGAAAGTCGACATTTTTTTTGTCGACATTTTTTTTTCGAAATTATGACCACCCACCATCCCCACCATATGCATCAGGGACACGGAGGCTGCATTTCCCACCATCACTACTATCTCTGCTACTAGTGGCAGTCATGTGGAAGCAGCACTGACCACTACCACCACTACTGCTGGCAGTCATGTGGAGGCAGCTCCCACCGCCATTGAGGACATTGCCACCTCATCATTTCCTCTGCCTACACCTGTCACCATCTCCAGAGTACTGTGAGGGGTATGGGAGACAGACACAAAGTTGTAGTTTTCTCAACTTTTGACATATTTATTAAAATAGAAAGGATTTCCTTAGATGCAGGCTTCGCAGAGCTACCCTTTTAAAGTTGGCATTAAAGTTGGAGGATTAACTGCTTTGTCATCAAAAAGGATAGCCGATAAAGCGAGGGGATTTTCTAGTCTTCAATCTTTAATTACAGTAGTGGTTGTTTTCACCCTCTCATTAGATACCAAAGTTAACCCCTTGGATACAGGAGACTCCTCAATAAGATGTACAGTTTGTGACGCTTGGTCTCTCAGTTCCCTTTTCAAGCAGACATGACAGGAGTTATACATGTGGCAAGGCGGCAGGACTGCAATGCATGTTCGTCTGAGAATCAATATTCATACCAGATTGACGTAGGGCTGCTACCCAATCATTAAATGCATCAACCAGTATACCCAAATCAAAAGGGCTGGTAAATAAATCAAGCTCTTTGGCAATACTGGCCATAAGGATAGGCCATTGCGGATAAGCAGTACACACTGACTGTGAGGACGAAACTGACAAAGAAGTTACATCTGTTGGTTCCAAAATATCAGATTTAACGTTAGTATCCAAGGGTAAAGGTCGGATCGCACCAGTATTCAGTAATGGGCTGCTCCCACCACAACCCTGCACAGCAAGCGCCATGGCTGCAGTCCTCCAATGGAGGAGGAAATTCGCTGTCACAAGGCAGAGCAGGCACAAAATCAAGCACAGAGCAGAACACGACCAACTCTTCCACCCATGGGAGCAAAGTGCCTTCAGCGCCGGAGGCCAAGGTAAAAGCCCAGGGTGTGGCCTGGCATCAAGGTGCATTTCAAATTGTTGCAGCCAGATTTCCCATCTGATGGCTGCTCCCGTGGTGAAAGGGTCAAACGGCGGCATGAGTGTGGACAGCGCTGGGTCAGGGTGGTCAGTGGTAAGGCTCTTTCTGTTGGACGAGCTCGTGCTGGCCCTCGCGGGCTGGTTTCAGAGCTGGACATGTTGCTAAGGGGTTAATGACGGAAGGACGCTTTCAGTGAGGGCGGTTGTTTGGTATACTCACCGGTGTTAATCCTGCATCCTGCATTTCCACGGGATATCTTAGGTCTTACCTGTAGTGTGGGAGACAGAGTTTCCAGGCTGCTCCAGTTTACTCTAGAACACGAGAGATTTTGGCTTAAAAGTGACTTCTCCTCCTCTTTCAGAGATGGTGGCAGCAAAGCGTTGGGCGTGTAAATGACTTTACCCCTGTTGATCCCAGTGACAATGTTGGAATGTTGAGGGAAGACAGTGATGGCCTCACGGATGTGTGTGTCAACACGCTGCTTCCTGGAATGTTCGAGATGTGATTTGAGTGCCGGCATAGTTGCAGCTGACACGCGGCGAGGGATGGAGTTTTTTTTCTTTCCGGTGCGCGTATGATACGCGGCTCTCGTTACTGTTGTGGCCGACACGTGGCCTCACAGAGCGCTCCGCTCTGCAGCCGCGTGTAATGCAGGGTGCGCGTCTGATCGTGCGGCTTTCCGGAGGCAGTCAGCCTCCGCTCACTGAAGAAGGGGAGCGCAGCCCCACGTGGATCCTTCACGGCCTCGTCGCCAGTGTGGAGTCGGGCCGCTGGATATGTGCGGGACCGACCGTCATACGCAGGCCTAGGCAGACCAGCGTAGGCGCACTGCGCGATGTGGTCGCAGGCAAAGGAAAACACGAACACTTGGTTGAATGCATTAACCCGGACTGGCGTTCTAACGCCAGTTCCGGTGGTACCTTTATTTCCGACGTGTCACGTGACCCGGAACTACCTGGGCACGTGACGCCACACAGGGCTTCCGCAATTTTGCTAGAAAAGCATAGCGTGCACGAGCGACACAAGCTTTCAGCCCAGTGCCTTACCTCATAAACAGCGTCCACCCGGCCAAGCCATGGGGCAGCTGAGGACTTTCCTAACGGCGGGCAGAGAGCGCGGCTGCTCCCGACACGGAGCCCCAGCAACCAGCCCACATGCCAGCACTGCAAGAAAGCTTAGAGGAAAGGCCCTACCCTACCCGATGTCAAGCTGCACGGCACCAGAATGATGCCACCGCCTCCACTGTGATTTGGTGGGGTGCATTGGCTGTGAATGGCTTTCAGGATGTGACAGGGATCTTCATAAGTGAACACTACTTTCATACATAGCTGGCAACCCTAGTATGTTGTTCGTTATGGTCACACTGTGCCCAGAGGAAGGTAACAGGCCATGGGACTTGCAGTTCAGTCACATTTGTTTACCTTTTTCGCTTCTCGTCAACTTGGCAGTTTGACTGCTTATCCAAAATCGAGGCACGCTGTTCGCTTCAGATGTTAATGTATACAGGCAAAGTTTATGACCATGGCATCATGGGTGGAACCCAGAAAATGGGCACCACACTGGCTGATGGTCAGATTGGCATCATTATAATTATCACAATCCATCTAAATGTTCATAAAATGACACTGTTCCGCTACACAGACCCACTGTCTACAGTGTGAGAGGGCACGTACGTCGTAAGTGTACAGTCCACAGCTACTATCACATTGGGGAATTGGGCATGGTGTAGAACCGTGCCTTTCCTGCAGGCACCTGGGCCTGGGAAATGGGCAATAAGGTAATGCTGGTGTGTATTTCTCATGAGCACATCCACCACTTGGAACAGCACTTTTGAGAAGATTGTCTGGGACATGCCGTGCAGTATTCCAACAGTGTTGGAATGGGCTGCCGCACAGAAGTGCAGGACAGACCCAGTTCAGCAGTGGTGGGGTGGCAGTCCTGATGGTGATCCCGCTCAGAAGGCCTGCCTCAATGAGGGTCAGTAAGTCTGGGATGGTGTCGTGGTTCGAGCGGTACAGTGGGCCTCATCACAAGTTGGGCGGTACTGTAATTGCGTTAGTGCCACCCAGTCTGGCGTTATTAGCGCTGGATCACGGGTTGGGCGTTAACAGTAAATCCCCATTCTCGCTGGACTCAATGGGCATTTTCGGCACAAATACCACGCGCTAATACAGCCAGCGGAAATTGCACTGAAAACAAGGTGCTAAATGGGATTTTCACCTCCAGCAAAAAGCTGGAGGTAAAACAGCCCATTTAGCACCCAACTCGTGATCGGGCCAGCCCTTAAATGCGGCGGTAACAGTGTTACTGCCGCATTTAAGGGCTACCACCCAACTCGTGTTGAGGCCCAGTGTGACTTATCAGTCAGGAACTAGGGGAAGGACAGCCACAAGGTGTGGGTAGCCCTGGAAAAGCACGTCTTCTCAGACTACCCTATGTGGTGCCTGCATCCTTCTCTGCTGCAGCACCTGCATGCTGCTGGAGCTCAGTGAACAGTAGCAGGTTGGGGTGGCTGTCGTCCGTGGATGCCATAGATCATGTCTGCTTGTGGATGCATGTTGCTTGGAGGTGTGGTTGAGGAAGGTGTGGGCCTCATATACCCTTTTGGTACCCTTTGTTGGCACCTGTGGATTCAGTTTCCCCCACCTAGATGCTTTTTCCTCCATCTGTGAAGGTGGTGGTACCTGCACTGTCTGTTTGGAGGAATTGCCACCTGTTTTTGGCAGTATTTCTGTTGTACTTTAGATTGTAATACTGTAGAATTATCACTGTCTTTAAAGCAAACACTTTGGTTAAGTGGTGAACCTCGGATGTGTGCCCAGTCTAGAATGTAGAAATGTTACCACTTATCTTCCCCAAACTAGCTCTAGTCCGAGGATTCCTCTATGACCTTAAACTGCCATTTAGGGGAGACTATGCTGTATCTCCTTTGCTGTGCCTGTTTAATGATGTAAGCCCTCTCAGAGGTGTGCAAAGAACGGAAGTGTATTAAGCTTTGCTATGGTACTTTTGGCTAAATAATTCACATGCATGAGATAATTCAGGAAGATATCATTGGTTGGTTACTCTGTAACGCAGTGTATTACTATTGCTTTATTTATAATCCGATTATATTTTCGATAGAACACTCTGCCATGTTCATTCTTACATGAATTGCCTAAAGTTTCATGGCCAGGAGGAAAGGCCAGGCTGCTGAGAACAGGCCCCCTGAGGAGAGTAGTGCATGTTTGATGCTGGAATTGCCACCTTTGGAAGAAGCACCCCCGATTTACCACAGCTAACTAGTATCAGGCGTCACTGGTGGCAGTGGTATCTGCAGGTCTGGTACCGGCCTCATGGATCACCAATTGCCTCTGGGCCTAGCTCTGCCGTCCAAGAATGGTGGTTATCGCTCATGCCATGTGTACCCGGACTCATTGATCACCAATTGCCCCAGGGCGTGGCTGTACTGTCCAACAAAGGTGGTTATCGCTCATGTCATGTGTATCTGGACTCATGGATGACCAATCGTCTCATGCCGCGGCTCTGCCATCCAACAAAATTTGTTATCGTTCATGTCATGTGCACATGGGCTCAGTGATCACCAATTGCCTCAATGTGTGGCTGTACTGTCCAACAAAGGTGGTTATCGCTCATGTCATGTGTACCTGGTCTTATGGATACCCAATTGCCTCAAGGCCTGGCTGTACCGTCCAACAAAGGTGGTTATCGCTCATATGTGTCCCTTACCCTCTTCTAGTGTTAGATCTCCAGTGAATAGCTTGCCTTCTACCACCCAGGAAGAATCTCCAAGGCTGCAACCAATTCTTTGCAGCCCAAGGCGCGGAGAAGAATACTGAGGAGAGGCTCTTGGAGAATATAACCCAGGCTGACGTTATGGAAAGAGAAGGAACAGCAACGCACCTCACCGTGAACTTCACCCTCCCTGTGGCAGTCAATATTGTTTGAAAGGAAGATGTTAATGTTAAAGGACATTTGTACCGTGCACTATCACCACCGGAATGGTCCCCTGGCGCTCTGGCGGCTCTGAAAGAGGAGGGGAGGTTGAGTTGGTGGGAGGAAGCAGGAAAAGTGTGAGAGAGCGGTGATGTGCTGTTGGTGGCCTCAGCCCGGTGGGTCTGTTGGCTGGGCCTGGGGTGTTTGCGGCCGGTAGTCGTCGTGTACTGTTGTGCAAGGCTATGTGTGTTTTTGTTTTGTTGTTGCGATGTAGTGAAGTTTGTGCGGTTTGTTGTGCTGTAGGTTTTGGTTGTGTTTGGTTTGGAGTTTGAGAGGTGTATGCAGAAAGGGAAATTGTTAGTAGAGTTGGTTAGTTTGCGTCTCTATCCTGAATTGATGCGCTCGGCTTGCGTAGTCTCCCCTGATGCGGTTCTGTCCTGATCTGGGTCCGACTGGCATACAGGTTCCTTACTCCTCTGGCCCCCACCTCTAACATGCTCTCTCATAGCTCCCCTTATCCTCCCTTCAGACTCCTTTGGCCAGTACATCTGCCAATGACAACCTCTCAGGTAGTGGGGTGATTGCCAATATCTCGATAATTCCACACCACTGTGGTACCTGGCGGTAATTAAGGGGCGGGCGAAAGTGTTGTGGGATTGTCTGGGGTAATTGACTCAGTCTCCGTGCGTGCCGCCTGTCTTCCATGTCTATTCGGTGTCACCCGTCCAGGTGCCGTGGGAGTTACTCTCTCGGGTCGGGGATGTCCCTGTCTTTCCGGTTTAGTCATCCTTTTTCCAGTTTTGGTTTCCAGGTTTAGTCTGTGGTGTTGTAGAGCCAGGTTTTTAGTGATTGCCTGAATTTTAGGTGATCTTCAGTGTTTCTTATTTCTTTTGGGATGTTGTTCCAGGTTTTTGCAGCTAAGTGGTAGACGGAGGTGCCTCCAAGTTTTTTCTTAATGTATGGTTTGAGTTCCAGGCGGATTTCGTTGCTTGATCGGAGGGGTCTCGTTGGTTTGTAGACTGTTATTTTCTTTTGTAGGAATTCTGCTCCTTGTCCGCTGATTGCCCAGTGCGTTATGCACATTGTTTTGAAGGTGATGCGATGTTTTACCGGGAGCCAGTGTAGTGTTTTTAGGGCTGGAGTGATGTGGTCTCTTCTGGATAGTTTGAGGAGTAGTCTTGCTACTGCAGTTTGGATCCGTTGCAGTTTCTTCAGGAGGTATTCTGGTATTCCGAGGTAGAGGCTGTTTGCATAGTCGATTTTTGACATGATTAGGGCGACGATAGTGAGTGTTTTGTGCGTGAAGGAGAGGAAAGGTAGAATTCTTCTTGCCGTGTGGAGGAGGAAAAAGCATTTCTTCACTGTTGCATTTATTTGTGGTTCCAGGGTTAGGTTGTTGTCCATTAGGAATCCCAGATTTTTTACTATCTTCGATGGTGTTGGTGCGTTTCCCATTTCCGTAGGCCATGGGATGGTGGTTTCGTTCTCTTGGTCTTTGGATACGATCATGATTTCTGTCTTTCCTGGGTTGATTTTCAGGTTGTTGGCATCCATCCAGTTGAAGACGTCTTTAAGACAGTCGGTTAGGGTTGAATGGTCGGCATCGGTGTCTTTGATTTTGTAGATGATCTGAGTGTCATCTGCGTAGTTGTAACATGTGATGTTGTATTTTTTGAAGATTCTGATGACCGGAGTCTGATAGATGTTGAAATCTAGTGGAGATATTGGGGATCCTTGTGGTACTCCACAGTCGTTAACTCGTGGGGTGGATTTAAAAGGTTTTATCCATACCGTTTCTGTTCTGTCTGCTAGGAATGATGGTCCAGCGCAGTGCTGTGTCTGTTATGCCTATGTCTTCTAGTCTTTTGGTCAGGGTGTCGTGGCTAACTGTATCAAAGGCTGTGGAGAGGTCGTGCAGAGTAAGGGCTGAGGTAGTGTTTGGGTCTGCGTTGGTTTTGAGGTCATCCCAGATGATAGTAGTGCTGTTTCTGTTCCTCTCACTGATCTGAAACCGATTTGAGCTTGGTCCAGCAGGTGGTGTTTTTCCACGTGTTCTTGGCTTAGTTTATATACGTAGGTTTCTAGAAGTTTTGCTGGGTAGGGGATGTTAGAGATCGGTCTGTAGTTGGAAAGGTCATCTACGTCACCACTTGTGTTTTTCAAGAGTGCCTTGATGTATGCTGATTTGAAGATCTTCGTTACATTCCCTGTTGATAGTGATAGATTTAGAAGGTTTCTATAGTGTTCTGCTGGCGATCCTTGCGTGAGGATTGATTTGTAGATGTCTGGGGGACATAGGTCCATGGGTGATCCCGCTTTCTTGCTTCGTTTTACCAGCGTTGCGAATGCCACTGCTATTTCAGGAAAGCTTCAGAGTTTGTGTAATGGTTCCTTGTTTGGTTCGTTGGGTTGTATGTTGTGGTTGGTTGGTCGCTTTTGTATGGTTTGACGGATGTCGTTGATTTATTTTTTGAAGTGATCTGCCAGGTTGTTGTATAGTTTTTCTGAAGGGTTTGGGGTGTTATCGCAGCCTGGTGGGTTTCTCATTTCTTCAATGATGCTAAACATTTATTTTTGTGTGTTGGTGGCATTGTTGATTCTGTCGTCGTAATGTCTTCTCTTTGCCTTTTGAATTTCCTTCTTGTATGCACAGATTTGTTTCTGATACAGTGTTTTTTTCCCAGTGTTGTATTCTTTCCTCCATTCCAATTCCATCTTTTTGTTTTCCTTTTTCATGTCTTTTAATAGTGGGGTGAACTATTTTGCCATTGCTCTTTTTTTTGATGGGGTGAACGGTTTTTCTGGGGCGATCTTGTCTATTGTATCTGCGATCCATTTGTGCAGTATCTCTGCTTTCCCGTCTAGGTCAGCTAGCTCCAGTTCTGTAGTTGAGAGTTTCGTTAATTCCAGTTGTTCGAATAGGTTGCTTTCTTTGACGTGTTTCCAGTTTCTTTTGGTGGTGTTTTTGATTTTCAGATGTTGGATGTAGGCTTGGGTAAGCAGAGTGATCATGAATGGGATGATGAGATGGTCACTCCATAGTATTTGTACCGGATGTGCCGTAGCGTCTAGGGTGTGTCCTGCCGAGTGCGTTGCCCCTTTGACTAGTTGTCGTAGTTTCATGGTGCTGAGTTGTTCAATTAGTGAGTTTTGGGAGTTGGTGTGGCTGTCTTCAAACCAGATGTTGAAGTCCCCCAGGATGATTAGGTGTTCATGGTTGATGGCTAAGTTGGTGATGGCTTCTATGAAGTTATCGACAAATGTTGCATCATATGTTGGTAGTCTGTATACCAGGATGAATGTGATGTTGGTTTTTGGGCTCGCTGGATAGAATTGTGAATGTTAGCAAATACCACACTTGGATAGAACTGTGAATGTTAGCAAATGCCACACTTGGATAGAATTGTGAACGTTAGCAATTACCTCACTTAGATAGAATTGTGAATGTTAAGTAAATGCCACACTTGGATAGAATTGTGAACGTTAGCAATTACCTCACTTAGATGGAAATTGTGAATGTTAGCAAATACCACACTTGGATAGAGTTGTGAACGTTAGCAATTGCCTCACTTAGATAGAATTGTGAATGTTAGCAGTTGACTCACTTAGATGGAAATGAGTGAATGTTAAGTAGATGCCACGCTTGGATAGAATTGTGAACGTTGGCAGTGCCGCACATGGTTAGAATTGTGAATGTTTGCAATTGACTCACTTAGATGGAAATTGTGATTGTTAAGTAAATGCCGCACTTGGATAGAATTGTGAATGTTAGCAATTGCCTCACTTAAATAGAATTATGAATCTTAAGTAAATGCCACACTTAGATGGAATTGTCAATGCTAAGTAAATGCCACACTTGGATAGAATTGGGAATGTTAGCACGCGCCACACCTAGATAGAAATGTGAACCTTAGCAACACTCAGATAGAACTGTGGAAACTAGCCTGTGCCGCATCTAGACAGGATTTTGAATGTTGCCAGATCTCATACTTGATTACAGTGTGGGTGTTGGCAGTTTCCGCACTTAGATAGAATTGTGAATGTTAAGCAAACATGGACTCTCAAATCTAGGTACAGCCTCACCTTTGTCTACTGTAAGGTGAAACGTAATGCATTGGGATACCTGGGCCTCTCTCCCGCTCTTCAGGGCTCTTGAATCTAGGTGTGACCTCCGTCTCTGGCTGTTATGTGTTGAGACCCACCTAGTGTGGAACCTAGACCTTTCTCTCACTGTATAAGACTCTCATATCTAGCTATAGCCTCCATCTTTGCTATATGGTGAAACATGGTGTATTATGAAACCTGGGCCTCTTCACGGCTTCGCAGGACACTCAAGTCTAGGTATGGCCTACATCTTTGTCTACTGTATGGTGAAACGTGGTGTATTGTGGGACTTGGACCTCTCTCCCCCATACAGAATTCTCAAAACCTGTAATAGTACTGTAAATTTACTAGTCTTCTTCACAGTCAGAAAATTGCTAGAAATTATTAGCATTACATTGACTCACACTTAGAAAATTGTTAGGAACTATTAGCATTGCACTGAACCAAACCTAGAAAGTGACCACTGTGATAGTACTTTGAATCTACTAGTCTGCATCACCTGCCTGTGCTGTTCTCCTGGAACTGGTCCTACTACGATTGACTCAAACCTAGAGAGTTCATGCTATGATACTGTGATTTATTTACACACTTACAAGATTACACGTTCTTGCAAGATTGATTCACATCTAGTAAGCTACTTTATCTGACATCTTGAAAGTACCCCCTCTGATAGCACTATGACTCAGCTGCATGCGCTGCACAATTAGAACTGCTCTCACCCGCTCGACTCACAATTAGAAAATACCACCCGAGATAGTTCTGTAAGTTACCTACCTATGTTTTAGATCATAACTCAACCCACACTCTAACCTCCCATATCACTACGCTTACTCTCTTCTCTACACCATCACACAATTAGAGTGCAGCTATACTCATCGATCAATTTCAGCATAGCTGCTCACATACAAACATTAACACATAAACACCTCATCATTCTATAAAATGCAGCTATACCCCATGACAAACTGGCCTAGCTGCACACATAAGCGTCCTACAGGCCCAACACAGCCAGAACCCAGTCTTGGTGTCCACCCGCCAGACTGCACACATTCAACTGATATCAATACCACCACACCTAATGTTAGGATGCAGCTATCATCAGGCAATTACATCGGCTGCACACATAACTGGTGCTCCCAAGTACCCTGTAACACCTTATTCTCTCAACTGACCTGGACTACGGTCCCCGAGGGTATACAACCTACCAGCGATTTAAAGTCCTACCAATGATATATAGAGCACTATATAAATGCCAAATTACATAACAACATAACACCTGACAGCCTTTTCCCTTCCCCACAGGAATAAAAGTTGGAGGACAAGAGCACAAGACGAGAAAGGCAAAGCGCGCAACGTGAGAGCTAACTCTTCACAGCAGTTCAAGAGGAGGTGAAAGACGGCACATACCGAGAGGATGACAAGGAGAGAAACGACCGTGCCCTTTCCGTTCAAGACCCGTGAAACCTCTGCAGAAAGAATCGTAAGATCACCAACAATAACCAGCGTGTGTTGCAACAGATGCCACCGGTACATGAGACCATCCTCTGCTGATAACCAAGCCGGGAGAGACGCTGGTCACCGTGGGACCAACCTTGACTCGAAGGAGAAGAAAGCCAAGCGGTTCAGCACAGCCGGCGAGTCAAGGGACGAGTCAATAAGAAACTGAACTGTGTTGAACGAAAAAGTAGCAAGCAGCTAATGGAACTGTGAAAACAAAGAGCTATTGAAGCTAGAGGGGGTATACCAGCAACAGAGACGTCTGGCACCATGAGGGTGCTCACGTAGGAATCTCTGTCGATTACCTGATTGTTGAAACTACGATAACCAGAAGGCCTTGCAAGAAAGCAAAAAACTGGTCAAAGTGGTCATACAGGAGGGGTCTTGCAAAATCCTCTTTACAGTCGAAAGTCTTTGACCGACAGATGATTGTGAATCAAAAGGAAATGAATCCTGCTTGGTGAAGTTAGCAAATGAACAATGTATTAGAAAAGTTGGCAAGAGAGAGCCTGGCAGAGGGAAGCCGAAAAAAGGGGTAAAGCCTGAAGAACTGTTTAAAAAGATATTAAGATTTGTGAATACAAGTAGTATTGGAAAACCAGGCAAAGTGAATTGTCTTCCTTGTCATTTGGGGTTCCAGCCCGGCCAAGGGAGATCCAGTTGTGAAAAGTCATCACCCAAAGTTCACTGAGAAAGGAACTATTCATTTAATCTGTTGAATACGACTCATGAGTAGTCTGAGCCCAGAAGCGAGGGACCGAGGGGTGAAGCCATCACCCACAGTATACGTGGAATAGAACTTTGTGTTTGTTTGTTGAAAACATCAGGCCCTCGAAGGCAAGAGACTTTTGTTAAAAGAGACTTAACCATCGAAGAACCTGATAGCTGGTACAGAACTGTTGGCTCGTGCTGGGAAAGCTCGAGCGTGTGTTGTGCTCCAAAGTCCCACCTTGTCCCGTGCTGAAAATGTGGGGAGGGGAGACGTCAAATCCTGAATCCTGACTTATTATTTGTGAACACTTCTTTCTTTCTTGAGAACATTATCCCACACTTCTTTTTGTATTCAGAGTAAGGATTGGCAATATGTTTTTCTTAGTATCTGCCTATTATAGTGACACAACGCCACTAGGACTGCCTTAATTTTCATTTGATGATCGAAGCTTGCTCCCATGTTAGATTTAGATCAGGCGTTTTTCCACCCTGCATTTCCAGTTCAATAAACACCCTTGAACTGTGATCACTTGCGTCTGTCTTTGCTGTTGCCACCATGATTTCCTTACACTTCCCCCGCTTCACTCAGCAAGTTAAGACGTACCTGCCATCTTGTACGTTGATGACATCTCGCTTCAAACTGATGATCCATGAACACGATGCTCGGCTCCCGACTCTCCCGCAGCCAACACTCGGCAAACACTGTGACGCTCTGCATCCGGACTGGAGGTTTTGTAGATTTGCAAGATTAGTGGAACGTGTAGAGAGACTTTCCTTGAACAGCAGCAGCAAAACGGGATTCCTCTATTGCGCCAAACACTCTGCAAACACCCCCCACAACATTTGTGTGCAGAGATTGTGAGGGGTCAGAAATGAGAGATGGACACAACGTTGCAATGTTTTCAACATCAGCCCTCTTTATTAAAATAAAGGGGTTAGATAACCCTAAAAATAAAGCTGTCTGTCTTGTCGTCAAAATTAACCAAACTGTCCTTGTGTCCAATACATATCTGACCCCACACTAAAAATGAACAATCAAATGTCTACAGTAAGTGCTTCTGTTTTGATTTAGCAAAAGTGTGTACAAATCAAATATAAACAAATAATCCTTGAATCCAGGAAGTGTATTGCATTTAGGATATGCGCATCTACCGAAGGGGGGAACCTAGCGGAGACTGCATCTAGGCGCAGATGGAAGTTAAATGAAATCAACACGGACTGCTTGCTTCAGAAAAGCTGAAAAGATTATCTAAACAGATAGCCTCTTTAGGAAACAACTAAAAGCCTAAAAAGTTAATTTGCCGCAACTGAGGATCAAGCACGGGGACCCACTGAGGAAAAACATCTATCTCCCCAAGTAGTGGTTCTCGATGGGGGAACTGCCAACAGGCCTTTTCCCATGGATCACAATGTGCGTGTAGGACAGTAAGTAGCTATCCTCGGGGGTGCTGTTTAGCAGCCATCTAACGAGGCGGCTTTCATCTAAGCTCAGTACGGAGCGGGTGGCAGCTTGGACACTTGCCAAGCCCATCTACGTATACAGCCTTATAAACGACAGGTTTTGTGAGCAGAGGAGCTGCTGACCACCTGTGTCCAACAACCGCTCCTGTACGACCACAGAATCCCACAAACAAAGTCCAGTTCGGCAGCCGCAGCATGGAAGCAGTCCCGGGCTGCAGGAGATAAAACAGAGCCATGTGTGACCTGGCGGCCGTCTGCGGCACTGGAGGGGGGCCAGCCCGGAAACCCACAAAGCGGCGAGGAGACTCCCTGCGGTGGTGGGCTGTGGGGAGATAGGGCACCCGGCCCATTTGAGGTGTGGAGCTCTGCAGTAGTACTCATTAGGTCAGTTGACTGGAAAGAGGGGTCCTGCCCTCAGAAAACCACGGGCCAGGGGCTCTAAGACTGGTTACCTGCTCATGTGCCGCCACTACACCATAACCAATGTGACGACGCTGCTGTTAGATGTCCAGTGAGACCCCCAGTCCCCCACACGCCTACACACGCACACTCCGAAGAGAGACACGGGACGCGTGTTGCTGGTACAGGGTCCCAGCGGCAACTGCCCTGCTGGGACCTCCTTTAATAACAAAGCGCATGCGCGAGCCGGAACGAGGCTCGCGCATGCTCACAAACCTTGCGTACTACACAACATCCCTCCTTTTTTTCCAAACATAAATAAACATTAACTATAACAAAACAGAACCTGAGTGCACAGGAACAGTTCTCGTCCTCCTAGGAGACCGGGTCCATAATAAAGTCTTGGAACCTCGACAGGCGTTGGCACTGCTCCCTGCTCGGGTACCTTCTGCCCTCCTCTCGAGGTGGTCTCGGTGTCCCGGGACCATCTGGGGGCCCTTCATCTTCCGGTGGTGCTGCGGACGGGTCCTGGGGACGACGCCTCTTCTGGCGCCCTCAGTGGTGCTTCCGGCAGGCCAGCCTCGATCCTCTTGAAGTAGAATATATTTCTCGTGATTGTTCCTCTCTCATTGGCCGTCGTGACCATGGACCCCTTTACATGGGTCACCCCTAGTGGTTGGGCCTCATACGTGAGGCATAGCTTTCCTTCCGGACGCCTGTTTTGGACTAGTACAGTGTCCCCTACTCCAATAGTCTTGTCCTGGAGGTTCCGGCGTACACTTTCCCGCTCGTTCTTGATCATTCGCTCGAGGCGGACGCGGTTGTTGTCGATCACCCCTGGACGGCGCCCCTCCACCTCTGGCAGCAGTCCTCTGGGGCAGCGGTTGAATAGTGCCTCGGCTGGCACAACCCCAGTGGACTGATGGGGGGTTGTCTGATACTCCCGGAGGAATTCGAAGAGGTTCTGACGCAGTTCCCCTCCTCCATCCAACGAGATTCTGAAGACCTTGTTGAGCGTTCTCATGAACCGCTCAGCTTCTCCGTTTGCTCTCGGCCAGAGCGGGGTGTTTGATATCCCTCTCCTCTAAATATCTGGCGAATTGCTGGCCCTGGAACGGCGGGCCATTGTCGCTGCATAGTTCCGTGGGGAAGCCGTGGGTGGCAAACATCTTCTCCAGTGCCAAGATGGTGTGGTCAATGGCCGTAGACTCTACCAGTTCCACCTCTGGGTACCGCGACCATTGGTCCACCACCGCCAGAAACTACATGCCTCGACCCGTGGAGCCAATGTCGGCGTGCACCATGCCCCACGGCTGCTCACTCCTCTCCATGGCTCTGATCGGTGGTCCTCTCTCCACCGGACTGGCTGCCTGGCAAGGAATGCAGGCACGCACAAACTCGTCCACCCTTTGCTCCAGGTCAGGGAACCAGACTTTCAGTCTAAAGCGTGCCTTCGTCTTGGCGGCTCCTTGATGTCCCTTGTGCGCCAGATGTAGCACCTTGGTCACTAAGGATCACGGGATGACAATCTGACGGCCTTGTAACAGAAGGCCGTCCTCCGTCACAGAGAGCTCATTGCGCACCTTCCAAATTGCTTGGAGGTCCTTTTGAGCGCCGGCCTCTCGCCTGGCATTGTTGGTGAGGACTTCTCTCCACTCCCTGTTGTCCGTTGCACCCTTGATGACCAGAAATATCTCGTCTTCCTCAGAAGCATCAGCTATTTCCTGGCGTGACAGGGCCACCGGCAGGGCCGCCTCCACGACATTGTGTACCATTTCAATGCAATCCACCACCTCTGCAGTGTCTCGGGCGTGCCCAGCCCCTGAATGCCTGGACAGGTAGTCTGCTGGGCTATGGGTGCCCTAGCGATATTGCAATTTGACGCCATATTCTATCAGCGACAGCATCCACTGTTCGATCCGTGGAGGTGGTTTGGAGGAGGCGCCCACCATGATCGGAATGAGTGGCTTGTGATCGGTGATGACAACAGGCTTCCCTAAAATATACACGGATGGCGGTAGGGATTTACCGTAACCGGTAAAATACCGGTAAATCCCTACCGCCTTACTACGAGGTCCCTTTGCGGGTTGGGGGATTTAACGCCTGCTTTTTGCAGGCGTTAAAATCCGACCCGCTAAGGGACCTCAGAGCTAATTACGGCACCGCAAAATTGCGGTGCCGTAATTAGCGCCTTCCCCATTCCCATAGAGCCCTATGGGGCAGAAATGGGAATGGGGAAGGGCAATGGCGGTAGGGGGATTTACCGCCCCTCCAACCTTGGAATGGGGCGGTAAATCCCCTTTCCGCCAAGGCGGTGCCGGTATTTTACCGGCATGAGCCATGGCGCTAATAGCGCCATGGCTCACCGCCTACCGGGTAATGAGGCCCAAAGCCTAAAGTGCTTACAGCCCCACAGAATGGCCAGGGCCTCCTGCTCAATCTGCGAGTACCTTTTCGCGGTTTCCGTAAGTGCCTTGCAGGCATCCGCTATCGGGCGCATGAGTCCATGTGAGTCTGCTTGCATCAGAACTGCACCCAGCCCCACCGGGCTGGCATCCACGACTATCTCTGACTCCCTGTCTGGGCTAAAGTATGCCATGGTTTCCTGGCCTGACAGTGCGTTCTTTATTTCGGCGAAAGCCCTTTGTTCCTTGGATGTCCATGCCCTTGCAACGTCGTTCCTCGTCAATGCTCATAAGGGTTCTGATAGCGATGCCAGATCGCGAATGAACCTCCCACAGTAGTTGACCATCCCAAAAAAACGTCTTATCTCAGCCGGTGACTCTGGGGGGCGGCCGTCTTGCGTATGTCTCTCACCTTCTCTGGGTTGGGCGAGATGCCTCCTGCATGGAATACGAACCGAAGAACTCTATATGGTCCTTGAGGAACTCACACTTCTTCCGGTGTAGTGTCAGCCCTAGACTCTGGAGTCTTTCCAAAGCTTGTTCCAGCCTTTTCAAGTGTTCAGATTCCGACTGGGCGAAGACCAGGATGTCATCCGACATATTAATTACACCTTTTAGTCCCGCCAGGGCTCCACGGATGATGTTCTGGAAAACTTCCACTGCTGACGAGACACCAAAACTGAGGGCCTCATTACGACCCAGGCGGTAAGTTACCGCCTGGGTCGTACCCTTACCACCATGGTGTAAACTACGTTTACACCATGGTGGATGGCGGATTTACCGCCCCATTCCAAGGTGAGTGGGGCGGTAAATCCCCATTTCCCATTTTACCCTTCCCCATTCCCATTTTTGCCCCATAGGGCATAATGGGAGTGGGGAAGGCGCTAATTACACCACCGTAAATTACGGTGGCGTAATTAGCACCATGGTCCCTTAGCGCCATGGATTTTAACGCCTGCAAAAAGCAGGCGTTAATATCACCATGGCGCTAACGGACCTTGTAATCAGGCGTTAAGGGTCGGCGCCGTTTACGGCGCCGTTAACCCCTTAACGCCTGATTCGTAATGAGGCCCTGAGTCTTTTAAATTGATATAACCCCTCATGGGTGGTAAATGTTGTTATGTAACGTGACTCCAGGTGGAGTTGCAGCTGGTGATACCCAGATCTTAAGTCGAGTTTGTAAAAGACTTTCGCCCCATGCAGCTCACCCACTATATCGTCCATCATGGGCGTGAGGTGACGTTCCCTCTTTAAGGCGGCATTCGGCATTCTCATGTCCACACAGAAGCAGACAGCCCCTGGTTGTTTGGGCTTGGGGGCCACCACTATGGGGGAGACCCACGGTGTTGGGCCCTCCACCCTCTCAATGATGCCCAAGTCAATGAGTGATTGGAGTTCCTTCTTCACCTGCGCCCTAAGATGGAATGGAATTCTTCGGTGCTTGAGAGCTGTTTGTCATGATTCCTGCCCCTCATGTCCCCAGCCCTCCAAGATGTCAGGCTGGAGCCAGGCCACGATCACCTACATGGCCCTCAAGGGCCTCTCCATCCCTCCAAAGACCCACTTGGAGTCAGACTTGGCGCTTGTGGCACCAGACTCACTCACTCCCATAGGATAACATTGGGGATTGGACTTGTAGTGCATTGATGGGGACAAGATGGATGCCCCACATATTTCGGTTCCCAGAACTGCATGTGCAGTCTAGTCTTTTGGGTGTGGTTCAGCCCAGAGACACCTGGGATACCCAGAGACTATTTAAGCCGCGCCCAGGCTGAGAAACATGCTTTGTGTTTTCTGCACCTGCAGCGTGACACTCACCGTGTTCGGATCGGTCTCCAGTAGGCCTGCATCTTTCTTCTGAGCTCAGCTCCTGCAAGAACAAGAACACCGTTAGGAACAGAAAAACAAAGATGTTCCCAGTCTCACTGCGCCAAGAAATTATAATTAATTGTTTGTGCAAAGAAAAGCCTTTATTGTTTGTGCGAAGTGAAGCCTGACACGTGTTTCAAGCTGTGTACAGCTTTTCATCAGAGGCTTAGGTTGCAGCAATAAAAACTCCACATTTAGAGTAGGACAATGCCAAATACAGTTCTCAAAATGCCTCGCAGGTGCGGAAAGCTCAATGACCGCTTGTTTCAGTCTACTCGTGTTACCATTGCCCAAGGTTAGGAACAGCCTTACCTTGCAGCGCTTCTGCCCATCATTCATCGCTTCTTCTGTTCTGCGGGCATCTTCGGCGGTGTCATTCTCATCCCGGCACGCCGCTTCCTAAGGAAAAGGGAAAAGAACAGAAAAAAGGCATTAGTAAGCATTCAGCAAATCTTCGCTTATTTTTAAAGACTGTACGAGCTTCAAACGCTTACCTGAATTCCAGCCGCTCTGAGGGAACTCTGTCTCCTGCACTTCTCATCCATCTACAAGAGGGAAAAGACACTCCAGGTTAGCGTGGAAACATCTAGAGACGCCGCATACCGCGCTTACTCACCGCATTTCTTCTTCATAACCGGCATCCACGCTGAAAACGTCACGGCACCTAAAAGACACAGAAAAATAACTCAGTTCAATACAAATACAAAAGGGTCGCATCGCGCTCTCACTCACCTTCAGCGCTACTCATCTCAGCAGCACGTCGCCATCCCCGGATGCCGGCCATCATCTAAGGAAGAAAAGGAACGAAGTTAGAGAACTGTTCAAAAGACTCATTATACTTACCTGTCGGACTCTTGCCAGTGAAGTAACTAGGCAGCAACAAGCCCGCATCAATCAACGCACCCCTGCGCTGAAAGCAGGACAGAGAGCACGCTTTCCAAGAACACAAGGTGAGCTGTGGATCAAAGGGAAGGGTTGGACCCCGGGGAAGAAGGGGTTCAAGCACACAGAGACAATAGGGAGTTAAACTCTACCAATCCTGTGTTTCAGGCTCAGTCTCCAGCCGAGTAGACTCCAGGGAAGGGTTCGAGGTCGTAAGAGGTCAGAACAGGCTGAGTGACGTCCCCGTGGATACCAGGTGAGCGCTGCTGTCATGATGCCTACCCCCGGGAGCCCAGACCAGGTCCAGCAACCCCGGAAGCAGGCATCAAGTTATTTTGAGCAAGCCCAAAAACCCCTGCTAGGGGCTGTTTGGGTGCAGCGCCTATGGCGCCAGGCTTATATGGAGAGTCAGTCCTGGCGCCATAGGCGCCAGGCTCATAGAGTAGATATTACCTGATGCAGACCATGCTGCAAACCTACCTGATGCAGACCATGCTGCAAGAGCTCCAAGCCAAATGAGGCTTGGAAGGGACTATTTTACCTTGGGACTATTTTTTTACTCGGGTGGGGATGGGGAGGAATACTTACCTGGGACTACTTTGGAGGCTATTTAAACTACGCCCGAAGAGCAGCACATGCTTTGCGTTATTCTGCATCCAGCAGCGTAACGCTCACCGTGTCTGCAAGCCTGCATCCAGTCTTCTGCCACGCCCGCCTCGAGTCTGCAGCTCCTAGAAAAAGGGGGAAACAGAAGGAGAAAAGGTTAGAACAAGAGCAATATCTTCGATCCTTACCTGAATTCCGGATCCACCGCGCCTTCGAGCTGGAAGAAAGAAGTATTTCACACGCGCCGCCTCGCCTGCTGCAGCGCCGCGCTGAACTCAACGGCATTTGCAGCATTCTCTCGATCCACTGCATCCTTCTGCACGTTCCCGCTGCACTCCGGCACCTAAGGGGAACACAAGAACAGCAAAGGTGAGCCAAGGGAATAAACAGAAGCAATAGTAACTACCCCCATAGGCTTACCTGATTTACCGCTGGGGGTACTATTCCTCTTCACGGGTCAGCGTAGTCCCCATAGCATCCTCGCCGTACCCCGGCCCCTAAGGGGAACAAAAGGACAACAAGGTGAGACAAAGGGACAAACAAGGGGAATCCTTCTCACCACAATAAACTTACCTAATTTTACCGCCGAAGGCATTATTCCCCGAACTACATTTTTTCTCTCCGCACCTGAATAAGGGAGAAAGCAACAGGTTACATTCTGGCCTTATTTTATTGAACTGTGTTGGATAAGACAAATCCTTACCTGAACTTCGTCAGCTACCACAAGGAACTCTTCGCTGGGGTCAAGCCGCAAACTGCAAGGAATCGGACAAGAGTGAAAGTCAGACATTTGAACTCTTACGAACTACAATGTTCTGAAACTCACCAATTTCTTCTAACCAGTGAAGCAACTGGTTATCTACGCGCCCCTGCGCTCGATGCAGGATGGAGAGATCATCCTTCCAAACCATCAGGTGAGACTTTAAGAAGGGACATTAGAGGCGACCAGTGGGGAGAACAGCAGGGGGAGGTGGGGGTTAACTCTCAACTCCACGGGTGGTTAATTTCCTTTCTCCATTTACAGAAGAATACTCCTACGGGCCAAGCAAACCAAGCTGGGTGGGCCAGTCCAGTCTGTCATCTCGGCACTACACGTCACATGGGTGGAGACCACAGCTGTCCAGTTCGGATTGATGCCCCTGTGGGAGCCAGATGAGCATAACAGTTACACTGTCGGCCTCACGGACCCATCAATGTGAAGTCTTATAGGGTCACCTTTCAACTTGGCCACACCCTGAAAGACGCTTTCGAACCGATTCAGCAGGCGGTCAATGTCTGTGTGGTACACTGCCAAGGTAAAGTGTACGATGTCCAAGGCCTCGGAGGCAGCTCAACTCAACAGGGAATGCGGGCTTACATGAGTCACAAAAAACCTGGCCTTGATCTTATTCAGCCGTGGGATACTGGGGCCAAGAAGACTCCCTGAATTGGCAGCGGCGTGTACCCCCCCCCAAAAGAGTATATCCGGGCCTTGGACTCTTCCAACTTGGGAGGACCTGGGAGGGCCTCATAGTGTTCAACTGCCAGGACACAGACCGACGCTCCCGTGTCGATCAAGACAGGAGTTGGTACATCACCAATGTTCACTGTGTATGTCGGTTGCCTGCTCTGCTTCGCTCCTGTGGCAATACTTGAGATGAAGAAGACCTCCTCTTCATCTTTCTCTCTTCGTCAATGTCCATATCTTGCACACCCTGCTCGATCGCTGACACACTCCTGAAACGTCTGGGGTTTCCCCCACTTGACCATGCCGGCCCTCTAGATGCAGCCACTGGGGTTGTAGCCCTGCACACTCTTGCGTAGTGTCCTGGCGTGCTACACCCTCCACAGACTCTTGTCTTCGCAGGGCATTCCCCAGCGTGTGGCAGGTTGTATCCACAGTACGGACAGGACTGTGGGTTCACGGGCGATGAGGGACTGTCCCCTTTTTTAGGACCCCAGCGTGTCTTCCTTGGGGCTGAGCATCCAATGGCGAAGGCATCCTCGCTCTTCCCTAGATGCACTGCCACGTCCATCTTCGCACCTCTGGTCTCCGCAAGTTCATATGGGTGCCCCATGTCCAGGATTTGCGCAAGCGTCAGGCCTGGGTCCCTAAGCACCTGCCTCCGCAATTTCCCCGAACTGCACCCTTATATCAAATGATTCCGCACCATCTCCTCCTCATTCACCCACCTGCAGGTGCTTGCGAGGTGCCTCAGCCTTGCACAGAACTGATCCAAGGACTCCTCCCCTGCTGCTTCTCTGCACACATCACAAATATGTCCAAGTCGACATTCGCCATGGGGAGGAAGTGGTCCTGGAGGGCCTGTTTTACCGCCTCATAGGTGACCACCTAAAGGAACAGTGAGTCAAATATTCTGTGGACCTCTGTGCCAGCCGAGTACACCATCGTGGCCACCTTTGCATCATCATCAGTCTCACCGGAGGCCCTGAAAAACATTTCCAGTTTCTTCACCCACAGCAGCCATTTCAGCCCAAGTTTGGACGGTGGGCCTGATGTGTCAAATTCAGGCATTGGTGCCAAGGTGCTGTTTAGCCTGCATGGCACTGGCATAGGGCCCCATCCTCTCAATCCTGCTCACCCATGGTGGTGTCTGGGGTGAGGGTGTAAAAGCAGGGTCTGCCCAAATGTGTCACACACTAACCTTCCCTTTTCTGGGAGATAAATCCAGGGTCTGGATGATCAGCTTGATGATGGGGGCCTGTACTTGCAGCAGGTGGTGCCTTCAACACACTTGGTGTGCCATCAGCCTTTCCAAAAGGCAGTAGCCACGGCCCTTTGTCCTTTGTCCTCAAAGGGCCATGGAGTGCCCAAAAATTGTTCATTTTGACTGCAAATCACAGCTGGCGCACGAGCACCCGTGTGGGCCGCAACTGCCATGATCCGCGTGTTCCAAAGATGGCCGCCAGCCGACTGCGTCGGGTCCGTAACCGCATGGGGAGACAAACACTATCTCCGACTTTGAAAGCCGCCGGAGCAATGTTGCGTTCCCCTCTGCCACGGGACCTCGTCGCCAGTGTTAGATGTCCAGTGAGACCCCCGGGGCCTCACACGCATACACACGCACACTCCGAAGAGAGACACAGGACGCGTGTTGCTGGTACGGGGTCCCAGCGGTAACTGCCCTGCTGGGACTTCCTTCATTAACAAAGCGCATGCGTGAGCCGGAACGAGGCTTGCGCACGCCCACAAACCTTGCGTACTACGCAACAGCTGCTGACTGGAGAGCAGGGACTGAAGGAAACATACAGCTGGTGAGTTGCAACAGCACTGAAAGTGCTGCTGGAAGTCTGACGGCCTGTGTACGTGTAGGCGGCCCTTGGCTGGAGCCGTGTGCCTGCAGAAAGGGACAGCTAACTCAATGAACAATACTATATTGCAGCCAGTAATGAAACCTGGCAGGCACTGAACATAATGTCCCTATGCACAGTACTATGGGCCGCCATGGCATAAGCGGATGATACTGGCATGCTGCTCCTGATTTACCAGTGGGGCCCCCCTGCTTCTGAGAACAGTTAACGGCACACGTTGGTACCCTGTAGAGTGGCGATTAGCCCACGGATGGCATCTTCCTTTTGAGGTGTAGGGGGAGCCTGGACATCTTTGTAGTGACTGTAATCTTGCTGGAACTGGGGGAAAAGCCCGGGGGTGCGGTGTTGGTGCGCTGCCTTGATCCTTGCACTCTGGCAGCCCACAGACGTGAACTGGAGCACTGTGACTGATCTATCAAAGTTCCCACTGGCAAGCTGGTGCCACTATCATGCACAGAGGTCAGAGTGTGCATTGAGCCCCACAGCGGTCTGAGGCTGAGGATCCAGATATCCTCCCCTGACCCAGTGCGGCGAAGTATTGAACATGACGAAAGGGGCCAGGAACAAGAAGGGAAGCAGTATGGGCTGCCTCACGACGGCTTCCCCTAAGGCCTCGGAAGGGGCGTCCGCTGCAGCACTGACTCCAGTGTGTCAGGCAATGATTGAACCACTGAGTATGCAACAAATACTTGATACTATGACAAAGGGTTTTGGCGCAGTTAACGACATCACTACTACAGTCACTTCCATACGAGCCCAGCTCGAAATGGAAGCACAGAGGATAACGGAGGCTGGGTGCAGGATTAGCACAGCGGAATATGACATCACGGCTCTGCAGACTACGGTGGTACCCTTGGCAAAAGACATGAAATCGGTGAAGGCTAAGTGCGATGATTTCGAATCAAGGTCCCTCAGGAACAATCTGTGCATTATAGGACTATCAGAGGAGGCTCTCTGCAGCAACATGGCAATAGCGGTGGAGGAATTACTCAGAGGGCTCCTGGGCGATGCAGGGCTATCCCCACATTTCATAGTTGAGCGTGCCCACCGGGCATTAACTGCCAAGCCTAAGCCTGGAGATTACCCCAGCCCATCATTGCCTGTATCATGAACTACAGGGATAGAGACCAGATCCTGCGACGGGCCAGGGAACTGAAAGAACTCCGCTATGAGTCTCATATCATCCATATCTACCCGGACTTCACAGTATCAGTCCAGCAGGAACGCCGGTGTATAGAAGCTACTGCGGGAAATAAATATCTCCTATGCTATGCTGTTCCTGGCATGTCTCAAGTTTCAGCACAATAATAAGATATGCTTCTTCACGGTCCCGGCTGGGGTCGGTATCCTTTTTAGAGACACATATGTGTGTGACTCCCGACCAACTACCACTTGAATTCTATGTTCTTATCCTGAAATCCTGATGTTATGTGATACAGGGCCTTAGCAATGCTGTTAATGATGGGCTAAGCTTTTTTAATCATGCTAATACGCATTGTGGGTGGCCCGCCTGCTCCAAGCGGTAACAGCAGTCCCCCTTGCAAGTGCAAATGTTCTGTTTGGGTTGGTTAATGTTGGGGGGACAGGCACTGACAGTTCTGCACAGTGAGGGAGGTGGGGATGCACTGTTGGGTTTGTTAATATTACACTTGACGAAAGTTGGGATGGAGCACGGACTGTATATGTTCAGTTGCCCATGTTGGGGGGGGTCCATTTGTACACTACTGGTTTAAGCGGTGGGGGTGACCCAGCAGGTCTTGTTTCTCAGTTGGAATATCAGGGGGTTGACCAATCCAATTAAGGCCCACAAAATGGTAGTGTATGCTAGCAGGAAGGGCGCACATATCCTGTTCTTGCAGGAAACGCATGACTTAAACTGACAAGCTCTCGGCCTTGCCCCAAGCTGGGGACCACAGCGCTGCTATACTACCTATTCCACTAACGCTAGAGGCGTGCTTATTCTGATAAACCACACGCTGCGCTTTACACACCTAGACACCAAAGTGGACGCCAAGGGCAGATACGTTTTGTTCCATGGAGTCCTGCACAGGAAGGAAATCCTCTTGCTTAATATTTATGGCCCCAATGTCAATGAACCAGCCTTTTATAGCAAGCTGATTGAGCTTCGCACCTCAGACCCTTTGGCGGAGCTTGTGTTGGGGAGGTGGCATGAACACAATATTGGATGCGACGCTGGATCGATCTGACACCTTATCCTGTCACTATGCAAGGCAGCTCATGTAATACTGTGTGGTATGAAGACACAGGGCCTACTAGATGTTTGGTGGGCACTGCATGGAGAGGACAGGGAGTATTTGTTTTACTCCTCTGTGCACAACATGTACTCTTGCATCGATATGTGATTGGTATCTACCCCCTTGCTTATCATGGTTGCGCAGTGTCCAATACTACCCCACACCCTCTCAGATCACTCCCCGGTACTTTTACCATTAGACTTCCCGGCAGAGGAGTCGACCCGCCAGCTGTGGCGGTTCAAACCAGCTGCTCTTCTGGACACAGCATTCCCGCTGTATTTGCGAAACCAGGTGGCATCATTTTTCAATAACAATATGGGGTCTGTCTCATCGGTGGCAACTCTGTGGCAGGCATTTAAGGGGTATGTCCGGGGAGTATCCTTGTCGACAGAATTTGGAGTCCCTTAAGTGCTTAAGGGGGGATCTGGCTAGGAAAGAAGCTTAGCTGGGGAACTGCAGCAGAAATGTGGGCTGTCCCCAACTACGAGCCTACACCTAGAACTTAATAAAGCATTATAGGCATATAGGGACATGGCACAGAGGGAGTTGAGGTTCATGGAGAGACCACTGATAGCCAGGATGAATGGGGAGTGGACAGACTGGGCATGCTTAGTTAACTCGTTGTCATGGAGTGCGCATATACACTCTACGTGCGAGCGCCTGATGCATCGATAGCCTTCGCCAACACAGACATTATTACTTTTATTGGGCCCAATACCAACCTAATGGGAGTGCCTCTGAGAGCGACACTGAGCAATATCTGAACGGGATACCTACCACCCTACTCTCCCGTGAGACCAGTGACGCACTTGAGGAACACCTGAAGAAATTCAGGCAGCCAGAGTGGATTTGCCCCGGGACAAGGCTCCCGGCTCGGATGTGCTGGGTGCAGAGTTTTATAAAGAATATCCCGGCTTGCTGTCCCCACACTTACTGCATCTCTTGGAGGAGGCACTCAGTGAGGGAGTATTACCGGATACGGTACGTGAAACCATCATACTCCTACTCAAACCTGAGAAGGCACCTGAGGACTGTGGGTCTTATATCCCGGCTTCACTCGCAGCTTAACAAGTTGCTTTCTAAGGTGCTGTTTGGCTGTTGCTGCCGGAGACGCTGGCTCTGCACTTGAGTTGCTGAATCCTCACGGACTTCAAAGGATTGAAAAAATGTTCGATTGGAGCCCGCCTCTGTGCCCACCCACTTTTCCCAGGATTCCCCCTACAATACCCAGGCTCCTGCGCGCGCTTCACTCGCAGCTTAACAAGTTGCTTACTAAGGTGCTGTTTGCTGCTTGCATGCAGTCGCAGCCCCTATCTTGACAGCTTTCATCTCGCTGTCCAAGCGTAAGCCTTTACCCTTTGAGTCACAATTTTATTTACTTACGCAAATTGTACCTGTGCTTGCAAGTATTATCTGTTCAATTGTATCTCCTGTTTTCCTCTTTTTTTCCTTTTACCTTTCAAATTTTTAATACCCTTATTGTAAGGAGATATGTACACACTAAAAAGTGCGATGCCTAATGGGCTGACATCGTGTCGTGGCGAACCTTACAAGAGAAAACAAATGGGCAGCACGCCGCAGAGACGCAGCTCTGCTAGAACTTTTAGGGTCTCATTACGACTCAGGCGGTAAGGGTTTTACAACGGCGTAAACAGCGCCGACCCTTACCGCCTGAGTACGAGGTCCCTTAGCGCCATGGCGGATTTAACACCTGCTTTTAGCAGGTGTTAAAATCCATGGCGCTAAGGGACCATGGAGTTAATTACGCCACCGTAATTTACGGTGGCGTAATTAACGCCTTCCCCACTCCCATTATGCCCTATGGGGCAGGAATGGGGACGGGTAAATGGGGATTGGGGACTTACCGCCCCGCCAAGGTCGGAATGGGGCGCTAAGTCCGCCAACCACCATGGCGTAAACATAGTTTACGCCATGGTGGTAAAGTCACGGCCCAGGCGGTAACTTACCGCCTGGGTCGTAATGAGGCCCTTAGTAATCAAACGCTGGAAAGCATGTCCTTCTCGGCTAATATAAAACGCTTCTTTTTCAATGAGTCCAGACCCCCATGTTGTGATTTCACTGGTAAAACAGTAGACCCCTGCTACAAATTCACAACGAATGCGCAAGGTTCGGACGCAAAAAAGTCTCTGGGATTTAATGATAAAACCCTTATTAAAGAAGGTGAACTACCACCTCTAAAATAATTTCAGCCTATGCCTGCAATACGTGAATCTGTTGGAAATTCAGGGTCTTCCATGAATATGAATGCAAACCTGGATAAGCATTCAGTCAGTCAGGTCTCTCCTGTGCCAGTGGATGTCGGAGGGTCCCCCGTGCCTTATGTACCTCATGAGGCTCCTTCGAATGAAAACTGTAAAGACTCACCGGGCCCTCAGCCGGCTGTAATTGATCTAAGTTCGAACTCATCTTTCTTGGAAGGGGTTTCCTTTATATATTCTGAAACAGCGCACAGTTTGGCTTCTTCGTTCACTGCTCCTACTTCCCGCTGTGTCCCCGGCAACGCGGAAAGACCTCCCAATGGACCAAAACTGTCTCCAACTATTTCTCCTGCCATTCTGATTGAGAGCACGTTACATGCCATGAATTTGGCTATCTCTTCCCTTTTCAAGTTATTTGAAACATTGTACCTAAAACTGCAGACACATGATAAACAGATTGCGAAATTATCTCGATGGCAATCTATTCTTACACATAGGGCCTCATCACGAGTTGGGCGGTAACGCTGGCGCTAATAGCGCCAGTGTTATCTGCCCTACCGCCAAACCCATCAGCGCTATTAGCGCCGGATCACGGGTTTGGCGGATTTGGAAATCCCCATTCCCCATTGAGCCCATTCGGGAATGCCCCATTCCCCATTGGGCTCAATGGGGCAATTTCGCACTCTTACCACCGGCGGATTTCCCGCCAGCGGTATGAGCGCAAAATCTCGGCGGATTTCCCCCCAGCTAAGAGCTGGGGGGAAATCAGCCGAACCCATGATTTGGCGGACCCTTAAATCCGGCAGTAATAGCACTACTGCCAGATTTAAGGGTTACCTCCAAACACGTGATGAGGCCCACAGTATGGAAACGAACAGCCTTAAATCCTCAATGCATAAATGTTAAATCGCTACCTGCCTTCTCGAATGTAATTTACGCTTATTCTTCGTCCCCTCAAAATTTTGAAAAACTTAATGAAAAAGCCCCATCTGATTCTGTAGTTTTTGGGGCGTCTATGAAAAATCCTAGTGATCCCAAGCAAGCGTTTAATATCTTCTCGCTTAATGGTCCCAAATTACAAGAAATGGCAACAAAACCAAAAAAGATCCCAATGCAGAAAAAAACAAAAAATAGTAAACCCCTTGTCAAGACGACAAAATCAGCGACTAAAGCTTTTATCAAAGCACTATCCTTGCCCAGGAAAAAACACCACCATGGCAGCAGAATCAGTACAAAAGAAAGTAAGCAACCTTTATATTTCAGCGAAATATCACCTTATGCTCCACTAGATGCCCTGGAGGAGGCGGCTGAGCAGGGTAAAGAGGCGGACTCACAACCTATGCCTTCTTCTTTATCCGATGACCTGCCAATGCGCCTGTACAGCTAAAAGTGGTGGACACTCTTTCGGCGCTCCCCCCTTCCTCTGATGAATTGCTCCTAGATAAGAACATTGCAGCCAGACGCAATGAAAAGAGATTGATCATTATATGTCCCTGCCCAGACCCTTGCAAGCCCAGGCTGAGGACCTTTTCTGTGTTAATTCTCAGGACAAAAGCCATTTAATAGTACATATGGATAAAGATTGTGAGTCCCTGAGACCATCCCTGGCCAAGGTCCTTGAGCTGCCGCCTGTGAATAATATTGCGGAATCCTCAAAGATGAGCAATACAACTCATAATCCTCCTGTAACTCAACAATTCACTTTTGGCGCAATAGAACCCTCAATAGAACAATCAATAAAAACTGCTGTAGAACAATACATGGCAGCTTTGAATAAAAATGTATTACCGCATACCATGTCTTAGACCCATCTACCCACTGCTCATTTACAAACAAATGATCCGCAGAGATATCCATTAGGACCCTCTGCAAGGGCTGAGACGCAAATTCAACAACATAACTATTTGCTGGGAACAATTCCGCAGCAACCAAACATGCCCATTTCCTGCCAGCAAAGGGCTTGAAAATGTTATCCAAACAACCTCTCCACTCATTAATAATTTGGTGTAGGGATAGATCTTATCCTAAGTATGATCTAAATCATACTAGTATACTTGCTATACTACCTGAAATTCCTTCATTAAATGACATTCAATCCTCGGATATTGATCGGATAGAATTTATCTTTGATAAAGACCTCTATTCCACGTATTTGGGTGTCCTCTCGAGTTGTGTTAAACACACTGTGGCTTGCTAAAAGAGAAATATATGAATTAGGTTTTGAGTTACTTATTGATGAGTCAATCCAAGTATCTTCCCCTCTCTCTAAAACCCATCAAACACAAATGTATGTATCAAGCCAGAGGCAGGTCCAATTCACTCAGCCAATGTCACAAAAATACCATTCAACGTCTCAATGTGCCTCGCAGCAGTCGTAACAAATCCTCCAACATCCTCTATTATCTATGTCACTGATAAGTTGGAATACCAGAGGCCATGTGCATTTATTGAGGAATGGGACTAATGAGTTGACTCTGCACGATATTATTTTATTCCAAGAGACTTGGCTTATGGAGCGACCTGTATGGGACAACTTTGATATTGTATTTAATCCTGCAATACGATCTGTGAAAGGTCGTCCCATGTCTGGGCTATTAATGGCCTTAAAAAAGAGCTCTGTAATTGTTCTAGAACATCAGTCTGCTCTAAATCGATATATCCAATTGATTATAATCAAAATAAGAGAACATAGATATGCAATAATAAATCTATATTGGAACCCGGTTGCAATGTCCACCAATGCATTCCTTAAGGATTTGGAAGTTTTATGGACAGAGATTATTAAACTCCCCATTTACCCTCATATTATTTTGGCGGGAGATTTAAATTTGCATGGTTTGGATCCTCTTCCTAAACCAAATGATAGCAGACTGATTTCTTGGAACTCTTTCATTGGGCCTCATTCCAAGTTTGTAGGTAAGTACCGGTCATTACGGGCATGGTGCAAATAGAGTGTCCGAGCTGGCAATAGAATGCTAAAAGCGGCCTATTACGACTTCGTGGGCACGAGCTTTGCGCCATGCCGGTAATATACCTAGCGCCATGCCGCAAAAGGGCCCCAAATGCCCTTACCGGCATCAAGCACACCGTACATAACACTACCGCCATAAAGTAAAGCGGCAATAGCGGTGACTGTAAATAGCGGTGACCGTAATCAGCGGTCACCGCTATTTACGGTCACCGTTAAATAGCGGAACCGGAAACAGCGTCATCGCACAGGAACGGGAAGGAGCACAGCGGCCATCTTTAAAAACATAATCCATTGCCATCCTCACCGCACAGGACCCGGAGCCATTTACTGAATACAGACATCGACCATCAACACCAGCATCATGCCGAAAGCACCAAAAAAGGGAGCTGCCCGCTGCAGGAAGGAACACTTTCGCCCGGATGAGCTCCAGATGATGGTGGACACTCTCCACGAGCATTCAGACACCATTTTTAGCAGTGACATGCGGAGGGTGGCAATTATTAAAAAGAATGAGATCTGGGCCATGGTAGCACAGAAAGTGAGCGCCGTGGGCAACATCCCCCGCACCACCAAGGACTGGCGAAAACGGTGGGACGACCTGCGGCTGAGGGTGCGGAGCATCCTCTCGGCCAACAGAAGCCAGGCCGTGGAGACAGGAGGAGGGCCAGGTTCCCCCATGAAATTGATGCTGTGGGAGGAGACATGTGTGGCCATGATAGGCCCAGAAGCCATTGAATGGGTTGGCAACATGGAGTGTGGGGCATCCCTCGATGGAGGTGAGTGTCCAAAGTCAATACTGACAACGCATTTGTTATCAAAGTCACTGCCAAGGGCTGGGCAAGGTGTCACATCATGGTTGGCCAAACTCCCCCTCCCCCTTTAAATCATGCCGAAAAAGTGAGACCCAGGCCAATGCCAGGTGCAAGGCTGTAACCCATATGGCACATACCACACGAAGAGGCCTATTCCGTGAGGCACACGGGGCAGACGGGGCAGTTGATGTAAACAGTGTGCATGTGAGCCAGCACAGTACCCGGCCGACATGAGTGACCCAGACATATGCATGCATTTACCATCCAAGCATAGATCAATGTGCCTCTCACCACCCAAATGGCGACAAGCCACTAGAATACCATTGTGATATTGTAGGCATGTCCAGATGCTGACTCTTAAATCATCGTTCATGCCGTCTCTCTCTTCCACCCCCACAGGCAGTGAGCATGACAGCAAGGACCAGGCAAGCAACCGGCCCAGTAGCTCCAAGGGCCAAGTCAGGGCCACCGTCTACCTGCAAGCAGGAAGACACCGCAATCCACACCACCGGCTCCAGCAAGGCCCATGGAGGGTGCACAACCCCCACACCCACCCCTACCCCACCCTGCACTGGCGCAGGACACATGCCCCACGCCGCACTCTGAGGAGTCCAGTGTGGCTGGGGAGAATGCAGCCACGGGCCCCCTCGATGTTCCCGACAGCCCCTCATCTAAATGCGGAGCAACTGAGGAGGACACTGATGAGATTGTCCACACCCCTGATGCCCAAACCAACCTCCAGGTGTCATACAGTGACTCCGGTGAAAGTGATACACCAGTGGTTACAGGGCAAGGAGCTACACTGGAACATGCCAGTCCTGTATCCACTTCCCTCACTGAAGCACCGAAAAGACATGCAATTCCCAGCAGGCCAACCACATCTGCCACATCAGCCATTGATGCAGAGCGCTCTCAGCAGCTCACAGGCCTCATAAATGACTTCATCCGAGACAATCGGGAGTCCAGGGAGGAGTGGCGTAATGAATTTAGGACACTGGACGAGGTCATCACAGTGAGCACGAACCGGCTCTGCGAGGTCCTTGGCTGGATTGCAGATGCCCTGGAGGCTGCCCCTCCTGCACGACAGCCCCAGCAGGAGGACACACCTTCTCAAAGCTCCTCCACCCAGACCAGCCCGCTCCGTCGCTCACAGAGTACATTGCGCCGCCAGGACATGGATCCCCCTGGCTCTGGGAGCGCACATTGACAATGCTGGCATACACATGTGGCCTATGTTGTCCTTATGGGACTAGTGTGGGGTTGTTGTGGGGGGGAGACGGAGGGGGATGAGGGTGTGTTTGGGAGTTGTGGAGGGGGGTGAGGGTGTGTTTGGGAGTTGTGGGGGGGTGAGGGTGTGTTTGGGAGTTGTGGGGGGGAGGGTGGTGGAGGTTCTGTTTTTCACGTTTGAACCTTCTAATTCAATGCACTGGTTGTTCATCAAACAAACAACAGAGTGGACATAGATCATTGTGCATGTGTCATTTAATGTTTCACAGTGCATAGTGTACATGTATCCCCACACCCAGTGCCCGATGTCCTGACATCCTCACACCCTCTGCTGAATTGTGTGTCAGAAATATTGTCCAATCAATGACTGCCGCACGGCACGTCCCTCCTGTGCATCGGCACTGGGTTGCTGTCCTGCCACTTCTTCCTCCTCCTCCCCTTCATCATCATCATCAGGTGGTAGCAGCTCCATGTCAGGGGGCAGGGGTACGTTCCGACGGATGCACATATTGTGCAGCATTACACATGCCATGGTCATCTTGGCCACCTTCTCATGGCTGTAGATAAGTGCCCCACCCGACCGGCTGAGGCAACGAAATCGTGCCTTCAACAGGCCAAAAGTCTGCTCAATCACCACACGTGTAGGGGTATGGGAACAATTGTAGTCCTCCTCGTGCCTGTTCTGTGGGTTTCGGATAGGGGTCATGAGCCACGGCTTCAAGGGATAGCCACCATCACCTGCATGAGAGGGGAATGAAAGTAAGTGTTTGTACATTCATGGCAGACAACTGTGCTAGTCTTACATGGCAGCAGGTCATTTCTGCCCATACACACATGTCCCTGGATGCATTGGCCCCATTTCTGACCCCGCTATGTGTCCTGTGCAATGGGATGATGGAGTGGGTAGCATCCTCAGGATGGGTTATGGTGGCACTCACATCTTGCACATGCATGGTGTATGCATGCAGCAGTGTTGGAGTGAAATCATTGCTGTGTTGTATTCTGTGAGATTTGGTAGTAGGGAGTGTTGGCTGTTGTCAGTAGCATATTGGTACCAAGCTGTGGTATCCCTGTTAGGCTCAGTTCGATGCACTCCCAGGGATGACTCTCCGGTGTGGTGATATGCTGGAGGCAGCGACATAGTGCATATGCAGTGCATGTTGCTAGATGCCCTTACGGTGTGTGAGGGCCGCCGATGAGTGGTGCATGTGTTGTGGGATGTGGCCTGGTCACCTGTTAGTCATGTAGTGTTAGGTGTCGGCCTTACTTCATCACTGTGGGATTCGGTAGTCATGTGCCGTTTTACTGGCTCTGAGGCACAGTGTTCGGTGAGGTGCACATCGTGCACTGGCATCAACATTTCCACCCAGGTGGAGTATGCATCTCCCCCCCCTTCCCACCCAGGTGGAGTAGGCATCTCCCGCCCCCTTCCCACCCAGGTGGAGTATGCAGGCACCCACCTCATAACCCCGATGCACTGCCATGGGCCAGTCAGGCAACTCACCAAGCAGCCAGGCACGTCGTCCAGCATGTCGCTCCATATAGTGTGGTAGCGTGGAGTTCCGCAGGACCAAAGAGTCATGAGTTGATCCTGGATATCAGGCACAGCAATGTGTGATGATCTTGCTCGTGTTGCATACCATCTGCACGTTGATGGAGTGGTATTGCTTGCGGTTGCGATACGCCACCTCCATGGCATGCGGGACCACCAACTCCACGTGGGTGCAGTCGAGGGCACCTATACAATTTGGCATGCCTGCCAGTGCATGGAAGACAACTTTTGTATCAAGTAAATCCTGGGGAGTCTGTGGTAGGGATATGAAGTCCCTTGTGTGCTTGAGGAGGGCATCCAGCACTTGGTTCAGTTTCCGGGAAAATAAGGGTTGTGATATGCCATGCATGTACCCCACTGTGTGCTGGTAGGTGCCTGTGGCAAGGAAGTGGAGCACAGACACTACCTTCAGTAGAGGGAGGATGGCAGTGCATATTTCTATGAGGCTCACTATGTCGTCATGTATCAGGTCCACTATGGTGGTGATGGTGTCACGGTCAAGCCGGTACAGGGTGTGGATCTGCTGAGGGGTTAGGTTGAAAGGACTGGCTCTGATGCGAGGGATTGGGGGCTGCCGGCATGGTAGCGGTGGCTGCACTGGTGGGGCATGCTGGGCCTGTCTCACCCTCCTTCTCCTCCTGTGTATCCTCTGTGGTGGGGGCTGTGGTTGTGGTCGTGGTCGTCGTGGTTGTCGTCGTCCAAGCAGGGCCTCCAGCTCCAGTAATGCTACTAGTATTGGTATCATCTTTGTGTGGGAGGAGGTGTGGTGTGTGGGTGTGCTCCTTTTGTGCTGTGCCAGACTCCATTTCCTCAACCTGTGCTGATTGTGTGCACCTGTGGCTCTTGGAAACACTGCTCAGGGTTCTTAACGCCTTCTCGGAGATGCCGGTATTTACTCCATGCCAGTAAGGTACTTTTTGGGCCTCAGGAGGTCGTTATTTGCATGTCCGCATTACTTGGGATCAGCTCCGGTTAACAGCATGCCGCTAATATCGGCATGGTGTGTCGCGCGCGCGATCCTAGACCGCTATTTACGGCATCGTACTTTACGGTGCCGTAAATAGCGGTCTGGTTGGTCAGAATAGCCCGTAGTGGTAAGCGATGCCGGTAATCCTTTACCGGCATCGTTTTTCCCTTACCTCCAACTTTGGAATGACCCCCATTTGAATCAAAAAATGTGATCATGTTAAATGGCTCTTGCCGGGGTGAAACTCCCCCGCAGAACACATGGAAAAGAGGTCCCTCAGGAGCTATTATTGATTTCATATATGTGAACCGAGAATCACTTCCGATGTGAACTCGTTCTGTGTGATCCCTTCCAAGGATAGTGACAATAACATTTTGAACTTGAAATGGCAAACCAGGGCGCAACCGAAAACAAATGAGACCTATATTACCCACCTGCCCTTATCTTTAAATAATGGAATGAATAGACTACACTGGACCGAAGGTAACCTAGTGCAATTTGCCAGGGCATTTCAAATGTCAACTGTGTATGAGGTGAAAGGAAGCGCCCCCAATTCAGCACGATCCTCCCCGCAATGAGAGACAATAAGGGACTCTCCCGTAGTGGGAATAAGACCAAGACAGAGTGCGGGTGAGCGTAAGTGGGAGTTTATCCAAGAATAAGGCGTGCAAAGAACTCTGCAACCTACGAGAGCGCTCTGTCTGACAATAGCAAAGACAGGCGTATTTCTAATACAAAAAACGTCATCAACACCTAAACACTATAGGGGGCACAAGTCAATTGGGATTGGGTGGCGTCGACTAACTATAGGTGTTGCTGCCGCGGGGTTGGTCTTGGCGGGACGACGTCACTGGTCAGCCTCGTGGGTTGGGTTGGGCCTGGCAGGCCGGCTTGAGGTCATCTGTACGGTGTTGATGTGCTGGGGCAGCCTGTGACAATGACGAATACCTTTCCTGTCTCATTTGCCCTAGGCCATGCACACTGCAGTTATTCAGAAAATGACATTTAGGTTCATTAATAAATCGCTTCAACAGCTTATCTTATAAAATAAACACGACACATGAGGAATGCACCTCGTGAGAGGTCTGGTGGTTGTCGGTTGGGGTGAGATTTACCTGTGTCCTATTGACCGGTATTTTAGGTCGCGGGACGGGGCTCTGGGGCCTGGGCCGAGTGATACATGTCTGTCTGCTGCGTTAGAAGTTATTATATCGATGGGTCTCTGTGTCTTGTCCCAATGATGGGGGTCGTCCTTACACGGGGTCAGGATTCTTGGGGGGTTCGTGGGATTTATGAGAGGGTGCTGGTAGATCAGTGGGTTCATCCGTGGGTTTATTACCGTGCTGTAAATAACACAGGTGGCGGGCTGTGGCCTTGGTTGCGGCGCCGGGGCCTCTGACTCTCTGAAGTAACACCAGCTTGGTTGGGGGAGGTGAGGGGGCGCGGCACAAGTCTTAGCTTTTTTTATCTGGCAGGCTTGGTGGGGTGGGAGAGGGAATGGCCTTGCATATATCCACAAAGGTATTTTCCTCGTGCGTTGCTGATCAGTGAATGCAGAAGTTCTATACTGTTCTGCCTTATTTTAACGTTATTTAGACACATATATATATATACTTCAATTTCGTTACACATTTCTTTAATACAGTCGGTTCCAGTACCTTTTCATTACCTAACATTATATTCACTACATTGTGTGCGTATTGTATGTACATTAGGGATATCTAGGTTATGGCCTACAGAGATTGATGCTCGCCGCTTTGGGTGAATTAAAAAACATATATGAGTTCAAGTTTCTACATACTATTGAAAAACACTTTTACCGATAGAGGTTACACGTTTGGTCAACATCTTTCTCCGTGGTTATAGCAGCATTAGTCCAGACCTGGAGGGATATCATATAACGTTACATTTTTATGGCTTATTCACATTTTAAACAGAGGTAGTTCATTAATACCAATACTTTAATTGTTTTCTACCTTCTTCAGATAGTGATGCTTCAGCTTTTTCCCTCGCTACCCCGGCCTTGCGGTCCGGGTCATACGGGGTGCAATATCACATTGTTACTAATATAATGTTGCCGTGTTGGCATCTCGGGTTTAGCTCATCTCCGACTTTCTCATGGGAACGCACTCGCAGCGGATCTGTCAGGGCTGCTGAGGCGACAGAGATGCATGAAAGGCCCTCCAAAGGTGGGGGCCTCGTTACAGTGTGCTGAACTCACACCATGTTTGCTAGGCAAGATGGCGTCTAGGCCTAACTTAATTTTTGGTAAATGCAAAGACAGGGTGCGTGTGGGCAATGTCGTCGGCGGGTGAACCCTCCTCCACCTGGGCCCGGGTGGCATGAGGGTGCTCCCACCGAGCCATGGTCCTCACCTGGGGAGGGAGCTGTAGGTGAGGAGGGCCTCGTGGCCATTCCTCCCCTACATTTCCCCCCTTTCGTTACTTAAAGTAACGAATTTCTTTAGCTCTTCTAATCTTCTACATTCTTGTTCCTCTAACACTGCACCATCCCATGCAGGGGTTCCTTTTATAGGCATCCATGCTCTGCACACCCCCCTTAAGCTCTCACCTCTCCTAGCATACTCGTCTGGTGTACATGTCAAATATATACAGTCGCCAGTTTCTTCCAGATCTACCCAGACCTCCTCATACCATTCCAGTTCTACGTCTCGTGGTTCTTTAATCGTGGTGTGCCATAGCTTATCTACTATGTACTTGTCACGGCACATAGGCACTAACTGGTACCTGGGGGTGTTGTCTGTTCCTGTCTGCACATGTACTTCTTGTGTTGCTTTAATTGTACCACCGGAGTTGCCCATTGTCACCATCATCATTGCACCGTTAGGAACTGCATTAGCACAACATCGGAGGCCCACCTGGCACAGGCAGAACATCACAAGGATGATCACCACTATTGGTATCAGGAACTTCATTGTCACTCCAAGCCATGAGGGAACCCAAGAGAAGATATTGTCGAACCACGAGCTATCCTCAGCTCCACCTTCCATTTTCATCTTCTCGCCCAGGTTATGTACTGCTTCAATAACGTGGGACAGGGACCCATTTTCTGCGTCTTCGGAAGGTACGAACGTGCAGCACGCACTTCCTATTTTTCGGCAAACACCTCCATCGATTGCTGTTAACAGGTCTAGAACATACCTGTTCTGCATGGTCATTAATCGCAGAGCTCGTAGTTCCACCTTTATTATGTTAAACCCTTCTTCAGTGTCATTGGCCAACTGGATCAGTTCCCACCGTGTGATCTGGAGCCATTTTGCATTTGCTCTTGCTTGGACACTTGATACTAGCGAAGCAAAGAATGTTTCCACGGAGCTGAACAGGCGATACTTGTCTGGGATCTGTGCCAATAAATCAGATGATGCTTGTGATATGTAGTTCGAGGCTCGCTTGTTCCTTGAGAGCTCTTCTCCTTTCCCTCCGGAGGACAGGACATAAAGGTGCGCTTGTGTAGTTGGAGACGCTGCATTCTGGTTCAAGCCTCCGTTCATCATGTTACTTCTGTCAATATGGCTTTCGGGAATCACCATTAGTGTTGAATGCAAAGTGGCCATTGAGCAGCTACCACTCCATGATTGGGGAAGGTGCAGGTACGCCTTGTTTCCGCATACCCAGTAGGTGTCCATTAGTGCTGCTGTTCCTTTTTTCATATCTGGGATGGTGAGAGTTTTGTTACAGTTCTTGTTCGTTCCTATTGCCATTTTTCCTTCTCCCTTGAAACATAGTTCGTTTTGTATTTCACTTTGTAGCTTGAAGGGTTTCTCCATCGCTGTTACCCATGTTAATTTAGGGATGTGTTCTTTCCATATTGGCAAGCACGTTCTTTCCATCCACCGCAACTTTTCCGGTTGGACACCCTTCAGTGCTTCTGCCTTGCACAGCACTTCTTCGTCTTTCCATTTGTTTTCGGAAAACAGTGTCCCTTGTATTGCAAAGAAAGGTTCTTTAAGGCAGATCACTCCAGACGCTTGCGAATAGCACGTTTTGTTGTTCTGTAACATTCTGAAAGAGACATCGTGTGCTTGGAAAGTGTTCTTTATTCTACACAGCGTGAGATAAAGGAGACATTGGGCATTCACAATGGGCAATTCTCGTGGCAACAATACTTTAGGTGTGCCTGATGCATGGGGGATAAGTGAGCAGACATAACAGCTCTCATTGGTTGTTTGTTTGGCTGTTGTGCTCATATCTGCATACCATTTATTTGCTTGGTGAGGGTGTCGTGGGTCTTCCATTTTGTCTAACCCTAGCCCATAATACTCATCATACCCTTTTCCACCAGTCTCTCTTCTCCGCCTACTTTTCTCCCTTCTTCTGTACCTTCTCGTTATAGGAGGTGAAGAACCAGGCCCCCCTTCCTCCCTCCCACCCCCCTTTTCTAATTCTTCATATAGGGACTTGTGTTCTGTCATCATAATCACTTTTCCATCCTCCTTAATAAACAAGAGATCGTTGTTTGAAATTGGGGCGGGAGGGATCGTGTGGTTGTTGTATGTTCCAGGTTGGGACATTGTGTCATTATTTACATTTTTGGTTCTCCATTGTGAGAGGACAGCAGTGGGTGGTGTAGTATAGTATCCCCACACAAAGTGTGATCCATCCCAGATCAAGAAATCACCTTCTTTGATACCTACAGTCGGAATTGTTTTCGTTCCAGGGGCAAGGGTGGTGTTGTTCCCCCCTCCCCCCTCGTTCATCTCGGTAGAGATGAACGCTATAATCCAGTGTAACACCAGACAAAACATTGAGATGAAGAACACGATAGCACATATTGATAAACCACATTCAAATGAATATGTTAATCTAGCCACTAACATTTCTCTAAATCTAACATATCTATTAGTTGCAGGCTGCCCATTCGATGCCATGATAAATCCTGTTTGAGACACAAAAGTTCATTAAATACAAACATGTAAGCATTTCCACGTTGTAACGTTTCGGTGATAAAATATAGGGTTGGGTGAGGGAGGGGGTTTGTTGACAGACAAGGTAGCTTTCAATCATCATTATTCGTACCTTACTATATATATATATAAATAATAAAAAAACATGACATTTTAAAAACAACAATAATAAAAAACATCTTAAAGAGCGCAGGAGGGGAAAAAAGAACCCCACGCAAAACTTTCAAAAATTGTAAAAAAGAAAATTTACATATACATGTGTACATGTTTTAGTCCAGGACATTTGTTGCGCGCTAATTGTGTTCACTGTTCATCTCATGAAGCACACAAAATTCCAATCATTCATTCCGCACAACTTCATCGTCCGCTGTTGCCTGTGCCTCATCCTGCACCTCATTCTCTGCAGCGCTGTAAGCTTTACGTACGTCTGTCAAATGCACCCAATATCGCAGGCCCTTAACCTTTACTGCTGTAGGCGTGCAAAACACTACCTCATAGGGGCCATGGAAGCGTGGTGCGTTCCACCTCCGCACAAAACTTCTAACATATATAAGGTCACCAGGCATTAGCTGTAGTGGTTTTTCAGGCAAACCGTTTGGTTCAGTCGCGTTCCCCTCCTCTCTTGTCGAGGGGGGGGCTAGTTGCTTTGCAATTACGCGCGCTGCCCGTGTCAATTTTCGCAGGTATTCTGTGAACTCCTCCCCCAATATAGCTGCGCTTCTGTGTGCATCAGAACGTTCACGGAGAGGCGAATGCGCTGTGTGCATTCTTCTTCCCGTGACGATCTCGTGCGGGGACAAATGGTGATCCTTACTTGGCTGGTTTCGTAGTTCAAACAAGGCCAAAGGCAGGCAGTACATCCAAGTCTTTTTAAGGGAAAAACAAAGTTTTGATAATCTGCTTTTTAACAGGCCATTTATCTTTTCCACGACGCCATTACTTTGAGGATGATAAATCGAACATAATTTGTGCTTTATACCCAATAATGTAGTCACTTCTTTAAATAATTCATTAACAAAATGCGTCCCGTTATCTGAGCGAATAACGTCGCAAATTCCCCAGCGCGGAAACACTTCCCGCACTAGGAACTTCGCGGCGCCCTTCGCGTCAGGGCGGGCACATGGGCCTGCCTCCACCCACCTCGAAAATGGACATACAACCACAATCATGTATCGAGCCCCGTTACACCTTTCTCCCATGTCTACATAATCAATGTGGAGCTCTCTGAATGGGCCACTTGGTTTTGGTATCGTACCCCTTAGTGTACGCAATGTCATACCTGAGTTGTAAATTTGACATGTCGTGCATTCTAGAGCTAACCTTGTGACGTGTTCCTGGAGGCAAGGTGCAAACCAATCTTCTTGTATCTCTGCCATTATGTGTTTCTTTGTGTTGTGTGCAGGAAAGTGTAGTTGTTGAAATGCTATTTCTAACAGCGTAATTGGCATTACCACTTTTCCTGAACTCTCTTGTCGCCACAATAAATCAGTCGGTGATTTGCTGCATCCTCTCTTAGTCCACAGCAATTTTTCCTCTGCACTAGCTCCCTCTTGCAGCTCTATTATCTCCTGTGTGGACATCATGTTGTATCCTGGGGGGACCTCTTGGCTTGCTGTGTGGTGCAACATGTACTCTCCTATTTCACCTTTTTGTAGATATGAAGCTGCTTTGGCAGCGGCGTCTGCTGCCGCGTTCCCCAAAGATACAAAATCTGTATTGGTGGTATGAGCTTGACATTTTACGATGGCCACTGCCGTGGGGTCTTGCAGGGCCTCAATCAGTTCTTTCAATAATTCTGCATGCTGGACTGGCGTTCCGTCTGCTCGTCGGAACCCTCTCCGCCCCCACCGGGCCAACCCACCGTGAACTGTTGTTGTCATGTATGCTGAGTCTGTATATATGGTCACTGCGCACCCCTTGGCGGCATGCAATGCTTCTATTAGCGCTATTAGTTCTGCTGCTTGCGCTGAATAGTGTGATGGGAGGCGGTGTTGTACTAGTATCTCATATTCATCTTCCTCTAATCGTACCACTGCCATACCCACATGCTTTTCTCCTGTCTCCAGGTCGATTGATGCTGACCCGTCCACAAAATACACCTCACCCTCGGTCAGGGCGTTTTCAAAAATCACTGGATCCTTACTTTCGTCACCTGTGTACGTGGCGCAGTTGTGGTTTTCCATGTCCTCTATGGTGCATGCCTCTGTGATGAATGTGGCTGGGTTCACTGTTTTACATCTCACTATATGGATGTTAGCGCTGGACAGTATTATCTCATATGCTGTGGCACGTTGTGTTGTCAATGTGCTCTTTGTTCGCTCTAATATTGCAAAAAGTGAGTGTTCCACAAACAGTGTCACCGGGCAGCCCATTACTATAGTGGCACTTTTTTCAATTGCGAACGCGGCTGCAGCTAGGGATTGCTCGCAGGCGAAATGACCTTGCATTACTGCGTCTAGGGTGCCGCTATAGTAAGCGAGTGGTTTGTGCCCTAAGGATGTTTTCTGTGTCAGTACTGCTGTCATCAATGTTCCTTTGCAGTGTGAAAATAAGAAGAATTCGCGCCCATAATCTGGGTTTGCTAGTACTGGAGCGCTTGATATCAGCTCTTTTAGTGAGTTAAATGCTGTGTTCATCACCTCTGTCCATTCTATGTGTTTGTGTTCTTGTTGTGCTTCTTTCAGTGCCTGTAGCAGGGGCCTTGTGTACGCCGCATAGTCCAATATCCATGCTCGGCAATAGTTACACATACCCAGAAATTTCTGCATCTCTTTTACTGTTTTGGGCTCCCCAATTGTTCTAATCGCCTGTGCCCTGTCTGGTATAATTCGCTTGCCATCCTTTGATATCAACTGACCCAAGTATAGGACCTCCGTCAGACAGTATTGTAACTTCCCCTTGTCCACCTTGTACCCCTTATTTGCCAATAATGTCAAGAGTGTTATCGAGTCCTGTCTGCATTCTTCCTCAGCCTGTGCACAAACCAATAAATCATCAACGTACTGAATCACTGTGCTTTCTACAGACAAATTCCCCAGATCTTCATGTAGTACCCTGTTAAATATGCTTGGGCTCTCGCAATATCCTTGTGGTAGTCTGCAGTGTTCGAACCTCCTTCCTCCCAATGTAAATGCTGTCAAGTACCTGCTCTCTTCTGCCAAGGGAATCGAAAAGAATGCATTTTTTAAGTCAATTACTGTGAAGTGTGATGCTATTTTTGGAATGTTGCACAGTATTGTCGCCGGGTTCGGGACTAAAGGGAACTCCTTCATTACCACATCGTTCAATGGGCGTAAATCTTGTATCATCCTCCATGAACCCCCCTTCGCTTTTTTGATTGGGTAAATGCATGTGTTGCATGGGGAGTTTGAGGGCACTATTATACCCTGTGCTAGCAGTGCTTCGATTGTCTCTCTGATCCCTTCTTCTGCTTCTCGCGACAGTGGATATTGTTTCACCCGGGGTAGTATTGCTCCCTGTTTTATTTTTATCACCACAGGCTGAACTTCATGTAGCAACCCTACATCGTGGGGGCCATTAGTCCATAAGTTAGTGGGTACTGACCTCATGTCTTCATCAAAAAATGTGTGCGGTGCTCCTACTACCGCCATTAGTTCAACCTTAGTTTGTCTGGCTGTAACTACAATGTCGCAGGGCATTGCCAGTTCCATCACTACTTCACCATCTCCCTCGGTGTCAGAAAATAGCTCCTCGTCCGAGAGCTCTCTCAGCGGGATATTTGCATTTGTACACAATACTGTCCGCCACTCACACCCTTCCATGTCAATACCAATCACACATATCCTGTTTGCTGATACATGTATTGCATGCAAATCCAACGATAGTACTGCCCCAAGAGCAGTGTCAGGGCTTGCTATGGGACGAAAAAGGAATTCTGCTGGGATCCTCCACTCCACCCTTTTTAGTTCTGGTACTATGAGAGCCAATGTTCTCATGCCTTCAACAAACATCTCCTCATTTCTTGGTACCCCTCTGATCTCTTTTATTATTGTGTGGCCGTGTATTACTGCTAATATACGGAGGGGGCATATGCCTGGCGTTGAACATACGATGCCGCTCCCTGTGAATGATATGGTCATGTTTAGTTTGCTCAAGAGATCTCTCCCCAGTAAGTTGATGGGAGAGTTTTCATAGTACAGTAAGGGTGCTTTCACTGTTTTACCCCCCACTGTCACATCCAATACCTCTGTGTAAGGAACTTCAATTACAGCCCCAGAGAACCCCTGCGTCTCTAACGTTCTATTAGATAACGGGAACCGGCCCTCTCTAATGCATGATTTCTCCGCTCCCGAATCCACCATGAATATGAATTGCTTGTCTCCTATCTGCGCTCCTATCAATGGTTCCTCTGATGCATTGTGGGTCGTAGACAGTACTGGACACGCAAGTGCTCTCTGTGGGCTGTCCTATGCGGGGTGTCTCATTGCCCCCCCTTGATCGAAAATGTTCCCCGAAACTACTGACACTCCACTGTAAGGTGCGGGGGCTGGTGCCCCATTAGCTCCTGTGGCGAAAGTATTACCAGGCGTGTAGTGCACATTGTCATTATTCTGTGGGCTGGTTTGTGTTCGGTATTGATGTCCGTGTAGTTGTGCGTTACTCCTTTGTACTACATTGTCTGGTTGCTGGTATTGTCCCATGGGGAGGCCGTAGGGGCTTCCTGGATGGGGGTGTCCGTACTGTTCTATCTCTTGGAAACCGTTGTTTTGTCTGCTCCTACATTCCCTTGAGTAATGCCCCCATCTCCCACAATTCCAACAGCTCCCCTGTGGACCTCTGGGACCCTGCCACCCATTTCCTCCCATTCCTCCATACCCTTGTCCTCCTCTTCGCCCCCTGTACCCACCTCTTCCTCCTCTTGGGGCCCACTCTTGCCACGTTGGACCTCCGTTCTGCTCCTGCTCTGTCCACTGTCGTTGCCCTTGTCCTGCCCAATTCGCTGCTATTCTTCCTTGTATTGCTATTTGCCCCTCCTCTCCTTCCTCTCCCTCCCGTATGAGTGGGAGTCCCGCTACCGCTGCTGCGACCTTCACCAATTTTGATTGCACCAACTTCGCCTCGTCCGCCAACCTTTTCTGTGCTACTTCCCTCTCTCTTTCTTTGATCCGTTTACAATGGTGTACTATTATGCTTTGGATCTCCGGCCAGCCTTTTGCCTCAACACCTGCTATTTTATCTAGTGCCTTTTGCACTTCCTTTGGGAGCCCTCTCTTAATGATGAAGTAAAATAGAGACGTGGATTGGTGCCAGGGCGTACCCGTTTCCGCTCTCCACATCTCCTGCACCCGGAGAATGTAATCCATAGCGTCCTCCCCATCATTCATGGTACATTGCATTACTGACTGCAAATCAGGGGTATCTGGGAAGGTTTCCCGCAGTGCGTCCCACACCCTTGCTCGCACGGTGTTAAAAGAAGCCCCATCATGGCGATCACACTCTAAAGTTACAGCTGGAAAACCCGCTTTAGCCCACACTCTGTCTGCCTGATCCCCTACTGCGGACACTAGTAGGCTTTTCACATCGCCTACTGCCAGCGGTATACCCGCGGTATGTTTCTCAAATGCATATATCCACTTGCTTGCCCCTCCTGACAGCTGTGGTAGTAATTTCATTAAATTAGCCTTGTCCATCTGAGCCCACGGTATATAGTTTGGCCTCCCGCCCCCCCTGTGGAGTAATGGGAGTTGTAATTTCCCTTTTGCCGTTGCAGCTTCCTTTCCCTTAGTCACTGCTGACTCTAATGACGCCATCTTCCCCACCCTATTTCTTAGTCGTCCCATCCATTCATCTTCTATAGTCCCCAGTGAACATGCACCATCTAGCTCCTCGCCGTCTCCTCCTACTGCCATGCTCAATCTATCACTCTCATCCCCCCCTCCTCTGACATCACATAACAAATCCTCTCTGATCCCTCTCTCTCGCGAGACATCACCAATGCTTCCTTCTGCTGTCCCTACTTCTATTATCCTGGTCGGTTCTTCCTCAATTCTGAACAGTATTTCCCCCTTTTTCCATCCTTCCTCAATTTGTCTACTTTCGCTCGACGCTCTAGACGTGCGTCCAGATTGTGTGGGGGCGCATGCTGTGCGTTCACATATGTCTTTTATTCTTGAGAGTTCATCTCGTGCCACTGTAAGCCTCGACTCTAAGTCACTCGTTAACTTCTCTATGTCCACTCTCTGTGTGCCTCCCTGGGCGCGCTCTCTGGTGTTTTCGTATGGTGGGGGTGCAGTTGGTCTTTGTGGCGTGCTGGTCGAAGGGGGAGGTACATAAATCGGGTCGCTGTATCCTGCTGCAGGGGCTGGTTTAGGTAATATTGGGTACAACATAACCACTTCAGTAGGTTGTTCTGTACTTAACTGTTCCTTTTCCTCTCGCGGGATCATTAGTGGATTGTCTGTGGTGGAAGGTAAATCAATATTTGGAGCTGGAGCTTTGGGTGGGGGTACTTCCTCAAACAATCTCCACAGATCCAATATCTCCTTCCTATTCTGCCATTGTTTTCCCTTATACTTGAGGCGAATACATGTACATACCATATCAAGAACGCTTTTGTCAAAAGACCCTCCTTCTGGCCAAATCTGGGGCAACCCCTCCCCTTTCAATTCTGTTAACCATTGATCATGATATTTATTTATGCGTTCAGCATATCCCGGCAAGCTCTTGCAAATGTGTGACAAGGGAGTTTCAGCCCCCATCCTTTAAATCGCTAGCGCTACCACGTTCGCTTTCGTTACTTTTTATTAGGTGTAAATATGCGTATGTATTCCTTTATGGCACAGACAAGAGCGGACCTCTTAAAATTATCACCCACCGTTATTCACTGCACAAATCTCTTCTCACTCACCATATCTCATCTCCTTCCCATTCCCAGGCACTCTTATGTGATCTCACTTGTAATTGATCAAGTACTGGTTATGGCCACACTCTCTGACACCACCTCGCGGCCACCCGTTCGTCTCTAACACTCGTACGGTGCGCGCACCCTTCACAATTCTTTCCACTCACACTCTTTGTCTTTCTCCTCCCTTTCCTCCCTAGCCAGCTGTCCCTGTTTTCCTGCTAAGGTTACTGTGTTCACGTCTGTACGTGCCACTACTGAGTCCCCACTTTTTAAGATGTTCTAACTTCTTTATACCCTTCTCATTTTCGCCCCCTACCCCGTGGAAATGGAAAAAGAAGAAATAGAGAGAGAGAGAGCACAATCACTAAAAAAAATATTCCCGGTGTCTCCTTTTGCTAGACACCAATAACTTATTTCTCACTTCTTCATATATTCCCAGTACTAGTCTAGATAGCACTATGCGGCGCCGCCTTCCACCCCCTCTCGGAGCTAGGTTTCCGTCACTTCTACCACGTCACTTATTTCTTACTCCTAATGGCCATATGCAAAAAGAAAGAATAAAGAAAGTTTCAAGACCCGTCTGTAGTAGACCCCCGATATTCTTCTCCTCTACCTGTCCCCGTTCTGTTATTCCCAATTCCCTTTCTTTTCCCCTTGACGATCACTCGCACTCGGTACTCACGTGCCCGTCTTGAACCGATACTCTCCGAAACTGGGTCCGTCCAGGCGGCGTCACCGGTAACTCAACGGTCAGCCCCTGGCTCCGGCGAGCGGCACTCAAAGGGGATTTTTTTCCAATCGGGATCCCGTACCCTTTCTCATTGAGTGCGCACTTCTTATTGTGCCGGTCGCCGTTGGCGGGCGGCCTCCCGGAGACGGCTCACCGTGCGTATCCCTTCTCGACCGGAGATTCTCGTGCCACAAGGGGGTCGTTTAAGAAGGAGTTAGGAACAATAGTTTGGAGATATCACGCTATCGGGGTCACCACTGAAAGGAAGCGCCCCCAATTCAGCACGATCCTCCCCGCAATGAGAGACAATAAGGGACTCTCCCGTAGTGGGAATAAGACCAAGACAGAGTGCGGGTGAGCGTAAGTGGGAGTTTATCCAAGAATAAGGCGTGCAAAGAACTCTGCAACCTACGAGAGCGCTCTGTCTGACAATAGCAAAGACAGGCGTATTTCTAATACAAAAAACGTCATCAACACCTAAACACTATAGGGGGCACAAGTCAATTGGGATTGGGTGGCGTCGACTAACTATAGGTGTTGCTGCCGCGGGGTTGGTCTTGGCGGGACGACGTCACTGGTCAGCCTCGTGGGTTGGGTTGGGCCTGGCAGGCCGGCTTGAGGTCATCTGTACGGTGTTGATGTGCTGGGGCAGCCTGTGACAATGACGAATACCTTTCCTGTCTCATTTGCCCTAGGCCATGCACACTGCAGTTATTCAGAAAATGACATTTAGGTTCATTAATAAATCGCTTCAACAGCTTATCTTATAAAATAAACACGACACATGAGGAATGCACCTCGTGAGAGGTCTGGTGGTTGTCGGTTGGGGTGAGATTTACCTGTGTCCTATTGACCGGTATTTTAGGTCGCGGGACGGGGCTCTGGGGCCTGGGCCGAGTGATACATGTCTGTCTGCTGCGTTAGAAGTTATTATATCGATGGGTCTCTGTGTCTTGTCCCAATGATGGGGGTCGTCCTTACACGGGGTCAGGATTCTTGGGGGGTTCGTGGGATTTATGAGAGGGTGCTGGTAGATCAGTGGGTTCATCCGTGGGTTTATTACCGTGCTGTAAATAACACAGGTGGCGGGCTGTGGCCTTGGTTGCGGCGCCGGGGCCTCTGACTCTCTGAAGTAACGCCAGCTTGGTTGGGGGAGGTGAGGGAGCGCGGCACAAGTCTTAGCTTTTTTTATCTGGCAGGCTTGGTGGGGTGGGAGAGGGAATGGCCTTGCATATATCCACAAAGGTATTTTCCTCGTGCGTTGCTGATCAGTGAATGCAGAAGTTCTATACTGTTCTGCCTTATTTTAACGTTATTTAGACACATATATATATATACTTCAATTTCGTTACACATTTCTTTAATACAGTCGGTTCCAGTACCTTTTCATTACCTAACATTATATTCACTACATTGTGTGCGTATTGTATGTACATTAGGGATATCTAGGTTATGGCCTACAGAGATTGATGCTCGCCGCTTTGGGTGAATTAAAAAACATATATGAGTTCAAGTTTCTACATACTATTGAAAAACACTTTTACCGATAGAGGTTACACGTTTGGTCAACATCTTTCTCCGTGGTTATAGCAGCATTAGTCCAGACCTGGAGGGATATCATATAACGTTACATTTTTATGGCTTATTCACATTTTAAACAGAGGTAGTTCATTAATACCAATACTTTAATTGTTTTCTACCTTCTTCAGATAGTGATGCTTCAGCTTTTTCCCTCGCTACCCCGGCCTTGCGGTCCGGGTCATACGGGGTGCAATATCACATTGTTACTAATATAATGTTGCCGTGTTGGCATCTCGGGTTTAGCTCATCTCCGACTTTCTCATGGGAACGCACTCGCAGCGGATCTGTCAGGGCTGCTGAGGCGACAGAGATGCATGAAAGGCCCTCCAAAGGTGGGGGCCTCGTTACAGTGTGCTGAACTCACACCATGTTTGCTAGGCAAGATGGCGTCTAGGCCTAACTTAATTTTTGGTAAATGCAAAGACAGGGTGCGTGTGGGCAATGTCGTCGGCGGGTGAACCCTCCTCCACCTGGGCCCGGGTGGCATGAGGGTGCTCCCACCGAGCCATGGTCCTCACCTGGGGAGGGAGCTGTAGGTGAGGAGGGCCTCGTGGCCATTCCTCCCCTACAGAGGTTAACTCATGTAACAATAAGACAATTGAGTATAGTGAATTATTACACTCATTTGGTACTGCAAATAAGGTGAAGGCAGTCCACTTTCCATTGCATGCTTTCGACCTGGAAGTACAGAGCCAAACGTCTTGGTTTAGACATGAAAAAAAGTTGTTTTGGCTCTTCCTATCCAGGTGAAATGGCAAGCCCTGAAGTCATTGAAGACCAGACGTAAAAAATGGATGAGGGCCCATCAAGCTCAACTTTAACAAAAAGATGGTGAATGCATGCTCCAAAGAATTGGAACTAAAAACTCTGCTCAAATATGGGGGTTAATTAACAAGACCAATGATAAGTATCAGATTTCTTTACAAATTAATGACGTCTCAAAGGTCCAATGGATCAAGCATTATACAAAATGATATGCTTGTCCGGTTGATTCAAGTCCGTTGCACAGCCAGTTTTATCAAGGAATTTTTAGTTTAAAATTCTCAGTATCAGACATTTTATTTTATATAAAAAAATCCAGTCGATCTCGTGCTCCTAGCCCAGACGGGATATCCAAAGATATGATGAAACAATTCCCGGAAGTATGGGCAAAGATACTATTTCAACTGTTTTCCCTAATTATGCATACTCAAAAACTACCCACCTCTTGGTCTCTTTCTATTATTATCCCGGTATTCAAGAAGGGTAACAGACAAAACCCTTCAAATTACAGACCAATTGCCCTTCTTGATACACCGGGGAAGATTTTTGCACGTCTAATTCTTCGAGATCTTCGTGCGTGGATTGAAACCTCTGGTAATGCTGACACATTTCAAACAGGTTTTGTCGCAGGCAAGGGCACAGCGATAAACATCACAGCTATTAAAGCCATGTGTGAACACCAACATCAACCCTTGTTTTTAGCCTTTGTTGATTTTAGAGAGGCTTTTGACTCGATTGACAGACAACTATTAATCAACAAACTGACCAAAATGGGCTGCCCTAGCTCAATAATGAAACTGATTGCACTTTTACACTTAAACACTGCAATTCAGATAAGAATCTCCTTAGCTGGGCAACTAACCCCTAAAATACTGACAGCACGGGGGCTGAAACAAGGCTGTATTTTGGCGGCCACCATTTTCAATTTCTTTATTTTAGACATGGGCAAGAACTTTATTGACATCAATTCAGATGCTACGAAATTAGGGCTCATCAAATTGCATGGATTCTGGATGCGGATGATCTTATTCTAATTTCTAAAACGCCGTCGGGTCTGCAACGGTTGATAAAGGGCCTCTCGCATTATGTCCAAGAAAACCATATGTCAATTAACTTATCTAAAACGCAGATCATGCAATGTGGTAATAAAAAATGTCGCACTCTGAAAACGTCCATTTGGACTTTTCAGGAAGAGATCATTTTCATTACTCCACAATATAAATACTTAGGAGTGATTATCAACAATCTGAAGCTCGACATTCCATATGTCCATATATGTAGATTCCCAGAGATCTTTGTGCAATTCAAGGAGGGTCATCTTTGCACTTTTGTGATATTAACGCATATTGTACAGTATGTCCGTTGGGCACATTAAAAAGTTGCCAATGATTTAACTAACCACGTTAAGGTTTACAAGTTGGTGCAATTCATCATAATTATACAGAATGGGTTCAGTCAGTGAACTGTAGTAATAAATGTGACCCCCATAGTGAAAATGAACAGCCAGCACCTAGGCGCCCACATATAGAAATGTCAAATGGTCAAATCTATTTGATCGCATGTAATTCCTATGAACAAGTAATTACCTTAGCAGGAAACTACTTTTTCACAAGGTTTGTCACCTGTGTGAATCAGCAAAGCCTGGGCAGTGATTTGCACAAAAGACACCAACAGCTCAGACACTGCTGTACAACGTCATGCTCTGCCCCAAATAACCTGATGTCCTCTGCACTCCATACACCGGTTTGACAGAGACACATCAGGTCAGTCGCAGGAGTGCAAGTGCCACAACCCATCAATCAAAACAAAATACTTAAGTTGACAGACCAGCCCACAGGACACTCGCGCAGAGACTGCAATCAGCAGCTGTGTGTCCTGGGCCTGTTCCACAGCTGAAGACTCTGGAGCCATAAACCTGCCACTGTAAGTCGGTAGGATGAGACCCTCAACTCGGTAGGCGGTAGGACTGCAAAAAAAAAGCAGTAGCCTACTTCCTAAATCCGTAGGGTTGGCAAGTATGGAACTATACACTCCAGATGGGGGAGGGATCTTCAAGTAGAGTTCACAGACACACATTGGAGGGCACTCTGCTCACTAGCGAAGGCAGTATCGTTGAATTCTTAAGTCAGACTCATCCATTTCAAGATTTTAAATAGATTATATTACCCGGCATTAAGGCTGTACCTGTTTCTGACGGACATGCTAAGAGTGTACCCAGGTGTGGGTATGAAAATGCAAATTCGCTGCACATGCTTTGGTCCTGCCCAAAATGTATGAATATTGGGATGCTGTTAAAACTACCCTGTCTGATGTATTAGGGCACCAGCTGGCTCTGTCAGCCTGTGACTGTATACTTGGCTATAATGGCCGGCTGGGTGTTCAGCATAGATGGACAACCTCCCACGAGAGAGATGTGGATGAGTGACGTTGTCTGGGCAAACGACATGGAGGACCTCTACATTACCCTACTGCCAAATGGCAGCCGCCCAATGGACATATTGTCTGACATCTGTATGTTTCTAGCTTGGGGAGATCCCGCGCCATGAACTTAACAGCCAATATTCCCCACCACAATACTCCATAAGTATATTAATGTAAACTGTATGATTGTATTAAGTTTGTCAAGGTCCCCTATTCAATATATGTAGATGTTGTTTTGCATATGCCAATTGTCAATAAATAAACAGTTAAAATAAAATATAGACAGTAAGTAGCTATCCTGGAGGTTCCCTTGCCTCCCCTGGATTGTTTCAGGTATGATAGCAAAAGTGGCCCCTTCAAACAATGATTCCTTAGAAAAAGCAAAACTGTCTTTTTCATAGAACCCTTTTTTAGAGATAGCAAAACGTGTCTTTTTGAGCAATAGCAAAAGTGTCTCTTTTACACAACTTTTTAAGGATGGCAAAAAGTGTCTTTTCAAACAATGATTCCTCAAAGCTATTAGAAATATCTCTTTCGCACAATACTTTCTAAAGAATAGTTCCCTGGTATACTCACCAGCCAAGAAACTTCTGGATTTTGCAGATGCCCTTGTATACTCTCCTGACAGGTAGCTTTCTCCCTGCTGCTGGATGTGCTTCTTTCACTAGGACTTCTTACGTGGTTCTCTTTCTCATATTTTAAATGGATTACCTGTGTGAAGACCGGACGGGAGCGTGGGTCTGTACTCCTGCTGTCTATGTGGTAGAGGAGAGGCACAGAGGACCTCAGCCAAAATTCTCTATTGTTGGTAGCAATGGACAAGCAATCAGGGCCTAGCTTCTCAGAAGGTGATGCAGGCTGGTTCTTAAGTACAGTGTAGTCCCCAAGCACCCACAAAGGAATGTCTGCACACTGTATCAGTTAAAACACAGTCTTTATATAATGTTCACGGTTATGTACAATATCACGATAACTCACTTTGTACTCGGTTATCTATAATGGCAAATCTATACAGTTCTATGTGGTACCACAATCACTATTCGATCTCTTTAAAGTGCATCAACTGTACGGTTAAATGTCAAACAAATCAGTTCATAAAGGAAACCAACAATAGATATAAGAGGAAAGCAGTTGGCTAGACCAATTGGCAGAATACTGGCCCTGTTACCTAGACACAGTTCTGTGTGGAGATCCCCCACCTGGGCAACCTGTAGAATAAAGATATATCACAAGCCTAGTTCATATATTGTTCACAAGAGTCTTTCCAATAGTTCAGCAACCCCAAAGTACCTGGTGTTGTAGAGTTCCTCATCGGGAGATCGACGGCCCTTCTTGAGTGCACTCCCTTTAAGGCAGGAGCCACGGGTCGTCGAACATCTGGCGATGAACAGGGTGAACTACGGTGGTGAAGTGGCAGCATCGTTCCTAGCGGTGCTCGTTGACGACAGAACGTAGACGTCCTGTAAGGAAGAGGTGTGCGGGGCACCTCGATGTCGATAGTTCAGGACCGCAAAGAGTTTGAAGAACTGTGGCCCAGCAAGGGTGTCGAGTCGTCCAGCATCTCTGTGGTCTTTAGGTGGTGGGAAACCCACCGGCAGATGCTCCTCGGCGCGTCGGCGGCCTCAACTTTATACGCCGGGACAAAGTGGTCGACGGTGTAGACGAGAGCGTCCTTGGATCAAATCTTTTTAGGCAACGGGAGCACTGCGGCTTCTCTGCGGTGCTTCTCTTTGGGATTCCATGGCAGTCCCTGCCCCGGTTGGCAGCCTTTCGTAGGTCTGTCTACCAGGGAGCTTTGGCAAAGATCAGCTGGTGCACGATGGTCCCTCGTAGCTCGGGGAGAGGTCTCCTTAGCAGGTCCTCTCTTGGATTAGTTCTTGGAGACACAACTACTTTCAGATCGGTGAAGTAGAGCAACAGCAATTCTTCTCTTCCAACAGGGCTTCAAGGTCAAGCTTCAGTTTCAACTCCAGTTTCTCTTCAACTTCTGAACGATTTCTAGCAGTGAGAGGCCCCAGATATACTGTTGATCTCCCATTCATTCTCCTGGGTCACACTCAGGCGACCAATCACTCAGAAGGGCATCCAACAGTCAGTCAGCCAATCAGGCGCACAGTGCATTCAGGCCATTCTTCTCCATCCAGACACTCACAACACAGAATGTGGATTTGGACAAGTACCACACCATTCAACACTACACACTGCATTCATACCAGTTTCGGGCAGGGCTGTCTCAGTCATTGTGCCAAACACCAGATACCAGACATCCACAAAAAGAAGTGTCTATTTGTCACATACTGTAACGCTCACCTGATTCCCACGGAGGCGCAGGTCTGGCTTCGAGTGCTGATGCTTCTTCAATGGTGAAGCGCAGGACTCTGAAGATGGACAGGAAGGGCTCTCTACTCTGGCTTCTCCGGCTCGCAGGAATATTCCCCTGTGCGTGAAAAGGGAGTATTACCTACTGACTGAGTTATGCTCAAGCCTCCCACTCTCTTCCAACCCTCCACGATACCCTTCCACGATTCCCCGTGAAGTCTCACCTTAGGGTCTGAAAGGACGAGCTCTCCATCCTGCTTCTGACGCAGGGGCGCGTTGAACCCAGTTACTTCACTGGATTGAGGTTGGATGGGAGTTCAGGTAAGCTTGATTATACTGGTAAGGCGCTGTAAAAGTTCTGTTGCAAGTTCAAAAGTTCAAGCTGTAAATAATAATGTCCATTGTCTTTTTTCAGGTGATGAATGAAGATTCCTTAGGAGACTTCTTGCAACAAAGCGCTGATGTTGATGTCTTTTCCCCATAGGGGCCGGGGTTCGGAATGCCGGAGATATGGCGCCGACCCGAAGTGAAACGTGCAGTTCCAGTAAAGATCTGGTAAGTCCTAGATGAGCACTCAGGTAATGTTTTTGCATTCGCTCATCTAATGTCTTTGTCTTTTTTCCCCATAGGAGCCGGGGTCCTGCTTGGAAGCAGCAAGACCCGAAATGAAATGGGAATGACCCAACAGGTAAGTCTTAGAAGGAAACTGAGCTTTTCCTATTCCCTTCCTTCTCTCACCTCTTATTCTTGTCTTTTTCTCTAGGCTCTGGGAAGTGGCTGTGTATCCGGATGATCGCTGCTGAAGATGGAGGAACCCAGGAAAGGTGAGTGAAATGCAGCGCTGCAGCGATCGTAAAGAAATGCTTTTAAAAATGATGTCTTCCCTTTCAGGATCGTCGGTGATGTCTCTGTGGTGCAGATTAGCTGGTAGGTCTCTTGTCTCCCTTTGCAGGTGACCCAGGATGCTGACAGGCGTGGCTGAAGTCCAGATGCAGGAGCTGACACGGTGAGCGTCCAGCTGCGAGGAGCAGAACAACGCGAAGCGTGAGTTGCTGATCGGGTGTGGTTTAAATAGCTTTGGAAGAAGTTCCAAGTGTGTATCCTTCCTCCGATCAGGTATGTATCCTTCCCCGACCACACCCGGGTGCAAAGTAGTACCACAGGTAAAGTAGTTCCTATTCAGGCCTCAAGAGGGCCTGGATGTGGCAGCATGGTCTGCATCAGGTAAGTGCACATTAAAACACTTGAACACATGTCTAGCTTTATGAGCCTGGCGCCTAAGGCGCCAGGACAGAGGTCCAACATGAGCCTGGCGCCTAAGGCGCCAGGACTGCGTCCAAAGGGCCCCAGCTTGGGCCCGCTGGCACTCCCCTGGGGGAAATGATGCCTGCCTCTGGGGTTGCTGGGTCGGACCTGGCTCCTTGGAGGTAGGCATCATGACACATACTCCATTCACCCAGGTCCCGTCCACAGGCGTACCCACAACATACGGTCGTTGGGAAGGCTCCAGCCAGTCTGGTCTGCACTTCCCCACACTACCATCAGGGTAATTCATAGAATTTCGCAGAAAAGTGTCGCAAGCGGCTGGTGCAGAGTGTCCGCGTGCGATTGTCTGCGCCAGGCGCATGCGCCAAAACCGATTTCCGCGCACAGCGTATTCATGGATTTCAGGCTCCCAAACCAGCCGTGGCGCAGAGTATCGCAGCGACCCTGCAGCAGCGCGAGTAACGCCCCCAAGAACGCCCTCGCGCAAGGAAAAGCCATCAAAATCGCTAAATCATCGCAAAGGGCTGCGCTAACCCTGGACCAGTTTACAGGGCTGCCAAACAAGGAACGCAAAGCGGGTAACGTTCATATCAGGGGTACGCGGGAAGTTTTACATGCGATTAGCCAGGGTACGTGTATGACAGGGGTACGCGTGAAGTTAAACACGCGATTAGCCAGGGTACGTGTATTACAGGGGTGCGTGGGAATTATCACACGCGATTTGGCTGGGTACGTGTATTACAGGGGTGCGCGGGAATAATCACACGCGATTAGGCTGGGTGAGTCCTCACAGGTGTTCCCTGTACACCCTCCACAGCCCCTGCAGGCAGCCCACAAAACAGGGGACTACCCTGCACACCTGCTCATGTCTCCCAACCCCCACCCCCCCAGCAGTGTGGGGCACCCTCCACCAGGCCCCCACCCATGTCTCCCACCACCCCCACCCCCCAGCCACCATGGGCAGCCCCCACCAGGCCCCCACTCATGTCTCCCACCCACCCCCACCCCCCAGCCACCATGGGCAGCCCCCACCAGGCCCCCACTCATGTCTCCCACCCACCCCCACGCCACCATGGGCAGCCCCCACCAGGCCCCCACCCACCCCCACCCCCCCAGCAGTGTGGGGCACCCTCCACCAGGCCCCCACCCATGTCTCCCACCACCCCCACCCCCCAGCCACCATGGGCATCCCCCACCAGGCCCCCACTCATGTCTCCCACCCACCCCCACCCCCCAGCCACCATGGGCAGCCCCCACCAGGCCCCCACTCATGTCCCCTATCACCCCCATCCCCCAGCCACCATGGGCAGCCCCCACCAGGCCCCCACTCATGTCCCCTATCACACCCACCCCCCAGCAGTGCAGGGGCAGCCTCCACCAGGCCCCACTCATGTCTCCCACCACCCCCACTCCCCAGCCACCATGGGCAGCCTCCACCAGGCCCCCACTCATGTCTCCCACCCACCCCCACCCCCCAGCCACCATGGGCAGCCCCCACCAGGCTCCCACCCATGTCCCCTATCACCCCTACCCCCCAGCAGTGCAGGGGCAGCCTCCACCAGGCCCCCACTCATGTCCCCTATCACCCCCACCCCCCAGCCACCATGGGCAGCCCCCACCAGGCCCCCACTCATGTCCCCTATCACCCCCACCCCCCAGCAGTGCAGGGGCAGCCTCCACCAGGCCCCCACTCATGTCTCCCACCACCCCCACCACCCAGCCACCATGGGCAGCCTCCACCAGGCCCCCACTCATGTCTCCCACCACCCCCACCCCCCCAGCAGTGTGGGGGCACCCTCCACCAGGCCCCCACTCATGTCTCCCACCCACCCAGCCACCCCCCAGCCACCATGGGCAGCCTCCACCAGGCCCCCACTCATGTCTCCCACCCACCCCCACCCCCCAGCCACCATGGGCAGCCTCCACCAGGCCCCCACTCATGTCTCCCACCACCCCCACCCCCCCAGCAGTATGGGGGCACCCTCCACCAGGCCCCCACTCATGTCTCCCACCCACCCCCACCCCCCAGCCACCATGGGCAGCCTCCACCAGGCCCCCACTCATGTCTCCCACCACCCCCACCCACCAGCCACCATGGGCAGCCCCCACCAGGCCCCCACTCATGTCCCCTATCACCCCCACCCCCCAGCCACCAGGGGCAGCCCCCACCAGGCCCCCACTCATGTCTCCCACCCACCCCCCCCCCCAGCCACCATGGGCAGCCCCCACCAGGCTCCCACCCATGTCCCCTATCACCCCCACCCCCCAGCAGTGCAGGGCCAGCCTCCACCAGGCCCCCACTCATGTCTCCCTACACCCCCACCCCCCAGCCACCATGGGCAGCCTCCACCAGGCCCCCACTCATGTCCCCTATCACCCCCACCCCCCAGCCACCATGGGCAGCCCCCATCAGGCCCCCACTCATGTCTCCCACCCACCCCCAGCCCCCAGCCACCATGGGCAGCCTCCACCAGGCCCCCACTCATGTCTCCCACCCCCCCAGCAGTGTGGGGCACCCTCCACCAGGCCCCCACCCATGTCTCCCACCACCCCCACCCCCCAGCGACCATGGGCAGCCCCCACCAGGCCCCCACTCATGTCCCCTATCACCCCCACCCCCCAGCCACCATGGGCAGCCCCCTCCCACCCACCCCCACCCCCCAGCCACCATGGGCAGCCTCCACCGGGCCCCCACTCATGTCGGTTACACCACCGTCACCCCCCCAGTAGTGTGGGGCACCCTCCGCCAGGCCCCCACCCATGTCTCCCACCACCCCCACCCCCACCCCCCAGCCACCATGGGCAGCCCCCACCAGGCCCCCACTCATGTCTCCCACCCCCACCCCCACCCCCCAGCCACCATGGGCAGCCCCCACCAGGCCCCCACTCATGTCCCCTATCACCCCCATCCCCCAGCCACCATGGGCAGCCCCCACCAGGCCCCCACTCATGTCCCCTATCACACCCACCCCCCAGCAGTGCAGGGGCAGTCCCCACCAGGCCCCCACTCATGTCCCCTATCACCCCCATCCCCCAGCCACCATGGGCAGCCCCCACCAGGCCCCCACTCATGTCCCCTATCACACCCACCCCCCCCAGCAGTGTGGGGCACCCTCCGCCAGGCCCCCACCCATGTCTCCCACCACCCCCACCCCCACCCCCACCCCCCAGCCACCATGGGCAGCCCCCACCAGGCCCCCACTCATGTCTCCCACCCCCACCCCCACCCCCCAGCCACCATGGGCAGCCCCCACCAGGCCCCCACTCATGTCTCCCACCACCCCCACCCCCCAGCCACCATGGGCAGCCCCCACCAGGCCCCCACTCATGTCCCCTATCACCCCCACCCCCCAGCCACCATGGGCAGCCCCCTCCCACCCACCCCCACCCCCCAGCCACCATGGGCAGCCTCCACCGGGCCCCCACTCATGTCGGTTACACCACCGTCACCCCCCCAGCAGTGTGGGGCACCCTCCGCCAGGCCCCCACCCATGTCTCCCACCACCCCCACCCCCACTCCCCAGCCACCATGGGCAGCCTCCACCAGGCCCCCACTCATGTCTCCCACCCACCCCCACCCCCCAGCCACCATGGGCAGCCCCCACCAGGCTCCCACCCATGTCCCCTATCACCCCTACCCCCCAGCAGTGCAGGGGCAGCCTCCACCAGGCCCCCACTCATGTCCCCTATCACCCCCACCCCCCAGCCACCATGGGCAGCCCCCACCAGGCCCCCACTCATGTCCCCTATCACCCCCACCCCCCAGCAGTGCAGGGGCAGCCTCCACCAGGCCCCCACTCATGTCTCCCACCACCCCCACCACCCCCACCACCCCCCAGCCACCATGGGCAGCCTCCACCAGGCCCCCACTCATGTCTCCCACCCACCCCCACCCCCCAGCCACCATGGGCAGCCTCCACCAGGCCCCCACTCATGTCTCCCACCACCCCCACCCCCCCAGCAGTGTGGGGGCACCCTCCACCAGGCCCCCACTCATGTCTCCCACCCACCCCCACCCCCCAGCCACCATGGGCAGCCTCCACCAGGCCCCCACTCATGTCTCCCACCACCCCCACCCACCAGCCACCATGGGCAGCCCCCACCAGGCCCCCACCCACCCCCCCCAGCCACCATGGGCAGCCCCCACCAGGCTCCCACCCATGTCCCCTATCACCCCCACCCCCCAGCAGTGCAGGGGCAGCCTCCACCAGGCCCCCACTCATGTATCCCTACACCCCCGACCCCCAGCCACCATGGGCAGCCTCCACCAGGCCCCCACTCATGTCCCCTATCACCCCCACCCCCCAGCCACCATGGGCAGCCCCCATCAGGCCCCCACTCATGTCTCCCACCCACCCCCAGCCCCCAGCCACCATGGGCAGCCTCCACCAGGCCCCCACTCATGTCTCCCACCCACCCCCACCCCCCAGCCACCATGGGCAGCCTCCACCGGGCCCCCACTCATGTCGGTTACACCACCGTCACCCCCCCAGCAGTGTGGGGCACCCTCCGCCAGGCCCCCACCCATGTCTCCCACCACCCCCACCCCCACCCCCCCAGCCACCATGGGCAGCCCCCACCAGGCCCCCACTCATGTCTCCCACCCACCCCCACCCCCCAGCCTCCATGGGCAGCCCCCACCAGGCCCCCACTCATGTCTCCCACCCACCCCACCCCCCAGCCACCATGGGCAGCCCCCACCAGGCCCCCACTCATGTCCCCTATCACCCCCACCCCCCAGCCACCATGGGCAGCCCCCACCAGGCCCCCACTCATGTCTCCAACCACCCCCACCCACCAGCCACCATGGGCAGCCCCCAACAGGCCCCCACTCATGTCTCCCACCCACCCCCACCCCCCAGCCACCATGGGCAGCCTCCACCAGGCCCCCACTCATGTCTCCCACCACCCCCACCCCCCCCAGCAGTGTGGGGGCACCATCCACCAGGCCCCCACTCATGTTCCCTATCACCCCCACCCCCCAGCCACCATGGGCAGCCCCCACCAGGCCCCCACTCATGTCTCCCACCCCCCCCTCCAGCCACCATGGGCAGCCCCCACCAGGCCCCCACTCATGTCTCCCACCACCCCCACGCCCCAGCCACCATGGGCAGCCTCCACCAGGCCCCCACTCATGTCTCCCACCACCCCCACCCCCCAGCCACCATGGGCAGCCCCCACTCATGTCTCCCACCCACCCTCACCCCCACAGCAGTGTGGGGCACCCTCCACCAGGCCCCCACTCATGTCCCCTATCACCCCCACCCCCCAGCCACCATGGGCAGCCTCCACCAGGCCCCCACTCATGTCTCCCACCACCCCCACCCACCAGCCACCATGGGCAGCCCCCACCAGGCCCCCACTCATGTCCCCTATCACCCCCATCCCCCAGCCACCATGGGCAGCCCCCACCAGGCCCCCACTCATGTCCCCTATCACACCCACCCCCCAGCAGTGCAGGGGCAGTCCCCACCAGGCCCCCACTCATGTCCCCTATCACCCCCATCCCCCAGCCACCATGGGCAGCCCCCACCAGGCCCCCACTCATGTCCCCTATCACACCCACCCCCCCAGCAGTGTGGGGCACCCTCCGCCAGGCCCCCACCCATGTCTCCCACCACCCCCACCCCCACCCCCCAGCCACCATGGGCAGCCCCCACCAGGCCCCCACTCATGTCTCCCACCCCCACCCCCACCCCCCAGCCACCATGGGCAGCCCCCACCAGGCCCCCACTCATGTCTCCCACCACCCCCACCCCCCAGCCACCATGGGCAGCCCCCACCAGGCCCCCACTCATGTCCCCTATCACCCCCACCCCCCAGCCACCATGGGCAGCCCCCTCCCACCCACCCCCACCCCCCAGCCACCATGGGCAGCCTCCACCGGGCCCCCACTCATGTCGGTTACACCACCGTCACCCCCCCAGCAGTGTGGGGCACCCTCCGCCAGGCCCCCACCCATGTCTCCCACCACCCCCACCGCCAGTCCAGCGGCACACTTAGTGGTGTTCCGGGCCAGGGCATCATCGAACTCCTCGTCTATGTCCCGGAGGCGGTCCTGTTCCATGGCCCCGAGGGTCCGCAGGGACGCCGACATGTTCACCTCCAACTCCCTGCGGATTGCCTCGAGGCACTCGGCCCGCCTCAGGGCCCTCCGCATGGAGTTCTCCGCCCTGACCATCGTGAGCCGCGCCTCTTCCGCCCGCCGCCGCTCCGCATCTATGGCATGGCCCAACCGCTGCCACACGGAAGACACTTCCCGTCCAGGGTCCTCCTGCCCTCCGGCCAATGCCTGCCCCTCCGATGTTGAAGGCCCCGAGCTATCGTGGCTCCCACCTACAGCCTCCTGCTGCTGCAGATGCTGCTGTCCATGTGCCCTGTCCGATGGTGCCTGCACATCCTCCTCCAGCTGGGGTGCAGTCGTTGATGTGGCCACCCCTGCTGGACGTCCGACTCCCGACTGTGGCAGGGATCTGTTGTCCACCAGCCTGGCCGCACGGTCGGAGGCAGCTCCACAGGGCACCCAGGTGACACATGGGTGGGAAGATGGCATGGAGGACGACTGGGGCATAGGGGGTTCCGTGGAGGAGGGGGTCGGAACAAGGTCCAGGAAACGGAGGAATCCAGCCCTGGTGAGCTGTCCCAGTGGGTCAACGCAGTCAACGAGCCATGCGAGAAGACGTGCAGACTCATCATGAAAAGACTGCAGGTCAGCTCGCATGGCCCGTTGACGCAACGCCACCCCACCCTGGACAGGCTCAACCTGGTGCAGGATAGCCACATCCGCAGGGAGAGGAAGGCCAGGTGTTGTAAGCCAATCCCCTCCCTGAAAACGGGTCTGGAGGTAGGCATCCCCGCTGGTGCAAGATGATGCAGTGACAGGAGCAGAGACAGGATTGCACACAGGCACCTCCGCGGCGGCCTGTGCTGCCTCCTGTCCCAGATCCTGCACTGCACCACTAGCACCAGTGGAATCCCCACCTCCAGACCCCGCCTCTGTCGCTTGCACGGCCTCCTCCTCCTCCAAACCCCCCACCAACCTGGATGACTCCGTGCCATCTTCCTCCGTTGGGCCCTGTGGGGTCCCAGCTGCCCCTTCTGCTGCCGAGGAGTCCAACTCCAACCTTCGCCTCTTGGACCTCCCCTCGGCAGCTGCGGCCTGGGACATGGCACCGGACTCCTCACTCCCCGACGAGATCAGAACCTGGGAGGGGATCCGGGCCTTGAGTCTCCGGCTGGTGGTGCGACTCCTGCCGCTGTGCTCCACAGCACCTTCTCCGCCCTCTTCATCAGTTGACGCTGCAGACAGGGAGAAAGAAAACACAGGCATCAGGGCACTGTCCAATGGACTCATACACACATGACAGTCATACATGAGTGGCATTGGTAAACCTCAGACATGGCATCACAATCCCCAACACACATGTCATTTCAACCTGCACACATGAGCCATACCACAGCCATATTGCAACAACCAGCACCATCCATTCACATACAACAGCATGAGCAGCCAAAGGTCATCCACACATCACATGCAACATAGGGAGTACACTACACATGCACACACACCACCAAACTCGCATGCATGTGTATACCTCCACCAACTGTCGCAGTGTTCCGATCGACATCCATGTCACACCTGACAATGATTCCTCCACATCCTGTGCCATGCAAGCCCACAGACACAAGCACCATCCATGTGTCACACATGAGACCCCTCGCATGTGTCACCCTCACGGCCCTGTACACCCCCCCCCTACTTGCCCACATAAAAATACATGTTCAACCTGCACACTCCTGGCACACCACACGCACAGCTTACAATCAGTATGCATGTACACTTACCGCTCGACTCCAGACGGGTCTGCCTCTCAAGGACCTGGACGTGGAGCGCTGGGGATATGCGTTCCAGGACCCTCATCTGATCTTCCGACAAGTGGCCCCGGCACCCCTTAGCATCCGCTGCCTTCAGGAGGCGCCTGGCCTTGTTGAGGGTCCTGGACCTGAAGTCCTCCCAGCGCTTCCTGACACGTTCGTAGTCGCGGACTGCCACCTCCTCCGCGTTGATGGCAGTCACGATGTCCATCCAGATCCGAGTCCGTCCTTCCTTGTCGGCGCGCAACCTTCCGAAGAGGGCATCATACTGCCCCAGGACATGCTCCACCAGGACACCAACTTCGGTGGCAGTGAAGCTGGTGCCCCTCTGCCTCCTTGGCCGGGGGTTGCCACTGGTGCCAGATGTTGCAGTGCCCGACATGGCAACCCCAGAGGCAGGAGTGGGTGGGCAACTGGGTCCTGGGGCTGGGCTGTGGGGCGATGGAAAATCAGTCGGGAGTCTTCGGTTCCAGCAGGGGTGGTCACAGCAACAGCACCCCTGGCTGATGTGCAGGCAGCAAATGGCAGGGGACGTGGGCAGCAGGCAGTCAGGCAGCAGCAGATGGCAGGTGGGAGCGTGCTCAGGGCTCTGGGGGGCAGTAATTCGGCCTTCTGGGCAGGAGCGTGGTCTTCCGTGTGTGAACGCGTGGCCAGCTTGATACGGAGTGAATTTGCACGTGAAAATCCAGCACGTCTGCGTGTAATTCGAGGAAAGGCCCTTAGCGCGTAAGCGCGTCAGCACACGTCTGTACATTCATTGGCCCAAAGGCCACCAGCGTATGCGCGTCTATGAAGTCACGTGCACGTTGAATATGGCACACGTTTGAAATGTTGTGTGTTAAAAAAATGAAAGACACGTCCGACTGTCAAAGCGTGTAATTGGTGGAAATGGCCCTAGCGCGTACACGCGGAAGTGACAAAGCGTGTAATTGGTGGAAATGGCCCTAGCGCGTACACGCGGAAGTGACAAAGCGTGTAATTGGTGGAAATGGCCCTAGCGCGTACACGCGGAAGTGACACTGGACGTGTGGGCCTGCATAAAAGGTACGTGTAGAACACCATTTCCTTGTACGTGCTTTTCGTGGAGAGCGAGTGGGTGAAATCCGTACTTCTTGTCGTTTCACACGCGATTTACTTCACGGCGTTTCAAGTTCGTACTCCCTGTTACCTCTGACAGCTTTTTCTCTTTCTTCTCTTTTTCTGGTTTTCCTGGGCCTGTTCCCTCAAACAGTGTTCCCTTCTACTGTTGTCCTGTCTCCTCAGACAGAGTACAATTCTTCTTTTGGCAGGGGTGTTGCCAACGCGCACACGCGCTTCTTTTTCACGCTCTTTTTCCTGGCAGACGGTGAGTCACGCACGTATCTAACATCTGTGCTTGCCCCGTGTGTAGCCTACCCCTTCAGAGGTCAATCTAGGCTGCGTGTGACACGCATACGTTCATTCTTGTGTTACTGGGTGCCACAGCGTAGTGCAGGGTTTTTTTTCCGCACACGTGGTCTAGGAGGGGTTGCGTGCACGTCATCTCCCTTTTTTGGGCTTCCTGTGCGTTGCGTGACCCGTCATCTTTCCCCAGGGGTCACATTCAGCCTTGCTAGAGCACTAGGGTACAATTACCATCTGGTACCCAACCCCTTTGACCCCCAATTGCCCAGGACAATAGTTTACAGCCACTCCCATACGCACATTAACATCAGTGCCATGGTTGGGAGGCGAGGAATCCGTAAGGGTGGCAAAGGTGGACGAGCCACAAGTGGTGGCCGTGGTGGATCCGGTAGGGGACGTGGTCGTTACTTGCAGGGTGACCCTGTCCCCCCATGTGTGGAGGACCAGTCAAGGGCACCCATAATCCCCCCCACCCCCCATGGTTGAGGCTGATGTGGCTGACACCATCCATGCTCAGCCCTTGTTGGACCAGCCCATTGTGGCACCAGACCTGGCTGACTCCATGGCTGACTTCCAGGTCAGCAGGCCTATGACATGTGCGCTGGTACACGTTGATGTCATCAGGCCACGTGGATCAGGGGCAGCAAGGTCATCTGCTGCCCCAAGTAGGCAGGGTGGAGAGGCTGCAGGGGCAGCTGCGGCTCCATCCACCCCAGCTCTCACACACCCAGCCAGGACAGTGTCGGTCCTAGTCCATCTTGCTGACATTCCCCCTGACACCATTACACTTGAGCCAATGCCTGCACCAACTCCCATGCTGAGTGTGGAATCCCACACTCCTGATACAGAGTCCACCAGGGCTCCTGCCCCTAGTGTCCAGAGCGGCGTAGGACACTCAGGATCACCACCACCTTCCAAGCGGAAGAGGAAGAGTGCTCGTCCGGCACAGGCTGATGCCCCAGACACGGCTACACAGTCCGGCCCGTCGAGGAAGCCCAGCTTCACGGATGCCGAACTGAATGCACTTGTCGAGTATGTGTCCGCACATGATAACTAAATGGTCATTGTTGCAGGATCCAAGACCACACCTGCACAACGCCAGGCACACTGGCAGACCGTTGCGGACATCGTAAGTGCCCTTGGAATCGTGAGGCGCACAGCCAATGATTGCTATAAGCGCTGGAATGACCTAAAGTGCAGGGCAAAGAATAAGCTGGCCTCAAGTCATGCCGCAACTCTAGTGACTGGAGGTGGGTCTCCAGTAGAAGACATGGAACTCACTCCACATGAGTCAGTCGCTGGGACCTACGTCACGGAGGAACAGATCCAAGGCGTGGGAGATCTGCCTGATTATGAGGCATTGTCCGGTGAGTGCACATGCATGTGTGTGTCATCCATGTGCATGGTGTGTGTGTGAGGACTTCTGTTTGTGTGCCAGGTGAGGGTGTGTGCGCCTGAGTCGTTTGGGTCACCCATGTGCTTCATGCAATACATTCTGCGCAGCAGCATTTGGCCATAGCAGTATCCCATCTGCCAACAGTAGACATCTAGCCCAACAGCACACCAGTTGCCCTTGAAGTGTCACCTTGCCACAACATTGTTGCTTATTTTTCTCTGTTCATTCAGGCAGATTGTTTGCATTCCACCACTTTTACTAGGCATTTCTCCGTCCTCTAGTCACATGTCTGACATGGCTATGGTAAAGTGGAGTGACTTTGTTACCTGGATATCATTTGTTTAGACGGTTGCCAGTCAATTCGTCGAAAAAAATTGGTCAACCAGACAAATGGTCGAAGCAAATTGGTCGAAAACCATTTCGTCAAAATTTTTTTTTTTCTATTTTAACCCTTTATTTATTTCTTTTTTTGGGGGGGTTCCCCCCAACCCCCCTTTTTTGCCTTAAAAAACCTTTTTTTGCCTAAACGAACACCCAAAAAAATATATATAATTAAAAAAAAAAATTCGACGAAATGGTTTTCGACGAAATTGCGTCGACCAAATGTCATTCGACCAATTTGAGGTCGACGAATTGACTGGACACCGTTTAGACATGTCCCTGTGCAATCGGACCATTTTGGACTGGCAGCTCCAGGTGAAAAATCAGACCTGTTTGAATTAGAAAAGCTATTACATGAGGGAACTTGACTGAATGAATAAGTGCTGCCCTCCTCTCCATCTTCACTCAATAGCAATGGTATATGCCATCTGTGTGATGGCATGTGTATTTCACCTGGCAATCACAGGCCAATGTGTGATGCCACTGCCAAGCAGCATGCATAAAATGTGTTCATCTTCCATCTTGGTGTCATCAGTGTGTGCCATTTGCCTACCCTTCATACGCAGTGAGGGTGCATGCATGGGAGGGTTTTAGTCATGTGGGACATGTGTCAATCAAGTACTGGTTCTGTTGCTTCTCAGCCCTCATTGTGTGCCATGGTGCTAATGCCTGTTTCCATTTGTTTGCTTTTATGTCTTTGCAGGGGAAGACGCACCTGATACTGCTGGGGTTGTGGAGATGGTGCAGACCCAGGAGGGGTCTGAGGGCCGACCGACCACCAGTGAGGGACGTGGTGTGGTGGTGGGTGAGAACCCACAACTGCTGCAGGTCGTGCTCTCAAGGGGTGTCTCTGGCTGCACCTCCCCCGAGCTGTACTCAGGTGTTGATTCGGATGATGAGACCTACGTGCCGTCGCAGGTGAGTGTTCCTGGGAGGGATTCTGTTCTGTCCCACCCACCTGCACCAGGGTCAGAACCCTCAATGGGGATGTCAGTGTTGGCAGCTACGCCTTTGGTGGTTACGGATGCAGGGTCACACTCCGCGACATCTGATCCTGTTCCTGGGCCAGCAGATCAGAGGGGGAATGCAGTCCTGCAGCCTCAGGCAGTGCCGGCACAGCAAGGCGCAGTTCGCCTTGCCCCAGACAGGTGTGGTGGCCGTACGCCACCTGGCAATACCGCATGGGAGCAATCCATTTACGGTATGGCAACCCAACAGGCAGCATCATCAGAGATGATGGCTCAGGCCATGGATAGCGTGGCCACTTCCATTGTCCCCCCCGAAAGGCTGATGGAGCGACTACAGCAGGCAACCGACTCCATCTGCCAGTCACACAGGGAGGACATGTTGGCGTCCAACAGGGACAGGCGGGCGGCGCGGGCGGCACTGGCGACTCTGCAGGAAGCCATCTCCATAGAGTCCCAGGGCCACAGGGAAGCCCTGAGGCTGGAACTCCTTCACCTCAGGACGACTCTTGTTGAGCTTGAGGCTTCAACAAACCGAAGGACAGAACAGCAGCTGGAGCGTCTCACCCGTACGCTCTCAGCTGAGATGCAGGCAACTAGGGCGGAGGTCCGGGCATCCCGTGAGTTGTTGCATGGGGACCTCCGCACACTCATCCTCCAGAACGAGACCTACCACACCCGCATGCTTGCAGCCATGGAGGAACAGACTAGGGCCTTGCGTGGGCTGCCTCCCATAGTGCCACCACCTCCGGATGCAGCTGCACAGGCTGATAATAGCGACAGCAGTGATACTCCCACAATAGGGTAGCCGTGTGGGCCATGAGCCCATGGAGGTGTTTTTTTTTCGCAAGATCCACACAGGTGGGTTTTGGTGTGCACCCTGTCCTCGGACCTCCTGGGTGGTCTCCCCAACCCCCCCTCCCCCCGGGCCCATTAATGGCCATTTTTTTTTTCTTTTTTTTCTTTTTTTTTTTTTTTGGGTCAGTGTTTTGCCTTGTGTGGCTCCCGTGGGCATACGCTGCATTGTGGCTGGGCACATGCAGGCTTGTCATGTATTTGGTTCAGATGCTTGGGTTTTTGTCACACACACCCCTCCTGCTTCCCGTTTCCATGGGCTTGCAAAGGGTGTGCCCAAGTGACATTGACGTACATGGTGACATTGGACTCCCACGACATGTGTGGGTAGTCTAGTCAATACTGTGTATACATTCCTAGTGCATATTGCTGTTGTGTTGTACACTGCATGTTGCATTGATGTGTAACTCATCATCCATGTCTACCTCCTAATTTTCAGGTCCTTTCCTCATGTCTACACAAGGCCCTCTACTTTGGAGATGGGGTCCATGTTGGCAGCAGTGCACCGACAACTCTACATGGCGGCAACACTGTACAGTTGGAAGTGGTGGGAGTGCAGGCATTTCCAGGTGGTGAGACTACTGATTCCTTACATTCGTAATGTCATGTTAATGGTAGTTTTGAGGGTCAGTAGCTGATAAGTGTTATTGCTAAATACCTGCTCAAGTGTGTTGTTGGTCCTGCATTACTGTGAGCATTTCAGGTGTAGCGAGTTTCAATTAGGGACACTGTACTTTGTGACACTTGTGTCATGTTGTGGGGATTACTTTGTTTACCTGCACATAGCATGACATGGCACGGTATGTCGTGTGGCGGTGCTGGGGATGGGTTGGGGTTGGGTGACATGGCACTGTCCTCATGTTGCATTTTGCAAGTGGGTATTCATTTTAGCTGCATGAATGTGTTTTTTCACGAAACTGCATTGGTGGTGTCTGTGTAGGTAGGGATGCACACATTGTAACACTTCCAGGTGAACAATCTCAGGCTGATATGGTTTTGACGGTTGATTCTCCAGACATTCAGGATCAGTGTCAGGTTGAGTCATCATTGATTGTAAGATGGTATGTGCCAGGGCAGTGTGCACTCCACAGGGGTGTGATTTCTATGTGAAGTAATTAGCCACTAGCTGTGTACGGGCTGCCTCCCCCCGTGCCCTTTCCCCTCCCATGCGCAGCGGGCGTGCATGTGGTTGGGGATGTGGGGGCACCACCATGTCCACGGCCAGGCCCCGGCGTGTTGCAACGTTGTGCAGGACACATGCTGCCACTATGATCCTGCACACTACTGGGGGAGCGTATAACAGCTGCCCGCCAGAACGGTCAAGGGAGCGAAAGCGTGACTTAAGCACTCCGAATGTGCGCTCCACTATGCCCCGGGTTGCAATGTGGGCTGTGTTATATCTTACCTCGGGTGGCGTGGTGGGGTTCCGAATTGGCGTCATCATGTGGGGGCTGAGAGGGTAGGCACTGTCCTCTGTGGAGGTGGTGATGGGTATCATTGGTGGGGTTGTGACCTTGCTCAGTATCTGACATGCATGCATGTGCAGTGGCATTCATACTCACCAAGCAGCCATGTATCACCATGCCGCCCAGCTTCTAGGTCCCGGCTTAGGGTGGATATTCGGTAAATGAAGCTGTCGTGGGTGGACCCGGGATAGTTGGCATATACTGAGGTGATGATTCCCTTGGCATTACATACTACCTGCATGTTGATGGAATGCCAGTGCTTGCGGTTCCTATAGATGTGCTCAGATGCCCTGGGGGGACGTAGAGCCACATGGGTGCAGTCAATGGCACCTAGCACTTTGGGGAATCGTGCCACACCGTAAAAATCCAGGGCGGCAGCATGCCTTTCTGCAGGTGTTCTGGGCAGGTATATGTGCCTGCGGACTGATGGGCGTGCAGTGATGATGTTCAAGACCTGGTGTAGGCAGCGTGACTGCGTGGCCTGTGACACCCCACCCACTATGGCACTTGTCCGCTGAAATGATCCAGTGGCTAAGAAGTGCAGTACATTGAGGACCTTCTCCAGGGGGCTGAGTGCTTGGGAGCACAGGGTGGGTGATGTGAGGTCATCCTCCCACTCACTCACCAGGTCCAGTATTATGTGTGGTGGAAACCTGTACCTCCCATACACCTGGTCATCAGGCATCCCGAAAAGGCTGGTTCTGGGTGTGAAAATTCTGGCCCTGACTATCCTCCTCCTCCTTCTTTGGTAACCCACAGCAACTGCTGCTAGGAACGGTATATTCATCCTGGCGTCTGAGCTTGTTAGTTTTTTGCGCGCAAATTTATGCGTCGCGGGTCGACGTATGCCTGCTTCCTACTGGCGTACGTGTTTCTTTGCACGTGTTGTAGGCGAGCGTGTGAAACTTCCCGCGCACCCCTGAAATCCAGTACCCAGGCCAATAGCGTGTGGAAATTTCCACGCACCCCGGAATACACGTGCGCTGATGTACTCGCGTGTGTAAGTGCCCGCGCACCCCTGAAATACACGTACATAGGCCAATCGCGTGTACGCGCACTTTTGTCCAATTCCACGCGATGACACTCTGACGTGCAGTCTTTCCACGTGTGCTCCAGCATCACGTGCTATGAGGGAAACACCCGTGCGGGTCACGTCACAGACGCGCTTACGCGCTGAGGGCCTTTGGTCCAATAGAATCGCGTATGCGTGCTGACGCGCTTACGCGCTAAGGGCCTTTCCTCGAATTTCACGCTGACGTGCAGGATTTTCACGTGCCAAATCACTCCGTATCAAGCTGGCCACGCGAAAACACATGGAAGACCACGCTCCTGCCCAGAAGGCCGAATTACTGCCCCCAGTCCCCCGAGCAGCCTCCCACGTGCCATCTGCTGCTGCCTGCCTGCCTGCCTGCTGCCACCGTGCCCTGCCATTTGGTGCCTGCACATCAGCCATCTGCAGGGGTCCAGTTGCTGTGTCCACTCCTGCTGGAACAGAAGACTCCCGACTGGGATAACATCGCTCCACAGCCCAGCCCCAGGACCCAGTTGCCCACCCACTCCTGCCTCTGGGGTTGCCATGTCGGGCACTTCGACATCTGGCACCAGTGGCAACCCCAGGGCAGAGGGGCACCAGCTTCACTGCCACCGAAGTTGGTGTCCTGGTGGAGCATGTCCTGGGGCAGTATGATGCCCTCTTTGGATCGTCCCGCGCCAGCAAGGAAGGATGGGAGAGGATCTGGGCCGACTGTGTGGTTGCCATCAACGCGGAGGGGGTGGCAACCCGCGACGTCCAGAAGATCAAGAAGCGCTGGGAGGACTTGAGGTCCAGGACCCTCGTGAAGGCCCGGCGCCTCGTGGAGGAGGGCCGGGGCCGCATGAGTTCCATCCAGATGAGGGTCCTGGAACGCGTACGCCCAGCGCTCCACGCCCAGATCCTTGAGAGGGAGACCCGTCTGGAGTTGAGCGGTAAGTGGCCAAGCATTGCTGTGTGAGACAGGGCATGTTGCGGTGTGCTGGTTGTCTGATACTTGCCTGTATGTGTGACATAGGCCATGTATGCATGTATGTGTGCAGGGACATCATGGTAATGCATGTGCGACCAGTGATGTGTGAACCACATGGTTGTTGCATGTGTTTAAATGCGACATGGGGAGCCCTATGCAGATTTTACACATGAGAGCATGCCAGTCTCTGTTCCTGGACATGGGTGGGGGTGAGGGATGGGTGCTGATGCCAGGTACATATATGGTAGCCATGTCTGTGTGCCTGACCTGCGTGTCTGTGACTTGTGAATGCCATGGATGCATGACACATGTGTGTGACAATGCACAGATTCACTGATGCAGCCTAGTTATCCTTGTATCCGCTGTGTTTGGGGTGTATGAGGCCAGATGGATGTGACTGAGGTGAAGTGTGTGCATGTGATAGGCATGACCCATGATGCATGTGAGTTCCATATCATTGTATGTTTCAAGAGTCCATTGGACATGTATGGAAATGTCCATGGCATGCACCATGCCTGTTACTGTGTGTGTTTTGCCTGGACTGACCCATGTGTTGTGGAGGGACATGATGGAAGTGTACTTTGACAGTGGTACTCATCTGCTATTGCTTCCTGTCTAGAGGACCATTGAACAGTACCCTGATGCTTGTGTTCTATGTCTCCCTCTACGCAGCGGCTAGTGAAGAAGAGGGCGGAGACGGCGCTGTGGAGCAAGGCGGCGGGGATGCCCCCACGGCTGCAGCGGAAGGGGTGGGTGAGCCCCCACAGGGGCCTGCTATGGCGGAAGACAGTGAGGAGCCATCCAGGTTGGTGGTTTCCACAGAGGAGGAGGAGGCTGCCACTGAGGCACACATGGGGCCTGGTGGGGGCATCCCTGCTGGTGCAAGTGGTGCAGTCCAGGGGCAGGGGCAGGAGGCAGCACAGGTCACCGTGGAGGGGCCTGTGCATGTCGCTGTCCCTGACCCTGTGAGTGCACCACCATGCACCAGCAGGGATGCCCCGTCCCAGGCCCGTCCGCAGGTAGAGGGGATGTCCATGTCACCTGACTCCCCTCCACCTGTGGAGGAGGGGACCCGTGGCCGTATGGAGAAGGTCCTGATTGGGGCCGCGATGCGCGCGGGTGCAATTCGTGATGACGTGCGTGCTTCCCGGGAGGAGCACGCACGTCATCACGAAGAGCACCGTGCCGACGTGGCCCAATTGGGATCTTCCATGTTCGGGGGTTTCCTGCATGTGTCGGCCAATCTGGCGGCCCTCTCCTCCTCTGTGGAGGCTATACGCCGGTCGTTCTCCTTGCCGTCTTCCGGCCCAGATGCCACCAGGGCCCCCTGTGGACCTGCCCTGACCAATGCAGCCAGCTCGGTGGGGATCCCATCCCTGCCACAGTCGGGAGTCGGAGGTCCAGCAGGGGTGGACACCACAGCAACTGTACCCCAGCAAATGGAGGATGTGCCGGCATCATCAGGCAGGGCACGTGCACGACGGCGTCGGTGGATTCTATCAGCCTGGATGCCGTCGTGCTGGCAGAGGCAGTTGCGTCGGAGGCAGCAGCAGAGTCAACGTGGGAGGCATCATGGCTCGGGGCCATCAACATCGGAGGGGCAGGCATCGGCCGGAGGGCAGGAGGACCCAGGACAGGAAGTGTCTTCCGTGTGGCTGCGGTTGGGCCAGCAGATAGGTGTGGAGCGGCGGCGGGCGGAAGAGGCGCGGCTCACGATGGTCAGGGCGGAGAGGGCCCTGAGGCGGGCCGAGTGCCTCGAGGCAATCCGCAGGGGGTTGGAGGAGCAGATGGCGTCATCCCTGCGGACCCTCGGGGCCATGGAACAGGACCGCCTCCGGGACATAGACGAGGAGTTTGATGATGCCCTGGCCCGGAACACCACGGAGTGAGCCGCTGGACTTGCCCGCCGCCTTTGTATATAGTTCTTTAGTTTTAGGTTTCCTTTGTTTCTTCTTATGATTTGGAGTCGACGGACACTGCTCCACTTTTTGTATATAGTTGCATTTTAGTTAGGGTTTTTTGTAGGTTTCCTTTGTTCAGTTGGGCTCATGGACCCTTGGATGTTTTGTACATAGTTCTTCATTGGATTGTTTTATTTTTTTTTTTATTTTATTTATTCACCATGGAGCAATGGTCTTTGCATTTATTTTTCTCTCTGGGATTAATTTTATTTTTAACGTGACTTTGGACAACATTTTTTTGGATTTGGATTTGTAGTTTTGATTTTTTTGGACGGACATGCAGCTTATCTTTTTTTCATTGCCATTGTAGTTTGTTTCATTTCATTTGCATTCAATTTTTTTTAATACAATTTTGTTTTCATACTTCACTGTGTGGTATCATCTCATTGGTTTCATGCATGTCATGTTGGGTGTTTTCCCATTTAATTGCAACCATTGTGTGTGACGGACATGGGTTCATTTGCTTTATGAACATTGGGGGTGTAACATGTAATTTCCATTTCCATGTGGGTGAATGTGTTACTTGGTAGGGCCTTTTGGCTGTGGAGGCTGACCATAACGCACATGATTGGGGATTGTGAGGACATGGGTGCAGGGGGACATGAGTGGGGGCCTGGTGGAGGGTGCCCCTGCACTGCTGGGGGGTGGGGGTGCAGGTGGACATGAGTGGGGGCCTGGTGGAGGGTGCCCCTGGATGCTGGGGGGTGGGGGTGCAGGGGGCCATAAGTGGGGGCCTGGTGGAGGGTGCCCCTGGATGCTGGGGGGTGGGGGTGCAGGGGGACATGAGTTGGACATGAGTGGGGGCCTGGTGGAGGGTGCCCTGCACTGCTGGGGGATGGGAGACATGGGTGGGGGCCTGGTGGAAGCTGCCCCTGGTGGCTGGGGGGGTGGTGGTAGACATGGGTGGGGGCCTGGTGGAGGATGCCCCTGGTGGCTGGGGGGTGGGGGTGCAGGGGGCCATGAGTGGGGGCCTGGTGGAGGGTGCCCCTGCACTGCTGGTGGGTGGGGGTGATGGGAGACATGAGTGGGGGCCTGGTGGTGCTGCCCCTGCACTGCTGGGGGGTGGGGGTGATGGGAGACATGAGTGGGGGCCTGGTGGTGCTGCCCCTGCACTGCTGGGGGGTGGGGGTGATGGGAGACATGAGTGGGGGCCTGGTGGTGCTGCCCCTGGTGGCTGGGGGCTGGGGGGTGGTGGTGGTGGTGGTAGACATGGGTGGGGGCCTGGTGGAGGATGCCCCTGGTGGCTGGGGGGTGGAGGTGCAGGGGGGCATGAGTGGGGGCCTGGTGGTGCTGCCCCTGCACTGCTGGGGGGTGGGGGTGATAGGGGCCATGAGTGGGGGCCTGGTGGAGGGTGCCCCTGCACTGCTGGGGGGTGGGGGTGATGGGAGACATGGGTGGGGGCCTGGTGGAAGCTGCACCTGGTGGCTGGGGGGTGGGGGTGCAGGGGGCCATGAGTGGGGGCCTGGTGGAGGGTGCCCCTGCACTGCTGGGGGGTGGGGGTGATAGGGGCCATACGTGGGGGCCTGGTGGAGGGTGCCCCTGGATGCTGGGGGGTGGGGGTGCAGGGGGACATGAGTGGGGGCCTGGTGGAGGGTGCCCCTGGATGCTGGGGGGTGGGGGTGCAGGGGGACAGGAGTGGGGGCCTGGTGAAGGGTGCCCCTGCACTGCTGGGGGGTGGGGGTGGTGGGAGACATGAGTTGGACATGAGTGGGGGCCTGGTGGTGCTGCCCCTGCACTGCTGGGGGGTGGGGGTGATAGGGGCCATGAGTGGGGGCCTGGTGGAGGGTGCCCCTGCACTGCTGGGGGGTGGGGTGATAGGGGCCATGAGTGGGGGCCTGGTGGAGGGTGCCCCTGGATGCTGGGGTTGGGGGTGCAGGGGGACATGAGTTGGACATGAGTGGGGGCCTGGTGGAGGGTGCCCCTGGATGGTGGGGGTGCAGGGGGCCATAAGTGGGGGCCTGGTGGAGGGTGCCCCTGCACTGCTGGGGGGTGGGGGTGATAGGGCCATGAGTGGGGGCCTGGTGGAGGGTGCCCCTGGATGCTGGGTGGTGGGGGTGGTGGGAGACATGAGTTGGACATGAGTGGGGGCCTGGTGGTGCTGCCCCTGCACTGCTGGGGGGTGGGGGTGATAGGGGCCATGAGTGGGGGCCTGGTGGAGGGTGCCCCTGGATGCTGGGGGGTGGGGGTGATAGGGGCCATGAGTGGGGGCCTGGTGGAGGGTGCCCCTGGATGCTGGGGGGTGGGGGTGCAGGGGGACATGAGTTGGACATGAGTTGGACATGAGTGGGGGGCTGGTGGAGGGTGCCCTGCTGGGGGGTGGGGGTGATGGGAGACATGAGTGGGGGCCTGGTGGTGCTGCCCCTGCACTGCTGGGGGGTGGGGGTGATAGGGGCCATGAGTGGGGGCCTGGTGGAGGGTGCCCCTGCACTGCTGGGGGGTGGGGGTGATGGGAGACATGGGTGGGGGCCGGGTGGAAGCTGCCCCTGGTGGCTGGGGGGGTGGTGGTGGTAGACATGGGTGGGGGCCTGGTGGAGGATGCCCCTGGTGGCTGGGGGGTGGGGGTGCAGGGGGCCATGAGTGGGGGCCTGGTGGAGGGTGCCCCTGCACTGCTGGGGAGTGGGGGTGATGGGAGACATGAGCGGGGGCCTGGTGGTGCTGCCCCTGAACTGCTGGGGGGTGGGGGTGCAGGGGGACATGAGTTGGACATGAGTGGGGGCCTGGTGGAGGGTGCCCTGCACTGCTGGGGGCTGGGGGTGATGGGAGACATGAGTGGGGGCCTGGTGGTGCTGCCCCTGCACTGCTGGGGGGTGGGGGTGATAGGGGCCATAAGTGGGGGCCTGGTGGAGGGTGCCCCTGGATGCTGGGGGGTGGGGGTGCAGGGGGACATGAGTGGGGGCCTGGTGGTGCTGCTCCTGCACTGCTGGGGGGGGTGGGGGTGCAGGGGGACATGAGTTGGACATGAGTGGGGGCCTGGTGGAGGGTGCCCTGCACTGCTGGGGGGTGGGGGTGATGGGAGACATGAGTGGGGGCCTGGTGGTGCTGCCCCTGCACTGCTGGGGGGTGGGGGTGATAGGGGCCATGAGTGGGGGCCTGGTGGAGGGTGCCCCTGCACTGCTGGGGGGTGGGGGTGATGGGAGACATGGGTGTGGGCCTGGTGCAAGCTGCCCCTGGTGGCTGGGGGGTGGGGGTGCAGGGGGCCATGAGTGGGGGCCTGGTGGAGGGTGCCCCTGCACTGCTGGAGGGTGGGGGTGATAGGGGCCATGAGTGGGGGCCTGGTGGTGCTGCCCCTGCACTGCTGGGGGTGGGGGTGATAGGGGCCATAAGTGGGGGCCTGGTGGAGGGTGCCCCTGCACTGCTGGGGGGGGTGGTGGGAGACATGAGTTGGACATGAGTGGGGGCCTGGTGGTGCTGCCCCTGCACTGCTGGGGGATGGGGGTGATAGGGGCCATGAGTTGGACATGAGTGGGGGCCTGGTGGAGGGTGCCCCTGGATGCTGGGGGGTGGGGGTGCAGGGGGACATGAGTTGGACATGAGTGGGGGCCTGGTGGAGGGTGCCCCACACTGCTGGGGGGTGGGGGTGCTGGGTGACATGAGCAGGTGTGCAGGGTAGTCCCCTGTGGTGTCGGCTGCCTGCAGGGGCCGTGGAGGGTGTACAGGGAATACCTGGGAGCACACAGCCAAATCGCGTGTGGAACTTCCCGCGCACCCCTGAAATCCACGTACCCTGCCAAATTGCGTGTGGGACTTCCCGGCACCCCTGAGATCCACGTACCCAGCCAAGTCGCGTGTGGAAATTCCCGCGCACGTACCCGGCCAAATCGCGTGTGGAATTTCCCGCGCACCCCTGAAATCCACGTACCCTGCCAAATCGCGTGTGAGACTTCCCGCGCACCCCTGAGATCCACGTACCCAGCCAAATCGCGTGTGGAAATTCCCGCGCACGTACCCGGCCAAATCGCGTGTGGAACTTCCCGCGCACCCCTGAAATCCACGTACCCTGCCAAATCGCGTGTGAGACTTCCCGCGCACCCCTGAGATCCATGTACCCAGCCAAGTCACGTGTGGAAATTCCCGCGCACGTACCCAGCCAAATCGCGTGTGGAACTTCCCGCGCACCCCTGAAATCCACGTACCCGGCCAAATCGCGTGTGGAACTTCCCGCGCACCCCTGAAATCCACGTACCCTGCCAAATCGCGTGTGGGACTTCCCGCGCACCCCTGAGATCCACGTACCCAGCCAAGTCGCGTGTGGAAATTCCCGCGCACGTACCCGGCCAAATCGCGTGTGGAACTTCCCGCGCACCCCTGAAATCCACGTACCATGCCAAATCGTGTGTGAGACTTCCCACGCACCCCTGAGATCCACGTACCCAGCCAAATCGCGCGTGGAAATTCCCGCGCACGTACCCGGCCAAATCGCGTGTGGAACTTCCCACGCACCCCTGAAATCCACGTACCCTGCCAAATCGCGTGTGAACGTTCCCGCGCACCCCGGAATACACGCACACGTTATTTTTCAGTCAGCGGGTGTCCGTGTTTGTGGGTACCCCTTTGCACATCATTTGTCCTGGAGGGCCACAGTATAGGACATTCATCATAGCTGTATATAGGTGCTATTTGTTGGCGCACCTTTTGGCGCACATTTATTAGAGGCGCAGAGACGCTACCGCCTGCTTTCTTGTGGCGGTCGTGTTTGTGCCTGTGCGCTGGTTTGACCGTGCGCTTTTTTGCCCTATTCGATTCCATGAATACGTGTTGTAGGCGAGCGTGTGGGCGTTCCGCGCACTTGCACCCTGTACTTCCCCCGTGACGCCCACATTTTGGCAAGTTGTTCCCCATTCCGAGTGTTACGCCCCGTGTTCCGCCTACTTTTGTTGTGTGCGCCGCGCTATGTGCGATTTTCGCTGTGGCCTGTGCGATTTTCGCTGTGACCTGGCGCACGCCGTTAGATGGCCTGTGCGCCAACGTGCGCCGCGCACTTTTTTAGCGCACATCCGATGGTTTTCTCGCGCACGGCCTTCCATGAATCGATGTGCGCTGCTTTTCGTGCGATTTTCGCACTTGCACTGCGATTTTCGCTATTCCACTGCGAATCGCACGTTTTTGGCCACTTGCGCCGCGCTAATTATTCCATGAATCGCCCTGCATATATGGAACTTCCACACAACAGCCAGTCAGGGGGAAGGGACAGAGTCAGGGCTTCCCGGGACTTCGGGAAGATCAAGGTAACAGGCGATGGAAGGCAAGAGGCCACAGGAGCCATCTTGTTTCCATCAGGAATCTACCGTTTCCAATGACAGGGACTGGGCATCCCAAAATGGAGGACACTCAGGGCACCAGTCATTTCAGCATGGAGCTGCCACCAGCCCATACCCTTCTCTCTGGGCCACCCACAGGTGCCCAAAAACGTACACTAGGGGCACAGCATTGTACCCTCACCCAGGGGTGCCATAAGGGTATCCCATAGGTCTGTACACCAAACTAAAAGAGAGCGGCACCGCCAGGAGTCCCACATGAACTGCTGCGTGGTAAACACGACAGAACACACAATAAAAAGCAATAAAGGACAAGGGTACGGAGGCCCTGTCCCTCCGATGCATTTCCAGCATCACAGTCGCCCCCCCCAGACTGAGGTTAGGGTGCCTGATCTCCCACGAGATAGACACCCTCATCCAGACGGTCAACATACCTTCTGGAAAGGCCATTTCCGTTATCGTGACTCTTCCCTGGTCTCTGCTCTATGGTGAAGTCTAGCCCTTGCTGGCTAATGGACCACCTGGGCAGTTTCGGGTTTTCACCCTTCATCTGCACAAGACCCTTCAGAGGCTTATGATCTGTTTGGACCTTGAAGGTAGACCCGGTATGGTAGGGTCTAAAACGCCTAAGGCGTTAAACTATACTAAAACATTCCTTTTCAACAGTAGCCCACCTAAATTCTCTACCCTTGAGTTGTCTACTGATGAATATGATCAGATGTTCTCTTCCTTCGTCATCTAACTGGGACAAGACAGCTCCAATTCCGGTGTTGCAGGCGTCAGTTTGAACGATAAAGGGTTTGCTGTAATCAGGCGCACACAACACAGGTGCCCTGCACAAGCTTTCTTTCAAGCCATTAAAGGCCCTCTGACAGTCTTCAGTCCAATTAACCTTCCTAGGCTGTTTGGGTGAAGTCAGAGCTGTCAGAGGTGCAACTATGGTTCCATAGTCCGTCATGAAATTCGATAATACCCAGTGAGACTCAAAAAGGCTCTCACCTGGGTTTGAGTAGTGGGAGTCTCCCAGTCATGTACATCCTGTACTTTACTGGGGAGGGTTTGGATTTGACCCCCTCCTACCTCATGACCAAGATATGTGACTTTCCCCTGAGCTATCTGGCACTTGGTGGCCTTGATAGTGAGGTTAGCCCTTTTCAAGCCTGCAAAACCTTATCCAGATGTGTCAAATGCTCTTCCCAGGTGGAACTGTAGACAGCAATGTCGTCTAAGTAGGCCACACAAAAGGCTTCCAGCCCACTGAACGCATGATTGACCAATCTCTGGAAGGTGGCAGGGGCATTCTTCAACCCAAAAGGCATGACCCTAAACTGTTAGAGTCGCTGTCATGACCCTTGCCCCTGGCCCTCACTGGCAGGTCAGCCTTCCAGTTAGGGCCAGGTTAAAGGCCTTAAAACCTCATACAAGACTCTCTTGGAGTCAGTGTGGCACCTTTGGCACCAGGCTCATAACCATCATGAAGACCAACATTAGAATGGGACTATTTACTTGTGACTATTTAACTTGTGGGGGTTCAGCCAACATGGAGACACACATAGCTCAGTTGCAAGGAACTGAGCTATGCGGTCTAGTCTCTTGGGTGTGGCAGGCCTGGGACTACTTTACCTGGACTACTTAGGGTGTGGCAGGCCTGGGACTATTTTACCTGGACTACTTTACCTGAGACTATTTAAACCGCACCCAAACAGCAGAACATGCTTTGCGTTATTGTGCTATGGGCAGCGTAACGCTCACCGTGTCCTGTTCTTTGATGCCAGCTTACCTGAAACCAAGGACCTGCAGAGAGTGAAAGAACACTATGAAACTTACCTGGAACAGTATCCTGTCTTCAATCCATCTCTGACTTCAGTTCCACTCACCTGAAGGTACGAACTTCATCATCCGGCACCGCATGCATCCTGGAATACAATAACCTGGAAAGAGGAGAAAGAAAGACAGCATTAGTAAGCGTTTACTCACGTTTCCTCTCAATCGAAGAAAGCCACACAATTCTTACCTGGGTAGTCCTCTCATGGTCAGTATCATCGCTGGAACATTACGGCGCTCGGCGAGGAACATCGTGACCTGCAAGGAGAGAAAAGACACGGGTTAGCAATATAAAAGGCGAAACAGCGCTGCACATCGCGCATTACTCACCGCACACCATAGCGCACACCGCGCTTTCGCCTACCAGCCCATGCTCATCTTCACACTGCATGACAACACCAAAATACCTTTCCATACCGAAAAGGAAAGAAGCAAGACATTATTATTCGAACTAAGAGGAACACAAGAACTGCATATAAAGACTGTAAAGCAGCAAACCTACAGAGTCGCAGCAGGCCTGGATTCCCACAGGGGGGCTTCCACCAGTGAGGTTACTTGGTCGCTGCTTGCCCCCCACATCTACGCGCCCCTGCCACGAGGAGCAGGACGGAGAATCCACCTTTTACAATATTAAGGTGAGGAGAAGGTCCAAGGGGGAGGAAGGAGTTGAGGCCAAGGGAGGTGGGAAAACATAAAGACAATCTGGTATTGAATCCAGCTCTCCTATATTGTAGACCCATCTTTAACCAGAGGCCTTACCAAGGGACCGGGAGAGGGTTCGAGAGTGCAAATCATCCAACCAGGGCTGAGTGGCGTCCCCGTGGATACCAGGTGAGCATAACAGAAGCAAAGTCTCAATAATATTATCCACCTGGGCGTCCTGGAGACTTCAGAGACTGACCAGTTAGTTCAGTTGTTGGGACAATTACGCGCTGAAGTACATTCAGCCAGGCAAGAAACCAACGCTCTTACGAGGTTTTTAATTGTTACTAAGGATCGTACCGATGAAATAAGTAGACAATTGCTCCAATCACAGGCAGGACAGACCCCATTGCCTGGTAACATTCCGCCAGCACCTGTACCAACTTCTTCCACCAATCCAGTACAAATAACCCTTCCTGGGGCAGTTTCTTTAGTTCCACCTGAACCAATTACAAGGGACCCCAAGAAGTACGCAACGTTCATGAACCAGTGTCGTCTTCATTTTCTTTGCAGATCTGGGGCTTTTCCTAACGACCAAGCGAGAGTTGCTTTTGTCTTGTCATATCTGAGTGGCAGTGCTGCGGATTGGTCGGTACCATTGATAAGTCAGGATAACCCGTTGTTACATGACTTTGGGGGTTTTCAGATGGAAATGGAAAAACTCTTTGCTCGTCATACCCAAGGCCAAGCATTAGACAACAAACTTTTGTCACTCCGTCAAGGAAGTCAAGACTTGCTTACATATATAGCAACATTTAACAGATTAGTCTTTGAAGCTGGGTGGCATGAGGAAAAAAGGACCACACTATTTCATCGGGGTCTATGAGGAGAACTAAAGGATGTCCTTGCTCAAGTGGTTAACCCACCTTAAGACTGTGGAGAATTCATCAACCTTGTGGTGCAATTAGATCACAGATTACAAGAACGAAAAGCGGACCGGATAAGGTTAGACACTCAAGCTGTGTAAGTCCGGTCAAAGGATAATGTTCCACGTACATTGGAAAACACGGTAGAACCCATGCAAATCAGAGGTGTACGGCCCCCTTTAACTAAAACTGAAAAAGAGACAAGAGAAGGCAACAGCAAGTATGCTTATGTTGCGGAAAATCAGTCCACTTCCTCAAAGAATGTCCAGTGAAACCACCAAGCAGAACTGTTGGAGCCACAGAGAAGGAAGATAATAAGAAGGAGTTGGAAAACCACCAAGCCTGGCAAGCGTAGAGGTCCGCTTGTCGAACGAGAAGGATGAGCCACAGACCTCACACTTTGCATTACCAGTAATTTTGATCAATCAGCAACAACCGTCTCGGGTGCATGCTGTCGAAGCATACATAGACAGCGGAGCAGTTGGGAAGTATGTAGACCAAGATTTGGCAGCAGAGATGGGGCTTCCCTTATGCTCTAAGTCGACTACTGAAAAAGTTACTACTGTTGATGGGATAGAAATAGCTTCCGGACCAGTAACCCAATGTACAACAGCACTAACCCTACTGTGCCAGGATGGACACCGAGAATCTATTGCATTCGATCTCATCAAAGCTCCTCAGTTTCGTCTAATCTTAGGAATGCCATGGTTGGTAGCTCACAACCCTCTAATAGATTGGCGTGCCAAGAAGTTGGCCTTTTCTGATGATTGTGCTTGCACCTGTCATTACTAAGAAAAGGGGAAAACAGACTTATGTACATCTGCTACTCCCAGTACGGCGGCGATTGTACTAGGTGTGACTAGTACTCTACCAAATGAATACCAAGATTTTCAAGGTGTGTTCCAGAAAGAACAAGCCAATACTCTACCACCGCACAGGTCCTACGATTGTCAGATCGACCTCATACCTGGTGCACAAATTCCTTGTGGCCGAATCTATGCACTTACTGAACCAGAAAACCTCCATTTGAAATCTTATCTTGATCAGTACCTGGCAACTGGATTTATCCGCCCATCTAAATCACTGGCACCCAGCCACTTATTCTTCGTACCAAAGAAGGAAGGAGATTTGAGGACTTGCATCGACTATCGCTGTGATGCTGGAAGTGCATCGGAGGGACAGGGCCTCCGTATCCTTGTCCTTTACTGCTTTTTATCATGTGTTCTGTCGTGTTTTCCGCGCAGGAGTTCATGTGGGACTCCTGGCGGTGGAGCTCTCTCTTTTGGTTTTGGTGAACAGACCCATGGGATACCCTTATGTCACCCATGGGTGGTGGTACAACCCTGTGCCCCTAGTGTATGTTTTTGGGCACCTGTGTGTGGCCCACAGAGCAGGGTAAGGGCTGGTGGCAGCTCTGTGCTGAATTTGACAGGTGCTCTGAGTATCCTCCATTTTGGGATACCCAGGCCCTGCCATTGGAATCAGTTGATTCCTGATAGGAAACAAGATGGTCTCTGTGGCCTCTTGCTTTCTATCGCCTGTTACCTTGTTTTCCCAAAGTCCTGGGAAGCCCTGACCCTGTCCCTTCCCCCTGACCGGCTGTTGGGTGGAAGTTCCATATATGGTGTTGTTGTGAAGTCCAGGCCAGACTGACTGGAGCCTTCCCAATGACTGTATGTTGTGGGTACGCCTGTGGGTGGGACCTGGATGAATGGAGTGTGTGATGAATACACATTCTGTGTTGTGGATGTCTAGTATCTGGTGTTTGACACAATGACTGAGACAGCCCTGCCCGAAACTGGTATGAATGCAGTGTGGAGTGTTGAATGGCTGGGTACTTGTCCCAATAGACATAACTTGTTGTGAGTGTCTGGAGAGAAGTGAATGGCCTGAATGCACTATGCACCTGATTGGCTGCCTGCCTGCATGAATGCCCTTCTGTCCGATTGGTTGCTTGAGTGTGACCCAGCAGAATGAATGGGAGACCATCTAGTATATCTGAGGGCCTCTCACCACTAGAATTCGTGTTCAGAAGCCGAAGAGTAACTGGAGTGAAACTGAAGCTTAACCTTGAAGCCCTGCTGGAAGAGAAGAATTGCTGTTGCTCTCCTTCATCAATCTGAAAGCTGCTGTGTCTCCAAGGACTGACCCAGAGAGGACCTGTTAAGGCGCCCTCTTCCCGAGCTATGAGGGACCATCGTGCAGCAGCTGATCTTTGCCAAAGCTCCCTGGTAGACAGACCTTCGACAGGCTGCCGACCCGAGACGGGGACCGCTGCAGAATCACAAGGAGAAGCGCCCAGACTGTTGTCCGCCACTGTAGACGACCGCCGTCGCCAACCGGAGGCGCCATGCTCCCATTGCCTGAAAACTTAATTTGATCCAAGGACGCCCTCGGCTGCATCGCCGTCCGTCTTATCCCGCTGGAGAAGGCCTGACCGTCGACACGCCGAAGAGCATCGGCCGATGGGTTTCCCGCCACCCCAAGACCACAGAGACGCCGACGAACCAATGCCCTTGCTGGGCCACAATTCTTCAAACTCTTTGCGGTCCAGAACTATCGACACCGAGGTGCCCCACACGCCTCTTCCTTGCAGGACGTTTACGCTTCCCCGTCAACGAGCACCGCTAGGAACGAAGCTGCCACTTCACCGTCGCAGCTCACCCTGTTCTCCGTCGGACGTTCGACGACCCGTGGCTCCTGCCTTAAAGGGAGTGCATTCAAGAAGGGCTATCGATTCCCCGACGAGGAACGCTACAACGCCAGGTACTTTGGGGTTGCAGAACTATTGGGAAGTCTCTTGTGAACAATATATGGACTGGGCTTGTATCTTTACTCTACAGGTTGCCAGGTGGGGGAATCTCCACACAGACCTGTGTTTAACGGTAGTGGCCAGTATTCTGCCAATTGTTCTCACCAACTGCTTTCCTCTTACCTCTACTGTTGGTTTCCGTTACAAACTGATTTGTGTGCCATTTAACCGTCCAGTTGATGCACTTGAAAGAGATCTAATAGTAGTTGTGGTACCACGTAAAATTGTATATATGCCATTATAGATAATCGAGTAAAAAGTGAGTTATCGTGATATTGTACATAACCTTGAATATTAATTATATAAAGACTGCGTTTTAACTAATACAGTGTGCAGACATTCCTTTGTGGGTGCTTGGGGACTACACTGTACTTAAGAACCAGCCTGCATCAACTCCTGAGAAGCTAGGCCTTGATTGCTCGACCACGTACCAATAATAGAGAATCTTGGCCGGGGCCCTCTGTGCCTCTCCTCTGCCATATAGAGAGCAGAGGTACAGACACCCCCCCTCCAGTCTTTAAAAGCGCGCATTAAACCAGATCACAGTAAAAAACCGTTATCCACTGCCCCTTATTCCCGAATTATTGGATCAAGTCAAAGATGCCCAAATCTATACCAAACTGGACCTTAGGGGTGGGTGTACCATCTTGTTCGAGTGAAGAAAGGAGACTAATGGAAAACCGCCTTTTGTACCAAACACGGCTTGTATGAATACCAGATAATGCCTTTTGGACTTTGCAACGCTCCTGCTGCATTCCAGTACTTTATGAATGATATTTTGGGGGAGTTAATCGACGTTTGCACCCTGGTTTACATTGATGACATCTTAGTGTATTCTGCTACAAAAGAAGACCATGTCAGGCATGTCCGCTCCTTCCTTACTAAACTCCGCCAACATAAACTGTGTGCTAAACTCAAAAAATGCTCTTTTCATGTCACCGAAGTGGAGTACCTCGGTTTTATCCTCACACCAAAAGGTATCATAATTGATAGGCACAAGGTAGATGCCATTCTTAACTGGCCATCACCAACTTCATTTAAAGGAATCCAGAGTATGTTGGGCTTTGCAAACTTTTACCGCCGATTCATCCCAGATTTTTCCCAAATAGTGAATCCATTTACATCACTATTGAGAAAAAACAATAAAAAGTTCCATTGCACCGAAGAAGCAGAGAAGGCCTTTGAAGAACTTAAGAAGAACATTCACTTCTGCTCCAGTTCTACGGTATCCTCGCCCAGACCTCCCTTATATAGTTTAAACAGATACCTCTAGCATGGCTATGGGAGCTGTTCTCTCACAAAGGGACCCAGAAACTGCCTAGTTAAACCCTGTGGCCTTCTGGTCACGAAAATTCTCACCTCCCGAAATCAACTATGCTATCACAGACAAAGAACTCTTGGCTATAAAATCAGCTTTCAAGGCATGGCCACACTATCTCCTTGGTGCTAGACATACTGTCACGGTCATAACTGATCATCGAAACCTGCAATACCTAAAAACAGCAAAGGCTCAATCATCCCGTCAACTGCGGTGGGCCCTTTTCTTCGCTGAATATGACTATGTGATCACCTACAGACCAGGAGTCCAAAACGGAAAGGCTGACACCTTGTCCCGCATGGGTGTTGATGAAAAGGTGTACATAACTCCAGATCCAATAGCCATCATTCCAGAAGACAAACTCCTGGGTTTTACGACAACATTGACACAGGGTGAACTCCAAAACAAGATCCAACTCTTAATGGATCCCACTTTCTCACAGAGTGGTGTACTCAAGGAGAACATTACACCATTAAAGACCAGTTACCATATTTTAGGAACCGTCTATACTTGCCAAGTATAGATTTAGAAGAGCAGGTTATTTCAGGTTATCACGACTCCCTGATTGAAGGTCATCCTGGAATTGCCAAAGCTCTAGCTAAAGTAAAATGAAACTATTGGTGGCCCACATGGCGTAAAGACATCATACAATTTATCCAATCTTGCGGTGTGTGTGCACAAAACAGGTCCCAAAAGCAGAAACCAGCTGGTCTTCACCAACCATTGGAAATTCCTCCCGCACCATGGCGCACACACTGTCCCTTGATTTCATTACAGATCTATCTCCCAGTCAAGGATTCGACACCATCTTAGTAGTTGTAGACTTGTTCTCTAAAATGGCACACTTTATTCCTTTTAAGGGTCTTCCAAATGCATCCAATTTAGCAAAAGTATTCCTGGAGGAAATCGTACCGCTACATGGCTTTCCATCGGTCTTGATCTCAGATCGAGGTAGTCAGTTTGTATCCAACTTTTGGAGGAAATGCTGTTCAATGGCCCACATTGACACTCGACTATCCACAAGTCACCATCCTCAAACAGATGGCCAAACAGAAAGAACAAACCAAACCCTCGAGCAATACTTACGTTGCATGTTACATCAAGTGGAAAGAAATTGGAAGGACTTGTTATGGATAGCTGAATATGCCTATAATAATTCATTACACACCAGCACTGGACAAACCCCCTTCTACACTATATATGGTAGACATCCACTTACTTCAGAATTGGATCTCCCAACCCCATTGAAATGCCAGCGGTTAAAACCCTACATACAACTATTTCACAGGTCTTCAAAGAAGCAGCAGAACATTTACTCCAAGCCAAGAACAGACAAAAGAAATTCGCTGACCAGCATCGTAGTAAAGCCCCCGACTATCAAATTGGAGACAAGGTCTGGTTAGCATCAAAATATGTGCCCATAAAAGGGACTCAGACCTTTCGTCCCCGATATCTGGGACCTTATTCTAGTGAATCCATAATAAATCCAGTGGTAGTTAAATTAGCCCTACCACCCACTATGCAGATTCATCCTGTGTTTCATGTATCACTACTGAAACTGGTACAACCCGGTACTCGGGTTACAACACCACCGCAACCAGTATTAGTTGACGGAGAACCAGAGTTTGAAGTAAAGGATATCCTAGACTCAAAATACACCAGATTCAAACTATACTAATTAGTTGATTGGAAGGGATATGGCCCTCAAGATAGATCATGGGAACCTAGTGTATACATCCATGCACCTCGCTTAATTAAAAAGTTCCATCAGAATTACCCAGCCAAACCAGGACCAGGCAGAAGTGCCACCGTGAGAGGGGCCTTGGGGGGGAGTGCTGTCATGACCCTTGCCCCTGGCCCTCACTGGCAAGTCAGCCTTCCAGTTAGGGCCAGGTCAATGGCCTTAACACCTCATCCAAGACTCTCTCAGAGTCAGTCCTGGCGCCTTTGGCACCAGGCTCATAATCATCATGAAGACCAACATTAGAATGGGACTATTTACTTGGGACTATTTAACTGGGGGGAGGGGGGTTCAGCCAACATGGAGGAACACACATAGCTCAGTTACAAGGAACTGAGCTATGTGGTCTAGTCTATTGGTTGTGGCAGGCATGGAACTACTTTGCCTGGACTACTTTGGGTGTGGCAGGCCTGGGACTGTTTTACCTGGACTACTTTACCTGAGACTCTTTAAACCGTACCCAAACATCAGAATATGCTTTGCGTTATTCTGCTGTGGGCAGCGTAACGCTCACCGTGTCAAGTTCTTTGATGCCAGTTTACCTGAAACCAAGGACCTGAAGAGAGAGAAAGAACACTACGAAACTTACCTGGAACAGTGTCCTGTCTTCAATCCATCGCCGACTTCAGTTCCACTCAACTGAAGGTACGAACTCCATCATCTGGCACCTCATGCATCCTGGAATACCATAACCTGGATAGAGGAAAAAGAAAGACAGCATTAGTAAGCGTTTACTCAGGTTTCCTCCCGAATGAGGAAAACCACACAATTCTTAACCTGGGTAGTCATCTCCTGGTCAGTATCATTGCTGGAACATTACGGCGCTCTGCGAGGAACATCACAACGTGCAAGTAGAGAAAAGACACAGGTTTGCAATATAAAAGGCGAAACAGCGCTGCGCGTCACTCACCGGACAGCATCGCGCATACCGCGCTTTCGCCTACTGGCCCATGCTCATCTTCAAACTGCATGACAACACCAAAATACCTTTCCATACCTAAAAGGAAAGAAACAAGACATTATTATTCGAACTAAGAGGAACATAAGAACTGCATATAAAGACTGTAAAGTAGCAAATCTACGGGGTAGCAGCAGGCCTGGATTCCCACAGGGGGGCTTGCACCAGTGAAGTAACTTGGTTGCTGCTCGCCCCCCACATCTACGCGCATCTGCCATGAGGAGCAGGACAGAGAATCCACCTTTTACAATATTATGGTGAGGAGAAGGCCCAAGGGGGAGGAAGGAGTTGAGGCTAAGGGAGGTGGAAAAAACATAAAGACAATCTGGTATTGAATCCAGCTCTCCTGTACTGCAGACCCATCTTTAACCAGAGGCCTTTCCAAGGGACCGGGAGAGGGTTTGAGAGTGCAAATCATCCAACCAGGGCTGGGTGGTGTCCCCGTGGATATCAGGTGAGCGTAACAGTCCCTGAGGTGTTGAGAATGCTGTCTTTTCCTTGGCATGGTCTGTCAGACCTATTTGCTAATAGCCTGAGGTAAGGTCAAAGGTGCTCACAAATTTGGCAGCACCTATGGTGTCCACAAGCTCATCAGCCATGAGCAATGGGTGCGCGTCAGTTTTGGTGACAGCATTGACTCCTCGGTAGTCCACACAAAACCCCCAGTCCTTGGTACCTGCCTGTGAACTTATCTTGGGGACAAGGACCACGGGACTGGACCAGGGACTGGTTGAGGGTTAAATAACACCCAGATCCAACATCTTGGCGACCTCAGCCTGGATGTGGTTCTTAACAGTATCTGACATATGGTAGCACCTGCTTTTGACAGGCACACTGTCACCAGTGTCAATCTTGTGCCTACACCACGGTGTAAGGCCTGGTATCAGTGAAAATAGAGAGGCATAATGCCAGAGCAAAGCCCTGCAGGCCCTCTGCTGCTCGGTTGTCAGATCTGGAGAGAGATGTACTCCCTCCACTGAGGGTTGCTATGCAGCAAATCAGGAAGGGGGTAACTCTCATCCTCTTCTTGCTCTGAAGCTAGCAAGACAGGAGACTTCTGCTCGCCTATGGAAAGGCTTGAGCCTGTTGATGTGGAATACTTGAGGGGCTATCCCAGAGACTCCCATGTCAACCAGATAATTGACATTGCCCATCTTGGAAATTATCCTGAAGGGCCCAGTCCATTTGTATGCCAAAGCCCGAGGCTTGGTAGGCTCCATCACAAGTATCTCCTGCCCTGGAGACCAATCCACTTGCAGGGCTTTAAGGTCATGCCAGTACTTATTCAATTCCTGGCTGTCCTTGAGATTTGCTGTCGCCTGACCCATCATCTGTGTCATCCTCCATCTGAGGCCTAACACATAGTCCCCCACTTGCTTGGCGGGACCTGGACGGGTGGCTTCCAAACCTTCTCGGATCAAGGCAAGGGGCCCCCTCACAGGATTTCCAAAGAGTAACTCAAAGGGGCTGAAACCAATACCCTCTTGAGGTACCTCTCTGTAAGCGAACAGAAGGCATGGCAGGAGGAGATCCCATTTCCTCCTTAGGGGCTCTTCCAAAGCGCCTAGCATGCCCTTGAGAGTTTTATTAAATCTTTCAACCAGACCATTGGTCTGGGGATGGTAAGAGGTGGAGATTACCCCACACTCTTTCCACATGGTTTTCATGTAACTAGACGTGAAATTAGATCCTCTGTCAGAGACAACCTCCTTAGGGAATCCAACATGGGTGAAAATGCCCAGGAGTGCCCTGGCAACCACCTTGGCAGTAACATTCTGAAGGGGTATAGCCTCAGGGTACCTGGTGGCAAGATCAACCAAAGACCATGATGAACCGATGTCCACCTGAAGTGGGAGGGTCAAGGGGACCGACAATGTCGATGCCTACCTTCTCAAATGGAGTGCCAACCACTGGCAATGGCTGCAGTTGGGCAATGACACTGCCTCCAGTCTTGCCAGACAACTGACAAGTTGGGCAGGTCTTGCAGGGGGACTCCACTTCTACTCCCATCCGAGGCTAGTAGAAATGGGCAGAGAGCCTCTGCTTAGTCTTCTTGGTACCAAGATGACCAGCTAAGGGCACCTCATGCGCCAACTGCAACAGGAAGGGCCTGTAAACATGGGGTACCACCAACCTCTTGAGGGCACCAGGCTCAGGCTTAGTGGGCTCACTAACAAGGAGCTCACCCTCCCAATAGATTCGGTATGTCCTAGAAACTTCTCCTTGTGTCTGGGGCAGGGCCTGTTTCCTCGGACCCTCGAGAGAGTGGCACTCTCTCTGATCCTTACAGAAGTCCGCCCGGGAGGGTCCCCCTTCAGCTAACAAGCATTGAAAGTCAGGGTGGTCCTCCGGGTTGAGTACCTCTCTCACAGGAAAGTCTTCTGGCTCTTCTCCCACAGGAGTTGAGACTGGGTTCCCCACTGGACTCCGTCCAGAGCATGAGTCCCAGCGGATGCTGTAGCAGGAAGGGAAGAAGCTCCTCCATAGAGGTGGCCTTCTTACCCTCCTGTTTCCTTCGCGCCTAGGGTTTCCCCGTTGACGAGGGGACTGGGCTCGCAGCCGGACCCTGTGTGACCTGTGATCGGGTGACCGCCAGAGAAGCCATGGGTAGACCATCCGCAATCATCCCCAACTCGACCAAATCGTTGCCTAACAAAATGTTTCCAGGAACCAGGACCGGGAGCTTCACTGAGCTTCCTTAGTCCACAACACGATGTCCCAATCGTGTTGTGGACTAAGGCTACAGGCGATAATTTGGGAGGCCCACCAGCTAACCTGGTAGTTCTCAGAGGAGCATCTACATAGTCTTCTGGCTTGAGCAGGGTCCTGTCTACCACTGTCATGCTTGCCCGAGTGTCTCTCAAACCAGTAGAAGGCTGGCCATTCAAGAGGGCACTTCTCAAAAACCTACGGGTGTTCTGTGGGATAGTTGCCAGTACTTCTGCATACTGGTCCCAGACCCCAAGGGACACTAACGAAATCTCTACAGGAGCACCAAATCTGATCCCTGTAGAGGAGGGGATGGCAGTGGCCTCTACCTCAGGTACGGAGTAGGGGTAGGTCAGGCTGACAGCATGGACTCCAAGTACCTTACCCTTACACTTGGGGTCACCCCTTCTGTGGGTTCCATGTAATAATGTCACCACAAAACTCTCGCCATGCAAAAATATCGCCGAAAAATGGCCGTTTTTTGTGGCAACATTATTGCATGGAACATGCGGGGGACACCCCCGCAACCCCCAAATTAATTTTTTTTCTTTTTTTTTTGTAACTTTTTTTTTGCCCCTGTCCCCATATACATGGTCACCCAAATAATATCGCCACGACATTTTCCCGGCGATATTATTTACGGCGACCATATATATGGGGATATTATTACCTGATACCCTTCTGTGATCCAGAGCCCCACAATCCCAACAAGTGCTGGGAGTGCGGGCTACAGTACTGGAACCACTGGGACCCTGCTTTGCAGCAGAAGGACCACTAATCTTACTCCCACCCACAACTAGGTTTTTGGGTCTTAGGAGAGGAAGGTTTTGGTTTACCCGACTGTGATTGCTTTTGGGACTTCTCAGCTTTCTGAGATGTCCCTTTTTCTTTGTCCTTGTCCTTCCCACTGGAGTCCTTAGAGGACACCCGGTGGGAGACCCACTTGTCAGCCAAACTAGCCAGCTTAAAGGGATCCAAAATGTTCTGGTCAGCAACATACTGAAGAAGCTCTGGTGAACAGGCTTCTGAAAAATGCTCAAAAAACAAGAGGCGAGACAATTCAACCAAAGTTTTCACCTTGTATCCATCAATCCACCCCATCATGTTCATGTGCGCAGCACTCACCCAGTCAACCCAAGACACATTCTCTCTTTTCTTAAAATCCCTGAACCTTTAAAGGAATGGGTAGGTGTTTTGCCAAACTTGGCAATCAAAGCAGACTTCATGCACTCATACTGACCCCTTTCTTCCACACTCAGTTTCAGAATACAGTCATACCCAGTCTGAGGCACTCTGCTTAACAAACACTTAGCCCAATCTCTTTTATCTACATTGTGAATTGCACAAGCCATTTCAAATGCTTCAATCCATTGGAGGATATCAGAACCCTCCGCATACACACCCTCCAAATCTTTCATAAACTTGGTGGCTGGGGACCTGACATTCTCAACTGGTTTCGCTGAAGTCTCCACTCAAGCTTTCTCTAACTGGATTCGCTGACATTCAGTGTCCTTGTCTTTGAGTTCAAGATCCCTGTTCTTGAGTTCCACTTGCTGTGCCAACTCCTCTTTCTTAAGCTCAGCATCTATTTCCAACTTGCGGTATTCAAAGGCCAATTTCATCCTTAATAACTCAGGTTCCAAGGAATTGCTGGAGGTCGCAACAGAGGCAGCAGGAATGGTGGCATTCCCAGAAACAGATTCAGCGACAAACCCAGGGGCAGAGGCCTCATTGGTTGCATCCCCCCTTCAAGAGTTTCACCATCAGACTGGTGGTCCACCAAGGCAGCTATCAGCTCAGCCCTAGACTTATCCACAAAGTCTAACTCCCTGGCTTCACAAGCACTCTAGAGAGCCTCTAAGCTCATCTGAGTCAATGTTGTACCATTCACAATAGATTCCATTGCTTGTAATGCAGTTATCTTGTACACAACTAAACCTCAATTTAACAAAGTGCAGATATTTTGTAAGTGGCACAGTTATACACTGATTCTTAAAACCATAAGCATCCCACCGCTGCCACCAGCGTGAAGACTTGGGGGGGTGGGGGTGGTCTGTACTCCTGCTCTCTAGATGGTAGAAGAGAGGCACAGAGGACCCCAGCCAAGATTCTCTATTGTTGGTAGCAATGGACGAGCAATCAGTGCCTAGCTTCTCAGGAGGTGATGCAGGGTGGTTCTTAAGTACAGTGTAGTCCCCTAGTGTTACGCTCACCTTAGCTCTGCAGGAGCACCTCCAACCTCTCGAGGGTTTGGACAAGGGCCTCCTAGGCCTGCAACTGCTACACCGTAGCTTCTCCGTGGTAGGAACACTGGAATTAGAGAGGAGTGTAACAAGATTTCCTACTCCCTCCCTGTGACCCAAAACCCTTGGGACTACGCTCACCTGTGTTATAGGATAGGACGCTCTCCATCCTGCCTTTTCCTCAGGCAGGGGTGCATGTAGAAGACCAGTTGCCTCACTGGTCGTAGCCTTGGTTCCCGCCCAGACCTGCTGTGGCGTGGTCTTTATCTGGTAATGTGGTGGCGCTCCCACCTAGTCTTTGCCACAATCTCAATGCGTGCCTTTACACTGTGCACGTTGTCTTTTCAGTTCAGTTAGTGTTCATGTACAATGCATACTTCTGCATTGAATACGCTGTTCTTTAACTTCTTGGGTTCCCCCGTGCACGAGATGGTTCTTTGCGGTGTACTATTATCCTTTCTTTCTCTGTGCGCATGCTTTTCTATGCTCTCTTTCCGCTCTTCGTATTGGTATGGCTTTTGTAGTCATATTAAATGCAGCCTTGAATGTGCGTGGCATTTTTGGCTTATAGTGCGCTGCTCGATAGGTGCGCAACACTTACTGTTTTTTGTTTCTTCCACAGGTGCACTGTGATGATGCTTCCTGACCGGAGCGGGACTCGGAGGCTTGCAGGAGTGTCTTCAGGAGAATCTGCAGGTAAGCGAACGATAATGAATAACGTTTCTTCTTCTTCTATTGCAGGAGCTGGTACCGGTGAGCGTTACGCAGACAACCAGAGTAACCCAAAGCCTCCCTGACATATTCAATAGCTAGCCTGCAGCATCTAAAGCTTTGTGTGTAGTCCTCCTCCATGTTGGGGGAGACAGGAAGTGACTAAACCCCAACATTACTTAATGGAAAATGGATGTAGCGCCAACTGCGCCATGCCTGGGCCCAGCTATGTTTCCTAACCCTGACACCTAAACTGGTATGAGCCTCCAAACAGTGTCCATGGAGCCTATGTGACCCAGTGGGGTTTCCTAATATGTGTGCATGAGTGCAGGAATTGGGGTTGGAGTTTCCCATGGAGCTAGTGGTTGTGACAGCACTCCCCCCTAAGGCCCCTCTCAAGGACAAAATTCCCAGCCCTGGCTTGGTTGGATGGTCACGGTGAAATGTCCTTACTAGTCGGGGGGCATGTACGCTGGGTTCCCACGATCTGTCCTGCGGTCCATATCCTTTCCAGTCAATAAGGTAAAACAGTTGAGATTTGTTAATCTTAGAGTCCAATATATCCTTAACCTCATACTCCGGTTCCCCGTCCACATCCGTGGGACCCGGAGGGGTTTTCAGTCGGGTGCCAGGTTGGACTGGTTTTAGGAGTGACACGTGAAATACTAGGTAGATGCGCATATTTGGAGGTAAGGTTAGTCTCATCACAACCGGGCTTCAATGGTGTATGGTCCTAGGTATCTAGTACGAAATGTTTTAGATTCTTTCATAGGCACATGTTTTGACGCCAACCACACAGCATCGCCAACCTTGTACTCGGGGGGCCTCTTTTCGGTGTTGATCTGCAAATTTGTTATGCCTTTCCTTGGCTTGGGTCAGCTGTGTAGTAGCCTCTTTGAAGACTTGCTTAATTCTTGTGTGCAAAGTTTTTACTGCAGGCATCTCCAGTTCTTCTAGAGGGTCGAAAACGGATGTTCGAGGGTGTCGCCCATACATGATATAAAACAGAGTTTGTCCTGTCGTGGAGTGGTATGAGTTGTTGTAGGCATATTCAGCGACCCATAACATGTCCTTCCATGTACTTTCTGAATGCTGGAGTAGGCACCTCAGATACTGCTCGAGCGTCTGATTCGTCCGCTCGGTTTGGCCTTCGGATAGGGGATGGTGACTAGTAGATAGACATATGTCAATTTGTGCCAGAGCGCAACTCTTCTTCCAGAACTTAGAAACAAATTGGCTACCGCGGTCCGAAACCAAAACTGATGGAAAACCATGTAACCGGACTATCTGTTCCAGAAAAACCTTTGCCAGGGTGGATGCGTTGGGTAGTCCCTTTAAGGGAATGAAGTGTGCCATTTTTGAAAACATGTCTACTACCACCAAAATCGTGTTATATCCATTGCAGGGAGGTAAGTCTGTTATAAAGTCTAGCGACATTGTGTGCCAAGGCTTGGGAGGAATTTCCAGGGGACGTAAAAGCTCTACCGGCTTCTGTTTTGCAGTGTTATTCTGCGGACAGATTCCACATCCCAACACGAACTGGACGACATCCTTCCGCCAGGTTGGCCACCAGTAGACTCTTTTGATTTTAGCCAAGGTTTTAGTTATACCGGGATGCCCCTCTAGTAATGCACCATGATAGCTGCTCATTATTCGCTCTTTTTGGACTGCCGTGGGTAGGTAAAGATGGTCCTTGTAATACGGTAATCCCTTGTTTAGTGAATGCTGGGTGCCTTTAGAAGACCAGGCCTGTAGTTCTTCTATGCCCATGTGGTGTCGTATTTCGGCTTCTAGATCCTCCAGAGGAGTGAAGGTGGTAACACCCAAGAGTTTGTCTTCTCGTATAATAGCAACTGGCTCAGGTGTAACATATGCATCTTCGCCCTTGCCCAGACGAGATAACGCGTCCACCTTTCCATTACGTACACCTGGAGGGTAGGTGATAACATAATCGTATTCAGTGAAGAACACAGCTCACCTCAATTGGCACGAAGACTGTGCTCTAGCGGATTTTAGGTACTGCAGGTTACAATGGTCGGTGATAACCGTGACAGTGTGCCTGGCCCCTAAGAGGTAATGTCTCCATTCTTTAAAGGTGGCTTTTATTGCCAGGAGCTCTTAATCAGTGATGGCGTAATTTACTTCGGCAGGAAAGAATTTCTTTGACCAGAAGGTGACTGGATGCAATTGGTTAGTGTCCGGATTCCTTTGGGATAGAACGGCTCCCATGGCAATGTTGGAGGCGTCTGTTTATACTACGTATGGGAGGTCAGGCTTTGGGTGTTGCAATATCGGGGCTGAGGTACATTTCTGCTTTAGTACTTGAAAGGCTTCTTCTGCTTCCATGGTCCAACTGAAGCATTTGTTTTTGCGCAACAGGAAAGCCAGGAATGAAACGGCGATAAAAGTTTGCAAACCCTAAGAAGCTATGCACTCCCTTGACTGATGTCGGTGAGGCCCAGTTGAGAATAGTGTCCACTTTACGAATGTCCATCCGAATGCCTTGAGGAGTGAGTATGAACCCCAAAAACTCAACCTCTGACATGTGCAAGAAGCACTTTTCCAGTTTTGCGTACAGTCGGTGTTGTCTTAACCTTTCCAGAACTGCTCGTACATGCTTGACGTGTTCTTGCTCGGTGGTGGAATATATCAAGATATCGTTGATATATACCATGGCACAGGCGTCCAGTAAGTCCTGCAACCCGTCATTCATTAAATATTGAATGGCAGCTAGAGCGTTGCAGAGGGCGAAGGGCATCACTTGGTACTCGAAAAGGCCGTACTTTGTCCTGAACGCCGTCTTCCATTCATTGCCCTGTTTTACTTTCACTAGGTGATAGGCTCCTCGGAGGTCTAACTTGGTATATATCCGTGCATCCTTCACCTGGTCTAGGAGCTCTGGAATGAGTGGCAGCGGGTACCTATTTTTTATCGTGATTTGATTTAACGCCCAATAATCAATGCAGGCCCTGAGGTCCCCCTCCTTCTTGGGGATGAAGAAGAGGGGAGACGATGCTGGAGATTTGGAGGGTCGTATAAATCAGTTCGCCAGATATTGATCCAAGTAGGTCTTTTGATGACTGTTTTCCTGTTCCGTGAGGGCATAAATGCAGCTGCAAGGGACCTGGCCGCCTGGAGCGAGATCGATTTGACAATCGTATGCCCTGTGTGGTGGAAGTGTGTTAGCCTGTTCCTTCTGAAAGACGTCTTGAAAATCCTGGTAAACCGGGGGTAAGTTACCCAGCAGACCCAACATCGGCTCCTTCTTTGGAATGGTTTGCACATGCTCTACTAAGGGGAGGTTGTTCATGTAACAGGACTAGACACAGTCTTTGGAGAAGGTCACTACCTTGGTCCGCCAATCAATACACGGATGATGGGTCTCCAGCCATGGAATTCCTATGATCATCTGGAATTGTGGGGTTTGTATGAGGTCGAAGATGATATCTTCCCTATGGCTGTCTTGACAGAGGAGTGTCACACTTTCAGTGCTATGGGTCACTGGTCCAGAAGACAACTGAGTGCCATCAATGGTCGTGACATTCTCCGTAACTGCTTTTGGGTGCGTTGGAAGACCAATCCGTGTTGCCAAGTCTTTATCAATGTAATTGCCCACTGAACCGCTATCTATGTATGCTTCCAATGCGTGAATTTGTGACGGCCATTGATGGCAAATCAAGATTATTGGCATGATTAGGTGTGAGGCCGGTGACTCCTTTTCATGGCTCGACAAATGGACCCCTATGCTTGCCGGGCATTGGAGTTTTCTGAGTCTGTATCTTCCTGTACGTTCTCTTTCTCCAAGGCCCCCATGGTTCTCCATGGTGGTTTTACCGGACACTCACTTAAACATTTTCCAGCTTTGCCACAGTACAAACATAACTGTTGCTGCCTCCTTTTTCCTCTTTTGGCTTTGGTAAGAGGACTCCTTACCCCTCCGATTTGCATGGGTTCTGGTTGATTGTGGTCCGGTTGACGGGATCGTGTCTCCTGGGGCCGTACATACAACGTTCTTCCTTCAGCCCGTGCCCGGTCGGTCTTTCATTCCTGGATTCGGTTATCCAACTGTACGGTGAGATCAATGTATTCCACACAGCTGCCAGGAGGATTTACCACCTGAGCCAAAACGTCTTTTAGCTCTCCCCGCAGGCCAGGGTAGAAGAGGGTAGTTCTTTTCTCCTCAGGCCAACCGGTTTCAGCGATTAACCTGTTAAACGTGGCAATGTACGTCAGCAAATCCTGATTGCCTTGTCGGAGTGACAATAGCTCGTTGTCCAATGCTTGTCCTTCTGTGTGACGGGCAAACAGCTTTTCAAGTTCATGTTGGAATCCTCTGAAGTCTCGTAACAGTGGGTCATCTCGGCCTACCAATGGTATTGACCAGTCAGCGGGGCTTCCTCCTAGGTATGACAACACAAAGGTGACCCTGGACTGGTCATTAGGGAACAATCCGGGTTTGCAGAGGAAAAGCAGATGCCACTGGATCATAAACGCTCACCTGTGTTATAGGATAAGGACGCTCTCCATCCTGCCTTTTCCTCAGGCAGGGGCGCGTGTAGAAGACCAGTTGCCTCACTGGTCGTAGCCTTGGTTCCCGCCAAGACCTGCTGCGGCGTGGTCTTTATCTGGCAATGTGGCGGCACTCCCACCTAGTTTTTGCCACAGTCTCAATGCGTGCGCCACACTTACTGTTCTTTGTTTCTTCTGCAGGTGCGGTGTGATGATGCTTCCTGACCGGAGCGGGACTCTGAGGTTTACAGGAGCGTTCTTCAGGAGAATCCACAGTGAACCATAATCCGGCCCTTGAATAACGTTTCTTCTTCTATTGCAGGAGCTGGTACCGGTGAGCGTTACGCTGACAACCAGAGTAACGCGAAGCAAGGAGAAGTGATCTGGGTGTAGTTTATACACCTGGCCACTCCTGACCACGCCCAAAGCCTCCCTGACATTTCCAATAGCTAGCCTGCAGCATCTAAAGCTATGTGTGTAGTCCTCCTCCATGTTGGGGGAGACAGGAAGTGACTAAACCCCAGCACTACTTAATAGAAAATGGATGTAGCGCCAATTGCGCCATGCCTGGGCCCAGCTATGTTTCCTAACCCTGACACCTAAACTGGTATGAGCCTCCAAACAGTGTCCATGGAGCCTATATGACCCAGTGGGGTTTCCTAATATGTGTGCATGAGTGCAGGGATTGGGGATGGAGTTTCCCATGAAGCTAGTGGTTGTGACACCAAGCACCCACAAAGGAATGTCCGCACACTGTATTAGTTAAAACACAGCCTTTATATAATTAATGTTCACGGTTATGTACAATATCATGATAACTTACTTTTTACTCGGTTATCTATAATGGCAAATCTATACAGTTCTACGTGGTTCCACAATCACTATTCTATCTCTTTAAAGTGCATCAACTGTACGGTTAAATGTCACACAAATCAGTTTGTAAAGGAAACAAACAATAGATATAAGAGGAAAGCAGTTGGTTAGAACAATTGGCAGAATACTGGCCCTGTTACCTAGACACAGTTCTCTGTGGAGATCCCTGTAGAAAAAGATATATCACAAGCCCAGTCCATATATTGTTCACAAGAGTCTTTCCAATAGTTCAGCAACCCCAAAGTACCTAGTGTTGTAGAGTTCCTCATCGGGAAATCGACGGCCCTTCTTGAGTGCACTCCCTTTAAGGCAGGAGCCACGGGTTGTCAAAAGTCCAGCGATGAACAGGGTGAACTATTGCGGTGAAGTGGCAGCTTCATTCCTAGCGGTGCTCGTCGATGATGGAGCGTAGGTGTCCTGCAAGGAAGAGGCGTGCAGGGCACCTCGATGTCAATAGTCCAGGACCGCAAAGAGTTTGAAAAACTGTGGCCCAGCAAGGGCGTCGAGTCGTCCGGCATCTCTGTGGTCTTTAGGTGGCGGAAAACCACTGGTGGATGCTCCACGGTGCATCATCGGCCTCAACTTTCTCCGGTGGGACAAAGTGGTCGACGGTGCAGACAAGAGCGTCCTTGGATCAAATGTTCTTAGGCAACGGGAGCACTGCGGCTCCAGTCGGCGACGGCGGACGTCGACGGTGACAGACAACAGTCCAGGTGCTTCTTTTTGGGATTCCACGGCAGTCCCCGTCTCCGGTCGGCAACCTTTCGTAAGTCTGTCTACCTGGGAGCTTTGGCAAAGATCAGCTGGTGCACAATGGTGCTTCGTAACTCGGGGAGAGGTCTCCTTACCAGGTCCTTTCTTGGATCAGTTCTTGAAGACACAACTACTTTCAGATCGGTGAAGTAGAGCAACAGCAATTTTTCTCTTCCAGCAAGGCTTTAAGGTCAAGCTTCAGTTTCATTTCCAGTTTCTCTTCAGCTTCTGAATGATTTCTAGCAGTGAAGGCCCCCAGATATACTGTTCATCTCCCATTCATTCTGCTGGGTCACACTCAGGCAACCAATCACTCAGAAGGGCAGTCAGCAGTCAGTCAGCTAATCAGGCGCACAGTGCATTCAGGCCATTCTTTTCCATCCAGACACTCACAATACAGAATGTGGATTCGGACAAGTACCACGCCATTCAACACTACACACTGCATTCATACCAGTTTCGGGCAGGGCTGTCTCAGTCATTGGGCCATATTCCGAGATTGGAGGTAGCCATGGCGCTATTAGCGCCATGGCTGTCTCCAATACCGGGTCCGGGTCCGGTGTGGCTGAATGAAGACTTACCGGGTCATTCCGACCCTGGAGGACCCGGTAAGTTCCCATTCAGTACACCATTGCCCATTCCCATCTGAGCCCCCATAGGGCTCAATGAGAATGGGGAAGGCGCTAATTAAGGGCTCACAAATAGCAAGTCTGTAATTAGTGCCCTGGTCCCTTAGCGGGACCCGTAAAGGACGTATGGTCATACCACAAGTCCTTTACGGTTCCCGCTAAGGGACCTTGGAATTGGCCGGTATGGGTTTAACGGTACCGGTCTCCTTACCGGTGACCGTAAACCCTTACCCCCCAACTCAGAATGAGGCCCATTGTGTCAAACACCAGATACCAGACATCCACAATAAGAAGTGTCTATTCGTCACACACGCCATTCACTCAGGTACCACCCACAGGCGTACCCACAACATACAGTCATTGGGAAGGCCCCAGCCAGTCTGGTCGGCCCTTCCCCAGACTACCATATGTGGAACTTCCACCCAACAGCCAGTCAGGGGGAAGGGACAGAGTAAGGGTCCCGCTAAGGACTTCAGGAAGATCAAGGTAACAGGCAATGGAAGGCAAGAGGCCACGGGAGCCATCTTGATTCCATCAGGAATCTACCGATTCCAATGACAGGGACTGGGTATCCCAAAATGGAGGACGCTCAGGGTTCCAGTAATTTCAGCACAGAGCCTCCACCAGCCCATACCCTGCTCTGTGGGCCACAGGTGCCCAAAAACATACACTAGGGGCACAGGGTTGTACCCCCACCTGTGGGTGCCATAAGGGTATCCCATGGGTCTGTACACCAAACCAAAAGAGAGTGCTGCATTGCCAGGAGTCCCACATGACCTCCTGCGCATAAAACATGACAGAACACACAATAAAAAGCAGTAAAGGACAAGGATACAGAGGTCCTTTCCCTCTGATGCATTTCCAGCATCACAACCTGTTACACACCCGTGCCAGGAATCCCCTTCTGGGCTTTGTAAAAAGTAGCAAGCAGCTAATGGAACTGTGAAAATGAAGAGCTATTGAAGCTAGAGGGGAAATACCAGCAACAGAGAAGTCTGGCAACACGTGGGTGCTCAAGTAGGAATCTCTGGCGATTACCCGATTGTTGAAACTACGATAACCAGAAGTCCTTGGAAGAAAGTGGTCATACAAGGGTCTTGCAAACTCCTCTTTACAGTCGAAAGTCTTTGACTGACAAATGATTGTGAAGCGAAAGGAAATGAATCCTGCTTGGTGAAGTTAGCAAATGAACAATGTATTACAAAAGTTGGAAAGAGTGAGCCCGGCAGAGTGAAGCTGACAAAAGGGGCGAAGTCTGAAGAACCGTTTAAAAAGATATTAAGATTTGTGAATATAAGAAGTATTGCAAGACCAAGGGAAGTGAATTGTCATTTGGGGTCCGAGCCCAGCCAAGGGAGATCCAGGGGTGAAAAGTCATCACCCAAAGTTCACTGAGAAAGGAACCATTTATTTAATCTGTTGAATACAACTCGTGAGGGGTCTGCGCCCAGAAGCGGGGGACCCAGGAGTGAAGCCATCACCCACAGTACACGTGGAATAGAACTTTGTGTTTGTTTGTTGAAAACATCAGGCCCTCAAAGGCAAGAGACTTTTGTTAAGAGACTTAACCATTGAAGAACCGGATAACTGGTACGGATTTGTTGGCTCGTGCTGGGAAAGCTTGAGTGTGTGCTCTGTTCCAAAGTCCCACCTTGTCCCGCGCTGAAAATGTGGGGAGGGGAGACCTCAAGTCCTGCATCCTGACTTATTATTTGTGAACACTTCTTTCTTTCTTGATAACATTATCCCACACTTCTTTTTGTATTTAGAGTAATGATTGGCAATAGGTTTTTCTTAGTATAGGCCTATTATATTGACACAACACCACTAGGACTGCCTTAATTTTCAATTGCTGATCGAAGCTTGCTCCCATATTAGATTTAGATCAGGCGTTTTTCCACCCTGCATTTCCAGTTTAATAAACACCCTTGAACTGTGATCACTTGTGTCTGTCTTTGCTGTGGCCACCATGAGTTCCTTACACTTACCCCGCTTCCCTCAGCAAGCTTAGACATACTTGCCATCTTGTACATTGATGACATCCCGCTTCAAACGGATGATCCATGAAGACGATGCTTGGCTCCCGACTCTCCTGTAGCGAACACTCGGCAAACACTGTGACGCTCTGCGTCCGGAGTGGAGGTTTTGTAGATTTGCAAGATTAGTGGAAAGTGTAGAGAGACTTTCCTTGAACAGCAGCAGCAAAACGGGATTCCTCTATTGTGCCAAACACTCTGCAAACACCCCTCGCAGCATTTGTGTGCAGAGATTGTGAGGGGTCAGAAATGAGAGGCGGACACAACGTTGCAATGTTTTCAACATCAGCCCTCTTTATTGAAATAAAGGGGTTAGATAACCCTAAAAATAAAGCTCAGTCTGTCTTGTCCTCAAAATTATGCAAACTTTCCTTGTGTCCAATACATATCTGACCCCACACTAAAAGTGAACAATCAAATGTCTACGGTAAGTGCTTCTGTTTTGATTTAGCAAAAGTGTGTACAAATCAAATATTAAAGTTAAACAAATAATACTTGAATCCAGAAAGTGTATTGTATTTAGTATTTGTAGTGCGCATCTCCAGAAGGGGGGAACCTAGCAGAGCCTGCATTTAGGCGCAGATGGAAGTTAAATGAAATCAACACTGGCTGCTTGCTTCAGAAAAGCTCAAAAGATTAAACAGATAGCCTCTTTTAGGAAACAACTAAAAACCTAAGGAGTTAATTTGCCTCAACTGCTCAACTGAGGACCAAGCATGGGGACCCACTGAGGAAAAACATCTATCTCCCCAAGTAGTGGCTCTCGATGGGGGAACTGCCAACAGGCCTTTTCCCATGGATCGCAATGTGCGTGTAGGACAGTAAGTAGCTATCCTCGGGGGTGCTGTGTAGCAGCCGTCTAACATGGCGGCTTTCATCTATGCTCCGTATGGAGCGGGTGGCAGCTTGGACACTTGCCTAGCCCATCTACATATACAGCCTTATAAATGACAGGTTTTGTGAGCAGAGGAGCTGCTGACCACCTGTGTCCAACAACCGCTCCTGTACGACCACAGAATCCCACATACAAAGTCCAGTTCGGAAGCCGCAGCATGGAAGCAGTCCGGGGCTGCAGGAGATAAAACAGAGTCATGTGTGACCTTGCGGCCATCTGCGGCACTGGAGGGGGGCCAGCCCGGAAACCCACAAAGGGGTGAGGAGACCCCCTACGGTGGTGGGCTGTGAGAAGATAGGGCACCCGGCCCGTGTGAGGTGTGGAGCTCTGCAGTAGTACTCATCGTCACTCGACCGGAAAGAGGTGGCCCACCCTCAGAAAACCACGGGCCTGAAGCTCTAAGACTGCTTGCCTGCTCATGTGCCACCACTATACCATAACCAACGTGACGACGCTGCTGGAGAGCAGGGACTGCAGGACACATACAGCTGGTGAGTGTGCAACAGCACTGAAAGTGCGGCTGGAAGTCTGATGGCCTGTGTACGTGTAGGCGGGCCCCGGGCTGGAGCCTGGAGCCGTGTGCCTGCAGAAAGGGACAGGGCCTGGCATTGAGGGAGTGATCAGGTCCTGTAACTATATTGCAGCCAGAAATGAAACCCGGCAGGGACTGACCATAATGGCCCATTGCACAGTACTATGGGCCGCCATGGCATAAGCGGATGATACTGGCATGCTGCTCCTGATTTACCAGTAGGGGCCCCCCTGCTTCTGAGAACAGTTAACGGCACACGTTGGTAGCATGTAGAGTGGCGATCAGCCCACGGATGGCATATTCCTTTTGAGGTGTAGGGGGAGCCTGGACATCTTTGTAGTGACTGTAATCTTGCTGGAACTGGGGGCAAAGCCTGGGGGTGCGGTGTTGGTTCGCAGCCTTGATCCTTGCACTCTGGCAGCCCGCAGACATGAACTGGAGCACTGTGACTGATCTATCAAAGTTGCCACTGTCAAGCTGGTGCCACTACCACATACAGCGGTCAGAGTGCGCATTGCGTCCTGCAACGGTCTGAGGCTGAGGATCCGGATATCCTCCCCTGACCCGGTGGGAAGCAGTATGGGCTGCCTCACGACGGCTACCCCTAAGGCCTCTGAAGGGGCGTCCGCTGCAGCACTGACTCCAGTGTGTCAGGCAATAATTCAATCACTGAGTATGCAACAAATACTTGATACTATGACAAAGGGGTTTGGCGCAGTTAACAACAAGGTTGATGACATCACCACTACAGTCACCTCCATACAGGCCCAGCTTGAAATGGAAGCACAGAGGATACCGGAGGCTGGGTGCAGAATTAGCACAGCGGAATATGACATCACGACTCTGCAGACTACGGTGGCATCCTTAGCAAAAGACATGAAATCGGTGAAGGCTAAGTGCGATGATTTCGAATCAAGGTCCCTCAGGAACAATCTGCGCATTATAGGACTACCAGAGGAGGCTCTCTGCAGCAACATGGAATAGCGGTGGAGGAATTACTCAGAGGGATCCTGGGCGATGCAGGGCTATCCCCACATTTCACAGTTGAGCGTGCCCACCGGGCATTAACTGCCAACCCTAAGACTGGAGATTACCCCAGCCCATCATTGCCTGTATCATGAACTACAGGGATAGAGACCAGATCCTGCGACGGGCCAGGGAACTGAAGGAACTCCGCTACGAGTCTCATATCATCCATATCTACACGGACTTAACAGTGGTAGTCCAGCAGGAACGCCGGTGTAAATAATCTACTGAGGGAAATAAATATCACCAATGCTGTGCTGTTCCCGGCATGTCTCAAGTCTCAGCACAATAATAAGATATGCTTCTTCACGGTCCCGGCTGGGGCGGTATCCTTTTTAGAGACACATATACCTGTGTGTGACTCCTGACCAGGGGGCTCCATTCCCACTTGAATTCTATGTTCCTATCCTGAAATCCTGATGTTATGTGATACAGGGCCTTAGCAATGCTCTTAATGATGGTCTAAGCTTTTTTAATCATGCTAATACGCATTGTGGGTGGCCTGCCTGCTCCAAGCGGTAACAGCAGTCCCCCTTGCAAGTGCAAATGTTCTGTTTGGGTTGGCTAATGTTAGATGGACAGGCACTGACAGTTCTGCACAGTGAGGGAGGTGGGGATGCACTGTTGTGTTTGTTAATATTACACTTGATGAAAGTTGGGATGGACCACGGACTGTATATGTTCAGTTGGGGGGGATCCATTTGTACACTACTGGTTTAAGCAGTGGGGGTGACCCAGCAGGTTTTGTTTCTCAGTTGGAATATCAGGGGGTTGACCAATTCAATTAAGGCCCACAAAATCGTAGTGTATGCTAGCAGGAAGGGCGCACATATCCTGTTCCTGCAGGAAACACATTACTTAAACCGACAAGCTCTCGGCCTTGGCCCAAGCTGGGGATCACAGCGATACTATGCTACCTATTCCACTAACGCTAGAGGCGTGCTTATTCTGATAACCAGCACGCTGCGCTTTACACACCTAGACACCAAAGTGGACGCCAAGGGCAGATATGTTCTGTTCCATGGAGTCCTGCACAGGAAGGAAATCCTCTTGCTTAATATTTATGGCCCCAATGTCAATGACCCAGCCATATAGCAAGCTGATTGAGCTTCACACCTCAGACCCTTTGGCGGAGCTTGTGTTGGGGGTGGCATGAACACAATATTGGATGCAACGCTGGATCGCTCGGACACTTTATCTTGATCACTATCCAAGGCAGCTCATGTAATACTGTGTGGTATGCAGACACAGGGCCTACCAGATGTTTGGTGGACACTGTATGGCGAGGATAGGGAGTATTCGTTTTACTCCTCTGTGCACAATATGTACTCTTGCATCGATATGTGGTTGGCATCTACCCCCTTGCTTAACATGGTTGTGCAGTGTCCAATAGTACACCACACCCTCTCAGATCACTCCCTGGTACGTTTAACACTAGACTGCCCGGCAGAGAGCTCGACCCGCCCGCTGTGGCGGTTCAAACCAGCTGCACTTCTGGACACAGCATTCTCGCTGTATTTGCGAGACCAGGTGGCATCATTTTTCAATAACAATATGGGGTCTGTCTCATCGGTGGCAACTCTGTGGCAGGCATTTAAGGGGTATGTCCGGGGAGTATCCTTGTCGGCAGAATTTGGAGTCCCTCAAGTGCTTAAGGGGGGATCTGGCTAGGAAAGACGCTTAGCTGGGGAACTGCAGCAGAAATGTGGGCTGTCCCCAAACACGAGCCTACACCTAGAACTTAATAATGCATTATAGGCATATAGGGACATGGCACAGAGGGAGTTGAGGTTCATGGAGACCACTGATGGCCAGGATGAATGGGGAAGTGGACAGACTGGGCACACTTAGTTAACTCGTTGTCGTGGAGTGCGCATATACACTCTACGTGCGAGCGCCTGATGCATCGATAGCCTACCCCAACACAGACATTATTACTTTTATTGGGCCCAATACCAACCTAATGGGAGTGCCTCTGAGAGCGACACTGAGCAATATCTGAACGGGATACCTACCACCCTACTCTTCCGTGAGACCCGTCACGCACTTGAGGAACACCTGAAGAAATTCAGGCAGCCAGAGTGGATTCACCCCGGGACAAGGCTCCCGGCTCGGACGTGCTGGGTGCAGAGTTTTATAAAGAATATCCCGCTTGCTGTCCCCACACTTACTGCATCTCTGGGAGGAGGCACTCAGGGAGGGAGTATTGCCAGATATGGTACGTGAAGCCATCATACTCCTACTCAAACCTGACAAGGCACCTGAGGACTGTGGGTCTTATAAACCGGTGTCCCTTATAAACATGGATGCCAAAATGTTTGCCAAGGTACTGGTGGCACGTTTATCCCCCTTGCCCCCATATGGTTCACCCTGACTAGCCAGGATTGATACCTGGCCGGTCAACGACGCTGAGCCGCCGACGTCTGTACAACGTTATTGCCCAGATGCCACCTGATGTACAGGCGGTGGCGGTCTCATTAGACATGCAAAAAGCATTCGACACTGTGTTGTGGCCGTTCCTATTCCAGGTGCCGTCCAACTGCGGGTTTGGGCCTAGATTAATCTCCTGGGTGAAACTGCTTTATACAGGTCCCTATGCCAGAGTACGCACTAATGGCTGTGACTCTCTGCTCTTGCAGTTAGGTAGGGGTGCCCACTGTGACCATTACTATTTGTGCTAGTTATTGAAACACTGGCAGACAAGATACGAGCTGAGCAAAGCCATGCGTGTATAAGAACAGGGGGGGCGGGGGCCAAAAATGATATCACTACGCAGATAACATTCTATTGTATATTAGGTATCCAGACAGTAACTTAGCTGGAGTACTCAACACAGTCGTGGAGTTTGGAGCACACTCAGGTTTACACTAATAAATCAGAAATATTCCCCCTGACGACTGATACGATAGAGCCCACGCATACTATGGTGTTAAAATGGGCTGCAAAATCTATTTGATACCTGGGTATAGTGATAGCACAGACGCCTGATCTCACTCGTAAATTGAACTATGGGTGTAGATGGAGGACCTAAGGGCCAAGCTCAAAAGATGGTAAAAGATACCAATGTCGCTAGCAGGGAGGTTATCCGTAATCAAAATGGTGGTATTGCCCAAATTACTCTACATGTTCATTCTGCTTTGGCCCGGCTGTACACGGTTTCATGATATCATTTCAGAATGGACCTCTTTCATCGGGGTGGGAGGCATGGCATGTTTGAAGTGGGCACATCTGACCAGACTTTATGAGGAGGGTGGGTTCAATGCACCTGACTTTGAACTGTATTACACAGTTGCACAAATACACTATGCAATCTATTTGATAGCGAGCGATTCTACCCTTCCGCATATCCGCCTAGAGAGGGTGCGAGCTGGCCCCACTTCATTAGCATCACTGTTAGATCAGGCAATCCATCAGCTAGACCCTGTAGGGATAACCTAAAGAGCACTGAAGAAGCTGAACGTTAAGGTTGCACAAGCACCTGTGTACGATAAGCTTCACCCTATGTGTGAACTCCTGATGCTTCCTCCCACCATGGACAGAGGTATCGAAAAGACTTGGAGTGCGAGGGGCATCCACTAATTAATTATGCAAATTGGTGCAATCTATGAATGCATGCACTACAAGAACTATACACTCCAGATGGTGTAGGGATCTTCAAGTAGAGTTCACAGACACATATTGGAGGGCACGCTGCTCATTATCGAAGGGAGTGTCATTGAATTCTTAAGTCAGACTCATCCATTTCAAGATTTTAAATAGATTATATTACCTTCCATTAAGGCTGTACCTGTTTCTGACCGACATGCTAACAGTGTACCCAGGTGTGGGGATGAAAATGCAAATTCGCTGCACATGCTTTGGTCCTGCCCAAAAATGTATGAATATTGGGATGCTGTTAAAACTACCCTGTCTGATATATTAGGGCACCAGCTGGCTCCGTCAGTCTGTGACTGTATACTTGGCTATAATCGCCGGCTGGGCGTAGTTCAGCACATATTCATGAACCTGGGACTGTTGCTGGCCAAGAGGGCTATTCTTATGAGATGGACACAAACAACCTCCGACAAGAGAGATGTGGATGAGTGACGTTGTCTGGGCAAATGACATGGAGGAACTGTACATTACCCTACTGCCAAATGGCAGCCGCCTAATGCACATATGGTCTGACATCTGTATGTTTCTAGCTTGGGGAGATCCCTCCCCATGAACTGAACAGCCAATATTCCCCACCGCAATACTTCAAGAGTATATTAATGTAAACTGTATAATTATATTAAGTTTGTCAAGGTCCCCTATTCAATATATGTAGATGTTGTTTCGCATATGCCAAGTGTCAATAAATAACAGTAAAAATAAAATATAGACACTAAGTAGCTATCCTGGAGGTTCCCTTGCCTCCCCTGGATTGTTTCAGGTATGATGGCAAAAGTGGCCCCTTCAAACAGTGATTCCTTAGAAATAGCAGACATGTCTTTTTCATAGAACCCTTTTTTAGGGATAGCAATAAGTGTCTTTTGAGCAATAGCAAATGTGTCTCTTTTACGCAACATTTTAAGAATGGCAAAAAGTGTCTTTTGAAACAATGATTCCTCAAGGCTATTAGAAATATCTCTCTCGCACAATACTTTCTTAAGAATAGTTCCCTGGTATACTCCCCTGCCAAGAAACCTTCTGGATTTTGCAGATGCCCTGGTATACACTCCTGGCAGGTATCTTTCTCCCAAGAGATCACTGCTGGATGTGCTCCTTTCACCAGGACTTCTTACGTTGTTCTCTTTCTCATATTTTAAATGGTTTACCTGTGTGAAGACCGGAGGGGGGTGGGGCGGCCTGTACTCCGGCTCTCTATATGGCAGAGGAGAGGCGCAGAGGACCCCAGCCAAGATTCTCTATTATTGGTAGCAATGGATGAGCAGTCAGGGCCTAGCTTCTCAGGAGGTGATGCGGACTGGTTCTTAAGTACAGTGTTGTCCCCAAGCACCCACAAAGGAATGTCTGCACACTGTATCAGTTAAAACACAGTCTTTATATAATGTTCACGGTTATGTACAATATCACGATAACTCACTTTGTACTCGGTTATCTATAATGGCACATCTATACAGTTCTACATGGTACCACAATCACTATTCAATCTCTTTAAAGTGCATCAACTGTACGGTTAAATGTCACACAAATCAGTTCGTAAAGGAAACCAACAATAGATATAAGTGGAAAGCAGTTGGTTAGAACAATTGGCAGAATACTGGCCCCGTTACCTAGACACAATTCTGTGAGGCGATCCCCCCCCCCCACCTGGGCAACCTGTAGAATAAAGATATATCACAAGCCCAGTCCATATATTGTTCACAAGAGTCATTCCAGTAGTTCAGCAACCCCAAAGTACCTAGTGTTGTAGAGTTCCTGTCAGGAAATCAACGGCCCTTCTTGAGTGCACTCCCTTTAAGGCAGGAGCCACGGGTCATCGCACGTCCAGGGATGAACAGGGTGAACTACGGCGTTGAAGTAGCAGCTTCGTTCCTAGCGGTGCTCATCGACGATGGAGCGTATACGTCCTGCAAGGAAGAGGTGTGCGGGGCACCTCGATGTCGATAGTTCAGGACCGCAAAGAGTTTAAAGAACTGTGGCCCAGCAAGAGCGTCGAGTCGTCCAGCATTAAGTGGTGGGAAACCCACCGGCGGATGCTCCTCGGCATGTCGGCGGCTTCGACTTTCTCCGGGGGGACAAAGTGGTCGACACTTTTATTTTCATGATTACCGGGGAAATTAGATGAACTATTGCCCAATCGGGATCAGTCAGTTTCGAGGGGAGTTAAATTTATGTGATCTCGCTAGATATACATTCTAGTTGGGTTATCGAATGCAATAATTCCAGAACATTATCACGATTTAAGAAAGGGCTATGAATCGCTGCATATAATATCTAAAACCTATGAAATTCACTAACCAAAAAACCTTGTTAAAATGACGTTATGGTTAAGTTGCACCACTACAAAAGCTATGAAATTCAATGGAAAATCCTTGCTACGGGGACGTTATGGTTACAGGTAAAACCTAAAAACCCCAGAAATTCGCAAGTTATGGTACGCTACGCAACCATAACTTGCGCTACCACTGTGCACTGCAAGGACTAACACCCATGACATCAAAGATGACATCACAAATGTCATTGATGACATCACTGGTTTTGTAGTGGTGCAACTTAATCATAACGTCCCTTTCACAATGTTTTTTGTTAGTGAATTTCATATGTTTTGAGTACGGCACTTTAATCATAACGTTGGTATGTTACATTTTTTGCAGGAAAGATGATAGGGTTCAAGGTGCACAAGTGAACCATAGTGTCCCTGTAATAATGTGTCTTTCACTGAATTGCATTAGATGTGTACAGGATACAGGATACGCTTAGTGTGTAAAGATGTACTGTGCAACATACTGGAGCAGGAGGCTGTATAGTGAAAGGCACAAAGTTTGGGAACACTAAATCTGTTTGCAGAGATTGGGTTGAGTCCAACGGGGGAGGGGGTGGGGGGGGGTCATAAAAAGGTGTAATATTCAGCAAAGACAAAAAACATATGCAAACAGCTTCAAGCGCATCAATAAGATGGTAAAATGCCATACCTATACAAAATGTGTACTTTCGCAAAAAAGTGCACAAAGGCATAAAGTATGCAGCATAAAGGAAAGCACCAACATGAAAAGTGATGTTTGCCTTCATCAATCTTACCGCACACCTGCTGCACAATCAAACAAAGAAGGAAGAGGCAGAGGAGCAAACAGCAACTACCAAGAGCAGAATGTCTGAGCACCATGGTAACTAGACGAAAGTTTTTGTTGTAATTGCACAGGTCCATTAGTGTACAATAGTAGAAAAGCATTATGTATTGTGTTTGTGCGCAGCAATGGCTTCCACCCTAGAGTGGCTTGAGGAGAATTTTCTGCATGAAGAAATGAGTGATGACGATAAGGCCATTGTTACCAACCGTACTGTGAAACGGGAAAGAGTTACTGGAAGGGCAAGCACCCTGGAATGGCTGGAGGAAATGTTTCCGAATTACCAAATGAGTGAGCGTAGTAACCCCATAGGTAGGGAACGAGCTGGCAAAAAGAACACAATGGCAATGTTAAACTTCATTTCAAGTAACCACATTTGTTCTCTTTTAACAGAACATACCGGAATGCAAAGCTGTACACCAGAAGCGGCACCTTTTGTACAGGAACATACAGCCACTGAAACTGAAGTGAACGCTGGGCATATCGAAGTTGACCGGCTGGATAACAAAATCGAGCAGTTGCTCCTCCAATTTGCTGCCTTGAGAACGTTTGTAGAAGAACATATAAGGGGCAAAATAAGATATCACTGCCCAACTTGCAAATGTCTGCGTTCCCCAATTCCCAGCCCCCCATCCCCGCAAAATCAGTGGCATGAAAGACGCTTCGATGAGAGCTCAATCCCTTCTTCCCCTAGCAGCAGCTTGTTGAAATGGAAACATCCCCAATATATGTATCTGTTTCTTGTCCCCCTTCCCTTTCGTATTAATTGCTAATAAATATTGCAATGTTAATTTGTACAGATTGTGTATGTCCCTTTTATTTCTTCCGTTTAACAAGGCCATTGTAAGTGAGAAGGGCACAGCAGTAGTGGGGATGAATACAAGTGAGATACGTGGAGGAGGCAGACGACCACCGCACCTGGCTGCCCTATGCGCAATCACAATACAATCATCCGTAGGATGCCAGTACGGGCCGCATGTTTGCATGCACACATCTGTCTGGAAATAGTAACAACAGCGTGCGTTTATCTGTGGCACAACTGTGCACATACGTGTGTCATGCTATGACTCCTGGTAACACTTTCCCTGGTGAACATAACCGAATAAACGTGTGGTGTGGTCATAGTAGCAGGAAGTGTACATTCTCGTTCTGCGCATATTTTTTCACTTTAACATCTAATCTACTCTAGAGTGCTCACAATAAGCATAGGTAAAAATGTGCAATGTACGTGAACCATATGTTTAAGTAGGCCGGGGTGGGAAATGTATCGGTAGTACAACTAAGCACGTGAGACAAAGTGTAATGTGCAATATACGTCCGGCAGACAAGCTTGCAAATGGAGATCAATGGCAACGTCACCATAGTAATGTAGCAACTTTGCGTGTCGTCCCTTCTTTGGCGGACATGAGCCAGATCCGTACACATTGAAAGAGAACATTTCTCTGCAAGGTATGGAGTGTTACAATGATAGTGCACCCTTACAGCGATCCTCCACTCTTCCTTCTACATGTAGATATTGTAGGGAATGAGTTAATGGCCCTTTGCGATGTCACATGCTCCACATGATCCCTATAAAAGAGCACACCCTACAATTGCTCTGTTTGGCTTTCTATACAAGAGCACCGGTGCACAGTGCTTGGGGCAGAAATAGCTTTGTCACCAAATCTGTGCCTGCAAACAACTTCTCCAAGTAATGGCCACCAGAGCTTCTGCTACTACCTCTGACTCAGAAGCACCCACACCCTCACCACCAACACCTCCTTCTAAAAGTCCTCACCAAATGGACAAGCTTCATAATGGGGAGGGACATCGAAAAGGAAACGAGAGTAAAGTAGAAGGAATCCCCATTGCCTACAGCCAACGGCAATCCTGGGTGTGGAAACTGTTTAGGACCGTTGGAAATGTGCCTAAATCTCGTACTAAGCAGGTGCATTGCTGTTATGCTCACCTGCTATCCACGGGGACGCCACCCAGCCCTGGTTGGATGATTTGCACTCTCGAACCCTCTCCCGGTCCCTTGGTAAGGCCCCTGGTTAAAGATGGGTCTTAATATTGTAAAAGATGGATTGTCTGTACTGCTCCTCGTGGCAGGGGCGCGTAGATGTGGGGGGCGAGCAGCGACCAAGTTACTTCACTGGTGCAAGCCCCCCTGTGGGAATCCAGGCCTGCTGTGACTTCGTAGGTTTGCTGCTTTACAGTCTTTATATGCAGTTCTTATGTTCCTCTTAGTTCGAATAATAATGTCTTGCTTCTTTCCTTTTAGGTATGGAAAGGTATTTTGGTGTTGAATGCAGTTTGAAGATGAGCATGGGCCGGTAGGCAAAAGCACGGTTTACGCGATGCTGTCCGATGAGTAATGCGCGATGCGCAGCGCTGTTTCACCTTTTATATCGCTAACCTGTGTCTTCTCTCTCCTTGCAGGTTGCGATGTTCCTCGCCGAGCGCCGTAATGTTCCAGCAATGATACTGACCAGGAAATGACTACCCAGGTAAGAATTGTGTGGCTTTCTTCATTCGGGAGGAAATGTGAGTAAACGCTTACTAATGCTGTCTTTCTTTCTCCTCTTTCCAGGTTATGGTATTTCAGGATGCATGCGGTGCCGGATGATGGAGTTCGTACCTTCAGGTGAGTGGAAATGAAGTCGGCGATGGATTGAAGACAGGATACTGTTCCAGTTAGGTTTCGTAGTGTTCTTTCTCTCTCTGCAGGTCTTTGGTTTCAGGTAAGCTGGCATCAAAGAACTGGACACGGTGAGCGTTACGCTGCCCACAGCAGAATAACGCAAAGCATGTTCTGCTGTTTGGGTGCGGTTTAAATAGTCTCATGTAAAGTAGTCCAGGTAAAATAGTCCCAGGCCTGCCACACTCAAAGTAGTCCAGTTAAAGTAGTCCCAGGCCTTCCACACCCAAAAGACTAGACCACATAGCTCAGTTCCTTGTAACTGAGCTATGTGTGCCTCCATGTTGGCTGAACCCCCCACCCCCAAGTTAAATAGTCCCAAGTAAATAGTCCCATTCTAATGTTGGTCTTCATGATGGTTATGAGCATGGCACCAAAGAGAGTCTTGGATGAGGTTTTAAGGCCTTTGACCTGGCCCTAACTGGAAGGCAGACTTGCCAGTGAGGACCAGGGGCAAGGGTCATGACAAGTGCAACTCAGTCGCGGGAAACCTGGCTTGTACAGCTATGGCACCAGTTCCATGTGGCAGCACCTTAAAGCGCACCACCAGGCAGCTATTTAGAGGGTTGACCCCTTCCAAGCAGGCAGTACATTATTGTCCACTACAGAATTCTCTGCATCTGCTCCTACCACCACTAGAGACACTCCAGTGGGCCACAGCGTCCCGCAAGCAACCTTGGAGGACATACACAATACAACAGACCCCTACCTTTCAATGGTCACTGTATTGTGCATATATTGCGACGCGGTACTGTGTAGGGGAGAACATTGTCGAAGTTGTGCTGAGTATGCATGGGAAGACTTGCACACTTTCCCAAGCATAGCAAACAAAAACAAAATAGGTATAGACATGAAAAACACCAGGAGAGCTGTGCTCTCTCGATCCAGTAAATGTCTCACGCTACTTTCATCATCGCTTCCTTGCGATGCTGCACTTCATTTGCAATAAAAGACTTCCTCCCTTCGGAGAAGTACAACACTTCTTTTGGAGAAAAGAATATCAAGCCAGAGGAGCACCACACATCCACATGCTTTTGTGGATTATAAATGTTCCTAAATTTAGTGAGGAGAGTGATGAAACTGTTTTGGAGTTCATTCACAAATATGTCACTTGCGAAATGCCTCCAGAAAGTGCCCATAGTGACCTACAAGCATACATTCTGCAATTCCAATGGCACAAGTGTGGCAAGTATTGTCGATGCAAATACAAGAACAGAGGCAAATACTACACCAAATGCTGCTTTGGGTTCCCTAGACCAGTTTCAACAACAGGCCAAGTAAACAGCTTCATGTCTTCAGTTCGACACAGTGGGAGTCTTTCTGACCCTGGCCGTAGGGGGGTTAACGGCACCGGTAAGGATGCTGGTGCCGTTTACCCCTACCACCACATTCTGAGGTCCCTTAGTGGGTCCCACCAGGAACGGCTGGTCTGACCAGCCGTCCTTAGCGAGACCCATTAAGGGACCATGGAGCTAATAACGGGCCCATTAGCTCCTTCCCCATTCCCATTGAGTCCTCCAAGGTTGGAATGAGCCGGTAAGTCCCCATTCAGAGACAGCGGACCCGGGTTTGGAGGCAACCATGGTGCTAATAGCACCATGGCTGCCTCCAAACTCGGAATGACCCCCAGTGTCAAAGGAAAATCTCCTAAAAACACATACTACATAAAAAGGAGCGAAGCATCCAAGTACATCAATGATTACAATGCAATTATTGCCCTCTTATGGAATGCCATGTTGATGTACAGTACATTGCAGACAATTCCACTACTGTTGCACGATATGTCACCGCCTTCTTAACCAAATCAGAGAAAGCAGAGCTCAAAGACCTCTGGGATGACATATCCTCTGACATAACACTGGCACAAAAAATTGTTTAAAATGCTCTCCCATAGAGAATGTGGGAGCTAGGAAGTCGCTGACCACTTAACCGGCACAGCCTTATATGGGAAATCTGACAACATAGTGTGGCTAAGCCTTGGGCCTGCTGCATCCAGAAATAGAGTACTTAAATCGTACAAAGACATTCAAAGAATAGCCAAAAGAGATGCCAACAGCCAGGAAATTTTGAAGAACAACTAATTGGACACATAGTACCCAAAAAGGAGTACTACTTTACTAACCTTGTCCTTGTACCAGGAAGCCCAAACGTTCTCATACAAAAACAACATTAAACCAAATGAGGAAAAAGGTAGATGCAGAGTGGAAAGTTGCGAAGGCAGCCTCGTGACACTAACCAAACGAAGCCTAATTAATCATATGAAGTTGTCCTTAAAAACTCCTCAACACAGAGAACTATACTACATGGCTCTACTGCAACTTTTTAAACCATGGAGAAAAGAAGATGATTTATTAGCCACCTACACGTGCTATGAAGATGCTTTCAAAGCCACTGAAAGTATAATTACTGATGAAAACGTTACACGGTACAAAACCATATTGGACAGTGAACGCCAACAAGAAGAATTTCAAGTACAACTAAATGTAGACACTTCTGAAAGCAGTGAACCTTCACAAACAGGCAGCCAAGAACCACTTGGAGAGCCACTCATAGCAAATGAGGCAGAATTAGCCATGACGGAGGTAACCACCACTATGCTTCAGTACGAGCACTCTGCAGAAGAGTTTGCAGTACTGCAATCCCAACTAAACAATGAACAGTATACCGTTTATGAAGAAGTAAGTAAAACCACTGAGCATGGCATATAGCACAAACGTACAACGTGCACCTGTAAGAACTACAAACCTATACTACCGTATGTAGGTGGTGAAGCTGGATCAGGTAAAACATCTTTAATAAAGATTATCTGTAAATATGTCCAACAAATGACAACCTTTCTGCAGTTATAACTGCGCCTACAGGTTTGGCTGCGTACAACATAGGTGGAGTCACTCTACACTGATTGCTACTCCTTCCAGTGGAACACCAAAACAAATGAGTACAATAAACTTTCAGCACAAGCTGCTATAGAGCTCCGCAGAGTTTTGAAACAAATGAAAATACTCCTAATAGATGAGTTCAGAATGGTCTCCAACCTAATGTTGGCTTTGATTCACCTCAGAATGAAAGAGGTACTCCAAAAAGACTACGAAAAACTCTTAGGAGGAAAACATGTAATTGTTTTCAGAGATCTCCTTCAATTGACACCAGTCAAAGGTCAACCTATCTTCAAAACCTTAGGAAACAAACAGTACCGTAAAAGTCTTGGAAGCAACTCAAAACATGCATCAGTCCGCAGACCTCACATATGCCAACATTTAAAAAAACATACGGATTGGTGTACTATCAAAAGAGGCGCAGTCTACCCTCAATAGTAGACACATCCATGAGCTATACGGGCGTAACACATGTGCTACTGATGTCATGGAACAATTAGCTCACAAAAATGTTAACTGTATGGTCTTAATGCCAACTCTAGAAAGCTGCGCACAACGGAATGCAACAATGCTGCAAAAAGAGAAACAACCACTAGTAGAAATTCATAGCACAGACAAACTGGACGTACACGGTATGACAATACCTATGTGTCAGCAAGGCATAGCACGACTACAAGCCTTAGATAATTCTAACATTATGTGTCAACTGTAGAGTTATGCTAAAGCGTAACATTGACGTAGAGCAAAGTTAATGGAGCACTTAGTACAGTTGTTGCCTTCCACACATACCCACAGGACATCAGCATTCAGTTTGTAAACATTAAGTTTGACAAACTTTCAGAAGTCAAAAATATAGGACGCACAACGGAGCAATTCCTTCTTTTCAAAGACATGCATGTATGCAGAGAACAGTTTTCTCTGTTGCTAGCTTATGCAGTAACTATTCATAAATCGCAAGGTCTCACCTTAAATCAAGCATTGATTGATATTGCCAACACAGTCTTCAAAGAAGGCATGAGTTACGTAGCACTGTCACTACTACGTACACTGGAAGGACTGTATCTAGTTAATTGTGATGCAACTGCAGTCAGTGCAGACATTCCTTTGCATCATGGAGTACAATAGACTACATGCACTGTACACACCCCATCTGAAAATGTACCCTATTTCTCAAAAAACAAAAGCTTTGAAAAGAAGGCTCATTCCATCAGAAGTACTAAATGATTGGGCCACAGTACCGTCAAAGAAAATGAAAGAAAGTCATACACCAGCAACTACCAAAGCACATGCAAAAGGAGTAAAATAGACAAACCAAACCCAACTCCACCCACAAAGTAAAAGCCTCTGCTAAGAAACCATGTACCCTTCCATCAAAAGGCTCAGACACAAAAGGACGTGTCCCATTCAAATTTTCCAATACAACAGGTGTTAATTGCTATGCAAATGTAACAATAAATGTTCTTTTCCAAATACCTGCAGTTGTTGAACACATTTATTCAAATGGCGCAGACAAATTGTGTTTGCAAATGCTCATCCTTCACAGAAATGCAGTAAACAATCCTGACACCATTTACAGTGTCTCATGAATAAGGCAATAATTGGACTACAGTGCTGGAATGGTGAAATTCACTTTAAACCGACAAGAAGATCCCCAAGAATTTCTAATGTACTTACTACAAATACTAGAAAGAAAAAAACATACTTATAATAGAAATCTTTCACATTTCCTACATGTGGGGACATACATGCACTCTTTGCAACCATGTCATTGAGGAGCAGGTCAAGTCCCTATCGAATCCTTCATGTATATACCAGTATCCAACTGTGACTCCATTACATTTCAGCAACTAGTGCAAAATGCAAACCATAGCAGGTTCTGTATGTCGTGCAATTCGATAATCGTTTGACGCTACATATACACTCACATAGTCAATATGTGATATTAATGCTCTTAAGGTACAATGCCGACAGTACCAAAAACAACTGCAAACTTACTGCCTTCACACACGGACAGATATCACTTGGCAGGAAAACCTTCACAACTGTAGCCATAATCTACCACACAGGGGACTCCACCAATGCAGGCCACTATACTGCATACATTAGAAAGCAATCGTCATGGTGGGAATGCAATGATGCTTCCATTAGTCCAAAGCACAGACTACCTGCAAATCTTGCAAATGACTACTTAATATTCTTGAGGCCAAACTGTACTCATTAATGTACAAACCTAGTATACCTTACTCCCCAGCACCAACCAGTACCTTCGTAAGTGGACAAAAAATGTTTTTCCTTCCCCACTATCGACCTGAAGCAACGTACCACACATGAAGCATTGCGAAATGCACTACAGTGTATATTTGCCAATTTCATCCCCAATGATCCAAGGAGTACAGTCACACAAACAGTACATGCCCACAAAACACAGTAGCAGTATTTTCCACTGTATACGTGGAAGGAATTTGCTAAGTGTGAGGGTTCAAAACTATCCTCTGTAACCTCTAATCCGCAAATGGACAGTACCACTTCAAAATGTACACAGATGTCCAAATAACCACAGAAATGCACAAACCTCTCTACGTACCCTTTACAAACGGGACACTGCAAACAGTTAGAATACGGCACCTGGTATCTAACTGCAACCTGAATACAACAATTCTATTTGCAGCATCACAACCACCCAACTCAACCTTCAACAACTACTCTGCTACAAACATAGCATGAAACTCTTCCAAAGTATCAGCAGTCACAGTACGCCAACAGCTACGTAACTACCATGCAAATTCTGCAGTAGCAGGGACTCCACCAATGGAGTTCACTATACTGCATACATTAGAAAATAGTGGTCATGGTAGCAATGCAATGAAACTTCCATCAGTCCAAAGCACATACTACCTACAAATCTTGGAAACGCCTACTTAATAGTGTGGAAGCCAAACTTTACTCAGTAATGTAAAAACTTACCATACCTTACTCCCCAGCACCAAGCACTACATTGATAAGTGGACAAAAAATATTATTCTCTACATACCCTTTAATTTAATTTAACTTTAATGTGATATAGATTTGAAAATGAATTCAAAACTTTACACATAATATACATTACATACTTTAACAAAAATAAAGAGCAAGTCATAAAATAAGAAATCAAATCATACAATATACCATATAACATATGGAATATCAACCTAACAAGCAGATATATATGAATCTATATATATTAAAACATCAGACATAATTTCTTTAAAATGAGAATAAGATAAAATGATAGGACTTCATTATAACAGATCTTTAACCGTTATGTTTCCCAAGTCAGTACCGTAAATACGGACATTACATCTCTCACCCACAGCTATCCTAACCAAAAGATGCCATAGATATAGAGTTCCATCAAGTAAGGGTGCTTTAAAAAATAGCATGCTTATCCAGCACATACAGCATCGGCAATCTTTTAGCCCACCATGATCAGACATTTCAGATCAGAGTAAAGGACCCAGATGTTTTTCGATCTGTTGCCACACATTGTACAATGCAATAAACAGGTGCATATTGTTGGTATTCGTGCAATAGCGCCAGAAGGAGGTTCTACGTATGTTAAGTGGGTCGTGTACGAATTCCCTAAGATATTTAAGTATTGGCTGTTCCAACATTAAGCACTCCGTTAGCAGATGCTTAGCTGTTTCCACACATCCAGGAGATTTGCATATACGGCAAACTCTGTCACAAGGTGCAATTTTTTCTCTGACTCCTATGTTATAAAAGGTAGGTAGTTGCTCCATTCGGAACAGAATAATGAACCGTCTAAGCCTTTTGGTGGGGCAGAGATATAAATATGCTTGTGGTTGCATTAAGGTATATAATCTATATTTAATGAAGTGGTAGGAATTTAGGCTACTTAAATGTGAGAAGTTCTCTAGCCAATCCCACATATCCACCTTTTTACCAAGTGCTATTAGCACCTCCTTAGAGACTGTTTCCTCTCTATGCATCCAGCCTATGTTCGTAAGAAATTTGGTCATTTCTTTCAGGAGGGTGGAGGAGGAATGTTTTTTACTCACTTCTTGATGTATCACCACCAATAATTGGTTGGATGTGCCACCCTTCATTTTCAAATAAAATCCTGCTCTCCTCTTAAGTACTAATGCTTTAAGAGAGGGCAGGCCGAGTTCGAGCCTAATCAAGGCCATAGGGACACTAGGGGGTTGTCTTGATATTGGGCAAAATCTTCCTCGGGGCCAGCCCTTTGAGAGCAAAAATACCCAATTCAGCCCAAAATACAGGTTCTATTGTGCTGAGCAGCGATCTCATGCTAGTGACAAATGACACCCTCAAAGCTTTAGCATATTTATTCTAAGCAGTGAATTTCATATACATTTGGGATTCAAGTTACAGAATATTACAAAGCATAACACTTAGAGCAATGCAAAATATAGTGAAACATGGAACTTAGATAAACATAGAGAAACATAGAGAAATATAGAGAAACATAGAGAAACACAGTCTTACGTCCCTTAATCTCAGCACTGGGGAGACCTTGGGCCCTCATAAGCTAGCTGTAAACAAGCCCCGCTCAGAGGACAATGCTGAAGGACACCGTATGAGCCAATGCCGGGCACCTGTTTCTGCACGAATCAAGTCCACAGGCGATCTCCCCCTGATCCCATGTGTGCATGGATGTTTTATAATCTCTTGCTGTCAGTCACCATGACGCATAGTTCCAGAACTTTCTCTGTGAGGCTGGTTCATGGAAAAAACCCAGCTCTCTCTGAGATGCTCCCTGCTCGCTCCTACCCCCTCCCTTGGTTCCCATCTGCGCTGGCTGAGGAATGTCTTATCAGTACCTTCCCAGAGAAAAGGAAGATTAGCTTGGAGCCAGGCCTACCGTTAGTGAGGCTGAATATTCTAAGGGAAGCAGGGATGTATTAACCCCATCTGCAAGCTCTAAAAGGCATGCACTCATAGCTTAGTGTTTATAGCGCTTAAGACTGGCTATCTAAGCGCTATATAGGTGCCATGATGTTCCAAACACTCCAAAAATACCTATTAGCTACATAGCTAGGGGCCCTCCCTGCCTGTCTATCAACAATGCTTAATTTGACCTATTTCATACTAGGCCTGCATATTCCTTGTAGCTCACTACTGCATAATGGAAGTGCTACAACAGACTACTGTCAGCATTTTTAGCACATACCTTGAATACACTATTGGCTTTCAGCGGCTAATGCTGTCATCTAAAGCCCTGATTGGCAAGGTTGCAATTTCGTGTATCACTACATTCCACCCCTATTCAACGTTTGTGCGACAAATGCTGACTAATACCTATCAATATAGTATTTAGTGCAGTGATAAAGACCTTGGGGCTTTGCAAGAGGTTTAAGCAAACTATCTTATAGCGGTTAGTTAGCGTGGCATGCAAGGTAAAACACTACCTAAACAAAAATGTACACAAAGTGAACAGTGACATATACCCTTGCCAAAACCTGGCCTACACAAAAATACCTACGCCAAGTGAACATGGACATTTACTCTAGCCAAAACATGGCCTACACAAAAATACCTACGCCAAGTGAACATGGACATTTACTCTAGCCAAAACATGGCCTACACAAAAATACCTAAATCAATTTTGTATAACTGATTGTCAGTTAAAAAGCAGCATGCAGTTAGAATGTCAAGGCAATCCGGTGTAGTCTAATCTACAATGCACTATTGCATTTATGTATGGTTACCAATTCTAAAACCTGGCAGCCTTTCACCCTAAGGGCCTACCCTCCCCCTGATCCCAGGGCATTCAAGCGTGACTATGGGCTGTGTGACTAGACACTTCCCCCAGGTAGGTGGAACCCAACCAGAAACCATCTAATTTCGTGAACAAGGTGAACCCATGGGCACCAGGTTGTCTAAATAAAAACAATTCTACTAATTTACATCAAAGCATGGCATGTGTTATTCATGCAATCAAAAAGCAAGCAATTCAATCCATATGTATGCTGGTAACTGTAGCTCTGCGTGCCAGTGTGTGGAGGATGGTTGCCCCCACCCAGTAAAAAGCCAACACCTGCTGATTTAACAATGTTTGCCATACAATGCATTGTGTGTATTTAGCAGTCTTGTTGACCTGCCCTATGGCAGACAAAAATGTCTTCATGTCTAAAATTCTGTCATCTTCAATTGGCTGTCAATACTTGTAGCAGTGCTGGGCATATCAATGGGCCCCACTAGGCCAGAGGTTCTATAGCAGAGCTGGCATCAGAACCCATAGTGGCTAGCTTATTGTGCACAGTTTCTATGTCACAAGCATATAAAGCTCCTGTTACTCCCCGCTGCTCCTGCAATTAATGAATCTAGCTCCCTAGCTACGCGCACTCTAGTGATGGGCCATAGAAATGGACTCCATTTGTAGCAGCTTGGTAGTACTAAGGAAACATTGCCTCATGATAAATCTATGTCTAAGTGTAGCACTGTAATAATGAAGGTGTGCATTACCAGTCTACAATTTACATGTTGTCTTACCACTGGAAAATCTAACAGGTTCACAGTGTCTACCTTCTGTGACTTGGAGAATACCCTTCTTCAAGTGGGATATCTACCATATACAATAATAACTTTAGCCACAAACACCATACTACTATCCGGCAGTGGCTGTTTCATCACACCATGGAAAAAATTCATTTAGTCAAGTTATAGTTCATTAAATCTTGGCGAGAACACTCGCTGCAGTTCTTGGTCAGAAAAACATCACATTAGACAAATTAAACAAATGGTATCCATTCAGTGACAAAAGATGCCTGACAATGTGCCAGGCCAGTACACTAGCAATTCCATGTGGATACTCATTTGTAGCGCTTTTCCAAAGAATTATTCCAAATGTCTACAATCAAAAGGTGACTCTTTGCATTAGTGTGCTGGAGACAGCTGTCCCCACAAAAACATGAAACTGGTTGGTTTAACAAAAAACCGTGTCACACTCTGTGTCATAAAATCAAACATCAAGTCATTCATGGTTTCATTTACCTGCCTTAAGCTGGCTGTAAAAGTATCCAGTGTTTCAAAGATTACCATTTCAAATTATAGCTCATACACTTGGCAGCATTACTTCAATTAAGAATCTTAACCTACGCACAGGTGACTTTGATGTGCGCACTCATCTTATCTCAAAATAAATTACGCTCCTGCTTGCATAATTCTGCTGCCCCAACAGTTCATAAATCATTCTCCTGCCTACGTGCAATGTAGAATATTTTTTTTTTTTCAAAAAACAAAACATCTCTGGTTAAAGCCATTCAGTTGGAAGAGTAAAACCATTTGGTTTTTTCAGATTCATCTCAACAGTGCATTTAAAAACCATTTTTCAATGTGTTAGCATTCAATTGCTGTGTCACACAGCTGTATGTGGTGCCTGATGTTACAGTCCACAATTCATTGTCCATAGTCCTTTAAACAAGAAAGGGCAAAACATGTCATTTAAATGTGTAGCATCAAATACTTGATAATTAGCCAAGTCTGCACCGTGCCAGTTCAGCAAAAGTTATTACTCTGTTGGACACTATTCGCAGGTTACAGCATTGAGTGCGGTGCAGGGCACGTTAAAGTTGAAATAGCATGTCGCAGTGGCTCGCTTTCTCTGAGAATGCGTCTGACCCTTCTTTGATCAGTGTCACCCACAAACTGCATATTAATTTCTGATATTATGAAATGTCTTGTCGTGCTTTGCCTAGGCAAAATACAAACAGAAATGTTAGGATGTCATCAAAACTTCAATATCAGCGTTATCCACCCCTTCCCATAATACCACCCCCATCTTCAAAAAGTCTCATCAGGTAACTACACACTTTGTCATTGCTACTGCAATTATTTATCACCTTTCTGCATGTTTCTGGGGGCTTATTTACACTCAACCATACGGGGTGTAACTGCCTAATCACAAACTCATTTGTGCAATGCAATCATAGCTGGTCAATGGTACCTCAGACTGATCTGTGCTTTTACAAAGCCATATAGTAAGTACCCAGGTCGCACAATGCTTTTCTTTTTCACCAAAGCGATCACCAATGCCAGGCGCCAACTTGCTTCCAGTGTCTCATGATCTTGGTTCAGTTTGCCCTGCTGGCATCACTCCATTTTTCAAAGGTAAAGTCTTTCAGTCCAATACCGCTTACAGTCGTACAAGCAGCTTTGTTTATTTATCTTTCTTTTCTTAGCAGTGTCTTTTCAAGCCTCTGGTTTTTTCACTTGTCATTTTTTCAAAGGGCGTTTGCTGTTTTTGAACCACCCCTTTGAGTGCGATAGTCTAAGCCAGTTTCTTTTGTTGCTTCAACAAATCATTCATTCTTGCACTAAGCCGTGTGGCTTCTGGATCATGGCTAATGTGCAGTGTTCATGTTGTACTTCAAAGCCCCGCTCTGCATGTTGTCTCTTGCAAAACGGCTAAGCACTTTTTGTCAGTTTTGCTTCCATCTGGAATGCCATAATGTCTTTGTCAGTTACTCCATCCCCTGGCAATGTAGCTTGCAGTTTGCCAGATGTGTATTTTCTCTTCTCAAAGCGCCTAGAGGTTTCTTCTCCAGTGCACAGCGCTTTACTTCAGTTCACATCACATGGAGCATTGGAATGCAGCTTGCACAGCAATAGCGCTTTACTTCACTTCACATCACATCACATGGGAATGCGGTTTGCACAGTAATGTCTGTTGGAATGGGCAGCTGTCTTTTCTTGGCCCATTCACAGATGCATAGGTAAATGTTCAGATGTGATGTGCCCGTCTGCCATCCTGCATGAAGCCTTTGCTCCGTACCACAGTTTACTGGGCAAATTCTTTACTTTTTGAACAGCTCTCTGTTTTTGCTCCCCCTTCCTCAGGAATGCAGGCATGTTTATCTTTCGTGTGCACCTGGCAGCTTATCTCTTTTGCCTATAACTCTTATACTGTGGCGGCTTCACTCGTTTCAGACAATTCATCCAGATTAACTCTTTCTTGTACTGTTTCTGCTTTTGTTTGCCTTCACGCACCTCGCCCAAGACAGCTTCAAGGCACAAGCTCTGCACACACAGCAAGACTCTTGTTTTCAAAAGCGGCACTTTTCTTGTCATTTTTCTACTCCATGTAATTTTGCAAAATGTCAAAGCGTCTTTTTTCTTGTAATGTGCGATCTTTCAAGAGAACTCACAACCCATTAAATCTTTGTGCTATCTTATCACACACAGATGTTTCATTCTGTTGTACCATTGCCAAACTATAACCACTCAGTTCAGTGCATTTAAAAAAATAAAAATGCCATATTTAGTGCAGCTCCCTGCACGTTTTTTTTTCTGCAAGAACAACCCACACTCTATTGCTTGTGGGCTGTTTAATGTGTCAACAACATTTTTCCCCATGTATCACAGTCAACAGGTCACTATTTCCAAAGCATACATCACTTATAAGGCAACAGCACAAATCCATGGCATAGCATGGGGACAGTCAAAAATACTCCAGGGGCAATTTAGAAAAATATAAATTGTTTTTCCCCCCAACCATTGCAAACTGGTTCTGCAATTTCAAATCAGTACACAAAAATCGAAAATCCAAATAACATTCACTCACTTTCCTTTTAAGTGAGTCTCTCACCCAATATAAGCATGGCACAGCCTAAAATGCAATATAACCATTTTAGTGTGTTTCCTTTAAACAGAATTTGCCACCATTAGCACATGGAATTTTACAGTTGCCAAAAGAAAGAAAAAACTCTTTAGGCTCTCAGCACAGATGTTACTCATTCTCCTAAGCATGGCTCATTCCCCTTCCTCATTATTCAGGAATGCCAACCCTTCAAAAGCATACATCAAAAAAGCGAACCTTCGCCTCCGAACATTACAGCCCCCACTCGCTAGCACACTGGGGCTGAGTCAATGGTTAAATCACTATTCACAATTTGCATGTCAAATCCCTGCAATTATTTTTTTTTTTCCTGCCCTCATGACAGAATAGAGATGAGAGCTCCGTCTCACTATGCATTCCAAATTACAACTTTAAACTTGGGAAACCACATGATAAAATTATTTTTCTAATTGAGCATACATCTTTCTTAACCATTCATCGGAGTGCTTTAAACAAAGCCATTTCCCGCTCGTTTATTGCCTTGTACTCCCTGGCACCAATCCCATGCAATAAGTCAGTCACGACTGATTTACTGAAGGGAGTCTTAACCACACAAGCTATCGGCCACGGCAAGCCGACACAACATTGCTGCCTTTTGAAGTCTCAGAGCTGCAGTGAGACCATCAAGGAAATGCGACAGCCTGCTCCCCACTCTACACTGCGTTCTCTCACACCATTTGTCATGTCATGGCACTGCTCTTCACAAATCCCACAAAGCTGCCACCAAATGTCTTGATATTGGGCAAAATCTTCCTCGGGGCCAGCCCTTTGAGAGCAAAAATACCCAATTCAGCCCAAAATACAGGTTCTATTGTGCTGAGCAGCGATCTCATGCTAGTGACAAATGACACCCTCAAAGCTTTAGCATATTTATTCTAAGCAGTGAATTTCATATACATTTGGGATTCAAGTTACAGAATATTACAAAGCATAACACTTAGAGCAATGCAAAATATAGTGAAACATGGAACTTAGATAAACATAGAGAAACATAGAGAAATATAGAGAAACATAGAGAAACACAGTCTTACGTCCCTTAATCTCAGCACTGGGGAGACCTTGGGCCCTCATAAGCTAGCTGTAAACAAGCCCCGCTCAGAGGACAATGCTGAAGGACACCGTATGAGCCAATGCCGGGCACCTGTTTCTGCACGAATCAAGTCCACAGGCGATCTCCCCCTGATCCCATGTGTGCATGGATGTTTTATAATCTCTTGCTGTCAGTCACCATGACGCATAGTTCCAGAACTTTCTCTGTGAGGCTGGTTCATGGAAAAAACCCAGCTCTCTCTGAGATGCTCCCTGCTCGCTCCTACCCCCTCCCTTGGTTCCCATCTGCGCTGGCTGAGGAATGTCTTATCAGTACCTTCCCAGAGAAAAGGAAGATTAGCTTGGAGCCAGGCCTACCGTTAGTGAGGCTGAATATTCTAAGGGAAGCAGGGATGTATTAACCCCATCTGCAAGCTCTAAAAGGCATGCACTCATAGCTTAGTGTTTATAGCGCTTAAGACTGGCTATCAAAGCGCTATATAGGTGCCATGATGTTCCAAACACTCCAAAAATACCTATTAGCTACATAGCTAGGGGCCCTCCCTGCCTGTCTATCAACAATGCTTAATTTGACCTATTTCATACTAGGCCTGCATATTCCTTGTAGCTCACTACTGCATAATGGAAGTGCTACAACAGACTACTGTCAGCATTTTTAGCACATACCTTGAATACACTATTGGCTTTCAGCGGCTAATGCTGTCATCTAAAGCCCTGATTGGCAAGGTTGCAATTTCGTGTATCACTACAGGGGTAAGCCGAGTATCCGGCGCCAAAATTTGCCCTCTATTACTTGCAGCCAGGCGAGGTCAGTAGAGAGAAGAGTCTCCAGGCCATAGATGATCATGGGCGCAAACACTTGAATATATAGCTGTCTTGTCCCCCATAAGGTAAAGCCACCCTGCTTATTTGTGAAAGATGATATTAATGCTATTACTTGCATAGCCCTGGTTATGCGCCCTTGCCTGCACAGGGCATAATCACCCAGTGGCTCAATATCTACTCCAAGGTATCTATAGGATGGAGCATAGAGTATATTATTGTTATATACCCATAGGTTCACTCTGGAGACTCTTCTCCTGGTGAATCTAAGTACCTTTGTTTTGTCTAGGTTTATAGACAAGCCATTAGTCTTAGCATAATCCCACAGAGTAACCGCTGAACGCCTCAGTCCGGCTATGGTGTTATCAAATATGACCAGGTCATCAGCATATGCTAAGACACTACAGGGAGCCTCACCAATTTTTGGGGGGCAATTGTTTGTCTCCGCCAATGCTGCAGGGATGTCGTATACATATAAATTGTAAATAAGAGGAGCAGTTACGCATCCCTGCTTTACCCTCCTATTCTGGATCACCTGTTTAGTCATACTGCCTTCCTGATTTAGTCTGAGGCAGGCGGAAGTATTATGATGTAATTGTCTAAGGTAATATAATAGGCCCGGCGGACAACCCATTTTTTTCCAACTTCATCCATAACCTTGCTCTAGGTATAGTGTCGAACGCAGCCCTGAAATCTATATATAACGCATATAGCGGGGGCTGTCTCTTACTGAGTGCGCGTGTGCGTAGCATATCCATCACACAAAGGTTATGGGAGGTGGAATAGTCACGCCGGAAGCCACATTGGAACCTACTGAGGATGTAAGTATGTTCCACCCATTTCTGTAGCTCATTGAGCAGTAATGCCGCAAAAAGTTTACCAGTGATGTCCAGCATAGAAAGGAGCCTATAGTTATTAGGGTCTGTGCGGCTACCTTTTTTAAACACAGGTATCAGAATAGCCGTTTGCCAAGAGCTGGGAATAATCCCCTGGACTAGGATCTTCTTGAAGAGAATAGAGAAGAGGTAAGCCCAGAATGCAGGGTAGTTCTTTATGACTACATTTGCCAACCCATTAGGGCCAGGGGCTCTGGAGGCCTTAAGAGCAACCATTTTCTTATAGATGGCCTCAGTAGAGACATCAAAAGGCGGGGGAAAGGGAACCTTCTCTAGTGTTATCTTAGTGGTCTCATCTTCTTCCAAATTTCGCCCTAAAAGGAATGTTATCCATGTTTCTTCGCCTATTGGATTAGCTAATGGTCCCTTAACCTCCTCTCTGTTCTCGTTTAGGAGTGACCATATATTACGAGAGTTTCTGGTACAGATAGTTTGTATGAGCCTTTGATGTCTGTTGTTCCTTTCTGACATTTTTATGCTCTTAACACAGGCTCTATATCTGGATTTCGCTTTTCTAACTTTCTCATAATAGTCCTCTCCCACCATGTTCATGCTCCTAAGCCCCCTTATCTCCGCTCTGTATGCTCTCTTAGCATCCCGAATACCCTTATTATAGTAGGGAATTCTGCCCTTGGGCTTTAACATGCACCTAGTTTTTGTTGTAGCATGTAGGCCAGTAAAACCCCGAATCCAATCCTCTATGTCGTTCGATGTCATATGTTCGAAGTGAGGAAGGACCCGTGCATCAGCTGATTTGAGAGCTTCAGAGGCCATCATTATATTCTTCTCTGACCAAATTATTCTGGTACCAGGGCAATTGGTTTGTATGTTTCCGATATTAGAATGAGAGATAGAGGAAGTGGGGAGACAAAGAGAGCAAAGGAGCAGCGCATGGTCGCTCCATGTGTTATGCGTTACAGTCATGTCCATTACTCTAGACTGCAACTCGGGACACATAAAGATATAGTCCAATGTGCTGCACGATTTGCCATTAGTCCAAGTATGTTTCCCGGGCCGGTCTCCCAGTGTGCGACCATTGATCATACTAAGGTCCCAGGAGTCGAACAGTTGTAACCAGCCTAAACCTTCCCCCTCCCTTCTACCATGCATCATCACACATCTTTCACTAAGATCAGGATTAGGGGATATTAGGAGGTCGCCTGTCATATGGCAATTAAAATCCCCCATCACCACTACTGCAGCATTTCCAGGCCTAAGTGCCCAATAAGACAGTATATCCTGAATTGCTTCTTGTAAGGATTCACTTATCACGGCACCTGGTGGATTATAGAGATTTAACAGTAAGAATCTACACAGATCACCTTCATTTACGTAATCGATCTCTACCGCTAATAGGTAGTCCTCAGCTTTGCACTTTATCTTTCGTGATATCACTGTATTCACAACCCCTGTAAGTAATCCCCCAAATGGGCGACCCTTGTCACCCCTTTTTGCAAATGACTGATATGTGACAAAACCGTCGAGGAATAGAGGATCAGAGGACCAAGTTTCCTGAAGGCAGATGCAGCTGTGTTTAGACAGTAAAGCAACTGAACCCTCGGGCCTCAAGAGATGCGTAAAACCTCGACAGTTCCAAGAAATTAAAGAGAAACATCAGTGGTTCTGAAGTACTCGGGGGAAGGATGCCAGGAGTTGTTGGAGTGCAAGCTGTATTTCGGCCAAGGCAGAATGTTCAGCTGCTACGGACTTGGCTTCGATGGCGACTGGTGCCGGTGTAGCCGTGACCTCAGAATCGTCATGAGGGTCCCTCTCCTGGGGATCCACATCTATGTCAATGTCTACAGCCCTCAATTCTTCCTTAAAGTTTCTGATTAGATGCGCAGAGGCCAGGAAGGTACAGTGTATGGCCGAGACATGTGAATTAGGTACCTGTAAAGGTTCAATAAACAAGAAGTCGTCAGACTTCAAAACTCTGAGTTGAGGTATGTAATAGAGTCTAGTTAGGAACTCAGAGAGTGACAGCCAGGGGTTTTTGCCACTAGGATACAGATTCTTAATGAAGCAGATGCGGTTCTTGTTGCTCTCCTCCACTGTATTTTTTGGGGCATTCCGTATAGGCTCAGATGGTTCTACTACTGCTCCTATTTCTGACAATTCTTCTGGACCTACGTGGAAGCTGGAGTCAGGATACAACTCAGGGTCCCCCAGAAAGGTATCTTCAGGCTCCTCCACTATAGATTTTTCTCCCGGCACTAACCATCCTGAGAGCGGACCCTTAGTTTCCGCCGCTCGGGCTGCTGCCCGTGCTTGTCTTTTCCTCGCTTTTTTGGAGCGAGTTGCCGGGGCCTTCAATGGCTCAACAGTGGAAGTAATGTCACTCTTAATTGCTTTCTTGTTTTTAAGTGCCTTCTTGGCCAATCCGCGTTGTTTCCGAGTAAGAGATGAGATATCCCCGGGACTTAGTGTGGGCTCCGGATCCTTAGCGGATACTGAGGGTGTTTCCCCCTCCGGGGAGTTCCCATAAGGCGTAGCGGCTTCCCCCACTACCTCAAGCGGGACTTCAAGCTCTTCAGATTCTTCTACAAAGTGTACAGCGTCAGATAGATTTTTCTCTGCATCTTCATGGAGAGGATCCTTGTGTTCTAACGCCCAGGTGATTGTATTAGTGTTTGTCAGGATACGTCCTGACATTTGCAGAAGTATTTTAAGCGCGAATTGGAGGGAGGCCACCGAGGATTGTAACTCGGCTATCGCAGTTGTACTTGGATGTAGATTTTTATCATCTTCAACCTCGTTTTCAGGTTCGTCCTCCATAGATGCCATCGCTAGATTTGGAGAAGCGGACAGACGACTGACGTTACCCTCAGATGTTTGCTTCTCTATGAGTGTGTTGGGATTAACCTTGGGTGATATTGTACTGCTGGATACCTTCTGGGGGATCTGAGATAGCATACCTCTCTGTATGTCTAAACAGAGGTCAAGCAGCGAGTTGTTATCTATATCATCAAAGTTAGTGGTGTTTAGGGTGATATTACTGATTGACACAGGTACCACCGTTTCCTCGTTGATAGTTGAGTTTATTTCAAGGGGAGGATTTGCTGTAAAGAAATCGGTGATCGCTCCTTGGGCCCCATTATTCTTCTTGATCTTGTCTTCTTTCTTTTTGGTCACTTTATTTTCCTTCATAGGTTTAGCCTTAATTTTCCGTAGATTGTAGATAGAATGGGGAGCTCTTTTCCCTCGTTGCATTGTTACGGCTAAGCCCCAGTTCAGTTATCTGGGTCCTAGCTCAAAACACACCTCGCTGTTTAAATAAAAGCGAGATGCCTGCAGGAGCCTCTTCCAGTAAACTCACACTGGGCCGAAAGGGGGTAGTGTTTACTAGCCACCCCCCAGCTGTGTGCACCAAGGTGTCTATTGGGTCAAATGGGTTCCAAGGGGATTTACCCCCCCGCTGTCTCCCCCGCCGGTGCCTCTCGTTGTCTCTGAGCACTCCCACCTGTGCACCAGTACTGTGCAGTATTCAGGGAAGAAAGAAGAGATCCCACCAGTGGCCCGCTTTAATAATGGCTCACTGCACCATAGGCCTCTATGCGTTTTAATACAGAGTATTATTAATCTATAGGTAACGCCTCCCCTCTGTGCACAATCGGCGGTAGAGCAGGCTTACCGTATCACTATGTGCCTGATGTGTCCCTGGGTCAGCGGGAATCCGCTGGAATCCGCGAGAATCCGCGGGGGTCAGCCCCGCTACGCAGGCCGACTCTCGCTCTCAGCCACACTCAGCCGCACGCGTCCTTACACTGGACGTCTGTTGCAGCCTCTCGTTCTCAGCCGCTCGCGTCCTAGCGGCCGTTCCGCCTCTGGTTCCCTCGCAGTGTTTCCGCCGAGTTTCCGGTTAGAGTAAAGGACCTGGGATTCCAAAAGGACCGTCAGGCCGCACCTCGCAGAAGCCGTCACGTCACGTCAGCACAGCTCTGTAAACATACCCTTTACAAACTACATACCCTTTACAAACAGGACACTGCAAACAGTTAGAATACACCACTTGGTATCTAACTGCAACCTGAATACGACAATGTTACTTGAAGCATCACTACTACCCAAGTCAACCATCAACAACTACTGTGCTACAAACATAGCATGAAACACTTCCAAAGTATCAGCAGTTACAGTACGCCAACAGGTATGTAACTACCGTGCAAATTCTGCACTAGCAGGGACTCCACCAATGGAGTCCACTATACTGCATACATTAGAAAATAGTGGTCATGGTAAGAATGCAATGAAACTTCCATCAGTCCAAAGCACATACTACCTACAAATCTTGGCAATGCCTACTTAATAATATGGAAGCCAAACACAGTGCAGGGCTTCCTCAATGCAAACAGTAAGTCTTCAACGATTGATATTATACTTCTGTACAATATCCACAGTGCAATAAGTCCACTTATTTCTGCTATACACATACCAATAGCACCACTGACAATGCACACCTATATTACACTATGCAGCTTGAGGCCACGCCCGGCACGCTTCACTACACCCTCTAAATTGTAGGGCCTGCAGCCATACACTAAACATTAGACACCCTGTGTAATGAACCACTGGACGCGTCCCTTCTGGACTTCGTGGTCCCTGACCCATAGGAGACTCAGCAGTACTCCCAACATGGCCGCTGAATGTGAAACACTGTTTGCCAGTCTCCGCGTTGTACGCTCTGCGTTCTACAAAGCAGACACGCCCCGCGGCCCTGCGTGTCTCAACACTACCGCTGGCAGTAGTCAGACGTGTGCTGCCGTAGTTTGTACAGCAAGTTCCACTGATTCCTGGTTCCCGTTCCCCTAATTTTCCTCCTCCTTCATCCTCCCCTTTTTGTCCTCACCTTGCATTCCTGGATCTCCTTCGCACTCGCCTTCCGAGTGCACTCCTCGCTATTTTCTGGACTTTTTTCCCGGACATCTGAACACTCCCTGGAGACGGGACACGAACCGCACGCTGGAACCTGAGGACCCACGCACAGGGTTATACAAGACCCGAACTGTGCGAAAGAAGACTTCATCGAAGAACTCGAACAAACATTACAGACAGGTGAGAAGGGGGGAAACCTGTGACAGATTGAGACGACAACAAACTGATACAGTAACGGACATGGAGGCTGCAGTTCAAGACCTCATGCGCGGCATGCAGGAGTTAACAACAGAAGTTCAGAATCTTGAGGCCGAGAATGCTGCATTGAAACAACTAGTCCTGTCACGTGATTCCACGATCAAGGAAAGTGTGTTGCTGGGCGGAGTGGTGGATAAATATGATGGCACATCAAAGAACCTTCGTGGCTTCCTCGATTCGTGTTTAGTGCACTTTACCTTTAAGCCCTACTACTTCTCCACCCCCAGGGCAAAGGTGGGCTTTATGATTTCACATCTTTCCAGGAATGCATTAACTTGGGCAACGCCCTTAGTTAATTCGGCTGATGCCCTTCTGGATGACTATGATGGTTTCGTACGGGTGCTAAAGACCATGTTTGACCACCCTGTACAGGTTTACAGTGCCCAAGAACGCTTATTGGACTTTCAACAAGGATCCCAGGATATGCTTACCTATGTAACACGCATTAAGCAACTGGCCAAGGAAGCAGACTGGTCCTCTGAGGCCTGTTTTACCCTCTTTCGAAGAGAACTGAATGAAGAGATAAAAGACAATCTAGCCAGGGTAGCTCGCCCAGGTTCCTTCCAGGCTCTCATGGACCTCTCTTTACAAATAGACTTTCGTATCCAGGAAAGGAAGGCGGAAAAGAAGAAGACTAAAATGCCCTACCAAAAGACCTCTACAGAACCTTCCTCGAGACCTGAGCCCGCTCCTTCCCCGACGACAGACCCAGAACCCATGCAACTAGGAGCCATAACTCCGCAAGAAAGGATACGACGGATTCACACCGGCTGTGCATGTACTGTGCCTCTGATAAACATCTTGTGAGAGAATGTCCTTTAGCCCCTCCACGGCATTCGGGAAACACCAGCTCCCGATCCTAGATGGAGCACAGCTTCGGGAGATGTTTGCTCCACATCTATTCCATCCTTGAACTCTCCTGGACAAAACAATCTTGTGATTCTGCAGGCCTTTCTATCACCTTCCAAGAAAGAAGCTTATCCCATTCTGGCATTAGTGGATTGTGGGGCCATGGGGATATTCATATATCATGATTGGGTCACTCCCACCACATTCCATATGAAACACAAGACATCATGCAACCTGTAGAGGCTATCGATGGAAGACCTCTTTCTTCAGGACCCATAACCCTGCAAACCAAAGAGATCCTGCTTTCTATAAACCACCATCAAGAGAGGATCAAATTTGACATAAGATCTGCCCATTATCCAATGGTACTGGGTATGCCCTGGTTACAGAAGCACAGCCCCTACATCAACTGGGCGGCAGGATCCTCGTTTCTTGGTTCAGAACATTGTATGTCCCACTGTCTATCCCTGGATTCCTCGTCAAGATCCTCTGAAGATACGCAGACAGACCAGCAAGGTCCATTCGCGGTCTCAAATATCATCCAGGTTCCCAGAGCCTTTCAGGATTATGCTGATGTGTTCTCGACTGCCATAGTTCAGGCCCTACCCCCTCACAGACCTGAAGACTGCGCTATTGATACTGAACCTGGTGGCTTCCTGCTTCCCACTCTTTTTCACCACTTAGCAAGCCACGCCCTCCTGGTGCCTTCCTGCTTGCCGCTCTGTTTCCCTATTTAAGGAGCCCTCCAGCTTCTTTTCCTTTGCAGATGGGGAGCAGGTGCAAGTGGATCTAGGTCATCTGGCCTAAGCCCCACCCACCTGGTACCTTCCTGCCTGCTGCTCTTTTTCACCACTTAGCAAGCCCCGCCCACATGGTGCCTTCCTTCACCATCACTGTCTTGTGGCCAATGCTGGATTTGACTTTTATGGATTTCATTCATTCACGGTGCGCCACTCTTTCTCAACTCTCATGCTCGACTTCCTTTGCATCTTGTACTCATGGCCTTGAATCATGCTGTTCCCATCTTCATCTTGTATCCTGGCTTGCAACATTATGTGTTACTACTGACTTCTGCAATTGTATTCGCTCTCCACTCTTGCTTCTACACTCTTTTTAATTGCTTACTCTCTTTTCTCTCCTCCTTTCCCTTCTCCATTTTCCTATCTCCTCCCCTTACTTTCTTCTATGCACTTACTCTATCAGAATTGTCCCTGGACCTAATATGATAGCAACCTCGTCTGTTTCCTCCACCCTCCCATTACAGTTTTTTCCTCCCCACCGCCCCTCCAGCACTATCTGAAATGTCGTCATGCCTAGTATGATTGTTGCTTGTTTTGTTCCTCCCCTCCCTTTTTGCACCCCTCTCCCTCACCTTTTGTTTTTCTCCAGCTCTACCAGAAATGTCGTCAGGTCTAGTACAGTAGTCGCCTGGCTGTTTCCATTTCCTTCCCACTCTCCCCCTCCCTTCCTTATCTATGTCTTTGCTCTTGCACTATCTGAAATGTCATCAGGCCGAGTACGATAGTTAATTTCACATCATTACTGTTCATGGCCTGTAAGAATGTGGTTGTATTTTCCCTTGTTCCCTCCCTTGCCTTGAAGCGCTTTGAAACACATTGTGTATAGGCGCTATATAAATAAACGATCATATCATATCATAACCCTCAGCAGTGATTCTCTTTGGAAGGATGTTCATTCTATCTGAACCAGAAAAAAGAGCCATCCGAGAATACTTGGATACCTGTAGTGATAAACAGTACCCGCACCTCCCTGGGATCCAGCCCTTTGTGCAAAGTAAATCACTCCTAATTACCTTCCCACACAAATAAGGTTTAGGACGCACGATGAACTCAGTCTGGAAAAAAGCCAATCACACAGAATATATGATGCTTGCATTTATTATCTACAGTGTCTAATGAGAACTAAGCAGCAATTTACAATAATGTGGAAATAGAAAGTGCAAGCTATATAATGCCAATTATCAATCACAGATGAATATGCAATTATTTGGTTTTACGCTCCTAATGAAATGTAGATGAAGGTACGATCTGATCACACCCAGGACCCTCGCCGCTACAGGTGCCCGGCACTCCTCAGAAGAGGAGGGGAGGACTGGCCAAGCCCCCACAGTCCTACACCAGAGCGGGGATGTGATGTTAGGAGTCTCGGCCCTGATAGTGCACAGCTGGTCGTCCAGGCACTGTTCTTCTTGATACGCGCGTCTTTCCAACAGCCCAGGATGAGTCCCCTCTTCCCTGGTCCAAGTATAGTTCTCTTATTAGGAGCTGCACGTCAATCATCATGACGTGTCAGCTCTTCGAGAAGCTTCTAGGCTCTCCCTTCCCGGCAGTAAACATGTTTTTGCTTGGAAAGTTACAAGATTGGAAACAGCCAGTCTTTGCTCCCAGGCTTCGGGCACTGTGTTTTGAGAAGATCAGACATTCTTGCCTTATCAGTGCACCTGACTCGCAGAGCGAAGACGAGCAAAGCTGTGCCTGGCTCCTAAGGGCTGCATAGAGCCTCTTGCAAATGCTAGATGTATTATGTCTTCAGAAAAGGCCTTCGCAATTAACCCCTTGCAAGCATGCAGGCTCACCCAGTTCAAGAGTCCTGGTTGATGTCAGCATTTTCCTCCACGCTTCGAATAGGCTCTAATACACACAAGATAGCTCAGTGGGTTAGTGCAAATGCAGGTTACTGCAAGCGCCTAGCAGTTTATCACGACATTCCACCCCTTTCGAAGTGAGGCCTGAAAATGCTGACTCAGTTCCATGATTTGGAAGCATACACAGTGTGCTGTAGGCCAATTAAGCGTTTCTCTAGCGCAGTCATTCTAGCATAAAGGAAAGACATTCTGCGCAAGAGCCCAATAAAGACGATAAGTATGAATATTAGGGAAATCAGCAACCACAGCAATCGGTGCAGTATTATATTAAGCAGCTTAGTGGAGGAGGGAGACCATCCAGTGAATATATCCCACCAGTGGTGAGTAGTAACTGATTGCAGATGGTCAGCAGTTTTGATTAATTGGTTTCTGTCTATTATCAGCTTGTACTCTGCAGAAATAACTGAGGTAGCTAGCGTCTGGAAATCTTTCCAAGCAGTTTGAGCAAACTGTCTAATAGCTTGAAGCCGGGCAGTAATCACTCCATAGGATAGAGTCCAGTTAAGCAAATGCGTGAGCTCAGCATGCAGAGTAGTGTGAGACCACTGGGTTAAAGAATATAGGGTATGAGTACCAATGTCTAAGATAGTCACAACTTGATCTACGCAAAATACTTGAGGATTCCCTAATAACCTATAATTGTTAATAAGCAAGGAATGATTAGTAACTACGCAAGCTTTATGCTGATCCATCTGGAAGATGTCAGTCCCATTTATGTGGTATTGCATCCAGGTGCACTCCCCTGCTACGGGATGTATGCATGGGTCCGGAACCCTCCCAGTTAGGGGACACACCCACCCCTGATCCCAGGGCATGCAGGTGTGACTGTGGATGGTTTAGTTTTGGCTGTCTAACCATTCCCCTCGTATTTGCGGAACCCACCAGGAACCATTGATTTTCATAGGCAATACTATAAAAGGGCACCATATTTCTAGAGCATAAGCGGTCCTACTAACCTGCATTAACGCATGGCAGGTGTTATTCATGCAATCAAAAGCAAGCGGCTTAATCCATATGTTTAATGGTAACTGTAGCTCTGTGTGCCAGTGGGTTGAAGATAGTCGCCCACATTTGGAGCGGAAAGCCAACACCTGCTGATTTAGCAAAGTTTGCCATAAAATGCATCGTGTGTCTTTAGCAGTTTTGTTGACCTGTCCTATGGCAGAGAAAATGTCTTCATAGCTGAAATTCTGCCACTTCCAATGGTTGCCAATACTTGTAGCAGTGTTGCGCAGGGTAGGACTTATCAATGGGCCCCACTGGGCCAGAAGTTTTATAGCGCCGCTGGCATCAGAACCCATAGTGGCTAACTTGTTGCGCACAGTTTCTATGTCAAAAGCATTTAAAGCCCCCGTTCCCACTCCCACTGCACCCGCAATCAATGAATCTAAACCCCTAGCTACGCGCAATTTGGTGATGGGCCATAGAAATTGACTCCATTTATAGCAGCTTGGTAGTACTAAGGAAACATTGCCCCGTGACAAGTCTATGTCTAAGTGTACCTCTGAAATGATGGAAGCGTGCATCACATGTCTGCAATTTAAATGTTGTCTTACTACTGGAAAATCTAGCATGTTCACAGTTTCTACTTTGTGTGATTTGAAAAACACCATCCTCCAAGTGGGATGCCTACCATGTACAATATTTGTTTTTGATATAAACACCATACTACCATCTGGTAGAGGCTGTTTCAATGTACAATTGTATGAAAGGCATTTGGTCAAGTTATAGTCCAGAAAATCTTGGCGAGTACACTCGTTGCAGTTCTTGGGGCAAAAGAAACATGAAACATCAAACAAATTATTTGATCCATTCACTGAAACTTTTGGACCTAAGATTTCGTAAGCACCAGTCATATGAGTTAGTGATAAAAGGTGTCCAACAATGTGCCAATCTAGAACTCTTGCAGTTCCATGTGGATACTCATTTGTAACGCTTTTCTCACAGGTTACGGTGCGGTTGTAGTTATCACGCAGGACTGGAGCATCAGGTGTAGTGCATGCGATTCTCAGAGTCCATGTAGTGTCTTGCAATAACCCACTCTTTACAGAGAAAGCGTTGGTTTGGCAGGCCAGGAGCACCCACAGCAAGGCAAGTCCCATCCCCTTCATACTGCTCTACGTTCGTGGTGTGAGCCTAGTAGCGGGAATATAAATAGGCACATCAGAATTATGCAAAAGTACAACATAAGTACTTCCAACACCTTGACTTAACACTTCCCCAGCCTCAGCTTTTTGTTAGGACGGTGCACCCACACCTTTTTTCCCGTGCTACCGAAGCCTCCTTCCCCCCTCAATGTAGTGTCTGGGGATTGCTTGCTTTCTACTACTAGGGGGACAACTGCTCGTTCACAAATAAATTGTGCAATTCGGTCATATTTGGTTAATGGTACTGCAGATGCACCAGCATTATGTAAAAGTACCGAAACAGTCCCTCTATAATCAGGATCAATCACACCTCCCAATATGTCAATGCCTTGTTTTGCCAGGCTGGATCGTGCAGCAATGCGTCCATAAGTGCCAGCCAGCAATTTGATGCCAATACCCAGCGAGATGGATTTGGTTTGCCCCGCCGGTATAACATCATCTTCACAGGTAGATAGATCAAGTCCAATGCTGCCTGCAGTGGCTTGCACAGGCAGCTTAGCTTCTTTGTCGGTTTTCCACACAACAAGAGTCTTTGTAGATTCCACTTTCTCACTTGTCAGTCTCACAAAGGGTGTCTGGCGATTTCCCAGTGGACGATTGTTCAGTTCAAACAGTGCTTGTGCCAGATGTTTGGACCACCCCTTGAGAGTGTGAGTCTTAGTCAGCTTCTTTATTTGTTGCTTGAGCAGCCCATTGCTACGTTCCACCAGAGCAGAGAATTCTGGGTATCGGCTGATGTGCAGTGTCCATTTTATGCCTTGCTCTAGTGCCCAGTCTTGCACATTGTGTCCAGCAAAATGGCTGCCTTGGTCTGATTGGATTTCATCCGGGATGCCATAGTGTCTGATGAGGTATTCCATGCCTTGCAAGGTAGCCCGTTGATCTGCATGGGTGGCTGGATAAGCTAATAACAGTCCAGAGTATGTGTCTACCATGGTCAACACATAATGCTTTCCATTCTCGGGCGGTAAAGGGCCAATGTAGTCAACTTGCCATACGCTAGCAGCTCTTTCACCTCTTCTCAAAGGGCCTTGAGGCTTCCTCTCCAGAGGGTAGTGCTTCACTTCACTGCACACGGAACATTGGGAGGCAGCTTGTCTGGCTTGATCCATGGTAATGGGCAATTGTCTCTTTTTTTGCCCATTGATAAGTTCCTGGATGCCCTGAGGTTTGGTGTGCCCAATCCGCCATCCCTTGCAGCACCTCAGCTTCTTGCGGTGTTGTCACTGGGCAAATCTTTGCCATTTGGTCCACTTCATTGTTGAACAGGGCAGCCAGTGAGGTGTCAGGGGGCATGTGTGCATCGACATGCCCAATGCAGATTTTGCACCTCTCACCTTTGCACCACATCTCTTCCCAGATGTCTGGCCCTCCCCAGATCGGCGTGTTCTTGATCTGCCAACCATCTCTTCTCCATGCCGGTGCCCAATGTGTCAGGCCTTGATATGTGGCCCAACTGTCTGTGTATATGTATGCAGTCTCTGTTTCCTTCACCTGTTCAATCACGGAGGCCACTGCCTGCAGTTCAGCATACTGACTTGATCCTCCCACACCTTCTCTCATTAGCAGTGTTTCTCGGTGGGGCTGGAATGCGACAGCTTGCCAGTGTCTTTGCCCTTTATCATACTTTGCGGTGCCGTCCGTGAACCATGCAGACTTTTGTTCTTCTTCTGTCAATGTATCATAGGCGGGTGCGACTTTGAAGGGAGATTCTGGCAACGCCACAGGGGTGTTTGGTTCAGGCATCGCTTCCAGATCTACTGCCTCCAGCATTTGTTCTTGCAGTCTGGAAACCCCTGTGCGGCCAGCTTTCACACGTTGCTGTAAATACCATTTCCATTTCACATGAGTGGCGTCTTGTGCTCTGCCACTTTTCCCACTTGCAGCAGTGTCACGCACCCAGCCCATGATTGGAATTTCTGTGCAAATTGTCACTGGTTGCTGGCCTGTGATTCTTTCAGTTTCAACTAGAGCCCAGTACACTGCAGCAACTTGCTTCTCAAGCGGAGTGTATCTTGTCATAGGATCCGTGAGTTTCCCTGACCAGAACCCCTGTGGCACTCTTTTCTGTCCTTGCTTTTGCCACAAGCTCCACACAGCCACGTCATTGTAGACAAGAATTTCCAATTCAAAAGGATCAGTTTTTGTCAGGGGCCCCAGCGTGATGTAATTTTGCAATGCGTCTTTAGCCTGTTGGAAGGAAGTCTGTTGCTCTAGGCCCCATGTAAAGTCATGTTTCTTTCTGGTGACTTTGTAAATGGGTTTCAGTATCAGGCTTAAATGAGGTATGTGATTTCTCCAAAACCCCATTAACCCAATGAATCTTTGTGCCTCTTTTTTATCTGCTGGTGGAGCCATCTGCTGAACCATATCAATTACCGGGTCAGGAATTTTCTTAACTGACCCAGACCAGATTGCACCTAGAAATTTCACCTCTTGAGCAGGCCCCTGTACCTTTTTGGAATTTATGGCCCACCCCCGATTTTGCATGTGTGAGATCAACTTTTCAGCAGCGTTTTCTACATGTTCTTTCTCAACACTGGTCAGCATGATGTCATCAATGTAATGAGCAATAAATACATCATCCAACTGCACCATCTTTAAGTCTCTGGCAATCAATCCATGACACAGAGTGGGACTATGGACATACCCCTGGGGCAATTTAGTAAAGGTAAATTGTCTCCCCAAGTGATAGCAAATTGGTCTTGTGATTCAGTGTCAATATCAATGGAGAAAAATGCATTGGCCAGGTCAAGGACCACATGCCATTCACCCACTTCTCTCGTAAGGTTTTCAATCAGGGTGATGATGTCTGGCACCGCCGCAGCTAAGGGCGGCACCTTCTTGTTCAAAATGCGGTAATCAATTGTCAGACACCATGCCCCATCCGGGCGGCGGACAGATCGGCGAGTTGAATGGACTGACTGCCGGCCTCATTATGCCAGCTTTCACCAATGACTCAATAGTTTCACCAATCTCTTTATGTCCTCCTGGCAACCGGTACTGTTTCACGCACACTGGGTCAGCAGGAGGAGGTAAATGCAAGGGGGACCATTTGGCATGCCCAACCACAACGGGGTTAATAACTCTCACATGGATTTTTCGATTGCCAAAAACAAATTTGCCTAAATCTGTAGTCACACTTTTGCCCAACAACACATCCATGCCAAGGATGTACTCCGGTATATCTGCAATCAAAACATTTGCTGTGAAAGGCAATCCCTCGCCAATTGACATTTTTACATTAAAGGCTTTTGCAACAGTTTCTGCTCCCCCATAACCATTGACCAAAACTCTGGGACCAGATAATTAACTGGGATTGCCATTCAGAATGGTTACCTCAGCTCCTGTGTCTAATAGAGCCAAAACATGTTTTACTTTCTCATCCAAGTACAAGGTAAGTGGCACAAAAGGGCGTCTGTCTCTGGGACTAGTTCTCTTTATTAACCGCCCCTCAAAGACAGAGCCAGCCCTTCAATCAAAAATGGGGTCTGGGACCTCCCACTTGTCCTTTGCCAAATCAGGGTAACCTTTTGCTCGCACTTTGGGCTTCAACACCTCCTCTTCAGAGGGTGCAGAGGGCTTAGTTTTTCCCAATCCCTGTCTTTTTAATTTTTTCCATTTCTCAAGCAGCACAGTTGTGGGTTTACCATCTATCTCTTCCCTTGGAATTCCTGCTTTTAGCAGGTCCACCCACATTTGTCTGCGTGTGATCTCGACAGTATCAGCTTTCTCTTTAGACTTTACATTTTTACCACGCTTTTTCTCTGAATCATTGTTTGCAGCCACTAGGCGCGCTACTTTACGCACATCCAGCCCTTCTAATTGCCCTAACAGAAGTGCCACTTCACCAATGGCTTTGCCCTGCGCTGGACCCAGCAATGAAAGCAATGCGCCCTTCATGTGACTCGGTGCATTTCTTAACAAACGTGCGCGCATGCCAGCTGTAAACAACTCCATGTCAGGCCCTGCAAAATTTGCACTGTACAGTGCACACTGTAAACCCATCTCTCTAAGCTGATCTGTTGCTTCAGTTAGTGATTGCCAACCGCCCCAACTCTCTTCCATATCCATTGGACTCCCATACCGAGTCATTAGAGCAGTCTGAAGCCAATTAAACAAGGAATGAGAACTTTGCTGCCCGAGCGCACCGCGCACTATATGTCCCAACATCACATTAGTAGTGAGTGAACCCATCTTTAACAGTTCCTCTGGGGTTAAGAAGATACTATCGGCACCCGTGTCCCAGAGGCGAAGGAACCATCTCAGAAGTGCTTCACCTGGCTTCTGTCTAAATAACTTAGCAATCTCTAAAAGCTCTGTGTATAATCGCGGACAATCCTTGTATTCTGAATATTTGCACCGCCAGCTTGGCCTTTTGACTTGTTAGTGATTAACGGCCGCGCTGGGTAAACATTTCTTTGGAGCACATTCCAGCTCCTCTTCATCAGAACAATTTAATTCAGCAAGTCTAATTTCAACAGACTCATTCCAGTCATATGCTTGCTCAGTTTCACTATCACTGACTTCACCCGACCATAAATTTGGGTCCCAGTTATCTTTCCTAATTAGCGCGCGAATCCTTATCTTTGACGGATTGCCCCGCCGCTGTCTGCGCTTGTGCGTGGCTACACGCACAGCTAAAGAGGCACACCTGTCCTCCATCTGATCAGCCCGTTTAACGGACGATTCAAGGGTCTCTCTCATAATGATTTGTTGCTCTTGGAGCAGGGAAATCTCATCTGTTAATTTGCGAATCTGCGCATCTTTAAGCAATTCATTCTCATGCACCTTTCTGAGCGCCTGCAGGAATAACCAGCCTATGTTTCCTGCTGCCTTTAGCTCCCTTCTGCATTTCTCAAGCGGTAAACTCTCCAAGCACTTACTAATTACCGCCGGGGAAACATCATTTTCAAGCATGTCCCATGACCTCGGTGCCGAGTACCGATGCAAAATATCTGCCACACCCGACCAAGCATTTGATGCCGGCCATCCTGGAATGTGACAGAGTGCACTATCTTCCCCTTTGCATTAATCTTTTGCATGTTTTTTCCAGAATGGCATCGTGCTCGTAAACCCTGCTCACAGCGCCAAATGTAGTGATAAACAGTACCCGCACCTCCCTGGGATCCAGCCCTTTGTGCAAAGTAAATCACTCCTAATTACCTTCCCACACAAATAAGGTTTAAGACGCATGATGAACTCAGTCTGGAAAAAAGCCAATCACACAGAATATATGATGCTTGCATTTATTATCTACAGTGTCTAATGAGAACTAAGCAGCAATTTACAATAATGTGGAAATAGAAAGTGCAAGCTATATAATGCCAATTATCAATCACAGATGAATATGCAATTATTTGGTCTTACGCTCCTAATGAAATGTAGATGAAGGTACGATCTGATCACACCCAGGACCCTCGCCGCTACAGGTGCCCGGCACTCCTCAGAAGAGGAGGGGAGGACTGGCCAAGCCCCCACAGTCCTACACCAGAGCGGGGATGTGATGTTAGGAGTCTCGGCCCTGATAGTGCACAGCTGGTCGTCCAGGCACTGTTCTTCTTGATACGCGCGTCTTTCCAACAGCCCAGGATGAGTCCCCTCTTCCCTGGTCCAAGTATAGTTCTCTTATTAGGAGCTGCACGTCAATCATCATGACGTGTCATGACGTGTCAGCTCTTCGAGAAGCTTCTAGGCTCTCCCTTCCCGGCAGTAAACATGTTTTTGCTTGGAAAGTTACAAGACTGGAAACAGCCAGTCTTGGCTCCCAGGCTTCGGGCACTGTGTTTTGAGAAGATCAGACATTCTTGCCTTATCAGTGCACCTGACTCACAGAGCGAAGACAAGCAAAGCTGTGCCTGGCTCCCAAGGGCTGCATAGAGCCTCTTGCAAATGCTAGATGTTTTATATCTTCAGAAAAGGCCTTCGCAATTAACCCCTTGCAAGCATGCAGGCTTACCCAGTTCGAGAGTCCTGGTTGATGTCAGCATTTTCCTCCACGCTTCGAATAGGCTCTAATACACACAAGGTAGCTCAGTGGGTTAGTGCAAATGCAGGTTCCTGCAAGCGCCTAGCAGTTTATCACGACAATACCAACCTGGAAAATGGCACTATACGACCATCCAAATCCCTGGCAGGAGCTTTGTTGTATTTTGTTCCCAAGAAAGATACCAAGGAGCTTAGGCCTTGCCTTGATTATCGTGGTCTTAATCAATGCACCCTTAAGGACCGCTACCCATTGCCCTTAATCTCGGATATCCTGGAAGCGGTGAGAGGAGCTGTAGTGTTCACGAAATTAGATCTCAGAGGTGCCTACCATCTGATCCGTATAAAGGAGGGTGACGAATGGAAAACAGCCTTTAGAACACCCTTTGGTCATTTTGAATACTTGGTTATGCCTTTTGGACTCGCCAATGCCCCAGCGGTCTTCCAACGTTTTATGGACCGGGTGTTCTCTGCTGTTCCTCTTCGTCATAGTTTACCTGGACGATATACTGATATACTCCAAGGACCATCTGAAGCATGAAGAACATGTTAAAGCAGTTTTACAGCGTCCACGTGAACATAAACTCCTGGCCAAACCCGAGAAATGCCTTTTCCATGTGTCTACTGTTCACTATCTCAGATTTGTCCTTAGCCCAGAAGGAATTGGAATGGACCGCTCGAAAGTAGACTCCATTCTATCCTGGCCTGTTCCAACTACTGTGAAACAGATTCAATCCTTCCTGGGGCTTGCCAACTTCTACCGAAAATTCATACCTTCCTTTTCGGAGATAGTACAACCGATCATTACATTGTTGAAGAAGGATACTCCCTTTAACTGGACAGCAGTCCAAGATGAGGCATTTCAATGATTGAAGTAGGAGTTTACACAAGCCCCCATCTTGGCTCAACCTGACATTGATCGACCCTTCCTAGTGGGAACGGATGCCTCTAACTACGCCATTGGGGCAGTCCTAAAACAGGAATTTGATGACGAATTAGAACACCCCATCGCCTATCTTTCGCGCACCCCGACTCCTAGCGAAACCCACTATTCTGTTCTGGAAAAGAAACTATTAGCCATCCGTCAAGCCTTCACAGAGTGGCGTCATCTACTCCTGGGAGCGAAACATCTTGTTCAGGTCCGCACGGACCATCGGAATCTTCAAGTTCTACAATCCCTGGAATGTAGGAACAGTCGTCAAGCCCGTTAGAACTTCTTCTTTTCCCAGTACCAGTTTCAAATCCATCATGTTCCTGGAACCCACAATATAATTGCTGACGCATTATCCCAACGTCCCGACTATGAAATTCTTGAAGACCGATCCTTCCCAAAGATGTTTCCCCACACAATATTTGTTGCCCAAGTAATCCGTCTCCTGGAAGACATTCGGATTCAAACCCAGTCCTCTGGGATCTGGAAGGAGTTTACTGGGAAGAATCGATGGAATCTCAAAACGAAGGACGGATATTTGTTCAAGGATAATGGTCTGGTCATCCCCACGCAGAGACTGCGACAAAGGATCACAAGCCTATGTCATGACACCCTTCATTCAGGACACAGTGGCATCACCAACACTCTCCGTTTAATACAAAGACAGTTTTGGTAGCCGAAAATGAAAGATGACGTCCGGCTTTAGATCCAAACCTGTGCAGTCTGCACTCAAAATAAGCATGACAACAAGAAACCGGCGGGTCTCCTGCTCCAACCAGCGCTGCCAACAAGACCTTTGGAATTCATCGCTACAGACTATTGTGGAACTACCACCTTCCAGGGGATACACAACTATCATGGTTACCATTGATTTATTCACTCACATGGCTCATTTCACACCCTTATATAAACTACCACCCTCCTCTGAACTCGCTGGAATCTTCCTGGAACACATATTCCGACTTCATGGTCTACCCTCCAAGATCATATCTGACAGAGGACCTCAGTACATATCTCAGTTCTGGAAACACTTATGTCGTATACTAGGAATCCAACGTGCCCTCTCCTCAGGTTATCATCCACAGACCAATGGAGCTACTGAACCCGTGAACCAAACCCTGGAGCAATATCATCGCTGTTTTGACACCAAGGTCCAGGACGATTGGTCACTTCTAATACCCGTGACTGAATTCCCATACAATAATTCGGACCACTCGGCTGTCAAAACACGCCCCTTTTTCTGTAGCCAAGGATTCCACCCTTCGGTTCTACCATCCATACTCCCACATCCTACCCCAGTTCCTACAGTTGACTCCTGGATTGAAACCCAACGTACACAAAGAAGCCAAAGAACACCTCGAAAAGGCCCGAACAAACACCAAGCATTATGCAGATTCCAAAAGAAGACCAGGGCCTTCATACGCAGTGGGTGATGAGGTCTGGCTATCCTCGAAACTACTGCCTCGACACTTACGACCAAATAAGTTGGCTCCCCGGTACTATGGCCCTTTTTCCATAAAGGAAATCATTAACCCAGTGGCCTTCCGACTCAAACTACCAGAATCCTGGAAGAGGATCCACCCAGTTTTTCACACTTCTCTGTTGAAACCATACGTTCAGTCCTCCCGGACTGCTCCAGGATCTACCCCTGTGGTTGTCAATGATCAGTTAGAATACGAAGTGTCCAGAATATGTGACTCCAGGTACAGACGTGGTCAGCTACAGTATCTGGTCGAGTGGAAAGGGTATCCTCCCAGTGAACGCACCTGGGAACCAGTCTCAAACATAAATGCCCCCAGACTTCTCCGAAGGTACCACCTTATACAACTGGGCAAACCCGGAGGAACTGGGTTTCGGAGGAGGCATGCTGTGATGAACCACCGGACGTGTCTCTTCTGGACTTCGTGGTCCCTGACCCATAGGGGAATGAACTCAGCAGTACTCCCAACATGGCCGCTGAATGTGAAACGCTGTTTGCCAGTCTCCACGTTGTACGCTCTGCGTTCTACAAACCAGACACGCACCACGGCCCTGCGCGTCTCAACGCTGCCACTTGCAGTAGTCAGTCGTGTGCTGCCGTAGTTCGTACAGTGATTTCCACTGATTCCTGGTTCCCGGTCCCCTAATTTTCCTCCTCCTTCGGCCTCCCCTTTTTGTCCTCAACTTGCATTCCTGGATCTCCTTCGCACTCGCCTTCCGTGTGTGCTCCTCGCTATTTCCTGGACTTTTTTCACGGACATCTGAACGCTCCCTGGAGACGGGACACGAACCGCACGCTGGAACCCGAGGACCCACGCACAGGGTTATACAAGACCCGAACTGTGCGAATGAAGACTTCATCGAAGAACTCGAACAACACAGACAGGTGAGAAGGGGGGAAACCTGCGACACCCTGCCCACTGTTGCCACTGCACTGCTGACCCACATATACAAACATCTAAGCACGTACGACTAACCCCACACATAACACAGCCACCTACCCCTTAGCCACTGCAGTTTACGTTGCCTACTACTTCTTCCACAGAATACATAACCTGTTTCCTACGTACACTGATCACCTAACCCTATCATAAGTGCACACACTGAATTCACAACACTACAGTACCCTACCCTACAATCTGCTCAATTACGACAATACCACTTCATGCATGCATCCATCCATACATCTTACATAACTCTCCTAACTTTTCCAACATTTGCCTCCTTGCTTTACACTGCCACCATGTACGCCATTGTCACTTTCATTATGATGTACACCATTTTCAAAAAACGTAGCTAACCCATATTTCAGTACAGCACATACATCATAGCTCCCCAGCCACATTGCAACCACTACCGTACCTCTTTACTTTCTCTACTTCTATAAAGAAAACACCATTTACAGGCCATAACCGCCTTACAATGTTAAACAAACACTAACTGCTTTCCATTCCTAAACAGAAGCCCCAAAAAAGGTCATGCAGTACAACACCAAACTGCGTCCTATGGACCACCGACCCACGTGTTCTCAAACAGCAAACACAGTGTCACATTACCCACTGTTGCCTCGCACATCTAACTTTTCCTTACACACTGTAAAAATACATTGTGTATTTTGCCATTTGTGCATTCATGAGACCATTCGTACAGCACCATCATATCTACTTGTACGTTGCTCTAACTTCACCGTAATGGCACTACCAACATTGGTAAATAGATGCTACACTCGAAACACGTTCCCGGCTAATTCCTTCCTTTTATTCCTACCTCATCTCTGGAAATCGAAACTTAACATACCTCTCCTTAAACAGAACACACGCTCATTGTAAAACAGCCTTGAGGGGGAAGCATGTGCAACTCCAAGGTCAACTATTGTCTAGCAAAAAATGATACATAACTTGCACTGCAGTTCCTCTGCCCATGTGCCCAAAAGGTACTCTGCAACCATCTCATACGCTGTATACTGTCATTTCATGGCCTCCCAATAGAAGGATGGAATTTGCCGAAATTATGTAAGTACACCTTTACATCACATGTGTATTATGATTAACAGTTGTGCTCCTCAGTATGCATATTTACAAACTTGCTCTACCGCTCACTTTCTCTCCATACATTACACTGACCTTTGTGACGGCAGTAAAAAAACACTGTCACCCTGCCATGTCTCCACCATTCCCAGTAATTTGCAACTGTCATTGTACTTTCTTTTGCTTTTCGTACACTAAAGCACCTCCCCTTCTACGCACTCGTACACTGCTAGATTGCCTGTTCTGCCCTTTGTATGCCCTTTCACACAATTACGTCTACGCACCCTCAGTGTAGTAAACGTTATAACCGACACAGGTGCACACAACGGTCAAATATGTACAACTCACATTTCTTTCACGCGCTTCTTAACAAAGCAGCTACTCCATTCTCCAGCAATGCAATGCAACCCCCATTACGTTTCTTATTGTATTACTTTCTTTGTAAACACACTGACACATTTCGCAGTGGGTCCAACTACACTCGCTACCACTGTCAACACTTGTAAAAAAGCAACACATGAAAACATCATCTTGTCCAAACGGTTCCAACACATTATCTTCTGTGCACCTGTACAATCACTATTACCTACAAACCAGACACCAAGGCAGTGAGTTCAGATATGGCGCTACACACTAACACACACATCATTGTTCCTCAGCCATTCAGCTATTACTACATTATCCTTCCCACAAAGTGATGTCCTGTACGCTACAACTAATAGCTGCTACTTACATGTACTCTTATTCCTCTTTCTACTCTGATATGTTGCACCCTACTGCACATGCCACACCTTCCACATTCCAATAGACAGCTGGTGGACCAACCATTGGAAGATTACCATAAGCAATGTCTTTTCCATCGTTATTATCTGGGCCGACCACTATGGGTCAGTATGTCCACTTGTGGTTCCTTCTATACGAACCAACCTGCAAACCTTCATTCTATAAGCCATCCCAGAGGCACTGCATGCTACCTTCGCTACCTTTCAAAGACAATGGGCCTCATTACGATTGTGGCGGTAAGGCAACTCAAAAGGAGTTCTGCTGGCGGGTGCCGCTCTGCTCGCCTGGTCAGACCAGGCGTGCAGAGCGGCACCCGCCAGCAGAACTGAATGGTAGCAACGGTACAGTTATGAACGGTACCGCTGCTACCATCCTCCCCATTCCCATTGAGCCCCGTGGGGGCTGGAATGGGGACGTACCGGCTCTGGCTCTCGCGCAAGGGGAATTACTGGGCCCACCGAGGTCGGAATGGCCCAGTAATTCCCCTTTTTGTGGGACCCGGAACCGGACCCGAGTTTGGGGGTAGCCATGCAGTAAAAACAGCATGGCTACCTGAAACCTCTCAATGAGGCCCAATGTCTTCTTCCACATGGACCACCAAGCAGCACTACATACTCCTTTTCCCACTGTGCTACACGAGAACAGAAGAACATAATTGCACTGACGGCATTGGTCACTGTATTCTGTGGCAAAATAAAGCACTTCCAACCACTCACTGTATTATTAGTAAAGTATGGAATGATCTAGAACCGTACAGTGGGCCTCATTACGAGGCTGGCGGTAGCCGTGCCTGTAGTACAGGCACGGCTGCCGCTGGTGTCCATTTTTTTTTCCAGCACCCTCGAATGGGCAATTACTGAGTCATGCCGAGTTTGGCGGACCCGGTAACTGCCCATTCGCGGGTGCTGGTAATAAGGGACTCCCCATTCGCACCATAGGGCTGAATGGGGAGGGTGGTTGCACCGGTACCATTAGCAATGGTACCGGTGCTACCATCTTGTTCTGCTCACGGGTGCCGGACGGCCACCAGGTCAGACCTGGTGGCTGCAAGGGCACCCGCAAGCAGAACTCCTAGTATGGTGGTACGGTAGCAACGGTTCCGGTAGCGATACCAGCGCCGTTGTTGCCTTGCCGCCAGCCTCGTAATGAGGCGCAGTCTGTCTGCGCAAGACTGCTTTTTCTTTTGTTTATGTTGTTCCTTTCCAGAGCTAGGTGGTCACATGACAGTGTGCTACGCTTGGCACGCACACAAAATAAATACCTGGAGCGCATGCCGTGAGGAACGGCTGTCCACAAGTAAAGTCACTGATGCCAGTGACTGCTGCGATGGTGTATGCGGCACACAGGCATAGCTAATGGAAGTGATGCACACATTACAAATGTACACACTTCAAGCTCCACCAGCTTTCGTTCGACATCTGAACAAGTACGCCAAACAAAGGTAACAGTCAGATGGCCTGCCATTCTGTATATAGCTCCACTTAACAGCGTTCATTATGTTGCCGGCTGCAAATGTATGTGTGTTCAAATTTACATTCTCCATAGTGTTCATATGTAATACTTATTAACTTGTGTCATGTCGCACTGCCTTCCTTCTCTCTCAACGTACTAGGTATTATGAGAGGTGTACCATACTGTACATTAATTGTGTCGTCTCAGTATGCGGCTGGCAACAAGGCCAATAATGGTCAGCATATTCACGTGCTGTCACTTCACACCACCTCTATTGGTATGGCACCTGCAAAATTTCCTCCACAACCATGCTGTGACAGTGAGCACCCACAGTTGACATACATATTTCCAGCCCTGTACGCTGGACTTACATATCAGTGTAAGAACTGACCCACAGAAGGGAACATAGTTAAACCTACTCCCGAACAATGTCCACATTGTTACGTCAAACGCATGTAGCATCCATACACAGCAGTACGCGCTTGCCACTCACAACACAACATGGTACACCAATTAGAGCAATCCCTATACCCTCTGCAATACACTCCCCAACACCAATATACTCTCAAGGTTGTCACCTGCACACCTACCCCACAAATGTATATGTGTCAGTATCTGCGTACATGTGCCATGTCACAAACATTAGGTACTAAAACAAGCCTTGCATTTCCCACTTTCTTACTGCACTCCCTGAACCGAACCTCTGGACACGTCCACACCCCTCCGAACACAAATTATGTCTTATCTCTGCAATTCCCCTTTATGACCTGCACCATGTCCTCCTCATTCATTCTGCAGAGGGGCGGATCTTACGGCACTTACATATTTACAAGTGTATTGTAAGGCACAAGGTAAGCTTATAAATTACTGCCTACACGTATGTATAGATACAACAGCCTACTCAAACAAGGCAACATTCTGACACCTACTTCCAACCAGTGCCCACACTGTTACAGCCATGGGCCGTACCCATGCACACAAGCCAGTATGGAGTGTACAGGCACAAGACAACATGGCAGTCCGACTGCAAATATCCTCATACTGTCTCCAATGCACTCCCCATCCCCAATGGAGTCTGCCTGCACTCACCAAAAAATAATAGTCGCCTCCACAACTGCCCATCATTTAACTATCTGTGAGTAACTGCATACAAATTCCTTCCATCTGCCAATGTCTACCTGCCCTCCCTAAAGCAAGGCTGTGCCCAAGCCCTACTCTCTTGGGTACATAGGCGAATAAACCCATGCATGGAAACATGTAAGCACTTAGCCTTTCTGTCCACAGGTACATTTCGGTTCAGTAATACACCCAATCAAGTCCACTTTGTTACCTACTTCCAACCAGTGCCCATCCTCTTATGTGCAATGGCCCCACCCATGTGCACAAGTCAGTATAGGTTTTGCAAGCACAATACAACATACCACTAATACTGCAAATATCCTCATTCTGTCCAATGCACCCCCCATCCTCAATGGAGTCTGCATGCACTCACCAAAAAATGATAGTCGCCTCCACAACTGCCCAACAATTAACTATCTGTGAGTAACTCCGTAGAAATTCCTTCCATCTGCCAATATCTACCTGCCCTCCCTAAAGCAAGGCTGTGGCCAATCCCTAGGCTCTTGGGTACATAGGGGCGGTAGCAGCCGTGTAGTTATGGTTAAGTTGCTAAACCCATAGGAAGACCACTTTTTCAGCGGCTTATAACTTTGTTCCTGCTGGAGGAATCTGTACCAAACTTTGATTCAAAAAGTATATGGCCCGCTCTGAATGTTTTTGGCAAGTTTGGGGAGGTTCCATGCAGCAGGGGAGGAAAAGTTAAGCGGGGTCCCAAATGTTTTCTTTTTTTCCATAGACTGAATGGGCAAAAACTTTGCGCAGGGCTACAGCCAGAATGGCTGGACGGATTTGCACCACATTTGCGGCAGGGGCTTGGTTCAGAAAGTGTGCTTTTGTGCGTTTGGTGGCAATCCGATCAGAACTTTTGTTGCAAAGAACTGAAATGTACGTCTCTAAAACTTTGTGATATCTGGGTCCGCTTTGCGGACCCATTTCCCTGTTCGCTCCGCGGACAGAAGTGTAATTGGCATGCAGTACAGCGTGCCGTCTGAGAACTTTGGACACGGCCGGGGTTTGGCTGGAGGGAAGCGTGCTGTGCATCAACTTTTTTGGACAAACGCCACCATGGTGTATCGGAGGACAGTGCACCAACGGAAGGGTCTGGAAAATATACTGTACAACATGTGTTGGTGGCAAGAAGGGAGGGGAAGGGAGGGGAAGTGAGAAGTGGTTCATGTGACATATGTAAATAGGTGGAAGAAGACAGGAGTGCCTGCAGTATTCATGCGTATTGCACCAATTTGCGGGTACCTAGACATGCAACTACTTTGTGTGATGATTGGAGGCAGCTGTCTTAACGGCCCGATAGCTTCTGCTGCGACCTGTTTGCAGTAACCTCTTTCCGTGGTGAGTGGTGGTAGGTGAATTTCAGAAGGGGAGTGCATTGCACATGACATATGCTGGATGGGACCTTGGTTGGCTGTGCTTTGTGGGTGGATTTCGGCAGTTGATGACATGGTGGCATGCATGGTGGCATTACGTTGCGGTGGGTGTGTTCAAGGCCTAGACTATTGGGTGCATGGCCATAGGCCATGTACTCAAGAGCCTAGGGTTTGAGCACACCCACGGCAGTAATGCACGTTTGCCTCTGCATCTGTTAGAGGGTGGTGACTTGTACAGAATGGTTGTGGAGCACATTTCAGACGCAATAGAGCAGCAGGAGCAAGCTGCCACGCGTGTATGTTTTGTTTCGCAGATGAGGTCACTGTTAGAACATGGTAAAGTTTGTCATGTGTGGTTGGAGATGGTGCAGTGAAAAGTCATGCAATGTGGGCACTGGGTGCAGTGTTTACACACTGTCAGTATGGAAGAGGGTATGGTTGAAGTGCAGTTTATATGTGCTTTGATAGTGTGCTGTGTGCAGATTGGTTGGAGTAGGAGCAATGTTGTGAAAATGTTCTGGTTAGGTTGGCAGTGACAATACTTTCTGACTGGATGTGGGTAAAATGATAGTATGTGATTGAAAGTGCGTAGGGGAGCCGGAGACCGTGTAATGTTTGTAGATTATGGTAACTGTTGCATTTTACGCTGTATAGCTCCATTGCGGTGCAGAAGTTGGGTAGGAGTGCTGGTGCCAGTGGTGCATGTGTGCATAGTGGTAGATGGTGACATGCTGAAATGAATGGTTGCATTACAGTGCAGTGAATGTGTGCAAGGAGCACACCCACTGCAGCAATGCAGGTTTGACATCAGGCACAGGGTGGTGATCTTTGGTGAATGGATGTGGAGCACATTGTAGACGAGCTACAGCAGCACAAGTGAGTTAAAAAGTGTGTACTGTGTGTCGCATGGTTGTGGTGAGTTGCAACATGCTACAGTATTTGGTGTAAGGCAAGAGATGGTGCAGTGAGTACTTGTGCAGTGTGGCCACAGGGAGCAGTGTTTCTATACTGTGAATATGGAATAGGGTATGGATTAAAGTGCAGCTTATATGTGCTTGGTTACTCTGCTGTGTGCACATTTATTGAAGTAGGCCCAATGTTGCGACGATGTTGTGCTTAGGTTGCCAGTGACACACGACTTTGTAAAAGGCAGTGGGTAGGGGTGGTGCAGGCTGTGGTAGGTTTGTGGATTCTGCTTATTGTGACACGTTTTCTGAATGGGTGTTTCATGGTGTGGGGAGTTGGGTAGAAGTGCCGCTACATATGTTAAGTTTGTGCATAATGTTAGCTGCCCACATGGTCCCATGCATGGATCCATAGTGTTGTGGTGGGTGTGGGCAAGTGCTGCACTGTTGTGTGCATGCCCAAAGGCATGCTGGGTGCGCCTCAGGATCTTTGTGGATGCTGAAATCATGCATTCTTTAGAAGAAATTTTTTGGAGAGGCTTTGGAATGAAACTGAATGCGCACTGAGATTGTTCAACAGCAAATATGGAGTAGTGTACAGAAAATATAGTATGCAATGCAGAGGTTTTGTATGTGATTGCTGCATACGTGTCTGAATATTTCACAGCACCCAATGAGGGAGTGCTGCAAAAATGCCAGTGCAAAGGGAAGAGGTATTGTGTCTGCTTTACTGGGCCATGACTCACTGTAGCTGGGAATGCGCACGTACCACATCCTGCCATTATGGGCATGGTTGCCATGGAAATAGAATTGTGGGAAATAGTTAGGTGTTTAGGGTGTGGTTGACAGGAAGGGGCGGTACCATTTTTTCCCAATACTGTGTCATTATGTTGGTAGAGATGGAGATGCAGTGCTTATCGTGGGCGATACCTTTGTGCGCCATCTGCACAGCTGTTGTGTGCAGAGAAGAGTTGCCAGTAATTTCAGGTTGGAAGGAGGGGACGCTTTCTGGGGCTGTCAGTATGACTGCAGTTTTTGCGGGATAGTTCATCTTTGCAGATATGTGGCCTCCGCCACGAACGTTGATTTTGTCGTGGTGCACTATGGAAGTCTACATTTGGGCTACATGTCGTGTGGACGTTTAATCCGTCACCTGAAGAGGTTGATGAACGCAGTGATGCAGATTTTTCCTATTGTCAAGGTTGTTTTCTCATGCATAACACCAAGAGTATGGGCCCATGCCGGTGTAATTTGTCCTCAGCCAGAGGTCGGAAGGTGTGTTATAAAGAGAAGCATGTGTGAATGTATGCAGACTGCTGGCATGTTCTCCACCCACTATGAGATCATGAGGTCACAAAATATGCAGTGGTTCCATAGCAATGGCATTTATTTGAGCGCCATTGGCAATGCCGTTTTCTTTTACACTATGCAAGAAGCATTGAGCAGAATGTGGTAAAAATGTGAGGATAGGCAAACAAATGCATATCAAGAGAAAAAAACAAAAAAAGTTGCTCACACACACACATTAAAAAATAATAAATAAACCGTTCTACATCTACGATGGAAGACCCAATCTCCTACCCATCTTGATATTGCTTCCCCGGCCACACACCCCCCCCTCACTATCACGAAAAGGCAGCAGATTCCATGGTACTTTCAGGATTGCACGTGCCACATTATGGCTGGCCATGTGGATGGAGAAATCATGCATAGTTTAACTTAACTTTGTAATGGACGTGTTTGGGAATGGCACGACACTTGTTCTGTGAATGTGTAATGGTACATTTGAAGTGCTGTACAGAAGTGACAGTGTTGGATAATGGCGGCTTGGATATGATTGGTGGATGCGTGTGTGCCTATTTACGCCTAACCCAATGAGTTAGTGCTGCAGAGAAGATAGTGGAAAGGGAAGCAGGACTGCTTCAGCTTTACAGGGGTGCGGCCATCGCAGTCTTTGGCAAAGCGCACGTGCCACATTACACGCATCTCACCATGCTGGCCAATGGAAATGGGTCTGTGGGCTTCATCCAATCAGGCATTGAGGACGTGGGTCACGGAAGGGGCGGTAATGCTGATTTTCATTACTCTGCATAGTGAGGCTGGCTGACATGGAGAAACGCGTTGTGTTGACTTTGGGTGATGGCTTTGCGATATATCTCCACAAGTATACCATGGAAAGACACTTGGGTGGCAATTTCGGTTTGGAATCAGTGGACGCATTGTGGAGCGGTGTCTATGGACCCAGTTTCGCCGATATGCAGATGCCTGGCCACTTCTTCTCGTATGGATTTTGTCATTGTGCACTACGGCGGCATGCATATGGGTTACGTGGCTTGCTTAGATTTGTTCCGCCGACTGAGGAGATTGCTGGATGTCATGAAGATGCTTTTTTCCACTGCCAAGGTGCTTTTCTCATCCATAATACCACGAAGAGTATGGGCCACTTCTCATGGATGCTGTTCTGAGCCAGACACAGGAAGGTGTCTCATCAACAGAAGCATGCATAATTTTTTGTCCGTTCGTGGAATTTGCTTCTGCGACAATTACCTCATTAGTTGTGGAAATGCAGAGTTTTTCCAAGAAAATGGCATTTTGTTGTCATCCATTGGCAATGCAGTTTTGTTTGCCCATCTACAGGATGCGGTGAAGAGTTTACTGTAATAATGTGAGCACAAGAAAACAAAAGCAAATAAAAACCGAAAACAGTTTCTCTAGAAGCATCTAAACATTTTTTTTTAAACAGGGTCTTTTAAGAGCCACCTCTTATCACGAACTCCCCCTACCCTGGTTGCAAGTTATTCCCCCATGCCTGCGCGCAGCACGAAAGCCACATCCAGGGATTTTGAGGATGGCGGCCATGGAAATGGGACTGTGGGGATTGTCCAATCAGATGATTAGGGTGTGCAGCAATAGGAAGGACTCCTGCTTCAGTCGGACCCGGCCCTCACGGTACTTGGGGAAACTCACGTGCCACATTCTGCGCTTCTCACCATGCTGGCCAATGGAAATGAGACTGTGGGGATTGTCCAACTAGGTGCTCAGGGTATGCATCACAGGAAAGGGCGGCAATATATTTTCCCATTACTCTGTATACTGACGGTAGCATGCAGAGATTGAGATATGCACTGTCTTGATAGTCGGTGATGCCTTTGTGGAAGATCTGTTCCAGTATGCCGTCGAAAAAAAGGCTTTCATGGCGATGGAGGGAGTGGAGGCTTTGTGGTGCTGTGGCGATGTGTGCTATTTTTTGCTACTGCCAGCATCCGTCAGTATGCGGAAAGGGAGGCAGTAAAGTAAATTACAAGACAAACTTCTGCTACAATATTAGCTGTAGGATCAATACAAAATACAAATTAAAGAGTCTTGCTTCCAAGAGATTTTCCTCCGCCATCAACAGACCACAATAGACCACTTTGCAGCTCCACTTATCAGTGTATACATAATACATAGGGTGTTGCTTTTGTGGTGTTTCACTATTGCATTTCATTATTCATTAGTGTTATTGGTTCTATAATAAATTGATATTTGCATATGCTACAGTCTAATTGTAATTAGCAGTGTTTCCTCAATGGAGACCCCTGATCAGCCTCTATTCCTGAGATTTAGCCTTGACTACTCTCCAAGCTACTGTGAATTGGTCTTGCAATCTTCCCAGAAGTGTTCCCCTGTTCATATAACAAGGGTGGCCTCCTAAACATCAGTCCACCAGGTCAGAGTTTAGAAATCCATTCTAACAAACTGGTGTACAGTGGTGAGGATATGATCCGAGGTACTCCCCATTTTGCACTCTGGTGTAGTGCCTGAATGTATAGTTACACAGAACACAGATTTTTGAGCGATTAGTAATTATAAATCACCTGCTAAACTAATAATTTGGAAACAATCACTGCCACGGTTTTAAATTCTTACAATATGCAAAATGTAACAAAGCTATGTCGGAAAGGAGGCATATCTACCTCTGGTACCAGGGGAGGAAGGATAGCTCAGGGGCGATGTGTTTGTCTTGTAAACAAAACACAGCGCAACACGTTAAAATCCCGATCCAGCGCATAGAAACCACTCATTGGTATTAAGCGTTTTATAAATTAATTATAAAAGTTAATCCAAAAGAATGTAGATTGGCAATAAAGTAGGATTGTACCTCTTCCCACTACTGATTGTGCAGATGGTGCTGTGGCTGCTCCCACTAACAGTGAAGGTGTCACTGCCATCATTGAGAGAGAAGAGGATGATAACCTGTCCAATGTTTTATATGTCTCCTCTGAAGCAGAAGCCATGCTACAGTTTAAGAAACAAAAGCTTAGTCTAAGAGAAAGAGCTTGAGTTCAGCATGGCCAAACTTTAGTTGGAGAAAGGAGAGACACAGAAAGATAGGGATCACCAATTTGAGCTTGCCAAGTTGTAATTGGTTATTTATAACGCGCTTAATACCCAGAGGTTTCTAAGTGCACCCGGGGATCGAACCTGTGCTGTTTTGCTTCAAAGGTGAACACGTTGCCCCTGAGCTATCCTCCCGAGTCAGGCTGCCAATGGTTCTGTCCCCTCTTCTCTCCCTAGGATTCCTAAAGATCTGCTCAGTGTGTATGATGAAAAGTGAAGTACAAGAGGTAGTGTATGCTGACGAGAATGCACGGTTGCTCAGTCTACTACCCCACTCTGGGTGCAGCGCTTAATTTGTGGGGGTGTTTGCCAGGGCTCAGACTCGAGATTGATTTTGAAGTAATGCCAGCCAGAGCATCCATCAACCCCAATGAGCAGGTGCGAGCTGAAGTTTAGCCCCAAATGTGTCGACACTGTGGGGCGCAGCTGTGGTGGCGGCATCAATGGTGGGGAACTGCCCACCATGCTAGGAAATATTTGAGCCCTGGTACTTATGTTCTTACAAATTAAGCACTGCTGCACTGCTATTGTGGAAATGTCAAAGGCTGACAGAAAAGACTTTGCAAAAATTAAAGCACACTTATCTTAATGTTTGGGAAGACTGCTGCCTGATACTTTAAGAGATTTAGAGTTCAACAAGAAGGTAGTACTTGGGTCACATATGTAACTGAATCCATGACTGGTTGGGTGGCAGGTTATAAGGTAACCCACCCTTTAGGGTATGATCCATTTGGTCATGCTTGAGCATCTGTGCCTCATGTTCCCCTGAGCTAAAGCAGCATTTGGCTGCCTAAAGAACGAGATCCTAAAAGGTTGGCCACTGCAGCCGACTTGTGGATATCCCACAGGGTGTCCCATAAGGACAAACCTGCTTCTTGTAAGCAGGAGGGGGGAAGCAGAAAGAGGGGACATCTGAAAAATCCTCTTCCAAGAAGGGCCACAAAATGTTTAAGGGTTGGTCACAAGACCATGCACAGGTTAGGGTGAATAATCATCCCAAGCACAACTCTGGTTACTCTAAGCCTTCCTACATCCCAGTGGATCTAATGTGGCTTGTGTAGCATGTGAACGTGTGAAGGGGGACCCCCAGATGTAAGGTCAAAATATTTGGGGTCCACTCTGTGAATCTGGCCTTCTCTCATGAGGAAGACCTATTCACAGGGGCATCCTTCTCTTCAGACTTCTTCCACAGTGGGACATGATCTGCATAGTCTTAGTTTACCTGGGATACTAAATTAGCTGAGGCATATGCCTCCATCCCCGATAAAGTAATACTTTGTATTAAGAATAGTGTACTGGTAGATGGTGTAGACACCCCTGCCATTAGGGACACTGGGGCCAGCAGAACTGCTAGATTCCACATTGGTAAACCTAAAGAAACTAACCAGAGTTCCTCTGGTGCCCACCAAGTTGGCTGGGAGAAGCCCGACATCTTTCTAATGACAGGAGGAAATCCAATGGGCCATTGGATGCTTTGGAAAGTGCATTTCCTTCCAGGGAGACCAAAAGTTACAAAGCAGAGGTCTTCGGGAACGACTTCATGCAGGAGACGTAATATTTTAAAGCTCACACCACATCCAGAAAATGCAGTTTCAAAAAGGTGAAGGCAAACCGAAGAAAGGCAGTAACACCACTGTCTTATGGAAGTGAATCGCTCTAGGAACATTCAGCAGAAAAGAAAAAGTAGGGAGGCTTGCAGGAGAAAGCTTGAATGTCAGCCACATGTCTAGCCAGCTTGATGGCAACCAGCAGAGCAGATTTCTAGGACAGGAATGAGAGGGACTTCATGCAGACCCCAAAAAGGGGTTTCATGAGTGTGCAAGAACATTCTAATCCCATGCCGGGGCTTGTCGTCAGACTGGAGAGAAGGAAGGGAATAGTCCTTTGAGGGATTCCTTGACCAAATGATGAGACCACAGAGACGGCCCAGAAGAGGAGCGTGTATAGCATGAGATAAGCACATGGAGCACCTTAATGGGCAAATGTGCCAGGCCCGACTTAGCCAAGGACAGCAAGTATGGTAGGATGTCCCTGGAAAGCATATTGAAATGGTCAAAGCCCTGTGCCTTGCACCTGCAGGAAAACTGCTTCCATATACTTCTGTAACAGGCCAGCATGGAAGAAGCACAGGGTCTAGCAAATTGTCCTTGCAGTCTTGTGGCAGCAGTATATTGCTGGAGTGTAGGAGCCAGGCCATTGGGTTCAGAGGCCAGGTTGTGGTGTAATACAGCACCATCGCTCCTGGAGAGAAGATCACACAGAGGAGGCAGCTTTATTGGCAGGGCAAGGAGATCAGAGTATCTCGGTCAGGCAGGGGCCACTAAGATCAGTTTGCAATGATATTGTCTGATTACATTGAACACCTGAGCCAACAGGGAGAATTGGGGGTTTGGAGTATACAGGAGCTTCCCTCGAAGGGGAACCTGAAGGCATCTCCTAGACTCTCCAGATGAGGGGGAACCTGCTTGCAAAAGCCACGCACCTCTTGTTGCAATGGGTGGCAATGATATCCACTTCTGGAGTACACCGACTGAACTTTCAGCAGAGTTGAAATTCCTGAGCTCCCATTCATGAGAGGAACGGAGTTCCCTGCTGAGGGAATCCGCAATCATACTGAACAGCTGGTAGGTGGAAAGGAATGAGGAACATGTTCAGATCCAGTGCCAGAGCTTGGGCTTCTGCCAAGGCAGATCTTGTGCCCGGCTTGTGGATATAAAACATGGTGATCCAGATCACCAGAATGCTGAATTGAACTGGAGAGCCCAAAACAATATGGAAAGTCTTTTCACGTTTCCAGGGACCCCTGGCATTCAGGTTTCCTGTATGCACACCCCAGCCCTCCAGAGGCATCTGTTAGTGACTTGATGTGGAGGTAATCAAAAGCAGCTTCGATGAGATGATCTCGGACTGACCACCAGCTCAGAGTATTCTTGAACTGCCGCATTAGAGGGATCTTGTCCTTTCAGGAGCCCGAGGCCTGCTGCCAGCATGCATCGAGGAACTCCTGGAGTCTGCATGTTGAGCCTGCAATACAGAAGGCGAGCCATACACCAGGACCTACCAGGTACTTCAGGAGACGTGCTGAGGAATTAAACATCCGAAAGTGTAAGGACTTTGGCAAGAAGGGACTGCACCCGGTCCTCCGAGGGATTGGCCAAGCAAGAAAGTTTCCCCAGGTGGGCCCCCAAATAGACCACTCGTTGAGACTGGGTCAGACGGGATTTCAGAAAGTTTAGCGTACCCTGGGGACTGTCGGTATAGGCTAGTATGGTGGGTCGCCAGGGGGACAGGAATGTGCCTGCACCAGTCAGTCATGGTATGGGTAGATGTGCGCACCTGCGCGAGCAAGGTGTGCAACCATCAAGGCTAAGCATTTGGTGAGCACCCCTGGGACTGACCAAAGGGCAACCCCCAGAACAGAAAATGGCAACCTGCCACTGAAGTGCTGGTAGCAGCGTTTTTTCCAATGAATATGTTTATTTATATAGCGCTCTAAAAAGTATCTGGGCACATTACAAGTTGCTTAGAATGCAGGATACAGGTCATAGGAACACTACAGGATGAAACAGCTGGGTGACAATTTACAACAGAAATATGGATGGGGAAATGCGCATCCTCTAGATGTAAAGAACCGTGGGTGGTTTCTTTACTAATTCCAGCAAGTTGACTACTTAATGAGGGACAATACCCATTCATCTGTGAGTCTTCCACTGGTCAATGCAATGAATGGGGAAAGCCACCCACTGAGTTGTGTAAGTGGGGAGGGCTGGTCCTGAGGTGGGACAGGTTTGTTTGGACGTTGGCTGGCTCCTGGTGTACGAGGAGATGCAGCGTTGGTTTCCCCCAGTAGGACTTACTTATAGGAGTTGGTCTCTTGATGTTCGAGAAAAATGTTCCATAGGACTGGCAGTGTTGCAGCATGCCTAGGTGAAAGTGCTGATGCTGTGTCAGCCTAAATAGTTTAAACAAAGATTTGATGGCTCGAAGGTTTAGAATGAATCTCTGGCATTGCTCTGGGCAACCCTCCAGACCATCATTCTTCACCTGCCAAGCCATTACAGAAGGGGAAAGATTGTGTGCAGATCAGGCTTCGTCCCACCCCAAAAAGGGCAATCCAGCCTGAACTGCTAGGTCACATCCCTTCTTCATGAGACGCCAAACGCAAACCTACAGTAAAAATCTAAATGAGCCTCTAGGGGAGGAGCTGAGGTGCATGCGACCTATTGGATGCAGGGCAAGATGACCCAAAACGACTGAACACTTAAGTGATAGCTTTAAAATGTTATTAAACCTGCTAGGGAATATTCATGCGGCATGTGGCTCTATGAAAGATCCAATGCTGGAGAAGTTAAGGTGCCTCAAAGGACCAACACAACTGCATTTCAATGTCTTGCTAATCAAACCCAAGGCTACCTAGAAGCCATCTAGAATAGCAAGGTATAAGACAATGCCCAAAAGTGGAATGTGATCCTCATGGATTTACTAAGCCATAACATTCAGCATTTTTGGTAGTACCTAGGACTCGAGAACCAACTTCACTGCAAAACACCAAATACTGAATTCAAGCACCACCCGATCACTAGGGGGCAATAGGGAGTCTATACAGACCCAATACCATGGCCACCTGATCAACCAGTGACAATTTCAGATGTTACTCAGCACTGCATTGACATTTAATAAGCGGCTTTATAAAGTGAAGCAAAATAAAAGGCAAGTACCCACCTGCTTACGGGAAGCCGCTGCACCAACCTAGTCCCTTTGCAACACTGGGTTATACTGAATCCAGATATTTTCACTGTAGCCACTAAAAACTAAAAAGGCCATTCAAGCCAAAAGTTCCACCTACAAAGAAAGAAACACTAAAGCCAACTCAGCACTAAAGAGCTATTCACTATCCTAGGCGAACTCGTCACTGCCTCACCAAGATTAATGTCTGGTGTACAGATACACAAAGCTGACAATCGCCCTACTTCAATCCAAAATTGAACAAGAAAAGTTAAACCCATCACCATGCCAATTCCAGCATATTCCTATATACACAGTCCAGCACGTTAATACGCAATTCGATTTTGCCCCAGTCTCAACTTAAGCATGGAAAATGATAAGCCTCAAACCTAGGTGTCAGGGTGACATGCTCAGATTCACCCCTTTTATCACAACACTAATCAATGCCTCCTTTGAAACAAGCCCGTCCCCACCAACCTAAAAATCTGTGGGTTCTCCCCACTGAAGAAACCCACCCTAGACGCAACATCCCTCCCAACTACCATCCCATAATAGTACCCTTCCTCAAAATACTGGACCAAGCTCATCTGCAAATCCAAAACTACTTGGAAACGAATAACCTCTTCGAACCATAACATTGTGCAAACACCTCGCCGACACCTCAACTAATGCCATACATTGGATACAGTAATTTACCAATACAACCATATGGGTCATCTCACCTCCTACAGCAGCAGTGCCAGCCAATCACCAGTGCCACAAGGGTCTGGTGTTTCCCCCTACACACTACAACTTCACAAAACCACTATGACCTCACCCCCATTACCAAGACTAAATCACTAAACAAAATTTACCAAACCATCCACATCGGGATGGCCCAACATGGTCTCATTTTAACACCTTAAAGGCCAAGGACGAGCTCTCTCGTCCATGGCATTACGTTCCTGCTGCCATGGACAAGATAGCTCTTAATTTTGAAATCCAACCCCCTGGGACATCACCCCGATCATCCTTTAGCTCTGGCCGGGTTGAGTTACAACTTCTCCCTCTGGGAAAGGAAGGAGGGAGTCTAGGGAGAGTCCGCAGAGGCTTGCTGAAACCGCTGCTGGATGTGAACGGTCAACCCATATGAGAACCAACCAACCAAGGCCAGGGACATCACCCCCGACCATCCTGGAGCTCTGGCTAGGCAGCATTACATAATTTCCCTCAGGAAACGGACAGACCTTCCTGGGGCTCCCTGGGACTGCCATTGGACCTACCTTACCGAGCCAACCACCACAACATTTTTTCCTGTCATTTTTCCCCAAACTATGGAATTTTCCCCTACTTAACTGCCCAGCACAAATCACACCTTCCTAAATTTGCAATGTGATCTACTTTTCAGAAATGTATTTGTCTTCCCATTCAGCTTTCCTACCCTCTTCCATTTCATCCACGCATGTCCTATGGTGGGAGGGGGGGGGCAGCATAGCTCCAACCCCTCACAAAACGGCTGGTAACCATATCAAAATGTTTCCACTCAACCTGTTCTTGAAAGCCTGGAAAATAGCGAATTCAGCACAACAACCCATTGCAAACCATTTGTTCCTAGCTCTTACAAGGAAAAATCCACATGCTTTTGTACATTTTAGTGGCATTTTCTGAAACACTTAACCAGAAACATTATCTCCCCACAGCAAACTAGGATTCCTTGATGGCGTTATGACTGTCTACATGTGGGAAGGAAAGGGGCCAAATTTGACAAATATCGCATGTAACAAAAGTTACAAGGGGTTGAATGGCGACATACCGAAATCACCAAAAGAGCCCTTGGCACTGGGGGAACCCCTTGGCAGTTAAGGGGATAAATGATAAAACAATTAATCAGCTCTCAACACTGCCTAAAACTTGGTGACAGATTCAAATCCTTTGTCATTGATGGCATCACCAAGGAAGTATAAACCATAGGCATGTACCTCGACTCTCACCTTAACCAAACAAGCCAACGCCATGGTATCTGCCGCAGCTCAGCTGATAACTGCTTGCAGAAATGTGTCCTCAGCCAGATGCATCACTGGCAAGAGCCTTCATATTATCTTGACACTACTGTAATGCCCTCTACAATGGTACGAATAGACTTAAACTTCAGGCAATTTAAAATAACACTTTAAGGTAGCTCTGAAAATAAAAAAATCATGTTAGCACGCGAAAATGAATGACAACTGGCTGCCGGTCCAAGATCGAATCCTGTTCAAAAGCCTTTGACACAAATTCATCTGAGCCTTCCCCCCCCCCCCAGTACTTCCAACAAATTCGCAAAAATTCAAAATACCTTCACTCCGCCTATGCGCATTTACTTACGATCCCTAAATATTAACAAATCAGGGGGATGCAGCTTCCCAGTGATGGCTGCAAAACACTAGATCACACTGCCATCTTAAGATTTGAATCTCCCTTCTGCAAAAATCTGAAAAACTGGCTACTCACAAGACTGCCTAAATTAACTAATCCTCTGGGGTCACTTCACATATCCATGCATCACTAACTTTATGCTTCTCGCTGAATTGAAATGTAAGCCATACCTTATAACGCACGTTTGCATTTATATTTGTTGCATTCCCGAACTGTAAAGTTACACATTGCCACACTGTACTCTAAAAAATGAGGGCCCAGATGCCTCAGGCCCGCCTTGCAAATGACCAATTTTCAGTAGCATGGCTTCATGCAATTAGAAACGGTCTCTGCCTAGAGTTGCCCACATTGATAGTGCAATAGCTCAGACTACATGCTCTGCCCACAAGTATCTGAGAGATTCATGAATTTGGACATGCCCATCTTGTGAATGGGCTTGGAGGTATTGCAAACACTATATGCAATATCACAAAATCTGTTTCCATCAGGCAAACGCATGAATTTAATCAATTATCCTGGTGGGTATATGAGATCAGTGATGTGGGTACCACTGGCAGCACTCTTGGCCACTTCCAGATTTAATTTGTGTGGACATTTGTATCAATATCATTTAATACCGGAAATCCAGCTGCAATAACTTCTGAATAGTCACTAGAAGACCTAGTGTTTGCGCACACCATCCCTCAGGCCAAATCCAGCACTGCCACCTACCTTCTTGGTCATCTGACCCATGATGCATGTGTCAGTTCAGGCTTTTGCTGCCACCTTTCTCACCCCATCTGGCTGACTCACATCCCGACAGCCCTTTCCACGCTCCACTCTCAGATACTCTATATTCTTGCTAGTGATGAGGATCCGATTGAAGCCCAAAGCAAAGTGCAACTTCTGGTATAACTGACCTCATCACCCTTAAGTGCAGGGTGGCTGAGAGGAAATCAGAGCTTCTTGCTCATCCTTTGACAAACTGGCCTGCCCCAAAGGCTATATCAGCTCTGTCTGCAAGAGCCCACATCCAAGCACGCGTCTTGGCATCTTAACTCGGCCGAACTAAAATCTGAAAGGTGCTGGCCAATCTTGCTGCAGTCTACCTCTCCCGTCTCCTCCCAGGACCTGCTTCGCATTTCATCTCTAAAACCCAGGACGCACTGTCGCTTGCTCCCTCTACCCCGGCCCTCCTGTGACCACCTCCCCTCCCTGGTTCTCAACATGATGAGGTTTCTAGACAAGTCTGAGCAATGAGTCATCAAAACAGGTTCTTCCAAAAGCATCCAGACCACATGGACTCTTCCTGCCCTGTCTGCAACCACTCTTCACCATTGGAGCCCCCCCCCAAGCACTCTTGTACACCCTCAAACCCTCAGCTGACTACTGCCCAGCTAACTATTGCCTGATCTCAATCACTCCTTTCTGGGCAAACTCCAGGGAAATCTGGCCATCTGCCAGCTTAATCTTCACACTGAATGTTGGTTGCCACCATCAGTCTGGCTCCAGAGCAGCCAGAAGCATGGAACGTGCTTTCCTGAACATTCATGAAGACCTGCTCTCCAGCCTAGATGCTTATCCCCTCTGTCCTCATCTTATTCGATCTCTTCTGCCTTGGACAACCATGCCATCTGCTCAATCATCTCAGTGATAACCTGGATGTCACTGATCTGGCCAACCTAATTCCTCTGACCCTCACAGGTCCAACTTTGGTCCTTCCTTTCCCACTCAGTACCTGTGGTGTTCCCCGGAGCTCTAGCCTCTCTCCCTGGCTGTTCAACCAATACCTGGCACCCCTCACCCACCTCTCTGTAACTTTCAGTGCTATGCAAATGACTACTCTTTAGGCTCCCCTCTGCCACCTCTTCCCTCATCTTGGGACTATTCAGGAGTGGTGTACAACCAACAATCTCTGCCTTAATGCCAGTAAGATGGATTCTCCTCATTGGCACACCTGCACCCTCCTTTCCTGCCACTCCCTGGCCAGCCTCTCGGACTGCAAGGCCAAGAACCATGGTCACCTTTCACACCACACTCTTTTCTCCTCAACTCAAAGTCTAAAAAAATAAAAATCAAACCACCAACTGCACCTCCTTGGAGGTACTCTTCCTTTCCTCTACTTCCCCCGGAAACTTACTGTCCTTTTGAAATTTCTCGAGTTGAGGCGACCTCCTGACTCAATGGCATGGCACTGAATGACTCCAAAACAGACCCATGCTTGCTGGCACTGCCAAGTGGACCCAAAAGCTATATTACATACACCATTGGATGCACCATCCCATCCACTCTGACATAGTCAGAACGTTTACCTAGCTGCAAAGCCATTACGGAGGCAAAATGGGATTCCGGTAACTCTTTCATCAGTAAAGGGGTAAGCTAAACTGCAGCTAATTCAGCACTGATGTGTGGTTGAAGGCATAGGCAGGAGAACGGCTTACTGGAAGGGCACTAAATATCAGGGAAATGTGACAGATAGTGTTCATAGGGAATGTGCTGATGGTTCAGGATTAATTGTCAGCTGCCCAATAACATTTTCGGAAACCCAAGCCTTTTAATGAAGCAAAGTGTCCCAAAAAAATCCATGGGAAGCCTGGGCTGGCAGCCTGGCATTGTTTACAAAAAAATGCTAGCACTCCACTGGCCTAATGTACAAAAGGATTTTAGCTTTCAAAACATTGACGCATGCAACTCATTCTCAAATCCTGTCATTACTCTGAATTACTATTCAATAGTTGTACTCTACCAATCCCATGTAATGAAAAGTCAGAGCACTGAGAATTGAGATCAGGTTTATTGGTTAAATGGCACTAACACATTGATGTTCATGCTGACAACCACACTGCACAAGATCCCGCCTTCAGGCTTCTGCTCAAAACCTCTCCCGCCCAAAAGAAACCATTAGTCTCCGCACCCACAAACTTCACAGGTAAAGTGGCCAAGTGTGCCCTTTGAACAAAGACTACCATGCCTCTTACCCACACCCCGCCAACTAATGTTCTGGCTTTAAGCGCATGTGTTAAGAGTCGCAAATAAATATGAACCAGGCGACTTAGTCGTGTGATCAAGTGGAAATGTTTTACTTGACGGCACCTTGCGTGCCCCCCAAAAATAATGTGCAACACAGAAAAACCTATAAGGCTGAATACCAATGTACTCGGGAAATCAAGTTGCTCCGCTTCAAATGCAAGGCAAATAGTTGTTGTAGTCTAACAATCTGCCGGCAGCTCCATGTTACGATGGCTACATTTTCAAGAGTCCAATGACCGTTTGTTTGGTTCAGTTGGTACTGAGAGGACTGCGTTGGTTCTACAATTTGTCCAGGAAGTTGTCAAGTGCTGGGATGCCTTCTTTGAGTCCCTTACGTTTTCGTGTCTCCGCAACAACCTGAGCAGGACGGCCAGAAGGATCAGAGGGATCACCAGGCAGAATTTGCCAGTGGTCAAACACGCACTGTGGGAAAGCTTGGCCACCTGTGTTGGATCTCAAGTCTGCTGTAAAACCTGTTTCAAAAGAAAAGTTGGAGTTGGTTAGGACCCTACTTTATTCCGAGGTGTACCGTCACAATTAGTCCATCCAGTACACAGTGAATTTGTATCTATACATGGTCATAAAACCTCATTAACCCTGCTCGTTAAACAAGCCACTTAAGGTGACATGGCTATTACAATTGACAAGAGCGCACAACTGAATTGGAGGACACAGTTTGGGCCTGAAAGCATTTGAGGATGTGCCATGCCTTAACTTGCCAAGTATGTTGCCAATTGCTTGTCAACTTGGAGCCTGCAACTAACACTGACTGAAATAAAAACTGGAGTACTGAAAATAACGATTGGACAGGTCAAAATGCTACCAATGCAAAGCGTTCACTGAGCAAAAGTCTGGGGACGTACTAGCACCAAATTTTGAGAGTGACAACGTGGATAAGTTCATCTAGCTAGATGTGGTATGACCATCTGTCAATGGCCAACTTATGCAAACCAGACTTCGAAATACCAGAAACTTACCAAAAGACTCATTTACAGGCAGGTAGGCCTTTACCACGAATATTGGTGTGCCCATAACCTGGGACTCCTCAAACACATGACCACGCTTCCTATTCAAGACACCATAGATTCCGCCGACCACCTGCTCCGGACACTACAACAGAAGATTGCGCATTTAACAGAGGTCTGGATAAATACCGAGTAAGCTATGTGAATAGTTGAGACTTACCTGAATCTCCACAAGGTAAATGGGCTCCATTAGTCTTGGCTGAGCAGTCAGGACACAAGCATACAGGCACCGCCGGGCTGTAGGGATAATCTGTCCACCACCTCTGTGGATAGCATCAGTGTGCAGGGTCACATCATGGACATCGAAGCGAACTGCACGCATGTTTTCCTCACAGAGAGCACCCTTAAAATAAAAGTAAGGAAGTCAAACCTCCCCAACACTCAAGGACGAGAAGGCAAACATTGGGCTCCAACGGCTATTGCAACTGGTTACATCGAAGCTTAAACCTTAACCTATGCAGAAGAAACAATTCCATAAAAGCGAGGTCAATGGAAGTTCTTTAGCATTTCAGCTGCAATTATCACACTTAAAAGCATTACATATTTAGTTAGTGCTGCGTATCGCGGTACCCAAGCCATGCATTAGCATGGGAAAGCCAAGGAAATATTTTTCAGAACACTACAGGGTGCCCTTTACAGCCATAGCATAAACCAAGTTAACCATTAACCAAGTTGCCTACCTCTTTGGTAGCCCACTGGAAGCCAGCTACAACGCTGTCCTTAATTTCATTCAAGTACTGAACTCCTTTGGTAATGTCAGTAAGCATGTTGGGCCCTGTGCCATCAGGACCAAAGCACCAAATCTTACGTGCTTCAGTGACATCCCACTCATACTTTTCTGCTAAGTAGCGGGCGCGAGTCTTCAGCTCCTGGCGTGCAGCAACTTCCCCTTTATCAATATCCTCAGCCAAACCATCCTGGAAGGGACGGGCCTTCATATACAGACGGTTGTGCTTGTTAGGAGACTTGGAAAGGCAGAGTACACTAGATTCTTCAGCAACCGTCTCTCGGTAAGACACAACGGGGTCCGATTTCTGCAAAAATCACTTGTTAGTCAACCATATAAGTAAGTGAAACAAAATAGTTGTGTACAACATTAGTTAATGGGCTTACCTTTATGGGAATGCATGCATGATCTTCCTCCAAATCCTTCAAACAGATTTCCAAATGCAATTCTCCAGCACCAGCAATGATGTGTTCCCCGGATTCTTCAATTATGCACTGAAAAATTCCAAGACAACGTCATAAATAGCAGCATCCACAATTGAGACTTACAATTAGTTATGCCTGCATTCAATTTACCATACAATCATTCTCGATTAGCTGTGAAGATACATGTACGAGTCCATAAACAAAATCCAGCACCACCATTTCATTTAGGCCATGCACCCAGTATGCCTATGATCGTTGCAGGCAACTTTATCACATACCCTACTCCTACTCACCCATGCCCAGAGGAGCCTCGCAATCTAGACAATAGCCACATTAGCCAACTTTTAATTACAAATAAATTGGACCAGAAAACTGCTCAAGCACAGATGCGCTCCTGTTCATAGCCAAGATATGCCGTGTTTGGACGTGTGGGGCTGGGGACGCATTGTAACTGATAAAGCACCATCCCTCCAAAATTCATTATGCTGCGGTATGACAAAGTTGGATGACCCTTGAGACAAGGACCGTTCCTTAGTGTCAGTACTATGTTAATTAGGTGAACGCAGCTTCTTGCATCCTCTTGTTGGTATATGCTTGGATTGCTATGACAAATGCTTGGCACTGAAAATGCCCAGTGTAAGGTGGATTCAATTTGTAAATAAAGTTGTATGGAGGGCCATTGTTCGAGATACAAATACTTGTTTGCACAGCAGTATGTAATGAGTACATTGACTTCTAAGCAAGGTGTAGCCAATATGGCATATGTGCAGAGTAGTGGCATTTCACTAGTAAAGTAAATAGACCCGGGCATTGATAGTCGAATTAACTAAGCAGTTTCAGGTCTAGGGGGGGGGGGGGGGGGGTCAGCATTAAGGCAAATCAGCCATCCCTACCTTACAGAATGTTGCCAACTCTGCATGTGCAGTCAGGCTGGCAGGTTAGTTCATGCAAAGTGTGTGGTTACCATTCAATCTCAGAAGCAACATTATCAATGAATTGAGGCAGGGTGGCATCAAGACTGGAATACCCTGTAATCACCTGCACATGAAAGCCACAGGCCAATATCTGTTATGTTGGCCATTTGTAAAGTTACCTGGTTCCCTCAAACCTTCCAATAACCCAACTATAATCCGCTGCACCATTCGAAACATGCGACGTGGTGTGCCTCCAACTGAATGCTCCTTACCGCTTTCCTAATGCCTTAACTTCAGGAAAGAAGGTATATTCTCAGGTGTGCTGCCAACTGCATCCACCATTTTTACTGCTTTTTTGTGCTTACTGGCCAAGTCGGATCTATAGGCGTGCTTTAACTGCATTCACCATATTTTACTGTTTTCTAGTTCAATTTGTAAATGGTGAATCTGAGCAGGGCTACTGTGCTCAGCTTGCCCGTCTGGTGCTATTCTATTGTTGCATAGTTTCTCCTATGCATGCTACACCCAGATTTCCCCTTTTTTCTCGTCTCTGCCCACCACAATGCTCTCCCTGATCTATTCTAATTGCTCCCCATCACCCATCCTCCCCCTGAAGTCTGGAAAGAAACAAAAGGCACCAAGACTAAATACCAGTCTGCCCATTCCAGACACCTACATCAATGCTTCAGACAGACTTTCACGACATGCTCTTTGCTGGTCCTTCAGACCCACAGCCTTTCGTCTACCCATTTCATGGCACCAGATGGGAAGTGCTCTTGGCCCGCTTTGCATCATCCAAATGCACCATTAAGGTCCATTACAGTGGCACTATCATGGCCCAGGGCTCAGCCCAACCTCCTTGACAGGGGTTTTCCTTTGGCTCTGCAACTTCCACCCTCGCCACCATCCTACATCCCTCATCCCCTGTGGTGGCACCCCCCTCCCCCCCAGCAAATCTTTTAAAGGGGTAACCAGCTACACCAACTAACCTCAAATCTCGCTCTATCACACTTATCTGTCACCTCCTTGACGACAACACCAAGACAAAGTTTAAGGCCAGCACCGACACAACTTTTGACAGGGCTACGAGATACTGTCCAAATCCATGCCCTGAGCCTGGTGGCAGAGGAGCTGGCTGCTTTGTTAGGGAGAATTCCCATTTCTATGCCAATTCGCTTTTTAGGACTTTTAATTTTAACCTGCGAGTGAGCCCTTTCACTCATAGGTTTTGACCTGGTTTGGATTGCGTTTCCTTTTTTAGAGTCTTGACAAAATCAATTGGCATCTACTTGCCCCACATCCTACCTACTGACATTTATGTTACCCCCCCACTCACTACATCAAGCCAGTATGATTGCTCAGCGTGTTGAGCACTTGTTGCTGCGATCCGAGTGATCTGCAGGTCGCAGGTTCAAATCCCAGCGAGGCCAACTCAGCCTCTCATCCTTCTGAGGTTGATAAATGAGTACCAATTTCAGTTTGGTGATGTAAATAAGTGCTGTAAAACGCTTTGGATTAAGTCGCTATTTATATAACACATCATAATGGCTGGTGGCAGTGGATTCATTTTCCTACCATTGTTATTTTCTACTGCAGGCTGAATGAACTCAGCTGCAGTATAGCACCCATGGGCAATTTTCCGAATGGCCCGTCATTCTGCCATTTTGTTTGCGAGGTCTTGGCTTTCACTACACGCAGCAAGCCAGGTTTGAGCCCTTGGTTAGTTTTGCCTTTGGCAGGTTTCAGTACTGAACCCCACCTCTGGCTCCAGTGTGTCTGGAAGGGCAGAATTGAAGTAGGTTCCCAAACTCCCCAGTCCTTGGTCTTTAGGAATGCATTCAGGCATTCCTAATAGGCTGTGTCCTTTCAGTAGGGCCACCCTGCTGTTTGACAGCTAGGTTGTGCATGAAAGGGAGAAACCCACTTAAAAGGGTTTTCAGACTATAAGACAGTCAACCACTGGGATCAACCCAAAGAAACTGGCCAAAGCTTGCTGCATCCTCCTGGACCTTTGAATTGCTTGGTGAAGCCATGCTGCTGTGCTGAAACTCGTTTTTCAGAACGACAAGAGAAGCTCCGGAAATTAGTGGGACCAACTAGCCACGAGATGAACTCCACTGGACCATCTCCCCTGTCTACCTGTACTTTTTGCTGCAGTGGCAACAGAGTGCCAGGCTGGAGTCAAGAATGGTGGTAGAGTGCAATGCCTGACCTGGCCAAAGCTTCAGGAGTCCAAGGACCCACCAGAGTCAGAGTGCCCACCACCAGAGTGCAGGAAGCCCCAAACGGTAGCCAAGATCCGCAATGCTTTTTATCGATCGCTGGAACCGTGAAGTCCTCCCTCTTGTCCCCAAGGAAACCAGGATCTGCATGACTGCAACCAGATAAGCCAGCTTGAGCTGAACTTCTAACCAAAGGTACTGTTCTGACTTGGGGTACTTACCTCAGGGTCTTTAGCTACTGCAAGTCTCATCTGAGCTATTTTGCTAGAGTGGAGTTCAGCTCTACTTTTCACAAGTGTCAACAGCTACAGTGATTTTGCGCAACTTTGCCATCCAAGAAGTGCCTCAGCTGACTGTGCTTCAAGTTACTTTGGCTGTCCAGGCTCCCTGCAGACTCTTCTGGTCTATTTGACCTTGATATTTACTGTCCCTCATAGGTGATCTTCATTTAACTATTATTGCTGGGAAAGGTTTTTATCTAGACTTCATGGGAAGATTTAAGTGCTCGCATGCGCCAAGAACCTGTTCAACCCTTTTCCCACCTCCTACAAACCCCAGAATCTACTAGTGATATATATGCCATTATTGTCCTAGTTAATGAAGTCACCTCACGGTGTAGGTGTTTAAGGAAGCATCTCCAAAGAGCATCTGCTAGCTTTGTGTTGATTCTGGAAAAGGTTAAGTATTTGTACTTTCTTCCTCCAAGAATGGTCAGAGCCATCCTCTTGCCTGCTCCCCACAAACGCATCTTCCTTGGGGACTTATCCCTCTAGACTCTCCAGATATGGCTACTGTAGTCTTTTGTAACAGTTTCACCTCACTATCCTTTCCTCTGGTCCAAACCACTTTGCCACACACCTTGGATACCCTCATTAGCAGAAACTCTCGAAACTACCTCCTCCTGGTCGGACCACCCTCTTCCCACCTGGACCTCCTGTCCCCAATTATGTCTCCACCCACACCACCAGTCTCCTCTGCCATTCAACTGGTGAAGGGTGTCAGTGGCTTATTTTGCCCCTTCATTAATACCTCCCTCGACTGCTCTAGCTAAGCTCCATCTACCCACCCTGGACATCCTTGGCCCAGTCATGAGGATCCACATGAAGCATGCCTTCAAAGGTAACTTAGTCCGACTGAAGCTTTGAAACCTGCAGAGCATAAGTGGCAGCCTAGCTCATCCTCTGAAACTGGCCTGCTGCCTACTCACCCAAAGGAAATATTGTCTTGCCATCTGAAGAGAGGGCATGTCCAAGCTTGTATCTCTGGCACCACCAACACTGCTGAACTCCTTAAAATATTTAAGAAACTTGCCAATCCTACTGGAATACATGTGATTGCACCGCCCACAATGGCAATTAAATTATGATGGTGTGTTGATCACAGATCAGTGCCCTGCACTGAACTGGTGCTGCAGGGTCCTTTAGATTCTCCCAACCCCAACCCCCCTCACCCCCAAGTGAGACCTGGTACCATCAGAGGCTTACAGGGGTCAGACCACCTTGCTGCCTTGGACCCCCTCCTGCACTTAGCACCTCCTCATGCACTTGCATGATGTGATTGTCAGTTTGTGTTGGCTACTTGTTTCTTTCCCACACATGCGTCTTGTGGCGCGTGGAAACATTTGCGCATTTAGGCCCCATATAAATGCCCAATAAATACAATGTCAAACAGAGCTTGCTTCTTGGCATTAAATTAGGTTTACTACAACTCGCAAAAAAAAAAAAGGTCTGAAATCCATTAGTTCACCAGGGTAAAGACGGTCAGTTTAGTCCGAGAGCCTAAAAACAGAACCCAGCGCAGCATAACGAACGGCTGTCAGAAGCAAAAGCTCACAGTACATTTGAAGCAGCAAAAGAATTAGGAAGTGCAGTGACCGAAGACAGCAACCGCTGGTGGCACAAAAGGAGCCAACTTGTTTAATTGTAATATGGTCACTAGGCATAAGCAAAGAGCGCCAGCAACTCGAATATTCAACTGCAAAACATTCGATGTGTACAGTTAATACCAGCAAGTAAAATAGTTTTGGCTAGGCATCCAACACTGCAATATTTGAACCCCAACTCCTACAATGCCAATGCAGCTAAACCATATCAAAAGAGCGAGGAACCTGCTCCCAAAAAATGTAGCTAGCTAAACCCCATGTAGACTGGAAAACCTCACCTGCACCATAGGGTCAGACTTTGCTAGTCGCTTCAGACCTTCTACCAGCTTGGGCAGGTCAGCAGGATTCTTTGCCTCCACAGCCACACGCACCACAGGACTCACGCTGAACTTCATTACTCTCAAGTTGTGGGCATGTTCAAAGGTGGTGATGGTACCAGTTTTCACCAGGAACTGATCAACACCAACCAGTCCCACAATGTTACCACAAGGCACATCTTCGATGGGCTCCACATAACGTCCCATCATGAGAATGGTTCTGAGGCAGAAAATGGCACGTGAGTAGAGGCAAACACCTATCTTAAGCAACACAAGTATGCTGGAACAATTTTAGATACTAGCATGGAAAACTGGTTGCTCCTAGTTTGAGTCCATCTGCACATTGCTTAAAAAAATATATAGTACGTCGTGTAAGACCCCGCAAAACCTAGAAGCGCTGCCAGCCAACCTGCTGGAGTACGCCCAGGGTGAAGACAGGTCAGATTATTATACGACAATCTAAAATCACATTACCCACAACTAAAGGTAACATGAGGAACAGTTGTCGGCCATAAATGCTAAGCGCTACACTGCATGCAATCAGTAAACCGCTAGATGGTGCCTTAACTGACAAACCAAGAACAGGTGTCCATTTAACTGCACGAGATAAGGAATGATTGTGCAAGTTAAACTGTATGCAGTTTATCACCAGATGCACAAGACCACCGTTAAGGGGGACCCTCCCAATACACACCTCTGAATAGGCTTGAGGTACAAGTCTTCCTTCTTGCCAGGCGTATAGTTTGGTCCCATGATTCTAACCTTCAAGCCAGTTGACACCACACCAGAGAACACACGCCCAAAAGCATAGAAGCGGCCCTTGTCAGTTGTGGGGACCATTTTCGAGATGTACATCATCAGAGGGCCTTTTGGATCACAGTTCTTTATGCCTAAAAAATAGACACAAGTGAGCAGCTACACTTGGCATCTGCCACCAGGCATTCCAGTGTTTGAACCCAGTGCTACACATCCAGCTGGCAATACTAGCAACCAACCACTTACCCATTGCAGCCTCATCGTCAGGAGGTCCCTCGTACAAGAGTTCACAACGATACTTCTGAGCAGTAACAGGAGAAGGCAAGTGAATAGTGATCATTTGAAGTAGGGCTTCCCCAGCTGGCAACCAACGCCTCATTACAGCCTAAAACAGAAAAACATGTTAACCACAAAAAACCTCCTTTTACAGGAAAGGTTACTAACGGCACTAAGAAAAAGATAGCTTTGTGCATTTGTGCCCACCAAAAACGAGTGCCACCCAAGAGTAAAAAAAATCATGTATGTACCTTAAGCAGCTGTTTGCCTTCCTTTTCCTTGTCTTCACTGTCAAGCTTGACGTCCAGTTTCTCTAACAGTTTAGCAGTCTCATCTTTCTTGAAATTCATGATGGCATCAAATACCTCGAGAGAAAAACTAGTAATTATAACCCTTTTTTCTGCACCGACTGCCAATTTCACAAGATGCAAATGCAACATGTATCAGTTTAAGTTAGGTGTCAGACAAATTTTCTCTTCAGCAATTCTCAGGTCAAAGTGAAGAAGTTTTCGTCATCACAACCATAAGCTATAAACAGAATTAGACGAAACGCCACGATAACACTGAAAAGCAGACATTGGCTAAAATGATCCACACCTTGAAGATTGGGTCGAGGATCAGCTGACAGAAGGTCCTTGGTAGCTTCTTTCCTTCAGGACTGGTAGCAGACTTGCTGAACTTGCCATTTGCAGGATCAAAAAACCTATAAAGAAAATCAATTGTGTCAATCATCAACCATGGGTGGAGACAAACACCCCGGAATGTAAAGTATGGTGCACCAAAAACTTGTGTAAATTTGTAGTTAATTTCTCTAGTGCCAAAATAATAAGGTAGAGGGGAAATTATTCTTACGGCAGTGATCAAAGAAAGAGGAAACAGCAAAACTAGGACGCCGAGGGGGGCAATGGATAGATCCAAGTGAGACAAGAATCAAAGGAGACTAGCAGAAGAGTGTCAAGCCAAGCACAAAATGCATAGAAAACATGTATCAAAGGAGTGCGTGAAAAGGATCGGGGAAACGGACTTGTGGGGAGGTACACAGAAAAGGTGGATAGATCCGATTAGCAAGTTGAGTTGGTTAACAGTGAGACGAGTGTACAGCAGAAGGCGAGGAAAAGTGTTGCATAGTAAAACTGACGAGCCTTGCGAATATTTAGAGATGTGACCAGAGCACGGAGTAATGAGGCAGAGGAAAAGTGGAGGATGGGGAACATCTGGACAGGAGATGGTGAAAAGAAAGATCTTAAAATACGCAGAAGACAGAATCCGAAAGGAGATACTTGGCGGTAGTATAAAGAAACTGACTAGGACAGAGCCTGGATATACAAGAAAAGGGAGGATTGACCAAGCGAGACCAGAAACAGCCAATCCAGAACAAATCCCTAACGCAAGTCCAATAGTATGGAGAAAGCTTACAAGTAGTGCGCCTTGAGAAGGTAGAAACTGCAAAGAGCAGTCGGTGGAATCCCGACCGACAGGGAGGGAGAAATGCATTTGCATTGATCTGAACAGAAATCCCAGAGTAGAGAATGCACTCCAGCAGCTTTAAAAAGGTAACTGGGAGAGAATGAGGATGGTTTCTGGAGTAGGCAAGATGGTATAGTGTTATGGTAATTAGAAAGTAAATCAGGAGGAAGGGGATACAAATTAGTAGGATGGGCTGTGACAAAGTGGATACGTCAAATCGAGATAGTGGGCATTGAATGCAGTTATTGGAGAAAGAGTAGCTGTGTCAGTGTGTCAAGTGATGAGGATGTGAAGACAGAATTACCAGACTGAAGTAGTGTTTAGCACAAAGTAATGAATCATGAGCAGTGTTAAGGGAGAAAAGCAAGGCATGCTCAGATGAAGTGGGCTTTCAGAAGCTCGGGGGCAGAATTCGGCATTTCAAGCCCTTCTGCTCACACCACAGGTTTCAGGAGGTAAGCTCCATTGCCGACAGCTTGTGTTGGCCTATATGTGCTTGGGCACCATTTTAGAACAGAGTCCCCTGTCCCTAAAATGATCTGCAGCCACTTCCAGGTAAGATGTGGCCACAGCCGGTTGAACATTGGTGTTACCACGGCTTTAACCCTTGCTGCGTGTTGGACAATTAGCTGCTCGAGTCTAGCTGTGGCGTTACATTTAAGTTGCGAGTGTACAACCGTTATACTTCCTGCATGTCAGCTACATACAATTACAGCCTCGGTTATATGTAGCTGCATTTTCGAGTAGTCACAGACACTACAGTGCAGGAATGATAAGTGACACTTTGATGGGCCAGTCCACACAGCATGTACCCCTAGTCCCTTAGAGATCCAATGCTGGTTAGTTGCGATCCGGTAAGCTTATTCACATAAGCCCTAGAGGGCTACAAAATTACGAGCAGACTTGGTGTGCTTGTGACATAATTGCATTCTTATTACAACCCAACCTGCCCCAGACATGCCAACACTCCGCTCCCCCACAGTATTTTGGCATGCCCAAAATATAAGTTAATAAGCAACGAACATTAACCCTGACGCATGGTCTCTGCGTACTTGCATCTCAACTGCTACATGCTCAGCTTTACCAATTTGCTCCACCCAACCTTCCCTAACCCTACCCATCACATTAAAAATAAGGTGCACGAAAAGATTGTAACAAAGCTTGCATGTATCACGTACCATCTACAAACTTATTTAGACAGCTAGCTAAGTGTCTAGCACGGAGGGTCTCTAGTGCTAGAGTGAGGCAGTAAAAATGCAGTACAGGATTGTGGTACCATGGGTGCTCGCTCTAGATGAGCTACGGGTAAAGAGGTAGGTAAGCTCAATTAAGCATAGGGAAGGGTGTGCAAAGGGATGTATGTGCCAATTGAGTTATTTGGGTAGACTGAAAATCGGGTGGTATCCTGGAAAGGTGCGGGGGGGTGCCTACATATGGGTGAAAGTGGGTGTAGTGGTTACAAGGGGAAGACTCATTGAGCCCGGTTCAACAAGGTGGTCTGGAGGTAGTAAAGTATGCCGTCAGTGAGGTATACCAGTAGAGAACATTGACAGTTTTATGCCACGAGATAGGAATACACATTGAGCGCAGGGGTGAGGTTATATGTAACGGTAATACGGGCGGTGGTATGGCTGGCTCTGGAATTTGATTAGGAGACCCCCTGTAGACTAGGAACTGATATTACATCAGTGGTATGTACACCTACCTGTGTATGCATCCAACCAGGAGGGAACTCTTGCCCCCCCACTCTCCAATAGCCTACACAACTGTCGAAAACCAAGAGTGCAGATAGATCACGCCAGTAAGTATTTCAAACTCAACCGCCCAGGCTGGTTGCGCTAGGGCAGTAAGCCATGCGCATACGGTAATGTGTTGCTTCTCTACAATGGAACTCACCTGTCGCCCCAAAGCTTCTTCATCATGTCTTCTACTTTCTTAGCTCGTTCAGGAGCCCCCAGTTGGGCCTCACCCTTAGCCGAAAACTTTGTAACATACATCTCAGCAAACTGCTTCAAGGTGAAAGCCCATCCATGCAGACCAGAACCAAAGCCAACGGTACCAAGGACTGGATCAATCTAAAACAAGTGGGGCAAGTTTACTGCCAATGTACAAAGTATGACAATTACGGATCAAAGTGTCAAGGCTTTAAAACTGGGAAAATGTAGACCATGATTCATTTGGAAGCCATCCAATAGGCTTCAAAATGTGTCTAACCACAAATATATTCCTCCATTAAGACAAAGGCATAAATGACTTCGACTACACAATTACATTAACGATTTGGTTTATAAAATTCTAATAGCGCCATTTGATTGACACTAGATTAAGCCAGGTCAAACGATGGGAAGCTGGCGGCGATAGGGTGAGGGAGGGCAGGGACCAGGACACTGGTCACCAATTCCAGAAACTGATATTAGCAGAAGAGGGGGAAGGCAAGAAGGTGAATTAAAGTATCTTCAGGAGCTTCTGGAATTTTAGGATAACGGGCTCAAGAGGAGAAAGGGTGAGGCTGTTCCATAAGAGGGAGCCAGCTGAGGAAATATCAGCCACCAGCCCTCTGTTTGAAACGGGTGCTGTGAGGACTGTAGAGATCGACAAGCAGAGCATTTATAAGAACACGTTGTAATGGCACTTGGGTTATTATAATATAAACGCCTGTTGATCCAAAAGGGGCTTCCTGTCCAATTTATAAATGCTTAGAAATAGTTCAATGTCAAGTAATGGGATATTTATAGACGCTCTGCTCCCCCTCACCTTCGTTGCCGCATTAGCCACTTAAGCATTTATTTATGATCTAATTGCCTTGATTAAAGCCCAAAGGGAAAACTTTTGCCCATGCAGTTGGTACATTTACTGTATTACTAACGTTTCATCGTGATTTCTTTCGTGAACATAATTTAAACTTTAAGCAGTCGTGAAAAAAATGTGACTAGCACTGTAGCGGCACACGGATTGTATAGTTCATTTTGGCTCTTGTTGAGGCCCAACTTCCTGGAATAGTATATTTTCTCTTATACAGTGATACAGCCTTCCTTCCAAGTACTGAACAACAGTTTGCTACATATCCATCACGATTTACCCTGGCATAAAACAGCTTTGGCTCCACCACACACTAGTGTGCAGACCACTGAGCGGAATTACATAACAGATATAGAAGCGGAATTACGAACATGGCATTAAATAGACTATATAGTGCATATTATACTAGAGTTCAGGTGCCGAAAATGTACTCTAGCAATATAGGTTAAACACAAGGCAATGTTACGCACCATGATGTTGCCCATGGGGCCAGACTCTCCCTCTCCGTATGTGGAAATGATTACGTTGACGTTCTCCACAATACGTTGAAAGGTCTGGTATAGCTCTTCTGGTTTTAACTGGAGCTCTAGCAGAGCACGGTCCATTTTATTCATCATCAATACTGGACGAATTCTCTCTGCAATGGCCTGACGTAGCACCGTTTCAGTCTGTACACAGACGCCTGAAACAGACACCAGACGTTCAGGAAAACTGAAAAACAGAAGACTTACACCAACCACAGCACCGCACGGTAATCCTTACCAGATACACAGTCCACAACCACCAGAGCACCATCTGTGACACGAAGAGCAGCCGTTACTTCAGAGGAAAAGTCAACGTGGCCAGGGGAGTCGATCAAATTGATGAGAAAGCCAGTACCATCTTTACTCTGCTTAATGAAAGCCAAGTCCTGCTCCGATAGGGCATAAAACAAGGAAATGGCACTGGAAAAACGAGAGTTGATTAGTAAAAGAGACAAACTCCAATAGAAGGCATGGTAAACTAGTCGAGTGGAATTTGACTACAGATGCATATACAAACAATTCTGCCCGTGGCGTTAGTTTTAAAGTTACACCGTCTGCGGCATAACTTAATATCGCCCAAAACACGAAAATATGGAGCGCAAGCCATGTAGTAACTGAAAGAACCACTGGCGGGACCGCTATTCAGTGCCCACAAAGCCAGTCAATTTGACAACAGTGTAATAAAATCAGTTTATAACGGGAGGTTAGGGATTCTCGAAAGCAAGATAATTAGGGTACATCTCACTCGAATTCAGAGATAAAGGAGCCAATAACTTACGTTGATTTGATGGTAATACATCTTTCTTGCTCGTCCTTTCTTGTATCAGTGAAACGAGTCTCCCCTGCCCTGGAGGAGGCAATGATCCCAGCTTTGCTGACCAGCGAGTCGGTGAGAGTAGACTTCCCATGGTCCACGTGTGCAATTACCGACATGTTACGGATGTTAGCCTTCTTGTCCATGATGGCGCGGATCTGATCTACGGTGAAGTTCACCTAAAAGAAAAAAGTTAGTATTGCTTTTTTAAAATTGTGATAATCAATACCCCCACCCCTATGCTTTCAACTTCAAGCCCTATAAACCACCATCGCCAAGTTACAAAAGTCTGAGTTTCGCCGCCTTTGTTGCCACACAAAATCAACCAGACAAACTGCATCAACTACTCCACTATACAAATTTAAGGGATTATGATAGTCTACCATATTAAACGGCAATGCGTGCCGTGTTCCTCAACACGGAATGCTTTTTCAGTACTATGAAGCAATCGCGGGTATGTAGATACCGACAGTGGAGTGACGTCATCGGCAACTCTGCACACCTGGTTGCATGACTGATGTTGCGGGGTTGTATCGATTATGACCGGAGTATGATCGACATAATCGGACCAGACATGAGTGTCGGTACCAATTCCTCCCCCGCGCTCTGCAGCAGTGACGGTCCAGCCCCGCCCTATGCTGCAGGTCACTGTCGGCGATGACGCAGCACCTTCAGCTGCGCCTGCTAGTACCCAGAGCCCGCAATGGGCCAGAAGCCCGCCAGTAAGACCATCTACCCCTTAGATAAGTGTCCAGGCGGAAGTCATCCCAAAACCGGTTAAACTGCGGTCCGCTATGGTACCCCTTAGGCTAGGCCGCGCTCCCATTTTATTCATCCCGGTGCGCAACGGGGGCTTTCTTCAGAGGAATTATCGGTATTCCCGGCCATTACGGCGTTCGTCTCTTTTTCCTCTGGCCCATCTTTTGTTTTTCCTTTGGTAGATGCTACCGTCGGCCTCCCACTCGGCACGAAATTGAGCCCGCACACAGGCTGATCGGCAGGAATCTCGAAATATCCCTCGCAGTGAGTGACCGAGGACTCGGTGAAGAGATGGACGCCAACGGCGGCTTCCCCCAACTCACCATTTTGGCGGATGTCGGTGGATTCTCCTCAGATCGGGAACGGAGAAAGGCGGCAGTTCAGGCCTGCCTTGCTCGCGGGACAGACAGGCGGAAGAGACCGCTGACGTCAACACGCTCGTATTTTATAGGACGACACCGGCTTGATCACGTGAGGCCGTACGCAGGTGCACTGGGACGTTCGTGGATGGCGCTCTGCCCTCTGCAGTGTTCTCAATGGTCAATTCGTGTACGTTCTTAAAGTTACAGTGTTCCTTTTTCTGAGGTATACGTGTTGTACTTGGTTATGTTGGTCCCAGTTATGTGCAGTCACATACTGATTACGTCACGTTCTGGCAGAGATCTAGACCCGCATCCTGGCGCCGCCTCTCTACAGCTGACACAACCTCGGACCTGATAATGGCCACGTTGGTTAGGCTTTGACGAAGACGAAGAGTTGCTTAGCTATATCGATTAGCAGTTTGATCATAGTTGTCAGCAGATTCTATGTCAAGACTTGGAGGCTCAGATTATGCTCTCTTCTCTTTACTTCTCTAGCAACAAAGTATAAACAAACAATTATGATAAACAATGTAACATAAAAACTACAAATCCCAAAAACTGCAGCGAATTCGTAGTTCGTTTTTCACAAGTCCACAAAACCCATGTGACCTTTCCAGTCCAATCATATTTCACTTTCTCCCTATAAACACTGCATAATCCACAGTCCTTTCTATTTCTTTGCTGTTTAAGCAGCTCAGATAAGTACATTCTTATTTTATAACGTTTGAGTAGTGTGAGTGTGTATTATTATAAATGGTAAGCGCATAGAAGTTTATGAAAGCTTTTAGGGTGCAACAGGACTTCTGGGGTTCCGGTGCCAGAGGACTTCAGTGGAGAGAGAGAATAGGAGGATTTACATCAAGTGCATCTGTATTGTTTATGTGACATTGAACATCGGATATATTAGACCACACAACACACGCGATTGTAGGAGTCGTGCAGACCTGAAGAGGGATTAGACGCCACCGTGAAGACCTGCTCTCCAACCTTGACTTTAACACACCTTGCGTCCTCATCTTGCTTGATCTCTCTTCTGCCTTTGACACTGTCAACCATGCCATTCTGCTCAAACGTCTCCATTATAACCTGGGCTCTGGCGTGGCTGACTCTTTTCCTCTCTGACCGACTCTCCCAGGTCGAATTTGGGTCCTTCCTCTCTGCTATCTTTTTCTCTACCTGTGGTGTCCCCCAGGGGTCTAACCTCTCTCCTGAGCTTTTCAACCAATACCTGGCACTCCTTGCCCACCGCATCGCCGCTCTATGCCCCAACTTTCCGTGTTATGCGGATGACACAGCTCATTTTCAGGATACCATCAGCCTCCTCTTCTCCCTCACTCATCTCTGACTGTCTGTCTGCTATCCAGGAGTGGTGTGCCGCCAATGACCTCTGCCTTAATGCCAGTAAGACTGTGATTCTCCTCATCGGCACACCCGCTCCCTCCTTCCCTGTAGCTCTCTGGCCGGCCTCTCTTGGCCCTCTTCCTGCTCCCACATGTGTGGCTAAAAACCTTGGGGTTATCTTCGACTCCACACTCTCCTTCTCGCCTCACATCTCTGACGTCTTTAAGAAGTCACACTATCAGCTGCACCTCCTCAGAGGTATTCTTCCTTTCCTCTCCTTCCCCCAGAAGCTCACTGTCTCCAGAGCTCTGGTTCTGTCTAGGCTGGACTATTGTAGCAGCCTCTTTCTAAATCTGCCTGCTTCTACTCTCTGCCCTTTGCAACTTATCCAGAACAGGGCTGTGAGACTTGTCCTTGGCCTCAAGCCCAGGGATCGTATCTCTCCAGGACTGAAATCTCTGCACTGGCTCCCAGTGGCCGCGAGGATTAAGTTCAAAACCCTTTGCATCGTTCGCAAGGCCTTCTGGGGCCTGGGGCCTCAATACCTTCAACTCTCTCTTCCTAAATATCTTCCTTATGGAGCTCTTCGCTCATCCGCCTCCAACTCCCTCAGGGTCAGTCGCTTCTCCAAGCAACGAGTTTGTGGTAGATCTCTCTCTTCGGCTGGTGCCTCCTTCTGGAACAGCCTCCCCACCTCCCTCAAACTTGAGGAGAACCATCTTCGGTTCCGGAAGCACCTCACAACCTTTCTCTTTGCTTCTGCCTTTTCTCCTCCTTTCCTCTGCTGACCTCCTGGCTGTAACCAGAACTGCACTGGCTACCTGGACACTCTCTGATCTCGGGCCCTGGTCCCTCTCCCGCCAGCGTCACACACCTGCACTGCCCACCTGGCAACCCCTACACTTGGGGACTGTTTCTGTATCCCTACAGTCCCCCTACCAGCCCTTGACACCTGATGCCCGCACTTACCCATGCACTTACCCATGCACTTGCCATATGCTGGCCGTTATTTATTTACTTGTTATCATCTTTCCCATGTACTGCACAGTCCCTGCCCCCTTCCCACGCACTTGCGCGATCTGAATGACATCTGGCCTAGTAGGATCGCTGTCCGTCCACCCTTTGTTCCTCTCCCTTGCCTCATCGTGCCTTGAAACACTTGTGTATAAGCGCGTTATAAATATCATATCATATCAGCTGGTGGCAGAATAGCAGCACCGCAAGCTCAATTAGCCTCAAATCTTACACCAGTAAGTGACAGGCTCAGTCCCATGTTAAACTGTATTGTAACCCCTCATATCTGCCATAAATAGGAGGTAGATCCCATAAAAGGGCATATTAGGAATTGTATAATTCCATAAGACGGGCGCAGTCCCAGGCAAACCTTAAGAATTAAGGAGACCCGCCAAGCTACGAACAAAAACTGCATACTAATTGACGGGGACATCACAAGAACTCTGCTTGAATAAATATACGGCACATCTGCACGATGAGTGGATATTCTGATGATTCCGAAGGTCCACATGTTTGTTTGTTTATTTTATTTATAAAGTGCTCCAGATCCAGGGGTATATGGGCGCTCAAGAATATGGTTACATGGCAGTTATATAAATAGGAGCAGTCAGAGTTGTAAAATTTCACAATACATTTGTAATGAGTACATAAGAGAAGGATTTATGGAGGCTGTGTCATTGGGCGTGCAGTGGTACTGGGTGCATTCTGGGTGCATTCTGGTGTGTATGTGAGGTGTCCCAAAGGACCTGAGGTGGTGTTAGTTATTTGTTCAGTAGCCAGGTGATGACCTGGGTTCTAAATGGTTGTAAGGTAGGGATGGAAGAGGCAGGAGGGAAGATGAAGAGTCTCGAGACGATTTCCACCCAGATGAGCTGGTGCACCCGAGGTCGAATGAATGGGAGCCCCCCGAGAAACTAACTCAATACATAATGAAAAGGCTTAGGACACCCCTGAGCAAACAGGCTAGAAACAAGTTAAGAGCGGAATGCCCCAGGCCTAGAGTGCCTGACAGGGTAGCGGACACACCACAGATTGACGAATGAATAATCACATTCCTGGGGAGATACGGCAGGGATGTGAAGAAAGGCATTGATAGGTCTTGGAGATCATGCCAAGACAAACTGCTTGACATGCTGGGCCCTATCACGAGGATCTGGCAACTGGCGGAAGAGGCCAAAACAAAAAAAGAGGCCATTGATCCGGAGATCATTTCTGGATGGGCACATAGGACTCTTTGCTTGATGGAGAATGCTAACACTGCTTTAGCGACAGAGAGAAGGAGATCCATCCTTATGAAGATGGATTCCAGACTGGGGGAATTGACCTTGTCAGAGCAGGCGGCGGCGGCTAAAGGCAAATTGTTTGGAGATTTGTAAATCAAAGATCTGGCCAAATTCGCCAACACTTATGCATCCATGGACAAAGCCCAGTCATCACTAAAAAAGATATTCGGAAGGAAAGTTTTTGACAAGGCTGGGAGAGGGAAGGGCCGCTCGTCTAGCCGATATCAATATAACAGGTCTTACAGCTACAGATACCACTGGAAGGAAAAGGAGGCCCGCAAAGCGAACCTGTTCTTCCCTTCCAGGGGAAGAAGCAGAGGTAGAGTGGCAGCGGCAGACAGCAAATCCAGAATACCACAGGTGAGAAACATAATCGCGCTAGCGAAAGGGATAGAGGGAAAGTGAGACTGCATTTAGAAAAATGGGGAGAGATATCCTCAGATGCGTGGGTGATGCAGACAGTTCGAGGGTTTCAACTAGAATTCTGTCAAGAACCGTCACAAGAGGTCATACCCAGGCAGTTAAGGTTCTGCAAACAGGACGAGGATCTACTAGACAAAGAGATAGAATTGCTAAAAGTAAAAAACACAATCAGACCAGCCACAGCAGGACAGGGAGGCTTCATAACCAACCTTTTTTTTAGTAAAAGGAAAACACAAGGTAAGACCAGTGATACATCTCAAGGATCTGAATCATTTTCTCAAATACAGGCACTTACAAATGGAAGGGATTCACCTGTTAAGGGACATCCTACAGAAAGGAAATTGGCTAGCGAGAATAGCCATCAGGGGCGCTTATCTAACAATCCCGATTCAGCAGAGCCAGAGAAGATTACTAAAGTTTATATGGAAGGGAGATAAATGGAAATTCACATGCCTTCCGTTCGGTCTAGTATCAGCTCCATGGTGCTTTACCAAACTATTGAAACCAGTGGTAAGTCATCTCAGAGAGCAAGGAATCAGACTGATTATTTACCTGGATGACATCTGCCTGATGTGCCAGGACAGGGAGATTCTGATAGACCAGGTTCGGAAAACAACAGAGTTACTTCAACATTTGGGGTTTCTGATAAACTGGGAGAAGTCAGAGCTAGAACCGACACAGTCTATAGCATTTCTGGGGTTCATCCTGGAGATGGTTTAGGGTACTCTCCGACTACCTTTGGGGAAGGTGAACTCCATAAAGAAAGAAATAAAGAGTCTGATGACAAGACAGGTGAGCTCTCTGAGGGAGATAGCGAGATTGGTAGGCCGTCTGTCATCATCGATACAAGCAATCTTTCCAGGACCTCTACATTACAGAGCATTGCAGAGGTTGAATATAGAACATATCAGGAGAGGCCTATCCTACGAACAGGAAGTGCCCATTTCTCAGGAAGCAATAACGGAGCTAGAATGGTGGTATTATCACATGTAGGCATGGAATGGCAAGGCAATATTTAGCTCGTCCCCAGACCTGGTAATACAATCGGACAACAGCTGATGGGGCTGGGGAGCCAGATGTGGCGACCAGTCGACCGGGGGGAGCTGGTCGAGCGAGGAATTGGGCCTGCATATCAATTGCTTCGAACTCCTAGCGGGATCCTTTGCAGTCCGTTGTTGGACACAGGAAGGAGCGAGATGTGCCATATTACTCAAGATAGACAATGTTTCGGCAGTCGGGTACATAAACCGACTGGGTGGGACGAGATCCAAGATGCTGGCAGAGATGGCCAAGGAGTTTTGGCACCTATGTCTCCAGAGGGGAGTCAGCGTGAAGGCAGAGCATCTGCCGGGGGAATACAATCAAGTGGCAGACTGGACACCTCAGGGATTCCAGCGATTGGCAGCTGGAGAATTCAGTGTTCTAGGAGATCATGCATCGGAGAGGGCCGTGTCTGACCGATATGTTCGCCTCGAGATTGAACAGGAAGATCTCCAGATTTTTCAGCTGGAGACCAGATCCAGAGGCGGTTGCAACGTGTGCATTTCTCCAGGTATGGGGACCAGCAAAGGAATACGCTTTCCCACCTTTCGCCATGATTGCATGTACTGTGGCACAGGTCAGAAGACAGGAAGCAACAGTCATTTTAGTGACACCCGATTGCAAGGGTCAAGCATGATTTCCAGACCTACTGGAGATGTCGTACAATTTTCCAATTTTACTGCCACACAGACAGGACATTGTCCTAGGCCCGATGGGGGAAATTCACCCATTGGTACAATCAGGGAACCTGAACCTGATAGCATGGGTGATTTCAGGAAAGCCTGGGACAAGCCAGGTCTTTCGGGGACAGCTCAGGAATTTATCAAAGAGTCATGGGCCCCATGAACTGGGAAGGCCTACAGAGTAGCATGGCAAAAATTGAATAATTGGTGTATGGAGAGGGAAGTTAATCCCATACGAACTGAGGTAATTCACATAGTGAATTTCATAGCAGCACAGGCAGCTCAGACTAAAGCATACAGAACTATTAACACCTACAGATCTGCGATATCTGCAGGACATGAGCACATTGAAGGGAGACCAGTGGGTGAGCATCCATTGATGTGCAGATTATTGAAAGGTGTCAGGTGCATGAAACCACCTACGCCTAGGTATTCACGTCTTTGGGACGAGAATATTTCTAGGAAAGCTCTTTGGGCGAAGTTAACCACTTTGTTATGTTTAATTTCCTGCAAAGGGTGTCAGATGTTAAGGCATTAGAGACGAATAGGAAGTCTTTTTCGCCGACAGGTGTCATATTTTACATTGAAAAAAGAACAAAGACAGGCATTAAGACTGTAGAATACATAGCATTCGCTGAAAGGCCCATGGTATGTCCAGTTAGGTGTCTGAAAGCCTATGAAATTAAAGCATACAGGGTGAGACCCATGGGGAAATATCAGCTTTTAATAGCGATCAGGAAGCCTTTTAAAGCAGTAGCATCAGCCATTTTAGCCAGATGGGTGAGATGGTGCATGGCAGAAGCAGGCATTGGCATAGGACAGTTTGGAGCACATTCTACAAGAGGTGCCATTGCGTCATCAGTCTTTATGTCAGGGGCGCGCCTGGAAGACATTTTTAAGGCGGCAGACTGGTCTAATGAGACAACGTTTAAGAATTTTTATTTTAGACCAGTAGATCAGATAGCGTAGTTGGTGGTAAGTAAGCTTTAAACAAGCATAATCTGAGCCTCCGAGTCTTGACATAGAATACAGGTTTTCCACACATTCATTACAAAAAGTGAGGATTCTATTAAAGACTCGGAGGCAAAAGATTATTGCACCCAATTCAATCGCTATAATGGATGAATGATAGTAAAAACATTGTTTTGAAGAGTATTATATTTTGTAAATGATAATGTAATGTTTTGATATTATGCGATTGCCCACCCGTTCAGGAGGAGATATGTCATGGAATATACATTTTTTTGACAGGAGCAGAGGAGAAGACAACGATGCAGCGAAGAGGGATCAAAGTAAAGAATAAGAAGTCATCTACCGGTTGGGCCGCAAGTTACTAAGTTGTTCGATCAGCGGCAGAAAGAGGAAGGACTGTGGATTATTCAGTGTTTATAGGGAGAAAGTGAAATATGATCGGACTGGAAAGGTCACATGGGGTTTGTGGACTTGTGAAAAACAAACTACGAATTCACTGCAGTTTTTGGGAATTGTAGTTTTTATGTTACATTGTTTTTCATAATTGTTTGTTTATACTTTGTTACTTGAGAAGTAAAGATAAAGAGAAGATGAGAGCATAATCTTTCGCCTCCGAGTCTTTAATAGAATCATGACTTTCTGTAACAAATGTGTGGAAAATCTATACTTGCTGCAGGATTCAAGGCGGATGAGGTTTAAGAGGCCCAGGCTGATAATTATCTCCGGCAGTACTTGCATATTTTTTTATTTTGTTGTTTTGTATACGACCACCAGGATTGATAAAATAATGCATTTCATGAGCAGTGATGTGGTGTTGTATTTTGTCTCTGTATCACACGAGGAGACATTGGAGACAAGAAGAGGAAGGCACCAGGATGTGGGTAATGTCCTTTAAATATCAGTTCCCGACATGGGAGCCGCACCGTGCCCGACCCTCTGAGCTACTCGCCGGCTGTCTACTGCCTCTCCTTGCCACGCCACACAACACACATTCAAACCCTGCCCTGCGCGACTCTGGCAAAGGGAGACAACAGCCGGGCGTCACTAGAGACAGCTTGCGGGTGCAGCACAGCGACTGTATCGCACTACACAATTTCCCCCTTAACCAAACAAACTTAACCCAAACGCTTTAAATTGAGACGGTGTAGTCAGGCGTCCACCAATTGGAGCATAATAAAAAAACACATACACAAAAAGTAGAGCAAACAACGGACAAGAAGCAACTCTATTACAGCTGGGTGAGCGCAATCAAACAGAACAGTGGATAGGCTCTGATCGAAAGGCTGACATCTAAATGGAATACAAACAGAAGTTTTGTACCAAAAAATACAATGGTCGGAAATCCATCGAAACACTTGCGCGTTGGTTCACTTTTTCTATGTTTCCCAGGGATTTTATTGGTTCATTGACATCACCTCTTCGAAGTTTACATTGATTAGTGAAGTGTAATTGAAGCAAACAGTTTAACAGTTTCCCATTACAATGCCTTCCCATGCGGTACCACATTTATTCCTACCCCACCCCGAAACAACTTGTTATTGCTGAAGTAACATTTGTGCTGGCCGCCAAAATGAAATTTTCGTAAATCTTTTTTATTGATTGGCTGAAGAACAACCTTTCAATTTAATACAAAATTACATCATTAAAATAGAAGACAATTAATAACTGATACAAACCGATCTAAAATTCCAGATATCATCCATACATACGAAGCATACTATAAACTCATACTTACATCGGAAAATATAAAATTTCAACCTTAATATAATACCATCTCATCTAAAAGAATTCATCCAACCTAAGCCTTGGATCCAATTCAGTTCCAATTCATGTAAAAAGCCAATAGTAGCTATTTTTACAGACATTCGTCTAGCACCAAATACGTGCAACCAGAATTTCTCATTCTCAATAGTTCTTGACAAATTGAAACAATGTGCAAAATATTTGTAACATTGTGTTTGTACTGCAGTACAATATGCAACAGTTTGCTTAACGGTTTACGGATGTTCGGCAAGGTTACAGAACCTACAAACATTCTCATGAGGGGACAAAAGCTGCCGTCTGCATTGTATCTCTTTAGTTGACCACAAATTTAAACGGAATCTCATAAAATCTTGTCTAAATTTATGTGAGGGATATTTGATTAGGTAAGATTCCGGAGTTCTGAACCTCTTGAGTCCATATTGGGCTGGATCTCAGTCATTGGGCCTCATTAGGACCCAGGCGGAGTGGGTTTCCGCCAGCGCTAATCGCGGCGGACCCGTCCGCCGTACTACGAGTTCCCTTAGCGCCATGGAGGTTTTCTCCGCCTGGTTTTACCAGGCGGAGAAAACCATGGCGCTACGGGACCTCGTTGTTAATTACGCCACCGTATTTTACGGTGGCGTAATTAACTCCTTCCCCACTCCCATTATACCCTATGGGGCAAGAATGGGAATGGGGAAGGGCAGAATGGGGATTGGGGATTTACCGCTCCGCCGAGGTCGGAATGGGGCGGTAAATCCGCCAACCCCCATGGCGCTATCGACGGCTTTCCGCCGTGCTTCGCGGTGCATTTAGCACCGCGAAATCCGCCTGGGTCCTAATGAGGCCCATTGTAACGGTGGCATAATTCTCTGGTATGAATCCAATCCCTTTGGTAAAGTTTTAATTTTGCGCGATCAGGATTATTTATTAAAAGATCAATTGAAATATCGGCATCAATGAGAATGTTTGTAGCCAAATTACGCCAGGTCTTTGGAAAATGGTTCATGGATTGTAACAAATATCGAGCTAAGATATAGGAAATATCCTTATATTGTAAGGAGATTATGCATTTCCTTAACAGCGAGCACAATTTCCAAGCGTACATACTTTAAAGAAAGAACATGCCCAATTCAAAATGAATCTGTCAAATGGGTACGCAGTTAGGTAAATTAAGCACTGAGCGCCAAAATTTGCCATCTAATCGGTCCCAGAAGCCACAGGTTTTGGGCATGCAAAATTCAGAACCGTAAGTGATAATGGGTGTCACTTTCAGTAAGAAAAAAGTTAAGAGGGGGGCGCTGTTGAGCAGCCTGCAGGATGGCTGCCTAGCTTTCAAGCTCCGTGCCCGACTGCTGTATATCCGCCTTTATCAGCGGTTCCCTGTACCATCCGTCGATGGGAGTGAGCTCATCGTCTTGGCTGCCCTCGGAGCGACATTTTGATCCAAGTCGTGGTGAAAACCGTGACTTTTTCACCGAGCAGGACCCTTTTTCCTCCCGACCCGGCTCACCGCTCGCTGGGGCCTACCGCGGCAGCGTCACGTGGCGCGGGAGGCCTCAGCGAGCGGGGAGCCGGGGAGCCCTAACGTGCCGCTGTGACTGCAACTTCCTAAGCCTGGCGGAGCGGCTGCCCACCTCTGGTGCTCTCCGGAGCCGCGCAACATCATCAGGGGGGAGGCCCCCCAGAGGCCGCCGGAACGGTGCACTATATTTTTTCCTGGTCTTGCCACCTGCGCACTTGACCCTCCACGAACCGCCCGGGCACTGCCCTCCTGCCGAGCTTCTCCTTATGGGCTGACCGGTGCCTGAAGCGGTTCCTAGCCTGTGCGCCTCCTGGTTGCTTGCTGGCATGCGGCTGATAGATCCGAAGCTACGCCCCTGTGGGTGAGGAGGTTGGGGGCTGTGGTTGTGGTGTGGCGCCCCTCCGGCTCTGGGGCCCTTATACTCGTCAACTGCTGTGGAGCTGCAGCCCTGGGGCGATAAACTGAACTGCTGGGGACCCAGCCCTACCATTGCGGACCCACCGCCCTTGAGGCCGACCCTGATTACATTGGGCTGCCCACACGAGGTGCCGGAGTTGCGGCCTACGTCCGAGCCTTCTCTGCCGCTGCAACTACTGGGACCTGTGATCCAGCTCTGGAACGGTGTCGCCCGGTGAGCAGTTCAGCAATACCCGTACACCGAATTTAGACTCCTGCTGGCGGAGGGGTGGGACTCCCCTGCCTGTCCCGATACTACTGCACCCAAGGGGCCCAAGGATTACGGTCCTAACAATTGGCAGGAGCTGCCCCGTGGTGCTTCTTTGCACTCCCGTAGCATTCCAAGTAAATCACGCGGAACCGACAAGGCGGGAGCAATGGACAAATGCGCTAAGTCGCTCCCCAGACAGGAGCGGGGGAGGTCACCTCTGAGCCGGGACGACTCTGACCCACCATCTGGACCACCTCAGCCTGACCTCACCACCCTGATGGAAACTATGGCGAAAAACTTTGCCTCATTTCACGAAAAATTGGACGACATAAATGCAAGTGTTGCTTCTATGCGAGCCAAATTGGACCAGCATGGCACCAGACTGGCGGAGGCCGAGACACGCATTGGGACCACCGAGGATGGCGTGCACACTCTTCAAAACACTGTTTCTGAACTAGTGCGGGATATGAAGCAAGTCAAGGCAAAGTGCGACGACTTGGAATCCAGGTCGCGCCGGAATAATCTCTGTATCGTGGGGGTACCGGAGTCTGCACTAAAGGGTAAAATGGAGCAGGCAGTTGAGGATCTACTGAGAGAACTCCTGGGCAACCCCCAACTCTCCCCATTCTTCATGATTGAACGCGCCCATCGGACACTTGCCCCACGTCCCAAACCGGGAGACTTCCCCACGCCGATCATTGCCAAGGTTCTGAGCTTTCGGGACAGAGACCACATACTACGCTTGGCCCGGGAGAAAGGGGAACTGAAATTTGAATCCCAAACCATCAGAGTTTTCCCAGACTTTTCCATGGGTGTGCAAATGGAGCGTAGGCAGTTCAACGGCGTGAAAAAACTGCTCAGAGAAAGGAAAATGGAATACGCCATGCTATTTCCGGCATGCCTGAAGCTTACTCATCGCAACAAGTTGTACTTCTTCACGGTACCCGAGGAGGCAGTGAAATTCATCGAAGCCCACATTCCTCTCCCCGACCCACTCGAGGAGCCAGCAGCGGGTGACTGAAGAGGTGAACATTGACCCATACATGTGGGCCGCCATGGGCGCTACTTAAGCGTGCCCTTTACACTTCCTTTGTGGTACTTATGAATCTTGCATCATCTATATCCTTTGTTAAGTGTAACCTATTGTTAAAGCTCCCCGTAATGTACTAATTTTTACCACTGCATAATACACGGTGCGCCGCACCAATCTCACATTCAAGTTGGGTTTACGGCAACAGCGACCCCTGTTGCAGCTGCAATGCCGAGTTTGGCATGTTACGGCCGTTGTACGCGCCCCAGTTGGGCACGCAGCTGGGTGTGCCCTTGTTCCGCAGGGCGTGCCCCTGCTGGGTATTGGGATGGGGTCTTATACACTGCTTGGTTGGGGAGGGCAGTGAGGGTGGGGGGTGGTAACGTTGAGGGATGTTATTGTGAAAATGGCAAGGAGCGTGTGGCTTGGAGGGTGGAAGATGGTGGCCCTGCTTCGAAGATTATTACATGGTCAACAGGCAATGCTACGCGGTGCTGGGATGTTCCTTAAGCTTGTAACATGGCTATTAGGCTAATGTTGTGGAATGTGCGGGGGCTCAGTAATTTCACCAAGGCTCGCAGGATAACTGCATACGCCCAGAGACATGGGGTCAACATTCTTCTATTGCAGGAAACCCATGCACTTGCGCACCTTTCCGCCTCCCTGGCGCCGGCATGGGGAGCCAATCAATTCTACACAGTGTACTCCTCTCAATCCAGGGGGGTGCTAACCTTAATTCATAAATCAGTGGAGTTTTCCTTACGTACTAGTCACATAGATCGAGAGGGTAGATATGTGATCCTCCACTGCCTGTTGGCTAACACGGAATGCCTACTGGTCAACACTTATGCCCCGAGTACAGACACCCCCGACTTTTTCGATGATATCAATACCCTACCTTCGAGATACATAGGAATCCCGGTTATCTGGGGGGGGACATGAACCTCATACTGAACACTGAGCTAGTCAGATCGGGCACTGCACACAGGACACTGTCTATAGCTGCTCGTCGGTTCAAGCACACATGGGCCCGGCTGGCCTAATAGATGTCTGGCGAGCACTCAACCCAATAGCTAGGGAATACACGTTTTATTCCTCTGCACGTGACAGCCATTCCAGAATCGATCTCTTTCTCCTGTCAGCCAGGCTGATGGGGAGGAACCTCAGTATGCAGATCTTGCCACGCACACTCTCAGATCACTCCCCAGTGACACTCGATATTACCCTACAACACACACTACCGCGCCACTCCGGCTGGCGCTTCAAATCTGAGGCACTACATGACATAGTTTTCAAGGCCGACATCCTCGCGGACATCAACACCTTTTTTGACACCAATAAACGTCATGACACAACAGACGGGGTCCGGTGGGAGGCTTTCAAGGTGTACATCAGAGGGATGTGTATTTCTAGGGAAGCAGGGGTCCTGAAAGATATCAAGAACTCTCTACTGTTAGGCAAAAATCTGTGCAGTTCCCTCTGGGACCACTGCAAAAGATTTAGGACTACAGGTGTTTGGCAGTAAACCCACTTGGTAGCAGTCTGTACCACACAGATTCACTTGGTAGCTGTGGCTGAGAAGTCAGACTTCCCTCAAGAAGAGTTAGGCAGTATACAGAGTATTCACAATAGGTCAAGAGAACACAGTAGAAAAAGTAAACACTGATCAGGGCTTGGTGTAAAAGAGATATAATTATTTATTTAAAACCACATCTAGAAAAACACACAGGCACTAATAATAAGCAATTCAAAAACACAGTCACTAAAAGATATACACTCCCTTAAAAGAATTTTTTAGACCAGTCTTAAGTAAAGCCCCACTTATTTTCAGACAGCGGTGAGCACTTAACGTAGATGGCACTCTAATAGTTTGTTTTAAAAAGGGAGAAAATAGCAGAGAACAAGTTGAAACAGATCCCAACACTTTTATCAGAACATAACAAGAGGGAAAGGCAAAGTAAAACCGTGAAGTTAGAATTCAAGCGGCCGGATCCACTTTCGGAGGATCTAAACGAAATGTGTCCAAGGTCACACGGTTGCAGTGCACAAAAGTCTTGTAAGGGTTCAAAAAGGAGTTGGACCAAAGAAAGGGACCAGTTAGAGGGTCAAGGCGGCCAGCCCAGTCCAGAATGTTAAGGAGTTATTATTACCTTGTAGCAATCTTTAGAAAGGAAGGCCTGGCGGACACGGTACCTTAAAGTGGCGAGAATGCTCCGGCGGGGGCAGTTGTTCCTGGCAGCGTGTGCAAGTCGGTGCTTCGTCCAGGGGAAGAGGGGATCTCGTCGTGGAGGAAGACAGGAGTCCGTTGCACTGCCAGGGAAGAAAACAGCCGCGGAGTTTCTCAGATACAAGGAGAGGTCCGGTGATTCGCGGTTCAGTGGTGAGTGGCTATCCGGCTGCCGGGGTGCTTGGCACGGGCAGTTCGACCACAAACCGGGCTGGGGTGCGAAGAAAGAAAGGAAAACTGGTTGTGCCCACCAGTCAGGGGAAGAAGCCTCTCCAGTCCAGAGATCTTCACTGTCGTCGGGAAGTGGTGAGTCGGTTCTGCAGGGCTCCACCGGTGGTGTCGTCGTGGTAGGTCGGCTCAGCTTCTCCCTCTTCGGATTCTCAGGTCCTGTGGTGACTTCTGAAGTTCCAGTCCCCAAAGCCCTGCTTTTATGCAGAAAACCCCCATTCACTCAGCCTAGCTGTCACTCAAACATGCCAAGTGGTGAGCCGGCCGGCTCACCACTTGGGCCAATCACACAAGAGTGCGACTTGAGTTACCAAGGTAACTCAGTCCAGGGTGTCTAAACCCCCTCCAACACCCCTTTGGTACCCAGACAGAGTGGCACCACTTTTGGAGGCTTCTGTGGAGAAGCCCGCCAAAAAGTGGAACAAAGGGCTCCACTTGGGTTGGAGTCACAGAAGAGAACACAAACGCCATTTTGGAATTGAGTCTTGGCAAAAAATACCAACCGGAGAATTAATATTAATGAAATAAACCGGCGGTATGTTCGAGGCTATGTGAATTAAATAATTAAGTTGGTAGCCTCGAACAATGTGAAAATCCCATAGGAAAATATTCGCGGTCGAATATAAAAAGTAGTTTCCACTGCCACCAGCCAAAACTCGATCAGGGGGGACGGAGACGTGCCCCCTCGACTAACAGACCCCGGGGCAATCGAATTGCCCCAACCAGTACGTCCACAATATGATGGTTTGTACTGGTTTCTGTTAATAATTTGGGACTAGTAAAGCCAATGGTGACTTTACATGCCCTGGGAGACAGTAGTCAGTCCCAGGGTATGGAGTCTATGGTGGGGTGTCACTATGACACTCCTGTGTTACTGCACGGAGGGTGCTGTGTAACACACATAGTAAAAACACATGAGACCCTATGGAGTAAAGGACCCCATAGCCCATAAAACACATTACCAGTCAAAGGAATACCATAAATCATGTCCAAGAGTGGGAGGAAAAAGAGTCTCACTCTTGGCAGGAGGAAAAAACAAACTCCAGAAATCCAGCAAAGCTGCTGGGGGACTCACTAGGTTAGGAAATTCAGCCTAAAGAGAGAATTCTCCCTAACATCTACAAAGATCCGAATCAAAACTCAAGGAACTAGAGCGTGAATACGCCTCTGCTCCCTCCCCGCCCAAGTTGGCACAGATACGGGCGGAATTGGAGAGCTTTAAGGCGCATGCCCTCAGGGAAATAAGATATTACGCACGACCCATTGCGGCTCGCAAATATGGCGAGGGGGAAAGACCCGGTCAAACTCTGGCCTGGCTGGCCCGGATGGAGGGGGGCAGAACCCGTATTGATAGTATTAGGGGCGAGGACGGCGTACGTCACTGGGCTGACCAACCCATTGTGGAGGCCTTTTCCGACTTTTACGCAACCCTTTACGCCCCGCAGAGTGAGCACAGTCCTTAGGATCTGGATCGTCTCCTCGATAATATCCCCATGTCCTATATATCTCCCGCCACCAAAGAGCAGCTTGACGCTCCCATCTCCCTAGATGAAATCACTGAGGCTATTTCCGCCCTCCCAAAAGGCAAGGCCCCCGGACCGGACGGCCTGACCGCTGAATTTTACCAAGAGCATTTCGCCCTACTGGCCCCGCGCTTGCATGAAGTATGGGACGAGTCGCTTCACCTTGCCACTCTCCCCCAGTCCCTGCGCGAGGCTATAATCACTGTACTCCTAAAGCCAGGCAAGCCCCCGGAGGAATGTGGCTCCTACAGACCTCTTTCCCTTATCAACACAGACACGAACATTTTCGCCAAGATAATTGCGAACAGATTCCTTCCCATCATGTCGTACCTTATTCACCCAGATCAAAGCGGCTTTGTCCCTGCCCACTCTACCTCCTTAAATATCCGTCGCCTCTTCAACGTCATGTCGATAATGGACCCTAACGCTAATGCGGTTGTGGTGACACTGGATGCCCAAAAGGCGTTCGACATGGTGTCATGGCAATACCTGTGGGCCTTGCTGGAAAAGATGGGAATTGGCCCATGCATGCTCTCCTATATCAAGCTACTGTACACAAACCCAATGGCCAGAGTCCTGGTTAATTCCCATATTTCGGCTCCCTTTGCCCTCCACAGAGGGACGCACCAGGGGTGTCCATTCTCCCCCCTACTATTTGCGATGGCTATCGAGCCAATTGCGGACAGTGTCAGAGACAAACACACGCGTAAGGGGATTCGTCTGCGTGACACACCTGAAATTATATCTTTGTACGCGGATGACGTTCTTCTGTATGTCAGGGACCCCTCAGTCCACTAAGACCGAATCATCCGAGAGATCATCAAAATTGGCACATTTTCGGCCTTCACTATAAACTACACCAAATCAGACATCTTCCCTCTCACGCCGGCAACCCCCCAACCATCATGCGAATTCCCACTCAGGTGGGCCCCAGAAGGCATCAAATACTTCGGGGTCCAGGTCTCACTGGCTAGGGCTTCCCTCTTGGCAGACAACTACACTTCTGCAGCGCAGTACGCGGAGGCAAAAATGGAGAGGTGGCGTAATCTCCCCCTGTCCTTAGCGGGAAGACTGTCCCTAATCAAAATGATTATAGTTCCAAAGCTCCTATACATATTTGCCAACGTCCCACTCTGGCCCGGGAAGCACTATTTCACAAACTTGCATGCAGGGTTCGCCCAGTTTCTGTGGCACGCTGGGGCTGTTCGCATGAAGTGGCAGCATATCACCTTACCATACGAGAGAGGGGGACTCAATGCGCCAGACATAGCACAATACTGGATAGCCGCACAGGCCCAACACGCGACCCATTGGTACAAACACCAAGACCCACCTCCGCATGTCAAACTCGAGATCCTGGCAACTGAGGAGATAAATGTCATGTCATTGATCCTCTTCCACTCGTACCAGTCTGACGCCCCGGCGGATCCAGTGTCCACCACTGTCAGGGCATGGAGACACATGCTGCAACCCCATTCTAACCTCCGTCTGTACTATAAATGGCTTCCCATATGGTCATTCCCAGGCCTTGCCCCCACGCAGGATAGGCTCCTCATGCAACACTGGCAGGACTTGGGGTATCGGGCGCTCTCTGACCTGTTCCCAGAGGGGAAATTTATCACCCCGCAGACATGGAGGCCATGGCACTCAGACTCACCACTGGAGTTGCTGCAGTACTTTAGGCTCAGAGCGGCTGTGCAGGACATGTGGCCCTCATACCCTGACGAACCCCCAGAGTCCACCGAAATTTGCCACATTGCTAATTCAGCGGGGGGTAGGGGCATGATATCCGCACTTTATAAAATGTTGGCTGAGCGCTCTGCGTAACCATCTTGCAAAGTTTGCGACGCTTGGAGCCAGGAACTGGGGTTGGTAATCACAGACGAGATGTGGGTCAAGATGTCTGCGCACACGCATAAGGTTTCCCTCAACTCTAGATTTAGATGCATACAATTCAAACTCCTTAATCGTCTGTACTACACTCCTCAAGCGGTTGGGAGGTTCGCACGAGATCAACCCCATGTTTGTCAGAGATGCAAATCCATCGAGGCGGATCACGCACACATGTTTTGGGCCTGCAGGGCGTTGGCCCCGTTCTGGGAGGCTGTGCTGGAGGCCCTCTCGGAGATGGTGGGATTCCACATAGATCCTGACCCTTGGCTGTGTTGTTTGGGAGGTGGGAGGGTGAGGGGGCTAGACGGGTTGTAAAATTCTTGAACATGAGAGCCATGGTGGCCAAGAGATGCATACTGCAGTGATGGAAGAGGCAATCCCCCCCTACACTAGAAATGTGGCTTAAGGCTCTCACCTGGACACAGGTGTGTGAGGAGGACTATATCAACACATTGCCTGTAAATGCTCGCCCTAAAAATATATGGACTGAGTTTTGTAGCTACCTGAACGCTAAAGCTGATCTGGAACTTTTATCCTCGCCTCCAATGCCGGATCGGGCAGAGGTGGAGGCTGTACTGTGACTCTCCCCAAGAGACTCGATCTGCTTTCTTTGAATGTGCCCGGTCTGCCGCTTATGTATTGATTGTCTGTCCATACCCTTGTTTATGCAATATGCTTTTGTTGATGTAATATGTGATCCACCTGCTACTGCTTATTGCCAATAAAGAGAAGTTTAAAAAAAAAAGAAAAAAGTTAAGAGAGGACTATATGTACATTTGCTGAACCTGTAAAGAATAGCTTTTGACTGAGAAATTAGAGCCTGCAATTTGGAGGTTATATCAGCTACATAGAGTACATTTGTTCTCATTGTTACTAATAGTCACCCCTAAGTATCTGTAGGTGGAGGTGGAAAGGATGCGTTCTTGGTCTAAAGTCCATGTAAACAACTTTCGTGTCTTAAGCTTGGAATTGCAGCATTCCATGACTTCGGTTTTTGCTAAAGTCATACTCATGGGGCCTCATTCCGAGTACGGTGCTAACCAATGGCGCTATTAACGCCTTGGTTGACGCCGTACCCGGACCGGCAGCGCCTTGGTGGTTGGCGGAATTACCGCCCCATTCCAAGGTTGGCGGGGCGGTAATTCCCCAATCCCCATTTACCCTTCCCCATTCCCATTCTTGCCCCATAGGGCATAATGGGAGTGGGGAAGGCGTCAATTACGCCACCGTAAATTACGGTGGCGTAATTAACATCAAGGTCCCTTAGCGCCATGGTATTTAACGCCTGCTAAAAGCAGGTGTTAAAAGCACCATGGCGCTAAGGGAACTCGGAGTATGGCGGTAAGGGATTACCGCCACCGCTCTCGTTAGCGGTGGCCGCTATCCCTTACCGCCATACTCGGAATGAGGCCCATGGTGTTTTCATGTACATAAAATGCTAGACCTCTGATTAATCCTTGTAATCCCATTTGGGCTTTTGAAAGTAGGATAACGTCATCCGCCTAGAGGACCCATGGGATTTAATACAGTCCTAATTTGGGGGCATCTGAGTTGATGTTAGTACATTTTTCACCCATGTCTAAGATAAAAAGATTGAAAATGGTGGCCGCCAGGATACACCCTTGCTTAAAACCTCAAAACATCAAAAGAGGGGTCGTAACCCGACCGGCAAGTGTAATTCTAATGCGTATTGAGGTATTGGAATGGAGCAAAGAGATCAATTTGACGAAGGAAAAAGGACAGCCCATTTTTGACAGTTTATGCTCGATCGATGGAATCAAAGGCCTCTCTGAAATCAACAAAGGCTATAAATAGCAGCTGTTTTTGTTGAGAACAGAGGGCCTTGATAGCAGTGATGGTGGCAATATTGTTGGCAGTTCCCTTTCCTGCAACAAAGCCGGTCTGAATCATATCCTGCATATTTTTTGATTTAATCAATTGATGCAGATCCCTTAAAATCAGGGATGCAAACATTTTCCCTGGTGCATCAAGAAGGGCGATAGGCCTGTAATTGGCTGGATTATGCCCTTCTTGAATATTGTAACAATAAGAGATCAGCACCAGGATTTTGGGATCTTTTGTGTGGACACAATTTGAGAAAATAGGTCAAAGAGACAAAAGGCCCACAATTCGGGGAGCTGCTTCAGGGAACTGCTTCAACATAGAGTTAGAGAGGCCATCAGGGCTAGGTGCTCTTGATCGGCTAGCTCAATGAATATAATAAAGGATATCATGAACAGAGAAAGATAACGAAAATGGACCTTCGAGTTTAGGAAAGGGCAATGATAAGATTGAATCGGGAGCTGCATAGAGTCGAGAGAAATGGGCATGCCATTGGATCGACGAGACATTAATTTGCATGCAACGTTGTGAGCGCTTATTGGTTTTATTAATATATTTGGTTTAGCATAGACTCTCCATCAGATTGAAACAAACTTGGTGCGCTCTTCTCCAATTTCTATATATCGTCTTGATAGTCTTTACAGTAGACATCACAGCTCAGTTGGTAATAGAAGGGCCAATTTTCTTTCTCTTCTAAATATTGTTTTCCTTCTTTACATGTCGAGATCAAAAATATGAGCAGTTGCGCATGAATTTCTCAGTTTGGCAATAGTCGCAAATTAATGTAACAAACTGGTTTAGTGTAGGCCAGACGTGATGAAAGGCTGGGACTTCAAGAACCCATCTTTCAGCACAGTGCTGAATTTAGTTAACTTGAATTCTGTCCAATACAATCGGTTCAGTGCACAATTTACCTGAACTGTGCCCGACATACTAACAGTAGTAATGTCAATGAAATGGAAATGAAATGATATTTTATTTATATTGCACTCGTACACAAGTGTTTCAGAGCGTGACCAGGCAAAAAGGGAAGGGAACTAGGGAGAAAAAAACAGAAAAACAGCGATCTCACTAGGCCCAGTGACATTTAAGAAAGCGCAAGTGCATGGAAAAGGGAAACGGGGGGAAAGTTCATGGAAGGGTGGGGCAGTGTAAAGTGCGAGGCAGAGAAGAGAAAACATAAATAAATATTAAATAGACTAAAAAAATAAATAAGGGCGATAAACCATGGTAGTGCAGCCAGCAAGTGGCAGGTCAAAGTTAGTCAGAAAGGTATATCTGATAAGTGCAGGAGAAAAGTGGGAGGGGGATTGTATGGGTACAGCTACAGAACCCTAGTGCAGATGGTGGCCTGGAGGCAGTGCAGGAGGGTGGCAGGGTGAGCAGGTACCTGGGACCGAATGAACAGAGGGTGGCCAGCTGCACGATGCCGAGAGAAGAAACAGGTCAACAGGGGAGAAGGGGGGCAAAGGCAGAGGCAAAGAGGAAGGTCTTGAGACGCTTCCGGAACCGAAGATGTTTTTCCTCAAGTTTCAAGGTGGCTGGGAGGCTGTTCCAAAGGGAGGCACCAGCCAAAGACAGAGATCTCCCCCCAGCCGGGGGTGCCGTTCCTGCTGCTATTCCATTGAAGATTTAACATTTCGTGGTCACTTTCAACAGTTGGTGAGATTTGGAAGCCAGTTAAAGAATTAAGCAGATTTCAGCTGACATAAATAAAGTCAATAGTCGCAGTGGAATTACCCCTCTTCCATGTTGGATGTCGAGAAGAGTTCTCAGGAAATGTCCCATTAACCATAATCAAATTCTTAGAGTCAGCAAAACTATTCCATCGTCTCAATCTAATGTTGGAAGAGGTTTTACAGTTATATAGACAGTATAGATTTAGGTCGCCAGCTAAAATTACGTGACTACATGGAGAGGTTTGAAGCATTCTCTGCAATAAGGTTTCAAGAGCTTCAAGAAATAGATCTGTAGTTTGTGCAACCGGGTTCCAATATACATTAATTATGTAGTAGTTGACTTGACTAATCTGTATTTGGACAAGCTGCAGATATGGGTTAGGTGCTTCATGTGCCACTGGGAAAATATATGGGCTAGTTCTTAAAGCAACCATAAGGCCTGACATCGGGCTACCTCTAGTTGAAGAATCACTGGATTTAAGATGACATAATGGCTATCCCAACTTTAATACACTGCCATTGGTCAGCACCATTGAGAACGGAACACGAGATACCCTATTGCTGGACGGAAAGGGGACATTCACATGATACCTGTTGGATGATGACCATCACAAACTCTGTAGTAGATACTTTGGAGGCTGGCAACCTCCCCAAAGCTCAAGAACTTACCATCTGATTGGTTCTCCCAGAAAGTCCACTCTGTTCAGTGTTCCTCTCCCACAGCCGCCTGCAGATGGACATCATTGGTCATGTGACCGGCACACTGGTACAGAGCCAGCCTCCCCGTTGCCGTACAGGGTGACTAGTTTGGCTGACCGCCATGTAATTACATCACTGTGTTCTAGTTATGTTGTTTTTGTCATGAGTCACTTAAGCCACACCCCCTTTGCAGATCCATGTCGTATTGGTCACATCAAGGCATAAAATATGCAGTGTTGCATAGCAATTTCTATGCAATTCTGTTGGTTTGCTAATTAAATTGACACTTGTCTAGCAAAGTTAGCCATATAAGTTACCCAGCTCAATGAAAGCACTGCTCAACCTGAATTCCTCTCTGGCTCTCAAGGCTCCCGCTACCCTCTTCTCTGTTCACTGCAAGTTCAAAGGGGCTAATGGAGAGAGTGCAATGGTAATAATCTCATTCACTCTTAAGTGCCAAAGGCCTGTGTGGGAGTACTAGGCAAGATTTATTTTCTTTTTCAAACACTTGAAAACCAGAATTAATCTGGATGATACTTTTATTAGCTAACTATATAATCTTTGGCAAAGGCCAGTATGTGTAACTTTATTAAAAACAGTCATGCAATTCCATTCCTAACAATTTAAGTTGTTGCATAATACATAACTACAGTTTTTCTTAAGTAAATCACTGCATTGTCCCCATGATTTACAGTAAAGTTTAGTGTATCTAAATCTCATTGTATCCACTAGATTATTGTTTGTTGGATAAATTGCATCAAATTGACGAGTGAATACTTTTGAAAATGTACATGATCCCATGGCCAACTGCTTTTAATGGCACATCTAGTTATGTGATCTGCTGGTTGCATTTATCTGTGCAACTAGTGTTCAACCGATGAGAGGTTTTATACCAGTTACCCCAAAATTGAGATGGCAGCAAACTACAATACTACAATATTCCTCCTAGTTTGACCAATTAACTGCCTGCTATGCCATCTACTCTTAAAGGGCCTCATTACCCGGTAGGCGGTGAGCCATGGCGCTACTAGCGCCATGGCTCATGCCGGTAAAATACTGGCACCGCCTTGGCGGAAAGGGGATTTACCGCCCCATTCGAAGGTTGGAGGGGCGGTAAATCCCCTTTCCGCCATTGCCCTTCCCCATTCCCATTTCTGCCCCATAGGGCTCTATGGGAATGGGGAAGGCGCTAATTATGGCACCGCAATTTTGCGGTGCCGTAATTAGCTCCGAGGTCCCTTAGCGGGTTGGATTTTAACGCCTGCAAAAAGCAGGCGTTAAATCCCCCAACCCGCAAAGGGACCTCGTAGTAAGGCGGTAGGGATTTACCGGTACCGGTATTTTACCGGTACTGGTAAATCCCTACCGCCATCCGTGTAATGAGGCCCTTACTTTCTTACTTTCTTTCCTCCAACATAATGAATACACAAGGCTAACTAGATGTTTATGCAAAAGAATGATCAAACGTTCCATCCAATTTGTATATCGACATATCTACTGCAATACAACACACTGTAGTTAGCCTCCAGATCTCACTTTGCTCTATTATGATTGCATTGTATATTAGCACCTGCAGGATAGAGCTGGCCAAACAGTTTTTTTTTTTTATCATATCTATTTTTTGTTGCACCTAACCTTTTACAGACACTCAGCCAAAGCTGGCAAAGTTCACTCGCCCACTCCCATTTGCAGCGGTAGTTTGAAACCTTTATGTAACATTGGGCCTCATTACGACCCTGGCGGAAGACCATGGTGCTATTAGCACCATGGTCCATGCCGGTAAGTTACCGACTCTGCCATGGAGAAAGGGGGAATTACCACCCCATTACAAGGTTGGCGGGGCGGTAATTCCCCCTTCCTCCATGGCCCTTCCCCATTCCCATTTTTGCCCCATAGGGTTCAATGGGAATGGGGAAGGCGCTAAGTACGGTGCCGCAAATTGCGGCACCGTAATTAGCACCAAGGTCCTTTGCGGGTCCCTACTTTAACGGCTGGTCTACACCAGCCGTTAAGGTCGGGTCCCGCAAAGGGACCTTGTAATTAGGCGCTAATAGGTTAACGGCGCCGCAGCCGTTTACGGCGCCGTTAACCCATTAGCGCCTGGGTCGTAATGAGGCCCATTGACTTGTTTGCAGTGCATGTCAAATTTATTACTGCGCTTAGCTGACAGCAGTGTGCCAAACATAAAGTGGGTTTGTAGTAACATGGACCACTTTACAGAAAGCGCATTTACATTGTCACCCGTTGCTATACGTCATGTGTATTTCTTTTAGGTCGAGCAGGTAAACTAAATTACTTAACTTGCAGGTCTACTAGTAGAATTTTAAAGCATTTGCAAGGCCTGATTCGTCTTTAATACCTTACTTCAACGGTACACAAAAATGCTGTATTGATGTTAATTTTATGTTTTGGATGCAAATAACCTCTAGTGACATTAAACATATTAGTACAACATTGCTAATGAAATGGGTGTGTTTGCTAATCAAGAACATTTTAATTAGCAAACTCTGATAATCAATTTCTGAAAATGCCTTGCATCAAGGTGTCCCAGGTTCAACCCGCCCGAGGAATTTCCCACTACGTGTGTTTATGATGGCACTCTTTTTGTCCTTCCCCTTCTTTAACTAGCCATAAGCCAGTATCTTGGACTGAGTACACCCAATGCATCATTACCCCCTACCGTTCCTGGTGAAGCCCTTTGTACGGGGCCTCTGTGGCTTAGAATACCTATGTTATTTCCCACGTAGCTGCCCCCACCGTCCCACTTCTTTATTCTCGCAGTTGGTAGGTGCGTGCCACTGTCTGTTGCTGAATTAGTACCTTTAATACATTCCCCTCTTTGATCGATCTTTCAATCAACATTTCTGTCCCTCTCATCCCTTCTCCCTTTTCATTGCACACCCACACCCTTACCCCGGTCATGTCCCCTTCCTCTGCCTATCCATCAAAACCTTTCCCAAAAATCAGTATCTTTGTTCCATCAGGTGATCACTTTACCCATAATGCTTTGTAATTTTCCAAGCCTGGTGGGGGCGCTGTGAAATTATTTCTACTTCATTCTCTCTTTCATACATACTGGGGTGATTGTCACCTAATACACTATTGACCTACATTTTCTGTAATGCCATTATTAACTGTTGTTATGCTGGTGGCATTTACACCAATGGACGATCAGATGACCGATGCAGGTGGTGATGAGGATCGCAACGAGCACATGGGCAGTTATCTTAAAAACTGCTATAAACCTGTTGGGTGCCCATGTAAATAATAAATCCAGCAAGGTTGCTGATTAAATGTCTTGTGTTTCTTTTACCATTCCCTCGTATATTGTTCTTATTTCTTCTACTGCGTCTGTGATTGTTCCATTTGCAGCATCATTAGCAGGAATTGCGGTACAGCACATGCTCCCTATCTTATGGAACACCCCTCTTTCCATCGCCGTTATAAGATCCAAAATGAAACGATTTTGGAGGGTCATTAATCGTAGGCCCCTTGCTCTTCACGCAGCGCTTTGAGTTCCTTTTCAGTTGCATTTGGCAGTTCAAGCATTTCGTAACACGTGATCTGCAACCACTTTGCATTGGCTGCTGCTTGTTGTACCCCAGGGAGCAGGAGAAAGGTAAAGAAGACAGATGCTGAGATGAACAATTTCAGATGGGGTGGAATTTTCTCTAGGCTATTGGTCGATTCTGCCGAGATGTTTTTTGCTGCTGGACCTTTTCTTCCTTGTTAACTGGTGCTTGTTGCATTTTCTCTTTGTTAGCAAACAACAAATTGAGTGGTATTAAGTCTGCGCAGGACACAACTAAGGTGAGATCATGGAGGGTTACCAGTGCGCACCCGCTTCCAGTCAGGTGGTAGCTGGGCCGTATGCTCTTGTTCCACACGCCCACCAGGTGTCCATCACAGCTGCAGTCCCCTTTTTCAATGCCACAATATCCATCGACCTCCTGCAATCAGTATTCATCCCCAGCATTACTGTTCCATTTGCTCTGAAACACAAAGAATACTGTTAAAGCGTGTACATAACTGTTCCAATTTTTTTTACATTCTGCATTTATTTTCACCACCACCCTTTTTTCCAAACCCACCAGTCCTTCTGTGCGGCACTGTGCCATTCCACTTTCCCATTTTCCATTGTGCAGCACCAAACCCGTGGAGTTCTTACAGTATATTCTTTTATGGACAATAGGCAGCTGTTTTCTCCTTTGTGAGCCCTCTGTTACATATTCCAGAACCAGGTGCTTCATCTTCTCCCCCTGGGCCATACTTTCTAGCTGTAAGACGTTGTCCTCATATACCTCCTCCCCCTCATCAATCCACTTTACTTCCACTGTATGCCCCTGGAACATACCCCATAGCTCTACACAATGCCATATGTACCAGACATCCTCCCTCTTCTGCTGTCACCTCTTGTGGCAAGAATTGCTTTGGCGTGCCTGTGAGGTATGGGATGAGTGAGGACACATAGCATGTACCATTGGTGCTCCTCTGCCACACCTGAGGCTAAGTCCACTCCCTCCCTGACAATTCTGTAGAATTATTTTGGGCTAGTTGTTCCTCGCTTAGTGTATGTTTGCCTATCACCACCACCTGCTGTGCCCAAGTTATCCTTATGCACTAAATGCCAGAAAAGAGGAAGGAGACAGAAACAAAGATGTAGAACAATACAACACTTTTTACATTTACCCCTTTAATACCACCCCCTCTTCCTTTCCCTCATCCATCTTCTTTTTCTGGTGTGAGTCTTCTGTAACACCTTATAATAGCATGTTAATGTAATTTGGCTAATACTCCTGTGAGAAACCCAAAGGTGTTGTCAGAATCCGCCTTGGTTTTGCCCACGAAGTGTAACCGACGCATTCTACCTAACAATATAACCCTGTGTATGGATGAAATAACCAATACCAAAGGATCTATTATTTGGAAGAATGGACCCAACGCGACCAGCAGATCACCTAAGAGAACCGGAAGGGAAAAAAGCAAGTAGCTAAACACTGACAACAGATGTTGGAAACAGGAGACTAAGGGCCTCATTACACGATAGGCGGTAACCACTGTTCCCACGAACAGACGGACATGAGCTAGTGCTAGATGTAAACACTGTAACATTCACCTTCCGCAGTGTATCACTGTTCTCAGTATGACCCGGCCAGCAGGGCCGGGGTGGAAAAGAACTGTAAAATGGTCCCCCGACAAAAGCAGAGCCCCCAAATACTAATGAGCAAACTACCTGTGATGAAACTCTTCTCTCCATGACCTTTTTGACTAAAACGTGTAACCTCCATGAAAATGGCAGAATGTGTTTATATGGTATTCTGGTTGAAGTACCCACATCCCCGTAGCTATGCGCAAATGGTAAAAGTGTCCCAGGGTTTTCATGTTATATGTTTCGCCGAGAAGAATGCACCCCAAGGTCCCATGCCATAACTGAACTAATGCTGCTAGAGTGCAAAGGAAGACAAATTCAACCCCATTGGGAGCTCATGTAAATGGTGCATGAAAATGCACAATATGTATTTGAATGGCCAAGCTCACCATGTGTCACTGCCATCAGTCTCATTGGCCAGTTGTTCCTGCATGCTCCACCAACCTTACTACTACCTCGCTTACCGTGCATGTATAGAAATGTAACAAAATGTTGTGGTTGTTAAATACTTAACATATAGTTATCAATTGCAAAATGGGTATAGGTAACGCATTTGAAATGGCCATGTAAAGGCACTAACAATGTAGAAAACATAAGCTTTGAAAAGACTCAATGAGTATTGTACATTATATGAATGTTTATGCCTCTTCCACATAATCTGCAACGCACGAGGAAAATACCATTGTGGGCATATCCAAGGCCATTCCCCCTTCCTCCCCATTGAAGCCTGCCAGACGGAAAGCAGAGGCCTGTGCTGCTCTGCTTCACCTCCCCCAATTCGGCTGGAGCCGCTTCAAACATTCACGTTCCCCGCAGCTCCCAGGGCCGCGGCCAGCCAACTGAAGTATTTACAACCCAGCAGTAAACGCAGGCCCGAAGGCGCCCTTTCTTAGGCTCCACGACCCACCAGCTCACCCCAGGTTAATGGCCCCTGTAAAATTAGGACACCCAATATTATAGCAACACTGTAGGAACACATTCATAATGACTTCTAACGAGACATGATAACTTGGACAGCTCGCCCCTTGCCCTGAGACCCAACCTCGCAACCTATGATACCCGGTGAACAGGACGATGGTAACCATGTATTGATGTATCACCAAAAGACCCCACTCTAGGAGCATTCCTCCTGTGTTGCATTAACCTTTAGAATAACCTATTGGAAGATTTACCGGGGAAGATAATATTGCAATATTGAATGAATGCGGTGTGCGTGGCCTTAGGGCAGAAAGCCAAGAAAGACGTTCATCACTGACACTGGTCATGGCTGGCACAACAACACCGCCTGGATGAGCCCAGCTGACCTGCCCGGCCCGGCCCGGCCCACGTGGGTAACCAGTGACGTCCACCAACCACGGCAAACCACATCACAGCTGCACCTATAGTTAGTCATTGCCACCCAATCCCCACGAACTTGTGCCCCCTATAGTGTGTAGGTTCTTATGACGCATTTTGTAAATATATACGCCTGTCTTTGCTATTGTCAGACAGAGCGCTCTCAGAGTTTGCAGAGTCCTATGCATGCCCTATTCTGACTTATATAAACTCCCATTAAGCTCACCCGCACTTTGTCTTAGCCTTATTCCCATCTTCGGAGAGTCCATTATTGTCTCTCATTGTGGGGAGAATCGTGCTATCTGTGGACGCTCGCCTTCAGTGGTGACCCCGACAGCGTGATTATTTTTCCTTAATATATATATCCCTACTGTCCCCTTTGGCACGAAAATCTCTGGTCGAAAAGGGATACGCACGTTGCGCCGGCTCCGGAAGGCTGCCCGCCAACGGCGACCGGTACGCTCAGAAGTGCGCACTCAACAGAGAGAGGGTACGGGATCCCGGTTGAAAAATACCCTTTGAGTACCGCTCCCTGGAGCCGGGGCTGACCGTTGAGCGTATGGCAACACTGCCTGGACGGACAACTACAAAAAGGACATAGAACAACGTAAAGTCCGAAAATTCAGAAGAGATACGTTGGATTATCTTCAGGATATAGTATACTCCTGGCAAGAATACTACGCACAAAACAAAACCGCACCAGGTAGAAGACCACAAAACCACAAAACACCAATACCGGGACAAGAACCAAGTGGATCCAGTAGCGAAATACCTACAAGTGGGGACGAAGTTATCAATAGGGAGAACGCGGAAAGTGGACCGATTATACATACATCACAAGAAGCGACTACCTCTAACGCACAAACCACTCCCTCGGTTTTTTTAGACAAAAGACTACGCGAAGAGGCAATAAGAAATCTAAGATCGCGGAACAAACCAAACAACTAGTTGTTAATATTTCATCAAACCACTATCCAAAGACCAAACGGACACATTGAACCTAGGTTTAACATTTATACCAACCCAGAATTCCAATTTGCTGGAAGAAAAAATCAATCTTCACAGACTGGCACGGAAAATGAGACTCAAAGTCTTTTTTGATTCACAAATGGGAATCAACACTACACAAGAGCCACATCAATACTTAGAAATGAAACCCAAGAGTCATTTCGACCCTCAAGTCAATAACATAACCATCAGAATGTTTGAAGAACAGATGATAAAAGATCTCAAAAGGGTTAATTTCACCAGAACAAGGAACTACAATACCAGGAGAAGGCAGAATGAAATCATCAAGAACCTTGCGGATGACAGAAGCCTGACCCTAAAACCGGCAGACAAAGGAGGGGCCATAGTTATTATGGACACTACATACTATGAGGAGAAGATTTTAGAGCTCCTAACAGATGAGAACACGTACATAAAATTTGAACAAGATCCGGTCAGAGAAATATCAAGCATTATTGAAACTACGCTTGAGGAAGCTGAGGACCAAGGATGGATTTCCAACAAGACTAAATTGTTTTTGATTAATGAACATCCTATTACTCCAATCTTCTATGGATTGCCAAAAATACATAAGAACTTGACAAAACCCCCCCTCAGACCGATTGTTGCGGGAACTGATAGTATCTTCAACCCACTAGCAGTTTATGTGGACAAGGCATTACAACCCATAGTCCAAACAACCACAACATATCTTAAAGATACCACAGATTTTCTCAATCACCTAGACACCTTAACAGATATTAACAGAAATGATCTACTGGTTTCGTTTGATGTACAGAGTCTATATACATGCATCCCACATCAAGACGGTTTGGAAGCACTCGAATGGTGTCTACTAAGAAATGAATGTGAAGCAAACAAAACCTTCCTAATGAAATTAAGCAAAATTATACTCATTAACAACTATTTCAGATACAGGACGCAGTACTATTTACAAGCATCAGGAACTTCAATGGGGTCAGCAATGGCCCCAGCCTATGCTAATCTATTCATGTACCATTTGGAGATGAAATGGATTTTGATACCAACAAAATTTAGCAAAAAAATCATCACCTGGAAAAGATACATTGACGATGTTTTCGTCATTTGGAGAGGACAACATCACGAACTAGAGGAATTCCTAAAATACATCAATTCAGGCCACGACAGAATCAAATTCACGATGGAAATTGGAACCCCTAAACTACATTTTTTGGACGTTGAACTAGAGATTGGGGAAGATGGGATAATCACCAATATTTATCACAAACCCACCGATGTTAACAACACGTTACACTTCAGGAGCCATCATCCGACGCATTTAAAGAATAATTTGCCCTACAGTCAATTCCTTAGACTAAAGAGAATTATCTCAACAACTGACACCCTGAGGAATGAAAACCTATTGATGACACAAAGATACAAGGAAAGAGGCTATCCAGAGTCTATCATCAAGAAAGCAGAAGAAAAAACACTCACATTGGAGAGGAAAGACCTCCGTATATCAAGAAATAGATCTAAGGAGATCCCATTTCTCTACGCTTTAAGATATTCAGCACAGAGTCATCACATAACAAGGATGATCAAGAAGAACTGGGGTATAATCAAATTGGATCCACAACTAAAGAGACTATTTCCTGAACCACCCATAATCGCCTACAAGAGGGGTCGGAACTTCAGGGATAGCCTAGTTAAAGCAGAAAGACCGAGAGTGGACAATCAAAGAACCCTCACCAAGAGGAAAATAGGTACGTTTGCCTGTCTCAGTTGTGGCAATTGTAACAACATAATGAAGGGAAGCTATGTAAGACACCCATCAAATGGCCAAAAAATCCCACTAAAGGATTTTGCCACTTGTGACACGAAATCAATCATTTATGGTTTAAGCTGCCCATGCGGCATTTACTATGTTGGACAGACACAAAGGAAAGCCAAGGAGCGCTGGAATGAACACAAAAGTAACATACGTACCAACAGTGTTAACTCACCTGTAGCAAGACATTTTTCCATAAAGAAACATAATATTTCTCAACTAAAGGTTGTGATTTTGGAAATTGTGAACAGAGCCCCAAGAGGTGGCAATCATGCCAGACGTATGAACCAGAGGGAAATCTTCTGGATAGAGAGACTAAACAGTCTAGCTCCCAATGGGATGAACGAAGATTACAGTTTAGCCTCATTTTTGTAACTAAATACTGTTTCCCCTGACCCAATCAGAAACCCAGTGTGGATACAATATCAATTGCTGTTAAATACATTTTTGAATTTGTTCAGTTCACTTAGGATGATTTTTTACTGACATAGGATGTATTAAGTTACAGACCATAGAATGTGAGCATGCTTCTCTTGAAATAGTAAACACACGGATGTCCAATATTCGATTAACTTTTGTCCGTGGTAAACAATAGATTTCCCAGAAGTTACATGAGACACTCCTCACATTTATCTTTCGACTCTTTTCACCTTTATTTCATTTGACTCAAACTCCCTGCACCAGTATAGATATACACCTATATACTATTGGTTAATTACACATTGTTTTCTAAAATATGTCCGTATGACGTCTGTTTTCCCGTCACACGCTGACGTTCTAAACATAGTGACGTCGTCACGCTTCGACGTGATGACGTCATAATGTAAATAGTGGCCATCTTTAGCGAAAACCGTGTAGAACGGTTCGAGCTACAGCACCGGCCATCTTCTCAGGAAGGAGGTAAGAGAATCCTTTGTAAACAGCTCCCCAATTGCATATCATGAGCCTAGAGGCCTTCACAGAATACTCTCCACAGAATGATCCCACCCCATTGTTTTCGTGTATCTAATATAGTATATATACGTGTTTTTACAGACACGAGTGGAGGAATCGCCCATTACTGCACTACCTCCGTACCTGAGGACTCTCTACATACCACAGCGACCCATTCCATGGATGTAGTAGCTTTTTACAGAAATACCGAAAGGTAATATTTTTTCTTAGATATTACATGACTAGATTTTCCTTCATGAATTAAGATCCCGTTTTTAATTGAGCTTTCCCTATTGTCTTTTTATCACATCTACAGGTTGAATAACCATTATTGGGCTGTTATTGCTATTGATAATAAATCCAGTTAGGATATTCCACATTGAACATCCAGGTGATTATTATTAAAAATTTCTCCCAAGAGTTAAATGACAGTTATCAGTGAGAATCTAAAATTTGATCATTGTATCATACATTATAGACGAAACAAAGATTAACGGCAATGAAGAGGGCTATCAATTCCTGAAGAAGGGGACACCCCGAAACGCGTCGAGAAAATATTCATCATTACTTTCTGTGGATATACCATGTGAAAAGCCTATTGTATAGAAAGTGTGATGAGTACCTTGTATGCCCTTGTATTATTATATTGAATGTAACCTCAAAATGAACACATTTATGTTATTATGTTTACAAAGACTGGATGATGAATGAATTGAAATTCATATCTATAACAATTAATTTAAAATTCAATTAAAACCGATGGTCCCCATCATTCTGTTTTATTATAATAGTGTCATGAATTAGCTTCTCTCATTAATTTCTTCTTTTTTCTGAAAGAAACTGAATATTACCATTGTATAGAAATATTGACTGTTTCTACAGTATAAAGGGTGTGCAGGGGACGGGAGAGTTCCACAATCTTGTGGACAATCTGTTGGATTAACACTGCCTGGACGGACCCAGTTCGGAGACTCTCGGTTCAAGACGGGCACGTGAATATTAAGTGCGAGCGACCATAAAGGGAGCAGGGGAGGAAAACAGGGCAGGGAACGAGGTTGTTTGAAAGGGGACACTTTGGGACTACTAAGAACCACTCTAGGCTTTCTTTACTTTTTCTTTGCATATGGCCATTAGGATCAAGAGGTGAAAACAGATAAAGAGACGGGAACCTAGCTCCGCGAGGGGGTAGAAGGCGGCGCCGCATAGTGCTATCTTGACTAGTACTGGGAATATATGAAGAAGTGGAAAATGAGATAAAGGTGTCTGGTAAAGGAAGACACAGTGAATACATTAGTGACTGCTATTCTTTCTATTCTTCTCTCTGGGTTGATGGGGAAAAAACAGGGTTAGTACCAACATTTTTTTTTTAAAAAAACAAAAAAAAGGGAAGATAACCTAAGTAAAAAGACGAGTTTATATCAAAACTACAAGACAAATTCATATCAGATTAAGAAAGAAAGGGACAGCTAGCAAGGGAGGAAAGGGATTACAAATTGAGCTGTGAATAACATGTGCCAGAACATATTTGTCACAATGAATGTGTAAAAGTGGTCATAATTGCATAATTATGGTGTGGTCATGGTAAGTGTGACCAGAAGAAATTTTACAAGGAAGAGCGCAATGCAGTAAAGTGACTGTTATTTTTGGGATAAATTTGCTGAAGATATTGGTGGTGTACGAAGGGTGGTTTGCTTTTGTATGTGCCCCCTAAAGTATACAGAATAGAGGCTGTGCGCGGCCATCGTATATTGTTCAGGTGGCGAAAACACACGCAGGTCCCCACACGCAGTGATACACAAATACTTAGATTTATCTGTTGATACATCTATCGAGCAACCGCGAACGATGGGGGCAGAGACACCATTAGCCCATATTTGTAAGAATCTGCCTGGGTATGCTGAACGTATTAAGAAATATCACGATCAGTGGATTACAGAGCTAAAGGGGGAAGGGTTACCCCAAATATGGCCAGAAGGGGGATCGTTTGACAAGAGTGTCCTAGATATGGTAGCTACATGCATTTGTTTAAAATACAAGGGGAAGCAGTTACCTAATGGGAGAGAAATATTAGATCTATGGAGATTGTTTGAAGAAGTAGCCCCGCCCAAGAAAAGGGAGTTAGGTACTGATCTGCCACCTACCTCTGACAATCCATTGCTGATACCAAAAGACGACAAGGTGTTGCCAGAAGGGGAGTCACCAGTAGAGGTAACTAGGTTGTACCCAATACTAAATAAGCCAGTGCCCGCAGAAGGATACAGTGACTCAACATATGTACCCCCAACAACAGTCACTACGACTCGAGGGCCAACAGCACCCCCACCGTATGAGAGTCATAGAGAGCGCGACCAGGTAAGTACACCAATAGTGAACATAGAGAAACTAACAAAAGACTTAGAGTCTAGGCTCTCTGTAGCAAAAGACGAGCTCTCGAGGATAAAAAGCATATGTGAACAGACTGCGACTAATGCTGCTAGGTCAGAGCTGACATCAAGAGCACAGAGTCATGATAAAACCATTGATGAAGGGTGGAAGAAGGGGGAGATATTGTTTAGGATACAAGAAGAACCAGCCCGAATAATTGAACTGGAGGAGAGGGAGGAGCGTACTGACAATGAGATAAGGACCACAGGAGGTAGAGATGAGCTATTGTGTGATATAGAAGAGGACTTAGAGGAGAGTGAAAGATTAAGCATGGCAATGGGAGGAGGAAGTGAGGGGGTGGATGGCGCCTGTCCAGGGAGAACCATGGAAGAAGAGTGGACAGGACGACTAAGGAATAGGTTGGGGAAAATGGCACCACTAGGAAAGAACGGAATGAAGGTGAGTACAGATAAGACAACAAAGGGGAAGTTACAACTCCCACTAATACACAGGGGAGGAGGGAGGCTGAATTACATACCCTGGGCTCAGATGGATAAGGCCAATCTGTTAAAGCTATTACCACCGCTATCAGGAGGGGCAAGCAAGTGGATATATGCATTTGAGAAACACACAGCCGGGGTACCTCTAGCAATAGGTGATGTGAAAAGTCTGCTAGTATCAGCAGTCGGGGATCAAGCTGACAGAGTATGGGTAAAGGCTGGCTTCCCGGGAGCCACGTTAGACTGCGATCGCCATGATGGTGCCTCTTTTAACACAGTACGTGCAAGGGTGTGGGATGCATTAAGAGAGACTTTCCCAGACACCCCAGATTTGCAGTCAGTCATGCAATGTACGATGAATGATGGAGAAGATGCTATGGATTACATTTTGCGGGTCCAGGAGATGTGGAGAGCGGAAACGGGCACGCCCTGGTATCAATCAACGTCATTATTTTACTTTATAATAAAGAGAGGGCTCCCTAAAGAGGTACAAAAGGCACTTGACAAAATTGCAGGTATTGAAGCAAAAGGGTGGTCCGAAATACAGAGCATAATAGTTCACCACTGTAAACGAATAAAAGAGAGGGAAAAGGAGATAGCGCAAAAAAGATTGGCAGACGAGGCAAAGCTAGTACAAACAAAACTGGTGATGGTCGCTGCAGCAGTAGCCGTGCTCCCACACAGCAGGGAGGGAGAAGAGGAGGAGGAGGGGCTGGTAGCAATACAGGGGAGGATGGCAACGAATTGGGCAGGAGCAGGGCAACCACAGGGGAACGAGCAGGAGCAGAGTGGAGGTCCGCAGTGGCAAGATTGGGCCCCTCGAGGGGGACGAGGTGGGTACAGTGGTCGCAGAGGGGGTGGACAAGGGTACGGGGGAAACAGAGGAAATGGATGGCAAGGTCCCAGAGGTGCGCAGGGAAGCTGTTGGAACTGCGGGAGGTGGGGGCACTTTTCCAGAGAGTGCAGGAATAGATCAAACAACGGATTTCAAGAGATGGAACACTATGGCAACCCTCACCCGGGAAGCCCATATGGTCTTCCAATGGGACGACAACAGAGGGAACAAGGACAGGGGTACCCAGAGCAAAGGCAAGCGCATCATTACAGAACACAGAATCACCCACAAAACAACGATAATATGCACTACACCCCAGGCAACCCTTTCGCAACGAATGCCAATGGAACACCAGCCCCAGCCCCCTATAGTGGTGTGTCAGTAGTTTCAGGAAGCATCTTCAGCCAGGGGGGGACAATGAGACAACCAGCATAGGACAGCCCACAGAGAACACTTGCGTGTCCTGTTCTATCTACCACCTACGATGCAGTGGAGGAACCATTGGTAGGGGCGCAGATAGGAGACAAGCAGTTCATATTCATGGTGGATTTGGGAGCCGAGAAATCATGTATCCGTGAGGGCCGGTTTCCGTGATCTAACCGGAAGTTAGAGACGCAGGGGTTCTCTGGGGCTGTAATTGAAGTTCCTTACACAGAAGATTTGGATGTGACAGTGGGGGGTAAAACGGTAAAGACACCCTTACTGTATTATGAACAATCGCCAATAAACCTGATCGGAAGGGACCTTCTTAGCAAGCTTAACATGACAATATCATTTACAGAAAGAGGGATAGTGTGCTCAACACCAGGAATATGCCCATTACGCGTAATGCTGGTGGTGCATGCTCGGGCAACAGCACCAGAAATATGTGGCATGCCAGTGGACGAAAGAATGTTCATCGAAGGTTTAAAAACACTGGCCCAAGTAGTTCCCGAGCTAAAAAAGTTAGAGTGGAGAATACCCGCAGAATTTATCTTCCGCCCAATAGTACGCCCAGACATAGCACCAGAGTCAGTGGTATCCTTAGACCTGCATGCTGTACGTATCATCAAAAAGGATTGCAGTAATTGGGATGGACATAGATGGGTGTGAATGGCGCACTGTACTGTGCATCAATGCTGATATTGCTCTACGAGACTTATCTGATGAGGATCTCTTTTCTGATGCGGCGAGTGATGGCGAGATAATAATGGAAATAGCAATGCCCTGTGACAAGTACCCGTCCAGTTGATGGCAGTGGTGGGAACGCCACCGTCCTTTTTTGATGATGACATGCGACTGGTGCCAAACAATTTGTGGACAACAGGCCCCCATGATGTAGGTTTGTTGCATGGAGTGACACCAGTGGTAATAAAACTCAAACGAGGGGCAATTGTGCCCCGAGTGAAGCAATACCCATTGTCCCGCGAAGCTGAAGAAGGGATAAAAGAGACAATAAATGCATTGCTAGCACAGGGGATAATAGTGCCCTCAAACTCCCCATGTAACACCTGTATCTATCCGATCAAAAAAGCAAAGAAAGGGGCTTGGAGGATGATCCAAGATTTACGCCCCCTAAATGACGTCATACAAAAAGAATTCCCTTTGGTCCCGAACCCTGCATCCATAATGTGCAGCATCCCAAAAACGGCATCATATTTCACAGTGGTTGATTTGAAAAATGCATTCTTCTCCATCCCCTTGGCGGAAGAAAGCAGATACTTGACAGCATTCACATTAGGGGGGAAGAGATACGAGCATTGCAGGCTACCTCAGGGGTACTGTGAAAGTCCAAGCATTTTCAACCGCATACTACACGAAGACCTGGGTAATTTATCAGTTGAAAGCACGATCATTCAGTACGTAGACGATTTGCTCGTCTGCGCACAGAGTGAAGAGACGTGCAGAAGAGACTCAGTAACGCTCTTGACGCTGCTGGCAAATAAAGGGTACAAGGTGGACAAGGGGAAGCTACAGTACTGTCAGTCAGAAGTGCTGTACCTAGGACAGCTGATATCAAAAGACGGGAAAAGAATAATACCTGACAGAGTAGAAGCAATAAGGTCAGTGAGAGAACCAACCACAGTGAAGGAGATGCAGAAATTCTTGGGAATGTGTAACTATTGTAGAGCCTGGATACTAGATTATGCAGCCTACACCAGGCCATTACTGCAAGCACTCAAGGAGGCCCAGCAAGAGAACAGGAAAATAGAGTGGTCAAAAGAAATGAGTGACTCGTTTGGGTTGCTAAAAGAGCTGATCTCGAGTGCTCCAGTACTCGCCAATCCTGATTATGAGTGCGAATTTTACCTGTTCTCACATTGCAAGGGAACTCTTATGACAGCTGTACTGACACAAAAGACTTCCCTAGGACACAAACCATTGGCTTACTATAGTGGCCCATTAGATGCAGTGATGCAAGGCCACTTCGCGTGCAAGCAGTCTCTCGCCGCGTTCGCCATTGAGAAAAGTGCCACAATAGTAATGGGGTGCCCTGTCACGTTGTTTGTAGAACACTCATTATTTGCAATACTTGAAAGATCAAAAAGCACACTGACCACACAGCGAGCAACTGCCTATGAGATAATATTGTCTAGCGCCAATATTCACGTGGTAAGGTGCAGGACAATAAACCCAGCAACATTCATCACAGAACCATGCACACTAGAGGACATGCAAGAACACACTTGTGCAACATACACAGGGGAAACGGGGGAGGGCACGGTGGTGTGTGAAAATGCCCTGAGCGAGGGAGAGGTGTACTTTGTGGATGGGTCAGCGTCGATTGACATGGACACAGGAGAGAAATATGTGGGACTAGCAGTAGTGAGGCTAGAAGAAGGTGAGTATGAAGTACTAGTACAATATCGCCTTCCGTCCCATTTCTCAGCCCAAGCAGCAGAACTTATCGCCCGAATAGAAGCATTACATGCAGCTAAAGGATGTGCAGTAACAATATACACAGATTCAGCCTACATGACGACAACCGTACACGGAGGTCTAGCCCGGTGGGGGCGGAGAGGGTTTCGAAGGGCAGATGGGACCACAGTGCAACACGCTGAACTGTTGAAGGAATTGATTGAGGCCCTAAAAGATCCAACAGTGGTAGCAATAGTGAAGTGCCAAGCACATACGTCCAACACGGACGTTGTGTCTTTGGGGAATGCGGCAGCAGACGCTGCTGCCAAGGAGGCTTCGTATTTTGAAAAACATGGAACAGGCGAGTACCTATTGCAGCGCCAAACGAACGAAGAGCTTCCAGAAGGATACAATGCCATGCCCATATCACAAATACTAGAGCTACAGGGGGGTGCCAGTTGTGACGAACAAAATGGTGTGGGAAAAAAGGGGGTGCAGCCAATCGGCAACAGACTTATTGTGGCGCCAAAATAACTCAGGAAAAGTAGTAATGCACATCAAACTGTTAGAGATAGTATTCCAGCAATTACACTTTCCAGCGCATAATACTAAACAACACATTGCAGCAGAGATACAGGAAGATTGGTTCGTGCCATGTCTCCAGGAACACATATATAGATTGACAATGGAGTGCACAACGTGCCAAATATATAACTCTGGGATGACCCTATGGACACTCAGGGGGACAATTCCAAAACCAACAGGGCCCTTCAGAGAACTGCACATTGATTATGCAGTCATGGGGGAGAGGTGTAGTGGGGCACGCTACATGATAGTATTTGTATGTCCATTTTCCAGGTGGGTGGAAGCGGGTTCATGTGCACAACCTGATGCTAAGAGCGCTGCAAAGTTCCTAGTGAGGGAAGTGTTCCTGCACTGGGGAATTTGCGATGTAATTCACTCAGACAACGGCACTCATTTTGTGAACGAGCTCTTCAAAGAAGTGACCGCGTTATTGGGAATAAAGCATAAACTGTGCTCGATTTATCATCCTCAAAGTAACAGCTTTGTCGAAAAGATGAACGGTCTGTTAAAAGGGAGATTGTCTAAATTGTGTTTTTCGTTGAAGAAAAACTGGATCTACTGCTTACCCCTTGCACTGTTTGAGCTGAGGAATCAGCTGAGTAAGGATCACCATCTGTCCCCGCACGAAATTGTGATAGGGAGACGGATGCACACAGCACATTCCCCACTGCGCCAACACTCAGATGCACACAGAAGCGCCACAATATTAGGAGATGAATTCACAGAATACCTGAAGAAGCTAACTAGGGCAGCGCGTGCAATCTCAGGGCAGCTCTCACCACCATTCACAAGGGAAGAAGGGAACACAACGGTGTCCCTTGCGGAACCTGAAACACAGGTACAATTAATGCCAGGAGAGTTCATTTATGTCCGGAGCTTTGTGCGGCGGTGGAATGCCCCAAGGTTCCATGGGCCGTACGAAGTAGTATTTTGCACACCCACAGCTGTAAAGGTAAAAGGGCTCAAATATTGGATACATTTGACAGATGTGTGAAAGGCATATAATAGTGTACAGGAAGAGATGGACGGGAAGGCACAGACAACAGCAAACAAAAGTAATGAAAATGATGAGTGAACGTGAACAAATAAATGGAGGAGTGTAACTGATAGATAAAACTGTTAACGAAAGAATTCTATTACATGTTATTGATCGAGATAAATAAAAAAAAAAGAAAAACCAAATGTGTTTAAGTGAAAATAACGGTGTAAAAAAAATATATATATATATATGTATTGTCTGCTCCCTTCTCTGTGCATTCCCCCCCCCCTCCCCAACCATCGCCTTTTATGACCTCCTGGTACATACAGTGCCAACAAAAATGTTTACATGCACGTACTTAATGCACTTTTATATCTCAAACAGGAACTACCATGGCAACAAACGGGCAGCCTGCAACAAATAGATTGATTAGATATAGAGACGTTTTAGCTGAGTATGAGTGTGGGTTGTCTGTATGCATTACAATATTTTTTACAATGATGTTTGGCTTGGTTACTTATTGGTCTATAGCGTCGAGATGAATGAGGGGGGAGGGAATAACGGGATTAATGTAACAAATCAAACCACAACTGTAAATACTAAAGAAGGTGATGTTTTAGTGTGGGACGGATCTAAACTTGTATGGGGATATTACACGACACCGCCCAATGTTGCTACCTCGCCAAATGAAAGACTGCAGGAAAAAATGCGAAACAGAACAACTTCCCCGCCAAAAGCATCTGATTACAATGCCCACAGTTTAAATGATCGCAACCCTTCTGTTATATCATGGCTGTACAACACCCCCACCAGCGTGCCCACCCCCACAACAGAAAACACACTGCTTGATATTATAAAGAAAGAGAATGAAGAGATGACAGAGAGATACAAAGCATTATACAATGAATGGGGAAAGGGGGGTGGAGGGGAGAAAGGGGGGCCTACACTGTTCCTCGCCCATGAAGCTGGGAGATATCTTAGAAATAATAGGAGGAAAAGGGAGGCGGGAAGGAGGAAATACGACGAGTATTACGGGTTGGGACTCGACAAGATGGAAGACCCACGACACCCCCACCAGACAAATAAATGGTATGCAGACATGAGTGCAACCGCAAAACAGACAACAAATGAGAGTTGCTATGTCTGCTCCCTCATTCCCCATGCTTCAGGTACACCAAAAGTATTGTTGCCAAAGAGTTGCCTATTGTGGATGCCCAATGGCCCTCATTAGGACCCTGGCGGAAAGGGGTTTACGCCGGCGTAATGCATGGCGTACCTTTCCGCCCGACTACGAGTTCCCGTAGCGCCATGGTGATTTTTACGCCTGCTTTTTGCAAGCGGAAAAATCCATGGCGCTACGGGACTTGTTGTTAATTACGCCACCGTAATTTACGGTGGCGTAATTAACGCCTTCCCCACTCCCATTATACCCTATGGGGCAAAAATGGGAATGGGGAAGGGTAAATGGGGATTGGGGACTTACCGCCCCGCCAAGGTCGGAATGGGGCGGTAAATCCGCCAACCCCCATGGCGGAGTTGGCAGCTTAGCGCCATGGACCATGGTGCAAATTGCACCATGGATCTCCGCCAGGGTCGTAATGAGGGCCAATGTCTCCTTCATCTCACGTTATGTAGAATTAAGAACACCTTGCAGGCACACGAGGTAACTTTTAAAATGCTGCAGAATGAGGAGACCTGCTATCCGAAAGCGGAAGGAGTGATATGTTTGGAAGAACCATTCTTTATAAAACAAGGGACATTATTTTCAGAAAATAAGTGGAAAAATGAAGAAATAATGTGCAAAGCTGAAGCGCTGCAAGGTGTGGCACCAGAGAAACTGCAGTGGATAGAGAAAACATGCACACCAGTATGGAAGGAGCACATCTCAAAATTGACTTGGGTGACGGCCATTGAAAAGCCCTTCAAGCTACAGAAAGAAATAAACTATGAACTGTGTTTCAAGGGAGACGGGAAAGCTATCATGGGGGTAAACAAAAATTGCAACAAGACCCTCACCATCCCGGATATGAGAAAAGGAACAGCGGCCCTCATGGACACTTATTGGGTATGTGGCAACCAGGCATACCTGCACCTCCCACAATCCTGGAGTGGCAGCTGCTCATTGGCCACCCTACATTCCGCACTAATGGTGATACCGGAAAGCCACATTGATGGGAGCAAGAAAATGCGAGAGACCCCTCAGCAGAATGAGGCCCAACCAACTGCAGAATCACAAGTATATGTCCTGTCTTCCGGTAATAAGGGGGAGATGCTATCACGAAACAGACGATCATCGAACTACATATCAAAAGCATCCTCAGAGCTACTGGCACAGATCCTGAACAGATATCGATTATTCAGCTCTGCAGAGACTTTCTTTGCCTCACTCATCCCTAGCATCCAGGCACGAGCAAATGCAAAATGGCTCCAAATTACACGCTGGGAGCTGATCCAGCTGGCGAATGACACTGAAGAAGGATTTAACATAATAAAAGTGGAACTGCGAGCACTGCGACTAATGACCATGCAAAATAGGTATGTCTTAGACCTGTTAACAGCGGTGGATGGAGGTGTTTGCAGAAAAATTGGAAGTGCCTGCTGCACTTTCGTACCTTCCGAAGACGCAGATAATGGTTCCTTATCCCACGTGATCGAAGCCGTACATAACCTAGGAGAAAGAATGAAAATGGAAGGTGGAGCAGAAGCAAGCACATGGTTCGACCACATCTTCTCCTGGGTCCCATCATGGCTGGGAATGACTGTTACATTTTTGATGCCGACAGTAGTGTTCCTCCTTTTTATTTTTTGTATGTGCCAGGTGGGCCTTCGATGTTGTGCAAACGCAGTACCAAACGGTGCAATGATGATGGTGACAATGGGCAACGCTCGCGGTACGATACAACATATGCAGGAAGTAGAGGTACAAACAGGAGCAGACAACACACCAAGATTCCAGATGGTGCCCATGTACCACAGCGGAGATGTAGTAGACAGGCTGTGGCACACTACAATTAAAGAGCCCCGTGTACTTGAATGGTATGAGGAGGTGTGGGTGGATTTGGAAGAGGATGAAGGTTGTATATATCTGACCTGCCCCCCGGACGAGTATGCTAGAAGGGGAGAAAGCCTGCGAGGAGTGTGTAGGGCATGGATGCCCATAAAAGGCACCCCTGCATGGGATGAGGCTGTAGCTGAAGAAGAAGAAAGCAAGAGGTTGAGGGAGTTACAGTATTCGTTACTTAAGTAACGAAAGGGGGGAAATGTATGGGAGGATTGGTCCAAGAGACCCCCCTCCCCTGCAGCCTCTCCCCCCTGTGAAGTCCATGGCTCGTCGGGGGTTCCCCCTGCCACCAGGGCCCAGGTGGCGGGTGGACCACTGGCTGAAGACATTGACCAAACATGCTGTATTAAGCTAGGTCCCGGAAACCATTTTGATGAAATCAAAATGGCATGAGCCCTGTGCACCACAGCGCGGCCCCCACCCATGGAGAGTCTCACTTGTCCCTGCGGCCGCAGCTCCCTGGCAGATCCGCTGAGAGCCCGTTCCCACGAACAGACGGACATGAGCTAGTGCTAGATGTAAACACTGTAACATTCACCTTCCGCAGTGTATCACTGTTCTCAGTATGACCCGGCCAGCACGGCCGGGGTGGAAAAGAACTGTAAAATGGTCCCCCGACAAAAGCAGAGCCCCAAAATACTAATGAGCAAACTACCTGTGATGAAACTCTTCTCTCCATGACCTTTTTGACTAAAACGTGTAACCTCCATGAAGATGGCAGAATGTGTGTTTATATGGCATTCTGGTTGAAGTACCCACATCCCCGTAGCTATGCGCAAATGTTAAAAGTGTCCCGGGGTTTTCATGTTATATGTTTCGCCGAGAAGAATGCACCCCAAGGTCCCATGCCATAACTGAACTAATGCTGCTAGAGTGCAAAGGAAGACAAATTCAACCCCATTGGGAGCTCATGTAAATGGTGCACGAAAATGCACAATATGTTTTTGAATGTCCAAGCTCACCATTTGTCACTGCCATCAGTCTCATTGGCCAGTTGCTCCTGCGTGCTCCACCAACCTTACTACTACCTTGCTTACCGTGCATGTATAGAAATGTAACAAAATGTAACTTAACATATAGTTATCAATTGCAAAATGGGTATAGGTAACGCATTTGAAATGGCCATGTAAAGGCACTAACAATGTAGAAAACATAAGCTTTGAAAAGACTCAATGAGTATTGTACATTATATGAATGTTTATGCCTCTTCCACATAATCTGCAACGCACGAGGAAAATACCATTGTGGGCATATCCAAGGCCATTCCCCCTTCCTCCCCATTGAAGCCTGCCAGACGGAAAGCAGAGGCCTTTGCTGCTCTGCTTCACCTCCCCCAATTCGGCTGCAGCCGCTTCAAACATTCACGTTCCCCCGCACCTCCCAGGGCCGCGGCCAGCCACCTGAATTATTTACAACCCAGCAGTAAACCCCGGCCATAAACGCAGGCCCGAAGGCGCCCTTTCTTAGGCTCCACGACCCACCAGCTCACCCCAGGTTAATGGCCCCTGTAAAATTAGGACACCCAATATTATAGCAACACTGTAGGAACACATTCATAATGACTTCTAACGAGACATGATAACTTGGACAGCTCACCCCTTGCCCTGAGACCCAACCTCGCGACCTATGATACCCGGTCAACAGGACAATGGTAACCATGCATTGATGTATCACCAAAAGACCCCACTCTAGGTGCATTCCTCCTGTGTTGCATTAACCTGTAGAATAACCTATTGGAAGATTTACCGGGGAAGATAATATTGCAATATTGAATGAATGCGGTGTGCGTGGCCTTAGGGCAGAAAGCCAAGAAAGACGTTCATCACTGACACTGGTCACGGCTGGCACAACAACACCGCCCGGATGAGCCCAGCTGACCTGCCCGGCCCACGTGGGTAACCAGTGACGTCCACCAACCACGGCAAACCACATCACAGCTGCACCTATAGTTAGTCGTCGCCACCCAATCCCCACGAACTTGTGCCCCCTATAGTGTGTAGGTTCTTATGACGCATTTTGTAAATATATACGCCTGTCTTTGCTATTGTCAGACAGAGCGCTCTCGGAGTTTGCAGAGTCCTTTGCATGCCCTATTTTGACTTATATAAACTCCCATTAAGCTCACCCGCACTTTGTCTTAGCCTTATTCCCATTTTGGGAGAGTCCATTATTGTCTCTCATTGTGGGGAGAATCGTGCTATCTGGGGACGCTCGCCTTCACCGCCGGTATTTTTCCATGTCCACCTTGGTGGATGGCGGAATTACCGCCCTACTCCAAGGTGAGCGGGGGCGGTAATTCCCCATTCACCAAGGCTCTTCCCCATTCCCATTTTTGCGCCCATAGGGCATAATGGGAATGGGGAAGGTGCTAATTACGGTACCGCAAATTGCGGTACTGTAATTAGCTCCGAGGTCCCTTTGCGGCACCCTACTTTAACGGCTGGTAAAACTGGTAAAACCAGCCGTTAAAGTCGGGTCCCGCAAAGGGAACTCGTAGTAAGGCGGTAGGGGTTTACCGGTACCGGTGCCCTTACCGGTACCGGTAAACCCCTACCACCTATCGTGTAATGAGGCCCTAAAACAATGCAGGCTCAAACCAACCTGTGTGACAGATACAGGTAAGTCCTGGAACAGCCGGGATTAAGATGGGAAGTCAAGGTAATTGAACTCAAGATGGATCTGGGAAAGCTAAGGCAAGGATACAATTAACTAAATGATAGAGATTTTAGCAAAGATACAAGACGTGATTTGAATGAGGTTTTGTTGGGGGGTCTTACTGTGTTTTGAGAAGGAAATATCTTGATGCACTACAGAATAGCCCACTTATGGCAAAACCCAAGAAGCACTATGCGACCAGGAACTATTCCCGACGGCACGAGTACGTCTAAGGGCAGGAAGTCCTTTTCTTTACGCGACGGCACGAGGACGCTCCTGGTATACCCCAACTGTACGCAGAAGTCTCTAGTCCGTATGGGGCACACACAAGGAGAAAGCTTCCGGGTTTGCCCAAGTGGATGTTGATGGCAGTGCTACAAGAAGGTAGCGTAGATCCAGACAACAGTAAGTCCTTTCTGTGAAATGTGGAGGAGATGAAAACACGAGCGCGTGGTCCAGGCAAAATGGCTGGGAGTCTGTTTTCAGATGTTGCAAGCCCGTAACAGTATTCCTTAACACGGTGACAAACGGTAAGCAAAAATTAATCCAGGGACGCAGTCCAAGTCGGCAACCAGGAAGTCAGAAAATCCAAACGAGGCACAGGTAGGGAGCAGGCAAAAGGAGTCCAGAAAACAAGGCAGTAGTTCAAGAACACAGGATAGTCAGGTAACAAGAGCAAGGAAAGAACGTACTTCAACAAATTCAGAAGCACTGAATGAACATTCTGGAGGAGTTAAAAAAGGAAAGCACAGATCACATGATTGGGACGTAACGTGTGCGTGCGTGGAGAAGCTATTGTGCCTGCCCTAGATTCCATGGTAACCACCACCTTCGGTTATAGAAGGTCTGATCTTTGTCTGCTACGTATTTTCTTGAATGAGAGGTATGATATGGAAATGGTTTTGTCTTTTAATGTGTTTTGGCAGGGCAAGAACGTGGATGTTAGGATGGGAATCTGAGGGGGCGGAACGGCGGTATGAACCAGGAAGAATTATCGAACCTGGCATGCCGTCCGCATTCCTGACAGGTGTCTCACCCGCTAGTCCCTGGGGATATGTCATCCAGGTGGCGAGGACACGGCCATCGCTTTTGGATCCAGTTCTTGTGGATGGATCAGTCTGGGAGGATCACCTGGGTAAGGGGTCTTCGGAGAGTGGAAGTGGGACACCGGACAGCGAGCCGCAATATCCCCTTCCCTGTGAAACCTTTACCCCACCCTACCAAGTAGGATACTTAGGAACTCAATCCCCCTCCCTTTCCCAATACGGACTGCTCACTACAAGAGACAACGGACTAACACCTGAGCCGTATACCTGACATGTCCCAATACAAAGGTCAGACAGGGTCAGGCAATTACTGCTAACCATTACACACACCTGACTTCCCTTACACTTCTACACACGGATAAAAGGCGGAACACGAAAGTACACTCTGAGCAAGGCAAAGCACACTAGGAATCAGCAGTTCCAAAAGAGCAGTTTAATACAAGACAAAAGACAGCAAAACCAAAGGGGATTGCAAGCAGGGGAGCGCCCTTGACCTTTTCAACGGAAGACCGTTATTTTCATGAGCCTTCAAGAATAGGAAATGTAAGACCAGGAATCAAGGCTGAAGAATCTTGTATTGTGTGTCAGAGGTGCCTGGGGCTCTCCTGCGTCGATATTCAAGGCGGGGAGAATCGTGTTGTCGCCGTGGTACTGTCCATGGCTCCTACAACAAGGCAGCACCAGTGAAGTTGGCACAGCCGGTGAGTGGGGAGACTGATACCAGACCATTCTATGTTAAAGCCAAGGTTGCAAGCGGCAACATTGTATGATGAAAACTGAAGAGAACAGTGTATGAGGCATATGTGACAAGCAACGCCAACACAATTTATATCAGCAGATGAGTGATTATACTTCAAAGCCAAGATATGATACCATAGACAGAGTGGTCCAGCACCACATGAGTGCTCATTCGAAAGTCTCTGTTAGGTATCCATCTGAAAGGTGGCAAATGTGAAGAGTGATAAAGAATTATGGAATCGAAGTGATCCTGCAATGGGTCAAGTAAAACCCAGTGCACATTTGAAGGTCTTCGACAGCTGATAAACAAGGTATATGAAATTGGTCTAGGCTCGGCTGAGGGAGACTAATTGAATAGTGTGTGAAAGAGGATCTGAGCCCGACTGAGGGGAATCCGAGTTCTCAGCTCGCCTGAGGGGGATCCGAGATCTGAGCCCGACTGAGGGGATCCGGGGTGAACTGTGAGTTACCTAGGAAAGAATATCCTATGGGAAATTGGATGCATAAATAATTTACAAACTTTGTGTTGAGAGGATCCGAGCCCGGCTGAGGGGGATCCGCTGTGAATAATGTATCGCCTAAGAAATTGAGTACTGTGAAAATCTAGAAAAGGAAAAGAACTTTATTGTTTATTTCGCGCATCAGGCCTCTGAGTAAAGAGACTTTGAAAGACAAAGAGACTTGGGCACGGAAGGCTCTGATGCTAATGATTGAACGGTATCCTTGTGCCAGAAACTGTGTAAAGCTTCAGTGCATCGCCTGGTCCCGTGCAGAAAACGTGGGGAAGAGAGGCCAACGACCTGAACATCCTGACTTATCATTTTCTGAACACTTCTTTCTTTTTTGTAACATTGTTTCACCCTACTATCTATATTTAGAGGTAAGGATTGGAAATATGTTTATTAGTATAGGCCCCTTTTATTTTGACAAGACACTAGGAGGACTGTGTTATTATTATTTGATGGTCGTAGCTTGCTCCTATCCATAGATTTAGGATTAGATAGGCATTTTTTAAACCCCTGTTTAAGTTCAATGAACACCCTTGAACTGTGGTCACTTGTGTCTGTCCTTATGTTGATATCATGTCTTCCTTACACTCCCCATCAAGTGATTCCTCCTCTTCCCGATGGGCTGCTGGTATCACGATGAACATCTGAATGGTGAATCCATTCACTTTGTTCTTTTATTTTCACTGCTGTGGGTGTTGAGAATACCACTTCAAAAGGACCACAAACCCGAGGCTCCTTCCACTTTCTCACTATAAGTACTTTGTCCCCTGGATAAAGAGGCTGTGTTTGTGGAAATGTTTGGCGGGCTTGTGCACACTCTTCGATGTTGTCTCCCACACTTGTAGATTGCTGGACCTGGCGAAGATGCAGCGAAACACATTGGTCATCTCAATTAAAAATTCTTTCATTTAATTGCCAAGAATTTCAGCTCTAGGGTTCGCATCTGAAATTGAATGTGAAGGAGGGACTGGAGCATGCATTCTCCTTCCCATTACAATTTCATGCAGAGTAAGATGGTGCTCTGCAGTAGGTGAGTTTCAAAGGGCGAAAAGTACAAGAGGAAAGCAAAAAAGCCAATTTCGGCACATAGTAGTTGTTAGCTTAGCCAAGCGCTCTTTTAGTAATCCATTAATTCTCTCCACAATTCCGTTCGCCTGGGATGGCATGCAGAGTTTGTGTTTAATCCCTAAGAGATGTGTTATCTCCTCAAAGAGATGGTTGGCGTTCGCTATTTTCTAGCCTTATCTCCTCACATATACACATCTTGGGAAGACTTCCCTCAATAGGAACTTCGCAGCTGATTTTGCATCATTCTTTGCACAGGGCCCCGCCTCAAGCCAACGCAATAATGGACAGACCACTGCGATTAGGTACCTGTAGGAGGCACATCTTTCTTGCATGTCAACATAATCGATATGCAAGTGCAAGGGGCACTTCCAGCCGTGGTATTGTTCCCCAGAAAGTTTTTAAAGTATGGCCAGACAGAAACTGTTTGCAAACCATACAATTTCCCATTAGCTCATTCACTCACTCATGCATGTTTGGAACGTACCATCCCTCACACACGTATCCTACCTGGTAGTATGGGGTAAAGGTGTTATAAGGGGAGGGATACAGCGTCTCACCCTCCGGTGTCCCACTCCCAAAAGACCCCTCACCCAGGTGATCCTCCTGCAATGGTCCACCCACAGGAACTGGATCCAAAAGCGATGGCCGTGTCCTGGCCTCCTGGATGACAGATCCTCAGGGACTAGCGGCTGAGACACCTTCTGGTTTCTCACATACCCTCCCCCTATGCGAGGTGGATATGCTTGGTCTTTTCCGAGGTCCCCTCATTTTAGGACCCTGGAGAGAGCAAGGAAAAGACGTATCCAGGTGCTCTCGTATATTCCACTCATTTCTTTTCCTCCTGTCTGGTAGAGGCAGGGTGTTCATATTTGTCTCCCTAATGTATCCTATAAATTGGGATGGAGGTGATGAACCAGTAATTAGGTGTTCTTTATGTTTGGTGGTAAGCTTTTTGTGAATGCTAGGCTCACGAGGTTCTATTTCTGTCCACTCCCACACTGGAGAGGTTTGGGAGTAACAGTCAAGTTGCCAACAATCCTGGGGTATAAATTCTCTGGCGGGATTTGGGAGATCTTGTAAGGGAGTAGAAAATGTAGGGAGGTCTCTTCCCACAATGACTTCTTTGGGGTGCCCAGGAATAATAGCAGATGACACCAGCCTATGAATTATCCCCTGATGTTAATGTACACGGGTATCTTGGTATAGACTTCGTTATCTCCTTGTACACATGTGACTTTAATTAGAATCGCATTTTCGAGGTCTGCTGTTGTCACCAAATCAGCCCATACGGCGGTCTGTTTGTTGCCTGAACTAATTAGCGCCTTTACAGGCCTTCCATTTTCTAATGATTTTTCATATGTAAAGTCAGTTGAAGACTGGCATAGACATATGCTGAAGGTTTCTAGATCAGCCTCTGTTTCTTCCCAGTCGTCCCTTCTGAGGCACCCTATTTCCATAGGTTCTTCTTTTAGGTCATTAGGGCAACGTCATGCCAGATGGCCAGTTTATTTACACGAAAAAACAAATAGGGGGTGACGATTTAAATCCTTAAATTCTACTCTCCTGCTTTCCTCTCTACCCTCTGGGTCTGGTCTTCTGATTTCTGTTCTTTCTTTCGGGGTCCACTCTTTGGGTTTAGAGAGCCCTCCCCCTCTATCTAGTACCTGGAATTGGGAACGGTATGTGGGTTTGTGATCCTTCTGTTCTTCACCTCCGTGTACAGAGTGAAAATGTTTTACTGCGTCTGAGTGATTTTCGGCAGTTTCAATAGCCATGACTAGGGTAGGTCAGTTTAGCTGCAATACTGCTTTCTCGAAAAAGGGAGATAAAGAATTGGTGAATTGCTCCAGAATGATAATTTCAATCAATTGTTCCATGGTCCTGTTGTTAATCCAGAGGGATACAGTGTTCTTAATTTGTTCCCCCAATTCGAGGGGGTTTTCACCAGGGTTTAATCTAATAGCCCTTCATTTCTGTCGATAGAAGTTACAGGTTTGGCCTACCCTTTTAAGAAATACCTGTTTTATCGATATAATGTCAGCGTCAACGTCGCCCTCCTCCTCGATATGGTTTAGCTCCCCCTCCTCCTCACCTGTATCAGGGTCTTCTTGTTGTGGTCTTTGGGGTCTCCTTTTCCATAAACTCCTTTTTTTTGTAAGCAGGTATGGCCTGCCATGGAATGAAGCCACCGTGGATGCTTATTGCCAGCAACCAGGTGACCCCCTTCCAGAACAGCCGGTACAGGGGAAAAAGCCCAGAGGCATAAAAAAACCCTTAGAGGAATCAGGCAAGTCGGGTGACCTTCTTTACAGCAGGAGAGGATGCCATGTAAGATGAATCCAAGATTCCAGATAAGCCCAATGGACCAGGTGAGTAACTTTTTGCAGGTAATGTATAAACCGGGGAGAGTGGAACAGGGTTCCGACAGAAGAAAGGTACAGAGTAAGCGAAAGGAGAAAGTAAGGGCGAGCCGCAACGGAAAGCAGTTAGCCGCAGAAAGGGGGAGGAAAGAAGAGGACAAGTCATATAAAGCGAGAGGAGGAATAAGAGAAGACCGAGCGCGGGCAGAAGGAAAAGAGAAAGCAAAGCCGTAGGCACGGGGGAAACAACAAGGGAAAGAAAGCAAACTGTATGTACGAGAAAGAAGAAAAAAATGTAGCGTAACAGCCCAAAGAGGAAATAGCGAAAACGCTGAGCCTAGGGTTGCAACGCACTGCCCACTGGGAGGAAGGGAAACAAATACCTCCCGGGGGCCAGGCTCGCAACTACTAGACTGCTGCAGCGCTCTGCCGGCAAACGGGGTGGCTCAAGCAATGGCCGACCAGACACCATCGATCCCACAGGCGTCTGCCCAAACGGGGCATGACAGTATGCCCCCTGCCAGTGCGGAACCCCCCAGGCTTACCTGGGTGAGCACGATGAAACATACGGACAAGCCGTGGGGCATGGACAAATGACCTAGGTTCCCAGGAATCTTCTGAAGAGGGGAACCCCTTCCAACCCACCAGGTATTCCAACCGCCCTTTTCTATAGCGGGAGTCCAGAAGAGATGCCAACTTATATTCCTCAGGCTCAGAAACAGGTGGACAGCGTATCCTGCCAGTCTGTAGGGTGCCTGGTAAACTGCTCCACCGGGCATAGGAGGGATGAATGAAACACCGGATTTAGGCGCAACAAACTCTTGGGAAGTTTAAGGCGATAAGCCACCGGATTCACCTTGGCTGCGATTTCAAAGGGACCTAAGTACCTTGGAGAGAGCTTGGTAGGGTGTACCCAACGCGGGAGGTATTTAGTGGAAAGCCACACTTTAGATCCCACATACCCACTCAGGGCAAGAAGCACAGTGGTGATCAGCCTGTTGCTTGAGACGGTTCTGGGCATCAAATAAGCTCTTCCTTGCCGTACTATGGGCGGTAGCGATGTCCGCTAAGGTGAACTCGATGGAAGGGATGTTGCTTGTTAGTAAAATAGTGGGAAACAGACAACAAGGATGAAGCCCGTATGTACAATAGAAAGGACTTAATTTGGTAGATGAACCTTGTTGTTATAAGCAAACTCTGCAGTAGGCAGAAGCGACACCCAATTGTCCTGATGTTGATTGATATAGCAGCGCAAGTATTGCTCAAGAGAAGCTTTGAGCTGCTCTGTTTGTCCATTTGTTTGAGGGTGAAAACCCGAGGACAGAGCTCTTTCGATGCCAAGACGATTGCATAACGACCTCCAAAATCTGGATGTATATTGGCATCCACGGTTGGAGATGATCTTGTCAGGCAATCCATGCAGATGGAAAATGTCCTTGATAAAAACTCCGGCCATAGCAGAGGTTGATGGAATCCCAGGCAGTGGGAAAATGCGCAAGTTTGGTCAGAGAGTCCACTGTGACCATTATACAGGTACATTCATGAGAAATCGGGAGGTTCACTATGAAATCAGTGGATATCTGAGACCAAGGTTTGATGGGTACGGAAGTCTGTTCCAAGAGGCCTTAGTTGGGTACAAGGTTTACTCCTGGAACAAATAAAACAGGTACAACAGTATTTCTGCACGTTGGCAGTCAGGTTGGGCCAGAAAAAATGTCTAGAGACAAGTTCGACTGTGCTTTTCACTCCACGATGTCCTGCGGCGGGATGGTCATGACACCATTCCAATACCTTCTGCTGCAAAGATGGAAAAGGTACATAGAGTTTTCGATTGACAAAGAGGAGCCCATCTCTGAAAGTGGTTTGGGAGCCCCCGAATAGATTTGGTGAAGCACTAGAAGAGGAGATAGTGGCTTCTTTGATGACCTGGAGAAACGTATTCACATTCCCTATAATACAGCCTTGCTGGAACATAGGTTCTGTAGGTGGTTCTTGCGTGGGATTGGAGGGAAACCTGCAGGAGAGAGTGTCAGCCAGTACATTCTGACTGCCGGGTATGTAGGTAATAAATACATCATAATGGTGAAAAAGTGAGCCCACCTGGCCTGACGGGAGTTGACGGGAGTCAAGCCCCGTGAAACTTGTAGGTTCTTGTGATCTGTGTGGACAGTAAACGGGAAGGTTCCACCTTGTAGGAGGTGTCTCCATTCCTCGCAGGCAGTTTTGATGGTGAGTAATTCTCTTTCGATCACTGAATAGTTTTGTTGACTAGAGGAGAGAGTCTTGGACATATAGGCGATCCATTGTTCCTTTTCGTTTTCTTCCGTTTTGACTGGTTGGGCTGCCTAAGAATAGGAGAAGAGCAAAACAGAGCTTTAAGGTGTAAGAAGGCTTCTTCTGCTTGGTCAGTCCATCTGAAAGGCGTTGCCTCTTTCTTGAGAAGCGCCGTGATGGGAAGCACCACCTTAGAAAAGTCTGATATGAACTTGCGATAAAAATTGGCCAGTCCCAGGAACATTTGCACTTCCTTTATATTCATAGGGGAGGGCCAAGTCGATATGGCAGACACTTTACCTGGATCCATCTTGACTCCCTGTTCTGAAAGAATGAAGCCCAAATAAGGTACCGTGGCCACGGCAAACAAACACTTCTCTGGTTTTATCAGGAGTTTGTTATCGTGAAGGCACTGGAAAACAGACTGCAGGTGTCTGGAATGTTCCTGTTGGTTGTGAGAAAATACTAGAATGTCGTCTAGGTATACAATGGTGTAGATATATAAACAGTCTGAGAATACAAGGTCCATAAACCGTTGAAAAACAGCGGGTGCATTCACAAGGCCAAAAGACATGACCTTGTATTCGTAAAGGCCATAGGGGGTTTGGAATGCAGTTTTCCACTCATCCCCTCTGCAGATGCGGAGCAGGTGGTAGGCGCTACGTAGATCCAACTTAGTAAAGACAGAGGACCCATGGACAGCTTCTAATATGTCAGAGATTTAGGGCATTGGGTACCTATCCCTGATTGTGACTTTGTTCAGGCCTCTGAAATCTATACAGGGCATAAGTTCACTGGAATTCTGCTTGGAGACAAATAACAGGGGTGCATCGGCGGGTGACTTGGATGGCTGAATGAGTCCATTCTCCAGGTGGGCACCCAGATATTTCCATAGGGTGTCAATTAAGTTGCTAGCTGTGATGCAGTTGATGAGAGCTAAGGTGTCAAACACTTGTTTATTTGCCGTTATTTGTATGGACACTACCATAAGGCGAGAGTCCTCCTCGCTCTGTGAGGGTGATACTGAAAGGGATACATAGGGACTTATTGGAGACCCTCGGATACCTGTCCCTAGTAGGTCCGAGGGCGATCGTTTCCCAAGCGCCTGTGTGGTACATCCGGACAGGACCTGAGGAGGTGTCCATCAGAGCCACAATGCATACACAGACCAGAGTCTCTACGATGTTTCCTTTCTTCTGGGGACAGTGGGGCTCTTGCTGCACCGATTTGCATTGGCTCTTCCTTGGGAAGTCTCACTACTGGAGGCGAAGGTGAGGAGGAGGCAGGAGTAGAAGGCTGGGGCGGTTTGACTCTTCTTCGTTCCGCCCTTCGTTCCCCAAGACGGTATTCAATTTGAAGCACTGCGGACAGCAAATATGAAAAAGTGGCTGGTCTGGAGATTCTTGCAAGGTTGTCTTTCAACTCCTCTTTTAACCCCCGCCGAAAAATGAAGTATTACGCCTGTTCAGGCCAACCTGCTTCAATTGCGAGGTGTTTGAATGTTGATATGTAGGTTAGTAGATCAGAGGATCCTTGGCGTACATCCAACAAATCTTCACATGCCATGAAAGTGATTTCAGGACGTTCAAAGGCTTCCTTCAGCTTTTGGAGAAACCCATCATAGTCCTGGAGAACGGGATCGTTGTTGGTGACCAGTGGGGTTACCCATGATAAGGCGTTCCCAATCATATTCAAAACCATGAATCCCACACAGGAGTGAACAGACTCATATGTGTGGGGTCAAAACGTAAAGTATAACTGGCAGGCATCTAGAAATTCCTTTAGCTTCTTGGGTGTGCCATCATACTTTCCTGATGAAAGTGCCATGGGAGGTGCTTCCCGACCAGCAACTAATTGTCTCAAAACCGTATTTTCGGTTTTTAAATTCTGGACTTCCATGTTAAGACTCTGGACAGCCGCTACAAGCTCCTGTATTTGTTCGGCCGTAGCCATTGGTACAGTATGGCGTTGCAAACTGTCAGCGTCAACGTCCTCCTCCTCGATATGGTTTAGCTCCCCCTCCTCCTCACCTGAATCAGGGTCTTCTTGTTGTGACCTTTGGAGTCTCCTTTTCCATAAACTCCTTTTTTTTATAAGCAGGTATGTCCTGCCACGGAATTAAGCCACCGTGGATCCTTCTTGCCAGCAACCAGGTGACCCCCTTCCGGAACAGCCGGTACAGGGGTAAAAGCCCAGAGGCATAAAAAACCCCTTAGAGGAATCAGGCAATTCGGATGACCTTCTGGACAGCAGTGGAGGATGCCAGGTAAGATGAAGCCAAGATTCCAGATAAGCCCAAGGGACCAGGTGAGTAACTTTTAGCAGGTAATGTATAAACCAACCAGAGAGGGTGGAACAGAGTTCCGACAGAAGAGAGGTACAGGACAAGCGAAGGGAGAAAGTAAGGAGCGAGCCACGACGGAAAGTAGTCAGCTGCGGAAAGGGGGGAGGAAAGAAGAGGACAAGTCATATAAAACGAGAGGAGGAACAAGAGAAGGCCGAGCGTGGACAGGAGGAAAAGAGAAAGCGAAGCTGCAGGCGCGGGGAAACAACAAGGGAAAGAAAGCGTACCATATGTACTAGAAAACAGAAAAAAACGTAGCGTAAAAGCCCAAAGAGGAAAAAGCAAAAATGCTGAGCCTAGGATTCCAACGCACTGCCCGCCAGGAGGAAGGGAAACAAATACCTCCCAGCAGCCAGGCTTGCAACAACTAGACCGCTGCAGCGCGCTGCCGGCAAACGTGGTGGCACAAGCAATGGCCGACCAGACGCCAGTGATCCCACAGGCGTCTCCCCAAACTGGGCATGACATATAAAGGCAGCCCACTCTGCAAGGTTAAGTAGCTGGTAGGCGGTCTGTAGCTCGCCTTTCAATAGGGGCCCCAAATAAACATTTTTTAGATCTTGTTCCCATTCCAATTGCTCAGCTAATCGCTCAAATTTCAAAAAAGAATTCCCTAGGTCTTGACACTCCTGATAAGGTTGTAGTATCCCTTGATATAGTAGGGGTCTTTCCTGTAACTCGACTAATTTTGTTAAATTCTCTTGAAGACGGGCTTCAGCCTCAGTCTGATGGGCAGCCAGCTGGGCCATGATATCTTCAAGGTTGGCCATGTCTTCTGGGGGAGTAAGGGATCCCTCGTGACACTTTCTGAGTTGGAAAAAAAAGGGTCTCAACTTCCTCCGAGAGGGTTTTGAAGATGTCTGACTCCTCTGAAATTGATCCTGATGGAGGGGAAGACCTGGGTAGGTTGATTTCTACACTAGATGGGCCAGGAACCGAAACTAGTCTGGTACCAAAAGAAAAGGTTCGGGGAAAGGCAGATTCAGGGCGCTAGGTCTAATGAAGATGTGTTCACGTCTTATTTTTAAGACTATTTGATCCCATGGTTGGATATTATAGTGGGAGAGGGGAAGGGTATCTAACAATACCTGGGTTTTGAAAAACAAATCTTGTTGGTGAATTGGGACTTGAAGCTGGGAAAACAAAGGGCCTCATTCCAAGTTCGGCGGTAGCCTTGCGGGTAAAATTGACAGGCTGCCGCCGAACTTGCAAATGTTTCTGGCACCCAGGAATGGGCAATTACCGGGGCATTGCAGCCCTGCTGGACCCGTTAATTGTCCATACCCGGGCGCCTGAAATAAATGCTCCCCATTCCCATTGAGCCCCACAGGAGATATTAGGAGCCAGAATTGGCATTAAGAAAAGGTTAAGATTATACAGATTATGTGGAATGGCAAGTATTGAGACGGCAAAACATTTGATATTCTGTTGTGAAAGTCTCAGTGAACTGCGTGAAAAATTTCACATGATGACATTTTATGAGTTGATTTTAAAATTTTAAAAGAGATATCTGATGTTATTTATGTATGTTCATTTTATTGATTAAAATTGGTGTTAGAAATTGAAAGATGATTTGTGTTTTGTATAGGTAAAGCCTGTTCTGGCTATGAACATATTACCAATAAATAAATAAAGCAATTGTCCATTCCCGGGCACCAAAAAAAAATGTTCCCATTCCCATTGAGCCCTCATATGCAACGGCACTATTCGTGAATGGTGCCGGTGCATCTGACATGGTCTGCTCGGGGGTGCCGGTTCGCTCGCCAGGTCAGATCTGGTGGGCGGGAAGGCACCCGTGAGCAGAACTCGTAGTTTGCCGGTCCAGTAACAGCAGTACCGGGAAGCTTACCAGTACCGTTGTTACCGGACTGGAAAACTTGGAATGATGCCCAATGTCTCTTTTATGGTGTATATTATATCAGACTCAATAATCATATTTTCTCCTTCTGGTGGTATGACGATTACCAGCATGGGTTTTCGATGTTTACACTTGGTCTCCCTTGTTCGGGATCTGATCCTCTTGATATCAAAATCGAAGACTTTCGAATGTGCGATGGGTTTTTCTTAAATCGTGGCAGGACCTTTGAGTGAGCACATTCAAGGTGCCGGACCACTCTTTCAACGGTATCGTATCTTTCCTTCTCAAGTTCAAACATTCATCAGCAGTATAACTTTACTCATGTCTTTCATCACATGCGTTGAACAATGTTTGTTCCAGTGCTCGTTATACAATGTTGCCGCTTGCAACCTTGACTTCAACACAGACCGGTCTTGCATTGGTCTCCCCAACTCACCGGCTGTGTTGATCTCTCTGGCGCTTCTTTTTTCTTGGAGCCAAGGATGATACCACAGCGGCTCCTGCTCCTCCCCACCTTGGTCGGTTATGCAGTAGGGCCTCCGGTATCTCCTACACACAATGCAGGATTCTTCTGTCTGGTTTCCTGGCCTTACACTTTCTGACTCGAAGGTTTCTTGAAAGTAATGGTTTCTTGCTGAAAAGGTCAAGGGTATTTCCCTCTTTGCAAACCCTTCTTGGTTTGCTGTCTTTCTCCCCTCGTTCAGCTGCCGACTCGAAACTGCTGTTCCTTCATGTGCTTTGCCTCACTCAGAGTCTGCTCTCGTGCTTCGCCTTTTATCCGTGTGGGGAAGTTTAATGGAAGTCAGGTGTGAGTGATTGTCAGCAATTGTCTACCTTCGCGCGACCATAGTAGCGGGACGTGTCAGTGTTAGGGAGAATTCTCAAAAATGTGCCAATTCCTCCCACCTTAGAACCCTCCAGCTCTTTTGCTAAACTTTGGGACTTCGAACTTTTCAGATCAATGTGTTTTCTGTGCTTGTTTCTTTTTGGTTATGGAGTCTAACCAACTCCATAGGCATCATCTTTTACAACTGTATCACAAAGCACCTTCAGTACAGTGCCACAGGGAAGTCTTTCAGATTTTCCAAGGTTTAAATACCTTCTCTGGGATCAACTACTGTTTCCCAGAACAGTGGAGTGAAATTGACTTCACTTAGTCCAGTAAATTTCTAGACCCAGCACACCCTATCTTACAATAGAGTGCCGGAGGGGCTACTTAATATCCCCTATGTCTAGTTACTCATGTAACAGTCAAATATTACCCTTTCCTCTCAAAATGGCTGGTGGCAGTGGTTTTACAATGAACTACCATGATTTACCTCGACTGCGAACTGTTCGCAGCTCCGGTAACGTTAAATAGCGGGAGCCATGTTTTTCAAGATGGCGCATGAGCCTCCTTTGTTAAATCGTATCCCGGTCTTCTTTTTTTGCCGTTTCTTTGTGGAAAGGCCCTTCTTGAGTTTTTCTCTGTGCGCCAAACCAGGTTTGGTCTCTTTGTTCAGGAGTGAAACCCGCCTCTGACTGGGGTAGGCAGGAAGTGAGGGAGGTGCCCGAATCTCCCTGTACTTAGTCTCCTAGGAGGCCCAAATGCACTCTGTGGTGATTGGCTGGCTGACTGTCCGGCAAGGACAGTCACCCTGCTGGGCGAGTGGCAGCTAGGCTGGAATGAATGGGAGGGAACTGAATAAAAGGCGCGTCTCTTGGCTTGGAAGGCAGAGTCGACCACTGCACGAAGGACCCGAAGAAGAGCTGGAAGAGGACGGCTGCTGCAACTCCTGGATCATTGGCTTGCCCGGTGAAGACCTGCTGCAGGTCCAAATCGCCAAGTTTGCATCGACAGAGAAGCTGCTACGCTCACGTGGTCTCTGCGGGGATGTTGGGGCACGGTTGCAGCCCTCCCTGGAAGTGAATTCCCCGTGTCAGGCTTCTTCCCCGGCTCGTGTGCTGTGGACTGCGCTGGTTCTGGGCACTGTTCCTGCGAGGATATGAGATATCGTGAGAATGCTGCTGTATGACTGCTGTCCCTCTCAAACCCTTCATCCCAGAATGTGGTGAGCATGAGCTGACCCATATAGTCTCACCTGTTGATTGACAATGGTGAGCTCTCCGTCCTGCTTCTCACTGCAGAGGCGCTTTTGATGGACTGAGTTCCTTCACTGGCCCATGTGCGTGGCAGCCCAGACCGGCTGTGGCTGAACCACTCCTGAAGGTAAGTGTCTTATGGCTTTTAAATATTGTAATGTTGATTCTTGATTAATGTCTGTGTCCTTTTAATGATGTCTTTCCTCTGCTTTCTCCCAATAGATGATATGCGGCCCAGTGGTAGTTGTGGTGCATGAAGCGAGGCCAAATGGGAAGATAATGGAGTCACGATGCTCCGACAGCAGGTGAGTGTTGGTTTAAGGTTAAGCGAGAGGATTTGTCTAAGCGCGGCCTTAAACGTAATGTCTAAGCGAATTCTAACCTCGTCTTTGTCTTTTTCTCTTGCAGGCACCATCTGTCACGTCGTCGGGCTGGAGAGCTGCTTTCCGGAGTTCTGGAGATGGAAGATGAATGCCAGAGTCCACGATGATGCGTGCCGAAGGAAGCAGATTCCTAGGTAAGTGCTGCGGCTGGTAGCTGGAAACAAGGTAAGATGCGCTCTAGAGAGTAGCTGAAAACAGGTAAGATGCACTCAGGCTGGTAGCTGGAAACAGGTAAGGTGCGCTCAGGCCGGTAGCTGGAAACAGGTAAGATGCGCTTAGGCGGCGGTGAGGGTTATGCTGCAATAGCAGAATAACGCGAAGCGCGTGCATGAGGTCTGAACAGGATTATATAGCCTAGCTCTGGCCACGCCCATAGTCCTGACTCATCAGCCCCACCCTGCCACTCTTAAAGGAGTCTTACACGTGCAGTCTGACTCTCCCCAGCAGCCACGCCCGACTGAATGCACGTGGGGGCCCCTGCAGGGGAAACAAAGTACTTGAACCAAATAAAAATGTGCTAGTGCACATTTATTTATGAGCCTGGTGCCAAAGGCGCCAGGACTGAGTCGAGCTGGGCCCTCCATGTTGCATTATCCCCAAGGGACAATTAAAGGTTTTGTTACCCTTTGCTCTCATGCCCTGATGGTTCAGGGTCTGAGGTTCCAGGCCCATGGCCATGACGGAAGCCCTGCAAAGGACGACTTCCCCCTTTGAGTTGGTAGGACCAATCAACTCCCAAGTAAGCCACCTGGACACCCATCTCGGAGCTGGTTGAATTCCCTCAGAGTTGCTGCAGGAAACCGTAGAGCCAGGGAGAGGGACAACAGATTGTGTGCATTGCTTGTAAGCTGGCCTAAAGCTTTTGGAAGATCCTCTGGACTCCCACGAAGCAGGACTGACCAAGCCTGACCCCCCTCAGTCGAGCGCAGGATCTGAGATGTGAGGAAAGTCCACCTTGACAGCCAGGAACCACGCTTATTGCTATTTGCTGTACTGCAAGGAGCTGAAACGCGAAACAGCCACTGAAAGTAAAGTTTGCCGGTTGCCAGCTTTGACCATGCCAGCACAGTGCAGGAGTCCCCCGACGTCCTCCCTCTTGTCCCCACGACTGAGGCCCAGGAACAGTGAGATCTGCAGAGCTGTACAGTAACAGAAGTCTTCAGCTGCATCTTTTTCTTCTTTACTAAGGTACTGTTAAAACTAGCCTAAGAAAACTTACCTCTTACTGTGGAAGTGCTTGTAACATCTGCAACTCACAAGTCTAATCAGCTTGTGGCCCTACATTTGATTCTTCTTGTTCTCAAAGACTCCTAAGAACTTGTGCAAAGACTTTTCCATTTACTTACCCGAAGTGCTGCATCCTATACAAATACTTTGGCCTATTGATTTTGGCTTAGCCTATTGAATTGAATGACTCTTCTCAGAGCTATCTGAAAGTATTTGCCCTGCTTATGACTATTTGTATTTCTTGTGTTCTAATCACTTTTGCCTTTTACTTACTTTTTAAAGAGTATTCTGTATGCCAACAGTAAGGTATAAATGTCCCCAGCACCCTTGTTACTGAAGTCACCTGTGGGTGTAGGTTGTGTCTGTGAGCCATCCCAAAAGGGCCTTGTCTGATCCAGAAACTCAGAGTGTACAGTATTGAAGTATATTTGTGTGTTAGTATTCTATTGCTCCCTTCTGAAGGCTTTATAACTGACGGACTGACTGATAAAATATATTATTCATTGTTTATGCAAGAAACCTTGAGTGTAAGAGTTTATTTGAATACCTGTAACTGTGAATCTTTGTGTAACTCCACTACTGCTCACATTTCCCCTCTTGAGATAAACCTGGCTGCACAACACGCTACCAAAACTGTGTAGTACAAGCTTATACCAAAGGTTGGGTTGCCTATACCTGTAGTCATAGTTGTTTGTAGTGTTCCCAGAGGGTAATGCATTCAAACTTTTCCTAACACTGGTGGCACGTGGTGAGGATATATTGTAGAGTTGTTACATTTCTAGTTTACTTTACCTTTGTTCAAATAGTAACCTTCACAAGGCTAATCTGCACTAGAAAAGCAATTGTAATATGCCAGATATGCATAACTTCAGACAGGAAGCCCTGATCATTTTGACAGTAGAGCAACTGAAAGAAATGTGTAAAATCAGGTCTCTCACTGTTAAAGGAAAGACAAATGAACTTCTTGCAAGATTGCTAGAAAATTAAAGTCTGGGTAGTAGGCCTGTCACACCTATCCAGGAAATGTGGAAAATTATGAGGATGATGACGATTCAGAGTCTAACTCTAATGTTATTGAAGATTCAGAATAGTTAGAGGAGTCTCAGGATGTTAGCCCCTCTTTACCTCAACAGGCCCTTATGCCTCAACCTTTACCCACAGGGACCCTACCAGGTCCAGTACTGAGTCCAGAATTTGTCTCTCTTGAAAAAATTAGGCTTGAGTTAGAGTTCAAAAGGCTCCAAATGCAAACTGAAAGTAAACATCAAGAAATCAAACTCAGAGAAATGGAAATGCATCATGCTCTCGAAATGAAGAAATTGTCTCTTGAAAATGGCTCTATCTCAGAGTCTTCTAGGTCTTCCAGTCCTAAGAGACCTCGCATGCCTAAGGAAGCTGTGAGTATGTATGAGGTGAAACTTGATATTTTGGATTGGTTGGCTGCTTTTGAGTATAACTATGCGATTCAGGTTTTTACAGGGAATCAGTTGATTCCTTGGCTTTTGTCTAGGCCCCACCAGGTTGCAACTGATGGTGTAATGGAGGTGGGGGAACTTGAAAGATTGGAGTATGAAAATGTGAAGCTAGCTTTGATATCTAGATTTGGGAAAACTCCTTCCCAGTACCTTTAGAGGTTTAGGACCCTCAAAAAACATTGGTAGGATGGGGTGAAGGTGTTAGAGGGGGATTGATACCGCGTCTCGCTATCCAGTGTGCCACTCCCCAAAGACCCCTCACCCAGGTCATCCTCCCGCACTGGTCACCCCCAGGAACTGGATCCAAAAGCGATGGCCATGTCCTGGCCACCTGGATGACAGATCCCCGGGGACTAGCGGGTGAGACACCTTCTGGTTTCTCACAGTAGTTAGTGTACTTTTTCATTTCTCAAGAATGGCGAATAATGAGTGTTACAATACTCACATACAATACTATGGAACACTGCATGGTAATCGTTGGTGCCTTCTCAATTGAAAATGCCGCAGCCGCAAGCAATTGTTCGCAAGGCAAGTGTCCTTGCATTAATGGGTCTAGGCTTCCACTGTAGTAAGCTAGTGGTTGACGTCCCTGCGGCTCCTTTAGGGTGAGGACAACCGTCATCACTGAGTCATCTGAATGTGAGAACAAATATAATTTTTGCTGTAATTTGGGGTGGATCACACTGGTGCATGTGCCAGTGCGTCTTTTCTGTAAACTTTCATTCATTTCAGATGTCCATTTTATGCCCCTCTTCTCTTTTTGTGCTTCCTTCTGGCCCTGCAGTAGGGGTTTAGTAAATGTGGCATAATCAAATACCCATGCTCTGGAATAATTGCATAGACCTAGAAACATTTGCATCTCTTTCATCGTTCGTGGGGGAGTGGTGGAATTAATGCCATGTGTCCTTTCAGGTGTTATTCTACACCCTTAAATGGGTATTATGTGCCCCAGGTACAAAACCTCTTCTAGTAATTTTACAGTAATTTTGCCTTATCCACCTTGTACCCTTTCTCTGCAAGTAGTGACAAAATGTGTACTGAGCCTGTTCTACACTCTTCTTCTGTCTCACTGCATATTAGCAGATTGTCAACATATTGGGCCTCATTACACGGTAGGCGGTAAGTCACAGCCTTTACCGGCATGGCACTAATAACGTGTTCGTGTAGGAAGCAGACCGCTAATAGCGTCGCATCACGAGTACGCAGGCACGAGATTAGCGCCATGCCGATAAGGACACTACCGCCATGCCGCTAAAGGCCCTGTAAAGGCCCTTAGCGGCACCAAGGAAAGCACTGATAGCACTTCCGCCCTCCCACAACACGGCATTAGCGGTGACCGCTATTAGCGGTCACTGTAAATAAGCGGAACCGGAAGTAGCATCATCACACAGGAACGGGAAATAGCACGGCGGCAATCTTTAAAAACACAATCAATTGCCATCCTCTTCCCCCAGGACCTGCAGTCACACCAGAGCCTTCCCAAATCTTCCAGAGACCCACTGAGAATGCCCAAGGCAATAAAAAAGGAGCCGAGCAGCAGCGGAAGGAGCGCTTTTCTAATTAAGAGCTCCCAATGCTAACGGACATGCTTGCTGCCAACGCAGAGGTGGTGTTTGCCAATGACATGCGTCGTCCCACCCTAATCAAGAAGAAAGAGATCTGGGAAGAGGGGGCCCGTAAAGTCAGTGCGGTGGGCTCCACCCCCCGCACTGTGAAGGATGTCACATCGGTGTGCCGACATCGTCAGATGGAGGTGAGTGTCCACAAAAACACTGCACTGTGAAACATGAGGTAATTCCCCAAATGTGACCCTAAAATCATCTCATGGATGTGGCCATCAAACATACATGCACACAACCCTGCCCATAAGTGGTTCACATCCCAACACACACACATGCATGCAGCACCACAGACACGTGTCACCCAGACTCATGCATGAATTACCCACCCAACAGTCGTACGACCTGTATGGACAAACATGAAGTCCGAAGGCATAGAACAGCGTGAACAACATCTGCATGAAGCACGTTGACCAATCACCAATGCCATCCCTCTCTTTGTCCCCCACAGGCTCACAAACTGACAGCGATGAGCAGGACACTGCGACGCAAGCCCCACCCGCTAAGAAACAACCCAGGGGAAAGGAATCTGGCAACATGGCCAGCACGTCGAGGGGCACAGGAAAGAGTGCACTCCCACAGAGGGCCAAACCCACAAAGCCACCCACGCAGTGGTCGAAGTCGGCGGGAGCGGTGCTCCTCTACTTCTTTAAATTAAGATTTACCATTCCTGTAGTTTTATTTTAAAAAGAAACTGTTCCGGAACGTTTTCGTTTTAAAATTAAGGTGTCTGAAGAGGTTGGAACTTGCACTTTCAGTGCACTGCACAGGACGTTTCCTTAAAGAGCAGGCACATGTGTTTTGGGGATTTTATTGTGCATGGGAGGGGGCGCGGTGATGGGGTCTGTGGGGAGCGGTGCAGGCCAGTAGGGAACATAGTACCACTACTTTTTTTCATACACTTCGACCCCTGCACCCATGTCACCAAGACGTGAACGTACACCAGAACCAATTGCAGCACCCACTCCAAGAAATTCCCCCCACACACGATCCACCCATGGAAGGGACACTGTCTGCTGCCAATAGCTCCATCGGCGAGGCAGCTGCCATGGCACCAATGTCTGATGTGGAGAACACTTGTAACTCGCCCATTCAACAACATACACCCAGCCCCCAGCAGTCAAAACAACCGAGCTCACACCCGACATCACATTTCAGCAGCCATGGCCAGTCTGGGGATGAAATCGTGGCAGGGTGCTGGAGTCCACTGGTTTCATCACCTGATGCTCGACCAATACAACAAGGCGCGGCACCCACCGCACAACGCAGACATAGCCATGACATGGCCATCATCAGACAGCGGCAGGAGGACATCACTGCGCTGGTTGGCCAGAATGTGGATGAGGCTGCACTTGCGAGGGAGGAGTGCAGGGAGCATGCAAGGGACATCAGACTAGCCATAGAAGCCAGCAACAGGCTATATGAGGAAATGTCACTTGTGAGGCAGGTCCTCACATACATAGCAGATGCGATGGACATGCAGAACCCCCCAACGGCACCGGAACAACCGTGCATCTCATCCTCTGCCAGCTCAAGGCAGACTAGCCCCCGGCGCAGGTCCTTGCGGGCTATGCGGTGCACAGCCTCTCAACCCCCCAATGGTGGCAGTGGGGATGGGAACTAGGGCCAGCCAGATGTTGCTGACGCATGTACAGCTATGCAGCACTGATGTACAAGCCATCTATGGGAGTGTTGTGGGGGGAGGGGGGAAAGGGTGTGATATGTGTTCACTTGTGTGCTTCAGGAGTGCATCGAGCACCTGGTTCAGCGTGCGTGAGAATACTGGTTGTGATATGCCATGCATCTGCCCTACTGTATGCTGGTAGGTGCCTGTGGCCAGGAAGTAGAGCACAGTAACCACCTTCAGTGGAGGGGGGATGGCAGTGCGGATGTCTATGAGGCTGACGATGTCGTTGTGTATCATGTCCACTATGGTGGTGATGGTATCCTGGTCCAGACGGTGCACAGTGTGTATCTGCTCAGGGGTTAGGTTGAATGGACTGGCTCTGATCCTGGGGAATGGTGGCTGCCTCTGTGGTATGACTAGGTGCACTGGTGGGCCTTGCTGGGCCTGTCTCGCCCTCCTCCTCCTCCTGCGTCTCCTCTGTGCTTCCTGTTGTTGTTGCTGCTGCAATGCAATCATGTCCTCCAGACAATGTAATGCTGCTAGTATTGGAATCATTTTGGTGTGTGAATGGGTGTGGAAAGGGGTGTGGTGTGCTCCTTTTGTGCTGGTCCAGTCTCCATTGCCTCCACCTGTGCTGATTGGGGCCACCTGTGGCATTTGGGAACACTGCACATGACCCTTAACGGGTGGTTCGCGATGCCGGTATTTCCGCCATGCCGGTATGGGCTTTTTGGGCCTGCTCCATGCCGCTATTAGCATGTCTTGTAATGGACTCCTATTTCCACCATGCCGCTATTGCCGACATGACGGGTCGCGTGCCCACGAGCTAATAGCACCATGGCTACCTCCAAAGTTGTAATGAAGCCCATGACTGCAAAGTTCTTGGCCTTCACTGGGATATTGCACAATATGGTGGCGGGGTTTGGAACTGTAGGAAATTCTGCTTCCACCACTTAATTTAGCGTGCGCAAATCCTGATGAAACACCATAACCCGCCCTTTGATTTTTTTATTGGGTAGATTGCTGTGTTACAGGTTGATGTTGATGTCTGAATTATGCCTCACTGCCATAATGTGTGCAAAGTGGAGTATATCCCTTCATCTGCTTCTCTGGTCAATGGGTATTGTTTTGTCCGGGGCAGAAGGGCCCCTTGTTTCAGTTTTATTTTTTACTGCCCCAATCCCTTTCAGTACCCCCACATCCTGAGATCCCTTGTTATGCAACTCATATGGCACCATTTTGAGATCATCCTCTGTGTGTTTATTTTCCCTCTTCACTAAATGTGTCAGAATGGTCATAATTCTTTCCAATATCTGAACTGGGCAAGGTATTTGTATCTGGAACCCAATCTCCCCTTCCTCCTCCTCATCGGTGAACAACTGTTAATTCGATACTCCTGTAATTGTCAAGGTGGGGTCAATGCACAGCGCTGTCCGCCACTCCATGTTGTCATCGGCTGTTCCACACAGAATCACCATGTCTTTGCGTATTACTGATCTGATTCTTCCAGCTGTAATCCCATTCTGTTCTTCTTTAAGTCATCTTTCTGGCACTGTGGTCAGAATTGGAACTCCGAAGCCAGTTGGAACACCTTCCCCTGTATTCCCGGGACCCATTTTAGCAGAACTTTGACCCTGTTCAAGAACATGCTGTTGTATAGTGACTGTGCTCGCAAGGTGTTTTGGGTGTGAGCTGCCAAGGGAAGAGCTGCTACCCGGGCATAGTAAATGCTGGGCGTGGAGCACACCACCCCTTTCTCTGAGAGTAATATGGTTGTATTCAGTTTGATGAGCAGGTCTCCCCCCAAGATATTGATGGGTGTGTCTTTGGAGTACAGTAAGGGAGTTACAAGGTGTTATGTCCCTATTGCTATTGGAAAATCCTTTGTTACTGGAACCACAACCACCACCCCTGAAAAGCCCTACATATCCATCACTTTGTTAAATAACGAGAATTCCCTTCCCTGATGCAGGATTTGGTTGCACCTGTATCTATGAGAAACAAGAACTCTATTGGTCCTATTTTCACTGCTACCTCGGGTTCCCCTTCAGGGTCATCAGTTACTGCTAGGACTGGACACGCTCTGGCTTTCTGTGGGCCCTTTTATTGATGTGTGTTATTCGGCAGGAAGTTGAAAGGGTTCCCTCCTACCATGCTGACCCCTGTGCAATGGGGTACCACGTTTTGCCCTAGCACCACTGTGGTTCTGCCTGCTCATGCGGGGTGCTCGACCATTGTTGGGACCGTTACCTCGCTGTTGGTTGTCCTTCCTTAGGGCTGCACTCCTTCCTGCTGTTCTGGGATCTGCGCTGGTTGCATCTGCCCTGGTCGACACTGCATCTGCTGCCACTGGGGCCCGTGCTGTTGCACTATCTGTATTGCCTGTGCCTGTTGCATGAATGCACAGGTGAAAGCCATGTGTCCCATGTTCTGATATATGTGGCAAGGTCTGAAAACCCTGTATCCTGTTCCTCGATATTCCCTCTTCCACGTTGTGAAAACCCTCTTCCCATAGGGAAATATTCCCCATACATGTAATTCCCATTTGATGGTGTTCCCCATTGTGGTCTATACTGCGGCTGCATGTACCCTCCTTGTTGTGGTGTTTGTCCTATGGGAAAACCCTCCTTATGGTGCTCGTACCACAGCGGCAGTGTCCGGCACCAACAGTGCTCCTTCCATGGTGTATTTGGCCAGTTTCCTTTGTACTAATTTGATTTCTGCCTTCGCAACATTCTCGCTGCATGCCTCTCACTTTCCCACTTCCTCTTACAGTAATGTACTATTGTTGCTTGTAATAAGGACCAGCCCTATGCCCACTACCCTGTCCAAGGAAGCCTGTACTTCTGGTGGCAGTCCTTTAACTAGTATTTGACAGGACAATGGTATGCATTTTGTAAACCATCACTGTCAGCAGGTCATAACTGTCTGGATGCATGCTGCTTAAAACTTCCCAGACATGTGCTCGACAATTGTTAAATGGTGCTCACTCATAAGCATTGGTGCTCAATTTCACTCCTTTATAGCCAACCTCATTCCAAATTTTGCCAGTCTGTTCTATTATTACGGCAAAGAAACCTTTCATATCCCCTATGGCCAGAGTCACCCCTGCTGTCATATGCTCTAGTGCCTGTATCCATTAACTGGCCCCGGTTACGAGGGAGGGCAGGCTACATATTAGATTGTCCTGGTCCATTGTTTGCCACGGCACATAACGGGCTCCCCCTTGTCCGTTCTGTAGTAATGGCATTACCTGTGTTTTAGGTCCCATCACTCCCTCGCCACTTCTGTCAAACGCAGTGTCATGACCCTTGCCCAAAACCCCCTCTGGCAAACCCATTGGCCAGGTCGAGTCAGGACTCGGGCCTCTAGAGCCTGTCATCCTCTTCAAAAGCCCTCATGGGGCCAGTCCTTGCGCCTATGGGGCCAGGCTCATACACCATGAAAAACAATATGCTTGGGAACTACTTTATTGTATTGTCAGCCAACATGGGGGCATCCACATAGCTTGGTTCCTAAGAACCAAGCTATGCGGGCTAGTGTTTCGGGTGTGGCAGCCTAGGGACTACTTTACCTGGATTAATTTGTTGGGACTATTTAAACCACACCCGAGCAAGACAACACACTTCGCGTTACTTTGCAGCTTGCAACGTGACGCTCACCGTGTCCAGCTATTCCCTCGAACCTCGGAGAAGCAGAACCTGCAAGGAGACAAAAGGAACATCATTAGCAGCAGCATCTTACCTGCAGTCTTCATCTTTAAACACTTGCAGCTACTGAGAACAGCTTCCTCGAATCTGCACGCCTCCCGGACAGAACGACCGGAAAGAGGAAGATAGAGGCAACATTAAAGAAAGCAGTAGAGACATTTACAAATTACGAACTGCTCAAAAGGCTTACCTGGCTGGTCGCTTCTCGACTGGCAACACTCCGGACATTCCACTCGCGCTGAAGAATACCGCAACCTACAAGGAAGGAAAACGCAGGTTAGCAAAGGCAAGGCTTAGCAGCGCTGCGCATAGCGCTTACTTACCGCATCATAGCGCTCTTAATGCGCCATCATTTACCAGCGGGGCTCAACCAAGCCAGTTCGCCGCGCTGAAGCTCTGCATACCTAAGGGAGAAAAAAGAGACATTTTAAACAAAGAAAGGTATGCAGGATAGCAACAAAACTAAAGAACAGCAATAAGACCTACCTGAACAATATCAAAGGGGCCGGCGTCAGTGAAGTAACTGGACCGCACTCGCCCATGAAAGACAACACATACCTGCAAAGAAGGCAGGACGGAGAGCACGCCTAATTCTACCACAAGGTGAGGAGAGGGCGCCAGAGGGACTGAATCATAAGGGGGTGGAGGGAGGATACTTACCCCAGTCGGTCAGTCTTGAAAACAGTCATCCTGTATTTTCAGGCAGAACCTTCCCCACAGACCACATCAGGGCAAAGCTGAGAAGCATACCAGCGAGTAACCCGGCTGGGTGGTGTCCCTGTGGATACCAGGTGAGCGTAACAGAACGCGAAGCCTACCATAACAAATCCACCTGGGCGCCATAGAGACATCAGAAATGGACCAATTGGCCCAATTACTAGGAGAGCTTCGTGCTGAGGTTCATTCTGCCCGACAACAGACTAATGCCCTTCGGAGAGACCTAATAGTGACCAAAGAATGCACTGAAGAGATTAGCAGGCAATACTTGCAATCACAGGCAGGACAGACGCCTCTACCTGGAAGCAATCCAATGATGCAAAACCCTGCCATACCACCCACTCCAATACAGATCACGTTACCTGGAACAGTGCCCCTGGCACCACCAGAAAGATTCTCAGGCAACCCACGGAAGTATGCGGCATTCATCAATCAGTGCCGCCTTCATTTTCTTTGTAGGCCTGGAGCATTTCCAAACGACCAAGCTCGGGTAGCTTTTGTCTTATCATACCTGAGTGGTAGTGCAGCAGATTGGTCGGTGCTGTTGGTAACCCATGACGATCCTCTATTACATGACTTTGGGGGGTTCCAGAGAGAAATGGAAAAACTTTTTGCTCGCCATACCCAGGAACAAGCAGTAGACAATGAACTCTTGTCCCTCCAACAGGGGAATCAGGACTTGTTAACGTACATTGCTACCTTCAACAGACTGGTTACCGAAGCTAGGTGGCCAGAAAACAAAAGAACCACGTTATTCCATCGAGGCTTACGAGGCGAATTAAAGGACGTCTTAGCCCAGGTGGTTGACCACCCAGAGACTGTGCAGAATTCATAAATCTGGTCTTGCAGCTAGACCACCGGTTGCAGGACCGAAAGGCAGACCGGTCTAAGACGGACCCTCGGACCATGTATGTTCGACCAAGGGAAAACACACCCCGTGTACCTGAAAATGCTGTAGAATCCATGCAGATTGGAGGGATACGGCCTCCATTAACAAAACAAGAGCGGGACAAAAGAAAACAACAACAGCTTTGTTTGTATTGTGGGAAACCAGGACATTTCCTGAAGGACTGTCCAATAAAACCCCCAAGAAGAACAGGAGGGGCCACAGAGAAGGATGAAGCTAAGGAATCGGAAAACTACCAAGCTCGACAAACGTAGAGGTCAGTTTGTCGAGTGAGAAGAAAGAGTTGCTGACCTCGCACTTTGCAATACCAGTGACCTTAATTAACCACCAACAGTCAGGGGCGTTGCTAGGGGGGGGCTAAGGGGGCTATAGCCCCTGGTCATTTGGTTGTAGCCCCGGATAGAATCTCAGGAGCTACAGCCAAAAGACTAGCTAGCCCCCAGTCCCAACAGTTCCGACATCAGCTTAGCCCCGGGTCTTTTCCAGACCTAGCAAATCCCCTGCCAACAGTCGTCAAGAATGCATGCCGTTGAAGCATACATCGATAGTGGAGCAGTTGGAAATTATATTGATCAAGAACTGGCAGCAGAGATGGGGCTTCCTTTGTGTTCTAAGCCAACTATGGACAAGGTAACACTGTGGATGGGACAGAAATCGTTTCCGGACCAGTAACCCAGTGCACAGCCAGGGTAACCTTGCTGTGCCAGGACGGACATCGGGAGTGTATTTCATTCGATCTCATCAAGGTACCTCAGTTCAGGCTAATACTAGGGATGCCATGGTTGGTTGCTCACAACCCTTTGATAGACTGACGGGCACGGAAATTAACCTTTCCCGGTGACTGCTCCCCTGCCTGCTATTACCAAGAGAAGAAACCCGACGTCTGTATCCCCATGACTCCCGGAGCGACAGTATCAACCCTGGGAGCAACTAATACCTTGCCAAGTGAATACTATGATTTTCAGGATGTTTTCCGAAAGGACCAAGTCAATACATTGCCGCCGCTTAGGCCCTATGACTGTCAGATCGATCTTGTTCCTGGTGCACAAATCCCTTGCGGCAGGATCTACGCTCTCACAGAACCAGAAAACCTTCATTTGAAATCCTATTTATACCAGTACCTTGCAAACGGATTTATCCGTCCTTCGAAGTCCCGCGCAGCCAGTCCTTTGTTCTTCGTACCAAAAAAGGAAGGAGACTTGAGAACCTGTATTGACTGCCGCGCATTGAACCAGATCACCGTGAAGAACCGCTACCCCTTGCCACTTATCCATGAGATGCTAGACAAAGTTAAAGAAGCCCAGATTTATACCAAATTGGACCTTTGAGGAGCGTACCACCTGGTCCGAGTCAGAAAAGGAGATGAATGGAAAACCGCCTTCCGTACTAAGTACGGCTTGTTTGAATATCAAGTCATGCCCTTCGGGTTATGCAACGCTCCTGCGGCATTCCAATATTTCATGAATGACGTCTTAAGGGAGTTAATTGATGTGTGCGCCTTAGTGTACATAGACGACATCTTAGTATACTCAGCCTCGGAACAAGATCATGTCAGGCACGTTCGTTCAGTCCTCACCAAGCTCCGTCAACATCGCTTGTTTGCAAAGCTTGAAAAATGCTTTTTTCACGTCACCGAAGTAGAATTTCTTGGTTTATCCTTACTCCAGGGGGCATCAGAATGGACGTGCACAAGGTAGATGCCATTCTGAAATGGCCTTCACCAACGTCTCTGAAAGGGGTACAAAGCATGCTGGGCATTGCGAAATTCTACCGCCGGTTCATCTCAGACTTCTCTCAGGTTGTGCACCCAATCACATTACTATTACGAAAAAAACAATAAAAAGTTTGCCTGTGACCGAAGAAGCAGAAGAAGCCTTTCAGGAACTTAAAGGAAGGTTTACCTCCACTCCAATCCTACGACATCCTCGTCCAGACCTCCCTTATGTCGTTGAAACTGATGCGTCCAGTCTCGCAATGGGGGCTGTCCTTTCACAGAGAGACCCGGAAACCGACCAGCTACATACTGTGGCCTTCTGGTCGAAAAAGTTCTCACCTCCAGAGATTAATTGTGCCATCACGGACAAGGAACTCCTGGCTATCAAATCCACCTTTAAAGCCTGGAGGCACTACCTTCTGGGGCCAGACACACCATTACAGTCATCACAGACCACCGAAACCTGCAATATCCCAATACAGCTTAGGCCCAGTCCTCGCGCCAATTACGGTGGGCCCTTTTCTTCACCGAATATGATTATGTAATCACATTTCGACCAGAAGTCAGAAACGGAAAGGCGAATGCCTTATCTCGCATGGGCATAGATGAAATAGTATATACAACTCCAGACCCAGTACCTATTATACCTGAAGACAAACTCTTGGGTATCACGACAGCCTTAACACAAGCAGAACTACGAAAAGGAATCCAACGGACAATGAATCCTGATGCCTACCTCGCATGGCAAACCCAAGGAGAACAATATACCATCAAGGACCATCTACCCTTTTTTAGGGATCGCCTATATGTACCCAAGAAGGAATTACAACAGCATATTATTTCAAACTATCACGATTCACTGATCGAAGGGCATCCTGCAATTGCCAAAACCCTAGCTAAGGTGAAAGAGAACTTTTGGTGGCCTACCTGGCGTAAGGACATCATTCAGTAAATTCAGTCCTGCGGTGTCTGCGCATAAAATAAATCACAGAAACAAAAAACCATCTGGTCTCCTACAACCATTGGACATTCCTCCAGTTCCATGGCACACTCTTTCCCTTGTCTTCATCACTGATCTACCTCCAAGCCAAGGTTTCAACACCATCCTTGTAGTTGTGGACTCATTTTCGAAGATGGCCCATTGTATTCCTCTCAAAGGCCTCCCAGAGCAGCCACTTTAGCAAAAGTGTTCCTGGAGGGCGTGGTTAAGCTACATGGCTTCCCTTCGGTTCTGGTCTCTGATCGAGGCAACCAGTTTGTTTCAAACCTCTGGAAAAAATGTTGTGCAATGGCGCAGATCGACGTTGGGCTATCTCCCAGTCACCATCACCAAACGGACGGCCAAACCGAGAGAACCAATCAGACACTCGAGCAATATTTACGGTGCATGCTGCACCACGAACAAAGGAATTGGAAAGACCTACTATGGATAGCCGAATATGCATATAACAATTCTTTGCATTCAAGCACGGGACAAACGCCCTTCTATAAACTTTATGGCAGACATCCACGTACCTCTGAACTAGACCTTCCAGCCAGCTTGAAAATGGCAGCGGTAAAGACTCTACACACAACCATTACTCAGGCTTTCAAAAGGGCAAAGGAACACCTTATTCATGCCAAAGAAAAACAAAAGAGATTCGCCGACCAACACCGGAAAAAGGCCCCTGATATTCAAGTAGGAGGCAAAGTTTGGTTAGCCGCTAAATTCGTACCCATCAAGGGAACCCGGACCTTTCATCACAGATTCTTAGGACCCTATACCATTAAGGCAATTATCAACCCAGCAGCCGTGAAACTGGATTTACCACCTAATCTACACATCCACCCGGTAATCCATGTGTCCCTCCTGAAACCAATGCAACCCGGCACAGGGATTGGGACACCACCTAAGCCCATACTTGTTGACGGAGAACCAGAATTCGAAGTCAAAGATATCTTGGACTCTAAATACTCTAGGACCAAGCTATATTATCTCGTCGATTGGAAAGGATTTGGACCACAAGATAGGTCTTGGGAGCCCAGTGAGAATATCCACGCACCACGTATAATCAGGAAATTCCATCGGAACTCCCCAACCAAACCTGGGCCAGTCAGAAGGAACACCATGGGAGGGGACTTAAGGGGGAGTGCTGTCACGACCCTCGCCCAAAACCCCCTCTGGCAAACCCATTGGCCAGGTGGAGTCAGGACTCGTGCCTCTAGAGCCTGGCATCCTCTTCAAACCCTCATGGGGCCAGTCCTGGCGCCTATGGCACCAGGCTCATACACCATGAAAAACAATGTGCTTGGGAACTACTTTATTGTATTGTCAGCCAACATGGAGGCATCCACATGGCTTGGTTCCTAAGAACCAAGCTATGCGGTCTAGTGTTTCGGGTGTGGCAGCCTAGGGACTACTTTACCTGGACTATTTTGTTGGGGCTATTTAAACCACACCCGAGCAAGACAACACACTTCGCGTTACTTTTCAGCTTGCAATGTGACGCTCACCGTGTCCAGCTATTCCCTCGAACCTCGGAGAAGCAGAACCTGCAAGGAGACAAAAGGAACATCATTAGCAGCAGCATCTTACCTGCAGTCTTCATCTTTAAACACTCGCAGCTAATGAGAACAGCTTCCTCGAATCTGCATGCCTCCCGGACAGAACGACCTGAAAGAGGAAGATAGAGGCAACATTAAAGAAAGCAGTAGAGACATTTACAAATTATGAACTGCTCAAAGGGCTTACCTGACTGGTCGCCTCTCGACTGGCACCACTCCGGACATTCCACTCGCACTGAAGAACACCGCAACCTACAAGGAAGGAAAACACAGGTTAGCAAAGGCAAGACTTTGCAGCGCTGTGCATAGCGCTTACTTACCGCATCATAGCGCTCTTAATGCGCCATCATTTACCAGCGGGGCTCAACCAAGCCAGTTCGCCGTTCTGAAGCTCTGCATACCTCAGGGAGAAAAAAGAGACATTTTAAACAAAGAAAGGCATGCAGGATAGCAACAAAACTAAAGAACAGCAATAAGACCTACCTGAACAATATCAAACGGGCCAGCGTCAGTGAAGTAACTAGACCGCACTCGCCCATGAAAGACAACGCGCCCCTGCAAAGAAGGCAGGATGGACAGCACGCCTAATTCTACCACAAGGTGAGGAGAGGGCGCCAGAGGGACTGAAATCATACGGGGGTGGAGGGAGGATACTTACCCCAGTCGGTCAGTCTTGAACACAGTCCTCCTGTATTTTCAGGCTGAACCTTCCCCGCAGACCACATCAGGGCAAAGCTGAGAAGCATACCAGCGAGTAACCCGGCTGGGTGGCGTCCGCGTGGATACCAGGTGAGCGTAACACAGAGTTCGCCAAACACTATGCACTTCTCCTGCTCTACCACAGGCGTGCCCTACACCAGGGGCCACTTCCTATCGGTGGTACGCTGTAATATCTATACTACTATGGCTGATAGTCCTCCCTTCTCAGAAGATGTGTCCTATACACTGTAAAAAGAATCTATCCCTCCCCCTCCGTAGGCATGCACTAATGTGCGGTGTCTTCTTGCACAGTTATACTCATGTCCTGGATACTCTCGAGTTCCTTCGGCACTGAGCCTCCACTGCGGTCTCGCGATTCCACTAAGCACGGGACGGCCCTCAGGACTTCGCAGACCTTTGTAAACTCGGCGTCTGCAGAGCCTCCTCAGTGATGCGCAGTGAACAGGTCTGCGGTCGCCAGACCTGCGCCCGCAGGGAGGGCGGCCTGGATACCCTCAGTGGTCCGGGGGGGGATTGAGATATCTCGCCTCCAAAAATGTAGTCAGGGGTCCACCGATTAGAGCAGAATAAAAACCATGTACTCAAAAAGTAGAGCAAACACCGGGCAAGAAGCAATGCTGTTTATTAGAACTGGGTGAGCCAAAATAAAACAGAACAGTGGATAGGCTCTGATCGAGAGGCTGACGTCTGAATGGAATACAAACAGTAGTTTTATACCAACTTTTCCTATGTTTCCCAGGGATTTCATTGGTTCGTGTACATCACTTCCTCAAAGATTACATTGATTAGGGAAGTGTAATTGAAGCAAACAGTTTAACTGTTTCCCATTACAACGCCTCCCCATGTGGTACCACATTTATTTGCACACCACTCCGGAAACAACTTGTTATTACTGAAGTAACATTTGTGCTGACCGCCGGAACTTTAATACACTGCCATTGGTCAGCACCATTGAGAATAGAGCACAAGACACCCTACAGCTGGTGGGAAAGGGGACATTTACATGATACCTGTTGGATGATGATCTTCACAACCTATGTGGTAGATACTTTAGAGGCTGACCACCTCCCCAAAGCTCAAAAACTTACCGTCTGATTGGTGCTCCCAGGAACGCCACTCCGTTCAGTGTTCCTCTCCCACAGTCGCCTCCTGATGGGCATCAACGGTCATGTAACTGGCACACTGGTACAGAGCCAGCCTCCCCGCTGCCATGCAGGGTGGCTAGTTTGGCTGACTGCCCTGTAATTACATCACCTTGTTCTAGTTATGTTGTTTTTCATGTGATGAGTAGCTTAAGCCCCATCCCCCTTAGCATATCCCTGTCCTATTGGTCACATATTTCAGATTTAGGTTTCCCAGGTTCAACCCGCTCGAGGGAGTTCCCACCACATATGTTCATGATGGCGCTATTTTTGTCCTTCCCCTTCTTTAACTAATCATAAGCCAGTATCTTGGACAGTGGGTACACCCAATGCATCATTACCCCCATACCGTTCCCAGTGAAGCCCTTTGTACGGGGCGGCTGTGGCTTAGAATACCTGTGTCATTTCCCACGTGGCTGCCCCCACAGTGCCCCTTCTTTACTGTCGCAGTTGGTAGGTGCGTCCCCCTGTCTGGCGCTGAATTAGCACCTTTAATACACACATTCAAACCCTACCCTGCACGACCCTGGCAAGGGGAGACAGCAGCCGGACGGCACTTGAGACAGCTTGCGGGTGCAGCTCAGCGGCTGTATCGCACGACACAACTTCCCCCTTAACCAAACAAACTTAACACAAAATCTTTAAATCTAGACAGCATGCGCTGTAACTGTTCCTTCTCCAATGCCATTATGCTCATTGTGATGCTGGAAATGCATTGGAGGGACAGGGCCTCTATGTCCTTAGCCTGTATTCCTTTTTCATGTGTGTTCTGTGTTATTTTCTGCACAAGAGTCCATGTGGGACTCCTGGCATTGCAGCTCTTCCTCTTTTTGGTTTGGTGTACAGACCCTTGTGATACCCTTATGGCACCCATGGGTGGGGGTACAACCCTATGCCCCTAGTGTATGTTTTTGGGCACCTGTGTGTGGCCCACAGAGCAGGGTATGGGCTGGTGGCAGCTCCATGCTGAATTTGCCAGGTGCTCTGAGTATCCTCCATTTTGGGATACCCATGCCCTGCCATTGGAATCAGTTTATTCCTTATAGAAGCCAAGATGGCCCCTGTGGCCTCTTGCTTTCTATTGCTATTACCTTGTTTTCCCAAAGTCCTGGTAAGCCCTAACTCTGTCCCTTCCCCCTGACTGGCTGTGGGGTGGAAGTTCCATATATGGTATTGTGGGGAAGTCCACACCAGACTGGCTGGAGCCTTCACAGTGACTGTATGTTGTCGGTGCACCCTTGGGGTGGGACCTGAGTGAATGGAGTGTGTAACCAATATGCACATCATCTTATGGGTGTCTGGTTTCTGGTATGTAACACAATGAATGAGACAGCCCTGCCCGAAACTGGTATGAATGCAGCGTGGAGTGTTGAATGGCTGGGTAGTTGTCCCAATACACATTCCTTGTTGTGAGTGTCTGGAGGGAAGTGAATGGCCTAAATGAACTGTGAGCCTGATTGGCTGCCTTCCTGCATGCACGAATGCCCTTCCGAATGATTGGTTGCTTGAGTGTGACCCAGCAGAGTGAATGAGAGACCAAACAGTATATTTGGGGACCTCTCACAGATGGAAATCGTTCAGAAGCTGCAGCCAAAAACTTGATGCTTACTCTCGAACCCGCGCCGGAAGAAGGTTAACTGCTGTTTCCCTTTGACACAATCTGAAAGCTGCTGTGCCTTCAAGAAACTGATCCAAGAGAGGACCTGGCTAGGAGACCTCTTCCCGAGCTACGAGGGAACAACGGGCACCAGCTAACCTTCACCAAAGCACCTTGGAAATCAGCATTCGAAAGACTGTCAACCGGAGACGGGGACCGCCGAGGAAACTGAAGAGAAGTGCCCGGACATCCGTCCACAGCTTGACGCTGTGCCGCTGGAGCCTGGAGCCACAACACTCCATTGCCTAAGAACGCTTTGAAATCAAGGACTCCCTCACTCATCACCAACGACTGCTTTGTCTTGCTGGAAAAAGTCAAGGCCACCGACAACTGAGGAGAATCTGCCGGTGGGTTTCCCACCACCCGAAAACCACAAAGACGCCGGCGACCCGACGCCCTTGCTGGGCCAAAGTTCTTCATTGACTCTTTGCGGCAATGAACTATCAACGTCGAGGTGCACCACATGCCTCGTCTTTGCAGGACGTCCACGACCGATCATCGATGAGCACCACCAAGACCGGAGCTGCTGCCTCGATGCCTTTGTTCACCCTTTTCTTCGTGGGATCTTGACGATCCGTGGCTCCTGCCTTAAAGGGAGTCCACTCAAGATGGATCTGTCGATGACCTGACATTGAACTCTGCTAAACCAGGTACATTGGGGAAGTAGAACATTTGTAGAAGGAGATAAGACTCTAATAGACAATATATGGACTGGGCTTGTTAAATTGCATTATTTTCCGGTTGCCCAGGTGGGGGGATCCTCACACAGAACTGTGTCTAGTTGGTAGGGACCCAGTATTCTGCCAATTGTTTAACCAACTTGTTTTCCTCCTCAAGTCTATTGTTGGTTCACATTATTTATTGATTTCTATGTTATTTGGGACTGTCAGCAGTTGGTGCATTTTAATGGAATCAAGAGTAATTGTGGTACCACATTGAGACTGTATATATTTATCATTTTAGAATTGTCAAAGCACAAAGTGTGTTGTTATGATTGTGTATATAATTGAGACCTTATTTATATAAAGAGCTGTGTTATCACTAACATAGTGTGTGGACATTCCTTTGTGGGTGCTTGGGGCCTACACTGTACTTAAGAACCAGCCTGCATCACCTCCTGAGAGCTAAACCTTGATTGCTCGTCCATTGCTACCTACAGAGAATCTTGGCTGGGGGCTCTGTGCTTCTACTGTGAAGGTGGGAGTACAGATAACACCCCTCCAGTCTTTACACTGGTGGCAGCGGTGGGATGCTTATGGTTTTAAGAATCAGTGTGTAACCTTGCCACTTACAAAATATCTACACTTTGTTAAATTGAGGTTTAGTTGTGTGCTAGATAACTACATTACAAGCAATGGAATTTATTGCAAATGGTAAATTGACTAGGATGAACTTAGAGACGCTGCATAGTCCTTATGAAGCCAGGGAGTTAGACTTTTTGGATAAGTCTAGGGCTGAGCTGATAGCAGCCCTGGAAGACTACCAGACTGATTGTGAAGCTCTTGAAGGGGGGGGGTGCAACTATTGAGGCCCCTGCCCCTGGGGTTGTTACTGGATCTGTTTCTGGGAGTGCCACCACTCCTGCTGCCTTTATTTCGGAACCCAGCACTGCTCTTCAGGGAGTAACCATGAAGTTTGGACTTTCCAAGGTGGAGCTACAACGGGAACAGTTAGCCTTTCAATATAAAAAGTTGGAAACAGAAGCTGAATTGAAGAAAGAGGAGTTGGCACAACATGTGATACTCAAAGACAGGGACACTGAGCACCAGAAAATTCAGCTGGAGAGAGCTAGAGTGGAGACATCAGAGAAACCATTTGAGAGTGTTAAGTCCTCTACCACCAAGTTTATGAAAGATTTGGTTGGTGTGTATGTGGAGGGTTCAGATATCCTCCAGTGGATTGAAGTGTTTGAATTGGCTTGTGGAATCCATGATGTTGATAAAAGAGATTGGGCTCAGTGTTTGTTAAGCAGAGTGCCTCTGACTGGGAGTGACTGTATTCTGAAACTGAGTGTGGAAGACAGGGGTCAGTATGGGTGCATGAAATCTTCTTTGATTGCCAAGTTTGGAAAGACACCTACCCAATACCTTAAAAGGTTCAGGGATTCTAAGAAAAGAGAGAGTGTGTCTTGGATTGACTGGGTTCATGCTGCACATATGAACATGATGGGGTGGATTGATGATTACAAAGTGAAAACGTTTGTTGAATTGTCCCACCTTTTGTTTTTTGAGCATTTTTCAGAAGCCTGGTCACCAGAGCTGCATTAGTATGTTGCTGACCAGAACATTTTAGATCCCTTTAAGCTGGCCAGGCTGGCTGACAAGTGGGTCTCCCACCGGGCATCCCCTAAGGACTCCAGTGGGAAGGACAAGGACAAAGAAAAGGGGACCTCTCAGAAGTCTGAGGAGTCCCAGAAGCAATCACAGTTGGATAAACCAAAACCTTCCTCTCCTTAGACCCAACAATCTAGTGGGGATAAGCCCTATGTGGGAGGGACTAAGAGTAGTGGTCCTTCTGTTGCAAAGCAGGCTCCCAGTGGTTCCATTACCATACCCTGCATTCCTGGCACTTGTTGGGACTGTGGGGCACTGGACCACAAGAAGGGTGACCCCAAGTGTAAAGGTAAGGCACTTGGAGTCCAGGCTGTCAGCCTGACCTACCCTTACCCCATGCCTGAGGTGGAGGCCACTGTCTTCCCCTCCTATACAGGGATCACATTCGGTGCTCCTGCAGAGATTTCCCTAGCGTCCTTTGTGGCCTGGGACCAGTATGCAGAAATACAGGCTACTATCCCACATACCACCAGTATATTTCTGAGAAGTGTCCTCTTGAATGGTCAGCCTTCTACTGGTTTGAGAGACACTGGGGCAAGCATGACAGGGGTGGACAGACCCTGCTCATGCCAGAGGACTATGTAGGTGCTCCTCTGAGAACTTCCAGGTTAGATGGTGGGCCTCCCAACGTTTCCCCTGTAGCCCTAGTCACAATCATGATTGGAGGCAAGACAGCAAAGCTTCCTGCCCTGGTTCAGGACAATGTACCTGCTAACATTTTGTTGGGCAATGACCTAGTGGAGTTGGGGTTCATCTCTCATGGTCTCCCCCTGACTGCTTCTGCAGTCACTAGGTCACAGGTTACACCGGGTCTGACTGAGAGTCAGGTACCCAAGCCAAAGTCGAGGCCTAAGGCAAGGCGGAAGAATAAGATGGCCACCTCTGTGAAGGGGGCTCCTTCTCTTCCTGCTGCTTCGCTTCAGCAGCACCCACTGGGATTCATGCTCCGGACGGGCTGGGTCCAGAGGTAAACCCAAACTCAACTCCTGAGGGAGAAGACCCTCATGAGGGAGAGATGCTCAACCCAGAGGATCACCCCGACCTTCAATGCCTGCTGGCTGAAGGGTGGCCCTCTAGGGTCGACTTCTGTAGGGGACAGAGAGAGTGCCACTCTCTCAAGGGTCTGAGGAAACAGGCCCAGGCACAAGAAGTGACTAGGTCTTTCCGGATTTATTGGGAGGGTGAGCTCCTTTGCAGTGAGCCCACTAAGCCTCTGAACCTGGTGCCCTCAAGAGGTTGGCGGTACCCCAGGTTTACAGGCCCTTCTTACTGCTGCTGGAGCATGAGGTGCCCTTAGCTGGTCATCTTGGTACCAAGAAAACTAAGCAGAGGCTCTCTGCACATTTCCACTGGCCCCGGATGTGGGTAGAAGTAGAGTCACAATGCAGAACCTGCCCCACTTGTCAGTTGTCTGGCAAGACTGGAGGCGTGTCATTGCCCCACTGCAGCCATTGCCAGTGGTTGGCACACCATTTGAGAGGGTGGGCATCGACATTGTCGGTCCCCTTGACCCTCCCACTTCAGGTGGACATCGGCTCATCCTGTTCTTGGTAAATCATGCCACCAGGTACCCTGAGACTATACCCCTTTGGACTGTTACTGCTGAGGTGATTGCCAGGGCTCTCCTGGGCATTTTCACCAGAGTGGGATTCCCTAAAAAGGTGGTCTCTGACAGAGGATCCAACTTCATGTCGAGTTACATGAAAATGATGTGGAAAGAGTACAGAGAAACCTACAAGTTCGCTACTAGCATGACCTTAAAGCATCACAAGTGGATTGGACTCCAGGACAGGAGATCCTTGTAATGGAGCCTACTAAGCCTTGAGCTTTGGCAGATAAGTGGACTGGACCCTTCAGGATCATCTCCAAGATGGGCGAAGTCAATTATCTGGTTGACATGGGAGTCCCTGGGTTAGCCCCTCAGGTATTCCACGTCAACAGGCTCAAGCCTTTCCATGGGCGAGCAGAAGTCTCATGTCTCTTGCTAGCTTCAGAGCAAGAAGAGACTGAGAGTGAGCCCCTTCCTGATTTGCTGCATAGCAACCCTCAGGATGGCTCAGTGGAGGTTGTGCATCTCTCTCCATATCTGACCCCTGAGCAGCAGAGGGCCTGCAGGGCTTTGCTCCAGCAGTATTTGCCTCTGTTCTCGCTGACACCAGGCCTCACTCCATGGTACAGGCACGAAATTGACACTGGTGACAGTGTACCTATCAAAAGCAGATGCTACAGGGATTCCAAGTTGTCGGCGGAGTGGAGAGGACGTGCCTGAGCGCTGCTCCGCCCCCCCCTCCCATGCCACAACAAAAAAGCAGTGTAATAAAGCGGATGCTCTCACACAAATTGATAAGGAGGACCGGGATCGCCAGTAGAACATTGGGGCCAGGTGATAGCGGCAGCTGAGCCGGAGCACCCGACGTACAGCAGAGCAGGGCGCGGGCAGCCATCCGGCCCACTGCGCCACAACAAGGGGCCCAGACAGGCTGGGAACCGCTGGACTCGGAGTGGAACGCAGAGCGGCAGTGCCCTACGATCCCGGGGGGCCGGGGAGGGGGCGGACTGTGCCCCAGACCCTTATCGACATGCAGTACCTGGAGCGGCACAACAGCCACAGAGACCAGCGCATCGGACCACGCGATGCAGCGATTTCTGGCGTTACCTCCCCCCACACAGGGTAACCCAGAGCTGAGAGGAAGAAAAAAATAGAAGGGGCCTACACCTCGAGCCGTCGGCCGGGTCACGGAGGTGCCGGATTACTCCGAAGTAGCAGCGGAGCGGTGGAGGTAGGCTGCCCCTCCCCTCTACAACGCCGCAGGGGTGGCACATTAGAAACCGGTGAAGAGCCATACCCGGAGCTGCGCAGCGGCCACTGAGACTGATGCATCGGGCCTCGCGTGCAGAGGCTCCTAGCATTCCCTCCACCCTCATTGTCACGACCCACATCCAGAAGACCCCCTGGCAACCCCATGGGCAAGGAAGTGTTTTGACTCGGGTCTCCACTAAATCCAGGCATCCTTGGCCTTGGCCTTCTTGGGGCCAGTCCTGGCGCCTTTGGCGCTGGGCTCATACTTGATAAAGGACTTGTGTTGGGAACCACTTTATTTCAGTGCCAGTCAACATGGAGGCATCCACATAGCTTGGCTCCTTGGAACCAAGTTATGCGGTATAGTGTTTTGGGTGTGGTACCATAGGAACTATTTAACCAGGACTACTTTCTTGAAACTATTTAAACCACACCCGACTGGGATAACACGCTTTGCGTTACTTTGCAATTTTGCAACGTGACACTCACCGTGTTCAGCTGCACCCGCGAACCTCGGAAGAACAGCATCTGTTAAGAAGGAAAAGGACATCGTTAGCAGCAGCAGCTTACCTGTAATTTCATCGTAGCTGTCTACAGCTCTTGCGACCAGCATCCCGGAACCAGCGCTCCTCCCGGACCGTCGGATCTGCAAAAAAGGAAGAAACAAGGCATTAGACATTTTACAGTTGAACAAACGTTGCCGAAAAGCTTACCTCGCAAGCCGCTCCTCGACCAGCATTGCCTCAGGAATTCCATGCACCGGGTGAGCACCGCGACCTGTGGGGAAGAAAAGACAACAGGTTAGCAAAAGGCAAGGCATCATAGCGCTGCGCATAGCGCCAACTCACCGCATCAAGGTGATCTAAATACGCTATTACTTACCGGCGAGACCCAATTCATTCTATGCCACATAGTGGACTTCCGCGCACCTAAGGAAGACAAAAAGACATTAGTTAGACCAAAAAGGCATGCAAGGACAACGATATACCACATCAATAAGACCTGCCTGAAAGACTCAAAGCGGGCCGGCATCAGTGAAGTAACTTGATCGCAATCGCTCACCAAGCACAACGCGCCCCTGCCAAGAAGGCAGGACGGAGAGCACACCTGCATTAAAAACAAGGTGAGGAGAGGTCCAGAAGAGGCCGCGGGTATACAGGGTGGTGGGGGGCTGTTTATCCCAGTTGCCCAGTTATGAACATTGCCCACCTGTATTCCAGGCAGAACCCTCCCTTGGCAACCTGGGAAACGCAGAGAAGGATACCAGTGTCCCAACTGCTGGGTGGTGTCCCCGTGGAACCAGGTGAGCGTAACACTCATAGGGTCTGCCGGCTGGGAGGAAAGTAACTAGAAGGGGGTCTACGCCCCAAGCCACCTGCCGGGTCAGGAAGGTGCTGGATCATCCCGACGGAGAAGCAGAGCAGTGGAGGTAGGTGGCCTTGGGCCCTGCCCTCTGCAACGCTGCGGGGGGTGCACAGCAGAACCAGTCTCACACGGCCTAGTCCCGGACTGCAAGGTGGGCCCCCCCAATGGAGACTCACAAGGCTGGCTGGGGGGCACCAGAGGCTAAAATGGACTTATAGGGATCAGCAAGGAACACACCTCCACCAAGGGAGTGCATACAAAAACGGAGACAGAGACACTTGGAGGAGTTCCCAAACACAACGGGAGATATACCCAACAGCCCAGAACCCGATTTGCACATAGCAAGGTGTCAGGAGATACCAGGAGCAACGGGGAACCCCACACTTGTGGTGGGTACACACACTGTTAACGACCACGCCCCAGGAAAGGTCAAGAGCAGCCGGAGAGACAGACACAGTTATACACATAACTCCACGTCCAGGCCGGAACAAGAGTAGAGCCGAGGGCTGTAAAAACATATCACGGCTCGGTCAGAGGCTACAGGGCAATAAACAGCATCTATGTCCAAGACCAGGGGGAGACCAACCCAAGCCGCACAGCAGACATCTCAGAAGAAGCAAGATCAGACCCTGACACAATTCTGGGGAGCCGACCCAGCTACACCCATAGCTTCCTCGAGAAGGAGAAGGCGAGAAGGACAATCAACTAAAGCCACTGCAGAGAAACAGTATACCGGTATGGCCTCGAGGGAAGACATGAAAACATGGTTCGGGGAATTTCAAGCCCAGTTTATCGCCACGATGCAGACCCAATTCGACTCAATTAAGAGCGACTTGAAAACAGCGGTGCAATAGCTAAAGACAGAGATTACGGACCTAGGGGAGAAGACGGATACCCTGGAAAAAATAGCACAAGACCAAGAGGAGGAAACACAACAACACGCGGAGACCCAGGAACATCTACTGCGAAGGACCCACAACCTCGAACTGCAATGCGAAGATTTGGAAAACCGCTCAAGGCAATCGAGTATAAGAATAAAAAATATGTCGGAATCAGTAGAAGACAAAGATTTGAAGGGGGCGGTACAACAAGTTTTCAAGGATATCATCGATACAAAAGATGAAGAGGAGGTCACCATAGACAGGGTACACATGGTGGGCCCGAAGAGAACGGGAGAACCGGGATCCCGTCCCCGGGACGTTCTCGTGGCGCTTTCATCATATCCCCAAAAAGAACTAATCTTACGCAGAGCCCGGACGATGGACCATATTTGTATAAATGGGCAAGACATTCAGCTATATCAGGACTTGGCACAGTCTAGGCTGCAGAAACGCCATGACATGGCCCGGTGGTAAGTGCTCTAGCAGCAAAACGAATCAGATACAAATGGACAATCCCATTTGGACTCCTGTTCACATGGGATGGGAAACAGCGGAGGGTCACAACTTGTGAAGAAGGACAGCAAATTCTGGGCATACAAGACCATGAGGAGGATAACCAGGATACTAACAGAGAGAGGCCTGCCCAGAAGAAGTCAACTTGGGAATTGAAGAGAAATGGCAGAAAAGTTAAGGGGCTGCCACTTAACAAATAAACGAATAAAGAGCAGGCCAAACATATAAGCAGTAGTGAATTCATGGCCCGGAGGATCCTCAATCCCGAACCTTTACTGTCATTGGAGGAGCGAGACATCCAATAATACAGGTGCAGAGGGGGGGGACTCGCTCGGGACGAGAATTAGAATCTAGAGGGTTTTAGGACACCCTACAAGTTACCCTTGAGGGAAGATGGGCATGGCGCTGAAGGCGCAATGCCTGAGCGGTCATAGGAACCAGAGCCCGCCTCAGGACAGTTTTGTGGGGAGGGAGGGAGAGAAACAGGCAAGTTGGGGAATGCGCTGTTTGGGGGGAACAAAGGGGCCGGGAAGGATAGGCCACGAGGGACAAACACAGGAGCACTACCTCTCGCTAAGGAATCAGGATGAAGATACTCACATATAACATCAGAGGATTAAACTCCCCAGTGAAAAGGAAGAAAGTTGAACACTTCCTGAAACAGGGAACATACGATATAATACTACTCCAGGAGACTCACATTAAGGGGCAGGACAAGAAGAAGGTTTGGCTAAAAAGGCATAACCAGATACTGCAGGAAAATGCACAAGATACAATAGCGGTCCGAGATACTCTACACATACAGATACTCCACACAGAAGCAGACAAACAGGGCAGATATATCTTTGTGAACACAAATCTAGAGGGAATACCCCTCACACTAGCGTCAGTCTATGCCCCTAATACGGGACAGGAAGGATTCCTTAAAGCTACGTTGAATAAACTAGAGTAATTCGCCGAAGGGGAGATACTGCTAGGAGGGGACTTGAATATTGCATGGGATCCCGTTCTAGACAGGTCAGATCCCAGACAGAGAACCCAGGGATCCCCATCGAAAGCATTAAGACGGAAAATGGCTAATCTGGCACTGGGGGACGTCTGGAGGCATATACACACCAAACAACAAGGCTTCACATATTTCTCACATGTACACAACTCCATGTCAAGGATCGATTGATTACCTCAGGGCCTCCGTGGGAATCCTGGGGAAAATACGGAACACAGAGATAGGCTCCATATCACTTTCAGATCATGCCCCTCTGTGGAAATGGCGCCTCCTGCAGGAAATACTCCGAGACCCAGTATTGGGGAACACTCTTAAGGACCACATAACAGAATACCTCACGAGTAATAACCTCCCAGAGATCTCCAAAGAAACACAGTGGGAAGCACTAAAGGCGGTCACAAGGTGGCACCTAATAGCACTAAAGACTCAGAGGGAAAGACCGAACATACAATGGGAAAAAGAACTAGAGACAAACATAGGGAAAATCCAAACTGATATTCTGCTGAACCCCACTTCAAAATTGAAAAAAGGTTTGAGACATGTCCAAGGTCAGTTGGACTCACTTTGCACAAAAAGAGCAGAGAAGCACCTGCTCCGGCTGAAACACTGGTACTATGTTAAAGCTAATAAAGCCGATAAGCTTATGGCCAGACAGCTCAAGGGGAAAAGACAAGATCGGACAGTGGGGGCCCTGTTGGACCACACGGAGCAAAGGAAAACACAATCATCTGAGATTGGGAGCATATTCGAGCAATTCTACCGCCACCTCTACTCGTCGGATCATCCTGACGAGACGAGACAAAAACCTATTTAGATGAGGTACATCTTCCGACTCTGTCGGAGGAGGTAAAGCAAATTCTAGATGAGGACATCACAGAGGAAGAAGTTACTAAAGCAATCAGGGACCTCGCCAGTAATAAAGCCCCGGGCCCTGACGGTTATACCGCACAATTTTTATAAGGTATACAGAGATATTTTGACCCCAGTCCTAACAGAATTGTTTAACACCTTCAAAGATAAAGGTAGCATCACCCAATCAATGAATGAGGCAAAGATGCTGGTAATTCACAAACCCGGGAAAGACTTGCAACTGCCAAGCTCATACCGCCCGATAGCATTGATAAATTTAGATGTGAAGCTATATACCAAAATACTTACCACCAGACTTACGCAGGTTCTCCCGAAATCGATCCACCAGGACCAATCCGGGTTTGTTCCTGGAAGACAGAAGGGTCCTGCATTTGGTAGAAAAAATAGGCATAAAACGCTGCTTTTCCACATATTGAGGAAAATGGGGATAGGAGAAAGCTTCATTGATATGGTATGGGCAAACTACAACTCCATGACTATACGTATAGCGGTGAATGGAGACCTATCTAGAAAGGTTATTATCGAGATAGGGACAAAGCAATGGTGCCCCCTGTCTCCCCTGCTATATGCCATATTTTTGGAGCCACTACTTGCCCAAATAAGAGACAACCGGGAAATAAAAGAGATAGAGATGGCAGGTCACACGCACAAAATTGCAGCATATGCAGATGATATGCTGGTGACCCTGGGGGACCCGGAAGAGTCGATCCCGACTCTAATGCACGAGATCGACACGTTTGGCTCCCTCTCAGGACTAAAAATCAATAGACAGAAATCAGAGATCCTGATATTGGCGGGCAATACCGCTCAAATACACTCGGTAGCTTTAGACCTGCACCTGAAAGTAGTCGAAAAAGGGGTCAAATACTTGGGTATCACTTTGACAGGCAGAATACAGGATCTATACTCCCAAAACTACCCCAAATACTCGACCAAATCAAACGGGACCTATCGAGATGGAACCCCCTTTCTGTCTCGTGGTGGGGTCGGATAACGGCAATTAAAATGACAATTTTGCGGAAACATATCTCTACTTATTTCAAGCAATTCCAATTAAAGTCCCACCAGCATTTTTCAAATCCCTAGCGAAAATGGTATCTGCATCCATTTGGAAGGGGTAGACACAAAGAGTATCAAGTTCGGTCCTAACTGTATCAAGGAAGGACAGGGGATGTGCTCTCATGTACTTCAAGAAATATTACGAGGCTGCGCAACTATGGGTATTGAGAGAATGGATACCATAGAACTCAAATAAATTGTGGGTGGCACAAGACAGAGCAGTCGCGACAGTACCCACCAGACACCTTCTTTGGTTAGGGAGGAAACATAGACACCCCAATCTACGAATAAGTGAAATACTGAACACCATGTTAGAAATCTGGGATAGAGCCATACAGAAAAGAACACTAACTACTGACCCTGACCTATTCACGCCACTATTTAAAAATCCAGAATTCCCACCAGGAACACAGACGGGGACATTCCGGAAGTGGGAGGAGGCAGGATGTAAGATGGTGGGGGATATGTACCATTCACAACAAATAAGAACATTCGAGGACTGTGCATCCTTGCTAAACCTAGACAGTACCGATAGATATAGATATGAACAACTACATCATTGGTTAAGCACCCCCCGAATGAAAGACGCCTCGCTGAGGGAGCTTACCCCATTCGAAACTTACATCATGACAAACACGGGCACCACAAAATTTGTATCAAACACATACAAGTTCATCAATACCACGGAGGAGGACATAAAATGGGTAGACATAAAGAGGTGGGAGAAAACACTACACAGTTCAATCCCCAAAGAGCACTGGGAACACGTATGGGGATAATAGCCAAACTCACCAAGACGATACAAGCTAAAGAAATGTGAATGAAAATACTTATACAGTGGCACTACACGCCAGAGAGGCTCCACGCGATGTATAGGGACTCCACGAATAAATGCTGGAGGGAATGCGGAGGGGAGGGGAACTGGTGACATACTTGGTGGGACTGCCCGTAACTTCAGCAGTTCTGGACAAAGGTGAAGACCCAGATCCATTCAATGCTCGCCGATTTGGGAAACCATGGAGAAGAAGTATGGATGTGTGGGTTATGGGATCCAAAAGACAAACGTATCACCACAACGCAAAAGTAGAACTTTATGGGTCTATTAATAGGAGCCTGGCTGGAAATAGCCAAGAAATGGAAACAAAAAGACCCTCCCCTGGCAGAAGACTGGACGAGGAGGGTATGGTCTTATATAACTATGGAGCTTTTAACCTGTAGTATATAGGTGAACAATCATAAATTTAGACTTGACTGGGGCACAACCCTCGAATACCTTCAAAGTGACTACATGGAACAGTGGTGCCCGCACAAAATAAAGATCCTGGATAGTTTAAATGATAAAAAAAGATGCAAAACCTCAGTCTCACAGACCAAGGCAGAAAAGACCCTGAGGGGGTTTGGGGGGGGAGGGGAATTGGGGAATGTTCATGTTACATGTTGTAAAACCAATAAAAATATGTATTTTTAAAAAAGCACATGCTACAGGATGTCAGACATGGTGAAGAACCGCATCCAGGCTGAGGTCGCCAACATGTTGGATCTGGGTGTTATTGAACCCTCAACCAATCCCTGGTCCAGTCCTGTGGCAGGTTCTCAGGCAGGTACCAAGGATTGGCGGTTCTGTGTGGACTACAGAGGGGTCAACGCCGTCACCAAAACTGACGCGCACCCATTGCCCAGGGCTGATGAGCTTGTGGACACCATAGGTGCAGCCAAATTTGTGAGCACCTTTGACCTTACCTCAGGCTATTGGAAAATAGCTCTGACAGACCATGGAAAGGAAAAGCACCTGAGGGGCTCTACCAGTTTAGAGTAATGCCTTTTGTGTTGAAAAATGCACCTGCCACCTTCCAGATTTTAGTCAATCATGGGCTAAGTGGGCTGGAGGCCTTTTGTGTGGCCTACCTAGACGACATTGCTGTCTACAGTTCCATCTGGGACGAGCATTTGTCGCTCCTGGGTAAGGTGCTGCAGGCTTTGAAAAGGGCTAACGTCACTATCAAGGCCACCAAGTGCCAGATAGCTCAGTTGGAAAGTCACATATCTTGGTCATAAGGTAGGAGGGGCTCAAATCCAACCTCTCCCCAGTACAGGATGTACATGACTGGGAGACTCCCACTACTCAAACCTCAGTGAGAGCCTTTCTGGGCCTCACTGGGTATTATCTGCCCTCACCCAAACAACCGAGGAAGGTTAATTGGACCGAAGACTGTCAGAGGTCCTTTGTTGGCTTGAAGGAAAGTCTGTGCAGGGCACCTGTGTTGTGTGCACCTGATTACAGCTAAATCTTTATCGTCCAGACGGATGCCTGTGACACCGGGATTGGAGCTTTCTTGTCCCAGTTAGATGACAAAGGGAGAGAATAGCCGATCATATTCATCAGTAGACAACTCAAGGGTAGAGAACTTAGGTGGGCTACTGTTGAAAAGGAATGTGTTAGTATAGTTTGGAGCCTTAGGCCCCTTCGTGGCTTATGCAGATGAAGGGTGAAAACCCAAAACTGCTCAGGTGGTCCATTAGCCTGCAAGGGCCAGACTTCACCATTGAGCATAGACCAGGGAAGAGTCACGATAATGCAGATGGCCTTTCCAGAAGGTATGTTGACCGTTTGGATGAGGGCGTGAATCTTGTGCGAGATTAGACCACCCTAACCTCAGTCTGGGGCGGGGGGCGACTGTGATGCTGGAAGTGCATTGGAGAGACAGGGCCTCACTGTCCTTGTCCTGTACTCCTTTTTCATGTGTTCTGTGTTCATTTTTGCACAGGAGTCCATGTCCTCTTTTTGGTTTGGTGTACAGACCCTTGGGATACCGTTATGGCACCCACGGGTGGGGGTACAACCCTGTACCCCTAGTGTATGTTTCTGGGCACCTGTGTGTGGCCCACAGAGCAGGTTATGGGCTGGTGGCAGCTCGATGCTGAATTTGACAAGCTCTCTGAATATCCTCCATATTGGGATACCCAGACTCTGCCATTGGAATCAGTTAATTCCTGATAGAAGACAAGATGGCCCATGTGGCCTCTTGCTTTCTATTGCCTATTACCCTGTTTTCCCAAAGTGCTGGGAAGCCCTGACTCTGTCCCTTCCCCCTGACTGGCTGTGGGGTGGAAGTTCCATATATGGTATTGTGGGGAAGTCCAGGCCAGACTGGCTGGAGCCTTCCCAGTGACTGTATCTTGTGGGTACACCCTTGGGGTGTGACCTGGGTGAATGGAATATACCACCAGCTCGAAGGAAACAATAAAGAAAATGTTCCTGATGTTGTTTAAAGGACTTGGAAAACTCAAAGGCAAACAAATCAATCTACACATAAACACACAGATACAACCGACAGCTCAACACTACGCAGGCATACCCCTCAACAACAGAGACATGTAGAAGACGAAATACAGCCCTTATTGGAACAAGACAGAATTGCTCCCGCATCAAGACCCATACCTTGGGTGTCCACCATAGCGCCCGTGCCCAAAAAGGAGAACACCAGCATCCGTATCTGTGTAGATGTGAGGGCTCCCAATGTAGCAATAGAAAGGGAATGACATTTAGTACCCCGGATGACGGACATGATGCATCTATTACATGGGGCAAAAGTATTCTCGAAACTGGATTTCAATAAGGGTTATCACCAACTGGAATTGCATCCGTCCTCCAGAAACATCACTACTTGCTCCACACAACTGGGACTTTTCAGGTACAAGCGACTCAGCTTTGGAGTATCGTAAGCTGCTGAAATATTTGAAAACGAAATCCTTCAGGTCATCAAGCACATCCCAAATTACTATAGCAATAACATTCTGATATTTGGCACCACGCAGGAGGCGCATAATGACACACTAAGGAGAGTGTGCATGGCAATTGAGGATGCTCATTTGACACTAAATGCTGACAAGTGTGAGCTCAGCAAATCGACCCAAGTTCTTTGGTCACATATTTTCAAGCAACGGCCTACAACCGGACCCGGAGAAAGTGCAAGCATTAGTGGAAGCCCCTACACCCACTTCTGTGTCTGCAGTCAGATCGTTTATAGGACTGGCAAGCTACTGTACATGATACATTCAGGACTTTGTGCCAATGAGCACACCCCTCTGGTTACTCACGGGAAAGGGGCAAGAATTCTCAGGGTCCAATGTGTGCAAGCAAGGAAGCTTTCCATGAGATCAAGAAATGCATTGCTTCCGCTTCCTGCATGGCGTATTACGACCCAGACCTCAACACAGAGGTGACGGTTGATGCTAGCCCTGGCGGTCTGGGGGCGATCCTAGCCCAAGCAAAACCAGGAGCCTCGCCTGATTCACCGAGATGCATAGTAGCGTATGCAAGTCGTTGCCTCTCAGAAACAGAATGTGCATATTTCCAACCGGAGAAGGAGAGCCTGGCAGTTGTGTGGGCATGTGAACAATACCATCTGTTCCTATATGGCTGCCCATTTACCATCATCACTGACCACCAGGTCCTCACCACCATATATGGCAACCAACGCCAAAGATGCCACCACGAATTGCAAGGTGGGGACTCAAGCTGCAAGAATACTCATTCAATATCATATACCACCTGGGGAAAGACAACAACCCGGCGGACTTCCTATCCAGATACCCACTTCCAGCTCACGATGAGCGACAGTCCATCAAAGCAAACCGGTACATAAACTGATAAGCAATGCTCTCCCCAAGTCCATTACGAGTGCTCAACTGATAAAGGGCCTGAGGAAAGACCACCTACCAGAAAATGCAGGAAGGCCTGATGTCGGGCCAGTGACATGTCAAAAACAACCATGGGCAACCTCTATCCTCAGCTGAAGAGAGACACTTCAACACATTCAGACTCATCAGACACATGTTGTCCATATCTCCAGAAGGACTCTTGCTGAAGGAGAACAGAATTGTCATCCCAGCAAGCCTTCAGGAGCAAGTGCTTGCACTCGCACACTCTGGGCATAGGGGAATCGTCTCAACAAAACGACAACTCAGAACCAAGGTGTGGTTCCCACAGATGGATGAAAGGGTAGAACAGCTGCTAGGCAGATGCATTGCTTGCAAGGCAGTCACACAACGACGTTTCCCGAGCCTCTCAAGATGCCATCGATGCCTTTGCAGCTATGGGACGAAGTTGTCATCGACATGTTCGGCCCGTTAGCCAACGGCAAGTACATACTTGTGATTATCAACGAAATGTCCAGATTCTTGGAAGTGCATCTAAGTCACTATATCAGCGCCCAGGCGGTGATACAAAACATTGGCAGATTACGGAATTCCATCTATTGCGAAATCGGACAATGGCCCCCCTTTCAGGGGGCATGACTTTGCCATGTTTGCAGAACATCTTGGCTTCCAACATCGCAAGATTACGCCGCTGTGGCCGCAGGCCAACAGAACTGTGGAGAGATTCATGGGAAACCTAAAACACACTCACCAGGTCTGCTCGATCACCAAAGGCTCATTTATGCAGGCAATATGCTCCTTGTTGAGGGACTACAGAAACATCCTGCATAGCTAAACAGGTACATGTCCCTCGGCGCTAGTGTTTGGGCGATTAGTAAAAACCACACTGCTACACAATCCCAGAGCTTCTCTCCCTACCATGTATGCTGACACCGCAAAGACAAAGGACAAGGAGAGCAAAACCAAGATGAAGGACTATGCTGACCTGTGGAGGAAAGCAAAACCCAGCAATTTCCAAATAGGAGACCAGCCGCTAGTAAGACAGACTCAAGACGCCAAAGACGTTCCTGCCTTTAAACCCGAACCAATGACTGTGAGTCACATACAAGGGTCCATGATAGCCGCGGCCAGTCCCGTGGGCACAGTCACCCGAAACTCGTCATTCTTTTGAACTTTTGAAGGTGACAGGTGTCAGGAAAGCAGTGGCCCCATCGGAGAAGAGGACTCCTCTGACTTGGACTCTGAATACATAGAAGAAGACATGGGCCCTCATTACGACCCTGGCGGAATTCGGAAAACGATGGCGGAAATGCAATACCGCCATCGAATAGCGCTCGGTGCGACTATGACCCGTCACCGCAAAGTACGATGCCATTAGGGACACCGTAGTGAACGCCAACGCTAACTGCACCAAGCACGCGCGCGCGCGCCATGCCAAACCGTAAACACCACCATGGCGCAACGGTACGCCAATTCCGACCCCAGCGGACATGTACCTAACGCCATCAAGCATGGCGGAATGCACCATACCGCCATGGTGAGAAGTACGGCATCGCGAATCAACCGTAAACGGCCCCACTGACTGCCCGTACACCGCTCCCTGCCCACAAAGTACAACTCCCCGTAGGTGCAACGAAGCCACAATGCAACCAGTGAAATGCACAAGTCACCCATGCATGCCAACGAACAAATGGACCCCAAGAGGGGCCAATGGGAGCTGCAGGGCACAGATGGCACGAATACAGACGCCATCCCAATGGACATGACCACAGTCCCCCACCAAGAAACGCACGCAAACACAGGCACCTGTGACCAGCAATATTCCGAAAAGCACAACATTCCACCAGTCCACCTGGCTGACCGGCATCTGTCACACAAAACCCAATCCCCCGCCCCTGAGCATGACAACATTCAAACTGTCATATTGGCAGCCCCCATCCCTGACCTCACGGGCTTCGTAGGCAAACGCGCCCAGTACAGGACCACGCAACAAAACTCCGAAGCTGGAACCCAATGCAGATCCCCTCACAATACATCGCTCCCCAAATAGGAATATGCCACATCACTTGCGAAGAAGAACGCTACACGGCCCATATCAGAATAGAATTTTAATGCACATCAATATCACCAAGCCCATACAGCCATCAGGCCATGAACTCCAAAACACATTTCACCATTGTGGGCTGCATCCGCAAGAAATGACCAGCCACTACTCGTGTGACGCCCTGTTCCCTCATGGTACACAGAGCCACATACACGTACGAAAAGGCAACATGGAAGCGCACAGAACCGCAGGGCCGTCCCAATGGGGAGGCACTAGTCCAGCTGAAAGGCCGAAATGTTGCTCCGAGCCACCAGTACTGCGTAAGGGCATGTGGCCCATTGGCGATCGTCCCATAAGATCGTAATGCTGCTCCACTGATTAACACGAAGCAGCAGGTGTCGGGAGTAAAATCCATCTGCAGGAGTGGCATACAGATGGCAGTGGCAAAAGGGGAGGAGATACCTGTCAACCAAAAGAAAAGAAACAGAATAGAATGGCCATCAGAACTACATTCGAACAACTCACATCAATGATCACACTAGATCCACAGCCATATGCATGCAAGCCCACTCCAAAGGATCATCACCACCCCAAAACCACTTGCGAATCATAACTATCTATATCGAGGTGAAAACACCATCACAAACGAGTGTACCTGTGCATGCGCCTGTGAAAACAGAATCCTTCAGATGGGATTGGTAACGTGCATGGACACAAGTGTCTGAAGGCGCGTCGAGACAGGGAGGGCTCAACAAGGCCAGATAGACGATGGTCCCACTATGGCAGCCCTGCATCACATAGCGCAGGGGGGGCGGACAGATCCCAAGAAGCCCTGTACATGGCAAACACTGTATCAAATCACCTGCCCATGCATCCATTCATCATTCCCTCATCCCGTAATGAAAACGCCTGAATATTTACTCACATAACATTAGAAATATCCATTGAGTCTGTGCGTTATGCAGCCTGCAAAATCCACAGTGCCCCAGCACGTAATTCCAGTCTAGTGAAGTAACATGTATATGGGAACGTCCTGCCTTATCGTCCACTACGCAATTGCGCATCCCATACTATTCATATCATTCATAGCATTCTCGCCATGGCCCCTGTCCCAAGGACATTGAACAATAGAACGTTATATTTGCAGTCAGACCTGTGGGCATCTCCTCGCCGCTAGCTGAAAACCGAAAGCGCCGCCCTTCGAATTCCTCATTTGCAACATCACGTCGAAGAGGCATCTGTGGCCGTTTGAAAACACTAATTAATCCATCGAGTGCGGCTGTGTGTGAAAATGGCAACTGCCTTCACCCACGAATGGGACGCCCCGCCCGTCGTTGCAACTCGGTACAGTGATGAATGAGGGCCCACCGTTACTCGAGTACTACGTTCCACTGACCCTTCACAACTCTGTTCGCGACTGCACAGATAGTATGTGAAACAATGGGACCACAACAGAATGTACATATCAACCAATGTTACACGGCCATCGGGTACAAATACAAGATTGCAATAGCAAGATGCCATTCCACGAATTGCAGCGTTGTGCGCGGGACGTGCTCGGCCGAAGGGGAGAGCAGTTTGCACAGGTGGAATGAATCACCACAGGTGGAGGCCATTCAGCCTGGAAACACATAAATTGCACAGCCAGTCTCCTCCCACACCCACTCCGAAATGCTACCGGCAGGACTCGCGATGTTGGCCCTGGGGGACCTGATAGCACTGCAAGTACTCCAACTCCAAGAAGAAGATGAACACCAACTACAACCGGCCGCACGGAGGAGACGCAGGAGGAGGAGGAGGGCAAGGCAGGGCCAGCAAGGGCTGCCAGCACAGCCACTACCACCACGCAGGCAGCCCGCAATCCCACGCCTCCGAGCACATCCGTTCAACCTCACTGATGAGCAGATCCACACCCTCTACCGTCTGGACCGGGACACCATAACCGCCATTGTGGACATGACACAGGCTGACCTTGTCAGCATGATAGATAGCCCAACCGCCATCCCACCCCTACTGAAGGTGGAGTCTGTACTCCACTTCCTGGCCACAGGCACCTACCAGCACACAGTCGGACAGTTGCATGGCATTTCTCAGCCACTGTTCTCACGGACACTATTGCAAGTGCTCGATGCCCTCCTGCAGCACGCAGACGACTACATCTCTCTACCACGCTCGGAGCAGGAAATTACCAACACAAAAGTGGGATTCCATGCACTTGGCGGCATACCGGGTTGCATTGGTGCCATCGACTGCACCCATGTGGAATTGGTCGTCCCACATGCCATGGAGGCCCAGTACCGCAACCGAAAACAATTTCATTCCCTGAATGTACAAATGGTGTGTGACTCCAACAGGATCATTACTCATTGTTGTGCCCGATTCCCTGGATCAACCCATGATTCTATGGTCTTGAGGAACTCTACAATACCACGCTACATGGAGCGACACGCAGGGAACAGATCCTGGCTACTCGGTGAGTCTCATTACATGCATGATAATGTGGGGTATGTGATTCGGCAATGACCTGGCATGAAGGGGGGGGGTGTGCGTACGTAGCAATGGCATTCCACATCATACGTTTCTCGTCCACATACAGGTGATGCTGGATATCCACTGAAGAGATGGCTCCTCACACCAGTCCGGAACCCACGGGACCAGCATGAGGAGGACTACAACCATGCCCACTCACGTACCCGTGTAGTCATTGAACAGGCATTCGGCCTACTGAAGGGTCGTTTCCGCTGCCTCAGCAGGTCTGGCGGGGCACTCCTGTACCGCCATGAGAAGGTTGCAAAGATGGTGATGGCATGTGTCATGCTCCACAACATGTGCGTACGTAGAAATGTGCCCATGCCCCCTGACGCAGAACTGCAAGCACCTGAAGATGGTCATGATGAGGGTGGGGATGTGGCAGCACCTCAAGGAGTCTGCGAGGCACCGGAGGCCCGTGACATTCGTCAGCATCTCATTGATGCATGCTTCTAGCACTCACGCCTGGTGGCTGATACATGGACACGGGATGCGTGGCACTGTGTGTGTCTGGTACATGCACAATATGGACTGTACGCCTATAATGGCCTAGTACACAAAGATCAATGTCCACACATCTCATTGGTTGATCGTGCACTTTTTATGGCATATGTGATATCATGTTGTACACCCTATCGACCCGCCACCCAAGTGAGCCCAACACACCCCCTCCACCCTCCCACCTCCCCCCCCGAACACCAGTGTCCAAAGATGCTCATCATCCGTGGGCAGTCGCTATTGCAAGCCCCCTCTGCGGGTATCAGGGGCACCCCTGCCTGTGGAGCGCAGGTTCCTCCCAGATCTACGTTGGGGGCTGCCCTGGACGGAACTTGCAACGGATGATGTCTCTGCCTGCTCACGTCCATGCATGTCCCTAAGGGTTTGCGAGAGCTCTGTGAGCACACGGCGCACTGCGGCAAGTTCACCACATACGTCTTTGGACGTCGCATGCAGTTCCCCCCTCAGGCTCTCGGTGCTTCTCTCCATTTGGACTCTCAGGCTCTCGGTGCTACTCTCCATTTGTGCCCTTAGTGTCTCTGTGCCACTCTCCATTTGTGCCCTAAGTGTCTCAGTTGATGTTTCTATGTCTGCCTTAGTGCCCCCACATTCATCGGCATGGTCCTTGAGGAGCGTGGCCAGTTGCTGCTGTTGCACGATTAACTGGTCGAGGGACTGTTGCCTCTGCTGGGCCATGGCCATTTGCGGGGGTGTCACAGAGGGGCTGTTGTCCTCATGTTGCCCTGCCACAGGGCTTGTGGGGGATGGCCAGTCGTCGTCTTGTGGGTTCCCCTGCGTGGTATCCTCATGTGGTACGGGATGGAACAGACAGGGGGATTGGGACAGGTCATGGATGGATCTGACTTCGACATCCCCGTCTTCTGTGTCGGAGCATGCTGCCATCAATGGGGTGTCACCTATGGTGCTGCTGCCACCGGAGGCAGTGCCTTCTGTGGCATCCGTTGGGGGGACCTGTGGTGGTGGTGTTGTGGCCATGCTGGCTGCTGGGGTGCCTGTTGATGTTCCCTCCTGTGTGCTGCCACCTGATTTGTGCTGCTGCCGTGTCTTGATGCGTGCAGCTGAGGTGGAGGGTCTTTGGCCGTCGGTCTTGGCCCTCTTTGCAGGTGTGCTGGTATGGGTGTCCTGCAGCTCGTCGTTTGGATCGGACCCTGTGGTGGAGTAAAGGAGGGCGAGGGTTATTGGTGGGTCTGTGGGAATTGGAATGGCAATGTATCACATGCATTGGGGTGGTACCTGAGGGTGATTTGGGTCGGGGCCTTGGAGGTGCTTCCATTTGTGTGTGGAGTGAGGGTGCAGTTGTTTGGCAGCCTGCAGTTAGGGTGTGCCTGCTGCACGTGTAGTGCGTGTTTTAGGGGTTTTTAATTATTTATGTATTTATTGTGGGTTTTAACGTGCGCTATCAGGCCAATGTGTGTGGACGTTCTCCTGGACATGTGTTTCTGTTGCACTATGGGGACACATGGTGCTTCGAATGGATGGACTTTGTGGATTTAGCATTGTTTCATTAGGCCCACCTACCTGAATCTTCGGATGTCTGCACTCCTTTCTCCATCCCTCTGACTCCCTCTATGCTCTCCATTCCGATGGTGGAGGCACAGATTTCTTCCCAGGGGGTCAGCTTGATTGGTGATTCCGACCCTCCCCCGGTGGCTGTGGCAATGTTGCGGTTGGCAGAGAGTATGCTGCGGACGCGTATCCGCAGGTCGTCCCATCGCTTGCGGCATTGCTGTGGGGTGCGGGGTGCGGTCCCCACCGCACTTACCCGCTGTGCCACCAGAGCCCATATGGCCTTCTTGTTTGCGAGTGCCGTCCTGGTCATTTGCGTGGAGAAGACGACGGCAGCATTCTCCTGGAGGGTCTCTGTTAGCACGGTGAGTTCCTCACGGGAGAAGTGGACCTGCCGCTTGCGGTCGCACGCTTTCTTCGCTACTTTTCCCATTTTCCTTGGTTTCGCTAGGGTGGATGACGGGTTGGGTTGTGTCTCAGGGTGGTGATTTTAGTGGTTGTGTGGTTTTAGTGGTTTTATAGGTGTACGGCGGGTTGTTTCCCGTTCCGGGCCCGTGTTTTAACTTCCGTTTCCGTATATTTCCGGTCACCGTACTTTACGGTAGGCGCACACTGCGGTGTCCGCTGTGATGGGTGGCGGTATTGCACCTAGGGCGCCGTACGGCGGCGGTGTGGGCCGTTTTGGGGTCATTTCCGCCATCGCGGACTTTGCACTTCCGCCATGCCGTGGTGCTCGTGCCCGATGGGTCGGAATGGGCCGCACTTTGCTCCTTCTTGCAATGGCGGAAACGCTATTTACGCTGTAGCGGTCCGGTCAGTCACTTTCCGCCAGGGTCGTAATGAGGGCCATGGACGTGGATGACAATTCCTGTGACTGCTTTGAAAACGACACTCCCTGTGTATGCAGCCCTTTTCGAAGAATGGTTTGCAAGCCCTCACGGTGGATCGAAGAAATGAACTAATTAATATCCCATGCTTCGTGCTAAGCAAGGGGGAGATGTAACGTCCTATTTCTATTGTTCCTTCGGGAAAGGAGACCCCGTCTACTTTCTATTGTTATATTGTGAGTTGCATATGGGTGGAGTTTCCACCTGTGCGCCAGTTTGCGCCTAATTAATAAAGAAGCAACAGATCGACATTCAGCCTCTGTGATTTATTGCATCCTGTTTTATTGGTACGTCAGCTTTGTAAATGTATACACGTCTGAATTTCACACAATGGGCCTCGTTACAAATCACCCGATATGGAAACAACGGTGGTGGCGGTAAACGCCACCGTTGTTTCCATGCCGGGCAATCACAACCCCTGCAGACGGGAGGTGATGTTCCCGCCAGGTCTGACCTGGCGGGTTTAACACCGCCCGCCTGCAGGCGGACGAGGAAACACAGGCAGCATTACAAGATGCTGCCGGTGTTTCCATGATCCCCATTCCCATCGAGTCCCATAGGACTCGATGGGAATGGGGATTAATACCATTCCGCCTCCGTGATTCCCGGAAAACCGGGGTTGTAATGCCCCGGTAATTCCGGGAATCACAGAGGCGGAATGGTAATACGAGTCTGGCGGTAACCAGGCGGTTTTACCGCCACGGTTACCGCCGGACTCGTAATGAGGCCCAATATATTCCTGGTTTGTTGCTGCCATCATGGCTTGTACATTTTAGGATGGCCTGAAAACAATTCCGTGAGGAACAAAGCACCACTTACCTGGTCTTACACCTCCACAAACGGCCCTTTTACGGTCAAGTATCCTCTGTTGAGTTTCTCGTTTTTCTGTGACGTTCTGACACTAATAGCACAGAGTATTATACAGCATCACTACTTTGTGTGGTGGTCTTTCTCAGACTGTAAAAGAGCCCTCTCCATTGGGATTATCTGTTATGCCCATGGTGTATTTGATGCCCTATCAGGATTTATACACACGGTTCTCCTGTTTGTCATGCTTTTAATTGGGCTGTATCATGTTACAGGAAGATTGACGTGTGGCATATCGGGGCAGCAAGCCATGCACTAAAGCTCCGGAGCATTGCCTGTCAGGCTCCCCTGAACCCAGAAGGCCTGACAGGGTTGGTAGTTGCGGCCAGGTTGTTTCTTGTCTTCCACAATGTTAATCCCTGACGCTTGGCAGCTGGTTGTGTGTTGATGTAGCTGGCCTAGGTTATAGGCAAACAAGGTGTCAAATCTGTTCCACTTTCCTTGTGTGCGTGTGTTTTGTGTGATTCGTTTTTTGTTTTGTAGTATACTACAGCTACCAATGAAAAAGGTTTATTTGTCCGCAATTAACCTGTTTAAGTGAGGTTCCTGGATAACTCCTCCAGAGCCTTGTACAAGCGAATGACGCCCCAAAGTACTATAGGCTTAGTATCTGCTGCAGCACTTTATTGATGGGGAGAGATTACTTGAAGTTAGTAAATGAGCAGTTCACCTATGTTACTCACATGAGCTATTTATCTATTTATTAACCTCACTGTTATACAGGAGAGCTCCTCGTTGTGGGTTTAGCTATGTTCAATGTCAGTTATATTAATGAGCAAGGTGCATGTTATGTATTCCACCTTTGCCCTGGATGAAGTGCAAAGCCAATGAATGCCAACTTATGGAATATGCATTTATAATTCTACCTCTGATGGGGTTTTAACAGTAATGGAACATACCCAAAGTTTGTCTCCACATATGATGATGCTCCCGCAAACTATGAACTGCATTTTATGTCTTACTAGGGTTTTATCCCAGAATTTACTGTTTTACTATTACTGTATTGTTGACAATTATTTATTTATTTAATATTTGTTCATATAAGAAACTGCCCAGTTTTTAGGGCCATCAACCTCAACATTGTAAATTGTGTTATTCTGCTAACATAGAACAGTTAATCTGTTTCCCGTTCATGTAAAGGGCTTGGCTTCCACTTAGTTTTTTTGGGGGGATATGGGCCTAGTGCATTTAGTTGCCCCAGTATAGGCACTTATTCATTGGATCTCTTGTGGTGGGTGTTGCGTCCATATTCATACGCTGGATTTGTCTGCGCACATGTGTGCAGTACAGTGTGTGCCCATTCTCAGGTTTACCTACAGGTTGTGGTTGAATCATACATTCCCACAGGCGCTCAATATACATTACTAAGTAAGGGCAGATTTACCTTACATATAGGTATGGAGGAAAATGATCAACACAGATCTACAAGTACTTGGCTGAGTAGGGAATGACAGGATGATAGCCGGGTTAGGTACAATGGGAAAAGCCGGCAGCACAGCTGCATTAACTGCGTGCAGCTCCTGAATGAAACAATAAACCTCTTTACCTGGCTTCTTTGTGGGCAAAATCGAACAGGGAGTGCCAGCCTGGTTTCCAGGGTTTCGAATTGGTAAATTCCATGTAATATTGCCAGCACCTTATGCTCTCTGTGGGCGGGTATGTCAAGGTATACACCATCAGGGAAACAGTTTAGTGTACACAATACATCTAATCCAAACAAATTCACGGGAGAACAGGTACTCAGCAAGAATGCATGCAGGTCAGAAATTGGACCTATCATGACCATAATCAGAGAAGACACAGAATGGGGTATTGGCCTATACCTACAGCATTAAAAATGTCATCAGAATGCATTGTTCATGGAAACCAAACATGAAATCTTTTGACCAGCAATAACACAATCAACATAAGGGGCAGTAGTTTCAGTCGGTATGTGTGGTGCAACAAGTTCTGAGACCCTTGGCAATCTTAACCATCGGTCTGGAGTGGTGTCACTGGAGGCTGGGCCCTACTCATTCCGCTTGGCATGGTTGGCTGTCCGCTTCGACCGTCATACTGTGTCCAAACTCTTTGCAGTAATTACACTGATCACTGTACGTGTTTGTGCAATACCTCCCAGCAGTTTACCCTGGTTCATGTGATTAGGGTGCTCCTCTCCCTCTTCCCATCCTCACCCTCATGGTATGGGATGAAAACCTCCCCTTCCCTTGTAAGGTTGTAAACTCTCTATCTGCAACAACCATAGGTTTGGCTTCAGTAGTTCCTTTCTGTCTTTCGGCCTTCATCCAAAGCTTGAGGCGCCATAATGGTTGTATCAACGATCTCAGGGTATTGTTCAAAAACATCGTTTTAGACCGCTCAAGATATTCCGCAGGATTTTCACCCTTGGCTTGCTTGCATGCATTAATTTTCGAGGGCACATTTCAGTGATAGTTTGTACCAGCCTATCAGTAAAGGTTTTCAAGTCCCTGGAGGTCGCAGGTTCTTCAGCTGGCCTGTTGGCGCACACATGGTAAATGTATTTGTGGGCGGCACTGCTTGCAACAATTGATTAAAATTAACACTCGTGGGGTAATCTGAACCTCTCTTAAGTGAGTAGGGAGCATGGATGCACCATCTTTACCTTTTATTCTAAACTGCGGTGGCAAACCACTTTTACTTTTTTTTCTTTAGACAAACATTTCGGTAGGCAGCATACTAACCCTCCTGACCATCCCTCCTGTATCCTTGGATTATCACAACAGTTTTCAGATTTCAGAATTCCTTAGCCAGAGACAAACATATACCCCAACCCATTTCAAACAATACTATACAAGACAAGACATGACAATACAATGATGCCATTACCTGTGCTCACCGTTCCCACGGTTTTCGGTCGGCTCGTCTTCCGCATCTGCTCTGTCCACCTTCCCTGAGTCTCTGGGCCCACCGGACAGCTCTTCCCTCTGACGAAATAATCTCTCCTGGGCCCACGGGTATCACCAGGAGGTGCACCTGGTGACCCTTGGACTTGCCCGAGGGCAGCAGGAATCCACGTCATGGCACCAAACTTGTCATGGAAAAATTATCACTATTTCGGTGGATTGGTGAACAATTTATTAGTAGAAAGCAAGCAACAGAACAACAACAAACTAACTAAAGTATGTGACTTTGATGCAAGTCACAACCCCCCTCCCTCCATGCACCGTTCTTTTATACCCAAAGGAGAACATGCATTTAAATGGAAGGGGAGGTTCAGACAGGGCAATGAATCATACTGAAACAATGTTCCAAGCAGGGAACAAAGCTCCACTATACAAGTCTTTGATACCAGCTGCATTCTGACATGGTGAGACAGTGTTATCAGACAGCATAAAGTGATACATTTAGTCGAGCTGAATATACTCCTCAGAGGTTCACACACAGCCTGAGGCAGGCGAGCACACTTACAGTATGCTTACTTCCGTCTGCTAAAGCCACTTTTCCTAAGAAAGTGGGAGCCTTGTTACGGTCACCTGGTATCCACAGGGACGCCACCCAGCTGCGTTACTCGCTGGTATGCTTCTCAGCTTTGCCCTGATGTGGTCTGCGGGGACGGTTCTGCCTTGTGGTTGAATTAGGCGTGCTCTCCGTCCTGCCTTCTTTAAAGGGGCGCGTTGTCTTTCATGGGCGAGTGCGGTCCAGTTACTTCACTGACACCGGCCCATTTGATATTGTTAAGGAAGGTCTTATTGCTGTTCTTTAGTTTTGTTGCTATACTGCATGCCTTTCTTTGTTTAAAATGTCTCTTTTTCCTCCCTTAGGTATGCAGAGCTTCAGCGTGGCGAACTGGCTTGATTGAGCCCCGCTGGTAAATGATGGTCCAATAAGAGCGCTATGATGCGGTAAGTAAGCGCTATGCGCAGCGCTGCAAAGTCTTGCCTTTGCTAACCTGTGTTTTCCTTCCTTTTAGGTCACTGTGTTCTTCAGCGCGAGTGGAATGTCCGGAGTGGTGCTAGCCGAGAGGCGACCAGCCAGGTAAGCCTTTTGAGCAGTTCGTAATTTGTAAATGTCTCTTGCCTCTATCTTCCTCTTTCAGGTCGTTCTGTCCAGGAGGCGTGCAGATTCGAGTAAGCTGTTCTCAGTAGCTGCGAGTGTTTAAAGATGAAGACTGCAGGTAAGATGCTGCTGCTTATGATGTTCCTTTTGTCTCTTTGCAGGTTCTGCTTCTGTGAGGTTCGAGGGAATAGCTGGACACGGTGAGCGTCACGTTGCAAGCTGCAAAGTAACACGAAGCATGTTCTGCAGTCAGGGTGTGGTTTATGTAGCCCATGTAAAGTAGTACCAGGAAAAGTAGTTCCAGGCCTGCCACACCCAAAACACTAGACCGCATAGCTTGGTTCTTAGGAACCAAGCTATGTGGATGCCTCCATGTTGGCTGACAATACAATAAAGTAGTTCCCAAGCACATTGTTGTTCATGGTGTATGAGCCCGGCACCATAGGCGCCAGGACTGGCCCCATGAGGGCTTTTGAAGAGGATGCCAGGCTCTAGAGGCCCGAGTCCTGACTCCACCTGGCCAATGGGTTTGCCAGAGGGGGTTTTGGGCGAGGGTCGTGACAGCACTCCCCCCTGAGGCCCCTCCCATGGTGTTCCTTCTGTCTGGCCCAGGTTTGGTTGGGAAATTCCGATGGAATTTCCTGATTAGACGTGGTGCGTGGATATTCTCACTGGGCTCCCAAGACCTATCTTGTGGTCCAAATCCTTTCCAATCGACGAGATAATATAGCTTGGTCCTAGTGTATTTAGAGTCCAAGATATCTTTGGCTTTGAATTCTGGTTCTCCGTGAACAAGTATGGGCTTAGGTGGTGTCCCAATCCCTGTGCCGCGTTGCATTGGTTTCAGGAGGGACACATGGAATACCGGGTGGATGTGTAGATTAGGTGGTAAATCCAGTTTCACGGCTGCTGGGTTGATAATTGCCTTAATGGTACAGTGTCCGAAGAATCTGGGATGAAAGGTCCGGGTTCCCTTGATGGGTACGAATTTAGCGGCTAACCAAACTTTGTCTCCTACTTGATAATCAGGGGCCTTTTTCCGGTGTTGTTCGGCTAATCTCTTTTGTTTTTCTTTGGCATGAATAATGTGTTCCTTTGCCCTTTTGAAAGCCTGAGTAATGGTTGTGTGTAGAGTCTTTACCGCTGGCATTTCCAAGCTGGCTGGAAGGTCTAGTTCAGAGGTACGTGGATGTCTGCCATGAAGGGTATAGAAGGGCATTTGTCCTGTGCTTGAATGCAAAGAATTGTTATATGCATATTCGGCTGTCCATAGTAGGTCTTTCCAATTCCTTTGTTCGTGGTGCAGCATGCACCGTAAATATTGCTTGAGTGTCTGATTAGTTCTCTCGGTTTGGCCGTCCGTTTGGGGATGGTGACTGGTAGATAGCCGAACGTCGATCTGCGCCATTGCACAGCATTTGTTCCAGAAGTTTGAAACAAACTGGCTGCCTCGATCAGAGACCAGAACCGAAGGGAAGCCATGTAGTTTAACCACGCCCTCCAGGAACACTTTTGCTAAAGTGGCTGCGTCTGGGAGGCCTTTGAGAGGAATAAAATGGGCCATCTTCGAGAATACGTCCACAACTACAAGGATGGTGTTGAACCCTTGGCTTGGAGGTAGATCAGTGATGAATTCAAGGGAAAGAGTGTGCCATGGAACTGGAGGAATGTCCAATGGTTGTAGGAGACTAGATGGTTTTTGTTTCTGTTATTTATTTTGTGCGCAGACACCGTAGGACTAAATATATTGAATGATGTTCTTATGCCAGGTAGGACACCAAAAGTTCTCTTTCACCTTAGCTAGGGTTTTGGCGATTCCAGGATGCCCTTCGATCAGTGAATCGTGATAGTTTGAAATAATATGCTGTTGTAATTCCTTCTTGGGTACATATAGGCGATCCCTAAAAAAGGGTAGGTGGTCCTTGATGGTATATTGTTCTCCTTGAGTTTGCCATGCGAGGTAGGCATCAGGATTCATTGTCCGTTGGATTTCTTTTCGTAGTTCTGCTTGTGTTAAGGCTGTTGTGATAAAGAAGAGTTTGTCTTCAGGTATAATAGGTACTGGGTCTGGAGTTGTATATACTATTTCATCTATGCCCATTCGAGATAAGGCATCCGCCTTTCCGTTTCTGACTCCTGGTCGAAATGAGATTACATAATTATATTCGGCGAAGAAAAGGGCCCACCGTAATTGGCGCGAGGACTGGGCCTTGGCTGTTTTGAGATATTGCAGGTTTGGGTGGTCTTTGATGACTGTAATGGTGTGCCTGGCCCCCAGAAGGTAGTGCCTCCAGGCTTTAAGGGCAGATTTGATAGCCAGGAGTTCCTTGTCCGTGATGGCATAATTAATCTCTGGAGGTGAGAAGTTTTTCAACCAGAAAGCCACAGGATGTAGCTGCCTGGTTTCTGGGTCCCTCTGTGAAAGGACAGCCCCCATTGCGAGACTGGACGCATCAGTTCAAACGACATAAGGGAGGTCTTGACAAGGATGTCGCAGGATTGGAGTGGAGTTAAACCTTTGTTTCAATTCCTGAAAGGCTTCTTCTGCTTCTTTGGTCCAAGCAAACTTTTTTTTGTTTTTTCGTAATAGTACTGTGATTGGGTGCACAACCTGAGAGAAGTCTGGGATGAACCGGCGGAAGAAGTTCGCAAAGCCCAGCATGCTTTGTACCCCTTTCAGAGACGTCGGTGAAGGCCATTTCAGAATGGTACCTACCTTGTGCACGTCCATTCTGATGCCTCCTGGAGTAAGGATAAAACCAAGAAATTCTACTTCGGTGACGTGAAAAAAGCATTTTTCAATCTTTGCAAACAAGCGATGTTGACGGAGCTTGGTGAGGACTGAACGAACGTGCCTGACATGATCTTGTTCCGAGGCTGAGTATATCAAGATGTCGTCTATGTACACTAAGGCGCACACATCGATTAACTCCCTTAAGACGTCATTCATGAAATATTGGAATGCCGCAGGAGCGTTGCATAACCCAAAGGGCATGACTTGGTATTCAAACAAGCCGTAATTAGTATAGAAGGTGGTTTTCCATTCATCTCCTTTTCTGACTTGGACCAGGTGGTACGCTCCTCGAAGGTCCAATTTGGTATAAATCTGGGCATCTTTAACTTGGTCTAGCATCTCAGGGATAAGTGGCAAGGGGTAGCGGTTCTTCACGGTGATCTGGTTCAATGCGTGGTAGTCCATACAGGTTCTCAAGTCTCCTTCCTTTTTCGGTACCAAGAACAAAGGACTGGCTGCGGAGGACTTCGAAGGACGGATAAATCCGTTTTCAAGGTACTGGTCTAAATAGGATTTCAAATGAAGGTTTTCTGGTTCTGTGAGAGCGTAGATCCTGCCGCAAGGGATTTGTGCACCAGGAACAGGGTCGATCTGATAGTCATAGGGCATGTGCGGCGGCAATGTATTGGCTTGGTCCTGTCGGAAAACATCCTGAAAATCATGGTATTCACTTGGCTAGGTATTAGTTGCTCCCAGGGTTGATACTGTCGCTCCGGGAGTCATGGGGATACAGACGTCGGGTTTCTCCTCTTGGTAATAGTAGGCAGGGGAGCAGTCACCGGGGAAGGTTAATGTTCGTGCCTGCCAGTCTATCAAAGGGTTGTGAGCAACCAACCATGGCATCCCTAGTATTAGCCTGAACTGAGGTGCCTTGATGAAATCGAATTAAATAGACTCCCGATGTCCATCCTGACACAGCAAGGTTACCCTGGCTGTGCACTGGGTTACTGGTCAGGAAGCAATTTCTGTCCCATCCACGGTGGTTACCTTGTCCATAGTTGGCTTAGAACACAAAGGAAGCCCCATCTCTGCTGCCAGTTCTTAATCAATATAATTTCCAACTGCTCCGCTATCGATGTATGCTTCAACGGCATGCATTCTTGACGACTGTTAGTGGTTAATTAATATCACTGGTATTGCAAAGTGTGAGGTCAGCAACTCTTTCTTCTCACTCGACAAACTGACCTCTACGTTTGTCGAGCTTGGCAGTTTCCCGATTCCTTAGCTTCATCCTTCTCTGTGGCCCGACTGTTCTTCTTGGGGGTTTTACTGGACAGTCCTTCAGGAAATGTCCTGGATTCCCACAATACAAACAAAGCGGTTGTTGTCTTCTTTTGTTCCGCTCTTGTTCTGTTAATGGAGGCCGTATCCCTCCAATCTGCATGGGTTCTACAGCATTTTCAGGTACACGGGGTGTGTTTTCCCTTGGTCGAACATATACGGTCCGAGGGTCCGTCTTAGACCGGTCTGCCTTTCGGTCCTGCAACCGGTGCTCTAGCTGCATGACCAGAATTATGAATTCTGCACAGTCTCTGGGTGGATCAACCACCTGGGCTAAGACATCCTTTAATTCGCCTCATAAGCCTCGATGGAATAACGTGGTTCTTTTGTTTTCTGGCCACCTAGCTTCGGCAACCAGTCTGTTGAAGGTAGCAATGTACGTTAAAGGAATGGTTCGGCCAAAAATTTTTATTTCAAAAATAGATAGGCAATATAAAAAAAAACGATTGCCATTTTTTTTTCTTCGAAGTCCCTATGTACAATTTTGAGCAATTCAAGCTCAAAGATAGCACATGGGGGCATCCATTTTGTGAAATGGATGCCCGCCGATGTGCTCGCTTTGACTTTTGCGGCACTAATGAAGGAAAAGCCAGCCAGCTGTAGTAAACAAAAGCTACCACTGGGTGGCTTTTCCTTCATTGGTGCTGTACGCGGAGGACGGGGACCGGAGACTACAGGCAGAAAAGCTGCAGCTGCATCTCGGTAAGTGCTATTTTTAAAATAAAAATAAACACTAGCTGCGCTTTTTTTCTGAGTTTTCCGGGCTGGAGGAGCCCGGAAAACTTAGAAATAAAACTGCAGCTTTAAAAACGTTGTATTTATGTTTGCGGTAGCTTTTGAAGCGACCGCAAACATAAATACAACGTTATTGTGTTTGAAAACGCTGCGGTTTTTCTTTCTAAGTTTCTCAGGCTCCTCTGGCTCGGAGGAGCCTGAGAAACTCAGAAAGAAAAACCGCAGCGTTTTCAAATACAACCACGTTGTGTTTCTGCCTGCCATGGCTATCACTTTGAGTCTCCAGTGCTCCCCCAGGGGAGCCCTAAAGCCCCAAATGGGAAAGCAGATTTAGGCAGAAACACAACGCGGTTGTTTTTGAAAACGCTGCGATTTTTCCTTCTGAGTTTCTCAGGCTCAGAGGAGCCTGAGAAACTCAGAAAGAAAAACCGCAGCGTTTTCAAACACAACCGCATTGTGTTTCTGCCTGCCGTGGCTACCACTTTGGGTCTCCGGTGCTCCCCCAGGAGAGGCTACCCACACCAGTTATCCGTCAACAAGCCATCAAGTGGTGTCACGATTCTCCTTTTGTGGGGCACCCCAGCAATGCCAAAACTAGTGAATTGTTAACTCGACATTTCTGGTGGCCAGGTCTTAAGCAAGATGTTCAACAATATATACGTACATGTGAATGTTGTTTGAGGAACAAAGCAGACCATCGGAAACCAGCTGGACACTTACGCCCTTTACCCACTCCACCAGTACCCTGGCACACCATATCATTAGATTTCATAGTGGACCTGCCATTAAGTCAAGGATACACCACTATACTAGTAATAGTGGATTCTTTGACCAAATTGGCTCATTTCATACCCTGCAAAGGAATCCCTACGGCTCAGGCTTTGGTTCACCTTTTCCTTCAAAATATTGTCCGCTTACATGGCATACCATTACATGTTGTTTCGGATCGAGGAGCGCAGTTCACTTCACGTTTCTGGCAGGCCTTTTGTGCCACTGTTGGCATGCAGTTGAAATTATCCACAAGTTATCACCCTGAAACAGACGGGCAAACAGAAAGGGTGAACCAGACCTTGGAACAGTACATCCGCTGCATGACATACAATAATGAATCCACGTGGGCGGATGTTCTTTGGCTGGCGGAACTAGCGTATAATAACGCTGTACATAGTTCAACTAAGGTGACACCTTTTTATGGGACCTATGGTTTTCATCCCCGTTTCCAACCGGTGCCTCATTTGCCCAATATTGATGTACCTGCTGTGACCCAGCTCAAAACACATTTAGAGAATGTCTGGCGTGGTATAGTAATCAATCTGGACATGGCTAAAGCTTCCTATAAGAAATATGCAGATATACACAGGGAACCCGCTCCAACATATAGGGTCTGGGACAAGGTATGGTTAAACACGCATAACCTGCATTTGATAGGCCCACGCAAGTTCCAACCCAGGTTTGTAGGCCCGTTCCCAGTAGAAAAAATCATTAATCCATTAGCAGTCCGTCTCACCTTACCAACACAAATGAAAATCCACCCTGTGTTCCATGTGGCACTACTCAAACCCGCACCGGCGTCCATACGTTCCAAAAGACCTCCCCCGATAACTGTGAATGGGGTTCCTGAGTTCGAGGTGAAGGCGATTTTAGATTCACGCTTTCGTCTGGGACAATTGTATTATCTGGTGGACTGGTTGGGTTATGGGCCCGAAGAACGCTCGTGGGAACCGGCGTTCAATGTTCATGCACCCCGACTAGTGCGCTTGTTTCATGGAAACAATCCTGCAAAAGCTGGACCTGTTGGGAGGGGGAGTACTGTCAGAACCACCACAGCCTCAGCTGTGTCCAGTGTGGGGATTGGGTCTTGTAGGAGCCATAAACTACCATATTTTAAAACACTGTTGTGTCCACGTTGCAGAACACAGGCTGCGGATGGCAGAAAACGCCATCCGGTAGCCGGAACTACAAGTCCCAGCAAGCTCGCGTGCTCGCGAGCAGAAGAACTACACGGGACAACGCCCGACGATCTGCGCATGCGCGTGACGAGCGCACGGATCCTCGCTTGCGCGTAACAGACACGGTCTGGAGAGGACGTGTAGGCTGAGGGCTCCTGCAGGCTGCGACCCGCGGGGCCATTCCCCGCCTGTGATCTCTGCAGGCCCCGCGCCTCCGGCAAGATAAGTGCATTTCCCTTGCTATTTGACAGTAGTGCATGCAACGTTGTGGGAAAAGCCCCCACAACCTTCTAAGCCAATGCGAGCGCCGGACTGAGGAAAGTTCCGGCTTAACCATTTCGTCGCTGTGTGCTGTGTGAAGCAACACGGTCTTCACGGCTTGTAGATTCTTGGGGCGAATCGTAACCCAGCTTAAATCTTTTCGTTGCCGTGTGAAGCAACACGGCCTTGTTGATTCTTGGGGGAACTCATCAGCGTGTGTGTGCAAAGTGATGGGCCCAGTCCGCGACCCAAGCTCATTCTTGTTTTTGATTCCTTTGTAGCGGCATCCCGCTGTATCAGCAGCCTGAACCCGCTGCGCCGCCGTGGTCTAACGGCAAGAACTCTGGCAGTCGCCTGGCAAGCAACCCGGGATCAGTAAATAAAGCTAAGTGCTCCTTTGGTTATTTCTAAAGGTGTTGGGTGCTAATGATAATGCTAACCTTGAGGTTAGGTGAACTACCAAATCGATGTCAGAAGCTGTAGCGTGTCCATAACGTTTTCCTATGATGTTAAGTCCTGAATGCTGTTGGTGAACCTTGCTTTATGTCACAGTGTTTTGGGGCAAGTTAGTTAGGAGTGTGGAAGCGTGCATGGGCGGAGTACCGTCGATCTCAGGAGCCCCAGGCGGAACACATCAAGGCGAACCTTTCCTAATCCCTCCTAATCCATAACCCTTTCCAACCCTTCCTCCCCTTTACCCGGTTGCCCTAACTACCCCCTACCTATCCAATTCAACGGATCCTAACCCTCTTTCCCCGGCGGGTCGCGGTGGCCTGTGTTGTCTACCTAGCCAGGTGCCAAGACCCAATGGGGAGGTAGGTGTACATGCTACCCCTGCGCAAGATTGAGAACCTGACAGTCAGTGACAAAATATGCCCGACAATGTGCCAGGCCAGTACGCTAGCAATTCCATGTGGATACTCATTTGTAGCGCTTTTCCAAAGATTGATTCTAAATGTCTACAATCAAAAGGTGACTCTTTGCATTAGTGTGCTGGAGACAGCTGTCCCCACAAAAACATGAAACTGGTTGGTTTAACAAAAACCGTGTCACACACTGTCATAAAATCAAATATCAAGTCAGTCATGTTTTCATTTACCCGCCTTAAGGCTGGCTGTGAAAGTATCCAGTGTTTCAAAGGTTACCATCTCAAATTAGGGCTCACACACTTGGCAGCATTACTTCCAATTAAGAACCTTAACCAACGCACAGCTGACTTTGGTGTGCGCACTCATTTTATCTCAAAATATATTACGCTCCTGCTTGCATAATCCTGCTGCCCCAACAATTCATAAATCATTTTCCTGCCTACGTGCAACATAGAAGTTTTAGAAAAGGCAAAACATCTCTGGTTAAAGCAATTCAGTTGGAAGAGCAAAACATTTCGTTTTTTCAGATTCATCTCAAAAAGTGCATTTAAAAACCATTTTTCAATGTGTTAGCATTCAAGTGCTGTGTCGCACAGCTGTTTGTGGTGCATGATGTTACAGTCCACAACTCATTGTCCACAGTCCTTTAAACAAGAAAGGCAAAACATATCAACCAGGTTATTTCCAGCAACTGTATCATTTGAATGTGCAGCATCAAATATTTGATAACTAGCCAAGTCTGCACCGTGCAAGTTCAGCAAAAGTTATTACTCTGTTGGACACTTCTCGCAGATTGCAGAACAAATGTCCTCATACGTCATGCATGTTAGCAGCATTGAGTGCGCAGCAGGACAGGTTCAAAGTTCACATATCATCTCGCAGTGACTCGCTTTCTCTGAGAATGCGTCTGCTTGACTGATCAGTGTCACCCGCAAATTGCACACATCTACCCCAATCATGGCACGCAACTGTCTTGGTTTTTTGCCTAGGCAACATACAAACAGAAATGTTAGGATTTCATCAAAAGTACAATGTCATTGTTCTTCATGTTAGGATGTCATCAAAACTTCAATATCAGCGTTATCCACCCCTTCCCTTAACACCCTGTACCACCCCCCACCTTCAGAAGTCTCATCGGGTAACTACACACTTTATCATTGCTACCACAATTATTTGTCACCTTTCTGCATGTTTCTGGGGGCTTATTTGCACTCAACCATACAGGGTGTAACTGCCTAATCACAAACTCATTTGTGCAATGCAATCCTAGTTGGTCAATGGTACCTCAGACTGGTCTGTGATTTTACAAAAGCCATATAATAAGTACCCAGGTCGCACTTCTCAATGGATCAATGCTTTTTCTTTGTCACTAGAGCGATCACGAATGCCAGGCGCCAACTTGCTTCCAGTGTCTCATGATCTTGATTTAGGTTGCCCTGCTGGCATCTCTCCATATTTCAAAGGTAAAGTCTTTCAGTCTAATACCGCCTGCAGTTGCACAAGCAGCTTTGTTTATTTTTCTCCATACAGCTAGTGTCTTCCAAGCTTCTGGTTTTCCACTTGTCATTTTCCCAAAGGGTGTCTGCTGATTTCTTGGGCCACCCCTTTGAGCGTGATAGTCTAAGTCAGTTCCTTTTGTTGCTTCAACAAATCATTCATTCTTGCACTAAGCCGTGAGGCTTCTGGATCATGGCTAATGTGCAGTGTTCATGTTATACTCCAAAGCCCCGCTCTGCATGTTGTCTCTTGCAAAAAGGCTACCTTTGTCAGTTTTGCTTCCATCGGGAACACCATAATGTCTTTGTCAGTTACTCCAGCCCTGGCAATGTAGCTTGCATTTTTGCCAGCTGTGTATTTTCACTTCTCAAAGCGCCTGGAGGTTTCTTCTCCAGTGCACAGCGCTTTACTTCAGTTCACATCACATGGAGTACTGGGATGCAGCTTGCACGGCAATGTCTCTTCACTTCACATCACATCACATAGCGCATGGGGATGCAGCTTGCACGGCAATGTCTCTTGAAATGGGCAGCTGTCTTTTCTTAGCCCATTCACAGATGCACAGGTTCCCCAAATGTTCAGATGCAATGTGCCCATTCTGCATGCAGCATTTGTTTTCCTTCCAGTGTTGATACTGGGCTAATTCTTTACTTCTGATCAGCTCTGTCAGTGTCAGAAAGCATGTGTACATCAGCATGTGTAAGGTAGATTGCGCTCTTTTTCAATTTCTCACTCACAGCAATTATTGCCTTCAGTTCTGTTTCAGCATTCTGCCCCTCCTCAGTTTTTGCTCACACTGACGGTGTCTCTCACAGGGGATGGAATGCAGGAATGTCATTGTTTATCTTTCCTGTGCCCATGGCAGCGCCATGAGCACGCAGCAAACTTATCTCTTTGCCTATAATTCTTAAACTGTGGCGGCTTCAATGGAAGGCACTCGGTTCAGACAGTTCATTCAGATTAACTGTTTCCTGCACTGCTTCAGCAACTCAGAAAAGCTCCCATATCTGCCAGCTTCTGTAAACACCATTTCACTGAACAGGAGCGCAGTATTCTGCTTTTCTGCCTTCCTCCAACAGTTTTTTTTTTTCTTCGCGCACCTCGCCCACGACAGTGCAAGTTATCTTCAAGGCACAAGCTCTGCACAGCAAGAGTCTTATTTTCAAAAGAGGCACTTTTTCTTGTCATCAGATTCTACTCCATGTAATTTTGCCAAAATGTCTAAGCGTCTTTTAGCCTGTTTTGAACTGATCAATGTCCCATTTAAAGGCATACATTTTTTTCTTCCTCGTAACCTTGTAGTTTGGCTTCACAAACTCACTCCAATGCAACGTGCGATCTTTAAAAAGAACCCGCAACCCACTAAATCTTTGTGCTGTCTTATCACACACAGATTTTCCATTTTGTTGTACCATTGCCAGAACATAACCACTTATTTCAGTGCATTTAAAACATCCCATGTGTAGTGCAGCTCCCTGCACGTTTTTTTTCCTGCAAGAGCAACCCACACTCTATGTTGCTTGTGGGCTGTTATTGTGTCAACAACATTTTTCACCATGTACCGCAGTCAACAGGTCACTATTTCCAAAACATACATCACTTATAACGCAACAGTACAAATCCATGGCATAGCGTGGGAACAGTCAAAAATACTGCAGGGGCAATTTAGGGGCAATTTAGAAAAATATAAATTGTCTTTTCCCCCCAAACCATTGCAAACTGATTCTGCAATTTCAAATCAATACACAAAAATCGAAAATCCAAATACCATTCACTCACTTCCTTTTTTTAAGTGAGTCTCTCACCCATTGTAAGCATGGCACAGCTAAAATGCAATGTAGCCATTTTAGTGTGTTTCCTTAAAACAGAATGCACCACCAGCACATGGAATTCACAGTTGCCAAAAGAAAAACAAACCCTTTAGGCTCTCAACACAGATATTACTCTTTCTCCTAAACACGGCTCATTCCCACGTTATCTTCAGGAATGTCAACACTTCAAAAGCATACATTTAAAAAAGCGAACCTTCGCCTCTTTACATTACAGCCCCCCACTCGCTAGCACACTGGGGCTGAATCAATGGTTGAATTACTGTTCACAATTTGCATGTCAAATCCTCGAAACTATTTTCCTGCCCTCATGACAGAATAGAGTTGAGAACTCTGTCTCACTTTGCATTTCAAATTACAACTTTAAACTGGGGAAACCGCATGATAAAATTCTTTCCTAATTGAATATAAATCTTTCTTGACCATTCATCGGAGCGCTTTAAACAAAGCCATTTCCTGCTTTTTTATCGCTTTGTGCTCCCTGGCACCATTCCCAAGCAATAATTCAGTCACGACTGATTTACTGAAGGGAGTCTTAACCACACAAGCTATCGGCCACGGCAAGCCGACACAACGTTGCTGTCTTTTGTGTCTCAGAACTGCAGTGAGACCACCAAGGAAATGCGACAGTGTGCTCATCACTCTGCACTGTGTTCTCTCACACAATTTGTCATTTCACAGCAAGGCACTGCTCTGCACAAATCCCCAAGCTGCCACCAAATGTCTTGATATTGGGAAAATCTTCCTCGGAACCAGCCCTTAGAGCAAAAATTACCCAATTCAGCCCAAAATACAGGTTCTATTGTGCCGAGCAGTGAACTCATGCTAGTGACAAATGACACCTTCAAAAAGTTTTAGTATTTATTCTAAACAGTGAATTTCAGCAACATTTTGGGATTCAAGTTAGAGAAGATTACAAAGCACAAAACTTAGAGAAATGCAAAATATAGAGAAACATAGAACTTAGAGAAACATAGAGAAACACAGTCTTAAGCCCCTTCAATCAGCACTGGGAGACCCTGGCCCTCATATAAGCTAGCTGTAACAAGCCCCGCTCAGAGGACAGCGCTACAGGGTGCCGACAGAGCAACTGATTCCGGACACTTGATCTTGCTCGAACCAAGTCCACAGATCGATCTCCCACCCGAGTCATGTGGGCATGCATTTTTATAATCTCGTGCTGTCAGTCCATGACGCACAGTTCCAGAACTTTCCCTGTGCAAAATATAGGCTTGCTCATGGAAAAACCCAACTCTGTGAATTTCCACTGTGCTCCTTTTCTGTGCCCCTCCCTACTTGGAGCCCATCTGCGCGAAAGCTCAGGAATGTCTTATCAGTGCCTTCTCAGAGAAAGAGGATTTGTTTACGAAGCCATGCAGGGCTACCGTTAGAAAGGCAGAATATTCTAAGAAAAGCCGAGATGTATTAACCCCATGTGAGCAAGCTCTAAAAGGCATGCACTCATAGCTTAGTGTTCATAGCGCTTAAGATTGGCTATCTAAGCGCTATATAGGTGCCATAATGTTCCAAACACTCCAATAATGTCTATTAGCTACAGAGCTGGGTCCTTCGCCCTGCCTGTCTATCTACAATGCATAATGTGACCTACCACCCCTACTAGGCCTGCATATTCCTTGTAGCTCACTACTGCGTAATGGAAGTGCTACAACAGACTACTGTCAGCATTTTTTGCACATACTTTGAATAAACTATTGGCTTTCAGCGGCTAATGCTGTCATCTAAAGCCCTGATAGGCAAATTTGCAATTTTGTGTATCACTACACGCCAATGAGTTCACCAGTAAGCATTCTTCGTCAGCTAGATTGCAGTGAAGAATCACATATCTACCTTCCGTGTCAATGTGGGATGTGAGGAGCATGAATTTTATCGATTTGTGGATGAGCGTGAGGACTCCCCTAGCCTGAGTGGAGTATTGGGTATAGTACCTGTTGGGGCCCAAGGTTTGTGCCAGATTCGATGAGAGGAGTTTCAGGGCATGTGTCTCCTGCAGTAGGAGCACTTGGATGCCATGTCTCTGTGCGTATGCCGTGACCCTGCGGGACTTTGTGAAATTCGTCAATCCCCGAACGTTCCATGTCAGTATTTTAATAGCCATATAGACAATTTATGGGACATCCCTGAAGTAGGATCTTTCTCTGACTGCCGCCATGTGTGCTGTAACGGCGAGGAAACACCTCTCTGAAGTACCTGACCAAAGCTCACTGCCATTTTTAATGCAACATTCCCCAACTTCACCACCCCCTACCCTCACCGCCCGATATAAACTAGCAGTGTATTGATACCCACCCCCGGAGCAACCATTTGCGCGCCATCCCCAACTCGGCGACGCCTCAACAACAGCCCAACCGGGGCTTAAACACAAATACTCCGTCTTGGAGAGCCTTGCAGCTGCAATGGGGGCTTCTGCTGCCATCTGACCCACCGTCTGTTACTATTTTTATGAAACAATATCATCAATATGGTTAGGCTGATGAAACAATGTTTACGAAGAGAGGACACGCATGTTCTAGGATGGCGAGATCCAGGCCACCACTGCCCTGAAGTGACTTATGACAGTGAGGCCTGGCTTCCGAGGGCCGGGCCCAGTGTGCGGTGAGACAGTCCGGTGGATGGAAGATGGGTCCCCCAGAAGAGTAGTGCTCCTGGTCTGTGTGTGCACAAGCAGCGTTGAACCCATAAGGGCAATGATGGGGGGGACCATCAGCTCGCCAGTGGGACGATCACAAGTTGGCTGCGGCCCTCAGGGTATAGCGTAGAGGCCAGGGCCCTGGTGCTAGTCGTTGTACATGGGGTCCCCAGGGGGGGGCCACCAGTGAGATTTGTGCCTCGATAAACTTGACCGCCTCGTCCGGGACCGTAAAGAAATACAATTTGTTGCGGTGGGTGATTTTAAGGCGAGCAGGGAAAAGCATAGCGTACTCAACTTTTCTGTCTCTCAGCATTTTTTTGACTTCATTGAAATGGCGACGTTCCATTTGGACTCCCACTGAGAAGTCCGGAAAGATCCTGATGATTTGTGAGTCTAGCCTCAATTCGCCCTTTTCCCTGGCCAAACGGAGTATGTGGTCCCTGTCTTTGTAGCTCAGCAGTTTAGCAATTATTGGCCTGGGAAAGTCTCCCGGCTTGGGCCGGGGTGCTAGAGAGCGATGTGCTCTTTCAACGGTAAAGAAAGGTGAGAGCGTGGGCTTGTTGAGGAGATCTTTAAGGAGTTGTTCGACCGCTTGTTCCATGCAACCTTGTAGCGCAGACTCGGGAACCCCCACAATGCAAATGTTATTTCTCTGCGATCTTGATTCAAGTTCATCGCACTTAGCTTTGACCTGCTTCATATCACGCACGAGCTCCGACACTGTGTTTTGCAAGGTGTGGACATTGTCCTCGTTGGTTTTGATCCTTTGCTCCGCCTCAGCGATCTTGGCCCCATGCTGATCGAGCTTGGCTCTCAGGGAGGCGACATTAGCATTGATGTCATCTAGCTTTTCATGGAAAGAAGCAAAGTTTTTGGCCATGGACTCCATCATAGCGGCTAGATCTGGTTGGGGGGGGTCCAACAGGGCATCACCATCCTCTTGTGCTGCAGCCAAGGGTGCCTGGTCCGCCCTGGGTGTCATTTTGGCGAATTTGTCCATGGCGCACGCCTTGTTGGCGCCACGTGCCCTGTTGGACATTGCTGTACCAGGGGACCGTGCACCGCTTGGTAGGGTTAAAGATGGCCGCAAGCCGGGGCTTCCGGAGAGAGGGCGGTGAGCGGCTAGTATTTGTGGCTTATAGCGGGATCAGGTTGGGCAGTGGCAGTATTGCTGTTATGGGTGAGGGCGGCGAGTTCGCAGACTGGTAGTGCCATCAGAGGGGCAGTGAGCCGAGTGTGAACAGGGGGGGGCCGTATGTTAGTGAGTTCTGCAGGTTCTACACGGCGTCCGTGGGCCCAGCGGGCAGAGGAGAGCTAGAGGGGACAAGTGCGTCCAGTGCGGCTAGTATCGTGTCCGAGCGTGGATGAGCTCGTCGGGTTTTGGGCAGGCAATGGAGGAGGCGGTATTGATGAAGTAAGGTATTTCCACCTTCAGTAATAGCCCATTATGTCGAGATCCACCACGGGAGTCCGCCGCGCACGGAAGTGTGGGGTCCAGTGGGGCAAAGGCCAGTGCAGCGTGCAATAAGGGGGGGTGATTGGCGGGGGAGGCCCCCCTAGGATATAGTTTTGGTAGCGCTCATATCACCCACCTCATAGCCATGAGGGTGGCTCAACCAGTGTGGCCGCCCGCGTGGTGTGTGGCACTTAAACGAAGTCCAGACAAGGGTTTGCCGGGGCGCGGGGGATGAAACAGTCCACCATCAGCACCGCGGCTCTCCTTCAATAGGGCCCGTAGCTCGCCAAGTGTTCCCCAGTGTTCACAAGCCCTCAGCCGACGACAGCGCCTGCAGGGCGCAAGATGGCCGCGAGTCCGTGCCGCAGTTGACTCCTCCCTGGTGGATGAGAGGTGAGCAGGCACCAGTCCGCAGGGACGCCGCGGGCCGCCCAGTATGGCGCCCCGTCCCCCCACACCTCCCGGGCAGAGGGCCGCTCTCGTGTGCCAGCGCGGGAGGGCTCCAGCCCAACCCGCAGGAGCGGTGAAAATGAGGCTGCTCGCTCGTCCGCCCCGGAAAGCCATCGGAGCCGTAGATTCAGGCGGCTCAGTGTATGATCCCAAGCGGGGGTAGCGGGGAGTCCAAGGCCCCGCCCAGCGGACACCAGCAGCGAGCGGGTCCCTCCGGCGAGGGAGTACACCAGGGCGCTGCCCCGGTCTGCGCGTGGGGAGAAATCCGGTCGGCAGCAGTGGATTCAGTACGGAGGCCCCAGGCCGTCACAAGGCCGGTGTCCGCCGCGGGGGTCAGTTGCCGGGGTTCCCGGCTCCGATTTTCTCCAGAAGTTCGGGCAGATATAGAGGAGGGTTTATGTTAGCAAGTCGCTGCAGAATCGCTGCTGGATATGCAGGATTAGCGCTGATATTCATCGGATTTTGGCGGGCCGGTCCGGAGCTCAAAAGCTAAGCAGCCATTTTGTAGGCTGCTCAACAGCGCCCCCCAAAACCGCAGCATTTTCAAACACAACCACGTTGTGTTTCTGCCTAAATCTGCTTTCCCATTTGGGGCTTTAGGGCTCCCCATATAAGGCTGTTCCAAAAAAGGGTAACCCATCCTTTACGGTTTTCTTCTTGCTTGGGTCGTTCCACTGGGCTAACTCTTGTGCGGTTAGTGCTTTCCTGATTTCTGTGAACATGTCATCAACCACTAAAGTCCCAATTATGCGAGTTGGTGGTACAATAGGCTTTGGCTCCTCCGGTTGATCGGTTTTCGAGTCTGGTTCTGGGTAGCGAGACAAAACATCTGCCTTCCTGTTTTCCACTCCAGGGCGGAATGTAACTACAAAATCGAAGTCTGCGAAGTACATGGCCCATCGCAATTGTCGGGGACTAAGCGCCTTGGCGGATTTCAGGAATTGCAGATTTCTGTGATCAGTCAGGATTGTTATAGTGTGTTGGGCCCCCATCAGATAGTGACGCCACTCACTGAATGCCGCTTTAATGGCTAGTAGTTCTCTATCCGCTATGACATAATTACGTTCTGCTGGTAAGAGGGTGCGGGAGTAATACGGCACTGGGTGTAATTGGCGGTGTTATCTCGTTGGGACAGAATAGCCCCAAGAGCGTAACTGGAAGCGTCGGTTTCGATGACGTAGGGGCGAGTAGGGTCCGCATGTAATAACACTGGGGCTGTAGTGAATGCCTTCTTCAAAGCTTGAAAACTAATTTCTGCGGTCGTATCCCATTGGAACACTACTCCTTTCTTCAACAGGCGAGTAATTGGTTGTACTTTACTCACGAACCCATCAATGAACCGGCGATAGAAATTTGCAAACCCCAGTACAGTCTGCACATCCTTAACTGATGCTGGTGACGGCCAATCCACTATAGCCCGTACTTTGTTTTGGTCCATGGTTACTCCTTCTGGTGAAAGGATGAATCCTAGGAATTCCACCGTTGTTTGATGAAAAACGCACTTCTCAAGTTTTGCATATAATTTGTGTTCCCTCAAGCGTTGTAGTACGGCTTTTACATGATCTTGATGCTCTTCCAGACTCCGGGAGTAGATGAGTATATCATCGATGTAGACGATAGCAAACATGTCCAAATAACCCCGCAGAACCTCATCCAGGAAATGCTGAAAGGCGGCGGGTGCGTTACAGAGGCCGAATGGCATGACCTGATATTCGTAGAGCCCATACTTGGTTCTAAAGGCAGTCTTCCATTCGTCCCCCTCACGCACCCGCACCAAGTGGTAAGCCCCTCTTAGGTCAAGCTTGGTATAAATCTTTGCATTCCGCACCTGGTCTAACAAGGTGGGAATTAAGGGCAGAGGGTACCGGTTCTTAATCGTTATTTTGTTGATTGCCCTATAGTCTATACAAGTCCTCAAGTCCCCGGTCTTTTTTGGGACGAAGAACAAGGGTGACGAAACCGGTGACATTGAGTGTCGTATAAACCCATTAGCCAGATTTGTCTTAATGTAATTCCGGAGGTGTTCGTTTTCAGCCTCCGTTAAAGCATAGATCCGACTACATGGCAATGCTGCTCCAGGCTCTAAATCAATCCTGCAGTCAAACGTCCGATGAGGCGGTAGGGTTTCTGCAGCGGTCTTACTGAAAACATCCCCGTAGGCTTGATAAACTATTGGTAGGGCTTCCATGCTCCCAACCACATGCCCTTGTTTTGACACAGGTTGGATTTCTGGGATTCCGGCGGAGGGTCGACAGCAATGTTCTGAACAATAACTGGATGTAAAACGCACGGAGCCCTGAGTCCAGTGCACTTCTGGATTATGAGTTCTTAACCAGGGTAATCCTAAAATCATTCCAAACTGTGGTGCTGCAATTACATCGAATCTTATGTCCTCATGATGTCCAGAGGTGCATTCTAAGTGTACCCACCTGGTCTGCTTGGTTATAAGACCTGACGTGAGCGGCGATCCGTCCACTGATTTGACTTCCTCCTGACACTCCTTGTTGCAAAGAGGTATTCGTAATTCTGATGCTAAGTCTTGATCAATAAAATTGCCTGTCGCTCCGGAATCCACCATTAAGGTTACGGGCACTTGTTGGTTTGCCCAACTAACCTGACCTGACAGTGTCACATGAGTTACCAGCACATGATGGGTGTTTTCCAAAAGTTTCGGGGTGTTTTCTAGTTGGCTCGCCCGGGCCACCCTCACTGGCGAGCTCTCTCGTTTCCCGGCATATCCTTCTTGGGTTTGTTTGGACATTCTTTAACGAAGTGTCCCCCCTTACCGCAATACAGGCAGAGTTTTTCTCTGCGCCTCTTGTCTTTTTCCTCTTTGGTTAGAGGTCCACGTACTGTTCCTATTTGCATAGGTTCTTCAGCTGATTTCTCGGATTTTATTGCCTTGGGTTGCTGATCTAACCTAGCTACAGGCCTTACATCCCATTTTCTCTTGTCCTGCCTCCTTTCGCTTTGCCTTTGATCCAGTCGCAACGCAAGATCTATCATAGAGGAACAATTATCTGGCTGTGGGTCCACTTGTACAATGAGATCTTTCCTCTCATCACGTAACCCTTGATGGAATAGGGCTAAGCGTTTTTCTTCCGGCCAATCTGTTTCCGCAGCTAACCGGTTAAACGTGGTTACATAAGTAACCAGATCTTTTCCTCCCTGGCGCGGAGAAAGCAACTCCCTGTCCTTGATTAAAGTTGCAGCTTTGCGATTAAAGAGTTTTCCAAATTCCTCAAGAAAGGTGTCCCAACTATACAGTATAAGATCATCCTTAGACACAAGGGGGGTGGCCCAAGAGGCTACGTCTCCTCCCAGATACGATATCACAAACGCAGTCCGAGACTGGGCATTACGAAAAATGTTTGGCTTGGTGATAAAATGCAATTGACACTGCATAATGAACTGGTTATATCGTTGAGGGTCCCCATGATACCTTTCAGGAGCTGCCAAAGGTAAAGGAGGTTCCGTTGACACATGTACTTGAACTGGGGTGGGTGGAGCAGGATCCCTGGGCAAGGGGGTAGCTTGGGCGGTACTTTGCAGAGTAAGTGTATGCACCTGCCCTGCCAGATTTACATAATCTTGGCGGGTAGCCTGTAACTCCCCTTTTAAATCTCGCAAGGCCGCTAGTACCTCCTCCATGGTGTCGTGCTACCCAGGCGCGTGACGATCCTTGGGCTTGCGCTACTGTCAGGTTCTCAATCTTGCGCAGGGGTAGCACGTACACCTACCTCCCCATTGGGTCTTGGCACCTGGCTAGGTAGACAACACAGGCCACCGCGACCCGCCGGGGAAAGAGGGTTAGGAGCCGTTGAATTGGATAGGTAGGGGGTAGTTAGGGCAACCGGGTAAAGGGGAGGAAGGGTTGGAAAGGGTTATGGATTAGGAGGGATTAGGAAAGGTTCGCCTTGATGTGTTCCGCCTGGGGCTCCTGAGATCGACGGTACTCCGCCCATGCACACTTCCACACTCCTAACTAACTTGCCCCAAAACACTGTGACATAAAGAAAGGTTCACCAACAGCATTCAGGACTTAACATCATAGGAAAACGTTATGGACACGCTACAGCTTCTGACATCGATTTGGTAGTTCACCTAACCTCAAGGTTAACATTATCATTAGCACCCAACACCTTTAGAAATAACCAAAGGAGCACTTAGCTTTATTTGCTGATCCCGGGTTGCGTGCCAGGCGACTGCCACAGTTCTTGCCGTTAGACTACGGCGGCGCAGCGGGTTCAGGCTGCTGATACAGCGGGATGCCGCTACAAAGGAATCAAAAACAAGAATGAGCTCGGGTCCATCACTTTGCACACACACGCTGATGAGTTCCCCCAAGAATCAACAAGGCCGTGTTGCTTCACACGGCAATGAAAAGATTTAAGCTGGGTTACGATTCGCCCCAAGAATCTACAAGCCGTGAAGACCGTGTTGCTTCACACAGCACACAGCGACAAAATGGTTAAGCCGGAACTTTCCTCAGTCCGGCGCTCGCATTGGCTTAGAAGGTTGTGGGGGCTTTTCCCACAACGTTGCATGCACTACTGTCAAATAGCAAGGGAAATGCACTTATCTTGCCGGAGGCGCGGGGCCTGCAGAGATCACAGGCGGGGAATGGCCCCGCGGGTCGCAGCCTGCAGGAGCCCTCAGCCTACACGTCCTCTCCAGTCCGTGCCTGTTAGCGCAAGCGAGGATCCGTGCGCGCGGATCGTCGGGCGTTGTCCCGTGTAGTTCTTCTGCTCGCGAGCACGCGAGCTTGCTGGGACTTGTAGTTCCGGCTACCGGATGGCGTTTTCTGCCATCCGCAGCCTGTGTTCTGCAACATGGACACAACAATGTTTTAAAATATGGTAGTTTATGGCTCCTACAAGACCCAATCCCCACACTGGACACAGCTGAGGCTGTGGTGGTTCTGACACTGACTCGTATGACTGGTGTTTATGAAATCCGAAGCCCAAATGTTTCAGTGAATGGATCCAACGATTTGTTTTTCTAACCAAGTACTGCAGCGAGTGTTCTCGCCAAGATTTTATGGACTATAACTTGACTAAATGCATTTCACACAATGGTGTGATGAAACAGCCACTGCCGGATGGTAGTATGGTGTTTGTAGCTAAAACTAATATTGTATATGGTAGGCATCCCACTTGGAGAAGGGTATTCTCCAAGTCACACAAGGTAGAAACTGTGAACATGTTAGATTTTCCAGTAGTAAGGCAACATTTAAATTGTAGGCTGGTAATGCACACCTCTTTTATTACAGTGATACACTTAGACATAGATTTATCACGAGGCAATGTTTCCTTAGTACTACCAAGCTGCTACAAATGGAGTCCATTTCTATGGCCCATCACCAGAGTGCGCGTAGCTAGGGAGCTAGACTCATTAATTGTGGGAGCAGCGGGGAGTAACAGGAGCTTTAAACGATTTTGACATAGAAACTGTGCACAATAAGCTAGCCACTATGGGTTCTGATGCCAGCTCTGCTATAAAACCTCTGGCCTAATGGGGCCCATTGATCTGCCCAACACTGCTACAAGTATTGGCCACCACCTCAGATGGCAGAATTTTAGGTATGAAGACATTTTTTCTGCCATAGGACAGGTCAACAAGACTGCTAAATACACACGATGCATTTTATGGCAAACATTGTTTAATCAGCAGGTGTTGGCTTTTCACTCTGAGTGGGGGCGACCATCCTCAACACACTGTCACACAGAGCTACAGTTACCAGCAAACATATGGATCAAATCGCTTGCTTTTGATTGCATGAATAACACATGCCATGCTTTAATGTAAATTAGTAGAATTGTTTTCATTTAGATAACCTGGTGCCCATGGGTTCACCTTGCTCGTGAAAATTAGATGGTTTCTGGTTGGGTTCCACATACATGGGGGAAGTGTCTAATCACACAGCCCATAGTCACGTCTGAATGCCCTGGGATCAGGGGGAGGGTAGGCCCTTCGAGTGAAAGGCTGCCAGGGTTTAGAATTGGTAATCATACATAAATGCAATAGTGCATTGTAGATTAGACTACACCGGATTGCCTTGACATTCTAACTGCATGCTGCTTTTTAACTGACAATCAGTTATACAATAATTATTTAGGTATTTTTGTGTAGGCCAGGTTTTGGCTAGAGTAAATGTCCATGTTCACTTTGTGTAGGTATTTTTTGTGTAGGCCAGGTTTTGGCAAGGGTATATGTCACTGTTCACTTTGTGTACATTTTTGTTTAGGTAGTGTTTTTACTAACCTTGCATGCCACGCTGACTAACCGCTAGAAGATAGTTTCCTTAAACCTCTTGCAAAGCCCCAAGGTCTTTATCACTGCACTACATACTATGTTGATGGGTATTAGTCAGCATTGTCGCACACACTTTGAATAGGGGTGGAGTGTAGTGGTACACAAAATTGCAAATTTGCCAATCAGGGCTTTAGATGACAGCATTAGCCGCTGAAAGCCAATAGTTTATTCAAAGTATGTGCAAAAAATGCTGACAGTAGTCTGTTGTAGCACTTCCATTACGCAGTAGTGAGCTACAAGGAATATGCAGGCCTAGTAGGGGTGGTAGGTCACATTATGCATTGTAGATAGACAGGCAGGGCAAAGGCCCCAGCTCTGTAGCTAATAGACATTATTGGAGTGTTTGGAACATTATGGCACCTATATAGCGCTTCGATAGCCAATCTTAAGCGCTATGAACACTAAGCTATGAGTGCATGCCTTTTAGAGCTTGCTCGCATGGGGTTAATTCATCTCGGCTTCTCTTAGAATAATCTGCCTTTCTAACGGTAGCCCTGCATGGCTTCGTAAACAAATCCTCTTTCTCTGAGAAGGCACTGATAAGACATTCCTGAGCTTTCGCGCAGATGGGCTCCAAGTAGGGAGGGGCACAGAAAAGGAGCACAGTGGAAATTCACAGAGTTGGGTTTTTCCATGAGTAAGCCTATATTTTGCACAGGGAAAGTTCTGGAACTGTGCGTCATGGACTGACAGCACGAGATTATAAAAATGCATGCCCACATCACTCAGGTGGGAGATCGATCTGTGGACTTGGTTCGAGCAAGATCAAGTGTCCGGAATCTGTTGCTCTGTCGGCACCCTGTAGCGCTGTCCTCTGAGCGGGGCTTGTTACTGCTAGCTTATGAGGGCCAGGGTCTCCCAGTGCTGATTGAAGGGGCTTAAGACTGTGTTTCTCTATGTTTCTCTAAGTTCTATGTTTCTCTATATTTTGCATTTCTCTAAGTTTTGTGCTTTGTAATCTTCTCTAACTTGAATCCCAAAATGTTGCTGAAATGCACTGTTTAGAATAAATACTAAAACTCTTTGAAGGTGTCATTTGTCACTAGCATGAGTTCACTGCTCGGCACAATAGAACCTGTATTTTGGGCTGAATTGGGTAATTTTTGCTCTAAGGGCTGGTCCCGAGGAAGATTTTCCCAATATCAAGACACTCATACGCGCCCAACACTGACTCCCCCCAATTTATAGACACAATAACAGCTATCCTCATGCGATATGTAGATGTCCCCATTATATGGGGTGGGGATATGAATCTAATACTTGATACTGTCCTTGATAGAACGACTACTACCCGCAGGGTCTTAACCCGAGCTGCCAAAAGACTCCATTCGCATATGAGCTCCCTAAATTTACATGATGTCTGGAGAACACTCCAACCCCAGGAAAGAGATTACATTTTTTATTCATCGGTCCACGATAGCTCTTCAAGGATAGATATGTTCCTCTTGTCTGGGTGCCGAGTGGGCAGGGTTTCGGAGGCCAAGATCCTTGCGCGCACTCTCTCAGACCACTCCCCTGTGATGCTACAGATCCAACTTGGTAACACACTGACAGCTCGACCCGCTTGGCGCTTTAAGCCTGGCGCTCTTTCTGACATCGTCTTTAAGGCCGAGATCCTGGCGGACATAAACACCTTCTTTGACATCTATAATACGTCCGATACCCCTGAGAGGACCCGCTGGGAGGCTTTTAAAGTCTACATTCGAGGGATGTGTATATCTAGGGAGGCCGGTGTCCTCAAGGCCATAAGACAAGCCTTAAATGCCTCCGAGGCCAGGCTGAGAGCCCTCGAACGAGATTATGTTTCCGCGCCAACCCCGCGATCCTAGCTTAGATCAGAACAGAACTAGAATTGTTTGAATCCCACGCCCTGAGCGAGGTGCGTTACTTTGCCCGCCCCATTGCAGCCCGTAGATATGGAGAGGGAGATAGGCCGGGAAGAACTCTGGCTAAAGTGGTTCGTGCGGAAGGCGGCAGGAATCGCATAGATAGCATCATTGATGAACAGGGCTTAAGGCACTGGTCGGACCAGGCCATCATAGACACTTTCATAGACACTTTCGCTAGCTTCTATGCCAACCTATATGGTCCCCAGCCTGAACATACAACCCATGATCTGGACGTCCTACTAGAAAGCATCCCTATGACCCTCATCTCCCAAGACACCAGAGAACAACTCGAGGCCCCGTTTACCTTGGACGAGATCGTCCAAGTGATCTCACACCTCCCTAAAAATAAGGCCCCGGGCCCTGATGGGCTCACATCCGAGTTCTATCAAGAACATGTTGCTGTGCTAGCCCCCATATTGTACAGAGTCTGGATAGAATCGCTCCGATTAAACACCCTCCCTCCCTCCCTCGTTAAGAGAAGCCTTAATAACAGTCCTCCCCAAACCGGGGAAACCCCCAGATGAATGCGGATCCTATAGGCCCCTATCACTTATTAATACGGACATGAAAATATTTGCTAAAATAATCGCTAACAGGTTCCTCCCATTCATGCCCCACCTGGTCCATGCTGACCAAAGCGGTTTTGTTCCGGGTCGCTCAACAGCACTCAACATCCGCCGCCTTTTTAACGTGATGTCCAGAATCGACCCGAAGGCAGATGCAGTGGCAGTCACGCCCAAAAAGCATTCGACATGGTCTCCTGGCAATACTTATGGGCTGTCCTTGAGAAGATTTGAATAGGACCTAACATGCTCACCTATATAAAACTACTGTACACAGGGCTGTTGGCCAGGGTACTAGTCAACTCTGTCACTTCCTCCCCTAGGCACCCGTCAGGGATGTCCATTTTCCCCCATCCTATTCGCGCTTGCCATTGAGCCCATGGCGGACCATATCAGGGAAAGGCACACCAACAAGGGCATTCGCCTGCAAGACACGTCAGGAACCCTTCCACACACCTAGATCCTATCATTAGGAGACATAACAAAATTAGGCACGTACTCTGGTTTCACCATAAACTATTTGAAATCAGAAATCTTTCCCCTCACCAGTGTAACCCTGCAGCCGACATGCGACTTCCCCCTGCGCTGGTCCTCAAATGGGGTTCGTTATCTTGGGGTACAAGTGTCACTGACCGTAGCTTCCCTACGGGCGGACAACTACGAGACAACGGCACAGCTTGTGAAATCCAAAATGTTCAAGTGGCGCAACCTCCCATTGTCCCTGGCGGGTAGATTATCCCTTATAAAAATGGCTGTGGTCCCTAAGCTCCTCTACCTTTTTGCTAATGTACCAGTATGGCCCGGGAGGCAATATTTCAAGCAGCTCCACTCGGCTTGTGCCCAATTCCTCTGGCACTCCGGTGCGGTCCGTAAGAAGTGGCAGCTTATGACCTTACCATATGAGAAAGGGGGTTTCACAGCCCCAGACTTAATTTTATACTAGAACGCAGCACAGGCCCAACACGCCACTCACTGGTACACGCACCCAAACCCGCCACCACACGCCAAATTGGAGAAACTTGCAGGTGAAGGTACTAACATCATGACCCTACTACTACACCGCACCTTTCAGACAGACACCCCGTCAGACCCTGTGGCCGCCATGATCAGAGCGTGGAAGAATATTTTGCACCCTGAACAAGGCCATAGCCTTTACTATAAATGGCTCCCCATATGGAAATTCCCGGGACTGGCCCCTACATGCGACCAACACCTCTCACAACATTGAGAGGCCCTGGGCTACCAAGCCCTGACCGATCTATACCCGGATGGCATATTTATCACCCCCCAGACATGGCGACCCGCACACTCCAACTCTGCACTCGAACTGTTACAGTACTTTAGGCTACGGGCGGCGGTACGTGCGATGTGGCCTACGTACCTGCATGAACCCCCAGAATCTCCCGAACTCCAATACATAGCGAACTCCGCTGGTTGCAGGAGCATAATATCCTCCCTATATAAAATGCAGCTAGCCAAATTAGAGAACGTATCGCCGAAACCTCGGGAGGCATGGGCTATGGAGCTTGAGATGGAAATCACCAACGAGGTATGGAGCAAGATGTGCGAACACACACGCAAGGTCTCCTTGGGCTCCAGATTCCGCTGCATACAATACAACTCCTCAACAGGCTATATTACACACCGTACAGAGTAGCGAAATTCACACATACTCAGTCCCATACGTGTCCGAAATGTAACTTTGAAGTGGCAGATCATGTACATATGTTTTGGTCCTGTGCTGCGCTGGAAGCGTTTTGGACGGAAGTGGCAAAGGCGCTCTCAGAGATAATTGGGTCCCTTGTGGGCCTAGACCCGCTAGCCTTATTGTTCGGAATCTGGGCCGGGAAAAATGAAAGGAAAATGTCTAAGTTTCTAAATGTAAGCGCCATTGTAGCTAAGAAATGCATATTGCAATGCTGGAAGCGCCGCACTCCCCCCCACCTTTGAGATGTGGTTGAAAGTCCTCACATGGGTACAAATGTGTGAAGAGGATTATATTGGTTCCCTGCCTATCTCATCCCGCCCCAAAAATGTGTGGACAGAATTCTGCAGCTACTTGAATAGCAGGGATGAGGTGGAGTGGACCTCCACCCCTCCATCAAGCCTGCCTAACGTACCATAGGAACTGATATCCGGGCTCCCCCCTGTGCCACCAATCCCCTCCCACCTCCCTCTGTCTGTGATGATCTGAACTGCTTATGATGTAAGCTCTATGGTGATACTGTGATGTTTGGTTCTGTCTGCGCAATCTGTGCTGTACCTGTTGTAACCTTCTGCCAAATAAACAAAAGTAAAAAATAAAAAAAAAATAAAACGCTGCAGATTTTCTTTCTAAGTTTCTCAAGCTCAGAGGAGCCTGAGAAACCTAGAAAGAACAACGCAGCATTTGCAAACACAATAACCTTGTATTTATGTTTGCGGTCGCTTCAAAAGCTAACGCAAACATAAATAGAACGTTTTTAAAGCTGCGGTTTTATTTCTAAGTTTTCCGGGCTCCTCCAGAACTGTGAGACAGGCATGGTGACAAGAGAGACACAGACTCAGAAAGTAACATTTCAAAACCTTTGTTTGAAGTTTCAGGGTTGGTGTAATACCTAACTGGCCCTAACCCCACACCATGCCCTCTGCAGGAGAGAAACGCCCGACTCCGAGCAAGACTGCCACGGATCCACAAACCTAAGGTTAATGGAACCAGACCCCAGATTATCAAGCACAACTCCCTTGCCATTGACCTAAACCCATCTGCTCTGGCCTCTGAAGCAATGCAAAAAACTCAGACCCACCGCATCACCTACTCTCTTCACAACCAAAAGAGAACAAGCACCTTAAAATAAGACCTATCCAAGAGCGGAATAAAAAGACAACTATTTCAGCCCTCATCAACGCAAGATCTCTTATTGCCCATACTACCGAAATTGCTGATATACTCACCACTGACGACCTAGACTTTATGGCTGTCACTGAGTCCTGGCTTCGTGATGCAGCAGGTCCCGCACTCATGATAGCTATACCATACAATTAGCATATACTCAGAGTTGACAGACCTAACACTAGAGGAGGCGGCCTCGCTATCATAGCCAAAACCAAACTGGCATTAAGGCTAACCACACCCCCTGAAATTACATCCTGTGAACTACTAGCAGCCAAACTACCCAACTCCAATAATAGCACACTAACTATTCTCCTAGTGTACAGACCACCCGGGCCAATAGGCACCTTTGAGGAAGACCTCTCCAGTCTCCTCACTAACAATACAAAGGACTCCACACAGATCTTATTACTAGGTGACTTCAATTTGGGCTTCAATGATGCTGAGGACAAACAAGCCCAATTCATTGAAACTATTTTAGTTGAACATGGCTTGACCCAAAAAGTCCTCACTCCAACGCACATAAAAGGGCGTACATTAGACTGGGTAGCCAATCTGAACTGATCCATCACCATTACTAAAATAAACCCACAAGCTTGGACTGATCACCATCTTATTGGTTTTTCGTCTACTATAGAGCCTCAAAAGCTGAAAAAATCTCGAAACAGTACCACCACTCCCAACTAGAAGTAAAAAAGAAATTACTGTTGAAAAATTGCTTCCTCTCCTCTTACCAGCTCTTTCCGTTAACACTAATAATTCTGACCCGACACTCTAGTTGAGACTTTCAACAAAACCATGTCCAAGGCCTTGGACACTATCGCTCCAGTCAAACTACGCAAAAGCAAACAAAAGTCCCACCTCAGTACGTGGTTCACACCCCAGCTCAAAGAACTACGGATCCAAAAAAGGAAACTCCAAGCCATCTGGAGACACTCACCAACGGTTGAGAACAAAACCTTCCTATCTAACTTCACCAATAAATACAAGAAAGAAATAATCCAAACCAAAAGGAATACATTTAATGATAGAATCATTAAGGCCAACTCCAATTCCAAGGAGCTCTTCCCCATGCTTCGGGAAATGGAAAATCCTATTGCACCTACAGATAATGTCCCGAAAGACAAACAATGGTGTACTAGTATCCACAATGCCTTATCAAACAAAATAGTGACTCTGCAGACACAAATAGCGAACAAAAAAGCATCCCAGTGCTCCACAGAGACGCACACTACCCCACCGGCTAATACACCGAGTATCGATAAACCTTTCAGATTCACTAATATTTCCATACTGGAAACAGAAAAGGTTATATTATCTGTGAAACCATCCAACTGCCAGGTTGATAGCTGCCCTGCGCAAATAATTAAGGATGTAGCTGGAGACATAGCACCCTTTATCTATAAGCTAATTAATGCTTCCTTTAAGTCGAGCATTGTCCCTATGAACCTCAAAGAGTCCTGGGTGCTACCACTCCTTAAGAAACAGACTCTAGATACAGCTATTCCCACCAACTATAGACCCGTCACTACAGTCCCATTCCTCCTCAAAATCATCGATAGAGTAGCCTACCTCCAAATCCAAAACTACTTGGCGGCTAACCAACTACTAGAATCTCGCCAATCGGGATTCAGACCACAACACGGAACTGAAACGGCTCTAATTGACCTTAAGACACAAATCGATGAGTTGAAGGATAAAGGTAAAACAGCTATGCTACTCCTCCTTGACCTATCGGCAGCCTTTGACCTGGTGGAACATGCAGTGTTATGCAAACACCTAGCATCAGCTGCCCATTTCTCGAGTGAAGCTATAGCCTGGGTACAATCCTTCCTAGCTAACCGTACAATTATAGTGTTCTCCCCCTCAGCTTCAGCAGACCCAATCCAAATTACCTGTGGTGTCCCACAAGGTTCATGTGTCTCACCGACAATGTATAACATGTTTACCAAGCCACTCTTTGACAAACTTGACAGGCTGGATGTCACATATACGAATTATGCTGACGACACCCAGATCCTCATACCCCTTTCGGGCAACTTTGTCGAAGACACGGCTCTGGTAAATAAGATATATTCACTCACAGAAAGTGAGACTTTCATTGCTATTATAGAAAAATGCTTGGACCGCGAAGCAGAACAGTCCCACCGATGGCAAACAAGATTATTCGAACTCGCAGCAGCTGATAGGGCCGAAAAGCTCTTTTGACCTCGACAATGATGACATTGATGAAGGTCCATCCGACTTCCTTGCTCAAAACCATCACGGCACCACCACCGTCAACTGTGAAGGCTCCTGACAAGCCGTCTATCCTGAAGACGACACAAAATCTGATTGATCCGACGGTCGGTCTTCCTGATCATCTGATCCACCCTCTTCTACCAGTCAATGAAATCCCACCTGTAACGAAGCAAACTGATATCTTTCAGATTTTTTCAAATAAAAAGGTTCACACTGATATCCTGCCTACCACACGGACTCCTAAACCCAAAAATAAAAGAAAAACAGGTAACAGACAAACAGGATCTCAAGCATTCTTAAGAAACCTCGATGTGCTTACAGCTCCTGCAAACACTAACCAGCCTAAACCAGAAAGCTCCAACAAGAGAAACAACAGCAAACCCAAATCAGATAATAACACTCATCAAGGGACCTTGCCTGGCACCAAGCAACCCTGTACTCAAATTCTAGACATCCCAATAGAGAACCTTCTAAACCTAACTACTCACCAAGATGCGCAAGAGAACATAGATTCTTCATCAACCATCAATGACTCAGCACTAATAATATTAGATGAATATGCCATTGATCCCATGGAATACTCTGACGGATCCAATCTCTCATCCGAAACATCTCAGATTCACTATTCATCCATTCAGGCGACTTCACAAGAATCTCAGCTGCTCCGTCAAATTACTCAATCGATTCAACAGGAACATCCGAAGAATCCTCACCTAATATCAATATAATACCACACATACCAATCGCCTCCCCTGAATCTGCAATAAACATTCCAACTCTCGGGCAACAGCCTAGAGAGATTCATAGATGAAACCCGACCTCGCCTGTTACCTATAAACTACCACATTTCATTGATCCTTGGAAGAAAAAACTGTATCACATCCTCCAAATTGCCCATGTGGATCCCGATGGAGAACCCATCATACTTAACAGGACTAATCTTCTTAGACTACTGCACTTACCCTTCTTAAAGTCAGTACAATCACATCACATCAAGATGGTCATTTTTCAAGATGAACAAATACTAGATAGGATCCATATCGAATTACACTCACTGGACACAATGAATTTAATCTTACAGATGACGGCTCCATTACTAATTTTAGGCTTTACATGCTTACCACACTCACAAGAAAACCCAGATTGCCAGGAAAGGGCCCCCTCTCCAAGACAACTTGTAGAATCTTACTTGTAGAATCTTACAAAGATCAGAGACAGACAAAAAACCATAGATCACCAACAATAAGGATGAACTCAACCCTTTCAGAAAGAGATCATGAGCCCTATCGACTGAGTGATCACCGCCCCCGGGACCCCGCCCATCCGCAACGCCCCTTTTGGGGGCGATTATGACGATGAGCCCTGCCTGCAATCCAATGGGCCGATCCATGACTCATAACCACCAACCTTGTCAACCACTATGGACACTATGTTCATGGAATACGAGAGGCCACTCTCACCTATTCAATTCACCAGCTCCTGAACTCGAATTCTGTCACATTATTTGTCTCCAAGAGACCTGGATCACCAAGCCACCCACTTGTGAAGGTTTCATCACACTGTTAAATCCGGCCCTACAAAGCAAGCGCGGATGAGCCTCTTCGGGGCTATTAACAATGATTAAAATCACCCCCTCATGGAGTCCAATTGACACAGAAAACATTCATCCCTGGGTTCAGCTCTCGACCTAAAGATCACAATCCCTCTGACTCCACTCCATACTAATCCAGTGAACAAAGACACCATCAGAATTATTGCAATCATAAATGTTTATTGGAATCCAAAAGCCATTGCTGACAACAACTTCTTAGACAGCGTATTCATGAACATCAACCGTCTTAGTGTGAAATTTACAAATATCGACATTATCATCTGCGGCGATCTTAACGTCCATCTCTACTCCTTGTACGGGATCCTAAGAGCATTCAATGAACTAACAATATGAGTGCAGCGATGGTCTAAAAAGTCATCTATGAGGAATTTGACTCTAACCACCCACCCATGCGATGAACACAACTCCCTGATCCCGACCTGACCTGCTCCTGTAGAAGCTCCTCTGCGATCATTGACTACATCTATCTTTCTCCAGCTTTGAATAACTCGCTACTGGAATTCAAAATACTCCCTTCTAACAAGAGTGACCACCGCCTGCTGATGATACAAGGTTTTGGCCCACATGAACAGATCTCTGCATTGCCTGTTCCCCTCCTGGAACTCACAAGATCCATGACTAGATTAAGAATCAGCCAACAACTTCTGGTCTCTCTTTCCAGCTAACAAATATGACAGATGAAGCAAAACTAAACTATGACTGGATCCTGATCCCTTTTCAACGAAAGGCCACAGCCGCAGAAAAGGTCACACACTTACATCGTTATAACCCTGAGCTGGCACATAAAAAGAAAATCCTACGGCAAAGCTGTCAAAAATGGAGAAAGAATCTCACGCCAGACAATCTGGAAGGCATGAAAAAAGCAAAACAAGCCTTCCGTAATTGGAAAAAAACGTATGTGCTGACCCTCCAACAAAAAGATGCAGAAGCAATGTTATTAACACTTAAAAACAAAAACCTGAGAAACCACGGAATCTGTTAAACAACAACACCCATCAGCAACAAATTATGGTCTCCAACGTCACCGCGCAGAAATGGATCTCACATTTTTCCAACTTATATAAAGCCTGGATCCCAGATGTAAATGCCATAGAATCATCAGTCTCAAACCAATGATCCCTTTCCTGGGACAAACACCACTTCACGGAGATGATTAAGAACCTTAATGCTTCTCGAGCTCCAGGGCCTGATGGTTTATCCAACGCGATGCTGAAACAAGTGCCAAAGACTTGTGCAAATCTAACGGACCTCCTCCTGACGCTAATAAACAGACTCAAACAGATACCTGATTCCAATCTATAAACAAGGAGACACAGACCTTCCGTCCAACTTCAGACCTATTGCTCTTCTAGACCCCCTGGGGAAACTGTTTGCCACATATCTCTTACAAAAACGTACTGATTGGGCCAAGAAAACAAATCGCTTCGACATCCGCCAAATGGGCTTTACTCCAAATGTGGGCATGACTGTGAACCTCCTGACACTCAATCTAATTAAGCACAAAGCCATAACAAACAACTATTAAGTATACGCTGCCTTTATAGACTTACACATGGCTTTTGATGCAATTAACAGGAACAAGTTATGGCACAAACTTGCAACATGGAATTGCCCCTTGGAGATCAACTATCAGTGAACCGATAAAGCTTTGGTATTCCAACACTTCGGTCACTATCAGGCTGTCAAAAGAAGGAACTGTCACGGACGAGATAAGAACATGGAACACACTAAAACAAGGCTGTCCCCTTGCTGCAACATTGTATAATCTATATACTGCTGATTACTCTATCCATATTTCAGCTGATACACTTAATCCGCCAAAAATCAATTCCCATCCGATTCCCTACCTCATGTACGCAGATGACATCATACTGATGGATAAAACTTCCTCAGGTCTTCAAAATAATCTACAGATGACAGAAAAATACATGAGTGAGAACCAACTCCAGATCAACGTCATCAAAACAAAAATAATGACACTAACTAAACACCCAACTGTAAACAGTCGATGCAGGCTTCTAACCTTCACTGTAGAAAATAAACCATTGGAGGTAGTCACCACCTTCATTATCTTGGTGTACTAATCAACCAGCAGAAATCTGAAAGAGCATGGGTGACGTCCCTAGAAGGCAAAATTCTGAGGTTAGCCAGACAAGGTGTGATGTTACAAAGACGATATGGTAAATTTTCTTTTAAACCGATAATTGTGTTCTATCGGCAGAAGGTCATCCCCATAATAAATTATGGCAGCGACGCAATGATCATAGCAACCAAGATAAACTGGCAATTCATCGAAGCCTCCTTCTGGCGGAAGATTCTGAACTTGCCCAATAGCTTCCGGATGACGAGAATTCGGTTTGAAGAGGCACTCCATTCTCTCACTTCAATTGTATTGTGGAAGCAGATGGATCTGCTCCGTCAAAAAGTGATAAATGCGGATAAAACACCGGCCACCAAAATCTTACGAAAGACATTGTCCACCATGAATAACAGATCGTTGAAGGCATGGAAAGCAGCCCTATTTCAACAAATGATAACCAAAGACATCACTGTGGACATGCTAATTAACCGCCCTCAACGAGCCAAGATCAAACTTTAGCTGAATGATTGGGCTAAAACATCAGAAAGCAAAGCATGATATATCATGAATCTGCAATGCCCAACGGATATCCGAGCACTTAATGAACTGCCGTACTACCTGGCTCGTTTTCCAGACCTGACTATTCACATGGCATTTATGAAGATTCGCCTAAACATTTACCCCGACCAGACACAGCCTCGCCAATACTAGACAAATACCAAAATCTGACCAATTCTGCCGATTCTGCCTCGCCAAAAAAACACCGGAAACTCTAAAACACTTAATTAGGCAATGCCCAGCACTCACTGCCAAAAGTCTACTTTTCGGCGAACTATTGAAAATATCGGCCCAACAAGAAGAAGGCGACTCCAGATGGATTAAACTACTCAAAGGTCAAGATAAGAAACTGATTTACACAGTTGTTCAATTCCTCACAGAGATCTTTGCCTCGTCAAAAGAGTCATATCCTGAGAAGATTGTCTGAGAGAAAGTTTTTTTTCTTTCTTTTCTCTTTTCCTTGTTTCTTTTTTGTAACTTCGATGAACTGTTCATTCAAATCTGACCCGCCTTCTTATGAATCTAAATGAAAAGTTTCTTTAAAACTATATAATTTAAATAAATAAATAAATAAATAAGATATACCTCCTCATTCAGGTATGGATGGCCTCACATGGCCTCTGCCTAAATGACGACAAAACTGAGACCCTGATTCTGAGTTCTGACTACAACCTCAAAAAACTTCAACATTGAAGGCAATGTTATCAAAGTAGTAACCGAGGTAAAAACACTAGGTTTTTACCTTGACTCCACATTATCTCTCGAAAACAAGTTAGCTCCATGGCTTCTTCTACAGCTTATACCTGTAAATTGATTAGGGCATGCAGACCCTATTTATCCAAAACAAACTGCATTACGCTTGCCAATGAACTAATAATGTCCAAGCTTGATTATTGAAATGCCATATATGCAGGCGCTAACAAAAATATCATAAACAAAATGCAAATACTGAAAAATAATGCCCTAACAGCAGCTGTGAACATACCCCATAGAGAGCATATATCTAACATTAGGAAAGACCACCACTGGCTAAAAATTAGCGATAGAATACTCCTTAAAACGGTATCCCTTACTTTCAAAGGACTCAACAATGCCGCGCCTCCCTATATCTCCGCCAGACTGACCAGAAGAACCTCTACTCACCACACTAGAGCAGCTAACCATCTTTGCCTAGAAATTCCAAGGTTCAGACTGTCCAAAGCTGGAGGAGCTAGCTTCCCAGTCAAAGCTGCTCTTGCCTGGAATGCACTACCCACTGCCTTGAGAGAGGACCAGCCCTACTCTAGAGTTAGACGCAACCTTCTGAACTGGCTCCGCACTAAGGATATCTCATAAACCCCACCCACTACTGAACGCCACTCATGACTCTATGTTTATAACACTCTGTTAATATATTTACCTTGTATTCTACACTCTCTACCCTCCTACGTAAACTCTATGTACCATGAATATATGTAATGTATGTATTGTAATAACCATATGCTGTAACTAAGATTTAAATATTCTTGTAACTGTTGCGCCCTGCTACCTCAGGGTTTGGTGCGCATTATCAAATAAATAAACAAATATAAACAAACTCTAAAGGGATGTTTCCCTGAAATGATGCTTCTAGGGAACGTCGATGTCTGAAAGTCCAAATAAAAAGTCTGTCTGTGTCTAAACCTATGCTTGCCCTCACTCTATACAAAAATGTGTTAGGGGGTCTTTTGTCAAAAATGAAAGGTAGTAGTTCAACAGAAAAAAAGGAAACCAGGGTTGGTTTCCCGGTGGCATTCTTTCCAGGTGTGGTTTTAAGCTCACAATAAAATCAGTTCAATCAAACAGGGTTACTTGCAAGACCTTCACCACAGGGTCCTTGCAGTGATTTGAAATACCTCCAGTGTCCTTGAGTTCCTTGGGGTTCCCTTCCCCAAGCTTCAACGTATTCAAGTTTCAAACACCACAAACGAAATGTATCACAGTTCTTTTGGAAACTTCGCGGGGTTCCCTTCCCCACGCTTCTGTCCTTTCAATACTATAAAGGAAACCAATAAGTCTCCAACTTGGTTGGGCCTCTCAGGATTCCCTTCCCCAAGTTCAGGCCTCTTCCAGCTTTCAACACAAAAACAGAATATGTAACCGTTTTTAGGTTTCTCAGGGTGCCCTTCATCAAGCTTAGGCCCCTCTAATTCCAAACACAAATTCAGCTGGTCAGGCTATGCCTTTTCCTTGTTTATTGTTTTTCTTACATACAATCCTCTCATTGGGTAGAATCAGCGGCTTTCGAAAACGGCAGGCTTTTTATTTTTTCTGAGCGCAACAATTCCGATCCTTTGCCCCTCTCTTTATATCTTACTCATGCATTCCTTTGTACTTTTTTATCTTCAGGTGCTTGTTGTGCACACTTGCACTGTCTTTTATTCCTTTCACTTTGTTGTGTATAGTTGCACTGTTCTTTTCCACTATACTTCTTCTAGGACTCTTGCAACCTTGCACCTTTAAACCGTCACTTTCCTCCTCTGTGCCTAATCGCACCTTTTCCTTACTTTACTTTTGGGCGGCTTGCCCTCTCTTGACTCTATCGGGCGTCCTCGCACTTTCTTCTTGCTTTGCTTCTGCCCAATTTAACTTTGCATTCTGGCCGCTTGCCCTTTCTTTCAAATCTAACTGCTTTGCTTTCTGTCTTTTATTTCTGCGTTGCTTGCACGCACCGTTTCTCTTCTGTTACTGTCTTTCACTTTCTACTTTCTGTTTCTTAAACTGTCCTTCTTGCTTTCTGTTTCGTGCCATTTTACAAATCTTGTTTTTTCCTCCCTTTCCCACTCCAGCCACCTGCACACTCTCGAGTTTCTATCTCTCATGCAAAACTCACAGGGCAACGTAGCGCTGTTGATCGATATCTGCGGGATGCTTTTGGGTCGAGGTCAGGGTCTCTCCTGCCATTCAGACACCCCACAAAGGCTGAGTGAGAGTCGGTTGGGGTATTTTTGGGACTAGGGGAATAATATGTCTCGCACTTGAGTATCCTCCTCCCAATCCTCCTTAACCCTCCACTCAGGTGATCCTCCCTCGCTTGTCCACCCCCAGGGTCGGGATCCAAAAGCGATGGCCCTTCCCAGGCCACCTGAATGGAAGATCCAGAGGGAGTGGGTGGGAGAATACCATCAGGTTTCTCACACAACTTAGATAAGCAATATGCAGCTACATTCGTGGGCCCAGGGGTGTATTACAAACAGTTGTTGTACTTCTGAAGAGGAAGGACCCAGTGCTTTATTCTGGGAAAAGATGAGGGCGCTCCTCTAATGACAGGGCATCCACTAATGGTTTGTGGTCTAAAATGTGTAGGGTATCCCCCACAGAAAGAACGTGAAGAGCTCAATAGGCCACCGACAGGCCAAGGCCTCCTTCTCAATGGTGGAGTAGATCACCTAAGCCCCATGTAGACTGCAAGAGACAAAGGCCACAACAACTTAATTCCCTTATCACTACTGAGATAAGAGTGCGCTAAGGCCCGCATTTCTTGTGTCTGTTGTGTGCATCAGCCTGTTACATGGATTGAACATCCCAAGAGTGCCCACTGGGCAGTGCTCTGTTTGATTTAATTAAAAGTGATCTCATACTTGGCCAACGAGATGTACTGCCCTCTCTTCTTTAGCAGACCCCTCAGGGAAGAACTGTCACAGCTCTATGGTTGCTGTTGAGACAATGGCGTCTCAGACTGAAATGTTCCATCATGCATTCTCGGACCCTCTTTTCCCAGTCTAGTTGTTTCCAAGATAGCTCCTGTGCTATCGTATCCTTTTTCATTCTGTGTTTTCCGCTGACCCGGAGCATTATAACCCTTGTGACCCCCCAGGTAAGAAGCTGTTTTCTGTCCCCCTTCTTGCCTTCCCGCTCTGCCTTCTTGTGCAGTCTTCATTCCCTGCTTGCATTACTTCAATGATTTTGCTGCTTTCTGTTTGTTGCTACTCAAATTGCTAATACCCCTTTTTTGCTGCCTTCTGTATACCTGCTGCCTTTGCCTCGCTTTTTGCGTTCCTGCCTACCTGTTAGTAGCTCCATTACAAATTCTTTCTGCCCTACTCCACAAGGGTTTATTTTCCTTCCTGGCTTTTCTCCCTATTGGGGTTTGTTCCTCCATTTCTGCTTCAGTTGTTGTTTCCTCTTCCCTCAGGCAACACTGTGGTGGTAGCTCAAAAAAAGACCTTACCTATACAGCAAACGTCTAAGAGACAAGCAAAAAGGAACCAAGAAGAAATCAGGAGCACCTACTAAAGAGGATGACGTTGACTTGCCTCAGGATACAGGTGGGAAGAACATATTGACGTGAAGTTCCTGATGAACATGAAATACTCCTCCTCTAGCCAGAGGAAGAATTGTAATGCCTCCTTGTCTTGGGGCAGTGGGGTGTCTTTCACAGCTGCAACGAGATTGACTTTAGGAGGGATGCCAGTGGTATTCAAAACATGTTCAATGTTTGTTACTTCTGGAATGTTAAAGTAACATTTCTCACACTTGATCATCCATGCTGCTGGCTTGGAGGTGTATGTCATGTTACCAGACGTTTTTGGAAAGTTACATTCTGCTGACGATGTGCTCAAAGCAACAAGTCTGACATCAATCTTGAGTCACCCCTCCGCCCAGTCATACCTGAAGACCCATGGCAGAAGCTATCCCTAGACATAATGGGGCCAATCACAAGTTAGGACTCTGACCCATGTCACGGTTTTGTGCTGATGGAATATCATTCCAAGTAGCACGTTTAGTGGTCCAGTGATGCCACACCCGCCAGTGTGATGCATTTCCTGCATCGAGTGTTCAGGAGGAAGGGTTCCTGGCAGTCATTCTGACCAACAATGGTGTAGAGTTCAAGTCCTGTTTAGTCCAAAAAATGTTTGGCCAATTAAGATTGATAAATTAATAAATGTTATGTGCTGTGATGTGGTGGAGCAGCTATTTTAAATAAAGGGCAATATATTGTCTTGATAACATCTTACATTATCCTGACCCTGAAATTGGTTTTCCATGACAAGCTAGAATATGGCTGAAGCAGACGCTAGACCTAAAGGCATGCATTTGATGCCGTATACACCACGAGGAGTGACAAAAGAAGTGAGTTGCCTCAATTAGGGACATACCTCAATTTATCCAGTTTGGAGAAGTATGTGGCCCCTTCTAGTTGCCTGTTCCAGTGGGGTTAGGGATGCTTGTCGACCCATATTTTCTTGTTTTACGGCCTGTAGCTCCATGCACAACCTGATGGCTCATCCCCCTTCCATGCAATTACCATGGGGGAAACCCACTTGACAGCTTCCACCTTTTCAATTGCATTGCAAGCAAAGTCTGCCTAGTTGCTCTCTCAAAGAGCCTGGTGTATTAGATATACAGGTCACACTCTGTGAGCGAACAACATGGTGCCTCTTATGAAAACAATAGACAAATGATACGCAACTTGTGAATTGAAACAAATTTGAATATTTATAGTTTTGACTCAACATAAGTGAGCGTGACAGGGCGTTCAAGCTTTAGAAGAAGAGCTGTGCTCGAAACACGTGTCGGCTGAAACCAATTCTACTGATTTCATTGATATAAAAACTGCTGTTGAGCATGCGCAGTGTGATTGAATCATTTGTCTAGTGTCTCAATTGGTGGAGGCCCTGGGCAGAGGTCCCACGTCCAGACGCAATCACCCACCGCGGCAGTGTCACCTTTAACTACTTAATTGTTTTGTGATTAGGTTTCATGTGATTTACATTTTGTACAAGCGCTGTGGTTCCCAGTATTTTCCTGCCTTTGTTTGAATTTATCATTTTAAAACAATCCTGTGATTGAAACCACTTAAGTTTTTGCAGCTGTAGTTTGGTTTCCAAACGGCACTTCATGTCAGTCAGAGTTGGAGGAAATATCGCATAATGCAGTTGTTGTATCCTAGCGCTGAGTTGGAGAGAGGCTAGGGATGGGAAGTTACCATTCATGCATTTATTCCATTCAACTAGTCCACCTTGCTAAAACAAAAATCTCTGACAGAACTCTCTCCCCCTGGCACCACTAAGAAACAGACTTATAGCCCCATGAGACCTGCGGGGAAGGCAAATACCCATATCAATGAAATTAAACAGTTTCTGGTTACAATAAATGACTATTTCACAGCCCTAGAGTGACAAAGACGCTAAGGGTGAACTGTGCAGCAGAAGCAGTAGCAGTGCCAACATATGGCGTCCCATGTGCCCTGTACCTGCTGCTCCAGAAGGGGGGCCCTGGGGGGAACGAGAAGCGTTTCCCCCCGGGGAGGTTTTTGGCGCTGCACACGGCCAGCGAGTGGCCGTGGGGGCAGAGCGCCTCTCTGGGGTATTTAAGGGGCCAGGGAAGGTTCGGAAGGCAGGTGATGGTGCTCCCGAGCCTTCCCTGAGTCAGCGGGGCCTAGTGTGTCGAGGTTAGAGCAGGTGAGGTAGGGTATTTTGGGAAGTTAGTAACTGGGGGCGGTTGGTATAGTGGTAGGTAGTTAATATTAGTTAAAAAAAAAAAAACATTTGAAATTGAATTTTCCTAGTTGGGGGTATCGTATATAAATTACCCCCCCCCTCCTTACCTGAGCCGCCGCCGGCGTTATCTGTGTCCGGTAGGACGGCGGGGGTTTCTGGATGCTTTTGGGCCTTCCCAGGCGTCGGTCTTCTTGGGATCCAGGTTGCCGTGTGGGAGCGGGGTTTTGTCTCCGGACCCATCTCTTTTTTCTTCCTCCTGCGCTCGGGAGTCGGGGAGCGCAGGACCAGTTTTGGGCTGGTATAGGTAAGCCTTTCCATGCAGGGAGCCGGGGGACACTTCTTTTCCTTCTTCCCACGGCACCGGTTCCTCTCTGCACGGGTCCTCCTGGTTTTCGGGGGTGTCGGCTGGGGGGTTAGCAGAGCCCAGGTGGCCCTGTCTTGTGGACGTGTCTCTGTGTGCGGTGGCAGCCTCCTGTCAGAGGGGGCAGAGCAGGTACCTAAAAGGGGCCGCTCCATTTTTCTGGTGTCTGCTGGTAGTGCGGTGCATATCGTGTGCCACCAGGGGGCAGGTCGGTTTGTACTAGGGGATTTTTTAATCTGGTTTTACAGGTTTTTTTTTAAAAGGGGTGATATTGGTGATTCTCAGCATCAGGGGGGGGTCTTGGGTGGCGTGCTAGTCTCTTAGGGAGAAGTGGAGTAAGGAGAGGGGGTTTTCTGTAGGAGAGGGGTATTTTGAGGTGCGGGGGCAAATAAAAATAAATAAATAGAATAAAAAATAACAAGGTTAGTTGCTAATTGGGAATTATTTAACCCCTTTGGGTTATTAGTTGTTATAGCGCAATTTCTTTGGGGTTTTCCCTCTGCTAGGGGTACTTTGTTCCACGGGTAGGTACCGGCTCGGGGGCGTAATTAGCTAGTGAGCGACAAGGGGCATATTTTAGTGCGCTATCATTGGTGGTGCACGATGGTGGGCCAAGGTGCAAGCAAGAAGGGGTTGGTTGATGCTAGGGCTCTGAGGGAGGCCCTGGAAATAATCAGCAGGGCAACTAAGGCCCAGCTCGAGGGGGCAGTGGGGGAGGTCACGGGTGAGGGGGAGTCAAGTGGGGGTAGGCCACAGCGTAGAGCTGCAGCTGATGGGGCTCTCGCGACAGTGGTGGCTTGCACCCCCGCGGCGGGGAGAGGGGAGTTGTGGGAATCCAGGGGTAGGAAGATGAGGAGGGAGATAGACAGGAGGGCGTCCGGGGGAGAGATGATTTCGGGTGGGCAGCCATCTGGGGAGGGAGTGAATGATAGCACTAAAGAAGCTGGGAGTGCTCAAATGGAGGTGGCTCAAGGGAACCACAGCGGGGCCAGCGATGGGGCGCAGAAGGGGGTGCAAGGGCAGAGGGGAAGAGGGGGTAAATACCTGCAGAAGAGTGCGGGTGGGAGAAGGAGGGAGAGGTCCCCATCAATTGAGGAGGATAGGGTGGGGCGCGGAACGGCCCCCCCGGGTAGGAGGAGTGAGGGCGGAGGGCGCTGCGCAGCCCCCGCTGGTCAGGTGGAGGTAGAGGGTTTGAGAACAGCCCCTCCTCGGTCAGCGCACGGAGAGCCTAGAGGGTGCCGCACGGCCCCTAGCAATGAAGACTCCAGGGTGGAGGTCGGAATGCCTCGCCCGAGAGAAGAGGACCAGGCAGGGGTTTCCGCGGCCCCGCCGAGAAGACGTAAATGGAGTGGCGGAACGGACGCCCCGGGCTCGCAAGAGGAAGATCAACTCGACTGGGGCACAAGCTCGCAGCCACAATGGTATTTGAGGGGTGATGAAGTTGGCTTTGAGGATTATGTGGGGCAGTGGAAAGTGGATGGTTATAGGGCGGTAGGGGAAAGGGGGGAGGAGAGAAGAAGTTGGTGGTGGGATCTGGAAAGGCAGGTGCAGGGTGGTCGGGGGGCAAGAGGGCGGGGGAACTGTTGGCTGGGTGAGTCTGCTGACATGTTTTGTCCCCGCAGTAGGAGCCCTCTAAGAAAAGAGATGAGGAGCATCGGTGTGGACGCCAGACCGCAGACGGCAGGCGTGGAAAGAGGTGAGCGGGAAAGGGGATGGTCATCTGCATGGCAGAGAGGGGTCCCAAGAGGGGGGACGGGAAATGAAGGGCCTGGATTGCAAGGGTTAAGGAAAGGCGTTGGGGTACAAGCCATTGGAGCCTTGGGGGTTGAGAAGGGCATTTGCTCAGTGGAGGTCCAAACGGACAAGGTGGTGGAGCCATTGGTGCTCGAGGGGCAAGCTGGGAAAGAAAAGGAGTTGAAAGTGAAAGGAAAAGAGAAAAAACTGCCATACATGGGGATAACAAAACCGTTGGGGGTGCACTTGATGGCAGCAACCAGGGAGATTCAGGCGGGGGAATTTGTAGACGTTTTTAAATTGCTCCATAGGGAAGTGAGAGCTAAGGAGGGGTCTAAAGAAGAAGAGAGGGAACTGGCTGCGCGCCCAAGGGTACCAGTGACTATTGAGAATTGGACGTCGGCATTTATCATTTATGCCAGTGTTTATTGTGAAAAATTCCCTGAGTGTTGTGTGGCCCTACGTAAATATATGGATGTAATTAGGAAGGCTTTCATGAGTTTTGGGGGCTTTGCCTGGGTAAGGTATGATGAGGAATTCAGAGCGAGAATGGCGGAGGACAGTCAGGCGGTCTGGGGGGAGATAGACATGGATCTTTGGCTGCAATGGATGGCCCCAACGAGGCCTGCCCCGACATTGCACACAGCAAGTGGGCTGCCGGTGCCTTTCCGGCCCTTTCTTGGTCGCCCCGCCCATGAAAGGGCGGGAGGAGGAGGCAGAGGGCAGTCCTCAGCAGCATGTTGAGCGTTTAATAAGGACGGCTGCACAAGGACCCTGTGTAGGTTCAGGCATGAGTGTAGCAAGTGTGGAGGAAAACACCCTCTTACTCAGTGTTTCCAACAGGGAGACAGGGGGAGGGGGAGAGGTTCAGGCAGAGGGGTTGTGGGGAAAAGCTTCTATGCCAATTAAAGTGGGAGTGCTGCATAAATGGTTGCAATTTTATCCAGACAGGGAAGGGGTGAAGATTTTGAGTGAGGGGTTTAGTCAAGGTTTCAGATTGGGGTACCAGGGCCCAAGGGTGAGCCGGTGGGCTGAAAATCTGAAGTCAGCCAAAGAAAATGTTGAAGTGGTAAGGCAAAAATTGAGCAAAGAAATAGCGGCGGGAAGGATTGTAGGGCCATTTGATGACCTGCCGGGTGACTTAGTTATATCCCCACTGGGGGTGGTGCCCAAGAAAACTCCGGGGGAATTTCGATTAATACACCATTTGTCATGGCCAGAGGGCATGTAAGTCAATGATTTCCTTGTCCCGGAAGAATGTGGGGTTGTATATGCAAGTGTTGACCAGGCAGTGGAGCTGGTAAGGAAAGAAGGGTGGGGGGCCTTCATGGCCAAGTGTGACATCAAGGCGGCTTTCAGGTTATTGCTGGTGCACCCAGAGGATTTTTGGTTGTTAGGTTTGCAGTTTGAGGACCGCATATACATAGACAAAGCCTTGCCAATGGGGTGCGCAATTTCCTGCGCGCTGTTTGAACGATTCAGCTCCTTCTTACAGTGGGTTTTTTCATTTAACTCGGGTTGGGAGAGTGTGCTGCACTATCTGGATGATTTTCTGTTCATTAGCGGGGCAGAAAGAGAGGGAGAGTGCACGGGAATGCTAAAGTTGTTTCAGGAGCTAATGGAGTATTTGGGTGTGCCGTTAGCGGACGACAAAACAGAAGGGCCTGCAGTGGTGTTGACATTTCTGGGAATCGAACTGGATTCAGTGGCTATGACCTCACACTTGCCGCACGACAAGGTGAGCAAACTGGTGGTGTTGCTGGAGAGGGCGGTATTGGCCAAGAAAATGACGCTGGTTGACATGCAAAGATTGGTAGGGCATTTGAATTTTGCATGCAAGGTGGTGGCCCCAGGACGGACGTTTTGTAGGAACATGGCGAGGGCTATGGCGGGAGCAAAGTGCCCACATCATTGGATAAGAGTATCGGGGGCAATGAGTGAGGACTGCAGAATTTGGCTGCGTTTTTGGAGAATTTTAATGGGGTGTCAATGTGGTTGCACGGAGACCCGGTGACATGGGAAGTACAGATATTTTCGGACGCAGCAGGAGGTTTCGGAGTATTTTGGGGGGGAAAATGGTGTGCGGAGAAATGGCCTGATCTGTGGTTGAAGGAGGGAAGGAGTATAGCATTCCTTGAATTTTTCCCATTGCTGGTGGCATTGGAGTTGTGGGGGAAGGATTTGCAGGATGGGAAAGTGAATTTCAATGTTGACAATGAATGCGTGGTCCATGTGGTAAACAAGCAGTCAGCAAGGGATCAGAGGGTGGCAAGACTCATGAGAGAGTTTGTGCTGCGATGCATGGAATTGAATGTGGTGTTTAAGGCACCACATGTGCCAGGGAAGGATAATGGCATTGCTTGTGCATTATCTCGTTTTCAATGGCAGAGATTCCGTGGATTGGCTCCAGATGCGGATCAGGAGGGGCAGCAGATTCCGGAGGAGCTGTGGAAGATAGGAAGATGAGAGCGCTGGCTTTGGTGGAGGGTTCATTGGCCGGGGCATCTAAGGAGTCATACAGGAGGGCCTGGGAGGATTTTATTGGAGGGGGAGCGCGTAGTTGGAAGGGTAGATGGGATGCGGAAGAGCGGAGGAGGGATGATGTCATGAACTTCCTCCTGAGGTGCATGGACAGGGGCTGGTCAAGAGCAACTATAGCAGGGAAGTTAGCAGGAATTGCTTTCTACAGGAAATGGTTCTGGGGTTTTCAGCCGAGTGGGGCGGAAATGGCGAGTAGGAGGTTGGAAGGATGGGCAAGGGAAAGTAAGAGGGACAAGGACAAGAGGAGGCTGATATCGGCGGAATTGCTGCAGAGGTTGGTTAAGGCAGTAGGGGGAGTTTGCTGGTCGGTATGGGAGGGGGAGCTGTTTGCGACCTGTTTTACGTGGTTATTTTTCGGGGCTTTTCGGGTTTCGGAAATGGTGGGGGGAGAACGGGGGTCTGGGGGATTGCAGTGGGAGGATGTGCAAATTACAGAATTGGGTTTGGACATCAAGATTAATAAGTCTAAAACGGACCAAAAGGGGAAGGATTCTTGGGTTTTGTTGGGGCAGGGGAGCAAGGACTTATGCCCAGTGCAGGCAGGCAGGTTGTGGAAGGAGCGGTGTGGGGGGAAGACAGGCTTGGTGTTTAAGCATGAGGATGGGTCGCCGGTTTCAGCGGCACAAGTCTTGGGGGTATTGTGGAAGGCTCTGCTAGTGGTAGGAGAAAAGGGAGAGGATTTTGGTACACATTCATTCAGGATGGGCGCAGCATTGGAGGGTTATAGGTTGGGTTTCTCGGAGGATAAGGTGAAAAGTTTGGGGCGTTGGAGGTCTGGGAGATACAAGGGGTATGTCAGGGAGTTTCATAAAGGGGAATTTTGAAGGAAGGTGGCAGAAGTTGGTTGACAACAGCGTGTGGGGTGAATGTATTATGGTAGTAATTTTGTAATGTCTTTTTCAGATGCTGTGCGAAAGGAGGGGGAGTTGGCGCAAGTGTGGTTTGTCGGCCATTCAATTTTTAAATGGGCTGGGAAAGAAGCGGAGAAAAGGGTTATGGGCAGACAACTGGGGTGTAGCTATAAGGATGTGGTGGTAAGATGGCACGGGTTAGGGGGCCTGCGCTGGGACCAGTTGCTACCTATGTTGGCAGGGTTGCAGGAACGCTACGGGGCGCCGGAGGTGTTGATTATTCATGCTGGGGAGAATGACCTGGTAAGGGATACGGGGGTGGCTCTGCTAAGGAAAATGAAAAGGGATTTAGCCTGGGTGCGGGAAATGTGGCCTCAAGCAGAGGTGTTGTGGACTAAGTTGTTGCCGCGCAGAGTGTGGAGGGGAGCGAGGAGCGAGGGAGCGATAGAGCGGGATAGAAAGGGGATCAACAGAGAAATGGTGAAGTTTTGTGCCTCTGTGGCGGTGCAGGTGATGGAACATAAGGAAATAGTGTATGAGGGCTTCATGATCTTTAGGGAGGATGGTGTACACTTGTCGATTTATGGGAACAATCACTATCTAGTGGACCTGGGCTCTTGGCTGGGAGATTGGTTAAAGAGTTGGAAGTAAAGTAAAGTGGTGGGGGAGGGGGGCAGAAAGAACACCTCGGGGGAGGGTTTTTCTGGTGCCGGGGGCATGGCCCCTTTTGATGTGGGGGGAGGGAAGCACAATGGGGGAATGACACGGGAAAGGATGGGGTGGTGCTGTTTGCACAAGCGGGCCACCCCAGGGGAACAGGTATTGAGCCTGGAGGGGCATGGCCCCAGGGAGAAAGCGGGACGCCTGGAAAAGGGGTAAGGAGACGGTAGGATCCAAGGGACAGTTAGGGAGGAAATGGCTTTATTTAATTATTTAATTGTTGGGGGAAAATGAAAAATGTGTAATTAGTTAATTGGTTGTTTAAATATTTCGTTAGTCTGTAAGGCCATGGAGCCAGGCAAGCGTTTAATTGTAAGCTTTGGCCTGTCACATTAAAGTGACCTTTTCCACTTTTAAATGAGTCTGGGTTTTTGTGCAGTAAGCCAAAAGGTTTAATAATGCCTTCATCGCGAGGAGCTTGCCCTCCACCCTTGACGTATCTAATCTGTATGTTGTCGTAGGCGGCGCCAATGACAGTAATATGACCACCACACTCTCTGATGCTCTGATTCCCAGCAAGGGCCTGTCATGGACACTTCTGACAATTTTCCATCCATTCAGACAGGAAAGAAGCGCAACATTACATCAGTCAATGTCCATACTCCCAGTTCGGGTGAAGGTGAATCAGTGCTTCCGGTGGTCAGCATAGGCCAGCCCTCTGTGAACGATGCGCAACGGGGTGGAATGCAGGGTGGGTGTTGTTGATTAGTAGAGTCTTAAGGGAGATTATTCAGACAATGTGACCACAACCAAGCATACCCTGCCAGAGTTTACAGTCTCGACTTCCAATAGATTTTCTCCACTCATGGAAGATGCAGGAGGCAACTGTAATGTTTGTGCTGATGCTATCCCCATCACCACGTGCCCAGAGCAAATTAGGAAAGGGCAGCTTATGCTTGCAAAGAGGGGATCCATGTCTCACACTAGTCCCCCGTGTTCATCTACCACCTCCAGTCCATCCCCAATACATACCCCAAATATAGCTGGTAAGGGGGGCAATTGTGGGCAGTGGGTGCAAATGCAGCATTGTTCTGACCGAGATGGTGGCATTAAAGAAACTACTTTTGTCTTTTATTGAAGCTCATGGAAGGTTGAGGGTGTTATACAGGCCTCTAAACCCCCAGAGGTAGTAGCTCCCCAAATTTCAGATGCTAGTACTAATACTGCCAGCACTTATATGTCTGGGTTTAAGACAACATAGAGAGCATTGGGACTAATGGTGTCTTGTCAAATGAAGGGCCTCAGGCTTTAAGCCACTTATCATTACCCGCTCACAATCTAAGTGCACTGCATCACATGGTACCATCACTCCTGTCGAGTTCTACCCCGTGGGTAGATTGCACATAAAACCCTAATACTGTGGTTGGCAAATTAACTATCAGGGTTGGCCATTCTACATCCAACTTCACCCCACACAGTGATTTCCCTGGAACCCCTAGAATACAGCTCGGGCAGGGTAAGAGAAATAGGCAGGTGACAGGGGGACGCACGGGGGTTTGAGGGGTCCTATTTCTGCACAAGTTCCCGAAATTGGCCTCAAATCAGCTTGAAACTAGGGAAGCCCTTTTAAATAAATGTATCCACTGGTTCCATGTTGTGTGTGGTTGATTATCTGTAATTCGCGATTACATCTTTAGCTGTACCAGATTGAATCATCAGGGGGAAAGTGCTTTGATTTTATATGTATTGAATTTAAGGAGCTGAGAATGGCTAATGGCATATTGGGAATTGATATAAGATGCTACATCTGCCTAACAGTATGATAGAAAGAAGAGTCCACCCTCCGTCTAATTTTGATTATTCTTGTGAAGCTAGATCAAAATGCCCTGTGCTTTCTGAAGCTAATGCAGTGCCATTGGGGAAAAGTATATTGGGCAATTCCACCTTCTTATGTGATGAATCCTATATACCCCTCACTAATTCCCTGCCTAAAGTCGCCTCCCAAGTGGCCAGGGAAAGGCAGACGCTTCCTGATCCTGACCTTGGGGGTGGTGGTCTGTGGGAGGATCACCTGGGAGGAGAAAGGACCCATGGGATTGAGAGGAATGTGGGATGAGACATGGTATTCCTCTTCCTCTAGAGAGGATGATTCAGCAATGCCAAAGTCTGTAATGGCTTGTTGTAACAGAAATCTGGTTGGCTCACGAGATATTCATACAAATAGGGGTGAATCCACTCACACACTCCTGAACTTGGAGAGAGATCAAAATTCTTCTAAAGTTTGGGAGACCTATAAAATTACAAACCTCCATTATACCCAAGGAGACAGTGAAAGGAAAGGTGGAAATGACACCAATGTAAAATAATTGCCTTTTTCTGTACAATCAGGACTAATGACCAATTCTTAAAAAGTTCCTTCAAAGAATGTTGTGAGGAACAAATTGGGGTTTGAAAGAAGAACAAAAAGTCCCAGAATTCCTTACGTACTGGGACGAGGAAGTGGGCTGAAGAGGCACAATGTTGCAGGAGTGGTCAGTCCATTAGTGCAGATGGCCCACACCTGAGGGACAATTGGAGGCTTACGAATCCCCCTTAGGTGCAGGCTATAGGGAAGGAGTTGGCTCTGCTGGCGAAGAGCAGAGGAATTCAGAAGCAGAAGGCACATTGTTCGAGTTGGCAGCCCTGACAGCAGCTGGAGGATGCTGGGACTATTGCATGGCAGATTCCAGCTGTCGATCCTGAGAGGGTCAGTATATCCAGAAACCTGAGGTGCAGAGGTTGCACAGCTGGAAGCGTGCAGAAGGAAGGCTTTCCCCCCTGTGACCCGTACTGCAGATGCTGCGCAGCAGAAGTGTGCAGGAGGCTGTTTCAGGTGGCTGGCATGCATTTGTGAGCCTCAAGGCCGTCTCTGGTGGCTGGTGTGCACCAGGGGGCCTCCGGAGCAAGAGGTGCTGCAATTAGAAGTGGCGCGAACGAAGGTAGACTTACTGAGGTTTGCCATTTCATGAAGAGTCAGAGCAGCAGAACTCATGTGGAACACGAGGGGAACAGAGGTGCACGTCGAGACCAGTGAGTGACCCCAGAGCACTCTGTCCCTGCTTGCAGGCTAGACGCAGGCGTGCGAGTGAGAGACACTCACGTACTAGTAGAACGAGTGCAAAGCAGCACTCGCATGTTAATGAAAATAATCCACAAGCTGATTCTGAATACCAAACAATTGTAAACAGACAAACACTATCTGGCCAATATTGCAAACAACAAAAGGGGGCTAATGCAAGGGGAACTAACTGCCCATATTATATACAACACTTGGTACACGTTGGGATACCCACAGATTGTTAAAACCATGGGAGAGGTAAGCGACCCTACCCCTGTGAGTCTTTGGGTGTTTGTGAAGTGGAGAAACAAGAGTGGCAAAAAAGGTTCCCCTCTGGGGACAAATGTCCAGAAGGAAAAGAACATCATTTACAGAAAAGTGTTGAAGAGCATCAATGTGAAACTTGTCTTTCCGAAAATTGTGTTGAAAGTCTTGAAGCTGTCCATTGGTGAATGCTATGAAGCTTTTGTAACCTGATTATAGTCCTGGCAAGGAGGCAGGACAAGTGGAAGTTGGAGGAGTGCTACAAGGTGATCCTGACAGACATATTGTCAACTGTAGTAGTACTGGAGGAAGAGCCAAGCAAGGTTGCTGTAGAGAAGTTATATTTTCCTGTTACGCTCACCTGGTCTCTGCGGAGGCGTTGGGGCACGGTTGCAGCCCTCCCTGAACTTGAATCACCCCTTCAGGCCTCTCCCTCGGTAGAAAAGCTGTGAGCGGTGGTATGTGGTGATACTGCTCCTGTGAATTATGGAAGGTAAGCTCTCTGTCCTGCTACTTCTGGCAGGGGCGCGTTGAATGGGATCTAGTTCCTTCACTGATCCCTGATAAGGATTAGTCCAGTCCAGCTGCGACTATGCTTCTCCTTATGATTGGTGAGTGTCTCTTGAGCTCTTGTGATTCTGTTTGTTCTGTTTAATGTCTTTATATGTTGCTCCTTATGCCCGCAATGATGTCTCTCTTCTGTTTTCTTCCCTTAGATGGAAATGTGGCCTCAATGCAACGCAGCTGTGAGACTCGTGACGGGGCCAGATGGAAGTTTGATGCTACCGCAACGTTCGACAGCAGGTAAGTGATGGTTTAAGGAAAAGTGCGAAGTATGGCGAAGCACAACCTTTAACTGACTGTTTTTTCGATGTCTAACGTTGTCTTCTGTTTTTCCTTGCAGGCGCTGCTGTCGACAATGCAGCGTGTCGTGCTGCGGTGCCAAGATGAAGATATCAGCGTTCCGGAAAGTGTAAAGATGAATGCTCGGTTCGCCGAAGAGATGTACAGGTAAGAACAGCTTCCCCCCCGTTGGTAAGTATGCTGGCAGGAAGCAGGATTTCCAGGAAGCAGGGTCTTCAAAGGTAAGCAGGTCTGACCTCAGGCGACGGTGAACGTTACGCTGCTGGTAAGTGCAGAATAACGCGAAGCGTCTGTCTTGAGGATCAGGGTAGCTTATATAGCTGTGAATCCATTAGCAGCCACACCCAAGAATACACTTGGGCTGCTTAATGGATGGAATGTTCAAGGTTAATGCATCTGAAGTGCTTAATGGATAGAATATTCAAGGTTAATGCATCTGAAGTGCTATGTCCATAATAAAAGCTTTTTGGTGTTAAATGGATGTTTACTTTTGTTCATGAGCCTGTTGCCAAAGGCGTCAGGACAGCGCCCACCCAGGTCTCCTGACTTCATGACCATGACATTTCCTGGAAGTGTTGAAGAGGCAAATCATCCTGACCAATGTAAACAATGTTGTGATTGAAAGACTGAAAACCTGTTCAAAGAAGAAGAAGAATCTTATAATCCATGTATTGGAACTTTCTTTTGACAATCTGACTTTACATCAGACTAAATTGGAACTTGGTTGCGACTCAGGATTTTCAGGTGTTCTTTACTTGAACTGTGCACACAAAATGCTAAATAAATCTTGCTAAAGAAATACTGCTAGCTGGGGTTACAGGAGTTAGTGTTCAGTAAATAAAGAACACCTTCCTCTAGAAAGAGTTTTTATCTACGCACTTACTCTATCTGTGCAGACTATTATGGTCTCAGAATTTCAAGAGCTCTGAGCGACTGTTGTTTTTTCCCGATTTTCCCACCGCCTTTCAGCGTTTTGAAACACTTCCTGTGCATAAGGGTTTTATAAATAAATAATACAATACAATAAAGAAAGAGGAAAGGACACACGAATCAGACTTGGCCGGCATTTGTTTGTTACTACCAACCCTGTGTGTTTCTCCCAAATTGTGGTGGGTATTTTCTACAAAATGGTCACAATACAGACACACATTTTCCTTACAACTTTACTCTTCTTCAGCACAAATAAATGTCCATTTATTGCTCCCAATTCACCTTGGTCCAGTCTCCTCATTGGTGGAGGGCAATGACTGATATTTTGGGGGTTGCTGGAAAAATACACCTACCAAGGTGCTATACAAGTTTCACTCCTTGTTTTACCTGTTGTTGTTGATCAATTATCACTACCAACCATCGGAGGCCTGAAAGTGAACAAGCCAGTTCCATTACCAGGACTAATTCATCCTCTATCTGGTCACAAAATAAATCTCCGGTCAAAAAGCTGCAGCGGCTGACACATCCGTCCATTTGTAATTCCGTCAGCACATCAGCATGAGAAACATCACGCTGTTCAAATACTGCTTCAGTCTGTTTAGAATGGTATTTTAATCACATAAACAAGGACCCTCTTAAATAATCAATGGAATAACCCAGACCATTGTGTGTTTGCTCAGGTATGACAGGATAAAAGATACATTGGCAGCCCCAGTATTAACCTGTGAAGAGACGATTCATGAAGTGAAACTAACGCTGTGGCAAAAAACTATGAACAAATGTGGGATTGACAGAAAACATACCCAGAGTGGCAGATGGAGTTAGTAACACTACTGGAGTACTATGCTTGGTTGCAGAACTGATAGGTCCTGCAATATCTTTTTGTGATACGTTTTAGGGTACCCCTGTCACTAGGGGCAGGAGAGCCAATCTATGCCAGTAATTGATTTATATGATCCAATACATGGTTCCTTTTTTACTTTTAAAAGTTTTATTTTATTAAATATCACAACACATATCAACAGTCAAAGCAATAATAAGGTAACAATTATATGATAAATAAATTAGAAATATTAAGATATCTTTAATATATTAGCAGAAGACCATTGTGGCAATGAAATGGTGATAATACAAGTGTGAATTACCAAGACTGATCTAATAGAGTGACGGGAGGGTAAGAGAAAAAAAACTAACTGGCATGACAGACATTACTGAATCAGGCTGATAGTGGAGAAGAGCGAAAGCAATAGATATGCTGGCATTACAATAAATGATTAATCAATATAATCACTGGGTGAATTAGACATTTGTATCATTTAAATAATCCACAAAAAGGAGTCATTTTCCGTCATGCTTAAGAGAAAGAGAGGGAGAGTTGGCAATACATTTTTCCAATGTGTGTACATTGCATATGTTATGCCACCAACCTTTAGTGGAGATTTTGGTAAAATCTTTCCAATTAGATATGATCAATCGAATAGCCAAACGTATAAACAGGTAAATGATGATAGATGCCGCCCTGATTTCGTCCTCATTAAAGGCTAGGTTGCCCAATTTAAATTGAGACTTTAAAAATCTGTTGGAGGGGGGACCAGATTTGGGTCTAGAAAGGGTTTACAGGGAGCATTCGAAGAACATGTGCTTAAAGGTCCCAGAGGCTAGGTGGCAGGACCAGCGTGAATCATTATCTGTAAATTTAGCCAGAAAAAGCTTGTTTGGAGTAATAAAAGCTCTATGTGTGAAGAAATAATGGGTCTGCGTTAAATTAGCAGATTCGGACATAACTTTAATTCTGGACCATATCATTGACCACATGTTACTCCCAAAGCGGGTGCCACAGTCTTCTTCCCATTACAATTCAGATGCCCACATATTATTGAAGATTCTTTCTGACATAATAGCTTTATAGAAGGTAGAGGCTTTGATGGTGTCAAAAGATGTTATAATGCGCAGTCTACTAGGGTCTACAGCTAATAATTGAGAATCGGTTCTGCTGCTAGCATCTAAACATGCGTTAATTAAATCAAGATATTGACTGAGGGGGAATGTGGATAGCTGTTACGCTCACCTGATATACCCGGGGGCGTCTGGAATGCTCTGAGATCTGGAACCCTGGATGCGTAGTTGCCCAGTGTGGACTAATGAATCTGCAATTACATAAGGGAGGATTTGTGATAACTGTCTCTAATGGGTGAATGTCCCACCTACGTCTGACCAATTCCCTTCCCACTGGGTTCTTGTCTCAACTTAGTTATTTGTAGGGTGAGCTATCCGTCCTGCGTTTCTTGTGCAGGGGCGCTTGACGTTTGTTGGCGAGCTGCCCGAGTTGCTTCACTGGTGCAGTACACCTTCCTTGGGCCCAGGACTGCTGTGACCCCGAATCTGCTGGTAGGCAGGTAGGTTTGTTAATTGTAAATCTTTGTTCTGTTTATGGTGGGAATTCGTTAATGTCTTTATCTTCTTCTTTTCGGGTGTAAAGGTCTTGATGCTGGCGTGCCGGACGGAGAGGCACGTTTCTAGGTAAGAGAAAGCACGAAGCGCAGCGCCTTTATTGTCTTTTGAAGCTAACCTGTGTTTTCTTCTTCTTCTCCTCGCACGCCGCTGTGGTGCTGCGAGTGGATGAGAGCGTGATGAAAATCAGGCCCCCGGAATCCGTTAAGGTAGTACACCTCTGTGCGGTTGTTTAATATTGAAAGTGAACCTGAACATGTCTCTTTTCCTTTGCAGATGTTGCTGTGGTGCTCCGGATGGAAGCGTGGCGTAGCGCACTGGAATTCAGGTAAGACTGATGGAATTCGATGTTTTGATATTGTTTTTCCCTTTCTCGTTATTGCAGGTTGCAATGTTCGAACAGCAGCTGAGGTAGCAGTTCGCCGGAAGTCCTTAAGCTAGTACTCACAGGTGAGTGATGTTTCTTCTTCTCTCGGTTTCCACAGATTGCAGCCCAGTTGAGATGCTGAGTGCTGGATGGTGTTTCCTCAGGTAAGACAGAATAATCTTGTTCTTGCAGGATTACAGGAAGATGCCGAAGACCAGGAGCTGGACACGTTGAGCATCACGCTGCTGGTTGCAGAATAACACAAAACATGTTCTGCAGTCAGGGTGTGGTTTATATAGCCCAGGTAAAGTAGTACTAGGGAAAGTAGTTCCAGGCCTGCCACACCCAAAAACACTAGACCGCATGGCTTGGTTCTTAGAACTAGACTATGTGGGTGCTTCCATGTTGGATTTAAAGGCCCATGTACATAAATGGGACCTAGTTTGAACATTCCTTCCTTCCGTCATATGAGCCTGGAGCCAAAGGCGCCAGGACTGGCTCCAGGAGCCCTTTTGCAGTGGTTTTAAGGCCCTCAGGGTTCTGGTGGGAGCCTGCTTGGGGCACAACTTGTGCTCCCTCACAGTGGTCATGACAGTAGCAAAACTTTGGTTTTAAACTCTTTTACTGAAAGGATATCGCTGCCACTAATTATTTGATCCATAAATGTAACTCCTTTAGTAACCCAAACTTTCAGCCAGGTAGGCAGGTTTTTGACTTCATTAGAGGAGAACCAATATTTGGCTTGTTTAAGAACGAAGCCTCTATGATAAGTTTTCATATTCGGAAAGTTAACCCTGCCACTGGTATATGGATTTTTGGGTTTGCTAGAAGCGATTCTTTTCTTTTTCTTGGAGCCCCATAAGAACTGAATAAAAATAGATTTGAAAAAAGAGGATGGTAGAGGAATGTGATGCATTTGTAGGTAGTATAAAAATCACAGATATGAAAATCATTTTAATGTTCTCCAATCTTTCCCACCATGACAAGTACAGAAGGGACCATGTAGCTACAGAATCATCTCATTTTGATTGCAGGTTTTGTAAGTTGATCTTGATTATTTGAGGGAGAGAGTAGGCAATAGAGATAGCAAGATATTTAGTAGAGGTAGGGTTCCAGCTAAAACCAAAGTGGATGAAATCTTCTTTAACACAATAGACATTAAGAGGAAACACTTCTGATTTATCCCTGTTCAACTTGTACCCCAAGAAATGGGAATATAGGCCAATTGTGTCTGGTAAATGGGAAAGTTTTATGCCCGGGTTATCGAGGAAGATTACTATGTCATCTGCATAGGCAGCTAGTTTAAACTCAAATCCCCCACAAGTAATACCTATGATATCTAAATTAGTTTATCTCAATTCCAATGGGGGTTTGAGGGCCAATATGAAAAGTACAGGAGAGAGGGGACAGCCTTGTCTAGTACCTCTATGAAGGGAGAACATGGGTGAAAATTGATTGTTGATATAAATTGAAGTTTTTAGATCTGAATACAAATGTTTAACTAGTTCAATATAACCACCTCCAAATACATGCCATTTCAAAGCTTGGAACAAAAAGTCCCATTCGACACAGTCAAAGGCTTTCTCTGCATCCAATGCGATTGCCACATAGGGGTTGTTTGGATTGTTTTTCTTACTGATATAATGCAAGAGGTTCATAAACAGCCTAGAGTTCGCTGATATATTTTGACCTTTCACAAATCCCACCTGATCGTATTTAATTAATTTACACATGAAGGGTTTGATTCTATTGGCTAAGACCTTAGTGAAAATCTTGCAGTCGGAATTAATTAACGAGATTGGCCTATAGTTTTTGGATAGTTCACTATCTTTATTATATTTGGGAAAAAATATTAAAAGTGCTTCTGTGAAGGAGCCCAGTGTTTTATCAATTCTTGAGAACAAATTGTACAGAGATTCAAGCTTAGAAGAGATATTGGATGAAAAATGTGCAAAGAAATTCACAGAGAATCCATCAGGTCCGGGAGCTTTGCCTTTCTTAAGATCTTTTATGGCCTTAGTGAATTCATTTATATGAGTAGGCCCATCTAAATTAGTTAGCTTGATGTTGGTAGGTTGATGACGTTTTAAGGCGAAGAATATAGATTTTCATAATATTTAGTAAAACTTCCAGGATGTCAGCATCAGAAGATACTAATTTGCAAGAATCATTTTTAACCGCAGTAATTTTAGATCTTTCCTTTTTGATTTTAAGATATAAGGCTAAAGCTTTACCAGCCTTATTGGATGATTGATTTATTTTTTATTTGAATGTCAATACTACACCGCAGGCTTGATGCGTGAAATTATTGTTGATAGAAAAATGGTACAACATCCTTTCGTCACCTGCAATTTCATCCCCTGCCATTTCAACGTGAACATTCTAATGAAAAAGCTCATCGAATTTTTTTAGGGGGAGTGGGAAAGGGTAGATAAGGGGTTGGGGTGGTAGGGAATAGGTAAAAATAGGTGGGTGCAGGGGAGATTAGAGGGGTTAGCCTAAAACCATGAACGTTTACGTTAGAATGTTCACGTTGAAATGGCAGGGGATGATATTGCAGGCGATGAAAGAACATGGAACCAGAAAAAAAAAGGGTCAGGATTTGTTTAAGTAAATTATCGTTTGCTCTAGTATTATATTTTTTCTCTAAAGCTCTTAATTCATCATGTAGATCATCTCGATTTGTCTTTGCTTCTTTCTTCCTTTTGGCTACGTGTCCCTGTAAGGCCTCTTTATGCGCATCCTAATTATTGACCAGAGAGGTATCCTCATCTTTGTTAATGTTGAAGAAAAAGTGATGAAAATCAAGAAAAGATTTTTGAAAGTTGGTATCCTAAAGGAGTGAGTTATTAAATCTCCATCTTTTTATACCCTTTTTAACACATCATACATCTAACTGTGGTTCCTTCTGCTCTCTCAGTTTTTTATTTTGTTAGGATTTTTTTTATACATTACACCTAATAAGGAATTGGCTTCTGGGTTCACATCATGCAGCCTTCAGAAATCCTCACCTGGGAGCATAAAGGTAAAGAGGGATGGACGAGCAAACAGGGATAAAGAGAGAAAGTGAAATTGTTGTAATGCTACTCTATCGTGTACTCCTACTCAGCACTACCGCAGTTGCGAAACCATTACCACCTTTTAGTGGGGAAGAGGAACATACGCACTAGAAATGAAAAACCTGCTGTTTCTAGGCAGCCAAAGAGAATAATCGATCTTGTAGTGGAGTCAAGAGGGCGGGGTAGGAGGCAAAGATGCCTAATGGGACCAAAAGGATCCACCAAATGAGGAGAGATCCATCGCCTCCTGATGAGCGGAGGGATTACCAGGGCGCAAACAAGAACCTGAACGAAATTATGATGCTCTGCAAAATCGCAGGTCGTTGTATCTCTTCAAAGCCTTAATCTATGGTTTAAATCAGAAGTTATATTATGGGCTCTTATATTTGTATAGGACATCCGGTCATATGTAACGTCATCGAAGCACTGTAGGATGCATGGCCTTTCAGTAGAACATGGTCTGAAAAGACAATGAACAGAAACAATGCAATGCGTGCAGGGGAAATTGTAGTTTATGCACTCTATGAAAAGCAGAAACCTCTGGTGTGGAGACGTTGATGCTGAAGAGAGTATTGAGAAGAGGCAAGGATTGTAATAAAGATGATAGAGGCTATGTGACGGTTAGACCGAATGTTTTGTGGGACTGAGGTATATGCTATGGGGCACAGTACTAAAGAGGGATGTAGCAGCAATGAATTAGTGTACTCATCCCTAGCGCAACCGTCTACAGTTGAGGGATCTGCTAAACCTTATGTGTGACTCAGCTGTATGCTATGTGGTGGAGTGCTACATGCAAGCAAAACATGTGCAGTCACATGCAGTAGAATTTAAGCAGATCTCTTCCCTTGGCTCAGCAGTCCTCTTGCAGCACCCTTTACCTGGCTGCTTTCCTATGTAGCATGCCCATGAGTAATAGACGTTAATGTGCTTTGAAAGATGGAACACATAACAGTGGATTTTAAACACTCAGCCTTTTTACAGGTCCACTATTGCACCCAAGCAGATTTGGAACTGGGCAGCCATCGATCTACACCAGCAATGGAATAAACAAATGTCTAATCAGTATCAATGACCCTATATTTAACTCTTTTACTGTCCCCAAAGTATCTTCATGAATCCCTGGACTTGGAGTCGATGCTGTAGAAAAGGCCTAAATGAAGTACGTTTTCATCTGCACTGCATTCACATCTATTTGGGGTAAAATGCAATCATGTACATGTTCGTATAACAGGACTTCTGTACACAGCCTACTTTCCAATCGCCTGTAAGGGGAGCTGGGTGACGCAGGCTCTACATGAGAGACTGGTTGAAGATGCATAAGCAGCGTAGATAAACGTGCACAGCACTTGGTGAGCTATAACTCATAGAAATTGATGACTCTACCCTCACCCTCTACACAAAACCAAGCATACATAATGCACTGCCGATTCACATCGGTTGCGTCTCGAAGTTGGACCTGGGCCTAGTGATACATTAAATGCCCAATGCTAAAAAGGTCCCCATAGTTCAGTGGCAAGATTATAATGTTTCAAAAACAGTGAGGAGCACTAAATACTCTTGGGTACATAACCATATTAGTGTCCTATTTATATTTACTTAGCAGGCTGATGGTCAGCACCAGTGCTCAGAGAACAGCTCTGCTCCCGTTTACTGTAAGTTCCAATGAAGATTCCCCCTGCCAATAGCGCAGGGAGCTCTTGATTCTATTAAAGACAAGGAGGCGAGCATTAAGCTTCATCTTCTTTATTTTCTACTCTCCAGCAGTTTCAACAAATATAAACTTTGTAAACTTTTCCTTTCAAAATGTAACTTTTTTCTTTTTTTTTTTACAAAGAAAACGTCAAGTCCCATCATTCCTGTAGTCCCACAGTCTCTGGCCATGTGACCTAGTCCTTCCTGTTCCTCTGTCCTTCCTCCTCTTTGACTGCTCGAACTGCAATCCTTCTTAACTGCGTAACTAACTGGTCAACTTGCACTGAACTTCCTGCTTTGTGCTGGTTTGGTCTCTAACATTCCAACTTGCGAGCTTGTTCCAGGCAAACTGATCTGATTAGAATTCTCAGCTGTTCTTCTGCTCATCCCCTAATGCCAGGAAGAAACAGAATTGTATATGTTAAGGCAGGGAATACACACCCTATTCTGGATGAAATAGTCATGTTAATTATAAAACAATGCATCACATCATTCAATACATTAATTTGTGTATTCGGGACAGGAATTTAATGCTCGCCTCCTTGTCTTTAATAGAATCAAGAACTCACCGGACTATTAGCAGAGGGAATCTTCATTCTATGTCAAGACGGTATTACCCAAATTGTTCGTTTACAATTGTTCGAATGAACAATTGACCAAATTTAAAGGGTCACAATTGACCTTTTACAATTGACCGCATATATATATATATATATATATATATGTATATATTCAGTGAAAAAACTTTGTTAAAAGGGACGTTATGGTTAAGTTGCGCTACTAAAAACCTATCAAATTCAGTAAAAAAACTTTGCTAAAGGGACGTTACGGTTCAAAGTAAAACCGAAAACCCCCTGAAATTCGGCAGTTATGGTAAGATAACCAACCATAACTCGCGCCACCGTGCACTGCTAACACTAACACCCAGGACATCAAAGATGACATCACAAATGTCATTGATGACATCACTGATGACATCACATGGCTGGTTCACCCTTTTTTCCTTTACGGACATATCTAAGCCACATAGTTTTCTTCTGTAACAGTCAGGAAGTAAAAATTGAAAAGGTACTATATTTGTAGACTTAGGGTCAAGTCATATCATATGAAACATATATATATAGCGGAAGACACAGGCTTGAAAGAGAGCAATCCTTTCTGTGCATGAAGATAATTATTAGAGTTATCAGCACTTTCTCATAGTTTTATTTTTATTACTATACCTTCCCTGTATATGCTCATATTTGTATACATTGTACTCACACTCCTTTCCTTAGGGTTCACTGACATCATTTGATACACATACATACTGCAAGTAGCACCTTTGAAACAGAGCAATCATTTCTCTCCATAAAGATAATCAGTTAGGTTATGAACTCTTTCTGCTACTACTTTTGCTTTTTTTGCTTACTTCTCTGTCCCTGTATATACTCATATTTGTATTGTTGTTGTCTTTGTGTTTTGTCTGTATTAAGGGTAATTATGTATTAAGTGGGTTTTATTAGCTACTTATTACATGTTAGATTATGAATATTGCACCTTCATCATGTATACTGCACACACTGCCTAAGTTTCTGCATGAGTTGTTTAGTATACTGGATAGAACTTCATAATAGAATGCTATTTATATCAATGCATTGCTTAATGCACTAATTAGCTCATGATATTTATTGAAATGATCCTTCACACTTTTTTGTCAACATTATAAGAATCCCTCCTACAGAGTTTTCATGAAAAGTAAATGCACATGTGATGTCATCAGTGATGTCATCAATGACATTTGTGATTTTTTTGTTAGCAGTGCACGGTGGCGCGAGTTATGGTTGCTTATCTTACCATAACTACCGAATTTCCGGGGTTTTTCGGTTTTACTTTGAACCATAACGTCCCTTTAACAAAGTTTTTTTACTGAATTTTATAGGTTTTTAGTAGCGCAACCTAACCATAACGTCCCTTTTAACAAAGTTTTTTCACTGAATTTCATAGGTTTTTAGTAGCGCAACTTAACCATAACGTCCCTTTTAACAACGTTTTTTCACTGAATTTCATAGGTTTTTAGTAGCGCAACTTAACCATAACGTCCCTTTAACAAAGTTTTTTTACTGAATGTCATATGTTTTTAGTAGCACAACTTAACCATAATATCCCTGACTTTATATACATGTAACATAGAACATACTGAACCTCTAGCTAGTGACTTCGATGTCCGCGGACTACCGCTATGTCCGCGGACATATCAAAAATCTGAGCGTCGTGAATGTAAATTTAAATATTGTGCCCCATTTCCCCTTTGAGGTTGGCTCTGAAAAGAGCCGTTTTTTTGGGGTTTTTTTGCAGATGCTTGACAGACACCTGTTATTTTGTATTTTTTTCTTACTTTACTCCCAAAATCTTCACATAACCTTCTCCAAAGCAACCCTTACATTCCAAAACAGAATGGCATTTTCCATAAAAGATAAGGAAATGCCATCTTCTTTAAAATAAACAGCATTACTGGAATCAATATTCTCATTATTACAGAAGAACATACCAGCTCTAAGCATGAAGGCACACATGCCTCGGTTGATTACACACCTAGCATTGTTTTGCTGAGGACAAAAAACTGAACTATTGTCCCATATTGCCCTAGGTACTAATCCAGAAAAAATTACTTTGGCATTTGGGAGGATGTTCATTACTGCTTGAACCAAGTGTTCCAAATCTGCCAACAAAGTAGGGGCACTGACATAGCCCAAATGGAAAGCACCATAGTGCAAAACTACCACATGGGGACTGTTGATCCTGCCCATATCTTCACAAACTTGTACAATTCCCTGTAAATTGCAATCAGGCACAGTGCTCCACACTACCTCCACTCCTTTAACATCAAAATTCTTTGCAACATGCCTGCATTGAGCATACTGTTGTAAACCATGCACAAACATATCTCCGAGCACCAACACCCTGACTTTCTCCACTTCTGCCATCTTCACTACACACAGTCTCTTTGAACACAAATCCACAACCTCAACATCTGATTGGCTGATCCCTACAGTCTTCTTTCCATACTGGATTTGCTGGAAAACCCTGAATGTAGCACGCCCTGTCCGCAGACCGCATAACTCTTAGACAGCCCTTCTACCATTTCCACTTCATTGTCTGTGCCATTCCCTCATTGGATACAGCTATCCAGGCACACAATATGGAGACCGTCCTCAGAACACCCCCATTTTGTTTATTTTCGAACATTTCAGGACACCGCGAGTGTTCTTAGAACACATTCAACTTGCCTGGGAACAATACGGACAACGTCCTGAGAACACCCCCATTTTCTTTATGTACGAACATTTCAGGACACCGCGAGTGTTCTTAGAACACTTTCAGCTTGACAACGAACAATACAGACAACGTCTTCAGGACACCCCCTGCGAACATTCCAGGACCCCACGAGTCTTCTTAGAACACTTTCAACTTGACAACAAATCCATTCTGTTTATTTACGAACATTTCAGAACACCCGTGTTGTCCGCAGAAAAATCGAACACAACAAAAGTGTCTAGCACATAAAAAAAAAAAAAACATTGAACCTATCTCATACTCCCCCACCCTCCCCAAACACTCTTACACACCAACACACTCCACTAAATACAATTTTTAATCCAAGTTTCACCGCGCTGTCCGCGAATGCAAGATGGCGGGCGCCACAGAAAATCTGACGCGCTTCACGCACCATGCCGTCCAATCAGCGAACACGTCGCATGTCCGTGGACATCACGCAAGCCGCTTGGCTAATCAGGGCGCTGTCCGCGGAGCGAACCGAGAAGTCCGTCCGCGGAGCGAACGGAGATATCACTAATTTTTTTGCTTTACATTTTGGTCATTTTAAAAGAAACTACTGGATGGATTTACACCAAATCTGCAAAAGCACGCTTTCGGGACCAAGCCCCCGCTCCTGCCGCAAATTTGGTGTAAATCCATCCAGCGGTTTGGGCTGTAGGCGTGCGCAAAGTTTTTTCTATGGGAAAAAACAAAAGTTTTGGGACCCCCCCTATAACTTTGACCCCCCTAGACCAAACCTCTCCAAACTTTGCAAAAAAATCAGAGTGAGCCATATACTTTTTTGCAAACTTTGGTGAGGATTCGTCCAGAGGGAGCGAAGTTATAAGCCACCCAAAAAATGCTCTTCCTATGGAAACACCAACTTAACCATAACTCCATGTAATATATATATCGCTTTGGTAATATATATATATATATATATATATATATATATATATATATATATGGGGTTTTGGCCGGGTTTGGGTTGGGTGGGGGGTTGTGGGGGGTTTCCCCCCACATATATGTTACAATTGACCTTCACAATTTGGTCAATTGTGAAAAGGTCAATTGTCATTCGAACAGTTGTAATACGAACAATTCGTATACAACCGTCAAGACGGAGGCGAGCATTAAGCTTGTTCAAAGCTTAGTGCCACCGTCTCTGCTTTTGCATTTATTGGTCTAAAATAGAACGTCCTGAACGTTGAATCGCTAGCCCAGTCTGCTGCTTTCATGATGTCTTGCAACGTTGCACCTTGCCCTAATGCTTTTGAGGACATCGCTCCTCTGACTGAATGCGCACCGAATTTGGACATGTCAATGCCTGCCAGATTCATGATGTCTCTGACCTATCTCGCTATAGTGGCTGTTGCTACTCCTCTATGTGGTTTCCTACGTGCTATTAATAGTTGGGTTATTCCTGTCGGCCTCACTTCTGCCGTTCTGTTCTCGTATTCCTTAATACATGTTGCCACGCACCACTTAGGATGATCTTGCATACATGGGTAAGTGATCGTAGAAGAATCTGTTTTTGTCCTTCTGGCTATGTTGAATGTCACTCCCTCGGGGCCATAAGTTTTCCGATTGATCTCTAATGCTTTAACATCAGCTACTCTCCTACATGATATCATGCACAGGAGCATAGCAAGCTTTCCGGACAACTGCGCCAGGGACAGATACCTGTTGTTTGGCCAGTCTGCCAGAAATCTTAGCACTATCGATACGTCCCATAGTGTGTCGTACCTTGGTTGTGGGGGTTTCCTAAATCTTATCCACTTTCAAAAGCCTTATCACTGCTATGTTCTCTCCCACTGGAACCCCTTCTATAGGCAGATGTCCTGCTGAGATTGCGGTCCTATACACTCCTATAGTCCTGTAAGCTTTACCCTCTTGGAGCAGTTCTGCTAAGAAATGTATTATTTCGACTAGAGGGGCAGAAACGGGATGAATATTTCACCTTCTACACCACGATGACCACCTATTCCAAGCTGCGGCGTAGCTCCTTCTGGTAGAGTGTGCCCAGGACTTGGCGATCAGGCACCAACCTGCGCCAAAATTCCCGGGAGATTCCAGGGTCTCTTGCTAGCCTGCATGCCATCAGCGGCAGTGTCCCCTTCACTCTCAGAGGGTGATATGACCCCGCTGGGTCCGTGAGCAGGCTCGCTTCTTGAGGTACTAATCTCGGGTAGTGTATTGACAGCTCCATGAGCGTCGGAAACCACACCTGCGATTTACAGATCAGAGCCACTACTATGAGGCTCGCCGCCTCTCTGCGTACTTTTGCTAGTAACCTGCTCATCATTATAAATGGCGGGAAAGCGTAGAGTTCCTGTTCTCTCCAGTCCTGCAGGAAAGCATCCGCTCCTGCTGCTGCTGGGTCTAATCTCCAGCTGAAGAATCTCTCTCTCTGTGCGTTCAGTCTGGACGCAAACAGATCTGTGTGAATCGGTCCCCACAGTTCTTCCAGCTGTCGGAATATGCCCTTCTCCAGCATCCAATCGCTAGAGTCTGAAAGGTATCTGGAGTTCCAGTCCGCTATAACATTCAGCGATCCTGGAAGGTACTCGGCTACCACTGAAGTCCCCGATTCCAGGCAGGTGTGCCAAAAATCTTTAGCTATTTCCGCCAGTAATCTGGATCTCGTCCCTCCTAAAGGATTTATGTACTTGACTGCGAAATGTTGTCCATTTTCAGCAGAATACAGGAGTTCACTTGGTAAAAGCCTTGATCGCAAAAGATCCAGCTAATAGTTCCAGACAGTTGATGTGCAGCTGGAGTTCTTCCGTGCTCCACCTCCCACCTGTCTGGAGCTCCCCGCATCGGGCTCCCCAGCCTGCTCGGCTGGCATCTGACTCTATTATCGGATCTGGACAGTCGCCGAAAATGGCTCTTCCGTTCCATGCTTCCATGTTCGCCAGCCACCACTGTAACTCCGTCCTGGACTCCTGGTCGATGTGTACTAAGTGGTGGTACTGCAGGCCCTGTTGGAGGTGTCTTATTTTTAACCTTTGCAGAGCTCGATAGTGAAGCGGACCCGGAAAAATCGCTTGTATAGAGGCTGCGAATAAGCCTATCACTCGTGCTAAGTGTGGAGGGATATAACTGTTTTGTTGAGGCATGCTCTCAATTCTCTTTTTATGTCTCTTATCTTCCTGCCTGGAAGCTCTAGAGTTGCTGTTCGGGTATCTAAAATGAACCCTAGGAATTCTAGTCTCCTGGTTGGTTTCATCTCCGATTTCTCCTGGTTCACTAGGAATCCTAGAGACGTCAGGAGTTTCACCACCCAGTTGGCTGGATAGAGGAGTGTTTCCTTGCAGCTGGCCATCAGTAGGATATCGTCCAGATATATGATCGGACAAATCCCCTTCTCCCTGATCGCTGCTGCTACTGGTTTCATGATCTTCGTAAATGCCCATGGCGCTGATGCCAGCCCAAAAGGCATTGTGGCAAATTGCCATATTTGCCCGTCCCAGTCGAATGCCAGGAAAGGGCGAAACTCCTTGTGAACTGGTACAGTCAGGTATGCATCTTTTAGATCTATCCTCACTAGCCAGTCGTCTTGCCTGAGTGTATCCCTGAGCTGATGGGTCCCTTCCATCTTGAAATGGTTGTAAACTACCCATCTGTTCATGCTCTTTAGATTTATTACAGGTCTTACTTTGTCTTTTCGATGAACTAAGAACATATTGCTCACGAATTTTGGGAGTGTTTCGCATTGCTCTATCGCTCGCTTTTCTGCTAGCTTTTGCAATTCTGCGTATAATAGCTTTTTCTCTATCTTTGTCGTGACTAGAGGACGGGGTGTTTGGGTTTGGATGGGGGTCCCTATGAGCTCTATGTGCATGCCCTGTACTGTCTGAAGGACCTAGGCGTCGTTGGAAAGCGAGCGGCAGTTTTCCCAGAACATTGCTGTTCTCCCCCCAACCGGTGGGTATACGCAAACTCTCACCTGTGTGGAAGTTGTGTCCTCTTCCCTGTCCTCTGCCTCTTCTCCCTCTCGGGAAGCGACCTCTTGGTGGGAAGAATGAGTCTGGTTGTCGGCTCACCCAGTAGTTGTTTCTATTTCCCTGAGGCCTTCTGAACGCTTGGATGCGACCGGCCGCTCGGCCTCTGAACCGACCGGTCCCACCAAAAACTCTCTCGGGAAATATTTTCTTCATTGATGCCTGCGCCTTTTCTAGGGAGGCATATGTTCCCACGAACCTCCCCATTTCCTTGCCAAATGTGTTGCCGAATAAAAGGCCTTGCGCTGCCTCGCCTGCTTCATAAGACGACAGATCTCCTGATTTCTTGTCTATTTTCAGCAGGAGGCCTCTTCTGCGCTCCGATGAAATCGCACAATTCACGTTGCCTTGAAGGCATACGGCCCTTTGTGCCCAGTTTGCTAGGACTCCTGGGTCCACCTCTTCTCCGGTGTCCTTAGCCCGTTCTGCCAGGTCCATAATTTTTTGCTGGCGGACCAGCCATGTTCAGGATCTTTTCCTGGCAGCTTTTCCAGGAGCGGTCTATCCCTTTCCTGGGGTCTCTGTTCGACTTTGCGACAAAGGAGAGCATCTTCGGGTCGAGTTCCGGGGCTTCCGCCACCTCACCCGGCAAGTCTGGTCTCGGACACTCCACTCTCATCCTCTGCCTTACTTCCTTCTCTAATGCTTTACGCAGTCTCTGCATAATATATTTCGCTACCCTCTGTGAGGGCACCCATTCCGATGATCTGGGATTTCTGATCTCCTCAGGCTGGAACATATCAGAGGTTTCATCCTCTTCTAGATTGTTCATTTTTCTGAGCCTTTTCTTCGGAGGAGGCTGGCTCTCCTCGTCCTCTTCATTATCAGCTTCCTCCTGAGAGGAGTTCAGAGACTCTTGAGTTTCCTCTTCGAGGAAGCTTCCTTCTATGTTGCCCATATTATCATCCTCTGGCTAGGGGGTCTCGAGGCTCGGCACCTGCGATTTTCTCATGAACGCTTCCCTTAGTTTGCTGAAAGCGTCAGACGCCTCCGGGGCCTTTGATCCTGCCCCTTCAAATTGGCCGGGGGGTCAGAAGAGTCTTCACTCTTCCGGGCCTTGTTACACCCCTTTGGACCCTTTGCAGTGGCCCTATTGGACATGCTGTCTTTGGTGCTTAAGTTTCTCTGGCTGAAGAATTGCTTGATGGTCTGGAGTCTCTCCTGAAGGGGTTTAACTCCCTGAGCCACTGCCTCTGTCAGTGAATCCCCCAGCACCTCTTTAAAACTATAGGCCAGGTCTTCAGAGACTGCCTCCTGTTCCTCACTCCATTCGAAATGAGACATTTTGGTGCTGTTAGGTGCATGAAATACCTTAGAAAGGTGTAGTGGCACATCCACTGAATCCACTCTGTGAGGCTGCACCTTATCTGCACTCAGTCTGAGTTGTGCAGTATTTTCCTGGGACTCTTACACTGTCCCTAGTGTAGATATACACTTAATAGTGTTTTATTCAGTTTAATTAGAACAATTATGCTAATACAGGAGCTTATCTGTGCTCCATAGCAAAGCGATTGATCTGTCTCCTTCAAAACCTTTCTCCACATGGAGCTTTCCGTTGTAGGCTCCGCCTACCCAAAGGTGGGGCCCCTCTTGCCAAGCGTCGCACTCTGGCTTTCACTAGAGGGATTCCCTCTGCTCGCGAGCCGTGCTCGCTTGTTGTCTCCGCCCCCACAAGGGTGGGGACTGGAGCTCATGTACTACGCAGCGAGCGAGGGAGATTCCCGCTCGCGCTGCTATACGCGAGCGTGAAGTAAATCCCAGGGTTTCCTCGCTCGCGCTTAGCCCCGCCTCCCCAATGGTGGGGGCTTACCTGCTCCCAGCGCTAACACAGCGCTGCGGCTTAACAACTCGTGTGAGGGGAATCTGCAGGCCCCTGAGGTGCCGGGTAGTGCAGCACGGGGTCGCAGATTCCTCACATCAAAGTCTTCCAATGCCACATAACAATCGAACGCTGCGCCTCGCGCGCCGTTTGAATATATTAAAATTGTACAGGTATTATTAAATATGCTAAATCACCAAAAAGACACACCATATCACGGAGCATATATGGAACCGTTACTTATCTCTGGAGAGCAGGAAAAGAAGAGGAAGAACAGAGGAACAGGAACGACTAGGTCACATGGCCAGAGACTATGGGACTACAGGAATGATGGGACTTGAAGTTTTCTTTGTAAAAAAAAAAAAACTTACATTTTGAAAGGCAAAGTTTATATTTGTTGAAACTGCTGGAGAGTAGAAAATAAATAAGATGAAGCTTAATGCTCGCCTCCGTCTTGACATATAATGTCTACTTGGAAATTCTTAAAAATCCCACTAGACCAGCAGGGCAAGTTCCTATGTTTCTATACTCATCCTAAGAAAAATGCACTCGCCCTATGGTTACGGGTGATAAAATATTTAACAATGCTCTCTGTAAAATGGTGCATGCCAACTATAAGCACATTTCATGAGACTTTGTAATTAAAATGATGAGCATTGGCGATTTAGGAATATTACAATCTATCACAATCTCCATTCTTTTAATAACATCATCCCAATAATCTCCAACTTTGCTACATTCCCATAACATATGCAAGTTTGATGACCAGCATAAATCCGTCTGTAACTGTTTAGAGTCTTGTTTGATGAAGTCAGATACAAAAAATGAACAATTCTCTATTGGGTCGCAGAGACGTTTTTATGGGAGGGTAAAAGGGGCACTTGCCCCAAGCCCCCACCTTGGAGGGGGCCCGACAAGGCTGCCTGATCTAAAGAAGTAAGATTCCATCGTTCAGCAGACTTAAATAGCACATGACAGGATATTTTATGGCATGCTGCTGAGGCTCTAAATCTATTGCCTGTTTTGACAAGTACATCTTGCCTTTATCAATTCATGATGTAATTAATGTGTTCTGTGTTCACTGTGGTCTACATCAGTTGTTTGTACTTTTGGCACAACTCTTCAACTATTCTCTTCTTCTTGTGGGAATTATGTTGATCATGGCACCAACTATTTGTGTGTAAAGCGTTTTGCTAAACAAAGGGCAGGGGGGCGCTAACCTTCCTCTGCGGGCTCCCTCCTTTGGAAAAGCCTCCTCCTTCCTCCTGCGCCTCGAGCAGAATCTTCTCAAATTCTGGAAGCTCCTTAAGACTTTCCTCTTTTCCTCCTACTTCTCTCCTCTGCTAATCCCACAGTTGCTGAATCAGTGCCCATGGCATTTAGGCAACTTTGGGTCCTTGACCACCCCCCACACCAATTCTTCCCAGCTCCTATCTTTCCAGAGCATTTTGCATCTGCACACCCTCTGCCCTGGAAACTCGCACTTACACCTCCCAGGCCGAGTAGCACTCTACATTCCTAGCACTTTGTCCATGGCTCACCCACAAGCTCGGACTCCCCAGCACTTACCCCTCGAGCCTTTTTCCTTTCTGCACTTGCACGTTGTGAATACTCACAAGGCATAGTGGGTTTGTCCCCCTTTTCCCCTCTGCTCTTAAATATTGTTTTTGAAATGTATTTGCCACTCTCCCCCTCCCTCCCTGCCCTGTGGGTGCTTTAAAACAGTATATTCTTATTGTGTAGACGCCTAACAAGCAAAAAATAAATAAATAAATGTGCAATAGCCAAAGCTGATATGCATATTGATAAATTGACTGCCACGATGGTTCAGAAGTTGGCTCTGTGTGTTAAGCACTCATTGCAGAGATGTGTGTTTATATACAATATTAGAATGTTTTTTTATTTATTTATTGGATATTTATAAGGCGCTTATACAACAATACAGTGTTTCAAAGCGCCCCAAGGCACAAGGAAAGGGAACATTGGAGCATATAAACAATGAAAATGACAAGGAATAAAACAGAAAGAACAGCTGTCCTACTAGGCCTTGTCACATTCAAAGCGGGCAAGTGCAGTGAAAATAAAAATTAAAAGGGGGGTTGGAGGGGTAAGTGCTATTAGGTCTGCCAGGGGGAGGAAGTGCTGGAGGTGCCCATTGGGAGGAAACAGATAAGTGCAAGGGCGGAGATGTCCCTGGAGAAGAGGAAGGTCAACCGCTCAGACAGGTAAGTACAGGGCACAGAGAAACTACCCAACAGGTGGGTGTGGGCCCAGAGGGCAGTGCAGGGGGTGTGCTGGGGGTGTTTGGGCAGAAGGCCAGGACCCTATTGGACCCTTGAGGAACCATGCTGCCAATATCAGTGACAGAGAGGATGGTTAGCACAGGAGGGGAAAGAGAAGGAGGAGGAGAAAAGAATGTTCTTGAGTGGTTTGCAGAACTTGAGGTGGTCCGGTTCAAGACAGAGAGAGAGGGGGAGACGGTTTCAGAGGAGGGAGCCAGCTGAGGAGAGAGATCTACCCCATCTCCCTGCTTGGAAACGTATTTGATCAGCAGAGAGTTGGAGCAAGAAGATCAAAGGGATCTGGAATGAGAGAATTTAGCAAGAGAGTTGCAGGTACCATGGTCCCAAGCTCCAGACAACCTTGTGGATTATGCAAAGGGTCTTGAATTTTATCCTTGCAACACCCAGGAGCCAGTGGAGAGATTTTAGATGTGGAAAGATATGGTCCCAGGGCTTGAGGCCAAGGATTAGTCTTGCAGCCCTATTCTGGATTAGTTGAAGAGGGCAAAGCGAAGAAAGCAACAGGTTAAGGGAGCATGCCTCTATGGAGGTGATGTTGAAAGTGGGCCTTATTTGAAAGGTCCAAGATGTGAGGAGTAAATGAGAGATAGGAGCCGAAGATGACCCCAAGGTTTTTGGACACAATAGAAGGACAGGAAGGTGAGCCCATAGAGGGCAGCCAGAGTGCAGGAGGTAAACGGGGAGCAGGTGTCCCAATAGGAAGGATCGCTGTCTTACTGGCATTAAGACAGAGATCATTGGAGGAGCAGCAAGACTGAATAGCAGACAGGCAGTCAGGGATGATAGAGGAGGAAGAGGAGGAGGAGGAGGAGGGGAGCTTGAAGAAGAGTTGTGCCTCATCTGTGTAACACCGGAAATGAGGAGAGAAGGCAGATATCAGATGAGCAAGAGGTGAAATGTAGATGTTGAAAAGCCAAGGTGAGAGGAGGGAGCCTTCAGGAGCACCACATGTACAGAGAGCGGTGGAGGAGGAGAAGGAGCCCTGGAGCACCTAGGAAAGGTGGTCAGTGAGGAAAGAGGTGAACCAGTCCAGATCCCGGTCTGAGATACCAAGAGTGTCTTGGATACGCTTTATGAGGATAGAATGGTTGACCGTGTCAAAGTCGGAAGAGAGGTCAAGGAGAATGGGAACAGCAGGAGAGTTAGAGGCAAGATTTACAAGCAGTTCTTCACAGGTGTTCAGGAGAGCAGTTTCTGTGACTCTGGATGCTCAGAATCCAGATTGATGAACATGTAAACAACCCACAAGCTCATTGTGTTGGGTCAGTTGGGAGGAAGACCAACTTCTCCAGGAGTTTCCCAAGGAAGGGTGTAGTAAAGATAGGGCAGCAGTTGACCAGACCCAAGGGGTCGGCTGAAGGCTTTTGTAGGAGGGGGGTGCACAAGGGAGTGCTTGAGAAAAGAATGCAAAGAGCCAGATGCTAAGGAATGGCTGCAGAAGTTAGCAGGAGCCGGAGCGAGGAAGGAGATGTTGTACTTAATAGTTCTGAAAGAACAGGGAGAAACTTGTTTGGATGAGACCTTCATAGAGCAGACTACTCTAGAAATCTCATCCGTTGTGATCGGTGAGAAGGATGAGAGAGTGGATGGGTGGGGGTGGAAGAGAGGCCAAGGGAGGCAGGGGGCAGGGTGAGGAATGGAGGAAGGGAAAGAAGAGAGATATGTAAGAATGTCCTGAGTTCTAGTGGTGAAATAGGTGGCCAGTGCAGTGCAGTGGGTTGAGAGGGAAGAGGGGAGGTGGAGACTGCATTCCAGCAAGACTGGTTGAGCTATGTCTGAAGTTTATAAACCTGCCTGCATATGTACTTGGTTTTGCAGCACAATGGGTGCTATGTCATCAGTATGGTGAAGGTCTACAAATTGTTCATATGGTGTGTTGTAAAACCTAGGCAATCACCTCCAATGATGAGCATAAATTGTTAGTCCAAGATGTTAATAAGTATACAAATTCAAAACTGTGGAACCAAACAATCATGCTTGAATCCTTGCTTTGCCAGCAGACGATACAGTGATCCTGGTCAAATTATCTAACATCTCTTACTTTACTATGCTGCCTTCTGTGAGGTTTGCCTTCTCGCATGCAGGTGGCCTTGTTTATCCCATTACTTGATCTGTCTTCTTAAGTAGGACATTTGAGTGGAAGGGGTGGTGGACTGAATAGAGCGAATCAGATGTCGCAAGCCTTGGGCAAGCATATTCTAGACACAAAAAAAGGTTTGCTTTTTTTTTATAACCGTCAAATATTTGTAGGCACGTTTATAAATGACAATTTCACTTTTGCAAGTATTTAAAGCTTTACCATACAAAAGACAAACCCAGATTAAATCTGTTAAATAACATTGATTGGTATGCTGGTATTTATATACTTTCCTTGATGATAGAGAGAATTGAAGCTAGAATAATTCCCATTTTGCGTAACACCCTTCTATAATATATAGTTTTTAAAAATTGTCATGTTTGGTAATGTGATTTGTGCACTTTCCAAGTCAGTTTTCTAAAATAAGATTTTTTTAGTTCATGGTACGAACTGGAAAAGAAAGTGTTCAAATGCAGAAGTTGTAGAGTTTGCACAAATCCCAGCTTTGCTCCTTAACAAATGTGTGATCCAGGGCATCTCATTTAATGTTGTATTGCTTCATCTCCTAAATCTTTCAAAATTGTCAGCCCTTCAGAGTGATTTCCTTCTCACAGTATGATCTTCAAAAAAGCCATACTCATGGGTTCACTGGCCATAGTGTTGCTTCCATCATAATAGTGAGCATTGATATATTGCAGACTACAGCAGACACTTGTCCCTTTGATCTCTAATGGCAACTTGAAAACCTTGGTTCACTTCTAATCTCAGTCTGTATGGATACAGACACCTTCTTGGAAGCTTTTAATCTGCATCCACTAGCTTTCTCATTCCTTCCAATTGGTCTCCTTCATCCATGCTTGAGCGTTTTTTCATTCTGTGAGGCAGCTAATGTGAGTTATCTGTCTATTCTGGCTTACATGTACTTTTTACATACAGTCCTGCATTAATACTACAGGCTGTATACCTTCCTGGATGCTATTCAAAAAAAGTATCCTGTATCTATACTAGAACAGAAGTAACCTCTATACTATACTAGAACAGAAGTAACCTCTTCATAGACTGCTAATGTTGGCCTTCAACTGCTACTTGTTTATCATTCTGACTAGAGCAAGAATGAAGAGGGTAAGGGGACTTAAAGGGAGTTAACATGCTTATTTTGAATGCTGCGAGGCAGCATATGAACCTGAAGGTTCTGATCTTGATCACTTAATTCCTTTGGTTTGATGGAGAGGGCCCCAAAGATGTCTGTGCCCAGGGCCCCAAAAGTGCTTAAGATGGCCCTGATTGGGTGCATCTCAGATCCCGATCTACCCTCGTTCGGAAGACGTTGCTACATATGCCTGACCAAACAACACCCGATATAGGAACATCAAGTTCGTTCTCCCAAAATAATTTGAGCCAGCAATACAGGAAGATGGAAACAGTAGACGATTTAACATTGAGGCAGACATGGTGTGCACCCTCAGAAGACAGCTCAAATCTGGCTCATCATACAACGTTGCATTAAGTAGGGAAAAATTGACAAACAAATGCGGGATAATAATTGATACCTCTGTACCTTCGATGCATGTAGCATATATTTGAAGCGTAAAAAATCGAAGTCTGCCAATCCATCTCCAATCAGGATATCTTAAAGCTTCCAAATTATCTTTTCTAACAACCTATCTTTGTTCATCAGTCATGCAACTTCTTCCCATAATCCTAGATGGCAATTCTATTTTCTCTATCTAATAAAATAGCATTATAAGTGAGAGGGATGTTCACCCCTGCTTGATGTTTGTACAGAGCATGAGCCATGGCTACAAACAGAATTTGTGTCCATGCTAGTGGTGGTGCAAGCAAACTGGTGCATTCAACTGTACCAAATGGCAAAGAACAGTGGAGAAGATGCAAGTCCCTTGGGTTGCAAGAGCTCCTTACCCAACCACTGTTATGTGCTTGGATAGGAATGCAGGGAGTTTATTGATGGGAATCTGGCTCTTTGTTCAGACAAATTGCCTAACTGGTAGGGTCCTCACAGTTTCCTATAATGGAACAAACAAGCAGAGAAGTTACTCAGGAATGCTCCGACCTCACATTTCCAGCCCACCCACACTGATGGAAACAGGTTTCAGTGTTTCTCCTTACACTTAAACCATCTCCCGGGCTGTTTGTGAGAGAGTCCGGGAAGCCCTTGGAGATCAGGGATGAAGCAGAAACAGCAAGGGCTTGGGGTAACGAGGGAGGTGGTGCAAGGCGTCCAAGTGCAGAGATCTGGAAGGTGCCTGAGTCACATCCTCCAGCACAGGCAATGCAGCATACCGAGTAGGGGAAACGGGGCCAAGTACATGGGCACCAGCAAGAGACGAACACGCTGACAAGCGAAAGCAACCGTCGTCAACACAAGCGTTGCTTGGCAACATTCCTTAGTCCCATTTCCATTCTTACATGTTTTCTTATGTCCCAAACTGATATTTTCAGTAAGCAGAGCGTTGTCTTGTAACGTAGGTCATTCCACTAAGGATACAACATTGTCAAGGTCAGTCACTAAAAGGCGAACATTTGAAATATTGATCTTGCATTTCCTTATTCAAAGGCAACTGTGCATGATTTTCTCAGCTGAACACCAGATTATATGTGCACAGCTGACAGACTAATGTTGTCTTTACTAACAGGATGGTCAGTGCATTCTTTAGCATATCTGGTGTAAATCTGCCGAGTAGCTTTTTAAAAAATTGCCAAAAAGTAGGTCAAACAACATTTGTGATATCTGGCTCCGGTGTGCGGACTCATTTCCTGATTCGGAGTCTGCAGATGCCTCTGAGCCATTCAGGGGGTGGCTTGGTGTCCACAGACATCAAAGACAAACGCTGATTGGATGCTCAAAAACGTGAGATGCAGCATCATTTTTGAAACAGTCACCATATTGGATCCGGGGACATCTGCCATTGTCCGCCGCGGACAGTGAAGTGAGAAAAAAGTCTGGAAAAGGCATTTGGGGTTATTTTGTGGCTGAAAGAGGGACCGGAAAGGGTCGGGGAGTGGAAAAAAGTTGATAGGGAGCTGTGTCTATAGGTGAAAAAAAGCAGTGCAGGTGCAGCTGTGTCTGTGGTCATTTTAACTGTCTACGGACGTCATTGGGAGTAGGGGGGTTCTGGGCGAGTCTTGTTATTTGAAAGTGTATTGCACGTATTTATTAGATAGTTTAATTCTACTGTGGTGGTTGTGGCCAGTGGCAAGATTCTTGGGGGCATTATCGTAATATGTGTATGGAGATTTTGGGTACTGTAGGGGATTATACAGTATTTGTGATATGGTGTAATCATATAATTGAAGTGTATACCATATTTATGATTGTTGTACAATTGAGGATAGTGTTTATGGCATATGTATTTGTTTTTTGTGAAGATAAAAAAATTGGATAATACTTGGTATGGTTACTTAGTTGGATAAGTGCTGTGCTTGTGGTGCAGTATTTTTAAAGAAAAGGGAAACTGTGGCCTAGTGGTAATGCAACGGCAGATTTTAGTGGGAGCAGTGTTTGGTGTTTTATAGTAGTGGTTGGAAAAGAACATTACTTTATATGTAAGGTGAAGTGTTGTGTATATATACTTTGTTAGTATACACATATGTGTGAGCAGGTGCAGAATGGTGGCACTATAAGTGATGTATTTAGAAAGGTTGGAAAGTATGTGTTTTTATGAGCATTTTGTTGAAAGTAAAAACATTAATTTGTGCATTTACAGCAGCAATGTTGGAACCTTTTTTAAAAGAAAGGAAAAAGCAGATGTAAAAGATGTAGAATTTTTTAAAAATTATTTTTATTAGTATTTATTATATTTACAAACAAAATTAGGCCCCCGTTGCCTATCCCCCACCCCCTCCTTTCTCCCACCCATTTTCTCCACAGTGCATGATATAGCACAATATGACATGTAAAGTTAAGCAATACCTAAGATTCTAAGTTTCTGAGGGCAGTGGGAAATACTGCAGTCTCTCTGAAGAAAGTCCAACACTATGTCCCAGTCATTGGTACATTTAGACTATTCTTCTTGTATGGAGCATGTCATCCACTCGAGAGTTCACACAATGTTCCAAACCTTTACGAACCATTCAGTAATATGTGATGGACTCTTTGATCTCCAGTTTTGAGAAATTACCAAAAGTGCCGCTAATTGTAGTATAACAAAAGCTTTGCAATTTCGTTTAGAGGTATGTCTCATGTGTTTTTTGATAAACACCAACATACATGATCTAAGAGTCCTTGGCCCTTACCATGCAAACATTTGCATCATATTATTGTTCACTTCTTCCCAGTAGTTTTGAAGCACCGGGCAGCCCCACTAAATATGTACCCAATCCCACTGCGCCCCTATATTCCCGCCAACATCTGAGCTTGAAAGCTTCATTTTATATATACAAACCGGTGTGTAATGCCATTGGGTCAATATCTTGTACAAAATTCCCTAATTTGAATAGACCTTGATTAATTGGGTATATCATTCCAAAGAATTTCCCACTCGACTCCCGTTAACTGCTCACCTAAGGACTGATGCCAATGTCGTGTGTAGTTCAGAGGGGTCCCAGGAAAAGTATCAACCATAATTATATATATAATTGGAGATAAGAGCTACTTCGCCGGGATAAGTAGTGACACATTTTTCAAATGGGGTTAAATCATAAATTGCTGCTTTCTTATTTGGGGGAGCCAGAATCGAGAACGCTCCTGGAAATATTGGAATCGAGCAGACTCCTGAAGCCCCATTTCCAGCGTGCATTGTGCAAAGGATTTGGGTTCCTGGTCCTGAAACATATCTCTCATTTTTGTGAAACGAGCCTGCTTCGATTCTTTAAATGCGTGAGGTTCCAAGCCTGGCGTGAATTGTGGATTGTAAAATAAAGGCCTGAGAGTTGAAGGAAACGTTTTAAGATGGTATTTCTTAACCACTGTGTGCCAAACTGTTTAATGATCGCACTATTATGAATATTTAGGGGTCGATATTGTTTTGGCATCCACAGCACATTTCCGAGCTGCGACCCCGCCAGTGCCCGCTGCATCTGAACCCATCTTTTCTCTGAGTCTCCCACACACCACTCTTCTGGACCCGGATTTGAGTAACTTGGTAGTAATTCAGAAAATGAGGAAAACCCAGCCCCCCGCCCCCTCTCCTTGCTGTAGACATCATTAACATATTCAGCGCTAGCCGTGGGGATTTATTATGCCAGATGAATGCTGTGATCGCCCTGTTCAATTTTTGAAAAAGGGTGCTGGGAACCCGTGCTTCGGTAAAGCCTGAAACATGTTTAGGACCCTAGGAAGAGTAACCATTTTTACTGAGTTAATCCTTCCCAACCAGGACACAGAGAGTGGTCCCCATTTTAACAATTGACCTTGGATTTCTTTGAATAATAGAGGACAATTGGCCCAAAAAGCCCAGCTAGCATTGGAGTCATATTGACACCTAGTAGCTTAATTCCTGTCGGGGTCCACCGGAATTGCGTCTTTAAGCATAGTTGTTGCATCTCTGCCGCAAAGAGAGATACTTTTATAATTTCCAGTTTTGTAATATTTATCTTTAACCCTGCAACAGACCCAAAGCTTGCTAGTTCCAGCACTGTCTCTTGCAATGAGAGAAGCGGATTCGAGGCAAGAGTAACATATCATCTGCATAAGCCATTATTTTATGCGGGGCGGTCCCAAAATCAATCCCATGAATTGTAACCGTCTGTTGTATCTTGGCAATGAGTGGCTCCAGGTGTAAAGCGTATAACAGGGGAGAGAGTGGGAATCCTTGTTTTGTCCCACGCTGTAAAGCTATAGGGGGAGGTAATATCCCGTTAATTAGTAATCTGGCACTAGGGTGGACATACCATATTTATACATTTCTGACCAAAACCTATCTTTGCCATCGCCAGGAAGAGAAACAATCATTCGACCCGGTCAAAGGCTTTCTCCGCATCTGACGACAGCACAACCGCTGAAATTGGTCTCTTTTTCACTCTCTCCAAAATGGACACACTCTCCTAATGTTGTCATGGGTGAAACGACGTTTTATAAATCTGGATTGATCTGGTTGAATTAATGAATGGAGAAGGTCTTCCATCCTATCAGCTAATATTTTAGTATACATTTTGGCGTCTAACTTTATTAAAGCAATTGGGCGGTATGACCCGCAGCAAACTCGGATATTTGCCCGGTTTGGGAAATATTACAATCTTTGCTTCCTCCATAGAGGGGGAAATACAACCCGAGTGTCTGAAAGAATTATATAGACAAGTTAGTTTAGGAGCCAATGTGTTCTGAAAAGTTTTTTTAAAACTGGGCTGTGTATCCATCTTGGCCTGGTGATTTGTTTAATGCAAGATTCTGGATCATCGCGAAAACCTCCTCGTGGATGACGTCGCCTTCTAAATGTTCCATATCCTCGAGCCTAAGCCCAGGGAGGGTAACTGTGTCAAGTTACCTTATTTGTGACTGTGAGTCTAGCACTTTCGATTGGTATGGGTGCAAGTAAAATTCATGGAACCGTGCGATAATATGGGGAGTCTTGGAAACTCTCACCCGAGGGGAGGCAGATCTTTTGTATTATTTTAGCCACCATTTTGTGTCAGAGTTGTCACTTATTGGCATGAATATAATATTTTTGCCTAAAATATAGCAAGGTTTTTTCTGATTTTTTGGTCTTTAAAAGGTTCAACCTGCCTGCCGCCCTTCTGTAAGTGTTTTGTGCTGCTGGCCCTGTATTTGTTTCCATAATTTTCACAGCTGATCGTAAATCTTCTTCTAATTCTAATTCAAAGGCCCTTTTTTGTTTGACTCTATTGGCCCCTTCTGCTATTAGTACCCCCCATAAGGTAGCTTTAAAAGCATCCCATGTAGAGTTCATCCATGTCTCCCCAACCGGGTTCAACAAAAAAAACTTCCCTATGCTCATCAATGTTTTCTATGATCACTTGATCCGTAAGTATTTCAAGGGGAAATCTCCAGGCCCATAAACTTCTTTTCCATTGTGGAATATCTAGATCTCTAAAGATCAGAGCATGATCTGACAATGATATCGTATGGCATGAGATTTGCGTGACATAGCCCAAGAGTGGGAGAGATATCCATACATAGTCAATTTGTGAGAATGAGCGGTGGACATGTGAATATAAAGTGAACCCTTTTTCTGATCCTCTATGCGTGGGTCAAATATCTATCAAGGACATACAAATACATTTCTGTTTTAATGTGTTAGTGGGGGGGCGGTATGGCATAGCGTGTGACCATGCTCCGATCTCGGACCAATCCCAAGCCATATTGAAATCTCCCAGAAGAATAATTTCACCTTCCCCAAAATCCTCCAGTGAGGAATCCTAGTTCAACGGCTGTAACTACCTATATTGCCTGCCCAAAAGAAAGGGCTTCATGCTTTTCATCCACCACAGCCCATCAATGATCCCCCTCATGGGCACCCCTCTGAGATTATGGAACCTTAAAAGGAGCACACTTCTGTCCCACTCCTGCCCCGTACTGCCATACTGTCAAATGTTTTCTCCACAGGTCAAGTGGCAATGGAGTTGTGAATCCAGCGTGTCCCAAGAAGCAGTTCAAAGGTCTGGGGGAGTGTCCCACTTTCAGATGCCACTTTGAAAACAGTCTGCATGCCACAAATAGAGGCGCAAGGGCCTTTTCCTGCCGAGCTGTGCTTTGATGCGTGTCCAACGAGCCTGTTGTGAGGCAGCACCAGCACTTCTCACCCCCTACAGTACCAAATATAGCTTCACATAACAGAGATTACACTCTCTTTGCGAGCGAGGGGCACCACCTCTGTGTCCTTTTCTAGCTAGCCGGCTTTCCCCTCTGCCACGGCACACCCGATCTGGGAAATACAGTAGAAGTAAGAATCCCCACAAGCAGGGATGCTGTGCTGATCGGGCACTACCCCAGGGTTGGGATTGAAATCTTTTGCTGCTCCGTCTCCTGGCGTCTCTCCTCCCGACACGGCAGCTGCTACCTGCTCCAAAGATACGGCGCCAGCGGCTCCACGTGATAACATTACACAGTTCCGGAGTGTCTTGAAAAGGGGTATTGCTCCCCAGGGACCAGCCCTTATTAGCATAAATTACCCAATTTCACCCACTTACAGGTCCACTTGTGCCAAGCGATGAACTCATGCTAGAGAAATGACACCTTCAGTATAAATTTAGAATTTATTAGACAGAAAGCATAATATAACAGAACAGTACATTTAGCAGCAATTTGGAATTTAAGTTAGAGAAAATCACAAAACTCATCAGAGAAACACAGTCTTACACCCCTTGGATGGTATCTTCAGCGCTAGGAGCTCCTGGTTGTCTTAAGCGAGCTGCTGCCAGCCCCTTCAGATAACAGCGCTGCAAGGTGCCGCACAGGGCTTCATCAGGGTCAAGGCACACTCGGTCTACGGAAGAACCTCCCGCTGAGTCATGGGTGCATGTGCATTTTGTAATCTCGTGCTGTCAGTCTACGTGACACACTGTTCCAGAACTTTCTACGTGCAAAACATGTTTACAGATGGAAAAACCCGACTCTCTCTAAGATGCCCCTTGCTCTTACCCCTCCCTACTTGGAGCGCTGTCCGCGAAAAAACACAGGAATGTCTATTATCAGTATGGGCAAGGCCGTACCAGGCCTTTTCATGTGAAAGAGGATATGTTTACAAAGCATGGCAGAGCCACTGTGGAGAAGAGAGGAGCTGAAATAATATGCATTGCAATTAACCCCTAGTGAGCAAAATTTACCAGGCCTGCACTCTGCTAGCTAGTGTCTATAGTGCTTCAAAGACTGGCTATCTAAGCGCTATATAGGTGCTATAATGCTCCAGACACTCAAATACAGGTCTCTATTAGCCACTAAACTGGGGCCTCTGCCCTGCCTTTCTAGGCACAATGCATAATGTAAGCTTCCACCCCTTCTACGGCTGCATATACCTTGTAGCTCACTAATGCTTAATGTAGGCGCTACCAACACATTACTTTCAGCATTTAGCACATACTTTGAATAAGATATTAGTTTTAGCTGTTAATGTAGCCACCTAATGCCCTAATATGAAGTTATGGATAGCTCATTTGCACTTTCTATTTCACTACATTCCACCCCTTTTCAAAGTGTGGGCGACAATGCTGGCATATATCTATCAACATTATATGTAGTGCAGTGATAAGTGAGGTAATTAAAGATCTTGAGGCTTTGCAAGAGGTTTAAGCAAACTTGCTTCTAGCTGTTAGTCATAGCATCATGCAAGGTTAATGTAGACCTACATAAACAAAAAATGTATACAATGTGAATAGTGACCTTTACCCTAGCCAAAACCTGGCCTACACAAAAATACCCAAAAAATTAGCATATAATTAATCATTAGTTAATAAGCAGCATGCAGTTAATATAGCAAGGTAATATGGTGTTGTCAATCTAAAATGTGCTATTGCATTTATGTATGGTCACCATCTAACCTGGCATCCTTCCACTCTAAGGGCCTACCCACCCCCCTTTTCCCAGGGCATACAAACGTGACGATGGGCTGTGTGGTTAGACACTTCCCCCATGTATGTGGAACCCAACCGAAAACCCTCCAATTTCATGAGCAAGATTAACACATGGGCACCAGGATTCTAAAAAAAAAACAGTTCAACTACTTTGCATCAAAACTCAATATTGCACTAGCAATAAAAATAAAACCCACATGGATTACTCTAAAAGTCTACAATAAAATGCAACTCTTTGTATCACTGAGCTGGAGACAGCCACCCCCACAAAAAATGAAACATGTTGGGTTAACAAAGCCGTGTCATAACATGTGTATCAAGTCTGTCATGGTTTCATTCACCCGCCGTAAGGCTGTAAAAATATCCTTGTGTCTCAACTTCTACCATCTCTAATTAGAGCTCATATTCATGGCAGCATTTCTTCAAAGTAAAACATCTTAACATACGCACAGATAGCTTTTGTGCGCACTCATTTTATCTCAAAATATATTACGCTCCTGCTCGCACAACCCTGCTGCCCCAACAATTCATAAATCATTCTCCTGGCTACGTGCAACGTAGTAATTTCGGAAAGGCAAAACATTTCGTTTTTCACAGATTTATCTCAAAATGCATTTCAACCATTTCACAGCATTTTGGCATTCAAGTGCTGTTTCACACAGCTGTTTGTGTCACATGATGTTATAGTCCACAACCCTATTCGGTTGCTTTCTCCACAGTCCTTAAACAAAAAAGGCATAACATATCAAACAGGTTATTAAAACCACCCATTAAACCGGTTGAGAATGTGCAGCATCACATGTCTGACAATATACCAAGTCAGCACTGTGGCAGTTCTGTAAAAGTTATTACTCTGTTGGGCACTTTTCGCAGGTTGTAGAACAATTGTTATCACACACGTCAGTAGCATTGAGTGCGGTGCAGGAAGTGTTCAGTGTTCACATGGCAGCCCGCAGTTACCCACTTTCTTTGAGATTACGTCTGCTTGACTGATCAGAAGCACCCGAAAATTGCACACGTCTAACCCCAATAATGGCACGCTACTTTCTTGGTTTTTGACTAGGCAAAAAACAAACAGAAATTTTAGAATTTCACAAAAGTACAATATCAGTGTCATCCACCGCTTTCCTTAATACCTCCCCTGCCTTCGGAAGTCTCATCATGTAACTACACACTTTCATATCATTGCTACCTCAACCATGTTTTCACCTTTCTGTGTGGTATTGGGGGCTTATCTGTCTTCAAACATATGGGGTGTAACTGCCTAATCACAAACTCAGTTGTGCAATGCGATCATAGTTGGTCAATGGTACCTCAGATGGATCTGTGTAGTTTGCAAAAGCATATACTATTAGTACCCAGATCACACTTCTAAATAGATCATTGCTTTTCATTTCACCAAAGCGTTCATGAATGCCAGGCGCCAACTTGCTTCCAGTGTCTCATGAACTTGACTTGGTTTGCCCTGCTGGCATCACTCCATTTCCAAAGGTAAAGTCTTTTAGTCCAATACTGCTTGCAGTTGCTTGCACAAACAGCCTTGTTTATTTTTTCCAGGTCTCCATACAGCTAGTGTCTTTAAAGCCTCTGGTTTTCCACTTGTCAGTTTCCCAAAGGGTGTCTGCTGATTTCTTGGGCCACCCCTTGAGAGCGTTAGTCTGAGTGAGTTTCTTTATTTTCTTCAACAAATCATTCTTGCACTAAGCCTTGAGGCTTCTGGATCATGGCTAATGTGCAGTGTTCATGTTATACTCCAAAGCCCAGTTCTGCATGTTGTGTTTTGCAAATTGGCCACCCTTGTCAGATTTGATTCCATCTGGAATGCCATAATGTCTCATCAGTTACACCAGCCCTGCAATGTAGCTCTCTATTGCTGGCTGCGTTTTTTCACATCTCCTCAAAGCTCCTCGAGGTTTCTTCTCCAGTGCACAGCGCTTTACTTCACTTCATATGGGGCACTGGGATGCAGCTTGCATGGCAATGTCTCTTGAAATGGGCAGCAGTCTTTTCTTAGCCCATTCACAGGTTCACAGTTTCCCCAGAAATGTTCAGATGTTTGATGCACCCAGCCTGCCATTTGCATGCAGCATTTATTTTTCTTCCAGCGTTGTAACTGGGCGAATCCTTTGCCATCTGATCAGCTCCATTATTGCATGCCAGTGTCAGAAAGCATGCGTGCATCGGCCTGCGCAAGGTAAATTGTGCTCTTTTTCACCTTCTCAATCACAGCAATTACTGCTCTCCGTTCAGCATTCTGGCTTGCACCCGTGACCCCCTTCTTGTTCTCTCACTGACAGTGTTTCCTCGATGGGGATGGAATGCAACTGCTGGCCAGTTTTTATCTTTCCTCGTGCATGGCAGCGCCATACCAAGGCAAGCCTGTTTCTTTGCTCTTCTGCTCATAACTCATAAACTGGTGCGACTTTAAAGGGAGACACTCGTTTAAGACAATTCCTTCAGATTTACTGCTTTTAGCAATTGCTCCAGCATCACAGAAAACTCCCATACTGCCAGCCTCTGTGCGCTGTTGAAAACACCACTTGTACTGGACATGAGCGGCATTCTGCGCTTTTCTCACTTCTTCCTCCCACAGTCATTTCACGCACCCAGCCCATGACAGGAATTTCTGTGCAATTTGTCTTCTCAAGCCACAAGCTTCACACAGCAAAACATTGCCGACATAAACTTTCATTTTCAAAAGAGGCACTTTTTGTCATCAGATTCAACTCAATGTAATTCTGCAACGCGTCTTTCAGCCTGTTTATCAATGTCCCATTTAAAAGCATATTTTTCTTCCTGGTAACTTTGTAGTTTGGCTTTACAATCAAACTCTGATGCAGTGTGTGATCTTTCAAAAGAACCCTCAACCCACTGAATCTTTGTGCTTCCTTATCACGCACAGATGTCTCATTCTGTGGTACCATTACCAGAATATAACCAATTATTTTCTGTATTGCACCAAAACACATTGCACTTAAAAATGTCACTTTTTGTGCAGATCCCTGCACGTTCTCTGCATGAATTGCCCACACTCTGTTCTGCTCGTGGGCTGTCAATTTGTCAACAACATTTTCACTGTTTGTCACAGTCAACATTTCACTATAATGTCCAAAACATACATCACTCAATAGCAACATTTCCTTGTCTTTAGTAACGAATCCATGGCATAGAGTGGGAACATAAAAATACTCTTGGGGCAATTTAGAAAATATAAATTGTCTTTCCCCCCCAAATCATTGCAAACTGATCTTGCAATTCCAAATCAATGCACAATTCGAAATTCAAATGCCATTCACCCACTTCTTTAGTGAGTCTCTCACCCATTGTAAGCATGGCTGGCACAGCTAAATGCAATGAAGCCAATTTTGTGTGTCCCATTAAAACAGAATGCGCTACCAGCACATGGATTTTTTCAGTTGTCAAAAACAAACCTCTTTAGATTCTCAACACAGCCGTTACTCTTTCTTCTAATTAACTTGACCATTCCCACGTTGTACTCAGGAATGTCAACACTTAAAAGCATCAGTTTCAAAAGGCGAACCCTCGCCAGTCTACATTTCATCCCCCACACTCTAGTACACTGGGGCCAAATCACAATGTTTGAATCACTATTCAAACTTTAGAGGCCAAATACGTATACACATTTTTTTCCTGCCCTCTATGCCAAAATAGAGCAAGAACTTTGTTTCACTTTGCAATCCAAATATAAACCTTTTAAAAGGAAAACCGCATGAAAAATTCTTTCAAACAGTAAATACTTCCTCACCGTTTGTCATGATTCCTGCCCCTCCTGTCCCCAGCCCTCCAAGATGTCAGGCTGGAGCCAGGCCACGATCACTTACATGGCCCTCAAGGGCCTCTCCATCCCTCCAAAGACCTACTTGGAGTCAGACTTGGCGCTTGTGCCACCAGACTCACTCACTCCCATAGGATGGGATTGGACTTGTAGTGCATTGATGGGGACAAGATGGATGCCCCCACATATTTCGGTTCCCAGAACTGCATGTGCGGTTTAGTCTTTTGGGTGTGGTTCAGCCGAGAGACACCTGGGATACCCAGAGACTATTTAAGCCACACCCAGGCTGAGAAACATGCTTTGCGTTTTCTGCACCTGCAGCGTGACACTCACCGTGTTCGGATCGGTCTCCACTAGGCCTGCATCTTTCTTCTGCGCTCAGCTCCTGTAAGAACAAGAACACTGTGAGGAACAGCCTTACCTTGCGGCGCTTCTGCCCATCATTCATCGCTCCTTCTGTTCTGCGGGCATCTTCGGCGGTGTCATTCCCATCCCGGCACGCCGCTTCCTAAGGAAAAGGGAAAAGAACAGAAAAAAGGCATTACTAAGCATTCTGCAAATCTTCACTTATTTTAAAATACTGTACGAGCTTCAAACACTTACCTGAATCCCAGCCGCTCTGGGGGAACTCTGTCTCCAGAACATCTCATCCATCTGCAAGAGGGAAAAGACACTCCAGGTTAGCGTGGAAACATCTAGAGGCGCCACATACCGCGCTTACCCACCGCATTTGTTCTTCATAACCGGCATCCACGCTGAAAACGTTGCGGCACCTAAAAGACACAGAAAAAGAACTCAGTTCATTGCAAATACGAAAGGGGTGCATTGCTCATCGCGCTCTCACTCACCTTCAGCACTACTCATCTCAGCAGCACGCCGACATCCCTGGACGCGGCCATCATCTAAGGAAGGAAAGGAACAAAGTTAGAGAACTGTTCAAAAGACTCATTATACTTACCTGTCGGACTCTTGCCAGTGAAGTAACTAGGCAGCAACGAGCCTGCATCAATCAACGCCTCCCTGCGCTGAAAGCAGGACGGAGAGTACACTATCCAAGAAAACAAGGTGAGCTGTGGATCAAAGGGAAAGGTTGGACCCCGGGGAAGAAGGGGTTCAAGCACACAGAGACAATAGGGAGTTAAACTCTACCAATCCTGTGTTTCAAACCCAGTCTCCAGTCGAATAGCCTCCAGGGAAGGGTTCAAGGTTGTAAAAGGGCAGAACAGGCTGAGTGACGTCCCCCGTGGATACCAGGTGAGCGTTACAGAACGCAAAGACTCACATCAAAATTCACCTGGGCGTCATGGAAACGTCAGGAACCGACCAGTTAGCCCACATGTTGGGGCAGCTACATTCCAAAGTACATGCAGCCAGGCAGGAGACCAACACCCTGAGGAGAGAGCTGATAGTAGCCAAAGAACGCACTGGTGATTTAAGCCCACAACTTCTCCAGTCACAAGCAGGGCATGCACCATTGCCGGGAAGTGTGCCCTCGATGCCAGCGCCATCAGCCAATCCCGTTCAGATAAGCCTTCCTGGGGCAGTTCCCTTGGCCCCGCCCGAACGATTTACGGGGATCCCAAGAGGTTTACAACGTTCATGAACCAGTGCCGCCTGCACTTCCTTTGTAGGCCAGGGGCCTTTCCGAATGACCAATCACGGGTCGCTTTTGTGCTATCCTACCTGATTGGTAGTGCCGCGGACTGGTCTGTACCCTTTGTGGCCCAAGACGATCCTTTGCTGCATGACTTCAGGGGCTTTCAGCAGGAGATGGAAAAGCTGTTCGCCCGTCGTGCTCATGGGCAGGCATTAGACAACGAACTTCTGTCCCTTCGCCAAGGGAATCAAGATCTATTAACATACATAGCCACGTTCAATAGACTTGTAGTTGAAGCAGAATGGCCAGTGGAGAAGAGAACCACGTTATTTCATTGGGGGTTGCGGGGAGAGCTCAAGGATGTTCTCGCACAAGTAGTGAACCGCCTGAAAGACTGCTCAGAATTCAATGACATTGGTGTTCAACTGGATCATAGGTTGCAGGACCGAAGAGCAGATCGAACCAGACCGGACCCTCGCCCTATGTATGTGCGTTCAAAGGACAATACTGCCCGAACAACGGAAAGGTTCAGGAAAACCAATGCAAATCGGGGGGTTAGATCCCCCTTGACTAAAGCGGAAAGGGATAAAAGGAGACAGCAGCAGTTATGTCTGTACTGTGGAAGGTCAGGTCATTTCCTTAAAGAGTGCCCTGTGAAGCCACCGAGGAGGATGGTAGGGGCCACGGACAAGGAAGATACCATCAAGGAATCGGAAAACTCCCCAGCCCGGCAAGTCTAGGGGTCCACTTGTCGAGCGAAGAAAGTGAACTACAGACCTCCCATTTTGCACTGTGGTCTTGATCAATCACCAACAACCATCTTGGATGCACGCAGTAAGAGCGTACATAGACAGTGGAGCCGTTGGGAATTACATCGACCGGGATCTTGCAGCAAAGATGGGGCTTCCGTTACGACGTAAATCAACCACCAACACTGTTACCACTGTCGATGGCACGGAAATAGCTTCTGGTCCAGTATCCCAATGCACTGCAGCTTTAACCCTTCTGTGCCAGGATGGACACCAAGAATCTATCATTTTCGACCTCATTAAGGCAACACAGTTCCGGTTGATTTTGGGAATGCTATGGTTGGTACCTCACAATCCTTGAATCGATTGGCGAGCAAAATAATTGGCCTTTCCCGAGACTTGCGCCCACACATGTTATCGCCAAGAGAAACCACAATAGACACCGGAACCTCCACGCTTGCGACTGTGGCAATCGGCACCCTACCAAGTGAATACCAGGACTTTCAAGCTGTCTTTCAAAAAGAACAGGCTAATACCCTGCCACCGCAAAGACCATACGATTGCCAAATCGACCTGATACCCGGCGCACAAATCCCTTGTGGGCAAATTTACCCACTCACGGAACCAGAAAACCAGCACCTGAAGGCCTATCTTGACCAATACCTGGCCAACGGGTTCATCCGTCCCTCGAAGTCTCCAGCAGCTAGTCCTCTATTCTTCGTACCGAAAAAGGAGGGGGACTTGAGAACGTGCATCGACTATCACGCACTGAGCCATATTACTGTAAAAAATCACTACCCCCTACCACTGATCCCTGAATTGCTTGATCAAGTCAAAGATGCCCAAATCTACACAAAACTAGACCTGAGGGAGGCATATCACCTTGTTCGCGTAAAACAGGGGGACGAATGGAAAACCGCTTTTCGCACCAAATACGGCTTGTACGAATATCAAGTAATGCCCTTTGGCCTTTGCAATGCTCCTGCTGCATTTCAATACTTCATGAACGATGACCTATGGGAATTGATTGATGTATGTGCTCTAGTGCACATCGACGATATCCTAGTATATTCTGCATCAAAGCAGGACCACGTTAAACACGTCCGATCCGTATTGGAGAAACTCTGTCAATACCAGCTCTACGCCAAGCTCGAAAAGTGCTCATTCCATGTCTCTGAGGTGGAATTCCTGGGCTTTACTCTCAGCCCGAATGGAATCCGAATGGATGTACACAAGGTAGATGCTATCCTGAACTGGCCAACCCCAAATTCATTCAAGGGGGTTCAAAGTATGCTGGGTTTTGCAAACTTCTACCGCTGGTTCCTTCCAGGATTTTCGCAAATCGTGCATCCCATCATGACATTACTAAGAAAAAGCAACAAAAAGTTCCAGTGGACAACTGAAGCCGAGGAGGCTTTTTAGGAACTCAAAGCAAGATTCACATCTGTCCCAATCTTATGCCACCCTCGCCCTGATCTACCATACCTGGTGGAAACGGACGCCTCAGGCATGGCTATGGGAGCTGTCCTCTCACAAAAGGACCCCGAAACGGGCCAGTTACACCCTGTTGCCTTCTGGTCGCGTAAATTCAGACCCCCTGAACTCAATTACGCTATCACAGACAAAGAACTCCTGGCCATTAAGTCAGCCTTTAAGGCATGGCGGCACTACCTCTTGGGCACCAGACACACAATCACTGTAATAACTGACCACCGGAACCTCCAGTACCTAAAAACAGCAAAGGCCCAATCCTCACGACAACTACGTTGGGCTCTTTTTTTTGCTGAATATGACTACGTGATTACATTTCGACCAGGGGTGAAAAACGGGAAGGCCAATGCCCTTTCCCGTATTGGGGTGGAAGAGCAAGGGTATCAGACCCCTGACCCAATAGCAATCATCCCGAGTGACAATCTCCTAGGAATCACAGCAACCATAACTCGGAAAGAATTACATGAAGAAATCCAAAACCTGATGAGTCCGGAGCAATTACAAGCGTGGAGAACATTACATGATAAAAGATAAGTTGCCCTACTTCAGGAATCGTTTATTCTTAACAAACCAAGAACTACGAGAACAAGTCATGTCCTGTTATCATGATTCCTTGAACGAGGGCCACCCCGGAATCGCTAAAACCCTAGCCAAGGTAAAACGAAATTATTGGAGGCCCACGTGGCGTAAAGACATTATCCAATTCATCCTATCTTGTGGAGTGTGTGCTCAAAACAAGTCATCCAAGCAGAAACCAGCTGGGCTATTGTCTTGATATTGGGAAAATCTTCCTCGGGACCAGCCCTTGAGAGCAAAAATTACCCAATTCAGCCCAAAATACAGGTTCTATTGTGCCGAGCAGTGAACTCATGCTAGTGACAAATGACACCTTCAAAAGGTTTTAGTATTTATTCTAAACAGTGAATTTCAGCAATATTTTGGGATTCAAGTTAGAGAAGATTACAAAACACAAACTTAGAGAAATACAAAATATAGAGAAACATAGAACTTAGAGAAACATAGAGAAACACAGTCTTACGCCTCTTCAATCAGCACTGGGAGACCCTGGCCCTCATAAGCCAGCTGTAACAAGCCCCGCTCAGAGGACAGCGCTGCAGGGTGCCGACAGAGCAACAGGTTCCGGACACTCGATTTTGCTCGAACCAAGTCCACAGATCGATCTCCCACCTGAGTCATGTGGGCATGCATTTTTATAATCTTGTGCTGTCAGTCCATGACGCACAGTTCTAGAACCTTCCCTGTGCAAAATATAGGCTTGCTCATGGAAAAACCCAACTCTGTGAATTTCCACTGTGCTCCTTTCCTGTGCTCCTCCCTACTTGGAGCCCATCTGCGCGAAAGCTCAGGAATGTCTTATCAGTGCCTTCCCAGAGAAAAGAAGATTAGTTTACGAAACCATGCAGGGCTATAGTTAGAAAGTCGAGATGAATTAAGCCTATGTGAGCAAGCTCTAAAAGGCATGCACGCATAGCTTAGTGTTCATAGCACTTAAGACTGGCTATCTAAGCGCTATAGGTGCCATAATGTTCCAAACACTCCAATAATGTCTATTAGCTACAGAGCTGGGGCATTCGCCCTGCCTGTCTATCTACAATGCATAATGTGACCTACCACCCCTACTAGGCCTGCATATTCCTTGTAGCTCACTACTGCGTAATGGAAGTGCTACAACAGACTACTGTCAGTATTTTTGGCACATACTTTGAATAAACTATTGGCTTTCAGCGGCTAATGCTGTCATCTAAAGCACTGATTGGCAAATTTGCAATTTTGTGTATCACTACAGCTATTACAACCATTGGAAATCCCACCAGCACCCTGGCACACGTTGTCCCTCGATTTTATTACTGACTTACCACCCAGTCAAGGGTTTAGCACTATTCTTGTGGTTGTGGACCTATTTTCAAAAATGGCACATTTCATTCCTCTTAAGGGGCTCCCAAATGCTTCCACTCTGGCAAAGGTATTTCTTGAAGGCATCGTACGGCTCCATGGGTTTCCTTCAGTTTTGGTCTCAGACCAAGGTACTCAATTTGTATCTAACTTCTGGAGAAAATGCTGCTCTATGGCCCAGATCGACATCCGGCTATCCACCAGTCACCATCCCGAAACGGATGGTCAAACTGAGAGGACAAATCAGACGCTCGAGCAGTATCTGCGTTGCATGTTACACCAAGCTGAAGGAAGCTAGTTCGGCCTATTATGGATAGCTGAATATGCTTATAATAATTCCCTACACACCAGCACTGGGCAGACATCCTTTTATACCATTTATGGCAGGCACCCACGTACTTTTGAGTTGGACGTTCCTACAACCCTGGGAATGCCAGCAGTCAAAACCTTGCACACGACCATTTCTCAAACCTTTAAAAGGGCAGCTGAACACCTACTTCAAGCTAAGAATCGCCAAATGAAGTTTGCTGATCAACATCGAGCAAAGGCCCCCAAATACGAAGTGGGAGACAAAGTCTGGCTGGCGTCTAAACAAGTGTCCATTAAAGGAGCCCAAACTTTCCGTCCAAGATACCTGGGTCCATTCATCGTCACCTCCGTGATAAATCCTGTGGCGGTCAGACTAGCTTTGCCGTCAAACATGCAGATTCATCCTATGTCTCATACACATGTCTCTCCTTAAACCTGTTCAACCTGGGACCCGGGTAGCAACGTCACCGCAGCCAGTAGTAGTCGCCGGGGAGCCAGAATTCGAAGTCAAGGACATCCTAGATTCAAAGTCCATCAGATCCAAATTATACTACTTAGTAGGCTGGAAGGGGTATGGTCCACAAGACAGGACATGGGAGCCTTGTGAGTACATCCATGCACCTCGCTTGCTTAGACGATTTCATCAAAACCATCCACCAAACCAGGACCAGACAGAAGAGCCACCTTGAGAGGCGGCTTGGGGGTGAGTGCTGTTATGATTTCTGCCCCTCATGTCCCCAGCCCTCCAAGATGTCAGGCTGGAGCCAGGCCACAATCACCTACATGGCCCTCAAGGGCCTCTCCATCCCTCCAAAAACCCACTTGGAGTCAGACTTGGCGCTTGTGGCACCAGACTCACTCACTCCCATAGGATAACATTGGGGATTGGACTTGTAGTGCATTGATGGGGACAAGATGGATGCGCCTACATATTTCGGTTCCCAGAACTGCATGGGCGGTCTAGCCTTTTGGGTGTGGTTCAGCCCAGAGACACCTGGGATACCCAGAGACTATTTAAGCCACACCCAGGCTGAGAAACATGCTTTGCATTTTCTGCACCTGCAGCGTGACACTCACCGTGTTCGGATCGGTCTCCAGTAGGCCTGCATCTTCCTTCTGCGCTCAGCTCCTGCAAGAACAAGAACACCGTTAGGAACAGCCTTACCTTGCAGCGCTTCTGCCCATCATTCATCGCTCCTTCTGTTCTGCGGGCATCTTCGGCGGTGTCATTCCCATCCCGGCAGGCCGCTTCCTAAGGAAAAGGGAAAAGAACAGAAAAAAAGGCATTAGTAAGCATTCTGCAAATCTTCGATTACTTTAAAATACTGTACGAGTTTCAAACGCTTACCTGAATCCCGGCCGCTCTGGGGGAACTCTGTCTCCGGACCGTCTCATCCATTTGCAAGAGGGAAAAGACACTCCAGGTTAGCGTGGAAACATCTAGAGGCGCCACATACCGCGCTTACCCACCGCATTTGTTCTTCATAACCGGCATCCACGCTGAAAACATTGCGGCACCTAAAAGACACAGAAAAATAACTCAGTTCAATGTAAATACGAAAGGGGTGCATCGCACATCGCGCTCTCACTCACCTTCAGCACTACTCATCTCAGCAGCACGCCGCCATCCCCGGACGCTGGCCATCATCTAAGGAAAGAAAGGAACAAAGTTAGAAAACTGTTCAAAAGACTCATTATACTTACCTGTCAGACTCTTGCTAGTGAAGTAACTAGGCAGCAACGAGTCCGCATCAATCAATGCGCCCCTGCGCTGAAAGCAGGACGGAGAGCACACTATCCAAGAAAACAAGGTGAGCTGTGGATCAAAGGGAAGGGTTGGACCCCGGGGAAGAAAGGGTTCAAGCACAGAGAGACAATAGGGAGTTAAACTCTACCAATCCTGTGTTTCAGGCCCATCCTCCAGTCGAATAGCCTCCAGGGAAGGGTTCGAGGTCGTAAGAGGTCAGAACAGGCTGAGTGACATCCCCGTGGATACCAGGTGAGCATTACACGGTTCCTCTGAGCACATCAAACAGAGGCAGCTCCCAACTCTGCTCCTAGCCTTCAGCTCCCTGGCTTCATTCCCAAACAGTAAGTCAGCCACGACTGATTTACTGAAGGGGAAAATCTTAACTACACAAGCTATCGGTCGTGGCAAACCGAGACACAAATGCTATCATTTTGTTGACTCAGAGCTGCAGTGAGGCAACAATGGAAATGCGACAGTCTACCCCTCAACCTGCACTGTTTTCTCTCACACATTTGTCATTTCTCCAGCATGGTATGGCTCTGCACGATCCCCAAGCTTTCACCAAATGTCTGAAAAGGGGTATTGCTCCCCAGGGAACAGCCCTTATTAGCATAAATTACCCAATTTCACCCACTTACAGGTCCGCTCGTGCCAAGCAATGAACTCATGCTAGAGAAATGACACCTTCAGTATAAATTTAGCATTTATTAGACAAAAAGCATAATATAACAGAACAGTAAATTTAGCAGCAATTTGGAATTCAAGCCCTTGGATGGTATCTTCAGCGCTATGAGATCCTGGTTGTCTTAAGTGAGCTGCTGCCAGCCGCTTCAGATAACAGCGCTGCAAGGTGCCGCATGGGGCCTCATCAGGGTCCGGGGACACTCGGTCCACGGAAGAATCTCCCACTGAGTCATGGGTGCATGTGCATTTTGTAATCTTGTGCTGTCAGTCAACGTGATGCACTGTTCCAGAACTTTCTACGTGCAAAACATGTTTACCGATGGAAAAAACCAACTCTCTTTAAGATGCTCCTTGCTCTTACCCCTCCCTACTTGGAGCGCTGTCCACGAAAACACAAGAATGTCTATCATCAGTATGGGCAAGGCCGTACCAGGCCTTCTCATGTGAAAGAGGATATGTTTACAAAGCATGGGAGAGCCACTGTGGAGAAGAGAGGAGCTGAAATAATATGCGTTGCAATTAACCCCTAGTGAGCAAGCTTTACCAGGCCTGCACTCTGCTAGCTAGTGTCTATAGTGCTTCAAAGACTGGCTAAGTGCTATATAGGTGCTATAATGCTCCAAACTCTCAAATACAGGTCTCTATTAGCTACTAAACTGGGGCCTCTGCCCTGTCTTTCTATGCACAATGCATAATGTAACCTTCCACCCCTCCTAGGCCTGCACATTCCTTGTAGCTCACTAATGCTTAATGTAGGCGCTACCAACATGTTACTTTCAGCATTTAGCACATACTTTGAATAAGCTATTAGTTTTAGATGTTAACGCAGCCATCTAATGCCCTAATATGCAGATATGGATAGCTCATTTGCACTTTCTATTTCACTACCCGGAGCATGAGCAGGATCACAATTTGGTTGCTTTTATTTATCGACAGGCCGTCTTCTTAATATCCTTTGCTAGTTTAGGGCAGAGCTCGTGCACACACGTCCTCACAGAGTGGCGGGCATCTTGAAATCCCTGTAGAAAATGTTTAAGTGGTACTTGGTGTATTGAAGTTGAATATGTAGGCAGTACATGTAAGTAAATGCCAGTTGATGTGAGCAGGTGCAGAATGCTGCAATACATGGCATTTGATAGAGTGGTTAAAAAAGAGAATATGCTTATTGAGAAGCTTATTGCGATGTAAGTGGCTGCAAGCCTGTATATATGTCTGTAAAAGTGTTGAAAAAAGACTTAAAAAAATATAAGCATACCTACTCCTAGCAGGCTGCACCATATGTTGAATGAGCTCTCCCCAAGATGCCCCAGATGTGGCTCCGATAGTGCTACATATATACATATGATCTGGTCCTGTCCTCACCTGACACAATTTTGGGCCGAAATATGCTCCACCATGTCCACTATACTAGAGCATACCATCGACCTGTCCCCAACACAGTGTCTCTTCCACTATTTCCCTGAACTGGGTCTCGTCTCTAGGAATCTAGCTGGCCTCTGCATGCTTCTCGCTATGCGCTGCATCTTAATGCACTGGCTCGGGGCCAGAGCACCTTTTCATGCACAGTGGCTCAGGGCGACTACATGGGCTTCAGCCACAGAAGAATCCTGGGCGAATCAATTACCAACACATTCGAGGCCCAGAGACATGTGGCTGAGGTTCCGCAACTATATGGCCTCCACATACACTGACTCTGATACTGAATCTCCCATTTCCTCCACCGCCCCTCTGTAACCATCTCTTGAACTGTGGCTCCTTAATCCTTCACCTGTACAACTGTTCTGTTTTTTCTCTCCCCAGGTTTAAACAGATAAAGTATGTGCATGCTCTGTACCAGAACTGTATTCACTGTATATGATTGTACCTCCCTCTAATGTCACTCGCTTCTTTTGGTGTTGTCAAGCTGAATAAATAAAAGTTTAAAAAAAAAAAAATATATATATATATATATATATATATATATACATATATACATATATATATATATATATATATGCATACCTGTACTATGTCTTAATAGATGCAGATGTTGTTGAATGTGCAAATAGAAATCTTGAAGAGTTTCACAGTATTTTCTGATGCAGGTGGCTGTGAGTAACAGGAGATATGTACTCTGAGAGTTCAATAATACATCTGAAGTGTTGAACTGAGATGACAGGGTTACTGTTACGCTCACCTGGTATCCACGGGGACGCCACCCAGCCGTGGGGACTCTGTTGCCCTTCTCAGCCGCTCCCAGGTATAATCAGCGGGGAAGTTCTGCCTGGAAAACAGGTGGGCAATGTTCAAGACTGGGCAACTGGGGTAAGAGCCTTCCAACACCCTGTATGCCCGCAGCCCCTCCCTGGACCTTCCCTCACCTTGTTATGGTTTTTGGCGTGCTCTCCGTCCTGCCTTCTTGGCAGGGGCGCATTGTCCTTTGTGAGTGAGTGCGATCCAGTTACTTCACTGATGCAGGCCCTTCAGAGTCTTTCAGGTAGGTCTTATTACTTTTATACTGTATGCCTTTCTTTGGATTTAAATAATGTCTTTTCTCTCCCCTTAGGTGCACGGAAGTTCGTTGTGGAACGTTGGCTGAATTGGGACTAACCGGCAGGTGATGGTGCTTCGAAAGCGCCATGATGCGGTAAGCAGGCGCTATGCGCAGCGCTATGATGCCTTGCCTTTGCTAACCTGTTGTCTTTTGTTCCCGTAGGTTGCGGTGCTCACCCGGAGCAAGAAGTCCCAAGGCGATGCGGGTCAATGGGCGACCCGTGAGGTAAGGTGCCGGCACAATTGTAAAATGTCTAATGTCCTGTTTGTTTCCTTTCGCAGATCCGACGGTCCGGGAGGCTCACTGTTCCTTGGATGCTGATTGCAGGAGCGGATGGCAGCTAGCGGTGGAATCACAGGTAAGCTGCTGCTATTAACGATGTCCTTTTGTTTTTCAGATGCTGTTCTTCCGAGGTTCGCAGATGCAGCTGAACACGATGAGCGTCACGTTGCAGGATTTGCAAAGTAACGCGAAGAGTGTTCTCCAAGTCGGGTGTGGTTTAAATAGCATCAAGAAAGTAGTCCAGGGGGGCGCGTGGCCAGCGGGCGTAAGATGAGGACGTGATCCCTTGCCGCTCCCGGCCGCCAGCCCAATCCTTCACTCATCCTGCTCTTAAAATACTTCTGCGGAGTCCCAAAACTATTGTAGAGACGTCCGAAACTTTGCTGCTTCGATCCAGAACATCCCAGATCAGAATCGGTGCGTGCTGTGCGAAATATAACCCGCGGAGATCATGGACAACAAACCGTGGTGGGAGACCAAGATGGCCGCCTGAGGAATCGAGAGGCGGAGACCGCGAGGCCTGGAGCTGCAGCAGGTCCAGGAGAGAACGGGCGACTCGCAATCACCCACCCGCCGGCTCCGGAAAGAGAATCGGCTGCTTTGAGCTGCCTCCCCAGCTGCCGGACTACACCGACTAGTATCAGACGCTCCCGTGTGCACAACTGCGAGGGGAGACCCTCCCGCCACACCTGAACAGCAACGGACCCAGGAGGCTGCCGGCGGACGTGCGGAACACACAGCCGGGTGTCCATCGCGTCGGAAGGAGCCTGAGGTGAATCGTGCTGTCACCCGATCAGGCGCGTGGGAAAGCGCCGGAGAGCCGCCCCCACTTCCCCGGAGGGGGGCCAACGCGAGGCGGAATCCGGCTCCTGTGCTGTGGACGCGGGTGCTCCGCTCCTCATAGAGCGCCCGCACGTCCTCCCCGGCGGCCGTGCCGCGGACAATCATATGCCGGTAAGGAGAGGGGAGGGAAGGGTGGCAGTGAACCAACGCGGCTCGTGGCGGACCCCGCTGTTCCTCAGGCCGCAGGAATCCCATTGCCAAGAGACACGTGGAGAGTTCTGCACGGAAGCGAAGAAACGAAACAACCCGGGTGCCCAGTGCCGCGGGGAGCACCCCAACAGCTCCTACGCCAACTCCTGCCCATATCGCCGGCGTCCATGGGGGCGCTGAGAGCTCCAAGGACGCGTGATAGAACCCGGTCATCCTGTGTGACACTGCCCAGACATACATGAACAAGACCACGCTCCCAGCCCCAAAAAGTTAGCACCTAGCGCGTACTGCCAGCAAGCAGCGGCGAGAAAATCCAAGCGATCTTGACTATACACCAGAAGGCTTTCAATAGAACAACCACGCCATTGCTGCGAGGCTCTAAGCGACGGCTACCCCTGTGCCTCCTCAGCTTGAACAGCACCGTTTTTCCCACACGATAAACGCAACTGTGGCAAACTAAGCACCACTGTCCTCCCTGTGCGCACTCATAGGGCTCCCATTCACCACTGTGAGAGGCACTGGAGGCAACTCCCGCGGAATCGCAGTGCGTTAGATTGTGACACGCACTCAGGAACTGTAAACGTCCCTACTGCATAGAGTCGAAAGACTGGACCTACTATACCGGAATCTCCCTCCCTTTCGGCAATACTTGTCTCCTTGCCCTACAGCGAGCCCCTCCTTCCAGGTAGATCTTGGACCTGCACAGCCACTTCACCAAAATACCTACAATGGGGAAAGATAAGCCCAGAAAGACCATTACACAAAGCAGGATTGAACAATATGCAACTACACCAATGCCTCGCTCCCTAGAGAGACCACTACAACAACACTCGGATAGCATGGAAGAGAATATCTCCCTCAGAGACATTATGGGTGCCATTGCCAGCTCTAGAACTTCCATGGAGAAAAAGATGGACAGTATAGGTGCAGACGTATCCTTGCTAAGACACGACCTCCAGAAGCTAACGTCACGCACCGGGGAGGCGGAGATGCGGATCTCCGAAACTGAGGACAACCTCCGCGGAGTCAACCGTCAGATGGCTGGCATGATAAAACTCCTGGAAGCAAGAGCAGATGACACTGAGGGCAGATCAAGGCACAACAATGTTTGTATTCTCGGCCTTCCAGAAAAGGCAGAGGGAGACTGTATGGAGCTTTTCCTGGAGGGGTGGCTCGCGGACATATATGACGCACAGTCCTTCTCCAAGTTCTTTTCCATTGAGCGTGCCCATCGTATTCCTGCTGGCAAGATCACACCAGGAGCACCGCCTCGTACAGTTATAGCAAGGTTCCTAAACTATAGAGATAGAGATACAGTGCTGCAGCTGGCGAGGTCTAAAGGAACTATCACGTACAATGGATCAAGAATTGCCTTTTTCCCTGATTTCACCAAGGAAGTTCAGAAAGCGCGCCAATCCTTTGACCCCCTCAAGAAACGCCTCCAAGCAATGGGAGTTAAATATGGGCTCGTATTCCCCACCCAACTTAAGATTTTTCACAAAAATACAACAGTACACTTCACTGATCCAAGGGAGGCATGGAGATGGGCTGAGGAGCATATAGAAGACGACTGGAGTGCCGACGGGAGACGGAGAGGAGAACGGAATAGGCCTCGTCCTGAGCGACCACCTGAACATGTACCGCAACAACAACAGCAGATAGGAATCCCACAACAGGTGGCGGATTAGCAAACATCGCCAAGATCCTGGACGTCCACATCACTACAAATATACCGCAAGATGCTACATCGCACACTGCAAGAGTGTCGACGTCGGCAACCCCGGCTGGCGGCCACCCACACGGCGGTCCCCCCTCACCGGGCATAAAGTAAACTCGGAGCGCCCATAGCGGAGCCCCACTGCCCTGCCCTGTGTTGTTCTCAGTGTCAGCACCTGGCACACTTGTGCTCTGGACTCGGACTGTCACAGGGCAGATTGATGTAGTTTACAGTTAGGTTGTTCAAAAGTTAAACAATGGGTCGACAGATGCTTCAGTTGTGGGTGGAGTATGGGGAGGGGGGAGTTGGATTTATTATATGTACTCAATGTTCAGCATACAGGGGCAGGAGGGGTACGATATGTAGATTAGCCGGGATGGATATGACGGGTATGCGACCGAGGAGATCCACCTGTGTAAACAGATCCCAGAACAACAATGGCGGCTGAGAACATTCCAAACCAATGAAAACTCAAACTCCTGGTGTGGAATGTGAACGGATTAGGTAATAGTATCAAAAGACGCCTGGTCCTCCAGCATCTAAACAGACACTCCCCAGATATAGCCATGTTGACCGAAACGCACCTAGCCGGTAATATATGCAAATTCTTCCAAAGATCAAACTACCGCACCGCGGTACACGCTGGCTTCTCTTTGGGCGCGAGAGGGGTCCTCATACTAATTCACAAGAAGCTCCCTTTGGCAATCACGAACACATTGCAAGACACAGGAGGCCGATATGTGTACATCCAAGCAACGCTATGGAATCAAACACTGGCACTCATGGCAGTATACTCACCGCCAGCTCTCCTTAATGACCTGCTAAACGAAATTACCCCCATCGTGGCAACGGGACTGGCAGACACAATGGTGATTGGGGGTGACTTCAACGAGGTCATGGATTATACCCTGGACCGTACACACCTGCGAGCCAGGAACCCGGCCACCACGACGAGATTGGCTTCCTTCGTGTCAGCAATGGGCCTATGTGATGCGTGGAGAACCCTTCATGCTCAGACACGACAGTACTCCTTCCATTCGGGGGCCCATGCCTCGATGTCTAGGATAGATTACTTCTTCCTCCCATAACAATCTATCCACAAACTAAGCAGTGCATCCTTCCTCCCGCGTGGAATCTCCGACCATTCCCCGCTCCTGCTTGAATTGGAATCAGCAAGACCACGACCGCCACCCTCATGGCGGTTGAATTCCTACTACCTAGGATTCCCAGAATTTCAGGAGATGATGGAGACAACCACCTCCGATTATTTCGAACTTAATGCAGATTCGGTGGATAATCCCAATACATTGTGGGAGGCGTATAAACCGGTCCTTCGCGGAGAAATGATATCATGGACGTCCCATAAAAAAAAGAAACACAGGGAAAAACTCATCGAGGCGGAGAGTGTGGTCATATCCAAAGAGATGGTACACATAGCCAGTGACACCCCAGAGACTAATAGGGCCCTATTGTTGGCACGGAAAAAGCTGCACAATCTGTCTCTGGACTGTGCTAGGAAAGCACACGCTGCAATGAAGGCACGTGTATATGAGACAGGAGACAAAGCAGGCAAAATGCTTGCATGGCTCGAAAAGCGAGACGAAGGACAACAGAAGGTGAACCATATTAGAACTTTAGACGCAAACTTAGTTTACACTGATGTAGAGATTGCTGAACGGTTTGCCGAGTTCTATGAAGACCTATACAAACCCCCCACCATTGCCATAAATACTAATATACTAACCAATATTGCCCTCCCAACACTCACCACTGATCAAATCTCCGCTTTAGACACCAAAATCACTACTACTGAAATTTCAACTGCCATCGGGCAACTCCAAGCAGGCAAGACCCCTGGCCCAAACGGGTTTCCGGTGGACGTCTGGAAAAAGCTAAACCATCTCGATATACCCGCTCACCTCCTCAATGTGTTTGAATACTCCCTAAAACAGGGCGAGCTCCCAACAGATCTCCGCAAGGCCAGCATCATAGTAATTCCCAAAAAGGATAAGCCCCCTGAAGAATGCACCTCCTACCGGCCCATATCCCTCATTAATAGTGAAGCTAAAATACTAGCTAAAATACTAGCTTATAGATTGCAAGTAGTCATTACATCTTTGATCCATCCGGACCAATGTGGCTTCATGCCCCAGAGGTCGACCAGAATGAACATTCGTAGATTGCATCGCGCATTAGAGAGAGCACCGGCCCTACAACAATCCCTGGCTCTGTTGGCCATAGACTTTGAAAAAGCATTCGACTCTGTTCATTGGGAGGCACTATGGGCCATAATGCGCAAGATGCAATTCGGGGAACCTTTCATACGTTGGGTACAACTCCTGTATAATAACCCAATGGCTGAAGTTAGAGTAAATGGGTGGCCGTCACGCATCATCCGATTAGGAAAGGGAACCAGACAAGGCTGCCCACTCTCGGCAATGCTATTTGCACTAATAATAGAACCATTAGCAGCCCTCCTGCGAGACTCCAACACGTGGACGGGCTTCAGATGGGGTCTAAACTGGGAAGATAGAGTATCCCTCTATGCAGACGATCTCCTAATATACTTAGGCGACCCAGCGGCCTCCTGCTCTGTGGTCACACAACTCCTAATAGATTATGGAACCTTCAGCGGACTCAAAGTAAATTGGTCTAAATCCGTGCTGTTCCCAGTTAAAGGGGTAGACTGTATACCGACATCCGGCTCCCCATATAAGGTTGAAACCAATCAGTTCCTATACTTGGGTATTTTAATAACCAACGGGCTGGATAGCTACATAAAACAAAACTTACATCCAGTTATCAGAAGATATGAACAAGACGTAGTCCACTGGCAGGCGATACCACTGACACTGTTAGGAAGGGCGGCACTCTTCAAGATGCTGACCCTACCCCGCTTCTTATACATTCTCCAGAACGCCCCCCTACATGTCCCCACCGCGGAATTCCATAGAATAGATACCACAACACGTATACTCCTGTGGGGTGGGAAACACCCGAGAATTGCCCTCTCAACTCTCCAGCGCTCGATATGGGAGGGGGGAATCGGACTCCCGAATATTCAGATCTATTATTGGGCAACTCAGATGGCAACAGTCAATGACATACTACACGGTGACCCGACCATCCCACACATAAGAGCAGAGCTAGCGGCGAGACAAGATATGTCCCCACTTGAAAGCCTCTACTGTAAAGTAACCCGCCCGCCCGAATGCACAATAGCAGTACATACAGCCTTGGTATGGAAAGAAGTGCATAAACATTTAGGTTGGGATACCAAGATTACCCCAGTCCAACCCATATGGAACAATGCTAGGCTCCCAAACCTTGTCGATCTCCCGAAATGGCCAAATTGGGCCGCAGCTGATATACAGACAATCCAACAGATAATCGTGAATGACCAACTAATACAGTTCCGTGAGCTCACTACCACATATGGCCTCCCAGAGACTGAACATTATCACTATGGGCAATTGCAGCACGCACTAGCTTCGCACAGGACCCAACTTGTGGACATGCCAGAATGCACGCCAATAGAAAGAAATATAGTTATTGACAGTGTGAGTAACAAAGTTACATCTACCATGTACAATGCCATTTCTTCATTTGCCACAAAGGAGCTGCTGAATCTGAAGGCGAAATGGGAAATTGATATTGGCCCTATATTACCTGAAGACTGGATTGAAATCCTGATGTACCCTAGAGAATGCGCAATCTCAGCACGCATTAGGTTAGTACAACTTAAGATACTCCACAGGATATACTATCCTAGAATAGCTCTGTTCAATTGGGGCAGAACATCCGATCCCAACTGCCTACGGTGCAAGCAAACAGAAGGATCCTTCTATCATATCCTCTGGCAATGCGCACGCATACAACGATTCTGGCACAAATGCAGCGCAAGACTCTCCAGGGCCATATGTCGCCCGATCCCAACGGAGCCCAAACTCCTTCTATTGGGCATCGCTGATACAATAGAATTGTCTCGATTTGAAAAACTACTTGTTTCAACAGCCACGGGAATTGCTAAAAGGAACATCGCACAACTGTGGGGCTCAGAAAACACCCCAAAATATGGTCACTGGATAACGGACGTGGATTCAGTCATCCTAATGGAACGCCGTGTCTACCAGGCTAGAGGCTGTCCGGGCAAAGCAGATAAGATCTGGGGAAAATGGGAACAGACTGTGTAACTCTGCTATAATGTCGTCAAATTGTATTGTTGTGAAAGCATGTAAGGCCTGCACCCGCTAATACTATTCTCCCAGAAGTCTTGAACAGTACCAGGATGCACAAACTGCCAGCTATCTTACCGTCCAATGTATTTACACTACTGGTATTTCTGCGGTTGTTTATATCTGAATGTATTTAACCGTGCTACTCTGTCACCTGTATGCGAAGTCTTATAATTGAGGTTTGGTATGTTGTTGTTTCATTGCATAAAATACAATAAAATGTGTTATCAAAAAAAAAAAAAGAAAGTAGTCCAGGTAAAATAGTCCCTAGGCAGCCACACCCAAAACACTATTACGCATAGCTTGGTTCCCAGGAGCCAAGCTATGTGGATGCCTCCATGTTGACTGGCACTGAAATAAAGTAGTTCCCAAGCACAAGTCTTCATTAAGTATGAGCCAAAGGCGCCAGGACTGGCCCCAAGAGGGCCTAGGCAAAGGATGCCTAAGCTTGTTGGGGGCCCGAACTGAGACCCCTCCTGGCCCATGGGCCTGCCGGGGGGGTTTCAGGAAGTGGGTCTTCACAGTTACATGGAGACCTTTTGGATGCGATTGGTGGATGGATGTGTGACTGTTTGAAAGCAGCCTATAAGGGAGTGTTACAAACATAAAAGTAAAAAAGGGTAGAAGGGCTACTTTGTGCTATGGTCCTCTGTGGACATCAGGGATTAGACAATCAGGTTTCTTGGTTGTGGTGTACAGAAAGACAGGGCAGCAAGCGTTATTTTCTTTTTGTGCAATGAAGATGGCTATGGCTATGGCTTTGCGGAAGAAGAGTGCCAGGATGCTGGGTGATTCTTTGATCCATTGGTTAAAGGTGTACTATGAGCAGTGTGGATTACCTGTGAATCTTGGATTTGAAGAATTTGAAGTTTCCTGGTATGGAGTCCGAAGAATGAAGTGGGCAGAATGGCTCCCGTTTGCGAGAGTATGGTTACTTTGAAGCATCCAGACATCATGTGGAGGCAACATTTTGGGCTATGTCTCTGGAACTTTCTTGCAGTTTGCTATGAAGGATACATTTGCAGAGTTAATGGAACTGTTTTCATGTTCAAAGATTTGTTTTATCGGAAAGCTCAAAGACAAATGTGGAAACATTCTAATTTATTTTGTCCACAAGTCGAAAGCAAGGTACAATGTAATGAAAGCTGTATGAGCTTTTCTACAGGATGTTGGAATGACATTAAGTTTTACATTGTTATTATTTTTCAAAGAGATGGAGTGCATTTGACGGATGTTGGAAATCTAATTTTTCTTTTGAATATGCAAAATGCAGCAAAATCATTTTTGTGAACATTCAGGGTTCCGACTCCTTTTCATTCTACTGAAAGAGCTCTTGTTTCTGTTTTAGATTCTTTATTGTCAGCACGCTACTCTAAACATTCATCTCTTCTAATTCTCCTAGAATTATCTGCAGCTTTTGAAACTGTTGATCACCCTCTTTTACTTGCTTCTCTTTCCTCTTTTGGTTTCACTGGGTCTGTTCTTTCTTGGTTGTACCTGTCCCAAAGGACATTTTTTGTTTCTTGGGCAGGGGCATCGTCTGACCCGCTCCCTCTCGTCCATGGTGTCCCACAATGTTCGGTCGTTGGCCCTTTTCTTTTCTCTCTTTATACCTACCCACTGGCTGAAGTTATTTCCTTCTTTGGTCTATCCCATCAATTCTATGCTGACGATACTCAGCTTTTTCTGTCTTTCTCATCCTGTGCTCCTGAAGTTCACAGTAAACTCCCTTCCTTGGACTCAACACTGCCAAAACAGAGGTACTTTTCTTTCCTGCTAACACTATTCTGTCTCCTCTTCCTCCCTTTTATGTTTCGTTTCCTCCTTCCTCCTTATATTCCAGATAACTGATTTGTATAACTATATATTATAAAAAGAGGACATAGAATGCAGAGATAAGGGAACATCCTTACAAGACCAACGAATTGGGTTAAAGCCAACCAGCAGTTTTGAAATAAAGAGACTCAAATTAGAAGGAAATCAGCATGTATATCATATGCCAGATTGAAGTGAGTATTATGGAGTGTTTACATTAATGTTATTGATGTATATAACACATGGGCCATGTGAATGATCAGGACAAATCTTGTTTCCCAGACACAGAAAAGGCAATGACAAATAATTGCAACCAACTTATTTTTTTGTTAAAAGAAAAAGAAGAGTTCAATGAATGTATGATCTGATGAAGAGGGGTACAACAGTAATGGAATGAAAAATTGGACTAAAAAGGCAATGACAAATAATTGCAAACAATGTATATCCTGTGAAAAGAATAATAATAAAATGAATGTATGATTTGACATAGTAATCCTGCTAATGAAAAAGAATTACAGGAACTGATTGGCACACATATATTCAGTTTGGAGCGCATCAGTGGAGTTTGTGGTTATTTTTCATATATCACATATAAGCTGGGAGGTAATAGCCATGTTACAGCAGGTAAAAACGCGATTAGGCAAACAGGAGTGTCTTTAGTTTCTTTTTAAAAACATCTGTGTACTCAATGTCCCTTAATTCCAGAGGCAGATCATTCCATGCCTTAGGGGCTGCATTGTGAAAGTCGGCATTTGTGGCCTTCATTATTCTACACCTAAGGAGTGTCAAAAATTCCTGATTACTAGATCTAAGCGATCCTACATGAGTTTATCTCACTAAGAGATCCTGAAGGTATGCAGGTGTTTTGCCCTGCCTGCATTTATGTGTAATTATGAGTAGCCGAAACAGGATTCTTGACTCCACCGGCAGCCAGTGCAGAGCTCATCTAGCCACTGACACATGATCTCTCCAGGCAAGTCCCATGACCACTCGCACTGCCCCGTTCTGGATGACCTGCAACTTCTTACAGACTGACTTGTTAATCCCCACCAACAGGCTAGAGCAATAGTCAATCTTGGCCCCTACAATTGCTCTCGCAATAGTTTCTGCTTTAGGTTGGGTGATAACAAGCCGCAAGTGAGCTAGTAGTTTAATATAATAGGCAGAAGCCGACACCAAGCTTGCAACATGAGCCTTCATGTTGATATGCTGATCGAAGATGACTCCTAATGTTTTGAGCTTCTTAAGAGGGATTATTTTTGAGGCCCCAATATGAAAACTCTCATATGCCGGCCCAAGTTTATGTATCATGTAAGGGGATCCAACAATCAGAATCTCAGTTTTGTCCTTGTTCAAAGAGAGGCTATTTTGTAACATCCAATTCTCTATCAAAGCATATATCCTATTCAACTGAGCTTCGTCAGTGTTGTGAATCCCAGTGATAGGGATGACACTCTTTGTGTCGTCTGCATAATTTGCAAATACCACCCCCTCTTGTGCTAAAAGGGCAAAGAAGGTTCTGTAACGATATTTAATAGGCATGGCGATATACAAGAACCCTGCGGTACACCACATTTTAAAACTATGGGCATTGCTGCTGCCTCCTTGAAGTATACACTGCACACTGCTGTCCTGGTGGCAGAGAAAAGAAGATATCCACTGAGCTGCAGCCAGAGTAAAATTTGCGACGTCCCTCAACCTGGCGACCATGATGGAAAGGTCCACCCGGTCGAAGGCTGCCGAAAAATCCAGCAGCATCAACATGGATGCTTTGTTCTTGTCTATTCGGTCCAAGAGCCTAACCTTCAATTCAAGCAGTGCCGTCTCCGTTCCATACCCCTGCCTGAAGCCCGATTGATGGTCATTAAGAACGGGGAAGGTGACACCAGAAAGTCCTTTGACTCAACCTTTTGGGTAGCAACCCAATCTAAAGTGTGCCCCAAACAATGGGTAGGTGATTGGATTTTTTGATCAAAGCCCATGTCGGATAGGGCCAGCTGGAGATCTAAAGCTATGTTATCATCCTCATTCCCCAACCAATAATTAAAATCTCCCATTAATAGGAAACTATTATTTGGTGTCACTAAAGGAAAGAGAAAACTAGAAAGCGCCGAAACAAAGTCCTCTGATAAGGATGGTGGCCTATAAATCAAGAAGACATGAATAGTTGATTCCTCATTTAATCCTATTTTAACATGTAGGGGTTCAATCCCATCCAAAATATGGGCACTAACTTCCCAGATGGTGAGAGAGGATCTAAAAACAAGTCAACCCTCCCACCCATTCCATCACTCCTGTCACTTCACTCTGGTTAACATGGCAGACTGCTTTTGTTCATTCTCACTTGTATTGTACTGTTTTTATGACCTCATGTACAGCACTCCTTCCCGCCTCCCAGCCTGCCCACCAACCCTGATTGGCCATCCTACCGTGTTGTGCCTAGTGTATTCGATCTCCAGCACACCGTGCTCGCCATTTCTAGGCAGCTGAGCAGGTGAGTTAAGGGCCAATTTATGAGACCCTCCTGGGCAATTTTCAATTTAAATTGGCCTATTCTGTGCCCGTAGTTCCTCTTCTCCCTTCCCTGTTCCCTCGCTCTCCTCCCGGCTCTGTTCCCCTTTCTCCTGCCATCCCACCCCACCCACCTCCCCTGATTGGCCATCCCTCCTATCATTACCGACCTTCCTAGGGCAGCCCCTCTGCCCTTGCAGCCCATTCGGATAAGGGACGCTAGGCAAAGGGCGGCTCCAACTGAGGCGGCTCCAGGATGTGTCCGCAGGTGTACGCAGTTGTCAGCAGGGGAAGCCAGTGGCCAGCTGATAACCAGCAGCTACTAGTAAGGTAGGATTGCATCAGTGGAGAAACTACTCTACCCTGGAGACCCAGCCACTTAGCAAACGTACCTACACCTGTACAATACTGTGATTACTGTCCTCTGCCTCACTCTCTCCCACTATACCGGATCCTCAAATATAGCTGTGTTTTTATGTTGTACTCAATTTGCACTGTTAGGTGTAGGCCTCTCTCCCACTGTACATGACCCTCAAGTCTGGCTGTGTTTTTATCTTGTACTAAATTTGAACTGTTAGGTTTAGGTCTCTCTCCCACTATACGGGACCCTCAAATCTAGCTGTGTTTTATCTTGTACTCAACTTGCACTGTTGGGTGTAGGCCGCTCTCCCACTATATAGGATCCTCAAATCTAGCTGTGTTTTCTTGTACTCAATTTGAACTGTTAGGTGTAGGTGTCATGGCTCTTACCCCTGGCCCTCACTGGCAAGTCAGCCTTCCAGTTAGGGCCAGGTCAAAGGCCTTAAAACCTCATCCAAGACTCTCTTGGAGTCAGTCCTGGCGCCTTTGGCTCATAACCATCATGAAGACCAACATTAGAATGGGACTATTAACTTGGGACTATTTAACTTGGGGGAGTTCAGCCAACATGGAGGCACACACATAGCTCAGTTACAAGGAACTGAGCTATGCGGTCTAGTCTTTTGGGTGTGGCAGGCCTGGGACTACTTTACCTGGACTACTTTGGGTGTGACAGGCCTGGGATTATTTTACCTGGACTACTTTACCTGAGACTATTTAAACCACACCCAAACAGCAGAACATGCTTTGAGTTATTCTGCTGTGGGCAGCGTAACGCTCACCGTGTCCACCTCTTTGATGCCAGTTTACCTGAAACCAAGGACCTGCAGAGAGAGAAAGAACACTACAAAACTTACCTGGAACAGTATCCTGTTTTCAATCCATCGCCGACTTCAGTTCCACTCACTTGAAGGTACAAACTCCATCACCCGGCACCGCATGCATCCTGGAATACCATAACCTGGAAAGAGGAGAAAGAAAGACAGCATTAGTAAGCGTTTACTCAGGTTTCCTCTCAATCGAAGAAAGCCACACAATTCTTACCTGGGTAGTCCTCTCATGGTCAGTATCATCGCTGGAACATTACGGCGCTCGGCGAGGAACATCGTGACCTGCAAGGAGAGAAAAGACACGGGTTAGCAATATAAAAGGCGAAACAGCGCTGCACATCGCGCATTACTCACCGCACACCATAGCGCACACCGCGCTTTCGCCTACCAGCCCATGCTCATCTTGAAACTGCATGACAACACCAAAATACCTTTCCATACCGAAAAGGAAAGAAGCAAGACATTATTATTCGAACTAAGAGGAACACAAGAACTGCATATAAAGACTGTAAAGCAGCAAACCTACAGAGTCGCAGCAGGCCTGGATTCCCACAGGGGGGCTTGCACCGGTGAAATAACTTGGTAGCTGCTTGCCCCATCTACACGCCCCTGCCACGAAGAGCAGGATGGAGAATCCACCTTGTACAATATTAAGGTGAGGAGAACGCCCAAGGGGAGGAAGTAGTTGAGGCCAAGGGAGGTGGGAAAACATAAAGACAATCTGGTATTGAATCCAGCTCTCCTATATTGCAGACCCATCTTTAACCAGAGGCCTTACCAAGGGACCGGGAGAGGGTTCGAGAGTGCAAATCATCCAACCAGGGCTGGGTGGCGTCCCCGTGGATACCAGGTGAGCATAACAGAACGCGAAACCTCAATAATATTATCCACCTGGGCGTCATGGAGACTTCAGAGATTGACCAGTTAGCTCAGTTGTTGGGGCAGTTACGCGCTGAAGTACGTTCAGCCAGGCAAGAAACCAATGCTCTTTGGAGGGATTTGATTGTTACTAAGGATCGTACCGATGAAATAAGTAGACAATTGCTCCAATCACAGGCAGGACAGACCCCATTGCCTGGTAACATTCCGCCAGCACCTGTACCAACTTCTACCAATCCAGTACTAATAACCCTTCCTGGGGCAGTTCCTTTAGCTCCACCTGAACGATTTACAGGGGACCCCAAGAAGTATGCAACGTTCATGAACCAGTGTCGTCTTCATTTCCTTTGCAGACCTGGGGCTTTTCCTAACGACCAAGCGGGGGTTGCTTTTGTTTTGTCATATCTGAGCGGCAGTGCTGCGGATTGGTCGCTACCATTGGTAAGTCAGGATGACCCGTTATTACATGACTTTGGGGGTTTCCAGATGGAAATGGAAAAACTCTTTGCTCGTCATACCCAAGGCCAAGCATTAGACAACAAACTTTTGTCACTCCTTCAAGGAAGTCAAGACTTGCTTACATATATAGCAACATTTAACAGACTAGTCGTTGAAGCTGGGTGGCCTGAGGAAAAAGGGACCACACTATTTCATCGGGGTCTACGAGGGGAACTAAAGGATGTCCTTGCTCAAGTGGTTAACCCACCTTAAGACTGTGCAGAATTCCTCAACCTTGTGGTGCAATTAGATCACAGATTACAAGACCGAAAAGCGGACCGGATAAGGTTAGACACTCGAGCTGTGTATGTCCGGTCAAAGGATAATGTTCCACGTACATTGAGAAACATGGTAGAACCCAGGCAAATCGGAAGTGTACGGCCCCCTTTAACTAAAACTGAAAGAGACAAGAGAAGGCAACAGCAATTATGCTTATATTGCGGAAAATCAGGCCACTTCCTCAAAGAATGCCCAGTGAAACCACCAAGGAGAACTGTTGGAGCCACAGAGAAAGAAGATAATAACAATGAGTCAGAAAACTACCAAGCCCGGCAAGCGTAGAGGTCCGCTTGTCGAGCGAGAAGGATGAGCCACAGACCTCACACTTTGCATTACCAGTAATTTTGATCAATGACCAACAACCGTCTCGGATGCATGCTGTCGAAGCATACATAGACAGCGGAGCAGTTGGGAATTATGTAGACCAAGATCTGGCAGCAGAGATGGGGCTTCCCTTATGCTCTAAGTCCACTACTGAAAAAGTTACTACTGTTGATGGGACAGAAATATCTTCCGGACCAGCAACCCAATGTACAGCAGCACTAACCCTACTGTGCCAGGATGGACACCGAGAATCTATTGCATTTGATCTCATGAAAGCTCCTCAGTTTCGACTTATTTTAGGGATGCCATGGTTGGTAACTCACAACCCTCTAATAGATTGGCGTGCCAAGAAGTTGGCCTTTTCCGATGATTGTGCTCATACCTGTTATTACCACGAAAAGGGGAAAACAGACTTATGTACATCTGCTACTCCCATTACGGGGGTGATTGTACTAGGTGTGACTAGTACTCTACCAAATCAATACCAAGATTTTCAAGATGTGTTCCAGAAAGAACAAGCCAATACTCTACCACTGCACAGGCCCTACGATTGTCAGATCGATGTCATACCTGGTGCGCAAATCCCTTGTGGTCGAATCTATGCACTTACTGAACCAGAGAACCTCCATTTGAAATCTTATCTTGATCAGTACCTGGCAAATGGATTTATCCACCCATCTAAATCACCGGCAGCCAGTCCGTTATTCTTCGTACCAAAGAAGGAAGGAGATTTGAGGACTTGCTTCGACTATCACGCATTAAACCAGATCACAGTAAAAAAACGTTATCCACTGCCCCTTATTCCCGAATTATTGGATCAAGTCAAAGACGCCCAAATCTATACCAAACTGGACCTTAGAGGGCGTACCATCTTGTTTGAGTGAAGAAAGGAGACAAACGGAAAACCGCCTTTCGTACCAAATACGGCTTTTATGAATGCCAGGTAATGCCTTTCGGACTTTGCAACGCTCCCGCTGCATTCCAGTACTTTATGAATGCTGTTTTGCGGGAGTTCATCGACGTTTGCGCCCTGGTTTACATTGATGACATCTTAGTGTATTCTGCTACAAAAGAAGACCATGTCAGGCATGTCCGCTCCGTCCTTACTAAACTCTGCCAACATAAACTGTATGCTAAACTCGACAAATGCTCTTTTCATGTCACCGAAGTGGAGTTCCTAGGTTTTATCCTCACACCAAAAGGTATCAGAATGGATAGGCACAAGATAGATGACATTCTTAACTGGCCGTCAGCAACAGCAGCAGAACATTTACTCCAAGCCAAGAACAGACAATAGAAATTTGCTGACCAACATCGTAGTAAAGCCCCCGACTATCAAATTGGAGACAAGGTCTGGTTAGCATCAAAATATGTGCCCATAAAAGGGACTCAGACCTTTAGTCCCCGATATCTGGGACCTTATTCTATTGAATCCAAAATAAATCCAGTGGCAGTTAAATTAGCCCTACCACCCACTATGCAGATTCAACCTGTGTTTCACGTATCACTCCTGAAGCCGGTACAACTTGGTACTCGGGTTACAACACCACCAAAACCAGTATTAGTTGACGGAGAACCAGAGTTTGAACTAAAGGATATCCTAGACTCAAAATACACCAGATCCAAACTATACTGCTTAGTTGATTGGAAGGGATATGGCCCTCAAGACAGATCATAGGAACCTAGTTAATACATCCATGCACCTCGCTTAATTAAAAGGTTCCATCAGAATTACCCAGCCAAACCAGGACCAGGCAGAAGTGCCACCGTGAGAGGGGCCCTGGAGAGGAGTGCTGTCATGGCCCTTACCCCTGGCCCTCACTGGCAAGTCAGCCTTCCAGTTAGGGCCACGTCAAAGGCCTTAAAACCTCATCCAAACTCTCTTGGAGAGCAGGCTCATAACCATCATGAAGACCAACATTAGAATGGGACTATTTACTTGGGGCTATTTAACTTGGGGGGGGTTCAGCCAACATGGAGCACACACATAGCTCAGTTACAAGGAACTGAGCTATGCGGTCTAGTCTTTTGGGTGTGGCAGGCCTGGGACTATTTTACCTGGACTCCTTTACCTGAGACTATTTAAACCACACCCAAACAGCAGAACATGTTTCGCGTTATTCTGCTGTGAGCAGCGTAACCCTCACCGTGTCCAGTACTTTGATGCCAGCTTACCTGAAACCAAGGACCTGCAGAGAGAGAAAGAACACTATGAAACTTACCTGGAACAGTATCCTGTCTTCAATCCATCGCCGACTTCAGTTCCACTCACCTGAAGGTACGAACTCCATCATCCGGCACCGCATGCATCCTGGAATACCATAACCTGGAAAGAGGAGAAAGAAAGACAGCATTAGTAAGCGTTTACTCACGTTTCCTCCCGATCGAAGAAAGTCACACAATTCTTACCTGGGTAGTCCTCTCCTGGTCAGTATCATCGCTGGAACATTACGGTGCTCAGCGAGGAACATCGCGACCTGCAAGAAGAGAAAAGACACAGGTTAGCAATATAAAAGGCGAAACAGCACTGCACATCGTGCATTACTCACCGCACAGCATTGCGCACACCGCACTTTTGCCTACCGGCCCATGCTCATCTTCAAACTGCATGACAACACCAAAAATACCTTTCCATACCTAAAAGGAAAGAAGCAAGACATTATTATTCAAACTAAGATGAACACAAGAACTGCATATAAAGACTGTAAAGCAGCAAACCTACGGAGTCGCAGCAGGCCTGGATTCCCACAGTAGGGCTTGCACCAGTGAAGTGACTTGGTACCTGCTCGCCCCCCACATCTACGCGCCCCTGCCACCAGGAGCAGGACGGAGAATCCACCTTTTACAATACTAAGGTGAGGAGAAGGCCCAAGGGGAGGAAGGAGTTGAAGCCAAGGGAGGTGGGAAAATATAAAGACAATCTGGTATTGAATCCAGCTCTCCTATATTGCAGACCCATCTTTAACCAGAGGCCTTACCAAGGGACCGTGAGAGGGTTCGAGAGTGCAAATCATCCAACCAGGGCTGGGTGGCTCTCAGGCTCGCCGTCGGAAAGCACCTCCCCCGACTCCTCACCTGTGTCGGCGGAGGTTGTAGCGGTCCTGTGTCTTCGACGATAGTCCTTCTTATCATGTAGATACGGTCTAGCCCGGGAGCTCGCCAGTGTGAACACTTCTAGATAAGTACTCTGGTGGCGAGACTGCCGCAATAGACAAAAAGGGGAAAAAGCCGAAAAGGCATAAAAAACCCCTGAAGGTCTTCGTCGTGGATGGAAGGAGAACTCTGGGTGGTTACTTCAGTAGAAATGACCCCGATGACTGGCAATAATCCGAAAAGGTCAGCAAGGTAGGAAGATCCAATGAGAGACCGTAACAACAAGGTGAGTGGTAACTCCAAAACAGGATACAAGAATCCAGCGAAGGAATTGTCGTGCACAGAAAAGCGGCAGAAAGGAGGAGAAGGGGAACGGCAGAAGGGAGAGAAAGGCAGAGGCTGCCAAGCGAGGAGAAAAAGGGAAGAAAAAAAAAACAAGGACGCGACGAAAAGGTGCGTAGAAAGGAGGAGCAGAGAAACCAAGTGGCAAGAAGAGGACAGAATGGTCTCACCTGAGCCAAGTGGAAATGATACAGAGCGTAGCACCCAAAGCACAGATTGTAAGGGGTTGAAACGCGCCGAGCGCCGGTTCCGACTGGAGATAACTCGGACTGGCGGCGGCCATGTTGGAAATCATCCAGACCGCAACTGCACGTTCAAGGGATACATGGAGGCTCAACAATGGCGTCTCAAGCGAACTCTATTCCATAGTCCCCAAGACCGGTGGGCCGTGACAGTGGTGTCCCCGTGGATACCAGGTGAGCGTAACAGTAGGCCTCTTTCCCACTGTACAGGATCCTCAAATCGGGCTGTGTTTTCTTATACTCAATTTCACTGTTAGGTTTAGGCCTCTCTTCCACTATACGGGACCCTCAAGTCTAGCTGTGTTTTATCTTGTACTCAATTTGCACTGTTGGGTGTAGGCCTCTCTCCCACTATACAGGATCCTGAAATCTAGCTGTATTTCCTTGTTCTCAATTTGCACTGTTAGGTGTCAGCCTTTTTCCCACTATTCAGGACCCTCAAATCTAGCTGTGTTTTCTTGTACTCAATTTGCACTGTTAGGTGTGGGCCTCTCTCCCACTATACAGGACCCTCAAATCTAGCTGTGTTTTCTTGTACTCAATTTGCACTGTTAGGTGTAGGCCGCTCTCCCACTTTACAGGACCCTCAAATCTAGCTGTGTTTTTATCTTGTAGTCAATTTGCACTGTTAGGTGTAGGCCTCTCTTCCACTATACAGGACCCTCAAATCTAGCAACGTTTTCTTGTACTCAATTTGCACTGTTAGGTGTAGGCTGCTCTCCCACTGTACAGGAACTTCAAATCTAGCTGTGTTTCTATCTTGTAGTCAATTTGCACTGTTAGGTGTAGGCCTATCTCCCACTATACAGAACCCTCAAATCTAGCTCTATTTTCCTGTACTCAATTTGCACTGCTAGGTATAGGCCTCTCTCCCACTATACAGGACCCTCAAATCTAGCTGTGTTTTCTTGTACTCAATTAGCACTGTTAGATGTCGGCCACTCTCCCACTGTACAGGACTCTCAAATCTAGTTGTGTTTTCATCTTGTAGTCAATTTGCACTATTAGGTGTAGACCTCTTAGTTTCTCCCACTATACATGACCCTCAAATCTAGCTGTGTTTTCTTGTAATCAATTTGCACTGTTAGGTGTAGGCCTCTCTCCCACTATACAGGACCCTCAAATCTAGCTGTGTTTTCTTGCACTTATTTTTCACTGTTAGGTGTAGGCCGCTCTCCCACTGCACAGGACCCTCAAATCTAGCTGTGTTTTTATCTTGTAGTCGATTTGCACTGTTAGGTGTAGGCCTCTCTTCCACTATACAGGACCCTCAAATCTAGCTGTGTTTTCTTGTACTCAATTTGCACTGTTGGGTGTAGGCCGCTCTTCCACTGTACAGGAACTTCAAATCTAGCTGTGTTTTTATCTTGTAGTCAATTTGCACTGTTAGGTGTAAGCCGCTCTCCCACTGTACAGGACCGTCAAATCTAGCTGTATTTTCGGGTACTCAATTTGCACTATTAGGTGTAGGCCGCTCTCCCACTGTACAGGACCCTCAAATCTAGCTGTGTTTGTATCTTGTACTCAATTTGCGCTGTTAGGTGTAGGCTTCTCTCCCACTATACAGGACCCTCAAATCTAGCTGTGTTTTATCTTGTACTCAATTTGCACTGTTAGGTGTAGGTCTCTCTCCCACTATACAGGACTCTCAAATCTAACTGTGTTTTCGGGTACTCAAGTTGCACTGTTAGGTGCAGGCCGCTCTCCCACTGTACAGGACCCTCAAATCTAGCTGTGTTTTTATCTTGTAGTCAATTTGTACTGTCAGGTGTAGGCCTCTCTCCCACTATACAGGACCTTCAAATCTAGCTGTGTTTTCTTCTACTCAATGTGCACTGTTAGGTGTAGGCCTCTCTCCCACTATACAGGACCCTCAAATCTAGCTGTGTTTTATCTTGTACTCAATGTGCACTGTTAGGTGTAGGCCTCTCTTCCACTGTACAGGACTCAAATCTAGCTGTGTTTTCTTGTACTCAATTTGAACTGTTAGGTGTAGGCATCTCTCCCACTGTACAGGACCCTCAAATCTAGCTGTGTTTTTATCTTGTACTCAATTTGCACTGTTAGGTGTAGGCCTCTCTCCCACTATACGAATCCTCAAATCTAGCTGTTTTCTTGTACTCAATTTGCACTGTTAGGTGTAGGCATCTCTCCCACTGTACAGGACCCTCACATCTAGCTGTGTTTTTATCTTGTACTCAATTTGCAGTGTTAGGTGTAGGCCACTCTCCCACTGTACAGGACTCTCAAATCTAGTTGTGTTTTTTTCTTGTACTCAATGTGCACTGTTAGGTGTAGGCCTCTCTTCCACTGTACAGGACTCTCAAATCTAGCTGTTTTCTTGTACTCAATTTGCACTGTTAGGTGTAGGCATCTCTCCCACTGTACAGGACCCTCACATCTAGCTGTGTTTTTATCTTGTACTCAATTTGCAGTGTTAGGTGTAGGCCACTCTCCCACTGTACAGGACTCTCAAATCTAGTTGTGTTTTTATCTTGTAGTCAATTTGCACTGTTAGGTGTAGGCCTCTTAGTCTCTCCCACTATACATGACCCTCAAATCTAGCTGTGTTTTCTTGTAATCAATTTGCACTGTTAGGTGTAGGCCTCTCTCCCACTATACAGGACCCTCAAATCTAGCTGTGTTTTCTTATACTCACTTTGCACTGTTAGGTGTAGGCCGCTCTCCCACTGCACAGGACCCTCAAATCTAGCTGTGTTTTTATCTTGTAGTCGATTTGCACTGTTAAGTGTAGGCCTCTCTCCCACTATACAGGACCCCCAAATCTAGCTGTGTTTTCTTGTACTCAATTTACACTGTTAGGTGTAGGCCTCTCTTCCACTATACAGGACCCTCAAATCTAGCTGTGTTTTCTTGTACTCAATTTGCACTGTTAGGTGTAGGCCTCTCTTCCACTATACAGGACCCTCAAATCTAGCTGTGTTTTCTTGTACTCAATTTGCACTGTTAGGTGTAGGCCTCTCTTCCACTATACAGGACCCTCAAATCTAGCTGTGTTTTCTTGTACTCAATTTGCACTGTTAGGTGTAGGTCTCTCTCCCACTATACGGGACTCTCAAATCTAGCTGTGTTTTCTTGTACTCAAGTTTCACTGTTAGGTGTAGGCCGCTCTCCCACTGTACAGCACCCTCAAATCTAGCTGTGTTTTTATCTTGTAGTCAATTTGTACTGTTAGGTGTAGGCCTCTCTCCCACTATACAGGACCCTCACATATAGCTGTGTTTTTATCTTGTAGTCAATTTGCACTGTTAAGTGTAGGCCTCTCTCCCACTATACAGGACCCCCAAATCTAGTTGTATTTTCTTGTACTCGATTTGAGTTGTTAGGTGTAGGCCTCTCTCCCACTGTACAGGACCCTCAAATGTAGCTGTGTTTTATCTTGTACTCAATTTGCACTGTCAGGTGTAGGCCTCTCTCCCACTATACAGGACCTTCAAATCTAGCTGTGTTTTCTTGTACTCAATTTGCACTGTTAGGTGTAGGCCTCTCTCTCCCTATACAGGATCCTCAAATAAAGCTGTGTTTTATCTTGTACTCAATGTGCACTGTTAGGTGTAGGCCTCTCTTCCAATGTACAGGACTCTCAAATCTAGCTGTCTTTTCTTGTACTCAATTTGAACTGTTAGTTGTAGGCATCTCTCCCACTGTACAGGACCCTCAAATCTAGCTGTGTTTTTATCTTGTACTCAATTTGCACTGTTAGGTGTAGGCCTCTCTCCCACGATACGGACCCTCAAATCTAGCTGTGTTTTCTTGTACTCAATGTGCACTGTTAGGTGTAGGCCTCTCTTCCACTGTACAGGACTCTCAAATCTAGCTGTATTTTCTTGTACTCAATTTGCACTGTTAGGTGTAGGCATCTCTCCCACTGTACAGGACTCTCAAATATAGCTGTGTTTTTATCTTGTACTCAATTTGCACTGTTAAGCGTAGACCTCTCTCCCACTGTACAGGACCCTCCAATCTAGCTGTGTTTTATCTTGTAGTCAATTTTCACATTTAGGTGTAGGCATCTCTCCCACTGTACATGACTCTCAGATCTAGCCGGGATGTAGACCCCAGTCCCCCCTCTCCAACCCACCCCGATCCCCATCCTCCCCTAAAAAAACAGCCCCACCCACATTGCGCACCCCTCACGGCGTATAGCCCACGCTCTAGAACTCACCTTCACAAGCCCACACTTTCCTTCTGCCTTGATCACAACCCACGCCACCTCCCCTCATACATCAATACACCCTAATGCCACCCGCCCACTCTCCTACCATCACCCCACTTGCAACCTTAAAATCAGAGGTGCACTCTGGTGCGGCAACCACCTGCCTCCTCCGGCGCCAACTGCCCATCCGCTTCCCACCCTAACACATCGACTTCCACCCTCCCCAGGACATTTGTTGAGAACACAATGATACCCCCACCCATACACGAAGCCCCTCATCGAACTCCCAAGCAGGGGAGCCCTCTGGTGCTCCAAACAGTGTAAATCCAACTCTTCTTCTACTCCATCCTTACACTCTCCAAGGAACTCCTCCCTCTCCCTCCCGCCCTTCCTTTGCCCTCAGTCCCTCTCCCTTAGCCCACCTAGGAACTCACCCCCCTCTCGCCCATCCTCCCTTGCCACCATCCCTTGCCACCATCGCCCTCCCCCTTGACCCCTACTCGACCCCAGCCAACATATCTCACCCTTCATATCCCTTCTCCACTCTGAAAGCTGCGCTCCTCGCCCTGGCTAGACTGGTAGCTTCATCGCCCTCCCCCTCCGATACCCAACCCCCTAACCTCTTCACCTGTCACTCATAACCCACAGGCACCCTGCCCCTCCCGTAGCCCTCCTCCTGTCTCACCCACCCTGAATGCTCCACCCTCTACCACCACCCTACCAAGCACCCACTCTCCTCATGCTAACACTCCAACCTCTACGAAGACTACTTCCCATCACAAAGTCACCTGCATCCTTTTTAATGCACGCTCCGTAGCAAGTAACAGACACAGCATCTTTGACCTATCCTCCGGCAAGCCTGACCTAGTCTTTATCGCCGAAACCTGATTCTCTGAAGACTTTGCCCCTGTTGCACATGAAGCCTTCCCCCCACTAATTACTCGCTCATCGCCCACAACAGACCCACCAGTGGAGGTGGAGTAGCAGTCCTCTTCAGGTCTCCTTTCTCCGTCTCACTCGTTGAATCCCAGGCCTGCATTCCCTCCTTTAAATCCCTTCTAGTTAAACTCTTGCTAACACCGAGTTTCTCCCACAGCTTCCTACTTATCTACATATCCCCCGGTTATGACAGGCATTTTGCCAACAACCTCTGTGATTCAATAGCTACCATTCAAATAAATCACCCATCTCTCACACTTCTAGGAGACTTCAGTATCTGGTTCGATATTCCCAACAACCCCATGACTCATCTGCTGGTTGACAGTCTTGACGCACTCAACCTCTCCCAACATACGACTGGGCCAACCCACTCAGGAGGGCACACTCTTGATGCAATCTTCAGCTCCCATGACCGGGTTTATATATCCTGTCCCAAACCACTCATCTGGACCGACCACTATGCCATCCCCTTCTCTATCAACACCCCTGGCCCCCCTCCTACAGCTCCCCCCAAACTCCCCTGCATGTCAGATGCTGGAACAAAGTCAAGATCCTTCCCGACCTAGCCGAAGCCTTACTTCTTCGTCCCCTTGCAACACCCCCGATAGAGCCTTAACCATCGACTCCTTTGACTCTTGGCTTAATGACTCACTAATTCCTCTTAACTCCTTGCGTCCCGACTCCTCACGCAATGGACCATCCCCCAAATGGTTCACGTGCCACGTGAGGAACACCAAAAAACATAACTCTCTTGAACACAAATGGCGAGCATCTAAAACTGATCTCAGCAGATTCATGTTCGCCCTGCACCACCGTACCTACAAAGCTGACATCCGAAAGGCCCAAAAAGCCTATAAAAATAATCGAATTCTCAACTGTGGCAACCGCAGCAAAAAACTCCACATGATCATATCAGAATTCATATCAGAATTCGGCAAACCCACTTGCTCCTCTACCCAATCCACCCCATCTCAATCACTTTGTGATTCCCTCTCCCTACAATTCTACACTACCGCTCTTGACAGGACAACCTCCCTTAACAACAAACTGTCCCTCCTCTCGCCCCTCCCAACCCCGACCCCCCCCTCGACCTCATTCCCCCAACACCAAATCCTCCTACCTTCGACTCCTTGAAGCCCATCTCCAGAGACGAGTTTCTAGACCTACTATCTGCCAGCAAACCGTCCGGGCCCACCCTCGACCCCAGCCATGCTTCTGTCCTGAAAGAACTTTTCTCGTCTACCTGCGCAGGAGAACATGCGAGAGCCATACTAAATGATTCCCTCACCTCTGGCATTTTCCCCGATGCCTTCAAAATTTTGCATGTCAAGCCTCTTCTTAAAAAGGCATCCCTCGACCCCCTTGACCCCAAAAACTACAGACCCATCTCGAACACCAGATTTCTTGCAAAACTCATCGACTGAACAGCATACTCCCAGCTCAACACCTTTGTAGAATTCAACGGTCTCCTCAACCCTGCACAATCAGGCTTCAGACCACGGCATGGAACTGAAACCACTCTGATCTCGATCTGGGATGATCTCAAGGTCACTGCAGACACTCAATCCTCCCTGACTGCCTCCACTCCCTAGGAATCTGTGGCACTGCTCTCAAGTGGATCTCCTCCTTCCTCAGCAACAGGAAACAAATAACCCTCCTCTCCCCTTTTGTCTCAGCTGTTCGCTCAGTGAACACTGGAGTCCCGCAAGGCACATGCCCATCTGCTCTCCTGTTCAACCTCTATACGACCACCCTTCCTGGAATCATCCGCTTGCATAACATCTCATGCTACAACTACGCTGACGATACTCAAATCATCCTAAGCATCCCCAGATCTGGCACCTACCCCCACCTTGATCTTGAAACATATCTTCGCAATATTGATCAATGGATGACAATAACCCACCTCCTCTTGAACCCCAATAAAACCGAAATCATGGTGTGCAGCAACACTGCCCTTCTACCTCATACGCTCCCATGGCCTCCGACCCCACCTCCCTCACCCCTCCGACAGAGTAAAAACACTTAGGCTGCACTATGGACTCTGGCCTGACCCTCTACCGCCAGATCAACAATGTGTCCGAATGTTGTAACTACCATCTCAAACTTCTCAGACGCATCTTTCCCTACCTCTCCTTCCCGAGCAGACGTGCCGCAGTTATGTCAATTGTGATGTTGAGACTGGACTATGCCAACTCCCTATACCTTGGAGCCCCTGCAAACCATCTTAAACTCCAAAGAGCCCAAAACGCTGCTGCAAAACTGCGCCTTGCCCTGGGTCCGAGAGACTACATCTCTCCAGCTCTCCAAACCCTCCACTGGCTCCCAGTCGGACGAAGGGCCACCTTCAAGACCCTATGCATCACTCACTGTGCAGTGCACAAGTCCGGCCCATTATACCTCTGAGAAAAGATAAAACCATACCTCCCATTCCGCACCCTAAGATCAAGCACTGCCCTCCTTCCTGTGGCTCGTACCTCTAACTCTGTCAGGATCGGAGGATACGCCTTCTCAACCTTGGCTCCGACTCTGTGGAACTTGCTTCCCCCTCATTTCCGACACACCCAAGACTATATGGCATTCCGCAAAGCTCTAAAAACATGGCTCTTTCCATAATACCAACCATGACCTTCTGAAGCGATTGAAGCGATTGAACCCTAACAATCCGATGACTAATGCTCAATGAGATCCCCAACAATGTCATCACTGAATACGCACATTAATTTGCTATTAAGCAACCGCGTGCCTGACACGCATGATATTGATTGCCTAGACCATAACTCTGCGCCATCTCTCTCCTTACCGGTATTCACATTTCCATGCCAGTATCCTTGCTGCCTTTTTCACCAAACAAGGCCCACAACAATGGCCTCTGTCTGTTTCTGGTCCGCTTGAGGTTCACATCCTGCCCCCGCGTTGTCACTATGAACCCCTGCGCTGTGTGTCCCCAGCCCCCTCTGATGTCGCTATATGCACCCCCAACCCCTCCGGTCCCTGTGTTGTCACTGCATGCCCCCCAGCCCCCAACCCCCATCTGGTCCCCATGATGTCGCTATGTGCCCCAGCCCCCTCTGGTCCCCGTGTTGTCGCTGTGTACCCCCAGCCCCTCTGGTCACCTGTGTTGTTACTGTGTACCCTCAGCCCCTCTGATCCCCTGTGTTGTCACTGTGTGCCCCAATCCCCTCTGGTCCCTGTAATGTCGCTGTGTGCCCCAGGCCCACTGGTTCCTGTGTTGTTGCAGTGTGTCCGCAGCCCCCCTCCCCCTTTGATGTCGCTGTATGCCCCAGCCCCCTCACATCCTCCGTGATGTCACTGTGTGCCCCCAGCCCCCTCCGGTTCCAGCGGGGCTGGAGGACCAAAATCATTCAAGATGGTCCACATAATAGGGCTGCCATTTTAAAGCACTTTTCTGTTCACCAAAATCCCCAAGAGGCTCGCAAGGCAGCCTACAATTTGCAATGTGGGGAGGATCAGGCCCCACAAGAATTTGTGCAGGAGTTGAAGCGTGCCTTTGCGCAGACTACCAAAAAGGTGCACACGGACAGTAAAGAATTTGTAAATACGTTTTTCCATGCCTTACCCAAATACATCATGACCCAGCTAGTGAGAGATTTTCATGAGAAAAGGTCACTAGACTGGGTCATTGAACAGGCCACCCCGAATCTATGAGGTGCAGAAGCCCATGGAAAATAAAAGTAATGCTCAGAAAAAACCCCAAACCGACCAGCACCCCTGCTGCTGCCAAGGTGGCAGAGGTAAAGGTTGCCCCAATTTTGGATTTGGAGATGGGGGGCCTAAAAACTTGCCTGCACAGAATAATTCCAAGCCCAGAAGGCCCTCGGGCCGGTCACAGACAGGGAGTCAAGAAGGTGGTCCCACAAATGGGGTCCCTCACTCCCCTGACAATGTAAGTCCCCGCTACAAGGGAAACAGACCCATCCTGGGTTATGTGTGGACTCCTCCAGCCCAAGGGTGGGGATCCAACCAAGCACCTAACCCAGGGAACTTCCCTCCTAACTTCCCCCAGGACGGCAGAAATTCACCAAACCCTGGGCAGAACGTTTTCCCCAGGTATCCACCCAACTTCCAACCCTAAAATCATCCATCCTTCTTTCCCCACTTCCCTGAGCCCAAACCACCTAATCCGGGATAGGGGAGGCCAAGGGTGGACGGGTACCCAAATCTTCCCAACCCGGGGTACTACCAGAGAAGGTATGCCTACCCTTCCCGGGATCAGCCCAGGGGAGAAAAGAGAATCCCGTATCAGCCTGAGCGGGTTTCCCAGTTAGAGCGCCAGGTCCAAAATATGGCACAGGATCTGGGTCGCATGCTGAGGGCTCAGCAGAACCCTCAGATGAGCATGCCGGCACAGAATGCCCCAAACTCTGGACCTGACGGGGGCAGCACCCCGTCAACCCACCGGTTCTCAGGGAGGAGGCACAAGGGGAAGGGGGGTGTAAAGCCTTGGAGGAAGCTTCCTTCCCCACTTTTAAACAGCCCCTGGAAACCCAGGAACCGGAAACAAAAACCCCTACCCCTGAAAGTCTGCCACCGAAGGAGCAGAGAGGAGGTAGGAGAAACAAAGGACCCAAACAGACCACTTTGAGGAGGAGGTACCGATCTTCCAATTTGAAGGAGAGGGATCCTCAGAGGATCCGGGGAAAAGAATCTTCTCCTTCAGAGATGGGGGAACTCCTCCCAAAGAAAAATGGGTCCCAACATATTCAAATCCAGACTGGGTAGATGTGGGGACTGAGCTAGCGCTGCCCATCATCCCATCCCAGAACCAACAACATCAAAATCCCCTGGTTCAAACCCATCCTGGTGACTGCCTCCAAAAAGGTGGGGCGGCCCAGAACCGTAACCAGGGGAACCCAAAACTTCTCCTATCTCTAGTTGCCAACTTTTTCTTTCAGATTCCCAAGACTCCCCACAGAATTCTGCCCAAATCTCTTCTCTCTCCATGTCCAAAACCAGAAAATTAGCCCACCAGTTGTCCAAAAATGGGCATTATCTGTGCCCCCTTGCGGAGAAGGAGGGAAGATACAATGCCCTGGTACAAGTACAGGGGCAGGGGACAATTTTGGCACTGGTGGACACTGGATCCCAAGCTACCCTTCTGTCAAGAAAGGCCTTTGATTAACTAAATTCAGGAAGAGGGGAGAATTACCAAATCCCTCTCACCTCTCTTCCTGGACTACTTCAGAACTTTGACAGGAAGGAAATTCCCGTTGAGGGGACTGCGGATTTGGAGATTTAAACTGGGCGACACAAGGTGAAACACCCGGTCATAGTAGTGACTCCAGAGGGCACCCCTTGTTTACTAGGGAATGACCTCCTGAGAAGGTTGTCACTCCTAATAGATTGCTTAAACAAAGTCCTCTGGACCCAGACTAGCCGACCAATAAAATTAAAACAGAGTGTCAACCATGTTAGTTTAAACGGCACATGCCACATGGTTGGACAAAAATCTGACCAAGTAGAATTTCACTTCCAGAACAACCAAATTCCAGACGTGACAGTAATAGCAGTAGGACAACAGACTGGTGATGGGGGGTCCTCTCTATTTCTGAAAATCAACCTTCCTTCCAGTTTCAGGTGGTATTCCACACTGGAAGGAAACACTCTGAAATTCTTTACCAATCCACAATCAGACATTCCCACGTCTATAGCCCAGAAAGATGTGAAATCAGCTCAGAGCCTGGCTGATATTCAGCAAATTGGAGAGCAGTTGTTCATCCCTGTTCAGCTAAATGAAGGGAAGGACTCTGTTCTCGACCGAGTGTGTGTGAACAACGGGAAGAGCTTCATCAGCGAAGCCATGTTCCGCCAACTCCCAAAAGATCCTGCCATTCCCACATTCAAACTGACAGACAAATGGGAAATGGATCTGGAAGCACCCAACTCCAAACATCTCCTGCCAAGCAGGTGTATGCTCAAAATCTCCATTGGCAACAAGAGCATAGTCCATAATTGTTGGGTTGTGTGAGACGTCAATGCCGCCTTTTACTTAGGCAGTGACATCCTCAATCGCTTTGCTATTAGTTTGGACCTAATAAACTTCAAAGCTTGGTCCCGATTAGCGGATAATCCCATGGGCTCTGATGACCAAGAGAAAGCATTTAGGTCAGCTCAACTGCTGCCTTATGAAGTTGAAATTGGAGAGGAAGTCACTGTCGTGATATACAAAGTGCTAATTTGCTAATTAGGGCTTTAGATGACAGCATTAGCCGCTGAAAGCCAATAGTTTATTCAAAGTATGTGCTACATGCTGAAAGTAATGCTGACAGTAATCTGTGGTAGCGCCTCCATTACGCTCTAGTGAGCTACAAGGAATATGCAGGCCTAGTAGGGGTGGTAGGTCCCATTATGCATTGTACATAGACAGGCAGGGTGGAGGCCCCAGTTCTGTAGCTAATAGAGACATTATTGGAGGTTTTGGAGCATTATAGCACCTATATAGCGCTTAGATCTTTGAAGCGCTATGGGCACTAAGCTATGAGTGCAGGCCTGGCATAGCGTGCTCACATGGGGTTAATTCATCTCGGCTTCTGTTAGAATATTCTGCTTTTCTAACTGTAGCCCTGCATGGCTTCGTAAACAAATCCTGTTTCCCTGAGAAGGCCTGGTACGGCCTTGCCCACGCGCTGATAAGGACATTCCAGTGCTTTCGCGGAGAGGGCTCCAAGGGAGGGGTAGGAGCGAGCAGGGATCATCTCAGAGAGAGTTGGGTTTTTCCATGAGCAAGCCTATATTTTGCACAGGGAAAGTTCTGGAACTGTGCGTCATGGTGACTGACAGCACGAGATTACAAAAATGTATGCCCACATGAATCAGGTGGGAGATCGATCCATGCACTTGGTTCGAGAAAGATTGAGTGTCCGGAACCTGATGCTCTGTCGGCACCCTGCAGCGCTGTCATCTGAGCGGGGCTGGTAACAGCTAGCTTATGAGGGCCAGAGTCTCCCAGCGCTGATTGAAGGGGCGTAAGACTGTGTTTCTCTATGTTCCTCTAAGTTGTGTAGTTTTCTCTATACTTTGTAATCTTCTCTAACTGGAATTCCAAAGTGCTGCTAAATTTATTGTTTATGCTTCTTGTCTAATAAATGCTAAACACTTTGAAGGTGTCATTTTTCACTAGCATGAGATCACTGCTCAGCACGATAGAACATGTATTTTGGGGTGAATTGGGTAATTCATGCCAACAAGGGCTGGTCCTGAGGGTGATTTTACCCTTTTCAAGACATTTGGTGGCAAGCTTTGGTGGGATCGTGCAGAGCAGTGCCTTGCTATGAAATGACAAATTGTGTGAGAGAACACAGTGCAGAGTGAGGAGCAGGCTGTCGCATTTCCTTGGTCGTCTCACTGCAGCTCTGAGACAGCCAATAGACAGCACTTTTGTGTCGGCCTGCTGCGGCCGATAGTTTGTGTGGTTAAGACTTTCCCCTTCGGTAAATCAGTCGTGGCTGACTTACTGCTTGGGAATGAAGCCAAGGAGCAGAAGGCGATGAACAAGCGGGAAATGGCTATGTTCAAAGCGCTCCGATGAATGGTGAAGAAAGATTTATGTTCAATTAGGAAAGAATTTTTTCATGCGGTTACCCTTGACAAAGTTCTTATTTGGATTGCAAAGTGAGACGAAAGTTCTTGCTCTATTTTGGCATGAGGGCAGAGAAAGGAAAAAAAGTTGCAAGGATTTGACATAAAAATTGTGAATAGTGATTTAAACATTGAGATCCAGCCCCAGTGTGCTAGCGAGTGGGGGGCGTTAATGTAAGCAGGCAAAGGTGCGCCTTTCTTATAATGTATGCTTTTTGAAGTGTTGACATTCCTGAAGATAACGTGGGAATGAGCCGAGTTTAGGAGAAAGAGTAACATCTGTGTTGAAAGCCTAAAGGGTTTGTTTTTTGGCAAATGGAAATTCCATGTGCTGGTGGTGCATTCTGTTTAAGGAAACACACTAAAATGGCTACATTGCATTTTAGCTGTGCCATGCTTACAATGGGTGAGAGACTCACTTGAAAAAGAAAGTGAGTGAATTGTATTTGGATTTTCGATTTTTCTTTATTGATTTGGAATTGCAGAATCAGTTTGCAATGGTTTGGGGGAAAAGACAATTTATATTTTCTAAATTGCCCCTAAATTGCCCCTAGAGTATGTGACTGTTCCCACGCTATGCCATGGATTAAAGTACTGTTGCTATTAAGTGATGTATGTTTTGGAAATAGTGACCTGTTGACTGCGATACATGGTGAAAAAGTTGTTGACAAATTAACAGCCCACAAGCAATACAGAGGGTGGGTTATTCATGCATAATTCGTTCAGGGAGCTGCACTAAAAATGACACTAAATGCACTATGGTTTGGCGCTGTAAAGGAAATAATTGGTTTTAGTTTGGCAATGGTACAACAGAATGAAAAATCTGTGTGTGATAAGACAGCACAAAGATTCAGTGGGTTGCGGGTTCTTTTGAAAGATCGCACATTGCATTGGAGTGAGCTTGTGAAGCCAAACTACAAAGTCACCAGAAAGAACCATGATTTTACATGGGACATTGATCAGCAGCCTGTCTTTAAACAGGCTAAAAGACGCTTTGCAGATTTGCAGAATTACATCGAGTTGAATCTGATGACAAGAAAAAATGCCTCTTTTGAAAATGAGAGTTTGTGTCGGCTTGCTGTGCAGAGCTTGTGGCTTGAAGATATGAATTGCAAGGACATTCCTGTCATGGGCTGCGTGAAATGGCTATGAGAGGAAGAAGTGAGAAAAGCAAAGAATGCTGCGCTGCTGTTCCGTAAAATGGTGTTTACAGAAGCTGGCAGATATGGGAGTTGTTTTTTTGAGTTGCTGAAGCAGCGCAGAAAACAGTTAATCTGGATCAACTGTCTGAAACGAGTGCCTTCCATTGAAGCCGCCCCGGCTTATGAGTTATAGGCAAAGAGACAAGCTTGCCGTGTGTGTATGGCACTGCCATGTGCACAGGAAAGATAAACAACGACATTCCTGCATTCCATCCCCTGTGAGAGACACTGTCAGTGTGAGTAAAGAAAGAGGTGGGGGTGCAAAGCCAGAATGCTGAAACTGAACTGAAGGCAATAATTGCCGTGAGCGAGGAGATGTAAAAGAGCGCAATCTACCTTACACATGCTGACGTACGCATGCTTTCTGACACTGGCATGCAATAACAGAGCTGATCAGAAGTAAGGAATTTGCCCAGTATCAACACCGGAAGAAAAAGAAATGCTGCATGCAGATGGCAGGCTCGGCACATCGCGCATTTGAACATTTGGGGAAACTGTGCACCTGTGAATGGGCTAAGAAAAAACAGCTGCCCATTTCAAGAGACATTGCCGTGCAAGCTGCATCCCCGTGCCCCATGTGATGTGAACTGAAGTAAAGCGCTGTGCACTGGAGAAGAAACCTCTAGGCACTTTGAGAAGTGAAAATACACAGCTGGCAAAATTCAAGCTACATTGCCAGGGCTGGAGAAACTGACAAAGACATTATGGCGTTCCAGATGGAAGTAAAACTGACAAAGGTAGCCGTTTTGCAAGAAACAACATGCAGAGCGGGGCTTTGGAGTATAACATGAACACTGCACAATAGCCATGATCCAGAAGCCTCACGGCTTAGTGCATGAATGAATGATTTGTTGAAGCAAATAAAGAAACTGACTTAGACTATCGCTCTCAAAGGGGTGGACCAAGAAATCAGCAGACACCCTTTGGGAAACTGACAAGTGGAAAACCAGAGGCTTTGAAGACACTAGCTGTATGGAGAAAAATAAACAAAGCTGCTTGGGCAACTGCAGGTGGTATTGGACTGAAGGACTTTACCTTTGAAAAATTGAGTGATGCCAGCAGGGCAACCTAAATCAAGATCATGAAACACTGGAAGCAACTTGGTGCCTGGCATTCGTGATCGCTTTGGTGACAAAGAAAAGCATTGGTCCATTGAGAAGTGCAACCTGGGTACTTATTATATGGCTTTTGTAAAATCACAGATCAGTCTAAAGTACCATTGACCAACTATGATCGCATTGCACACATGAGTTTGCAATTAGGCAGTTACACCCTGTATGGTTGAGTGTAAATAATCCCCCAGTAACACAAAGAAGGGTGACCAATAATTGTGGTAGCAATGATAAAGTGTGTAGTTACCTGATGAGACTTCTTAAGGCGGGGGTGGTGTTAAGGGAAGGGGTGGATAACGCTGATATTGTAGTTTTGATGACATCCTAACGTGGATAACAATGATATTGTACTTTGTGAAATTCTAACATTTCTGTTTGTATTTTGCCTAGGCAAAATAAACCAAGACAATTGCGTGCCATGATTGGGGTAGACGTGTGCAATTTGCGGGTGACACTGATCAGTCAAGCAGACGCATTCTCAGAGAAAGCGTGTCACTGCGAGATGCTATGTCAACTTTGAACGTGTCCTGCACCGCACTCAATGCTGCTAACGTGCGTGACGAGTGAGGACATTTGTTCTGCAACCTGTGAGAAGTGTCCAACAGAGTAATAACTTTTGCTGAACTGGCACGGTGCGGACTTGGCATATTGTCAAACATTTGATGCTGCACATTCAAATGACTCAGTTGAAGGTTTTAAATAACCCATTTGATATGTTTTGCCTTTCTTGTTTAAAGGACTGTGGACAATGGGTTGTGGACTGTGACATTATGCACCACAAACTGCTGTGGGAAACAGCAGTTGAAAAAAAAACAAATGGTTTTTGATTGCATTTTGAGATGAATTCGTAAAAAACTAAATGTTTTGCTCTTCCAACTTAATTGCTTTAACCAGAGATGTTTTGCCCTTTCTAAAACTACTACGTTTCACGTAGCCAGGAAAATGATTTATGAATTGTTAGGGCAGCAGGGTTATGCAGGCAGGAGCGTAATATCTTTTGAGATAAAATGAGTGCGCACACCAAAGTTAGCTGTGCATAGGTCAAGGTTCTTAATTTGAAGAAATGCTGCCGAGTATATGAGCTCTAATTTGAGATGGTAACCTTTGAAACACTGGATACTTTTACAGCCAGCCGTAAGGCGGGTAAATGAAACCATGACTGACTTGATACTTGATTTTATGACACAGTGTGTGCACACGGTTTTTGTTAAACCAACCAGTTTCATGTTTCTGTGGGGACGGCTGTCTCCAGCACACTGAGGCAAAGAGTGACCTTTTGATTGTAGACATTTAGAGTAATTCATTAGAAAAGCGCTACAAATGAGTATCCACATGGAACTGCTAACGTACTGACCTGGCACATTGTCGGTCATCTTTTGTCACTGACTCATTTGACTGGTGCTTATGAAATCCTAGGTCCAAAGGTTTCAGTGAATGGATCCAACAATTTGTTTGATGTTTCATGTTTTTGTGACCAAAGAACTGCAGCAAGTGTTCTTGCCAAGATTTTATGGACTATAACTTGACTAAATGCATTTCATACAATGGTCCGATGAAACAGCCACTGCCGGATGGTAGTATGGAGTTTGTATGTAAAACTAATATTGTATATGAAGTCACATAAGGTAGAATCTGTAAACATGCTAGATTTTCCAGTAATAAGGCAACATTTAAATTGTAGGCTGGTAATGCACACCTCTATTATTACAGTGATACACTTAGACATAGATTTATCACGAGGCAATGTTTCCTTAGTACTACCAAGCTGCTACAAATGGAGTCAATTTCCATGGCCCATCACCAAAGTGCGCGTAGCTAGGGAGCTAGATTCATTAATTGCGGGAGCAGCGGGGGTAACAGGAGCTTTAAACGCTTTTGACATAGAAACTGTGTGCAATAAGCTAGCCACTATGGGTTCTGATGCCAGCTCTGCTACAAAACCTCTGGCCTAGTGGGGCCCATTGATAAGCCCTACCCTGCGCAACACTGCTACAAGTATTGGCCACCACTGCAGATGGCAAAACTTTAGCTATGAAGACATTTTTTCTGCCATAGGGCAGGTCAACAAGACTGCTAAATACACACGATGCATTTTATGGCAAACATTGTTAAATCAGCAGGTGTTGGCTTTTCGCTCCGAGTGGGGACGACTATCCGCAACCCACTGGCACACAGAGTTACAGTTACCAGCAAACATATGGATTAAACCGCTTGCTTTTGATTGCATGAATAACACATGCCATGCTTTAATGCAAATTAGTAGAATTGTTTTTATTTAGATAACCTGGTGCCCATGGGTTCACCTTGCTCATGAAATTAGATGGTTTTTGGTTGGGCTCTACTAACATGGGGGAAGTGTCTAATCACACAGCCCATAGTCACGTTTGAATCCCCTGGGATCAGGGGGGAGGGTAGGCCCTTAAAGGGAAAGGATGCCAGGTTTAGAGTTGGTAACCATATATAAATGCAATAGTGCATTATAGAATAGACTACACCAGATTGCCTTGATATTTTAACCGCATGCTGCTCTTTGACTGACAATCAGTTATATAATAATTTTTTTGGTATTTTTGTGTAGGCCAGGTTTTGGCTAGAGTAAATGTCCATGTTCACTTTGTGTACATTTTTGTTTAGGTAGTGCTTTTACTAACCTTGCATGCCACGCTGACTAACCGCTGGAAGATAGTTTGCTTAAACCTCTTGCAAAGCCCCAAGGTTTTTTACTACCTCATTTATCACTGCACTACATACAAAGTTGATGGATATTAGCCAGCATTGTCGCCCACACTTTGAAAAGAGGTGGAATGTCGTGATGTACAAAGTGCCAATTTGCTAATTAGGGATTTAGATGACAGCATTAGCCGTTGAAAGCCAATAGTTTATTCAAAGTATGTGCTAAATGCTGAAAGTAATGCTGACAGTAATCTGTGGTAGCGCCTGTCATGATGCCCGCTCCCGGGGAGCCGGTTCAAGCCCTGCGTCCCCGAAAGCGGACATCCAGTCCCCAAGGAAGGACCCAGCAACCCCATATAGGGGCCCTTTGGACAGTGTCCTGGCGCCTATGGCGCCAGGCTCATAAAAGACATCAGTCCTGGCGCCATAGGCACCAGGCTCATTATGGGAGTGCTTGGGTGCACTTACCTGATGCAGACCATGCTGCAGGATCCCAGCCTCCTTGAGGCCTGAAAGGAACTACTTTACCTGTGGGACTAATTTACCATCCGGGCGTGGTCGGGGAAGGATACATACCTGATTGGAGGAAGGATACATACCTGGAACTTCTTCCAAGGCTATTTAAACCCCACCCGAACAGCCACACGTGCTTCGCATTGTTCTGCATCTAGCAGCTGGACGCTCACCGTGTCTGCTCCTGCATCCTGACTTCTGCCACGCCTGCCAGCATCCTGAATCACCTGCAAAGGAAGAGAAGAAGAGAACAGAAGAAGGAAAAGTCCTTACCTGCTAAAACCGCATCCCGGAGACATCTCACCGACAATCCTGAAAAGGAAGACTTTTATTTAAAATCTCATCGCGTCGATCGCTGCAGCACCGCATTCCACTCACCTTTACAGGGCGCCTCCATGTTCAGCAGCGATCATCCGGATTCGCAGTCACGCCCCAGCGCCTAGGAAGAAAAAGACCAGAACAAAAGGTGAGAGAGAGAAGGGAATAAGGAAAGCTAAATCTCCATGTTAAGACTTACCTGCTGATTCATTCCCTCTCCATTTCGGGTCCGCCCCGCATCCTGGCATTTCCGGACCCCGGCCCCTAAGGGGAAAAAGAGACATCAGCGTTAATGAGCGAATGAAAAGACATTACCAAAAAACGTTCATTAAAGACTTACCTGATTTCTACAAGGATTTCCCTTTTCATCTCGGGTCGGTGCCTGTTCCCCGGCATTCCGTACCCCGGCCCCTATGGGGAAAAAGACACTAGCATTAGTACATTAATGCATGGACACAAGGGGAACCTCTTATCAAAAAAACTACCTGGAAGCCAAGCAAGTTTGGTTCTCACTAATCCAAAAATCCAGTGAAGTAACTGGATACTAACGCGCCCCTGCATCAGAAGCAGGATGGAGAGCTCGTCCTTCCAGACCCTAAGGTGAGACGCTACGAGGAATCACAGAAGGGTTTCGAGGAGGGTGAGAGGGGGAAGTGGGAGGCCGATTGCATTACCCCGCAGACAGTTAATCCCCTATTTTCGCCTACGAAGGACACTTCTGCGAGCTAGACAAGCCAGATTTGGGGGCCCGGTCCAGTCCGTCTTCCGAACCCTGTGCATCACCTTAGAAGAGGTCACAGCAGCGCGAACCAGGCCAGCGCCTCCGTGGGAGTCAGGTGAGCGTTACAGAACGCGAAGCCTTCCTACAAATTCCCACCCAGGCGCTATGGAAAGTTCTGAGACTGATCAGTTGGCCCAATTACTGGGGGAATTACGGGCCGAAGTACATGCCGCTCGTCAAGAGACTAATGCCGTTAGGAGGGAATTAATAATATCAAAGGAAAGAACTGATGACCTGGCCAGACAGCTTTTGCAAGGTCAAGCTGGGCAAACTCCTCTACCCGGTTCCGGAGGGAACCCCGCTCCTGTGGTTTCCAGTTACCCTGTGCAGATTAATCTACCTGGAAACATGCCGCTGGCCCCACCCGAACGCTTTGCTGGGGATCCCAAACGATTCGCCGTATTCATGAATCAGTGTCGTTTGCACTTCCTATGCAGACCTGGGGCCTTCCCTAATGATCAGACCAAGGTAGCCTTTGTATTGTCATATCTCAGCGGCTGCACTGCCGATTGGTCAGTTCCACTGGTTACTCAAGGTGACCTGATTCTCCGTGATTTTCAAAGGTTTCAAGCAAGCATGGAAAGGTTATTTGCTCGACACTCTCAGGGGCAGGCTCTGGATGACGAACTTCTATCCCTGCGACAGGGCAATCAGGACCTCCTATCCTATATTGCAACCTTTAATAGACTAATTGTGGAATCGGGATGGCCAGAGGATAAAAGAGTCACGTTGTTTTAACGAGGCCTACGCAGAGAACTTGAAGATGTCTTGGCCCAAGTTGTAAATCCGCCCCAAGAATGCACAGAGTATATAGGCTTAGTGGTCCAATTGGATCACAGACTTCAAAACAGAAAAGCAGATCGGTCCAGGTTTGAGACCCGGGTGTTGGTCAAGACCCATGCTAATCCCAAGGGAGTTGATGTCTCTGAGCCTATGCAAATTGGAGGGGTTAAAGGACCCTTAACTCAAAAGGAACGTAAAAGGAAGCAGCAGTTAAAATTATGTCTTTATTGTGGGAATTCTGGACACTTTCTATGAGAATGCCCGGCAAAACCGCCCCGAAAGGCGGTAGGAGCCGCTGATAAAAACCATGAAGACTCTGTTTCGGGAAACGACTCCGCCCGACAAGTGTAGGGGTCCGCTTGCCGAGCTTGAAAACTAACTCTCAGACCTCGCATTTCATTGTGCCAATGGTTCTAGTAGATCCAGAACAGCCTAAGCGGTTGCATGCAATAAAGGCATACATCGATAGTGGGGCTATTGGAAATATGTGGATCGTGAATTGGTCTCTAGGATTAACCTCCCTCTCCGTCCTAAAACCAGCAAAGATGTCATCACCACAGTCGATGGAACTGAAATTGCCTCTGGACCGGTAACACATTCCACTACTGAGGTGACTCTTATTGGTCCCGACGGCCATCGGGAGGGTGTTGTGTTTGATGTAATCAAGGCTCCACAGTTTCAGGTTATTCTTGGAATCCCTTGGTTAGAGACACATAATCCTCGAATTGATTGGCGAGCTAAGATAATAACCTTCCCGGATTGTACACAAACCTGCTACCCAGAAAACCTGAAGATTAATCTAGCATCTGTAACCTCTGCCTCCATGCAACTACCTCCGGAATACCAAGACTTTCAGGACGTCTTCCAAAAGGAACAGGCCAACACATTACCTCCTCACAGATCGTACGATTGCCAAATCGATCTGGTGCCCGGTGCACAACCCCTTTGTAGCAGGATTTATGCCATTAGCTAACCTGAGAATCTGCATTTGAGACAATATTTGGATCAATACCTAGCTAATGGTTTTATTCGCCCGTCAAAGTCCCCGGCATCCTCGGCTTTGTTCTTCGTGCCCAAAAAAGAAGGTGACCTTAGAACTTGTATCAATTACCGCGCATTGAACCAGATAACGGTTAAAAACCGTTATCCTCTGCCTCTGATCCCTGAACTCCTTGACCAGGTGAAGGACGCTTGCATATACACCAAGTTAGATCTCCGGGGGGCTTATCATCTGGTACGAGTTAAAGAAGGCGACGAATGGAAAACTGCCTTCCGTACTAAATACGGATTATTCGAGTACCAGGTGATGCCTTTCGGATTGTGTAACGTGCCGGCTGCTTTCCAATACTTCATGAATGATGTCCTTCGGGAACTCATCGATGTTTGTGTTGTCGTATATATCGATGACATTCTGGTGTACTCCTCTTCGGAATCTGATCACAGAAAACACGTCAGGGCAGTACTTGAAAAACTGCGCCAACACAAACTATTTGCTAAATTGGAGAAATGTGTTTTCCATACCACAGAAGTTGAGTTTCTAGGTTTCATCCTGACACCCAAAGGAGTCCGAATGGACTCAAGAAAAGTGGATGCCATCCTCAAATGGCCATCACCTAGCTCTGTAAAAGGGGTTCAAAGCATGCTCGGCTTTGCCAATTTCTATCGCAGGTTTATCCCGGAATTTTCACGCGTGGTACAACCCATTACTGCACTCTTGAGGAAAAATAAACGTTTTGAATGGTCTGAAGAAGCCGAGCAGGCCTTTCAGGATTTAAAAGCTAAGTTTACCTCTGCACTTATATTGAAACACCCACGTCCAGATCTCCCTTATGTCGTCGAGACTGACGCATCCAGCCTAGCCATGGGAGCTGTCCTGTCCCAAAGAGATCCCGAAACCAACCAACTGCATCCCGTAGCATTTTGGTCCAGAAAATTCTCGGCACCCGAGGTTAATTATGCAATCACGGACAAAGAACTGTTAGCCATTAAGTCCGCTTTTAAAGCCTGGCGGCATTATCTGCTTGGCGCTCGACATACCATCACAGTGATCACTGATCACCGGAATTTACAGTATTTGAAAACCGCCAAGGCTCAGTCATCACGGCAGCTCCGATGGGCTTTGTTTTTCGCTGAATTTGATTTCGTGATTACCTATCGACCTGGCTGCAAGAATGGCAAAGCAGACGCCTTATCCCGAATTGGAATGGGAGAATCTGATACAAACTCAGAACTAGTACCAATAATTCCCGAACAGAGGATTCCAGGCATGACTTCGTTACAGACGCTTGAAGACATTCAAGCCAGAGTGAAACAACTCCTGGATCCTACAACCTTACAGGATTGGATACAAAAGGGATCAGACTTTACCATAGATAATGGTTTACCTTATTTCCAAGGACGCTTATTCCTGCCACATAAGGAATTACACGAACTAGTTATTTCCGGTTATCATGATACATTAATAGAGGGACACCCCGGTATTGCCAAGACAGAGGAAAAGGTGAAACGACAATTTTGGTGGCCCTCTTGGCGAAAAGATGTTAAATCTTTTGTGATGTCCTGTGGTGTTTGCGCCCAAAATAAAAGTCAAAAGAAAAGACCAGCCGGTCTCCTTCAACCTCTAGACATACCGCCAGCACCCTGGCACACCCTATCAATGGATTTTATTACGGACCTGCCTCCTTGTTCGGGGTACAATACTATTCTGGTAATTGTGGATTTGTTTTCCAAAATGGCCCACTTTATTCCTTTGAAAGGTTTACCTTCAGCTTCTATCCTAGCCAAAGAATTCCTTGAAAATATTGTTCGGCTACATGGATTCCCATCTATACTAATCTCTGACCATGGAAGCCAATTCATTTCCCACTTCTGGCGCAAATGTTGTCAAATGGCGCAGATCGACGTAAGATTATCGACCAGTCACCTCCCTCAGACCGATGGTCAGACCGAGAGGAAAAATCAGACCCTTGAGCAGTACTTACGGTGTATGTTAAAGCAATCTGAAAGCAACTGGAAAGACATTCTTTGGATAGCCGAATACGCATATAATAATTCGGTACACTCTGGAACTGGCCACAGTCCTTTTTATACTTTGCAAACAAAGGGGGGTCTGGGAATCTCTCTACCAGCACGAACACAGCCCAATGACCTGTTCTTGGGTGAATAACCCCTGGGAGAGACTCTACCAAGTCTTTAGCTCACTGTCCCTTTCACAGAGAAGACATTTCCCCACATATCAGCCTTTGTCCTGCCCAGGAGCAGTCCAGCGCCGAAATGCTAGGCAATTCTCCACTGAACAAGAGTACCATCAGTAACCCCATACACGTGTTTCAGCCTTGTTGGGCATCATCAGTGAGGTGAAACTGGTGCCTCTCTAAGAACAGTGAGCAAGGGGTCCACGTCTGGATCGCCCTGTTAACTTAGGGTGAAACCCAAAGGCACCAGTTTCACCTCACTGATGATGCCCAACAAGGCTGAAACACGTGTATGGGGTTACTGATGGTACTCTTGTTCAGAGGAGAATTGCCTAGCATTTCGGCGCTGGACTGCTCCTGGGCAGGACAAAGGCTGATATGTGGGGAAATTTCTTCTCTGTGAAAGGGACAGTGAGCTAAAGACTTGGTAGAGTCTCTTCCAGGGGTTATTCACCCAAGAACAGGTCATTGGGCTGTGTTCGTGCTGGTAGAGAGATTCCCAGACCCCCCTTTGTTTGCATAAATTAACTTTGGGTTTCACCCTAAGTTAACAGGGCGATCCAGACGTGGACCCCTTGCTCACTGTTCTTAGAGAGGCACCAGTTTCACCTCACTGATGATGCCCAACAAGGCTGAAACACGTGTATGGGGTTACTGATGGTACTCTTGTTCAGAGGAGAATTGCCTAGCATTTCGGTGATGGACTGCTCCTGGGCAGGACAAAGGCTGATATGTGGGGACATTTCTTCTCTGTGAAAGGGACAGTGAGCTAAAGACTTGGTAGAGTCTCTCCCAGGGGTTATTCACCCAAGAACAGGTCATTGGGCTGTGTTCGTTCTGGTAGAGAGATTCCCAGACCCCCCTTTGTTTGCATAAATTAACTTTGGGTTTCACCCTAAGTTAACAGGGCGATCCAGACGTGGACGCCTTGCTCACTGTTCTTAGAGAGGCACCAGTTTCACCTCACTGATGATGCCCAACAAGGCTGAAACACGTATATGGGGTTACTGATGGTACTCTTGTTCAGAGGAGAATTGCCTAGCATTTCGGCGCTGGACTGCTCCTGGGCAGGACAAAGGCTGATATGTGAGGAAATTTCTTCTCTGTGAAAGGGACAGTGAGCTAAAGACTTGGTAGAGTCTCTCCCAGGGGTTATTCACCCAAGAACAGGTCATTGGGCTGTGTTCGTGCTGGTAGAGAGATTCCCAGACCCCCCTTTCTTTTTATACTTTGGTTGGGCATCACCCTCGAACCTCAAACCTTTACTCACCTCAGAACCTCGGAATGCCTGCAGTAGAACATCTGCATTCTACAATTACCAAGCCTTTAAAGAGGCAACTACACATTTACAACAAGCCAAGAGAAAATACAAGGAGAATGCTGATTTACATCGGAGTGAAGCACCTCCGTATCAGATTGGGGATCAAGTGTGGTTAGCTACCAGACATTTACCACTCAAAGGGCCTCGAACTTTTAACCCAAAATATTTGGGACCTTATTCTATTACGGCAATAATTAACCCAGTGGCTGTTAAACTTGATTTACCAGCTAGTATGCGAATTCACCCTGTTTTTCATGTGTCACTTCTGAAACCAGTGATACCCGGAACCCGACTACTCAAACCTCCAGAACCTATTCTAATAGATGGGGAGCCCGAATTCGAAGTGAAGAACATTTTAGACTCAAAAATGTTTAGGTCAAAACTGTTCTACCTAATTGATTGGAAGGGGTACGGACCTCAGGAGAGGTCGTGGGAACCCAGCGACCATGTGCATGCACCTCGATTAGTCAGGAAATTCCACCGACTCTTCCCAGACAAACCAAAACCCCCGGAGGGAACAACCTTGGTAGGGGCCTTGGGGGGGAGTGCTATCATGATGCCCGCTCCCGGGGAGCCGGTTCAAGCCCTGCATCCCCGAAAGCGGACATCCAGTCCCCAAGGAAGGACCCAGCAACCCCATATAGGGGCCCTTTGGACAGTGTCCTGGCGCCTATGGCGCCAGGCTCATAAAAGACATCAGTCCTGGCGCAAAAGGCGCCATGCTCATTATGGGAGTGCTTGGGTGCACTTACCTGATGCAGACCATGCTGCAGGATCCCGGCCTCCTTGAGGCTTGACAGGAACTACTTTACCTGTGGGACTAATTTACCATCCGGGCGTGGTCAGGGAAGGATACATACCTGATTGGAGGAAGGATACATACCTGGAACTTCTTCCAAGGCTATTTAAACCCCACCCGAACAGCCACACTTGCTTCGCATTGTTCTGCATCTAGCAGCTGGACGCTCACCGTGTCTGCACCTGCATCCTGACTTCTGCCACGCCTGCCAGCATCCTGAATCACCTGCAAAGGAAGAGAAGAAGAGAACAGAAGAAGGAAAAGTCCTTACCTGCTAAAACCGCATCCCGGAGACATCTCGCCGACAATCCTGAAAAGGAAGACTTTTATTTAAAAGCTCATCGCGTCGATCGCTGCAGCGCCGCATTCCACTCACCTTTACAGGGCGCCTCCATGTTCAGCAGCGATCATCCGGATTCGCAGTCACGCCCCAGCGCCTAGGAAGAAAAAGTCCAGAACAAAAGGTGAGAGAGAGAAGGGAATAAGGAAAGCTAAATCTCCATGTTAAGACTTACCTGCTGATTCATTCCCTCTCCATTTCGGGTCCGCCCCGCATCCTGGCATTTCCGGACCCCGGCCCCTAAGGGGAAAAAGAGACATCAGCGTTAATGAGCGAATGAAAAGACATTACCAAAAAACGCTCATTAAAGACTTACCTGATTTCTACAAGGATTTCCCTTTTCATCTCGGGTCGGTGCCTGTTCCCCGGCATTCCGTACCCCGGCCCCTATGGGGAAAAAGACACTAGCATTAGTACATTAATGCATGGACACAAGGGGAACCTCTTATCAAAAAACTTACCTGGAAGCCAAGCAAGTTTGGTTCTCACTAATCCGAAAATCCAGTGAAGTAACTGGATACCAACGCGCCCCTGCATCAGAAGCAGGATGGAGAGCTCGTCCTTCCAGACCCTAAGGTGAGACGCTACGAGGAATCACAGAAGGGTTTCGAGGAGGGTGAGAGGGGGAAGTGGGAGGCCGATTGCATTACCCCGCAGACAGTTAATCCCCTATTTTCACCTACAGAAGGACACTTCTGTGAGCCAGACAAGCCAGATTTGGGGGCCCGGTCCAGTCCGTCTTCCGAACCCTGCGCATCACATTAGAAGAGGTCACAGCAGCGCGAACCAGGCCAGCGCCTCCGTGGGAGTCAGGTGAGCGTTACAGCGCCTCCATTACACTCTAGTGAGCTACAAGGAATTTGCAGGCCTAGTAGGGGTGGTAGGTCACATTATGCATTGTGCATAGACAGGCAGGGCGGAGGCCCCAGTTCTGTAGCTAATAGAGACATTATTGGAGGGTTTGGAGCATTATAGCACCTATATAGTGCTTAGATCTTTGAAGCGCTATGGGCACTAAGCTATGAGTGCAGGCCTGGTATAGCTTGCTCACATGGTGTTAATTCATCTCGGCTTCTGTTAGAATATTCTGCTTTTCTAACTGTAGCCCTGCATGGCTTCGTAAACAAATCCTGTTTCCCTGAGAAGGCCTGGTACGGCCTTGCCCACACGCTGATAAGGACATTCCAGTGCTTTCACGGAGAGGGCTCCAAGGGAGGGGTAGGAGCGAGCAGGGAGCATCTGAGAGAGAGTTGGGTTTTTCAATGAGCAAGCCTATATTTTGCACAGGGAAAGTTCTGGAACTGTGCGTCATGGTGACTGACAGCACGAGATTACAAAAATGCAAGCCCACATGAATCAGGTGGGAGATCGATCCGTGGACTTGGTTCGAGCAAGATCGAGTGTCTGGAACCTGATGCTCTGTCGGCACCCTGCAGCGCTGTCATCTGAGCGGGGCTGACAACAGCTAGCTTATGAGGGCCAGGGTCTCCCAGCGCTGATTGAAGGGGCGTAAGATTGTGTTTCTCTATGTTTCTCTAAGTTGTGTAGTTTTCTCTATACTTTGTAATCTTCTCTAACTGGAATTCCAAAGTGCTGCTAAATTTATTGTTTATGCTTTTTGTCTAATAAATGCTAAACACTTTGAAGGTGTCATTTTTCACTAGCATGACATCACTGCTCAGCACAATAGAACCTGTATTTTGGGCTGAATTGGGTAATTTATGCCAACAAGGGCTGGTCCCGAGGTTGATTTTCCCCTTTTCAAGACAGTCACCATCCCAGAAAGGACCCGACAATTCTCCGTGGAAGTGAAGGTTAAAAGAGGACAAAAATTGAAAAACCCTGATGCTAATATTCATCTAAATGCTTCTCTCCAACAGCAAGGGTTGGGGGTAAACCCAACACCATTAGTCAATATAGAACATGACACCATTCCGATAGAGGTGGATAACAGCGACTTAAAGAGTATCACTCTAGCCGCAGGCACCATTATTGGAATGGCAGTTGATGACCGACATTTTTCCATTGATTTAGGGAATGAACTGTTAGGACCGATCCCCAAGGACTGTTTGACAGTGACAGTGATGACAATACAACACCAGACCGGATCTTTACCCGGCATGGGGGATCTGAATCTGCAACTGGGTCATTCACCATTCTCGGCCCAGCCACTCTCCCCTGCACTGCCTCCACGGCAACCCTTGCACTACGGGACTGTGTCTGTATCCATGCAGCCCCCCTTCCCAGCACTTGTCTGCACTTATCTCGCACTTGCCACCAGCTGGCCCTTGTTATTTATCCTGTATGCTGTATGCTAATAACCCTGTACTGCACTTTCCCCTCTCCCTTTCCCCCATGCACTTTTCCCTTCCCCTCTACCCTTGCACGATCTGAATGACACCTGGCCTAGTAAGATCATTGTTTGTCTCCCCTTGTTCCCCCCCTGCCTCGTCGCGCCTTGAAACACTTGTGTATAGGCGCGTTACAAATGCCTTATCATATCATGTCATCTTCCTGGTGTACACTTCCTGCCATTATGGTAAGGAAGATGTGACTTGCGACTTCAGGAGAGATGAGGCGATTTTTCAGGTCCATGAGGGCTGCCTTTCCCACCTGAAGCTACCAGTCCAAATCAGCACTCTGACAAGGGACTTCTCTACCCAGCTGTAGGAGGCCGCTGAGATAGCGAAACCAGAAGTCTTTCCCGGCTTCAGGCAGATGGTTGAAGAGAGAGTCAACCTAGCTGATGCCTGTGTGACTCTGGAGCAGAAGCAAAAGCTGAAACAAGTTTTCTTGGATTTTCAACATCTCTTTGCGGTGGACTCATATGACTGTGGTCGCACCGACATCCACACAACAACAATTCCCACGGACCCGGGCATGACTCCAGTGTTTGTGAAGCAATATCGCTTGCCTCTCGCATCAATGGAGTCCCTTACTGAAATAATTAAGAACCTTGAGTCCCGTGGGATAATCCGTCCAGTCCACAGCACCTTCAATAACCGGGGCCATCCAAGGGGATCTAATAGAGATCGAGTCCCTGTTGGGGGAAATCCAGCTCACTGCTATCACTAGGTCCCAGACAAATGCTCACAATGATCTTTCAACTGCACAATGGAGTAAGGAGACCCCAGATGCTGAATTGATTACGGCTCAAAAAGGGGATCCAATAATTGGTAAATTTGACCAACACATTGAGGACCCTGAGAACTTTCCCTTGATGGATACCGATTACATTGGGAAAGAGGAACTCAGAGTGTTGATGAAATGTCCAAAAATGTTCCGAATCCAAGACGGTTTGTTGGTAAGGAAATCCCTAGCTGGCCATGATCAGTGGGTGGTCCCTACCTCCTTCCGAAGCCTGATGTTAAGTCACACCCATGATGCGGCCACAGCCGGTCATAGGGGGTTTCATACAACACTTGAAATCTTAAAGAGAGGTTGCATACTGGCCACACATGGGGCAGGACCTCGACCAATACTGATGGGGTGTCTCGTTTGTGCACAAGTTCAGCCAACATCCCTCACACACCGTGCGCCTCTCCAAAAGAGGGGATGACACTGCCATGGTCAGATTTACAAGTCGACTTTATAGGGCCTGTGATTCGCTCCTCTAGGGGAAATAAGTACATGTTGACGGTGACATGCTTATTTACTAAATGGGTGGAATGTCTCCCAGCCCCAAACTGCATGGCAGAAACAGCAGCTGCCCTGATGATCAATCACATCTTTTCGTGTTTTGGACTACCCCAAAGGATTGAGTCAGACAGAGGTAGCCATTTCACCAGCGAAGTAATGACAAAGATGTGGGAGATACTGGGGGTTAAAAGGAAGCTACATATTGCTTACCGGCCAGCCTTTTCTGGTGCAGTAGAACGTTACAACAAAACCGTTGTGAGCATCTTGAAAAAGGCAGATTCTGGGCCAAGTTGGGATATCAGATTACCTCTTGTCCTAATAGCCATCAGATCTACCCCTTCATCTGCAACTAAAATGTCACCATTTGAGCTGATGACTCGACGCAGGATGGTGCTACCCCAGCATCTGCTTTACAGGACCCAAGAGCAGACATTGATTAAAGCCTCCACAACGCATTAGTATGTTGAAAATTTAAGAAAACACCTTCAACATGCTTTTGCCTATGCTCTGCGAAATCTAGAAAGATCAGCCGATAGCATGAAGACCCACTATGACTTGAAGACCACTAGGAAAGAATACCATGTAGGGGACCGGATTTATCTATACAATTTCCAAAGGAACCAGGCCAAACAGCCGAAATTTCTGCCTACCTGGAAGGGACCTTTTGAAATTGTAGATAAGATCTCACCAGTCGCCTACAAGATCCGCATCCCCAAAGGCAGTTTGGCAGAGGGGGAAGACAAGTGGGTCCATATTAATCAACTAAAGTGTTGCCATCCCAGGCACACTCTGCAGCAACTGGAGGAGTCCTCTGGAATCCCAGAGGGGGCTGCTCCAAATCAATAAAATCATAACCCTAAAATATTCCACATATAGGCAATAAAATATAATAACAAGAATGCAAATGTCTCCTGATTTATAAAATGTATATGCCCACCCCACTACATTAATAGCAGTGGGGAAATGTCTACGAATATGTTTCTGCTGCTTTGCTTTGTCATCCTAGGAGAGATAAACCATGGAGACTGACCAAGGAGGACGACCCGGGGACCGGGAGCAAAGATCCGAGGGGCCGGGGTATCTCTCAATACTCCCATCAGGACTGGCGAGGAGAACCGATCGACCCACCCCTGATGGAGGAAAAGATGCTGAACTTTGCCATTTTGGAATCAGAAGAAGATGAGGCTAACATCCCAGTCTTGTGAGTTCCATTGATGGAAAATCAACGCCATCGCAAGAGGGGGGCTTGTGGGATGTTTTAACCTACGCATCCAAGCCCTACAACAGTACTGCGCATTGCTGGCAGCAGAAACATCAGAATGGCCACTGGAAAGCATGCTGGTCGCTCAAAACCATCCAAAAATGCGCAGTAAAAACCTGAAAAATAGGCTGCCATCCACTTTTGCCTATCTTAGTGAGCACAGGAGATCACTGCCAACACCACCATTGGGCTACCCACACAGTAGCCTGAAACCACTTGGAAATAGCAATACTGATTGCCAAAAGCAACCCAGAGCTGTTTGGGAATTCATTTTCTTGATTGTCAAAAATGTGCTAAAATCATGGCTCACAAATCACCAAAAAGATCCAACCTTCTTGTTGGGTGTTCCACATTACTCGACTGCAAGAATCCACATCAGTACAATGTCAGCAAGAATCATATGCTATCAAGCTAAATCCCCTTTTAAAAGATAGACAGCTGTCAAAAATGGGTGCAATACCATTACTCACGTCTACCAGAAAGCCGGTGTTTAAAAAACATTTGTGTAAAATGGAACAACTGAACCCAAACTATGCCAAAGAAAGACTTGCTAAGAGGTGGGTATAATTTAAAGCTATATTCTGAAAAAGAAGACTTGATTTAAAGATATGTTGCTTATTTTCAGTTTATAATGTTATATTTTTTTCACAAGGAAGTATGTACAATTGATCAGGAAGTAACTTGATGCAGTCAAAACTTCAAAAGGCTTGCTGTCCCTGGGAATACTTCACACCTGGGGTCTTCCCAGCAACAGGACAGGAGATCGCATGACATGTTAATTAGAACTGTTGTGACAGGAGGAGATTTCCCCTGCTGGAAGGAAAAAGAGATAATGGATTCTTTCAGCTGAATAGAATATGCTGATTTGGGTGTGACTTGTCAACAACTCCTGGCAGGAAACAGGCCACGTGACCTCTGAGTCAGAGCCAAGTTCTGGGGGGCGGACCAGACTGAGATGTGAATTCAATGAGAGCAAATATATGTTTTATAAAATTGCAATTTACAAAGTTTACCAAGCTGACAGAAATGTCAAACTTGGAGATTCTTAAAATGACAAATTCACTCACAGTTCAAGACTAAGCTGGAAGCCGTGTGATGTTCTGAGACCAAACCCTGTAATTATTAATATTGTAGCTGCAGTATTTATGCTAGAAACATAAAAACTTACAGTAATATGCTCAGGGAGGATGTGTATGTCTGTGTAAAATTGTGTGCAGAACTTGGCAAACCCAACAAAATCGCGAATAAGTTGTCATTTCTGAACCCAAGCTCGTAGGAACATGGGGCTTGAACAGAGACCTGCCTTAATTCATCTGTAAGGTGTACGTGTATTCTCAATAACTTGTGTATCTGGGAAATATGTTTTTGAGAAAAATTGATTTTCTAAGTAAAAGCAAAGGGGAGTTTTTTCACTAGATTGTAAAACAGAGCATCACTCTGACACAGGATGACTCGCTAATCCTTTCTCCAGTCAGGCCACAGGGAATTCTCTAACCTATCAAATCATCAGGGGGTTGGGCATGTAGAATCAGCCTTCCCACCCACTTTGAAAACACATAAAAAGAGACTGCTTTGGACAGGCAAGGACACACTCATTTTTCCACTTCAACTGATTCCTGCGCAGCACTCTGCCGGACCAGATCCAGACAATATCCAGACAGAGACTTCAGATAGATCCAGAGACCAGACTCTAGAATCAAGCTCTAGAACCTGAAGCAAAGGCCAAATCCCAAAAGCTGAATTCTTTTCAACAGGCCTTCAGGATCTTTTGCAACCTGATTCTAACCCCTAAAGCTTCCCAGGGGCATCTCAAAATCCAACAGCCTGGATGAGCTGTTTTGCTGTTCTAGCTAAGAACCCTGTGCTAGAACCCATATCCAGACCCAGAGAGAGCAGTGCTGTATCCAGACCCGTCAGATCCAGACCAGACCCAGACCAGAGGCCGTGTTGTGAGCAGAACCAGTGCCTGAGACCGTCCGGTGGTGAGTGAAGTCCAAACCTGACCAGTGAGTATCTAGTCTAGAACTGTCAAGAACCAATCTCTTAGTTTAAAGTAATCTTATCCCATCCATTTCAACCTGTCCAGAACTGCATTTAGAATTTTGTGTCCATCCTGTGATTTCAAATCTGTAAAAGCGCCATCTGTCATTTTGAAATCTTAACTTTATTTCTGTAAATCTACCTCCACAAAAACGTCCGTATCTTTTGAACCGTACGTCCTAGAAGCAAAATCTAACTGTCATTTTAAAGCTAAGATCCTCAGGAACCTAACACGACATACCAATTCCTTATAGTTTGTCCATGATCGCGATTTATGCATGCGGAAAAAGTGGCGCAAATTGCAATTTAGCTCCATTTCACCACGTGTTAAAATAGCGGCTTCTTGCTTTCAACTGCTTAGAGTCGTTTTCAAACTGGTAATCACTCATGAATCATTGCTAGTGTTGACCTGAACTAATCTAAAGTAACTATCACTTATTCTGAATATCCTTTAGTGAATTAAAATCATTTTAGCATATTTTTCCATCCATTGCAATCACTTTCAAAAGCGTTTTGACCTGTGTTTTAAAATCTCATACCTGGTCTCTCTAAGCTTGCTGGGGGGAACTTGAATTGAACTGCATTATTGATTGTATTCTTGAAACCTGTGTACACTCCTTCCCATCTCTTCATACTGCATAGTGTGGGGAGTGAGTAGTCACAGGGGAAAAAGTGATTATATTATCTTCTGATTGAATTCATATCAAGTTTATTTCTGTGCTGCATTCTTTCCCATCTTGCATTTCCTTGAACCATAAAAGTATTCTCTGCTTCCTCTTCCGACTCCTTTCAGATCAAAGAGATTGTGCTATTGTAATATTACCCATTGTTGATTACCGTCCATATTCATAAGTGTGCTATTCAAATATTATTTTATTCATAAAAGTATGATCTATATATTGTTTAATTCTTCAAATAAATCTTTTAATTTGCAAAACAAACCTACTTCTTGGCTCATTGAGGTCAGGGGGATTCAAAGAGAGGGGCGTTATATAAGGGTTCCTCATCCAGATTTAAGAACTTTGACATAAAAATATATAAATAAGGGCTTCCATTGGGATCCCATCCGGAGCATTGACTTAGTTGGATTGCTGGATTGAAGTCACTTACACCCTCTAGTTCCTCTGTTATCGCTGAATTCCCCCAGGCCCTGTGGTTTCCTGTGATGCCGCTGTATGGCCCCAGTCCCCCCATAATGTTGCTGTATGCCTGTGCCCCTCTTGCCCCCGTGATGTCGCTGGTGTGCCCCCTGGTCCCCCTTGTTGTCACTCTATGCCCCCTACCCCCTAGCCCCTGTGTTGTCGCTGTGTGCCCCAGCCCCTCTTGTCCCCATGTTGTCGCTGTGTGCTCCACCCCCCTCTGGTCCCTGTGATGTCACAGTATGCCCCCACATCCTCTGGTCCCCTGTGATGTCGCTGTTGTGCCCCCAGATCCCCTGTGTTGTTGCTGTATGCCCCCAGCCCCCGTGTCGTCACTGTATGCCCCCACCCCCTCTGGTTCACTGTGATGTCACTGTGTGCTCCCAACCCCCTCTGGTCCACCATGATGCCACTGTGTGCTCCCAGCCCCCTCTGGTCCCTGTGATGTCGCTGTGTGCCCCACACCCTCTGGTTCCCGTGTTGTTGCTGTGTCCCCAGCCCCCCCGGCCCCTGTGATGTTGCTGTGTGCCCCAGGCCCACTCATTCCTGTGTTGTCGCTGTGTGCCCCCAGACCCCCTTGCCCCCATGATGTCACTGTATGCCCCACAGCCCCCTCTGGTCCTCTGTGAGGTCGCGGCGTGCCCCCTGCCCAGCTCGACCCTGTGTTGTCGCTATGTGCCCCAGCCCCCTCTGGTTTCCCGTGAAGGCCCTGTGCCCCCCCAGCTCCCTCTGGTCCCCTGTGATGTCTCTGTGTGCCCCCAGCCCACCTGTGGTATTGCTGTGTCCCCCAGCCCCCTCTGTTCCCCGTGTTGCCATTGTGTGCCCCCAGCCCCTCTAGTTCCCCCTGTTGTCGATGTATGCCCCCAGCCTCCCTGGTTTCCCGTGATGTCGCTGAATGACCCCAACCCCTCTTGATATCGCTGTATGCCCCCCAGCCCCCCTAGTCCCCCAAGATGTCACTGTATGCCGCGTGACCCTCTGGTCCCCCGTGATGTTGCTGTGTCCCACCAGCCCCTCAGGTCCCCCGTCATGTCTCTTGTGCCCCCTGATCCTTGTGTTGTTGCTGTATGCCCCCACCCCCTCTGATCCCCCGTGATGTCACTGTTGTTCCCCCCCAGGACGCCAATGTTGGCGCTGTATGCCCCCCAACCTCCCTGGTCCCCAAGATGTCGCTGTGTTCCCCTGAGCCCCTCTGGTCCCCTGTGTTGTCGCTGTGTGCCCCAGCCCCCTCTGGTCCCCGTGATGTCACTGTGTGCCCCCACATCCTCTGGTCTCCCGAGTTGTTGCTGTGTGCCCTTGCCCCCTGGTTCCCAGAGATATTGCTGTGTGCTCCCCCAGCCCCCTCTGGTCCCCCATGATATCGCTGTGCCCCCTCACCTACCTCTGGTCCCCTGTGAGGTCGCTGAGGGCCCCCAGCCCCTCTGGTCCTCAGTGCTGTGGGCCCCCCAGCCCACTCTGGTCCCCTGTGTTGTCGCTGTGTACCCCCAGCCAGTCCGGTCCCCCATGGGGTTGCTGTGTGCCCCTCTGGTTCCTCATGATGCCGATGTATGCCCCAGCCCCTCTGGCTCCACGCTGTCACTGTGTGCCCCCTATAGTCCCCCATGATGTCGCTGTATGCCTCCCAGCCCCCTCAGATCCCCCGTGATATTGCTGTGTCCCCAGAGGCGTAGCCAGGATTGTCTAGCCAATGGGGCCTGATGTTAATGTAGTTGGGCCCACTGCACTAACAAAAATATCTGTAAATGCCCAAACAGCGCTGCTGAATGGGCATTTACAGATTTTGGGTGGGCCTTGCCCCTCAGGCCCTACCCTGCCTACGCCTCAGTGTCCCCCCCCCACCATCTGGTCCCTGGTGATATTGCTGTGTGACCTGCCCTATGGGGGCTCAAATGGGAATGGGGATGTACCGGGTCCGGGTTCCCTGAATGGGGAAATACCGGGCCCTCCAAGGTCGGAATGGCCTGGTATTTCCCCATTCAGGGAACCCGGACCCGGTACCCGGTTTGGGGGTAGACATGCCGCAAATAGCAGCATGGCTACCTCCATGGTCGTAATGAGGCTCATTGACTTGTGGTGCTTCACCCCCTCTACTCTCATGCTGGTTCTCCCCTGGATCCTGCGCTCAGGTTGGCCCTGAATCATGCTGTACCCATCGTCACCGTGAATCCTCGCCTACATTCTCTGTTCCCTTACAACATTGTGTTTCACTGACCTCTGCAACTGTATTCGCCCTCCCCTCTGCGTCTCTGCTCTTTACATTGTTTTATTCTCTGTTCTCCTCTCATCCTCCCTCCATCTCTCTCCTCCTCCTCCCTTACCTTTCTCTGCACTTACTCTATCGGAATTGCCCCTGGACCTAGTATGATGGTTAAAATTGGTTGTCTCCTCCATCCCCTTACTTGTTTAACCCCCAGGCCCCCCTCCCCCTCTGGCACTGCCTGAAGTGTCATGGGGCCTAATGCGATCATCGCCTGTTTGTTCCTCCCCCTCCTTTCTCCTCACCTCCTGTGATTCTCCGGAGATGTCATCAGGTAATCGCAGTAATCGCCAGCCTGTTCCCGTTTCTCTCCTGTCTGTGCCTTAGCACTTGCACTGTCTAGGGTGTCACTAGACCGAGTGCAATGGCTAATGATCGCATTCTTGTTGTTCATGGCCTACAGGACTGTTTTGTGTTTTCCCTTGTTCCCTCTCTTGTAGCAGCACGCCTTGAAACACATTATGTGTGGACGCTTCATGAATAAACTATCATATCATAACACTATGCTTACTCTCTACATATCACACAATTAGAGTGCAGCTACACCCCTCGATCAATTCGGCCTAGCTGCTCACATAAGAACGCTATCCCATGAGCACCTCATCATTCTAATAAAACGCAGCTATACCCCATGACAAACCGGCCTTGCTGCACACATAAGCGTCCCACAGGCCTAACGCAGCCAGAACCCATCTTGGTGTCCACATGCCAGACTGCACACATTGAATCGATATCAATACCACCACACCTAATGCTAGGATGCAGCTAACATCAGATGATTACATCAGCTGCACGCTTAACTGGTGCACCCAAGCACCCTTCGACACCCTACTCTCTCAACCGACCTGGACTACGGTCCCTTGAGGGCGTTCAACCTTCCAGCGCTTTGAGTTCATACCAATGAAATATAGAGCGCTATATAAATGCCAACTAACATAACATAAAGCGCTACATAAAACCCAAGTAAAATACAAATACAAATATTTAGTGAAGTATTTTTAGTAGTTGTAGTAAAAAAAGGAAAAACTGAAAAAAGAAAATATAAGCAGTTTTGTGAAAGTTAGAAAAAAAATGTATTTCAGTAAAACATTTTTTAGTTCTGTACATAAAACCCCAAATTTCTTTTAAGAAAACGTTATTTTAAGAACCGCCATTTTTGGATGAAAAACAAGTTTATTGATTTTAATTCCTCCACCGCACGCCTGGAATTTTCCAGGTGTCCGCAGGCTATCGTTTTGTATGTGGACTATACAGGATGCAAAAGGACCTATGATTTTTATTTTTAGTTCTATTTTTTAACTGTGTAAGATGGCTCAAAAAGGAAACATATTTTGTGTCTTTCTGGCTTTACATTTTTTGGGGGATTTTGTTTTTTGTAGGAGAGGTGAGGAGGTAAAATGGGGGAGGTAAAGGGCACCAACCACAGATATGGAGGGGCAGGTGGACAGAGGAAGATGTTGGGCGTGCCTTAAATCTAAGGTAGGGGCAGTGTTTCTCGTGCTCCTTGAAAGGGGATATTAACGGGTGAGGTTTGGAAAGAAAGGAAACAGAGAGACCTCACCCCTCTTGAGAAACTTCTAGATATGTTGAGGAATCCAAGGGATTAATTACAACACCATATGGGGCGGTGGTGAAAACACAAAAGGGCTCCATCGAGGGACTAAGACACCATTAGGAGAGAGATTTGGAAGTGGGACTTGACTCTCATCTGTAGCAGAGATTATGCTGAGGTGCCTTCCAGACGTCTATTTCCTGTCAATACAAGCTTTATGCCATTAAATTATTACACAGATGGCAATATGACCCGGTTAGGCTATCCAGAATGCATCAGAATTTGAGCCCAATGTGTTGGCATGAATGTGGGGTCAAGACGGACTATTGGCATATGTGGTGGGGATGTGCAGTGGTTCAGACTTATAAATATCTTGTATATTATTATGTCATAGCTTACCTTTTAAAAAAAAAAAAACAATTACTAGTCCGCTACTAGTTTACTAGTTGTAAATACGAGAAAACAGAGAGTTTACCTATTCCCAGAGCTTCTTCCAGTTCTATTCTTGTGATAAATCTACCATCTCTCTCCACAGCTGTTCAATCCTTTCTAATCCTGCTTCATACCAGGTTTGAAGCCTTTCTGGATTAGGAATGGCATCTCTCACACCCAGCACCCAAAGTTCTCCCATAGGAGAGGGCCACATTGTTAAGACCCTTAACCCAGCGCCTTGTTGCCAAATACTCCAAATAGTCAACAATATTGGGTGTTCACGAATCCTATGGTGAAGCTTCCCCCAGGTACCCATAACCATTCACCAACTGTGGCCGGTCATAAGTGATAATTATCTAATCCCACCCATTGTAAGTCTACCTGGGTTCTAAGGTGAGGAATCAAAATTCTGAGCTGCGTGGCCTCACAGTATAGATGCATATCTGGCAGTCCAACTCCTCCACTATATTTGGGGGAGAACCAAAACCTTGCTGGAAACCTTAGCTTTCTTGACTTGCTGCAGGAACCGCAAACGTTCCCTTTTGTTACTTTAAAGTAGGAGTCAGGAATCAGAATAGGCAACATCTGAAACAGGTCCTAGGTAGAACCACCATTTTCAGAGCGTGGAGACGCCCCATCCATGAGATCATTCGTTTATTCCACTTTTCCAACTCTAAACATAGTTTGGACATCAGCGGGGGAAAGTTGGCCTTGTACAGTACACATAGTTCTCCTCTGACATTAATACCCAAATATATGAGTGTTCCAGATAGGGACCAAAGTCAGTGGGTTTAATACATGCAGAAGCATATCATCGGCGTATAATCCAACTTTGTATTCTTTCCCCCTACCACAAATTCTTCTACTCTGTGATCCTCTCTCAACTTCTGGGCTTAGGGTTCCAGAGAAAGATCAAACAGGGTCGGGGAGAGTGGGCAGCCCTGCCTCGTCCTTCTCCCCAATCCAAACCAGCAAGAATATCCTCCATACACGCAGCTACCCACGCCTTGGGGGATAAATAGATTGGCCTTCATTACAACCCAGGCGTTAAGGGGTTAACAGCGCCATAAAAGGTGGCAGCGCCGTTAAACCCTTAACGCCTGATTACGAGGTCCCTTTGCGGGTGGCACTTTAACGCCTGCTTTTAGCAGGCGTTAAAAAACCAACCCGCAAAGGGACCTTGGTGCTAAGTACGGTGCCGCAATTTGCGGCACCGTACTTAGCGCCTTCCCCATTCCCATTGAGCCCTATGGGGCAAAAATGGGAATGGGGAAGGGCCATGGCGGCATGGGGAATTACCGCCCTGCCAACCTCGGAATGGGGCGGTAATTCCCCATTCCGCCATGGCGGAGTCTGTAAGTTACCGGCATGGACCATGGTGCTATTAGCACCATGGTCCAACGCCTGGGTCGTAAGGGCCCTTGCCATTATCCCACACATAAATCGCCTGACCATCCCAAATTTAGTAAGTACTGCCTTCAGGAAGTCCCACTCAACCCTGTCGAAGGCCTTTTTTCGGCATCTACTGAGTGGAGAGTGGGGTCACCTGACTAACCCTGAGCCTTGTTTATCAAGTGTAGCAACTTCCTCATAGTATCCGGCCCCTGCTGACCCTTGACAAACCCCACCTGGTCTGAGTGTACCAGCCTTGGTATGTGTCCCTCAAGCTTGGCAGCAAGAACCCTTGCATATATTTTGGCATTGATATTCAGAAGTGAAATTGGGCAGTACGAACCACAATTACGAGGGTCTCTTCCTTCCATTGGTTTTACTGTAATGAGGGCCTGAACAAACAAGTCTGGGGCTCTACAGGTTTCCACACTGTCATTGAATAATGTTGTCCAAAAAGGGAGAAGGACTGACATAAAGGATTTATAAAATCCAGTGGTGAATCCATCTTATCCTGGTGCCTTTCCCAGATGGAGGCAGCCTATGGCATTCTTAATTTCTTCCCCAGTAATGGGGGTTTCCAGGTTTCCTTAGTTAATACTGGCAGATGAGTCTCTCATTGGTACTTGTTGATCCCTTCCGCATCGGCCCTCCCTTCGCTCTTGTAAAATACCCTGTAAAAGAGGCAAAAGCCTCCTGGATCCCCTCTGTAGATACCTCCAATGCTTCATTCCTTTCTTCTATTTCTGAAACCCACCTTTCGGCTCATTGTCCCCTCAGCCGTGCGGCAAGGAGCACATTGGCCTTATCCCTCCTTACGTAAAACCTCTGTTTCAGAAACTGTAAGTTACAAACTATCTTCCCCTCTTCCAGCAATCTCAGTTCTTCCCTCTTCCCCCTAGCTTTCCTCATGTAGTCAGCCCTACCCTGTCGACGTCTGTGCTTGCCTTTACAGAGCCCCTGTTTCACCCTGCAGTCTATTCTCAATAAGGGTACGCTCTCTCTTTTTAGGAGCCCCCTCCCTAATCAATATGCCTTAAGCGTTACCTTACCCGCATCCCAGACATTCCCCTTCCGTACCTCCCCATAGTCAGTGATAAGGAAAAATTCCGTGATTTCATTTTCCATTTTTTTGTTGAAAACCGGGTCCTTCCACAAGGTTTTGTTGCACCTCCATCTAGAACCCCTGGGGTACTGACCAACCCATCCAAAGTCAACCGAGACCAGATCATGATCTGACCAGCTAACTGGCTGAATCTCTGATCCCTGCGCTGAGTCCCATAGGTCCCTTGATAAATAAAGATAATCTATTCACGTGGTGGTTCCGTGGGGTGGGGAATAAAAAGTGAACCCCCTTTCCTGCGGGTTGAAAGAAACGTCATGCGTACCGAAACACATATAGATCCATAGCCACCAAAACACATCCCATCCCTGCTTTTGAAATTCTTGTCCTCCTGAGTGTATAGGTTGCCTGTCCAAATTAATGTCCATCCAGATATTAAGATCCCAGCCAACAATAAGATGTCCCGTCCCCTCATTTATCATTTTCGCTAGTGTTCTCTGCAAAAATCTCATCTGACCTTGACTCGGGGAGTAAATTGTTCCAAATGTGAATTCTGTCTTCCTAATCAAACCAGAAATCAACAAGGTCCTCCCCTCATTATCTGACCAGATTTGAGCAACCTCCATTCTGTGTCCCCTATCGGTACAGATTTTAGTAAGCTCCATTCTGTGTCCTCTACATACTAGGATACCCACTCCCGCTTTCTTAGTTATCCCCGATCCCCAATATTCACCTCCAACAAGGCCCCTGGGGATCTTGCGTTCCCCACCCCTCAGGAATGTAGTTTCATGGAGGAATAAAACATCCATTCACAGCCTACGGAATTCCCTGCTAACCAAAGACCTTTTTGTTGGGGAGTTGAGGTCCTTAACATTCAGTGTGCATACTCACAAAGTATCTTCCTTAGACCTCTTTCCAGTGTCTTTCTCTCCAACCATTTCCAAGATCCCAAAGAACCACCGGGAAGTGCCACAAATAGTGCCATAACAGACCATAAAGGAATCTATGCCACAAACCTAAATTCCCCTTTCCACCTCTATTCCCTCCCTGCCGCCTCTCCGTCCCTTCCCCCATGAGCCGCTCGCCCGTCCCAGTTAACAACACTAGGTAGGTACCGAACTACCAAAACAGTAAACAGTCCCAACAACTGGGTCTCACTCACATCAACCCCAAACCAAGGAGTCCTCCCCATGCCCTCCACCACTTCCAAAAAACTCAATTACCTCCTACCCCTACTTCACCTCCCAAGTTATAATCACTCAACCAAGGGTAACCAGCTTTAGAATACAACCAGTAAAAAAAGAAATCGCCTCTAGGATATGGTAAAAGAGTTGAGTATTCAAAAAGTCGATCACACCGCCTTCGAGCCTACCTCCATAAATTCAGTCAAGATGTGTTGGTAGGAGAAGTGTTCATGTTTCTAAATTTCTTGGATCCAGGGTTCCTCCTCCAATTGGGCCCCTTAAGCCTCCGCTGTCTGTCTCCTTTGCCTTTCCATTGGGGTTCCATCATCGATTCATCACTTTCCAATTGTTCACCTGAAACTCTGTTTATTTCTTCCTCTGTAACCAGTCTATACTTGTGGCCCTCAAATTTAAATGAGATAAAGAAAGGAAATCCCCATCAATACCAAACTCCTTTCTCGTTGAGCCATTAAGTCAAGGGTAAACACATTGGGCCTCATTATAAGTTTGCCGGTCCGGAAATAACGGCACTAGTAAGCTTGCCGGTACCTTTGTTTCCGGACCGGCATACTACAAGGTTTGCGAGTGGGCGCCTTTCTGCCCACCAGGTCTGACCTGACGGGCAGTACGGCACCCGCTCGCTGAACTCCACGGATGCATCAGCACCATTCATGAATGGTGCCGGTGCATCTGTCCTCCCCATTGCCATTGAGTCCAATGGGACTGAAATGGGAATGGGAAGTAATATTTTCCGGCACCCGGGAATGGGAAATTACCAGGTTCGCCGGGGCTGTAATGCCCCAGTAATTACCCATTCCTGTGCTCCAGAAAATTCATGACTCCGGCGGCAGCCGTGCCAGTATTTACCGGCACAGCTACTGCCAGGGTCATAATTATCCCCATTCTCCTCTTTGTGAGAGTAAGGAAGGACAGGTCTTGAAAAATTGTAATTCTTGCAGTACTCAATATAACTGGGCCCTTTCCTCTCGCCTTCTCTAAAATCTTGAGCTCGTCAGGATAATTATGGAAACGGGTGAGAACCGATCGTGGGCCCCTAGCAGACCCACAAGCCCTATGAACTCTCTCAATGTTTGTTTCATAAATTGTGTCATTGTCAAAGAGGAGCTTGGTTATGTATATTTCTCCTCATGTCCCGTTCGGTGTCCCAAAGAATCAAAGGTTATTTCTCCTTTCTTGGTTTTCAAAGTCATCCATTTTCTATATAATTTCGGCTTCTCTCCTTTCCATTTTGGTCATTCTCACATGATATGATATGATATGGCATTTATAACGCGCCTATACACACGTGTTTCAAGGCGCGACGAGGCAAGGGAGGGAGAACAGAGGGAAGACAGACAACGATCCTGCTAGGCCAGGTGTCATTCAGATCGCACAGGTGCATGGGAAGGGGGAAGTGGAAAAGTGCGGGGGGAGGGGACAGTGCAATACATGGGATAATAGAATAAATAAATAGTAAAAGTACGGCCAGCAGGTGGCAAGTGCAAGGGTAAGTGCAGAAATCAGGTGTCAAGTGCTGGTAGTGGGGCTGTAGGGCTACAGAAACAGTCCTCAAGTGTGGGGGTTGCCAGGAAGGCAATGCAGATGTGCAACTGGTGGGGGAGGGGACCATGGCCAGAGATTAGAAGGTGGCCAGGTAACCAGTGCAGTATCAGTTTCAGCCAGGAAGTCACCAGGGGAGAGGAGAAGAAAACGCAGAAGCAAAGAGAAAGGATTTGAGGTGTCCCGGGAACCGGAGATGATTCTCCTAAAGTTTCAGGGAGGCTGTTCCAGAGGGAGGCCCCAGCCAAAGAAAGAGATCTACCAACAACTCGTTGCTTGGAGAAGCAACTGACTTTGAGGGAGTTGGAGGCGGATGAGCGAAGAGCTCGAGAAGGAAGATACTTAAGAAGATAGAGTTGAAGGTATTGAGGCCCCAAGCCCCACAAGCCCTTGTGGACAATGCAGAGGGGTTTGAACTGAATCCTCACAGCCACTGGGAGACAGTCCAGAGATTTCAGTCCTGGAGAGATACGATCCCTGGACTTGAGGCCAAGGACAAGTCTCGCTGTCCTGTTCTGGATGAGTTGCAGAGGGCGGAGAGTAGAAGCAGGCAGATTTAGAAAGAGGCTGTTGCCGTAGTCCAGCCTAAAGAGAATCAGAGCTCTGGAGACAGTGAGCTTCTGGGGGAAGGAGAGGAAAGGAAGAATACCTCTGAGGAGGTGCAGCTGGAAGTGTGACTTCTTAGAGATGTCAGAGATGTGAGGAGAGAAGGAGAGAGTGGAGTCGAAGATGACCCCAAGTTTTTAGCCTCACAGGTGGGAGCAGGAAGAAATCCAAGAGAGGCTGGCCAGAGAGTGACAGGAAAGGAGAGAGCGGGTGTGCCGATGAGGAAAATCTCAGTCTTACTGGCATTAAGGCAGAGATCAGTGGCGGCACACCACTCCTGGATGGCGGACAGACAGTCAGAGATGAGAGAGGGAGAAGAGGTGGCTGAGGGTAGCCTTAAGATGAGCTGAGTGTCATCCGCCTAGCATGGGAAGTTGGAGCAGAGTGCGGCAATGCGGTGGGCAAGAAGTGCCAGATATTGGATGAACCAGAGAGAGAAGCTAGACCCCGGGGGAACAACACAGGTAGAGATAGAGGAGAGGAAGGACCCAAGTTGAACCTGGGAGGGTCAATCAGAGAGGAAAGAAGTCAGCCACGGCAGGGCCTGAACGGTGATACCCACGTTATCACAGAGACGGTTGAGCAGGATGGCATGGTTGACCGTGTCAAAGGCATAAGAGAGACCAAGTAAAATGAGGACACAGGGGGTTTTGGAATCAAGGTTGGAGAGCAGGTCTTCACAGATGTTCAGGAGAGCAGTTTCCGTGCTTCTGGCAGCTCTGAGGCCAGACTGATGATCATGGAGACAACCAACAGATTCAGTGTGAAGATTGAGCTGGGAGATGGCCAGCTTTTCCAAGAGTTTGCACATGAAAGGAGTGATGGACAATGGGCGATAGTTGGCCGGGCAGGATGGGTCGGCAGAGGGTTTCTTAAGAGGAGGGTGCACAAGGGAGTGCTTCAGGGGGGAAGGGAAGACTCCAGTGGCAAAGGAGTGGTTGTAGAAGTCGGCTAGAGCAGGAGCCAGGGAATCAATGTGGTCCTTGATGGTTTAGGAGGAACAGGGATGAACCAGTTTTAACGAGACTTTCATAGATTGGACTTGTCTAGAAACCTCGTCTGGGGAGAACAGGGGAAAGGCAGAAAAGGAGGGGGGAGAGGGGGCTGAAGAAGGGCCAGAGGAAGAGCAAGGAGTAGAGGAAGGAAGGGGAGAGGAGGAGAGAGAGGACAGGATGTCCTGAGTTTTAGAGATGAAATGAGAAGCCAGTGCCTTGCAGAGGGCCTGGGAAGGGATAGGAGAGGTAGAGACTGCAACAGGATTGGCCAGTTCCTTGCAGATTTTAAAGAATTCAGCCGAGTTCATCCATTTGTGTCTCCAAAGGATCAAGAGAGGACTGATTGTGTTCCACTTCCTAGAATCTCTCCTCCAACTCGTCCATTCTGTTATTTATTAGCAACGTCTTTCTTAGTTGCAATCAAGTCCTCCTCTTCTGCTGCTATGATATCCTTGCCAGTTTTCTCTGGGGGGTCACGTCTACCTGGGTAAGCAAATTCGGCAGCCTCAATCTCCCCTCCATATAACACTGGGCTGAGGTGGATAAGGAGAGGGGCACACGTTACCTCTGGCTCCCTCCTCCCCCGGGGAAGGCTGACCCAGGATGGTTATCTTAACCAGATCCTTGGGACCAGAGTATGGATCCGACACCAGTGGATCCTCTCTCTATGCCACTGGCCTTAAGCTGGTGTCACGTCTGACATATGGGGTAATTTGATGCACACAATGCTGAACGCTGTCCAGATGAGGGGGGGGGGGTTCAGCCCCATGGGCTCAACAGTAGGCAATCTGGGGAAGCCCTTTCCGTTGTGTAGGGTGTCCGTATCTCTCCAGGTGCTATCAACCCCTCGGGTTCTCTCTGCCTCCCAGTCTGAGTGGACATCTTCAAGGCTTCAGTCGATTTCCACTGTGAGGATTCCCTTCCCCCATTCAGAGCACGTGGGAGGCGGGCACACGACCCTCAAGTGGGAGCCTACAGCTCCCAGTTAGCTTCTCCTAATAAGAGGAAACTGTAGGGCCTCTGGCGTGGTCCTGGAGTCCATTCCTACTCCAGTCACCTCCTCTGTGCACTGCTAGTCTCCACCTATATACTTCTGGTCACAGGGATATATTTTGCCACTGATGGTGTTGCCTGCCGGTGCAGTCAGCCCCCACAATATCTGCAAAGTTGTTCCCGACCTCGGTTGTTTACTCCGGCAACCTGAACTACCAGGAGGTGAGCACACGCCCCAGTACTGGAAGACCACACCTACCTGGCAGCATCTCTTGTGGGAGGTTTCCGTGGGCTCCCCCAGCTATATGAGGAGCTCCCCCATTTACTATTTGGGCTCGAAGTATTTGCCTGTCCACCCCACCCGTTGGGTCAGTCTCTTAAAGGTACTTTCACCCCTGGAGTGCCTGCTTGTTAAAGTCAGATCTCTGAGAGATCATATATGCTTGCCCAGGGGCAACAGGATCCCCTTACCTTCAGAAAGGGCAAGCTCCATGTCAGCCGCAGTACAGACACAGGTATGCGTAATATGGAACTCACGTCACCGGCTGCTTTGATTTCACTTGTTTTTGTTAGGTAAGCCTTTCATCTTTCCCTGTGCTGGTGAATCATTGGGCCTCATTACGAGGCTGGCGGTAGCCGTGCCTGTAGTACAGGCATGGCTGCCGCCGGTATTCATTGTTTTTCGGCGACCAGAACAGGGCAATTATTGGGTCATTACAACCTTGCCGGACCCGGTAATTGCCCTTTTCTGGGCGCCGGAAAACATTATTCCCCATTCCTATTTGAGCCCCATAGGACTCAATGGGAATGGGGGAGGGTTGTAGCACTGGTACTGTTAATAACGGTACCGGTGCTACCATTGTGTTCTGCTCGCAGGTGCCGGTACGACCACCAGGTCAGACCTGGTGGCTGCAAGGGCACCCGCGAGCAGAACTCATAGTATGGCGGTAGGGTGGCAACGGTGCCGGTAGTGCTACCGGCACCGTTGTTGCCTTACTGCCATACTTGTAATGAGGCCCATTGACTTTACTGTGGTACTGAGTTTCAGCACAGCACCTAAACATACCCTGTGCTGGCTCTCACACTGTTTTGGCCACAATATGTGGATCCATCAAAGTGCAGAAGAAGGGCAAGAGGAATCATTGCGTGGGGATTTGTCACGACTGTGCCACTCAAACACCAACTGGCACCCATTGTGGACTATTTGGAACTCATTCATCACCATAATCCTCCCTGGACAATACCTTTACTTTCCATTTGCAAGACTTTGGAATTTCGTTGCTTGGTTTCACAAACTACATATCCCATAATGCACCTCGTGGCAGTTCTCATTACCTGGCTATTCCTATGCAGCAGTTTTAGAACTGCAATCCTCAGAAGCATTAGAGATCAGTGATGCTTTCACTTTCCCAGGACCAGAGAGGGAGGAGGCAGATTACCTTCAGGTGTGGGGTTCCAATTGCTGCTAATGAGCCTGATTCAGCACAGGGCAGGGCAGTATTTAAGCAGCTGCCTGCATGAGCACAGGGCTCCCCCCGCTCTGAGCCCCTTGTGCTTTGATCCTTGGATTTCTGCTGTGTCCTCTTGCTTCCAGAATCTGCTCCTGTTCCAGTGGCCCGTGTTCGCTGCCTTGCAGCCCTGCTACTCTGAATTCACTCCCTCCCATTGGCCACCAATGAGCCATCTGCTGCTGCCAACCCACTCTGTGTGCCTGCAGCCCAATTGCCCTGTGTTTTGGTGCCTGCTCTGAAGCCATTGCCAGTGACCTTGTCATTGTGACCACCTCTGCTGATCCTGAAGACTCCCGACTGCCATACCACCACTCCACAGCCCAGCCCCAGGACCACCTTTCCCACCCAGTCCTGCCTCGGGGGTTGCCATGTCTGACACAACACCATTTGAGGGAAGTGGCAACCCCCCGGCAGAGAGGCAGAGGGCTGTCAGCTTCTCACCCAGGAAAGTTGGAATCCTGGTGGAGCAAGTCCTACGGCATCATGATGCCCTCTTCCAAGGCCCATCTCAAGTTGGCAATGAAGAACGGAAGAAGATCTGGGTGGACATTGTGGGTGCCATCAATGCGGAGGGGGTGGCACCACGCGACTACCAGCATGTCCACAAGCGCTGGGAAGACTTCAAGTCCAGGACCCACAACAAGGCCCGGTGCCTCCTCAAGGCTGGTGATGATCGAGTGAGGCGCCGGGGCCTGTTGACCACTGACGAGATGAGGGTCTTGGAGCGCTTCTACCCAGCGCTGTACCCCCAGGGCTTGGAGTTGGTGCTCCGTCTGGAGTCGACTGGTAAGTGTTCATGTTTTCTTGTCCACCATAGTGCATGTGCATTTTGACGTGTAGATGGAGTGTGCACCTTGGCCTTATGTCTGGCATACCTCCTGTACAGATGTCTGTGTGCATGTCCCTGACAGTGCTCCATGTGAGTCCATTCAAGCGTGTCCCACATCAATGGTGTCTGTGTTGCGATGCGTGATGCGCACCGGCATGTAACAACGCGCACATGTTTGCATACCTGTGTCTGGACTGGGGCATGCGAGAAGTGTGACACATGGGTGCTTATGTCACTATCATGGACATGCATGGTGTACATTTGCGTGTGTCTGAGTAGTGAGTGTGTGACTAGCCAACACTCCGGGATGTATGTTACTTGAGTTCTTGATTTGTGATTGCCTCACGCTGCCAATTTGCCCTTGAGTGCACTGTGACGTGATAGCTCCATGGCCTGCCTCATGACTGTCAGGTTATGTGTGTGAATGAGATGTGTATGTCCAATGATGTGTGTGAGCTGAAAACACATTTATGATTTTGTGTCAGTGCCTTGTCCAAGGATGTGAATGTCTGTTGTGAATAACAGACCTGTTTGTGAATGTATGTGAATGCCACTTCCCTGTGTGTAGTGGAGGGTGATGATGGTGGTGACCTTTGACAGTGCCACTGATGTAGATTTGCATTGTGACAAACACACATACACACATATGTTCAGTTGCCTGATGTTTGTGTTCTATGTTTCCCTATCCACAGCGATGATAGAAGAAGAGGACGGAGAAGGCGCTGTGGTGCACGGCAGCAGGGATGCCTCCACCAGGCACAGACGCAGGGCCCAGTCCTCCTCCCAGGTACCGTCATCTTCTGGGAGTGAGGACACTGGTGCTGCGTCCGCGACAACGGCCGCAGCTATTGAGGGGAGGCCCAAGAGGGTGAAGTTGGTCGTGGGCTACTCGGCATTGGGAAGACAGGTGAGCCCACACATGTGCAATCCAATGCGGAAGACATTGGGGAGGCATCCAGGTTGGTGGAGGTGGAGGAGGAAGAGGCCACATCAGCCCAGCACATAGGGCCCGGCGGGGGTGATAAGGTAGGTGTGACTGGTGCAGTCCACGGTCAGGGGCCGGAAGCAATGTAGGTCACCGTGGAGGGGCCTGTGCCTGATCTTATCCCTGGAACTGGGACTGCACCAATATGCACCTGCGGGCATGCCTCAGGCAGGACCCATCCGCAGGTGGCAGATGTATTCACGCAAATGGATCTACCACTATCTGCGGATGAAGCAATTCGTGACAGGGTGGTACCGTTGCTAGACAGTATCGCGAGTTGTACAGGCACCATTCGTGATGATGTGCAGGTTTCCAATCGGGGGCTTGCACATCATCACATTGAGGTCTGTCGCCTCATTAACTGGCTACCTCAGTTCCTGGTCACAAATTTGGTATGTGTGCTGGCCACTGCTGCGACCCCCTCATCGAAAAATAGGGGCGGGGGATGAAGGGATATAAGGCGTAAGGGGTGTGGGGAATAGGTAGTTAAACAACTGGGAAGGGGTATTGGGGGCAGGGCCATCTTAAGCACTTTTGGGGCCCTGGGCACAGAAATCTTTGGGGCCCCCTCCACCAAACCAAAGGAATTAAGAGATCAAGATCACAACCTACATGTTGATATGCTGCCTCGCAGCATTCAAAATAAGCATGTTAACTCCCTATAAGTCCCCTTACCGTCTTCATTCTTGCTCTAGTCAGAATGATCAACAAGTAGCATTTGAATGCCAACATTAGCAGTCTACGAAGAGGTTACTTCTGTTCTAGTATAGTATAGAGGTTACTTCTGTTCTAGTATAGATACAGGTTACTTTTTTTAATAGCATCCAGGAAGGTATGCAGCCTGTAGTATTAATGCAGGACCGTATGTAAAAAGTACATCTAAGCCAGAATAGACAGAGAACTCACATTAGCTGCCTCACAGAATGAAAAACTGCACAAGCATGGATGAAGGAGACCAATTGGAAGGAATGAGAAAGCTAGTGGATGCAGATTAAAAGCTTCCAAGAAGGTGTCTGTATCCATACAGACTGAGATTAGAACTGAACCATGGTTTTCAAGTTGCCATTAGAGATCAAAGGGACAAGTGTCTGCTGTAGTCTGCAATAGATCAATGCTCACTATTATGGTGGAAGCAACACTATAGCCAGTGAACCCATGACTGGGGCTTTTTTGAAGATCATACTGTGAGAAGGAAATCACTCTGAAGGGCTGACAATTTTGTAAGATTTAGGCACTGGCAATTTTGAGAGATGAAGCAATACAACATTAAATGAGATGCCCGGGATCACACATTTGTTAAGGAGTGAAGCTGGGATTTGTGCAAACTCTATAATTTCTGCATTTGAACACTTTCTTTTCCAGTTCGTACCATGAACTAAAAAAATCTTATTTTAGAAAACTGACTTGGAAAGTGCACAAATCCCATTACCAAACATGACCATTTTTAAAAACAATATATTATAGAAGGGTGTTACGCAAAATGGGAATTATTCTAGCTTCAATTCTCTCTATCATCAAGGAAAGTATATAAATACCAGCATAACAATCTATGTTATTTAACAGATTTAATCTGGGTTTGTCTTTTGTATAGTAAAGCTTTAAATACTTGCAAAAGTGAAATTGTCATTTATAAACGTGCCTACAAATATTTGACGGTTACAAAAAAAAGCAAACCGTTTTTTGTGTCTAGAATATGCTTGCCCAAGGCCTGCAACATCTGATTTGCTCTATTTAGTCCACCACCCCTTCCACTCAAATGTCCTACTTAAGAAGAAAGATCAAGTAATGGGCTAAACAAGGCCACCAGCATGCAGGCAAACCTTACAGAAGGCAGCACAGTAAAGTAAGAGATGTTAGATAATTTGACCAGGATCACTGTATCATCTGCTGGCAAAGCAAGGATTCAAGCATGATCGTTTGGTTCCACAGTTTTGGATTTGTACACTTATTAACATCGTGGACTAACAATGTATGCTCATCATTGGAGGTGATTGCCTAGGTTTTACAACATCCCATCTGAACACTTTCTAGACCTTCACCATATGGATGACATGTTTGTCTTTATAGCAACCTCTATCTGGTGCAGGTACATTGCTGATAATAGCACCTGTTGTGCTGCAAAACCAAGTACATATGCAGGCAGGTTTATAAACTTCAAACATAGTAAATGATCAACCAGTCTTGCTGGAATGCAGTCTCCACCTCACCTCTTCCCTCTCAACCAATTGCACTGCACTGGCCACCCATTTCACCTCTAGAACTCAGGACATTCTGATATCTCTCTCTTCTTTCCCTTCCTCCATTCCTCACCCTGCCCCCGGCCTCCCTTGTCCTCTCTTCCACCCCCACCCATCCACTCTTTCCTCCTTCTCACCTATCACAACGGATGAGATCTCTAGAATAGTCTGCTCTATGAAGGTCTCATCCAAACAAGTTTCTCCCTGTTCCTTCAGAACCATTAAGTACAACATCTCCTTCCTTGCTCCGGCTCTTGCTGACTTCTGCAGCCACTCCTTAGCACCTGGATCATTGCCTTCTTCTCTCAAGCACTGCCTTGTGCACCCCCTCCTAAAAAAAGCCTTCAGCCGCCACTTGTGTCTGGCCAACAACTGCCCTATCTTTACTACACCCTTCCTTGGGGAAACTCCTGGAGAAGTTGGTCTTCCTCCCAACTGACCCAACACAATGAGCTTGTGGGTTGTTTAAATGTTCATCAATCTGGATTCTGAGCATCCAGAGCCACAGAAACTGCTCACCTGAACACCTGTGAAGAACTGCTTGCAAATCTTGCCTCTAACTCTCCTGCTGTTCCCATTCTCCTTGACCTCTCTTCCAAGACACTCTTGGTATCTCAGACCGGGCACTGCACTGGTTGTCCTCTTTCCTCACTGGTAAATGGTGGTAAATTCTACATATACATGAATGGGAAAGATTCTGGGTGCAAACTTCGGGTTCGTAAGGGGCAGAAACACCCAATACATTAGGAGACCGCAGCTACTTGCTTGCAAAACAAATATTCATATTTTAGCTATGGTTTAAATGTTGTAATCCATGGCATGTTTTGCTGTCTTCTGGATTTCTTTAGACTTCTGTTTTGTCTCCCTGTTCATGCTCTGTGACTACGTCTGGTGCCCTCCTCCTTGTTGTCGCGCTTCCCACGTCCGCTTGGTTGTTAATGAATCTGACTGCTGGTTTGTTGTGTCTTGCAGGCCCCCCGAACCTCTCCAAGGTCAGTGCCTTGACCTAGCCAATGCTTTTTTCTCTGGGTTTTCCGTCGGGACAGTTGGTGCCCTTTATGAAAGCACGAGGGGAAGGAGCCTGTCTACTCACCCGCTTCTGCTGGGTGAACCCCTCTATAGAGTCAATTCCCTTACCTGCCAATCCCCTTGCCTGCTTAGCAACGCATCTGTCCCTCCTTCATTCCTGTGAAATAAAACATACATCACATTACGACTGCACTGTATTGTTAGGGACATTTAAATATTGTGTCTACATAATAATGTATTTGTTTAAACTTTGCACATTTAATATGAAAGGCATTCGGATTTTTTTTTTTTTAAAACACACACATTATACTGTTCTGCTGTGAAACAAGAGCAGAATCACGTTTGATAAAAGATTCTCCTAAAATTAGGCTGCTTCCCGCAGAAGTACAAAACTAGATAGCTGTGTTTAAAGGCAACTATGGCAACCCGCAGTCAGTATTTCAAATGCCCTGTGCTACATGAAATGTAGGCATTATGCATCATGAGCAGAGTACATTTTATGTAGAAATTAAAGCATGAAGGGAGCCCGTTCATAGACATTTCAAAGATGGATGGATATTTTACAGGTTATTGTTGGCCCTTTAATTAAATTAATGCAGCCCACATACAAAATACAAAACAGGCCTATAACAAAATGCTGCTCATATGACCATGTTGCCCTTAACGCCAAAATGAAAGCACAGCAGGTAAGGGATATTCAGACATCGCAATGGACGTTTAAAAAATGTCTTTTTGGAATACCTGTGGCCACCCGATACAGGATGCCTCGTGTACCTCCATGGAGGATGCAACCACCTTGCCATCGGCAAGAGCTGACATGTGTTTTCATAGTTGCTTTTACTTTTTGGGTCAGGCTGGCAAGTATTGACTTCATCTCCAAGTGGAAGCACTGGTGGATCTGAGTCGGGGTTTGAAAGCTGTCGGTACCTTCAGGGCTAAGGTCATCTGATGATGAGCACAGGATAGGTGAGTTGAGGAACAACCAGAAGTCAGGGTCAGGTGTCTGTACTAAGGTAAAGTGAACACTGGAACGAGGGGCACACTAAACCAATAATCACCAAGGATTCAGGAGTTAGTGGCACACGGTGGGAGCACCCCCCAAGAGATCAGGAGTAAACAGTCTACCTTCTGAGTGTGCTCACAAAGGGCACAGGTAGGGAACATACCCAGGTCACATAAGTAGTTAACATGGAGGAGTCTCGTTCATTATCATCATGCTAACTAGTCATGCAAGCCCCAGCACAGAATCCAAGGAAGGATGAACAACAGATTAAGTCAAATAACTAATATTTTATCCATGCATATTTATATAGCTATGACTGACACCCACAGTTAATGATGTTTAACACAAAAATATTTTTTCTAGGTAGTGTGTTGTTCTAATCACATCACTAGAAACATTATAAAAAAGAAAAATTAAAAAATATATGTATAATGTAACACATTTATTGTAAACATAAATGGAAGCAACAATTTTGTAATATGTCTTTTTAATAATAAAAATAGATAGTATTTAATTATTTAATAAACTGGGGATATATATTTCCCTTGTCAAAGCAGAGGTGGCACTTGAGAGGGATACATTATTGTGATACTGTAAATATAATCCTGGCTGTCTCCTTCCAGTTTATCTGGGGTTCTTCCCTATTATGAACAGTGTGGAGAATGGCTGCTTGATCCGCTCTCCACGCCTGTACTGTCCACTATATAATTTGAGTTATGAAGGGGACATGGAAGAGGGGACGAGGGGTTAATACTTCTGGGGTGGGGTGGACATGGGCTTTTATGAATGTGACAAGGAAGAGTAGAACTCTTTGTAATTGAGATTACCATGCGTAATCAAGGCATTGCCATCAAGTCACTTCTCTGAAGGGCATGGGTGAGTACATAACGTCTTAAAGGAATGGGGACCTCTTAAAGCCTGGAAGTTAAGGGTGAGGGGACTGATGGGTATTGATTATTTTTTTGCTAAAGCAGAAGTATCCAAGGGATACATTGTTGTCTGTCAAGAAATCAGATATACACTCTGATTTGAGTTTGACAAGGAAGAATAATGACCCAACTATTTACTGATCAACTTCATTACTTCCTAGTCCAACTCTTCCTTGTCACAGTACTTACTATTAAGGTACAAACCACTTTCCTAATTTATTAAAGTTCAGCACTTTCCCTACAAAAATATAAGGCCTCCGCTATCCGACAATCACTTAGTTGTATTACAAATAGGACCATGGGCCCCTCCATCCAGTGAAGGATGGGTGAAGCAGGTCATAGCCACGGTGACACGGAACAGTAGAACTAGGAGTAATGAAGATTATCTGTAAGTAATCAGATCTTTACCGCCACTCTATCCTTTTTGTCCCAATAGTTACGAGACACACAATGCTAGCGATGGAAGGGGCCTGTAATACAATCAGCGCTCAAGATTAGATTTTGAAGTGGGAGTATTTTACTACCTATTTTTAGAGTTGGCAGTAAAATGAGTTTTTGGGGAGTCAAAAAGTAAGTTCCACTCGGAATAGAAGTATTTAATAAGTGAGTAATAATATGTTTTAACTGTAAAGCAGAAATTATTTGTAGTAAATCTTTCTTTGACCTAGTTATTCATGCACATTAAAAGATTTTTACCTCTGCAGATCAGGCACTAAAAAAAATAGTTTCATCCAGTGGAACTTACGTGTACTACAGGTCCAAACATATCCATGCAGCTGTTTGGATGAAAGCAGCGGACAGGTTCCTATGTGCCGGTTTCCTATTTTTTGTTGGGAGTATTTGTATTCCTTATTTTTATTTCTTGAGAGTATTTGCCTATTTTTAGGGACTAAAAGTAGCTGATACACCCCTTATCTGTAGTGCTGAATACAATACACACAGACCACAATGTATGTTGCTGCACACACCATCACCAATTTCAAGCCATGAGCTTAGCCAGAGAAAGAGAGAAGTCTTGCAAGCGCACACATGGAGTCACGCCACTTACTGCTTGAGCCGGAGAGAGGCCCAGCATGTTTGTTTTCTGCGTATATGCGTTTTGAAAATCCAAAATAGTAGCCTGTCTGTAAAAAGGCTTGGTCTGCATTACAGGGAGTAGCAGACCCAAAGCAGCCAATCATGGATTCCCTTTCAAAATTTCTCAAACCTGAATCTCATAGTGGGAACCCCACCCCGGGGATGCAGCCAGGCACCTATAAAATGAGGGGAGCTGGTCACTCTTGTGAGGGTGCTCGGAGAAGGGTTAACCACAGAGCAGGATGAAACAGAGAGAGGGGAGTAAGAGGACAAGCGGCTAGAGGAAGGAGGCAGAGAACAGGTGGGAGGAGGAGATAGACGGCTGGAGGAAGGTGATTGGAGGTGGGAGAAAGATGAGTAGGAATGTAGTGGAGGAGCAGTTTGCGGAGGTGGTTGAAGAATGTATTAAGGAGAAGGTGGAGGGAGGAGCAGTTTAAGAAGTAGGTTGGCGAAGGTATCACGGTGGGTGTGAGGGAGTAGTTTGATGTGGTTGGAGAATATATTAAGGGGGAGGCGGAGGAGTAGTTTGAGGAGTAGGTTGGAGAAGGTATTGAGAGGGGGATCCAGGAGATGAGATAAAGCAGGAGGAATGTGCAGTAAGGGGTGGGTGTAGCTAAAGAGGAGCAGCTGTAGAAGCAGAGGAAGGGGACGCAGATGAAAAAAAGTAGGATGAGAAAGGAGAGAACACATCGTAAGGTGAAGCGTTGTGCGTGTGCGAAAGATGAGAGGAGAACTAAGCGTGTAGTGAGGAGTTACAAGAGGAGAGTAGTGGCCGTAAAGTGAAATAGAAGTGGTTTGAGGAGATCTTCTTAGGAATAAGCACATGATGGAAAGTCGGCGAGGAAACTGAGATGGGGTGGTGACCAATAGGACCAAGGCGGTGGGACAGGGAAGTGCTCAAAAAACCTGAGATGTGGTAATCATTGTGACAAAGTTTGTGGGCCTTACTGAATCACTGACTAGTCTTCCAGCAGAACAGAATTGATTTATGCTGATGAAATAAGACTGGGGATGGTTTCCGCACCTAAGACAGGAGATTTGATAGCTGGAAGAGACTGAGCAAGAAGACTGAAATCTTGAGCAGAACATGGCTAGCGTCAGGTTCTGAGAGGATGCAAACAAGTCAGTTGATGTGTGGCCAAACCGAGCATATATACTGCAAGACGATGGAATGTAACTTCATTTCCTGGATGAAGGAAATGTTCAACCCAGCTGGTCTGGACTATGTTGTCTGCTCCCCTGAGCCTTCAGTGATTACAGGTGTTTCTCTACCCAGTGTCCCAGCTCTTGTGCAAATGTCCCAGGCTCCCGTATCCAGTGCCCCCGTGTGGCTGACATATGACACAGTTGCTGTGTTTTCTTTCCTGATCACAACTGAGTTTCCCTAGTAGAAAATGCCTGCAGAGCCCTGAAATACTGCCACCAGTTCCCTTGAGTTGAAAAAAGTATCGGCCCGCCGAGTATTTCCAATGCTCGTGGTATGATATGTCTTCCAATGTCGCACCACATGCACTGCTGCTGGCACTGGTGGTAAGAATGATCAGAAAAGAAGGCTTCAATAGAAACCCCCTTTGAGGCTTGTCCTATGATCATAAACCCCAGAAGGTTGTTCCTTAAAGTCTGATTATTTATTATTTGTAAGACACATAGTGCAACATCACCAGTCTAAAGTGACTAGGACTTTGAAATCCCAATGATCGGAGGTGTAACCTTTTCAGGGAACCACAACTATGCTACAGGCCAAACGCCTCTGAATTGGGAGAATGTATCTTGCAGTTGTTACTTCCCTTTGGAGTAGCCATACAAGGGTGCTGATCAGTCTCACCGCTCTTTCCATTGTGAGAAGTACTTTTCCCTGCCTCATTTCAAACCAAGCTCCAATTAAATTGAGGTCTTGGGATGGTTCCAGCAGTGACATTTTGTAATTCCAAGGGAACTCAACAGTCTGTGGTACCTTACACATCCCCACGATGTGAGTCATTAAGGTCTCCCCTCATGATGCTCTGATTAGCCAGTCATCTAAGTATGGACATAGTTGTACCCCGGCTAGGTGCAGAAGTGCTACCTCTAGGGCCATGCTTTTTATGAACACCCTTGGGGATGATTTCAGGCCAAATTATACTGTTTTGAACTGAATGTACCTGTTTGAAACCATAAATTGTAGGAACGTCTGAAGGGCATGTTGAAGTATGCATCCTGGACTCCGTTCTGCTGTTAGTGGGATTATTTTCTGAAATGTTTCCATTTGGAAATAGGAAAAAAAGGACTGATTAAGGTCTTACATATTTAACAGTCTGCATTAATCTGAAGATTTGGGCACAAGAAAAGGGAGTGAATAGAATCCATTTCCTTCCGAATTCCTGAAACCATAGTCATTGCTTTTTTATTCTGTAGATCTAGAATATTTTGTAATGAAAATTGTCTTTTAGAGGACCCCTCTGGTACTGGTGCATAAAAATGGCCTGACTGTTTTGGGCACATTAGGTACTATAGTTTGTAGTCCATTTTTATAATCATACTGGCCCAAAGGTCTGTTTCATTTGGCTCCATGCCCCTGAGATATGTAGCAGTCAAGCTGCCACTTTACTTACCATCCTGCCATGACAGTCAGGAACTCTGATAAGGATGTTGCAGAGGCCTGATTTTTCCAGGTTGGTTTGGCGTCCATCTGTGCCTGTTTGTTCGAACCTATTCCTTGAAGACATCTATATTTTGTTTTTTTCTATGGACTCCTGTTGATCTTGACATTAACATCTTTTTGTAGTCCGTAACTGGTGACATCTGGGACACCATGGAAGGGCCTGCAAAACTTTGGGGGACAGGGTAAACCTCCAGTTATGTGATGCAACCCCTGGAGGTGGTATATGGGAGATACGCCTGTCTCCCGTTGGGTGCCCTACCACCGACTCCACAGTCACCACCATGCACCATTCATGGAGATTTCTCTAGTGCAGTGCACCAGGAAATGTATGAGATCTGAGGGAAGCTGCCTGATAGTGCAACCCTCAGATAGGAATCCTGATAAGGAGAATAAGGGCAGCCTTTGGGAAGGTGTGCAAAGTCTAACATGTATATGGAAGACAGGCCAATTACCCAGGGCTTGATCTGCGAGTCAGCTTGTTGAGCCCGACTTCCTGGCAAGTGCACTTTGGGTACACAAGCCCCGCAATGTAACCTAGACCAAAGGCAATGAAAAGCGAGCACCGGCAAAGCGAGGAAAACAGACAGGTCATACATGAACCACGAAGACTATATCTGAGGGAGCAAATAGAGTAGCTGGAGAGACTGTCAGGAGGAATTGCCTGATCCACAATGTTAAAATAGGCCCAGATATCAATAATCAATACAAACTCAATAATCAGAGTAACTCCAAGGGCACAAAGAAACCCAGATTTATTCCAATACATTCAGCTACCGGGAGAGTGTACAAAGGACAATCTCAAAATGGAGTTAGAAACAACAAGCTCTTAACCATCAAATTCATCATACTGACGTTGCGTTAATAATCATCATAAAAAACGTCTACTCTCTAACTTAATAGGACGATAATAGAGTAAGGAATATACATTTCTGTATAGGTGGACCTTTTTACTATTGATCCTTTTACAGCTAATTTCTCCTTCTAGGTACATCCTTCTACAATGATACAATTTATCCGAGTTGCTATTGGATGACACCCTACTACAGTAGTCGATAGAAGAACATAACTTTATTGGCCAGTCGTTCGTTGAACATGGTTATGCTGTGCCAAATAACTTGGTAGGGAAGGAGAGGTGGGTGAACCACCATGATCTTGTGAAAGTAACACTCCCAACTCGTTCACATGCTTGAGGTCCATCTACCATCTTGTTCGTGGCCTTGAGAGTCTCGTCTTGGTGTCTGGATGTGCTAGTGGTATGGCAGTTGCAATATCTAATTGGACCTTGAATGAATGGCCATTATTATGGTCACGTGGTGCGGGACCGCTGTGCTAAAATCATTTAGGTCATCTATTGGGATTTTGCTTCTGTTCTACTTGTGTGCGCTTTCTTTCAGTGGCCATTTGGGTTGCTGTATGTTCATTCGTTATGCGATCAATTGGTATGGTTGTTACATGCACCTGGTATTTAAATTTAAGGATGTGTGTGTGTTTCTCACTGCTACCAACTAAATCTAATTAACCTTACAATTGTATGCCATGTGCTCTGCAAAACATTATCTAGTGCAGTTTCGGCTCCTACACCAAACCTTGCTTCAGCAAACTGGACTTGGCATTTCTCTGCTGTCTGGTCTTTGTGAGGCCTGGAAAAGTGTGTGCTAAGCAATGTATGTCTGTATACAGTGTTTTCGGAATTGAGGCCCAGCTAGTTGTGGTCAGAGTAATGGCAGCACTTCGGTTTTCCTTTTGTCATTTTAGTGTTCTTCATGTCTGGTGCATTTTCTTCGTGTCTGTTGCACGTGCACCCTACCTAAATGTTCTGGATCCTCCAACTTCTATAAGTGTAAACTCCCTCAGGCCCTACTTGTGTCGCACAACATTTCTATTCCTTATTGTAGCTATGTGACTTTGTGTTTTGCTGACTGATCACTGAACATTTCTTAGCTTGTATCGACGCTCATAACTGGGAGTTGGTGCAACTCTCATCTCCATCACCACAGCAAGATGGCGGATTGCTTACTTGAGTGTACAGCATATACCCAGAGAGACTCCCTGGGTACTGCATGCTCACCTAATAGGCCAAAATGGCCTTTCCTTGTGAATGCACATGAAATATTCAACATTCCATTCATATAAATATGGCAAAATTAAAGTGACTACATTCATAGTGCTGATGATTCAAGAATTTGAATGAATATCAATATAAAAAGCGAGGAGAACAAATTTTAGAGAAGCCAATGCATTTCAGACATAGTCCATCGTCAGGGCTCAATCTGACATTGGACTGTATTCTGTAAATTGTCATTCACAAACACCAGGTTTAAAAACCAGCCATATCGGCTCTTTCCAAGTTTCAACGTTTCTGGTGTTGTTCAACAGTTCACCTTCGAGCTTATTCTAGCAACATCAGGACTTCCTCTTATAGAGTAATTGACCCTTCAGGTCGAAGAGGGTATGGGCACTGGCCTAATCAAAACATCAGAGGAGACCCAGCACATTAGTACACTTGGTGGAAAGGGACATATACATCTGGAGGCGGTGGAACCACTTGGCCCAAACTAATCCCACGACAACGGAAATGACTGAAGGGGAAATGGACACATATAGGTGCAACCACCAGGGTGGCTAAAGGGGGACTATCCCCTTCAAATTATGAAAGGGGCCCTTTTCACACCAATTTGTGTGCCCCCTTCTTTCTTTCTTCACTGCATGCTTTATCAGAGAGTCTAGCCAACAGCAGCAGGACCACATAGCTGTTAACATCACACATCTTATTTGTGTTTCGAGAACTCTTCTGATAATGTGCGGTCCACTTCAACCCCACCACTTTCAGTTTACCACGTTGTCATGTGAAGGCCATCTGGAAAAGTCATAGCAAGTGTTCCTCTACATAGGCTACCTGCTACGTTCTCAATGACTATTTCATTCTGTTTGTTTTGCTCTGTGAAGAAATCACTTACAGTTTTGTGAAAGTCAAGAGCTGCAACGCAATGGAAATTGGGTCATGAGGACAACCTTATCTTCAGTATCTCTTTTGCATGGAAAGGTGTGTGCGGATGGGCTTCTAATCACCTTAACCAAAATAGGCCCACCACTTAAGAAGCGAGTGCATGTTTGTCTGTAGAGCAGCCAGGAGGAGCAAGATGACGCTGTAGAGTGAAATTAACCAGAGTATCCCTGAACCACACACACACTTCACATTATATACATTTTGCAACAGTTAAAACACCACTCACACATATTTTATTACAAATCATCCCCACACACATGATTGGTCAAACCTATACAAATGAAATGCAATCTTCTGTAATTCCCAGGGTCTGACTGGTCCTGTTTATCTAACTACCATCACCAGCTCATATTTACCGTACACCCCTTTTGGGGATTTCTTCATGGTAGGTCATGACATCATCCATGGTTACACATTTAAACACAAACATAATTCAAGTTCCAGCTGTCCTGGGACTTTCTAACACCATACGTGATACGGATGGTTTGCAAGGACACTTCAAACAGTATGAGGAGGGGAAGAATAAACAGGTTCCCTTTGAACTGACGATAATTAGCTCACCCACCCCGACATGCTGGCATCCTTGGAACACTCTAATATAAACGACTACCAATTCAACACGCATGGCCTCCAGACCCAATCTGGGAAAATAATCAAAACCCATAAAGTATTTGTCAACTCTGCCCTGAGGCGTCTCTTCACCCCAGCTTTAATACTCAGCCACAAGCAGATGGCCCGATTCCCCTGAACAATAAATAATGAGCTCTCATGCACCTAAAAAGGTTGCATCTTGGGGGGGGCGTGGAGCCATGGGGGTTGGTGTTGCTCCGTAAGAGCTCCCGACTGGTGCCACGCATCCAACCGACATGCCCCGGTGACTGTGCGATTCCTGAACATTACGACGGTAATCCTAAAAGCTGAAGTGATGCGGCAGATGGGGGCCTGACTTATAACACCCCATGACGCCGGAAACCGGGGATTTGCTGGGCTTGGGTTGGAGTGGGTGGCAGCGTCAACCATGTCTCCAAAATGGCGGACACCACCACACTTGGCGCCGGCTAGCAGCGGAGTGCGCCTAGGCGGACCCTGACCCCTGTGACTGCTGAGGGGGGGAAAACACTGACCCGCTCTCAGAGGAGTCTCCACAACCGTTTACTGGTTGAGGTGTCCGCCCGCCACCAGAATTCCCGGACTTGGAGCGCTTCCCACACCGGGGACCAGGCGAAACTGGCAGCAGAGCGACAACGGCATTGAGGATTCCGCCGGCCCGGGCGGACCAGGAGAGCCCCTGAATCCAACGGGCTGGAGCAGTCCTGAGGAGGCGGGCGCGGCCCCCGCCCTGTGCGGCGGGGATCGCCCAGCGCTCCGGGACCCCGGAGCGGAGCAGCACCCGCCAAACACTAAGGTGCATAACAGAGGACTGCAAACTGTCTCACCGGTGGCCTGCAGGCGTGCGTCCCCGTGGGCTGCAGGGGGCTCGGAGCGTGTGGTGGCCCTCGCCAGCAGCTGCGGATGGGCTCCGGTCCGACGCTCGCCTCCCCCTCCCCCAGGGATAATCAGCTCTTGACCCGGAGACCAACGAGCCCAGGGAGCTGACACCCGAAGCAGCAGCAACCCGGGCTGCACAGCACGCCGTTGAGGTGAGAGCTCGATCTACCTGGGCAGACTACAACCCGGCAAGACCCCTTGCCCTAACCTAACTTCACTTCGTGGGAACGGCGGAACAGCAGAACTGGGGTGGGGGCTCCATGCAAGCGGCCCTGCGTTACCTTCACTCCCTGCGCTGGAACTGCTTGCAAAACTCCAACGCGGATTACCCGGGGAGTGCTCCGGGGCACAAGCCAGTTTGATATGTGGCTAGTAGTTTTGGCAAGTATTACTGTATCAATATCAATATGTTTTTTAATGCAATGCCCCCGTGATAAACATTAACTAGCATTTCTAAAATGAAGTTCCCGGCACCTAAAACGATCCTGCATGAAATGTGCTAACTCTGATCCCAGTCAGCAACATGGAACGGTGCATACATCGAGTGCAAAGCGGTGCTGGGGGACCGAGAGTGCAGTTCTGAAAATGGCGGGTTGATTCACAAAATCCGCCCAGCAGCACTGAAAGCACCGCGAACAGTAAGCGGCCCCTAGAAGGGACTAAATCAGCCCCCGACAACGTGCGGTGTCGGGCACATCCTAAAGACAGAGGTGCACCGAGCCTGGAACAGCTGCCGGGGTAACCGGATCGGCACCTGGCGGCTCAGCGGCGCTGAGTGAAAGAAATGAGCGGGATCCTGCCATGACGGCAACCCCCTGCCCCCCGGAACCGCACAACACCAACCGCAATGCCAAGCCCAACAGGGGGAGGCAAGAGACACCGGGCTGACGGAGCCCCGGGGAGCTGAGGAGTGGAGGAGGCTTCGGGCAGAGAGAGCCGCTCCCAAAACAGCGGACACCCCCACAAAACCCGCCAAGCAGAAGCCAGAGGCGCACCAAGCGGGGAGCTGCCTCCGGGGTGACTGTGTCAGCAACCGGCAGCTCACTGCCAACCGCCGAGCAAAGGGGAGCCGCTCACAAAACAGTGGGTGTCTCCACAAAACCCATCAAGCAGGAACCAGAGGCACACCAAGCGGTGGGCTGCCTCTGGGGTGGCTGAGTCGGCACCCGGCAGCTCACCACCAACCGCTAAGCAAAGGAGGGAACTAACCATGGACAACCCAGCCACAGTGTCCCGGCACAATTAGAGGCAGAGCCACAGAGGCACACGGAATCTGCAGCAACCACCGGGGAGAGGCCCACATCAAGAAGGTATTCCGTGATTCCGATTCGGAGGAAACGATTCGAACAGCCTGGGAACCGTGCACTGGAGGTGAGGCGGCCTGCAGGGGGATCTCAACGGATGCCAGAGCAAGGACCCATACAAGCTGTGTCTGACCCTACTCCCCCCCGCTGCCCCTGCTGCCTGGGGGGGCCTAAAGCCAAGTGAATCCGGCGAAGGGTCAGGCCCCCAGTCTGCACATGAAGCACCCTCACCTCCAGCGAAGGTAAGGCGGCACCTGCCGCGCCAGCAGTGGGGAACTCACATTCAGCAAAAACACTGCACAGCCTCTGGCCTCCCCCCCTCACTGGCTCTCTGAACGATATGAGTGGTACCCCGCAAGGTACAAACTTAGCTCCTCACGCTGCTCAACGAGGACCACAGAGTGCAGCAGTAACTCAACTCACCCGTGGAGACAAGGGCTGGGGGACGCTGCAGGAGCGACCACTCTGCGTCTCCCTAATAACACAATTTATGAACTGACAGCAAGAGTCACAGCCAAACCAAGGCTCACCCACAACACAGAACTGCACCAGCAAAACATACCGGAGGAAGACACAGGGGAACGCCCAGCAACCTATGCAACCTGTGCATAAATAGGAGCACCAGAACCAACCGACCCTCCCCCTCCCCAGGCTTACAGGCAGTAAGACAATATCCCCGCCAGTGGCAGTGGCCCAACATCACCAGCAGAACCACAGCTTTCCCACTGAGCGCCCCCGCTCATACTGATCCTCCTATAATCTCCGGCCAGTTAGCCCTACAACCGCCCTACAACCGCGGCCCACAGAACACCCACATCGGAACCAGACCAAAACCAGCCAGGAAATACCAAGGCAAAAGAAACCCGCCCCCGGGGCACCACAAGAACAGGCCTCCCCCATGCCCCCAACATGTCAAAGGCACCCAACGCCACAAAGCAGACAGATATCACTACCCTGCTGGCGACCCCGAGCACAGACAAGCCCAAGAGAGGAGATCGACCTGAGGTGACGGCCGCAATCACACAAGCGGAAATGGACCCAGCCCCCATGACACAGTCAGTGACCAAATCGGACCTGCAAGAGCTACTACAGGCCCTCACAAAAGAGTACCAGAAGGGCACAGAAGAGGTCATGAAAAAATTCACAGTCTTAGACAAGCGGATGGGAGAGGTGTTGGCAAGAACCGAAGAGGTGGAGGCGATCCTGTGCGAACATGGCCATGAGATCGGGGAGGGCTCGGACAGAATCGCAGCACTCGAAGCCAGATGTGAAGCAATGGAACTGAAGCAGGAAGATGCTGAAAAACGCTCTCGTCGGAACAACATCAGCCTGAGAGGAATCCCGAGGACAATCTCGGACGCAGACCTGACCCTCTATGTGAACAACCTGTTTCGCTTCATCCTAACCCTCCCAGATGAGGCCCCTCTGGAACTGGACAGAGTGCACCGAATGGGAGCCAGAGCTAATACAGCCACACCGCCCGATGTCGCCCAATGTCCTCGCCAGAGTCCATTTCTATAAAGTGAAGGAGGAAATCATGCGGGAAGCCAGGGACTCCCCTCACATCCTCCTCAGGGACGCCTCCATCTCCCTATACCAGGACCTGCCCAGTATAACACTGGCAAAAAGAAAGGCCCTACGACCCATTACGGACTGGCTCAAGGAAAAGAAAAGAAAACCCGCCTACCACTGGGCATTCCCCACAGCCTTGGCATTCACCTGGGAGGGAAACCCCCTCCTAATCTGCACTCTACAGGAGGGAGAGAGGCTCTTAAACCCGGCCTCAGAAGACGACAACCACGTCCAGGATACATCAGCCGGACAGCTCGAACAAGGAACACAGATCCCTCCTGGACCAGAGTTGAAAGACGCCGCAGGCTCTGCGGACCATCAACCAAGAGCAAGCCTAATGGCTAGAACTGAACGCACCTCCCGTCAAAGAGGTCAAGCTATGAACATCGAGTAGAAGCCTAAGACAAGGACCACACCCCAAGACTGCACAGATCACACAACCCTGGGAAATGCTGGTCGTGGTCCGGGAACGTCAGAATACCGCTGTTAAACCAAATTACAGTTGAGGCGCTGTTGCCTCCAAGTTACGCGGATGCATTGGCCCAGCGGGATGCCCCGTTGGCCGAAGGCTGACCTTAAAGACTCGAGTGGTTTGGGGTCTGGGGAATGCGAGAATGGAGGACAACGATCAGATACTTAGAAATCAACAGGGGAGTCGATTCATCCGAGGAATCTCAGCAGGGACAACCTAAGGAACACATAAACAACACCACCCCAAAGTATGGAGACCACTAAAGAACTAACCATGATAACATGGAATGTGCAGGGGCTAAACTCACCCAGAAAAAGGAAGTCAGTGGAGCATAGACTGAGCCACCTAGAAGCAGACATTGTGTGCCTCCAAGAAACACATCTTCTGCAACCGGACGAGAGGAGAGTAAATTTCCAACAATACCCCATGAAATTCTTCGCCCCCTCGGGCCAGAAAAAAAGGGGAGTGGCTATACTTCTCAGTCGGAAGGTTCCCCTTTCCCAAATCTCGGTCAAACGAGACCCAGCTGGGAGATACCTGCTACTCAAGGGGCTCTTGATAGATCTCCTGATCACCATAGCGGCAATATACGCCCCGAATATCGGACAGGACCGCTTTCTCAGCAGCATCCTCCCCACGATCACCTCCTTCATGGAAGGGCGCCTCCTAATGTAACGCTCACCTGACTCCCACGGAGGCGCTGGCCTGGTTCGCGCTGCTGTGACCTCTTCTAAGGTGATGCGCAGGGTTCGGAAGACGGACTGGACCGAGCCCCCAAATCTGGCTTGTCTGGCTCGCAGAAGTATCCTTCTGTAGGCGAAAATAGGGGATTAACTGTCTGCGGGGTAATGCAATCAGCCTCCCACTTTCCCCTCTCACCCTCCTCGAAACCCTTCTGTGATTCCTCGTAGCATCTCACCTTAGGGTCTGGAAGGACGAGCTCTCCATCCTGCTTATGATGCAGGGGCGCGTTGGTATCCAGTTACTTCACTGGATTTTCGGATTGGTGAGAACCAAACTTGCTTGGCATCCAGGTAAGTTTTTTTGATAAGAGGTTCCCCTTGTGTCCATGCATTAATGTACTAATGCTAGTGTCTTTTACCCCATAGGGGCCGGGGTACGGAATGCCGGGGAACAGGCACCGACCCGAGATGAGAGGTGAAATCCTTGTAGAAATCAGGTAAGTCTTTAATGAACGTTTTTTGGTAATGTCTTTTCATTCGCTCATTAACGCTGATGTCTCTTTTTCCCCTTAGGGGCCGGGGTCCGGAAATGCCAGGATGCGGCGCGGACCCGAAATGAAGAGGGAATGAATCAACAGGTAAGTCTTAACATGGAGATTTAGCTTTCCTTATTCCCTTCTCTCTCTCACCTTTTGTTCTGGTCTTTTTCTCCCTAGGCGCTGGGGCGTGACTGCGAATCCGGATGATCGCTGCTGAACATGGAGGCGCCCTGTAAAGGTGAGTGGAATGCGGCGCTGCAGCGATCGACGCGATGAGCTTTTAAATAAAAGTCTTCCTTTTCAGGATTGTCGGCGAGATGTCTCCGGGATGCGGATTTAGCAGGTTAGGACTTTTCCTTCTTCTGTTCTCTTCTTCTCTTCCTTTGCAGGTGATCCAGGATGCTGGCAGGCGTGGCAGAAGTCAGGATGCAGGAGCAGACACGGTGAGCGTCCAGCTGCTAGATGCAGAACAACGCGAAGCACGTGTGGCTGTTCGGGTGGGGTTTAAACAGCCTTGGAAGAAGTTCCAGGTATGTATCCTTCCTCCAATCAGGTATGTATCCTTCCCCAGCCACGCCCGGATGGTAAATTAGTCCCACAGGTAAAGTAGTTCCTTTCAGGCCTCAAGGAGGCCGGGATCCTGCAGCATGGTCTGCATCAGGTAAGTGCACCCAACCACTTCCATAATGAGCCTGGTGCCTATGGCGCCAGGACTGATGTCTTTTATGAGCCTGGCGCCATAGGCACCAGGACACTGTCCAAAGGGCCCCTATATGGGGTTGCTGGGTCCTTCCTTGGGGACTGGATGTCCGCTTTCGGGGACGCAGGGCTTGAACCGGCTCCCCGGGAGCGGGCATCATGACAGCACTCTCCCCCAAGGCCCCTCCCAAGGTTGTTCCCTCTGGGGGTTTTGGTTTGTCTGGGAAGAGTCGGTGGAATTTCCTGACTAATCGAGGTGCATGCACATGGTCGCTGGGTTCCCACAACCTCTCCTGAGGTCCGTACCCCTTCCAATCAATTAGGTAGAACAGTTTTGACCTAAACATTTTTGAGTCTAAAATGTTCTTCACTTCGAATTCGGGCTCCCCATCTATTAGAATAGGTTCTGGAGGTTTGAGTAGTCGGGTTCCGGGTACCACTGGTTTCAGAAGTGACACATGAAAAACAGGGTGAATTTGCATACTAGCTGGTAAATCAAGTTTAACAGCCACTGGGTTAATTATTGCCCTAATAGAATAAGGTCCCAGATATTTTGGGTTAAAAGTTCGAGGCCCTTTGAGTGGTAAATGTCTGGTCGCTAACCACACTTGATCCCCAATCTGATACAGAGGTGCTTCACTCCGATGTAGATCAGCATTCTCCTTGTATTTTCTCTTGGCTTGTTGTAAATGTGTAGTTGCCTCTTTGAAGGCTTGGGTAATTGTAGAATGCAGATGCTCTACTGCAGGCATTCCGAGGATCTGAGGTGAGTCAAGGTTTGAGGTTCTAGGGTGATGCCCAAACAAAGTATAAAAAGGACTGTGGCCAGTTCCAGAGTGTACCGAATTATTATATGCGTATTCGGCTATCCAAAGAATGTCTTTCCAGTTGCTTTCAGATTGCTGTAACATACACCGTAAGTATTGCTCAAGGGTCTGATTTGTCCTCTCGGTCTGACCATCGGTCTGAGGATGGTGACTGGTCGATAATCTTACGTCGATCTGCGCCATTTGACAACATTTGAGCCAGAAGTGGGAAATGAATTGACTTCCCCGGTCAGAGATTAGTATAGATGGGAATCCATGTAGCCGAACAATATTTTCGAGGAATTCTTTGGCTAGGACAGAAGCTGAAGGTAAACCTTTCAAAGGAATAAAGTGGGCCATTTTGGAAAACAAATCCACAATTACCAGAATAGTATTGTACCCCGAACAAGGAGGCAGGTCCGTAATAAAATCCATTGATAGGGTGTGCCAGGGTGCTGGCGGTAGGTCTAGAGGTTGAAGGAGACGGGCTGGTCTTTTCTTTTGACTTTTATTTTGGGCGCAAACACCACAGGACATCACAAAAGATTTAACATCTTTTCGCCAAGAGGGCCACCAAAATTGTCGTTTCACCTTTTCCTCTGTCTTGGCAATACCGGGGTGTCCCTCTATTAATGCATCATGATAACCGGAAATAACTAGTTCGTGTAATTCCTTATGTGGCAGGAATAAGCGTCCTTGGAAATAAGGTAAACCATTATCTATGGTAAAGTCTGATCCCTTTTGTATCCAATCCTGTAAGGTTGTAGGGTCCAGGAGTTGTTTCACTCTGGCTTGAATGTCTTCAAGCGTCTGTAACGAAGTCATGCCTAGAATCCTCTGTTCGGGAATTATTGGTACTGGTTCTGAGTTTGTATCAGATTCTCCCATTCCAATTCGGGATAAGGCGTCTGCTTTGCCATTCTTGCAGCCAGGTCGATAGGTAATCACGAAATCAAATTCAGCGAAAAACAAAGCCCATCGGAGCTGCCGTGATGACTGAGCCTTGGCGGTTTTCAAATACTGTAAATTCCGGTGATCAGTGGTCACTGTGATGGTATGTCGAGCGCCAAGCAGATAATGCCGCCAGGCTTTAAAAGCGGACTTAATGGCTAACAGTTCTTTGTCCGTGATTTCATAATTAACCTCGGGTGCCGAGAATTTTCTGGACCAAAATGCTACGGGATGCAGTTGGTTGGTTTCGGGATCTGTTTGGGACAGGACAGCTCCCATGGCTAGGCTGGATGCCTCAGTCTCGACGACATAAGGGAGATCTGGACGCGGGTGTTTCAATATAGGTGCAGAGGTAAACTTAGCTTTTAAATCCTGAAAGGCCTGCTCGGCTTCTTCAGACAATTCAAAACGTTTATTTTTCCTCAAGAGTGCAGTAATGGGTTGTACCACGCGTGAAAACTCCGGGATAAACCTGCGACAGAAATTGGCAAAGCCAAGCATGCTTTGAACCCCTTTTACAGAGCTAGGTGATGGCCATTTGAGGATGGCATCCACTTTTCTTGAGTCCATTCGGACTCCTTTGGGTGTCAGGATGAAACCTAGAAACTCGACTTCTGTGGTATGGAAAACACATTTCTCCAATTTAGCAAATAGTTTGTGTTGGCGCAGTTTTTCAAGTACTGCCCTGACGTGTTTTCTGTGATCAGATTCCGAAGAGGAGTACACCAGAATGTCATCGATATATACGACAACACAAACATTGATGAGTTCCCGAAGGACATCATTCATGAAGTATTGGAAGGCAGCCGGCGCGTTACACAATCCAAAAGGCATCACCTGGTACTCGAATAATCCGTATTTAGTACGGAAGGCAGTTTTCCATTCGTCGCCTTCTTTAACTCGTACCAGATGATAAGCCCCCCGGAGATCTAACTTGGTGTATATGCAAGCGTCCTTCACCTGGTCAAGGAGTTCAGGGATCACAGGCAGAGGATAACGGTTTTTAACCGTTATCTGGTTCAATGCGCGGTAATCGATACAAGTTCTAAGGTCGCCTTCTTTTTTGGGAACGAAGAACAAAGCCGAGGATGCTGGGGACTTTGACGGGCGAATAAAACCATTAGCTAGGTATTGATCCAAATATTGTCCCAAATGCAGATTCTCAGGTTCGGTAAGGGCATAAATCCTGCTACAAGGGGGTTGTGCACCAGGCACCAGATCGATTTGGCAATCGTATGATCTGTGAGGAGGTAACGTGTTGGCCTGTTCTTTTTGGAAGACGTCCTGAAAGTCTTGGTATTCCGGAGGTAGTTGCATGGAGGCAGAGGTTACAGATGCTAGATTAATCTTCAGGTTTTCTGGGTAGCAGGTTTGTGTACAATCCGGGAAGGTTATTCTCTTAGCTCGCCAATCAATTCGAGGATTATGTGTCTCTAACCAAGGGATTCCAAGAATAACCTGAAACTGTGGAGCCTTGATTACATCAAACACAACACCCTCCCGATGGCCGTCGGGACCAATAAGAGTCACCTCAGTAGTGGAATGTGTTACCGGTCCAGAGGCAATTTCAGTTCCATCGACTGTGGTGATGACATCTTTGCTGGTTTTAGGACGGAGAGGGAGGTTAATCCTAGAGACCAATTCACGATCCACATAGTTTCCAATAGCCCCACTATCGATGTATGCCTTTATTGCATGCAACCGCTTAGGCTGTTCTGGATCTACGAGAACCATTGGCACAATGAAATGCGAGGTCTGAGAGTTAGTTTTCAAGCTCGGCAAGCGGACCCCTACACTTGTCGGGCGGAGTCGTTTCCCGAAACAGAGTCTTCATGGTTTTTATCAGCGGCTCCTACCGCCTTTCTGGGCGGTTTTGCCGGGCAATCTCGTAGAAAGTGTCCAGAATTCCCACAATAAAGACATAATTTTAACTGCCACCTCCTTTCACGTTCCTTTTGAGTTAAGGGTCCTTTAACCCCTCCAATTTGCATAGGCTCAGAGACATCAACTCCCTTGGGATTAGCATGGGTCTTGACCAACACCCGGGTCTCAAACCTGGACCGATCTGCTTTTCTGTTTTGAAGTCTGTGATCCAATTGGACCACTAAGTCTATATACTCTGTGCATTCTTGGGGCGAATTTACAACTTGGGCCAAGACATCTTTAAGTTCTCCGCGTAGGCCTCGATAAAACAACGTGACTCTTTTATCCTCTGGCCATCCAGTTTCCACAATTAGTCTATTAAAGGTTGCAATATAGGATAGGAGGTCCTGATTGCCCTGTCGCAGGGATAGAAGTTCGTCATCCAGAGCCTGCCCCTGAGAGTGTCGAGCAAATAACCTTTCCATGCTTGCTTGAAACCTTTGAAAATCACGGAGAATCGGGTCATCTTGAGTAACCAGTGGAACTGACCAATCGGCAGCGCAGCCGCTGAGATATGACAATACAAAGGCTACCTTGGGCTGATCATTAGGGAAGGCCCCAGGTCTGCATAGGAAGTGCAAACGACACTGATTCATGAATACGGCGAATCATTTGGGGTCCCCAGCAAAGCGTTCGGGTGGGGCCAGCGGCATGTTTCCAGTTAGATTAATCTGCACAGGGTTACTGGAAACCACAGGAGCGGGGCTCCCTCCGGAACCGGGTAGAGGAGTTTGCCCAGCTTGACCTTGCAGGTCATCAGTTCTTTCCTTTGATATTATTAATTCCCTCCTGAGGGCATTAGTCTCTTGACGAGCAGCATGTACTTCGGCCCGTAATTCCCCCAGTAATTGGGCCAACTGATCAGTCTCAGAACTTTCCATAGCGCCTGGGTGGGAATTTGTAGGAAGGCTTCGCGTTCTGTAACGCTCACCTGACTCCCACGGAGGCGCTGGCCTGGTTTGCGCTGCTGTGACCTCTTCTAAGGTGATGCGCAGGGTTCGGAAGACGGACTGGACCGAGCCCCCAAATCTGGCTTGTCTGGCTCGCAGAAGTATCCTTCTGTAGGCGAAAATAGGGGATTAACTGTCTGCGGGGTAATGCAATCAGCCTCCCACTTTCCCCTCTCACCCTCCTCGAAACCCTTCTGTGATTCCTCGTAGCGTCTCACCTTAGGGTCTGGAAGGACGAGCTCTCCATCCTGCTTCTGATGCAGGGGCGCGTTGGTATCCAGTTACTTCACTGGATTTTCGGATTGGTGAGAACCAAACTTGCTTGGCTTCCAGGTAAGTTTTTTTGATAAGAGGTTCCCCTTGTGTCCATGCATTAATGTACTAATGCTAGTGTCTTTTACCCCATAGGGGCCGGGGTATGGAATGCCGGGGAACAGGCACCGACCCGAGATGAGAGGTGAAATCCTTGTAGAAATCAGGTAAGTCTTTAATGAGCGTTTTTTGGTAATGTCTTTTCCTTCGCTCATTAACGCTGATGTCTCTTTTTCCCCTTAGGTGCCGGGGTCCGGAAATGCCAGGATGCGGCGCGGACCCGAAATGAAGAGGGAATGAATCAACAGGTAAGTCTTAACATGGAGATTTAGCTTTCCTTATTCCCTTCTCTCTCTCACCTTTTGTTCTGGTCTTTTTCTCCCTAGGCGCTGGGGCGTGACTGCAAATCCGGATGATCGCTGCTGAACATGGAGGCGCCCTGTAAAGGTGAGTGGTATGCGGCGCTGCAGCGATCGACGCGATGAGCTTTGAAATAAAAGTCTTCCTTTTCAGGATTGTCGGCGAGATGTCTCCGGGATGCGGATTTAGCAGGTAAGAACTTTTCCTTCTTCTGTTCTCTTCTTCTCTTCCATTGCAGGTGATCCAGGATGCTGGCAGGCGTGGCAGAAGTCAGGATGCAGGAGCAGACACGGTGAGCGTCCAGCTGCTAGATGCAGAACAACGCGAAGCACGTGTGGCTGTTCGGGTGGGGTTTAAATAGCCTTGAGAGAAGTTCCAGGTATGTATCCTTCCTCCAATCAGGTATGTATCCTTCCCCGGCCACGCCCCCGGATGGTAAATTAGTCCCACAGGTAAAGTAGTTCCTTTCAGGCCTCAAGAAGGCCGGGATCCTGCAGCATGGTCTGCATCAGGTAAGTGCACCCAAGCACTTCCATAATGAGCCTGGCGCCTATGGCGCCAGGACTGATGTCTTATGAGCCTGGCGCCATAGGCGCCAGGACACTGTCCAAAGGGCCCCTATATGGGGTTGCTGGGTCCTTCCTTGGGGACTGGATGTCTGCTTTCGGGGACGCAGGACTTGAACCGGCTCCCCGGGAGCGGGCATCATGACACCTAATCGGAGGAGACTTCAATCTCACCCCAGACCCGAACAGGGACAAGACGCTTCCACCCTCTAGGGAGGACTTTTCCCAGGCGCTGGGAATGGCAGAATTTCTGAGGGAAACAGACACAATTGACACCTGGAGACTGGCTCACCAAGAAGAACGAGACTACACATTCTACTCCCAACTACACAGAGGTTACTCAAGGATAGATCTCCTGCTGATGTCAAGCGCACTCTTCCCCTGCATCGAAGACATCCAAATTGGTCGCAGAGTCATATCTGATCATGCCCTAGTCATAGCCAGCCTACAAGTCGAAGGCCTCCCAGCACCTCCGCAGAGAGCCTGGAAACTCCAAGACTACGTCCTAGTAGATATAGCATCCAGCACCGAGCTCCAGGACTCCCTCGTGAACTACTTCACAGAGAACTCAGCCAAAGGCACCTCGGAAGCCATGGTCTGGGACGCAATGAAGCCTGTCATCAGAGGTGTGGCGATCAAATGCACGGCAGCACAGAAAAGGAGGCACCAACTCCAACTCTCCAAGCTGGAGGCAGAAGTGGGTAAAGCAGAATAACGATACAAAGCATGCCAATCAGGGAAGGTAGGCAGAGAACTTAAAAAATCGAAGGTAAAACTCGAAATGCACTTGGAAGATCAGACCGCCCGAGCCCTAGCCTACACAAAGCAATACTACTATATAAACAGCAACAAGGCCAACCGCCTGCTAGTCCAAAAGCTGAAGAAGCTACACTCCCGAAACAAAATACTAACGCTCCAAGATCAAGGGGGCAAGCCCTGCTGCACAGAAGCAGAGAAGACAGAAATTATCACCAAGTACCATAAGGGGATCATGTCCGGCCCTACCACGAGCAAGGAAGCACAAGCCCAATACCTGCAAACAGTCCAAAGAGACCGCTTGCTCGTGCAGCTCGACGCCCTAGAACTCCCCATCACGGCAGAAGAAGTAGCAGACACAATCCGATCACTGAAAAACACAGCCCCAGTCCCTGACGGTCTGACCGCCCAATTCTACAAAAAGTTCTCCCATGTTCTGACCCCCCACCTGGCCTCACTGTACAACACCTTTCTGAACTCTGGCTCCTTCACCCCCGCAATGGAGGAGTCCCTGACGGTACTGATATTGAAACCAGGGAGAAACCAGGAGCCCTGCTCCTCATACAGACCAATCACGATACTAAACAACGACGCAAAAATCTTCTCCAAAATCTTGGCAAGCAGATTGGCAAAATATCTCCCAGAATTGATCCACGCAGACCAGACGGGGTTCATCCCAGGCCGAAGCACCTTTGACAACACCAGGCGCACCATAAACAGTATAGAACCCGCAGGCAGGACAGGCGAACAAATGGCAATCCTGTAGCTAGACGCGAATAAAGCATTCGACATGTTGGACTGGGGATACATAGAGGAAGCCCTAAAACACCTAGGCATCGGCCCAAAGTTCCAGAAATGGACCCTAGCCAACTACGAGCACCCAACCACAGCGCTGAGGATAAACGGGACCAAATCATCCAGAATCCAGATTACCAGAGGCACACGGCAGGGCTGCCCGTTATCCCCGCTCATATTTGCACTGTCCATGGAGCCATTTGCCTGCAGAGTTCACCAAAACCCCTTAATAAGCAGACTAACAGTGAGGAGGGAACATACAAAATAGCTTTGTACGCAGACGACGGCCTATTAACCCTAACCAAGCCCAAGTCATCCCTGGAGGCGCTGTGGAGCGAATTGGCCTGCTTCGGAGCGGCCTCGGGGTTCTCTATCAATCCCGAAAAATCCACGGCCCTCGGGATTAACACCCCAGAAGGCATGATAGCCGCCAACCACCCCATCCAGTGGGCCAGCTCACACTTCACCTACCTGGGGGTAAAGATACCACGGAAAATGGAGGAAGTGTACAAGCTAAACTTACCCCCACTGTTCAAGGAGCTAGTCAGACCTAGTAAGATGGCAAAAGCAAGAAGTGTCATGGCTGGGAAGAATAACAGCAGTAAAAATGAACTTGGTACCAAGAGTGCTCTACCATTGCCAGGCCCTCCCAATAACCATCCCCA